>NC_071503.1:57144633-59644633 GCF_028408465.1 Anastrepha ludens
GTAATTCCATTTAATAAGTATTCAAATTACTATAAACTTTTAAGGGTGATGACATGGGTACGATATGCCATAATGAAATTCCGTAAGGTTGATGTACGTAGAAACGTATATGCATCAAAGTTAATTATTGCGAATGAGATCAAACAAACTGAATTACTGATATGCCTATTAGTACAACAAGATGTTTTTGCTGACGAAGTTGAATCTTTACGCAAAGGTGCGCCAATTACGAAATGCAGCTCTATATTTAAGCTAAGCCCGATGTTGGACAATGAGGGCCTTATACGACTAGGGGGTCGGATAGACTATGCCGAATGCGTACCAATGTCAACAAAGCGACCAATAATATTGCCAAGGAGTCATCCTATATCACGTCTTGTAGCTAAGCATTATCACGAACTTTTTCATCACCACAACTTTGAGTCAGCGTTGTGCGCCATACGTCGAAAGTTTTGGATTCCTAGTGCGCGCCGATTATTGAGGTCAATTAAAGCTAAATGCCAGAAATGTAAAAATTTATCCGCTATTCCCGAATCACCACTTATGGGCCAAGTACCAAGCGATCGAGTTACGCCGTTCGTTCGTCCGTTCACATATTCAGGCGTTGACTACTTTGGGCCTGTCTTAGTAGCCATAGGCCGTCGTCAAGAAAAACGTTGGGTTGCACTTTTCACGTGTCTAACTATTAGAGCCATTCACCTGGAACTAGCTAGGGACCTATCAACAGATGCTGCCATAATTGTCTGCCGTAACTTTATAAACAGAAGAGGTGTACCGGTACGGCTCCGAAGCGACATGGGGACAAATTTTGTCGGCGCAAGCAAAGAAGATTGGGTGAACGTTCAAAGCGGTATGCAATCGGAGTGTGATCTTCGAGGTGTAGAGTGGGTTTTCAATGCACCTGCCAATCCATCTGCCGGGGGCATATGGGAAAGAATGGTAAGAAGCGTAAAACGAGTTTTGATGTTCACGCTGAAGGAACGAGCGCCACAGTTGGAGACCCTGCAAAGTCTTCTGATTGAAGCAGAAAATTTAATAAATTCGCGTCCATTAACACATGTGCCGGTAGAGAGTACCGACGCCGAGCCTCTGTCACCCAATCATTTCTTGCTAGGCTGCGCGAATGATGTACAAACTCCACCGCTGTCAGAGAAGATATGTTTACGCAAGCAGTGGCACATAGCGCAGCAGCTGAAGCAGACTTTCTGGAAGAGGTGGATATTGGAGTATCTTCCTACCTTGACCCGGCGTACGAAATGGTTTAAGAGGGTGAAGCCGATAGCTGTAGGTGACATCGTTATAGTTTGCGACGACAACGAGAGCCGAGGCCATTGGAAACGGGGTATCGTAACAGAAGCAAAGCCAGCCCCAGATGGTCAAGTTAGATCTGTTTTAGTCAAGACGTCAACAGGAATTTTACGGAGACCAGCGTCTAAAATTGCAGTGCTCGACGTTGGTAGCGATTCTCTCACCAGTGATGCGAATCACGGGGGGGAGGATGTTACCGATTAATAATACAATCCCATATTAAAATTGTTTTTTGTACTAATTAGACGAAAACTGTATTCAAATATTTATGTACTAAACCTGAATTATCATTTCATACTAAAAAATTCCTTTGTAATATTTTACCAAAAAATGCAACCATGCCTGAACTGTAAACGCCGTTGAATTGACCGAAGCGTGCTTTAAAAGTCCAGTTGCTTACGGAAATTCAGACGCGTACGAGGCGCGACAATATATAAAAACTTCACTTCTAAGTTAACGCAATTTAAACAACTTGTTAAACATTATTAATTTCATAAACTTTAAATTCATATACTTATAAAATATTTCATGAACAAGAAATAAAATACAGTGAACTTAAAGTGTTGTTTATTATAATTTCGGAAGCCTCGTATTTTGAGCCATTGTTGCTTTTGCCTGCAACAATGTGTTTTAAAATTACAAAAAACAAAAGTAGCCTATGCAATGCTTACGTTGTTTTATCATGCATGTAAATGCAATAGAAATAATTTGTGGAACTTAGGATTTCAGTTCGTTGTTGAAATTCGCTCGTTCATAATCTTTTAGTCGTTCATTCGTTCTCAATCATTCATTTAATCATGGATTTGTCAAGCTCTGGTGAGTATCTGCTATCTTAAATTGCAGGAACGAATATTTAGGTATATTAATTGTCAACAGAATTTGCGACGGAATCAACAGGAGCCATATGTGTGAAACTTGCTCCAAACTCTGCTGGATTATCTGTGGAACCAGTTAATTCAAATATATCGGAAAATGACGAAGAGGATGGAGAAGAGTTTTCAGCAGAATCGTCAGATTATTATATTCCAGAAACGGATGAAGAGGAGGATAATCTCGAGGGGAAAATTGAAAAATCTTCGGTAAAGCAACATGAAGTGCTCTGCGAAATCGCGGAAGAAAGCAATGATGAAAATGTAGAATTGACAGTAACACGAAAAAGAAAGGTGAGTTAATTAAAAGGTAATTTAAGAAGATGTCTCCTACAATTATGGATTTGTTGTATTCCATAGCGTAAGAGCCAGCTTTGGATGCAGAACAAAAGAAATAGTGACAGGAGTCAAGGAAAGGCTTATGTTACAAAGAGTGGTAAAGTAATTAAGGAACGTTTACCGAAGCCCGCTGATTGCAGCTGTCATCACAACAGCCCAGAACACTTCTCTGAAGAAGATCGTAAGAAAATCAATGCAGACTATTGGAGTTTGGGTGATTACTGCAAGCAACGTCTATTCCTTAGTAATAACATAAAAGTGGAAAAGTGCAAGAGGACATTAACGAGAGAATCAAGGCGGTCGAACACTCTAAAATACTTTCTAAATGACAAACAGGTCTGTAAAAAGTTCTTTTTAAATACTTTACACGTGTCAGACTGCGCGATATCTGTATTAGCCAAAAAAAAGAATCAAAGAGAATTTGTTGACATGAGGGGTAAACACGGAATGCAAAGAAAAGTAGACGAGGAGATAGCAACTCTTATTAAAAAGCACATAGAGTCATTTCCAGCAGTAGAAAGCCACTATACTCGAGCAAAGTCCCAACGCCTTTATCTGAGCTCAGACCTAACAATTACAAAAATGTATAACTTATTTAAAGAACGCCACCCAGACCTCTCAGTTAAAGAACATATGTATCGCCACATATTTTGTAACAATTACAATTATTCATTCCATCATCCAAAAAAAGGACACATGCTCAACATGCGAAATGCTCAAAAATACAGAGGACAAGGCTTCAATACAGAAATCATATGATGAACACTTAGCAAATAAAGCCCAGGCAAGACTCCACAAAGATGCTGACAAGGAGTTATCTAAAAATAACAGCAATATAAAAGTATTTACTTTTGACTTACAATCAGTGCTATTGACACCATGTAGCAATGTAAGCACCTTGTATTACAGTCGAAAGTTCGCCACATACAACAACACATTTTACGATTTAGCTAGTGGTTCTGGATATTGTTTCCTGTGGGATGAAAACCATGGTCACCGTGGGTCAGAGGAAATTGGAACCACTTTATTAAAAATGCTGAACAATTTACCCGAATCAGTAAAGGATGTTATTCTGTATTCAGACTGCTGTGGAAGACAGAATAGAAACAGATTAATTGCCACATTATTGCTTCATATGAATCATTCATTGCATTTTAATTCAATAACGATTAAATATCTTCAAAGTGGACACACACAAATGGAAGCAGATTCCATGCATTCGGCTATAGAACGAGCTAAGAGAAATATTTGTGTATATTCACCAGAAGAATGGCCATCTATACTTAGACTGGTAAGACGAAAAAATCCGTACGCTGTAGAAAGGCTTAACTACAGTGATATTATTGATCTCAAAACGGCGTTCTCAAAATTCAACCATAACTTGAAGAAAAATGTCAACAATGAATGGGTAAATTGGCGTAAAATTAAGGTTCTCCAAGTAATAAAAAGTGAAAAGAGACAGTTGTTATACAAGGAACAATGGAACGAAGACTTCAAAGTGATTGATATAGATGGCTCGAGAATGAAAAAGAAAGGAGTCACAAATTTTACATTAACTCACAAATATAAAAAAGAACTACCAATTTCTGACACAAAATTGAAGGATCTCAAAGATTTATGCAAAAAAAAATGTAATTCCTCCTGGCTCACAGACATTGACAGACTGTAATTAAAACATAATTTTATAGTAATAAAAATTCATATTAAATTTACTTATTATTCTGGTGTATTTCTTGAATAAAATAGTGTATACCATACAAAATAAAATAACGTATCAGAAACTTAATAGAAAACATTAAAAAATAAAATAGCCTATCTGATGTATTTGCAGTTTACACCTCTTCTTTGTTCACTAAAAGGATGATTATAATAATACAAATTGGTCAGTTAACAAAAGAGACTCATTTTTTTACAGTCTTAAAAAAAAAACGTCGGAAATAATAAATATTTAGAGACTTAACGAGATTTGAGTGAGAGCTACAATACTTTCGACAAAAAGTTTGAAATTCATTTTCTCAAAACATGAAAAAATTTATGGGCTATTTTAATACTAAGGGGACGAAATTACCTTGGCGCAAATTTGCGAATATGTATAGGGGTTTTCAGTAAGAGCGCTTCAACTTTTGAACTTTTTTGAATAAAACACAAACGGTTTGACTTTTTTAACTAATTTTTTTTTTATTATCGAGTTTGAACATATACATTTAAGTACGAAATTCGATTTCTTTTGCATGACCACCGCGTGCACGTTTTACGAAGTCCAATTGTTGAACCCAATTTTCGACCACTCTTTTGCATAAATCGGCCGAAATTCCAGCAATTTCGCGTTCAATACTGGCTCTGAGCTCACAAATCGTCGCCGGCTTGTTACTGTAGACCAATGACTTCACATAACCCCAAAACGGGACGGCTTGTTAAATGGACCGTAAAATGGCCGTAATGCTCTTAAAGTAGCAGCAACAGAACGATTATTTTCATAAAAAATTTGCACGATTTGCAATCGTTGCTCAAGTGTGTAGCGTTCCATGATGAAATGTATACTAATGAAGTTTACAAATGACAAGCGAAAAATAAAAAATATTGCGTCGTTCGCCCTCCCTATCGGAGAAAAGTTGAAGCGCATCTATTGAACAACCCTAATGCGCAGCTAAATCACTGGTATTATGTGGCAAGTGTGATATACTGCATATTACCACTAAATCATTACTTGATAGGTTTTCGGCTATGTATTCGATTTTTTGATTGTATTTTTCGTTGTCAGTCTTAAAATCGAAACCTTCAAACTCGCGTAGCCGTTTTCGATTGTTACGGTCGCCGTCACTTTCGAATATGTAGTATTTGTGTAGCAGCACAACTTTCTGCTTACACTCGTTCTTCAGCGCGTCTCGAATATTCTCGAACTCTACCAGACGCGACATATCGACCGACAACTTTCAAAATTTTAGTTTGTTTGTTTACGGCTTTTGATTTCAATTTTCCCTCGCTTGATTTACTGGCTGCACTTGATAGTTTAAATGAACAGGACGCACTTTTTCTGTGGTTTGAATTACTTTTCCATTTGTAACGATTTCAAATAACGTTTAATGAATGGTGCCAATATTTAGGCATCACACGCGTGCTTGTACAAGTTTGTTCATCAATGTTTTGGTTGAGTACACAATTAAAAACGAATATTCTTAGGTTGAGCCCCATATGTAGTGATGTACATCTGCGATGTATCACTAGTTGTTTTAATTAGAAATTATGATAAAATTTAGTTTGTATTCTTTAGATAAACCCTGATTGATGCACCATTCGTTGTTTTCATCTTCTTCGTTCGGCCGCTGAAATACAACTTCACTTTCGCTCTTGCTGTTCACCAACAGTGATGCCAGACCCCTTCCCACATGTATAATCCGAGCTGCATTCGAAAAAACCTCCCAAAGGCAAGTCGGCAATTTTAATCTGCATCGAATACGCCAGAGAACTCGGTATCTTTTATTCTTCCCTTCGCCAAAAAGAATCGTCTCCGTCATCATCCATTCTTATTGGGCCAAAGATCTTTCTTAAAATTTTGGTTTTCATGCAGGCAATCTGAGTGCAGTCATCAACTTTAAGACTCCATACCTCACAACTATACGTTAGGATTGGTCGAACAGGGGTCTTGCACATAGTTAACTTTGTAGCTTTAGACAAAAGTCGGAGTTTGAACAAGTTAAGGTGGGTGTAATACGTTTTCTTGACGACGTTGATGCGATCCCTGACTCCGGAAGTTGAATCACTGCCATACCGCTGGTATGGATTCTTTTTCCCATACGTCCATTATTAAATGGTGGAGGCACTTATGTAACACCTAACCACCTAACCACCCGCTATAGAGTCTTCGCCGCTTGCCTTTCCATTTCGAAGCTTTTTAAGGGCCACTATAACTTCGTCAAGCTCTGGAGGAGGGATGATATTTTCAGCTGTAGTTATAGGTCTACAAGGTGAATGCTCGTTTTGATGCTTAATATTTAAAAGATTTTCAAAATGTTGTAGCCATCTTTCTACGATTTCCAGGTCGGTTTGTAATATATCATCGCTTTCAGATAAGCAAATATTTATTCCAGGCTGAAATATTGTTGTTTGGTTTTTAATTTTCTGATAAAACTGAGCCGCATTACACGTTGCGTTTCAGTGAATAATTTACTGTCTACCAGTTTACATCTTCTTACTGTGTCTATAGACTAGCAAAGCGATCAAATTTTGTGTCGTTGTATAGTGCTATTCTAATTTTCATTCATTTTATTTTACACCCAATACCTGAAACTTAACTATATAAGAAAACGCAGTGGGATTAAAAAAATTATCCACCATGTCCTCAGAGCGAGGAGGGAGGGATCATAATTACTTTGCAATTCTCGGTTAAGAACCCCCACCTTAAGGCAAAACCCTAACCCTTAATAATACACGTGACTTTCCTTACCTCAAGAAAAACAACAAACCAATAAACGTCAACCCAACAACTGGCCAAAATTTATTATTGTAAAAAACAAGAATAACACGAAACCACTAAAAACATTTAATATATTTTTACTACAAACGGCCTTAGAGTCAATCACTACAGAGCAGCCAAACTCAATTTCGTTTACCAGAGAAGGAGATCTCCTCATATTGACAAAAAATAATCAACAAGCCACAAAATTTCTTAAAGCTACTAAACTATCAAATTTATATCAAGCAGCAACAATCTCACTATTCCCAATGTACAAACATTATTGTCTCAAAAAATTAATAGCACGTCAGAATAACACAATACTGATAACATAACGCTTCCCAACAATTACTCATATTCCACTCTAACTTCTAATCTCTATGGCTCTAACCTACCGACATGGAACAATAATAAGTACTCTTACTACCGAAAACCAGTTTTTCGCTAGTAGAGATTCTAAACTTCACCCATATCAGTATAGGTATTTACAATCCTTTCTGAATATACGCAACTCACATGTAAACTGGAGAGCCTTATATACAGACGGATCCAAAAACAGTATTATCATTGGGTGTAGGACGACACATCAACAATTCTATCTGCAGTACTAGCATGGTACTCATCAGTCTTTTCAGCAGAAGCAACAGCAATCCTCTTTGCCTGCCGATATGCCGCAAAACAGTGATTCCTTAGGAGCAATCCAAACAATCTTAAATACTAATTTTGCCGACCCAACAATATCACAGATAAGAGACATTCTTATTGAGTACACCGAAAAAAATCAAGCTATTATGAATACTAGGCCACATCGCCACTCTAGCCATACATTAGCCACTAAGTCCCCGGTTAAACTTATCAATACCATCAACAAAAAGGACATCAAAAAACTAGCTTACAAAAACTGCCTAAGATATGAAATTACCCAATGGTCAGAATATACTCATTACTACAAACAGATAAAACCAACTCGTCAGCCAACAACACTACCAACAAAAATAACATGAAGGCAACATATACATCCGCTTCCGTCTAGGACACACCAAGCTAACCCAACAACATCTTTTTCAAAACGTCCAACCACCACTCTGCTACTTTTGCAACGATACGAACTTAACAATACCTCGAAAAAATACGTCAATCTATGGCCAACCCCAACATAATGGAATTGCTCTTAAATGTAACACACACAAACATAAAAGAATTTATAAGATTTATAACCAAACTAAGCATTTTTTGAAGTGTGATATATAGGTACATACATAAGTCTTTTGTGTACACGAAGTGGACCTAAATTAATTTTAAGAAACCGATGGCCTTAGTTGCTAATGCTTTTTCTAGATTGTTAAGGCATAATTATATTATCCTTTCTCAATAATAATAAATAATAAATAATACACCTTGCGTTTAATTCTATTTCCTTAATTTTATTTTTGATGGAATCTCTTTTCTTTTGGATTTCTTCGGTAAGTAGCCAAAAACCTCCTCGGCCGAGCTGGATATGCTCTTTGCTACGCATTCCAATCCTCTACAGCAGGATTTGGGCAGAGTTTATCCAATTGCGCATTCAACGTAGATTGGAAGCTGATTTGCATTTATTTGTCTGAGTTATTTTTAGACGCAACAACTGCCAACCGCTGCCTTAATCTAATTTTTATCAAATACATAATGATCAGAGTCGCAAGTTCCCCGGAGCGAACGGACGTGAAGTACTAAGGTAGCATGCCTTCTGTCTACCAGCACATGATCAGTCTGGTTAGCTTTTCGGCTTCCAGGGATTTTCCACGTTTGCTTGTGGATGCGCCTGTATTGGAAAGAAGTACTGCTGATCCATAAGTTATTTTCGGCTACAAAGCTTATTAAGTCATGGTCATAATCACTAGTGGAATTGTTCAGAGAGTGCATCCCAGAAACCTCTTTCACAAAGTCTTCCTTGCCGATTTTAGCGTTAAAGTCACCCAGTAATACTAGCATACTGGTGCCAGCGATTTTATTGCTCTCTTTAGAAAGCAAATAGAAAAAGACATATTTTTCTTAATTTTTTGCAGCTTCAGTGTAAATTGAAATTTGCCTTTTAATTTAAGGATACATAATCTATCAGTCACGAGCTGAAAGAAGTCTGATCTTCTTATTTTCTTGCTGACATAAAAACCAACTACGTTTGCTCCATTTTTTTCACTTCCGCTAAAAATAACGAATAGCCTCGCTTTTGTATTTCTCCGAAATTTTTCCATCGAATTTCTTGCAAAGCCACCAAATCAAAACTGTATCGCATTATTTCGTCAGTAATTTCCGCCATTTTTCCAGGTTGCGAATTTTAGATCGTTGTCGAGCGTGGGTCGTCTACAGAAGGGGTTGCACTTTGTTTTTTACGTGAAATGGGGGTGTCAGCCCTAAGTCCACGTGCTTTTCAGCAAGTTTGCAGCATGCACTTTTATCTGTTCAGGGCGACAGCATTTGCTCAGCGCCAGGGTGTTAGGATTATCTCGACATAACAAAATCTCAATTCCTATTAAATTTAGAGAAGCACACGAAGAGCTGTACAGGTTCAACAGTATACCAATAACTTTTTGGGGCGCACACAAATGCTCTGCCTTCCGAATGGTGCTTGAATTTTACGGATGGTTCAAAAACCGGCACAAATATTTCGTTTGCAGTTGTTGAAAATCATGGGGCAACAATCACAGCAGGTATACTTCCCAGCTATGCTTCCGTCTACACAGCTGAAGCTGCAGCAATCTTCAACGCAATCATCTTCGTAGAAAGTAACAATTTAAAAGCCGTAGTTTGCACCGATGGAAAATCAACCCTACACTCCATAATGAACAGAAAGAACAAATCTTACCTAATCTCCTGCATTCGAAGCAAATTGATCGTTAACGGCAAGCGTTGAAAATTATGGGGGCATCAAAGGAAATGAGCCGGCGGAAGAAAGAGCAAAACTTGCCTCAAAGCAACCCTTTATGAGCTTTGAATATATAACAAAAAAAGACAGTCGCAAGAAATCTGTCAGCGAGTGCGGACGTCTTCTCTATTTTCTCTGTGAGTTATCCCAATCGGTATATCTTCATGCTCAAGTCTAGAAAAGCGAAAAACTCTCTCGGTTCTCTTTGCTGGCCGATTCACCCAAAGCGAAAAAGAAAAGAAAAGAACGTGAAAAAATTACATTCGATTTCTCAGATCTACCACAAACATTCAAAGAAAACCCTAAATTTGTTGTTGTGGCTGCAGTTGACAGTGTCATAAAGCAATCCTCGCTATAAGCAAGGAGATCACATCAATCTCAGCGCTACGCGATTTCACCATTTTGCTACTGGTAAAAAACAATACAATCGCTCAACGTTTCTTAAAAACAGCATCGTTACCCGGAGTATGTAAAATTACTTGTAAACTTCACAACACCCTCAATCACGTGAAAGGTACTGTTTATGCACCCTGCCTCAACAATGTGGACGAAGAAAAAATTGTGTCTGAATTAAGTTCACAAGGTGTAGTAGGAGCATATAAATTTCAAAAGGTTTCCGATGGGAAAGCTTACCCCTGTGGCGTGGTATTGCTAACATTCGATCGATACAACTTGCCCTCTAAAATGGACATATGTTGGCACAATGTAAAAGTTAGAGAATACATTCCGAATCCCATGCGATGCAAATCGTGTCAAATTCTCGGACATACTGCTAAACATTGCAAAAACTCACCCAGTTGTGTTTTATGTAATCTCCCACCACACCCACCAGAAAAATGTACACGTGCCAGTTGTGCTAATTGCCAAGAGCAACACCCAGCTTCGTCAAAAGAATGTAAAAAATTCCAACAGGAGAAGGAAATATTAAAACTAAAAACAACCACAAAATGTACGATGCGAGAAGCCAGACGTCTCGCAACCAACTCAGTTCACAGCAACTCAGCTACTCCAACTTACTCGTCTATCACCGCACAACAAACAAATACACAATCCACACTCGCACCCTCCGAACAAACAACAAATAACACAGGCCGACAAAATTTAACCAACATTCAGACCCAGAAACCAGACTATATATTTCCGAAGGTTTATGATGCGCTGAATCCAAATCTGGCCTCAGAATTGCTCTATTAGTTTGAGTTTTCGAGATATCCTAACCTAAAAGTGCAAAAAACCCCATTTTTTCCCATATTTGAGGTTATGTAGCCTTGCAGATGTTTTCTTTCACCAAAATTAAAGGATGGCATCTTTAAATACAATCCTTCTTTTTTCAAATGGCGTTTTGTTTGCTCAAATATCATTTTTTTTCGCAGAGATATCGCATTTTGAAATTTTCATGTTTCGAAATTTTCCTACACCTGAAAATCGATTAAGATAACATAGACATGATATATTCGATTACTAATTTTCTTGAATTGAGTCTTATTTTTCTTAAAATTTTGTCTCACATCATAAGTGTGCTGACTCACCACATCCCTACACTATCTAACCTTTGGGTACCGAGTCACACACAGCCCTAACCCCTAGAAACCACCCCTATCATACCGCGAGCAGGCTAACCCACATAACCGCAAGCAGGCTTTCCCACAAACTCCAAATTTACATACTATTAATCCATATATTTCAGGCCCTCAAACCCAAGAAAATTAGTAAGCGACTATATCATGTCTATGTTATCTTAATCGATTTTCAGGTGTAGGAAAATTTCGAAACATGAAAATTTCAAAATGCGATATCTCTGCGAAAAAAAATGATATTTGAGCAAACAAAACGCCATTTGAAAAAAGAAGGATTGTATTTAAAGATGCCATCCTTTAATTTTGGTGAAAGAAAACATCTGCAAGGCTACATAACCTCAAATATGGGCAAAAATGGGGTTTTTTGCACTTTTAGGTTAGGATATCTCGAAAACTCAAACTAATAAATTAATTTTAGTTATCAATCCGAATTTTGCATGGACAGAGAAGCAGATATTAGTTTAAATTATTTCGGATACTTTTCCTTGTAGACTAGTGTAATCAATTGTCTTCAGAAATTCAACAAAATAACCAGACACTTTCCAACAACCATGCTCTTTATTCCATCGATTCTACAAATACACAATCAATCAGCAACAATACAAATTATACGGCTCTCCAAAGGAAAACACAGACAAATAATAATTACAACAATAATGAAACTACACCTTTTTCACTTAACACTCAAACAAATTATCTCAATTTTCCATCGCCATCCGGATTCACTCACGCAAGTATAAGAGTAAATAAGCAAACAGAGGTACAGAACTATAGCTGCTCAACTAAACAAAATGCTCTCCCAACGACATCAACATCATATAATTACTCCAACAACATCAATACCAACTTGTCAGAAGTAACGGACACCTATGCACCTTTAACAACTCTACCAACTGAACTCCAACATTTACCTCAATTATTGAGTCAATTACGCTCAAGTCAATACGACGAATTCGAAGAACAAAACAGCAGCTCACTTAAATAAAGCCTACATACATATACGTACACTAGGGTGTCCCAGGCTACAAGGGGGAATTTTTTTTTTCGGAATTTCAATACGCACACCCTTTATTTTTTTCCATTTGACTCTAAAAACTTAAATATAAAATATTATTGAGATCGGATGTCATTAACCCGTGCCGACTTGATGTCAAACTTTGAGTTTAAAAGTTAGTATGAAAGCTATAGGCTCACAATAGAGAAAGATTTAATTGAATTTTTAGATTAATTAAATAAATAAATATAAAACACATATTTCGTATTTATTTTCTTTTTATTATAAAACATCGAATTTTCTTTTTAAAGTTTGCTTTTGACAGTCGGGATATACCTGTCGGTGTTCTTGTACGCAACGTAATAAAAATTGCTTTTGCTCCTCTTGAACAGTGATCAAACCATGGAAGTCTTGCATTAACTTAACCGCTCTTTCTGCCGTATCATTAACTGCTTTCAGTCCTAGCAGCGTCTTTTTAGCCTGTAGAAACGAATCATCATTTGACCACGAAGAGGGTCACTTGTTCAGAAAACTGTCGGCAATCTGGAGTCGATTAAACAGGAACTTGCTTTTGACAGAGACGAAGTCATCAATGTTTCTCTCTGAAATTAAAACAGATAGATCAGTTATCAATTATACCTATTAGCAAACTTAGTCATAGAACAAAATCAAACCTTAATCAACGTACCAAAAAGTGGGCCACAGAGTTCTTCTTTGGATGCAATGTAGCGTTTATTGTGGGCTGTTGGGTTTTCTCTAGTTAAGTTAGCAATCATTCTTACTTTAGTTTCTAGATCGACATCATCATCAAATAAAGCCAGAATAGATACTTCATCTGTCAAATACCATAAATGCTGGCAAAACTTCTGCAAAGCTGCTTTTGAAATGCTTTTGTCTATTGTTTCGTAATTTTTCATGGCCTTCAAAAAACACAAATCCTGATACGGCGCCTTTACTGCTAAAATTCATTGGAGCCAGGGTTTTACGTAGGATGTCACGATGAACAGACATACGTCCAACAGAGCTGCCTTATCCTTGTTTGAAATTCTGAATTGAGAGCTAAGTAACGACATTTTTAATGAATAAATGGCTCTCGCCATCCATCGAGCCTGGTGCATAGCACCTGGAGGCCGAATCTTATATTTCTTTTCTGAATCTCCGCCAAGAAATATAATTGAAAGCTCAATTAATTCCCGATAGTCATCTCTAACGATTTCTTTGGTTAATTCAGTTTTGTAGAATTCTAGCAGCTTGTCAATTTCCGAAACATTAAAACAAGATAGCTTTTCTGTACAGCTTTGTTTTTTCTCAGGATTGATATTTTTCCAGTTTTCTCGGAATTTCTTGAATAATGGGATGTCTGGGCTTGTAGTTACTTGACTGATTTTCGCTTCAAACACGCCTTTAAGTACTAATTCGTAAACGTGATGACGGCAAGCAAAAGTAAACACTTCTCTACCCAGTTTTTGTTCGAGAAGCACACATGCTCCATTTATGCGGCCTATGTTAGAAACAGTAGTATCACAACAGAGAATCTGCGCTTTGTCTTCAAGGTTCCAGTTCGTAATAGCATCCCAAACTGCGTCTGCCTGTTCCCTTCCTGTCGAGCTATCCAATTTAGGAACAGCAATAATTTGTTCCCTATTATAGTACGTAATAACTACCGGTAGGCGTTCTTCTTTACTTTTACGTGAATCTAGAGCTGGCAACAGTTTTCCGTCCCAGTGGACAGTTACCGTGTCCGGGACCTTGTTTTGAAAATCAATTTTTATAGCTTCAGCCCGTTCTTTTCGCATTTCCGTACGAACTCTATGGATGGAGGACTTGCTTATAGGGAATTCACCTGTATTGTGCCCCAGAGTCTCAATAGTAGCTTCAATTATAAAGACAGAATCCCTCACACTTAATTGACACCTGTCTAATGCGGCAACTAACTTGGGAGTTATAATATTTTTCCGCATAGAAGTTTTATCGGGCTGAGAGGAGGCTTCTCTTGCGCTGGGCCTATTTTCTTCTAATTCTATTATTTCAGAGTCAGAAGATGACTTTTCTAGTGGTGGTTCGCAAGATGATGTTGATGGTGCTAAGGATGAAAAAATTTTAGCACGTCGCTTTTCCTCCTCGATGATTCTAAGGCGCGTCCTTTCCTCTTTTTTTGTTAGTTTTTTGTCCACTCCGGCTAAGTGACCGGGCCGACCTGGTTCTCTTTGGCGCTGCAAGAAGATCTTATCTTCATTTATTTTAATCGATTGAAGAGCATTGGCATGTGCGATGTCAAACAAATTGTTTAAGTTTGAAACAAACTCCTGTCGACGCTGTTCAAACACTTCTTGAGTTTTTTTCGCATTTTTTTGCAATTCTCTCCAAACTTGGTATAAGTTAACTAGTTTCTTAACACAGTGAGATATTGATCTGGTCGGTATACGTGCCTTTTCCCAATAAATAATACACTCACGAATTGTGAGATTTGCACTTTCATTGACACTCAAGTTCACTTCACGAATATTATAGAACAAAACTGCCAGTACTTGCCCGTTAGAGGGAAGTTTAGAACCGGTAATTTGATGTTTTACGTCCCCAATTAAAAATATCTCCTTTTTGGAACTTCGTAACTCCACCGACATGTTGACTACACGAAAAACCCGCGATTACTAATAAAACAAACAAGTAATTACACGCAATCAATCCGACAGTTCGCGCGCGCCGTACGTTACAAGTACCGTTAGGTTTCCGCGCAACTCGGCACGGGTTGCCGTGATTCTAAATAGACGAAACTTTATTTTTAGATGTTTTGAGACCATTCGAACAAAATAAGAGGCTGTGCGTTAAAAAAAAAAACACTTTAATTTTTTTGGGACACCCTAACGTACACAGTATAGATAAGAAAAACTAGTACAATCTTATTTGCATAAATCTTATTACATACCATCATATATATATATATATATTTCTCACTATAGCAATGCTTCTTAAAGTAGTCCAGTGGAATATGCATGGATATCTTAACAATTACGCAGAACTCCAGCTATTAATTAAAGACTGCAGGAGTGTATGAAAAACTTCGGTACGTGGAGTTTTAAAAATTTCAATTCTGAAGCTTCAAAAATAACTAAGGTCATCAGATCAGGCGCCAACAAATCCATACCACAAACCAAGCCCTCCCTTATTAAAAATCAAGTGCCTTGGTGGAAACCAGAAACAAAAGTGCTGGCGTATCTTCAAGTCTGCCCAAACTGTTTCTAATCTCATCGAATTCAAAAAAGCGAATTCAGTTTTTAGAAAGCAACTAAGGGAATCCAAGAGAACTACTTTTCAAGAGTTTACCTCACAAATTACACCACTTTGCTCCACCCACAAGATATGGTCCAACATCAAATCGTTGACTGGCACACCACCTTCACGTATCCGACTCATTAGGTCAAATAATTCTTTAATCTCCAATCCCGTTGAAATTGCAACAGCTTTCGCTGATACATGGTCCAGCTTCTCTAAAGACTGTAACTTCTCTAATGAATATATATTAAAAAAATCAGAAATGTTAAAATTAAATTATACCCCAACATCTCCCTATGGTTCAGCCAGTTACCTGGAAGTAGACATTTCCTTTACCGAGGTGGAATTTGCGATCTCCCACGCCAAAGGTAAAACACCAGGAATTGACCGTGTCTCCTACCCCATGATCAAAAACCTACCATTAAATGGAAAGAGAAAATTAATTGAACTTCACAACATAATGCTTGAAAAAGGCCTCTATCCTCACACTTGGCTCAATGCAGTCGTCGTACCCATACCCAAGCCGAATAAACCAGTTGATAAAATTAACAGTTACCGTCCAATATCCCTCCTCCAATGTTTAGCTAAAATATTTGAAAAAATAATTGCTGCTAGACTCTCATGGTTCATATCACAAAACAATTTGCTATCTGCCAAGCAAACCGGATTTAAGAAAGGGCACAGCACTATGGACCTTTTACTTCAAATTCAACACTTTGCGTTCGATGCTCTTTCTGTTAAAGGCCATGCTACTATCCTAGCCACTGACTTTGAAAAAGCCTTCGATCGCGTAGGAGTTCACACGTCCTGGAGCAACTGCAACAATGGAACCTTGGTCCTAAAATCTTTGGCATAATCAAAGCCTTTTTTTGCGTTAGAGTGCTCAACCATTTATCCCAACTTTGCTCTTTACACAATGGTACTGTTCACCATTGCATTTGGCCAAGTAAGCAAAATGTGCGAAAAATAAAAAAAAGTCGACTACGGAATCTATGCGGATGATCTATTTGTCTTCACGAGAATTCCCGACTTATCTCGCACAAAAGATATATTTTCCAAAATCCTTATAGACATAGACAGATGGGGTAACACTTCAGGTGCATCACTATCAATCACTAAATGCAAAACGCTGCACATCTGTAAAAAACATAACTGCCCTCCTCTTAACTTAGAATTCAAAAATACACATATAGAACAACTCAATAGTTTAAAAATTCTAGGAATTATTTTTGATCATAAGCTTGGCTTTAAGACACATTGCTTAGGTTTAAGAAAAGACCCAAGTGCCAGACTAAGTATTGTTAAACTATTAGCATCAAAGAAATGTCAAATTCACACTAACTTTCTAACAAATGTCTCAAAAACACTAATTATGTCAAAAATTAATTATGGCCTGCCAATCTACGGAAGGTGTGCCAAAAGCAATCTCCAAAAACAATCTCCTCAGCAGCGCGCCGCAGTCTTAATGCGTTTCCAACTTCACCAACCAGAGCCATACTAGCTGAAGCCGGATTCTCCTCCTTAGAAGAAAGAGTAAAGGAAACCACGCTGAAATTGGTCCCCCGCCTTATGAATACAACAAATTATGTACTATTTAATTGTTTTAAAAACATTTTAACCCACAAGCGGCTGTATAAACAAATATCCGCCCTAAGGCGCTGCGCAGCATTCTCCAAAAAATTAGATATTCTGCCTCCGAAAACTTGTAACAAACCATCACGTCATCCTTGGTGGATCTTTATAAATCAGTATAAAAAGGCCGCAACTAGTCCTGAAGTTTACAGAGCTCTATTTCGCGAACAATTTGAAAAGTATACTCAAGACAACTGGAGCTTCGTCTACATAGATGGATCCAAAACCAATAATGTTGCCACATTCACCGTAGTTTCCAACACAGGGTTAATCATATCAGGTGCTGGCTTTTCGGTGGAACCTCAGTCTTCACAGCCGAAGCACTGGCAATCAAAATTGCTATTGAATATGCGACAAAACTGAACGGGAAATTCGTAATATGCACAGACAGTTTATCATGCTTGAGTGGACTCCAAAGTGTAAACACCTCCAGTAGTCTAATTCAAAATATTAAAGCAGCACTAAATACTCATCATAAAAAGATCAACTTATTATGGGTCCCGGGTCATGCTGGGATCCCAGGTAACGAGGCAGCAGATGCGGCCGCCAAACAAATCCATCTCCAACCCTGCCTTACTTTTGCAACATTTGAAAAACACGATTCGATTAGGACCGTTGCAGCATATATTCAAACTGAGAAAGATAAGAATTGGAAAGAATTTTCATCCTGGTACAGCAAAGTTAACCCATCAGGGCAAAAGCCCCACTTTCCAAATAATAACACTCGGAGCCAAACCACTACCTTTATACGGTTACGCATTGGGCACATCCTCTTGACACACGAACACCTCTTCACAGGGAAACCCAAAAACACATGTCCTTGGTCTGGATCACTTTCCACGGTCGACCACTTACTAGATGAATGCCCCAATCTTGAAGCCGCAGGATCAAAATATTTGGCGACATTAAACCCTCCGCACTTCTTGAAAAACCTTCTTCTGAAAACATTCATAAAATATATAACTTTCTGAAACAATGTAAGTCATTAAAGATTATTTAAACTCCATAATTAGAACTAAATCAACACAGGTAATATATTATATACTTAAAGAAAGAGTCGTAAGCCCTGGCAGCTAGTACTCCTCTATATTTAGATATAAGCATTTTGATATATCTAATAAATAATAATAATAACAAAAAAGACATATACAACTTTGTATCGCATCGCCAATATAACACACTAATGGCGTCATGGAGTTCCGACATACACCAATATATCACACATAAACCGTACAAGACAGCACCAAACTATCCATCAAGTTTTCGTTGCAATGATGTCAAAACATTCGTCCGCTTACGCCTAGGACATACAATCGCCATATACTCGTATCTACTACTGCGTTCCAGCCCACCTCCTTGTTTGCACTGCCCGAGATTGTCCTTAACCGCCAGCCACCTAATCGACGATTGTCCACATTTCGCAACAATAAGGAAAAAAAAGAGGTGGTCTGTAAAGTCGGTTTACTGACGATAGTTTAACGTGATAACGTCATAAGAAAATACTGATTGAATGGTTGCATTTTCAAAAGAAAATTTTAATTTTATTTGTTTGATAGATATTTTGTATGGATATAGAGAATGAGTTAACATTAACATAACATAATATACTTTAACATAACATAACATAACATAACATAACATAACATAACACAACACAACACAACACAACACAACACAACACAACACAACATAACATAACATAACATAACATAACACAACACAACATAACATAACATAACATAACATAACATAACATAACATAACATAACATAACATAACATAACATAACATAACATAACATAACATAACATAACATAACATAACATAACATAACATAACATAACATAACATAACATAACATAACATAACATAACATAACATAACATAACATAACATAACATAACATAACATAACATAACATAACATAACATAACATAACATAACATAACATAACATAACATAACATAACATAACATAACATAACATAACATAACATAACATAACATAACATAACATAACATAACATAACATAACATAACATAACATAACATAACATAACATAACATAACATAACATAACATAACATAACATAACATAACATAACATAACATAACATAACATAACATAACATAACATAACATAACATAACATAACATAACATAACATAACATAACATAACATAACATAACATAACATAACATAACATAACGTAACATAACATACCATAACATAACACAACATACCATAACATAACATAACATAACATAACATAACATAACATAACATAACATAACATAACATAACATAACATAACATAACATAACATAACATAACATAACATAACATAACATAACATAACATAACATAACATAACATAACATAACATAACATAACATAACATAACATAACATAACATAACATAACATAACATAACATAACATAACATAACATAACATAACATAACATAACATAACATAACATAACATAACATAACATAACATAACATAACATAACATAACATAACATAACATAAGATAACATAACATAACATAACATAACATAACATAACATAAGATAACATAACATAACATAACATAACATAAGATAACATAACATAACATAACATAACATAACATAACATAACATAACATAACATAACATAACATTACATTACATTACATAACATAACAAATTACCCCGTATTAAAGCACTTATCAACAGCTTTCATTTGATACCCATATTGTACATACACAACCAAAGGTTAGCCGGGCCCACGTTTTGACCTATATCTCGAGACCCCAGTCACGGAGCGGCATGAAAAATACTCTGTACTAAAGCATTCACCAACAGCTTTCATTTGATACCCATATTGTACATACACGTCCGAAGGTTACCCGGGTCCACGTTTTGACCTATATCTTGAGACCCTATCTACCAATAGGTATTCAAACTATACGGAAATCATCTTCAATACCTACTTAACAATGTGTGTAAGTTTGGTTTAATTCGGTTCAAAGACACGGCGGGTCCACGTTTTGGCATATATTTCGAGACCCTAGTCATCAATAGGTATGAAAACTACCCCGTATTAAAGCACTTATCAACAGCTTTCATTTGATACCCATATTGTACATACACAACCAAAGGTTACCCGGGTCCGCGTTTTGACCTATATCTCGAGACCCCAGTCACGGAGCGGCATGAAAAATACTCTGTACTAAAGCATTCACCAACAGCTTCAATTTGATATCCATATTGTACATACACATCCGAAAGTTACCCGGGTCCACGTTTTGACCTATATCTCGAGCCCTATTTCCAAATAAAATATAATCCATGTTACTCGTGGATGATGTAGATTTCGAATGGTGAAAGAATTTTTAAAATCGGTCCAGTAGTTTTGAGCCTATTCATTACAAACAAACAAAGTTTTCCTCTTTATAATATTAGTATAGACAACATATCTTATAAGGTATATGGTAAATATTACCATACATTTTTTCCTTCATATATAATAAAAAAATTAATAATTATGACATTAAAACAACAGGTATTATTAACAAACTTGGTTTTATTTTAAATTCTTCAAGTGAATCAAATTAATAATAATCAATAAGAAGGCATATGCAAATACAAATACGTGAATTTATATATGTACATTTGCGCATATACATACATACATATATACGCTCACTTAACCCTAAAGCACACAATTTGAAAAATGACAAATTCACACAAATGAGCCTCTGAGGCTCATATATAAGAAAAAGTAAATATATTGATGAAATGGTATTTTTATAACTCAAATCTTTATTTCATGAAAAAAAAAAACATAAATTGACAAATTTTTATTCATTACATATTTAATTCATTTATTGTTTTCGCAATTTTGGCAAATTTTGGTTGTTTGAGAATGCTCATTACAGACGTTTTTGTTACAAATTTTAAAACATTGCTTTTGCATTCTTGCTTTTTTTGAAGGGCAAATATAGCAACGTTTTCTTTTATTATTGTTGTCATTGCTACTTACAGGCAATACATCGTTGCGAATTTGCAAAATATCTGAAATTGCGCTTTGTGTCTCCATTCTCATGTGTGGTTTTTTCTGCCTTTTCAATATCATAGGTTCCACTAACTGCTCACAAAGATCTCTGAGAAAAAGGTGTCGACGGTTAGACTTTCCGCTGTTCCATAAAGAATTTTGTTTTGTCCATATAATGTATGCTGCAATTCCTGCTGCATCCAACATATTCATAAAAAATGCAAGAGGCCAACGGTTCGTTTTGCGTTTTGTCATGTATTCATGTACAAGTTGGTCGAATGTATCAACACCACCCTTGGTTTCATTATAAAACATATTTATTTCTGAAATATTTTTTTCACCGTTTTTCAAAATATTTCATGTGTGATGCATTGTTGTCAAAAAAATAACTGCCTTGCCGACTTTTGGAACATGTGAAGCAATAGTTATATTTTTCTGAAAGCCAAATATTGTAGATGAAACTGCTCTTTTTCTGTTGGGCAAAAATTCAGGCGGGATGCAAGCCTTATTTTTTCTCAAAGTTCCAACGATAGTGAGTCCTTTACCAAGAAGGTTTTCTGCTAATTCTTTACTTGTGAAATAGTTATCCATTGTTATATTTCGGTTTGTCCCGTAATAGGGTTCACAAAGTCGTTCAACGAAATTTTTAGCAAGGCCAACACTTCTCGTATTTCCTTCTTTTCCTGTATAAGGAATTCCTCGAAGAGGATATGCGTTTTTGCTGTCACACAGCCACCAAATTTGTATGCCGTATTTGTCAGGCTTAGAAGGAAGATACTGAATAAAGCAACAGCGGCTTCGACATGGCATGAGTTGTTCATCGACAACTAAATATTCACTTGGCATATAATATTTACCTAAATTGTGATTAACCATATCCCAAATATTTCGAATAGGGGCCAACTTATCCCCTAGTCGTCGTGAGGATCTGGTCAATTTGTCATCGAAACGTATAAAACGCAATAATTCCTCAAATCTGCGACTTGACATACTTGCTTTGAAAATTGTTATTCCATAAAGCCGATCCCAAAATAAACGGTAATTTTGATTGTTTGATTTCATATGTCCTGCTGTCATAAGAAGTCCGAAGAAAGATAATAACTCATCATTGTCTAGTGCTTTCCATTTTATCGACTGATTAACATATACCCTTTCCGCTTCTTGATTAGTGTATTGGATTATTTGTGCACAAACTTCATTGGAAATGAACAGTCTGAAGCAATCAAGTATATTTTCCAAAGTTTTCCCTGGAGGCAATAAAACCTTATCAACTTTGCCTTTTATTTTGTTGGAAGATCGAATTTTCGAGGTTGGTGGGGGACTTTTCGACCATATAGTTCAATCTTTTCCTTTGTAAATTGCCATATTTTCTGTTGCGTCCTCAATATTTTCAGCGCCATCGTCTGAAAACTCATCTTCAATTTCCGAAGCAGAAAAAACATATTCTGATTCCGAATCAGAAGAAAAATCAGGAAGAACGAACTCTTCTTCTCCTTCAACAGAGTTTTCTAAAGCCTGTGCAATTTGTGTATCACTAAGTTTAGTTTTCGCCATTTTCTATAAAAAAATATGTTTTTTTGAATTATTTTCGATATGAGAATCTCGGAATTATGAATTTTGTACTTACCAAGATAATCCAAACGAAATGACGAACGTTGTACCACTCAGCAATTATTGAAAATAAATACAAAAATTTTCGAACGTACATAAACAATGTCTATACAATGATCAATATTCCGTTAGAGATTATCAAAACAGACGGTAGTTATATCAACCGTTATGAATTTTTTTTTTTATATTATTACACAAGTTACTGACACAATCAACGTATTCTTTTTTATTCGAACCAAATTTGCATTGACATAAATTTTTGCAATTGAAATAGCATAACAATAACCCAAAAATATGAAGGAGCTCATTAGGCACATATGTGTAAATGTGTAACATTTATATTAAAATTTTTTTTTGAGATTAAATATATTTATATTTTGAAAACTAATAACACTAAATTAATTAAGGAACTTATATTGAAGAATACCAAAAAGATGAAAGACTTTTTTTTAAAAGCCATGAAGAAACTGCAGTCATGATATAGATTTGAGCCTCAGAGGCTCACTTGTGTGCTTTAGGGTTAAGTAGGAGAGAGCAAGATGTCGAACGTTGCCGTTCGTTTGCTTTGTTTGCTTTGTCGTTCGTTCCGCCCTTTCGCTTGCAGTTCATTCAATGCAATGAGCAAGGTAACGGCAATGAGCAAGGTAACACTAATATGAGCAAGGTAACACTAATGAGCAAGGTAACTACATATGAGCAAGGTAACGACACATTTTTTCGTGCGTGCAGCCTGTTAAATCGAATTATAAGACGTTATCACGTCAAAAAATAATAATAATAACATTAAAACAACAGGTATTATTAACAAACTTGGTTTTATTTTAAATTCTTCAAGTGAATCAAATTAATAATAATCAATAAGAAGGCATATGCAAATACAAATACGTGAATTTATATATGTACATTTGCGCATATACATACATACATATATACGCTCACTTAAGTAGGAGAGAGCAAGATGTCGAACGTTGCCGTTCGTTTGCTTTGTTTGCTTTGTCGTTCCTTCCGCGCTTTCGCTTGCAGTCCATTCAATGCAATGAGCAAGGTAACTACATATGAGCAAGGTAACACTAATATGAGCAAGGTAACACTAATGAGCAAGGTAACTACATATGAGCAAGGTAACACTAATGAGCAAGGTAACGACACATTTTTTCGTGCGTGCAGCCTGTTAAATCGAATTATAAGACGTTATCACGTCAAAAATCTTCGATATCTAAACTCCTTCTTCGCTTTAAATACACCTTCTCCAGAAAACATATAAAAATATAATAATATTTATTACGAACAGGATAAAAGCCTTCATTTGATATGGGAAACAACATTTGAATAGCTAATTTCATCATTCCCTCACTTTTACGTATAAGACTTAATTAAGTTATCTTTCTTTTATATCCGCATCAGCGAGCATAAGGCCCTGGAAGCCAGTGCTCCTTATTTCGTGCAAAAATAATTTATTGGTTTTCTTCGTTATAAATAAATTAATCCATGCATACATATGTGCGTACATATAAGTCGTCATACATACAGTCTGTGTCAGAAAAAAGGAACCGCGATTATTCATGAAGTATAAAAGATAGAAGAAGAAAGAAGTATATAAAAATTTGTTTACATGAAAGTATGTACAAAACTACGAGTCGCAATTACTCAATAAGTCGCGTAGTCTCCATCATTTTCGAGTATAGCCTGGCATCTTCTCGGCATGCTTTGAACCAGCTTGTCTGCGTAGCTCGTCGACAAAGAGGACCAGATTTTGCGAACTTCACGCACGAGTTACATTGAATCGTGGACTGGCTTTCCGGCAAGATGTGTTTTCATAATTCCCCACACATTTTCAATGGGGTTGGCGTCTGGAGACTGGGACTGCCAGTCCATTATTGTGACGCCATTTTCTTGTTTCCAGGCCTTACAGAGTCGACTTTGGTGTCTTGGGTCACTATCCTCTTGCAAGACGTGGGACTCAAAACGCTTTGCGTACTTCTCACAAATTTTTGTTTTGGTTGCGTTTGCGGTAAAGTTTCGAACGACACTAACCGGAGTGAGCCATGGCGTCGTAGCACTTGAGTGGGACGAAATATATCTTGAACTTACAAGAAAAAACCGATTCTTTTCTTCTGACACAGACTGTATATATGTATGCACCAGCACGCACTCGCCACAACAACAAAAAAAATTACAATTAAAAATAAAAAGTGAATTGACAGTCCTAGGACTTAAAACTGGTGCCAAACATCTACGGATCAGTGATGCAATAACATCGCAGCCACAGGCGAGTTCCAAAAATTGTAACAAACTTAAATATGAAACTCATATGTCGAACTCACACATCAACTTTTTTTTTTTTGTCTCTTTCTCCTTTATTTTATACATCTGCCCATTGACATTAAGTACGTTGTTTAACAATTCGGCCAGGATTTACATACATCGCTTAATGACCAGTGCCAAAGCGATAAAGATTAAAATAAATGAAATAATATATAATTAATATACAATTAAATAATATTCAAACCCGAATGGGTTGGTGTGTGGTTACCATTCGGAATTCACAGAGATAACGTTGGTTCGAATCTCGGTGAAAACACCAAAATTAAGAAAAACATTTTTCTAATAGCGGTCGCCCCTCAGCAGGCAATGGAAAACCTCCGAGTGTGTTTCTGCCATGAAAAAGCTCCTCATAAAAAATATCTGCCGTTCGGAATCGGCTTGAAACTGTGGGTCCCTCCATTTGTGGAACAACATCAAGACGCGCACCACAAATAGGAGGAGGAGCTCGGCCAAGCAGCCAAAAAGAGTGTACGCGCCAATTATATATACAGTGCACTCGCGGTAACTCGAATAGCCGCTAAGTCGAACGACGTGCTAACTCGAACACATTTTTTCCCCTATTGACTTCTTTGTAACTCGAACAATAAAAAAGCGCTATAACTCGAACAAAAAAACAAATTTATTTGTACACACATTCTTTTCAAACATGTACAATTTGGACATAGATACATATGTAATAGTATATGTATATAAATTATATGTATACTAGTGTATTGTCCATATGAATATTTCGGCGTTAATATCCCGTTAGTTTTCTGGGAACAACATCTTGCATTGACCAAATTGCTTTAAATTTGTCATTTGTAGTATATCAGTGCACGTGAGTAATGGATCGTAAAAGGTTGAAGTGTTTAACATTAAAAGAGAGGGCTGAAGTCCTTAACAAAATTAAACGTGGACGTAGTGTTACTTCTCTAGCGAAGGAATATGGGGTAGCCAAGTCCACCATAAGTCTTATAAAAAAGAAAGATAAGGCAATTTATGGCTTGCACTAACGCTACCGGCAACCATAAGCTTAAACTTCTCGTTATTGACAAAGCAAGAAATCCTCGTGTTTTCAAAAATTTTAACTGTCCGGTGGAGTACAAAAATTCCAAATCCGCCTGGATGACTTCGGCGATTTTCAAAGACTGGTTTCATAATTCGTTCGTGCCGCAGGTAAATTCCAGATTCATTAAAACAATTTTTTTAACCAAGTTAAATGACTTTAATATTTAGGTAAGAAAATATTTGAAAGATGGGGGACTACCTGAGAAGGCTCTTCTTCTAATTGATAATGCCCCATCACATCCCAACGAAATCGAATTAAAGTCCGAGGATGGTTTAATTTTAACTATGTTTATGCCGCCGAATGTGACACCATTGATCCAGCCAATGGACCAAAATGTAATTCGTATAACGAAACTATACTACAGAAATTTTCTACTGGCTTCCATTTTCAATAATCGATCAAAAAATCGATATCGATGACTGTTTTTTTAACATAGCACACTCAATTGATAAGTCGAACAAATTCGATAAATCGAACAGCGCCTGTTTTAATTAGTTCGAGTTATCGCGAGTGCACTGTAATACAAGTTTCAGTCTACGTAATTACAATTTTACAACAATATAACAGCAATTCAACTTCCTCTGCACATCTATTGCTTTCCAGCATTCGTTAAGTCGCTTGTTCGAGTTCTCTTTAAGGATCTTTTAGTGTTTTTTTCCCTTTCCAGAAGTTTTTTGATTTCTGCATTATTGTGTTCTTGTACTTTTTCAAAGTGCATTTTTGCTATTTTTATGGTTTCTTCGTCTACTGTTGCTATATTAAAAGTCCTGTGGATGTCATCATTTTTCAGACATGGTCAAAATTCGAAGAATCTTCGATTGTTGTCGTTGAATTTTTACTATACTTATTCGAGACTTTTTAGCCGTTCCCCACACCTGTAGTCCATATAGCCAAATTGGTTTAATCATAGCTTTGTACACTAATAGCTTGTTGTGTATAGTAAGTCTGGATTTTGTGCTGACTAACCAATGAAGTTGTCGAAGTTTTTCTTTTATTTGTTTGATCTTTTGCTTTATATGGTGATGCCAATTTAGTCTCGAATCCAAATGTATTGCAAGGTATTTAATAGTTGGTTAAATTGTAATTGTAATTGCTTTGCCATTTAATTTAATTGGAACTGCTGTAAATTTTGGTTTGGTAGTAAATATAACCTGTACGGTTTTGACTTCATTTATTTCTTCTTCAATTGACCTCTAAAATATGTGGCGATTGGTACCACAACATGCCTAATTTTTCAATTTCCAGGCAATTCCACATGATACCGAATTATTGTCATACTTCGCAAAAATTAGTCACGCAACATGTTTGAGTGAAAGACAGTGCCCCTACTGGCACTGCCCGTCTCATTTTTACATAAAGATACGTAAATCATACGTGTCGAGTAATAAAGGCGACCAATAATGGCTTTGCTCGTAAACACAAAGAGTAAACGCTCATTATAAACAGTGGACAAAAAGGGATAAATTTTGATACAAATTCGTTTCTTAGAGGGCGAGACTACGTTGAATCATTGATATTGATATTTTTTTGGTTTTTCATTGCTTTTGTATTTTCGATGAAATTAAGTCTAATATCAGAGTTACAAATTTTTTTCTGAAGCATTTCAACAATCCAAATATATCTATATTTCGGACAACAAACTTTTTTTCTCAGAAATCACTGTGCGACGCAGACAAGGAAGTAAGGTCGCTAAAAAATTCTCAAGAGTTCACATTCGCTGTCAGAAGAAAAATGTATGTAAAGGGTTTTTCAATTGGCGCGGGTCAATTTTGGCGCCCTGTGGCAGCCATTTTGTGTTGGTGACATCTGTCAAATCTTTTGTTTATTATTCAGTTGTTTATGTCAAATCATCATGGCAAGTTACACGATTGAACAGCACGTTCAAATGATAAAACATTATTATCAAAATGAGTGTTCATTAACGCAAAAGTTGCGCGCATTGCGCCCATTTTTCGGTAGACGTGGTGGCCCTTCCAAATTCTTATGGCCCATATTGAACCATATGGACCTAGACGATATGTGGTTCCAGCAGGACGGCGCTACGTGCCACACAGCAAACGCCATTTTATTCCATTTCAACATCTACCCGCCCTTATTGAAAACCCCTTATATGTAAGCATAGAAACACTACAGCAAAAAAGCAGCAATCTTGATTCAAGGTAAATTTCTAACTCCACGACTATATTTTTTATTTCGTACATTTTTTATTAATTGGATAATCCCTTACGTGAAGATATATCTCAGTTAAGTAATTATCTTTTATAAGAGAACAAAAAGGATTTAAAATTTTTAATACTACGAAATGTCGGAAACTGGTTTTATGCTATCGGTGGCTTTTTTACATCATTACTGTATGATTCTGCGCGCACTTGATACACAGCAGATACAACAATCGTCATTCGCTACGACTGTCGCCGTTCTGTAGCTCATTTAGAAAATATATTTACATACATAAATATATGTACATATATGAATACATATGAATATATGAAGGTCGTGGCACTTGCTACGACAGAAATTGAGGGTTCACCAACTATTTTTGTTTTCCTCAAGAAAAATAGGCTTATGAACAGCTTATCCAAGGCGAATTATTACAGGTGATGGCAACCACATACATATAAGTAAAAACATACATGTAATTTGTTATTTGTTGTTGCCTTTGGTGTAGGCGTCACGCCGAAATCCACTGTTTGTTTCAGAGCGATTTGCTTGTGAAATTAAATTGCTTAGAGCTTTCCAAGGAGGATTTATTAATTTGTGTTTTGAAGATGCCAGCATTCGCGCTAGGTAAGCAAAGATAATACTTACCGATACTTGCATTTAAATAATATTTCTTCCTAAGCACAGCGGTGGCTAGGAGGATTCCATACAATAACAAAAGGCGTTAGAAACGGTCACCAAAACTAAGCAACGATTGTTTTCCATACTTATAGCGATTAGCAGAAGAAAAAGAGGAGAAACGTTTAGCTAATTTACTACCTCAAGAAAAGTTAGTTAAAACTACGCTGGAAATTGTTACAAATTAAAAGTCACCACATTTCCCACAGTTCAATGATGATTTAGTACGTAACTTATGTGTGAATTGTAAGTTCTTGTACAGGGTTATTAAATAGGTGCGCTTCAACTTTTTTCCGATAGGGAGGGCGAACGACGCAATATTTTTTATTTTTCGCTTGTCATTTGTAAACTTCATTAGTATACATTTCATCATGGAACGCTACACACTTGAGCAACGATTGCAAATCGTGCAAATTTTTTATGAAAATAATCGTTCTGTTGCTGCTACTTTAAGAGCATTACGGCCATTTTACGGTAATTTAACAAGCCGTCCCGTTTTGGGGTTATGTGAAGTCATTGGTCTACAGTAACAAGCCGGCGACGATTTGTGAGCTCAGAGCTAATATTGAACGCGAAATTGCTGGAATTTCGGCCGATTTATGCAAAAGAGTGGTCGAAAATTGGGTTCAACAATTGGACTTCGTAAAACGTGCACGCGGTGGTCATGCCAAAGAAATCGAACTTCATACTTAAATGTATATGTTCAAACTCGATAATAAAAAAAAAATTAGTTAAAAAAGTCAAACCGTTTGTGTTTTATTCAAAAAAGTTCAAAAGTTGAAGCGCTCTTACTGAAAAACCCATTACAACCTCGAAATTATAACTGGAAAGCATCTGTATTGCATTTCAATACAATTCGATGTAACTCAAATATGTTGCTATCTGGTCAAAATAATGAGACACGTATTTTTTTGTTTGCCCGAAAAAATTTTTTTTCAAGATTTATCGGTAATTTGGTATTTCGGCTCACAATCGATTTTTATAATTATATACGAAAAGTTGTTTTTAAATTGCTCATAACTTAGTCAAAAATGAACCGATTTTAATGACTCTGGCTGGGTTCAAAATGATTATAATTACTTGCACGAGCGACTTTATGGAAAACAATAGCAAAAAAAATAGTCGAAAATTTTTTATTTTGCAAAAAAACAAGAAGTTGCGAAATGTTTTCGAAATTCAATATTCCAAAAGGTGTATTTTTTTTAACTTTTTCCAAATCAAGAGGACACCTCAAACTTCAATTGAGCTGAATGCCCAGTAGCTAAAATCGGTTGTTTTTGAGAAATGGATTTTTGAGTAAAAAACCAGTCTCGCCCTTTTTGTTTTTTGCAAAATAAAAAATTTTCAACAACTTGTTTGCTATTGTTTGTACATGAAATCGCTCGTGAGAGTAATGACGATCATTTTGAACCCAGAATCATTAAAATAGGTTCATTTTTGACTAAGTTATGGGCAATTAAAAATAAAATACTTATATAACTAAAAAAATCGATTTTGAGCCGAAAAACAAAATTGCCGATAAATCTTGAAAAAAAAACTTTTTTCGGGCAAACAAAAAAATACGTGTCTCATTATTTTGACCAGAGCAACATATTTGAGTTACATCGAAATCGAAGAACATGGCCCGAAAAGCCCGTTGAATTGAAATGGAAAGCATCTACAGTGACGTGGGTGCGGATACGCGAGTGCGCCGACTGTTTGTTTGAAGTCAGGAGGTACTTCGTTTTGTCCTCGTTCACCACCAGACCCATTCGCTTTGCCTGATGTTATTTTCCACTATTAACGGCTCTTTGAATAACAAAATAACACCTCTGTTTGGAAAACCCTATATTTTGCCATTCGATTTGGAGTAAGCTTTTAAGTTGATTTTTGTAAGTTATGTGGCGTTTCCTTAATCGTTTTTGCAAATGATCCCATAAATATATAGTTCATATCTGGGGTCTGTGGATAAGTTGATAACAATTGAAGGTATTAGCCACATATTCACTATGTGCGCGGTGTGTTTGGGTTGGTTGTCCTGCTGGAAATACAATATATATATTAAAATCCACCAGGGATTGTCTGGTCTGATTATCTTTCAGCGCTTTGTAACAAGTTTTCTTGAACAATTTTGAAATTTACTTCTTTTGTCATTATTTTATCAATAAAAACAAGATTTCCAACCCCTGACGTGGACATGCGGCCCAAAACAATATGCCTCCACCTCCAGGCTTGATCGTTTTAATTGCATATTTTGGATTTAGTTCTTTATTTCGCTTTCTCCACACCCATCGCCCATCATATCCGAAAATATTATATTTAGATTCGTCGGAGAAAATTACTTTTCTCAGAAATCAAATTCCCTGAGTTGATAAGTTCTAGCAAGCTCCAGCCTTTTATTTCTATTAGTATCACTGCTTTTTTCTAGCAATACATGCCTTATATCCATTTCTCAATATTGACTTTCGCACTGTGTCCGATGGAACTATGGTGTTCAGAGATGTTTGCAAGACAGAAGCTATATTCGGAGGTTAGGTTAGGTAGTAATGGTTGCCCAGAGATTGGGCCCATTTGGACGAAAGAAGTTTGGTTCATCTTTTATGATACCGTTGCTAGAGGGGAAAAAGAGGTGAAGGAAAAAACGATAGGACGAAAAGGAGAGGGGTGGAGCGCTTTCGAAAGGATTTTTTTCTCTTGTTCCCTTGATAGGGTGTTCTCTGCTTATTTTCGATGCTCTATTTTTTTTTAATCTTTGTATTTCCTTTTGCACTGTTGCTTTACTCCTGCTAATAGTTTTCCCGATTTTTGAGTATAATTTTCCACCTTTATGCAAGCGTACAATAATTTTTCTCTCCTCTAATGTCAATTCGTTTCGAGACATGATTGGACACGTTAAAAAGTAAACACAGATACGAATAAATGAACCTCTTGAGATGTACTGAAAATAGTCTACCAACAAATACTATAATATTTCGAAGCAACGCAAATCAAAACTATCGTTATTCCATAACGTATCAACACTTTTGCTGTACGACTTTCTTACTTACAGTTACATTTTTACTTGCCGTTGTTGATGCTGCAGACAAAGTTGGTTCTTTTTTTTATTACAATTGAGTACAAAGTGTATTATTCATATATTAATAGAGTTTTTCAGAATTTCTAATAAGGTGCGAAATTTTTTAAAGTTATACTTAGAAATGGCAGGGTATTAAGATTAACGCTTTGCACTGTAAATATTTAAATAAAACACCTCAAAGATATTTTATGTAAAACCCCTATAAAAATAAAAAATAGACAAATCAAAATTGCTGCAACTATTGAGTAAGTAAAAAGATAGAGTCACAATCATTCAATTTTTGGCAAACGGGGATATTGATGCCGTCCGTTGGCGGGAAAGACGAGGAAGGGCATCGGCATGTACATACAAACATATATTTATCAATATAGGTTAATAAAAATATATGCCATTTATTTATTATTTGTTCAACGAAATTTGCCGTTTCCCAGTCGATATTCCAAATATTGTATGTACTTAAAAAAAAAAACAATTTGCCTTCATGGGCGCAGAAGCAGCATTTTAAAATGTTCTTTAACACAACCAAAAACATTTCATTAATAATCGCAAGCGCATATTTCTCAAAGCAAGGCTTGTTCATTCATAAAACGAGCCCTCCACATTTTCCTTCACTCGCTTTGGCCATAGATGACCAGAAACTATTTTTCTCACGAGATCGCTGTAAAAATGGGCATTTATTGTAACATTACTCAGTAATGCCACACCGGACGAAACATTGAATGTGCATTTTTCTAGCAAAAATTGGGTATTTTCAGTTTCCACACCACCGAAGTTAGTATTTAGTCTTATATCACCCGTATATACCTACACATAAAAAGAATAAGCCTCAAATAAGTATCAAATATATTTTTTTGTTTTTTGTCGAGAAAAACTAGCAAGTACAGCACTCAGACAACATTAAGTCCATTGTACTGCACTCATGTTCCCTTTTTAATTTTCTTTAAATCTACCGGATTGTGGTGCAAAAAAGCCAAGGTGCCCGCTTTTTAACACATCAGTTCCAAAGACCTCAAGCCTGATTCGAGCGAAGGCCGGGCAGACGCATAGAAAGTGGTCCGCCGTCTCATCCTTCTCTCCATATGCTGGGCAGAGAGCACTGTCTGAGATGCCTACCTTTTCCATGTGCATCGCCTATAGAAAGTGGCCCGTCATCAGTCCAACCAATTGCCTACAGCCTCTTCTGCTTAATACAGGAGGATCTACGACAGTAATTCGCACATGATAGGTAAAATCAGTTTTGTCCATCTGCAGCCTCTCTCAGCCTGCCAACCTCGCTTGTGGGTTGAAGCATTAGGTAAAAAATTAAATTTTTGGCAAGCGGGCATATTGACGCGGTCGATAGGGGGAAAAGAAGAGGAAGGGCGACCCGTTGAATCAAGTTCGAGATGCGAGAGACGATATTTTTGTTCGTGTACACGGTTGCCACACGCAATTTTTGTTGTGTACCAGTTTTTACCCTAAAATGTACCAAATTAGAAAGAAATGTACTGAACAAATTGTTACTTCTTTTATTAACTTTTTTATAATATCATATAACTGAGATATATATGTACATGAATTAGTTAAATAAATTTTTTTTGAATAAACTTTTTAAGTGTTTTCAGTTTTACAATTAACTTTTGTGGCTTGGTTTTTATTTGGTTCTTCCGTAAGAATTATATTGTTTAGTATTTTCATTTCAAGTTTACCTGTAAGTTTAGTTTTAACAAGGCTGAGACAAAAAACTTTCTTTCCGCAGCTGCCGAGCTATGGGGCAATGGCATTAAAGTATTTACAAATTCAACGTGTTCTTTGAAACAGGATTCTCCAAGCCCATTCTGAAATGTCTGTACAATCCGGGAAATTTAATTTTGTGAGCCTTAATTGTCTCCATTGAGTTAAAAGGGTACTATAATCGTCTGGTACAAGTTGTGAAAATTAATTTAGTAGAGACTGAATTGTAACTTCATTTGCGCAAAGATCTTTACTAAAATTTTTGTATAGTTATATTCTGAGTCACAACGTATCAGCTGTTAAGATAGAAAGTCTTTAATTGCATATATCGCAGAATCAAAATACCCCAATACAATAACTAGACACTTTTTGTTAGACAAATCTGTAGTTTCATCTACAATTAACGAATACTTTTTATCTTTAATACTACTAACAATAGTGTGCCTTGTTGATTTTTCTTTGTCTGAATATTTTGCTTGTGCAAATTGTTGGTAGTATGTTCATTTAAATGACTTAAATTATTATATTCAATAGTAATTTTTCGATCAGAAGCTGTACAATATCCATTGCCGTTAGTTTATTTCAGCCAATTGAAGTTATGAAGCCACTATTCTTTAAACTTTCGTTTTACTTCAACTTGCCTAGAAGTTTCAGAACTGGAAAATAAAAATAATGTTTTTATTAAAATTATATTTTATTAAAATGATATTTTTTTAACGTCTAACTAGCGTTTCATTTTCACTTTCCCCTTCAACGTGAATAGAAACTGCAACAGTATCACTTTCGTTGGCCACTATCAGTTTTGGCTTTCTTTATCAAAAAACTAAAATAATAGCAAATATAAGTAGAAATTCCAATGTTTTCTGTTTCGTCGTAAACCTTTTCTTTTGTTTTGTTATTTCACCTTGCTTTATTGTAAACTCCAACAAATATATTCACAATAGACAAGCAACACAGGATTGCAATTTTAGATAATATCGTAATGTACTGATTAAAAAGGTAAATTCCTCAGGTTAAAGTAAAATTTGGTACATTTTTAACTTGTGCACCAATGTACTCGCGCAAAACAATGTACTAGTTTTGGTACAAATGTACCATTTGTGGCAACCGTGCTCGTATACACAAAAAGAAATCGACACAAAGCAAATGCGATGTCGATTTGTCTTTGCCTAAGCACTGAGAAAGCGTATGATAATCGTACAGTCAACTCGCACAAAAACAAAACGTGAAACTATTTATTAGAGAAGCAATCGATGCTATTAATACATATTCATACACACATACATATGTATGTACATATGCGCCTTGAAATAACTTTGATCCTGAACAAAAGCAGTTCAATGAAGAAACTAAATTGTTACGTGCTTAACATTTAGGTTTTCAAAAATTCATATCTTAATATGAACAATTAGAACCATTTAAAAATCTTATATTTTGAATTGAAGTATTAAGATTCAATGCAAATCAATAAGGTCATAAGATAATGCTTATGCAAATTCACTTTGGGATGAACGCCCGTCATTAACAAAATAAGATACAAGTAAAAATTATATCCTATATCATTGGAATTATTTGAAGAGAAACAAATGAGGTCATTTGCATATTATGTTGTATGTTGGATATGGGATCATTTGCATATCATTTTGTATGTACATATATATGTATCAAGTAAAAGCCAAAAATTTTCAAATATCACTATTATATGTGACCTCAATCATCCGAATAGAAAACAAAACTCCTTAGAAAGAAAGAACTCCCCTAAAGAAAATATTTAATTTGCATGTACGATTTTCATCATTTTGATTAATGTTTACAAAATTAATCTTTGCATATCGACATACACACACGGACAAAATTATTCATCCAACCACCAATTTTTCATTCGATAAGCTGTATCTTGAGAAAAAATGAGTGTAATTAAAAATGTTTGTTTATTTAAAACTAATATATGTAAGTTTAACAAAACTTTACTCCACGAATGAAACATTAACAAAAATCATAGAATTCTTCAAATTTTTAAGAGACAAAATTATTTGCACACCTCAATTTCACAAATAAAATATTATGTTCAATGAAATTTTCATATTCAACCCTTTTGCCTGATGACCTCATTAAGTATATTTGGCATTCAGTTAACTAAATTTTTAGTTATATTTGGACTAAAATTTCGCCGTTCCTGTTGGCGTACCTTCTTTAGTTGGGTTTTGCTAGTTACATATGCTAATTTTAGCGACGCGTCTACCGCGTTCATCCCACAAATGTTCGATAGGATTCAAGTCCGTAAACTCATGGTGGTGTTGGAAGAATGTGAGGCGTACAATGTATGATCATTCATCGTGGGCAGTATGCTTAGGATCATTATCTTGTTGAAAATAAAAGTTATTTCCACACACAATTTTTGCGCACTTCTATGCAAATTTTCTTTTAAAATATTAGGGTAAAGTTATTTATCTATGACATTGTCAATAAATACAAAATAAACCAAGCCTGTCGCTGACATACATTCCCTCACCATTACACCCTCACCACAATGATTCACTGTACTTACTGTATTGCTTTTATCGAATTTGGTATAAGGTTTTCTCCAGACTCGAATCCTTCCATCCGATTGAAAAATGTTGAACTCACTCTCTCGCTAAAAATAACGTTGCTGCAGAAATCAAGTGGCTTATTTTTATATTCCTTTGCGAACTCTATCCTTTTATTTTTATTGATTTTGCTGATGAGTGGTTTCCTTTGAGCCACTCGCGATCTATTCCCGGCACGTTTGAAGGCCCTACAAACTGCGGATGGACTTCTTTATTAATCTCCTAACGAACTTCTGCTACCACTTGCGTCGATGTAATTTTTGGATTTTTTTTATTTTTATTATTATATGGCGTTCATCAATAGGGTCAATTTGCGAGGTCTTCCAGTTCTTAAGATTTGTTTCCTCTTTAAATCGTTTTATTATGATATAAAAAGTAAAACGACTTCGATTCACCGTTTGACCGATTTATGCACATGATTTCTCCTCGTCATCGGAGGGCGTTTGTAGAGTTTAAAATGTGGTTCCTCCGCGGTCGCACCGATGAAATTTTTTATAGAAAAGAAAAAAGCGTTAGTGTATAGTTGCTGTCATCTTTTATTGGTACAGGTATCCCTCGTATAATGCGATAGTTACGTTCCAGAAGAATTGCGCGTTATGTAATTCCGCGTTATCTAAAACATAGTTTTCATATAAATTTGGGGGTTATGTTCCAATAGGTTTTTTTTTAAATAAAATACATACAAAATAACAGATGCACATATATTTCAACTCAATACTAAAGTTCAGACTTTCTTATACAATTAAAAACACAAGATATGAATAATAATAAATATGTACATACATATTTCAAAATTCAAAAAACAAAATTTAAATAATTATGTGCACATTAAAAAATTTAAAAACAAACTAAAACAAATTAAAGGTTTATTAAAAACTTTATTGTTATTCTTCAAACTTCTTATGGTAATTAATCTATTTCACTGTCTTCAAAGATCTTTGCACGTGGGCGTTTTGGGGGAGCAATAGCTTCATCAGAAGATATTTCTTCAACATAGTTTTCACTATTGGACAAGAAACTAGTTATGGGACCTTGTGGTTCTTCTACTGGTTTTATAATTGCAAAATCTGTTATCAGTTTTTGGTGGGTGGTTTTTTTAAGCTCCTTTTCTGGTATACTCACACATGTTGTGAAGGCAAAAAAGGGTAATTCCCGGTTTACATTAAAAATACATTACATATTATATATATGTAGTACGCAAATTAGTGTTACCAGATTTTATGATTATGTATTTTCCCCTTCGCGTTATATAAGCCTAAATTTCGCGTTGTACTGAAACCTAATTTTTCCAAATCGCGTTATATCGAAACCGCGTTGTATAAGACCGCGTTATACAAGGGATACCTGTATATAGGTGCATGTATGTATGTGAGTACATGTATATTATATGAAACAATATCTAGCATATGATATAGTAGCACGGATTAAACCTTACCTCCCCTTGGCTGAAACGTCCTGATCCTTGGTATGCTAATTTTGCACTGACATTAAATTTTAAAGTTAAGACGAAAGTAACCTTGCCGAACAGCGTTTCACACAGTAAACGTTTTAACTGTTCGGCGGGGAAATGCCGAGGTTAACGCCCTTGACGTTGCAGCGACTGGAACCGGTGGTTTGCAACAGGTGGAACATTTATTAGAATTTAGGGTGTGGCGTAAACATGCCGGCCCCTTGCGATTAGCAATAAGTATGCTAGGACGGTGGTGTCAGCCAACGTTCGGTTTCTTTTTTATTGTGAGACACCTGAGGCCGCCGGTGTCGTCTCAAAAGTTGCTGCAAAGAGATATGTAGATATTAAGTAGGTTGATCTATTTATTGCACACAAAAAAAGAGTAAAATTATTATATTAAAATTTGTAATAAGTTATGTACAAATTATATTATGGCCGTGTTACCTGGCGAGGCCTAGTCGCCTGTGTATTGTCGTCCGTCTTTTTATTTGGGCGCAGTAACGTTGCTTGCGCACGTGGTCGAAAATGAGTGGCTTCCGATTAACACGCGCGCCGCTCTTCATGCTGCAGCTGGGGTCGGAGAGGCCTCGTCTCTAATCCTCTATTTTCATTGAGGCTGAAAGACCTTGTTTCCGCTCCGCTTGTTTAGGCGGAAAGGTCTGGTTTCTGCTCTAGACTCAGTCCTTTGTTTTGTTTTTACAAACAAAGATTTTGAATTTAATTTGCTAGTTTTTTAAAACCGAAAATGTGTACTGTGTACACAATTTTATGGTTGCTTAATTAGCTTTTGATATCTTGAATTTGTAGAATGTATTGGTAGTGGTGCATTGGCCGGTCAGTGCTGACTACAGCGAAGAAAAACCAAAAAAAAAATATATATATTTTTGTGTTAACGAAAATGCACTACGCATTTTAGTTTTTTTTTATTATTTGGCTATGAGGAACTTAAATACAATCGCATCTTAATGTGTTTTATATGTTCACCGCAAGGTACATACTAATGTTTTTCTAATATTCGCCGCATAGGATGATCGTGTCTTGGCTATAAGTGGATCGTAACAAAGTACAAGGTGTCCTGCCGTGGTGTACGTGATATATTATTTTTCTTTGTTCTTATTACACTGTGGAACAAATTCAGGTTAGCAAAAATTAGGTCCATTCTGAGAGTGGCGGGTGAAAATAGAGGCAAAATTAGAAGACCCGTATCGCGCCGTTTTTTTATGTTAGTTCGAATTTTTTTTTAATCGGCCTTCGAAGTTCGAAATCAGAGCAAAATTGTTTATATGGTTTTTTGGCTATAACTCGTCGACTAATTGATATTTTTTCAATCTGTAAAAGCCAAATTATTGCTAGAGACCTGTGCAACAATTACAATTTTTGAAAAAATTGATTTCGAAAATTTTTGTGGTACTTATGAAATATATATACTGAATATATATAATATAATATACTGAAAATCGGCATTTGACTGCAAACTTCGAAGACCGATTAAAAAAAATTCGAGCTAACATAAAAAAACGGCGCGATACGGGACTTCTAATTTCGCCTCTATTTTCACCCGCTACTCTCAGAATGGACCTAATTTTTGCTAACCTGAATTTGTTCCACAGTGTTATCATAGATATGTCTATAATAAGAACAAAATGATACGCAAAAAAAAAAACCAGCCGCATATTTGAAGTGAAACTTCTTAATTTATGGATTAAATCTAAATATTTTAATGTGGATTGAAATGTTTTTTTTTTTAATAAAATTCCATACAATAATAAAGGGTAATATTATTATTCATTTATTTCTGAAATTTGCAATAGCAGCAGTGAATACAATCGGTTTGTGGTCTCTCAAATAGGATATATAAGTATGTTCTTCACTCGATTGTGTCGATATAGCGAGAAAATACGGTATCTATCGTTGTTCCTGATTTTGTTGTTGAAATATAGCGGATCAGGATCACACTCTATTTCCAATGTTTGAGATTGTAACTCTTCAGCAAAAACAACTTTTATATATATCACTCACATTAGAAAACACATTCACAATAACTGGAGAAACAACTGGCCTTTGGATGACAATAGTATTGGCATCTTCCAGTATTTACTGTAGGATTTAAATGGGGTATTTGTAACAACGAATTATAGTGTTTATGTCAGCATTTATTGAAAATTTGAATTGGAACCAAGTAGCTGAGGTATGCGCTAACAAATGACATTGTCATTTAACATTTATTCGGACTTTATTTTGGCGATATTCAGAAAGGAATAAAAGTCAATGGGCAATACATAAATTATATACGATACGCTGACGGTACAACACTTCTATCCGAAAACTTGGATGATTTGCAGTGTTTGATAAATATGGCTAATCAGAAAAGTAATTCTAAAAGCATAAATATAATATAGAAAAAACGAAATTCATGATTATAAGCAGAGCATAAAATCCGTATTTGAACACTGCCTTGAAAATAGATGATCAACCTATTGAACGTGTGAACTGCTTCAAATATTTGGGATGCTGACTAAATCATACATGGAGCCCGGATAAAGAAATAAGCTAAAGTATCGAGATAGCCAGAAACGCTTTTTTAAAATACACAAAAGTTCTAGTCAATGAAGAATTAAATTTAAAGTTGCGTATGCGGTATATAAAATGTTACGGAGTACTAAAGTGGACTCTTAAAACAGCACTGATGAATAAAATAGAAGCATTTGAAATTTATATATTTTTTCTTTAACCCTAGAACACACACCCAGAAAATACCACGTAAGCACACACCCGGGATACGTTTGAACCCGGGACCTTATTTTGCGTTTTTTTTAATGCTTATTCAACCGATTTCTATGATTTTTTTTTTTTAAATGTATATTTTAATATATAACAAGTATTTTGTTTTTTGTTTCATTCGAATATTCCTACTGGTTCCAGCGATATGGGCAAATAAAGTCAGGACATGCAACAGTGGATTTTTGTTTTTGTTGTTGTCCTGATAAATGCAAAACAAAATAATATAATTCATAATAATATAATTGTAGAGTAACAACGAATACACATTTTGGTTTTTATTTCATTGAAATATTCTACCTGGTTCAAAAGATATGTGCAAAAAGGTCGCGCAAGGTATGGGTACGTAGGTAGCAAATACACTGGTATAACTGGTTTTTGTATTTTATATGCAGCTGCAAGGGTTGTTTTCACACGAGGTGTTGTTATAAATGCTACCTGTTGATATTTTCATTATTGTTTTGGTGCTCAAAAGTGTAAGAAGTGAAAATATAAATGAAAATAAATATAACTGAAACTATAAATAACTGGATACGAAATGACTTCAAGAAGAAACGAATATTTATCAAGTGCAGCATATAGAAGGTAAAAAATGTAAAATAAGCAACAATGTAAACATATATATTACTAATTTTTTTTTATTATGCAGGCTAACTGAGGAACAGCGAGAATCATATATACAATCATTATTTGATGAAATTTGTGACGATGACGCTCCCTATGACTTTGACTCAGAAGATGAAGAAGAAATTCAATTCAATGACATTGAAATTGTTGATGACGATGCTGAAGTTTCGCAAAGTGCCGCAGAAGTATTACCTGATTATGCGGACTATGAGGATGATGAAGAAGACGATGAAGAAGAAGAAGTAGAAGAAAATAATGAATTACCTGCTAGTGGCGAAAAATTTGTTGCACGTGATGGTACTGAGTGGATGAAAGAACCAAATGTAAGTCGTTCTGGACCAGCTAGATGCACTGAAATGTTGTCAATAGAGCAAACATTCAAATGTTTCATGAACGTTGAAATGGCTGATATAATTATGCGCCACACAAATAAGTTAGCAAAAGAAACTTATAATGTTTACAACAATGCGCATCCAAACACAACTCCTAAGTCATGGACGCCTGTGTCAATAACAGAGCTGTATGCATTTTTTGGCATACTTATTATGACTGGTGCGAACCATAGCAATGGAGAACATGTTCGAGATTTATGGAGCGTCAAAAACTATCCTTTATATCGCGCCACAATGGGAGTCAACCGTTTCTGTTCGATATTGCGGTTCCTAAGATTTGACGATAAAAACACTCGTGCAACACGCTTACTAACTGATAAAGCAGCACCGATCAGTGAGTTGTGGACGATGATGAACAATAATCTTGCTGCACATTATAAGCCCAGCTCATGCTTGACGATTGATGAACAATTATTTCCTTACCGTGGACGCACACGGTTTACGCAGTACATACCGTCAAAACCTGCTAAATATGGTGTCAAGGTTTGGTGGATTTGCGATGCCACAAATGCATATCCACTGCATGGACAAATATATACTGGCCAAGCAGAAACTGGTAGGGAAACGAACCAAGGCGAACGAGTGGTGAAGGATTTGTCTGCCAAATACCAAGGAAGTGGCCGAAACATTACAATGGACAATTTTTTTACGACCTTGCCAGTTGCAGAACTGCTTCTCACCTGGAAACTCACGATCGTTGGAACTTTGCGCAAAAACAAATCATATATTCCTCAAGAAATGAAGCAGAACAAAAACAGGACAATTGGTTCAACGACATTTGGCTTCAAAAATAATGTGACAATGTGCTCTTATGTTCCCAAAAAAATAAAGCAGTAATTTTGCTTTCGACCATGCATAATGATGCTGAAATAGCTGACAGTGGGAAACCTGAAATAATTGAATATTATAATCGTACCAAAGGTGGTGTTGATCGAATGGACCAAATGTTTGCGGAATAGCCAACACAAAGACAAACAAAACGATGGCCACTAGCGATGTTCTTCAACATGTTGGACATTACAGCTCTTGCAGCCTACATTGTCTACGATTTGAATAACCCTATGTTGCCTTGGAGAACAAACAACAAGCGTAAGCAGATCCTGCGCAGCTTGGCTGAAGCATTATGTATGCCCATTATTGAAGCCAGAGCCATAAATCGTCAAGTGACGCGAAATTTTTCGACTAAAATTGCTATTGAAGCATATTTCAACCGACCGCTGGAATCAATGGTGTCAACAGCAGCATCAACATCTGCCGCAGCGCGCACGCCAAAACCTGTGTCCGGATCTTGCTATTTATGTTACACACAAGAGGAAAAACGCCGTAGAAAAACCAGAAAGCTGTGCGCCAAATGTAGGAAGCCAATGTGTCTTGAACATTCGGTCACATCAACAAATTGCTCTATTTTCCATGATTTTCCTTAGATATAACATGCATTTTTATAATTTTTATAATAAAAGTCAATAATATAATGTGTGAAATGAATATTTTTAATTTTTCAAATAAAAAAATAATGTAAAAAATGTTTTTTTTGATTATTATGAGGATTTTTACTATTGGGGTACAAACGTATCCCGGGTGTGTGTTTACGTATATAATGTGTTTGGAAGGCTGTAGCTCCTGAACCAATGGTCCGATCTGGTTCAAATTTTGAATTTGAACTCAAAACTAAATAATCTTCCTAGATCCGAAGTTAGCGGTATAGAAGTATAGCGGTTCAAAAGTTACAACACTTCAAAGTTGAAGTGGATACATTTGTACCCGGGTGTGTGTTCTAGGGTTAATAACTATGCTTGTAAAAACAGTTTATATATGTGATTTGATAAAATAAACCGGAATAGTTGTTCTTAAAAAATACTTGTTTTTCACTAATTTTTGTTTTTACACGGGGTTTCCTGGAACCAATTACCGTGTAAAAACATAATTAGGTGTATATGTATATGCAACGGCATGCACTCGTCACAGCACAAATATCACCATTTGCCAAATTCGGAACAATTCTGTATTTCGAAGTTAGCAATTTTTATGTACGTACATACATATGGATATGTATGTAATCTACTCAGCTCAGCTAAATATTTTGATAGTTCCTATTTATCATGTATACCGAAATGATCGCTGTCCGGAAGCTACTGGTCTTAAAAAAGGTGGTGGGGTGCTACTTGCAATTAGATAGGATTTATGTAGCAAAGGTGTAGAATTGATTAGTTTTGGAGGCACAATTGACCAAATCTGCGTAAGTGTAAAATTTTCTAACATTAGGTAGGGGGGTAGGTGGGGTGGCTGTCGCAATGACACACTTAGACCTTTCATAGGCCCATTGTGATAAATAAATAAAAATAAAATAAATAATTGGCGCGTACACTTCTGTTAGGTGTTTGGCCGAGCTCCTCCTCCTATTTGTGGTGTGCGTCTTGATGTTGTTCCATAAATGGAGGGACCTACAGTTTCAAGCCGACTCCGAACGGCAGATATTTTTATGTTGAGCTTTTTCATGGCAGAAATACACTCGGAGGTTTGCCATTGCCTGCCGAGGGGCGACCGCTATTAGAAAAATGTTTTTATTAATTTTTCTTTCACCGAGATTCGAACCAACTACGTTCTCTCTGAATCACGAATGGTTGTCACGCACCAACTCAATCGGCTACGGCGACCGCATAAAATAAAACAACAAAAGTTCGGATGGCGGAATGAAAGTTACAAAACAAATGGCCAAAACGACGGGAAAATATACTGACGCATTGGCAGCACGGACTGATATACAAATGAGCACAAAGCTCTGGGCCACAACACGCCAACAACTATAAATAAACCAACAACACCCGCTAAAGCCGTGGGTCAAAAGCGTAGAAACGAAGGTCCTTCGAGGTATAAACTCGACCAGAGGTCTCTCGCTATCCTTGGCAGGGCTTGGGAAAACGAGATCGAAGGTAAAGTTCATCCCAAAAATAGACCGACAAGGCAAGGCAATACAAAACGGTGGTTGACGAATACCTGCCGCCAACCAGACAGATTGCAAAAAATTGAACCACTCGCACGACGAAACTGGGAAAGTAACGAAGAAGAACAAGACCTCGGATCAGGGTGCAGTCGCATCCAAACCTACTAAGCGGTTTAGTGAGCTGGCATGGGACCATCTTCAAATGACATTGGTAGATGAAAGCTCCAACCGGGTCAGAGATTGAAGAACGGCTGTCTCGAATAGCCGTGGACGATTTCATGACGAACCCGGAGGGTCAAGCGCCAGAGCTTGAAACTTAAGCTAATACCGGCTAGCGAGATTCCACGAAGGCCGAGGGCTCACATATGGATACCAAACATGAAACCAATCAACTGATCCCCTGCCTTCAAGCTCATAACCGCTTTGTGCCGATGACCGACTGATCGATGATAAAAGCGGAGGCCCCGCAAAAGCACAGCATGCCATTCCTCCTTCTAATTACAGAAGGGAGTTTAGGACCACTGGAGAAAGTGGAAAACAAACTTCGATTCGGCATTCGGAAGGCCAAGTGGAAGATATTCACTTCTGCAAATCCAGAAGAGGAGCAAGATGAGGTCTATGGTGCCAACGAACTGCTGACTGGCATGCAGCTAGAAGACACCGAGTCCAAAAAAGGAAACTGATAAACATGGGTTTAAAGGTTGTCCAAATTAAAATGCCGCACTCCCAGACTTCAACGGACAACCAAACCGTTCTCTTGGTGGAGAATTCAGAAACTCCGGGTGCAAAGCACTGAGGTGAAGAGGTTTCACTAGAAAAAACTACAATATCTACTATAAACGGATTCGAAGTAATCCCAGATCATGGATCATGTATTGTAGCTAAAAAAATATTTAAATACATTTTCAATCCCTTCATATAGTTCACAACATGTGACGTGACAGCTGTTGAGGTAGAGGGCACACTCAATATACATGGCACTTGATAGACCAGCACCGCCTGAGGAGAAAATACAGGTACAACCAAATCCCTGCTACTCGGATGCGACGCCAATGCGAGGCACGTCTTATGGGGAAACTCCGAAACAACTGACCGAGGTGAGTCTCTTTATAATTTCATAATTAATACTAATTGCATTCGTAATTGAGCCATCTCTGTGCTAGAAACTAGTATCGTCAAAGCTAATATGGGTAATATTAACATAACCAAGGAGATACGTAAAAGCGGAGGCGTAAGTTGATGATGTGGTGCTAATGGAGTCAGGACTGTGTCCTAATAGATCAGTGGGATCATTCAAAGGGCGTTAGGCGAGCTTAACTCTTGGGACACAGGCTGTGGCCTAAGTTTAAACCCGCGTAAAACAGAACTAATGCTTTTTACCACCAAGTACGAGGTGTAAATTTTTACCCTACCATATATTAATGGGCAAAATTCCCTCACTTTAACCCAGTGCATATGTCCTAGGAGTAATTCTGAACTCCAAACTTAGCTGGAAATTAAACATCGAACATCGTGTAAGAAAAGCAGAAATTGCTTTATATATTGGAAAAAGATGGGGTTTTCAACCCAAGAATATTTTGTGGTTGTATAAGATGGTTCTTCTTCCTCCAAATTGCAAAGGTCCAAAAATCTTCCGCAGAATTATTCCCCCTAATACTCCAAGCGTCGCTTCATCGGATGTTGCCATCGTCCAGGCTTCTGCGCCACACGTTAGGAGGGCATGATGAGAGCCTTTTAGAGTTCGTTGAGAGAGGACTTTACTACTAATTTGCCTACTTAGTCCAAAGTAGCACTTGTTGGCAAGAGAGATTCTACGTTGATTTTCAATGCTGACATTGTTATCGGTGTTAATGATGGTTCCCAAATAAACGAAGTCTTTTGAAACCTCGAAATCATAACTGCCAACGTGGGTGCCGATACCCGAGTGCGCTGACTGTTTGTTTGATGACAGGATTTACTTCGTTTTGTCCTCGTTCACCCCCCAGACCCATTCGCTTTGCTTCTTTATCCAGTTCGGAGAAAGCAGAACTAACAGCGAACTAAGGCCGCTGATGTCACTATCGTCGGCGTACGCCAACAACACGCTCTTATAAAATATTGTGCCTGAGCGACTAAGTTCTGCTGCTCGTACGATCTTTTCCAACATGAGCTGTAAAAAGTCTCACGACAGCGAGTTAACCTGTCTGAAACCTCGTTTGGTATCAAAGGGCTCGGAGAGGTCCTTCCCAGTTTTGACGGCGCTGCTGGTATTGAGCAATGCCATCTTGCATAGCCGTATTACTTTTGCGGGGATACCGAATTCAGACATCACGGCATATAGGTCACTCCTTTTCGTACTATCGAATGCAGCTTTGAAGTCGACGAAAAAACGGTGTGCTTCGATTCTCCTTTCATGGGTCTTTTCCAAGACTTTGTGTATTGTTAATATCGGGTCGATGGTGGACTTTCCAGGTCGAATGCCACACTGATAGGGTCCAATCAGTTGGTTGATGGTGAGCTTAAGACTTTCATACAATACGCTCGCTAGAACCTTATATGCGATATATAGAAGAGTAACCCCGCGGTACTTGGCACAGATTACAGTATCACCCTTCCTATGCATTAGGCTGAGCGCACTTAAATTCGAATCTACATGCATACTTTCATTCGACCATATTTTGCATAGAAGCTGATGCATGCACCATGGCAGTTCCTCACCGCCATGTTTGAATAGCTCAGCGGACAGGCCGCTGGCGCCCTCGGCTTTGTTGTTCTTTAACCGCGTTATCGCTATTCTCACCTCGTCATGGTCGAGTAGCGGAACGACAATTCCGTCGCGAACGATTAGGGTATCAGGATCTTCACATTCTCTGTAACATGTGCACCTGTCAATATTTTACAAGTTCCAGAAGTGTTTCCTCCATAATTTAAGTATGCTCTGGATGTCAGTCACCAAATCGCCGTGTTTGTTCTTACAGGAAAACGCCACGGTCTTAAATCCTTCTGTAAACCGCCGAATATTCTGGTAGAATTTTTGCGCGTTGTTCCTGTTGGCCAGCGTCTCAAGCTCCCCGCACTCACGGATTTCGGCCTTCATTTTTTTCTGCTAATACGTCTGTTTTCCTTCCTTAGGTCTCGGTAGCGATCCCAAATGCTCGTCGTACCAATTGTTTTTTCGGGCTAGCCGGAATCCGATTTCTTCTTCGACGCCGATACGTAGAAATTAGAAATGTTGCTCCATTGCTCGCGCATGCCGGTTTTTTGGGCAGTACTCTCTGGAGTAGCAGGAGTGAGAGTCGAGTGGCGAATCTTCTGGCTGTCTTTTGTGATTGCAGCTATTCGATGTTGAACATTTTTTGCATAGGTAGATGAACGTTTCTTGCAGCACAGACGCGTGTGCGTAGTTTGTCCTCAACAAGCGGATCCGAGTCGATGTTAGGTCTTCGGATCGTACGTATATCTAAACACTAGAGGCGTGTCTTCCATCTATCCCAACATGATTGATTTGGTTTCGCGGTTTTCGATCAGGAGACAGGGGCGTTGCATGGTGTATTTTCATATGCTGGAATCTGGTGAGATGTTAAAAACGGGCTTTGATGCGGATTATTGGGAGACGCTCGTCCACCGAAGTGAACGACAGTACTTGGCAACGAAGTCTCTCTCCCACAACAAATCCAACACCGAATTTGCGCTTCTTACTTTGCCCCGTCCATGTCAATGATGTCAGCCTTTACTCTCACGAGGACATCAACCATCGCGCAGAGGCACCTTCCCCATTAAGGGGCCGGACATTTCAGGTACATGCCTTTAAATCGTAGTCCTTAGTTCGTTTGCAGGGGTCGTCACCAGTACAGGAAGTTCTCATCCGAGGCTTTGTTTGTGTTTTCATTGGGGTATTTTTACGTGGCGGGTCCCAATCATAGCGAACAACCAGCAATCCTGGGATGCTTCCTCTTCTTACGTTGTCTCGCTCCCGAACGGGTGTTTGAAAGCTACCCGGAGGGTACTTGGGCTAATCCCGGAAGTTGTGAGCTGCTTGAATCATATGTAGAAGAATAGTCCTGGCCACTCCCAAGGGAATGTCGGTCAGTAACTTTCCCTACTTGCGTGGACTTCTACATATGGAGCCATCCTCCAAGGTGGTTATACGACCAATTTTATCGAATGGTTCTATAGCTTGGTGGAAAGCTCTAGAGAGAGATAACAATACTGAATTACTTGACAGAATACAAAGGTCAGCCTGTGCAGTAGCTTGCGGTGCAAACAGATCATGTCCTGGAGAAGCTCGCAATGCACTGACACACTATATTCCAATAGACGTACATATTAAGAAGACGGCAACCACGAGTGCATTTAGATTAAATGAGGCGGGTCGCTGGAAAGAAAAAACTCATGGTAATGCCAGTCTATTATTGCGACCAACTCAATATACCTCGAAGAGGACTGACCACTTCATCCCGACGGTAACATTCAAAAGAAATTTTGCCACTCTCTTTCCATCTAGGAAATAATGGAATAAGGGATTCTCACTAAACAACTTCGACACTACAGTCTGATGTTAAAAAATGGACTTAAAATTGAAAAATCTGTTCGCCTCCCTAATACCAGCATCGGAACATTGAATTTAACGAAAAAGCAGACGAACTGGCAAGAGGGGGATCTGCCATGAATAACGCTCTTGCAGAATCGGTATTCATACCATTAGGTGCAGTCAAGAAAACAATTTCCCTAAAATACCTCCGAATCGCGGATTGTGGATGGAGAAACTAGACGAAGTGCAAAATAAGCAGGACGTTATGGCCCACTTACAACCTCAAGCAATTGTCGTTATTGATAAACATGAAACGACGGGACGCCTGGAGACTAACGGCAGTCATAACTGGCTTTTGGTCTGAGTCAAGCAGCCAAAATACTCGTAGGTATCCCTCACAACACATACTGTCACAGTTGTAATCAAACGGAGAAAAACAGATCGAGATTATCGAGTAACTGTCTGGCGTACATAGATGTCAACAACCTAATAAGGTTCATAAACCGCACAGACTGGATATGGTCATGCTGTAAATAATTGTTAAACAAGTTGGAAACGGGGATGTGGCAACAAAATCGTGGGAAAGCAATAGTTGAATTCTGGAAGAATAACCTTTTTAACCAACCAACCAACTTTAATAATAATATTGTAAAATTTAAGTTTGATCTGTTTACTATATTTAATACTGTGAATTAGTATGCAAGAACATTTTCTGTAAACTGAAGTAAATTAGTATATAAATTAAATAAACAATTTATTAACAGTGGCCAGGACGAATCTTCTACATATGGTTCAAGCAGCTCACAACGTCCGGGATTAGCCCACGTATCCTCTGGGTAGCTTCCGAACACCCGTTCGGGAGTGAGCCAGCGTGAGAAGGCGAAGCATTCCAGGATAGCTGGTTGTGTGCGCTGGGTTTGGGACTCGCCACTTAACCTCCGGTAACGGACAGAGGCTGATCGACTTCGCCGGGGCCCGAAACATGGTAGTCTGCAGCACCAGATTCCAGCATAAAAAGATACACCAAGCTACCTGGCTGTCCCCTGATCGAAAAACGCGAAACCAGATCGATCATGTTGTGATAGATGAAAGACACGCTTCTAGTGTTTTAGATGTACGTACGATCCGAGGACCCAACATCGACTCCTTGTTGCAGCCAAACTGTGCACCTGCCTCTGTGCAGCAAAAAACCGTACATCTACCTACGCAAAGAATGTTTGACATCGAAAAGCTGCAATCACAACAGACAGCCAGAAGATTCGCATGCACGAGTAATGGAGCAACATTTCTCGTTCCCTACGTACCGCCGCCGAAGAAGAAAACGGATTCCGGCGAGACCGAAAAAACAATTGGTACGATGAGGAATGTCATGCTGCCGCAGAAAGAAAAGATGCCGCCTTTAGAGCCACGCTGCGATCAGGCGCAACGCGAGCCATGTGGGATCGCTCCAGAGAGCTGAAAAAGGAAGAGAGACGTATTATCCGACAGAAGAAACGAGAGGCCAAAATACGTGAGTGCGAGGAGCTTGAGATGCTGGCCAATAGGAACAACGCCCGAAAATTCTACCAGAAAGTTCGGCGGCTTACAGAAGGTTTTAAGACCGGGGCGTTTTCCTGTAAAAACAAAGACGGCGGTCTGGTGACTGACGTACAGAGCAATCTTAAATTATGGAGGGAACACCTTCGAACCTGTTAAACAGTGACAGCTGCGCATGTCATAGAGAATGTGAAGATCCCGATACCCCAATCGTTGACGACGGAATTGTCGTTCCGTTACCCGACCATGACGAGGTGAGAATAGCAATATCACGGCTAAAGAACAACAAAGCCGCGGGCGCCGACGGACTGCCGTCTGAGCTATTCAAAAATTGGCGGCGAGGAGCTGGTAAGGTGCATGCATCAGCTCCTATGCAAAACATGGTCGGATGAAAGCATGCCTGCCGATTGGAGTTTAAGTGTGCTCTGCCCAATCCATAAGAAGGGCGATCCTGCAATTTGTGCCAATTACCGCGGGATTAGTCTTCTAAATATCGCCTATAAGGTTCTAGCGAGCGTATTGTGTGAAAGGCTGAAGCCCACCGTCAACCAACTAATTGGACCTTATCAGTGTGGCTTCAGACCTGGAAAGTTTACCATCGACCAAATATTCACAGTACGCCAAATCTTGGAAAAGACCCATGAAAGGAGAATCGACAAACACCATCTTTTCGTCGACTTCAAAGCTGCATTCGACAGTACGGAAAGGAGTTACCTGTATGCCGCTATATCTGAATTTGGTATCCCCGCAAAACTAATACGGCTATGTAAGATGACGTTTCTCAACACCAGCAGCGCCGTCAGAATTGGGAAGGACCTCTCCGAGCCGTTTGATACCAAACGAGGTTTCAGACAGGGTGACTCCCTGTCGTGTGACTTCTTTAACCTGATGTTGGAGAGCATCGTACGAGCCGCAGAACTTAATCGCTCAGGCACAATATTTTATAAGAGCGTACAATTGTTGGCGTATGCCGATGATTAACAACCGCGCTGTTAGTTCTGCCTTCTCCAAACTGGATAAAGAGGCAAAGCGAGTGGGTTTGGTGGTGAACGAGGACAAAACGAAGTACCTCCTGTCTTCAAACAAACAGTCGGCGCACTCACGTATCGGCACCCACGTCACTGTTGACAGTTATAATTTCGAGGTTGTAAAAGACTTCGTTTTTTTAGGAACCATCATTAACACCGATAACAATGTCAGCCCTGAAATCCAACGAAGAATCTCTCTTGCCAACAAGTGCTACTTTGGACTAAGTAGGCAACTGAGCAGTAAAGTCCTCTCTCGACGAACAAAACTAACACTCTACAAGACTCTCATCATGCCCGTCCTAACGTATGGCGCAGAAGCTTGGACGATGACAACATCAGATGAAGCGACGCTTGGAGTGTTCGAGAGAAAGATTCTGTGTCAGATTTTTGGACCTTCGCACGTTGGCAACGGCGAATATCGCAGACGATGGAACGATGAGCTGTATGAGCTTTACGACGACATAGACATAGCGCAGCGAATAAAGATCCAGCGGCTTCGTTGGCTGGGTCATGTCGTCCGAATGGATACAAACGCTCCGGCTCTGAAAGTATTCGATGCGGTACCAGCTGGTGGTAGCAGAAGAAGAGGAAGGCCTCCTCTGCGTTGGAAAGATCAGGTGGAGAAGGACATGACTTCACTTGGTATGTCCAATTGGCGCCGGTTAGCATGAGAAAGAAACGACTGGCGCGCTTTGTTAAACTCGGCCATAATCGCGTAAGCGGTTATCGTGCCAATTAAGAAGAGAGAATTGAAAGTAACGTTTATATTTGTATGAAGAGTTTTTTAAAAGTAAAATTAAAATAAACAGTGAATATACGGGGATTGCGGTCGAGGGATTTGAACCTGGTGCAAAGCATTTTGTAAAAGCAATCATTGAGTAATTCAGTGAAGCATTAAAACATCGCACATAGTAGGAATTCCAAGAAACTTATATGCTAAACTCACATATCCAACTGACACATCAACTGACCTCTAAACCATATGCTGTATTTGGAGCACAGCATTCCATACTTTCCAATTTCCTGCTCAGTCCACATGATACTGAGTTATGTATTGTCAGACTTCGCAAATGTTTGCGTGGAAAGGGGGTGCCAGTAATGGCACCATAAAAAATAATTTTTGTTCGGGATTGTGACTCTATGTTATTACTTACTGAATGATTCAAGTTATATGAAATAAAATACGTATAAGACAATACAGTATTTTAATACTTGTTATGATAATAAGCACAAAAATGTTCATAACAAAATAATAAACACTTGTCATATTACTGTCGAAAAGCTCAGTACTTTGTTTTTTTAAACGATTTAGTGGACGATAACCTTGCTTTGAGCATTATGCGCTTGCTTTTATGAATGCAATAGTTTTTGTTGTATACTACGACTATTGCTATTCTGTCGTGCGTTTAAAAGACATATTTATACCTATATAATATATATATATATATATAATATATATAAATATAAAAATTTATTTTTTTGAATTTAATTTTAGGGTACAATAGTTCTTAACACTATGTTACAACTGGACTGACTGCCAACATATTTGACAGTCGTATTTATACAGGGTGGGCTAAATAAGACCTACTAATGTTAAGCACAAATAACTTTTTTATTTTTTGACATATTTATTTTTACCTTTTTGTAGGTTATAATTGAATTGTTGGACATTTGTTATGGAACCCTACAGTACAACACAACGCGTTAAAATGATCGAGTTTTTTTATTCTTGTCAACAATCAATGGTGTTAACGCAGCGTAAATATCGGCAACATTTTAATTCCAGATCAGCTCCCACAGCCTTCATGATTAGGAGTTTGGTCGGTCGTTTTGAGGAACTAGGTTTGGTGGTCGAACGTCCTGGACGAGGTGCCCAGCGAAACATTCGCACTGAAGACAACGTGGAAGCTGTGCGGCAGAGTGTTGCAGATGATCCATCTGTTTCCACTCGCCGTCGTTCCAGTCATTTCCATTTCCATCCGATTGGGCATTTCCAGAACGACATTGCGTAAAATTTTAAAGTTGGATCTTAAGATGTACCCATACAAAATTCAAGTTGTGCAAGTACTGCTACCGCAAGACCACCAACAACGACTAAAATATGCTATTCGTTTTACACAATTAGCCATACAAATTGATTTTTAAAATGATGTTTTGATGTCGGATGAAGCGCATTTCCATTTAAATGGTTATGTCAACAAACAAAACTGTAGATTGTGGGGCTCTGAAAATCCAAGGGCAGTACACCAACATCAGTTGCACCCATCTAAATGTACTGCTTGGTGGGGTGTTATGGCCACTAGACTTATCGGTCCATGTTTCTTCGAAAATGAGGATGAAACGCCGGAATCGATTTCAGAAGCTTCTTACAGAACATTGATTGAACACTTTTTGCGGCCAATGGAGGGGCAGTATCGTAATTTGTGGTGTCAACAAGATGGAGCAACTGCGCATACTGCTGCAAACTATGGAAATGCTGCGTGAAATTTTTGGCGAACGTCTGATTTCCAAAAATTCAGATTTCCTTGGCCACCTCGTTTGGCAGATTTGACTGCGCCCGACTTCTTTTTATGGGGATATTTAAAAGACAAAGTGTATCTTAAAAAACCGGAGACTATCAGACAGCTGAAGCAAAATATTCGAGACGAAATACTGAGCCTTCAACCAGAAACATTATGTGGTGTAACGGAAAACGCGTTAAAAAGAGCCAATTTTTGTATCGAGAAAAATGGTGGACATTTGTCTGATGTCATATTTCATACATAATTTCCATAAAATATATTCAATGTATATAAAAACAATGAACCAAAATAAATGATTATTGCAAAAGTTATTTGCGTTTAACATTAGTAGGTTTTATTTGGCCCACCCTGTACTTAAACCTCATCTTACTGTTTTAGGTACACGACTGGTATATTAGTTTCTTTGTTTGCTGTTTTAGGAAAAACATGCTTACCTCTTGTTATCCTTAAAATACATATGCTTATCTTTGGTTTTTTCTTAAAATATGTTTATCTTTTGTTATTCTTATCCTCATCATGTTGGTCTCCTTGACGCGGGGATGAGGCTTAAGTGGTGGTCTAACCCCCATCGCATGGGGGCCAACCAAACACGAACTAAGAGGGAAGCTTCATATGGGAATTGGCTAGCCATCCATTCGCTGTACGGCGAACTTGGTGACCACCCAATCACCATGCGAAGATCACCGTACCGACGAAGATCCCTTTGTCATCCCCAAACCCCTTACATCCCGTTATTTCCTCTCCTAGCCCACCCCCTAATCCAGGGTGTTATGCGACACCGTGCCCATTGGATGGTTTGCCGCCAGGGGGTTCACCAGACCGGTTGTATTTCAACGGCGCCTTCCTAACACCGGTCCGCCTTAGGAAGTAACTGTGGCCTTGCCACGGCATGGGGCGCTGCCGTGGTGGACCGTTTTGAATTCCCCATTATATAAATAGACCACTGCGCTCGCCTCGTAGAGCAGGTGGTCGTACGAAAAAGATGAATACAAACAAAAATTTAAGCAACAAAACTTCCATTGTAGCGGGAGCAGGCTACAGTGGTCGTAATTCTACTGCCAAACACACACATAACGCTCTTCAGCGCGGAGGTGCCGTTGTCAACGAAGACTCGGACCACGAAAGCGTCGGGAACACTAACACTGCTGAGGAAGAGGCTCTTCTGCGTTCTCCGGCTAGGTCCAATGGTGCTGCTTCGGATAGCAAGAACAGACCAAGAATCAAGCCTGATAAAGAGAAGATGAAGGCCAAAGCCCGATACAAGGCCGCGGTCAAAGTTTGTGACCGATTTGGCAGCAAGTCCGAAGCAAGAGGGGGAACGGTTGGCTTGGGCCAGAGAGGAGATCAAAAATGGCCGGGCCTTCTACGCAGCAAAGCCAATGTTCGCAGCCTCGAACCCGAAATATGCGAACAAAATCGAAGAAGAGCTAGCCATCAAGAGGCAGCGTTCTGCGGATAGTGAGGCCTCAGGGCCATCAAAAAAGCAGAAGCACAGGCACGAGACGGCTAAACCGAAAAACGGAGACGAAAGACCTACGACGTCGAAAGCAGCGGCAGCGGCCAGTGAAATTGCCAAGGACTAGTGGGACTCACTGACCGTAGCGACCAGCAGGGGCGAATGTCGCAGGAACGGTGGAAGGTAGTGGAAATGAAGCTACTGGAAACCTTGTTTACTAAAATGGACGTGGAGCCGAACGCACCCATGCGAGCATTCGACGGAGCAGGGTGGTTCAGCGGTGTCAAAATCATAAATTGCAAGGATGACCCCACGCTCACATGGCTAAAGGAAGCGGTGAAAACGCTTCACGGCCTGTGGGAGGGGGCATCACTGGAAATCGTTGATCGCAGCTGCATTCCCTCAATACCGAAGGCAAAGGTTTTCATTCCGCGAGTGGTAAGACCGGAATATGCGCTCCGACTACTACAACGTCGAAACACGGACGTGCCGACAGACGATTGGAAAGTGTTGAGCGTGGCAAAACCAGCAACTGCTGATGGTGGCCAGGATTACATTATCCAAATCAACAAGCCGGCAGAGGACTTGCTTTACGCGCGATTCGGGAGGATGGCTTGGGGAGTTGGTAGCGTGCACCTTCGCCTCAAAAAGCGCAACCCGGCAGACGACAACCACAACACGCTCGCTGCGGGAGAGGTGGAAAAGGATCTCGGTATAGAAGAGATCCTGGAAGCCTCCCTCAATATACAGGAAGTGGAGAAGGGTGACTTGGAGCTAGTATCCAACCCCGAGAAGGTACTGAGGCCAGATGCTGAAAGTCCTTCAGATAAACCTCCACAAAAGTAAGAACGCCTCAGCCGAGCTCCTGCTCAACATAGAGGGAGTCGGCTACGATGTGGCTCTAGTCCAGGAACTATGGATAGCGTCTGGCAACATAGTCTCCGGTCTAAAGTCACAAAACTACAACACATACATCTCGATTTGTAAAAAATAAGGTAAGAACAGCGATAATGGTCAAAAAAAGTATTGTAATATATGTTCTTATATTGATCGTAATCTCTCTTCAGACGATCTGACAGTGGTGGGGCTGGAGAGCTGCAAGGAAGAGACGCTACTCTTTGGGTCCTGCTATATGCCACATGATGAAGAAGCACCACAGACGGAACTTCGGAAGCTGGTAGAAACAGCTGCCAGAAAGAAGCATGCTCTGGTGGTAGGAACGAACGCAAACACACATCACACGGTCTGGGGAAGTGCAGACATAAACGACCGAGGTGAGTCACTATTTACCTATATTCTTCAGAGTAGCCTAGAAATAGCTAATAGACGTGAGGAACCAACATATCTGGGACCAACCTCGAAGAATGTACTCGATTTAACACTCTACACAAGCAGGCAAGTTATGGATCAGGAATGGGAAGTGTTCAGTAGGCCCTCATTCTCTGATCACAGATACATAAGCTATCAGGTGATATTCCGCTCAAAAAACAAGCTTACATCCTTTAGAAATCCTAAGAATACGAACTGGGACTTGTAAAGGGATATACTATCAAAAACACCAATAATACCCCGGAAATATAAGTCAAACATCGCGCTTGAGAAAGGGGTTGAATTGTTTACAACTACTCTTGTCAAAGCCTTTAAAAGATCCTGCCCTCCAACACGTAATAGACGCAAATTGAAGCCTCCTTAGTGGAACAGGGAATTAGGAGCACAAAGGCGTATTGTACATGAATTCTATAGGTTAGCCAAAGTTGCTGACAATGAGTTCTGTTGGAAAGAGTATAAAGATCTACTAAAAGTATACAAGAAAGAGATACGTAAAGCCAAGAGAGAATCTTGGAAAGACTTCTGTAGCAGTATGGAAGACACTAACGATGTGGCTAGACTTAGGAAACTGTTATCCAAGAATCCGTCTATGCCAAGAACAATACGAAAAATTAACGGGGAGTGACAGCTGTGAGGACTCTCTAGAAGACCTAGTCAGTACACACTTTCCAGGGTGTGCGGACACTGCAGATCTCGAACCTAGAGGAGATATTGTGGACGAAATCCCGACGAATGTAATTACAAACAACAAAATATAATGAGCTATAAAAAGTTTCGACCAATATAAATCGCCAGGACTGGATGGAATCTTCCCAGCCATGCTCCAAAAGGTAAGCCATCTTGTGGTACCATAATTAAGAACGATATTCAGGGGATGCCTGAGGTTCAACTACGTTCCTGTATTGTGGAGAGAAGCGAAAGTTGTGTTTATTCCAAAAGCAGGAAAAAGCAACCCTTTATATTCAAAGGAATACACGCCCATTAGTCTGACCTCACTTCTCCTGAAAACGTTAGTGAAGATTTTAGATACATATATTAGAGACACAATGGCGCCGGACGAATTATCCAAGGCGCAGCATGCTTACACTAAAGGCAGATCTCACTTATACTAAACATAGAAAAGGCGTTAGAATATAAGGAGTATGCTCTAGGAGTATTTCTAGATATATCAGGGGCCTTTAATAACGTGACAAAAGATGCTATTTTAAATAGCATAGAGTCACTTAATGTCCATCCCGCGGTTTATCTATGGATAAGGCAGCTATTAGCTAGCAGAAAGATAAGAGCGGAGTGGAACGATGCGAGCGTCACCAAATATGCATGCAGAGGTACTCCGCAAGGTGGGGTACTATCGCCGCTATTATGGTTACTTGTAGCAAATGAAATTCTTAAGAAACTTGACAGAGGGGCACAAAAACTAGTGGCATATGCCGATGACATAACTATAGTAGTTACGGGAAAGTACCTGGACACCATCAATAATGTGAACAACTCAAAACGATACACCAATGGGCATCTCGCGCTGGGCTAGGGATAAACGCGGGAAAAACGGACATGGTACTTTTTACCAGGAAGTATAAAGTTCCGGCTAGGAACCTCCCGAAGCTAGGCAACAACGAACTACTTCTCAAAAATTATGCAAGGTACCTCGGAGTAATACTGGACAGCAAATTGCTGTGGAAGCACAACGTTGAGGAGAGGGTGAAAAAGGCCAGTAATGCGTTGTACGCATTTAAAAGAATGCTGGGCGTTACTTGGGGTCTATCACCCTCTCTGATGCATTGGTGCTACACAGCAGTACTCAGACCGATATTGCTGTATGGAACCTTAGTATGGTGCACTGCGACAAAAACCTGACATACTTAATGCCGCTGGAAAGGATTCAACGACTCGCTGCTCTGTGCATAAAAGGAGCGATATAGACCACTCCAACGGCTGCGCTGGAAATGATACTCAGCATGCCACCTATTGACCTCATGGCGGAAAACCTGGCAGCGAAATCCGCGAGGAGGCTAATGGCTGCGGGGGTATTCACGTGCAGAACCTTCGGTCACAGCTCAATAGGAAAGTGGAGCTCAGGTGGCACGGACTACATGACTCCGTACTTTAATTGGGAGAGAAGGTTTCGCACTACAATTGAAGAGGAGGGATGGCACAGAGGCATGAAGCCTGGCCATAGAACTTTTCACATCTATACAGACGGCTCGAAAACCCCAGGCGGAGTGGAAGCGGGTATTTACTGCTCAAAACTAGGAATAAGGCAGCCTATCAACCTGCCAGACCACAGCAGTATTTTCCAGGCGGAAGTTTTTGCTGTGGGGAAGGCCGCGGAGCTAGCCTACACTAGAACAAGAAAGAACTCAACAATTAATATATACGTGGATAGTCAAGCAGCAATAAGAGCAATAAGCTCATATTATATTAAGTCCAAAAATGTTCGACGGAGCAGGGAGGCCATAGAAAGGCTAGCCGGAAACAATAGGCTGCGTATCTACTGGGTACCTGGTCACAAAGGCATTATGTGCTGTGAGACTACCATTTGAACAAGAGAACGACATACCAAAACCGCTAAACACAATATACAACGAAATGGACGACCACATGAAAAGGCAAGTGGAGGCTAGGTGGACTATCCTGACCACATGCAAAACAGCAAAAGTCATGTGTAGAACTAACGACAAAAAATTGACTCCATTCGTACTTACGCTCTCGCGAAAGGAATGCAGAACTATCATAGGTATGCTAGCAAGCCACAATCTATTGGCTGCATATGCGTACAAGATAGGGACTGCTAACACGGACAAATGCAGAAAATGCAAAGAGGATGTTGAGGAGACTTTAGAACACCTTCTGTGCGTTTGTCCGGCATTATTAAAAACGCAACTAAGATGCCTGGGAGCCCCACTGTTTGAGGGTCTGGAAGACGTCTCAAAAGCGGAGCCAAAGGCCAAGCTGAACTTAATGTCACAACAGTAAAGGGATGTCCGCAAGGAGGAGTTCTTTCTCCACTGCTATGGTCCCTACTAGTTGATGACTTGGGGCAGCACCTAAACAATAAGTGATTTATAACCCATGGTTATGCCCATGATATATCTGTTATAATAAAAGGAAATCATGAAAGGAAACTAACAGACTTAATGCAAAATACCTTGAACGCAACATGGGAATGGTGTAAAAAGGAGGGGCTGTCGATCAACCCTAACAAAACTACAATTATCCCCTTCACAAGAAAAAGAAAGTTGGAGTTTCCTATATTGAAAATAAATGAACCTTAGATAAAAAACTTACTTGGGATTCACATATAAATAATATAACAAAAAAACCCACGAAATCTTTGTGGACAACCAAACCATTACTAGGGAGATCCTGGGGCCTCAGCCCTAGTATGGCCCTCTGGATATACACCCAAATGGTTAGACCAATCATACTGCACTAGTATGGTGGAGCAAATCTATTCAAAAAACAGCGGCAACCAAACTGGGAAAAGTGCAAAGGCTTGCTTGCCTACGCATTACAGGGGCTATGATAACTACCCCAACAGCTGGCATGGAAGAACTCCTTAATCTCCCACCACTTTATATAGCAATCCAAGAGGAAGCAGCTACGCAAGCTCTCATGCTACTCATGAAAGAAAATTCCAAATTAGGCAACCACATCGGTCACCTAAGTATCCTAAATACAGTCAAAAACACCATAAGCATGGCTCAAGTTTCAGACCGCATTGACCCAACCCTCTGTTTCATAAAAGAATACACAGTTACCTTTCCTGAGAGGATCGAGTGGAAAACAAACCCAAAATGGATGAATAATGATTCACAAAAATGGTACACTGATGGATCAAAAACACCTTAGGGTGCGTGCATGTCAGAGATGCGATAAGCGATAAGAGCGTCGATAAGAGCAGCGACAAAAGCATAGCGTCGAGCTTTAGTTTTGTGTGGTGTATAAAACAGAGCTGCGATAAGAGCGTTAGTTGCATTTGAAATTTAAGTTTTGAAAAGTGAAGAGCTATAATATTTATAATAATGAGTGATTCAAAGGAAGAAAATATGTTGTTGTTGACACATACTGCTGCATATTATCATCTACATAATACTGTAAGGGAAAAACGTCAGTTTTCGGCGCATCCAAGCAAGACTAGAACTCGGAGAATTTCACCATCTCTATAATAGTTTGAGACAGGATCCAAAAAAGTTTTTCGAATATATGAGAATAACAAGCGATACATTCGATTATATTCTGTCTCAAATTTCGGATCGACTGCAGCATAATTGGCAAAACTGCCACAACAGACCAATCTTGCAAGAGGAGCGATTGATGCTTACAATATGGTACATACGTACGAATAATTTTATTGGAGAAAAATTAACATATTCATTGGTAAATAACAAAAAAAATGAAATATTTTAAACATTTAGAATATTGTGAATCTAAATCGGATATTCATTGTTTTGTGCATTGTCATCATATCTAGCCGTGGTGTTTTCAGTGTTACATTCAATATAAATAGGTATTGATTTATTAACCAGTTCATGTGTCAGCTGCAATACTTTGCCACAATTTATCCAAAATGAACGTGTTGTGGTGATTTGGATCTTTTTGATCCCAAATTGCAGGTTTTAAAAATACTGCACTTGTAAAATCTTCTGTGTCCATCATCGACAATAGCGAAGAAATTACTAGCCTACAATTTCTACGCTCTTATCGATGATAGCGAGCGAAGAGTGAGTTAGCGCGCTGCTCCGACATGCACACTTCTATTAAAATACATGCATTAATTTTCTACGCTTCGCTCTTATCGACGCTCTTATCGCTTATCGCATCTCTGACATGCACGCACCCTTATGGTGTAGGAGCAGGAGTATCCACAAATCATTCACTCTCACCAGGGACACCACCATCTTCCAAGCGGAATATACGCAATAATGGAAGCAGCAAACATCATGCAACGTAGAAACCACAAGAGAATAAATATCAAAAAAATCTCGGACAGCCAATCAGTTCTAAAAGCTTTAGATAGCTATACCTCCAACTCAAAACCCTCTTTGAATGCCACAAGGCACTCAATAACCTGGCATCCAAAAACAATGTCTCACTAATTTGGGTACCGGGACATGAGGGATATGACGGCAACGAAAAGGCAGACTTTCAAGCCAAAAAAGGGGCAGATGCAAACTTCATCGGACCTAGTCCGATGTTCGGATTCAACAAAAACAGCCTGAAAAGTAAAACACTGGGCCAAAACTCTATTCAGCATTGGAACAACGTAGAGGGTCTTAGAGACTCCAAAAAGTTCCTAAGGTTCAACGCTAAAAGAGCTAACATGGCCCTCACGTTAAACAAAAAGAGCATTCGCACTCTCACAGGCGCCCTCACGGTCACTTCACCTGCAACAAGCACTTACATAAATTAGGCATAACTAACTCCAGCACCAGCAGATTTTGCTGCGAAGATGGGAAGAAGGAAAAGGTTTTTAAACAAGTTCATGCTTACAGATGAAGACCTTCAATCACTGCCTCAGAAGGAGCTGGTACAATTCATAAGCATACTTAACAGTCAATAGACAGCATAAGGTGCACAATAGATCAATATGGTCGCAGTGCTAAAGGGCCATACCTTAACCCTTTACAACCATTAACCATTGTGATAGGATATTTGTAAATAGCATTGATAGGATTTTAGTTCTTATAAAATATTTGTTCGTATGATGTGGTAATTTTTTGTCAATTAGCTACGTAGAATAAAAATGTGAATTCGTCAAATTAATATGCATCGTCGGTTCTTCTTCTTCTTCTTAATTGGCGCGATAACCGCTTACGCGACTTTGGCCGAGCTTAGCAAAGCGCGCCAGTCGTTTCTTTCTCGTGCTAACCGGCGCCAATTGGACACACCAAGTGAAGCCAAGTCCTTCTCCACCTGATCCTTCCAACGCAGAGGAGGCCTTCCTCTTCCTCTGCTACCACCAGCTGGTACCGCATCGAATACTTTCAAAGCCGGAGCGTTTGTATCCATTCGGACGACAAGACCTAGCCAACGAAGCCGCTGGATCTTTATTCGCTGCGCTATGTCTATGTCGTCGTAAAGCTCATACAGCTCATCGTTCCATCGTCTGCGATATTCACCGTTGCCAACGTGCAAAGGTCCAAAAATCTTACGCAGAATCTTTCTCTCGAACACTCCAAGCGTCGCTTCATCGGATGTTGTCATCGTCCAAGCTTCTGCGCCATACGTCAGGACGGGCATGATGAGAGTCTTGTAGAGAGTTAGTTTTGTTCGTCGAGAGAGGACTTACTGCTCAGTTGCCTACATAGTCCAAAGTAGCACTTGTTGGCAAGAGAGATTCTACGTTGGATTTCAAGGCTGACATTGTTATCGGTGTTAATGCTGGTTCCTAAATAAACGAAGTCTTTTACAACCTCGAAATTATAACTGTCTACAGTGACGTGGGTGCCGATACGCGAGTGCGCCGACTGTTTGTTTGAAGACAGGAGGTACTTCGTTTTGTCCTCGTTCACCACCAAACCCATTCGCTTTGCCTCTTTATCCAGTTTGGAGAAGGCAGAACTAACAGCGCGGTTGTTAAGGCCGATGATATCGATATCATCGGCATACGCCAACAATTGCACGCTCTTATAAAATATTGTGCCTGAGCGATTAAGTTCTGCGGCTCGTACGATGCTCTCCAACATCAGATTAAAGAAGTCACACGACAGTGAGTCACCCTGTCTGAAACCTCGTTTGGTATCAAACGGCTCGGAGAGGTCCTTCCCAATTCTGACGGCGCTGCTGGTGTTGAGCAACGTCATCTTACATAGCTGTATTAGTTTTGCGGGGATACCAAATTCAGACATTGCGGCATACAGGTTCCTCCTTTCCGTACTGTCGAATGCAGCTTTGAAGTCGACGAAAAGATGGTGTGTGTCGATTCTCCTTTCGTGGGTCTTTTCCAAGATTTGGCGTGTTGTGAATATTTGGTCGATGGTAGACTTTCCAGGTCTGAAGCCACACTGATAAGGTCCAATCAGTTGGTTGACGGTGGGCTTCAGCCTTTCACACAATACGCTCGCTAGAACCTTATAGGCGATATTTAGAAGACTAATCCCGCGGTAATTGGCACAAATTGCAGGATCGCCCTTCTTATGGATTGGGCAGAGCACACTTAAATTCCAATCGGCAGGCATGCTTTCATCCGACCATATTTTGCATAGGAGCTGATGCATGCACCTTACCAGCTCCTCGCCGCCATGTTTGAATAGCTCAGACGACAGTCCGTCGGCGCCCGCGGCTTTGTTGATTTTTAGCCGTGATATTGCTATTCTCACCTCGTCATGGTCGGGTAACGGAACGACAATTCCGTCGTCAACGATTGGGGTATCGGGATCTTCACATTCTCTATGACATACGCAGCTGTCACTGTTTAACAGGTTCGAGAAGTGTTCCCTCCATAATTTAAGATTGCTCTGTACGTCAGTTACCAGATTGCCGTCTTTGTTCTTACAGGAAAACGCCCCGGTCTTAAAACCTTCTGTAAGCCGCCGAACTTTCTGGTAGAATTTTCGGGCGTTGTTCCTATTGGCCAGCATCTCAAGCTCCTCGCACTCACGTATTTTGGCCTCTCGTTTCTTCTGTCGGATAATACGTCTCTCTTCCTTTTTCAGCTCTCTGTAGCGTTCCCACATGGCTCGCGTTGCGCCTGATCGCAGCGTGGCTCTAAAGGCGGCATCTTTTCTTTCTGCAGCAGCATGACATTCCTCGTCGTACCAATTGTTTTTTCGGGCTCGCCGGAATCCGATTTCTTCTTCGGCGGCGGTACGTAGGCAACGAGAAATGTTGCTCCATTGCTCGCGCATGCCGATCTGTTGGGCAGTGCTTTCGGAGAGCAGGAGTGAGAGTCGAGTGGCGAATCTTCTGGCTGTCTGTTGTGATTGCAGCTTTTCGATGTCGAACATTCTTTGCGTAGGTAGATGTACGTTTTTTGCTGCACATTGGCGTGTGCGCAGTTTGGCTGCAACAAGGTAATGATCCGAGTCGATGTTGGGTCCTCGGATCGTACGTACATCTAATAGAAGCGTGTCTTCCATCTATCACAACATGATCGATCTGGTTTCGCGTTTTTCGATCAGGGGACAGCCAGGTAGCTTGGTGTATCTTTTTATGCTGGAATCTGGTGCTGCAGACTACCATGTTTCGGGCCCCGGCGAAGTCGATCAGCCTCTGTTCGTTGCCGGATTTTTCGTTGTGCAGGCTAAATTTTCCGACTGTGGGACCAAAAATTCCCTCCTTGCCCACCCTGGCGTTGAAGTCGCCAAGCACGATTTTTATGTCGTGGCGGGGGCAGCGCTCATAGGAACGTTCCAAGCGCTCATAGAAAGAATCCTTGGTCGCATCGTCCTTCTCTTCCGTCGGGGCGTGGGCGCAAATTAGCGAGATGTTAAAAAATCGCACTTGGATGCGGATTATTGCGAGACGCTCGTCCACCGGAGTGAACGACAGTACTTGGCGACGATGTCTCTTTCCCACAACAAATCCGACACCGAATTTGCGCTCCTTTACATGGCAGCTGTAGTAAACGTCGCAACGTCCTATGTTTTTCTTACCTTGCCCCGTCCATCGCATCTCTTGGATGGCAGTGATGTCAGCCTTTACTCTCACAAGGACATCAACCAGCCGGGCAGAGGCACCTTTCCCATTAAGGGACCGGACACTCCAGGTGCATGCCCTCAAATCATATTCCTTATTTCGTTTGCAGGGGTCGTCATCAGTAAAGGCAGTTCTCATCCGAGGCTTTGCAGTTCTTTTCATTGGGGGGTGGAATTTTTAAGTGGCGGGTCCCAAGCCCAGCGCACAACCAGCTATCCTGGAATGCTTCGCCTTCCCACGTTAGCTCACTCCCGAACGGGTGTTCGGAAGCTAACCAGAGGATACGTGGGCTAATCCCGGACGTTGTGAGCTGCTTGAACCAAATGTAGAAGAATCGTCCTGGCCACTCCCAAGTGAATGGCGATCAGTAACTTTCCCCACTTGCGTGGACTTCTACACATGGAACCATCCTCCGCATCGTCGGTTCTAGTTAGAATATATTTCCTGTTAGTTATGGTTGTTAATTTTGTGTCTCCTTTTGCTTGAATTGCGATTATGATGACCATGGCTAGTAATATCAGGTAATTGTCGTCTCCTGTAACTGTGTAATTTTTTACGTTGTCTTTGGGAATAACTTTTCCCTCCTTAGTCAAAATCGTGTCCTCACGATCTTCCTGCATTACGTACTTTTTGTAACGACTGTCGCTTTTACTTCTGATGTTAGCCCTTAACACCAATATCTGGTCTCCTTGTGTGAAAGTTCGGTGTCTAGTTCCCTGGTTTAGACGTTGTAATATTTTCTCCGATGCGTCGTATAATTTTTTTCACTATGCTTTCCTTGTTGTATGTTATTAGGTTAAAATTTATATCCTTTGGTTTTTTTTTCTGTGACGGTATAGGTTGTGTTGTTCAATTCCTTAGCTACAAATAGCTCCTCGGGTGTTGATGTTGAATTCTTTATTTTTAATATTCTTGCCAATTCTGATGTGGAATTGTGCGTTCGTTCTACCTGACCGTTTGCCTTTAATCTATATGTTGGTGTCTGTATTTTGTTGATATTGTATTTTATACACATTTGTTTTAACATTGGTGTATTTAGACAACTTTCGTTATCTGTGATGAGTCGTTTACAGTGCGGAAAATTGTTGATAAGAATTTCTTCTACTCTTTTGTCCATTTCTGTTTTTGAGTCTAATTGTTGGCTGCTACTAAATATGTTTTATGTCCTCTGTGTGCTCGCTCGTGTGTTTGTTGAACTAATTCTAACTGTCTATTTGGTTGTGTTATGTCTTCGAGTTTATTCGGTGTATATACGAATTTTATGGCCCTTATTATGAGCAACATTCGATCTTCGACTGTAGTCGAAAGTGCTGATCGAGCGACTTTTCATTTGGTATGATGGTGCTCATTTGCTGAAGAATAGGACTATTGTGAATTTCGATCTCTTGACGCATTTACAATAGATAATTTTTTGTCAGCTGATACAGCAAAAAAAATAAAAGAAAAAGCGATTGTCTTGATATTCTTTGTTAACAACATTTTTAAAAGTAAAAAAGTATTTTTTGTGAAAATGAGTACAACGGGAGGAAATAGATGTCCTGGAAAACTATATTTACCAAAGATGGACTCAATTTGGTAGTACAGAGGCTGATCTGCAACGAACAAAAGCACATTTTTTGTAATTCTGTGCTTGACGTTGTGTAAATATATTTATCGCTGTGTGGTCGAGATATTTAAGGTCTTGAGAAATTTCTTCAATGTCAATAGATGCGTGCATAGTTTTGAGAATGTTTTATTTTCTTTTTTTTAAGATGCACGAACAATGTTAGTTGGCAGCACTGAATAAATTTTAATTATGCAGAAGCACAAAGGCTTGCATATTTCTAAGCCGAGCTTAGTTCAGCTGACCAAACTCTGAGCGCCAAATTTTTAATTAGCAAAATATTCGTTTATTTACACTATGTTTATAGTCATTTTTAGAGTAGATTCTTTACAGTCCGGATACAATTTTCTATCTTCCTGGACACAGCGCGCCAAGAACTGTTTTTGTTCTTCTTCACCTGTGATAAGTCCGTTAAATTTTTGCATTAATTTAACAGACATTTCAGCACTATCATTCATTACTTCCAAATGACATACAGTTAGTAACATAAATAAGTAAACACGGGAGCCTGATTTATGGAATTGTTTGAGGCTAACGCTTTCCTTAATATGTAATCAAAATATTTTACACATGGTAATTGTGTACTGAGATAAACTTTCATATGCGCCTTAATTTAGCTGTAAATTTTAGGTACCGTTATCCACGCTTTGCTTTGTCTTTGATGCCAGCCAAATTTATGTCACAAAAGTTAGCATACGATTGTTCAGTTAGAATAACATTTATTTTTACGCATTGATTAAAAAAGCTAAACTATTAAAAGGAAATGATTAAAGTGAGTAACAAATTTATGGAAGTAAGTTTTGTATTAATTTTTGCGACATTTTTAGTAATGGCACCAAGAGGAAAAGAGCTTTGTGATGATTTAAAAAAACTGATTATAAAATATCACAAGGAACATAAATCATTGCGAAAAATCGGTCGTTTGATAGATAGGAGTTTTGCTACAGTTCAAAAGATTGTGAATAAATATAAAAATGCGGGAAGCACCACTAATAAAAAGCGTTGTGAGCGTCCGACGCTCTTAAGTCCCAGAGAAAAAAGCTTCGTTGTACGGGAAATCAGGACAAACCCCAAAATAAGTGCCCCCAAATTGAAATCTGAAGTTGAAAAGGGGACTGGAAAACAAATTAGCAGCCAAACTATTCGCCGGGTTTTGCATAGTGCTAGTTATCATGGGAGCAATGTTAGAAAAAAACTCTTCGTGAGTAGTGTCAATCGGAGTAAACGAATTTCATTCGCCAAATATCATGAAAAATATGACCAAACGTTTTGGAACCAAGTCATATTTTCTGATGAGTGTAAGTTCAGTATCTGTAGATCTGATGGCCGTGAAAAAGTTTGGAGAAAAGTTAACGCGGAATTGGATCCAAACAATATGACCGGCACTGTGAAGCATGTAGGGGTTTGGGGATGTATGGCCGCAAACAGGGTTGGAAACTTGGTATTTATCGAAAATATTATGGACCGATATGGTTATTTAAATATTTTGAAAAAGAATTTAAAAGAAAGCGCTACGAAATTAGTCCTTGGAGGAACGTTTATCTTCCAGCAGGATAATGACCCCAAGCACACATCCAACATTGTACGAGAGTAGTTGTTATACAATGTGCGAAAACAGCTGAAAACACCGCCACAGTCTCCGGACACCAACTCAATTGAACATTTATGGGAACATTTAAAGCGGCAAATACGTAAACATCCGATTAGAAATAAGGAACAACTGAAAAACGTCCTTGAAGAGGAATGGAATAAAATACCACCAGCTGTAACTGAAAACTTGGTGAAATCAATGCCATCACGACTTAAAGCGATTGTAAAGTCTAATAGTTAACCTACCAAATACTAGGATTTGTTTTAAATATGTTTTTGATTTCACAAATTAATAATATGATGAACTGTATACTTACTTTTGAGACATGAATTTTTATAAAGTTTAATATAAAAAGCTATAATTTTGTTCCTTATTAAAATTTTGTTATTATTTGGAGTACATATGATTTTTGTATTTCATACATGTAAATAAAACACAATTTTGTTATAACTTAGGTTGATTGAAGGAATCGATTGGGGGAAAATTGAAAACTTGTCCGGTGTATACTTCCTTCTGTTACTATTCTTCTTTTAGCTTTCAAAAAAGCAGCATTATTACCCCAAGAAGATGCGTCTTACTTTAGAAAACTTTCGTGGATCTACAGTCTTGATAGAAATTGTTTGCTCTTCTCCGATACGGAATCATCCTGTGTTTTGTCTGAAAAAAAAAAGAAAAAAAGCTAAATAACAAAAAAAAAAAATAATCAACATAGAATAGATTTAATATCACTAAAAGTTAATTCAACTTACCAAACAACTGTTGAACCAGTTCTTCCTTCGACGGCTAATAGCGTTGTCCTGTTGAAGTTGGAAATAATTTTCTTTTTAGTTATCAACTTCATCATCAAGCAGTGATGGAATGACTGTCTCTTCACATAAATACCACAAGTGATGACTTAACTTGCTTATAACGGGTGATTTTTTAGCTATTATCCTTTTAAACAGTTGGTTTAAACAGCTGACGCACATTTCATTTGTTGTTTCACTGTTAAACATATTCAGTTTGGTCTATAATTTAACCATGAGTCGTCTTACAAACGAACAACGCTTGCAAATCATTGAATTTTATTATAAAAATGTGTGTTCTGTTAAGAAAGTTTATCGCGCGCTTCTTTCATTTTATGGTCAGTTTCATCGACCCACTGAAGCGGCTATTCGAGCTATTGTGACTAAATTTAGAACCAAATTTACATTATTGGACATCAAACCACCAACACGCTTACGTAGAGTTCGAACTGAAGAAAATATCGCAGCTATATCGGCCAGTGTTAATGATGACCATCAATTATCGATTCGTGGCCGTTCGCAGCAATTGGGCCTCTGTTACTCAACAACGTCGAAAATTTTGCGAAAGGATTTAGGTGTGGAGCCTTTCAAAATACAGCTGGTGCAAGAATTGAAGCCGAACGACCTACCGCAACGCAGAATTTTTGGTGAATGGGATTTTGGAAAGTTGGCCGAAGATCCACTTTTTTATTGAAAAATTGTGTTCAGCGACGAAGCTCATTTTTGGATCAATGGGTACGTAAATAAGCAGAATTGTCGATTTTGGAGTGAAGATCAGCCAGAAGAATTGCAAGAGCTACCAATGTTTCCAGAAAAGGTCACAGTTTGGTGCGGTTTATGGGCTGGAGGTATCATTGGACCAAACTTCTTCAAAGATGCTGCGAATCGTAACGTAACTGTGAATGGTGAGCGCTACCGTGAAATGATATTTAACTTTATTTTGCCCAAAATGCAAGAGCTTGACTTGACCACATGCCACACAGCACGCGTAACATTGGACTTGTTGAGAGGCGAGTTCCGTGAACATTTTATTTCACGCTCGGGGGATCTGTGAATTGGCCACCCAGATCGTGCGATATAACGCCTTTAGATTATTTTTTGTGGGGCTATGTTAAAGCTAATGTCTATACAGACAATCCTGCTTGAATTAACGCATTGGAAGACAACATTAAAGCATTTATATGTGAGATACCAGCCGAAACATTTGAAAAAGTATGCCAAAATTGGACTAAGCGGATGGACCATTTGAAGCACAGTCGCGGTCAACATTTGCATGAGATAATATTCAAACATTAAACTATATGGACTGTACTATCGATTTAAATAAAAACTTCATGCATTTTTCTGAATTTTACGTGTGTTTTTTTGAAAAACTTTCCTATAGCTCTTAAAAAATAACCATTTAGGAGCTTTAGAAATTGATGCGTCAACTTTTTCGTACTGTTTTAACATCTTCAACAAGCGTAAATCTTAGTTGGGTGCTTTGGTCGCTACTGTGCATTCGAGCGAAGTTTTACCATACGACATCGCAACAAAACCGTTTTGTCTTTCGCAATCATTCTGCTTTGTGACTGAAGTGAACATATTTTTAAAGCTCTGGGGGGCCTTAGTTTTAATTCTTGCTCTGTATTTCCTCCCAAAAATTTTACGCTCAGTTCGACCAATTTGCGTGGTCTTGTCTTACAAAACCTTTGTCTAATTCTCCCTTATAAACTATTAACAAAGCTTGAATATCAGTCTCGGCGACACGTTCTTTTATAAAATTAAGAGATGGTTCAGTGTTACTAGAATCGAGGTTTTTCCAATTTGCCCTGAACTTTTTGAACATCGGAATATCTGGGCTACTAGTAATTTGATTAATCTTAGTTTCAAAGACAGCTTTTAGAACCAATTCATAAACATGAATACGACAGGCGAAAAGCAGCAATTCTCTTCCTAAAGTTTGCTCCAAAACCGCACAAGCTAAATTGGAACGGCCAGTAAGGGAAGCTGTTGCGTCGCAGCATATTATTTTTACGTTGTCGTGAAGGTTCCTGTCAAATGGAGATGTTGAGACAGCCTTAGCTTGATGTTTTCCAGAAGGGCTTTCTAACTTTGGCAATGCTGGAAGATGTTTTCTATCGTCAAACGAAGCAGTAGGTTAAGTTAGCCTGGTTGGCATTAAGCCACGCATGGACCTTTTGGTCCCTAGCGATACCAGATGGAGACCGACCTCTACGAATTTTGAAAGTAGATGGCAATGCTTTTGGCGAATCTAAGGACAGCTGGGAGATCCACTTTTGAGACGTCCTCCAATCCCTCAAACAATGCGGCTCCCAGACTTTTTAAACGTGTTTTCAATAATGCCGGACAAACGCACTGAAGGTGTTCTAAAGTTTCCTCAACATCCTCTCTGCATTTTCTGCATTTGCCCGTGTTAGCAATCTCTATCTTGTACGCATGTGCAGCCAATAGATTATTACCTGTCAGCATACCTATGATAGTTCTGCAGTCCTTTCGCGAGAGAATAAGTACGAATTGAGTCATATTTTTCTCCTTAGTTCTACACATAACTTTTGCAATTTTGCGTGTGGTCAGTTTAGTCCACGTCTCTTCCACTCGCTTTTTCATGCCCTCGTATATATTATTTATTGAATTTGTTTCTTGTTCGTCCAGTACTGACCATTTAAATGGGTCGAAACCTTGTATAGCCCATTCTATCTTGTTAGTGGTAATTACGTTCGCTGGGATGTCGTGCACAATATCTTTTCTACGCACACCATGAAAAATGTGTGTTGACTAGGTCTTCTAGAGAATCCTCACAACTGTCAGCCCACTTCCCGTAAATTTTCGTATTGTTCTTGGCATAGACGGATTCTTGGATAGAAGTTTCCTGAGTCTAGCCACTTCATTAGTGTCCTCCATATTACTACAGAGGTCTTTCCAAGATTCCCTCTTGCCTCTACGTATTTCTTTCTTGTATACTTTTGGTAGATCCTTATACTCCTTTCAACAGAGCTCATTGTCAGCAAGTTTGGCTAACATATAGAATTCATGTACTCTACGCCTTTGTGCTCCTAATTCCTTGTTCCACCAAGGGGGCTTCGCCTTGCGTTACGTTACGAGGCTAGTTGCAAACAATTCAACCCCTTTCTCAAGTGCATCGTGTGACCGGGGTATCATTGGTGTTTTTGATAGTGTATCTTTATATAGGTCCCAGTTCGTATTCTTAGGATATCTAAAGAATATATTTTTATTTTCTGAGCGGAATATAACCTGAAAGCTTATGTATCTGTGATCAGAGAATGAAGGTATACTCAACACTTTCCATTCCTGCGCCATAACATGCTTGCTTGTGAGGTGAATAGTCCTCATTCTTCGAGGTTGTTCCAACATATGTTGGGTCTTCACCTCTCTTAGCTACTTCTGGCTACTCTGAAGACTATAGTTAAAGAGTGACTCACCTCGGTCGTTTATGTCCGCACCACCCCAGACCGTGTGATGTGTGTTTGCGTCAGTTCCTATCATCAGAGCATGCTTCTTTCGGGCAGCAGTATCTACCAGCCTCCGAAGCTCTATCTGTATTGCTTCGTCTCATCTTTGCAGCTCTATAGCACCACCGCTGCCACATCGTCTGAAGAGAGATTCAATATAAGAATATTTACTTTTTTTAACCATTACACTAGTTTACACCAAAAATGATCCTCGACCAAAAAGCGTTTTTAGACTAATTTGAGGTCGCTGAAATCAAAAATAAATTTTATTTTTTTTTTTCAAATAACGGTTTCCGAGATATTCCCAAAAAACCTGTTTTTTGAGCAATAGTGCAGTTATTACCTGCAATCTCGAAAACAGTGCGCGCCATTTCTTTGAAGTGCATAAATTTCGAAAGGCACACATATAACCTACATGGCAATATATAATTTGTATCAATGGAAGTCGTAGTTTTCACAAAACAGCTGTTGAAAGTTAAAAAAGAGGCATTTTTGACGTTTTTTACTAAATTATCAAAGTTTATTAATTTTTTTCTGGAACAAAAAATTTTTTAATATCGACATAAGATAGGTTCTCTAAAAGACAATTTTCTCACATTAAAAACCTAAGTTTGTCTTGAAAAAAAAAAAAAAATTCATTTTTGGTTTCAGCGACCTCAAATTTGTCTAAAAAACGCTTTTTGGTTGAGGACCATTTTTGAAAGTGAAAATTCGTAAACTAGTGTTATCGCTGTTCTTACCTTATTCTTTGCAATCGGGATGTAGGTGATGTATTTATGTGACTTTAGACCGGAGACTATGTTGCTCGATGCTATCCACGGTTCCTGGACTAAAGCCACATCGGAGCCGACTCCCTCTATGTTGAGCTGGAGATCGGCTGAAGCGTTCTTACTCCTGTGGAGATTTATCTGAAGAACTTTCAGCATCTGGTTTCAGTACCTTCTCAGGGTTGGTAACAATAGCAGTGCATTCTCGGGTTTTACCATGCGCGGAATAAAAATCTTTGCCTTCGGTATTGGGGGGATGCAGCTGCGGTTAACAATTTAAAGTGATGCCCCTCCCATAGGCCTTGAAGCGCTTTTCCTGCTTCCTTAAACCAAGTGAGCGTGGGGTCATCCTTGCATTTCATAATTTTGACGCCACTGAACCATCCTGCTCCGTCATATGCTGACATGGGTGCGTTCGGCTCTGTGTCCAATTTCGTAAATAGGGTGTTAGTAGCTTCATTTCCACTACCTTCCACCGTTCCTGCGACATTCGTCCCAGCTTGTCACTATGGTCAGTGAGTGCCACTATAAGGTGTTTCTTGGCAATTTCAGAGGCCGCTGCCGCTGCTTCCAAAGTCGTCGGTCTATCCTCGTCTCCGTTTTTCTTACTTCTGCTTTTTCGGTGGCACTAAGGCCTCACCATCCGCAGAACGCAGTCTTTTGATGGCTAGTTCTTCTTCGCATACTTCGGATTGGAGGTTGCGAACTGTGGTTTTGCTGCGTAGAAGACTCGGCCATTTTTTATTTCCTCTCTGGCCCAAGCCAACCGTTCCTCCTCTATCTTCGTCAGGTTGGATTTGCTACCAAATCGGTCACAAACTTTGACCGCGGCTTTAGCTTTCAGCTTCTCTTTATCGGGCTTGATCCTGGGCCTGTTCTTGCTATCTGAAGCAGCACCATTGGACCCAGGCGTTTTGGACGATTGGAAAAAAATTCAAATATTAAATAGCTACCTAAAATTCACCAACAAATTCTTGTCGACTGCTGCTAAATTTACACAATTCAGTCCCTTACTGTTACTTTTCGTGAAAAATGTGTCTGTGGTGATTAGTCTTCGCGAAACGAGTACCCCTAGAAATTCCATACGTACCTGTCATTGAGACTTCTCTATACATTAACGTTCTCTGTGATTTGTCTACACGCTCACAGGCTTAAATTAATACTGAATAATTGAAATGATTTTAGTACGTTTTCACCCAAATGACGTTTTTCAATAACTCCTCTGCTTATGTGTTGCACTTGCCAACAACTCTCTACAACAACTGTGTCCGACAGTGTACATACTTTGATTGCAGCTAGTTAGGGAATGATTTCATTCACAAATAATAAATAAAAATAGTTAAGTAAATTCTAAGTATAATCATGCAGGGCTGAACAAATCCAAAATATGAAAAATACCTAAAGATAAACATATGTATTATAAGAATAACAAAAGATAAACATATGCAGTTTAAGAATAAGAAAATATAAACATACATATGTATTTTAAGAATAAAAAAAGATAAACATATTTTAAGAAAAACAAAAGATAAACATATGTATTTTAAGAATAACAAAAGATAAACATATGTATTTTAAGAATAACAAGAGATAAACATGTTTTTCCTAAAACAGCAAACAAAGAAACTAAAACAGTAAGATGAGGTATAAGTATAAATACGACTGTCAAATATGTTGGCAGTCAGTCCAGTATTAACATAGTGTTAAGAACTACCCTAAAATTAAATTCAAAAAAGTAAATTTTTATATTTTTCCAAAGACAAACGAGTCTTTAACCGGCGATCCTGCCAGGAGTATCATATACATTGATACTCCAGTGAACGGACCAAAAAATAGTCATCCTTGTCGCAGCAAGGACATACATACATAATCCTTCAAAATAAAGGTCAAAATCTCATGTAAAAAAATAACGGCTGTAAGGAAAAGAAGTGAAAATACAGTGAACAAAGAAATAAAAAATTTAGTGATAGAAAAACTTTTCGTGTTTCTTCCATTAAAAAAATAAAAAGAGTGATATAATTCTCATAGAAAGGAGCAGAAGAGAAAATCTTTTGAGAAACGAGATAAACTTAATAAAAGAAGAAATTTGGACACCAAATCGACGTGAACACCATGATTCAGCAGATGGCCAACTTGCAAGTAATGCTTCAGAGTATCCAAGCAGAAAATGCAACATTCAGAGCCCGGATAGATCAGATCCAAGTTATGATTGAACGATTGGAACCAGTCAACATAATTTATACCAATCCAACCGATATCAACCTAGACGTTTTTAAAGCACTACCGGTATTTGACGGCAACATTTCCAAATACCACGTATGGAGGGAAGATGTCTCTAGACTTATGGATGGAATTAGTAATCATAGGAACTCCAACAGAAACGCTGAAGCTCTATCAATTATAAAAACTAAAATACAAGGTGCAGCAGCTGGCGTGCTGACCAACCACAACACATTATTTAATTTTGTTGCAATCAGGAATAGATTGGACTATACCTATGCTGATCAATGACTTTTTTATGTGTTGCAGGACGAGATGAAGAGACTCACATAAGGTAAACACAATTCAAGTGAATTCCATAACAGCGTGAATAGACGCTAATCCCGTCAAAAATATCTATGTCTGGTCATAGCCGAGAAGTGACCAAAGTAATGACTAAGGCAACACGAGAAACGGTAAGAGTGTTTAAGGATGGAATAAATAACTCATATATTCATTCCACCCTATACGGAAATCCTATAAGAGATTTAGAGTATGCATTTGCAGTAGCCCGTACCATAGAGCACGATGACGAACATCGAAAGTTACATATAGGCTATGCACAACAGAACATTCATCCAACCAACAATAAACGCTACTATGAGAAACAACATCACCAGAGACGTCCCATGTATCATCAGAAATACAGGGTGGCGCACGAATCGTGCTACAAAAACAAAACGTAATAACTTTTTTTCTGTGTGAGTAATCGGCTTTTTTTTTTTTTTATTTTGCAGATTAGTATTTAGATTTACAAAAAATGGAGGCTTGGGATACCGAAAAGAGGATTTGGATAGTGCAGCGGTACCATGCTTTGCAGTCCATCATTTCCGTCCAAAGGGAATTTAGGCGGGAGTTTGGCGGCACTCCCCCGAGCAGATGGACCATTATGAGGCTGGTGAACATGTTTGCTGAATCTGGAAGCATCGCACGCAGACCGTACCATCGAGATCCCCATGTTCGGGTCGAAGCCACAATCGCGGCTGTAGCATCGTCAATTCAGGCAAATCCAAGAGTTTCGACTCGTAACTTGTCGGCGCAAATTGGAGTTAGCAGACGGTCATTGCAGCGGATAGTTCATGATGACTTAAACTTGTTTTCGTACAAAGTTCAAATCACAAGCAAATTAAACCCTCTGGATTTGCCTATTCGCCTGGAATTTTGCCAAAAAATTATTGAAATGGCCGAAGAAGACAACAACTTCATAAATTGCTTGTTTATGTCTGATGAGGCCCATTTTGATCTAAATGGTAATGTAAACAAGCAAAATTGCCGTATATGGAGTCAATCAAATCCGCAAATACTCCATGAGATGGAACTGCACCCAGAACGAGTCACAGTGTGGTGCACAGTTTCATCAAGGTGCATTGTCGGGCCATACTTCTTCGAAGAAAACGGTGTAACAGCGACTGTAAATGGGGACCGTTATTTAAACATGTTGAAGGAGTTTTTTTATCCAGAACTGCGGCGAAGACGTATCCCTTTTAACAGCATTTGGTTCCAGCAAGATGGATCAACTGCACATATAGCCAGACCGGTTATGGAGGAGCTCCAACGAAAATTTAGAAATAAATTGATATCCAGAAATTCCACTTTCCGCTGGCCCCCAAGGTCACCTGACCTCACTGCACCAGATTTGTTTTTATGGGGTTATATCAAACAAGAGGTGTATAAAGAAAAACCAAGTAATTTGACTGAATTGAAGCAGTCCATCACAACAATAATTGAGGCGATCCCGACTTCAACCCTTCAGTGCGCAATGAACAATTTTCTCATCAGGTGTCGCATATGCGTGAATGAGCATTTTCAAAACTAATTAGTTACATAAAATAAAATTGAATTATCTATACAATAAAAAAACAAAAAGTTAAATACATTGATTAGAAAAAAAGTTATTACGTTTTGTTTTTGTAGCACGATTCGTGCGCCACCCTGTACAACTACGTCTGGAAACACAACATTCAGGCAACCAACTCAGCATCAAAACCACTACTACGACGTGAATAGAAACAACAAAAATTGGAAAAGACCACGAGGCAACTGTGGCCAATTCACCAATCGATACCAACAACCAAAACTCATTCGGAATAACAACTTAACATCTCAAGAAGACAACTCTAGCCCAATTGTAGAGACAGGATAGAACGGAATAAAGAAATTGAAAGCGGCTATAAATTTGAACATGATGACATTGGAGGTGTTAAGAAAGTCGGAAATTAGTAAAAAAATTATGCAAATTACACTATAGGGATAGACACGTATAGAGCAGAAATCGATAGGTTAATGAAGGACAATAATGTCATAGGACCGTTACCCTTCACTACAAGGATTGAAGCTAGCATACGGACATATACAAAGGATACTATATGGACCTAAAAATACACAAGTAATTTAAAGGACGTAGAATTCGTAAATAAGGAAATTGACAAATTATTGAAGGAGGGAATAGTACAAAAAAGCTAGCTCATACAATTAACCATACATAAGAAAGGTATAGATGAGAGCGGAAAACCCGAAAGACGTATGGTTATAGATTTTAGGGAATTAAACGAACATACAATCACAGACAGATACGTAATACCAGACATAAATATTACGCTGCAAAACTTAGGGAAAGCCAAATATTTCACTACACTTGATTTGGAGTCCGGCTTTCATCAATTTAGTGACAGAGAGAAAACAGCGTTTTGTGTGAATGGAGGTAAATATGAGTTCACTCGAATGTCTCTCGGATTGAAGAACGCCCCATCTATTTTCCAAAGATGTGTGGATGACATCCTGCGCCACTTCATAGGTAAACTCGCAAATGTTTGTAATGTAATGTAATCATTTTCTCCTCATCCTATGAAGAGCATATGAAACACATCCGAACTATTTTTAACGCATTAAATAATTTCAAGTCAAAATTTTTCATGGAAGAGGTAGAATACTTTTGCCATATTGTAAAGCACAATAGAATTTCAACTGATCAGAATAAAACAAAAACGATAGAAAATTACCCAATACCAGAAACCCTCAAAGACCTTAGAGGATTCTTAGGACTCACTGGATACTATAGAAAATTCGTAAAAAACTATGCAGCTCTAGCTAAGCCCTTAACTTTACATCTCAAAGGAGATAATTCTCATATCGGAAAAAATAAAAGTAAGAACACAAAAATTAGTTTAGACCAAACGGCAACAGAAGCCATAAATAAACTGAAAAACTGCTTAAAGGAGCCAATGGAATTATACCAGCCAAATTACGAGAAAGCTTTTGAATTCACTACATACGCTTCCAATATAGCGATTCGAGCTGTATTGAGTCAAACTAAAAATCCAATTTATTTTTTATCACGCACACTCAGTACCACAGAACTAAATTACGCTGTGGAACAAATTCAGGTTAGCAAAAATTAGGTCCATTCTGAGAGTGGCGGGTGAAAATAGAGGCGAAATTAGAAGACCCGTATCGCGCCGTTTTTTTATGTTAGTTCGAATTTTTTTTTAATCGGCCTTCGAAGTTTGCAGTCAAATGCCGATTTTCAGTATATTGTTTCATAAGTACCACAAAAATTTTCGAAATAAATTTTTTCAAAAATTGTAATTGTTGCACAGGTCTCTAGCAATAATTTGGCTTTTACAGATTGAAAAAATATCAATTAGTCGACGAGTTATAGCCAAAAAACCATATAAACAATTTTGCTCGGATTTCCTTTTTAATACTATGAGTGGAGAAGCTTTGCAGCAGCTTGACCTATTTCTGAACAGAAGATCCTACTTCGGCGTATTACAGTCAAAAAACTTGAGCGAAGATGCCTGTTTATATTGGAGAATGGCATCGATAAAATATCCACCTCTGGCAGAAACAGCTTTGAAATTAATCAATATACCCACCTCTTCAGCGCAAATTGAACGCGTATTTCCGAATTGGAATTTTATTCATTCAGATTTGAGGAACAGACTCTCGTTTGCAAGGTCCAAAAAGCTACTTTTTATTTATTATCAAATGAAAATTGACCAAATCAATGAAGAATCGGACAGTGAAAATTAATAAAAATATTAAAATACTAAATATTAAAGCGTATTTTTTTATTATTTTTATTAATATACAAGCTTGGAAAACTGTTTGAAAAATAGTGAAAATGCTTAATTAGTAGTAGATTGTTTCTGACTCATAAAAAAAAAGCAAAAAAAGTTAATTGTTTACAATTGTTTACAAAAATGAATTGTTTACGTAAACAATTAGCTTGTAAACAATTACATTGTTTACATGTAAACAATTGCTGTAAGCAATGTAAACAGTTTACAGGCCCAACCCTGCTTTATAGTAACCAAATAATAAACATGTACTAATTTTGTTAATATTATGCAGGTCGAAAGTCGTAAGTGCCAAACAGCAATTAGAAAGGCTGCTTGCGTTAATGGAAGAGAATCCACAATTCGCAAAAGGGATTTGCACAAAAGTTCAAGCAACAAAAAAATGGGAGGAATTTACAACGGAGCTGAATTACTTGGGACCACCAGTTAGAACGGTAGCAAAGTGGATTAAGGTTAATAATGGTTTTTTTTGTGATGTTTATAGAAACACATTTGTATTTTCCCTTGGATGGTATGGGCTGACGAATGACGAATATTCGAATAGAGGAAATTTATAACAAAAATAAAAAAGAAACTATGGCGTAAAGGTTTTTATTTAATACTTTTTAGTTTTTCCCATAATATTCTAAGCATTTCATTTCTTATGTTTTCTGCTTCTCCGTTATTTGACTCCACTTCAATATCTCCAGTATCATCGTTGAAGGTCTCATTGGATAACTCTTCTGTTGTGCAAAGCTGCACACACATTAATAATTTGTGTTGCTTGTTTTGGAGAATAGTGGAGACTCTTACCCGCAACAAACATCTTAATCGGGTTTTCAAGACTGCAATTGTTCTCTCAATAATACTTCTTGCTTTGGCATGTTGTTTGTTGTGTATCCTTTGTGGAGACCCTTCCTCAAAGTTTCTGCGCTGGAACCCACTTATCCTCAAATTGTTCACGTAAGACGAAAACAGCCGACATCAAATGAGCTTGAAACCACCCAGCAAATTATAAAGGCTGTATGATAATAGGACTATGAATAAGTTCGTGCGGTTTTACAACAGATGGCGTAACTTGATTATTATTCCATCGATCCACATTTCCAAACATTCATTGGAGAGCTACTGTCGTAAGGCACAAACGTCAGTATAAGTTTTTTATTTGAAGCGTAAACAACAATATTTTTACCACACTTGAAAATGTCGAATTTCGTGCCAAATAATGTGTTTTTGCGGGGAATTCTTCTTCATTATTTTAATATGAAGAAAAAAGCAGCCGAAAGTCATCGTATCTTGGTGGAAGTTTATGGTGAGCATGCTCTATCTGAGCGAACGTGCCAGAAGTGGTTTGCACGCTTTAAAAGTGGTGATTTTGGCTTGGAAGACGAAGAACGCGAGGGTGCGCCGCCAAAGTTCATGGATACCGAATTGGAGGAATTGCTCGATCAAGATCCGGCTCAAACGCAAGAAGAGGTTGCAAAAACTTTGGGAGTTGATCAATCAACCATTTCCAAACGTTTAAAAGCCATGGGAATGATCCGAAAGGTAGGCCATTGGGTGCCGTATGAATTGAAGCCAAGAGACGTTGAACGCCGTTTTATGGCATGCGAACAACTGCTTCAACGGCACAAAAGAAAGGGTTTTTTGCATCGAATTGTGACTGGCGATGAAAAGTGGGTCCATTACGACAATCCAAAACGTCGGGCAACGTATGGATACCCTGGCCATGCTTCAACATCGACGTCGGCGCAGAATATTCATGGCCTGAAGGTTATGCTGTGTATCTGGTGGGACCAGCTGGGTGTTGTGTATTATGAGCTACTGAAACCGAATGAAACGATTACGGAGGATGTCTACCGACGACAATTGATGCGTTTGAGCCGAGCACTGCGAGAAAAACGGCCGCAATACGCCGATAGACACGACAAAGTTATTTTGCAACATGACAATGCTCGGCCACATGTTGCACAAGTGGTCAAAACATACTTAGAAACGCTCAAATGGGATGTCCTACCCCACCCGCCGTATAGTCCAGACCTTGCGCCATCCGATTACTATCTCTTCCGATCGATGCAACATGGCCTGGCTGACCAGCACTTCCGTAATTACGATGAAGTCAAAAAATGGATCGATTCGTGGATTGCGGCAAAACCGACCGAATTTTTCACAAAGGGAATCCGTGAATTGCCAGAAAGATGGGAAAAAGTAGTAGTAAGCGATGGACAATATTTTGAATATTAAATTTGTAACCATTTTACGTCAATAAAGTTTCAAATTTCGAAAAAAACCGCACGAACTTATTCATAGTCCTATTATATAAAAAGCTCAAATACCCACCATTTAGAAAAAAGGACGAGTACCCACCACCCGTTGCTCAAACTTCATCAAAGTCCATCCCTGTTGCGCAAGCGCCCAGTAACAGCCCTAACTCACTTTCATGGTCCCAAGTTGCTAAAAATATCTCAGAAAATATAAGTGCATCTTCGGCCCCTCAGCCCAAAGAAACAACATCGGACTCCTCAACTGAAATACGAGAAATGATCGTACTCCTCAAACAAGTCTTGCAACAAGTCTCATCAATGATGAACCTACTCGTTGTCCTCACGATTTCAAAATTAAGCCCCTCGAACACATGCATATTCTTTTCTGCCAATGGGATCTCCAAACACATATTAGAAATAATACTGCTTTTCAAATCACACGACATTGATATTTTCTTAATATCCGAAACTCATTTCGCCGATAAAAGCTACTTTTGTATCCCAAATTAAAAGTTACATCACACAATACACTCCGCTAAAAAGTATATGCTGGCTCTACTATTCTCATAGAAACGCCATCAAACACTACGGCATTAACTCTTATTGCACATAAGCTACCCAAGCCACGAACATAGTTGTGGAAGACCCGCAAGGCCTCCTAGTAATCTTATCAGTTGTAAGCCCACCCAAGTATGCTATAAAATCTGAGGAATATGAAAAATTCGGCAACAGATTCCTTGCAGAGGGAGACATCAAACACACGCAGTGGGGATCTCGACTCTCTACCACGAAAGGTCGGTCGCCAGCTTCGGATCAGAAAGAACAAAATTTAATCTCATTACAGCCCCCACAGGCTCCCCACATATTGGCCGACTGACACGAATAAAATAATCGATTTAATCGACTTTTGTGTAGCAAAAGGAATTCCGGCTAGTGAAATAACCTATAACCTCATGTTATAAACTTTCCTCCGACCACTCTCCCGTACAAATCACTTTGAATAAATACTCATCAGACTCATTTGCCGCATGCTGTCTTCACAATAGTAAAACTGATTGGAAGTACTTTCACACACTTGTATCCTCAGCAATTAATCTAAAGCAACCTCTCAAGACCAATAAAGATATAACTAATGCTGTAGAGCATTTCAATACAAACAGCTTGGAAATCGGCACCTTTCGTAACCAAACGACAACGCTCACAGATATTACGTATAGTTGAAGAAAAACGCCGGGCGAGAAAACATTAGTAACAAACCAGATGCCCTGGAGGCAAAAAAACTCTGAACTCGCTTACACAAGAACTCAAGGAACTTCTCAAAAACGAACGTAACTCTCAACTAAAAAACTTTCAACGGAAAGCGGCATAAAAGTTTAAAAGGCCAGTCTTAGCACAGTCAGCCATAAAAATGGAGTATAACAAATGGGCTAAGTCGGATCTGGAAAAATCTCTAACATTTGCTCATCACTGGAGGAGTACTCTAGCAACTCCCAGCAGAAGGAATATCTTTCCTAACGCATATATACAATGTCTCAATATTAACTGGTTTTCGTTCCTCCTGGAAGGTTGCACAAATAAAACTGATCCTTAAACCCGGACAAAGTGCCCAGAAGTGGAAACTTATCGCCCCATCAGCTTGTTGTCTATTCCCTTAAAAGTTTCGGAGTCATTATTTTTAAAAGAATGATGCCCATAATTGAAGACCGAAAATTATTCTCAAGTCACCGATTCGGCTTCAGAGAAACACATGGTACCATCGAACAAGTACATAGACTCGTAATTTGGTAATATTCACAAAGCATTTGGACAGAAGAAGTATTGCACAGCTGCATTTCTCGACTTATCTCAAGCCTTCGACCGTGTCGCTCATGATGGTTTACTCTTTAAAATAAACGCTACTCTACCCGCAACTTATTACATATATCAAATCCTAACTAAAAAGTCGGCACTTCTTTGTAAAACAAAATGAAGAAAAATCTCAACTCTGCGAAAGTTTAGCTGGTGTACCCTAGGCCAGTATCCAGTTACCAGTTACTGAGGAAACTATCATCGGAACTTTTGCAGAAGACACCGCTTTACTCGCAATATACTCCCTCCCTGATGTGCCTTCTCTTAAACTCCAAAAAGGACTTTTTGAACTAACTCAATGGCTCAATGACTGGAAAATAAATAAAATCAAATGAGACAAAATCTGTTCAAATTATCATTACACTCAAGCGAAATACTTGCCCACCCGTCAATAATAGAATTATACTCCAAAGTAAAGGCACTAAAAATCAAACTAGGAAGTCTTTATTGGCTGTTTAATTGCAATTCCCATATATCCCTCGAAGATAAGCTCTCGCTGTTCTCAGCTATCCGAAAACCAATATGGACATATGGCAGCTGGGGCACCGCAGCTAGATTCCAATCGAAAACTCTCAGAATGATCGCAAATGCACCATACCATATCACAAATGTCCAAATTCACCGTGAGCTCAAAGTTCCCACAATAGCTGAAGAAATCAAAAAGCATGCCTCACACAACATAACATAAAGCTTCAATCTTACACAAACCCACTAATGACAGAACTTACCTCCAATCCCACTTGCTTTAAGAGAATAGAATGTGTTAGATTTACCCAGGCAGTTACAAACATTTTGCTGACGTGGTCCACGTGTAGACATTCGGCGAGTTACTTTAAATAGAGCTCCAGTGAGAAACGCAGACGCAGCACTGTTGCAGTTACAATTAGGCTTTCTTTAATAAGTTTAATAGTCTTCATGATCAATTGCAGTTGAATAATAAAGCAAATCAGTGGCTCAAGTATATATAATAAAGAAATCAATTGGTGCGATTGGAGGGACTGTGTCCTAAACTACCATTAAAAAAGGATCTAAATGCTATATAAAGGGGAGCTTAATTCCCATAAAAAAGGAATTAATCAACATATACCAATATCGCTGAATGGCACAGCTTTGGCACCCAGCAGTATTTTGTTGTTGTTGTGGTTGTAGCAGTAATTCAAGCCCTGTCAGTGTAGCCCAGGAAATATGCTGTTTCGACAGGTTGGGTCCACAGGGAGAGGGGTGTTAGATGAGTGTGTTTTCAGGTGAATAGGTCATTAGTGCCGTGCGGGGTGCCTTCACATGCCGGAAATATGATTGGTATGTCGGGGTCAATTCTAGATAAGTTGGAGTTTAACCAGCTGCAATGTCCAGTTCGTAATTGTACCAGTGTTACGCGGGTCTCACGGGGAAGCTGGAGCCCTTTATCTGCTGTAGTTGGTTGTTGGACTCCGATTACGGCATTCGTTTGTCGGGAGCTTAAGAAGGTGGTGACGGTCTCCCGATGAATGTCGTCTACTGTCTGGTCCAGTAAATGTCTGCTAGTTTTGTTCCAGTGTGTTGTCTTTAGTATAGGTTCGCAGAATACGCGGTTGTATTTTCCGGATCGTATTCACCTCCCTGAATCAGTGTGGGACCTAATTCTAAGAAAGGGTAAAATCATTTTTAAATTTGTAAATAAAGATTTAAAGAATTAATAACTTTTTTAGATATTTGAGGAAATAATTTTACGTGAATATGCTTAAAAGTTGAAAAAAAGGGTGATCTAAAATGATGAAAAATAATTATAAGTTACTTATAAAAAGGAAATTTTGAGAAAATAAGTTTTAAAATTTTATTTACATCCAATAAATAGGAACATTGAATTCAGGAGAATAATTTGAGAGATTTTTTTGAAGCATTGCTTATAACATTCAACATGTTATCTTTTTCTCTCTTAAAAAAGTACATAATTATATTAAATGTAAATTAAAGACGGCGGCCACCGTAGCCGAATGGATTGGTGCGTGACTACCATTCGGAATTCAGAGAGAACGTAGGTGCGAATCTCGGTGAAACATCAAAATGAAGAAAAAGGTTTTTTCTAATAGCGGTCGCCCCTCGGAAAACAATGGCAAACCTCCGAGTGCATTTCTGCCATGAAAAAGCTACTCGACTCCGTTCGGAGTCGGCTTGAAACTGTAGGTCCCTCCATTTGTGGAGCAACATCACGACGCCCGCCACAAGTAGGAGAAGGAGCTCGGTCAAACACCCAAAAAGGGCGTACTCGCCAATTATATATACATATATATATATATATATATATATAAATTAAAGAAGTGTACTATTACAATAAATAGATATTGTTGCAAACGGGATACTTCGCGAGCCAACTGGCAACAATTGCGAGCGAATGAGATGCCAAAAACAAAGCACGAATTCGCTTTGATGGCAGCAACTGATGGCGAGACAGAACTTGCCGGAAGATACGAGCTGCCATATCTAGAAATTACGATAGTTATTAACTCTCCGTTGAACACCTTTTATAAAACCTTCGGTTGGGCACCCAGGTCTGGCCGTTTTTCGTCCTGCAAGCTCAAGTCGTTCTATAATAGAAAGATGTTAAATTCGCGTCCAGAGTCGAAAAAGTCAGTTTAGCCAGCTGGTGCACAACGGAAGGTTTAGGTATAGACGAGGTGTATGCGCATTGGCGAGTCGTAAGTTAAACATGTAAGCGAGTTAACGAAAAGTAATAAAGTGATTCATTAAAGCAAGCAAGTGTGTTGCTATTAATGTGTGACTTTCATTTGACAATCTAGTGATCGAACTCAGGTAAATTATTGAAAGAGGATTATTTGAATTGTAGTATAAAGAAACCCGTAACAATACAGAAAAAAAAATCTGCAAATGAATAATATATATACGCATTAAAGACAATTAGGCAAATTAAGCAAAAAAAATTTTTCAATAAAACCCCAATAACCTAATCCGATGCCCCGTTTTAGCAGGTGGCCAGTCACACTGAATAATAAACTTTACAAAAACACATAGAGAAACTTGTAAATAGACTATTTGAACATTAATGAAAACCTAGGCAATAAAATAGGAGAATTAGACAAGATTCCTGACGTGGTGAGGTATTTACGATGAGTTTTTTAGCCAACTAAGTGAATTTGGAACCTTGAACAAGTGTTTAAAGAATCATTTTGAGTTATAAATCGATCCATTGATCGCCAAATTATCACGATTGCGTTGTTTGTCAACACATTTTGGCGCGATAGAGTTCCAAAGGACTTCCTTAAAAATAAATTTGGTATTTGCACACAATTTTTTTTTGTAATTTTTTCATTATGCTCCTAAAATAATCTACGTTTGTCTTTATTCATGATTAAAGAGCAAACTTTCTTAGTAATATAATAATTATTATCACCAAAATATGTACATTTTGTCAAAAATGTACCGGGAATTGTTCAATTTTTTTTTTAACCCTTTATTATTGTTTCTTTTTGAACTTAAAATATTTACAATTTTTCTTCCTTTTTGGGTTTGAACAGTATTTAGAAGCCAATACCACTATATACATTGCTTTAAAAAATTAACTCGTTATTTAATTATATGTATATTTATTCATTCTTATTCGTTAAATTGCGACACCATTTAAGTCTGCAGTTCAGTTGGTTGGTAGCGCTTAAGTCTCCTCGTCTCGGTTTCCTCTTTTAATGGAATTTGCCGAATATCCCTGTTAGAATGTTCTAGTAGTCGATTTGTGTAAGCTGATGTTGCGTATTTCTTCATGGACTGTTCTTACTTTAAGGTCTCGATGGATATTATCATTTACAATAGTATAATATATACCATTCTGCTTTTGATATTACACGAAGTATATTATTTTGCGTTTGTTGTATAATTTTTATATTTGTACTGCTCGCAGTTCCACAGAGCTCTGAGCCACATTTCCATATTGGTGTTATAATTCCTTTGTACATATATTTGTATCTTATTTTCTAGTGAGAGCGTTGAATTTTTTCCTAAAAGCCAATGAAGTGGTTTAAACCTAGTTTTGATTTCGCGTCGTTTTTGTCCAATGTGTAACTTCCAGTTAAGTTTATTGTCTATATTCATACCCAAGTATTTTGCCCTTGTGTCGAGGTGGATTTGTTTATTCTTTATGAGTATTGGATTGTATTGTTTTTGTCTCTTGTTAGCGTATATGATATATTCGGTAGCGTATATGATATATGTATATATATATATTTGGAATGAATTCCGAGTGCACAACACCATGATAATCAGCCACCTGTTGACTGACTTATATGTCAAACTCATATACCCACGTCTCATCACCTGTTATGATGCGCTGGATAAACGTTGGATCCGAATTCACTTGCTCAAGTATGTCTTCAGCCACCTTCTTCCGATGAATTTCTGAAAACAAATTCAACTCTCTTGGAGTTACCTGCATATTCAAAGGCAACTTTAATGCAGAATGTGCTGTGTACAAACCTCTGTGTTTATGTTTACTCTACGTGGAAAAAAATTTGCAACTTAGCAACTCGACACAAATCGTTTCACGATAACGAAAAACTCGTATATTTATTCCAAAAAAGTTGTACACATACAATGAATGTTGATTCGAAACTTAATCTAAGAAGTTCTGCGGCAATTTTCACTAAAAACACAATTTGTACAATATTTTGATTTTTTCTTTTTTTTTATATGAAGAAAATATTAAAAAAAAATTTTTGTTTTTGCTAAAAACCTTCCCCTAGTGGATCCCTATAATATGAAAAAAGAACGAATAAAATTGGCCTCGTATCGGCCCAAACAAATGCGTACAAACGAACATCATTTCATTTTCATATATATAATATTAATATTAGATATGATTATATATATTATTATATATATTATATAGATATGATTATACTGAATAAAATAAAAATGTAAAAATAAAAATAAAAATTTTAATTAGGCTATGATGATGTTCCACCGAACAAGTGGACCGAAAAAAGAAAAAAAGGAGCTGCTGTATCGAGAGCTGCGTGCCTAAGGATAAAGTTATACTTTTTGCGTTTCCTAGGGACGAAGACACCCGTAAGAATTGGGCCTTGGCTTGCAACGTGCAAGTGTCAAGCACTGACAGGGTTTTTATTTGCCAACGACATTTTGAACCCACATTGGTTACAAAATATAAACTCTTGAAAGGGGCTTTTCCTTGCTTCAATTTAGAGCCAGTAAATAGAAGTCGCTCGCCTAGTGGTGGCTCCGATTGGGTTTGCCCGCCCGTCTCTGCAACTTATAGTAAGGTAGTTAAGCAAGTAGAAGAAGATTTAACTCTGGAAGAGTTTGAGAAATATTCGATATTAGAGGAAAACAGGCAGGCTAGTTATAGTAATCAGATCTGCGTGGACTTAGAAACCACAACCACTCGCGAACGGTTTGCTCAGTCTGCTCGCTATTATCAGAGCAACGCGGTCAAATTAAATAAACGTATTGAGGAGCTTGAAAAAGAAAATAATGACCTAAAAAATAAATATTCTGAGTTGTAGAAACGTGCAATAATTGCGGAAGAAAGTTGTAGCAGCGATGCTTTAACTTTTGCAAAAATGATCGTCAGTACCAAAAAAGGTTGGTATAATGAGGACGAAAAGGCATTGGCACAAAATTTGAACTATATGTCCACTAAAGCATATTCTTTTATGCGTGACGATCTAGGTTTTTGTTTACCACACAAATCATCTCTTTTGCGTTGGCGCTCCATCAGGTATGTAGTTCCAGGTTTCGATGCCAATGTCGTTAACAATTAAGCAAAATTGCTAGCAAAATGTCCGGCACAGAACGCATTTGCATTTTATTATTTGATGAAATTAGCATCAAGCCGGATCTTATTTATAATAAAAGTAGGGATATAATTCATGGGCTTGTGGACCACGGGGAAGGCCAACGTCAAAGCAGAATAGGGAACAAATGTTGTTTTTTTATGGTTAAAGGGTTGCGTTCTAAGTGGAAGTATGTATTTTCCTACTATATTTCCAAAAATGGTTTTAATGGTACAGAGTTACATCAAATTGTGATGAGTAACATTTCCGCAATTACGAAAATTGGACTGAATATAAAAGTTATGATTTGCGATCAAGGGCCCGCGAATATAACTTTATTTAATCAATTGAAGATTTCTGAAATTAACACTTTTTTCATGCACGAAAACAATAAAATTTTTTGTATGTTTGACTATTGCCATCTCATAAAGTTCATCCGTAATTCTTATATATAAAAATGGAGACGTTTTTTTGTGTTCGTTAGTCGCCGATTCACGCCTAAACGCATTCACCGATTTCATCAAACTTTCACAGATCATTGGTATTGGTCCATAGATGGTTTATGTGAAGTTTTAAAGAAATCGGTAGAAGTATGCGTGCGTTGTGTAAGTGTGAAAAATACAATATTTGCGTGTTTCCCTTATACGGACATTACGTATACGGAATGAGAATACACGTAAATGAATAGAATATACACAGACATGAATAACATTGTTTCGATGTCGAGTGACGTATGCGACTGTATTATTCGTAACGCAATAGTTGTCCTCTCTTTTCTTTCCTTTTTATGCATGCGTGACACGGCATCAAAGCACATTGCTTTTTTTAAACTGGAAAAATATTTTGAGCTTCATTTGAACGTTTTATGATTTAGATAAAATAAAAATTCGTTAAATATATTTGATTCCATTAATAACCATAACCCTGTATTTTTCGAAGTTCAAAGTTTTTGGACAAATACTGAAACGTTTACTTAAATTAAATGTTAAATACATATATATAAATTCGCAAATGTAAAAGTTCAAATGGATTTAAAATATACGAAATTATTCAGCGGTTGAATCCATACATTTTTTGAAATCCATCAATATGGATCGACAGTCGCCATAAATGTTCTTTTAAAAAATAAAATGTGTTAATTTGATGGTAGCTCGAGTATTAAGATCAGGTTTCTTTTAGTATAACTTTGTTCATGGGTTTGAGTAATTTTTTTGTGGTGAAAGTCTAAAACCAAGAAAAGAAAACGCGAAAGCCGACGAGCAAATTAATTGTGTGGGATGAATGTACAATGGGACATAAAAAATCAGTAGAAGCATTAAGAACTTTGAAAGATTTACGTAATAATCAAGAAATATTTGGTGGCGCTTTAATATTATTGTCTGGTAATTTTGTTCAAACTTTGCCAGTAATTCCCCGTTCAACACCAGCAGATGAATTAAAAGCATGTTTAAAGACATCCCATTTATAGAGGCACGTAAAAACTTTGACTTTGAAAACAAATCTGCGAGTTTATTTGCAAAATTATGCATCGGCTGACGAATTTTCAAGACAACTTCTGAAGATAGGAAATGGACAAATTCCTATTGATGCTGCTACTGGCTTAATCACTTTGCCAGATAATTTTTGTAATTTCGCACACAGAAAACAAAAATTAGTTTCAAGTGTTTTTCCAAATATTGCGCAAAATTATCAAAATCACAATTGGTTAGCTGAAAGGCAATACTGGCTGCGAAAAATAAGGATGTTGGTCAATTGAATGCGAATATTTTAAATGATGTGCCTGGTGAGATTGTAACATTTAAATCAATTGATACAGTTATAAATCAAGATGACGCTGTAAATTATCCAACAGAATTTTTAAATTCCTTGGATTTACTTGGACTGCCGGCTCATCGCTTACAATTGAAAGTTGGTGCACCAATTATTTTACTTAGAAATTTAAATCAGCCTCGATTGTGTAACGGAACAAGATTAGCAGTCAAAGAGGTCATGAAGAATCTTATTGAAGCAACAATTTTAAAAGGAAAATTCAAAGGTGAAGACGTATTGATTCCGCGTATTCCGCTGACTCCACCAGATTTAGCTTTTGACTTCAAAAGATTGCAATTTCCAATACGTCTTGCATTTGCAATGACAATAAACAAAACACAAGGAATTGACTTAGAATATCCATGCTTCTCCCACGGACAATTATATGTATCATGTTCACGCGTAGGTAAGCCATCAGTTCTGTTTATTTATACCACAACTCAGGGCAAAACAAAAAATGTAGTTTACGCAAAGGCTTTGTGTTAGTTTGAGTTTAAAATTGACATTAATTTTATATCGTAAAAAAATAATAAATACACATAGAGTGAATTTAAATCGAGTGTTCATTATTCATTTCTAATTTTGAAATGCCTAGCGAAGCAGGCAGAGGGTCCGCTAGTCTTATATATAAAAATGGAGACGTTTTTTTGTGTTCGTTAGTCGCCGATTCACGCCTAAACGCATTCACCGATTTCAATCAAACTTTCACAGATCATTGGTATTGGTCCATAGATGGTTTATGTGAAGTTTTAAAGAAATCGGTAGAAGTATGCGTGCGTTGTGTAAGTGTGAAAAATACAATATTTGCGTGTTTCCCTTATACGGACATTACGTATACGGAATGAGAATACACGCAAATGAATAGAATATACACAGACATGAATAACATTGTTTCGATGTCGAGTGACGTATGCGACTGTATTATTCGTAACGCAATAGTTGTCCTCTCTTTTCTTTCCTTTTTATGCATGCGTGACACGGCATCAAAGCACATTGCTTTTTTTAAACTGGAAAAATATTTTGAGCTTCATTTGAACGTTTTATGATTTAGATAAAATAAAAATTCGTTAAATATATTTGATTCCATTAATAACCATAAGCCTGTATTTTTCGAAGTTCAAAGTTTTTGGACAAATACTGAAACGTTTACTTAAATTAAATGTTAAATACATATATATAAATGCGCAAATGTAAAAGTTTAGATGGATTTAAAATATACGAAATTATTCAGCGGTTGAATCCATACATTTTTTGAAATCCATCAATATGGATCGACAGTCGCCATAAATGTTCTTTTAAAAAATAAAACGTGTTAATTTGATGGTAGCTCGAGTATTAAGATCAGGTTTCTATTAGTATAACTTTGTTCATGGGCTTGCGTAATTTTTTTGTGGTGAAAGTCTAAAACCAAGAAAAGAAAACGCGAAAGCTGACGAGCAAAATGTATAAAATAAATCCTCCTGTATGTACAATATATATACTCGAAAAAGTTATGCTAACACTTTTTTCATGCATTTAGGTAGACAATTTTATGTGGGCAAACGTACGTTTACGAGATAAATGCCTAAAAGCAGGTATAACTAAAATAGCGCTCTCAGGGATTTCTGTTACAATACTTCTGTAAATTTCATGCTCCAAGTGTTCGAGCATTGGTATAGCGCTGAAGACAAATGTTCAGGATATGATACAAAAATGCATATTTACTTGATTTCACATAGTAATATTATCATTGTTAAAAGAGAACAAGTTTGTATTAGGTAATAATTAATTTCAAAGCCAAAGAATAATTGCAAGATTAAAAAATACCTGAAACACATTTTCATTTAACAACTAAAATAGCAAATATGAGTAAAATATGTACTTTCTTCAATTTTCTTCTGTTGCCAACTTTCTGAAAAACGTGAATTCACCGCGATGCGATACAGAAACAAAAAGACAGCGACAGCGCGACTAATGTGTTTTAAGTCTTTAGACTTAAATTAAAACACTAAAGTTAATTAATTTTTTATTTTTATTTTATTTATTTTACAAATTCAACCCTCTTGGTTGCTGTGAATCTACAGACTAACTTTTTATAATTTCCTTAATTCTAATAACACCTGTTTTGCACTCACTTTATGCAGTACTTTATGCTTATTGAGAGCATAACTGCATTGAGCGAAAAACGTGTCGGTGTAATATTGCATACCAAGCAAATCTTTTGGTGGGAACCTTTATTTGTGAAATCTTAGTATCTTAGCATTTAAATAGTTTGGTGTATGATTCCAATTTCATTAAATGTAAGACAATACTGTCACAACTCAAAAAAGAGAAATAAATAAATAGGGTGGTGGAGCGATGGTACGTAACTCCTCCCCCCTTTGCCAAAGGATTCTCCTGGATCTTATGGTTTGTTATTTTTTGAGCCGTATTTCTCCTTAATGGCTTCCAGTTCCACATCCTCAGATTTTTTTTCAATTTTATTGATAATCTTAATTTTATTAATATTTTTTCTTAAATACAATATCACAATAATTATAACAATGCTTACAAAAAGGAAAGTGCTTATTGCATAAGAAACATTTCTATGATATTTTAATTCTTTTATTTCTTTAATATTTTCAAAATTTTCCAATACAATTTTTTTGAAGATAATTTCTTTTTCAAACGTGTTATTTTCGTTGTTTACTGGAATGTAATATTTCTCTTTTACAATTTCTATCTTATTTTGAAGAACGTACTCTTTTATTCTTATTTTACAGTTGTATACAGATATTAAGTAATTTTTGTTAAGTGTGATTTTTCGATCGTCACAATTTTGTAAAACAGTTTCATTTATTGCATTCTTAACAATTAAAGTTTCATCGTCCATAGCTAGGATCTCGAATTTGTTGTTATACTTTAACATACAGTTTTGATAATATACACAGTTTTGAGTTTTTTTCAAATTTTTCAAATCTGTCTCTTCTTCATAAGAATATACGTTATTTGCTATTTCGACAAGATGTTCAATATCAGTATTTATTTCCATGAACTCTTTGTTTGGTATTGGCACTATAGCTTTTACATAGGTTTTAATAAAATTTTTTGGTATTTTAATGGCAATAATTAACTTAGATTTTTCGTATTTCATTATACCTAATTTTAGTAATTTTAGCTTATAAAAATCAATATTGTAACGTTCTATTTCATTGGCCGTCAATATACTAGGGTGTAAAATCTTATGCCTAGCCGCTGATATGTTATCTTGAATTTGATTAAGCCTATTTTCCAAGTATCTGATTCTTTGCATTTGGTCTAAGTATAGCAAATATCTTACAATTTCGCTGTTCCTGGTTTTAATTTCGTTAAAAGCTGCCTTGATTCTTTTTCTGTCTTCTTCTATATTATTTTTTAGTAGGTTTAAAGTGTCATTAAAGTGTAGGTTTATCTGAATTTGTTTATTAACTGTTTCAATAGCGTTGTGATTATTTTCATCCGTAACTTTTAAATGCTGTAAAATTTCTTGACGGTCATCGTCGTCCATTGTGCCAAATAGCCATTTATGTGTTGTCCCGACAATATTTAAAAGTCCTCTTTTTTGTTTAAAATTCACTGGCGAAGGTGTAATTGATTTAACTTTGTCTTTAAGTAATATATTTCTATTTCTTTGAGTAATAAATCCTTATGGACAATATCTAAATTTTTAATATTGGATTCTATTTGTGAAATTATTATATTTATTTCGGTTAAATCTATTAAATGTATTACGGTAATTGTTTCATTTATTACTTCCACTTCTCTTAATTTAATTTGAGTGTAACCAATTCTTTCTTCCAATATTTTGTTGACTTGCAATGTCCCTTGAGTCCCTGTTACCAATATCGCTATCACCAGTACGAATGTTGCCACCTGAAAATTTGTTTGGCCTTTTAATATTGGATGTATGAATATTTTGCAATTTCCTTTTTATAAATTTGGGTTCTTCTTTATGCCTCAAACTTTTGTAATTTTTTATAAATCCTTCCAGTCGATTCTCTGAATAGTTTTCCCGTTTTTGGTTTTGTTTATAAATTGTGGTTAACTTTGATCTTTCAAATCAATTTTTTATTAATTTTTGATCAACTTTGTAATTTTGAACTTCTTGTGGAGTAGTTTTTATTGTACTATGGAAAGAATTGTTAAAAAATTATATGGCCTTCTGCATTTGAGTTATAACTGGGAGTTTTTCCTCTAGGTTTAATATTCGAATGCGTTCTGTTAGAGTGTTATTAAGTCTCTCAATATCAGCATTTCCTGTATGACTGTTTGGTTTAGTTACGTGAAACTCAATTCCTTCCCTAGTTAAAAAATCTCTAACATTTTTGGAATTAAACTCATTGTCAAACACAAACTTTTCAATGGAACCCTAAATTGATAAAAATTCGTTTATTTTGCCAATAATAGTTTGATTATTCCTATCGGGTAGGTAAAAAGCCACAGCATGTTTTGAAAATTTGTCAAGCAAAATTATAAATGAGTGTTTACTATTAACATAAGTATCGACATGAACAATTTTATTAATAGAAGTAGGAGTCTCGGTTAAATGGAATTTATTTTTTATTGGATTTCTATCATATTTTCCTCCAGAGCATATGTCACAGTTATTTATAATTTCATGTATTTTTATTTTTAGTTGAGGATGATAAACCTTGTGCTTCATGCCCTCGTAAGTTACTAATATTGCAGAATGCCCAGTTTCGTACTTATGAAACAGAGATATTTGCTTTCTTAACTCGCTTTCATCCTGGATGTCCTGTGCTAAAAAGCTACATCTTACAAATGATAACCGTTCACTATTTAAGAAATTGTTAATTAAAATTTGCTGTAATTTGTTGTATTCATGATCATTAATTTGGGAAAATATCGCCACTTTTCCTTTATCAAAATTTCTTCGGACTGTATTAGTTACATTGTCAGAGTCAATATCTTGTTTATCGATAAAGATTCTTTTGTTTTTGAAAATTTCCATGACCTCAACTTCCTTGTTATTTACTAAAATTAGTTGGTTTTTGAACCTATTTACTGTGGTATCTAAAATAGAAATATGATCATTGCAGTTTTCTGCCTGAGAATGTACGGTTTCAAGGGAATGGTTGGATTGAACTTCTAGAGTTATATCAGATTGATTTGCTGCTTCTTCAGCATTTAGATTTTTTATTATAAAAGTTTCGTTAAGAGTGATTCCTAAATCATCAGAATCTAACGCGTTTATTTCACACTTTTCGCAATTAATGCGGCTGAGAAAGTCTGCTAATATATTCTCTTTGCCAGCAATGTAATCAATTTTTGCGTCGTATTCCCCTAATTGAACTAGCCATCTCTGTAATCTCGGGCTTATATCTTTACCCGAGTTTTTGACTTGCAACCACTTTAGTGGTTGATGATCGGCTTGGAGATCAAATTCTCTTCCAAAAAGATAAGGTCTATAGTATTTGACTCCCCACACTATTGCCAATAGCTCTTTTTCAATAGTGGAATAATTTTTTTCATGATTATTTAGTGTTCGAGATGTGAATGAAACAGGATGACCATCTTGGGTCAAAACCGCACCAATAGCAAAATTGCTGGCGTCAGTGATAAGCTTAAAGCGCTTATTAAAATTTGGATATTTTAAACTAGGCGGATTTGTTATTATATCCTTTAGTTTTTCAAAAGTTATAATATAATTTTGGTCTCTTATGTTGATTTTAGCATTTTTCTTTAAATATGCGATCATGGGGCAAGCTACTTTAGAATAGTCTTTTATAAATTTTCGGTAGAAACCTGTTATTCCTAAAAATGATTTAATCTGCTTTTGTGATGTCGGAAGCTTCAATTTTTGAATTACTTCGACCTTAGCTGGATTTGGCTTAACACCTTTAGGTGTAAGTATATGACCTAAAAATTCGGTTTCCTTCTTTAAGAAGCTACATTTATCAATTTGAATTTTAAGTCCTGCTGTTTTCAAAGTTTGAAATATTTTTGTAATATTTTGTATATGTTCTGATAAAGAAGTACTGAATATTAAGATGTCGTCTAAATAGACAACACAAATTTTATTTATATACTGACGAAGGACTGAATTCATAAGTCGCTGGAAAGTCGAAGTGGCATTTTTAAGCCCAAATGGCATTCTTATGAATTCGTAATGGCCAAAAGGTGTAGAAAAGGCAGTTTTTTTTCTGTCATTTTCATCTACAACAATTTTATGAAAACCTTTGGCAAGATCAATAGAAGAGAAGTATTGAGCTTTGCCCAATTTATCAAGAATTCCTTCCATATTGGGAATTGGAAATTTATCATTAACAGTAATTTCATTTAGCTTCCGATAATCTACAACAATTCGCCATTTTTGGATGCCAGAATTGTCGATCTTCTTTGGCACTACCCATAAAGGACTATTATAAGGTGAATTGCTTTCCTTAATTATGTTTTGCTCTAACATTTCTTTGATTTGTTTCTTTATTTCTCCTTCGTGAATTTGGGGGTACCTATAAATTTTTGAATATACAGCTCTATCAGTTGATGTAATTATTTCATGTTTAATTTCATGGGTTGCAGAAAGCTTATCAGACTCTTTATAAAATAAATCTTTGAAACTGTGCAATAACCTCGTTATCAATTGGGTTTCTTCCGAATTTAGATGTCTCAGATTCAATTTTTCTAGGTCGCTGTGTTCAAGTGAGCAAATTTCTACACTATTGTATGGATAGTAATTTCTAAACGGTATATGTTTATCTAGTATAGTAATAAATTTATTAAGTGTGATTTTTCGATCGTCACAATTTTGTAAAACAGTTTCATTTATTGCATTCTTAACAATTAAAGTTTCATCGTCCATAGCTAGGATCTCGAATTTGTTGTTATACTTTAACATACAGTTTTGATAATATACACAGTTTTGAGTTTTTTTCAAATTTTTCAAATCTGTCTCTTCTTCATAAGAATATACGTTATTTGCTATTTCGACAAGATGTTCAATATCAGTATTTATTTCCATGAACTCTTTGTTTGGTATTGGCACTATAGCTTTTACATAGGTTTTAATAAAATTTGTTGGTATTTTAATGGCAATAATTAACTTAGATTTTTCGTATTTCATTATACCTAATTTTAGTAATTTTAGCTTATAAAAATCAATATTGTAACGTTCTATTTCATTGGCCGTCAATATACTAGGGTGTAAAATCTTATGCCTAGCCGCTGATATGTTATCTTGAATTTGATTAAGCCTATTTTCCAAGTATCTGATTCTTTGCATTTGGTCTAAGTATAGCAAATATCTTACAATTTCGCTGTTCCTGGTTTTAATTTCGTTAAAAGCTGCCTTGATTCTTTTTCTGTCTTCTTCTATATTATTTTTTAGTAGGTTTAAAGTGTCATTAAAGTGTAGGTTTATCTGAATTTGTTTATTAACTGTTTCAATAGCGTTGTGATTATTTTCATCCGTAACTTTTAAATGCTGTAAAATTTCTTGACGGTCATCGTCGTCCATTGTGCCAAATAGCCATTTATGTGTTGTCCCGACAATATTTAAAAGTCCTCTTTTTTGTTTAAAATTCACTGGCGAAGGTGTAATTGATTTAACTTTGTCTTTAAGTATTTCTATTTCTTTGAGTAATAAATCCTTATGGACAATATCTAAATTTTTAATATTGGATTCTATTTGTGAAATTATTATATTTATTTCGGTTAAATCTATTAAATGTATTACGGTAATTGTTTCATTTATTACTTCCACTTCTCTTAATTTAATTTGAGTGTAACCTGTGTCTTCCAATATTTTGTTGACTTGCAATGTCCCTTGAGTCCCTGTTACCAATATCGCTATCACCAGTACGAATGTTGCCACCTGAAAATTTGTTTGGCCTTTTAATATTGGATGTATGAATATTTTGCAATTTCCTTTTTATAAATTTGGGTTCTTCTTTATGCCTCAAACTTTTGTAATTTTTTATAAATCCTTCCAGTCGATTCTCTGAATAGTTTTCCCGTTTTTGGTTTTGTTTATAAATTGTGGTTAACTTTGATCTTTCAATTCGATTTTTTATTAATTTTTGATCAACTTTGTAATTTTGAACTTCTTGTGGAGTAGTTTTTATTGTACTATGGAAAGAATTGTTATAAAATTATATGGCCTTCTGCATTTGAGTTATAACTGGGAGTTTTTCCTCTAGGTTTAATATTCGAATGCGTTCTGTTAGAGTGTTATTAAGTCTCTCAATATCAGCATTTCCTGTATGACTGTTTGGTTTAGTTACGTGAAACTCAATTCCTTCTCTAGTTAAAAAATCTCTAACATTTTTGGAATTAAACTCATTGTCAAACACAAACTTTTCAATGGAACCCTAAATTGATAAAAATTCGTTTATTTTGCCAATAATAGTTTGATTATTCCTATCGGGTAGGTAAAAAGCCACAGCATGTTTTGAAAATTTGTCAAGCAAAATTATAAATGAGTGTTTACTATTAACATAAGTATCGACATGAACAATTTTATTAATAGAAGTAGGAGTCTCGGTTAAATGGAATTTATTTTTTATTGGATTTCTATCATATTTTCCTCCAGAGCATATGTCACAGTTATTTATAATTTCATGTATTTTTATTTTTAGTTGAGGATGATAAACCTTGTGCTTCATGCCCTCGTAAGTTACTAATATTGCAGAATGCCCAGTTTCGTACTTATGAAACAGAGATATTTGCTTTCTTAACTCGCTTTCATCCTGGATGTCCTGTGCTAAAAAGCTACATCTTACAAATGATAACCGTTCACTATTTAAGAAATTGTTAATTAAAATTTGCTATAATTTATTGTATTCATGATCATTAATTTGGGAAAATATCGCCACTTTTCCTTTATCAAAATTTCTTCGGACTATATTAGTTACATTGTCAGAGTCAATATCTTGTTTATCGATAAAGATTCTTTTGTTTTTGAAAATTTCCATGACCTCAACTTCCTTGTTATTTACTAAAATTAGTTGGTTTTTGAACCTATTTACTGTGGTATCTAAAATAGAAATATGATCATTGCAGTTTTCTGCCTGAGAATGTACGGTTTCAAGGGAATGGTTGGATTGAACTTCTAGAGTTATATCAGATTGATTTGCTGCTTCTTCAGCATTTAGATTTTTTATTATAAAAGTTTCGTTAAGAGTGATTCCTAAATCATCAGAATCTAACGCGTTTATTTCACACTTTTCGCAATTAATGCGGCTGAGAAAGTCTGCTAATTTATTCTCTTTGCCAGCAATGTAATCAATTTTTGCGTCGTATTCCCCTAATAGAACTAGCCATCTCTGTAATCTCGGGCTTATATCTTTACCCGAGTTTTTGACTTGCAACCACTTTAGTGGTTGATGATCGGTTGGGAGATGAAATTCTCTTCCAAAAAGATAAGGTCTATAGTATTTGACTCCCCACACTATTGCCAATAGCTCTTTTTCAATAGTGGAATAATTGTTTTCATGATTATTTAGTGTTCGCGATGCGAATGAAACAGGATGACCATCTTGGGTCAAAACCGCACCAATAGCAAAATTGCTGGCGTCAGTGATAAGCTTAAAGCGCTTATTAAAATTTGGATATTTTAAAATAGGCGGATTTGTTATTATATCCTTTAGTTTTTCAAAAGTTATAATATAATTTGGGTCTCTTATGTTGATTTTAGCATTTTTCTTTAAATATGCGATCATGGGGTAAGCTACTTTAGAATAGTCTTTTATAAATTTTCGGTAGAAACCTGTTATTCCTAAAAATGATTTAATCTGCTTTTGTGATGTCGGAAGCTTCAATTTTTGAATTACTTCGACCTTAGCTGGATTTGGCTTAACACCTTTAGGTGTAAGTATATGACCTAAAAATTCGGTTTCCTTCTTTAAGAAGCTACATTTATCAATTTGAATTTTAAGTCCTGCTGTTTTCAAAGTTTGAAATATTTTTGTAATATTTTGTATATGTTCTGATAAAGAAGTACTGAATATTAAGATGTCGTCTAAATAGACAACACAAATTTTATTTATATACTGACGAAGGACTGAATTCATAAGTCGCTGGAAAGTCGAAGTGGCATTTTTAAGCCCAAATGGCATTCTTATGAATTCGTAATGGCCAAAAGGTGTAGAAAAGGCAGTTTTTTTTCTGTCATTTTCATCTACAACAATTTGATGAAAGCCTTTGGCAAGATCAATAGAAAAGAAGTATTGAGCTTTGCCCAATTTATCAAGGATTCCTTCCATATTGGGAATTGGAAATTTATCATTAACAGTAATTTCATTTAGCTTCCGATAATCTACAACAATTCGCCATTTTTGGATGCCAGAATTGTCGATCTTCTTTGGCACTACCCATAAAGGACTATTATAAGGTGAATTGCTTTCCTTAATTATGTTTTGCTCTAACATTTCTTTGATTTGTTTCTTTATTTCTCCTTCGTGAATTTGGGGGTACCTATAAATTTTTGAATATACAGCTCTATCAGTTGATGTAATTATTTCATGTTTAATTTCATGGGTTGCAGAAAGCTTATCAGCCTCTTTATAAAATAAATCTTTGAAACTGTGCAATAACCTCGTTATCAATTGGGTTTCTTCCGAATTTAGATGTCTCAGATTCAATTTGTCTAGGTCGCTGTGTTCAAGTGAGCAAATTTCTACACTATTGTATGGATAGTAATTTCTAAACGGTATATGTTTATCTAGTATAGTAATAAATTTATTAAGTGTGATTTTTCGATCGTCACAATTTTGTAAAACAGTTTCATTTATTGCATTCTTAACAATTAAAGTTTCATCGTCCATAGCTAGGATCTCGAATTTGTTGTCAATATCAGTATTTATTTCCATGAACTCTTTGTTTGGTATTGGCACTATAGCTTTTACATAGGTTTTAATAAAATTTGTTGGTATTTTAATGGCAATAATTAACTTAGATTTTTCGTATTTCATTATACCTAATTTTAGTAATTTTAGCTTATAAAAATCAATATTGTAACGTTCTATTTCATTGGCCGTCAATATACTAGGGTGTAAAATCTTATGCCTAGCCGCTGATATGTTATCTTGAATTTGATTAAGCCTATTTTCCAAGTATCTGATTTTTTGCATTTGGTCTAAGTATAGCAAATATCTTACAATTTCGCTGTTCCTGGTTTTAATTTCGTTAAAAGCTGCCTTGATTCTTTTTCTGTCTTCTTCTATATTATTTTTTAGTAGGTTTAAAGTGTCATTAAAGTGTAGGTTTATCTGAATTCGTTTATTAACTGTTTCAATAGCGTTGTGATTATTTTCATCCGTAACTTTTAAATGCTGTAAAATTTCTTGACGGTCATCGTCGTCCATTGTGCCAAATAGCCATTTATGTGTTGTCCCGACAATATTTAAAAGTCCTCTTTTTTGTTTAAAATTCACTGGCGAAGGTGTAATTGATTTAACTTTGTCTTTAAGTATTTCTATTTCTTTGAGTAATAAATCCTTATGGACAATATCTAAATTTTTAATATTGGATTCTATTTGTGAAATTATTATATTTATTTCGGTTAAATCTATTAAATGTATTACGGTAATTGTTTCATTTATTATTTCCACTTCTCTTAATTTAATTTGAGTGTAACCTGTTTCTTCCAATATTTTGTTGACTTGCAATGTCCCTTGAGTCCCTGTTACCAATATCGCTATCACCAGTACGAATGTTGCCACCTGAAAATTTGTTTGGCCTTTTAATATTGGATGCATGAATATTTTGCAATTTCCTTTTTATAAATTTGGGTTCTTCTTTATGCCTCAAACTTTTGTAATTTTTTATAAATCCTTCCAGTCGATTCTCTGAATAGTTTTCCCGTTTTTGGTTTTGTTTATAAATTGTGGTTAACTTTGATCTTTCAATTCGATTTTTTATTAATTTTTGATCAACTTTGTAATTTTGAACTTCTTGTGGAGTAGTTTTTATTGTACTATGGAAGGAATTGTTATAAAATTATATGGCCTTCTGCATTTGAGTTATAACTGGGAGTTTTTCCTCTAGGTTTAATATTCGAATGCGTTCTGTTAGAGTGTTATTAAGTCTCTCAATATCAGCATTTCCTGTATGACTGTTTGGTTTAGTTACGTGAAACTCAATTCCTTCCCTAGTTAAAAAATCTCTAACATTTTTGGAATTAAACTCATTGTCAAACACAAACTTTTCAATGGAACCCTAAATTGATAAAAATTCGTTTATTTTGCCAATAATAGTTTGATTATTCCTATCGGGTAGGTAAAAAGCCACAGCATGTTTTGAAAATTTGTCAAGCAAAATTATAAATGAGTGTTTACTATTAACATAAGTATCGACATGAACAATTTTATTAATAGAAGTAGGAGTCTCGGTTAAATGGAATTTATTTTTTATTGGATTTCTATCATATTTTCCTCCAGAGCATATGTCACAGTTATTTATAATTTCATGTATTTTTATTTTTAGTTGAGGATGATAAACCTTGTGCTTCATGCCCTCGTAAGTTACTAATATTCCAGAATGCCCAGTTTCGTACTTATGAAACAGAGATATTTGCTTTCTTAACTCGCTTTCATCCTGGATGTCCTGTGCTAAAAAGCTACATCTTACAAATGATAACCGTTCACTATTTAAGAAATTGTTAATTAAAATTTGCTGTAATTTGTTGTATTCATGATCATTAATTTGGGAAAATATCGCCACTTTTCCTTTATCAAAATTTCTTCGGACTATATTAGTTACATTGTCAGAGTCAATATCTTGTTTATGGATAAAGATTCTTTTGTTTTTGAAAATTTCCATGACCTCAACTTCCTTGTTATTTACTAAAATTAGTTGGTTTTTGAACCTATTTACTGTGGTATCTAAAATAGAAATATGATCATTGCAGTTTTCTGCCTGAGAATGTACGGTTTCAAGGGAATGGTTGGATTGAACTTCTAGAGTTATATCAGATTGATTTGCTGCTTCTTCAGCATTTAGATTTTTTATTATAAAAGTTTCGTTAAGAGTGATTCCTAAATCATCAGAATCTAACGCGTTTATTTCACACTTTTCGCAATTAATGCGGCTGAGAAAGTCTGCTAATTTATTCTCTTTGCCAGCAATGTAATCAATTTTTGCGTCGTATTCCCCTAATAGAACTAGCCATCTCTGTAATCTCGGGCTTATATCTTTACCCGAGTTTTTGACTTGCAACCACTTTAGTGGTTGATGATCGGTTGGGAGATGAAATTCTCTTCCAAAAAGATAAGGTCTATAGTATTTGACTCCCCACACTATTGCCAATAGCTCTTTTTCAATAGTGGAATAATTGTTTTCATGATTATTTAGTGTTCGCGATGCGAATGAAACAGGATGACCATCTTGGGTCAAAACCGCACCAATAGCAAAATTGCTGGCGTCAGTGATAAGCTTAAAGCGCTTATTAAAATTTGGATATTTTAAAATAGGCGGATTTGTTATTATATCCTTTAGTTTTTCAAAAGTTATAATATAATTTGGGTCTCTTATGTTGATTTTAGCATTTTTCTTTAAATATGCGATCATGGGGTAAGCTACTTTAGAATAGTCTTTTATAAATTTTCGGTAGAAACCTGTTATTCCTAAAAATGATTTAATCTGCTTTTGTGATGTCGGAAGCTTCAATTTTTGAATTACTTCGACCTTAGCTGGATTTGGCTTAACACCTTTAGGTGTAAGTATATGACCTAAAAATTCGGTTTCCTTCTTTAAGAAGCTACATTTATCAATTTGAATTTTAAGTCCTGCTGTTTTCAAAGTTTGAAATATTTTTGTAATATTTTGTATATGTTCTGATAAAGAAGTACTGAATATTAAGATGTCGTCTAAATAGACAACACAAATTTTATTTATATACTGACGAAGGACTGAATTCATAAGTCGCTGGAAAGTCGAAGTGGCATTTTTAAGCCCAAATGGCATTCTTATGAATTCGTAATGGCCAAAAGGTGTAGAAAAGGCAGTTTTTTTTCTGTCATTTTCATCTACAACAATTTTATGAAAACCTTTGGCAAGATCAATAGAAGAGAAGTATTGAGCTTTGCCCAATTTATCAAGGATTCCTTCCATATTGGGAATTGGAAATTTATCATTAACAGTAATTTCATTTAGCTTCCGATAATCTACAACAATTCGCCATTTTTGGATGCCAGAATTGTCGATCTTCTTTGGCACTACCCATAAAGGACTATTATAAGGTGAATTGCTTTCCTTAATTATGTTTTGCTCTAACATTTCTTTGATTTGTTTCTTTATTTCTCCTTCGTGAATTTGGGGGTACCTATACATTTTTGAATATACAGCTCTATCAGTTGATGTAATTATTTCATGTTTAATTTCATGGGTTGCAGAAAGCTTATCAGCCTCTTTATAAAATAAATCTTTGAAACTGTGCAATAACCTCGTTATCAATTGGGTTTCTTCCGAATTTAGATGTCTCAGATTCAATTTTTCTAGGTCGCTGTGTTCAAGTGAGCAAATTTCTACACTATTGTATGGATAGTAATTTCTAAACGGTATATGTTTATCTAGTATAGTAATAAATTTATTAAGTGTGATTTTTCGATCGTCACAATTTTGTAAAACAGTTTCATTTATTGCATTCTTAACAATTAAAGTTTCATCGTCCATAGCTAGGATCTCGAATTTGTTGTTATACTTTAACATACAGTTTTGATAATATACACAGTTTTGAGTTTTTTTCAAATTTTTCAAATCTGTCTCTTCTTCATAAGAATATACGTTATTTGCTATTTCGACAAGATGTTCAATATCAGTATTTATTTCCATGAACTCTTTGTTTGGTATTGGCACTATAGCTTTTACATAGGTTTAAATAAAATTTGTTGGTATTTTAATGGCAATAATTAACTTAGATTTTTCGTATTTCATTATACCTAATTTTAGTAATTTTAGCTTATAAAAATCAATATTGTAACGTTCTATTTCATTGGCCGTCAATATACTAGGGTGTAAAATCTTATGCCTAGCCGCTGATATGTTATCTTGAATTTGATTAAGCCTATTTTCCAAGTATCTGATTTTTTGCATTTGGTCTAAGTATAGCAAATATCTTACAATTTCGCTGTTCCTGGTTTTAATTTCGTTAAAAGCTGCCTTGATTCTTTTTCTGTCTTCTTCTATATTATTTTTTAGTAGGTTTAAAGTGTCATTAAAGTGTAGGTTTATCTGAATTCGTTTATTAACTGTTTCAATAGCGTTGTGATTATTTTCATCCGTAACTTTTAAATGCTGTAAAATTTCTTGACGGTCATCGTCGTCCATTGTGCCAAATAGCCATTTATGTGTTGTCCCGACAATATTTAAAAGTCCTCTTTTTTGTTTAAAATTCACTGGCGAAGGTGTAATTGATTTAACTTTGTCTTTAAGTATTTCTATTTCTTTGAGTAATAAATCCTTATGGACAATATCTAAATTTTTAATATTGGATTCTATTTGTGAAATTATTATATTTATTTCGGTTAAATCTATTAAATGTATTACGGTAATTGTTTCATTTATTACTTCCACTTCTCTTAATTTAATTTGAGTGTAACCAATTCTTTCTTCCAATATTTTGTTGACTTGCAATGTCCCTTGAGTCCCTGTTACCAATATCGCTATCACCAGTACGAATGTTGCCACCTGAAAATTTGTTTGGCCTTTTAATATTGGATGTATGAATATTTTGCAATTTCCTTTTTATAAATTTGGGTTCTTCTTTCTGCCTCAAACTTTTGTAATTTTTTATAAATCCTTCCAGTCGATTCTCTGAATAGTTTTCCCGTTTTTGGTTTTGTTTATAAATTGTGGTTAACTTTGATCTTTCAATTCAATTTTTTATTAATTTTTGATCAACTTTGTAATTTTGAACTTCTTGTGGAGTAGTTTTTATTGTACTATGGAAAGAATTGTTATAAAATTATATGGCCTTCTGCATTTGAGTTATAACTGGGAGTTTTTCCTCTAGGTTTAATATTCGAATGCGTTCTGTTAGAGTGTTATTAAGTCTCTCAATATCAGCATTTCCTGTATGACTGTTTGGTTTAGTTACGTGAAACTCAATTCCTTCTCTAGTTAAAAAATCTCTAACATTTTTGGAATTAAACTCATTGTCAAACACAAACTTTTCAATGGAACCCTAAATTGATAAAAATTCGTTTATTTTGCCAATAATAGTTTGATTATTCCTATCGGGTAGGTAAAAAGCCACAGCATGTTTTGAAAATTTGTCAAGCAAAATTATAAATGAGTGTTTACTATTAACATAAGTATCGACATGAACAATTTTATTAATAGAAGTAGGAGTCTCGGTTAAATGGAATTTATTTTTTATTGGATTTCTATCATATTTTCCTCCAGAGCATATGTCACAGTTATTTATAATTTCATGTATTTTTATTTTTAGTTGAGGATGATAAACCTTGTGCTTCATGCCCTCGTAAGTTACTAATATTCCAGAATGCCCAGTTTCGTACTTATGAAACAGAGATATTTGCTTTCTTAACTCGCTTTCATCCTGGATGTCCTGTGCTAAAAAGCTACATCTTACAAATGATAACCGTTCACTATTTAAGAAATTGTTAATTAAAATTTGCTGTAATTTGTTGTATTCATGATCATTAATTTGGGAAAATATCGCCACTTTTCCTTTATCAAAATTTCTTCGGACTATATTAGTTACATTGTCAGAGTCAATATCTTGTTTATGGATAAAGATTCTTTTGTTTTTGAAAATTTCCATGACCTCAACTTCCTTGTTATTTACTAAAATTAGTTGGTTTTTGAACCTATTTACTATGGTATGTAAAATAGAAATATGATCATTGCAATTCTCTGCCTGAGAATGTACGGTTTCAAGGGAATGGTTGGATTGAACTTCTAGAGTTATATCAGATTGATTTGCTGCTTCTTCAGCATTTAGATTTTTTATTATAAAAGTTTCGTTAAGAGTGATTCCTAAATCATCAGAATCTAACGCGTTTATTTCACACTTTTCGCAATTAATGCGGCTGAGAAAGTCTGCTAATATATTCTCTTTGCCAGCAATGTAATCAATTTTTGCGTCGTATTCCCCTAATTGAACTAGCCATCTCTGTAATCTCGGGCTTATATCTTTACCCGAGTTTTTGACTTGCAACCACTTTAGTGGTTTATGACCGGCTTGGAGATCAAATTCTCTTCCAAAAAGATAAGGTCTATAGTATTTGACTCCCCACACTATTGCCAATAGCTCTTTTTCAATAGTGGAATAATTTTTTTCATGATTATTTAGTGTTCGCGATGCGAATGAAACAGGATGACCATCTTGGGTCAAAACCGCACCAATAGCAAAATTGCTGGCGTCAGTGATAAGCTTAAAGCGCTTATTAAAATTTGGATATTTTAAAATAGGCGGATTTGTTATTATATCCTTTAGTTTTTCAAAAGTTATAATATAATTTGGGTCTCTTATGTTGATTTTAGCATTTTTCTTTAAATATGCGATCATGGGGTAAGCTACTTTAGAATAGTCTTTTATAAATTTTCGGTAGAAACCTGTTATTCCTAAAAATGATTTAATCTGCTTTTGTGATGTCGGAAGCTTCAATTTTTGAATTACTTCGACCTTAGCTGGACTTGGCTTAACACCTTTAGGTGTAAGTATATGACCTAAAAATTCGGTTTCCTTCTTTAAGAAGCTACATTTATCAATTTGAATTTTAAGTCCTGCTGTTTTCAAAGTTTGAAATATTTTTGTAATATTTTGTATATGTTCTGATAAAGAAGTACTGAATATTAAGATGTCGTCTAAATAGACAACACAAATTTTATTTATATACTGACGAAGGACTGAATTCATAAGTCGCTGGAAAGTCGAAGTGGCATTTTTAAGCCCAAATGGCATTCTTATGAATTCGTAATGGCCAAAAGGTGTATAAGAGGCAGTTTTTTTTCTGTCATTTTCATCTACAACAATTTTATGAAAACCTTTGGCAAGATCAATAGAAGAGAAGTATTGAGCTTTGCCCAATTTATCAAGAATTCCTTCCATATTGGGAATTGGAAATTTATCATTAACAGTAATTTCATTTAGCTTCCGATAATCTACAACAATTCGCCATTTTTGGATGCACGAATTGTCGATCTTCTTTGGCACTACCCATAAAGGACTATTATAAGGTGAATTGCTTTCCTTAATTGTGTTTTGCTCTAACATTTCTTTGATTTGTTTCTTTATTTCTCCTTCGTGAATTTGGGGGTACCTATAAATTTTTGAATATACAGCTCTATCAGTTGATGTAATTATTTCATGTTTAATTTCATGGGTTGCAGAAAGCTTATCAGCCTCTTTATAAAATAAATCTTTGAAACTGTGCAATAACCTCGTTATCAATTGGGTTTCTTCCGAATTTAGATGTCTCAGATTCAATTTTTCTAGGTCGCTGTGTTCAAGTGAGCAAATTTCTACACTATTGTATGGATAGTAATTTCTAAACGGTATATGTTTATCTAGTATAGTAATAAATTTATTAAGTGTGATTTATCGATCGTCACAATTTTGTAAAACAGTTTCATTTATTGCATTCTTAACAATTAAAGTTTCATCGTCCATAGCTAGGATCTCGAATTTGTTGTTATACTTTAACATACAGTTTTGATAATATACACAGTTTTGAGTTTTTTTTCAAATTTTTCAAATCTGTCTCTTCTTCATAAGAATATACGTTATTTGCTATTTCGACAAGATGTTCAATATCAGTATTTATTTCCATGAACTCTTTGTTTGGTATTGGCACTATAGCTTTTACATAGGTTTTAATAAAATTTGTTGGTATTTTAATGGCAATAATTAACTTAGATTTTTCGTATTTCATTATACCTAATTTTAGTAATTTTAGCTTATAAAAATCAATATTGTAACGTTCTATTTCATTGGCCGTCAATATACTAGGGTGTAAAATCTTATGCCTAGCCGCTGATATGTTATCTTGAATTTGATTAAGCCTATTTTTCAAGTATCTGATTTTTTGCATTTGGTCTAAGTATAGCAAATATCTTACAATTTCGCTGTTCCTGGTTTTAATTTCGTTAAAAGCTGCCTTGATTCTTTTTCTGTCTTCTTCTATATTATTTTTTAGTAGGTTTAAAGTGTCATTAAAGTGTAGGTTTATCTGAATTCGTTTATTAACTGTTTCAATAGCGTTGTGATTATTTTCATCCGTAACTTTTAAATGCTGTAAAATTTCTTGACGGTCATCGTCGTCCATTGTGCCAAATAGCCATTTATGTGTTGTCCCGACAATATTTAAAAGTCCTCTTTTTTGTTTAAAATTCACTGGCGAAGGTGTAATTGATTTAACTTTGTCTTTAAGTATTTCTATTTCTTTGAGTAATAAATCCTTATGGACAATATCTAAATTTTTAATATTGGATTCTATTTGTGAAATTATTATATTTATTTCGGTTAAATCTATTAAATGTATTACGGTAATTGTTTCATTTATTACTTCCACTTCTCTTAATTTAATTTGAGTGTAACCAATTCTTTCTTCCAATATTTTGTTGACTTGCAATGTCCCTTGAGTCCCTGTTACCAATATCGCTATCACCAGTACGAATGTTGCCACCTGAAAATTTGTTTGGCCTTTTAATATTGGATGTATGAATATTTTGCAATTTCCTTTTTATAAATTTGGGTTCTTCTTTATGCCTCAAACTTTTGTAATTTTTTATAAATCCTTCCAGTCGATTCTCTGAATAGTTTTCCCGTTTTTGGTTTTGTTTATAAATTGTGGTTAACTTTGATCTTTCAAATCAATTTTTTATTAATTTTTGATCAACTTTGTAATTTTGAACTTCTTGTGGAGTAGTTTTTATTGTACTATGGAAAGAATTGTTAAAAAATTATATGGCCTTCTGCATTTGAGTTATAACTGGGAGTTTTTCCTCTAGGTTTAATATTCGAATGCGTTCTGTTAGAGTGTTATTAAGTCTCTCAATATCAGCATTTCCTGTATGACTGTTTGGTTTAGTTACGTGAAACTCAATTCCTTCCCTAGTTAAAAAATCTCTAACATTTTTGGAATTAAACTCATTGTCAAACACAAACTTTTCAATGGAACCCTAAATTGATAAAAATTCGTTTATTTTGCCAATAATAGTTTGATTATTCCTATCGGGTAGGTAAAAAGCCACAGCATGTTTTGAAAATTTGTCAAGCAAAATTATAAATGAGTGTTTACTATTAACATAAGTATCGACATGAACAATTTTATTAATAGAAGTAGGAGTCTCGGTTAAATGGAATTTATTTTTTATTGGATTTCTATCATATTTTCCTCCAGAGCATATGCCACAGTTATTTATAATTTCATGTATTTTTATTTTTAGTTGAGGATGATAAACCTTGTGCTTCATGCCCTCGTAAGTTACTAATATTGCAGAATGCCCAGTTTCGTACTTATGAAACAGAGATATTTGCTTTCTTAACTCGCTTTCATCCTGGATGTCCTGTGCTAAAAAGCTACATCTTACAAATGATAACCGTTCACTACTTAAGAAATTGTTAATTAAAATTTGCTGTAATTTGTTGTATTCATGATCATTAATTTGGGAAAATATCGCCACTTTTCCTTTATCAAAATTTCTTCGGACTATATTAGTTACATTGTCAGAGTCAATATCTTGTTTATCGATAAAGATTCTTTTGTTTTTGAAAATTTCCATGACCTCAACTTCCTTGTTATTTACTAAAATTAGTTGGTTTTTGAACCTATTTACTGTGGTATCTAAAATAGAAATATGATCATTGCAGTTTTCTGCCTGAGAATGTACGGTTTCAAAGGAATGGTTGGATTGAACTTCTAGAGTTATATCAGATTGATTTGCTGCTTCTTCAGCATTTAGATTATTTATTATAAAAGTTTCGTTAAGAGTGATTCCTAAATCATCAGAATCTAACGCGTTTATTTCACACTTTTCGCAATTAATGCGGATGAGAAAGTCTGCTAATTTATTCTCTTTGCCAGCAATATAATCAATTTTTGCGTCGTATTCCCCTAATAGAACTAGCCATCTCTGTAATCTCGGGCTTATATCTTTACCCGAGTTTTTGACTTGCAACCACTTTAGTGGTTGATGATCGGTTGGGAGATGAAATTCTCTTCCAAAAAGATAAGGTCTATAGTATTTGACTCCCCACACTATTGCCAATAGCTCTTTTTCAATAGTGGAATAATTTTTTTCATGATTATTTAGTGTTCGCGATGCGAATGAAACAGGATGACCATCTTGGGTCAAAACCGCACCAATAGCAAAATTGCTGGCGTCAGTGATAAGCTTAAAGCGCTTATTAAAATTTGGATATTTTAAAATAGGCGGATTTGTTATTATATCCTTTAGTTTTTCAAAAGTTATAATATAATTTGGGTCTCTTATGTTGATTTTAGCATTTTTCTTTAAATATGCGATCATGGGGTAAGCTACTTTAGAATAGTCTTTTATAAATTTTCGGTAGAAACCTGTTATTCCTAAAAATGATTTAATCTGCTTTTGTGATGTCGGAAGCTTCAATTTTTGAATTACTTCGACCTTAGCTGGATTTGGCTTAACACCTTTAGGTGTAAGTATATGACCTAAAAATTCGGTTTCCTTCTTTAAGAAGCTACATTTATCAATTTGAATTTTAAGTCCTGCTGTTTTCAAAGTTTGAAATATTTTTGTAATATTTTGTATATGTTCTGATAAAGAAGTACTGAATATTAAGATGTCGTCTAAATAGACAACACAAATTTTATTTATATACTGACGAAGGACTGAATTCATAAGTCGCTGGAAAGTCGAAGTGGCATTTTTAAGCCCAAATGGCATTCTTATGAATTCGTAATGGCCAAAAGGTGTAGAAAAGGCAGTTTTTTTTCTGTCATTTTCATCTACAACAATTTGATGAAAGCCTTTGGCAAGATCAATAGAAAAGAAGTATTGAGCTTTGCCCAATTTATCAAGGATTCCTTCCATATTGGGAATTGGAAATTTATCATTAACAGTAATTTCATTTAGCTTCCGATAATCTACAACAATTCGCCATTTTTGGATGCCAGAATTGTCGATCTTCTTTGGCACTACCCATAAAGGACTATTATAAGGTGAATTGCTTTCCTTAATTATGTTTTGCTCTAACATTTCTTTGATTTGTTTCTTTATTTCTCCTTCGTGAATTTGGGGGTACCTATAAATTTTTGAATATACAGCTCTATCAGTTGATGTAATTATTTCATGTTTAATTTCATGGGTTGCAGAAAGCTTATCAGCCTCTTTATAAAATAAATCTTTGAAACTGTGCAATAACCTCGTTATCAATTGGGTTTCTTCCGAATTTAGATGTCTCAGATTCAATTTGTCTAGGTCGCTGTGTTCAAGTGAGCAAATTTCTACACTATTGTATGGATAGTAATTTCTAAACGGTATATGTTTATCTAGTATAGTAATAAATTTATTAAGTGTGATTTTTCGATCGTCACAATTTTGTAAAACAGTTTCATTTATTGCATTCTTAACAATTAAAGTTTCATCGTCCATAGCTAGGATCTCGAATTTGTTGTCAATATCAGTATTTATTTCCATGAACTCTTTGTTTGGTATTGGCACTATAGCTTTTACATAGGTTTTAATAAAATTTGTTGGTATTTTAATGGCAATAATTAACTTAGATTTTTCGTATTTCATTATACCTAATTTTAGTAATTTTAGCTTATAAAAATCAATATTGTAACGTTCTATTTCATTGGCCGTCAATATACTAGGGTGTAAAATCTTATGCCTAGCCGCTGATATGTTATCTTGAATTTGATTAAGCCTATTTTCCAAGTATCTGATTTTTTGCATTTGGTCTAAGTATAGCAAATATCTTACAATTTCGCTGTTCCTGGTTTTAATTTCGTTAAAAGCTGCCTTGATTCTTTTTCTGTCTTCTTCTATATTATTTTTTAGTAGGTTTAAAGTGTCATTAAAGTGTAGGTTTATCTGAATTTGTTTATTAACTGTTTCAATAGCGTTGTGATTATTTTCATCCGTAACTTTTAAATGCTGTAAAATTTCTTGACGGTCATCGTCGTCCATTGTGCCAAATAGCCATTTATGTGTTGTCCCGACAATATTTAAAAGTCCTCTTTTTTGTTTAAAATTCACTGGCGAAGGTGTAATTGATTTAACTTTGTCTTTAAGTATTTCTATTTCTTTGAGTAATAAATCCTTATGGACAATATCTAAATTTTTAATATTGGATTCTATTTGTGAAATTATTATATTTATTTCGGTTAAATCTATTAAATGTATTACGGTAATTGTTTCATTTATTACTTCCACTTCTCTTAATTTAATTTGAGTGTAACCTGTTTCTTCCAATATTTTGTTGACTTGCAATGTCCCTTGAGTCCCTGTTACCAATATCGCTATCACCAGTACGAATGTTGCCACCTGAAAATTTGTTTGGCCTTTTAATATTGGATGTATGAATATTTTGCAATTTCCTTTTTATAAATTTGGGTTCTTCTTTATGCCTCAAACTTTTGTAATTTTTTATAAATCCTTCCAGTCGATTCTCTGAATAGTTTTCCCGTTTTTGGTTTTGTTTATAAATTGTGGTTAACTTTGATCTTTCAATTCGATTTTTTATTAATTTTTGATCAACTTTGTAATTTTGAACTTCTTGTGGAGTAGTTTTTATTGTACTATGGAAAGAATTGTTATAAAATTATATGGCCTTCTGCATTTGAGTTATAACTGGGAGTTTTTCCTCTAGGTTTAATATTCGAATGCGTTCTGTTAGAGTGTTATTAAGTCTCTCAATATCAGCATTTCCTGTATGACTGTTTCGTTTAGTTACGTGAAACTCAATTCCTTCCCTAGTTAAAAAATCTCTAACATTTTTGGAATTAAACTCATTGTCAAACACAAACTTTTCAATGGAACCCTAAAGGAACCCGATAGGATGATAAACCTTGTGCTTCATGCCCTCGTAAGTTACTAATATTGCAGAATGCCCAGTTTCGTACTTATGAAACAGAGATATTTGCTTTCTTAACTCGCTTTCATCCTGGATGTCCTGTGCTAAAAAGCTACATCTTACAAATGATAACCGTTCACTATTTAAGAAATTGTTAATTAAAATTTGCTGTAATTTGTTGTATTCATGATCATTAATTTGGGAAAATATCGCCACTTTTCCTTTATCAAAATTTCTTCGGACTATATTAGTTACATTGTCAGAGTCAATATCTTGTTTATCGATAAAGATTCTTTTGTTTTTGAAAATTTCCATGACCTCAACTTCCTTGTTATTTACTAAAATTAGTTGGTTTTTGAACCTATTTACTGTGGTATCTAAAATAGAAATATGATCATTGCAGTTTTCTGCCTGAGAATGTACGGTTTCAAGGGAATGGTTGGATTGAACTTCTAGAGTTATATCAGATTGATTTGCTGCTTCTTCAGCATTTAGATTTTTTATTATAAAAGTTTCGTTAAGAGTGATTCCTAAATCATCAGAATCTAACGCGTTTATTTCACACTTTTCGCAATTAATGCGGCTGAGAAAGTCTGCTAATATATTCTCTTTGCCAGCAATGTAATCAATTTTTGCGTCGTATTCCCCTAATTGAACTAGCCATCTCTGTAATCTCGGGCTTATATCTTTACCCGAGTTTTTGACTTGCAACCACTTTAGTGGTTGATGATCGGTTGGGAGATGAAATTCTCTTCCAAAAAGATAAGGTCTATAGTATTTGACTCCCCACACTATTGCCAATAGCTCTTTTTCAATAGTGGAATAATTTTTTTCATGATTATTTAGTGTTCGCGATGCGAATGAAACAGGATGACCATCTTGGGTCAAAACCGCACCAATAGCAAAATTGCTGGCGTCAGTGATAAGCTTAAAGCGCTTATTAAAATTTGGATATTTTAAAATAGGCGGATTTGTTATTATATCCTTTAGTTTTTCAAAAGTTATAATATAATTTGGGTCTCTTATGTTGATTTTAGCATTTTTCTTTAAATATGCGATCATGGGGTAAGCTACTTTAGAATAGTCTTTTATACATTTTCGGTAGAAACCTGTTATTCCTAAAAATGATTTAATCTGCTTTTGTGATGTCGGAAGCTTCAATTTTTGAATTACTTCGACCTTAGCTGGATTTGGCTTAACACCTTTAGGTGTAAGTATATGACCTAAAAATTCGTTTTCCTTCTTTAAGAAGATACATTTATCAATTTGAATTTTAAGTCCTGCTGTTTTCAAAGTTTGAAATATTTTTGTAATATTTTGTATATGTTCTGATAAAGAAGTACTGAATATTAAGATGTCGTCTAAATAGACAACACAAATTTTATTTATATACTGACGAAGGACTGAATTCATAAGTCGCTGGAAAGTCGAAGTGGCATTTTTAAGCCCAAATGGCATTCTTATGAATTCGTAATGGCCAAAAGGTGTAGAAAAGGCAGTTTTTTTTCTGTCATTTTCATCTACAACAATTTGATGAAAACCTTTGGCAAGATCAATAGAAGAGAAGTATTGAGCTTTGCCCAATTTATCAAGAATTCCTTCCATATTGGGAATTGGAAATTTATCATTAACAGTAATTTCATTTAGCTTCCGATAATCTACAACAATTCGCCATTTTTGGATGCCAGAATTGTCGATCTTCTTTGGCACTACCCATAAAGGACTATTATAAGGTGAATTGCTTTCCTTAATTGTGTTTTGCTCTAACATTTCTTTGATTTGTTTCTTTATTTCTCCTTCGTGAATTTGGGGGTACCTATAAATTTTTGAATATACAGCTCTATCAGTTGATGTAATTATTTCATGTTTAATTTCATGGGTTGCAGAAAGCTTATCAGCCTCTTTATAAAATAAATCTTTGAAACTGTGCAATAACCTCGTTATCAATTGGGTTTCTTCCGAATTTAGATGTCTCAGATTCAATTTTTCTAGGTCGCTGTGTTCAAGTGAGCAAATTTCTACACTATTGTATGGATAGTAATTTCTAAACGGTATATGTTTATCTAGTATAGTAATAAATTTATTAAGTGTGATTTTTCGATCGTCACAATTTTGTAAAACAGTTTCATTTATTGCATTCTTAACAATTAAAGTTTCATCGTCCATAGCTAGGATCTCGAATTTGTTGTTATACTTTAACATACAGTTTTGATAATATACACAGTTTTGAGTTTTTTTCAAATTTTTCAAATCTGTCTCTTCTTCATAAGAATATACGTTATTTGCTATTTCGACAAGATGTTCAATATCAGTATTTATTTCCATGAACTCTTTGTTTGGTATTGGCACTATAGCTTTTACATAGGTTTTAATAAAATTTGTTGGTATTTTAATGGCAATAATTAACTTAGATTTTTCGTATTTCATTATACCTAATTTTAGTAATTTTAGCTTATAAAAATCAATATTGTAACGTTCTATTTCATTGGCCGTCAATATACTAGGGTGTAAAATCTTATGCCTAGCCGCTGATATGTTATCTTGAATTTGATTAAGCCTATTTTCCAAGTATCTGATTTTTTGCATTTGGTCTAAGTATAGCAAATATCTTACAATTTCGCTATTCCTGGTTTTAATTTCGTTAAAAGCTGCCTTGATTCTTTTTCTGTCTTCTTCTATATTATTTTTTAGTAGGTTTAAAGTGTCATTAAAGTGTAGGTTTATCTGAATTCGTTTATTAACTGTTTCAATAGCGTTGTGATTATTTTCATCCGTAACTTTTAAATGCTGTAAAATTTCTTGACGGTCATCGTCGTCCATTGTGCCAAATAGCCATTTATGTGTTGTCCCGACAATATTTAAAAGTCCTCTTTTTTGTTTAAAATTCACTGGCGAAGGTGTAATTGATTTAACTTTGTCTTTAAGTATTTCTATTTCTTTGAGTAATAAATCCTTATGGACAATATCTAAATTTTTAATATTGGATTCTATTTGTGAAATTATTATATTTATTTCGGTTAAATCTATTAAATGTATTACGGTAATTGTTTCATTTATTACTTCCACTTCTCTTAATTTAATTTGAGTGTAACCTGTTTCTTCCAATATTTTGTTGACTTGCAATGTCCCTTGAGTCCCTGTTACCAATATCGCTATCACCAGTACGAATGTTGCCACCTGAAAATTTGTTTGGCCTTTTAATATTGGATGTATGAATATTTTGCAATTTCCTTTTTATAAATTTGGGTTCTTCTTTATGCCTCAAACTTTTGTATTTTTTTATAAATCCTTCCAGTCGATTCTCTGAATAGTTTTCCCGTTTTTGGTTTTGTTTATAAATTGTGGTTAACTTTGATCTTTCAATTCGATTTTTTATTAATTTTTGATCAACTTTGTAATTTTGAACTTCTTGTGGAGTAGTTTTTATTGTACTATGGAAAGAATTGTTATAAAATTATATGGCCTTCTGCATTTGAGTTATAACTGGGAGTTTTTCCTCTAGGTTTAATATTCGAATGCGTTCTGTTAGAGTGTATTAAGTCTCTCAATATCAGCATTTCCTGTATGACTGTTTGGTTTAGTTACGTGAAACTCAATTCCTTCCCTAGTTAAAAAATCTCTAACATTTTTGGAATTAAACTCATTGTCAAACACAAACTTTTCAATGGAACCCTAAATTGATAAAAATTCGTTTATTTTGCCAATAATAGTTTGATTATTCCTATCGGGTAGGTAAAAAGCCACAGCATGTTTTGAAAATTTATCAAGCAAAATTATAAATGAGTGTTTACTATTAACATAAGTATCGACATGAACAATTTTATTAATAGAAGTAGGAGTCTCGGTTAAATGGAATTTATTTTTTATTGGATTTCTATCATATTTTCCTCCAGAGCATATGCCACAGTTATTTATAATTTCATGTATTTTTATTTTTAGTTGAGGATGATAAACCTTGTGCTTCATGCCCTCGTAAGTTACTAATATTGCAGAATGCCCAGTTTCGTACTTATGAAACAGAGATATTTGCTTTCTTAACTCGCTTTCATCCTGGATGTCCTGTGCTAAAAAGCTACATCTTACAAATGATAACCGTTCACTATTTAAGAAATTGTTAATTAAAATTTGCTGTAATTTGTTGTATTCATGATCATTATTTTGGGAAAATATCGCCACTTTTCCTTTATCAAAATTTCTTCGGACTATATTAGTTACATTGTCAGAGTCAATATCTTGTTTATCGATAAAGATTCTTTTGTTTTTGAAAATTTCCATGACCTCAACTTCCTTGTTATTTACTAAAATTAGTTGGTTTTTGAACCTATTTACTGTGGTATCTAAAATAGAAATATGATCATTGCAGTTTTCTGCCTGAGAATGTACGGTTTCAAGGGAATGGTTGGATTGAACTTCTAGAGTTATATCAGATTGATTTGCTGCTTCTTCAGCATTTAGATTTTTTATTATAAAAGTTTCGTTAAGAGTGATTCCTAAATCATCAGAATCTAACGCGTTTATTTCACACTTTTCGCAATTAATGCGGCTGAGAAAGTCTGCTAATATATTCTCTTTGCCAGCAATGTAATCAATTTTTGCGTCGTATTCCCCTAATTGAACTAGCCATCTCTGTAATCTCGGGCTTATATCTTTACCCGAGTTTTTGACTTGCAACCACTTTAGTGGTTGATGATCGGTTGGGAGATGAAATTCTCTTCCAAAAAGATAAGGTCTATAGTATTTGACTCCCCACACTATTGCCAATAGCTCTTTTTCAATAGTGGAATAATTGTTTTCATGATTATTTAGTGTTCGCGATGCGAATGAAACAGGATGACCATCTTGGGTCAAAACCGCACCAATAGCAAAATTGCTGGCGTCAGTGATAAGCTTAAAGCGCTTATTAAAATTTGGATATTTTAAAATAGGCGGATTTGTTATTATATCCTTTAGTTTTTCAAAAGTTGTAATATAATTTGGGTCTCTTATGTTGATTTTAGCATTTTTCTTTAAATATGCGATCATGGGGTAAGCTACTTTAGAATAGTCTTTTATAAATTTTCGGTAGAAACCTGTTATTCCTAAAAATGATTTAATCTGCTTTTGTGATGTCGGAAGCTTCAATTTTTGAATTACTTCGACCTTAGCTGGATTTGGCTTAACACCTTTAGGTGTAAGTATATGACCTAAAAATTCGGTTTCCTTCTTTAAGAAGCTACATTTATCAATTTGAATTTTAAGTCCTGCTGTTTTCAAAGTTTGAAATATTTTTGTAATATTTTGTATATGTTCTGATAAAGAAGTACTGAATATTAAGATGTCGTCTAAATAGACAACACAAATTTTATTTATATACTGACGAAGGACTGAATTCATAAGTCGCTGGAAAGTCGAAGTGGCATTTTTAAGCCCAAATGGCATTCTTATGAATTCGTAATGGCCAAAAGGTGTAGAAAAGGCAGTTTTTTTTCTGTCATTTTCATCTACAACAATTTTATGAAAACCTTTGGCAAGATCAATAGAAGAGAAGTATTGAGCTTTGCCCAATTTATCAAGAATTCCTTCCATATTGGGAATTGGAAATTTATCATTAACAGTAATTTCATTTAGCTTCCGATAATCTACAACAATTCGCCATTTTTGGATGCCAGAATTGTCGATCTTCTTTGGCACTACCCATAAAGGACTATTATAAGGTGAATTGCTTTCCTTAATTGTGTTTTGCTCTAACATTTCTTTGATTTGTTTCTTTATTTCTCCTTCGTGAATTTGGGGGTACCTATAAATTTTTGAATATACAGCTCTATCAGTTGATGTAATTATTTCATGTTTAATTTCATGGGTTGCAGAAAGCTTATCAGCCTCTTTATAAAATAAATCTTTGAAACTGTGCAATAACCTCGTTATCAATTGGGTTTCTTCCGAATTTAGATGTCTCAGATTCAATTTTTCTAGGTCGCTGTGTTCAAGTGAGCAAATTTCTACACTATTGTATGGATAGTAATTTCTAAACGGTATATGTTTATCTAGTATAGTAATAAATTTATTAAGTGTGATTTTTCGATCGTCACAATTTTGTAAAACAGTTTCATTTATTGCATTCTTAATAATTAAAGTTTCATCGTCCATAGCTAGGATCTCGAATTTGTTGTTATACTTTAACATACAGTTTTGATAATATACACAGTTTTGAGTTTTTTTCAAATTTTTCAAATCTGTCTCTTCTTCATAAGAATATACGTTATTTGCTATTTCGACAAGATGTTCAATATCAGTATTTATTTCCATGAACTCTTTGTTTGGTATTGGCACTATAGCTTTTACATAGGTTTTAATAAAATTTGTTGGTATTTTAATGGCAATAATTAACTTAGATTTTTCGTATTTCATTATACCTAATTTTAGTAATTTTAGCTTATAAAAATCAATATTGTAACGTTCTATTTCATTGGCCGTCAATATACTAGGGTGTAAAATCTTATGCCTAGCCGCTGATATGTTATCTTGAATTTGATTAAGCCTATTTTCCAAGTATCTGATTTTTTGCATTTGGTCTAAGTATAGCAAATATCTTACAATTTCGCTATTCCTGGTTTTAATTTCGTTAAAAGCTGCCTTGATTCTTTTTCTGTCTTCTTCTATATTATTTTTTAGTAGGTTTAAAGTGTCATTAAAGTGTAGGTTTATCTGAATTCGTTTATTAACTGTTTCAATAGCGTTGTGATTATTTTCATCCGTAACTTTTAAATGCTGTAAAATTTCTTGACGGTCATCGTCGTCCATTGTGCCAAATAGCCATTTATGTGTTGTCCCGACAATATTTAAAAGTCCTCTTTTTTGTTTAAAATTCACTGGCGAAGGTGTAATTGATTTAACTTTGTCTTTAAGTATTTCTATTTCTTTGAGTAATAAATCCTTATGGACAATATCTAAATTTTTAATATTGGATTCTATTTGTGAAATTATTATATTTATTTCGGTTAAATCTATTAAATGTATTACGGTAATTGTTTCATTTATTACTTCCACTTCTCTTAATTTAATTTGAGTGTAACCTGTTTCTTCCAATATTTTGTTGACTTGCAATGTCCCTTGAGTCCCTGTTACCAATATCGCTATCACCAGTACGAATGTTGCCACCTGAAAATTTGTTTGGCCTTTTAATATTGGATGTATGAATATTTTGCAATTTCCTTTTTATAAATTTGGGTTCTTCTTTATGCCTCAAACTTTTGTATTTTTTTATAAATCCTTCCAGTCGATTCTCTGAATAGTTTTCCCGTTTTTGGTTTTGTTTATAAATTGTGGTTAACTTTGATCTTTCAATTCGATTTTTTATTAATTTTTGATCAACTTTGTAATTTTGAACTTCTTGTGGAGTAGTTTTTATTGTACTATGGAAAGAATTGTTATAAAATTATATGGCCTTCTGCATTTGAGTTATAACTGGGAGTTTTTCCTCTAGGTTTAATATTCGAATGCGTTCTGTTAGAGTGTATTAAGTCTCTCAATATCAGCATTTCCTGTATGACTGTTTGGTTTAGTTACGTGAAACTCAATTCCTTCCCTAGTTAAAAAATCTCTAACATTTTTGGAATTAAACTCATTGTCAAACACAAACTTTTCAATGGAACCCTAAATTGATAAAAATTCGTTTATTTTGCCAATAATAGTTTGATTATTCCTATCGGGTAGGTAAAAAGCCACAGCATGTTTTGAAAATTTATCAAGCAAAATTATAAATGAGTGTTTACTATTAACATAAGTATCGACATGAACAATTTTATTAATAGAAGTAGGAGTCTCGGTTAAATGGAATTTATTTTTTATTGGATTTCTATCATATTTTCCTCCAGAGCATATGCCACAGTTATTTATAATTTCATGTATTTTTATTTTTAGTTGAGGATGATAAACCTTGTGCTTCATGCCCTCGTAAGTTACTAATATTGCAGAATGCCCAGTTTCGTACTTATGAAACAGAGATATTTGCTTTCTTAACTCGCTTTCATCCTGGATGTCCTGTGCTAAAAAGCTACATCTTACAAATGATAACCGTTCACTATTTAAGAAATTGTTAATTAAAATTTGCTGTAATTTGTTGTATTCATGATCATTATTTTGGGAAAATATCGCCACTTTTCCTTTATCAAAATTTCTTCGGACTATATTAGTTACATTGTCAGAGTCAATATCTTGTTTATCGATAAAGATTCTTTTGTTTTTGAAAATTTCCATGACCTCAACTTCCTTGTTATTTACTAAAATTAGTTGGTTTTTGAACCTATTTACTGTGGTATCTAAAATAGAAATATGATCATTGCAGTTTTCTGCCTGAGAATGTACGGTTTCAAGGGAATGGTTGGATTGAACTTCTAGAGTTATATCAGATTGATTTGCTGCTTCTTCAGCATTTAGATTTTTTATTATAAAAGTTTCGTTAAGAGTGATTCCTAAATCATCAGAATCTAACGCGTTTATTTCACACTTTTCGCAATTAATGCGGCTGAGAAAGTCTGCTAATATATTCTCTTTGCCAGCAATGTAATCAATTTTTGCGTCGTATTCCCCTAATTGAACTAGTCATCTCTGTAATCTCGGGCTTATATCTTTACCCGAGTTTTTGACTTGCAACCACTTTAGTGGTTGATGATCGGTTGGGAGATGAAATTCTCTTCCAAAAAGATAAGGTCTATAGTATTTGACTCCCCACACTATTGCCAATAGCTCTTTTTCAATAGTGGAATAATTGTTTTCATGATTATTTAGTGTTCGCGATGCGAATGAAACAGGATGACCATCTTGGGTCAAAACCGCACCAATAGCAAAATTGCTGGCGTCAGTGATAAGCTTAAAGCGCTTATTAAAATTTGGATATTTTAAAATAGGCGGATTTGTTATTATATCCTTTAGTTTTTCAAAAGTTGTAATATAATTTGGGTCTCTTATGTTGATTTTAGCATTTTTCTTTAAATATGCGATCATGGGGTAAGCTACTTTAGAATAGTCTTTTATAAATTTTCGGTAGAAACCTGTTATTCCTAAAAATGATTTAATCTGCTTTTGTGATGTCGGAAGCTTCAATTTTTGAATTACTTCGACCTTAGCTGGATTTGGCTTAACACCTTTAGGTGTAAGTATATGACCTAAAAATTCGGTTTCCTTCTTTAAGAAGCTACATTTATCAATTTGAATTTTAAGTCCTGCTGTTTTCAAAGTTTGAAATATTTTTGTAATATTTTGTATATGTTCTGATAAAGAAGTACTGAATATTAAGATGTCGTCTAAATAGACAACACAAATTTTATTTATATACTGACGAAGGACTGAATTCATAAGTCGCTGGAAAGTCGAAGTGGCATTTTTAAGCCCAAATGGCATTCTTATGAATTCGTAATGGCCAAAAGGTGTAGAAAAGGCAGTTTTTTTTCTGTCATTTTCATCTACAACAATTTTATGAAAACCTTTGGCAAGATCAATAGAAGAGAAGTATTGAGCTTTGCCCAATTTATCAAGAATTCCTTCCATATTGGGAATTGGAAATTTATCATTAACAGTAATTTCATTTAGCTTCCGATAATCTACAACAATTCGCCATTTTTGGATGCCAGAATTGTCGATCTTCTTTGGCACTACCCATAAAGGACTATTATAAGGTGAATTGCTTTCCTTAATTGTGTTTTGCTCTAACATTTCTTTGATTTGTTTCTTTATTTCTCCTTCGTGAATTTGGGGGTACCTATAAATTTTTGAATATACAGCTCTATCAGTTGATGTAATTATTTCATGTTTAATTTCATGGGTTGCAGAAAGCTTATCAGCCTCTTTATAAAATAAATCTTTGAAACTGTGCAATAACCTCGTTATCAATTGGGTTTCTTCCGAATTTAGATGTCTCAGATTCAATTTTTCTAGGTCGCTGTGTTCAAGTGAGCAAATTTCTACACTATTGTATGGATAGTAATTTCTAAACGGTATATGTTTATCTAGTATAGTAATAAATTTATTAAGTGTGATTTTTCGATCGTCACAATTTTGTAAAACAGTTTCATTTATTGCATTCTTAACAATTAAAGTTTCATCGTCCATAGCTAGGATCTCGAATTTGTTGTTATACTTTAACATACAGTTTTGATAATATACACAGTTTTGAGTTTTTTTCAAATTTTTCAAATCTGTCTCTTCTTCATAAGAATATACGTTATTTGCTATTTCGACAAGATGTTCAATATCAGTATTTATTTCCATGAACTCTTTGTTTGGTATTGGCACTATAGCTTTTACATAGGTTTTAATAAAATTTGTTGGTATTTTAATGGCAATAATTAACTTAGATTTTTCGTATTTCATTATACCTAATTTTAGTAATTTTAGCTTATAAAAATCAATATTGTAACGTTCTATTTCATTGGCCGTCAATATACTAGGGTGTAAAATCTTATGCCTAGCCGCTGATATGTTATCTTGAATTTGATTAAGCCTATTTTCCAAGTATCTGATTTTTTGCATTTGGTCTAAGTATAGCAAATATCTTACAATTTCGCTATTCCTGGTTTTAATTTCGTTAAAAGCTGCCTTGATTCTTTTTCTGTCTTCTTCTATATTATTTTTTAGTAGGTTTAAAGTGTCATTAAAGTGTAGGTTTATCTGAATTCGTTTATTAACTGTTTCAATAGCGTTGTGATTATTTTCATCCGTAACTTTTAAATGCTGTAAAATTTCTTGACGGTCATCGTCGTCCATTGTGCCAAATAGCCATTTATGTGTTGTCCCGACAATATTTAAAAGTCCTCTTTTTTGTTTAAAATTCACTGGCGAAGGTGTAATTGATTTAACTTTGTCTTTAAGTATTTCTATTTCTTTGAGTAATAAATCCTTATGGACAATATCTAAATTTTTAATATTGGATTCTATTTGTGAAATTATTATATTTATTTCGGTTAAATCTATTAAATGTATTACGGTAATTGTTTCATTTATTACTTCCACTTCTCTTAATTTAATTTGAGTGTAACCTGTTTCTTCCAATATTTTGTTGACTTGCAATGTCCCTTGAGTCCCTGTTACCAATATCGCTATCACCAGTACGAATGTTGCCACCTGAAAATTTGTTTGGCCTTTTAATATTGGATGTATGAATATTTTGCAATTTCCTTTTTATAAATTTGGGTTCTTCTTTATGCCTCAAACTTTTGTATTTTTTTATAAATCCTTCCAGTCGATTCTCTGAATAGTTTTCCCGTTTTTGGTTTTGTTTATAAATTGTGGTTAACTTTGATCTTTCAATTCGATTTTTTATTAATTTTTGATCAACTTTGTAATTTTGAACTTCTTGTGGAGTAGTTTTTATTGTACTATGGAAAGAATTGTTATAAAATTATATGGCCTTCTGCATTTGAGTTATAACTGGGAGTTTTTCCTCTAGGTTTAATATTCGAATGCGTTCTGTTAGAGTGTATTAAGTCTCTCAATATCAGCATTTCCTGTATGACTGTTTGGTTTAGTTACGTGAAACTCAATTCCTTCCCTAGTTAAAAAATCTCTAACATTTTTGGAATTAAACTCATTGTCAAACACAAACTTTTCAATGGAACCCTAAATTGATAAAAATTCGTTTATTTTGCCAATAATAGTTTGATTATTCCTATCGGGTAGGTAAAAAGCCACAGCATGTTTTGAAAATTTATCAAGCAAAATTATAAATGAGTGTTTACTATTAACATAAGTATCGACATGAACAATTTTATTAATAGAAGTAGGAGTCTCGGTTAAATGGAATTTATTTTTTATTGGATTTCTATCATATTTTCCTCCAGAGCATATGCCACAGTTATTTATAATTTCATGTATTTTTATTTTTAGTTGAGGATGATAAACCTTGTGCTTCATGCCCTCGTAAGTTACTAATATTGCAGAATGCCCAGTTTCGTACTTATGAAACAGAGATATTTGCTTTCTTAACTCGCTTTCATCCTGGATGTCCTGTGCTAAAAAGCTACATCTTACAAATGATAACCGTTCACTATTTAAGAAATTGTTAATTAAAATTTGCTGTAATTTGTTGTATTCATGATCATTATTTTGGGAAAATATCGCCACTTTTCCTTTATCAAAATTTCTTCGGACTATATTAGTTACATTGTCAGAGTCAATATCTTGTTTATCGATAAAGATTCTTTTGTTTTTGAAAATTTCCATGACCTCAACTTCCTTGTTATTTACTAAAATTAGTTGGTTTTTGAACCTATTTACTGTGGTATCTAAAATAGAAATATGATCATTGCAGTTTTCTGCCTGAGAATGTACGGTTTCAAGGGAATGGTTGGATTGAACTTCTAGAGTTATATCAGATTGATTTGCTGCTTCTTCAGCATTTAGATTTTTTATTATAAAAGTTTCGTTAAGAGTGATTCCTAAATCATCAGAATCTAACGCGTTTATTTCACACTTTTCGCAATTAATGCGGCTGAGAAAGTCTGCTAATATATTCTCTTTGCCAGCAATGTAATCAATTTTTGCGTCGTATTCCCCTAATTGAACTAGCCATCTCTGTAATCTCGGGCTTATATCTTTACCCGAGTTTTTGACTTGCAACCACTTTAGTGGTTGATGATCGGTTGGGAGATGAAATTCTCTTCCAAAAAGATAAGGTCTATAGTATTTGACTCCCCACACTATTGCCAATAGCTCTTTTTCAATAGTGGAATAATTGTTTTCATGATTATTTAGTGTTCGCGATGCGAATGAAACAGGATGACCATCTTGGGTCAAAACCGCACCAATAGCAAAATTGCTGGCGTCAGTGATAAGCTTAAAGCGCTTATTAAAATTTGGATATTTTAAAATAGGCGGATTTGTTATTATATCCTTTAGTTTTTCAAAAGTTGTAATATAATTTGGGTCTCTTATGTTGATTTTAGCATTTTTCTTTAAATATGCGATCATGGGGTAAGCTACTTTAGAATAGTCTTTTATAAATTTTCGGTAGAAACCTGTTATTCCTAAAAATGATTTAATCTGCTTTTGTGATGTCGGAAGCTTCAATTTTTGAATTACTTCGACCTTAGCTGGATTTGGCTTAACACCTTTAGGTGTAAGTATATGACCTAAAAATTCGGTTTCCTTCTTTAAGAAGCTACATTTATCAATTTGAATTTTAAGTCCTGCTGTTTTCAAAGTTTGAAATATTTTTGTAATATTTTGTATATGTTCTGATAAAGAAGTACTGAATATTAAGATGTCGTCTAAATAGACAACACAAATTTTATTTATATACTGACGAAGGACTGAATTCATAAGTCGCTGGAAAGTCGAAGTGGCATTTTTAAGCCCAAATGGCATTCTTATGAATTCGTAATGGCCAAAAGGTGTAGAAAAGGCAGTTTTTTTTCTGTCATTTTCATCTACAACAATTTGATGAAAACCTTTGGCAAGATCAATAGAAGAGAAGTATTGAGCTTTGCCCAATTTATCAAGAATTCCTTCCATATTGGGAATTGGAAATTTATCATTAACAGTAATTTCATTTAGCTTCCGATAATCTACAACAATTCGCCATTTTTGGATGCCAGAATTGTCGATCTTCTTTGGCACTACCCATAAAGGACTATTATAAGGTGAATTGCTTTCCTTAATTGTGTTTTGCTCTAACATTTCTTTGATTTGTTTCTTTATTTCTCCTTCGTGAATTTGGGGGTACCTATAAATTTTTGAATATACAGCTCTATCAGTTGATGTAATTATTTCATGTTTAATTTCATGGGTTGCAGAAAGCTTATCAGCCTCTTTATAAAATAAATCTTTGAAACTGTGCAATAACCTCGTTATCAATTGGGTTTCTTCCGAATTTAGATGTCTCAGATTCAATTTTTCTAGGTCGCTGTGTTCAAGTGAGCAAATTTCTACACTATTGTATGGATAGTAATTTCTAAACGGTATATGTTTATCTAGTATAGTAATAAATTTATTAAGTGTGATTTTTCGATCGTCACAATTTTGTAAAACAGTTTCATTTATTGCATTCTTAACAATTAAAGTTTCATCGTCCATAGCTAGGATCTCGAATTTGTTGTTATACTTTAACATACAGTTTTGATAATATACACAGTTTTGAGTTTTTTTCAAATTTTTCAAATCTGTCTCTTCTTCATAAGAATATACGTTATTTGCTATTTCGACAAGATGTTCAATATCAGTATTTATTTCCATGAACTCTTTGTTTGGTATTGGCACTATAGCTTTTACATAGGTTTTAATAAAATTTGTTGGTATTTTAATGGCAATAATTAACTTAGATTTTTCGTATTTCATTATACCTAATTTTAGTAATTTTAGCTTATAAAAATCAATATTGTAACGTTCTATTTCATTGGCCGTCAATATACTAGGGTGTAAAATCTTATGCCTAGCCGCTGATATGTTATCTTGAATTTGATTAAGCCTATTTTCCAAGTATCTGATTTTTTGCATTTGGTCTAAGTATAGCAAATATCTTACAATTTCGCTATTCCTGGTTTTAATTTCGTTAAAAGCTGCCTTGATTCTTTTTCTGTCTTCTTCTATATTATTTTTTAGTAGGTTTAAAGTGTCATTAAAGTGTAGGTTTATCTGAATTCGTTTATTAACTGTTTCAATAGCGTTGTGATTATTTTCATCCGTAACTTTTAAATGCTGTAAAATTTCTTGACGGTCATCGTCGTCCATTGTGCCAAATAGCCATTTATGTGTTGTCTCGACAATATTTAAAAGTCCTCTTTTTTGTTTAAAATTCACTGGCGAAGGTGTAATTGATTTAACTTTGTCTTTAAGTATTTCAATTTCTTTGAGTAATAAATCCTTATGGACAATATCTAAATTTTTAATATTGGATTCTATTTGTGAAATTATTATATTTATTTCGGTTAAATCTATTAAATGTATTAAGGTAATTGTTTCATTTATTACTTCCACTTCTCTTAATTTAATTTGAGTGTAACCTGTTTCTTCCAATATTTTGTTGACTTGCAATGTCCCTTGAGTCCCTGTTACCAATATCGCTATCACCAGTACGAATGTTGCCACCTGAAAATTTGTTTGGCCTTTTAATATTGGATGTATGAATATTTTGCAATTTCCTTTTTATAAATTTGGGTTCTTCTTTATGCCTCAAACTTTTGTAATTTTTTATAAATCCTTCCAGTCGATTCTCTGAATAGTTTTCCCGTTTTTGGTTTTGTTTATAAATTGTGGTTAACTTTGATCTTTCAATTCAATTTTTTATTAATTTTTGATCAACTTTGTAATTTTGAACTTCTTGTGGAGTAGTTTTTATTGTACTATGGAAAGAATTGTTATAAAATTATATGGCCTTCTGCATTTGAGTTATAACTGGGAGTTTTTCCTCTAGGTTTAATATTCGAATGCGTTCTGTTAGAGTGTATTAAGTCTCTCAATATCAGCATTTCCTGTATGACTGTTTGGTTTAGTTACGTGAAACTCAATTCCTTCCCTAGTTAAAAAATCTCTAACATTTTTGGAATTAAACTCATTGTCAAACACAAACTTTTCAATGGAACCCTAAATTGATAAAAATTCGTTTATTTTGCCAATAATAAATTAGTTTGATTATTCCTATCGGGTAGGTAAAAAGCCACAGCATGTTTTGAAAATTTATCAAGCAAAATTATAAATGAGTGTTTACTATTAACATAAGTATCGACATGAACAATTTTATTAATAGAAGTAGGAGTCTCGGTTAAATGGAATTTATTTTTTATTGGATTTCTATCATATTTTCCTCCAGAGCATATGTCACAGTTATTTATAATTTCATGTATTTTTATTTTTAGTTGAGGATGATAAACCTTGTGCTTCATGCCCTCGTAAGTTACTAATATTGCAGAATGCCCAGTTTCGTACTTATGAAACAGAGATATTTGCTTTCTTAACTCGCTTTCATCCTGGATGTCCTGTGCTAAAAAGCTACATCTTACAAATGATAACCGTTCACTACTTAAGAAATTGTTAATTAAAATTTGCTGTAATTTGTTGTATTCATGATCATTAATTTGGGAAAATATCGCCACTTTTCCTTTATCAAAATTTCTTCGGACTATATTAGTTACATTGTCAGAGTCAATATCTTGTTTATGGATAAAGATTCTTTTGTTTTTGAAAATTTCCATGACCTCAACTTCCTTGTTATTTACTAAAATTAGTTGGTTTTTGAACCTATTTACTATGGTATGTAAAATAGAAATATGATCATTGCAATTCTCTGCCTGAGAATGTACGGTTTCAAGGGAATGGTTGGATTGAACTTCTAGAGTTATATCAGATTGATTTGCTGCTTCTTCAGCATTTAGATTTTTTATTATAAAAGTTTCGTTAAGAGTGATTCCTAAATCATCAGAATCTAACGCGTTTATTTCACACTTTTCGCAATTAATGCGGCTGAGAAAGTCTGCTAATATATTCTCTTTGCCAGCAATGTAATCAATTTTTGCGTCGTATTCCCCTAATTGAACTAGCCATCTCTGTAATCTCGGGCTTATATCTTTACCCGAGTTTTTGACTTGCAACCACTTTAGTGGTTTATGACCGGCTTGGAGATCAAATTCTCTTCCAAAAAGATAAGGTCTATAGTATTTGACTCCCCACACTATTGCCAATAGCTCTTTTTCAATAGTGGAATAATTTTTTTCATGATTATTTAGTGTTCGCGATGCGAATGAAACAGGCTGACCATCTTGGGTCAAAACCGCACCAATAGCAAAATTGCTGGCGTCAGTGATAAGCTTAAAGCGCTTATTAAAATTTGGATATTTTAAAATAGGCGGATTTGTTATTATATCCTTTAGTTTTTCAAAAGTTATAATATAATTTGGGTCTCTTATGTTGATTTTAGCATTTTTCTTTAAATATGCGATCATGGGGTAAGCTACTTTAGAATAGTCTTTTATAAATTTTCGGTAGAAACCTGTTATTCCTAAAAATGATTTAATCTGCTTTTGTGATGTCGGAAGCTTCAATTTTTGAATTACTTCGACCTTAGCTGGATTTGGCTTAACACCTTTAGGTGTAAGTATATGACCTAAAAATTCGGTTTCCTTCTTTAAGAAGCTACATTTATCAATTTGAATTTTAAGTCCTGCTGTTTTCAAAGTTTGAAATATTTTTGTAATATTTTGTATATGTTCTGATAAAGAAGTACTGAATATTAAGATGTCGTCTAAATAGACAACACAAATTTTATTTATATACTGACGAAGGACTGAATTCATAAGTCGCTGGAAAGTCGAAGGGGCATTTTTAAGCCCAAATGGCATTCTTATGAATTCGTAATGGCCAAAAGGTGTAGAAAAGGCAGTTTTTTTTCTGTCATTTTCATCTACAACAATTTGATGAAAACCTTTGGCAAGATCAATAGAAGAGAAGTATTGAGCTTTGCCCAATTTATCAAGAATTCCTTCCATATTGGGAATTGGAAATTTATCATTAACAGTAATTTCATTTAGCTTCCGATAATCTACAACAATTCGCCATTTTTGGATGCCAGAATTGTCGATCTTCTTTGGCACTACCCATAAAGGACTATTATAAGGTGAATTGCTTTCCTTAATTGTGTTTTGCTCTAACATTTCTTTGATTTGTTTCTTTATTTCTCCTTCGTGAATTTGGGGGTACCTATAAATTTTTGAATATACAGCTCTATCAGTTGATGTAATTATTTCATGTTTAATTTCATGGGTTGCAGAAAGCTTATCAGCCTCTTTATAAAATAAATCTTTGAAACTGTGCAATAACCTCGTTATCAATTGGGTTTCTTCCGAATTTAGATGTCTCAGATTCAATTTTTCTAGGTCGCTGTGTTCAAGTGAGCAAATTTCTACACTATTGTATGGATAGTAATTTCTAAACGGTATATGTTTATCAAGTATAGTAATAAATTTATTAAGTGTGATTTTTCGATCGTCACAATTTTGTAAAACAGTTTCATTTATTGCATTCTTAACAATTAAAGTTTCATCGTCCATAGCTAGGATCTCGAATTTGTTGTTATACTTTAACATACAGTTTTGATAATATACACAGTTTTGAGTTTTTTTCAAATTTTTCAAATCTGTCTCTTCTTCATAAGAATATACGTTATTTGCTATTTCGACAAGATGTTCAATATCAGTATTTATTTCCATGAACTCTTTGTTTGGTATTGGCACTATAGCTTTTACATAGGTTTTAATAAAATTTGTTGGTATTTTAATGGCAATAATTAACTTAGATTTTTCGTATTTCATTATACCTAATTTTAGTAATTTTAGCTTATAAAAATCAATATTGTAACGTTCTATTTCATTGGCCGTCAATATACTAGGGTGTAAAATCTTATGCCTAGCCGCTGATATGTTATCTTGAATTTGATTAAGCCTATTTTCCAAGTATCTGATTTTTTGCATTTGGTCTAAGTATAGCAAATATCTTACAATTTCGCTGTTCCTGGTTTTAATTTCGTTAAAAGCTGCCTTGATTCTTTTTCTGTCTTCTTCTATATTATTTTTTAGTAGGTTTAAAGTGTCATTAAAGTGTAGGTTTATCTGAATTCGTTTATTAACTGTTTCAATAGCGTTGTGATTATTTTCATCCGTAACTTTTAAATGCTGTAAAATTTCTTGACGGTCATCGTCGTCCATTGTGCCAAATAGCCATTTATGTGTTGTCCCGACAATATTTAAAAGTCCTCTTTTTTGTTTAAAATTCACTGGCGAAGGTGTAATTGATTTAACTTTGTCTTTAAGTATTTCTATTTCTTTGAGTAATAAATCCTTATGGACAATATCTAAATTTTTAATATTGGATTCTATTTGTGAAATTATTATATTTATTTCGGTTAAATCTATTAAATGTATTACGGTAATTGTTTCATTTATTACTTCCACTTCTCTTAATTTAATTTGAGTGTAACCTGTTTCTTCCAATATTTTGTTGACTTGCAATGTCCCTTGAGTCCCTGTTACCAATATCGCTATCACCAGTACGAATGTTGCCACCTGAAAATTTGTTTGGCCTTTTAATATTGGATGTATGAATATTTTGCAATTTCCTTTTTATAAATTTGGGTTCTTCTTTATGCCTCAAACTTTTGTATTTTTTTATAAATCCTTCCAGTCGATTCTCTGAATAGTTTTCCCGTTTTTGGTTTTGTTTATAAATTGTGGTTAACTTTGATCTTTCAATTCGATTTTTTATTAATTTTTGATCAACTTTGTAATTTTGAACTTCTTGTGGAGTAGTTTTTATTGTACTATGGAAAGAATTGTTATAAAATTATATGGCCTTCTGCATTTGAGTTATAACTGGGAGTTTTTCCTCTAGGTTTAATATTCGAATGCGTTCTGTTAGAGTGTATTAAGTCTCTCAATATCAGCATTTCCTGTATGACTGTTTGGTTTAGTTACGTGAAACTCAATTCCTTCCCTAGTTAAAAAATCTCTAACATTTTTGGAATTAAACTCATTGTCAAACACAAACTTTTCAATGGAACCCTAAATTGATAAAAATTCGTTTATTTTGCCAATAATAGTTTGATTATTCCTATCGGGTAGGTAAAAAGCCACAGCATGTTTTGAAAATTTATCAAGCAAAATTATAAATGAGTGTTTACTATTAACATAAGTATCGACATGAACAATTTTATTAATAGAAGTAGGAGTCTCGGTTAAATGGAATTTATTTTTTATTGGATTTCTATCATATTTTCCTCCAGAGCATATGCCACAGTTATTTATAATTTCATGTATTTTTATTTTTAGTTGAGGATGATAAACCTTGTGCTTCATGCCCTCGTAAGTTACTAATATTGCAGAATGCCCAGTTTCGTACTTATGAAACAGAGATATTTGCTTTCTTAACTCGCTTTCATCCTGGATGTCCTGTGCTAAAAAGCTACATCTTACAAATGATAACCGTTCACTATTTAAGAAATTGTTAATTAAAATTTGCTGTAATTTGTTGTATTCATGATCATTATTTTGGGAAAATATCGCCACTTTTCCTTTATCAAAATTTCTTCGGACTATATTAGTTACATTGTCAGAGTCAATATCTTGTTTATCGATAAAGATTCTTTTGTTTTTGAAAATTTCCATGACCTCAACTTCCTTGTTATTTACTAAAATTAGTTGGTTTTTGAACCTATTTACTGTGGTATCTAAAATAGAAATATGATCATTGCAGTTTTCTGCCTGAGAATGTACGGTTTCAAGGGAATGGTTGGATTGAACTTCTAGAGTTATATCAGATTGATTTGCTGCTTCTTCAGCATTTAGATTTTTTATTATAAAAGTTTCGTTAAGAGTGATTCCTAAATCATCAGAATCTAACGCGTTTATTTCACACTTTTCGCAATTAATGCGGCTGAGAAAGTCTGCTAATATATTCTCTTTGCCAGCAATGTAATCAATTTTTGCGTCGTATTCCCCTAATTGAACTAGCCATCTCTGTAATCTCGGGCTTATATCTTTACCCGAGTTTTTGACTTGCAACCACTTTAGTGGTTGATGATCGGTTGGGAGATGAAATTCTCTTCCAAAAAGATAAGGTCTATAGTATTTGACTCCCCACACTATTGCCAATAGCTCTTTTTCAATAGTGGAATAATTGTTTTCATGATTATTTAGTGTTCGCGATGCGAATGAAACAGGATGACCATCTTGGGTCAAAACCGCACCAATAGCAAAATTGCTGGCGTCAGTGATAAGCTTAAAGCGCTTATTAAAATTTGGATATTTTAAAATAGGCGGATTTGTTATTATATCCTTTAGTTTTTCAAAAGTTGTAATATAATTTGGGTCTCTTATGTTGATTTTAGCATTTTTCTTTAAATATGCGATCATGGGGTAAGCTACTTTAGAATAGTCTTTTATAAATTTTCGGTAGAAACCTGTTATTCCTAAAAATGATTTAATCTGCTTTTGTGATGTCGGAAGCTTCAATTTTTGAATTACTTCGACCTTAGCTGGATTTGGCTTAACACCTTTAGGTGTAAGTATATGACCTAAAAATTCGGTTTCCTTCTTTAAGAAGCTACATTTATCAATTTGAATTTTAAGTCCTGCTGTTTTCAAAGTTTGAAATATTTTTGTAATATTTTGTATATGTTCTGATAAAGAAGTACTGAATATTAAGATGTCGTCTAAATAGACAACACAAATTTTATTTATATACTGACGAAGGACTGAATTCATAAGTCGCTGGAAAGTCGAAGTGGCATTTTTAAGCCCAAATGGCATTCTTATGAATTCGTAATGGCCAAAAGGTGTAGAAAAGGCAGTTTTTTTTCTGTCATTTTCATCTACAACAATTTGATGAAAACCTTTGGCAAGATCAATAGAAGAGAAGTATTGAGCTTTGCCCAATTTATCAAGAATTCCTTCCATATTGGGAATTGGAAATTTATCATTAACAGTAATTTCATTTAGCTTCCGATAATCTACAACAATTCGCCATTTTTGGATGCCAGAATTGTCGATCTTCTTTGGCACTACCCATAAAGGACTATTATAAGGTGAATTGCTTTCCTTAATTGTGTTTTGCTCTAACATTTCTTTGATTTGTTTCTTTATTTCTCCTTCGTGAATTTGGGGGTACCTATAAATTTTTGAATATACAGCTCTATCAGTTGATGTAATTATTTCATGTTTAATTTCATGGGTTGCAGAAAGCTTATCAGCCTCTTTATAAAATAAATCTTTGAAACTGTGCAATAACCTCGTTATCAATTGGGTTTCTTCCGAATTTAGATGTCTCAGATTCAATTTTTCTAGGTCGCTGTGTTCAAGTGAGCAAATTTCTACACTATTGTATGGATAGTAATTTCTAAACGGTATATGTTTATCTAGTATAGTAATAAATTTATTAAGTGTGATTTTTCGATCGTCACAATTTTGTAAAACAGTTTCATTTATTGCATTCTTAACAATTAAAGTTTCATCGTCCATAGCTAGGATCTCGAATTTGTTGTTATACTTTAACATACAGTTTTGATAATATACACAGTTTTGAGTTTTTTTCAAATTTTTCAAATCTGTCTCTTCTTCATAAGAATATACGTTATTTGCTATTTCGACAAGATGTTCAATATCAGTATTTATTTCCATGAACTCTTTGTTTGGTATTGGCACTATAGCTTTTACATAGGTTTTAATAAAATTTGTTGGTATTTTAATGGCAATAATTAACTTAGATTTTTCGTATTTCATTATACCTAATTTTAGTAATTTTAGCTTATAAAAATCAATATTGTAACGTTCTATTTCATTGGCCGTCAATATACTAGGGTGTAAAATCTTATGCCTAGCCGCTGATATGTTATCTTGAATTTGATTAAGCCTATTTTCCAAGTATCTGATTTTTTGCATTTGGTCTAAGTATAGCAAATATCTTACAATTTCGCTATTCCTGGTTTTAATTTCGTTAAAAGCTGCCTTGATTCTTTTTCTGTCTTCTTCTATATTATTTTTTAGTAGGTTTAAAGTGTCATTAAAGTGTAGGTTTATCTGAATTCGTTTATTAACTGTTTCAATAGCGTTGTGATTATTTTCATCCGTAACTTTTAAATGCTGTAAAATTTCTTGACGGTCATCGTCGTCCATTGTGCCAAATAGCCATTTATGTGTTGTCTCGACAATATTTAAAAGTCCTCTTTTTTGTTTAAAATTCACTGGCGAAGGTGTAATTGATTTAACTTTGTCTTTAAGTATTTCTATTTCTTTGAGTAATAAATCCTTATGGACAATATCTAAATTTTTAATATTGGATTCTATTTGTGAAATTATTATATTTATTTCGGTTAAATCTATTAAATGTATTAAGGTAATTGTTTCATTTATTACTTCCACTTCTCTTAATTTAATTTGAGTGTAACCTGTTTCTTCCAATATTTTGTTGACTTGCAATGTCCCTTGAGTCCCTGTTACCAATATCGCTATCACCAGTACGAATGTTGCCACCTGAAAATTTGTTTGGCCTTTTAATATTGGATGTATGAATATTTTGCAATTTCCTTTTTATAAATTTGGGTTCTTCTTTATGCCTCAAACTTTTGTAATTTTTTATAAATCCTTCCAGTCGATTCTCTGAATAGTTTTCCCGTTTTTGGTTTTGTTTATAAATTGTGGTTAACTTTGATCTTTCAATTCAATTTTTTATTAATTTTTGATCAACTTTGTAATTTTGAACTTCTTGTGGAGTAGTTTTTATTGTACTATGGAAAGAATTGTTATAAAATTATATGGCCTTCTGCATTTGAGTTATAACTGGGAGTTTTTCCTCTAGGTTTAATATTCGAATGCGTTCTGTTAGAGTGTATTAAGTCTCTCAATATCAGCATTTCCTGTATGACTGTTTGGTTTAGTTACGTGAAACTCAATTCCTTCCCTAGTTAAAAAATCTCTAACATTTTTGGAATTAAACTCATTGTCAAACACAAACTTTTCAATGGAACCCTAAATTGATAAAAATTCGTTTATTTTGCCAATAATAAATTAGTTTGATTATTCCTATCGGGTAGGTAAAAAGCCACAGCATGTTTTGAAAATTTATCAAGCAAAATTATAAATGAGTGTTTACTATTAACATAAGTATCGACATGAACAATTTTATTAATAGAAGTAGGAGTCTCGGTTAAATGGAATTTATTTTTTATTGGATTTCTATCATATTTTCCTCCAGAGCATATGTCACAGTTATTTATAATTTCATGTATTTTTATTTTTAGTTGAGGATGATAAACCTTGTGCTTCATGCCCTCGTAAGTTACTAATATTGCAGAATGCCCAGTTTCGTACTTATGAAACAGAGATATTTGCTTTCTTAACTCGCTTTCATCCTGGATGTCCTGTGCTAAAAAGCTACATCTTACAAATGATAACCGTTCACTACTTAAGAAATTGTTAATTAAAATTTGCTGTAATTTGTTGTATTCATGATCATTAATTTGGGAAAATATCGCCACTTTTCCTTTATCAAAATTTCTTCGGACTATATTAGTTACATTGTCAGAGTCAATATCTTGTTTATGGATAAAGATTCTTTTGTTTTTGAAAATTTCCATGACCTCAACTTCCTTGTTATTTACTAAAATTAGTTGGTTTTTGAACCTATTTACTATGGTATGTAAAATAGAAATATGATCATTGCAATTCTCTGCCTGAGAATGTACGGTTTGAAGGGAATGGTTGGATTGAACTTCTAGAGTTATATCAGATTGATTTGCTGCTTCTTCAGCATTTAGATTTTTTATTATAAAAGTTTCGTTAAGAGTGATTCCTAAATCATCAGAATCTAACGCGTTTATTTCACACTTTTCGCAATTAATGCGGCTGAGAAAGTCTGCTAATATATTCTCTTTGCCAGCAATGTAATCAATTTTTGCGTCGTATTCCCCTAATTGAACTAGCCATCTCTGTAATCTCGGGCTTATATCTTTACCCGAGTTTTTGACTTGCAACCACTTTAGTGGTTTATGACCGGCTTGGAGATCAAATTCTCTTCCAAAAAGATAAGGTCTATAGTATTTGACTCCCCACACTATTGCCAATAGCTCTTTTTCAATAGTGGAATAATTTTTTTCATGATTATTTAGTGTTCGCGATGCGAATGAAACAGGCTGACCATCTTGGGTCAAAACCGCACCAATAGCAAAATTGCTGGCGTCAGTGATAAGCTTAAAGCGCTTATTAAAATTTGGATATTTTAAAATAGGCGGATTTGTTATTGTATCCTTTAGTTTTTCAAAAGTTATAATATAATTTGGGTCTCTTATGTTGATTTTAGCATTTTTCTTTAAATATGCGATCATGGGGTAAGCTACTTTAGAATAGTCTTTTATAAATTTTCGGTAGAAACCTGTTATTCCTAAAAATGATTTAATCTGCTTTTGTGATGTCGGAAGCTTCAATTTTTGAATTACTTCGACCTTAGCTGGATTTGGCTTAACACCTTTAGGTGTAAGTATATGACCTAAAAATTCGGTTTCCTTCTTTAAGAAGCTACATTTATCAATTTGAATTTTAAGTCCTGCTGTTTTCAAAGTTTGAAATATTTTTGTAATATTTTGTATATGTTCTGATAAAGAAGTACTGAATATTAAGATGTCGTCTAAATAGACAACACAAATTTTATTTATATACTGACGAAGGACTGAATTCATAAGTCGCTGGAAAGTCGAAGGGGCATTTTTAAGCCCAAATGGCATTCTTATGAATTCGTAATGGCCAAAAGGTGTAGAAAAGGCAGTTTTTTTTCTGTCATTTTCATCTACAACAATTTGATGAAAACCTTTGGCAAGATCAATAGAAGAGAAGTATTGAGCTTTGCCCAATTTATCAAGAATTCCTTCCATATTGGGAATTGGAAATTTATCATTAACAGTAATTTCATTTAGCTTCCGATAATCTACAACAATTCGCCATTTTTGGATGCCAGAATTGTCGATCTTCTTTGGCACTACCCATAAAGGACTATTATAAGGTGAATTGCTTTCCTTAATTGTGTTTTGCTCTAACATTTCTTTGATTTGTTTCTTTATTTCTCCTTCGTGAATTTGGGGGTACCTATAAATTTTTGAATATACAGCTCTATCAGTTGATGTAATTATTTCATGTTTAATTTCATGGGTTGCAGAAAGCTTATCAGCCTCTTTATAAAATAAATCTTTGAAACTGTGCAATAACCTCGTTATCAATTGGGTTTCTTCCGAATTTAGATGTCTCAGATTCAATTTTTCTAGGTCGCTGTGTTCAAGTGAGCAAATTTCTACACTATTGTATGGATAGTAATTTCTAAACGGTATATGTTTATCAAGTATAGTAATAAATTTATTAAGTGTGATTTTTCGATCGTCACAATTTTGTAAAACAGTTTCATTTATTGCATTCTTAACAATTAAAGTTTCATCGTCCATAGCTAGGATCTCGAATTTGTTGTTATACTTTAACATACAGTTTTGATAATATACACAGTTTTGAGTTTTTTTCAAATTTTTCAAATCTGTCTCTTCTTCATAAGAATATACGTTATTTGCTATTTCGACAAGATGTTCAATATCAGTATTTATTTCCATGAACTCTTTGTTTGGTATTGGCACTATAGCTTTTACATAGGTTTTAATAAAATTTGTTGGTATTTTAATGGCAATAATTAACTTAGATTTTTCGTATTTCATTATACCTAATTTTAGTAATTTTAGCTTATAAAAATCAATATTGTAACGTTCTATTTCATTGGCCGTCAATATACTAGGGTGTAAAATCTTATGCCTAGCCGCTGATATGTTATCTTGAATTTGATTAAGCCTATTTTCCAAGTATCTGATTTTTTGCATTTGGTCTAAGTATAGCAAATATCTTACAATTTCGCTATTCCTGGTTTTAATTTCGTTAAAAGCTGCCTTGATTCTTTTTCTGTCTTCTTCTATATTATTTTTTAGTAGGTTTAAAGTGTCATTAAAGTGTAGGTTTATCTGAATTCGTTTATTAACTGTTTCAATAGCGTTGTGATTATTTTCATCCGTAACTTTTAAATGCTGTAAAATTTCTTGACGGTCATCGTCGTCCATTGTGCCAAATAGCCATTTATGTGTTGTCTCGACAATATTTAAAAGTCCTCTTTTTTGTTTAAAATTCACTGGCGAAGGTGTAATTGATTTAACTTTGTCTTTAAGTATTTCTATTTCTTTGAGTAATAAATCCTTATGGACAATATCTAAATTTTTAATATTGGATTCTATTTGTGAAATTATTATATTTATTTCGGTTAAATCTATTAAATGTATTAAGGTAATTGTTTCATTTATTACTTCCACTTCTCTTAATTTAATTTGAGTGTAACCTGTTTCTTCCAATATTTTGTTGACTTGCAATGTCCCTTGAGTCCCTGTTACCAATATCGCTATCACCAGTACGAATGTTGCCACCTGAAAATTTGTTTGGCCTTTTAATATTGGATGTATGAATATTTTGCAATTTCCTTTTTATAAATTTGGGTTCTTCTTTATGCCTCAAACTTTTGTAATTTTTTATAAATCCTTCCAGTCGATTCTCTGAATAGTTTTCCCGTTTTTGGTTTTGTTTATAAATTGTGGTTAACTTTGATCTTTCAATTCAATTTTTTATTAATTTTTGATCAACTTTGTAATTTTGAACTTCTTGTGGAGTAGTTTTTATTGTACTATGGAAAGAATTGTTATAAAATTATATGGCCTTCTGCATTTGAGTTATAACTGGGAGTTTTTCCTCTAGGTTTAATATTCGAATGCGTTCTGTTAGAGTGTATTAAGTCTCTCAATATCAGCATTTCCTGTATGACTGTTTGGTTTAGTTACGTGAAACTCAATTCCTTCCCTAGTTAAAAAATCTCTAACATTTTTGGAATTAAACTCATTGTCAAACACAAACTTTTCAATGGAACCCTAAATTGATAAAAATTCGTTTATTTTGCCAATAATAAATTAGTTTGATTATTCCTATCGGGTAGGTAAAAAGCCACAGCATGTTTTGAAAATTTATCAAGCAAAATTATAAATGAGTGTTTACTATTAACATAAGTATCGACATGAACAATTTTATTAATAGAAGTAGGAGTCTCGGTTAAATGGAATTTATTTTTTATTGGATTTCTATCATATTTTCCTCCAGAGCATATGTCACAGTTATTTATAATTTCATGTATTTTTATTTTTAGTTGAGGATGATAAACCTTGTGCTTCATGCCCTCGTAAGTTACTAATATTGCAGAATGCCCAGTTTCGTACTTATGAAACAGAGATATTTGCTTTCTTAACTCGCTTTCATCCTGGATGTCCTGTGCTAAAAAGCTACATCTTACAAATGATAACCGTTCACTACTTAAGAAATTGTTAATTAAAATTTGCTGTAATTTGTTGTATTCATGATCATTAATTTGGGAAAATATCGCCACTTTTCCTTTATCAAAATTTCTTCGGACTATATTAGTTACATTGTCAGAGTCAATATCTTGTTTATGGATAAAGATTCTTTTGTTTTTGAAAATTTCCATGACCTCAACTTCCTTGTTATTTACTAAAATTAGTTGGTTTTTGAACCTATTTACTATGGTATGTAAAATAGAAATATGATCATTGCAATTCTCTGCCTGAGAATGTACGGTTTCAAGGGAATGGTTGGATTGAACTTCTAGAGTTATATCAGATTGATTTGCTGCTTCTTCAGCATTTAGATTTTTTATTATAAAAGTTTCGTTAAGAGTGATTCCTAAATCATCAGAATCTAACGCGTTTATTTCACACTTTTCGCAATTAATGCGGCTGAGAAAGTCTGCTAATATATTCTCTTTGCCAGCAATGTAATCAATTTTTGCGTCGTATTCCCCTAATTGAACTAGCCATCTCTGTAATCTCGGGCTTATATCTTTACCCGAGTTTTTGACTTGCAACCACTTTAGTGGTTTATGACCGGCTTGGAGATCAAATTCTCTTCCAAAAAGATAAGGTCTATAGTATTTGACTCCCCACACTATTGCCAATAGCTCTTTTTCAATAGTGGAATAATTTTTTTCATGATTATTTAGTGTTCGCGATGCGAATGAAACAGGCTGACCATCTTGGGTCAAAACCGCACCAATAGCAAAATTGCTGGCGTCAGTGATAAGCTTAAAGCGCTTATTAAAATTTGGATATTTTAAAATAGGCGGATTTGTTATTGTATCCTTTAGTTTTTCAAAAGTTATAATATAATTTGGGTCTCTTATGTTGATTTTAGCATTTTTCTTTAAATATGCGATCATGGGGTAAGCTACTTTAGAATAGTCTTTTATAAATTTTCGGTAGAAACCTGTTATTCCTAAAAATGATTTAATCTGCTTTTGTGATGTCGGAAGCTTCAATTTTTGAATTACTTCGACCTTAGCTGGATTTGGCTTAACACCTTTAGGTGTAAGTATATGACCTAAAAATTCGGTTTCCTTCTTTAAGAAGCTACATTTATCAATTTGAATTTTAAGTCCTGCTGTTTTCAAAGTTTGAAATATTTTTGTAATATTTTGTATATGTTCTGATAAAGAAGTACTGAATATTAAGATGTCGTCTAAATAGACAACACAAATTTTATTTATATACTGACGAAGGACTGAATTCATAAGTCGCTGGAAAGTCGAAGGGGCATTTTTAAGCCCAAATGGCATTCTTATGAATTCGTAATGGCCAAAAGGTGTAGAAAAGGCAGTTTTTTTTCTGTCATTTTCATCTACAACAATTTGATGAAAACCTTTGGCAAGATCAATAGAAGAGAAGTATTGAGCTTTGCCCAATTTATCAAGAATTCCTTCCATATTGGGAATTGGAAATTTATCATTAACAGTAATTTCATTTAGCTTCCGATAATCTACAACAATTCGCCATTTTTGGATGCCAGAATTGTCGATCTTCTTTGGCACTACCCATAAAGGACTATTATAAGGTGAATTGCTTTCCTTAATTGTGTTTTGCTCTAACATTTCTTTGATTTGTTTCTTTATTTCTCCTTCGTGAATTTGGGGGTACCTATAAATTTTTGAATATACAGCTCTATCAGTTGATGTAATTATTTCATGTTTAATTTCATGGGTTGCAGAAAGCTTATCAGCCTCTTTATAAAATAAATCTTTGAAACTGTGCAATAACCTCGTTATCAATTGGGTTTCTTCCGAATTTAGATGTCTCAGATTCAATTTTTCTAGGTCGCTGTGTTCAAGTGAGCAAATTTCTACACTATTGTATGGATAGTAATTTCTAAACGGTATATGTTTATCAAGTATAGTAATAAATTTATTAAGTGTGATTTTTCGATCGTCACAATTTTGTAAAACAGTTTCATTTATTGCATTCTTAACAATTAAAGTTTCATCGTCCATAGCTAGGATCTCGAATTTGTTGTTATACTTTAACATACAGTTTTGATAATATACACAGTTTTGAGTTTTTTTCAAATTTTTCAAATCTGTCTCTTCTTCATAAGAATATACGTTATTTGCTATTTCGACAAGATGTTCAATATCAGTATTTATTTCCATGAACTCTTTGTTTGGTATTGGCACTATAGCTTTTACATAGGTTTTAATAAAATTTGTTGGTATTTTAATGGCAATAATTAACTTAGATTTTTCGTATTTCATTATACCTAATTTTAGTAATTTTAGCTTATAAAAATCAATATTGTAACGTTCTATTTCATTGGCCGTCAATATACTAGGGTGTAAAATCTTATGCCTAGCCGCTGATATGTTATCTTGAATTTGATTAAGCCTATTTTCCAAGTATCTGATTTTTTGCATTTGGTCTAAGTATAGCAAATATCTTACAATTTCGCTGTTCCTGGTTTTAATTTCGTTAAAAGCTGCCTTGATTCTTTTTCTGTCTTCTTCTATATTATTTTTTAGTAGGTTTAAAGTGTCATTAAAGTGTAGGTTTATCTGAATTCGTTTATTAACTGTTTCAATAGCGTTGTGATTATTTTCATCCGTAACTTTTAAATGCTGTAAAATTTCTTGACGGTCATCGTCGTCCATTGTGCCAAATAGCCATTTATGTGTTGTCTCGACAATATTTAAAAGTCCTCTTTTTTGTTTAAAATTCACTGGCGAAGGTGTAATTGATTTAACTTTGTCTTTAAGTATTTCTATTTCTTTGAGTAATAAATCCTTATGGACAATATCTAAATTTTTAATATTGGATTCTATTTGTGAAATTATTATATTTATTTCGGTTAAATCTATTAAATGTATTAAGGTAATTGTTTCATTTATTACTTCCACTTCTCTTAATTTAATTTGAGTGTAACCTGTTTCTTCCAATATTTTGTTGACTTGCAATGTCCCTTGAGTCCCTGTTACCAATATCGCTATCACCAGTACGAATGTTGCCACCTGAAAATTTGTTTGGCCTTTTAATATTGGATGTATGAATATTTTGCAATTTCCTTTTTATAAATTTGGGTTCTTCTTTATGCCTCAAACTTTTGTAATTTTTTATAAATCCTTCCAGTCGATTCTCTGAATAGTTTTCCCGTTTTTGGTTTTGTTTATAAATTGTGGTTAACTTTGATCTTTCAATTCAATTTTTTATTAATTTTTGATCAACTTTGTAATTTTGAACTTCTTGTGGAGTAGTTTTTATTGTACTATGGAAAGAATTGTTATAAAATTATATGGCCTTCTGCATTTGAGTTATAACTGGGAGTTTTTCCTCTAGGTTTAATATTCGAATGCGTTCTGTTAGAGTGTATTAAGTCTCTCAATATCAGCATTTCCTGTATGACTGTTTGGTTTAGTTACGTGAAACTCAATTCCTTCCCTAGTTAAAAAATCTCTAACATTTTTGGAATTAAACTCATTGTCAAACACAAACTTTTCAATGGAACCCTAAATTGATAAAAATTCGTTTATTTTGCCAATAATAAATTAGTTTGATTATTCCTATCGGGTAGGTAAAAAGCCACAGCATGTTTTGAAAATTTATCAAGCAAAATTATAAATGAGTGTTTACTATTAACATAAGTATCGACATGAACAATTTTATTAATAGAAGTAGGAGTCTCGGTTAAATGGAATTTATTTTTTATTGGATTTCTATCATATTTTCCTCCAGAGCATATGTCACAGTTATTTATAATTTCATGTATTTTTATTTTTAGTTGAGGATGATAAACCTTGTGCTTCATGCCCTCGTAAGTTACTAATATTGCAGAATGCCCAGTTTCGTACTTATGAAACAGAGATATTTGCTTTCTTAACTCGCTTTCATCCTGGATGTCCTGTGCTAAAAAGCTACATCTTACAAATGATAACCGTTCACTACTTAAGAAATTGTTAATTAAAATTTGCTGTAATTTGTTGTATTCATGATCATTAATTTGGGAAAATATCGCCACTTTTCCTTTATCAAAATTTCTTCGGACTATATTAGTTACATTGTCAGAGTCAATATCTTGTTTATGGATAAAGATTCTTTTGTTTTTGAAAATTTCCATGACCTCAACTTCCTTGTTATTTACTAAAATTAGTTGGTTTTTGAACCTATTTACTATGGTATGTAAAATAGAAATATGATCATTGCAATTCTCTGCCTGAGAATGTACGGTTTCAAGGGAATGGTTGGATTGAACTTCTAGAGTTATATCAGATTGATTTGCTGCTTCTTCAGCATTTAGATTTTTTATTATAAAAGTTTCGTTAAGAGTGATTCCTAAATCATCAGAATCTAACGCGTTTATTTCACACTTTTCGCAATTAATGCGGCTGAGAAAGTCTGCTAATATATTCTCTTTGCCAGCAATGTAATCAATTTTTGCGTCGTATTCCCCTAATTGAACTAGCCATCTCTGTAATCTCGGGCTTATATCTTTACCCGAGTTTTTGACTTGCAACCACTTTAGTGGTTTATGACCGGCTTGGAGATCAAATTCTCTTCCAAAAAGATAAGGTCTATAGTATTTGACTCCCCACACTATTGCCAATAGCTCTTTTTCAATAGTGGAATAATTTTTTTCATGATTATTTAGTGTTCGCGATGCGAATGAAACAGGATGACCATCTTGGGTCAAAACCGCACCAATAGCAAATTGCTGGCGTCAGTGATAAGCTTAAAGCGCTTATTAAAATTTGGATATTTTAAAATAGGCGGATTTGTTATTATATCCTTTAGTTTTTCAAAAGTTATAATATAATTTGGGTCTCTTATGTTGATTTTAGCATTTTTCTTTAAATATGCGATCATGGGGTAAGCTACTTTAGAATAGTCTTTTATAAATTTTCGGTAGAAACCTGTTATTCCTAAAAATGATTTAATGATTCTGCTGGCCAAAAGGTGTAGAAAAGGCAGTTTTTTTTCTGTCATTTTCATCTACAACAATTTGATGAAAACCTTTGGCAAGATCAATAGAAGAGAAGTATTGAGCTTTGCCCAATTTATCAAGAATTCCTTCCATATTGGGAATTGGAAATTTATCATTAACAGTAATTTCATTTAGCTTCCGATAATCTACAACAATTCGCCATTTTTGGATGCCAGAATTGTCGATCTTCTTTGGCACTACCCATAAAGGACTATTATAAGGTGAATTGCTTTCCTTAATTGTGTTTTGCTCTAACATTTCTTTGATTTGTTTCTTTATTTCTCCTTCGTGAATTTGGGGGTACCTATAAATTTTTGAATATACAGCTCTATCAGTTGATGTAATTATTTCATGTTTAATTTCATGGGTTGCAGAAAGCTTATCAGCCTCTTTATAAAATAAATCTTTGAAACTGTGCAATAACCTCGTTATCAATTGGGTTTCTTCCGAATTTAGATGTCTCAGATTCAATTTTTCTAGGTCGCTGTGTTCAAGTGAGCAAATTTCTACACTATTGTATGGATAGTAATTTCTAAACGGTATATGTTTATCAAGTATAGTAATAAATTTATTAAGTGTGATTTTTCGATCGTCACAATTTTGTAAAACAGTTTCATTTATTGCATTCTTAACAATTAAAGTTTCATCGTCCATAGCTAGGATCTCGAATTTGTTGTTATACTTTAACATACAGTTTTGATAATATACACAGTTTTGAGTTTTTTTCAAATTTTTCAAATCTGTCTCTTCTTCATAAGAATATACGTTATTTGCTATTTCGACAAGATGTTCAATATCAGTATTTATTTCCATGAACTCTTTGTTTGGTATTGGCACTATAGCTTTTACATAGGTTTTAATAAAATTTGTTGGTATTTTAATGGCAATAATTAACTTAGATTTTTCGTATTTCATTATACCTAATTTTAGTAATTTTAGCTTATAAAAATCAATATTGTAACGTTCTATTTCATTGGCCGTCAATATACTAGGGTGTAAAATCTTATGCCTAGCCGCTGATATGTTATCTTGAATTTGATTAAGCCTATTTTCCAAGTATCTGATTTTTTGCATTTGGTCTAAGTATAGCAAATATCTTACAATTTCGCTGTTCCTGGTTTTAATTTCGTTAAAAGCTGCCTTGATTCTTTTTCTGTCTTCTTCTATATTATTTTTTAGTAGGTTTAAAGTGTCATTAAAGTGTAGGTTTATCTGAATTCGTTTATTAACTGTTTCAATAGCGTTGTGATTATTTTCATCCGTAACTTTTAAATGCTGTAAAATTTCTTGACGGTCATCGTCGTCCATTGTGCCAAATAGCCATTTATGTGTTGTCCCGACAATATTTAAAAGTCCTCTTTTTTGTTTAAAATTCACTGGCGAAGGTGTAATTGATTTAACTTTGTCTTTAAGTATTTCTATTTCTTTGAGTAATAAATCCTTATGGACAATATCTAAATTTTTAATATTGGATTCTATTTGTGAAATTATTATATTTATTTCGGTTAAATCTATTAAATGTATTACGGTAATTGTTTCATTTATTACTTCCACTTCTCTTAATTTAATTTGAGTGTAACCTGTTTCTTCCAATATTTTGTTGACTTGCAATGTCCCTTGAGTCCCTGTTACCAATATCGCTATCACCAGTACGAATGTTGCCACCTGAAAATTTGTTTGGCCTTTTAATATTGGATGTATGAATATTTTGCAATTTCCTTTTTATAAATTTGGGTTCTTCTTTATGCCTCAAACTTTTGTAATTTTTTATAAATCCTTCCAGTCGATTCTCTGAATAGTTTCCCCGTTTTTGGTTTTGTTTATAAATTGTGGTTAACTTTGATCTTTCAATTCGATTTTTTATTAATTTTTGATCAACTTTGTAATTTTGAACTTCTTGTGGAGTAGTTTTTATTGTACTATGGAAAGAATTGTTATAAAATTATATGGCCTTCTGCATTTGAGTTATAACTGGGAGTTTTTCCTCTAGGTTTAATATTCGAATGCGTTCTGTTAGAGTGTTATTAAGTCTCTCAATATCAGCATTTCCTGTATGACTGTTTGGTTTAGTTACGTGAAACTCAATTCCTTCCCTAGTTAAAAAATCTCTAACATTTTTGGAATTAAACTCATTGTCAAACACAAACTTTTCAATGGAACCCTAAATTGATAAAAATTCGTTTATTTTGCCAATAATAGTTTGATTATTCCTATCGGGTAGGTAAAAAGCCACAGCATGTTTTGAAAATTTATCAAGCAAAATTATAAATGAGTGTTTACTATTAACATAAGTATCGACATGAACAATTTTATTAATAGAAGTAGGAGTCTCGGTTAAATGGAATTTATTTTTTATTGGATTTCTATCATATTTTCCTCCAGAGCATATGTCACAGTTATTTATAATTTCATGTATTTTTATTTTTAGTTGAGGATGATAAACCTTGTGCTTCATGCCCTCGTAAGTTACTAATATTGCAGAATGCCCAGTTTCGTACTTATGAAACAGAGATATTTGCTTTCTTAACTCGCTTTCATCCTGGATGTCCTGTGCTAAAAAGCTACATCTTACAAATGATAACCGTTCACTACTTAAGAAATTGTTAATTAAAATTTGCTGTAATTTGTTGTATTCATGATCATTAATTTGGGAAAATATCGCCACTTTTCCTTTATCAAAATTTCTTCGGACTATATTAGTTACATTGTCAGAGTCAATATCTTGTTTATGGATAAAGATTCTTTTGTTTTTGAAAATTTCCATGACCTCAACTTCCTTGTTATTTACTAAAATTAGTTGGTTTTTGAACCTATTTACTATGGTATGTAAAATAGAAATATGATCATTGCAATTCTCTGCCTGAGAATGTACGGTTTCAAGGGAATGGTTGGATTGAACTTCTAGAGTTAGATCAGATTGATTTGCTGCTTCTTAAGCATTTAGATTTTTTATTATAAAAGTTTCGTTAAGAGTGATTCCTAAATCATCAGAATCTAACGCGTTTATTTCACACTTTTCGCAATTAATGCGGCTGAGAAAGTCTGCTAATATATTCTCTTTGCCAGCAATGTAATCAATTTTTGCGTCGTATCCCCCTAATTGAACTAGCCATCTCTGTAATCTCGGGCTTATATCTTTACCCGAGTTTTTGACTTGCAACCACTTTAGTGGTTTATGACCGGCTTGGAGATCAAATTCTCTTCCAAAAAGATAAGGTCTATAGTATTTGACTCCCCACACTATTGCCAATAGCTCTTTTTCAATAGTGGAATAATTTTTTTCATGATTATTTAGTGTTCGCGATGCGAATGAAACAGGATGACCATCTTGGGTCAAAACCGCACCAATAGCAAAATTGCTGGCGTCAGTGATAAGCTTAAAGCGCTTATTAAAATTTGGATATTTTAAAATAGGCGGATTTGTTATTGTATCCTTTAGTTTTTCAAAAGTTATAATATAATTTGGGTCTCTTATGTTGATTTTAGCATTTTTCTTTAAATATGCGATCATGGGGTAAGCTACTTTAGAATAGTCTTTTATAAATTTTCGGTAGAAACCTGTTATTCCTAAAAATGATTTAATCTGCTTTTGTGATGTCGGAAGCTTCAATTTTTGAATTACTTCGACCTTAGCTGGATTTGGCTTAACACCTTTAGGTGTAAGTATATGACCTAAAAATTCGGTTTCCTTCTTTAAGAAGCTACATTTATCAATTTGAATTTTAAGTCCTGCTGTTTTCAAAGTTTGAAATATTTTTGTAATATTTTGTATATGTTCTGATAAAGAAGTACTGAATATTAAGATGTCGTCTAAATAGACAACACAAATTTTATTTATATACTGACGAAGGACTGAATTCATAAGTCGCTGGAAAGTCGAAGTGGCATTTTTAAGCCCAAATGGCATTCTTATGAATTCGTAATGGCCAAAAGGTGTAGAAAAGGCAGTTTTTTTTCTGTCATTTTCATCTACAACAATTTTATGAAAACCTTTGGCAAGATCAATAGAAGAGAAGTATTGAGCTTTGCCCAATTTATCAAGAATTCCTTCCATATTGGGAATTGGAAATTTATCATTAACAGTAATTTCATTTAGCTTCCGATAATCTACAACAATTCGCCATTTTTGGATGCCAGAATTGTCGATCTTCTTTGGCACTACCCATAAAGGACTATTATAAGGTGAATTGCTTTCCTTAATTGTGTTTTGCTCTAACATTTCTTTGATTTGTTTCTTTATTTCTCCTTCGTGAATTTGGGGGTACCTATAAATTTTTGAATATACAGCTCTATCAGTTGATGTAATTATTTCATGTTTAATTTCATGGGTTGCAGAAAGCTTATCAGCCTCTTTATAAAATAAATCTTTGAAACTGTGCAATAACCTCGTTATCAATTGGGTTTCTTCCGAATTTAGATGTCTCAGATTCAATTTTTCTAGGTCGCTGTGTTCAAGTGAGCAAATTTCTACACTATTGTATGGATAGTAATTTCTAAACGGTATATGTTTATCTAGTATAGTAATAAATTTATTAAGTGTGATTTTTCGATCGTCACAATTTTGTAAAACAGTTTCATTTATTGCATTCTTAACAATTAAAGTTTCATCGTCCATAGCTAGGATCTCGAATTTGTTGTTATACTTTAACATACAGTTTTGATAATATACACAGTTTTGAGTTTTTTTCAAATTTTTCAAATCTGTCTCTTCTTCATAAGAATATACGTTATTTGCTATTTCGACAAGATGTTCAATATCAGTATTTATTTCCATGAACTCTTTGTTTGGTATTGGCACTATAGCTTTTACATAGGTTTTAATAAAATTTGTTGGTATTTTAATGGCAATAATTAACTTAGATTTTTCGTATTTCATTATACCTAATTTTAGTAATTTTAGCTTATAAAAATCAATATTGTAACGTTCTATTTCATTGGCCGTCAATATACTAGGGTGTAAAATCTTATGCCTAGCCGCTGATATGTTATCTTGAATTTGATTAAGCCTATTTTCCAAGTATCTGATTTTTTGCATTTGGTCTAAGTATAGCAAATATCTTACAATTTCGCTATTCCTGGTTTTAATTTCGTTAAAAGCTGCCTTGATTCTTTTTCTGTCTTCTTCTATATTATTTTTTAGTAGGTTTAAAGTGTCATTAAAGTGTAGGTTTATCTGAATTCGTTTATTAACTGTTTCAATAGCGTTGTGATTATTTTCATCCTTAACTTTTAAATGCTGTAAAATTTCTTGACGGTCATCGTCGTCCATTGTGCCAAATAGCCATTTATGTGTTGTCCCGACAATATTTAAAAGTCCTCTTTTTTGTTTAAAATTCACTGGCGAAGGTGTAATTGATTTAACTTTGTCTTTAAGTATTTCTATTTCTTTGAGTAATAAATCCTTATGGACAATATCTAAATTTTTAATATTGGATTCTATTTGTGAAATTATTATATTTATTTCGGTTAAATCTATTAAATGTATTACGGTAATTGTTTCATTTATTACTTCCACTTCTCTTAATTTAATTTGAGTGTAACCTGTTTCTTCCAATATTTTGTTGACTTGCAATGTCCCTTGAGTCCCTGTTACCAATATCGCTATCACCAGTACGAATGCTGCCACCTGAAAATTTGTTTGGCCTTTTAATATTGGATGTATGAATATTTTGCAATTTCCTTTTTATAAATTTGGGTTCTTCTTTATGCCTCAAACTTTTGTAATTTTTTATAAATCCTTCCAGTCGATTCTCTGAATAGTTTTCCCGTTTTTGGTTTTGTTTATAAATTGTGGTTAACTTTGATCTTTCAATTCGATTTTTTATTAATTTTTGATCAACTTTGTAATTTTGAACTTCTTGTGGAGTAGTTTTTATTGTACTATGGAAGGAATTGTTATAAAATTATATGGCCTTCTGCATTTGAGTTATAACTGGGAGTTTTTCCTCTAGGTTTAATATTCGAATGCGTTCTGTTAGAGTGTTATTAAGTCTCTCAATATCAGCATTTCCTGTATGACTGTTTGGTTTAGTTACGTGAAACTCAGTTCCTTCCCTAGTTAAAAAATCTCTAACATTTTTGGAATTAAACTCATTGTCAAACACAAACTTTTCAATGGAACCCTAAATTGATAAAAATTCGTTTATTTTGCCAATAATAGTTTGATTATTCCTATCGGGTAGGTAAAAAGCCACAGCATGTTTTGAAAATTTATCAAGCAAAATTATAAATGAGTGTTTACTATTAACATAAGTATCGACATGAACAATTTTATTAATAGAAGTAGGAGTCTCGGTTAAATGGAATTTATTTTTTATTGGATTTCTATCATATTTTCCTCCAGAGCATATGTCACAGTTATTTATAATTTCATGTATTTTTATTTTTAGTTGAGGATGATAAACCTTGTGCTTCATGCCCTCGTAAGTTACTAATATTGCAGAATGCCCAGTTTCGTACTTATGAAACAGAGATATTTGCTTTCTTAACTCGCTTTCATCCTGGATGTCCTGTGCTAAAAAGCTACATCTTACAAATGATAACCGTTCACTACTTAAGAAATTGTTAATTAAAATTTGCTGTAATTTGTTGTATTCATGATCATTAATTTGGGAAAATATCGCCACTTTTCCTTTATCAAAATTTCTTCGGACTATATTAGTTACATTGTCAGAGTCAATATCTTGTTTATGGATAAAGATTCTTTTGTTTTTGAAAATTTCCATGACCTCAACTTCCTTGTTATTTACTAAAATTAGTTGGTTTTTGAACCTATTTACTATGGTATGTAAAACAGAAATATGATCATTGCAATTCTCTGCCTGAGAATGTACGGTTTCAAGGGAATGGTTGGATTGAACTTCTAGAGTTATATCAGATTGATTTGCTGCTTCTTCAGCATTTAGATTTTTTATTATAAAAGTTTCGTTAAGAGTGATTCCTAAATCATCAGAATCTAACGCGTTTATTTCACACTTTTCGCAATTAATGCGGCTGAGAAAGTCTGCTAATATATTCTCTTTGCCAGCAATGTAATCAATTTTTGCGTCGTATTCCCCTAATTGAACTAGCCATCTCTGTAATCTCGGGCTTATATCTTTACCCGAGTTTTTGACTTGCAACCACTTTAGTGGTTTATGACCGGCTTGGAGATCAAATTCTCTTCCAAAAAGATAAGGTCTATAGTATTTGACTCCCCACACTATTGCCAATAGCTCTTTTTCAATAGTGGAATAATTTTTTTCATGATTATTTAGTGTTCGCGATGCGAATGAAACAGGATGACCATCTTGGGTCAAAACCGCACCAATAGCAAAATTGCTGGCGTCAGTGATAAGCTTAAAGCGCTTATTAAAATTTGGATATTTTAAAATAGGCGGATTTGTTATTGTATCCTTTAGTTTTTCAAAAGTTATAATATAATTTGGGTCTCTTATGTTGATTTTAGCATTTTTCTTTAAATATGCGATCATGGGGTAAGCTACTTTAGAATAGTCTTTTATAAATTTTCGGTAGAAACCTGTTATTCCTAAAAATGATTTAATGATTCTGCTGGCCAAAAGGTGTAGAAAAGGCAGTTTTTTTTCTGTCATTTTCATCTACAACAATTTGATGAAAACCTTTGGCAAGATCAATAGAAGAGAAGTATTGAGCTTTGCCCAATTTATCAAGAATTCCTTCCATATTGGGAATTGGAAATTTATCATTAACAGTAATTTCATTTAGCTTCCGATAATCTACAACAATTCGCCATTTTTGGATGCCAGAATTGTCGATCTTCTTTGGCACTACCCATAAAGGACTATTATAAGGTGAATTGCTTTCCTTAATTGTGTTTTGCTCTAACATTTCTTTGATTTGTTTCTTTATTTCTCCTTCGTGAATTTGGGGGTACCTATAAATTTTTGAATATACAGCTCTATCAGTTGATGTAATTATTTCATGTTTAATTTCATGGGTTGCAGAAAGCTTATCAGCCTCTTTATAAAATAAATCTTTGAAACTGTGCAATAACCTCGTTATCAATTGGGTTTCTTCCGAATTTAGATGTCTCAGATTCAATTTTTCTAGGTCGCTGTGTTCAAGTGAGCAAATTTCTACACTATTGTATGGATAGTAATTTCTAAACGGTATATGTTTATCAAGTATAGTAATAAATTTATTAAGTGTGATTTTTCGATCGTCACAATTTTGTAAAACAGTTTCATTTATTGCATTCTTAACAATTAAAGTTTCATCGTCCATAGCTAGGATCTCGAATTTGTTGTTATACTTTAACATACAGTTTTGATAATATACACAGTTTTGAGTTTTTTTCAAATTTTTCAAATCTGTCTCTTCTTCATAAGAATATACGTTATTTGCTATTTCGACAAGATGTTCAATATCAGTATTTATTTCCATGAACTCTTTGTTTGGTATTGGCACTATAGCTTTTACATAGGTTTTAATAAAATTTGTTGGTATTTTAATGGCAATAATTAACTTAGATTTTTCGTATTTCATTATACCTAATTTTAGTAATTTTAGCTTATAAAAATCAATATTGTAACGTTCTATTTCATTGGCCGTCAATATACTAGGGTGTAAAATCTTATGCCTAGCCGCTGATATGTTATCTTGAATTTGATTAAGCCTATTTTCCAAGTATCTGATTTTTTGCATTTGGTCTAAGTATAGCAAATATCTTACAATTTCGCTGTTCCTGGTTTTAATTTCGTTAAAAGCTGCCTTGATTCTTTTTCTGTCTTCTTCTATATTATTTTTTAGTAGGTTTAAAGTGTCATTAAAGTGTAGGTTTATCTGAATTCGTTTATTAACTGTTTCAATAGCGTTGTGATTATTTTCATCCGTAACTTTTAAATGCTGTAAAATTTCTTGACGGTCATCGTCGTCCATTGTGCCAAATAGCCATTTATGTGTTGTCCCGACAATATTTAAAAGTCCTCTTTTTTGTTTAAAATTCACTGGCGAAGGTGTAATTGATTTAACTTTGTCTTTAAGTATTTCTATTTCTTTGAGTAATAAATCCTTATGGACAATATCTAAATTTTTAATATTGGATTCTATTTGTGAAATTATTATATTTATTTCGGTTAAATCTATTAAATGTATTACGGTAATTGTTTCATTTATTACTTCCACTTCTCTTAATTTAATTTGAGTGTAACCTGTTTCTTCCAATATTTTGTTGACTTGCAATGTCCCTTGAGTCCCTGTTACCAATATCGCTATCACCAGTACGAATGTTGCCACCTGAAAATTTGTTTGGCCTTTTAATATTGGATGTATGAATATTTTGCAATTTCCTTTTTATAAATTTGGGTTCTTCTTTATGCCTCAAACTTTTGTAATTTTTTATAAATCCTTCCAGTCGATTCTCTGAATAGTTTCCCCGTTTTTGGTTTTGTTTATAAATTGTGGTTAACTTTGATCTTTCAATTCGATTTTTTATTAATTTTTGATCAACTTTGTAATTTTGAACTTCTTGTGGAGTAGTTTTTATTGTACTATGGAAAGAATTGTTATAAAATTATATGGCCTTCTGCATTTGAGTTATAACTGGGAGTTTTTCCTCTAGGTTTAATATTCGAATGCGTTCTGTTAGAGTGTTATTAAGTCTCTCAATATCAGCATTTCCTGTATGACTGTTTGGTTTAGTTACGTGAAACTCAATTCCTTCTCAATTCCAACATTTTTGGAATTAAACTCATTGTCAAACACAAACTTTTCAATGGAACCCTAAATTGATAAAAATTCGTTTATTTTGCCAATAATAGTTTGATTATTCCTATCGGGTAGGTAAAAAGCCACAGCATGTTTTGAAAATTTATCAAGCAAAATTATAAATGAGTGTTTACTATTAACATAAGTATCGACATGAACAATTTTATTAATAGAAGTAGGAGTCTCGGTTAAATGGAATTTATTTTTTATTGGATTTCTATCATATTTTCCTCCAGAGCATATGTCACAGTTATTTATAATTTCATGTATTTTTATTTTTAGTTGAGGATGATAAACCTTGTGCTTCATGCCCTCGTAAGTTACTAATATTCCAGAATGCCCAGTTTCGTACTTATGAAACAGAGATATTTGCTTTCTTAACTCGCTTTCATCCTGGGTGTCCTGTGCTAAAAAGCTACATCTTACAAATGATAACCGTTCACTACTTAAGAAATTGTTAATTAAAATTTGCTGTAATTTGTTGTATTCATGATCATTAATTTGGGAAAATATCGCCACTTTTCCTTTATCAAAATTTCTTCGGACTATATTAGTTACATTGTCAGAGTCAATATCTTGTTTATGGATAAAGATTCTTTTGTTTTTGAAAATTTCCATGACCTCAACTTCCTTGTTATTTACTAAAATTAGTTGGTTTTTGAACCTATTTACTATGGTATGTAAAATAGAAATATGATCATTGCAATTCTCTGCCTGAGAATGTACGGTTTCAAGGGAATGGTTGGATTGAACTTCTAGAGTTAGATCAGATTGATTTGCTGCTTCTTAAGCATTTAGATTTTTTATTATAAAAGTTTCGTTAAGAGTGATTCCTAAATCATCAGAATCTAACGCGTTTATTTCACACTTTTCGCAATTAATGCGGCTGAGAAAGTCTGCTAATATATTCTCTTTGCCAGCAATGTAATCAATTTTTGCGTCGTATCCCCCTAATTGAACTAGCCATCTCTGTAATCTCGGGCTTATATCTTTACCCGAGTTTTTGACTTGCAACCACTTTAGTGGTTTATGACCGGCTTGGAGATCAAATTCTCTTCCAAAAAGATAAGGTCTATAGTATTTGACTCCCCACACTATTGCCAATAGCTCTTTTTCAATAGTGGAATAATTTTTTTCATGATTATTTAGTGTTCGCGATGCGAATGAAACAGGATGACCATCTTGGGTCAAAACCGCACCAATAGCAAAATTGCTGGCGTCAGTGATAAGCTTAAAGCGCTTATTAAAATTTGGATATTTTAAAATAGGCGGATTTGTTATTGTATCCTTTAGTTTTTCAAAAGTTATAATATAATTTGGGTCTCTTATGTTGATTTTAGCATTTTTCTTTAAATATGCGATCATGGGGTAAGCTACTTTAGAATAGTCTTTTATAAATTTTCGGTAGAAACCTGTTATTCCTAAAAATGATTTAATCTGCTTTTGTGATGTCGGAAGCTTCAATTTTTGAATTACTTCGACCTTAGCTGGATTTGGCTTAACACCTTTAGGTGTAAGTATATGACCTAAAAATTCGGTTTCCTTCTTTAAGAAGCTACATTTATCAATTTGAATTTTAAGTCCTGCTGTTTTCAAAGTTTGAAATATTTTTGTAATATTTTGTATATGTTCTGATAAAGAAGTACTGAATATTAAGATGTCGTCTAAATAGACAACACAAATTTTATTTATATACTGACGAAGGACTGAATTCATAAGTCGCTGGAAAGTCGAAGTGGCATTTTTAAGCCCAAATGGCATTCTTATGAATTCGTAATGGCCAAAAGGTGTAGAAAAGGCAGTTTTTTTTCTGTCATTTTCATCTACAACAATTTGATGAAAACCTTTGGCAAGATCAATAGAAGAGAAGTATTGAGCTTTGCCCAATTTATCAAGAATTCCTTCCATATTGGGAATTGGAAATTTATCATTAACAGTAATTTCATTTAGCTTCCGATAATCTACAACAATTCGCCATTTTTGGATGCCAGAATTGTCGATCTTCTTTGGCACTACCCATAAAGGACTATTATAAGGTGAATTGCTTTCCTTAATTGTGTTTTGCTCTAACATTTCTTTGATTTGTTTCTTTATTTCTCCTTCGTGAATTTGGGGGTACCTATAAATTTTTGAATATACAGCTCTATCAGTTGATGTAATTATTTCATGTTTAATTTCATGGGTTGCAGAAAGCTTATCAGCCTCTTTATAAAATAAATCTTTGAAACTGTGCAATAACCTCGTTATCAATTGGGTTTCTTCCGAATTTAGATGTCTCAGATTCAATTTTTCTAGGTCGCTGTGTTCAAGTGAGCAAATTTCTACACTATTGTATGGATAGTAATTTCTAAACGGTATATGTTTATCTAGTATAGTAATAAATTTATTAAGTGTGATTTTTCGATCGTCACAATTTTGTAAAACAGTTTCATTTATTGCATTCTTAACAATTAAAGTTTCATCGTCCATAGCTAGGATCTCGAATTTGTTGTTATACTTTAACATACAGTTTTGATAATATACACAGTTTTGAGTTTTTTTCAAATTTTTCAAATCTGTCTCTTCTTCATAAGAATATACGTTATTTGCTATTTCGACAAGATGTTCAATATCAGTATTTATTTCCATGAACTCTTTGTTTGGTATTGGCACTATAGCTTTTACATAGGTTTTAATAAAATTTGTTGGTATTTTAATGGCAATAATTAACTTAGATTTTTCGTATTTCATTATACCTAATTTTAGTAATTTTAGCTTATAAAAATCAATATTGTAACGTTCTATTTCATTGGCCGTCAATATACTAGGGTGTAAAATCTTATGCCTAGCCGCTGATATGTTATCTTGAATTTGATTAAGCCTATTTTCCAAGTATCTGATTTTTTGCATTTGGTCTAAGTATAGCAAATATCTTACAATTTCGCTATTCCTGGTTTTAATTTCGTTAAAAGCTGCCTTGATTCTTTTTCTGTCTTCTTCTATATTATTTTTTAGTAGGTTTAAAGTGTCATTAAAGTGTAGGTTTATCTGAATTCGTTTATTAACTGTTTCAATAGCGTTGTGATTATTTTCATCCTTAACTTTTAAATGCTGTAAAATTTCTTGACGGTCATCGTCGTCCATTGTGCCAAATAGCCATTTATGTGTTGTCCCGACAATATTTAAAAGTCCTCTTTTTTGTTTAAAATTCACTGGCGAAGGTGTAATTGATTTAACTTTGTCTTTAAGTATTTCTATTTCTTTGAGTAATAAATCCTTATGGACAATATCTAAATTTTTAATATTGGATTCTATTTGTGAAATTATTATATTTATTTCGGTTAAATCTATTAAATGTATTACGGTAATTGTTTCATTTATTACTTCCACTTCTCTTAATTTAATTTGAGTGTAACCTGTTTCTTCCAATATTTTGTTGACTTGCAATGTCCCTTGAGTCCCTGTTACCAATATCGCTATCACCAGTACGAATGCTGCCACCTGAAAATTTGTTTGGCCTTTTAATATTGGATGTATGAATATTTTGCAATTTCCTTTTTATAAATTTGGGTTCTTCTTTATGCCTCAAACTTTTGTAATTTTTTATAAATCCTTCCAGTCGATTCTCTGAATAGTTTTCCCGTTTTTGGTTTTGTTTATAAATTGTGGTTAACTTTGATCTTTCAATTCGATTTTTTATTAATTTTTGATCAACTTTGTAATTTTGAACTTCTTGTGGAGTAGTTTTTATTGTACTATGGAAGGAATTGTTATAAAATTATATGGCCTTCTGCATTTGAGTTATAACTGGGAGTTTTTCCTCTAGGTTTAATATTCGAATGCGTTCTGTTAGAGTGTTATTAAGTCTCTCAATATCAGCATTTCCTGTATGACTGTTTGGTTTAGTTACGTGAAACTCAGTTCCTTCTCTAGTTAAAAAATCTCTAACATTTTTGGAATTAAACTCATTGTCAAACACAAACTTTTCAATGGAACCCTAAATTGATAAAAATTCGTTTATTTTGCCAATAATAGTTTGATTATTCCTATCGGGTAGGTAAAAAGCCACAGCATGTTTTGAAAATTTATCAAGCAAAATTATAAATGAGTGTTTACTATTAACATAAGTATCGACATGAACAATTTTATTAATAGAAGTAGGAGTCTCGGTTAAATGGAATTTATTTTTTATTGGATTTCTATCATGTTTTCCTCCAGAGCATATGTCACAGTTATTTATAATTTCATGTATTTTTATTTTTAGTTGAGGATGATAAACCTTGTGCTTCATGCCCTCGTAAGTTACTAATATTGCAGAATGCCCAGTTTCGTACTTATGAAACAGAGATATTTGCTTTCTTAACTCGCTTTCATCCTGGATGTCCTGTGCTAAAAAGCTACATCTTACAAATGATAACCGTTCACTACTTAAGAAATTGTTAATTAAAATTTGCTGTAATTTGTTGTATTCATGATCATTAATTTGGGAAAATATCGCCACTTTTCCTTTATCAAAATTTCTTCGGACTATATTAGTTACATTGTCAGAGTCAATATCTTGTTTATGGATAAAGATTCTTTTGTTTTTGAAAATTTCCATGACCTCAACTTCCTTGTTATTTACTAAAATTAGTTGGTTTTTGAACCTATTTACTATGGTATGTAAAATAGAAATATGATCATTGCAATTCTCTGCCTGAGAATGTACGGTTTCAAGGGAATGGTTGGATTGAACTTCTAGAGTTATATCAGATTGATTTGCTGCTTCTTCAGCATTTAGATTTTTTATTATAAAAGTTTCGTTAAGAGTGATTCCTAAATCATCAGAATCTAACGCGTTTATTTCACACTTTTCGCAATTAATGCGGCTGAGAAAGTCTGCTAATATAAGTTAACACATAATAATTTTGGCACATGACAACAACACCAGCAATAACCCATGTTGCGGCTCTAATAACAAAGTAGTCGCAACAATAAATGTAACAATATCCACCATATCCGCAGAGCAAGCAATGCAGCAGGCAGTTAGGCAGCGATCCCACGTTCAAGCAGCGAGCGTAAGCCGATATCACCAACATTGCAGCAGGCAGTTAGGCAGCGATCCCACGTTCAAGCAGCGAGCGTAAGCCGATATCACCAACATACGGCAGACGCTCTATCAGCAACTTCTAGTCACGCGTTGTCCACATGCAATAGCTAGTGTTAGTGGTAGAAGTGTAGGCATTTAGACGCTAACGTCGCCCTTTGTAAACTAGTTGTTATAACTCTTCCGCTGAGACCGGCTGCCCTTGCATTAGCAAGGGAAATAAATAAATTGGTGTTTTATCAAAATAATTAACTGGCGCCCAACGTGGGGCCAAACTAGAAAAATCCTTGTAAAGGACTCGCGAGTTTTGGCCGTGGGTTCGGACCCACCTCCTAAAAATCAAAAAATTTCTTTTTTAAAACTACCACTATAGAAGTGCCACAATAAAAAAAGGGCCACCATAGAAGTGTTACAATAAATCAAAAAATTTCTTTTTTAAAACGTTGAGACTAAGTACCACTATAGAAGTGCCACAATAAAAAGTGCCACCATAGAAGTGTTACAATAAATCAAAAAAAAAATCAAAAAAATTTTCTTTTTTAAAACGTTGAGACTAAGTACCACTATAGAAGTGCCACAATAAAAAGTGCCACCATAGAAGTGTTACAATAAATCAAAAAAAAAAATCAAAAAAAATTTTCTTTTTTAAAACGTTGAGACTAAGTACCACTATAGAAGTGCCACAATAAAAAGTGCCACCATAGAAGTGCTACAATAAACCAGAAAAATTATATAAAGGACTAAGTGTCACCATAGAAGTGCCACAATACAAATAAAACCATCATCAGGTGAAAATACAAAGAAACCGCCAAAGTAAAAAAAAACTACGAATAAAATCATCAAGTGAAAATACTTAAAGAAATTTTGAAGCAAAAAATTTTAAGCAAAATAAAACCACCAAAAACAATTAAGGCTTTGCACGCCACGCCGAGGCGTTGCCAGCGAGGGACAACCCAACAACCAGCGAGGGACAATCCACAAACCAACGACCAGCGAGGGACAATCCAGCAAGCATCTTAATATGGACCTATTTTTACTATTTTTATATTTGTAAGTGGAAACTTAGTAGCCGTATTTTAATACATAACAATATAATTCTAAATTGTAAACTATAAATAAATACCCAAGGGCTCAGATCTAATAGAGATATAGAGATTTCCAATTAGAAATTTTAGTCAGGGTAGATTTACTTTAAAAACAATGGACGCACAAACTCTCCAAACTGTCCTGACTACGGCAATCCGGACTGCAACTGAACATTCCAGACGGGAATTTCAGAATCGCTTAGACGAAATCACAAGTAGACTGGCCAGAATTGAGACCCCAACACAGGTGGTTCAGTATGAGCCAGTTACAATTGAACCAAATGTAACATGTGACGAATCCTTAGACTTAGTAAAGACCATGCCAGAATTCAAGGGCGATCCTACCCGTTATGTCTCCTGGAGACAAGCGGCGCACACTGCCTATAAAGTATTCGAGCAATTCCAAGGTAGCTCCAGGCATTACCAGGCAGTAGGTATAATAAGGAATAAAGTAGTAGGAGCAGCGGATAGTGTTCTTTCATCCTTCAATACAGTCCTGAACTTCAAGGCAATTATCGCACGGTTAGACTTCGCATACGCCGACAAAAGACCTATTCATCTAATAGAACAGGAGTTATCTACCTTAAGACAGGGTAAAGCGTCAGTAGTAGGATTTTACGATGAGGTTGAGAGGAAGTTGACCCTCATAATAAACAAGACGATCATGACCCATGGCGGGAACACCACCTTAATAGAATCGCTAAATAGTAAATACCGCGAGGACGCTCTCCGCGTTTTCATTTCTGGACTCAATCGTCCTCTGTGCGATATACTCTTTTCCTCAAGGCCTAATGATCTCCCCTCTGCGTTGGCCTTAGCACAGGAGCTCGAATCAAATCAAGCTCGATCCATGTTCGCTCAGTCCTTTAATAGGCAAACAATACAAGGTCCCAGTCACTACCCGTATTTCCCACAGTACCATAGGATTCACCCTAACCAACAACGACAAACTCAGACACAACCGATTGTACCAATGGAAGTAGATCCATCCCTCTCAAGGCTCAGGCAGAACATACCGCAACCAACGAATGGTAATAATGAGAGGTTCCGTCAAGGAGCCTATCCAAGGACACCTCGTCCAAGTATTGGCAACTCCGGAAACCCAGGTAGCTTGCTCAACCGAAACACCACCCGGACCTTTAGACAACAGGGACCGACTCCTCCCCTACCCAGAGAAAGGCCAGAGAAGAGGTCACACGGGAGTGACCAACAGCCAATTCAGAAGGTACAACGTATAAACAACCTTGTCCAGGAACAGGACGAACTCGAGGGAAAATATAGCGACGATGCATATTATGACAATTACTTCCATAATGAAGGATACGAAGAGTGGAACCCAGTTGAGTGTCAAGATGAACCAAAGGACGACGTGAATTTTTTAGGACGAAATCCCTCTTGCCCTATGTCGAACGGACAATCAGGGGAAGAGGCATAAAATTCCTTATCGACACAGGTGCCGCAAAGAGCTATGTAAAACCGCTCAAGGACCTAAAGGGAATTAAGCCCGTGAGTCACACCTTTACGGTGAAATCAATCCATGGCACCACTAAGATTGATAAATATTGTACTATAAACATTTTTAGTAGAAACACCAAATTTTTCATCCTACCCAGTCTTGACACCTTTGACGGCATTATAGGTTTCGACCTACTTAAAGAAGTGAATGGTAAAATTGATTTGATGAGTGAGCTTTTAAGTTACGACGGTGGACAGGAAAAACTTTTGTATCACGATTGTCCTGCCATTAATAAACTAATAGAAACAGAGGTCGAAATGCCAAAGCACGAATTAGGCATTCCTACATTATTAAAACGACACTCTAGAGTCTTCGCGGACCCTAACGAAGCACTTCCATATAACACTGGCATTGTAGGAACAATAAGGACCACCGACGATCTTCCCGTTTACTCTAGAAGCTACCCATATCCTATAGCTTCAGCCGAATTCGTCAACAAAGAAATAGCGAATTTGTTACAAGACGGTATAATAAGACCATCCCGTTCTCCTTACAACAATCCAATTTGGGTAGTAAGTAAGAAGGGCATCGATGAAGATGGTAATAGAAAGTCAAGACTCGTTATTGACTTTAGGAAGCTAAATTTAAAAACAGTAAGTGACAAATACCCAATTCCTGACACGTCTGTAATTTTGTCAAATATGGGAAAGGCTAGGTTTTTTTCAACGATAGACCTTAAGTCTGGTTTTCACCAGATTAAACTGGCTGAAAGGGATCGAGAAAAAACGGCATTTTCGGTCAATAATGGCAAGTACGAATTCTGCAGACTTCCCTTTGGACTGAAAAATGCTCCCAGCATTTTTCAGAGGGCCATTGACGATGTACTTAGGGCAGAAATCGGAAAAATATGCCACGTCTACGTAGATGATGTCATCATTTTTTCAGAAAGCGCTGAACAACACTTAAAGGACATCGATCAAGTATTGAACAAACTCTACTCTGCTAACATGCGAGTATCCGCCGACAAGTCTAAATTCTTTCAGGAAAGTGTCGAGTTTCTAGGTTTTACGGTATCCAAAGAAGGTATCAGGAGATGCCCTGATAAAGTCAAGGACATTTTGGACTTTGCCACTCCCAAATCACTAAGAGCTCTACGATCCTTTTTGGGATTAGCTGGCTATTACAGACGGTTTGTAAAGGACTACGCCTCGATTACAAAGCCCCTAACAAAATACCTACGTGGGGAAAATGGGAACATTGGCGCTAACCAATCCCGGAAAATAGAAATAAAGTTAGATGAAGAAGCACTCAGCGCGTTTAGAAAAGTTAAAAATATTCTTGCGTCAGAGGATGTACTTCTCCTTTATCCCGACTACAAACAACCATTTGACTTAACAACTGATGCCTCTTCACACGCCATAGGCGCCGTTTTGTCCCAAAATGGCAGACCTATCACAATGATTTCAAGAACCCTTTCTCCTACAGAAGAAATCTACGCAACCAACGAAAGAGAACTCTTAGCGATTGTTTGGGCCCTACAAAAACTTCGTAATTATTTGTACGGCGTAAAGCGCCTGAACATCTTCACGGACCACCAACCGCTCACCTTTGCTTTATCCGACAAAAATCCGAATGCAAAGATGAAAAGGTGGCGCGCCTTTGTGGAGGAATACGCGCCAACGTTCCATTACAAACCAGGCAAGGAAAATTTTGTTGCTGATGCGCTCTCACGGCAACACATAAACACACTAGGTCACGATCTGGACTCGGAAAGCATGGTCGCTAACAGTGAGTTATCATTGACTCAAACGATACCCACAGTGAAAAACCCGATTAACTGCTTCCAAACCCAAATTATTCTGGAAGAAGGGAAGACATTACCAGTTAGCACGACCATTATTTTTAGGACACGAGTGAGGCACAGGGTTTCTTTTAATAACTTAGGTGACTTAATGAAATCTTTAAAACAGTGTGTTAATCCGAACGTTGTTAACGGATTGCTGTGCGAACTACCTATTCTGGCGCAGGTCCAAAACGAACTTATCGCAGCCTTTCCAACGGTAAAATTCCGTCACACCACAAAGCAGGTTATCGACGTTTTTAATAAGGAAGATCAGCGGGAAATCCTCCAAACCGAACACAACCGCGCACATAGATCCCTACGCGAAAACGAACAACAAGTTCTCGAAAATTACTACTTTCCTGACTTGCGGAAAATCTTAAAAGAAATAGTCTCAAATTGCAAAGTATGCCATGAAGCAAAATATCAGCGACATCCCCCCAAGCCTGAAATTGGATCAACTCCCATACCTTCTTACCCAGGAGAAATACTTCACGTTGATATTTATGCAACGGACAAGACACATTTTCTCACAACAATAGATAAATTCTCCAAATTCGCAATAGTTTTTCCAATCAAATCTAGGGCCATAGTAGATATTAAAGAACCAATTTATGAACTTCTAAATTTTTACAAAAATACTAAAGTGCTTGTCTGCGACAACGAAAGGTCACTAAATTCAGAAACTATCAGATCAATTCTAAAAAACCACTTCGGAGTCACAATCTACACCACACCACCCGCACACAGTGCGACTAACGGTCAGGTAGAGAGGTTCCACAGTACGCTTACTGAAATTGCACGCTGTCAAAAGCTTGAGACTTGCATCTCTGACACGTCGGAACTAATTCTGCTAGCAACGGCTAAGTACAACCGCACCATCCATTCTGTAACAAACAGGAAGCCTATAGATATCATTCATGCAACACCGAACGAACTCGTAAACGAAATAAAAAGCAGACTCATACGCACCCAAAAAACAGACTTACAGAGAAACAATATAAAAAGACAAACAATGCAATACAAACCAGGAGAAAAAGTTTTTGTAAAGACTAATAAGAGAATAGGTAACAAATTCACTAAGCTTTACATCGAAAAAATAATCCAAAGAGATATGGGTACCTTTGTATTGATCGACGGACGCAAAGTTCACAAAACCAACTTGAAGAACTGAAAATTCTTCTTTCTTCCTTAGGAAGACTTTACTCTTGACAAAGGACCATTGGACTGAGGCAAAAATACTTAATTACACCAGTTCATACTACATTCCTATCACTACTGGTAGAGTAGCCATACATGAACTGAACGGATTTCTTGTACATAAAACCAACCTATCGAATTATGAGGCAATAGTTGATGATACGAACAGACTCTTGGACCAATTTCCACAAACACATATAAAACGACTCTTACAAAATGACGCGGAGCAGATTACCCAACTACTCGACGCAGTAAGACTTCATCACCGACAGGCTCGTAGTATTAACGTGTTGGGAACTGCATTAAAATACATCGCAGGAACGCCGGACTTCGATGATTTCCAGGAGATTAAGACCAAAACTGAGACCTTAATAGAATCTCATGAACAACAAATATCGATAAATTCTAAAACACAGAAAAGAATAAATGAACTGACAAAAACTGTTAATGAACTATTAAGAACTTCTAAAAAAATACAGATAGATACAGGCAATCTATTTGCTTTAGCCTCTGCGAGAAATAGGGCAGTAATAATGGAATTGGAAACAATTATAACATCTGTCACCTTAGGGAAAATAAATGTTATTAACCCGATTTTGTTGAATGGTTTAGAAATTAATGATATTTTAGCAGCTGAGCACTCTACCAATGTTAGCATAAGTGACATACTACAAGTATCTAAAATTAAGATATTCCAAGATATGCAATGTATTTATTTCATTATTAAATTTCCGAAAATAACTAGTGTTTGTAACTATAGCCTGTGGTACACACTGAGAAGATACTTTCTTTGGAAACCGATGCAGTAGCTGAGTGCTCCGGAAGATATGTTCCAGTCCATAATTGCAGAGAAACCATGATGGCGAGTTTTTGCCAGCCCTTGCAAGAGAGTCCTTGCGCAATGCAACTTCTAAATAAACACTCTGCAAACTGTAAGTCGAAATCAGCCGATCAGATAGTAGTTGCTGAAGAAATCGATAATGGGATTGTATTAATAAATAACCAACCCGCGTCGATATTTGACGGGAACCTTACAGAGTTGACCAAAGGCACTTTTCTAATTACTTTTGAAGGAGAAATAACTATTAATACCACCACTTACACCAACTGGAATAAAATAGCCCGTTCGCGTCCAGAAGCCGCTCCCGCTCAGAATATTAACTTTACCGATCACATATCGGTACTATCACTTCCTTACCTGCAAAAAATCAACATAAGAAATCTGAAGCACATATCGCAGTTGCAGGGACTGATCAATACGCGATCAGTTCAATCCATAAGCTCTTTGATAGTCCTTGGAATAGCTGTCATGGTAATTACCGCGCTTATCTCCATTAAACAATGGAACAACAAAGTAAGGTTGAACAAGGCCATAAAGGAAGCCGAGGACGGCTTCACTTCAAGTGGGGGAGTAGTTAACACATAATAATTTTGGCACATGACAACAACACCAGCAATAACCCATGTTGCGGCTCTAATAACAAAGTAGTCGCAACAATAAATGTAACAATATCCACCATATCCGCAGAGCAAGCAATGCAGCAGGCAGTTAGGCAGCGATCCCACGTTCAAGCAGCGAGCGTAAGCCGATATCACCAACATTGCAGCAGGCAGTTAGGCAGCGATCCCACGTTCAAGCAGCGAGCGTAAGCCGATATCACCAACATACGGCAGACGCTCTATCAGCAACTTCAAGTCACGCGTTGTCCACATGCAATAGCTAGTGTTAGTGGTAGAAGTGTAGGCATTTAGACGCTAACGTCGCCCTTTGTAAACTAGTTGTTATAACTCTTCCGCTGAGACCGGCTGCCCTTGCATTAGCAAGGGAAATAAATAAATTGGTGTTTTATCAAAATAATTAACTTATATTCTCTTTGCCAGCAATGTAATCAATTTTTGCGTCGTATTCCCCTAATTGAACTAGCCATCTCTGTAATCTCGGGCTTATATCTTTACCCGAGTTTTTGACTTGCAACCACTTTAGTGGTTTATGACCGGCTTGGAGATCCAATTCTCTTCCAAAAAGATAAGGTCTATAGTATTTGACTCCCCACACTATTGCCAATAGCTCTTTTTCAATAGTGGAATAATTTTTTTCATGATTATTTAGTGTTCGCGATGCGAATGAAACAGGATGACCATCTTGGGTCAAAACCGCACCAATAGCAAAATTGCTGGCGTCAGTGATAAGCTTAAAGCGCTTATTAAAATTTGGATATTTTAAAATAGGCGGATTTGTTATTGTATCCTTTAGTTTTTCAAAAGTTATAATATAATTTGGGTCTCTTATGTTGATTTTAGCATTTTTCTTTAAATATGCGATCATGGGGTAAGCTACTTTAGAATAGTCTTTTATAAATTTTCGGTAGAAACCTGTTATTCCTAAAAATGATTTAATCTGCTTTTGTGATGTCGGAAGCTTCAATTTTTGAATTACTTCGACCTTAGCTGGATTTGGCTTAACACCTTTAGGTGTAAGTATATGACCTAAAAATTCGGTTTCCTTCTTTAAGAAGCTACATTTATCAATTTGAATTTTAAGTCCTGCTGTTTTCAAAGTTTGAAATATTTTTGTAATATTTTGTATATGTTCTGATAAAGAAGTACTGAATATTAAGATGTCGTCTAAATAGACAACACAAATTTTATTTATATACTGACGAAGGACTGAATTCATAAGTCGCTGGAAAGTCGAAGTGGCATTTTTAAGCCCAAATGGCATTCTTATGAATTCGTAATGGCCAAAAGGTGTAGAAAAGGCAGTTTTTTTTCTGTCATTTTCATCTACAACAATTTTATGAAAACCTTTGGCAAGATCAATAGAAGAGAAGTATTGAGCTTTGCCCAATTTATCAAGAATTCCTTCCATATTGGGAATTGGAAATTTATCATTAACAGTAATTTCATTTAGCTTCCGATAATCTACAACAATTCGCCATTTTTGGATGCCAGAATTGTCGATCTTCTTTGGCACTACCCATAAAGTACTATTATAAGGTGAATTGCTTTCCTTAATTGTGTTTTGCTCTAACATTTCTTTGATTTGTTTCTTTATTTCTCCTTCGTGAATTTGGGGGTACCTATAAATTTTTGAATATACAGCTCTATCAGTTGATGTAATTATTTCATGTTTAATTTCATGGGTTGCAGAAAGCTTATCAGCCTCTTTATAAAATAAATCTTTGAAACTGTGCAATAACCTCGTTATCAATTGGGTTTCTTCCGAATTTAGATGTCTCAGATTCAATTTTTCTAGGTCGCTGTGTTCAAGTGAGCAAATTTCTACACTATTGTATGGATAGTAATTTCTAAACGGTATATGTTTATCTAGTATAGTAATAAATTTATTAAGTGTGATTTTTCGATCGTCACAATTTTGTAAAACAGTTTCATTTATTGCATTCTTAACAATTAAAGTTTCATCGTCCATAGCTAGGATCTCGAATTTGTTATTATACTTTAACATACAGTTTTGATAATATACACAGTTTTGAGTTTTTTTCAAATTTTTCAAATCTGTCTCTTCTTCATAAGAATATACGTTATTTGCTATTTCGACAAGATGTTCAATATCAGTATTTATTTCCATGAACTCTTTGTTTGGTATTGGCACTATAGCTTTTACATAGGTTTTAATAAAATTTGTTGGTATTTTAATGGCAATAATTAACTTAGATTTTTCGTATTTCATTATACCTAATTTTAGTAATTTTAGCTTATAAAAATCAATATTGTAACGTTCTATTTCATTGGCCGTCAATATACTAGGGTGTAAAATCTTATGCCTAGCCGCTGATATGTTATCTTGAATTTGATTAAGCCTATTTTCCAAGTATCTGATTTTTTGCATTTGGTCTAAGTATAGCAAATATCTTACAATTTCGCTATTCCTGGTTTTAATTTCGTTAAAAGCTGCCTTGATTCTTTTTCTGTCTTCTTCTATATTATTTTTTAGTAGGTTTAAAGTGTCATTAAAGTGTAGGTTTATCTGAATTCGTTTATTAACTGTTTCAATAGCGTTGTGATTATTTTCATCCGTAACTTTTAAATGCTGTAAAATTTCTTGACGGTCATCGTCGTCCATTGTGCCAAATAGCCATTTATGTGTTGTCCCGACAATATTTAAAAGTCCTCTTTTTTGTTTAAAATTCACTGGCGAAGGTGTAATTGATTTAACTTTGTCTTTAAGTATTTCTATTTCTTTGAGTAATAAATCCTTATGGACAATATCTAAATTTTTAATATTGGATTCTATTTGTGAAATTATTATATTTATTTCGGTTAAATCTATTAAATGTATTACGGTAATTGTTTCATTTATTACTTCCACTTCTCTTAATTTAATTTGAGTGTAACCTGTTTCTTCCAATATTTTGTTGACTTGCAATGTCCCTTGAGTCCCTGTTACCAATATCGCTATCACCAGTACGAATGTTGCCACCTGAAAATTTGTTTGGCCTTTTAATATTGGATGTATGAATATTTTGCAATTTCCTTTTTATAAATTTGGGTTCTTCTTTATGCCTCAAACTTTTGTAATTTTTTATAAATCCTTCCAGTCGATTCTCTGAATAGTTTTCCCGTTTTTGGTTTTGTTTATAAATTGTGGTTAACTTTGATCTTTCAATTCGATTTTTTATTAATTTTTGATCAACTTTGTAATTTTGAACTTCTTGTGGAGTAGTTTTTATTGTACTATGGAAAGAATTGTTATAAAATTATATGGCCTTCTGCATTTGAGTTATAACTGGGAGTTTTTCCTCTAGGTTTAATATTCGAATGCGTTCTGTTAGAGTGTTATTAAGTCTCTCAATATCAGCATTTCCTGTATGACTGTTTGGTTTAGTTACGTGAAACTCAATTCCTTCCCTAGTTAAAAAATCTCTAACATTTTTGGAATTAAACTCATTGTCAAACACAAACTTTTCAATGGAACCCTAAATTGATAAAAATTCGTTTATTTTGCCAATAATAGTTTGATTATTCCTATCGGGTAGGTAAAAAGCCACAGCATGTTTTGAAAATTTGTCAAGCAAAATTATAAATGAGTGTTTACTATTAACATAAGTATCGACATGAACAATTTTATTAATAGAAGTAGGAGTCTCGGTTAAATGGAATTTATTTTTTATTGGATTTCTATCATATTTTCCTCCAGAGCATATGTCACAGTTATTTATAATTTCATGTATTTTTATTTTTAGTTGAGGATGATAAACCTTGTGCTTCATGCCCTCGTAAGTTACTAATATTCCAGAATGCCCAGTTTCGTACTTATGAAACAGAGATATTTGCTTTCTTAACTCGCTTTCATCCTGGATGTCCTGTGCTAAAAAGCTACATCTTACAAATGATAACCGTTCACTACTTAAGAAATTGTTAATTAAAATTTGCTGTAATTTGTTGTATTCATGATCATTAATTTGGGAAAATATCGCCACTTTTCCTTTATCAAAATTTCTTCGGACTATATTAGTTACATTGTCAGAGTCAATATCTTGTTTATGGATAAAGATTCTTTTGTTTTTGAAAATTTCCATGACCTCAACTTCCTTGTTATTTACTAAAATTAGTTGGTTTTTGAACCTATTTACTATGGTATGTAAAATAGAAATATGATCATTGCAATTCTCTGCCTGAGAATGTACGGTTTCAAGGGAATGGTTGGATTGAACTTCTAGAGTTATATCAGATTGATTTGCTGCTTCTTCAGCATTTAGATTTTTTATTATAAAAGTTTCGTTAAGAGTGATTCCTAAATCATCAGAATCTAACGCGTTTATTTCACACTTTTCGCAATTAATGCGGCTGAGAAAGTCTGCTAATATAAGTTAACACATAATAATTTTGGCACATGACAACAACACCAGCAATAACCCATGTTGCGGCTCTAATAACAAAGTAGTCGCAACAATAAATGTAACAATATCCACCATATCCGCAGAGCAAGCAATGCAGCAGGCAGTTAGGCAGCGATCCCACGTTCAAGCAGCGAGCGTAAGCCGATATCACCAACATTGCAGCAGGCAGTTAGGCAGCGATCCCACGTTCAAGCAGCGAGCGTAAGCCGATATCACCAACATACGGCAGACGCTCTATCAGCAACTTCTAGTCACGCGTTGTCCACATGCAATAGCTAGTGTTAGTGGTAGAAGTGTAGGCATTTAGACGCTAACGTCGCCCTTTGTAAACTAGTTGTTATAACTCTTCCGCTGAGACCGGCTGCCCTTGCATTAGCAAGGGAAATAAATAAATTGGTGTTTTATCAAAATAATTAACTGGCGCCCAACGTGGGGCCAAACTAGAAAAATCCTTGTAAAGGACTCGCGAGTTTTGGCCGTGGGTTCGGACCCACCTCCTAAAAATCAAAAAATTTCTTTTTTAAAACTACCACTATAGAAGTGCCACAATAAAAAAAGGGCCACCATAGAAGTGTTACAATAAATCAAAAAATTTCTTTTTTAAAACGTTGAGACTAAGTACCACTATAGAAGTGCCACAATAAAAAGTGCCACCATAGAAGTGTTACAATAAATCAAAAAAAAAATCAAAAAAATTTTCTTTTTTAAAACGTTGAGACTAAGTACCACTATAGAAGTGCCACAATAAAAAGTGCCACCATAGAAGTGTTACAATAAATCAAAAAAAAAAAATCAAAAAAAATTTTCTTTTTTAAAACGTTGAGACTAAGTACCACTATAGAAGTGCCACAATAAAAAGTGCCACCATAGAAGTGCTACAATAAACCAGAAAAATTATATAAAGGACTAAGTGTCACCATAGAAGTGCCACAATACAAATAAAACCATCATCAGGTGAAAATACAAAGAAACCGCCAAAGTAAAAAAAAACTACGAATAAAATCATCAAGTGAAAATACTTAAAGAAATTTTGAAGCAAAAAATTTTAAGCAAAATAAAACCACCAAAAACAATTAAGGCTTTGCACGCCACGCCGAGGCGTTGCCAGCGAGGGACAACCCAACAACCAGCGAGGGACAATCCACAAACCAACGACCAGCGAGGGACAATCCAGCAAGCATCTTAATATGGACCTATTTTTACTATTTTTATATTTGTAAGTGGAAACTTAGTAGCCGTATTTTAATACATAACAATATAATTCTAAATTGTAAACTATAAATAAATACCCAAGGGCTCAGATCTAATAGAGATATAGAGATTTCCAATTAGAAATTTTAGTCAGGGTAGATTTACTTTAAAAACAATGGACGCACAAACTCTCCAAACTGTCCTGACTACGGCAATCCGGACTGCAACTGAACATTCCAGACGGGAATTTCAGAATCGCTTAGACGAAATCACAAGTAGACTGGCCAGAATTGAGACCCCAACACAGGTGGTTCAGTATGAGCCAGTTACAATTGAACCAAATGTAACATGTGACGAATCCTTAGACTTAGTAAAGACCATGCCAGAATTCAAGGGCGATCCTACCCGTTATGTCTCCTGGAGACAAGCGGCGCACACTGCCTATAAAGTATTCGAGCAATTCCAAGGTAGCTCCAGGCATTACCAGGCAGTAGGTATAATAAGGAATAAAGTAGTAGGAGCAGCGGATAGTGTTCTTTCATCCTTCAATACAGTCCTGAACTTCAAGGCAATTATCGCACGGTTAGACTTCGCATACGCCGACAAAAGACCTATTCATCTAATAGAACAGGAGTTATCTACCTTAAGACAGGGTAAAGCGTCAGTAGTAGGATTTTACGATGAGGTTGAGAGGAAGTTGACCCTCATAATAAACAAGACGATCATGACCCATGGCGGGAACACCACCTTAATAGAATCGCTAAATAGTAAATACCGCGAGGACGCTCTCCGCGTTTTCATTTCTGGACTCAATCGTCCTCTGTGCGATATACTCTTTTCCTCAAGGCCTAATGATCTCCCCTCTGCGTTGGCCTTAGCACAGGAGCTCGAATCAAATCAAGCTCGATCCATGTTCGCTCAGTCCTTTAATAGGCAAACAATACAAGGTCCCAGTCACTACCCGTATTTCCCACAGTACCATAGGATTCACCCTAACCAACAACGACAAACTCAGACACAACCGATTGTACCAATGGAAGTAGATCCATCCCTCTCAAGGCTCAGGCAGAACATACCGCAACCAACGAATGGTAATAATGAGAGGTTCCGTCAAGGAGCCTATCCAAGGACACCTCGTCCAAGTATTGGCAACTCCGGAAACCCAGGTAGCTTGCTCAACCGAAACACCACCCGGACCTTTAGACAACAGGGACCGACTCCTCCCCTACCCAGAGAAAGGCCAGAGAAGAGGTGACACGGGAGTGACCAACAGCCAATTCAGAAGGTACAACGTATAAACAACCTTGTCCAGGAACAGGACGAACTCGAGGGAAAATATAGCGACGATGCATATTATGACAATTACTTCCATAATGAAGGATACGAAGAGTGGAACCCAGTTGAGTGTCAAGATGAACCAAAGGACGACGTGAATTTTTTAGGACGAAATCCCTCTTGCCCTATGTCGAACGGACAATCAGGGGAAGAGGCATAAAATTCCTTATCGACACAGGTGCCGCAAAGAGCTATGTAAAACCGCTCAAGGACCTAAAGGGAATTAAGCCCGTGAGTCACACCTTTACGGTGAAATCAATCCATGGCACCACTAAGATTGATAAATATTGTACTATAAACATTTTTAGTAGAAACACCAAATTTTTCATCCTACCCAGTCTTGACACCTTTGACGGCATTATAGGTTTCGACCTACTTAAAGAAGTGAATGGTAAAATTGATTTGATGAGTGAGCTTTTAAGTTACGACGGTGGACAGGAAAAACTTTTGTATCACGATTGTCCTGCCATTAATAAACTAATAGAAACAGAGGTCGAAATGCCAAAGCACGAATTAGGCATTCCTACATTATTAAAACGACACTCTAGAGTCTTCGCGGACCCTAACGAAGCACTTCCATATAACACTGGCATTGTAGGAACAATAAGGACCACCGACGATCTTCCCGTTTACTCTAGAAGCTACCCATATCCTATAGCTTCAGCCGAATTCGTCAACAAAGAAATAGCGAATTTGTTACAAGACGGTATAATAAGACCATCCCGTTCTCCTTACAACAATCCAATTTGGGTAGTAAGTAAGAAGGGCATCGATGAAGATGGTAATAGAAAGTCAAGACTCGTTATTGACTTTAGGAAGCTAAATTTAAAAACAGTAAGTGACAAATACCCAATTCCTGACACGTCTGTAATTTTGTCAAATATGGGAAAGGCTAGGTTTTTTTCAACGATAGACCTTAAGTCTGGTTTTCACCAGATTAAACTGGCTGAAAGGGATCGAGAAAAAACGGCATTTTCGGTCAATAATGGCAAGTACGAATTCTGCAGACTTCCCTTTGGACTGAAAAATTCTCCCAGCATTTTTCAGAGGGCCATTGACGATGTACTTAGGGCAGAAATCGGAAAAATATGCCACGTCTACGTAGATGATGTCATCATTTTTTCAGAAAGCGCTGAACAACACTTAAAGGACATCGATCAAGTATTGAACAAACTCTACTCTGCTAACATGCGAGTATCCGCCGACAAGTCTAAATTCTTTCAGGAAAGTGTCGAGTTTCTAGGTTTTACGGTATCCAAAGAAGGTATCAGGACATGCCCTGATAAAGTCAAGGACATTTTGGACTTTGCCACTCCCAAATCACTAAGAGCTCTACGATCCTTTTTGGGATTAGCTGGCTATTACAGACGGTTTGTAAAGGACTACGCCTCGATTACAAAGCCCCTAACAAAATACCTACGTGGGGAAAATGGGAACATTGGCGCTAACCAATCCCGGAAAATAGAAATAAAGTTAGATGAAGAAGCACTCAGCGCGTTTAGAAAAGTTAAAAATATTCTTGCGTCAGAGGATGTACTTCTCCTTTATCCCGACTACAAACAACCATTTGACTTAACAACTGATGCCTCTTCACACGCCATAGGCGCCGTTTTGTCCCAAAATGGCAGACCTATCACAATGATTTCAAGAACCCTTTCTCCTACAGAAGAAATCTACGCAATCAACGAAAGAGAACTCTTAGCGATTGTTTGGGCCCTACAAAAACTTCGTAATTATTTGTACGGCGTAAAGCGCCTGAACATCTTCACGGACCACCAACCGCTCACCTTTGCTTTATCCGACAAAAATCCGAATGCAAAGATGAAAAGGTGGCGCGCCTTTGTGGAGGAATACGCGCCAACGTTCCATTACAAACCAGGCAAGGAAAATTTTGTTGCTGATGCGCTCTCACGGCAACACATAAACACACTAGGTCACGATCTGGACTCGGAAAGCATGGTCGCTAACAGTGAGTTATCATTGACTCAAACGATACCCACAGTGAAAAACCCGATTAACTGCTTCCAAACCCAAATTATTCTGGAAGAAGGGAAGACATTACCAGTTAGCTCGACCATTATTTTTAGGACACGAGTGAGGCACAGGGTTTCTTTTAATAACTTAGGTGACTTAATGAAATCTTTAAAACAGTGTGTTAATCCGAACGTTGTTAACGGATTGCTGTGCGAACTACCTATTCTGGCGCAGGTCCAAAACGAACTTATCGCAGCCTTTCCAACGGTAAAATTCCGTCACACCACAAAGCAGGTTATCGACGTTTTTAATAAGGAAGATCAGCGGGAAATCCTCCAAACCGAACACAACCGCGCACATAGATCCCTACGCGAAAACGAACAACAAGTTCTCGAAAATTACTACTTTCCTGACTTGCGGAAAATCTTAAAAGAAATAGTCTCAAATTGCAAAGTATGCCATGAAGCAAAATATCAGCGACATCCCCCCAAGCCTGAAATTGGATCAACTCCCATACCTTCTTACCCAGGAGAAATACTTCACGTTGATATTTATGCAACGGACAAGACACATTTTCTCACAACAATAGATAAATTCTCCAAATTCGCAATAGTTTTTCCAATCAAATCTAGGGCCATAGTAGATATTAAAGAACCAATTTATGAACTTCTAAATTTTTACAAAAATACTAAAGTGCTTGTCTGCGACAACGAAAGGTCACTAAATTCAGAAACTATCAGATCAATTCTAAAAAACCACTTCGGAGTCACAATCTACACCACACCACCCGCACACAGTGCGACTAACGGTCAGGTAGAGAGGTTCCACAGTACGCTTACTGAAATTGCACGCTGTCAAAAGCTTGAGACTTGCATCTCTGACACGTCGGAACTAATTCTGCTAGCAACGGCTTAGTACAACCGCACCATCCATTCTGTAACAAACAGGAAGCCTATAGATATCATTCATGCAACACCGAACGAACTCGTAAACGAAATAAAAAGCAGACTCATACGCACCCAAAAAACAGACTTACAGAGAAACAATATAAAAAGACAAACAATGCAATACAAACCAGGAGAAAAAGTTTTTGTAAAGACTAATAAGAGAATAGGTAACAAATTCACTAAGCTTTACATCGAAAAAATAATCCAAAGAGATATGGGTACCTTTGTATTGATCGACGGACGCAAAGTTCACAAAACCAACTTGAAGAACTGAAAATTCTTCTTTCTTCCTTAGGAAGACTTTACTCTTGACAAAGGACCATTGGACTGAGGCAAAAATACTTAATTACACCAGTTCATACTACATTCCTATCACTACTGGTAGAGTAGCCATACATGAACTGAACGGATTTCTTGTACATAAAACCAACCTATCGAATTATGAGGCAATAGTTGATGATACGAACAGACTCTTGGACCAATTTCCACAAACACATATAAAACGACTCTTACAAAATGACGCGGAGCAGATTACCCAACTACTCGACGCAGTAAGACTTCATCACCGACAGGCTCGTAGTATTAACGTGTTGGGAACTGCATTAAAATACATCGCAGGAACGCCGGACTTCGATGATTTCCAGGAGATTAAGACCAAAACTGAGACCTTAATAGAATCTCATGAACAACAAATATCGATAAATTCTAAAACACAGAAAAGAATAAATGAACTGACAAAAACTGTTAATGAACTATTAAGAACTTCTAAAAAAATACAGATAGATACAGGCAATCTATTTGCTTTAGCCTCTGCGAGAAATAGGGCAGTAATAATGGAATTGGAAACAATTATAACATCTGTCACCTTAGGGAAAATAAATGTTATTAACCCGATTTTGTTGAATGGTTTAGAAATTAATGATATTTTAGCAGCTGAGCACTCTACCAATGTTAGCATAAGTGACATACTACAAGTATCTAAAATTAAGATATTCCAAGATATGCAATGTATTTATTTCATTATTAAATTTCCGAAAATAACTAGTGTTTGTAACTATGTAAAGCTATTGCCTGTGGTACACACTGAGAAGATACTTTCTTTGGAAACCGATGCAGTAGCTGAGTGCTCCGGAAGATATGTTCCAGTCCATAATTGCAGAGAAACCATGATGGCGAGTTTTTGCCAGCCCTTGCAAGAGAGTCCTTGCGCAATGCAACTTCTAAATAAACACTCTGCAAACTGTAAGTCGAAATCAGCCGATCAGATAGTAGTTGCTGAAGAAATCGATAATGGGATTGTATTAATAAATAACCAACCCGCGTCGATATTTGACGGGAACCTTACAGAGTTGACCAAAGGCACTTTTCTAATTACTTTTGAAGGAGAAATAACTATTAATACCACCACTTACACCAACTGGAATAAAATAGCCCGTTCGCGTCCAGAAGCCGCTCCCGCTCAGAATATTAACTTTACCGATCACATATCGGTACTATCACTTCCTTACCTGCAAAAAATCAACATAAGAAATCTGAAGCACATATCGCAGTTGCAGGGACTGATCAATACGCGATCAGTTCAATCCATAAGCTCTTTGATAGTCCTTGGAATAGCTGTCATGGTAATTACCGCGCTTATCTCCATTAAACAATGGAACAACAAAGTAAGGTTGAACAAGGCCATAAAGGAAGCCGAGGACGGCTTCACTTCAAGTGGGGGAGTAGTTAACACATAATAATTTTGGCACATGACAACAACACCAGCAATAACCCATGTTGCGGCTCTAATAACAAAGTAGTCGCAACAATAAATGTAACAATATCCACCATATCCGCAGAGCAAGCAATGCAGCAGGCAGTTAGGCAGCGATCCCACGTTCAAGCAGCGAGCGTAAGCCGATATCACCAACATTGCAGCAGGCAGTTAGGCAGCGATCCCACGTTCAAGCAGCGAGCGTAAGCCGATATCACCAACATACGGCAGACGCTCTATCAGCAACTTCAAGTCACGCGTTGTCCACATGCAATAGCTAGTGTTAGTGGTAGAAGTGTAGGCATTTAGACGCTAACGTCGCCCTTTGTAAACTAGTTGTTATAACTCTTCCGCTGAGACCGGCTGCCCTTGCATTAGCAAGGGAAATAAATAAATTGGTGTTTTATCAAAATAATTAACTTATATTCTATTTGCCAGCAATGTAATCAATTTTTGCGTCGTATTCCCCTAATTGAACTAGCCATCTCTGTAATCTCGGGCTTATATCTTTACCCGAGTTTTTGACTTGCAACCACTTTAGTGGTTTATGACCGGCTTGGAGATCCAATTCTCTTCCAAAAAGATAAGGTCTATAGTATTTGACTCCCCACACTATTGCCAATAGCTCTTTTTCAATAGTGGAATAATTTTTTTCATGATTATTTAGTGTTCGCGATGCGAATGAAACAGGATGACCATCTTGGGTCAAAACCGCACCAATAGCAAAATTGCTGGCGTCAGTGATAAGCTTAAAGCGCTTATTAAAATTTGGATATTTTAAAATAGGCGGATTTGTTATTGTATCCTTTAGTTTTTCAAAAGTTATAATATAATTTGGGTCTCTTATGTTGATTTTAGCATTTTTCTTTAAATATGCGATCATGGGGTAAGCTACTTTAGAATAGTCTGTTATAAATTTTCGGTAGAAACCTGTTATTCCTAAAAATGATTTAATCTGCTTTTGTGATGTCGGAAGCTTCAATTTTTGAATTACTTCGACCTTAGCTGGATTTGGCTTAACACCTTTAGGTGTAAGTATATGACCTAAAAATTCGGTTTCCTTCTTTAAGAAGCTACATTTATCAATTTGAATTTTAAGTCCTGCTGTTTTCAAAGTTTGAAATATTTTTGTAATATTTTGTATATGTTCTGATAAAGAAGTACTGAATATTAAGATGTCGTCTAAATAGACAACACAAATTTTATTTATATACTGACGAAGGACTGAATTCATAAGTCGCTGGAAAGTCGAAGTGGCATTTTTAAGCCCAAATGGCATTCTTATGAATTCGTAATGGCCAAAAGGTGTAGAAAAGGCAGTTTTTTTTCTGTCATTTTCATCTACAACAATTTTATGAAAACCTTTGGCAAGATCAATAGAAGAGAAGTATTGAGCTTTGCCCAATTTATCAAGAATTCCTTCCATATTGGGAATTGGAAATTTATCATTAACAGTAATTTCATTTAGCTTCCGATAATCTACAACAATTCGCCATTTTTGGATGCCAGAATTGTCGATCTTCTTTGGCACTACCCATAAAGTACTATTATAAGGTGAATTGCTTTCCTTAATTGTGTTTTGCTCTAACATTTCTTTGATTTGTTTCTTTATTTCTCCTTCGTGAATTTGGGGGTACCTATAAATTTTTGAATATACAGCTCTATCAGTTGATGTAATTATTTCATGTTTAATTTCATGGGTTGCAGAAAGCTTATCAGCCTCTTTATAAAATAAATCTTTGAAACTGTGCAATAACCTCGTTATCAATTGGGTTTCTTCCGAATTTAGATGTCTCAGATTCAATTTTTCTAGGTCGCTGTGTTCAAGTGAGCAAATTTCTACACTATTGTATGGATAGTAATTTCTAAACGGTATATGTTTATCTAGTATAGTAATAAATTTATTAAGTGTGATTTTTCGATCGTCACAATTTTGTAAAACAGTTTCATTTATTGCATTCTTAACAATTAAAGTTTCATCGTCCATAGCTAGGATCTCGAATTTGTTGTTATACTTTAACATACAGTTTTGATAATATACACAGTTTTGAGTTTTTTTCAAATTTTTCAAATCTGTCTCTTCTTCATAAGAATATACGTTATTTGCTATTTCGACAAGATGTTCAATATCAGTATTTATTTCCATGAACTCTTTGTTTGGTATTGGCACTATAGCTTTTACATAGGTTTTAATAAAATTTGTTGGTATTTTAATGGCAATAATTAACTTAGATTTTTCGTATTTCATTATACCTAATTTTAGTAATTTTAGCTTATAAAAATCAATATTGTAACGTTCTATTTCATTGGCCGTCAATATACTAGGGTGTAAAATCTTATGCCTAGCCGCTGATATGTTATCTTGAATTTGATTAAGCCTATTTTCCAAGTATCTGATTTTTTGCATTTGGTCTAAGTATAGCAAATATCTTACAATTTCGCTATTCCTGGTTTTAATTTCGTTAAAAGCTGCCTTGATTCTTTTTCTGTCTTCTTCTATATTATTTTTTAGTAGGTTTAAAGTGTCATTAAAGTGTAGGTTTATCTGAATTCGTTTATTAACTGTTTCAATAGCGTTGTGATTATTTTCATCCGTAACTTTTAAATGCTGTAAAATTTCTTGACGGTCATCGTCGTCCATTGTGCCAAATAGCCATTTATGTGTTGTCCCGACAATATTTAAAAGTCCTCTTTTTTGTTTAAAATTCACTGGCGAAGGTGTAATTGATTTAACTTTGTCTTTAAGTATTTCTATTTCTTTGAGTAATAAATCCTTATGGACAATATCTAAATTTTTAATATTGGATTCTATTTGTGAAATTATTATATTTATTTCGGTTAAATCTATTAAATGTATTACGGTAATTGTTTCATTTATTACTTCCACTTCTCTTAATTTAATTTGAGTGTAACCTGTTTCTTCCAATATTTTGTTGACTTGCAATGTCCCTTGAGTCCCTGTTACCAATATCGCTATCACCAGTACGAATGTTGCCACCTGAAAATTTGTTTGGCCTTTTAATATTGGATGTATGAATATTTTGCAATTTCCTTTTTATAAATTTGGGTTCTTCTTTATGCCTCAAACTTTTGTAATTTTTTATAAATCCTTCCAGTCGATTCTCTGAATAGTTTTCCCGTTTTTGGTTTTGTTTATAAATTGTGGTTAACTTTGATCTTTCAATTCGATTTTTTATTAATTTTTGATCAACTTTGTAATTTTGAACTTCTTGTGGAGTAGTTTTTATTGTACTATGGAAAGAATTGTTATAAAATTATATGGCCTTCTGCATTTGAGTTATAACTGGGAGTTTTTCCTCTAGGTTTAATATTCGAATGCGTTCTGTTAGAGTGTTATTAAGTCTCTCAATATCAGCATTTCCTGTATGACTGTTTGGTTTAGTTACGTGAAACTCAATTCCTTCCCTAGTTAAAAAATCTCTAACATTTTTGGAATTAAACTCATTGTCAAACACAAACTTTTCAATGGAACCCTAAATTGATAAAAATTCGTTTATTTTGCCAATAATAGTTTGATTATTCCTATCGGGTAGGTAAAAAGCCACAGCATGTTTTGAAAATTTATCAAGCAAAATTATAAATGAGTGTTTACTATTAACATAAGTATCGACATGAACAATTTTATTAATAGAAGTAGGAGTCTCGGTTAAATGGAATTTATTTTTTATTGGATTTCTATCATATTTTCCTCCAGAGCATATGTCACAGTTATTTATAATTTCATGTATTTTTATTTTTAGTTGAGGATGATAAACCTTGTGCTTCATGCCCTCGTAAGTTACTAATATTGCAGAATGCCCAGTTTCGTACTTATGAAACAGAGATATTTGCTTTCTTAACTCGCTTTCATCCTGGATGTCCTGTGCTAAAAAGCTACATCTTACAAATGATAACCGTTCACTACTTAAGAAATTGTTAATTAAAATTTGCTGTAATTTGTTGTATTCATGATCATTAATTTGGGAAAATATCGCCACTTTTCCTTTATCAAAATTTCTTCGGACTATATTAGTTACATTGTCAGAGTCAATATCTTGTTTATGGATAAAGATTCTTTTGTTTTTGAAAATTTCCATGACCTCAACTTCCTTGTTATTTACTAAAATTAGTTGGTTTTTGAACCTATTTACTATGGTATGTAAAATAGAAATATGATCATTGCAATTCTCTGCCTGAGAATGTACGGTTTCAAGGGAATGGTTGGATTGAACTTCTAGAGTTATATCAGATTGATTTGCTGCTTCTTCAGCATTTAGATTTTTTATTATAAAAGTTTCGTTAAGAGTGATTCCTAAATCATCAGAATCTAACGCGTTTATTTCACACTTTTCGCAATTAATGCGGCTGAGAAAGTCTGCTAATATATTCTCTTTGCCAGCAATGTAATCAATTTTTGCGTCGTATTCCCCTAATTGAACTAGCCATCTCTGTAATCTCGGGCTTATATCTTTACCCGAGTTTTTGACTTGCAACCACTTTAGTGGTTTATGACCGGCTTGGAGATCAAATTCTCTTCCAAAAAGATAAGGTCTATAGTATTTGACTCCCCACACTATTGCCAATAGCTCTTTTTCAATAGTGGAATAATTTTTTTCATGATTATTTAGTGTTCGCGATGCGAATGAAACAGGATGACCATCTTGGGTCAAAACCGCACCAATAGCAAAATTGCTGGCGTCAGTGATAAGCTTAAAGCGCTTATTAAAATTTGGATATTTTAAAATAGGCGGATTTGTTATTGTATCCTTTAGTTTTTCAAAAGTTATAATATAATTTGGGTCTCTTATGTTGATTTTAGCATTTTTCTTTAAATATGCGATCATGGGGTAAGCTACTTTAGAATAGTCTTTTATAAATTTTCGGTAGAAACCTGTTATTCCTAAAAATGATTTAATCTGCTTTTGTGATGTCGGAAGCTTCAATTTTTGAATTACTTCGACCTTAGCTGGATTTGGCTTAACACCTTTAGGTGTAAGTATATGACCTAAAAATTCGGTTTCCTTCTTTAAGAAGCTACATTTATCAATTTGAATTTTAAGTCCTGCTGTTTTCAAAGTTTGAAATATTTTTGTAATATTTTGTATATGTTCTGATAAAGAAGTACTGAATATTAAGATGTCGTCTAAATAGACAACACAAATTTTATTTATATACTGACGAAGGACTGAATTCATAAGTCGCTGGAAAGTCGAAGTGGCATTTTTAAGCCCAAATGGCATTCTTATGAATTCGTAATGGCCAAAAGGTGTAGAAAAGGCAGTTTTTTTTCTGTCATTTTCATCTACAACAATTTTATGAAAACCTTTGGCAAGATCAATAGAAGAGAAGTATTGAGCTTTGCCCAATTTATCAAGAATTCCTTCCATATTGGGAATTGGAAATTTATCATTAACAGTAATTTCATTTAGCTTCCGATAATCTACAACAATTCGCCATTTTTGGATGCCAGAATTGTCGATCTTCTTTGGCACTACCCATAAAGGACTATTATAAGGTGAATTGCTTTCCTTAATTGTGTTTTGCTCTAACATTTCTTTGATTTGTTTCTTTATTTCTCCTTCGTGAATTTGGGGGTACCTATAAATTTTTGAATATACAGCTCTATCAGTTGATGTAATTATTTCATGTTTAATTTCATGGGTTGCAGAAAGCTTATCAGCCTCTTTATAAAATAAATCTTTGAAACTGTGCAATAACCTCGTTATCAATTGGGTTTCTTCCGAATTTAGATGTCTCAGATTCAATTTTTCTAGGTCGCTGTGTTCAAGTGAGCAAATTTCTACACTATTGTATGGATAGTAATTTCTAAACGGTATATGTTTATCTAGTATAGTAATAAATTTATTAAGTGTGATTTTTCGATCGTCACAATTTTGTAAAACAGTTTCATTTATTGCATTCTTAACAATTAAAGTTTCATCGTCCATAGCTAGGATCTCGAATTTGTTGTTATACTTTAACATACAGTTTTGATAATATACACAGTTTTGAGTTTTTTTCAAATTTTTCAAATCTGTCTCTTCTTCATAAGAATATACGTTATTTGCCATTTCGACAAGATGTTCAATATCAGTATTTATTTCCATGAACTCTTTGTTTGGTATTGGCACTATAGCTTTTACATAGGTTTTAATAAAATTTGTTGGTATTTTAATGGCAATAATTAACTTAGATTTTTCGTATTTCATTATACCTAATTTTAGTAATTTTAGCTTATAAAAATCAATATTGTAACGTTCTATTTCATTGGCCGTCAATATACTAGGGTGTAAAATCTTATGCCTAGCCGCTGATATGTTATCTTGAATTTGATTAAGCCTATTTTCCAAGTATCTGATTTTTTGCATTTGATCTAAGTATAGCAAATATCTTACAATTTCGCTATTCCTGGTTTTAATTTCGTTAAAAGCTGCCTTGATTCTTTTTCTGTCTTCTTCTATATTATTTTTTAGTAGGTTTAAAGTGTCATTAAAGTGTAGGTTTATCTGAATTCGTTTATTAACTGTTTCAATAGCGTTGTGATTATTTTCATCCGTAACTTTTAAATGCTGTAAAATTTCTTGACGGTCATCGTCGTCCATTGTGCCAAATAGCCATTTATGTGTTGTCCCGACAATATTTAAAAGTCCTCTTTTTTGTTTAAAATTCACTGGCGAAGGTGTAATTGATTTAACTTTGTCTTTAAGTATTTCTATTTCTTTGAGTAATAAATCCTTATGGACAATATCTAAATTTTTAATATTGGATTCTATTTGTGAAATTATTATATTTATTTCGGTTAAATCTATTAAATGTATTACGGTAATTGTTTCATTTATTACTTCCACTTCTCTTAATTTAATTTGAGTGTAACCTGTTTCTTCCAATATTTTGTTGACTTGCAATGTCCCTTGAGTCCCTGTTACCAATATCGCTATCACCAGTACGAATGTTGCCACCTGAAAATTTGTTTGGCCTTTTAATATTGGATGTATGAATATTTTGCAATTTCCTTTTTATAAATTTGGGTTCTTCTTTATGCCTCAAACTTTTGTAATTTTTTATAAATCCTTCCAGTCGATTCTCTGAATAGTTTTCCCGTTTTTGGTTTTGTTTATAAATTGTGGTTAACTTTGATCTTTCAATTCGATTTTTTATTAATTTTTGATCAACTTTGTAATTTTGAACTTCTTGTGGAGTAGTTTTTATTGTACTATGGAAAGAATTGTTATAAAATTATATGGCCTTCTGCATTTGAGTTATAACTGGGAGTTTTTCCTCTAGGTTTAATATTCGAATGCGTTCTGTTAGAGTGTTATTAAGTCTCTCAATATCAGCATTTCCTGTATGACTGTTTGGTTTAGTTACGTGAAACTCAATTCCTTCCCTAGTTAAAAAATCTCTAACATTTTTGGAATTAAACTCATTGTCAAACATAAACTTTTCAATGGAACCCTAAATTGATAAAAATTCGTTTATTTTGCCAATAATAGTTTGATTATTCCTATCGGGTAGGTAAAAAGCCACAGCATGTTTTGAAAATTTGTCAAGCAAAATTATAAATGAGTGTTTACTATTAACATAAGTATCGACATGAACAATTTTATTAATAGAAGTAGGAGTCTCGGTTAAATGGAATTTATTTTTTATTGGATTTCTATCATATTTTCCTCCAGAGCATATGTCACAGTTATTTATAATTTCATGTATTTTTATTTTTAGTTGAGGATGATAAACCTTGTGCTTCATGCCCTCGTAAGTTACTAATATTGCAGAATGCCCAGTTTCGTACTTATGAAACAGAGATATTTGCTTTCTTAACTCGCTTTCATCCTGGATGTCCTGTGCTAAAAAGCTACATCTTACAAATGATAACCGTTCACTACTTAAGAAATTGTTAATTAAAATTTGCTGTAATTTGTTGTATTCATGATCATTAATTTGGGAAAATATCGCCACTTTTCCTTTATCAAAATTTCTTCGGACTATATTAGTTACATTGTCAGAGTCAATATCTTGTTTATGGATAAAGATTCTTTTGTTTTTGAAAATTTCCATGACCTCAACTTCCTTGTTATTTACTAAAATTAGTTGGTTTTTGAACCTATTTACTATGGTATGTAAAATAGAAATATGATCATTGCAATTCTCTGCCTGAGAATGTACGGTTTCAAGGGAATGGTTGGATTGAACTTCTAGAGTTATATCAGATTGATTTGCTGCTTCTTCAGCATTTAGATTTTTTATTATAAAAGTTTCGTTAAGAGTGATTCCTAAATCATCAGAATCTAACGCGTTTATTTCACACTTTTCGCAATTAATGCGGCTGAGAAAGTCTGCTAATATATTCTCTTTGCCAGCAATGTAATCAATTTTTGCGTCGTATTCCCCTAATTGAACTAGCCATCTCTGTAATCTCGGGCTTATATCTTTACCCGAGTTTTTGACTTGCAACCACTTTAGTGGTTTATGACCGGCTTGGAGATCAAATTCTCTTCCAAAAAGATAAGGTCTATAGTATTTGACTCCCCACACTATTGCCAATAGCTCTTTTTCAATAGTGGAATAATTTTTTTCATGATTATTTAGTGTTCGCGATGCGAATGAAACAGGATGACCATCTTGGGTCAAAACCGCACCAATAGCAAAATTGCTGGCGTCAGTGATAAGCTTAAAGCGCTTATTAAAATTTGGATATTTTAAAATAGGCGGATTTGTTATTGTATCCTTTAGTTTTTCAAAAGTTATAATATAATTTGGGTCTCTTATGTTGATTTTAGCATTTTTCTTTAAATATGCGATCATGGGGTAAGCTACTTTAGAATAGTCTTTTATAAATTTTCGGTAGAAACCTGTTATTCCTAAAAATGATTTAATCTGCTTTTGTGATGTCGGAAGCTTCAATTTTTGAATTACTTCGACCTTAGCTGGATTTGGCTTAACACCTTTAGGTGTAAGTATATGACCTAAAAATTCGGTTTCCTTCTTTAAGAAGCTACATTTATCAATTTGAATTTTAAGTCCTGCTGTTTTCAAAGTTTGAAATATTTTTGTAATATTTTGTATATGTTCTGATAAAGAAGTACTGAATATTAAGATGTCGTCTAAATAGACAACACAAATTTTATTTATATACTGACGAAGGACTGAATTCATAAGTCGCTGGAAAGTCGAAGTGGCATTTTTAAGCCCAAATGGCATTCTTATGAATTCGTAATGGCCAAAAGGTGTAGAAAAGGCAGTTTTTTTTCTGTCATTTTCATCTACAACAATTTTATGAAAACCTTTGGCAAGATCAATAGAAGAGAAGTATTGAGCTTTGCCCAATTTATCAAGAATTCCTTCCATATTGGGAATTGGAAATTTATCATTAACAGTAATTTCATTTAGCTTCCGATAATCTACAACAATTCGCCATTTTTGGATGCCAGAATTGCCGATCTTCTTTGGCACTACCCATAAAGGACTATTATAAGGTGAATTGCTTTCCTTAATTGTGTTTTGCTCTAACATTTCTTTGATTTGTTTCTTTATTTCTCCTTCGTGAATTTGGGGGTACCTATAAATTTTTGAATATACAGCTCTATCAGTTGATGTAATTATTTCATGTTTAATTTCATGGGTTGCAGAAAGCTTATCAGCCTCTTTATAAAATAAATCTTTGAAACTGTGCAATAACCTCGTTATCAATTGGGTTTCTTCCGAATTTAGATGTCTCAGATTCAATTTTTCTAGGTCGCTGTGTTCAAGTGAGCAAATTTCTACACTATTGTATGGATAGTAATTTCTAAACGGTATATGTTTATCTAGTATAGTAATAAATTTATTAAGTGTGATTTTTCGATCGTCACAATTTTGTAAAACAGTTTCATTTATTGCATTCTTAACAATTAAAGTTTCATCGTCCATAGCTAGGATCTCGAATTTGTTGTTATACTTTAACATACAGTTTTGATAATATACACAGTTTTGAGTTTTTTTCAAATTTTTCAAATCTGTCTCTTCTTCATAAGAATATACGTTATTTGCTATTTCGACAAGATGTTCAATATCAGTATTTATTTCCATGAACTCTTTGTTTGGTATTGGCACTATAGCTTTTACATAGGTTTTAATAAAATTTGTTGGTATTTTAATGGCAATAATTAACTTAGATTTTTCGTATTTCATTATACCTAATTTTAGTAATTTTAGCTTATAAAAATCAATATTGTAACGTTCTATTTCATTGGCCGTCAATATACTAGGGTGTAAAATCTTATGCCTAGCCGCTGATATGTTATCTTGAATTTGATTAAGCCTATTTTCCAAGTATCTGATTTTTTGCATTTGGTCTAAGTATAGCAAATATCTTACAATTTCGCTATTCCTGGTTTTAATTTCGTTAAAAGCTGCCTTGATTCTTTTTCTGTCTTCTTCTATATTATTTTTTAGTAGGTTTAAAGTGTCATTAAAGTGTAGGTTTATCTGAATTCGTTTATTAACTGTTTCAATAGCGTTGTGATTATTTTCATCCGTAACTTTTAAATGCTGTAAAATTTCTTGACGGTCATCGTCGTCCATTGTGCCAAATAGCCATTTATGTGTTGTCCCGACAATATTTAAAAGTCCTCTTTTTTGTTTAAAATTCACTGGCGAAGGTGTAATTGATTTAACTTTGTCTTTAAGTATTTCTATTTCTTTGAGTAATAAATCCTTATGGACAATATCTAAATTTTTAATATTGGATTCTATTTGTGAAATTATTATATTTATTTCGGTTAAATCTATTAAATGTATTACGGTAATTGTTTCATTTATTACTTCCACTTCTCTTAATTTAATTTGAGTGTAACCTGTTTCTTCCAATATTTTGTTGACTTGCAATGTCCCTTGAGTCCCTGTTACCAATATCGCTATCACCAGTACGAATGTTGCCACCTGAAAATTTGTTTGGCCTTTTAATATTGGATGTATGAATATTTTGCAATTTCCTTTTTATAAATTTGGGTTCTTCTTTATGCCTCAAACTTTTGTAATTTTTTATAAATCCTTCCAGTCGATTCTCTGAATAGTTTTCCCGTTTTTGGTTTTGTTTATAAATTGTGGTTAACTTTGATCTTTCAATTCGATTTTTTATTAATTTTTGATCAACTTTGTAATTTTGAACTTCTTGTGGAGTAGTTTTTATTGTACTATGGAAAGAATTGTTATAAAATTATATGGCCTTCTGCATTTGAGTTATAACTGGGAGTTTTTCCTCTAGGTTTAATATTCGAATGCGTTCTGTTAGAGTGTATTAAGTCTCTCAATATCAGCATTTCCTGTATGACTGTTTGGTTTAGTTACGTGAAACTCAATTCCTTCCCTAGTTAAAAAATCTCTAACATTTTTGGAATTAAACTCATTGTCAAACACAAACTTTTCAATGGAACCCTAAATTGATAAAAATTCGTTTATTTTGCCAATAATAGTTTGATTATTCCTATCGGGTAAGTAAAAAGCCACAGCATGTTTTGAAAATTTATCAAGCAAAATTATAAATGAGTGTTTACTATTAACATAAGTATCGACATGAACAATTTTATTAATAGAAGTAGGAGTCTCGGTTAAATGGAATTTATTTTTTATTGGATTTCTATCATATTTTCCTCCAAAGCATATGTCACAGTTATTTATAATTTCATGTATTTTTATTTTTAGTTGAGGATGATAAACCTTGTGCTTCATGCCCTCGTAAGTTACTAATATTCCAGAATGCCCAGTTTCGTACTTATGAAACAGAGATATTTGCTTTCTTAACTCGCTTTCATCCTGGATGTCCTGTGCTAAAAAGCTACATCTTACAAATGATAACCGTTCACTACTTAAGAAATTGTTAATTAAAATTTGCTGTAATTTGTTGTATTCATGATCATTAATTTGGGAAAATATCGCCACTTTTCCTTTATCAAAATTTCTTCGGACTATATTAGTTACATTGTCAGAGTCAATATCTTGTTTATGGATAAAGATTCTTTTGTTTTTGAAAATTTCCATGACCTCAACTTCCTTGTTATTTACTAAAATTAGTTGGTTTTTGAACCTATTTACTATGGTATGTAAAATAGAAATATGATCATTGCAATTCTCTGCCTGAGAATGTACGGTTTCAAGGGAATGGTTGGATTGAACTTCTAGAGTTATATCAGATTGATTTGCTGCTTCTTCAGCATTTAGATTTTTTATTATAAAAGTTTCGTTAAGAGTGATTCCTAAATCATCAGAATCTAACGCGTTTATTTCACACTTTTCGCAATTAATGCGGCTGAGAAAGTCTGCTAATATATTCTCTTTGCCAGCAATGTAATCAATTTTTGCGTCGTATTCCCCTAATTGAACTAGCCATCTCTGTAATCTCGGGCTTATATCTTTACCCGAGTTTTTGACTTGCAACCACTTTAGTGGTTTATGACCGGCTTGGAGATCAAATTCTCTTCCAAAAAGATAAGGTCTATAGTATTTGACTCCCCACACTATTGCCAATAGCTCTTTTTCAATAGTGGAATAATTTTTTTCATGATTATTTAGTGTTCGCGATGCGAATGAAACAGGATGACCATCTTGGGTCAAAACCGCACCAATAGCAAAATTGCTGGCGTCAGTGATAAGCTTAAAGCGCTTATTAAAATTTGGATATTTTAAAATAGGCGGATTTGTTATTATATCCTTTAGTTTTTCAAAAGTTATAATATAATTTGGGTCTCTTATGTTGATTTTAGCATTTTTCTTTAAATATGCGATCATGGGGTAAGCTACTTTAGAATAGTCTTTTATAAATTTTCGGTAGAAACCTGTTATTCCTAAAAATGATTTAATCTGCTTTTGTGATGTCGGAAGCTTCAATTTTTGAATTACTTCGACCTTAGCTGGATTTGGCTTAACACCTTTAGGTGTAAGTATATGACCTAAAAATTCGGTTTCCTTCTTTAAGAAGCTACATTTATCAATTTGAATTTTAAGTCCTGCTGTTTTCAAAGTTTGAAATATTTTTGTAATATTTTGTATATGTTCTGATAAAGAAGTACTGAATATTAAGATGTCGTCTAAATAGACAACACAAATTTTATTTATATACTGACGAAGGACTGAATTCATAAGTCGCTGGAAAGTCGAAGGGGCATTTTTAAGCCCAAATGGCATTCCTATGAATTCGTAATGGCCGAAAGGTGTAGAAAAGGCAGTTTTTTTTCTGTCATTTTCATCTACAACAATTTGATGAAAACCTTTGGCAAGAGAAGTATTGAGCTTTGCCCAATTTATCAAGGATTCCTTCCATATTGGGAATTGGAAATTTATCATTAACAGTAATTTCATTTAGCTTCCGATAATCTACAACAATTCGCCATTTTTGGATGCCAGAATTGTCGATCTTCTTTGGCACTACCCATAAAGGACTATTATAAGGTGAATTGCTTTCCTTAATTATATTTTGCTCTAACATTTCTTTGATTTGTTTCTTTATTTCTTCTTCGTGAATTTGGGGGTACCTATACATTTTTGAATATACAGCTCTATCAGTTGATGTAATTATTTCATGTTTAATTTCATGGGTTGCAGAAAGCTTATCAGCCTCTTTATAAAATAAATCTTTGAAACTGTGCAATAACCTCGTTATCAATTGGGTTTCTTCCGAATTTAGATGTCTCAGATTCAATTTTTCTAGGTCGCTGTGTTCAAGTGAGCAAATTTCTACACTATTGTATGGATAGTAATTTCTAAACGGTATATGTTTATCTAGTATAGTAATAAATTTATTCTCTACATCAATCTTAGCTTTAAGAGCGATGAGAAAATTTTGACCTATTATTGCTGAATAAATTTTGCTATGGAAATCAATAACCTTCCAAGAGAGGGTACCTAAGATATTAAATTATCTAGGTATTGGGGTATCTAATTTGTGTGACACTTGATATATTCCGTTTATGGTTCTGTAAAAAAGGGGTGAATTGAGTTGTTGAGTGGGAAAAGTATTTCCAAGGACATTAGGTTTAATTATGCTTGTTTCTGATCCGGTGTCTATGAGACATCTAATTTTACAATTTCCAATTGTTACTAATTATATGGGCAATTTTGTGGAGAAGCCGTCATACAAAAATTTACGTCCGCCTCTTCTTTTAAATTACCGATATCCATTGGCTCTGGTTCTTGTTGATACGCATTAGTTTGGCGTTGTTGCCTACTATGATAAGATTTTCTAGTTTGAGAAGAATTTGGTTGATTGTACTGAAATAATTTACTGGAATTTAATTGCTGTGTCGAATTTCTGCTGTAATTTTCAACTGGAAAATTATTGATTAATCTGTATTGTGACCTGTGGTAAGGGTCTGAATTCTGCCAGTTGAAATTTGGGGTTTGAATGCGACTATTCGGCTTAAAGTTGCCATTTTGGAAGTTATTATTTGGCTTAGATTTTTGCCAATTTGTGTTTTGAAAACAATTATTAGTATTCCAATTATTGCTGAGTCAAACCACGTCAAGTGGGCCCCGAATTTTCCATCGAATTCCCGATTTTCAAATGCATCAAATGCATTTTTGGATAGAGAATTTGTCACATAATAATTGCTGTGAATAGTTTTTTTTTATTTCGCTTTTTGTTTATGTTATTAACAATTGAATTTTTTTGCATGATATTCTTGTAAAATCAATATCTCAGAAACTACAATTGATATTTTGATGAAATTTATTTCGGTTACCGAAAAATGTTTACTCTACCGATTTAACGTCCAAAGACTGTGTATTTGTTGAAACAATAATTTTTAACAATAATTTTTATGAAAAATCGCAATTATTTTTGCGTTCTTCACGCTCTAAACAGACAATATTACAGTCAGATTAAGCGCACAATGCTCACCTTTAATAATCTGTAAAAAAAATTGGATGAACAAATCCGTTCTGAAGATATCGAATTTTTTGTCAAACTGTGTAAAGTTTCGATGCGCAGTATAGTTTGGTGCAACGCGACGCGCTTCGCAGTTGGCCTTGCATTGTCCCATGGGATCATACGCTAAAACGTGTAGCACTTAAAAAAGATATACAAAAGGATTAAGGATTCAAAAATGAGGTGTTTCATTACTAGAATTTTTATTACATACATCCATATCTACATGAAAACATACAAAATTGAATTAGTAATAATAGTCTCGAAACAAGATATATCCTCGGAGAAGATTTTACTTCGAATCTTTTTGTTACTTGCAGGTTCGAAGTGATGAAATTGCCGCGTTTTTTTTTATAGCTATTGCCTCATTGAAGCGTTTGGAAATTTTTTTTTCATGTGCATCATGATCTTTTTGCAAACAAAAGATTATACCCACTGTGGACTTGGACGTATATACGCTGCACTTTCAGTAACACTTCCATCTCTATGTATCTTCATACGACATGATTTGCAAACGTATTTACCGATATATTGTTTGAATTTTATATCCCAGTGAGCGGTTATTTGGAATAAATTATGACGTTCGCAATTATGACTTTTTCCCCCAACGGATTGCAACACTCATCAGGTCGAACCATTTTCATAACAATACATAATAATTTTTTTCTAACCTCAAAGCATAGACAACATACTAGGAATCACACACACTGACACTAGAAGTTGCGGCGACTGTACGACTCTGCAAAGCCATGTTCATGCAAGTTCGTTTTCGTACGTAGTGCCTCGACTGACAAAAAATTCGATATCTTCAGAACGGATTGGATGAACAAAGTTTTTTTTACAGATTATTAAAGGTGAGCATTGTGCGCTTAATCTGACTGTAATATTGTCCGTTTAGAGCGTGAAGAACGCAAAAATAATTGCGATTTTTCATAAAAATTATTGTTTCAACAAATACACAGTCTTTGGACGTTAAATCGGTAGAGTAAACATTTTTCGGTAACCGAAATAAATTTCATCAAAATATCAATTGTAGTTCCTGAGATATTGATTTTACAAGAATATCATGCAAAAAAATTCAATTGTTAATAACATAAACAAAAAGCGAAATAAAAAAAAACTATTCACAGCAATTAAATATTATGTGACAAATTCTCTATCCAAAAATGCATTTGATGCATTTTAAAATCGGGAATTTGATGGAAAATTCGGGGCCCGCTTGACGTGGTTTGACTCTGCTATGAAAACTATTACTTGGCTTTAATGATTGCCAATTGTTGTTTGTTTGTTTGTTTGGAGGATGGTTCCATGTGTAGAAGTCCACGCAAGTGGGGAAAGTTACTGATCGCCATTCACTTGGGAGTGGCCAGGACGATTCTTCTACATATGGTTCAAGCAGCTCACAACGTCCGGGATTAGCCCACGTATCCTCTGGTTAGCTTCCGAACACCCGTTCGGGAGTGAGCTAACGTGAGAAGGCGAAGCATCCCAGCATAGCTGGTTGTGCGCTGGGTTTGGGACCCGCCACTTAAAAAGCCCCCCCAATGAAAACAGCAACAAAGCCTCGGATGAGAACTTCCAACACTGATGACGACCCCTGCAAACGAAATAAGGAATACGATTTGAGGGCATTCACCTGGAATGTCCGGTCGCTTAATGGGGAAGGTGCCTCTGCCCGGCTGGTCGATGTCCTTGTGAGAGTAAAGGCTGACATCACTGCCATCCAAGAGATGCGATGGACGGGGCAAGGTAAGAAAAACCTAGGACCTTGCGACGTCTACTACAGCTGCCATGTAAAGGAGCGCAAATTCGGTGTCGGATTTGATGTGGGAGAGAGACTTCGTCGCCAAGTACTGTCGTTCACTCCGGTGAACGAGCGTCTCGCAACAATCCGCATCAAAGCGCGATTTTTTAACATCTCGCTAATATGCGCCCACGCCCCGACGGAAGAGAAGGACGATGCGACCAAAGATTCCTTCTATGAGCGCTTGGAACGTTCCTATGAGCGCTGCCCCCGCCACGACATAAAAATCGTGCTTGGCGACTTCAACGCCAGGGTGGGGAAGGAGGGAATTTTTGGTCCCACAGTCGGAAAATTCAGCCTGCACAACGAAACATCCGGTAACGGACAGAGGCTGATCGACTTCGCCGGGGCCCGAAACATGGTAGTCTGCAGCACCAGATTCCAGCATAAAAAGATACACCAAGCCACCTGGCTGTCCCCTGATCGAAAAACGCGAAACCAGATCGATCATGTTGTGATAGATGGAAGACATGCTTCTAGTGTATTAGATGTACGTACGATCCGAGGACCCAACATCGACTCGGATCATTACCTTGTTGCAGCCAAACTGGGCACACGCCTCTGTGCAGCAAAAAACGTACATCTACCTACGCAAAGAATGTTCGACATCGAAAAGCTGCAATCACAACAGACAGCCAGAAGATTCGCCACTCGACTCTCACTCCTGCTCTCGGAGAGCACTGCCCAACACACCGGCATGCGCGAGCAATGGAGCAACATTTCTCGTTCCCTACGTACCGCCGCCGAAGAAGAAATCGGATTCCGGCGAGCCCGAAAAAACAATTGGTACGACGAGGAATGTCATGCTGCCGCCGAAAGAAAAGATGCCGCCTACAGAGCCACGCTGCGATCGGGCGCAACGCGAGCCATGTGGGATCGCTACAGAGAGCTGAAAAAGGAAGAGAAACGTATTATCCGACAGAAGAAACGAGAGGCCGAAATACGTGAGTGCGAGGAGCTTGAGATGCTGGCCAATAGGAACAACGCCCGAAAATTCTACCAGAAAGTTCGGCGGCTTACAGAAGGTTTTAAGACCGGGGCGTTTTACTATAAGAACAAAGACGGTGATCTGGTGACTGACGTACAGAGCAATCTTAAAATATGGAGGGAACATTTCTCGAACCTGTTAAACAGTGACAGCTGCGCATGTCATAGAGAATGTGAAGATCCCGATACCCCAATCGTTGACAACGGAATTGTCGTTCCGTTACCCGACCATGACGAGGTGAGAATAGCAATATCACGGCTAAAGAACAACAAAGCCGCGGGCGCCGACGGACTGCCGGCTGAGCTATTCAAACATGGCGGCGAGGAGCTGGTAAGGTGCATGCATCAGCTCCTATGCAAAATATGGTCGGATGAAAGCATGCCTGCCGATTGGAATTTAAGTGTGCTCTGCCCAATCCATAAGAAGGGCGATCCTGCAATTTGTGCCAATTACCGCGGGATTAGTCTTCTAAATATCGCCTATAAGGTTCTAGCGAGCGTATTGTGTGAAAGGCTGAAGCCCACCGACAACCAACTGATTGGACCTTATCAGTGTGGCTTCAGACCTGGAAAGTCTACCATCGACCAAATATTCACAATACGCCAAGTCTTGGAAAAGACCCATGAAAAGAGAATCGACACACACCATCTTTTCGTCGACTTCAAAGCTGCATTCGACAGTACGGAAAGGAGTTACCTGTATGCCGCGATGTCTGAATTTGGTATCCCCGCAAAACTAATACGGCTATGTAAGATGACGTTGCTCAACACCAGCAGCGCCGTCAGAATTGGGAAGGACCTCTCCGAGCCGTTTGATACCAAACGAGGTTTCAGACAGGGTGACTCGCTGTCGTGTGACTTCTTTAACCTGATGTTGGAGAGCATCGTACGAGCCGCAGAACTTAATTGCTCAGGCACAATATTTTATAAGAGCGTACAATTGTTGGCGTATGCCGACGATATTGATATCATCGGCCTTAACAACCGCGCTGTTAGTTCTGCCTTCTCCAAACTGGATAAAGAGGCCAAGCGAATGGGTTTGGTGGTGAACGAGGACAAAACGAAGTACCTCCTGTCTTCAAACAAACAGTCGGCGCACTCGCGTATCGGCACTCACGTCACTGTAGACAGTTATAATTTTGAGGTTGTAAAAGACTTCGTTTATTTAGGAACCATCATTAACACCGATAACAATGTCAGCCTTGAAATCCAACGTAGAATCTCTCTTGCCAACAAGTGCTACTTTGGACTAAGCAGGCAACTGAGCAGTAAAGTCCTCTCTCGACGAACAAAATTAACACTCTACAAGACTCTCATCATGCCCGTCCTGACGTATGGCGCAGAAGCTTGGACGATGACAACATCCGATGAAGCGACGCTTGGAGTGTTCGAGAGAAAGATTCTGCGTAAGATTTTTGGACCTTTGCACGTTGGCAACGGTGAATATCGCAGACGATGGAACGATGAGCTGTATGAGCTTTACGACGACATAGACATAGCGCAGCGAATAAAGATCCAGCGGCTTCGTTGGCTAGGTCATTACGTCCGAATGGATACAAACGCTCCGGCTTTGAAAGTATTCGATGCGGTACCAGTTGATGGTAGCAGAAGAAGAGGAAGACCTCCTCTGCGTTGGAAAGATCAGGTGGAGAAGGACTTGGCTTCACTTGGTGTGTTCAATTGGCGCCGGTTAGCACGAGAAAGAAACGACTGGCGCGCTTTGTTAAGCTCGGCCAAAATCGCGTAAGCGGTTATCGCGCCAATTAAGAAGAAGAAGAATTGTTGTTTGTTTTTCGTTCACTTTGTGTATTAACTCTATGGTTAAATGCAGTGGCCCTTGTGTCATCTAATAGTTTCAATTTGGTATATTTTGTAATTATCTCATTCAAAGTCGCATTTTCACTTAAATGAGCCCTAATTGGTCCGTCAATTTTTTCTAATAATATGTCTACCAGGTCCCTGTCTACATTTTCTGGTCGGTAGATACCAGGTTTTAATGGGTCAGACAAGTATATGTCATTAATATGAAATTTGGAAGTTTCAAAAATATTAAATAGTTCTCTTAAATTTCTTACTTTTATTGTCTGGCACAAGTTGAAGACTTTTCCGTAGGTCGTCTTTGGGCTGCATTCTTGTTGAATTTTTCCCTTCATTTCCTCCCACGAAGCGCCGCTTTCTAGTTCTCTTACACGCCGGACAGCATTGCCATGAATCTTCTCATCGGCCACAATTCTCAAACAAAACTGAATAAGGCTCAGATTTGTTCCGCATAACGTGAGATTTGATTCTACAGCATTGATAAAGGCCCTTGCGTTTTGATTTTCTGAAAGGGGCTTCAAGCGTCGAAATTGGTCGATGACATCCTTGGCGGTCATGTTAAAATTCAATTCCTGTTGTTGGTGTTGTGTTTGTTGTTGTTGCTGTTGTGTTTGTTGTTGTTGCTGCTGCTGTATTAGGCGTTGCTGCTGCAGTTGTAAATTTTGTAACTCCGCATCTTGTCTGCGGATGACCTCCAGTAGTTCTTCTACGTCGTGCTGGTTCGCCATTATTAGACCTCTGTTTCGGTCAAAAATTTCACTTCGTTGCATTCACTTCCTTGTTCTTTAAATATTCCTTCGGGAATATATCCAATGACTGCACCACTAATGTGTTTTAAGTCTTTAGACTTAAATTAAAACACTAAAGTTAATTAATTTTTTTTTTCACAGTTTTATTTATTTTACAAATTCAACCTTCTTGGTTGCTGTGAATCTACAGACTAACTTTTTATAATTTCCTTAATTCTAATAACACCTGTTTTGCACTCACTTTAGGCAGTACTTTATGCTTATTGAGAGCATAACTGCATTGAGCGAAAAACGTGTCGGTGTAATATTGCATACTAAGCAAATCTTTTGGTGGGAACCTTTATTTGTGAAATCTTAGTATCTTAGCATTTAAATAGTTTGGTGTATGATTCCAATTTCATTAAATGTAAGACAATACTGTCACAACTCAAAAAAGAGAAATAAATAGATAGGGTGGTGGAGTGATGGTACGTAACTCGCGCAGAGGGTTTTGAGCAATAATATAAATTTGTATCAAACAACGCATTAAATAGTCATTTTAGTATACTTTTGGTGTTTACTTATTCAAGTAAATGCATGTATTAGTTTTTCTTTAAGAAATTTCTCTAAAATTTGCAACTTTTTTTTATGATTTCTAAAGATTACTTCATTTTTGCCAAAGAGCAACTGGCCGTACAGAAAATTGTGTTGTACTTAAAACTTCACCACTATAAATTTGGTCCTTATAAAGGTCTTTCACCACAGTTTGTTTACTGGATATACTGAGGTCAACATAATCAGCTGTATCAAAACCATTTGGTGAGTGGTCAACAATTTTAAAGTGCGTTTTTCATTGTTATTTTTTTCTTGGGAAAAAATTTATAAAAATAAAATATATTGTGCGTAAAATTTTAATAATCAGTGAAAATAAAAAACGGTAGTTTCGTTGTTGTTGTTAGCAATTTTAATGCACATTGTGAGTTTTTTATGTTTTTTTGATTAAATTCATTACTTTTCAATTATTTTCTTTTCACTTATTTGAAATCAACTTATGCGGCCAAAAGAATTAGAAATTTAATTTCAACAATAGAAAAAAGAAAATTATATTACTTATATTTTCATCGCTTTATTTTAGAAATGCCACGCCCGCGAAGAAATGATATTGATCGTCGGTCGCGTAGAACGCAAAATAGATCAAATGAAAGGCAAAATCAATCACAAGAAGAGCGAGAAATTCAAAACCAAAATCAAAGGGAACGTATGGCCAGATCACGTTCAGGCCATTCACCTGAAGAACGTATACAACGTAATGAGCAAGATAGATTAAAACAAACACATAAACAAAACACAAGGACAATCGCTGGAATTATCCGGAATTGACTTAGAATATCCATGCTTCTCCCACGGACAATTATACGAGTATGTATCATGTTCACGTGTAGGAAAGACATCAGTTCTGATTATTTATACCACAACTCAGGGCAAAACAAAAAATGTAGTTTACGAAAAGACTTTGCGTTAGTTTAAGTTTAAAATTAACATTAATTTTATATTGTAAAAAAAGAATAAATACTCATAGAGTGAATTTAAATCGCTTGTTCATGTTTAATTTCTAATTTTGACATGCCTAGCGAAGCAGGCAGAGGGTCCGCTGTTGTATTTATGAAATATGATATTCCAACCGCCCATGGCACTGCAAGCTTTAAGGTCATTAGGAAGTTATTTGATATTGATTAAAAGAATTCCAATTTTAAAATTTGCCCAAAATTGACGGAGGCTCATATTTACCCAAGCATTTTCGAAAAAATGAGCGTTTCACGCGCAACACAAGTATTGAGCAATTCGGTAGCGTCAGGTATTGACATGATGTGTAGTCAAAATTTATTTGGTAATGACGAAAACTTGATACATTTTTCCAAGCCCACGCAGATATTTGTTAAAGAAATGAACGATATTTTTGATGAGCTCGATGCAAAGCATTTCCAGTCAACAAATCCATTAAGGTCTCCCCTGAAGCGGGATGATAGGGGCAAAGTTGAAAGACTATTAAGTTACTTCGAGTTCTTTAGTCCAATGTCTACAATACGTGCATATTCTACTATTAAATGTATCCAAGGCTTTCGTACTACAATAAAATCGATGCTGGAATTGTGCGAGGAACTTTTCCAACAGCATCAAAATTTAAAATTTATTTTCCTTGGAAAGTTAAACCAAGATTGTCTAGAAAATTTCTTTTATCGGGTCCGAGCTAGTCAGGGTATTAATACTCATCCCACAGCACATGAAGTACAGTACATAGTAGCGCGATTGATATCTATGCAAATTTTACGACAGCGGTTCGAAAACAAAGGCAATAATTGCGAAGATGATGATGATATTAATTTAGACTGGAATTTAGGGACTGAGGATCATCATCTGGAGGAAGAAGTAGGAGAACCGCTAAATGAGCAACTCGTTTTAGAAAATATAGAGGTAGCAGACGAGAATTTTGCCGAAGAACAATATATAGCTGAGGTACAGGTGCAGCGTTATTACACTGGCTATGGTATTTACCAAAAGTTTCTGTGTAAGCTAAAATGCGACAAATGCGCCCACATTATGATGAAAACACAAGGAGACCTAAAATTTAATTCCGAAGCCCTGATTCCGAAGGTCTAAAAATTTCACGGATGACACCGATTTGAGACTGGTGAATCCTGAAGACAGGGTATTCGAAGTGTGTTGCCTTCAGATGATGTGGTACCGTCAGCTTTTTGCAAAATATGCTGACGTAGGTAATATTCGCAAGTTATAAAACAAAAAACCGAAGAAGTATTTCCCCATAGGTTCGCAATATCTGGCGAATGTCAAGATCATCGCATCAAGCTACTCCATTTTTTGATATATGTACTTCTATTCAAAAATGCGAAATGGCTTTTACAGCAAGAAAATACCCAAGTTAGGTGTCAGAAGCGCAACGATAAACTAAAAAAGTTGTCGTACGTTGTAGGTTAGGGTCCAACAAGGTGAGTTGCGCAGGTCCTTAGGTGGAAACCAGCGTTTATTTATTGTTTATTCTAATATGTATTTATTTATATTTATTTTTCCTATTTTCCAGATTTTTTTATTTTTCTGGGTTTTCTCCATCTTTCAGATTTTTCTCTATCTTTCAGGTTTTCCTTTTATCTTCTTTTTCAGGTAGCACCTGAGCCTAGATTTTTAAACCACTACAATTTTCACTTAATCACGATGGATTGAGATTAGTGTTTTAAAAATCAGGTAAATCGCAATGACTTAATCGATGTCAATATCGAAGTCGTGTGAGAACTTGTTATAATATAAGAACAATTTCGTAATTCGTGCTTTCACAATTTTATATATTTTTTTTTCATTTCAGGAAATGTAAATACCTATTACACTGCCCTGCATCGGTTTTGCGAATAAGATGGGACCTAGTGATCCCGAAGGGAATTTTCGCGCTAAGCACGAATCCGAGTTCAAAAATTTTCCATCACGTCAGGTTTTCAAAAAAAAGGGGGTTGAAACCCCTAAAAATAGCGTATTTGGCCATTTTTCAAAAATTGTGGAGCAGAACCCTAACGTGCTACGATCTTCGTTATTGTCTGTAATTGAAGGTTGAACTTTGCTCTTTGAAATAAGCCCAAACCCAAATTGTTCGCATGCACCCTTAGAGTAGGGGGTGTACTTATGTCTACGGGGGTAGAGAAAAAAGTGAACATAGGAACTTATCTACACCCAAGATAAGATATAATGAAAAGTGCAGTGTTCCTAAGGTATTTAGTGTCGCTGATTACAAATCAGAAGTCAAACATTCCATTTAAAAAGAAATAAAAAAAATCAAATTCAAATTTTCAAATCTAATACATCGTCTGACACACTACCGCACACCTGATAAAATACATAAAAAAGTACCAGTGTATCGCCGGTTTTTCTTATCACGTCATAAAAGTTTTTTAAATTGGAGTTTCATTTTTCTCTGCGTAGTGTATTTTACTAAATAGACAATGAAATTTTAAAAACCGAATGTTTATTTCTTTGTTAATAAAATAACTATCAAACATTTACTCAGGGGGTGAAATTTCCCTAAAAAGATTTTTAACTTTAATAAAAAGAAATTGAAGCTCGGAATATTGATAAAATAGAAATATTAAGTTGTGTTTAAGAAAAAAATGTTTCCCTTTAATGCCCTATTGAACGTTAAAAGTAACATTTTTTTTAGTTTTGAGTTGTTCATATTTTTAAATGGAACTACATTTAATTCTTTAATAATAATATGACATGAGTTTAGTTCACTGGATAACGTTATTCATTTGTTCTTTGTCAAATCAATCGTTTATTGTTTTTTTACAACATTCACTTGTTTTCGGCTTGCTGGATGGCATTTATTTACTTTTATGTAGATCAATCGGTATTTGTCGTTTCTTTCGTCTGTGATATTTATTCACTTCAGCTTTTGCTACTGCGTGAATGTTAGTTTTCTTGGCATCTTGTTACGAATTATGAATCGAACTTTGGTATGTATTAATGATCCAAATCGCTTCTGTTATATTTGTGGCATTTATACCACAAATAAAGGAAGACATGATATATCGAAATTCATTAAAGATGTTTATAAAGAATACTTTTCAATTGAGATTGTCAATCAAGGTAAAACATGGGTTCCACATAGTGTTTGTAGTATTTGCTACAAAGCATTCAGTCATTGGAAAAATGGAAATCGGAAACATTTGCCTTTCGATTTTCCTATGATATGGCGTGAACCTTTTGTACATAATGAGGATTGTTACTTTTGCTTAACTAAAGTTGATGGGTTCAATAGTAAAAATAAGAATAAAATCAAGTATCCAGAAGTTTCTCCTTCTCCATCAATTCAAATTGAATCAGAAAATTCATTACCTTTTGAAAATGAAAGTATTGTTGAAGAAGGTGATAAAAATGATTCTTCTGATGACGAATACATTCCGCCAGGTGATGTAAACCCCAAGTCGTTGTCGCAGGGTAAATTAAACGACCTTGTTAGGGATTTAAATTTGCCTAAAGAAGCAGCAGAACTGTTGGGTTCGAGACTACGAGAAGAGCAATTGTTGGCTCCTGATACCACATTTTCATGGTATAGGCATCGTGAAGTTGAATTTCTCTCATTTTTTGCACAAACAGAATCTCTAGTCTATTGTACAGATGTTCCGAAGTTAATGGAAACTATGGGTCTCAAAGATTATAATGTGAACGATTTTCGTTTATTTATTGATTCAAGTAAACGTAGTCTAAAAGCTGTTCTCTTAAGTAATGGAAATAAAGTTGCTTCAGTGCCTATAGCTCATTCTGTGCATTTGAAAGAGACACATGAAAATCTAAAAATTTTGCTTCAGTTCATTCAATATGATAAACATCAATGGTCGATTTGTGGCGACCTAAAAGTTGTAGGATTGCTTCTGGGTGAGCAATCTGGTTTCACTAAGTATCCTTGCTTTTTATGCGAGTGGGATAGCAGGGCCAGAAGTGATCATTGGACAAAGAAGGAGTGGAAATCTAGAGAAAATTTAAAACCAGGTCCTAAAAACATCATTCATCAAAATTTGGTCGACAAGTCAAAAATATTTTTACCTCCACTTCACATTAAACTTGGCCTTATGAAACAGTTCGTGAAAGCTTTAAATAAAGATGGAAAGTGCTTCAAATATCTTTGCACGAAATTTGTGCACCTAAGCGATGCAAAGCTAAAAGAAGGAATTTTTGTTGGGCCACAAATCAGACAGTTGATGAGGGATAAGGAGTTTGAAAAAACCATGACTCCAGAAGAAAAACAAGCTTGGATCGGGTTTAAAAATGTCGTTGATGGTTTTTTGGGGAATACGAAGAGTCCAAATTACAAAACTTTGGTATCAAATATGCTTCAAGCTTACCGCAAATTAGGTTGTAATATGAGTGTAAAAGTCCATTTCCTCTTCAATCATTTAGACTTTTTTCCAAAAGTAAATTTTGGTAGCATAAGTGATGAGCAGGGAGAAAGGTTCCATCAAGACATCCAAGAAATGGAAAGAAGGTACCAGGGAATATGGAACACGAACATGCTTGCAGATTACTGTTGGTGCTTAAAACGTGACCTTCCGTCACAAACGTACAAACGAAAATCGAAAAAGCGCAGCATCCTTGAAACGCAATAATTTGCTAATTTAGCTCACTTTCATTTCATTTCTTTATTTTTTTAAATTAAAAAACTGTTGTTAATAAACAAAAAATATTAAAAAATACAAAAAAAAAAAAGGAGTGTAATATTAAGTTCGGCTCCACGTGGTGCACTCTGGGAAATATAGTTTTATGAATTCTATAGCTAATTGACCTTGAAGGAAATATTCAAATTTAATATAAAAACAATCGATTTTCTTACATTAACTCTTTTAAAGGTAGAGCATAAGTCTGCTAAAAAGTTTAAATATATTAGGTAAAAATTTGTGTTTAGGTTGAATAAAGGTGTCACCTTAATAACTCTGCATCCATATTAGAAAAGCGAAGATGAATTGTTTCAAAGTAACAAATTTCAAGGAAATCGAATGAATTTTTAACATTTTCGTACGCCATTTTGAATTTTGGGAATCTGACTACAGGTTTGTAATCAGCGACACTAAATACCTTAGGAACACTGCACTTTTCATTATATCTTATCTTGGGTGTAGATAAGTTCCTATGTTCATTTTTTTCCCTACCCCCGTAGACATAAGTACACCCCCTACTCTAAGGGTGCATGCGAACAATTTGGGCTTGGGCTTATTTCAAAGAGCAAAGTTCAACCTTCAATTACTGACAATAACGAAGATCGTAGCACGTTAGGGTTCTGCTCCACAATTTTTGAAAAATGGCCAATGGAAAAATGGTGATGGAAAATTTTTGAACTCGGATTCGTGCTCAGCGCGAAAATTCCCTTCGGGAACACTAGGTCACATCTTATTCGCATCAGAAAAATTGAAATTTGCAGGGCAGTGTTATTTATAGTATTGAAATATATATACATATACATGTAACAGTACTTAAATTACTTGTGAATAAAAATAAAACATTAAAATTAAAAAAACTAGTATTTCATTTTCTTAAGGATAATAATATTTATTTTGTAAGAAGAACTTAAATGAACATATACCAATAATGTAATTCGACAGGATTTCCTTACAAAATCAATATATTCGTTCAGCTAAATCAAATGAATATCTGCATATGAAAAATCGTTCATATGGACGTGCAAAAGCAAACACGCATATACAAGTTAAATTTTCATTTATTAATTTTTGTTTTTAAAAAATATTGCGGAGCGAACTCCGTCTTTTTTATTCGAGCCTTTAACTAGAACTAAAGCTTATAATATTTTCTTAATTCTAAGCATACCCAAAAAGCATATCCAAATTGACGATGTCACCTGCTTTGCCGCGTGATATTGTTCCTGGAATTTCGTTTTGAAATAGTTCGCACGGTAAATAAGCAAGCATAGTAGCGTCAGCATAATTGCAATAAAAGCGGATGCGCGTGCAACGGGTCGCTTACAGCGTATGCAGCGTTAACTCCTCCCCACTTAAATTCGATTGTCCTCAATCGCCTTTAAAAATATGGCAGGTCGTTTACACTCATCGTGGATGCGCGAATCGAGGGCGGGGGTTGAATGTTGGTTAGAATTATTGGTGTTACCGGGAGGTTCTTTGATTCGGTGATTTTCGTTGCTTTATTTGTTAAATTTGATGAAAATTTGCATAGACGTATCAGGAGGGCTGTGATGGCTATTATGACAATAAATGCTGTCATCGAGACTTCACCTACTATGGTTCCAAATCGTAGTGTTTTGATTACATTCGTGTTATTCATATGTAATTCCTTTAGGCTTTCAAGAGTCAAAATATTTTCCCATTTTTCCTCTATTGGTGTTATTTGTAATGTCGCTGGAATTACCTTTAGTGGGGGAGCTTCAATGTTCCGAAATACTTTGTCCTTAATAATTATTGTGGTATTGCTGAACTTTATCAAATATGTTCCGGTAAGTTGTCTTTCTTTATTTTCCTGGCGGATGGTTCCATTAAAATCTTATAGGAAAATTAGTCCGGGGTGGATTTCCTCGATTTCTTGTATGTGTTGACTGTTACTGTAGGTACATGTTGATGCTAAGCTTTTGATTATGTTTGGTATGCATGTATTATTACTTAAGTCTACTACTTGATCTTTATTACAAATATTAATTTTATAATGCTTGATACATTGGTTTCTTAAACCGTACATTTTATTTTCTTGTCTTATAATTTCATACAAAAGTAATTTCATTATTTTTCCTGCTTTCTTTACAGGTTTCAATATATAATTATCAAAAGTAACATTTGTTGTTAATGGTATTTTCACCATATAGAGAATTATTGAATTCTTATAGATAACATTGACTTTAGCGTATTCCACCGCTTCTTCTGCTGATGCAAATGGCATCTTTTCTTGTTCTAAATTCTCGATAGCTAATTTAATTTCTAGTTTGTTTAATAAAATAGAATTAATTATTCCATTTTTCGCCCATTGCATGGCGTACTTAATATTTATAACTTCTTCTTTGATTAGTCGTATCTTATTTTGAAAATGTATAGCGATTTCACTACTTAGATAACCATCTTTTTTAATTACATTATTTATATCATTAAATCTTTTAGTTAATTCATTCATTCGTTCATTTAGTTCTTGATTTATTAAAATTTGCTTATTGTTATTAATATTTAATTCATTCATATTTTTACCTAATATTTCGAAGTCATCGTGGTCTGGGGTACCAGCGATGTACTTCCATGCTGTTCCAATTATATTAATTGATCTTTTAGATTTATTGGTATTAAGAGGCTTTAGACTTTGTAGGATTTCGTCTGTTTGGTTTAATTCTTGTGATAGGATGCGATAGAATAGATTCGTTGTTGTAGAAATTTTTCGTAGATGGTCAAGTCAATGATATGTACTATTTTAAAGGTTCCGTCCGCTATTTTTGTCTGTCCACTGTTTATGGTTACCAAATGTGACGACGTGTAGTTCAGTATTTGTAAGTCTGCTGCGACTTCGCAAAGGAATAGAATTCTGAAAAATTCGAAGCAATTGGTTTCTTAATTTCTTTTTTTTTTTTTTTAATTTATGTCCTTCATGTTTTGATATGGCTTTTATGAATGGTTTTTCCAGATTGTGTTAAAACTGTGGTGCTTTTGTCTTGGGCAACTATTTCTTTTCTATATCTTGGGGTTAATTTATTGCCAAGTCTCTTGTTTATCCTGACATATATGGTTTCTCTTACAGCATATGCCTTGGGTGGTTCTTTATTTTTATTGTGGTAGTTCAGGTCTGCCTCTTGTTTGTCCTGTAATTTTTTTATCGTTTCCTGTCGGTCTTTTTCAAGTAAATTTGGATCACTACTAACCCTTCTGCCAAAGAATATTTCTACCGGTTTCTTTCCTGTTGTTGAGTGTACTGAAAAATTGTATTCTTTAACTGATTTTTCCAGGAGTTCATTAAATGTTCGGTGTGTCTTCTCTGTTTTGAGGCATCGTATAATTTCTTGGAGGGTAGAATGGAAGCGTTCAATTTGGCCGTTTACACAGCTTGTGTACGGTGGTGTCCGGAAGATTTCAATGCCGAATTCATTTTCGATCATGAAATTTATGGAGGATGAATTGAACGATTTTTCTTTGTCTATTATCAGTTTCTCGGGTACTAGGGAGAAAAGAATATCCCTCAAGGGTTGTCTAATGTCCTCAGTTGCTCTGGATTTAACTATTTTCGCAATTGCATACATAGAAAACTTGTCTATGGCAGTTAAACTTATTTTTTTGTCAGTTAGAAAAATGTCTATGTGGACTAATTGACCTGGATATTGTGGAATAGGGGTGGCCTGAATTTCCTGTTTCCTAGGGTGGCGGTCATATTTGTTTTCCATGCATACTGTGGACTGTTTTATAATGTTATTTATTTTTTTAGTCATGTAGGGGAAGTAGTATTTTTCTATTACTTGGATTTTGTTTTCTCTACAGTTTCTATGTGCTCGTCTGTGTGTTCGGATTATAATATCTTCTTGCAATTGTTTATCTATCTTCTACTTGTTTTTGTGTAAATCTGACTTTGTAATTGTTGAAATATTGTGGGTAAATGTCTTGTATTAGTCCCATTGTTCGTTCGTCTGTCTTTATACCGTTAATTACTGATGGGTTCAGATAGTGTTTGAGAAGTTGTATTATTTTGTTTGAATCGTAATATGGTTCGGTGATTATGTGCCTGTGGAAAGTGGGGAAAACAATTTTAAATTGGTACGTCGAAATATTGTTTGTTGTAAGAAAGATTTGATTTTTAAATACGTTGATTGGTGCATCAACGCTGTGGATTAAGTTGTGGGAAGAGCTCTCATCACTGTGTTGCGTTACCGTTAAGGAATTTAATTGTTCCGTTTGCGGAATTCTCGATAGAACATCTGCGACGACGTTAGCCTTTCCTGGCTTATAATGCAGTTCGAAATTATACTCTTCGAGAATCGCCTTCCACCGTTTCATCTTACTATTATTATTTTTGTTGCTCAGAGCATAGGTGAGCGGTTGATGATCGGTGTAAATTTTTACCTTTGATCTACCGTATAAGAAATTTCTCAACGTGTTCAGATACCAAATAATTGCCAGCATTTCCTTTTCGTTTGCGGCGTAGTTTTCCTCAGTTTTGTTTAACGTTCTGGATATAAACGTAATCGGTTTGTCATCTTGTGACAGTACCGCACCTATTGTGAAATTAGACGCATCAGTTGTTAGCGTGAATTCCTTTTCGAAATTCGGATAGGCTAATATCAAGTCCTCGGAGGTGAGGGCCGTTTTCAACTTATGAAATGCTTCGATTGCATCGGCGTTTAAGTTAATTTTAACTTTTGAGGATTGATTTTTGGACATTCGTCCTTCCTCCCCTCTTAAGAGGGATGTCAGGGGTTTAGCGAGCCTTGCATAATCACGTACAAAGCGACGGTAATACCCTGATAGACCTAAGAATGAGCGCAATTCTTTTAAAGTTTTAGGATACGGTATCCTTTTAATTGCATCAACCTTTGCCGGATTTGTTTTAACTCCTTCTGAAGAGATTATGAATCCTAAAAATTCGACGGATTTTTTGAAAAAATTACACTTATCAAGTTGCACTTTCATGTTCGCTTCTTGAAGTGTCTTGAAGATAGATTCTAGATGACGGATATGGTCGCTTTCAATCTTGCTGAAAATGATTATATCGTCGATATAAACAAAACATATTTTGGCTATATGATCACGCAGTATATCATCAAGTGCCCTCTGAAAAATTGAAGGGGCATTTTTTAAGCCAAAAGGTAACCGAGTGAATTCGTATTTACCATTACTTATTGAAAAAGCTGTTTTTTCAATGTCTGATGCTTTAAGAGGGATCTGATGAAACCCACTCTTTAAGTCCAGCACGGAAAAGAACTGGTTTTCCCCAAGTTGCGTAAGGACATCGTTGATCTCTGGGATCGGGTATCTATCTGCGATAGTTTGCTCATTCAGCTTTCGGTAGTCAACAACAACTCTGTATTGCTTATTTCCTGCGGAATCGGGTTTTTTTGGCACAATCCATACGGGGGAATTGTACGGAGATCTAGACGGTCTTATTATGCCATCTTTTAACATTTCTTGAATTTGAGTTTCTACTTCCGATTTTAGGGAAGTTGGGTAAGAATAATAGCGGGTATCGGTCTTAGTTCGAATTTCGCCTATTACTTTGGTTGTATAAGTGAGTTTTGTATCTGGTTCTGCGAAAAGATTTGGGAATTTATTTGCTAAATTTCTTAGCGAGTATTTCTGTTCTTGTGTCATATGGTCATCTTTAATGCTGATTGTGTTAACGGTTTTTGAAATTAATTGTTTCATTTTAATTTTAATGGTGTTTCCTATAGTTATGAGGCTGTTTCTCGTATGAATAACTGCATTTAGTGCTCTAAGGCTATCGTTGCCGAGTATACCGTGGAACGATTTCAAAGTTGGGAGTATAAAAAATTTAAGGTTAATGTCCCTGAGATTAAAAAGATTAACGTATGTATGTTGGGTGACCTTTACGTCTCCTACTATTAACTTTGCATAGAAAACTTGTTCGTTAGGCATTGCCTTTTTTACAAAGTTCGGTTGAATGTAATTTTTTGTAGATCCGGTGTCTATTAATAGTTTGAGAATATCTCCACTCTCCGTCTTGCACTGAATGTACGGTAGCGAAGAGTGCGTCAGCCTAAAAAATGTGTGTCACTAGTGTCCAAATAGTCTTTGTCGTCATTGTCGGTGTTATATTGGAAATCGTCGGAATTGTTTTGGAAATCTTCGGGATCGTTTTGGTCAATGTAGTATTGCTCAGGTGGAGTTACCTGTTCTTCGTTATAGGTTTCTGAATCTATGTGAAAGTTTCTTTGCATTTTTTGTGGCGGTAGTGGATTGCCAGTTGTGGGTCTTTTTCCCACAAATTCATTTGGTTTTGGTTTGTTCATATAGTTTATGTTATGCGTACGCATGGACGTATCAACATCCATAGGCTCTGGCCTCGGCTGTGGCTTGAGGAATGGTCGCGGCGGCGGATTGTTCATTTCCCTGAACTGCGGCGGATTGTTCATTTGCCTGAACTGCGGCGGATTATAAAATATGTTGGGTCTGTATGGACCGGTAAGGTTTGCGCGAGGCTGTGGTAAATATGCCAATTCGGGGTAGAATTCTCTATTTTGTCGCGGCGGCGGCATATTAAACTTCCTTGGTGGAAGTGGAGGACGAGGATCATGCATCCTTCTACTTTGGCCGTTCATAGCATAATGAGACCGGTAGTTCTGGTTTTCCAATTTCAGGCAGAGATGGAGTGCCTGAGGAAGGTCTGCCGGTTCTCTTATACCGAGCAGTCTCGGCAAATCGCCTTTTAAGCCTCGAATGAAAGTATCGAGAGCTTTGTCTCGGTACGTTCGAGTTAAGAGATGGATTGATTCTGGACCGGCGTCGATGCATCCAATTTTATTTGATATGAGCGACAGGTGAGAATATACCTGTTGGTAGAACTCTTGGATGGTGAGGTTACCCTGCACCAAAGAGGTCATCTGGTACTCAAGGGTACCTAAATCGCGTTTGTCCGCGTAGGGAAGGGTGAGGCATTTTGAAATGGCCTTCCACTCCAAAGTGGTATTGTACGACTCGAGGGCAATGTCTGCATTACCCACGATCTTGTTTCGTACTACATTAAGTATGCCATAATATTTGGGGCTTCCTCTTTGGGGCTCGTAGATCTGCAGAACGCGATCTACGCTTTTCTTCCAGGAGTTAAACTCTCCTGGTTGCCCTGAGAATTCTCTAATGCATCGGACTACGTCCGGGATTTTGTCTAGATCCGAGACATTATTCGAATGTCTTGGATCTATGGTAACGTCAGAGATGTCGGAAAAGTTGGAATTTTTATTCAGCGCGGCCTGTACGATGTTTCTTCCCTCTCGTTGAAAGATATTACTAACCACTCTGGTCACTACATTCGTCAACTGTGCCATATTTATTTCTGGGGTGTTAGGGATATTAGGGAGAGGAGGTGGTGTTGTATTTGTGTTTAAAACTGGGGGCCTGATTAAATTGTTAGGGTTAGACATTTTCCACTTTTACTAATTTTCACTTATTAATATTACTTTCCAATTATTAGTATTAATTTTTAATTATTAATATTTTATTACAATAATATTCAATTTTCCTTCTAAATTTCTTTTGATAATATGAAATATTCTTTAGTATTCGATTTCCTTTCCTAAATTTTTTTTTGTATATATTTATTTAACTTTCTTAATATTCAAATCTTTTAGTGGATTTTAATATATTTGACTTTCTTTACTATACGATTCCCTTTTGGGTAGATTTAATATTTTATTTCAATTTCGGTCTTTTAGTTTCCTTGAATAAATTTAATAATATATATTTTTTTTTATTTAATTCTCTTTAATTTTATTTTGATAATCTTAACTTTATTGCTTACAATATGCGTCGTATCATTTTCTCGGATCCAGTCGGCTAGTATTTGGATACTTCCTTTTTGCAGTCGCTGTTTTAGTTGCTACTGCTACTGGGGGGCCTCATTTACTGTTCCGTTTTCCTTGACCGGCTTTTCGCGTTGTTCCACGTTGGCACTTCAGCTTTTTGTATTTTATTCTAAGGTGTCTGGCCACGATCACTAGTTAATCCAGTTAAACGTCACTGTTTAAAGTTTTTTTTTCCTTTATTGTTTAGAAACTTTTCTTTAGCGCGTACTAACTTTCGATTGAACTTCGAACGAACGCGAACTTTTAAACCGGTCCCTGCTCGGGCGCCAGTTAAATTTTCATTTATTAATTTTTGTTTTTAAAAAATATTGCGGAGCGAACTCCGTCTTTTTTATTCGAGCCTTTAACTAGAACTAAAGCTTATAATATTTTCTTAATTCTAAGCATACCCAAAAAGCATATCCAAATTGACGATGTCACCTGCTTTGCCGCGTGATATTGTTCCTGGAATTTCGTTTTGAAATAGTTCGCACGGTAAATAAGCAAGCATAGTAGCGTCAGCATAATTGCAATAAAAGCGGATGCGCGTGCAACGGGTCGCTTACAGCGTATGCAGCGTTAACTCCTCCCCACTTAAATTCGATTGTCCTCAATCGCCTTTAAAAATATGGCAGGTCGTTTACACTCATCGTGGATGCGCGAATCGAGGGCGGGGGTTGAATGTTGGTTAGAATTATTGGTGTTACCGGGAGGTTCTTTGATTCGGTGATTTTCGTTGCTTTATTTGTTAAATTTGATGAAAATTTGCATAGACGTATCAGGAGGGCTGTGATGGCTATTATGACAATAAATGCTGTCATCGAGACTTCACCTACTATGGTTCCAAATCGTAGTGTTTTGATTACATTCGTGTTATTCATATGTAATTCCTTTAGGCTTTCAAGAGTCAAAATATTTTCCCATTTTTCCTCTATTGGTGTTATTTGTAATGTCGCTGGAATTACCTTTAGTGGGGGAGCTTCAATGTTCCGAAATACTTTGTCCTTAATAATTATTGTGGTATTGCTGAACTTTATCAAATATGTTCCGGTAAGTTGTCTTTCTTTATTTTCCTGGCGGATGGTTCCATTAAAATCTTATAGGAAAATTAGTCCGGGGTGGATTTCCTCGATTTCTTGTATGTGTTGACTGTTACTGTAGGTACATGTTGATGCTAAGCTTTTGATTATGTTTGGTATGCATGTATTATTACTTAAGTCTACTACTTGATCTTTATTACAAATATTAATTTTATAATGCTTGATACATTGGTTTCTTAAACCGTACATTTTATTTTCTTGTCTTATAATTTCATACAAAAGTAATTTCATTATTTTTCCTGCTTTCTTTACAGGTTTCAATATATAATTATCAAAAGTAACATTTGTTGTTAATGGTATATTATTTTCACCATATAGAGAATTATTGAATTCTTATAGATAACATTGACTTTAGCGTATTCCACCGCTTCTTCTGCTGATGCAAATGGCATCTTTTCTTGTTCTAAATTCTCGATAGCTAATTTAATTTCTAGTTTGTTTAATAAAATAGAATTAATTATTCCATTTTTCGCCCATTGCATGGCGTACTTAATATTTATAACTTCTTCTTTGATTAGTCGTATCTTATTTTGAAAATGTATAGCGATTTCACTACTTAGATAACCATCTTTTTTAATTACATTATTTATATCATTAAATCTTTTAGTTAATTCATTCATTCGTTCATTTAGTTCTTGATTTATTAAAATTTGCTTATTGTTATTAATATTTAATTCATTCATATTTTTACCTAATATTTCGAAGTCATCGTGGTCTGGGGTACCAGCGATGTACTTCCATGCTGTTCCAATTATATTAATTGATCTTTTAGATTTATTGGTATTAAGAGGCTTTAGACTTTGTAGGATTTCGTCTGTTTGGTTTAATTCTTGTGATAGGATGCGATAGAATAGATTCGTTGTTGTAGAAATTTTTCGTAGATGGTCAAGTCAATGATATGTACTATTTTAAAGGTTCCGTCCGCTATTTTTGTCTGTCCACTGTTTATGGTTACCAAATGTGACGACGTGTAGTTCAGTATTTGTAAGTCTGCTGCGACTTCGCAAAGGAATAGAATTCTGAAAAATTCGAAGCAATTGGTTTCTTAATTTCTTTTTTTTTTTTTTTAATTTATGTCCTTCATGTTTTGATATGGCTTTTATGAATGGTTTTTCCAGATTGTGTTAAAACTGTGGTGCTTTTGTCTTGGGCAACTATTTCTTTTCTATATCTTGGGGTTAATTTATTGCCAAGTCTCTTGTTTATCCTGACATATATGGTTTCTCTTACAGCATATGCCTTGGGTGGTTCTTTATTTTTATTGTGGTAGTTCAGGTCTGCCTCTTGTTTGTCCTGTAATTTTTTTATCGTTTCCTGTCGGTCTTTTTCAAGTAAATTTGGATCACTACTAACCCTTCTGCCAAAGAATATTTCTACCGGTTTCTTTCCTGTTGTTGAGTGTACTGAAAAATTGTATTCTTTAACTGATTTTTCCAGGAGTTCATTAAATGTTCGGTGTGTCTTCTCTGTTTTGAGGCATCGTATAATTTCTTGGAGGGTAGAATGGAAGCGTTCAATTTGGCCGTTTACACAGCTTGTGTACGGTGGTGTCCGGAAGATTTCAATGCCGAATTCATTTTCGATCATGAAATTTATGGAGGATGAATTGAACGATTTTTCTTTGTCTATTATCAGTTTCTCGGGTACTAGGGAGAAAAGAATATCCCTCAAGGGTTGTCTAATGTCCTCAGTTGCTCTGGATTTAACTATTTTCGCAATTGCATACATAGAAAACTTGTCTATGGCAGTTAAACTTATTTTTTTGTCAGTTAGAAAAATGTCTATGTGGACTAATTGACCTGGATATTGTGGAATAGGGGTGGCCTGAATTTCCTGTTTCCTAGGGTGGCGGTCATATTTGTTTTCCATGCATACTGTGGACTGTTTTATAATGTTATTTATTTTTTTAGTCATGTAGGGGAAGTAGTATTTTTCTATTACTTGGATTTTGTTTTCTCTACAGTTTCTATGTGCTCGTCTGTGTGTTCGGATTATAATATCTTCTTGCAATTGTTTATCTATCTTCTACTTGTTTTTGTGTAAATCTGACTTTGTAATTGTTGAAATATTGTGGGTAAATGTCTTGTATTAGTCCCATTGTTCGTTCGTCTGTCTTTATACCGTTAATTACTGATGGGTTCAGATAGTGTTTGAGAAGTTGTATTATTTTGTTTGAATCGTAATATGGTTCGGTGATTATGTGCCTGTGGAAAGTGGGGAAAACAATTTTAAATTGGTACGTCGAAATATTGTTTGTTGTAAGAAAGATTTGATTTTTAAATACGTTGATTGGTGCATCAACGCTGTGGATTAAGTTGTGGGAAGAGCTCTCATCACTGTGTTGCGTTACCGTTAAGGAATTTAATTGTTCCGTTTGCGGAATTCTCGATAGAACATCTGCGACGACGTTAGCCTTTCCTGGCTTATAATGCAGTTCGAAATTATACTCTTCGAGAATCGCCTTCCACCGTTTCATCTTACTATTATTATTTTTGTTGCTCAGAGCATAGGTGAGCGGTTGATGATCGGTGTAAATTTTTACCTTTGATCTACCGTATAAGAAATTTCTCAACGTGTTCAGATACCAAATAATTGCCAGCATTTCCTTTTCGTTTGCGGCGTAGTTTTCCTCAGTTTTGTTTAACGTTCTGGATATAAACGTAATCGGTTTGTCATCTTGTGACAGTACCGCACCTATTGTGAAATTAGACGCATCAGTTGTTAGCGTGAATTCCTTTTCGAAATTCGGATAGGCTAATATCAAGTCCTCGGAGGTGAGGGCCGTTTTCAACTTATGAAATGCTTCGATTGCATCGGCGTTTAAGTTAATTTTAACTTTTGAGGATTGATTTTTGGACATTCGTCCTTCCTCCCCTCTTAAGAGGGATGTCAGGGGTTTAGCGAGCCTTGCATAATCACGTACAAAGCGACGGTAATACCCTGATAGACCTAAGAATGAGCGCAATTCTTTTAAAGTTTTAGGATACGGTATCCTTTTAATTGCATCAACCTTTGCCGGATTTGTTTTAACTCCTTCTGAAGAGATTATGAATCCTAAAAATTCGACGGATTTTTTGAAAAAATTACACTTATCAAGTTGCACTTTCATGTTCGCTTCTTGAAGTGTCTTGAAGATAGATTCTAGATGACGGATATGGTCGCTTTCAATCTTGCTGAAAATGATTATATCGTCGATATAAACAAAACATATTTTGGCTATATGATCACGCAGTATATCATCAAGTGCCCTCTGAAAAATTGAAGGGGCATTTTTTAAGCCAAAAGGTAACCGAGTGAATTCGTATTTACCATTACTTATTGAAAAAGCTGTTTTTTCAATGTCTGATGCTTTAAGAGGGATCTGATGAAACCCACTCTTTAAGTCCAGCACGGAAAAGAACTGGTTTTCCCCAAGTTGCGTAAGGACATCGTTGATCTCTGGGATCGGGTATCTATCTGCGATAGTTTGCTCATTCAGCTTTCGGTAGTCAACAACAACTCTGTATTGCTTATTTCCTGCGGAATCGGGTTTTTTTGGCACAATCCATACGGGGGAATTGTACGGAGATCTAGACGGTCTTATTATGCCATCTTTTAACATTTCTTGAATTTGAGTTTCTACTTCCGATTTTAGGGAAGTTGGGTAAGAATAATAGCGGGTATCGGTCTTAGTTCGAATTTCGCCTATTACTTTGGTTGTATAAGTGAGTTTTGTATCTGGTTCTGCGAAAAGATTTGGGAATTTATTTGCTAAATTTCTTAGCGAGTATTTCTGTTCTTGTGTCATATGGTCATCTTTAATGCTGATTGTGTTAACGGTTTTTGAAATTAATTGTTTCATTTTAATTTTAATGGTGTTTCCTATAGTTATGAGGCTGTTTCTCGTATGAATAACTGCATTTAGTGCTCTAAGGCTATCGTTGCCGAGTATACCGTGGAACGATTTCAAAGTTGGGAGTATAAAAAATTTAAGGTTAATGTCCCTGAGATTAAAAAGATTAACGTATGTATGTTGGGTGACCTTTACGTCTCCTACTATTAACTTTGCATAGAAAACTTGTTCGTTAGGCATTGCCTTTTTTACAAAGTTCGGTTGAATGTAATTTTTTGTAGATCCGGTGTCTATTAATAGTTTGAGAATATCTCCACTCTCCGTCTTGCACTGAATGTACGGTAGCGAAGAGTGCGTCAGCCTAAAAAATGTGTGTCACTAGTGTCCAAATAGTCTTTGTCGTCATTGTCGGTGTTATATTGGAAATCGTCGGAATTGTTTTGGAAATCTTCGGGATCGTTTTGGTCAATGTAGTATTGCTCAGGTGGAGTTACCTGTTCTTCGTTATAGGTTTCTGAATCTATGTGAAAGTTTCTTTGCATTTTTTGTGGCGGTAGTGGATTGCCAGTTGTGGGTCTTTTTCCCACAAATTCATTTGGTTTTGGTTTGTTCATATAGTTTATGTTATGCGTACGCATGGACGTATCAACATCCATAGGCTCTGGCCTCGGCTGTGGCTTGAGGAATGGTCGCGGCGGCGGATTGTTCATTTGCCTGAACTGCGGCGGATTATAAAATATGTTGGGTCTGTATGGACCGGTAAGGTTTGCGCGAGGCTGTGGTAAATATGCCAATTCGGGGTAGAATTCTCTATTTTGTCGCGGCGGCGGCATATTAAACTTCCTTGGTGGAAGTGGAGGACGAGGATCATGCATCCTTCTACTTTGGCCGTTCATAGCATAATGAGACCGGTAGTTCTGGTTTTCCAATTTCAGGCAGAGATGGAGTGCCTGAGGAAGGTCTGCCGGTTCTCTTATACCGAGCAGTCTCGGCAAATCGCCTTTTAAGCCTCGAATGAAAGTATCGAGAGCTTTGTCTCGGTACGTTCGAGTTAAGAGATGGATTGATTCTGGACCGGCGTCGATGCATCCAATTTTATTTGATATGAGCGACAGGTGAGAATATACCTGTTGGTAGAACTCTTGGATGGTGAGGTTACCCTGCACCAAAGAGGTCATCTGGTACTCAAGGGTACCTAAATCGCGTTTGTCCGCGTAGGGAAGGGTGAGGCATTTTGAAATGGCCTTCCACTCCAAAGTGGTATTGTACGACTCGAGGGCAATGTCTGCATTACCCACGATCTTGTTTCGTACTACATTAAGTATGCCATAATATTTGGGGCTTCCTCTTTGGGGCTCGTAGATCTGCAGAACGCGATCTACGCTTTTCTTCCAGGAGTTAAACTCTCCTGGTTGCCCTGAGAATTCTCTAATGCATCGGACTACGTCCGGGATTTTGTCTAGATCCGAGACATTATTCGAATGTCTTGGATCTATGGTAACGTCAGAGATGTCGGAAAAGTTGGAATTTTTATTCAGCGCGGCCTGTACGATGTTTCTTCCCTCTCGTTGAAAGATATTACTAACCACTCTGGTCACTACATTCGTCAACTGTGCCATATTTATTTCTGGGGTGTTAGGGATATTAGGGAGAGGAGGTGGTGTTGTATTTGTGTTTAAAACTGGGGGCCTGATTAAATTGTTAGGGTTAGACATTTTCCACTTTTACTAATTTTCACTTATTAATATTACTTTCCAATTATTAGTATTAATTTTTAATTATTAATATTTTATTACAATAATATTCAATTTTCCTTCTAAATTTCTTTTGATAATATGAAATATTCTTTAGTATTCGATTTCCTTTCCTAAATTTTTTTTTGTATATATTTATTTAACTTTCTTAATATTCAAATCTTTTAGTGGATTTTAATATATTTGACTTTCTTTACTATACGATTCCCTTTTGGGTAGATTTAATATTTTATTTCAATTTCGGTCTTTTAGTTTCCTTGAATAAATTTAATAATATATATTTTTTTTTATTTAATTCTCTTTAATTTTATTTTGATAATCTTAACTTTATTGCTTACAATATGCGTCGTATCATTTTCTCGGATCCAGTCGGCTAGTATTTGGATACTTCCTTTTTGCAGTCGCTGTTTTAGTTGCTACTGCTACTGGGGGGCCTCATTTACTGTTCCGTTTTCCTTGACCGGCTTTTCGCGTTGTTCCACGTTGGCACTTCAGCTTTTTGTATTTTATTCTAAGGTGTCTGGCCACGATCACTAGTTAATCCAGTTAAACGTCACTGTTTAAAGTTTTTTTTTCCTTTATTGTTTAGAAACTTTTCTTTAGCGCGTACTAACTTTCGATTGAACTTCGAACGAACGCGAACTTTTAAACCGGTCCCTGCTCGGGCGCCAGTTAAATTTTCATTTATTAATTTTTGTTTTTAAAAAATATTGCGGAGCGAACTCCGTCTTTTTTATTCGAGCCTTTAACTAGAACTAAAGCTTATATATTAATATTTTCTTAATTCTAAGCATACCCAAAAAGCATATCCAAATTGACGATGTCACCTGCTTTGCCGCGTGATATTGCTCCTGGAATTTCGTTTTGAAATAGTTCGCACGGTAAATAAGCAAACATAGTAGCGTCAGCATAATTGCAATAAAAGCGGATGCGCGTGCAACGGGTCGCTTACAGCGTATGCAGCGTTAACTTACATAAATACATGCCTACAAACTTCCATAGACATACATACATATGAGGCTGCAAGCACTTGCGACAGAAAAAATATTTCGATTTGCTATTGCTGTCGAGAATTGAGAACACATATTTACATACATATATTGATGTATACATATGTACGAAGCCGCGGCCACTCGACTTGACAAAAATTCAAGATTTACCAAATATTGGCAAATAATTCAACGCGAAATATTCCAATATTGACTATTTTCGAATGGTCGAGAAAATTGGCATATGGGCGGCTCGTTTTATGAATGAAAGTACTTTGCTCTTAGAAATATGAGCTCGAACTTATCAATGAATTTGTTTTTGTTGTGCTTTTTAATATTTGAAACTGTTCAGCACCGTCGCGGGTAAATAATCATGGCCGCAACAGCTACGCCTATGAATGCATTTTGTTCTTGTAGTCGCTAAGCTTAGAATTTTAGTTTTGGAAGCATACACATGTAGAGGCATAAAGTAAGTATGTGCGGTTATATGTATATACGAATATTCATTGTTTTGCTTAGAATAGAAACATTTACGTACATATCAGAGAACTGCACCGGCTCAGTGTAAAACATTCATACGCTTCGCTTGAACAAAAAAACAGGCCTTTGCGTTCAAATGATCGAACTTGTTCAAATAAGTTATTGTCATTGTTTATTTCAGCTCAATCAAATCATGTGCTGCATTTTAGCTCTCCGATGTTATCACCAATCGTCTTCATAGCAGCCGTTTCGGGTATTTGCTCATTCGGCTGTACATTCATTTTTTTGAGTAAGAATAAAAGGGCTATAGAGCCAAATGAGCCGGTTTGAACTCGTATGATCCCGCATGAGTTTTTGCTTGTAACTAACGATAGCAAAGTAAAAGCAAAATTTTAAAGCAAAAACTCTATATTTTCATATTTTTTTTCTTAAAACTTATAATAAAACACGAAAGAAAATAATGTAAATAAGGAAACATTGCTGAAACCCACTAATCCTTTCAAATATCAAACGCAATTTACAGCGTACATTGTACGCCAACGCTCGTTTGCTATTTACAATAATGACAATTACTTCTTTGAACAAGTTTGATCGTTTGAACGCAAAGGCCGATGCTAATTTCATTCAATGCTGCTTTTTGTTCAATGATTAGATTTGAGCCGAAGACATTAGATCATACGTGTTGACTGAGCTGAACTACGCGTTCGCCTGCATGAGCTGACTGCACTTGACCAAATATTTTGGTTCACTGGGACTGGGTTTGGGACTGAATGTGAGCAAGAAATTTAGCGTATGAACAACTCAAGAAAACAGTGAGCCATGCAGGTCTCTGGTACATACAGTGGCACAGTAAAGTCTACATACCCCATTGAAAAGCGAGGTTTGGAGATTTCTGTGAACCTTGTAGCATTAGAATATATTCCAAACAAATCCAATCTAACAACAAACAATAAATTTTAACAAAAAAATTTTAATCCAAAAATATTTATTAACAAAAACAAACAAAATTCATTTTCCAAACACAGAAAAGTCTGCATACGGCTTTGTAGTGGAGTACACAAAATGCAGTTCTGTACTCAAACAGTGCTACCAATCACTTCAGGCGTCTTTACTAGATACCGTTAGTTAGAAAGAAGTTTAGTTCTTCGATAATAATATTATAGCTGTGTTAATTTAACCAAAATGGGTAAAGAAATCTGTGTTAAAGTACGTGAGCTAATTGTGAAATATTATAAGGAAAAAAAATCTTTAAGAGAGATTGGAGAACTGGTCGGACATCCAAAATCAAGCATTCAAATAATTATTCGGAAATATAATCACACTAATAGTGTATAAAACAAACCAAGAAGTGGTCGCCCACCTAAACTGACTCCTCGAGCTAAGCGAAAAATATTGTTAGACGTGCAAGAAAATCCAAGAATAACAGCAATAGAAATTGCAAAAACCCTGAAAAATCAGGATATTGCTTCAGTGCATCCAGAAACGGTGAGACATTTATTGAGAAGCAATGGAATCCACAATCGTGTGCCTCGAAAGAAGCCATTCATCAGCAAAATAAATATGGAGAAACGAGTCGAATTTGGTAAGAAATATATTGATGCATACGAAGATTTTCGGGCTAATGTTTTATTTAGTGACGAAAGCAAGTTCAACTTGTTTGGCTATGATGGCAAACAAAAAGTATGGCGTCGAAATAATGAAGCATTATTGCCCAAAAACTTGCTTCCTACGGTGAAGCACGGTGGTGGCTCCATAATGGTTTGGGGCTGCATGTCAGCGGCTGAGGTGGGTAATTTAACATTTATTGACATTAATATGGATCGCATGGTATATTTCGATATTCTCAAAGATAATTTGAAGCAATCCGCGAGTAAACTGGCTCTTACGGCGGGTTGGTACTTTCAGCAAGATAACGACCCAAAACATACCGCTGGTGTTGTCAAAGAATGGCTACTATATAATGTGCCCCATCAACTTCATTCCCCACCCCAGTCACCGGATTTGAGCCCCATAGAGAATTTATGGGATGAATTGGATCGTCGCATTAAGAAAAGGACAATTAAAAATAAACAGGACCTCAAAAATGCTTTACTTGAAGAGTGGAATTTAATTTCGAATAATTACACAAAAGTATTGGTAAATTCCATGCAAAATAGATTAAATGCTGTTCTAGAAAGTCGTGGCAGACCCACCAAGTATTAATTCTGTTGTCTTTTTATTTCCTTTTAAGTGAAACACATTCTTTTTACAAAGTATGCAGACTTTTCTGTGTTTGGAAAATGAATTTAGTGTGTTTTTGTTAATAAATATTTTTGGATTAAAATTTTTTTGTTAAAATTTATTGTTTGTTGTTAGATTGGATTTGTTTGGAATATATTCTAATGCTACAATGTTCACAGAAATCTCCAAACCTCGCTTTTCAATGGGGTATGTAGACTTTACTGTGCCACTGTATGTATGTACATTGTCCCAACATATGTATTCATATATGCATATATACATACATATGTATATGTACGCGAATACCGTTTAGATGAGTTTTTTTGCATATGTTAGGAATATGTTTGCATACGTTTGTCTATTTGCTTTTGAATTTTTTATATGTAGATACATATGAGCTGTGTTTTGAGGCAGGTCAAGATTTTTTTCTGCCCACATGAATATGGATAGATGTTATATCTATTTAGTATATGAATATACATACATATGGATATCAAAATTTGAAAAGGACACATATTGTTGAATAATAAACGTTCATGCAAATGAATGGTTTACAAAGCCAATTTTTTATGTGAATATTTTGAAATTATTTTGATAATGCACTTAATATCAATACAATTTAGTTAATTAGATACTTAAAATTTCACATTCATGCATGCATATACTTAGAATTAATTTATTCATCTCACAAGAAATAATCCATTTGCGCATGCAAAATGCCGACGGCAAATAAGCATGAAAGAAAAATGTACAAGTCTTCTGTTATTTTCTTTTCCCTAACACCAGAGAATGTTAATGCAATGAAAAGGAGCAAGTGTTAAATGAGTTTTTTCGAGTTCTAATTTGTAGATTCAAACTAAGGTAATTTCAAATTCAACTTTCCAAACGAGTGGGGAATTGCAGATATTTACCACGCGAGTGACGCGAGTGGAGGGTTTCTATATTTACTTACCACGCTAGGACAGGAATTCAGATTTTTTCTGCGTTTACCAAACTACTGAGGAAGTTCATAAGATTTTTCGGCACACTACTAAGGAAATCGACTTATTTCAAATTCAACTTTCCAAACGAGTGGGGAATTGCAGATATTTACCACGCGAGTGGAGGGTTTCTATATATACTTACCACGCTAGGACAGGAATTCAGATTTTTGCTGCGTTTACCAAACTACTGAGGAAGTTCATAAGATTTTTCGGCACACTACTAAGGAAATCGACTTATTTCATGCCCACAGCGAAGCGAATAAATTTGCGATTAAGAAGGCCGCGCGGCAGTCAATTTGTGGTGCAGAAGCTAAAGTCGGCCGAATTATTCGTTTTGTTTTTTGGCACGTATTTAATTCAGGTTCAAGTCCTGAAGTCATATTTTTTTCTCTTGCACATTTTTTTTACAATTCAAACCAGGAAAGTTTGGTAAAATTGTTGAGTTTATTTTAATTAAAATTTCTTTAAAATACTGTTTTTTTTTGTATTTCATAAGTGGAAATTTCTTTTCGGTATAAAATAGTTCATACTGGATATGACCTAATTTTTATATAAATCAATCAAAACAGAAAATATGTACATATGTCTTTAATCTCTTTCATCAAATCCAAATTATATTGATGAGAAAATATCATTCTAATATCCGTCCAGAAAGCCAAACGCGCATACACAGATACATATGCATATATGTATGTAATTACTCATACAAACTTTCAACTAACGCAGATCGTGAAAGACGTGTCGTGTATGCAGTATATCGTCCCATATTTGACTCAGGTTCAAGTCCTGTACGCAGTTTTTTGTTCGATATTTTTATTTCATTTTTTATATTTGGTTTAATTAGAATTGATTTAAAATAGTGTATTCAGGTTTTTCTAATACCTGTTATTTAGGAATTTATTTTCTATATAACATTATTCATACTTCTTTTGAATTAATTTATATGTAAAACAGCCATAAAGCCAATCATACGAATATGCATTCCTATATTTAATCTCTTCAGTCAAATCTGAACTACTTACATACACATATTGATGAGAAAATATTCTAATATCCATGGATGCATCCAGAAAGCCAAACGCGCATACACGCATATGTATACAAATATATACAAACCTTCAACGAACGCAAAATGTATGCGTATAAATAACAACAACTGCGACCGTCTTCTTGTCCGTCAGTGAAAAGATGGGATATGTATACCCTATGAGCAAAAAGAACCGGGAAGGTGATGTTGACTGTTTCCTTCGATTGCCAAGGCATAGTCCACCATGAGTACCTTCCATCGGGCCAGACAGTCAATAGAGAATATTATTTATCCGTTTTGAAACCTTAGAGAGATGCTGTGTGTTGCAAACCGCCGGAAATGTGAGTAAACAATTCTCAGATTTTGCATGATTTTGCGCCATCGCACTGATCAAAGAGAATACAAATCGGCCTGCCGGGGGTGTTTGGAGGACTGGGTTAAACGTTGGCACATGTGTGTTGCTTCAGACGGGTCATATTTTGAAGGAGATAATATAAATTTGCCTTAAATTTAACTCTGTTTTGTTTAATTTAAACGTTCCCGGTACTTTCTGATCATAAGGTACATATATGCGGCTTTGCGGACAGCAATGTGTGATTCGCTGGAAGTCGCATTAACTCGCGACTGTCGCACAGTTAGAAGACATATTTACATACATATAAGGGTGCATACATACATACGGAGCCGCGGCCACTCGACATGACAAAAATTTAAGATTTATTGGCAAATAATTCCACGCGAAATATTCCAATATTGACTATTCTCGTTTTATGAATGAAATTGAAATATGAGCTCTAACTTATGAATGAACTTTTTGTTTTTGTTCTAAATTGTTCAGCGCCGTCGCTGATAGAATCATGGCCGCTGCGACTGCGTCTACGAATGTATTTTGTTTTTGTAGTCGCTAGGCTTAGATTTTAACTTTGGGCGACATGCGCATGTGAGGTATGTGTTTTTGTTGTGTTCTAGAACGTTTTAGAATGTGTGGTGGCAAAGCGGCCATCGCGTTGCGCTTGCTGTTGCTTTTGCGTCTATCAAAGTATTGTGTTTTTGTAAGTATAAAATTAGGAATATCGACTGGTGAAAGACAAAAGTACACGGAAGCAAGAAGGGAGGGCTGTGCTCGCGCATATAAGCATTAATGTATGAACGTGCATGGATGAAGTAACATATGAATACAATTATTTTGTAGGAAGTTTAGAAGGCAAGCAGGTATACTCGTATATGTATGTATATATGCTAAGACATAAAGTGAGTATATATGCTAAGACATAAAGTGAGTATATATACATACATAGAGCAGAATTGTTTTTGCACTTGTTAGAAAGAAACTCGTTCACTAGTGCGTATGTGTATTTGATTTCTTGTAAGAATGTGATGTGCTGTGACATGTGTACATACATAAGTCAAGGTTATTTGGGCATACTTGCATATGTGATATGATGTTCTTGCGCTTGTGCATTATTGTTTTTCATATACAAATGTACATACATACATATGTATGTAAATGCTGTCGAATACATAAACTATAAATTGACATACAATATAAAATAAGTGTTGATTTATCTTAAACCGTTCTTTTTTTCTGAATGCAAATACCTCCTATTGACATGTACATACATATTATGTACTTATGTATATTATCATATACCATCATTTATTTACATATCGTCCCCTTAGTATAACAATAGCCTATGTGCTCATAGGCTATTATTTTTTTATTGAATTTTTGGATTCTCCATCGTCGATTTTATATGTGGTCAAAATTTTGTCAAATTCTAGTTCCACAAAGTGGGTCAAAAGGTCAATCAAAAAATAATACATATTTACAGACATAACGAGATTTGAGTGAGAGCTACTTTCGACAAAAAGTTTGAAATTCATTTTCTCAAAACATCAAAAAATTTATAGGCTATTTTAATACTAAGGGGACGATATAAAGTATACGTTCATTTATGTACCTACATATGTGTGTAATGAAAAACTTCATGAATTACTTTCAGAACTTTATTAAAATTTATTCGCGTCGCGCGCATGCACAAAACCTTTTGTTCACAACGCAGGCGCAGAAATAAACGCTCTGCGTATTTATCCTCCCCACGTGACTCGCCATCAATTCTCGGTGGAATTTTTTTTTTTTTTTCGTTTGTAAATTTTTTTTTTTAATGTAATCGTAAAAAAATTTGTAATAAATTTTATGTATCCGCTTATCATTTCAAAAGTAACAAAATGGTAAAAAAATAAGCAGTCGAAGAAATAAACGCACCGCCTATTTTTCCTCGCCACATGTTAGACTCGAGTTCAATTCCCGGCGCAAACTTTTTTATCATTTTTTTTTTTAATCTTTTTTTTTTTATGTAATTGAAAAAAAAGATTATGTAATAAATTTTACGTATTCGCTTATTATTTCAAAAATACGAAAATAGTAAAAATTTAATTGGTTTAATGTCGAGGTGAGAAATGTGTTGTGTGTTGAGGTGAAAGATGTGTGGTGTTTCTAATTTTTGTGTGGGCAAAAGTCAGTGAGGTGTCTATAAACTCGGTGTGCTAAATTCCCTTACTTCAAATCTTTCAAATCTCAATTGTACTAAAAAAAGCTCACAGTAACATTTGCACCTTCTCATTGCATTAACATTCTCTGCTAACACCAAATCATGGCATTTTACATTTCAATGCAAACGCTATATTCATTTCTGTTGACTACGCTCCGCTATGTTAACTCTCTTCTGTTAACTTCCTACCCTCGTTTTGATGGGTTTTGACATTTAACCTGCCCATTCGTTCCTGAGCCTTCTCTATCAATTTACGTTCTCTGGTATTATATCGTCTGCGAACGTAACAATGATGAATTGGTATCGTGAGTTATGTTTGCGGTGAACAAAACATATAGTAGTAGTCCAAGAACGCTTCCTTCCGAACTCCAGCTGTTATTTAATGAATATCTGAACATTGATTGTCATATTTAATATAGAAACTTCGGTTGGTTACGAAGCTTTTTATATAGTAGTCAAAAGGTAGTATTATATTTATTTTGTGGAGTAAGCCTTTGTGCCACACTTTGACAACGGTTTTAGCTACGTCCAAAAATACTGCCGCAACGTAGCGATTATTTTCAAGGTCTGATTCGATTATTTTATTTGTACTTCTATGGATCTGTTGGATAGTCGAATGTTTTTTTCTAAATCCAAATTGATGATCCAGTATCATTCAGTCATTTTTTAGCAATTTTAGATATTGTCGCTAGTAAGCTTACATTTATAAAGGGTGATTTTTTAAGAGCTATAGGAAAGTTTTTCAAAAAACACACGTAAAATTCAGAAAAAATGCATGAAATTTTTATTTATATCGATAGTACAGTCCATATAATTTAATGTTTGAAGATTTTTTCATGCAAATGTTGACCGCGACTGCGCTTCAAATGGTCCATCCGCTTAGTCCAATTTTGGCATACTCTTTCAAATGTGTCGGCCGGTATCTCATATATAAATGCTTTAATGTTGTCTTCTAATGCATTAATTGAAGCAAGCTTGTCTGAATAGACATGAGCCTTAACAAAGCCCAAAAAAAAATTATCTAAAGGCGTTATATCGCATGATCTGGGTGGCCAATTGACAGATCCCGAACGTGAAATTAAATGTTCACCGAACTCGCCTCTCAACAAGTCCATTGTTACGCGTGCTGTGTGGCATGTGGCACCGTCTTGCTGAAACCACATGTCATGCAAGTCAAGCTCTTGCATTTTGGGCAAAAAAAAGTTGGATATCATTTCACGGTAGCGCTCACCATTCAAAGTTACGTTACGATTCGCAGCATCTTTGAAGAAGTTTGGTCCAATGATACCTCCAGCCTATAAACCGCACCAAACTGTGACCTTTTCTGGATACATTGGTAGCTCTTGCAATTCTTCTGGCTGATCTTCACTCCAAAATCGACAATTCTGCTTATTTACGTACCCATTGATCCAAAAATGAGCTTCGTCGCTGAACACAATTTTTCGATAAAAAGTGGATCTTCGGCCAACTTTCCAAGAGCCCATTCAACAAAAATTCTGCGTTGCGGTAGGTCGTTCGGCTTCAATTCTTGTACCAGCTGTATTTTGAAAGGCTGCAGACCTAAATCCTTTCGCAAAATTTTCCACGTTGTTGAGTAACAGTAACACGTTGTTGATGGTCATCATTAACACTGGCCGATACAGCTGCGATATTTTCTTCAGTTCGCACTCTACGTATGCGTTTTGGTGGTTTGATGTCCAATAATGTAAATTTGGTTCTAAATTTAGTCACAATAGCTCGAATAGCCGTTTCAGTGGGTCGATTAAACTGACCATAAAATGGAAGAAGCGTGCGATAAACTTTCTTAACAGAACACACATTTTTATAATAAAATTCAATATATATATAATAAAATTCAAAATATAATGTTTTATTATATTACATTTCCATAACCCGTGTGGAGTTGCCTGATCTCCCATCGGATGCGTCTCAGGTGAAGGATAAGGAAGCCCTGGCCCCTAACTTCCTAGTTGGGCTAGGTTCCAACACTCGTGTAATGACTCAAAGTTGGCATAGAATCAGGGAGCCATCCGCGAACCAAACTGGATTGGGAGGACTCCTGAACTAAAACCGATAAAGGTAAATGAAAACGAAGGATTGCTTACTTCAGGTGGAACCCACACAAGTAGCAATCCACTCAGCTCTATAAGCGAGAACGCATCCTGGAAGAGACAGAAAAACGTTTCCCAGTTTTGGAGGGCCTGAGTTGTGAGGTCAATGCGGTGGCGACACGACCTCCTAAATAAGCCGGGAAATCAAAGAGCGTGGAAGGAGGAGGGCAAGGCTCATGTGGCTCTGTCGGATCTTCTGCGTCTGTGTCTTCCAAAAGGCTTCGGTCGGCGGAAATAACAAACATACCGAAGCCACCGAGTCCTCGGTCGGCACGGGCGCTCCCAAATCGTCTCGCCCTCGACGTAAGCGGACGAAGACAATGGCTGAAAGCAGCACACCTCTCTGCCCTGAAGCTCATGCTGACATCCGCGCAACGACACCCCAAGGTACGAGCGTGATCTCGGTGCCAGTCAATGTGGTGGGCAATGGTTTTGCCAAGCCGCCTCGACAACAACTATAACTCAGGTGTCCGCCCAGCTAAACAACTTCGTCATTTGAGGATAGCGGGCTAGACCTTCGCCCGAGCACATCCAAGGGTATGGACAAGCCATCCTATAGCGAGAAGGCTTCTGGTCTACGACCTGCGACTGTGATCGTAAACCGGGGCCTGACCATCAGCTGACGGATGCAGAAATCGAATATTGTAAAAGTCGGCTGATGTGTCAAGCTATTGCCTCCGGTCCTGAAGCCAACGCGAAGGGCTATGAGTCAATAACGTGTTCCCCATGGAGACCACTCACTTCGCGGTCTACAGCAAAAAGAGCGTACCCCTCAGCAAGGCCATCTGCTGGATTCCGGATCCTGACCTGTCTTCAGCGGATGTCCTGTCCTGCTGTCCTGCCTACGTGCCCAGAATCCGGGCATCAGCACGAGGCTTTGGCGAGTCCTTTCACATGCCTAGGGAAGGAAAGTAAGGGGCTGCTCTTGTGGTTCGAGTGGATAAGGCCAGAGCTGATGGCATTGCCTCTCGGTACAGGGATCTCTTCTCTGGCACTATTAGTTTCCACGTCTTTTCCAGATGATGAGCTCGAATGGGTCCTCTAGCTGCCGTCTCTTGATGGTGACACAGATTAACTTGCAGCACTTCAAAGCCACTACCGCACTACTAAGTAGAAGGTTTGCGCAGCCACACACATTACCCCACAAAACAGCAGTGCAAGGACCCTGGGTCTTTAGGGGCCGCCTCTGTGGAATTAGCGCGTTGAAAAGGGCCGCGTTATTATATAGCGTTTTTCAAAATAATATCGTTCTGTTGCTCGAAAATGATCCAGATTTTTTCCAAAAAATCATCTTCAGTGATGAAGCTCACTTTTGGCTCAATGGCTTTGTCAACAAGCAAAATATGCGTTACTGGACAGAAAGCAATCCACACGTGATCCATGAGGCACCGTTGCATCCCGAAAAAATCACTGTTTGGTGCGGTTTACATGCCGGCGGCGTAATTGGCCCATATTTTTTCGTTGACGAGAACGATCGCCACGTTACTTTGAATGGAAATCGATACCGCGACATGATAAACGATTATTTTTGACCGCAATTGAATGGTATGGACTTAGACGACATGTGGTTACAACAGGACGGGGCCACAAGCCACACAGCACACGCTACAATTGATTTGTTGAAGAGTAAGTTCGATGAGCGCGATATTTCCAGAAATGGACCGGTCGAATGGCCGCCGCGCTCGTGTGTTTTGACGCCTCTAGACTATTTTCTTTGGGGTTATGTGAAGTCATTGGTCTACAGTAACAAGCCGGCGACGATTTGTGAGCTCAGAGCCAATATTGAACGCGAAATTGCTGGAATTTCGGCCGATTTATGCAAAAGAGTGGTCGAAAATTGGGTTCAACGATTGGACTTCGTAAGACGTGCACGCGGTGGTCATGCAAAAGAAATCGAATTTCATACTTAAATGTATATGTTCAAACTCGATAATAAAAAAAAATTAGTTAAAAAAGTCAAACCGTTTGTGTTTTATTCAAAAAAAAAAGTTGAAGCGCTCTTACTGAAAAACGCTTTATGATAGGTGTTCAAATAGACCTTGGACCGGTTTTATAGTAACATCCCATCCCACTGTGACACGTCTTGAGCAATTCCTTCCAATATTTTCCTTACAATGCCCTGGAAGGGCCACCATCTGGGAGGGCCACCAGTCTCGTGAGGTTCTGTGAGCGGCGTAGTCTGGGCCCCGTTCTCTGCTGCGATGATAATGCCCAGCTTACAATCAGGGGCAGCATCAAATGCAATGAGCGGGGCTCTCGGCTGTTCGAGTTTATCGCTTCCTCTTGCCTAAACATATACAACAAAAACAGACAGCCCACGTTTGTTATTGCTAGAAGGCAGGAGGTGATTGATCTCACCTTATCAAATTCAAAATTTGGGTGGTCAATCAGGAACTGGAGAGTACTTGCCGAAGATTCGTACTCGGACCACAGGGATATTGAGTTTCAGTGTAGCGAGGAGGCACAAATGCCTGCCCTTCAGAAACACCAAAAAAAACAAACTGGCAGAAGTTCGGGGGGGCGTTGCGGGGCTCCAGGATCGAGCAGGACAAAATTGTACTTTGCTTTTGGAATGCATGCATCTGTGTTTCAAGCGGAGGTGTATGCTATTCAAGAAGATATGAATTTTGCTGTTGAAAACAGATGGAGAGGCAGATCTGTGTGTGTCTGCAGCGACAGCAAAGTTGCGCCCATGGCCTTAGACAACCCTCCAACCACTTGAAGGGTAGTTGAATTCTCTTAATCTAGGCTGAACTATGAGGATCATTATAATATGCTGATGCTAACATGGGTCTCGGAGTCACGTGGTATCGCGGGTAACATGACCTCTGACTTCTTAGCTAGGATGGGCTCTGCGGCTAATTTCTTTGGCCCGGAGCCCATTATGCCACTCCCTTCTGCAGCTACCAAAGCCACGGTTAGCAAACCCACAGGCGAGCTTGGCAGGCTGAGAGAGGCTGCAGACGTACAAAACTGATTTTACCTGTCATGGCCGACCGACTGTCGCAGAACCTCCTGTCTTAAGCAGAAAGGACTTTAGGCAGCTGGTTGGACTGATGGGGAGCCACTTTCTATAGGCGAAGCCCATGGAAAAGGTAGACATCTCAGATAGTGTACTCTGCCCAGCTTGTAAAAAGGAGGATGAGACGGTGGATCCCTTTCTGTGCATCTGCTTGGCCTTCGCTGGAATCAAGCTTCAGGTCTTTGGAACTGATGTGTTAAGAAGCGACCACCTCGGCTCCTTGGTACCACAAGATCTACTCAAATTTCTTCGTAGGTCTGGTAGATTTAAAGAAAATTAAAAGGGAATTCGAGGGCAGTACAATGGACTTAATTGTGTCTGAGTGCTGCACTTGCTAGTTGTCCCGCCAAAGAAAAAAAAAACCATTTCCATAAAGAGAAGTTTTTATCATGATTGTGAGTCAGGCTCTTCAAATGGTTTTCGATTTCTTTGTTATTTCGATTGTTTAAGGTATCCTTAAGAAGTTTTGAGGCTAAGTTCAGTTTCTTTTCTCGTCAGGTGATCTAGTTTTTTGCCATATTTTTCTTAACTTTCTTTTTCAATAATTTCTTCTTCTTCTTAATTGGCGCTATAACCGCTTACGCGATTTTGGCCGAGTTTAGCAAAGCGCGCCAGTCGTTTCTTTCTCGTGCTAACCGGCGCCAGTTGGACACACCAAGTGAAGCCAAGTCCTTCTCCACCTGATCTTTCCAACGCAGAGGAGGCCGCCCTCTTCCTCTGCTACCACCAGCTGGTACCGCATCGAACACTTTCAAAGCCGGAGCGTTTTTATCCATTCGGACGACATGACCCAGCCAACGTAGCCGCTGGATCTTTATTCGCTGCGCTATGTCTATGTCGTCGTAAAGCTCATACAGCTCATCGTTCCATCGTCTGCGATATTCGCCATTGCCAACGTGCAAAGGTCCAAAAATCTTACGCAGAATCTTTCTCTCGAACACTCCAAGCGTCGCTTCATCGGATGTTGTCATCGTCCAAGCTTCTGTGCCATACGTTAGGACGAGCATGATGAGAGTCTTGTAGAGCGTTAGTTTTGTTCGTCGAGAGAGGACTTTACTGCTCAGTTGCCTACATAGTCCAAAGTAGCACTTGTTGGCAAGAGAGATTCTACGTTGGATTTCAAGGCTGACATTGTTATCGGTGTTAATGCTGGTTCCTAAATAGACGAAGTCTTTTACAACCTCAAAATTATAACTGTCAACAGTGACGTGGGTGCCGATACGCGAGTGCGCCGACTGTTTGTTTGAAGACAGGAGGTACTTCGTTTTGTCCTCGTTCACCACCAGACCCATTCGCTTTGCCTCTTTGTCCAGTTTGGAGAAGGCAGAACTAACAGCGCGGTTGTTAAGGCCGATGATGTCAATATCATCGGCATACGCCAACAATTGTACGCTCTTATAAAAAATTGTGCCTGAGCGATTAAGTTCTGCGGCTCCTACGATGCTCTCCAACATCAGGTTAAAGAAGTCACACGACAGCGAGTCACCCTGTCTGAAACCTCGTTTGGTATCAAATGGCTCGGAGAGGTCCTTCCCAATTCTGACGGCGCTGCTGGTGTTGAGCAACGTCATCTTACATAGCCGTATTAGTTTTGCGGGGATACCAAATTCAGACATCGCGGCATACAGGTAACTCCTTTCCGTACTGTCGAATGCAGCTTTGAAGTCGACGAAAAGATGGTGTGTGTCGATTCTCCTTTCATGGGTCTTTTCCAAGATTTGGCGTATTGAGAATATTTGGTCGATGGTAGACTTTCCAGGTCTGAAGCCACACTGATAAGGTCCAATCAGTTTGCTTCTTAATATTATAGAAATCTCAGCTGTTGCTATATTTGTTCTATTTGCTTGCTTTGGTGCCGATCTGATCCCCAGGACTACGCCGTTGAAATGGATAATGGTACGTTCAATATCAAGTTGCGCTTTTAATATCACATTTGGTATAAGTATCACCATATACCTGGGTGGCGGAATTTTTTCTTGTTGGTTCATTCATTAAGTATGCGAAAAGATGTATCTTTAGATTTAATACAACTTACATTTTCAAGAAATATCGGCGAGTGGTCAGAAGAAAGTTCATAGCACGACTGAATTGTTAATTGGCTATGGCTTATGTTTTTGATTATGCAGAAATCGATCAAGTCTGGAATTTTCTTTGCATCAGTTTTTCGATAGGTGGATTCTCCGGTACTCTGTAAATTTGGAATTATTTTTGTTAATTGCTTTAATGAGAATAAGCTCCTTTTTGTTGGTGAGTCTTGAGTCCCAATCAATGTGTTTTGCATTGAGATCTCCGGCTGCAATAAATCTATTGTTAAGCATCCTTATATATTTATCATATTGGTCGAGTTCACATTATTTTTGCCCATTCAAATTCTTTAAAAGTTGACTAGGGATTTTACCATGTCTTTAAGCTCTTCAATATCATTCTTTTTTTTCAGATTTGTGAGTCAGCTCCTGCTCTCCTTTATGTTCCCTTGAAGAGGATGCAACATCAGCATAGCTTACTCCGGGAATTATGTTTGTTACAGCTGTTGTTATTGGCGTATTATTTTTATTTGTGTTAATTGTTGATTCTTTATTACGCAGAGGTGGAAATCTTTCGAATTTAAGTGCTTTATATATTTCGCATCTTTTGTAGTTGGCCGTATGGTTATCTCCACATAAGGCGCATTGAACTTCCGTTATTTGGTTTGTACATTCTATTGATAGATGTCTACCAGCGGATTTCACGCATACTGGATCTCTTTTACAATACTTTTTTGTATGGACATATTTCTGGCATTTCGTGCACTGTCAAATGATACGCTTATGGCGAGGTGTCTCAAAGATGACTATGCAGCTTGTTTATATTGTAAATGTCTTTGTTATTATCACTTGCTTGTAGTTCGATGAAAAATAATGGTAGTGGTTTTTTTTGTTGTTCTTTGTATTATGTTGGTAATGTTAAGTACTTTTGGCCTTTTTCGTTTTGTTCTTTTTGAATTTTTTCTTGGTCTGTATAGTATTGTGCATATTTCGTAAGACTACTTAAAATCCTCTTTCACTTTTTGGTCTAAATGTATACAATTTCGTTCTTTTTTCTTTTAGCATATAATGTAATTCGTTATATATTTGCGAATTTTTTGCTTCAACGCGAACTTCGGTATTTGCTAAAATTTTTAGAGTGAAGCATTTATTTGCAACATCATTTAAAGCACTCTTTAATGTTTTTATGCATTCTACACCTTGACCATATATTGGCGGAGGCTTATTATTTCTTTATTTTTCGACTTTATTTACATTTTGTGACAGTGCATCTTTAATTTGCCCACTGTTTTGCAGTTTAAGCAAATTCTTCTTCATCATCCACATCTAAAGCTGTAAATTTGTTTTCAGAAGAAGTTCCACTCAGCCAGTAGTTTGGCAGCTTTCTTTAAATTAGGTCTGATGTTGTTTTGTTATTGGCAGTCGATGTTGAGACCTTTGTACTATAGGTGAGTTTCGTGCTCTTTTAGTCACAGGTTGGTTTTTATTGCAACTGATTGTGTAGAGGGAGACCAGTGAGTCGCTAGCAGTAGTTATTGTTGATGCAGTTCTTGTTGTTATAGCATTTGAAGAGTCAACTGAACAAGTTGTTCTTGATGAATTTGTTGTAGTAGTTGTAGACACACCAGTTGTGCTCACGCACGATGCAGAGAATACGACTCTGTGGGGCTGCCACAGGGAATGTAAAGATCCCGATTCCCCAAAGCTGTCGTTCCGTTACCCGACCATGACAAGGTGAGAGTAGCGATAACGCGGCTAAAGAGCAACAAAGCCGAGGGCGCCAACGGACTGCCGGCTGAGCTATCTAACAAGGCGGCGAGGAGCTGGAAAGGTACATGCATTAACTTCTATGCAAAATATTGTCGGATTAAAGTATGCCTGCTGATTGGAATTTACCTGCCCAATCCATAAGAAGGGTGATCATGCAAATTGTACCAATGACCACTAGGTAATCTTGAAAATATCAAGTTCTAGCGAGAGTATTGTGTGAAAGGTTGAAGTCCACCATCAACCAACTGATGGGACCTTATCAGTGTGGCTTTAGACCTGAAAAGTCCACCATCGACCAGATATTCACAACACGACAAGTGTTGGAAAAGACCCATGATAGGAGAATCGACACACACCATCTATTTGTCGACTTCAAAACTGCATTCGACAGAACGAAAAGGGGTTACCTATATGCCGCGTTGTCTGAGTTTGGTATCCCCGCAAAACTAATACGGATATGCAATTGGAGGATGTTGACATCATCGGCCTTAACAACCGGGCTGTTAGTTCGGCACCCACGTCACTGTTGACAGTTATGATTTCGAGATTGTAAAAGACTTCGTTACTTTAGAAACCAGCATTGACACGGATAGCAACGTCAGCCTGGGAATCCAACGGAGAACCTCTCTTGCAACAAGTTCTACTTTGGACTATGTAGGCAATTGAGTAGTAAAGTCCTCTCTCGACGAACAAAACTAACACTCTACAACGGTCTGGAATTTACAATAACGTCTATTGGGCAATTTTTGGCAAACTATAATTTTGGCGGCCGCCGTAGCCGAATGGGTTGGTGCGTGATTACCATTCGGAATTCACAGATAGAACGTTGGTTCGAGTCTCGGTGAAACCAAAATGAATAAAAACATTTTTCTAATAGCGGTCGCCCCTCGGCAGGCAATGGCAAACCTCCGAGTGTATTTCTGCCTTGAAAAAGCTCCTCATAAAAATAACTGCCGTTCGGAGTCGGCTTGAAACTGTAGGTCCCTCCATTTGTGGAGCAACATCAAGACGCACACGACAAATAGGAGGAGGAGCTCGGCCAAACACCCAAAAAGGGTGTACGCGCCAATTATATATATATATATATATATATAATGTCTTTATTAATGAAACTTGGTGGATATGTTAGTGAGGTGTTAAGGAACATTCGCAAATAATAATTTCGTAATTATTTGCCTTCAAAGTGCCCTCGGGAACTTCACTATAATTTGCCACATTACACTATATATTTTTTAACACTGCACTAAAATTCACCAAATATACACTCACACGCGTGCTTTTACTTATTTCTATCCTTATATTCGAATTAATTTTATTTAATTTAAATGCAAATGCATTTGTCCATACAATCACTTTCCAATTTTGGACGCGAATAAGAAGAAGATTGGAATGACAACAGTATGGTGTTGCCGGATGCCTGCAAATGAAAACAAAAATATGGACAAAACTAAGTATTTGAATTTAGTGTTAATGGTGGGGATGGGCGTTATTGTGCCTCCTTACTACATACACGCATATGACGTTTTAATTTTGGGTTCAATGGTTTTAACACGGAAAGAAGTTCTACGCAAGAATACTGTGGTTTGCGTAGCCGGAGTTGGACTGATGAGGGTTTTTTTTTTTAAGCGCGGCCGAAGGCCGCCCACGCGAAAAGGAGTTCTACGCAAAAATACTGTGGATTGCGTAGCTGGAGTTGGACTGATAGAGGTAATTTTTTTGAAGCGCGGCCGAAGGCCGCCCACGCGAAAAGGAGTTCTACACAAAAATACTGTGGATTGCGTAGCCGGAGTTGGACTGATGAGGGTTATTTTTTTGAAGCGCGGCCAAAGCCGCCCATGCGAAAAAAAGTTCTATGCATAAGCGCCCGTTTGTAAAACTGATCGAAGCAATACAATACACTTACAAACCGTAATTTTTGGCTTTTAATTACTTTATTATTTTTTGTGATACGCTTAGTATCACTGTTTTTAAGTTTAAATGAGTTGTATATTTTTATTTTCAAAAATATTTCTGAATACTAAATTTCAGCAAAAATACTGCAGTTTTACAATGAACCTTCCACTGAACATCTCTGCATTCGAACTTCGTTTTTATTTTAGGTGTATGGCAACACCAACTTTTCGCTAAGTTACAGAACTTTAACATTAAATTACTTAAAAACTATAAGCCTTCGGCAGGTGCGGTTTTCAGTTTTAAGATGGGGATACACCCCTCTATCACCCCCCTTTTAACCTTTTTCAAAGCGAGAAGCATTATACTAAATATTTCCCCTACAACGCTCATGATGAGAGCCTAACGTATGGTGCAGAAGATTGGACGATGACAATATCCGATGAGACGTCCCTTGGAGTGTTTGAGAGAAAGATTATGCGGAAGATTTTTGGACCTGTGCTCGTTGGTACCGGCGAATATCGCAGGCAAGTGAGCGATGAACTGTATGAGCTTTACGACGACATAGACATAGTGCAGCGAAAAAAAATCCATCGACTACGTTGGCTGGGTCATGTCGTCCGAATGGATACAAACGATCCGGCTCTAAAAGAATTCGATGCGGTACCAGCTGGTGGTAGCAGAGTTAGAAGAAGGCCTCCTCTGCATTGGAAAGATTAGGTGGAGAAGAGCTTGGCTTCATTTGGTGTGTTGAACTAGCGCCGGTTAATACGAGAAAACAATGACTGGCGCGCTTTGTCAAACTCGGCCAAAATCGGGTAAGCGGTTATCGCGCCAATTAAGAAGAAGAAGCATGTGCAAAAACGTCAAAGGAATTTTAACATAGAAACACAACACAAAGTCAATATAGAATCTGATAACAACCTGAAATAAGATGAATGTGAATATCAAATTAGAGTTTATGAAATAGGAAAAGGACAAGCAGAAGAGACAGAATTGCATTTCGTGAGGGGACAAATGTAAGTCACTCACCACAATTTTCGGATTAAAGACACTTCAGTAAAAATGGTTGCAGTTCAATAAGTATCCGTGTTGGTTGACCGAGGGCGTTTTGAGGAAAGTTGGTGTTCGCATCGTGTGCTGCCATCTGTCAAACGACGGCAAAATAAATTTCAAACTGCTTGAAAACTTGGTTTGGATTTGGCAGCTATTCGAGTGAGACATGATTCGTGTTTTTGGAGATGGAAAAAGAGCTGTCTATGGGACCACAGTTAGAATTTGAGAAGCAATGGATTTCTCCCGGCAAATCTGCTCCAAAGAAGGTGAAGACAATCCCGTCGGCCGGAAAGGTCATGGCGACGATTTTTGTGGATGTAAACTGCGTCATCCTCATGGATTGTTTAGAAAAGGGAAGAACGATCACTGGACAATAATACAGTGAGTTTTTGGACCACTTTTACAAAAAATTGAAGGAGACACGGCCACGTATGGTGAGAAAGGATCAGCTGTTTCAGCACGATAACGCACTAGCACATTCATCGGGAGTTGTCGCTGCCAAACTGCATCAATTGCATTATGAATTGCGGCCACACCCCCGGTATTCACCCGATCTGCTTCTCTGTGACTTTTCCTTGTTGCCTTACATGAAGAAATGGCTCGCGTGAAAAAAATGTAGTTCAACCGATAAAGTCATCGCCGAGACAGAGGCATGTTTTGAAGAGTTCGGCAATCTTTCTTTTTGGAGGGGCTAAAAAAATGGCCGGAGCATTGGGAGAAATGTATCTTTCTAAAAGTGGACTATGTTGAAAAAAAAAATTACAATAAAAAAAAGAAATGGTGCCAAAGAAAACTGTATTCTTTCAAAAAACGTATGTAAATTTAATTAAAACATAAAAACTCGCAGGTCGTTAACGCAGTAGACATTCGATCAAACCAAAATGAATTTATCTGACTACAAAATACAACACATAATTTAGTGACCTTGACGAAAATTGACATTCGTCACAAAAGTAAAGAGATAAATCTGAACAACCTCAGATATTTCCGTACATACTTCTTACCCAATATTCTTAGAAGACCAAATTGAAAATCAAATTAAAGAATATCTACGTGACGGTTGAAGGAATAGAGACACAGGATAGATAATGTATGGATGGTAAGACAGAAAAATCGGTTTGCGGTCACTCTTGAGCGAATCTTTTGGATTCAGTGATGAATCTTGAGAGGTCCGGAACTTTATCCATACTCAGAGCATCCCACCCCAATAGCCTTAGCCTGATTCTAGAAAACGCTACAGATGGACCGCTCCAGAAAAAATGCTCTGCAGTGTTTTCATTCTCACGGTAGAATAGGCATATTGGGTCGTCAGTGATTCCTAGGGTAGGCATATGCTGACCACAGGCGTTGTGCCCTGTGATGACACCTACCACTACTATCAGGTTCTTACTAAGTTTTAGGAGAAAGATCACTAGTTTCCTGTTTGGCTCTTTCACAAAGCACTTGGCTACCCTGCGATGACCAACTCAGATCAACGTATTCTATGAGTAGACCTTATGGTGACTCGATGCAGAATCGACACCAAGAAAGGGTTCAGGACCTAGTGGTATGCTTGCAGAGCTTTCATTAGCCAGTTTATCATCAAACTCGCTCCCTGAAATACCACAATGTCCAGGCATCCAAATAAGACAAACTTTGCAACACTGTTAAGTTTTTGTTTTTTACCGACTAATTTCGAAGAGCAGCGTGGGTTAGCAAGGGCTCTAGTGCAGCTTGACTGTCACTACAAATAACAATACTACTACCTCGACACTTCGTCCTAATAAGCCGGGATGTTAAATTAAAAATGGCATAGACTTCTGTTAAGAATACCGTAGTCATCTGTCCTGTAGCGTAGGAGTACTTAGCGCCTTCGTCCAAGTACCATTCAAATCCGCTACCAACACTGGTTTTTGATTCGTCGGTGGAGAAGGGTGCTGAAGTCCCGTTAATAAGTTCTCTGGGATCTCTATCTGGGATTAAAACATTATACTTCCTACCGAAGCTGTCGTAAGGCATCCGATTGCCCGCTGGCATCGAGAACAGTGCGCACTGCTCCGACAACTGGTAGCATATCTGACAGTGGCCAATGTTTTCTTCGTTTCCCCAAACTCCGTTTAGCTTGAACCTGTACGCCGCTTTCATTGCTTATTTTCGACTTTGAAGATCTAGAGGTTGCAAGTTCAGGATGGTATTAAGGACATCGTCAGATGTCGTACTTATAGAACCTGTGATACCCAAAGACTCATTTCTCTGTAGGGGGTTTACTGTGGAATTAACCATAGTAGCCTTCCCCCAGACTACAGAGACGTATGTAATAACAGGACTAATCAGGGTGATGTTCAACCAGTGTACTATCGCCGGTCTTAAAACCCAAGTCTTGCCCAAGTTCTCTTACACTGCCAGAAGACTTTTAGTGCTCGACGTGCGTTTCCCAAGTCAGCTTACTATTTCGGACTACCCCTAAGTATTAAACCTCAGAAGATAGTTGCAGTGTTACTCCTTGCAATGTGGGTAGTAACATGCCTTCCATATTGCGTTTCCAATTGAAAAATACGAATGTGCTTTTTATAGGATTCACCGAAAGACTATGCAATTCCCACCAATGCTGAATCCTTGCATTTTATTTCATATAGCCTATAGTAACCGTCCTGAAATTAGTATGCACACATCATCCGTATAAGATTGGATGTATCCAATTTCCTGCAGATTATTAAGAAAAGAGCCCACAACAAAGCACAAAAGTAGGGAGAGAGTACACCACCTTGTGGGTAGCCTTTCTTAACCTCAACCTTGACTCCTTCATCGTTTCCTCCATCTGTAATCAGCAGTCTGAATCCATCTTATGGTAACACACTCATGCAGAGCCGATTCACAAAATTGTCCACTTTGATAAGCCTATTGTCTGACATTGAGGGGGGTGGATCTTAGAACCCGTGTCCTAATGTGCTTCTCGACCATATATTCCAGACTTTTAAGCATGCCCGATGTCAGGCTTATAGACCTGATACTTTTTGGTAAAGCACAGCTGTCTTTGTCTGATTTTGGAACAAAGACGACTTTCACCAAACGCCACGATTGTAATACGCAAGATATGCCGTAAAAATAATTTTCAGAAACTTCATTAGTTGTTCTCTGTCACGCTTGAGCATGATTGGGCAAATGCTATCTGGTCCTGGGATCTTAAAGTTTTCGAATGATGAGAAGCAAACCTTGTCGTTTCCTCGTCAACTATCCTAGATGCAATGATCAGATTGATCGATGTAGCTTTGACCCAGAACACTTCTGCAGCCAGGGAATTGTGTTGAGAAAAGAAATCGTTAACATCTGACTTTGAGCCAGTATGAGTGCCATCAGTATTTATCAATGAGTCCAGTTTAATCGTCTCGCCATTTTGTCGGACCTTGCATAGCCTTGTTGAACTGTTCCAATCCTCCAGTTCCACTACAAAGTTCTATGAGAGTTGAATTTAGATGATCTAACTTCCTTCTTATATTCCTTCTTTCGTTCACGGTAGGCAGTCCAATCCGCAGCAAACTGAGTTTTAAGAGTTCTGTTAAGAATTTTCTTGGAAGTTTTCCGGACTTATGAAAGATCGGCATTCCACCAAGAGACAGCCTTACCCTCTCGTCTCCTACATTCCGGGCATACCTTCTCATAACACTCGATGAGTTTGTGGCTTCTTCAATCGCAGTTATTGTCCGGAGTTTGGTAACCTCGCGAATTCCCTCTTTAGTTGAATCATCTTATCGTATCCAGTCCTGTTTTCGGACTTTTATATAATGATGGTCCGACAGGGAATCTTTACCTAGTACCTTCCAACTAGTGATATCATCTTATATTATATCGTTTAATAGTTTCACATCAATGACTTTCTACCTTCTGCTGATTATGAAAGTCGGGCTGGTGCCAACGTTCTGTAAAACCAAGCAGGATGACAGAATGAAATCCATGAGCTTATGCCCCTGGATGTTACATTTCCTACTACCCAAAGTGTATTTCGTAAATTTGCGTCACATCCTACAATAAGACCCAATCTCATGGATTCTGCGTATCTTACAACTTTTGTAAAGTATCTCATAGGGGGAGGGAGAATAGAGCCCCAGAGAAAATAGGTCGAGACAACGACTGTCCCTACCTCTTTACCCTCTAATCGATACTTGATCTTGACTGCAACTAAGTCTTGACCACAGAATTGTCTTAACAAAATGTAGATCGTATTTTGGCATATTAATGCACGTACGCAGACGACCCTCTTCCTCTTTTTAAAGCATAGACGCCAATTTTATGTTGTCCTTTCGACAACCATGGTTCTTGAATTAATATTATTCGAGGATTTGTGTGCAGTTTTACATGGCTATGGTATAAGATATGATTTGCTGCAAGTTAATTTGTGTAAAGGAAATATTAAGAAATGGGCAGTCCTAATTTCATTTTCACCTCGAAAAAATCTTCGGAGTAATGATTTATTCTTTCTGGGCGGGTTAGAACTGTTTATGGCACGAAAGCACCTTTGATTAAAACTTTGTATGAGTTTAACCAGATTTAAAGTTCTTTGGCTTTTGATTTATCTTTCTCTAAATACAAAGATATATAGGGTTATTCAATAGGTGCGCTTCAACTTTTTTCCGATAGGGAGGGCGAACGACGCAATATTTTTTATTTTTCGCTTGTCATTTGTAAACTTCATTAGTATACATTTCATCATGGAACGCTACTCACTTGAGCAACGCTTGCAAATCGTGCAAATTTTTTATGAAAATAATCGTTCTGTTGCTGCTACTTTAAGAGCATTACGGCCATTTTACGGTCCACTTAACAAGCCGCCCCGTTTTGGGGTTATGTGAAGTCATTGGTCTACAGTAACAAGCCGGCGACTATTTGTGAGCTCAGAGCCAATATTGAACGCGAAATTGCTGGAATTTCGGCCGATTTATGCAAAAAAGTGGTCGAAAATTGGGTTCAACGATTGGACTTCGTAAAACGTGCACGCGGTGGTGCAAAAGAAATCGAATTTCATACTTAAATGTATATGTGCAAACTCGATAATAAAAAAAAAATTAGTTAAAAAAGTCAAACTGTTTGTGTTTTATTCAAAAAAGTTCAAAAGTTGAAGCGCTCTTACTGAAAAACCCATTACTTATCTAAATCGAAAAAAAAAACATTTAAAAAAAAAAGTAATACAAATTAAAATAGTTTCCTTTTGGAAATATGTTCACACCATATTTCATTCGGAAATTAAAAAAAAAAAAAAACTTTATCTAATGTAATTAATATTGTAATTTAAATATCAAAACACTTAAAATAATCTAAATTAATATTAATGCATAGTAGAAAGGGGGCTCGTTTTAATTACCTACATTTCCTATTTAATAATGTCCCTAGGGTAATTTATAAGTTTGTTTCCTTCGGAAACTGTTAGCAGAGTCAATATTATTTAACTTATTTTGTATTTCATTATTACTCAACTTTTTATTAAAATAAAACTTATCATCATAGGGTGACAATCCTATTTTATTGTCTTCTATAGTATGTATATAGTTTCATATCATATGATCTAATATTATGAACAGTTTCATTTTTCTTTTCTAAATTAATTAAACAATTCTTATAATTTTTAATTGTTAACTTTTTGATATTATTTATTTTTCTTTATTCCTTTACAAACTTTTTTATCACAAACGTCTGTTTTAAATGCATACATTTTACTTCTAAGTCCACAAAATTCTCTAATCGGTATTCCATTATATTCATCTTTGAATTTTCCTTGTACTTTTTTGTTAATATTAGATTTTAAATTTTTAATTGGAAAATTATCTATATAGTCACTGGTATCATAATTATCTAAATCATCTTTCATTTCAGCGTAAATATCAAAATCATCACCAATAAATTTTCCTTCAAAATAAAGAATAATTGAATCAGTATCTGTTCCTAATAACTTCATTCTATTACCAAATTTATTTTTCAATTGTACATACATTTTAAACATTAATAGTTTTGATACATCTAAAATATTTTGACCTCCAAAGACAGGTTTATTTAATTTAATATTAGAATTTTTACCAAACACTACATATTACTATCTATTATTTTTCTTGATTGATATGTATTTTAATTTATTAGTTTTCTCATAAGGTTTTCAGTTTTAACTATTCTAACATTAAGGCTATTTCTAACATTTTCCATTTGCTTCCAACTTATGGATAAAGTTTGAAAAAATCTTTCTCAAAATCATTTTTAGCTTCTTTTCTAAGTATTGTATTTTTTTCAATATAATTTTTTAACCATGCTTCTTGTCTACATATAATACCTCTATGAACTTTATTTAAAATTACACCATTCTTTAAATATTCTTTTAATAATCTTACATCAATTATATAATTTTTCTTTGGTAACAACGTACACATTAATTTTTTAATATTATCATATGGTTTACTACCAATCCCTTTATTAATTAAGTATTTTTGAAGTGGTGATAAATCTTCAAATTGTGGAACATAATGATGAGGTGCTGGAGCATAGTCACTAAAAAAGTTGTGTAATTCATCAGGAATTTATTTAAATATTATTAATGTTACTAAAGTATTTAATTTCATCTTTCATAAGGTTTTCAGTTTTAACTATTCTAACATTAAGGCTATTTCTAACATTTTCCATTTGCTTCCATATACACTATTATTCATAAGTTTGAAAAAATCTTTTTCAAAATCATTTTTAGCTTCTTTTCTAAGTATTGTATTTTTTTCAATATAATTTTTTAACCATGCTTCTTGTCTACATATAATACCTCTATGAACTTTATTTAAAATTACACCATTTTTTAAATATTCTTTTAATTATTAATCTTATATCAATTATATAATTTTTCTTTGGTAACAACGTACACATTAATTTTTTAATATTATCATATGGTTTACTATCAATCCCTTTATTAATTAAGTCGTTTTGAAGTGGTGATAAATCTTCTAATTGTGGAACATAATGATGAGGTGCTGGAGCATAATCACTAAAAAAGTTGTGTAATTCATCAGGAATTTATTTAAATATTGTTAATGTTACTAAAGTATTTAATTTCATCTTTATCTAACCATTTATGATCACCAACACTTAATTTTTGCAACATAGCCCATCCATATAAATTATTTGCATCTAAATATAAAATATAACTCGTTAATTTTTTAGAATCATATATACCTTTAAGAGAAGCTTCTTCTTTACTTAATTTATAAACTTGTTCTACAATATCGTCGTAATAATAACAATTATTAGCTTTAGCATAGTTATGTGAAATTTGTGATATTCCACCTCTAATTCCATTTTCATAAAATTCATATTTATCTTGATCTGTTAATAATTCTAATTTTTGTTTAGTCAATTTTAGGGCAGCTGAGTTACTTAAGTGTGGTAAACTTATATAATGTATAGGATCTAGGTTATAATTTTTAAAACATTATTTTCTAAAATTATCAAACACATCACTTAAAAGTATAGCATCTAATTTTAAATACCAATTATGATAATCTTTAAAAGTTTTACAATTAAAATGTTTCCAAAATTTCTTTGCAAATCTATAATCTTTATCATTAATATTTCCATTTAATTTTGAATTAAAATCTTCATGATTTGAAAATTCTATTATACTTAATTTTTTTATAATCATCAATAAATTCATATGGATATATACCTTTTCTAAGTAGATAACATTTATCTTTTAATGGTAAATCTTTAAAAACGTTATTAAAGTTTTCTAAATGATTAAAATTAGTAAGTTTTTTATTTTTAATATTACATACTATAGGCTATACTATAGGCTAGAATTTTACTCTCATTATTTACATCAAGATTCTTACAATACATATAATCTATATTTCTTATTTTCTTACATTCTAAACAATATACGTTATTAACATCTAATACAATAAATTTTTAACAGCTTCATCTAATGAAGTACTAATAAATTCCATTGAATCTATAAATCTTAATTCTATTTTTTCGTATACAGCATATAATTCTAAATCTGTTGAATTACAATTACGACAAGTGTCTCTTGTTATTAAATTATACTCATATTTATATTTACCATTTTTACATTTTAAATAATTATTTTCATCTGCAACAACACTTTTTTTAATTTGCTTAAATTTTTCAGTACTTGTTGCTAAAACAGTAGTTTCTGTTTCTGGATAAATTTCGTCTAAATACTTTACAAATAACTTTGAATCACAACCTTTTAAATTATGAAAACAATTGGTAAGAATATTGGTATCTTTAAATTTATATAACATTTATTACATAATGCCATTCTATATTTACCAGTTGTTTGATCATGATGCCAACATTTTATAATATCTGTATAAAATGAAATTTTGCAAATTTCACAATTTTTAGTATTATCAAATTTTAATATTGATTCTTTTTCTTCTTCTTAATTGGCGCTATAACCGCTTACGCGATTTTGGCCGAGTTTAGCAAAGCGCGCCAGTCGTTTCTTTCTCGTGCTAACCGGCGCCAGTTGGACACACCAAGTGAAGCCAAGTCCTTCTCCACCTGATCTTTCCAACGCAGAGGAGGCCGCCCTCTTCCTCTGCTACCACCAGCTGGTACCGCATCGAATACTTTCAAAGCCGGAGCGTTTGTATCCATTCGGACGACATGACCCAGCCAACGTAGCCGCTGGATCTTTATTCGCTGCGCTATGTCTATGTCGTCGTAAAGCTCATACAGCTCATCGTTCCATCGTCTGCGATATTCGCCATTGCCAACGTGCAAAAGTCCAAAAATCTTACGCAGAATCTTTCTCTCGAACACTCCAAGCGTCGCTTCATCGGATGTTGTCATCGTCCAAGCTTCCGCGCCATACGTTAGGACGAGCATGATGAGAGTCTTGTAGAGTGCTAGTTTTGTTCGTCGAGAGAGGACTTTACTGCTCAGTTGCCTACTTAGTCCAAAGTAGCACTTGTTGGCAAGAGAGATTCTACGTTGGATTTCAAGGCTGACATTGTTATCGGTGTTAATGCTGGTTCCTAAATAGACGAAGTCTTTTACAACCTCGAAATTATAACTGTCTACACATTGATTCTTTACCTTGAATTATAATATTATTTATTTTTTTTACTTTATTATATTCTTTAGTATATCCCAATAAATCATCAAATAATGATTTTAACAATCTTTTTTTATTAGAATAATTCTTTCAAATAAATTGTTTACAATAAGTGTTATAAATACCATAACTATTTGGAATATGTTCATGAAGTAATATTGTTTCACAATTGTCAGATTTTCTTTTAATAATTTTTTTCAAGGTACATTCAAAATCAGCATATAAAGTATATGGATGAAATAATTCTCCATTAGATTTATATTTTAAAATATTTTCACCTTCTTTAGGTAACTCTATATTTTGAGTTACATCATTATCGTCTTTTAATGTGTAACATATTTTTATATGTTCTTGCAAGTCATTCATTGATTTACATTTTTTAAAACATTTATTACAAATATGTAGATTCTTATCATATCTGTGAATTTCACCACTAAAAAATCCAGATAAATTTTTAATTAATACAAAATGAGATTTGTAATTTTTTTTAGTAATATTTTCTTCTATGTGTAAAATATTAATATGTTTTCTAATTAATCCATTAACTAAAGAACCAAAAGAATTACTTTTATACAGGAATTCAATTTGTTCAGTTGCATCATTTTCTTCTGAATCAAAATGATAGAAATTCATTGTAATATTGAAATAATCTTCTAATTTTTTAACATTTTCTTCATTAATTACACAGTCCTGCGAGGGTGAGTTTCTGGAATGGCTGTACTTGTTTCTTGTAGTTTTTTATGCGCTGAAAACGAATCTGACCTTCAAAATGCTCCATCACGTCAGGATTTTTGGTAAATGAAGCCTAAAAGGTCAAAAAATGGCCATTTTAGCCATTTTTGATAATTTTTTTTTCCAATTTTCGACGAAAAGGTTGCATAGTACAACTCTTTAGCTTTAAAACCCTTTTTTTTAAATTATTGTACGATTTTTAAAAAAAAAGCGCATAAAAAACTACAAGAAACAAGTACAGCCATTCTAGAAACTGAAAAAAGTTAAATTTCGCAGGCCTGTGTTATAAATGGAAAATTTAAATTTAAATTTTTAAATTTATCATCATTTTCTAAATCTTCAAGATATTTTTTATATTTTGTTGGTTTTTGAGGACCTTTGGTTATTTCATCTTGATGAATAGAATATAAGATACAATATAAAATGCATTTATTATCAATATTTTTAATATTAATACAATTTCTATTAGTAAATGGAATAAATGATCCAGCAAGACATTGAGACTTATCTCTACTAAGATGTGTTTTTATAATTTTAACAAATCTAGCTGTAGATCCTTTTGTACATTTTTCTGACAGTTGACTATCTATTTAATCTATCATTAAATCAAATTCTTTTTTATAGTTTAATTTATTAACACAATGTATTTTTGATCCATACCAAAATGCGTTTTCTGCAACTTCTTTAGTTTTAATATTAGTAGTCACAATATTTACTTCTGTTGCTAAACAAACTTTAAAATTATCATATTTTTTTAAATTAAAAAAAAAAAATACTTGAAACAATTTTTTTTACTAAATGTTTTTTAATATTAAATTGTTCATAATTGTATTGCTTAATGGTTTTTCTTTAATATCAATAATATCAAAATCATAATTATCAAAATTTAGAAAAATATTTTGAATAACTTCTTGGTTATGTTTTTCTATTGAAATATTTATTAAACTTAATAAATTATTTTTATTTTTATTATACCAATATTTTGGTAATTGAAAAATATATTTATTTTCTCTAATAAAGTTTTTTTAAATTTTTAGATCTTAATTCTTTAATATTAATTGGATTCATTTTCCTTTATTTATATAAAACAAAATTTGTAAATAAATTTTATATAAAGTTATAGTACTTTAAAGTGTGATGTAAATACCTATTAATTTTATTAAACTTAATTGGATATTAATTTTTTCATAATTTTCTTTATTGTTAATAAATTTAATATGAAATTGAGATTTTAAATGACGTTGCTTATTTGATAGAGTATATTTTACACCGCATTCAAACTCTATGATTCTATTTCGACTTGGTACTGAGTTACGATATGCGAATTTTTGATTATAACATTTTTTACAATACCCCTTATTCAAATTAGAAATAGTTTTTTCTTCTAAGAATGAAAACATATTTTTTTACCATTTATAATAGACAAACATATTTTTTCACCATTTACTATTTTATGATATAATCTTTGTTTTGGTATGTTTTTTCCGGAAACTGTTTCCTGCGGAATCATAATTTCCCCTATTATCTCCAATTTATTAACAAACATTTTTTATTAATTTATATCAGTTCACTTTTCTAATATTTAATCTTATACTTATTTTTTCTTTTCTCAAATCAATTAAATTATTATCCTGATCAACTATATAAATAGTTATATTTCTAATAGTATTTGTATTTACCGGATAGTATATTTAATTTTTAGGTATTTGATTTATTTTTTCACCAGGTTTATCTATATGTATATATAAAAATTAAGCCGAAAAAAAGTGTGCATTTGTCCGGGGTAATCTCAGCAGCGCGTGTAAGGAAAACAATGAAAGTTTCACACATTGTTGGTGTTTTTTTGGCAAAGGTTTCTGTGAAGTTTGGTTGAAATCCGATAACGCGTGTGTGTGCGGTGCGTCGGTTAAGTGAATGTGTTTTTGCTATTTGCCGCACGTATTTTTTGTACCGCACATAGCATTCATTAGAATTGAATACATTTTGGTCGTGTGTGTCTGGGCCGATTATTATGAAATTTGGTATATATATATATTTTTCCACGGTGAAGGTTAGTATTATATGCTTATTGATTTCACTCGCCACCAGGTGGCGCTGCCGAAGGCCAAAACGAGGACCCGGGTAACCCTAGGATGTGTTTTTACATTGTGGGTATCAAATCAAAGCTACTGATGAGTGCTTTAATACAGAGTATTTTTTAGATTTCTGAGTGACCAGGGTCTCGAGATATAGCCGAAAAGGTGGACCAAGGTACCCTTGGATGTGTTTGTACAATATGGGTATCAGATGGAAGCTTTCATCAACAGCTTTTAAGTGAAGTAATTTTTACTGCCCGTTTCCGGGATAAAGAAAGGAGATAGAGCTGGAGATGGAAGAGGAAAAGGAATAGCTACAGGAAGAGGAAGAGGAAGACCACTTATTATTAAAAATTAAACAAAAAATTCTAAAAAAATTTTAAAATGTTACATATACGCTTATTATATAAACGTTAATCTTAAGTCAGTTATAGTGAAAAATTCATTGTATCATTGCCGGCATGATTGGTGATCGAATAGAATGATGGAATAGAACGGTTCTCTTCTCCTTCTCCGCTTTTTCGCACACGTAATTGTATGGGATGAGTGCTCGATGTCACATAAAAAGTCACTGGAAGCGCTTGATAGGACATTACGAGATTTACTTAGTAAAAATGAAATGTTTGGTCGTGCCTTAGTGCTGCTGGCAGGTGATTTTAGACAAACACTGCCTGTTATTCCTCGAGCAACTGTAGCAGATGATTTGGTTGCATGTTTGAAATCATCATATTTGTGGAGACATTTTCAAACACTCAAACTAACTACAAATGTACGTGTTCTAATGCAAAATGATCCATCAGCTGCTGAATTTTCACAGCAATTATTGGATATTGGAAATGGAAAAGTTCCTGTCGATAATTTAACTGGCTTAATAACTTTACAACCAAACTTTTGTCAAATAAGTCAAACGAAAGAACAGTTAATTCAAAGTATTTCCCCAAATTTGCCTCAAAATTACAAAAATCATGATTGGCTTAGTGAACGAGCCATCATGGCTTTCAAAAATAAAGATGTGAATGAAATGAATGCGGCTATTTTGGCTAACATATCAAGTCCAGAACAAACATACCGATCCGTTGACACTGTTACAAATCAAGATGATATTGTAAATTATCCCACTGAATTTTTGAATTCCTTTGATTTACCTGGATTACCGCCACACATGCTAAATTTGAAAATAGGAGCACCGATTATTATGTTGAGAAACATAAATCAACCACGAATATGTAATGGCACTCGATTAACAGTTAAGAGATCGATGAATAACGTCATTGAAGCAACAATTTTGAATGGAAAATACTCTGGTGAAGGCGTTTTAATATCCCGAATACCAATGATACGTTCGGATATGCCGTTTGAATTCAAACGTCTTCAATTTCCTGTTCGCCTTGCATTCGCGATTACTATTAATGAGTCACAAGGCCAAACTTTATCAATTTGTAGTATTGATTTAGAATACCTATGTTTTTCTCATGGCCAACTTTATGTTTCATGCTCAAGAGTTGGTAAGCCATCGGTATTGTTCATTTATTCAACAACGCATGGAAAAATGAAGAATATTTTATACCAAAGAGCATTACAATAAAAAAGTAATAAAGTAAATCACATCAAACGTTTTTTAATTGCTACTACTATTTAAAACTTCTTTCATTACTATTCATGAGCGAGAATTTTTATAAAATACACACAGTATTTTTCGGCTTAATTTAATTAATTAATCTAGATTTTTTTAAAGACGATCAGCGGAACGGGCGGGTTTTCGCTACTCATTAATAAAAAATTCATGAATAATATTTGTTTGTTTATTATTTTCATAACTACCTCCTACAATATTACATTTTATTCTAATAAAATTGACATTCATAATATTTACTGGTAAATCAGATGATACTAATGTATTAGGTTGAATAATTTGTTCACTAAATCCTAGTAATGAAGCTATGGAATTTTTTTGTGTAAAATCAATAATATAATCACTTTTAATTTTAACTTTTAATGTTGTCATATTTGGTTTAACAGTAATACCCTTTATTTTCTCTTTTATAAAATTGTTTATATGATTGATTTCATATGAACCAGTTGGAAATGTAATTTTTTTGTTAGCATTGTCAAATGATTTCGATTCAGTCAAAATATGTTCACTTTGTAAGTCGTTGACAGAATCAACACAATGTGAAATATTATTTTTTAATTTTTCACATATATTCGGTTTAGAATTATAAGTAGAAAAATTAAGCAAACACATTTCAAAATCATGTTTATTATCTAAAATTATGGGTTCATCAAAATTACTTGAAATTGTTGAAGAATTTCCGTCTAATGATATAGTTGGCATTATTTAATTAAGTACAAATTTTAAACAAAGATGACCACAAATTATTTCATTTATTTCTTGAATTAGTTTTGAAATATTTTTCTATCAATATTGGTAATTTATTTATAGCAAAGGAATCATAGTAAAAAATATGATTATTATATTTTTTATATGCTATCCAATGTGTACCATTACCATCATTATTATCTAAATTTATTATTCCACATTCTATGGCCCCTATTATGAGTTGTATTCGATCTTCGATATTCGCTGGTTGTCGAAGATCGAAAATCGAATGTCAATTTGGTATTACGAGCGGTGCAACCCTATCGAAATTTTCGTTGTTTACCGAATTTAGAGTCGAATGCAATTTTGCTTTCGATCGTGTAGCGTATAGTGGGAAAACTTGTTAAAGTGTAAGTTGTTTGCGATTATTTATGGTTTTATAGTAACCAAATAATAAATATATACTAATTTTGTTAATATTATGCAGGGCGAAAGTCGTGAGTACCAAACAACAATTAGAAAGGCGAATACACAATTCGCAAAAGGGATTTGCACCAAACTTCAAGCAGCAAAAAAATGGGAGGAATTTACAACGGAGCTGAATTGCTTGGGACCACCAGTGAGAACGGCAGCAAAATGGATTAAGCTTAATAATGGTTTTTTTTTTGTGATGTTTATAGAAATACATTTTCATATTTTTTTCGAATGACGAATAATTGAATAAAGAAAATTTATAACAAAAATAAAACAGAAAGTGTGGTGTAAAGGTTTCTATTTAATACTTTTTAGATTTTTCTATAATATTCTCAAAATTTCATTTCTTATGTTTTCTAATTCTCCGTTATTTGACTCCACTTCAATATCTTCAGCATCATCGTACACATTGGGTTGAGCAAGTCCTAGCATACCTTCATTACCAATACTCAATTGGTACGATCCCTGAGCACAAACTCGCAGAACTGTGGCTAGCTTTAAAATATTTGGAATCAATTTGGCTCGGGTGCACTGCTGCAACTGGTTTTCTGTACTGGACAGTAGGTTCACAAACGGCTCTTTAGATAACCTAAAGTTCTTTAAAAATCTGTAAGGAAATTTCTGTAATATTAAGTACGTCAACACATTTTGAAAGCTCTAAATTTACTCAGTGGAAGCCATTTCTAGGTGGTTGGATGCGTCCCTCAACTGTTTCCTACTTCTAGCTAGTTCCACTAATCTTTCATCGTCCGATGAATCGTCGAACCACAACTCCGTTGTACTCATTTTCACAAAAAATACTTTTTTTACCTTTTAAAAATAATGTTAGCAAAGAATTTCAACACAATCGGTTTTTCTTTTATTTTGATTTGCTGTATCAGCTGAGAAAAAATTATCTATTGTAAATGCGTCGAGCGATCGAAATTCACAATAGTCCTATTCTTCAACGAATGAGCACCATAATACCAAATGAAAATTCGTTCGATCAGCACTTTCGACTACAGTCGAAGATCGAATGTTGCTCATAATAGGGGCCTATGTCTTTTATCTTTTTTGGTAATCTATCTTTTATGAATACACCCCTAAAGTTTGCTATATTAAATTTTCTAGCATATTTTTTTAAATCATAATTACTTTATGGTTTAATTGGAATTAATTCAAAACCAAATTTTTTTAAGTAATATAACATACCATTACCAGATTTTTTAAGTAATATACCATTACCAGATTTTATATTTTTTTCTTTTAATGCTTTATTATGACGTATTTTTTCTTCTAATAATTTATCTTTTGTTTTTTTATCATTATATGCTCTATATAATGTTGTTCCTGCAATAACTGCAGCTCCTATTGCTGGAATAAGTGGTAATAGTCCTGGTAAAAACCCACAAAATTTTTCATTATTAAAACTTTGTAACTGAGACATAGATAATTTTAATGTAACAATTTTTAAAGTAGTTTTATTATCCAAATGTTTTTTTATGGAATAAATTTGTTTTCTAGTTAATGGTAAATATGTTTCGTTCATTACACTTTCTTTAGCTCTTTGTAATTGAATAGGTTCTAATTTTATAGTTATATCTGTTTATTGCATCATAAACTTGTTTTTGTTGATCTTCATTTAGAGATATTGGATATTTAATATATCGTCCACATTTTGGAATAAAATTAATTTCATCTTTATTCTCATTTTTATTATCTATCAATTCTTCAGTTGATGAATTGTGAGTTGTCAAACCCATACCCATTTTTCTTTTAAATTTCATAGCATTAGTAGTTAAATATGCATTTACTTTTTCTGATAAACTAGCATCTTTTGCTAAAACTCTTGACCATGCTTTATCTTCTAAAATTCTATCAGCTTCATGTCTTTTCTTTATACTCGTATTATTACTTTTAGAATATGCAATATTATGTTCTTTAGCTGCTTCATCTAATTTATTAATTGGATGCACATCTTTTTCAAGTTTTAATTCAAGATTAGTACCAGGTCCTAAATAATTATATCCTGGAGAATCTAACTCAAATGGAAGGTTATTTATAATACCGTTACCATAATATCGTACCATTTATTTAATAAAAAAAAGTGATGTGTTTATTTATTTGGATAATTACACTAGTTTACGAATTTTCACTTTCAAAAATGGTCCTCGACCAAAAAGCGTTTTTTAGACTAATTTGAGGTCGCTGAAACCAAAAATGAATCTTTTTTTTTTCAAAGAACGGTTTCCGAGATATTCCCAAAAACCTGTTTTTTGGGCAATAGTGCAGTTATTACCTGCAATCTCGAACACAGTGCACGCCATTTCCTTGAAGTGCATAAATTTCGAAAGGCACACATATAACCTACATGGCAATATTTAATTCGTATCAATGGAAGTCGTAGTTTTCGCAAAACAGCTGTTGAAAGTTAAAAAAAGGCATTTTTGACGTTTTTTACTAAATTATCAAAGTTTATTAACTTTTTTCTGGAACAAAAATGTTTTTTATATCGACATAAGATAGGTTTTCTGAAAGACAATTTTGTCACCTACATTTTAAGCCTAAGTTTGTATGAATTATATTATATATAATATATATATATATAATATATATATATGTCGCAGAAGAGGCTTATTTGCCCATTGTACCGATTCCAGCTAATTGCCCATTCTACCAATTCCAGCTAAATAAGAGCCAGGTATGAACATTGTAGGCAGGTAGGTAGGTAGGGTGGTTGTCGTAAGACACACTTAGACCTTCGGCAGTTCCATTGTGATACCACTGGAGCTTATCCTTACTCTACGTGTTCCTTTTCAAACCATCCGGTTGCTTTAATAAACGAGCAGAGCTTCGTTAGTTTTAGATGGGCTATGTCCGCTACATCGGTTAGAAATGCTGTATCGAGAGTGCGCAGCCTTCTTATAGCTAGGCTTTCACACTCACATAAAAGGTGTCTGACTGTTTCCACTTCTTCTGTATTAAGACAGCTTCTACAGAAATCGAAGTAAGGGAGTCCTAACCTTCTAGCGTGGCTGCCTATTAAACAATGACCAGTTAATACACCTATCATTTTTCTTATAGATTCTCTGTTGAATCTTAGCAAGATCTTCGATCGACCGCTGTTCCAGTTCGGCCATGTCTGTCTGCTTAGTTCGCATGTTGTGAGGTTTTACCAGATTGTATTTACCTTTTTGATGGTTTCCCTGTCTATAAGTAATTTACAAGTGGCTATGGGCATGGGTATCAGCGCCTTATCCGGTTCGAGATCGAGCGTTGTACCAGTTCTTGCAAGTTCATCCGCCTTACAGTTTCCTGCAATGTTCCTGTGGCCTGGTACCCAGATACGGTGCACCTTGTAGCACTTAGATACGTCATCTAGTAGTTTAAAACATTCTAGAACTGTTTTTGACGAGTGCGTTTTTGATTCAAGCGATTTTATTGCTGCTTGACTGTTCGAGTAAATGAAGACTTCATTTGTGGATAATACTCTCGTTTTTATTTCTTTAAGCCCCTCTTTTATGGCAGTCACTTCCGCCTGAAATACACTGCAATGATCAGGTAAGCGAAATGATTGGCATACTCCGATTTTGTCGGAGTAGACCCCTCCACCTACTTTGTTGTCCAGTTTTGAGCCATCTGTGTAGATGCTTAAGTCATTTATCTTAACAATGAGCCCGTTATCCCATTCCTCTTTGGAAGGAAATACTGTGACAAAGGATTTATCGAAATTGATGTCCTTGGTCCTACAGAAATCCGTTGTGCTGGGAATGCAGGGGAATTGTTCTAAAATTGAGGAGTGCCCTCTTTGGTACGTTCTGAGTAGGCCGATTTCTCTTAGTCTGAGAGTTGCTTTGGCAGCTGTTTGCTTACCGTACTGCTCTATTGGTAAAATGTTAAGTATAATATTTAGTGCATCTGTGGGTGTGGTTCTGAGATGCAAAGACTGGCCATTCTTTGTACGTGTGCCATGGTTCTTTTGATGTACAATTTATCTAAAGCTGGCCACCATACTAATATGCCGTATGATAGGATTGGTCTGACAATTGCCGTGTAAAGCCAGTATACGATAGATGGGGAGAGACCCCAACTTAGTCCTATCAGCTGTTTACAAGAGTATAGTGCTATTGTCGCCCTTTTTACTCTATCTTCGACATTTGCCTTCCAAGTTAGCTTTCGGTCTAGTATTAGACCTAAGTAGCGGGCCTCATCACTAAATGACAGTGCCGTTCCACCCAGAGTCGGAGGAGCTATATTTGGAATTTTATGTTTCCTGGTAAATAGGATGAGTTCAATTTTATTGGGGTTGACTCTTAGCCCATTTGCTTTTGACCAGTTTTCAACCATGTTTAGTAAATCTTGCATGACTTCTCTAAGTGTATTGGGGAATTTCCCTCTTACTACCATTGCAACATCGTCCGCATATGCTACGACGTGCTGTCCTCTCTCCTCTAGGCTCTTTAGCAATGAGTTCAGTGTCAGCACCCATAGGAGAGGAGACAGCACACCGCCTTGAGGTGTTCCTCTGCTAACTTTTTTCTTGATCTCTGAGGCCCCTAGGGTTGCGATCACAAATCTGCTCAAGGGCATGTTTTTGATGAACTCAACCAGAGCGCCAGAGATCCCGAAATCCGTCAGTGCCTTTATTATGGTATCCGGTAGGATGTTGTTAAATGCGCCCTCGATATCTAGAAAGGCTACCAGTGTGAATTCTTTATTATATATTGACTTCTCGATTTCTGTAACAAGTGAGTTAAGTGCTGTTTCAGTTGATTTCCCTTTACAGTACGCATGTTGTGCCTTGTCATGTCGGTCTCCTTGCCGCGGGGTGAGGCTTAAGTGGCGAGTTAACCCCATTCTATGGAGATTTAATTACCACGAACTAAGAGGGCAGCTCCATATAGGAATTGGGTATCCACTCAACCGCGGAACGGCGGAATTGGTGGCCACCCAAGTACTATGTGGAGAGTACCGTACCGGCAACCTGGCAGGAGGTATAAAATGCATTTTCCTACAATGTGGAGGCTAACCAAGGATCTCTCTGCACGAGGTAACCCACTTCTGGGAAACCCTCCCGTCGAGCAATCGACGGCTCGGGCATCGGATGTGCAGGCCCGAACCCCACATTCCCCTATGACCGGAACTGACACCCAGGGTTCCGGAGGAAGCGCACTACTAGTGGTGAAACATGGCACATTGGCTACGCCAATGGAGAGCCGAGTGAGTGTGAGCGATATACCGCCGTCGAAACGATCTGAAGCAACTGAACAAGTTGTGGAGGATGTGGAGATGGCGGACAATCTCTCAGTAGACTCAGACGGATCTCTGGTACCGAGTAAGTCTTTGTCAACGGTTAAACCTGGTGTGAATCAGGTAAGTACCGGTAAAAAGACCGAAGTTATTGGAGATTCGAACGCAGGTGTTGGTCTAACCGCAAGGCAGATCAAACGAAGAAGACAGAAGGCGAGGCAAGCCGAAGCACTAGCTAAGGCAAGGACTCAAGCTCCACCAACTTCGACACCTGTAACGGAAACGGGAAAGCGTGGCAGAACAGAGGACGACGTCTGTGCGCTAACATCGGATAAATCCTTAAGGAGGCTTTGCACGAAAGTGCAGAGGATTCTTGACAAAATCGATGATTGGTGCATGAGACAAGGTCTTTCCGTGAATCCGAACAAAACAACCATAGTCTTGTTTACGAGAAAACGGAAATTGGATGGACTCAGTCTTCCAACACTGAAAGGTGTGACACTTCGTCTTTCCAACGAAGTTAAATATCTAGGAGTAATCTTGGATAAGAAGCTGACCTGGGAGACACACGTTTCACTGAAGGTGAATCGTGCATTGAAGATTTTTCAGCAATGCCGTAGAGCCTTTGGCAAAACTTGGGGTCTGAAACCTGCTGTGGTCCTATGGATATACACAGCACTTATCAGACCAATCATCACTTACGCTTCTGTGGTCTGGTGGCGACGGAGCATGGTTAAGTCCACAATCCGGGAACTATACAGGCTGCAAAGAAGTGTATGTTTATGCATCACGGGTGCCATGAGTACAACCTCTGGTGATGCCGTAAATGCTATGCTTGATTTGCTCCCCCTGGATCTTAAGATACAACAGGAAGCAATAAAAGCAATGTGTAGACTCCATAAATATGGTTTCTGGCACGAAGATGGAACTTCGGGACACAGAGAAATCTTTAAGTTGGTACCTGAGCAGTATCCACTGTTTTTGGCACCTAAAGATGACCTGATACCCACTGTTTCATTCGGAAGGAAATTTGATGTCAGATTTCCATTGCGTGAGCAATGGAGCAATCCAGAATGCATGCAGGGAGGTTTGACGGATATTTTCTTTACCGATGGGTCCAAGACTGAAATAGGGTCTGGAGCCGGATGGTATTTAAACGATAGTAATAAGTATCATTATGCTATGGGGGGAATGGCAACCGTTTTCCAAACAGATGTTTTTGCCATCCTAAAAGTAGCCGAATGGATAATCGAGAGGAGATGGAGCGGGAAACAGATTGGAGTCTTCAGTGACAGTCAGGCTGCATTGAAGGCCCTGGAGAACGCGAAGCAAACCTCAAAGATTGTTCAAGAATGTAAGAAGAAGCTTAATTCTGTCGCAAGACAAAACAGGCGTGTACTTATATGGGTTCCGGGACACTTCGGTGATCAAGGAAATGAAATCGCCGACGAATTGGCCAACCGTGGATCAGCGGTGCCCCCACAGGGGCCAGAGCCAATCATCGGAATCAGTTCCGCAGGAATCATGAATTGGATCAGCGATTATGTAGGCAATCTACATAAAGCGCGAAGGTCCGGTCTAGAACGCTGCAGAACTGCAGAGTGTTTTGTGACAAGTCCGAACAGAAAATTGTCAAACTTTCTACTAAAACTTAGAAGGAAAGACATTCGGTTGATGGTCGGCATCATTACAGGACACAACCCATGGGGTCAGCATATGACCACCATTGGAATCATCGAGGACCCGGTATGCCTATCATGCTTGGAGGATGCGGATAGCACTGAGCACTTTCTCTGTGAGTGTCCTGCCTTTGCTAGAGCGCGACTACGAGTATTGGGTTCCGATGTCATGGGAATGAGTAATATTCGTTCTCTAAAACTGGAGGATATTTACAGATTTGCCAAAGAATCTGGAAAATTCTCACACGACTAACTATCTCTATCTCTGTCTCTATTCGTTCCTATCTCTTTCTCTGATACTTTTTTTCTCCCTCCCTCCTTGACTATCTACCCCCTGAGGTATGTTAGCCTGAGTGTTTTAGGAGCCACCAAATCTCCTGGTGCTCCTTGGCCCGATCTCTTCAAATTCACGCATGTTGTGAGATGCTGAACTTATTAGGGCTGATTTTAGCCTTAATATGCTCTTCTAAAATTCTTTCTAATGTTTTTAGCAGAAAGGAGGATAGGCTAATTGGCCTGAAATCCTTAGGTGTTGTGTGTGAACTTCTTCCCGCTTTAGGGATAAAGACCACTTTTACCTCTTTCCATACTGATGGGACACTTTTCAGCTTCAGAGCAGCCTTAAATATGGCCGTCAGCCACTCCATGATGTAGTTGAGTGAATGTTGTATTTGGGCCGGGAATAATCCATCTGGGTCCGGTGATTTAAATGGTTTGAACGTGTTCACTGCCCAGGTTATCCTAGTTTCGGTGATTATTTCTTCAATGTCAGAGTTTGGTCTTTCTGTACCATTGTTGATTAGCACGTTAGATGATTCGTTGCTGGGAAAGTGTGTGTCCACTAGCAACTTCAGAGTTTCATCACTCGAAGTAGTCCAACTCCTGTCCGGTTTTTGGAGGTATCCGGTGGTATAGTGTTTTTTGAAAGGATTTTACGCAGTCTGGAAGCCTCTGTGGTTCCTTCGATTTCTCCACAGAACGTTCTCCAACCAGACCATTTCGCTTTCCTAACTTCTTTTTTGTAAATTTTTAGCTTACTGTAGTAGCAGTCCCAGTCTTTACTCTCTCGTGTCGCTTTCGCTCTATTAAACTGTCTTCTGCTGTCGTTTCTTAATGTAGACATGTCTTCTGACCACCAGGGCGGCTTTTTCTTCCCCTTATACTTAATTAAGGGGCAAGCCTTGTTTAGCGCAGTTCTACAGACCTCCGTAAGGATTTGTACGTGTTCGTTCAATGCTTCTCTGTCTTCAATAGTAATATTTTGGGAATTTGGAAGTCTTTCCTTAAGTTCCCGTTTATATATATGCCAGTTGGTCTTTTTCAAGTTCCTGCTGGCGGGCGGGGCCCGTGAGTTGTTTCCCCCAAATTTTATTTCTATATAGCGATGATCGGAGTAAGAGTGTTCATTCAGAACCCTCCACTGCGTCATCTTTCCGTAGAGGGTTTGACAAACTAGCGTAATATCAAGAACTTCTTGTCTATTGCGCGTAATAAATGTAGGTTCGTTGCCTTTGTTACACACTAAAAGCTTACTACATATAATATAATTAAAGAGAGACTCACCTCGTTCGTTTGTATCCGAGCTCCCCCATACGGTATGGTGGGCATTGGCATCACCTCCTAGGGCTAGTTTGCGGTTGTGTGCTTTGCAGTCTTCCACAAGGCTTCTTATTAGCGGCGGCGGCAGTGGACCTGTGTCGTCTCCGGCAAAATAGAACAAGGTTAGCCAGATGTTGCTTCCGCTCACTTCCCAGCTAACCGTCGTAGTATCTGCGTTACTGAAATTTTGAATCATAAATATATTAAGATGTGCTTTTGCCATTATGCATGCTCTTTTAGTACCTTCACAATTGGTCTTGTATACTTTATACCCTGATGTCCTCAGACCGCAGATTTCGCCATTCCGTACCCAGGGCTCCTGGATGAGGACTACGTCCGGCTGATCTTCTGCCAGACGCTCCAGGAGGGCAAGGCAGGTTTCTTTACAGTGATGAAGCTTTATCTGTAGAAGATGCATCAGCTGTTAGCGTTATGTCTGGGTTTTCTTTGCTTTCGCATAAAAGTTCCCTTTCGGAATACTTACGCAGATGTGTGTAATACTTACCCTCCCGTTCGAAGTACAGCGTCCCTAAGCCCATTTCTGAGCCTGAAGAGGCGTATTCTTCTTCGGTGGGCCGGTCGTCTTCGCTCATGGGTTCTTGTTCGCCCATTAGCTTTTCACCTTCCTTAGTGGCGAGGAACTCAATCGCATCTGTGTCGGTTTTATAAATGTGAAGCTTCACCTTTACAAAACCGTATCTCAGTTGCCCATCGCATTTCGCTAATGGTTCGATTGAGTTCTCTGTGAGGAGCAGGAGAGCCTGCATGGTGGCGCGCTTCTGCTCTTTCGAGTCTTCCGCGCTATTTTTGTTGGTAAGAGTTTTGACATACCTCCATTCCTGCGTTGGGATGTCCGGATTGCAGACCCGAATGAGCTTCATAATCTCTTCCGGGTCTTCGACGGTTGAAGGCAACCAAACCCTTGCTCGCGGCCTGGACGGAATATCCTTTCTGTCCACGACCACTAGCTTGGCATTTGGGTACACTTCGCCGACTTTGGAGATGGCCTCTTTATACAGTTGAACCGATCTCTCATCGTCGCATGCTTTAATTTTTATCTGGCCTTGGTGCCAGCCTAAGTCTTCCCACGCAGGCGGGGGGCCAGGGTTCTCCAGAATAACCTTCAGTGCCACTTTCGTTAGGTCGGCCTCGATCCATTTCCATTGGGCCTTGCTGATCATACCTTCCGGGTGGTTCTCGTCGAGGACTCCTATGATAAGGCGGTCTTTTGCAACCTCCGCAAATGATCTTCTGGGCGTCACGCCCATTGATTTGTGCCTTTTTGCGTTTGGCTTATTATCCTCCAAGGACCGCTGTCGTTTTGGAGCCGATTGTGTTGGTTTGAAGTCGGGGTTGAAATCAGGAATGATCGCTTTCGCTCTTTCAATCGCCTCTTTCAACTCCTGTGACATTTCACCTTCCTTTGGGTGAGTTTCGTGCACCCTTCTTAGGAGCCTAGCTGCGTTTCTGCGATCCTGGTAGCTCGCTTTCGCTGGGTCTACCACCCTCACAAGCGGCCATCCTTCGGTACCGGAGCTAGCAGTAGCATTGCTTCCGGTCGGGACCGTTTTTGGGGGCTGAATCGCAGTTGACTGCCGGGCTAGTGCCCCCCTACTTGTACTTGGACGTGTGTCCAGTTCTGAGTGTGTGTCAGCTGTCCCCGCTTTCGCTGAGGCTGTCGCTATATGTTTCGATCGACTTATTAAGCCGATGGATGGCGTTTTCTTTGAGCTCGGTGCGACCGTTGCTCTTGTTGCGGAACTGTTTGTTCCTGTCGGTCTATTAGAAGGAGGACCGATCTCCTTTTTTTTATTTATTTTATAATAGCCTCTTTGCATTTTGGGCCCACGAGTGTCGGAGAAAGGCTGTCCGCCCGTGCATAGCTCCGAACTACACGGGTAAGGCTAGTTATTACGGAGGGCGCCAGGTATCCGTAAGCTCCGTTCGAGACTTGGTTATTTATTAGAAGACCCCAAGCCTGACAGATTCTCGGCACGGGTCGCATCACACCTTAATCCAGCCCTTCACCCCCGACCACGTTAAAGGTACTTGAACATTGTACGTCTGTGTATATTTTTCGGTGGCGCCATGGCTAATGAAGAATTTTGTGAAAAAAAACCGGAAAACACAGCCCTTAAATACTTGAAAACCAAGTTCCCAAGATTGTTAACAGAGAAAATCAAAGCGGGTATATTCGTCGGTCCACAGATAAAGAAATTGTTTACGGACACAGAATTTCAACAATGCCTTCACAGTTCCGAAGCTAAAGCTTGGAAAGCTTTCCAAAAAGTTGTTCATGGATTCTTGGGAAACAACAGGAGCAACAATGACCGTCAATTGATTCATACAATGATGAAATACTTTAAAACTATTGGTTAGTGTTGTAAAACGTACATACTCCAAAATATATTTATCATATAAATTGATTGGAAAATTATTGGAAAACTTACAATTAACTTTGTTTTTGTTAACAGGTGCTCGTATGTCGTTAAAAATGCACCTACTTCACAGTCATTTGGATTTTTTTCCTCCTAATTTGGGGGCTGAAAGTGATGAACAAGGCGAGCGATTTCATCAAAATATTGCTACGATTAAAAAGCGTTATGAGGGCTTTTGGGATTAAGGAATGATGAGCGACTACTGCTGGATGCAACTTCGTGAAGATTCCGTGCAACGTAAAAGAAGAAGTTTGAGAGTAAAAGCGTATTTTCGACCTCAAATATAGCCAAATCAAAAGCTGCAAAATCACACGTGTTGACTTTATGGGTCATAACTTCTACAATTTTTCGTCGATTCAGACAAACTTAGGCTTAAAATGTAGGTGACAAAATTGAAAACCTTTCTTATGTCGATATAAAAAAATTTTTTGTTCCAGAAAAAAGTTAATAAACTTTGATAATTTAGTAAAAAACGTAAAAAATGCCTTTTTTAAACTTTCAACAGCTGTTTTGCGAAAACTACGACTTCCATTGACACGAATTATATATTGTCATGTAGGTTATATGTGTGCCTTTCGAAATTTATGCACTTCAAGGAAATGGCGTGCACTGTTTTCGAGATTGCAGGTAATAACTGCCCTATTGCCCAAAAAACAGGTTTTTGGGAATATCTCGGAAACCGTTCTTTGAAAAAAAAAAATTAAATTCATTTTTGGTTTCAGCGACCTCAAATTAGTCTGAAAAACGCCTTTTGGTGGAGGACCATTTTTGGTGTAAACTAGTGTAATCAGACACTGCAATATTCTTCTACATGACCTTACTTGTTATTGTGCCCGATATTTCCTAAGTTTTTTTCTACCACCACATTCAATATTGGCGATTGGTCTAAAAAATAATATCCAAATTTCGAGTACTCTTAATTTTCAAATTAAAACGTGCCGAAATCATGCTACATTTCATCTACAATATTATAAAGGACTTCTTGGAAACAAATAGGGATACAGCCACCAATATAAGTGTATATGCATAAATAATTGCATGATCTACATAAAAGTTACTATTTTTCGACTATTTAAGTTATTCAAGATTAAAAAATAAAAATTAACGGTGCTACAACAAAAAAAAAAAAAAACACAATAAACCAATTTTAAAAACGACGGTTTGAAAAATGTGGGGCCTCCACGGTCGCTCCGATGATATATTTTATAAAAAATGAAAAGCACAGTGTGTCAGTATATATTCATTTAATATTTATTTTGCAATATATACATAGATATATGCATAGAAAGAGGTATGTTAAGTATAAGTATAAGTGTAATTTATAATTTATTACCTGGTTGGCTGACACGTCCTGTTGCTTCTGATTGTACAATCGCAGTGAAAGTTATAGTTAAAATTAAAGTGAAAGTAACCTCGCCGAACAACGTTTAACACGGTAAACGTTTTAACTGTTCGGCGGGGAAATGCCAGGGTTAACGGCCTTCACGTTGCAGCGACTGGAAACGGTGGTTAGCAACAGTCGGAACGGTAGGCGCAGTTACCATTAGGGTGGCTAAAAATTTATATTTAATATTAGGGTGTGGCCTAAACATGCCGGCCCCCTTGCGATAAGCAATGATTATTTTAGGACGGAGGTGTCAGCCAACGTTCGGTATATTGGTGAGACATCGGAGGCTGCTGGTGCCGTCTGAAATGCTGCAAAGATGAAATTTTATGTACGTGGATTTATTATTGCACACAAAAAGTAAAATTTATTATTTTAAAAAATTTATTGATTCGTGATTTGTATTATACAAAAATAAAAATAAAAAAAGTTTAGTTCAACGGGCAGACCCCGGACAGTACCCATCCAAATATAGAACCCTGCGCCATCAGGGTGCTGAGAGAGCGGGGTAGGGTCTCCTGCGTCATCACGCTGGCGTAAATTTCTGCTCCTATCACTAGGCGGATAGGAGTGGATTCGAAGAATTTGGAGTCCGCCAGTCTCATATGTACGTAAGGCGCCGCTATACCCGGGTCGACGCTTCGGAAGGGGGTGACGCGCTGAAATCCCGGTACCACCGCAGCATGTGTGACAACGCGCTTCGGATTGCCGTTCCTTCCGCGAATCGTTATCACGCATCCCCTTTGGCCTCCTACCTGGGTACTTAATAGTCCTAGGTCCCTTGCGAGGCCGCTCGCAATGATTGTAACAGGGAGGCACGCGTCGATGAGGGCGCGCACCAGATGAAGGCGTCCCCCAGCCTCGATTTTGATGACGGCGGTCGGCATCATCGTCGCCACTGGGCGTAGCGCCTGGCCTGGAATGAGGTCGCCGGCGCGGAATGCGGGTGGTAATGCTCGCTGGCGAGGCCTAGTCGCCAGTCGAGCATTGCGTCGTGGATGTTGGCGCACCAACGTCGTTCGCGTGCGTGGTCGAAAAGGCCTAGTTTCCGCTCCACGCTCGCGCCGACAATCGTTCTGGGGTCGAAGAGGCCTGGTCTCCGATCCCCTGTCTATTCTGGTATGGAGAGGCGTTGTCTCCGCTTCACGCTCGCGCCGACGGTCGTGTTGTAGCAGGGGTCGAAGAGGCCTGGTCTCCGATCCCCTGTCTATGGTAGTACGGCAAGGCCTGGTTCCCGCTGCGGCCACAACTGGGCGAAAAGGCCTAGTTTCCGCTCCAGCCGTGGTTTGATCGGGAATCGGTGTCTCCAAAAAATCGTCCGACGCATTAACTGACACCGCGTCGCTGTCTTCTTCAGCGACTTGTTGGCTCCACGAGCGTCGCTCCTCCGGAATATGCAGCATGGTGTGATGGTGGTCGCCGCATCGTCTGCACCTTCCCTCGCTTGTGCAATTGCGCGACTTGTGGGCCATAGATAGGCAGTTGGCGCAATAGTGGCCCAGAAGCGCTTCCCGAAGCCGCTCAATCGGGCTGTTTCCCCGGAAGACGGGGCAGAGGCGTATTGGATGCCTTGCGTCACACAAACGGCACGCTGTCGGGTATCGTTGGGGGTGGCGACTGGCCCTTTTTTTCATCACACTGTAGCGAGTCATTCTGTAAAGATATTATTATCATACATCGGAGGGTGGCGAAATATTTTTAATTAGTTGTTGTTTTTTTTTTTTTTTAAAACAACGAAAATTTGTGGTGTGTGGTGCATTTGGCTGGTCAGTGCAGTGCTGATCACAGCGAAGGAGAAGACAAAGGAAAATAATATAATATAATAATAATATATATATTTTTGTTAACTAAATATGCATAGGCATTTTAGTTTTTTTTTGTTATTTGGCTATGAGGAATTTTCATAGCCCTATGAGACACCCTGCCACCCAAAACAAAAAATGTACATAATTGGGTACAATCACATATTAATGTCATTTTAATTTGTATGTTCACCGCGAGGGGGTGGGTACATACTAATGGACATCGCAATATTCACCGCATAGGAGGATCGTGTCTTGGCTATGTGTGGATCGTAACCAAGTACAAGGTGTCCTGCCGTGGTGTGCATGATATATTTTTTTTCCTTTTGTTCTTATTATATTTTGGATATAATAAGAACAAAATGATAAGCAAAAGAAGAAAAAAAAAAAAAAAATTATATATATAATAGGACTATGAATAAGTTCGTGCGGTTTTTTTTTCGAAATTTGAAACTTTATTGACGTAAAATGGTTACAAATTTAATATTCAAACTATTGTCCATCGCTTACTACTACTTTTTCCCATCTTTCTGGCAATTCACGGATTCCCTTTGTGAAAAATTCGGTCGGTTTTGCCGCAATCCACGAATCGATCCATTTTTTGACTTCATCGTAATTACGGAAGTGCTGGTCAGCCAGGCCATGTTGCATCGATCGGAAGAGATAGTAATCGGATGGCGCAAGGTCTGGACTATACGGCGGGTGGGGTAGGACATCCCATTTGAGCGTTTCTAAGTATGTTTTGACCACTTGTGCAACATGTGGCCGAGCATTGTCATGTTGCAAAATAACTTTGTCGTGTCTATCGGCGTATTGCGGCCGTTTTTCTCGCAGTGCTCGGCTCAAACGCATCAATTGTCGTCGGTAGACATCCCCCGTAATCGTTTCATTCGGTTTCAGTAGCTCATAATACACAACACCCAGCTGGTCCCACCAGATACACAGCATAACCTTCAGGCCATGAATATTCTGCGCCGACGTCGATGTTGAAGCATGGCCAGGGTATCCATACGTTGCCCGACGTTTTGGATTGTCGTAATGGACCCACTTTTCATCGCCAGTCACAATTCGATGCAAAAAACCCTTTCTTTTGTGCCGTTGAAGCAGTTGTTCGCATGCCATAAAACGGCGTTCAACGTCTCTTGGCTTCAATTCATACGGCACCCAATGGCCTACCTTTCGGATCATTCCCATGGCTTTTAAACGTTTGGAAATGGTTGATTGATCAACTCCCAAAGTTTTTGCAACCTCTTCTTGCATTTGAGCCGGATCTTGATCGAGCAATTCCTCCAATTCGGTATCCATGAACTTTGGCGGCGCACCCTCGCGTTCTTCGTCTTCCAAGCCAAAATCACCACTTTTAAAGCGTGCAAACCACTTCTGGCACGTTCGCTCAGATAGAGCATGCTCACCATAAACTTCCACCAAGATACGATGACTTTCGGCTGCTTTTTTCTTCATATTAAAATAATGAAGAAGAATTCCCCGCAAAAACACATTATTTGGCACGAAATTCGACATTTTCAAGTGTGGTAAAAATATTGTTGTTTACGCTTCAAATAAAAAACTTATACTGACGTTTGTGCCTTACGACAGTAGCTCTCCAATGAATGTTTGGAAATGTGGATCGATGGAATAATAATCAAGTTACGCCATCTATTGTAAAACCGCACGAACTTATAAATAGACCTATTAGCACCAACACTATTCAGTTAATAATAGTTTTTAAGTTATTTGTTGATAAAATTTGTCTTTTACCTTCACCAAATTTTGATACAATAAGTGCACTTATCACATTTATTTTAATAAATATTCAAACTACATTAACATACACACACGTTTTTAACTCTTTTTATTGATATATACCATAAATTAACAATTTAAATTGCATTTATAGCTTGCAAACACTTGACGCGCCAGCTAAATTTACAATAACTGAAAAGTATGGCTGAATGGAGTGCTGCCAGAAGCAAAAAATAATAAAAAAATATAATGCGATTGAAAACGAAGCAACATAGGAACATAATTTCCACACACTCTTTTTTGTTAGAATAATGAGGGAATGGGGGTTTACAACCTCTAAGGTGTATATATTGAGTTCATAAATATATATAAATACAATATCGATGTGATTTTCGAAATACAGTTCAGCTTCACGTAAAATTCCTACGCGAAAAGGAGTACTACGCAAAAATACTGTGGATTGCGTAGCCGGAGTTGGACTGATGAGGGTTATTTTCTTGAAGCGCGGCCGAAGGCCGCCCACGCGAAAATGAGTACTACGCAAAAATACTGTGGATTGCCTAGCCGGAGTTGGACTGATGAGGGTTATTTTTTTGAAGCGCGGCCGAAGGCCGCCCACGCGAAAAAGAGTTCTACGCAAAAATACTGTGGATTGCGTAGCCGGAGTTGGACTGATGAGGGTTATTTTTTTGAAGTTCGGCCGAAGGCCGCCTACGCAGAAGAAAGTTTTACGCAAAAATACTGTGGACAGCATAGACGATTTTTTGTTCCAAATTTTCGGCTGCGGCGCTTTTTTTTCTTTTTTTTTTAAATATATATATGTATATATATATACCATATATTCATAATATAGTGAAAATTTGGAATTAAAAATCGCGCGATTTTTTATTCCAAATTTTCGCCTGTGGCGCTTTTTTTTTCTTTTTTTTTTAAATATATATATGTATAATATAGTGAAAATTTGGAATTAAAAATATATATATCATATATATATATCATATATTCAAAATGCATACAATCAAACATACTTTACTGAAAATCAAGCATTAATATATATATGTATATAAATATATAATATACATATATCCATAAATATACCTATATATATATATATATGAATAGACGTATATAATATAGAAATAATTTGTAAAATTTTGTATTTCTGTTCATTTATTATCTTCTAAAATTGTTTATTTATACGATGTCTGGCAGCACTTCGGCTGGTTGTAGTAACCAAAATAGGAGGATTCTTGGTCAATTTTACAATTTTTAAACTCAAATAACTTAAAAACTATAAGCCTCCGGCCAGTGAGGTTTTCACTTTTAGATAGTAGAATACCCCCTCTACCCCCCCCCCCCCCCCCCCCCCCCCCTCATACCCCTTTTTTTAAAAGAGGCGGGGGACCAAATGGGTATTTTCCCAACAACATATTATATTTTAATTAAATTTTTATTTATATTAAAGGTGAGTTTATTATAAAGTGGAAATTTTAATTTTGTACTAGTAGTGTAGATATTAATATTGAACATTTGTGATTGAAAAGTCTAAAAAGAATTAAATCTTTTAAAAAATATATATATACGTATATGTTCAGTTTAGCAAAAATTATCAATATCAATTTGGAACCAATCATCTGCCGTAAAATCATGGAATTGCACCATCAAAAGCATCATCAACATATGTGCTGAAGCACAGAAAAGCTGATGTGACTACGACCATCCCATGTTGAAGCTATTAGGGATATAGTCAACTAGAAGGATATCTCTAACCACCTCGTTGCCGCTGCTAAGAGGTAAATATGTTAATGCGTGAAAGTGAAAATGTGAATAAGAAAGAGAAAATGTGCCTTTTTAGATGTTTGTGTCATCTAAGCTTTAAGTGACCTAGAGAAGCCTATTTGAATTTGTGGGACGAATGTTGGGCAAAGCGGTGCTTACTCTAAAGGATAATTTGAAGGAGCTAAAAGTGCATTCAGTGCTAGAAATCAACATCAAGTTAGGGCGGCACAAAAGGCGGTCGCCCATGCATGCGCGATTCGTAGGGTATGATCAAATGCTATGTTTTTATTTTTATTTTATTTATTCTGATTTTTCCTTTCATTGAATAGAGAAATTCGCGTGTGCTATTTAACTTAGAGTATTGAGAGTATGACACGTCGCATCATCAAACTAAACTACTACAACCAAAACGCGCCGAAAAACGAAAAAAAAAACCAAACTAAAATTAATCTGGCGAAACATAATTACGTGTGTTGCAAGGTAATAAAAATTGAGCTTATTCTATTAGCCTAAAAGGGTATTTGAACAATGTAGTCATGTATTTTTATTAATTCAATTGTAAATGAAACATATGTATTTTTCACAAAGATTTGGTATTAATAAATTTGTTTGAAGATTCCTTAAATGAACTGAAAACTTTGACATTGTTCAGATAGTTGACGATTTTGAAGTAGTTTAAATTTTATCGCCCGAAAAATATGTAAAAAAAATATTTTGCTTTCACCTGCATTTTTTTAAATGTAATAAATTATATTTTCTACAGTAAATCTTAATTCTCTTTGCTTCGTTACTTGGTACCTATTTTTATGTGATTAACGTTGGATAGTATAGATACATATATGTATATATATATATATAATGGTCTATTTATAAGTTCGTGCGGTTTTACAACAGATGGCGTAACTTGATTATTATTCCATCGATCCACATTTCCAAACATTCATTGGAGAGCTACTGTCGTAAGGCACAAACGTCAGTATAAGTTTTTTATTTGAAGCGTAAACAACAATATTTTTACCACACTTGGAAATGTCGAATTTCGTGCCAAATAATGTGTTTTTGCGGGGAATTCTTCTTCATTATTTTAATATGAAGAAAAAAGCAGCCGAAAGTCATCGTATCTTGGTGGAAGTTTATGGTGAGCATGCTCTATCTGAGCGAACGTGCCAGAAGTGGTTTGCACGCTTTAAAAGTGGTGATTTTGGCTTGGAAGACGAAGAACGCGAGGGTGCGCCGCCAAAGTTCATGGATACCGAATTGGAGGAATTGCTCGATCAAGATCCGGCTCAAACGCAAGAAGAGGTTGCAAAAACTTTGGGAGTTGATCAATCAACCATTTCCAAACGTTTAAAAGCCATGGGAATGATCCGAAAGGTAGGCCATTGGGTGCCGTATGAATTGAAGCCAAGAGACGTTGAACGCCGTTTTATGGCATGCGAACAACTGCTTCAACGGCACAAAAGAAAGGGTTTTTTGCATCGAATTGTGACTGGCGATGAAAAGTGGGTCCATTACGACAATCCAAAACGTCGGGCAACGTATGGATACCCTGGCCATGCTTCAACATCGACGTCGGCGCAGAATATTCATGGCCTGAAGGTTATGCTGTGTATCTGGTGGGACCAGCTGGGTGTTGTGTATTATGAGCTACTGAAACCGAATGAAACGATTACGGGGGATGTCTACCGACGACAATTGATGCGTTTGAGCCGAGCACTGCGAGAAAAACGGCCGCAATACGCCGATAGACACGACAAAGTTATTTTGCAACATGACAATGCTCGGCCACATGTTGCACAAGTGGTCAAAACATACTTAGAAACGCTCAAATGGGATGTCCTACCCCACCCGCCGTATAGTCCAGACCTTGCGCCATCCGATTACTATCTCTTCCGATCGATGCAACATGGCCTGGCTGACCAGCACTTCCGTAATTACGATGAAGTCAAAAAATGGATCGATTCGTGGATTGCGGCAAAACCGACCGAATTTTTCACAAAGGGAATCCGTGAATTGCCAGAAAGATGGGAAAAAGTAGTAGTAAGCGATGGACAATATTTTGAATATTAAATTTGTAACCATTTTACGTCAATAAAGTTTCAAATTTCGAAAAAAAAACCGCACGAACTTATTCATAGTCCTTACCATATATGTATATATAATATATATATGTATGCATGTAAGTACATTTGATGCAAAGTACACATAGGTATGCATATGTATAATTATGCAAGTCACCTCAAGTGTACACTTACCCTTTATAGGTACAATTTATGGAACTTACTTGCATCGTTCGTAGGTTGTAGGGGTTGTTGTAGCTTCTTAGGTTTGCTAGGGTATAACAGTGTGGTGATGTCAATCACCTTCTAGTAAAAGGTGAATCGCGAAGTGAGATTTGTTTCTACTAGGTAGGTATTGGAAGATATTAAGATATTACGTTGAGGGTGTAGGTGTGGATTTTTCCGTTTCTTCTGAGTAAGGTGGAAGGAGGACCAGTTTGACCAGTGGTCTAGTCACCTGTCCCCTTTGGGTCGTGATGTCCACGACGCGTACCTGATTGTCGGGTCCAGGATGTAGTTTTACCACTCGTCCCATTCTCCATTCGTTTGGTGGTAGGTTGTCCTCTTTAATTACGACAAGGTCCCCTACCTTGATGTTAGGTTTTTGATGTTTCCATTTCGTGCGTTTTTGTAATTCGATGAGGAATTCCCTTTTCCATCGTTTGCAGAAGGTTTGATGGAGGGCTTTCAATTTCTGCCACCGATTCACAATTGAGGCAGGATTCTCGCTGGTTTCTATTTCTGGCGGAGCTAAGAGATGTCCGCCAACCAGAAAGTGACCAGGTGTGAGAGGCTCTAGATCGGATGGCTCATTTGAAGAGGGACTTAAGGGTCGCGAATTGAGACAGGACTCAATTCGGCATAAGAGGGTATTAAACTCCTCAAAAGTGTATTTAAGGCCAGAGGCTGTCTTTTTGAAGTGGGCTTTGAAGCTTTTCACACCTGCTTCCCACAGTCCGCCCATATGAGGGGCTGCTGTAGGTATGAAGTGCCATGTTAATGCCTGGTGGGCATATTTTGAAAGCGTGTTATTGCGTGCATCCGCAATAAACGCTTTAAATTCTGATCGTAATGATCGAGAAGCTCCCACAAAGTTGGTACCATTGTCGGAGTAAACATTTTTTGGACATCCTCGTCTAGCAACGAATCTCGAGAAGGCTGCTAGAAAGGATGGGGTACTTAGGTCATTGGTGTCCTCTAAATGGATAGCTTTGGTAGCGAAACAGATAAATAGACAGACGTAGCCTTTAGAAATGCGACATCCTCTGCCGCGGAAGCTTTTGATGTCAAATGGACCTGCGAAGTCTACACCTGTATTAGTGAAGGCACGCGAAAAGGTGGTGCGTACCTGAGGAAGGATTCCCATGAGCTGGGTTTGCGATCGTTTTTTATAGATCCTGCAGATCTTGCAATTATGGATGATGGATCGGATCATATTTTTAACTCGGGGAATCCAGTACTGCGTTCGAATTAAACGCAACATCAGCTGATTTTCGCCATGCAGTGATATTTCGTGAATGAATTTTGTTATAAGGCGAGATAACCTGCTATTGTATGGAAGGATAATAGGATGACGTTCGTTATATGATAAGTTCAGGGATGCGCCTAGACGACCGCCTGCCCTCATGATGTCATCTTTGTCGAGGAATGGATTAAGGGGCAATATCTCACTTTTTGTGTCAACTGATTTCTTTTGTTTCAATTTCGCGTATTCTCCACCGTAATATTGCTTTTGACTGTTTATGATTAAGCGTTTTGTCGTTGCTTTAATTTCATCAGGTGAAATTAAGCAAGACTTTGCTTGAAATGCAATCTTTGTATTAGGGTGGGTTCTTTGAGAGAATCTCATAATATATGATAAAACTCTCAAAGCCCTTGGTAAATTGGAAAAACGGTCAAGAATATCGCTGAAATTGATTGTTGTTGTTGAACATACCTTTACCTTTTTCTCTTCCATCGTTGTTTCATAGTCACATTCTGATGTCGGCCATCGTGATTTGTCTTCTTGTAGGTAAGAAGGACCCTGCCACCACAAAGAATTGTGAACCAGTTCCTTGGCCGGAAGTCCTCTGCTTGCTAAGTCTGCTGGATTTGATGCCGAGTCCACATGACGCCAGTTATTGTTTCCGACCTTTTCCACTATTTTGGTTACTCGATGTGCCACAAAGGTGGACCACGAGCAGGGCGGTTTGCGAATCCATGCGAGGACGATTGTCGAATCTGTCCACAGATGAACATCCAGGTGTGCTAGGCTTAGATTTTCCGTAACAGTTTCTATAATATCCGCTAACAGGACGGCACCACATAATTCCAAACGTGGAAGGGATATCGTCTTAACAGGTGCCACTCTGGTTTTCGCGAGGAGTAGGTTGAGGTATACCTGATCCTGTTTCTCCACACGCAAGTAGACAGCAGCCGCGTATGCCTTTTCCGAAGCGTCGCAGAACCCATGGATTTCGGCGTTGTCTGCTGGTGAATAGTGCACCCAACGAGGTATGCGGATATTATCAATTTCCCCATAATTCTGCATAAATGTCTGCCAGCGGTCTAATGTGACCGCAGATACGGTGTCGTCCCAATCAGTGCCTTCTAACCAAATGTTTTGCATAATAATCTTGGCAGTAATTATTATTGGGGCGAGCCACCCTAATGGATCAAAAAGTTTGGCGATTGCCGAGAGGATTTCTCTTTTCGTAAGAACATCGTGGTTTTTTATTGGCTTTGTCATAAAATAAAAATGGTCGCAATGAGCATTCCATCTTATGCCAAGTGCCTTTACCGAACTAGTATCTTCGAAATCTAAAAAATCTTCATTGAGTAAATGGGCTTTTGGGATGCCCTTTAGAATTTTGTTGCAGTTGGAAGTCCATTTTCGCAATGGAAATCCAGCGGACTGCAAAACTTGCATAATTTCGTCTCTGGCTGTTATTGCAGAGTCGATGCTATGACCCCCGGCAAGAACGTCGTCAACATACATGCATTTCCGAAGTATGTTTGATGCTGTTGGAAAGGAGTTTTCAACATCATCAGCTAATTGAAGTAATGTCCTTATCGCAAGATAAGGAGCACAATTTATGCCGAAAGTAACAGTCTTTAATTCGTATAGACTGATTGGGTCTTTCGGGCAAGTGCGAAAAACTATTCGCTGATACTTAGTATGTGTATTGCTTACCAATATCTGACGGTACATCTTCTCGATATCGCTGTTGAAGACATACTTGTATAATCGCCAGCGGAGAATCAGGACAGTCATATCTGCTTGCAATACCGGACCTGGATGAAGGACGTCGTTGAGGCTCATTCCATTGGCAGTCGGGCATGAGGCGTTAAATACCACGCGCACTTCGGTGGAGGTGCTCTCTTCCTTCATGACGGCATGATGAGGTAGAAAATAATGGTCGGTTGCATCTGCAGGTATGTTGGTTGTGATTTTGTCCATATGACCTAGCGTTTCATATTCTGCCACCACTCTAGTATATTCCTTTTGCAGGGACAGATTTTTCGCGAGACGCGTCTCATTCCGGAAGAATTGAGAGCAGGCGCTCTTGAGTGATGGTCCCAGCTTGATGGTTGATGGAAAATCCCGTTTGAAGGGTAAGGTAACGACGTACTTTCCATCTTGGTTGCGCTTCGTAGTGGTCCGATATAACTCCTCGCAATACACGTCATCTTCTGTCTGCCTTTCTTTTCTTGGGATGTCTTCCAATTCCCAAAAGGCAGCTAGTTGCTTGTCCAGTGTGACTTCGCTGAAAAGAGAAACTATTTTGTTTGGTGGGTTGACCGTTTCGGCTCGACCAGTTAGTATCCACCCGAATACAGTCTCTTGGGCAACTTAGTGTAGTGGGTGTACTTAGTACATTTTTCTACAAGCCGCTTAAAATAATTTGGGGATAAATGTCTCCGCCAAGGACAAGGTCCACTGGTTCATTGACGAAGAACCTCTTATCTCACATCTGGAAATGCTTGCCTTGTCATTGCGCTTACTAGGCAAGTTGGCAGATTTCCAGTTAATTGCGGCAAAACTAGCGCAATTGTATTTATTTTTACAAAAGGGTCGATAGGCGACCGCAGTTGTAATGAGCACGCTTGTCTTACCTGCGCAGATATTGTATTGTTGATGCCCGAGACTTGGGCATGCAAGCGTTTAGATGGCAGGTTGATTCTACGTTTGAGGCGTTCAGTGATGAACGAACACTCAGAACCAGAATCGATCAGAGCTCGTGCTGTAAAATTAACATTGTTGTGGAATATATTCACCATGGCTGTTCCTAGTAGAACCCCTTTGTCCGTATTGGAATAGCACGATTTAAAATTATTGATTCTGCTATCCTTTGGCCTATTGGAATCGAGGCGTTTTAGGGCCTCCTTGGATGTTGAGGGCAGGTCATCAGCGGGATCTCTGCTTTCCTTAAGAGCTGCTGCTTTTGGTTGAACTGCTGTAATGTGCAGGAGCGTGTTGTGTCTTGAGTGACATGTGCTGCAGTTATACGAGCTCGTACATCTCGACACTGTATGTCCTGACGACAGGCAGTTCAAGCAACATTTGTTGCTCTTGACGCACGCGATTCGATCGGTGATCTTTAACTTCCGGAACTTCGGGCAACTTTGCAATTTGTGGTCGTCAGTGACACATAATTTGCACATATGTTTGGCGACACTTACCTGAAAGTTACCCATCCTTTTTGGTGTAGTTTCCGTGTGGTGTTGTAAGCTTTGCGCCTTGGGCGCTTTGTAGGCTTTAATTCCTTTTAAGCCTGACACTGTTTCAAGTGTCTGAAACCTGTTGGAAAGGAATTTGTCCATGTCTGTCCACTTTGAAATTTCAGATTTATTCTCTATCGTTTGTTCCCAAAGCGATAGAGTACTTTCTGGCAATTTCGTGGAGCATAAATATGTAATAATTGCATCCCAGTTTGAAATATCTATTTGGTGGTTCTGTAAAGAGGAAATGCAATTATTAATATCTCGTTGGAGTTTTTTTATCGAACTGCCACATTCAGTTTCGATTGACTGTAGGTTAAACAGGATCTTCAGCTGCGTGTTCACCAGAATCCGTTTGTTCTCGTACCTTTCGCAGAGATTTTTCCACGCTGTAGCAAATCCGTCATTAGTGAGCGGGCACTTCCTCACTATGTCTCTGGCTTCACCCTGCGTTTTCTGATTGAGGTGGAACAGCTTTTCGACCGGGGTAAGGCGCTTATTTAAAATGTATATGGCCGTGAACATATCACGGAAAGTTGGCCAAGATACGTAGTCGCCTTTGAAAACGTCCGTATCGCACGGTGGAAGGTGAATACTAAGTTCGCGTACTGCAAGTTTTTCGCCTTCCCGGTCTGCCTTTTCCAGCCTCGCAGAGAGGTTAGCCATCGTCGACATGCCGCGCAAATATGTGTGGTAACATATTTTATTCCTTTTCTTGATGGCGGCAAGATCCTTAGGAGAAGGACTTTCTGTTGAAAGCAAGTGGTCGTACGCGGCCTTGGCTTTTTCCCACATTGCTTTCAACTCCTCCTGTTGGATCCGGAGTGAAAATTTCGAATGGTCACTCGACGGAGTGCCATTAAAATCGGCTTCGAATTCCGTCACGGCGTCGACTAAACGAATATAGGTATCCATATTGTAAGTATGGGATACAAAAACTTACGCGGTATTAAAAAAATGCTCCTTCGCGAAATGGAGACGAATTCACAGCGAGACCCAAGCCCAAAATGCACCAGCGAGATTAAAATAACAATATATATTATGTATGTCTGTATATATTTATTGACCAAGAAGATAATATATTTATATTTATGTACGAGAATTTCGCCACCCACACAATAATCAGCGGTATGTATACACCTGTGCGCTGGGATCGATTTTAATTTACTGCGGCGTTGTTTGTGTAGTTGTGTACTCAACTTCACAGCGGGAATGTACAAGTAAAAGGAACGGAATAAGAGAAAAATTGAAAAATTCCCAACAACGCGCTGTTAGATGGTTGATTAACTTGAAAATACCGCGCGCACTTGTATTGTCTGTTTTCGGACAGACGGAGTCGTTGACCCTTTTTGATTTTTTTTTTTTTTTTAAATAGCTTATTTCCACCAAAAAAAATGTGTGCAATAAATTCACGTACCTGGTTTTGCTGGAACGGATTTTTAGCTGATGGATTGGTGCTTTTTATGCTTGCTGGTGCTCTTTAGCTTGCTGGTGCTCTTTTAGCTTGCTGGTGCTTTTGATGCTCGCTGGTGGTCTTTAGCTTGCTGGTGCTCTGGCTTGCTGGTGTTCTTTAGCTTGCTGGTGCTCTGGCTTGCTGGTGTTCTTTAGCTTGCTGGTGCTCTGTTTAAAATGGATCTTTTACGTTAATATCCGGCTCGAAGGACCATGTTCTCGATCGGAATGCGACGCGATGGGCGGTTTGAAAAATGTGGGGCCTCCACGGTCGCTCCGATGATATATTTTATAAAAAATGAAAAGCACAGTGTGTCAGTATATATTCATTTAATATTTATTTTGCAATATATACATAGATATATGCATAGAAAGAGGTATGTTAAGTATAAGTATAAGTGTAATTTATAATTTATTACCTGGTTGGCTGACACGTCCTGTTGCTTCTGATTGTACAATCGCAGTGAAAGTTATAGTTAAAATTAAAGTGAAAGTAACCTCGCCGAACAACGTTTAACACGGTAAACGTTTTAACTGTTCGGCGGGGAAATGCCAGGGTTAACGGCCTTCACGTTGCAGCGACTGGAAACGGTGGTTAGCAACAGTCGGAACGGTAGGCGCAGTTACCATTAGGGTGGCTAAAAATTTATATTTAATATTAGGGTGTGGCCTAAACACTGTTGCTTATATACTCATGTGCATACGACACATATTCTATTCATCCATATATTCTATAAATGTTCATACCCGGCAAGGAACATCTAATCTACATAGGGAATAGAATTTGCGGTTCAGAACTAATACTATTTCTCCAATTTCGAACCACTCGCTAAAAATGTGAGTGATTCACTATATAGGATGATTCAAGGGTAATGCAAATGTGTGACATGTTATTTTTTATTTCGCAAACCTAGTCGTGCAGCGATACTCTATTGAACAACGCGTAAAAGCGTTTCAATCCTTTTATGAAAATAGTCGTTGGTAATTTTAGGTAAACGCATTTTGATGTAAACGGATACGTTTACAAGCCGAACTGTTGTATTTGGGAACTGAAAATCCGCATGTTGTGCAAAAAAAAAAAAAAACCTTGCTTCCAGGACGCGTCAGTGTTTGTTGTGGTTTTTAGGACGGCAGAGTCATCGGACCGTAGTTCTTCGAACGATTATTTTTTTACAGGGGTTAAGCTTTGAACAGTGAACGTTATAGTAAAATGGTAACAAACTTTGTATACCCTGTATTAGATGAAATGGATTTGGATAATAATTGATTTCAACAGGACGGCGGCACTTGTCACACAAACTTGCGAAAGAAGTTCCCAAGGCGCATAATATCATGAACGAACGATATTAAATAGCTTATAAGATGAACCTTTGGACTTCTTTCTCTAGGGCTATGTAAAGAGTGGCATATGGTATGTCAATAAGCCTGAGACGATTCCAGAGATGAAGAACGAAATCATATGCTTGTAAAGGATATAAATCCTGAATTATTGCCATCGTCTAAGCTTCTGCGTCATACAATGGGACATATTTAAATCTAGATAATGCTATCGCCGCGAAGAAATTTGCACTTCCCTAATACGCCGTAGACTTAAATGCTCGACCAGTGGTAAAAAAAGTTATCAAATAATAACCAACATCCTTTGCTAGTTGTTAGGCCGCGCTCTTCCTCCAATTTGTGGTGTACGTCTTAATGTTTTCCACAAATGGAAGTACCTTCAATTTTACGGCACCTCCGATCGGAATTTTTTTCATGGCAGAGATACACTCGGAGATTTGTCATTGCCTGCCGAGAGCGACAGTTATTAAAAAAAAACTGTTCTGAAACTATGGTGTTTCGTGACCACAGCATGTTCGAACCTGGGCACTACCCAATGGTAGCCACGCACCCACCTATCCAGCTACGGCGGGCGCAATAGTAATAGTGATTTAGAATAGAGTAGAAACTAATTTATTTAACAAATTTGATTTGTAAATATTTGTATGCATGAATATTCGAAATACTTTTAATTGCATATAAAAAACCAATTGGCAGTTATACTCATCTAAGTACAACATTATACTTTTTGCATCTTCTGCTTCACCAATAACCACAAAAAGATAGAGCAACATTTGCAACGGAATGCCAGTGTTAAAGGGCGCCTAGGTAGTTTTGTATAAACGAGTAGTTTTGGGTGGTCGTCTTGAAGTTAATGGATGTTTAGTGCTCTCTGTGGTTGTTAGTCGGTTAATTGCGCAAAAAATTTTTAGTTGCAACTAAACATTATACATTACATATTCAGTTATTTGAAAGAAAACATTAAATATCAGTTCGTGGTAGAAAAAAGGAACAATGGCAAAATGGCAAAAGTAGGCGATAAAATTCCGGGGAAAAATGTGCAATCAGCCAGCTCAGCACATGGCGAACATCTATCACCTGGCTTTAACACTTGAAGATTTATATAGTACTAGGATCGCCCATACGTCGAAATTTCGACGTTATATAAATACGGAGAGCAAAATTTAGTCATACCTTTGTTTAGTATTTATATTCATAGAAAAAAGTTGAAACATATATTGTATAAATTGGTAGCTTATGTTGAAACTTTTTAAATGATATATGTGAATAGATGTAGTAAAATTAAATGTGAAAAATATCCCATTTTACCTGTATTAAGCGATCCTATATTTGTGTATTTTAAATATCATACTTTTTTTTATTCATGAATTGGAAGCATTTAATTTCATGTATTACGGAAAAAAAATTATTTATAATAAAAAACAATCATTAATTAATCCATGACCATCATAATTTCGGAATCAAATTTATAATAGTATGGACTCACAATAATATTATTTATTTTTATACATAATTTTTTTTTATTCATGAATTGGAAACATTTAAATTCATGTATTACGGAAAAAAAAATTATTTTGTTTGAAAAAGCATAATAAAAAACAATCATTAATTAATCCATGACCATCATAATTTCTGAATCAAATTTATAATAGTATTGATTCACAATATATAAGTTTCCAGTTGTTTCATCAACTTTTATATCATGATATATATGTATATATATTATAATATAATATCATGACACATATTATAACATGATATATCATAATACAGGTAAAATAGTTTGATTAATTTTACCTGCACCTATTCACTTATGTATCTATTTTAATACATTGTGCAAACCGTCTCCACATATGCTATCCATTGGTATATGTTTCAACTTTTTTCTCTGACTATAAATACTAAAAAAAGGTACGACAAAAGTTTGCTCTCCGTATTAATATATAGATATATATTTATGAAGATTTACATGCAAGTTAAGATATCAGATATCATTTCCGCTCTCGCAAAATATTTTGCGCTCCCACGAATTTTTGCTAACGTAGCAACCAGTCAAATTTTCGTTCCCACAATGTGACTGCATTCCTTTCTTGAATGCAACGTAACTTTATGCTATAATTATGATTTTTGATAACAGATGAAGGGCAGTGCTAAACGGACTGTTGTAACCTGCAGACGAATTGAATTAATAAAGGTGAACAAATCTTAATAATGTGTTTTTTTTAATAAACAAACAAATAAAACAATTAACTGGGGGCTCAACCGGGATGCCCTACCGTGTAATATCCTGAAAACAAAAAAGTAAGGATTCGGTAGAGACGCCAAAAAAAAAAAAAAAAGAAATAAGTATCCCAATCAGTGGAGAAAAAAAATATATTACTTTGGCTGAGAATAATAAATCTCAGCGCCACTTAAGAAAAAAATTAAAAGTTAAAGATTCAAAGTGTGTGTGTGTGTGCCAACTTATCGCGCCACGCCAAAACGGATTACGGGCGACTAACGTACATTTGGATTATCAACAAAAATACAATAAAACCACAACAGCAAGAATAAAGTTATTTTGCAGTGATTTGGAAACTGTAAAACTGTGAACGATTTTTGGCAAACCAGAAAAAAAACAAAAAACAACACAGAAACAAAAATTAACAAAAAACTCCACTAATCTAAATAACACTGTGTGTCAGTGAAAGCCAATTGAAAAGCCATAGAAGGATGACCTAGTGTGGCCAAGACACTAGCAACGAGTGAAATAGACGGGACGAACATCGCAGGAGCCTGGAGAAAATAGGTATAAGACTATTTAAGTAAGTTCACTATTTATTAGAAGAAGAATTAGATTTGCCACCAGACGAAGTTTAACTTTTAATCAAAGGAAGAATGGCTACTCATGAAGTCATAGGTAGGCTAATAGAAAGCCAGTTAGGTCCCTTGCAAAATAAGATAGACGAGCTAACTAGGGAACTAGAGAAGTTAACCAGCATAAACACTGTTTGCGAATATCAAACACAATCGATTGACGATTCGATTAGATGTGACGAGACGTTAGATGTGATTAAATCACTACCTATATTTGATGGAAAAAATTCTTATGTCAGTTGGCGCGAAGCTGCTAACAGCAGTATGCTATTATAAATAAAGGAAGTCGGAAATATTACGCCGCATTAACAATCTTGAGGAATAAGATTATAGCAGACGCTAATGACATGCTGACTAACCATGGGACAGTCCTTAACTTTGACGCTATCCTCAGCAGATTGGACTTTGCCTATGCGGACAAAAGACCATTGCATATAATAGAACAGGAATTAAGTGTAATGAGGCAGGGGTCGCTTTCCATAATCGATTATTACAATGAAGTCAATAAAAAACTGACTTCACTTATTAATAAAACAATTATGACTCACGGGTCACGGTCAGAGCTCACAAATGAGCTGAATAAAAAGAACAGGCAATATGCGCTTAGAGTTTTTATTACTGGACTGAATCCACCACTTGCAAATATTATTTTTTCACTATCCCCAAGCGATTTGCCGAACGCACTAGCTAAGGCACAGGAGTTAGATGCAAATAATGTAAGAGCAAATTTCGCGTTCCAATTCAACAGAAATAATTTGAATAGAAATCAAAATCACTTAAGATCTCCCCAAAATAATTTCCCAAGAATACGAAATAATCAACCGATACACATTGAAGCAAAACCTGAGCTAATGGAATTAGGAAGTTCTGCCAACATAATTCAGAAACCTCCCCAAAATAATGGATTCCGAAGTAATTTCCGGCCATTCGCACACCATCAAACATTCTCGAACGGAAACTATCGACAACCATTTACAAGCAACAATAGGCCAAATTTTCAACAAGGCATAAAACGCCAATTTCCAGGTAGTAAACAATTAACCTATCAACCTCAGGTTAAAGCCCAAAGAATAAATAATCTGAATGAAGACGTTTTTTTAGAAGAAGGATCGAGCTGCCCTACATTTGGATGACAGCCTCATCAGGAAGAAAATGTAGGATTCTAATTGATAGTGGCGCTACTAGCTGCTATTGTAGCCCTGGAGTCCTTACAAACAGAAAGAAGTTAGTTATTAAGAAGAGGGTAAAAACCATCAACGGTTTCACCATCATTAACTTTTATTATGAAGCATCTATCTTTGGGATAAAAGAAAGATTTTATGAAGTTCCGAATCTTGATGCAGACATACTCTTAGGGTATAATTTTATGAGGAAAGCAGATGTAAAGTTGAATTTTAAGGAAGGTACTCTGACGTGTGGAAAACACGTTGAAAAATTTGTAGACTTTGAATCAGAGAATTTGAAGCATGAAAATGAAAATAGCGAAAACTTTTTGAGTAATATGGGAAATGAACAAATTAATTTTACCAGTGAAAGTGAAGAAACCTTGAAATTATTAAAAGCAAATGTAGTTAAGAATGTAGAAGAACTACATTCAAATATAAATTTAAACTTACCGTTTAGGACGGACATTAAAGCGGAAATTCGCACAATTGCTGAAGCGCCAATATGGAGCAAGCAGTATCCCTACCCGCTTTCTGCAAATAGTTTTATTAACAATGAGATCAAAAAGTTATTGCAGGACGAGATAATTCGACCTAGTAAAAGCCCTTTTAATTCACCCATATGGGTAGTTCCAAAAAAGGGAACTAATGACGATGGCTCGCAAAAATTACGTATGGTCATTGATTATAAAAAATTAAATGAGCAAACAATACCCGATAAATACCCTATTCCGGACTGTAACGTTATTTTATCAAACCTTGGCACAGCCAAATACTTCTCAACAATTGACCTCGAATCTGGATTCCATCAGATTCTTATGAGTGAGAAAGATATTGAAAAGACAGCATTTTCCGTCAATAACGGGAAATACGAATTTCTCAGGATGCCATTCGGACTTAAAAATGCGCCGAGTATTTTCCAAAGAGCCATGGATAATATATTACGTGACTATATAGGAAAGATATGTCATGTCTACATTGATGACATCATCGTATACTCAGGAACTTTGGAAGATCATTTCAACCATCTTGAAATTATAATTAATACGCTCAAAGAAGCTAACATGAAAATTTCTTTAGAAAAATCAAAATTTTATGCCAAAGAAATCGACTTTCTAGGTTACGTTGTAGGTCATAAGGTAATTAAAACTGACCCAAAAAAAATAGAAGCAATACAGAATTATCCCTTACCTCAAACTTTAAGACAACTAAGGAGTTTTCTAGGAGTTGTAGGATATTATCGCAAATTTATTAAAAACTACGCAAATATAGCCAAACCGTTGACGAAATATTTGGCAGGCGATAATGGCAAAGTATCGCAATATATGTCCAAAAAAATTGAAATACGTCTTGACGAAGAAGGTATCCTTGCCTTTAATAAATTAAAAAGTTTATTGTCCGAACAGGTAGAACTGACCCAACCTGACTTTAATAAGAAATTCACATTAACGACTGATGCTTCGGCAGCCGCAATAGGAGCTGTTCTCAGTCAAGAGGGTAAGCCAATAACATTTATATCAAAAACATTAAATGAAACAGAACGAAAGTACGCAACAAACGAAAGGGAACTTTTTGCGATAGTCTGGGCTCTAAGGACGTTAACTAACTACCTTTACGGTACAACTAATCTTGAAATTCATACAGATCACCAACCATTAACAGGTGCAATCTCCACAAAAAATCCAAATGCGAAAATTAAACGATGGCGCTCATTTATTGAAGAATTTTCACCAAAAATGGTTTACAAACCAGGCGCAAGCAATGTTGTTGCTGATGCTTTTTCGCGCCTGTGCCTAAACAACATTTCCGATGAAGACTCAATACGCAGTACCCAACATTCCACTGAATCAAGTGATGTTTCTAATATCTCTGAAACATCCAAACCTTTAAATGAATTCAAGCAACAAATACTTTTGAGCAAATCCAATTTTACAATTCATGAAATGATAGTGACATTTGGAAGGACAAGACATATCATTGAATTCGACACCAGAGAAAACCTAAAAACAATACTTTTAGAGTTTGTTCAACCAAACCTGGTTACCGCCTTGCACTGTACGCCAGAAGACCTTTACGATTTCAGAGAAACTGTTAAAGGAGTTTTCACAAATAAATTTGTTTACACCAGAATATTTCCTTTGGACATAACAAATGAGGATGATCGACAGGACATAGTACAATATACCCATTGTCGAGCTCATCGAAATTCCAAAGAAAATCATAAACAAATTTACAAACAATATTATTGGCCAAAGATGCTAAACTACTTTAAAGAATACATTAAACAATGCGATATTTGTAATAAGAACAAGTATAATCGTCACCCACAGAGAGTTCCAATTGGAGAGGCTCCAATTCCAAAGAAGGAGGGGGAGTACTTGAACATAGAAATTTTTTTCGCAGAAAACCTAAAATTTATAACTTGCATCGATTCATATTCAAAATTCATGGTCATTAAAAATATAGAAGGAAAAACAAATTTAGGAGAAAAGGTTTTAGATGTGTTACAAAGTTTTCCGAATGCCAAGAAAATAACACTTGATAACGAGCCAGGATTTTTGAGTGCCCAATTTAAATCACTAATGCAAAGATTACGGATTGAATTATATTATTGTACTCCACGACATAGTAACACAAATGGCCAAATTGAAAGAGCCCACTCAACTTTAGCAGAAATAGCTAGATGTCTAAAAGAAGAAGTCCATCTAATAGACAATGTTGAAACATTCTACAGAGCAGTTACACTCTACAATCATACAATTCACTCAGTTACACAGAATAAACCCGTAGACATTTTCTTTAATAAGACCCCACACAATTTAGTTGAAATTTTGAAAAAAGCACAAGACCAAATGATTTTAAAAAATAGTCCAATCAATATAAAAACTTACCAGCCAGGAGATGTTATTTACGAAAAAATCATGGGACAAAGGAATAAACTACTGCCACGTTACAGGAAACAAAAAGTCAAAGAAGATTTAGGCAACAAAGTCAAAATACAATTCCGTGACAGAATAATTCATAAGGAAAATATTAAATAGGTTTTACCATTCCTTCCTCTACAGGAAATGACGAACGTTTTTGTAATACTTCTTGCAATTCTTAATATCTGCAATTCGGAAGTTTAAATATTGGACTACTCACATTCACAACTAATTTCAATTCACCTCGAACAAGCGCGACTACAAAACGGAAACTTTAAGCTTATTCATGTTTTAGAGTTGACCGAGTACAAAAGGACTATTGACGACATAGAACTTGAAATTCAAGAAAAAGTACTGGGAAACAGCACCGTATTGCCTTTTCTTTTATATGACATAAAGCAGCTTAGAGATGCTCTAAAAAGGATTACTCCAAGGAAGAAACGTTCAATTGACATCCTTGGAACAGCGTGGAAATGGATAGCTGGCACCCCTGATCACGAAGATCACACTGTGGTTGTCAAAAAAATTAAAGGTTTATTAGGTAACAACGAACGACAGAAAGTAATTAACAAGGACACCATCGACAGAATTAATTTACTAACTAACAGAACTAACAATATACTGAAGACATTACAATCACTTCAAGAAGTTAGAAGAACAATAGAGGAATCAATTGCCAATAAGATAAAAATTGTTAAAGACGAAATAGTCAACATCGAATACGCTCTACAGTGGGCTTAAGTAGGAGTTATTAATTCTTTTTTATTATCAGAAAAGGAAATGGGAGAAGCAAAAACGTTTCTAGATTTCGAAAAATTCCCCTATAATAATTTAGAAGAAGCATTAGGTTTCGCTAGTATAAGAATAGCTACGAATGAAAACATGTTAATATATATTATAAATTTGCCAGCAATAGAGCAATTAATTTGTGCGAAATTGTTAATTAAGCCTGTAAAACGAAATAATACAATATTGAAAATTGATTTTTAAAATGCAATAATGATTTATATGAAATCAAAAAACAATGTAATAAAGTTAATGAATTGACTATTTGTAATAGGGATAATTTACTAGAAGTAAGTAATTCTAATTGTGTGAAACGGATTCTGAATAGCAAAAATCATAATTGCACTATAATAAACAACCAACACGTACCTTCAGTACAAGAGCTTTTTTTTACCGGTCTACTAACAATCGGGACGATTGATCTTACGGGGGGAGGAGTTAAGATATCAGATATCATTTCCGCTCTCGCAAAATATTTTGCGCTCCCACGAATTTTTGCTAACGTAGCAACCAGTCAAATTTTCGTTCCCACAATGTGACTGCATTCCTTTCTTGAATGCAACGTGACTTTATGCTATAATTATGATTTTTGATAACAGATGAAGGGCAGTGCTAAACGGACTGTTGTAACCTGCAGACGAATTGAATTAATAAAGGTGAACAAATCTTAATAATGTGTTTTTTTTAATAAACAAACAAATAAAACAATTAACTTGCATATATATATTTATGTATATATTTATTCTCTCATTGCAGTTGGCCAAAGGGTAAGTTATAGTTATTTACTTCGTTCGCTGCCACTGATTGCGTGTTTGTGCACAAGGTGGTCGCCGGGCTGATGTACCTGACAGAGAAAGACAAGCACATACAATTATACACCTGTATTCAAATCTTTAATCTTATTGCATTTTCAGCATACCAAAATTTATATACTTGCAAATCTCAAGTTTTCTTACAATAAATATTTTACTACATTATTTGTTTTTATTTTTATATATGAGACATTCTAGGTTTCAATGCTTTGTGATATACATAATTTAATTGATTCCATTAGGCATTCTTTATTGTGAACCGCTGATGGCTCAGCATGAGTTTACATGCATAATCAAAGGCTGATCAAATCATCAATGGCTTTTATTTTAAAAGCAAGCATCGACAGTAGTTGCTTAGAATAAGAGATATCAAACTTACGCTGTTTTCTTTTTTTATACTAATGTTGCATTCATTTTGCCCCTATACAAAAATTAAGGGTGAGCGTTGTCCACGCGATTTAATTTATCTGTGTACACAAGTTCATTAAAATTGTTGCGCGAAAAGTTTAATTGTAAAAGAAGGGAGACAAATCATAAAATTTTATTTATAGTAGAAATATGCACGAAACTCTTACTAATTCATATTAATTTTTTCCGAAATGTTTCTCGGGTAAAATCGTTTTGCTTTGCTAAGTTGGAGAAACCCAAATACTCAAGAGATTAATGTTTGTTTTGCAGCAGTGCTTATACTTATATGGTATCAGAAAATGATTTAGTCCGGATGGAATATTTTTGTTTCCTGAAAATGCGAAAAGTTGTGCATTTGTTTTCACTGTATAGGTAACAGCAATTTATGACCAGTCGCATATATTATTAAACGCTTGGTTTTGTTTTACTTTGCCTAGATCTCTACTTTTGAAAAATAGAAATATAGCGCAACTGAGAGCGGCGAGTCCTGAGGTTTTTGTTTATTCGATGTATAGTTATTTGTAAAGACAACTAATTTTCTATTTTTATTTTTCAATTTTCCAGCTCTTAAGTTCGTTAAGTACTATGTGAATACCAACTCTATCTTCACATGCATGAAATCCAAGCAAGCGAACGGCGTAGTTTTCAACAGCACTACAGAAACCATAACATTACAGGATGAAATTTAATGTATTCGACCTAAATGTAATGCCAAAAATTATTCTTCAATGGAACATTGAAATTGTATATAAAAGCATAACATAATACCTCAAGTCAGTGATGCTTGAAGATAATGTAGTTTAGACGCCAGTTTAGTAGCCCCACTACTAAAATCACTAATTAATGTATGGAAAATTCCTATTTCGTTAATGCTTTTGAAAATATAACTTCGTATATTTTTAATGCTATCAATTTTATTATTTACTATTTTTACTTAAATATAAGGTATATAAAAAAAATATTTTAACTTACCGAAAAAAAAAAATAATTTGAAGGAAATAAAACTACAAAATGAAAAGAAAAGTATATTTTTTATTAAAATACTCTGTATAAAGAGAAAGCTAAGCTCTTTCTGGAGATTTTGTTACATGTAAGAATGAAGATATTATGAATATGTCTATACTAGAGACCGTGAAACAAGTACTTTATCTCAAAGGGAAAATTAGCTTCGTGAATCAGGAACCTCAAGAAACTTAATTTTTTACTGCATTGCTTGCGGTTTACCACCAGTTATAAATATCAGCAAAATTGGATATCTCTTGTAGTTATGCAAAGTGGCACAAATTTAACTTTTTTACTAGATACTGTCTAGTTCACAATTGTTAAATAGGATTGACGTACGGCGCCGTTTGCAAAAATGATAAATTTTGCGCCACCTTGCACATTAGTAGGAATTTGCCGGTTTTGCCTGAATGGAACCTGACTCCAGTGGCAAAGTTATAAATAGCGCAAAAAAGTCGGGGTATTCAGATATAAAAACTGTTAGTTCATGCTTCAAAGAGAAAAATAGCGTCAAATGAGTGTACAGGTAAAAAATATGTCGATGATAGCAAGCAGAAAAATTGTGGAAAAAATGTGAAAACCTAAGTTTGCTGTGCTAACCACTGGCCAAAAAAGGGTGTCATATTCGAGAGGCGAAGAGTTTGGAGAATTTTACACACATGCATATGTAAGCAAATTAAACTTTAGTTTACCAATATGAATACTTCCTTTAAATGATTCCATTTGTTTCGTATGTGTTGAAGCATAAAAAATGTACAATAAATTAAAATATGTTACAAATGCCTTCCTTGGATTTTTTTTTTGTTTCTTTTTAAACAAGGTCATAAAAATTAAAATGGCAATGATAAAAAATATATAAATTTAAAATATATTGATATTTTCTATTTAGAATATATTTAATTTAGGTGATCGGCTGTACTTCAAAAGCAAACAAGAACAAAGCACGTTGCCTGTAATATTCTCAAAAGCGAAATTGGTAAACAATTAATAATCACTAGAATATTTTTAAACATTATATATTCTTCTATATGTGCATAAACTTTACTTTAAATACATGAAATACATCAGAGAACATGACTAAGAATGGAGTTCAAGGGATCAGGGTAATATGTAAATTATTTAATTTTGGTGGCACAACCCTTTGATCATCTTGCTAAATCCGGCGAGGTTATTGACTATATTGCATACATTGCAGAGACAGTGGTCAATAATGTACATATATTGAAAAAAAGAGTGACGAATGTAATAATCAATAGAAATAAGACTACCGAAAGAAAAAGGCATGCTAGAATCATTCCGATTCTAGCTCTTGTTTTCATACGACTAAAATGCTAAATGCCGGACCACAAGTGAATTTTAAGGTATTGGATGCGTTTTGTTGACTTTCACTTAAATCTACAATTCCCGATGAATTATTCACCATAATATAAAATTTTAGCAAACAATTCGGTATACAAGCATAACATTTGTTTTAAAAATGCTAAGCTTTCAATGCTTCGTTTCGTTTGTTAGATATTTTGATTTTAATTTTTTACTATTTCAAATTTAATTTTCATGTTCCAACACATCTACATACATAGATGTGAGTATACTATATGCATACGTGTATGAATATATACTTATGTGCTTGTGTTAATGTGTATGCGTGTTTTTAACGTGGAAGAGTACTATACACAACGGAAGAGAGCCAACTCACACGTTGCAGTGTCGACCAACATTCTTCTAAAGTGCGTTCACTGATGGCGGCGGCGCTGTTTGAGCGAGATAATTGTAGCTGTTGTTCGATTTGACATTTTCGGCGATGTTGATTATTTAGCATGAAAACACAAAAGAAATATTAGATTAGTTTTATTTGCAGTAAGATTTTTTTTTCTTAATAAGTCACATTTTCGTTAAATACTTATTTAGACTACATGCATAGGTATAATTAGTGATTTGAAAATGGGAAAACAAAAATAAAAGACTACCGGAAACGTTTACTTTTGCGCACCGTACTCGTTTTGTATTGTAGGCCAAATATTGAAAAAAAGGTTCAAAAGTAACTCAATGAAAGCAGTGCCATTGTTTTTTTGTTTTAATACGCGAATTTTTATTCCTCGCATAGAGAATACCTAATGTTTTCATCTTTTTTTTTTACTCTTGTCCCTCTTTACGTTGATAAATGAGTTTTGAAGTTTTTGATTCCAAAATCATATTTTAACAAATGGGCTATAATTCCGTCTTCAATACGCAGATCTAATTAAAATTTGGCAGCTGGTTACATAACTTTCTTTTAATTAGTAAAACCATTTCAATTCTATTTTCAATTTTTATTTTACAATATGGTATTCATCCGAGGTTTGACTTTAAATTGAACCATGAAATGCTAATTTTATTTGGACAATATTTAATTTAAAATAATCTGAAACTTTTAAGATTTCGGGCGGAAAATTTTTTTAAAACTCAAAATGTTTATATGTATTCACATATTTTTGGATACACATACTGCCGTATATAACAAAGTCGAGAAGGTATCTATATACAAAAACGTCCTGAATATTGCAAAAATGATTTTAATAATTAATATTTAGGAATAAAAGTACTTTAGGAAACTAAACTGATGCATTCTATGAGAACCATGAAGTCAAAAGTTCCTCGTACGAAAAAAGCGCGAAAAAACATATTTAACATGCCATAACTACTTTTAGTGGACCATGAAAAAAGCTGATACGGATGTGAGTACATAACAAAGAAATCTCTAAATATGTTTTAAATTGGAACATTGCTGAAAAAGCAATTGGAACATGGAATGACCAGTACAGCCCAGATTTCAAACGACAATCGGAATCTGGAAGTTTGAACGTACTATAGACTGAATAAATGCATACGTGTATTACAGGTCCAATTAAAAAAGCATTTCTCTTTCATGTAAACTGTGGACTAATTCAGTTAGTAATACAAAAATATGTGAGACTTAAAATTTAAACAATTAAAACAACATTTTAGGACAATGCATACATAAGTACACATATTTTGGGTAAAAATTAATTTTTTTTATTACACATGAGAATTTTTGTATGTATGTATGTGAAGCAAACACTCAATTATAGTAAATTAATATTAAGCATACTATAAATTTTTTCATGAGTGTGAAAGAAAAATGCATTTTAGACCCATCTTCAAGAGCGTATATACATATGTAGTATGCAGTATAAGCTAGTATGTATAACCGGAGAGTATTGGAGCTAAAGGAGCAAAATTTAAGCAGGTTGTAGCTTTGAAAAGAAGAAGTTGTTGTTATATTTTAAAATAAAATAAGTTATTTAAAAATAAAATATGAAAAAATTTAGATTCTTCCAGGTTTCACTATTTTATTTTATTAACAATTATATGGGAAAAATTACATAATTTAAATGTTTACAATGAACACAATGAGCACAATGGAAGAATTAAAATTTGGAGGACTTGCACAGACATTATAAGATGAGTTCTCGATCCAAATGTTCTTTTGCAGCTCTAGAATAATGGCTTAGTCACATAGATTTTACTTAAAAAACCGCAAAAAGTAGTTTAGTGGAGTTAGATGGCATGATCTAGGTGGCCAGTTTATGGTGACAGCGTGAAACTGAGATTACAATAATGCAATATTTTCCCATGTTGTGTGAATTGTGGCTCCATCCTGTTGAAAATAAAGATCACTTATGTACATATATTTCTTTAAGCTCAGGCCATAAAAAATCTTCAATCAGTTGCCTATAGCGATGTCCATTGACAGTAACAACTCTTTCATTTTCATCAATGGGCCAATTATTCCACCAGCTCAAAAACCACACCAAACAATTTATTTTAGTGGATGTAATGATATTTCTGAAATTACTCAAGGGTTCTCCCTAGACGCGGCAATTTCGTTTGTTGACAAATCCATCCAGTGTGAAATGAGCTTCATCACTAAAGATGATTTTGCGTAAAAACCCAACTTCATGTTTGAAAAATCAATTCAAATTTCTGTATAAGTACTGCTTTGAAGAAAACATTAAATGATCTAATAAACCATCCGCTTCAACGAAATTAAATGAGATGAGCATTTGTTATTATTGCCGCCTGGCAAAAAAATCTGTAACAGGTCTCAGATAGTAAAACCGTTGCTGAGCGATAGTGGATAGTGTTTGCAATTAGTTCAAGATTTACTAAAAGCGATTGAAAAATTACTCCTGACCATTGAAAAATGACTCCTGGCCATTGAAAACCCCTCCCACGAATATTTTACGAAATTCACTACAAATATTTTCAGTAATCAGGTCATAAAAGACATATGACGGCACACTGAAGTAAAGCCCAGTTGTCGTACAATGTTGTTATTAGAGAGGTGCCATTTGTAAACATTGAGGTTCAGTTTGTATTCAGACAGCAGTCACTAGTCACTATTTACTATTTATTATAGACTAAACTTGTAACTGCAGTCTAGACCCAGTTCTAGATATTTTCAACCAAAAACTAGTGAAAAGTATTATTAAATATTTTAAAATACAATTAGTGAAAACAGTTCTATAAAATAAAAGAATTAATTGCAGAAATTTATATAAGAGCCTTTCAAATAAAGATAAATATTTAATATACTATTGTATACTTATTAAGGAATTAAAATCCTTTTGTTAAAAACTAATTGTGAAAGTCTCTAATAGATATATTTAAGAGCAAATAATTTTATAAAATAAAATGATAAAAAAGGACAAATGTACATATATAAAAGTCCCTAAAACCACATTTGCATAAGTATGGATTGTTAATGGCCACTACTAGTGCTATCTGAATTCCGACATCAATCAGACATAACTAACTAGGCGTACAAGGTATGTACATTGTAAAAGTCCGAACTGGTAAGAGTTTTGATGGGATGTTTCGGAAATGATGTTTCCTTGTATCGTGACGATTCGAATTAGTAATCAAGATCATGCGATTTACACCTTTTGAATTCCCTATGGACTGAAGTATTATGAAACCAAGAATTACCAATCAAATTCATGATCTGAGACACGAAATTTTACACACCATATTATCGACCCAGCCTAACGAGCTTGTGTTCTACCATATTCAAAGTCCCTATTTCTACACTCCTCGTTACAGTTAAACTACTTACCTTTTTATTAAATGCCTTTTTAATGAATTATTTAAATTTTATAGGTTTGTTCTGGAAAACTAGAAAATTGCTTGAAAATTAGGGAAGACAGTAGTTTGCACTCAATTTGAAAAAGTTCGCACTGATTTACATCCAGATGAATTCCATTAAAATATGGAGATTACGTATTACTGAGCTTAAATCAAGTAATTGGACGTACCGTGGTAAACAAGTTTTGGTTAAAAGACTAGATGGTATGGTACAATTTTAATGTCGCTGGAACTATAAGTAAGCATCAAATAAACCCTTTAAGTCCGATATTAATATCCAAAATACATTAAAGGAAATTATAAATACAAAAAAATATCGTAACGAAACCAAAAGCAAGGCAGGCGAGTTTGGAAATCAAAAGGCAAGAATTGATCATGACAAAGCAATTACATCGTGTTCCTCTGCACATTCTAGGGTCATTTTTCTTAGACTTAATATTGTTTGCGCTTTCTGCGACGCTGACTGGCGTCGTAAGAAATTTCGCTCGATCCCGAGTTTTACAAAATGTAGTTAATGAGTTTAATTTCAGTATTTCATGCTTAATTCCTTTCTTTGTTAATGAATTATTATGGATATAGTAGATACTTTATTAGTTGTATTGTGTGATGATTTTAATTTTATTTAATTTCTGTTTATGATACTTATGATGATTTTATTTATATGCTATTCTTCATTTCAACATTGAAACATTTTACACTCAGTAAACAATATTTAAACTTGTTTGGCCTTACTTAAAAAATATTTTCTTACAATTCTTCCGGCACAAAAGACTTTGAATTGACAAACAACTTTTCCGAAAAATTGAAAGTAAAACTGACTATGCTGGCTGGAAAAAATTTACGTTGCGATAGTCTATTACAAAAGAACTTAAAGTATGGTGACTAAAAATAGAGGCATGACCTCTACTGACATGTACTGACTAAAAAAAGTACATTCATATGTGTCATAGACTACGCGACATCTGGTTATGTCTGTAGGACAGTAGAGCAGTGGAGAAATGTGCATCCAGGTCTGTCTTACAATCCAAACCCCGAGAAATTTGGAAACCGAAAAACGACGTGGATATCGGTGATATACATACCGTTCCAATAGGGTGAAAATTCTGTAAAGCGATTCAAGACAGGCGACCGCCGTAGCCGAATGGGTTGGTGCGTGACTACCATTCGGAATTCGGAGAAAACGTAGTTTCGAATCTCGATGAAACACCAAAATGAAGAATAAGTTTTTCTAACAGCGGCCGCCCCTCGGCAGGCAATGGCAACCTCCGAGCGTATTTCTGCCCTGAAAAAGCTCCTCATAAAAAATATCTTTAGGTACGCTGTTTTTAAGAACTGATGAGCGGACTCCTTTAAGGCAGAGTTTATTTTTCTCCGTGGACTTGACTCATCGTCTAAAATTTATAAGGCGGTAAACGTTGGACGTCCATATCCGACAACAAATTAACTCGAATTGCATCTCATCTTGTTACTCTTAAAACTGCAAAATATTGGATGTAATGACATAATATAGGGTTATTCAATAGGTGCGCTTCAACTTTTTTCCGATAGGGAGGGCGAACGACGCAATATTTCTTATTTTTCGCTTGTCATTTGTAAACTTCATTAGTATACATTTCATAATGGAACGCTACACACTTGAGCAACAATTGCAAATCGTGGAAATTTTTTATGAAAATAATCGTTCTGTTGCTGCTATTTTAAGAGCATTACGGCCATTTTACGGTCCATTTAACAAGCCGTCCCGTTTGGGGTTATGTGAAGTCATTGGTCTACAGTAACAAGCCGGCGACGATTTGTGAGCTCAGAGCCAATATTGAACGCGAAATTGCTGGAATTTCGGCCGATTTATGCAAAAGAGTGGTCGAAAATTGGGTTCAACGATTGGACTTCGTAAAACGTGCACGCGGTGGTCATGCAAAAGAAATCGAATTTCATACTTAAATGTATGTATATGTTCAAACTCGATAATAAAAAAAAATCAGTTAAAAAAGTCAAACCGTTTGTGTTTTATTCAAAAAAGTTCAAAAGTTGAAGCGCTCTTACTGAAAAACCCTATACATATATGCCGACGACATAGCATTAACATTGCAGAACAGCCATATCCAAGTTCTGAGCGAATTATTACAAAACGCCGTGCCTGTCAATGAGTAACCCGCTATCAGAAATTGTTCTTCTATAATTAGATGCATTATGTCTGCAACGTACGGGGTGTCCAGTGGCATAATTAGGAATTAAAAGCTAATTTAAGAAAGAATTACTAATGATCAATGGTTATTTCAAGAACTATTACAAAGAATACAAAAGATTGTGCTTACTGTACGAAATCGCTCCAACATTGTCTCGCAATTATTTAATGCAAATTGTAATCGTTGGGTTTAAGCGCTTACACGGTTTGAATTTTGAAAGGTTGAAGTCTAAGATTCTTCCTCAATACACAATAGTTTTTGGGAAGCCCAAGGGCAGCCACTCTCTTGCGTACGATTGATGCGGGTTGCCGTGCAAACTTGTCGAATATTGTAACGTGAGCAAAATCGACTACGAGGAATTGCACACGAATCATTGGTCTTGAACCTAATCATTGGCCTTTAAAACCTAATTCTTTGATCGGACCCACCGTACCAGTCGTACCCACTCGGCTACAGAAATCTGGTCGCTAAAAAACATTATTCTTTGGGTATATGGAGGGAAGGTAATATCCCAATTTTGCTATTGTGCCTTTCTGAAATTTTAGGACCATTTCAGAATTTATTTACCATTTATTCTTTTTTTTTCACCACCGGAAATGCTTATTAATCTAATAAATTCAGACCCTGATATAGTAAATGTAAAGAAAATGTTAATCAATATTTTCACGGCCATCTTAATTTACGAACTGAATTCAAGTTATAACATAGTCGTAAGTAAAGACACCTTTTAATTAAAACCATACTTTAAATTAAAATCTGGTCTTACATTGAAGAACACCTTTCTGAATAGTCTCGGAATGGTCTATATTGTTTTCTACGTAAGTAACAACATTCAGGCATACTCGTATACAAATAGGTTTGTATTTTCTGTGGTATATACAGGATGAACGATATGAAGTGTTACCAACTTCACACTGCTTGTATCTGTAAAATAGCTCATGACATCAATCCCAAAATTGTTCTAATGATAGTTTAATATATTGTTTATAAGCCATCAAAAGCATTTACGTCTCAGTTTTGTTGAATTTTTTTTTGTAATGGAATTCAAACGTAATAGTGTGATTGAATTCAGTTCGTAAATTAAGATGGCCGTGAAAATATTGATGAACATTTTCTTTACATTTACTATATCAGCGTCTGAATTTATTAGATTAATAAGCATTTCCGGTGGTGAAAAAAAAAGAATAAATGGTAAATAAAGTCTGAAATGGTCCTAAAATTTCAGAAAGGCACAATAGCAAAATTGGGATATTACCTTCCCTCCATATACCCAAAGAATAATGTTTTTTAGCGACCAGATTTCTGTAGCCGAGTGGGTACGACTGGTACGGTGGGTCCGATCAAAGAATTAGGTTTAAAGGCCAATGATTAGGTTCAAGACCAATGATTCGTGTGCAATTCCTCGTAGTCGATTTTGCTCACGTTACAATATTCGACAAGTTTGCACGGCAACCCGCATCAATCGTACGCAAGAGAGCGGCTGCCCTTGGGCTTCCCCAAAACTATTGTGTATTGAGGAAGAATCTTAGACTTCAACCTTTCAAAATTCAAACCGTGTAAGCGCTTAAACCCAACGATTACAATTTGCGTTAAATAATTGCGAGACAATGTTGGAGCGATTTCGTACAGTAAGCACAATCTTTTGTATTCTTTGTAATAGTTCTTGAAATAACCATTGATCATTAGTAATTCTTTCTTAAATTAGCTTTTAATTCCTAATTATGCCACTGGACACCCCGTACGTTGCAGACATAATGCATCTAATTATAGAAAAACAATTTCTGATAGCGGGTTACTCATTGACAGGCACGGCGTTTTGTAATAATTCGCTCAGAACTTGGATATGGCTGTTCTGCAATGTTAATGCAATGTCGTCGGCATATATGTATAGGGTTTTTCAGTAAGAGCGCTTCAACTTTTGAACTTTTTTGAATAAAACACAAACGGTTTGACTTTTTTAACTAATTTTTTTTTATTATCGAGTTTGAACATATACATTTAAGTATGAAATTCGATTTCTTTTGCATGACCACCGCATGCACGTTTTACGAAGTCCAATCGTTGAACCCAATTTTCGACCACTCTTTTGCATAAATCGGCCGAAATTCCAGCAATTTCGCGTTCAATATTGGCTCTGAGCTCACAAATCGTCGCCGGCTTGTTACTGTAGACCAATGACTTCACATAACCCCAAACGGGACGGCTTGTTAAATGGACCGTAAAATGGCCGTAATGCTCTTAAAGTAGCAGCAACAGAACGATTATTTTCATAAAAAATTTCCACGATTTGCAATTGTTGCTCAAGTGTGTAGCGTTTCATGATGAAATGTATACTAATGAAGTTTACAAATGACAAGCGAAAAATAAAAAATATTGCGTCGTAGGGAGGGCCTATCGGAAAAAAGTTGAAGCGCACCTATTGAATAACCCTATATTATGTCATTACATCCAATATTTTGCAGTTTTAAGAGTAACAAGATGAGATGCAATTCGAGTTAATTTGTTGTCGGATATGGACGTCCAACGTTTACCGCCTTATAAATTTTAGACGATGAGTCAAGTCCACGGAGAAAAATAAACTCTGCCTTAAAGGAGTCCGCTCATCAGTTCTTAAAAATAGCGTACCTAAAGATATTTTTTATGAGGAGCTTTTTCAGGGCAGAAATACGCTCGGAGGTTGCCATTGCCTGCCGAGGGGCGGCCGCTGTTAGAAAAACTTATTCTTCATTTTGGTGTTTCATCGAGATTCGAAACTACGTTTTCTCCGAATTCCGAATGGTAGTCACGCACCAACCCATTCGGCTATGGCGGTCGCCTGTCTTGAATCGCTTTACAGAATTTTCACCCTATTGGAACGGTATGTATATCACCGATATCCACGTCGTTTTTCGGTTTCCAAATTTCTCGGGGTTTGGATTGTAAGACAGACCTGGATGCACATTTCTCCACTGCTCTACTGTCCTACAGACATAACCAGATGTCGCGTAGTCTATGACACATATGAATGTACTTTTTTTAGTCAGTACATGTCAGTAGAGGTCATGCCTCTATTTTTAGTCACCATACTTTAAGTTCTTTTGTAATAGACTATCGCAACGTAAATTTTTTCCAGCCAGCATAGTCAGTTTTACTTTCAATTTTTCGGAAAAGTTGTTTGTCAATTCAAAGTCTTTTGTGCCGGAAGAATTGTAAGAAAATATTTTTTAAGTAAGGCCAAACAAGTTTAAATATTGTTTACTGAGTGTAAAATGTTTCAATGTTGAAATGAAGAATAGCATATAAATAAAATCATCATAAGTATCATAAACAGAAATTAAATAAAATTAAAATCATCACACAATACAACTAATAAAGTATCTACTATATCCATAATAATTCATTAACAAAGAAAGGAATTAAGCATGAAATACTGAAATTAAACTCATTAACTACATTTTGTAAAACTCGGGATCGAGCGAAATTTCTTACGACGCCAGTCAGCGTCGCAGAAAGCGCAAACAATATTAAGTCTAAGAAAAATGACCCTAGAATGTGCAGAGGAACACGATGTAATTGCTTTGTCATGATCAATTCTTGCCTTTTGATTTCCAAACTCGCCTGCCTTGCTTTTGGTTTCGTTACGATATTTTTTTGTATTTATAATTTCCTTTAATGTATTTTGGATATTAATATCGGACTTAAAGGGTTTATTTGATGCTTACTTATAGTTCCAGCGACATTAAAATTGTACCATACCATCTAGTCTTTTAACCAAAACTTGTTTACCACGATACGTCCAATTACTTGATTTAAGCTCAGAAATACGTAATCTCCATATTTTAATGGAATTCATCTGGATGTAAATCAGTGCGAACTTTTTCAAATTGAGTGCAAACTACTGTCTTCCCTAATTTTCAAGCAATTTTCTAGTTTTCCAGAACAAACCTATAAAATTTAAATAACACCCCATTTACACACGGAGACATCTGGAATGGAGACACTGGAAATTCTCTTTTCATGTCTCATTCGCGGACACACGGGCAAAATTGTTTTCGGCGACATTTTGACATTTAATACTTTAGCATCGTCTGGTTCGGATGTATTCTAGCACGCGCTTACATGTAAAGCAGAGAGCGTTCGACAACAGTTTCTTAAATACATGAATGAAAAATGCAAACTGGTTAAATAATAAATAATTTGTTGTTTTTTTTATTGAAATATAATTATAAATTCTTATACTTGAATAAAAAAAATTAAATTAAAAATACTTCATATGTAAAAAATTAACTTAAAATTAAACTGAGTATCTAGAAATGCAGGGAAAAATTAGAAATCAACATAAACATGTCCCATAACTATTTTAAATTATACAACTTTACTAGCAAAAATAATTGTGCATTTCCCAAGCAGCGTTCGTATGTTTGTCATCGTTGTTATCTTCCGTTTGCTTGAAAACCAACACATAACTTAGAACTTTCTTCCACGAAAGAAGAAAACGAATGAAGCAACTGTCAAAAATTGCGTTAAGATTGGAAATACGAATAAGAAGCACAAAGCGTGTCGCCAGTACAGGAGACAAATTCCCTTCTCTCTTCCGCGGCCGTCCTTCACCACCGAACAAAATGTTTCCCTTCCAGAGGAGACATCGTGTAAATGGGCACTAATTCATTAAAAAGGCATTTAATAAAAAGGTAAGTAGTTTAACTGTAACGAGGAGTGTAGAAATAGGGACTTTGAATATGGTAGAACACAAGCTCGTTAGGCTGGGTCGATAAGTAGTAGTAAGTAGTAGTAATTCTTCTTTATTTATTTATAAATATTTCATCTTACATTACAATAATTTTTACAATAATTCGTTTAAATATACATATAAATACATAAAGAAAGAAATAATAAATTTGTGGCAATAACAATGGTGTCTGTCACAACTCAAAAATTAATCAAAAATTGAACTCTGCAATAAGAAAATTTCTATAGCGTAAGGCTGAGTATATAAAGCAAGTTAGTATTTTCCAATTGTGGCCATTAAGTATATCTATTACTTCTGCTTCATTTAGCTTCGCTGCGTTTAGGTATTTTATTCTGATCTCCTTCAGTACCGGACATCTTCCTAAGAAGTGCTGCATATTTTCTTCCTCGTTTAAATTGCAGAGGGTGCATATTTTCTGGGCATTTCCATACGTAGTTGCATTTAGCTTCAGTAAACCACATCTTGCTTTGAAAATTGTCGTAATATCAGCTAGCCGCATATCTTCTTTAATATAAGATTCCCCTTTTGAGTAGTCTAAATGTTTATAAATTCGCTTCTCGCTTGACTGTGCTTTTTGCCTTGCCATGTTGATATCTTTTACTCTCATTTCGGAAAGAAGTTGCACACAGCGATCTTGCCAGTCTAATATATAGAAGTGATGTTTTCTTCAAACTTCAGACCGAACTCCATTCCCATGTCGTTCAGATGTTTAAGCCAAAATACATTTTTATTTAAGATGCCTTGTGTTAGTTTGTGTGGGAGTCTGTTGCAATTATATTTGTAAATAGTTTTCCAGATATACTTCATGTGTAATTCTAAAGAATACATGTGGCTATCTTCTATATTAGTTTCTAATGTTATTGCATAATTAGGAGTGAACTCGGGTAGTTTGAGGATTCTTTTAATAAAGTAGCGTTCAAGTTTATTTACCTCATCGAATAAGGCATATCCCCAAACTTGCGCTGCGTAGGTTTGGATCGCTCTGCATACCGCTTGGAACAGCTTCCATTTTGATTTTAATGAAATGAATGGCTTCGCTAAAAAATCGTTCCATGTGCAATTAATACTAGCTTTTGCTGAAGTATTTCTGGCTTCTAAGTGCTTGCTGAATGCCATTTTGGGTGTGAGAATGACACCAAGATATTTATATTCGGCCACCAATTTAATTTCTTTACCTTGGTACCACCATTTTTCAGCCTGGGAAAGTCGTCCACCTCTTCTAAACACCATCATCTCCGATTTATTTTGGTTTACTTCCATATTCCATTCAGCGCAGTATTTCTCCAGGTTGTTAATCATGGATTGCATGACTTTAGGGTTATCCGCTAGGAGAACGATATCATCGGCATAAAGGAGAAGACGTATATTCATGCCCTCAACTAATAGACCACCTTCTAAATAGTCGTGCAAATCGTTTAGATATAAAATGAACAATAATGGCGACAACAGACATCCTTGTTTCACACCAGTGCAGGTTTCAAAATAGTCGGATACTTCTTTTCCCGTCCAAACCGCCGATCTAGTATTACCGTAAATATTTTCTATGAGGTTCGTTATTTTGCTAGATATTCCCATCTGTCGAAGTTTATAAATCATCGGTCTGGCTGGGTCGATAATATGGTGTGTAAAATTTCGTGTCTCAGATCATGAATTTGATTGGTAATTCTTGGTTTCATAATACTTCAGTCCATAGGGAATTCAAAAGCTGTAAATCGCATGATCTTGATTACTAATTCGAATCGTCACGATACAAGGAAACATCATTTCCGAAACATCCCATCAAAACTCTTACCAGTTCGGACTTTTACAATGTACATACCTTGTACGCCTAGTTAGTTATGTCTGATTGATGTCGGAATTCAGATAGCACTAGTAGTGGCCATTAACAATCCATACTTATGCAAATGTGGTTTTAGGGACTTTTATATATGTACATTTGTCCTTTTTTATCATTTTATTTTATAAAATTATTTGCTCTTAAATATATCTATTAGAGACTTTCACAATTAGTTTTTAACAAAAGGATTTTAATTCCTTAATAAGTATACAATAGTATATTAAATATTTATCTTTATTTGAAAGGCTCTTATATAAATTTCTGCAATTAATTCTTTTATTTTATAGAACTGTTTTCACTAATTGTATTTTAAAATATTTAATAATACTTTTCACTAGTTTTTGGTTGAAAATATCTAGAATTGGGTCTAGACTGCAGTTACAAGTTTAGTCTATAATAAATAGTAAATAGTGACTAGTGACTGCTGTCTGAATACAAACTGAACCTCAATGTTTACAAATGGCACCTCTCTAATAACAACATTGTACGACAACTGGGCTTTACTTCAGTGTGCCGTCATATGTCTTTTATGACCTGATTACTGAAAATATTTGTAGTGAATTTCGTAAAATATTCGTGGGAGGGGTTTTCAATGGCCAGGAGTCATTTTTCAATGGTCAGGAGTAATTTTTCAATCGCTTTTAGTAAATCTTGAACTAATTGCAAACACTATCCACTATCGCTCAGCAACGGTTTTACTATCTGAGACCTGTTACAGATTTTTTTGCCAGGCGGCAATAATAACAAATGCTCATCTCATTTAATTTCGTTGAAGCGGATGGTTTATTAGATCATTTAATGTTTTCTTCAAAGCAGTACTTATACAGAAATTTGAATTGATTTTTCAAACATGAAGTTGGGTTTTTACGCAAAATCATCTTTAGTGATGAAGCTCATTTCACACTGGATGGATTTGTCAACAAACGAAATTGCCGCGTCTAGGGAGAACCCTTGAGTAATTTCAGAAATATCATTACATCCACTAAAATGAATTGTTTGGTGTGGTTTTTGAGCTGGTGGAATAATTGGCCCATTGATGAAAATGAAAGAGTTGTTACTGTCAATGGACATCGCTATAGGCAACTGATTGAAGATTTTGTATGGCCTGAGCTTAAAGAAATATATGTACATAGGTGATCTTTATTTTCAACAGGATGGAGCCACAATTCACACAACATGGGAAAATATTGCATTATTGTAATCTCAGTTTCACGCTGTCACCATAAACTGGCCACCTAGATCATGCCATCTAACTCCACTAAACTACTTTTTGCGGTTTTTTAAGTAAAATCTATGTGACTAAGCCATTATTCTAGAGCTGCAAAAGAACATTTGGATCGAGAACTCATCTTATAATGTCTGTGCAAGTCCTCCAAATTTTAATTCTTCCATTGTGCTCATTGTGTTCATTGTAAACATTTAAATTATGTAATTTTTCCCATATAATTGTTAATAAAATAAAATAGTGAAACCTGGAAGAATCTAAATTTTTTCATATTTTATTTTTAAATAACTTATTTTATTTTAAAATATAACAACAACTTCTTCTTTTCAAAGCTACAACCTGCTTAAATTTTGCTCCTTTAGCTCCAATACTCTCCGGTTATACATACTAGCTTATACTACATACTACATATGTATATACGCTCCTGAAGATGGGTCTAAAATGCGTTTTTCTTTCACACTCATGAAAAAATTTATAGTATGCTTAATATTAATTTACTATAATTGAGTGTTTGCTTCGCATACATACATACAAAAATTCTCATGTGTAATAAAAAAAATTAATTTTTACCCAAAATATGTGTACTTATGTATGCATTGTCCTAAAATGTTGTTTTAATTGTTTAAATTTTAAGTCTCACATATTTTTGTATTACTAACTGAATTAGTCCACAGTTTACATGAAAGAGAAATGCTTTTTTAATTGGACCTGTAATACACGTATGCATTTATTCAGTCTATAGTACGTTCAAACTTCCAGATTCCGATTGTCGTTTGAAATCTGGGCTGTACTGGTCATTCCATGTTCCAATTGCTTTTTCAGCAATGTTCCAATTTAAAACATATTTAGAGATTTCTTTGTTATGTACTCACATCCGTATCAGCTTTTTTCATGGTCCACTAAAAGTAGTTATGGCATGTTAAATATGTTTTTTCGCGCTTTTTTCGTACGAGGAACTTTTGACTTCATGGTTCTCATAGAATGCATCAGTTTAGTTTCCTAAAGTACTTTTATTCCTAAATATTAATTATTAAAATCATTTTTGCAATATTCAGGACGTTTTTGTATATAGATACCTTCTCGACTTTGTTATATACGGCAGTATGTGTATCCAAAAATATGTGAATACATATAAACATTTTGAGTTTTAAAAAAATTTTCCGCCCGAAATCTTAAAAGTTTCAGATTATTTTAAATTAAATATTGTCCAAATAAAATTAGCATTTCATGGTTCAATTTAAAGTCAAACCTCGGATGAATACCATATTGTAAAATAAAAATTGAAAATAGAATTGAAATGGTTTTACTAATTAAAAGAAAGTTATGTAACCAGCTGCCAAATTTTAATTAGATCTGCGTATTGAAGACGGAATTATAGCCCATTTGTTAAAATATGATTTTGGAATCAAAAACTTCAAAACTCATTTATCAACGTAAAGAGGGACAAGAGTAAAAAAAAAAGATGAAAACATTAGGTATTCTCTATGCGAGGAATAAAAATTCGCGTATTAAAACAAAAAAACAATGGCACTGCTTTCATTGAGTTACTTTTGAACCTTTTTTTCAATATTTGGCCTACAATACAAAACGAGTACGGTGCGCAAAAGTAAACGTTTCCGGTAGTCTTTTATTTTTGTTTTCCCATTTTCAAATCACTAATTATACCTATGCATGTAGTCTAAATAAGTATTTAACGAAAATGTGACTTATTAAGAAAAAAAAATCTTACTGCAAATAAAACTAATCTAATATTTCTTTTGTGTTTTCATGCTAAATAATCAACATCGCCGAAAATGTCAAATCGAACAACAGCTACAATTATCTCGCTCAAACAGCGCCGCCGCCATCAGTGAACGCACTTTAGAAGAATGTTGGTCGACACTGCAACGTGTGAGTTGGCTCTCTTCCGTTGTGTATAGTACTCTTCCACGTTAAAAACACGCATACACATTAACACAAGCACATAAGTATATATTCATACACGTATGCATATAGTATACTCACATCTATGTATGTAGATGTGTTGGAACATGAAAATTAAATTTGAAATAGTAAAAAATTAAAATCAAAATATCTAACAAACGAAACGAAGCATTGAAAGCTTAGCATTTTTAAAACAAATGTTATGCTTGTATACCGAATTGTTTGCTAAAATTTTATATTATGGTGAATAATTCATCGGGAATTGTAGATTTAAGTGAAAGTCAACAAAACGCATCCAATACCTTAAAATTCACTTGTGGTCCGGCATTTAGCATTTTAGTCGTATGAAAACAAGAGCTAGAATCGGAATGATTCTAGCATGCCTTTTTCTTTCGGTAGTCTTATTTCTATTGATTATTACATTCGTCACTCTTTTTTTCAATATATGTACATTATTGACCACTGTCTCTGCAATGTATGCAATATAGTCAATAACCTCGCCGGATTTAGCAAGATGATCAAAGGGTTGTGCCACCAAAATTAAATAATTTACATATTACCCTGATCCCTTGAACTCCATTCTTAGTCATGTTCTCTGATGTATTTCATGTATTTAAAGTAAAGTTTATGCACATATAGAGAATATATAATGTTTAAAAATATTCTAGTGATTATTAATTGTTTACCAATTTCGCTTTTGAGAATATTACAGGCAACGTGCTTTGTTCTTGTTTGCTTTTGAAGTACAGCCGATCACCTAAATTAAATATATTCTAAATAGAAAATATCAATATATTTTAAATTTATATATTTTTTATCATTGCCATTTTAATTTTTATGACCTTGTTTAAAAAGAAACAAAAAAAAAAATCCAAGGAAGGCATTTGTAACATATTTTAATTTATTGTACATTTTTTATGCTTCAACACATACGAAACAAATGGAATCATTTAAAGGAAGTATTCATATTGGTAAACTAAAGTTTAATTTGCTTACATATGCATGTGTGTAAAATTCTCCAAACTCTTCGCCTCTCGAATATGACACCCTTTTTTGGCCAGTGGTTAGCACAGCAAACTTAGGTTTTCACATTTTTTCCACAATTTTTCTGCTTGCTATCATCGACATATTTTTTACCTGTACACTCATTTGACGCTATTTTTCTCTTTGAAGCATGAACTAACAGTTTTTATATCTGAATACCCCGACTTTTTTGCGCTATTTATAACTTTGCCACTGGAGTCAGGTTCCATTCAGGCAAAACCGGCAAATTCCTACTAATGTGCAAGGTGGCGCAAAATTTATCATTTTTGCAAACGGCGCCGTACGTCAATCCTATTTAACAATTGTGAACTAGACAGTATCTAGTAAAAAAGTTAAATTTGTGCCACTTTGCATAACTACAAGAGATATCCAATTTTGCTGATATTTATAACTGGTGGTAAACCGCAAGCAATGCAGTAAAAAATTAAGTTTCTTGAGGTTCCTGATTCACGAAGCTAATTTTCCCTTTGAGATAAAGTACTTGTTTCACGGTCTCTAGTATAGACATATTCATAATATCTTCATTCTTACATGTAACAAAATCTTCAGAAAGAGCTTAGCTTTCTCTTTATACAGAGTATTTTAATAAAAAATATACTTTTCTTTTCATTTTGTAGTTTTATTTCCTTCAAATTATTTTTTTTTTTCGGTAAGTTAAAATATTTTTTTTATATACCTTATATTTAAGTAAAAATAGTAAATAATAAAATTGATAGCATTAAAAATATACGAAGTTATATTTTCAAAAGCATTAACGAAATTGGAATTTTCCATACATTAATTAGTGATTTTAGTAGTGGGGCTACTAAACTGGCGTCTAAACTACATTATCTTCAAGCATCACTGACTTGAGGTATTATGTTATGCTTTTATATACAATTTCAATGTTCCATTGAAGAATAATTTTTGGCATTACATTTAGGTCGAATACATTAAATTTCATCCTGTAATGTTATGGTTTCTGTAGTGCTGTTGAAAACTACGCCGTTCGCTTGCTTGGATTTCATGCATGTGAAGATAGAGTTGGTATTCACATAGTACTTAACGAACTTAAGAGCTGGAAAATTGAAAAATAAAAATAGAAAATTAGTTGTCTTTACAAATAACTATACATCGAATAAACAAAAACCTCAGGACTCGCCGCTCTCAGTTGCGCTATATTTCTATTTTTCAAAAGTAGAGATCTAGGCAAAGTAAAACAAAACCAAGCGTTTAATAATATATGCGACTGGTCATAAATTGCTGTTACCTATACAGTGAAAACAAATGCACAACTTTTCGCATTTTCAGGAAACAAAAATATTCCATCCGGACTAAATCATTTTCTGATACCATATAAGTATAAGCACTGCTGCAAAACAAACATTAATCTCTTGAGTATTTGGGTTTCTCCAACTTAGCAAAGCAAAACGATTTTACCCGAGAAACATTTCGGAAAAAATTAATATGAATTAGTAAGAGTTTCGTGCATATTTCTACTATAAATAAAATTTTATGATTTGTCTCCCTTCTTTTACAATTAAACTTTTCGCGCAACAATTTTAATGAACTTGTGTACACAGATAAATTAAATCGCGTGGACAACGCTCACCCTTAATTTTTGTATAGGGGCAAAATGAATGCAACATTAGTATAAAAAAAGAAAACAGCGTAAGTTTGATATCTCTTATTCTAAGCAACTACTGTCGATGCTTGCTTTTAAAATAAAAGCCATTGATGATTTGATCAGCCTTTGATTATGCATGTAAACTCATGCTGAGCCATCAGCGGTTCACAATAAAGAATGCCTAATGGAATCAATTAAATTATGTATATCACAAAGCATTGAAACCTAGAATGTCTCATATATAAAAATAAAAACAAATAATGTAGTAAAATATTTATTGTAAGAAAACTTGAGATTTGCAAGTATATAAATTTTGGTATGCTGAAAATGCAATAAGATTAAAGATTTGAATACAGGTGTATAATTGTATGTGCTTGTCTTTCTCTGTCAGGTACATCAGCCCGGCGACCACCTTGTGCACAAACACGCAATCAGTGGCAGCGAACGAAGTAAATAACTGTAACTTACCCTTTGGCCAACTGCAATGAGAGAATAAATATATACATAAATATATATATGCATGTAAATCTTCATAAATATATATCTATATATTAATACGGAGAGCAAACTTTTGTCGTACCTTTTTTTAGTATTTATAGTCAGAGAAAAAAGTTGAAACATATACCAATGGATAGCATATGTGGAGACGGTTTGCACAATGTATTAAAATAGATACATAAGTGAATAGGTGCAGGTAAAATTAATCAAACTATTTTACCTGTATTATGATATATCATGTTATAATATGTGTCATGATATTATATTATATATACATATATATCATGATATAAAAGTTGATGAAACAACTGGAAACTTATATATTGTGAATCAATACTATTATAAATTTGATTCAGAAATTATGATGGTCATGGATTAATTAATGATTGTTTTTTATTATGCTTTTTCAAACAAAATAATTTTTTTTTCCGTAATACATGAATTTAAATGTTTCCAATTCATGAATAAAAAAAAATTATGTATAAAAATAAATAATATTATTGTGAATCCATACTATTATAAATTTGATTCCGAAATTATGATGGTCATGGATTAATTAATGATTGTTTTTTATTATAAATAATTTTTTTTCCGTAATACATGAAATTAAATGCTTCCAATTCATGAATAAAAAAAAGTATGATATTTAAAATACACAAATATAGGATCGCTTAATACAGGTAAAATGGAATATTTTTCACATTTAATTTTACTACATCTATTCACATATATCATTTAAAAAGTTTCAACATAAGCTACCAATTTATACAATATATGTTTCAACTTTTTTCTATGAATATAAATACTAAAAAAAGGTATGACTAAATTTTGCTCTCCGTATTTATATAACGTCGAAATTTCGACGTATGGGCGATCCTAGTACTATATAAATCTTCAAGTGTTAAAGCCAGGTGATAGATGTTCGCCATGTGCTGAGCTGGCTGATTGCACATTTTTCCCCGGAATTTTATCGCCTACTTTTACCATTTTGCCATTGTTCCTTTTTTCTACCACGAACTGATATTTAATGTTTTCTTTCAAATAACTGAATATATTATGTATAATGTTTAGTTGCAACTAAAATTTTTTGCGCAATTAACCGACTAACAACCACAGAGAGCACTAAACATCCATTAACTTCAAGACGACCACCCAAAACTACTCGTTTATACAAAACTACCTAGGCGCCCTTTAACACTGGCATTCCATTGCAAATGTTGCTCTATCTTTTTGTGGTTATTGGTGAAGCAGAAGATGCAAAAAGTATAATGTTGTACTTAGATGAGTATAACTGCCAATTGGTTTTTTATATGCAATTAAAAGTATTTCGAATATTCATGCATACAAATATTTACAAATCAAATTTGTTAAATAAATTAGTTTCTACTCTATTCTAAATCACTATTACTATTGCGCCCGCCGTAGCTGGATAGGTGGGTGCGTGGCTACCATTGGGTAGTGCCCAGGTTCGAACATGCTGTGGTCACGAAACACCATAGTTTCAGAACAGTTTTTTTTTAATAACTGTCGCTCTCGGCAGGCAATGACAAATCTCCGAGTGTATCTCTGCCATGAAAAAAATTCCGATCGGAGGTGCCGTAAAATTGAAGGTACTTCCATTTGTGGAAAACATTAAGACGTACACCACAAATTGGAGGAAGAGCGCGGCCTAACAACTAGCAAAGGATGTTGGTTATTATTTGATAACTTTTTTTACCACTGGTCGAGCATTTAAGTCTACGGCGTATTAGGGAAGTGCAAATTTCTTCGCGGCGATAGCATTATCTAGATTTAAATATGTCCCATTGTATGACGCAGAAGCTTAGACGATGGCAATAATTCAGGATTTATATCCTTTATAGGCATATGATTTCGTTCTTCATCTCTGGAATCGTGTCAGGCTTATTGACATACCATATGCCACTCTTTACATAGCCCTAGAGAAAGAAGTCCAAAGGTTCATCTTATAAGCTATTTAATATCGTTCGTTCATGATATTATGCGCCTTGGGAACTTCTTTCGCAAGTTTGTGTGACAATTGCCGCCGTCCTGTTGAAATCAATTATTATCCAAATCCATTTCATCTAATACAGGGTATACAAAGTTTGTTACCATTTTACTATAACGTTCACTGTTCAAAGCTTAACCCCTGTAAAAAAATAATCGTTCGAAGAACTACGGTCCGATGACTCTGCCGTCCTAAAAACCACAACAAACACTGACGCGTCCTGGAAGCAAGGTTTTTTTTTTTTTTTGCACAACATGCGGATTTTCAGTTCCCAAATACAACAGTTCGGCTTGTAAACGTATCCGTTTACATCAAAATGCGTTTACCTAAAATTACCAACGACTATTTTCATAAAAGGATTGAAACGCTTTTACGCGTTGTTCAATAGAGTATCGCTGCACGACTAGGTTTGCGAAATAAAAAATAACATGTCACACATTTGCATTACCCTTGAATCATCCTATATAGTGAATCACTCAAATTTTTAGCGAGTGGTTCGAAATTTCAGAAATAATAGGACTATGAATAAGTTCGTTACGGTTTTACAACAGATGGCGTAACTTGATTATTATTCCATCGATCCACATTTCCAAACATTCATTGGAGAGCTACTGTCGTAAGGCACAAACGTCAGTATAAGTTTTTTATTTGAAGCGTAAACAACAATATTTTTACCACACTTGAAAATGTCGAATTTCGTGCCAAATAATGTGTTTTTGCGGGGAATTCTTCTTCATTATTTTAATATGAAGAAAAAAGCAGCCGAAAGTCATCGTATCTTGGTGGAAGTTTATGGTGAGCATGCTCTATCTGAGCGAACGTGCCAGAAGTGGTTTGCACGCTTTAAAAGTGGTGATTTTGGCTTGGAAGACGAAGAACGCGAGGGTGCGCCGCCAAAGTTCATGGATACCGAATTGGAGGAATTGCTCGATCAAGATCCGGCTCAAACGCAAGAAGAGGTTGCAAAAACTTTGGGAGTTGATCAATCAACCATTTCCAAACGTTTAAAAGCCATGGGAATGATCCGAAAGGTAGGCCATTGGGTGCCGTATGAATTGAAGCCAAGAGACGTTGAACGCCGTTTTATGGCATGCGAACAACTGCTTCAACGGCACAAAAGAAAGGGTTTTTTGCATCGAATTGTGACTGGCGATGAAAAGTGGGTCCATTACGACAATCCAAAACGTCGGGCAACGTATGGATACCCTGGCCATGCTTCAACATCGACGTCGGCGCAGAATATTCATGGCCTGAAGGTTATGCTGTGTATCTGGTGGGACCAGCTGGGTGTTGTGTATTATGAGCTACTGAAACCGAATGAAACGATTACGGGGGATGTCTACCGACGACAATTGATGCGTTTGAGCCGAGCACTGCGAGAAAAACGGCCGCAATACGCCGATAGACACGACAAAGTTATTTTGCAACATGACAATGCTCGGCCACATGTTGCACAAGTGGTCAAAACATACTTAGAAACGCTCAAATGGGATGTCCTACCCCACCCGCCGTATAGTCCAGACCTTGCGCCATCCGATTACTATCTCTTCCGATCGATGCAACATGGCCTGGCTGACCAGCACTTCCGTAATTACGATGAAGTCAAAAAATGGATCGATTCGTGGATTGCGGCAAAACCGACCGAATTTTTCACAAAGGGAATCCGTGAATTGCCAGAAAGATGGGAAAAAGTAGTAGTAAGCGATGGACAATATTTTGAATATTAAATTTGTAACCATTTTACGTCAATAAAGTTTCAAATTTCGAAAAAAACCGCACGAACTTATTCATAGTCCTATTAGTATTAGTTCTGAACCGCAAATTCTATTCCCTATGTAGATTAGATGTTCCTTGCCGGGTATGAACATTTATAGAATATATGGATGAATAGAATATGTGTCGTATGCACATGAGTATATAAGCAACAGCAAATCATAATCTACGGTGCCCGTAGTTTTTAAAATTGGTTTATTGTGTTTTTTTTTTTTTTTGTTGTAGCACCATTAATTTTTATTTTTTAATCTTGAATAACTTAAATATTCGAAAAATCGTAACTTTTATGTAGATCATGCAATTATCTATGCATATACACTTATATTGGTGGCTGTATCCCTATTTGTTTCCAAGAAGTCCTTTATAATATTGTAGATGAAATGTAGCATGATTTCGGCACGTTTTAATTTGAAAATTAAGAGTACTCGAAATTTGGATATATTTTTTAGACCAAACGCCAATATTTAATGTGGTGGTAGAAAAAAACTTAGGAAATATCGGGCACAATAACAAGTAAGGTCATGTAGAGTAATATTGCAGTGTCTGATTACACTAGTTTACACCAAAAATGGTCCTCCACCAAAAGGCGTTTTTTAGACTAATTTGAGGTCGTTGAAACCAAAAATGAATTTTTTTTTTTTCAAAGAACGGTTTCCGAGATATTCCGAAAAAACCTGTTTTTTGGGCAATAGTGCAGTTATTACCTGCAATCTCGAAAACAGTGCGCGCCATTTCTCTGAAGTGCATAAATTTCGAAAGGCACACATATAACCTACATGGCAATATATAAATCGTGCCAATGGAAGTCGTAGTTTTCGTAAAACAGCTGTTGAAAGTTAAAAAAAAGGCATTTTTTACGTTTTTTACTAAATTATCAAAGTTTATTAACTTTTTTCAGAGAAATGGCGCGCACTGTTTTCGAGATTGCAGGTAATAACTGCACTATTGCCCAAAAAACAGGTTTTTTCGGAATATCTCGGAAACCGTTCGTTGAAACCAAAAATGAATTTTTTTTTTTCAAAGAACGGTTTCCGAGATATTCCGAAAAAACCTGTTTTTTGGGCAATAGTGCAGTTATTACCTGCAATCTCGAAAACAGTGCGCGCCATTTCTCTGAAGTGCATAAATTTCGAAAGGCACACATATAACCTACATGGCAATATATAAATCGTGCCAATGGAAGTCGTAGTTTTCGTAAAACAGCTGTTGAAAGTTAAAAAAAAGGCATTTTTGACGTTTTTTACTAAATTATCAAAGTTTATTAACTTTTTTCTGGAACAAAAAATTTTGTTATATCGACATAAGATAGGTTTTCTGAAAAACAATTTGTCACCTACATTTTAAGCCTAAGTTTGTCTGAATCGACGAAAAATTGTAGAAGTTATGCCCATAAAGTCAACACGTGTGATTTTGCAGCTTTTGACTTGGCTATGTTTGAGGTCAAAAATACGCTTTTACTCTCAAACTTCTTCTTTTATGTTGCACGGAATCTTCACGAAGTTGCATGCAGCAGTAGTCGCTCATCATTTCTTGATCCCAAAAGCCCTCATAACGCTTTTCAATCGTAGCAATATCTGGATGAAATCGCTCGCCTTGTTCATCACTTTCAGCCCCCAAATTCGGAGGAAAAAAATCCAAATGACTGTGAAATAGGTGCATTTTTAACGACATACGAGCACCTGTAACAAAAAAAAAGTTAATTGTAAATTTTCCAATCAATTTATGTGATAAATATATTTTGGAGTATGTACGTTTTACAATACTATGCAATCATTGTATGAATCAATTGACGGTCGTTGTTGCTCCTGTTGTTTCCCAAGAATCCATGAACAACTCTTTGGAATGCTTTCCAAGCTTTAGCTTCGGAACTGTCAAGGCATTGTAGATATTCTGTGTCCGTAAACAATTTCTTTATCTGTAGACCGACGAATATACCCGCTTTGATTTTCTCTGTTAACAATCTTGGGAACTTGGTTTTCAAGTATTTAAGGGCTGTGTTTTCCGATTTTTTTGCAATAGCTTTCACAAAATTCTTCATTAGCCCTCTGTTGTCGTGCACAAATTTATACTTGCAGAAATATGCCGCCACCAAAAAATATACACAGACGTACAATGTTCATACCTAGCTCTTATTTAGCTGGAATTGGTAGAATGGGCAATTAGCTGGAATTGGTACAATGGGCAAATAAGCCTATTCTGCGACATATACAATATATATATATATTGTAACAGTAAATCATGCCGGCCTGCGTATTGAGTCACGCAAAATAACTGTTCTTAGGCTCACTATAATTAAAAACAATATTTATTTCATACAAATAAATATAGGTATATATGGCTGGCTGGGATGATTTACTTTTGTTCGAAACCGTATTGTATAAATTAGTATTCTCCGGTCCTGTTGCGGGTGAAGATTAGGTTGAGAGGCGAACTGTGCCTCTTATTGCTGGCCTCGGGCTCAGACAATAAAACAAATTATTTAACGGCCAAGTGCCGGAGTGAATATTTATTTAAGCGATTTATTGGAAGAGCGCTGTATTCTAAAACTAATTTCTTAATACATAGAATATTTCACTTAAGCTAAGCCAAAACTCGCATCACGCCACAATGTCATGGTCGGCAAGGCGACTCAGCAAAATCTTTGGCGATAACGGAAACTCTTGCAGCAAAACAAAAGTGTCCGGTTACCGTCGCTGACCATTGCAGCTATAGCGCGCTGATACAACTTATGTAATGTCGCAATTGCGAGGGCTGTTTCTTAACTTATGAAGCACGCGATAGCGACTTACGAAACTTACGAAATATCCTATATTAAGTGTTATTTGTTAACTACTCCCCCTTCAAGTATAAGGCCGTCTTCGGCCGACCCAATCCCGGCGACGACTTCTCGTAACTGCTTTGCAGACTTCTTTGCACCGATGATTCGACAAAGAGTGAGGCCAATGCAGATTAAAGCACAGCATATGGCTCCAATGATGAATGCCACACGATAAGCTTGATCAGTTCCGGCGTTTTTCTCGAATTGCTGTATAACCTCCAGATTACGTTCATTCAAACGATGAAGGTAAGGGAGGCTGAGGACATCTTGGGTGGCAGTGATGTTCAGCAAGGGAGAATTGGCAATACCCGGGACTCTATTGCGTACGTTGTTGTGATTGTAAAACAGAGTCCCGTTAATTGCAACTCGGTCTCCGAACGTGATGAGATGCGCGCCTTGTACCTGGATCTCAGTGCCGTTGTCCACCTGAATCCTTGCGGACCCGTCGTTGAGGATGATGATTCCGTCATCTACATGGGTGATTATTTCCAGGTTGCTCGGCTGGATCTCGCAGTGTGCCGTGCCACCTGCATGGAGCTCTTTGGCACATGAACTTTCCAAAGCCAGACGACAAAATGTGGCTCCAGGTGAAGCGGCGCAACTCTGCAGTGTGTGGGTTTCTCCATCGCATTCGGCTATGACGTTGTCAAGCAATCGCACTATGAAGTTCTTGTGGTCGACAGGATAAATCGTGATCTTTCTGCAAGCTCTTTTAATCTTGGGGAATTTAATTATAAAGTGTATGGTGTTAATGGATTGAAGAACCTTTACGGACGCAACGCACATAAGATCTCCTATGGGAGTGTTGGTGGGTTCCTCTAGCCAAATTGATTTCAAATCTGAGTGGTCCAAAATGTTTGGGCTAACAATGTTAGCCTTTGCAAGAGTAATAGCAAGCATTAAATTCTGCAACTCCATCATTAGCATTCTGTTTCTAGACAGTAGTGTTTCAAATAAATGGCTAGTGTCAACTTGTGAGTTTTTGGCTATCTTGAGAATTCTGTTGACAGTGATTGTTAACTGGTTAAGCTGGTCCTGAACTCTAGTGTTTATTTCTATTTGTCTATTATTGGCATTTATTAATTGCATTTCAGTAAACCTAGTCTGCTCTAAATCATCGGCATCGGGTGTACCCGCCACAACCTTCAGTATGGATCCTAGGAAATCTAAGCTCCTGGCGACTCTATGGTGTGTGCCTAACGCCTCCAATAGGTCTTGTAGATGTGCCGTGTCCACACTTAGAAGTTTTTTCATGTGGGATAGCGGGAACATGTCAATTAATTTGACTGTTTCTTCCACCATTCGCGCGTACTCTGAGAGGTTTGCCGAGTGCCTGACATAGGCGTATTTCTCCCATACCAAGATTTCGCCGTCGACGATGGGAATGTACCTGGCACGCGAGTAGTCGATGACATGTGCCGAAGCCAGGGATAAGGAAAGGAGTAATATGGATCCAAACCTGTGAAATGAGGTTGTTTTCTTCTTTTTTAGCAATTTTTTTGTTTTTCTTTTTAAGGCCCACCACCAAGAAAGTTTTATAAAAACTATGCCAAGTGGCTAAAAGTAAGTTGAACAACTATATCTAACTTATACGAGTTTGCCTAGTGGCTTAAAAAAAAGTGTAAAAAAAAAACAAGGGAGTCACCTTAGGTTGTCCTTGTGGACCACCCTCCCTCTAATGAGGACCTCGGTCCCCAGGTCTGCTTCCACGGCCTTCTCATCACATAAAGGTGTGAGTTTGTTTCCGAGTCGTCGGTTGGACTTGACCAAAACTTTGTCACCAACGTCGAAGACCCTATTCTGCCGATTTGCGTTTTCCCTAGCTCTGAGCATCGTCTGAGCGTGTCTGATCTATTCTTGTATTTTTTCTTGTGGCTCATCTGGGTGCGCCTGAACCACATCAACTGGTCTCTGGTCGATGACCGAATGGATCGACTTATTGTACTCAGTTGTAGCCAGTAAAATTACTTCTACGGTGTCATTTATGCCTTTATCGATCTTTAGGCATCTGGCTAGCTCTAACAGTGTGCTGTGAAAGCGCTCAACCTGTCCATTCGAGATGCTATGCAATGGTGGTGCATTTGAAATGCTGACCCCATAGTTGTTTGCGAGCATAGTCACTATGGTCTCTGAATTCAATGACGGTTCATTGTCACAGTAAATGGATTCGGCTTTAGGAAAAAAATTTATTAGTTGCATTAAAGCTGGCTTCAGATCCACAATGGTTCTTGAGGGGATCGGTTGGACAATAGCAAACTTAGAGAACTTGTCGATGCAAGTTAGAAAGTATTTCCTGTCAGTGGAGAAAATGTCTATGTGTAACATCTCACCTACATGTGAGGGGATCGGTGTCTCCCCAAGCTCTTGTTTTTTGGGGTGTCTATCATATTTAGCCCTAGCACATGCTTTGCAATTTTGTACTATTTCATTGGCCATTCTTGCCATCTTTGGAAAGTGGTACTCCGAGAGTACCTGCTTAATATTTTCCTGTGCAGACCTATGGGCCCTATTATGCTCGGCTGTGAGGATTTCCCTTCTATCTCCCACCGCAAATACGTCCACTACGCGATTTTTGCAATGCCAGAACTTTGTGGCCGGGTATCTACGAACCAATGAATCTTGTATCATTGCAAGCGTGTGTAAATTACAGTGGAGAGCATTTACGCATTTGGGTGAAACTACATCTTCGAGCTCGTCTAGCAGCGATTCTATGCAAGTATAGCTGATCAAGTAGCGCTTCTTATTTCCAAAAAGAATAAAACTTCGTTTTAAGGGTAAACGCGCCTCTTCTAGCACTATTTGGTTTTGAAAACAATTCAAGGGTTTGCCTGTTGTCTCAATGGTGTTGGTGAGAGATACCTCACTGTGGATCGTTGCTGCGCAGGACTCAATTTCTTGTTCATTCACAGCGTTGAGCTGCTGTCTTGACAAGGCATCCGCAACCAGATTGTCCTTGCCGGGTTTATAGAAGATACGTGCATTAGACTCGTCAATGCGCGCTTTCCACCTTTTGATCTTCGCATTTGGATTGGATTCCGAAACTGCGAAGGTCAAGGGTTGATGGTCAGTGAAGATATTAATGTCTTTCACCCCATACAAATAGTGCCTTAACTTGGCAAGTGACCATACGATGGCCAATAACTCTCTCTCATTTGTTGCATAGTTTACCTCGCTGTCCTTCAATGTTCTTGAAATCATTGTTATAGGACGACCCTCTTGAGACAAAACTGCACCTATGCCGTGAGCCGAAGCAGCGGTTGTTAGATCGAATAGTTTCTTAAAATCGGGGTACCTGAGCATTACATTCTCAGATGACAAAATGTCGCGCAACTTCTGAAACGCCCTTTGCTGCACTTCAGAGAATTGAACCTTTATATTTCTGGACCTATGCTTTCTGACTGTTCCATTTTCACCCTTCAAAATATTGGAGATGGGTCTTGCTATTGCGGCGAAGTCCCTAATGAAACATCTGTAATAACTTGCGAGGCTTGCTAGAAATGATCTGACCTCGAACAGTGTTTTAGGTTCTGGATACTCCTGTATTGCCTTAACCTTTTCAGGATCCGTCGTGGCGCCAGTGCTGGTGACTATGAAACCAAGAAAGTTCACGCTTTTCTTAAAAAATCGTGACCTTTCGACGGAGACCCTCATGTTTGCTTCGTGTAAGCTTTTTTAGGACCCAATCCACGTGTTTAATGTGGGAGTCCTCATCTTCTGAAAAGATGATTACGTCATCGACATAAACATAGCAAAATTTGCCAATCTGCTCTCGCAGTATGTCGTCGATGGTTCTTTGGAAGATGCTTGCTGCATTCTTTAATCCAAAGGGGAGCCTTTTGAACTCGTATTTCCCCCCGTTTACAGAGAAAGAGGTTTTTTCACGGTCGCGTTCAGCGAGTATGATCTGGTGATAACCAGACTTGAGGTCTAATGTTGAGAAGAATTTGGCTCTCCCCAAACTCCCCAATATCATTGATATATTTGGCATAGGGTATTTGTCAGGCACGGTTATTTCGTTAAGTTTACGAAAGTCCATTACCAACCTCATTTTCCTATTGCCCGCTTCATCAGTGCCCTTCTTGTCTACTACCCATATTGGGTTATTGTAGGGAGAGACTGACTTTTGAATTATATCATTTTTTAGCAGATCTTTGATTTCTTTATTAACGAAATCAGCTGCTCCCATTGGATAGGGGTAAAGCTTGGCATAGATCGGTTGCTCATCTGTGGTCCTAATGGTAGCCACGACTGATGTGTTATACGGCAACGCCTCGTCTGGGTCTGCAAAGGCCTTTTGTCTGGTCTTTAGCATTTTCAAAAACGAACTTCTAGCTAATGGGGATGCCTCTACACAGTCTACATTTGTGAAATTTACATTTTTGCAAGTGTGGAAGGTGATTTGTTCGACCTCCGTGCCCCATTTAAGCTGTCCTGAAGCTAGACAAAGCGAAGCAGCTGCCTGCTTTAGCAGGTCAAGGCCTACAATCCCATCAAAAGTTGACAAGTCCGGCAGAATAAAAAAGATTGCCTTTAACCCAAACATTGTAACAAAGCATTTGTGTGTAATTTGTGTCTCGCCGTGAATGGAATGAATTTTGAAGGGGGACTTTACAGAGTGGACGCCTTTTAACCCTTCATGTGGCCGAATGAAATTCTTGGCCGCGCCCGTGTCTATGAGGAATCGCATGTGAGTCCCTGCTATTCTTCGTCTGATGACGGGTAGCAGGGATTTACTCCTAAAAAATTGAGGGCATCAGAGTCATAACTAGCATCGTCATTGATTTGTGCCGCTGCGCTAGAGGCGGCATCAGCGTACGCCTCTGCTCCCTGTCCCGCGTCTTGCGTGACGTGATTCAATCTTTGCTGATTTCTCTGACCGCCTGTGCGGTCGGATGCGGGGTGCTTCCTATTCGCGTAAGCAGGGGCCTGAGTGGGCTGCAAAACCCTTGAGAAGGAAGGATCGAACTCCATGGGCACCGGTGCGCCATTATTATTGTGCTGCCTGCTGCTTCGTTGGTCAGTCTGCACTGGGGCCTTGCTTTGCTTGCTAAAGTGTGGATTCTTGGTACCGCTAGCTTGTGTTTCGGCTTGTTGCGAATGCCTCTCCTGTTGGTGACCCTGCGCTTTTGCATGCGGCTTGCGCTCTTTGTCCTCTAGACTTCTTGCGAAATTAGCCGCGAATGTGTACCTTTCATGATTTGACTCAACTTCTTGCGCGAGAGCTAGCGCTGAAGGCAAGTCTCTGGGCTTTGCTGCAAAGAGCACATCTGTAAGACTGCGCTTGAGACCCGATATGAACACGCGCAACGCATCGTCGCGGAATTTTTCACATAGGCCCTTTGCTAAAGCCGGCTCATATGACATGTTAACTTTGTTAGTGAGAAGAGTGAGTTTCTTCTCTACCTCATCGTAATATTGAAGCAGGGACAGGCTACCTTGCCTCAAGGTACCTAATTGGTCTCTTGTCACTGTATGTGAAATCTAGGCGATTTATTATCGCATCAAAATTCAATACAGTACCAAATGAGGCCAGCACCGCGTCTGTGGGGCCCCTGATCTTGCTTCTTATAATGATAACAGCCTGGTAATGACGAGAACTGCCATTATGTGGTCTGAAGATCTCGTAAGCGGCTAATGCTGCCTGCCTCCAAGATACATAAGCTTCCTGTACTCCTGCAAACTCAGGTAAACATTTGACGGCATCTAGCGGCTCGTCACAGCGAATGTCATTTCTAATTCCTATAGCAGCATATGCTACTACTTGTGGGGCGGCAACGTTTGCTGCTGCTATTTGTTGAGCCAACTCATTAATTCTTTGAGTCAATGCTCGCTCCCTCTGCTCGTTTGTAGCGGCCTGTTCAGCTAAAGCATTGCTGACAGCCGGCCTTATTATTTCCCTAAGCTGATCTGGATCCATTTTACCTAATGGTGGGGGAACTGCAGGGAGAAGTCTTGTAGCCGGGACTCTGATGCGAATGTCACAGTCGGAATCTGAGTCGCTAGACTGCTTGCGAGGTTTTCTATATTGGCTGAACTGTGACATGCGCAGGCCAGTGGCCGCGAAAAGTAAAACGGGCCGTCAAAAGATGGATCGAATCACGTCGTAGCTCTGAACCACGAGAACTGTTTGTATTGTTATAGCACAATTTTAGACACATAGAAAGTAACACAAAGTAATTTTATTAACGATCTGGATGATAAATTGTTTCAACTAAAATTCTCAAAGCAGTCACTCTCACGTGTTTCAGAAACCTGGTTCTGATTATTGTTATTAATTATGATCTGTTGCAATATAAAATACTCACAAGTACTAACTAATTTTTATAAAAAATTAAAACTTTTGTATTTGAAGAAAAATTTTGGCTAGAGTATCCACTTACATGATTCAACTAACACAAAAAAAATTTCTTTATAAGGTTGGTCACTCGCAGCTCCCGCGCTGCTGTCTTAATTGCTGTTGGTTGTTGCAGCTCCTGTGCTGCTGTTTTAGTTGTTATTGGTTGTGGAGTCCGACCACTAGTTGGGCGCCAATTAGTATTCTCCGGTCCTGTTGCGGGTGAAGATTAGGTTGAGAGGCGAACTGTGCCTCTTATTGCTGGCCTCGGGCTCAGACAATAAAACAAATTATTTAACGGCCAAGTGCCGGAGTGAATATTTATTTAAGCGATTTATTGGAAGAGCGCTGTATTCTAAAACTAATTTCTTAATACATAGAATATTTCACTTAAGCTAAGCCAAAACTCGCATCACGCCACAATGTCATGGTCGGCAAGGCGACTCAGCAAAATCTTTGGCGATAACGGAAACTCTTGCAGCAAAACAAAAGTGTCCGGTTACCGTCGTTGACCATTGCAGCTATAGCGCGCTGATACAACTTATGTAATGTCGCAATTGCGAGGGCTGCTTCTTAACTTATGAAGCACGCGATAGCGAGGGTTGATTATAAACTTATGAAATATCCTATATTAAGTCTTATTTGTTAACTTATACATCAAAAGGATATACGACAGACGATGAAATTGTCTTCATTCATAATACGTTATAACTTCTACAATTTTTCGTCGATTCAGACAAACCTAGGCTTAAAATGTAGGTGACAAATTGTTTTTCAGAAAACCTATCTTATGTCGATATAACAAAATTTTTTGTTCCAGAAAAAAGTTAATAAACTTTGATAATTTAGTAAAAAACGTAAAAAATGCCTTTTTTTAACTTTCAACAGCTGTTTTGCGAAAACTACGACTTCCATTGACACGAATTATATATTGTCATGTAGGTTATATGTGTGCCTTTCGAAATTTATGCACTTCAAGGAAATGGCGTGCACTGTGTTCGAGATTGCAGGTAATAACTGCCCTATTGCCCAAAAAACAGGGTTTTTGGGAATATCTCGGAAACCGTTCTTTGAAAAAAAAATTAAATTCATATTTGGTTTCAGCGACCTCAAATTACAATAGTTTAAAAAACGCCTTTCGGTTGAGGACCATTTTTGGTGTAAACTAGTGTTATTAGTCATGAACTAAACAATATTAAACAATTCGTTTTTATTTTTCTTATTTATTTTAGTTACATTCTTTAAAAATCCCTTTGTTAAACTAAATATTTGATTCAGTTTGTCGAGAATTGTCTTCTTTTGTCGGGAATTGGCTTCTTTTTTTGTTTTTTTTTTGCCAATAATTTCAATACCAAGTAATTGAAGTCCATTATTAGGAGAATCACGTGAAATACGATTTTCTTCGCAAAATTGTACTTTAGTTAATTTTAAAGTAAACGCTTGTTCTAAATAATTAATAGCTAAATTTCTTTCTCTAATTTGTTTATTTCATTAGCATTTTTTGGACTATGAATATTTTTTGAATTTCTAAAACTTTTTGTTCTCCCTTGTAGTGATACAAGTGTTGAAACAGTTTTAGTAGAAGGGTTTGGCTGATTGTATAAATTAGTTATATTCTTATATTAATTATAATATATTTAGAATACAAAAAAGCGTAATTGAAAATAAATGTGTAGAGATTAACAAAAAAATATGAAAAACATTTAGGATTTTTTCTAATGCATTAAATGAATAATTGTAAAAACAGTTTTGATAAAAATAATCAGTTATCAAAAATAGATCAAAAAGAGGTTGTCTGTAAAGTCGGTTTACTGATGATAGTTTAACGTGACAACGTCATAAGAAGATATTGATGGAATGGTTGCAATTTTCAAAACAAAATTTTAATTTTATTTGTTTGATAGATATTTTGTATGGATATAGAGGAGGAGGTAAATGGAATTGCAATGGAATAGGTCAAGTTACATTTACACAAACGTGAAAAATGACGAAACATTTATCAACTTCATGAAAGATATCTTCAATTTCAATTGTGCATCAGACGTTAATAAGTCAACAACACTAAGAGGCACCATCATCGATTTGCCTTTTTCAAGACACTTTACACTCGAAACACTCCCTTTTATTTCCTATTTTTCCTATCATCGTTTATTCTCGAGAGAATTGGTTCATTACCATGCACACAGGAAGAAGGCATATGCAAATACAAGTATGTGAATTTATATACAAATGCGCATATACATACATATACATACATATATATGCTCACTCAAGTAGGACAGAGCCAGATGTCGAACGTTGCCGAACGCGGGGACCGATTGTGCTCTTTGTCGTTTGTTCCGCGCTCTCGCTTGCAGTTCAAGCACATTAGCTTACATTTGCTTGCGTACGGAATAGATTCGTATATTTGATATGTCCATATGATTTGTATGCATCTTTACATATAGATTTATTCTTTTTGAAAATTGCGCGAAATTGTATATGTATATGCATGTTTATATACATATATTAGAATACAACATATCTTATAAGGTATGTGGTAAATATTACCATACATTTTTTCCTTCATATATAGTAAAAAAAGAGGTTGTCTGTAAAGTCGGTTTACTGACGATAGTTTAACGTGACAACGTCATAAGAAAATATTGATGGAATGGTTGCAATTTTCTAAACAAAATTTTAATTTTATTTGTTTGATAGATATTTTGTATGGATATAGAGGAGGAGTTAAATGGAATTGCAATGGAATAGGTGAAGTTACTTTTACACAAACGTGAAAAATGACGAAATATTTATCAACTTCATGAAAGATATCTTCAATTTCAATTGTGCATCAGACGTTAATAAGTCAACAACACTAAGAGGCATCATCATCGATTTGACTTTCTCAAGACACATTACACTTGAAACACTCCCTTTTATTTCCTATTTTTCCTATCATCGTTTATTCTCGAGAGAATTGGTTCATTACCATGCACACAGGAAGAAGGCATATGCAAATACAAGTATGTGAATTTATATACAAATGCGCATATACATACATATACATACATATAATATACTCACTCAAGTAGGACAGAGCCAGATGTCGAACGTTGCCGAACGCGGGGACCGATTGTGCTCTTTGTCGTTTGTTCCGCGCTCTCGCTTGCAGTTCAAGCACATTAGCTTACATTTGCTTGCGTACGGAATAGATTCGTGTATTTGATATGTCCATATGATTTGTATGCATCTTTACATATAGATTTATTCTTTTTGAAAATTGCGCGAAATTGTATATGTATATGCATGTTTATATACATATATTAGAATACAACATATCTTATAAGGTATGTGGTAAATATTACCATACATTTTTTCCTTCATATATAGTAAAAAAAGAGGTTGTCTGTAAAGTCGGTTTACTGACGATAGTTTAACGTGACAACGTCATAAGAAAATATTGATGGAATGGTTGCAATTTTCTAAACAAAATTTTAATTTTATTTGTTTGATAGATATTTTGTATGGATATAGAGGAGGAGTTAAATGGAATTGCAATGGAATAGGTCAAGTTACATTTACACAAACGTGAAAAATGACGAAACATTTATCAACTTCATGAAAGATATCTTCAATTTCAATTGTGCATCAGACGTTAATAAGTCAACAACACTAAGAGGCACCATCATCGATTTGCCTTTTTCAAGACACTTTACACTCGAAACACTCCCTTTCATTTCCTACTTCTTCTATCATCGTCCTATTCTCAACAGAGAAATGGTTCATTACCATGCACACAGGAAGAAGGCATATGCAAATACAAGTATGTGAATTTATATACAAATGCGCATATACATACATATACATACATATATATGCTCACTTAAGTAGGACAGAACCAGATGTCGAACGTTGCCGAACGCGGGGACCGATTGTGCTCTTTGTCGTTTGTTCCGCGCTCTCGCTTGCAGTTCAAGCACATTAGCTTACATTTGCTTGCGTACGGAATAGATTCGTATATTTTATATGTCCATATGACTTGTATGCATCTTTACATATAGATTTATTCTTTTTGAAAATTGCGCGAAATTGTATATGTATATGCATGTTTATATACATATATTAGTATACAACATATCTTATAAGGTATGTGGTAAATATTACCATACATTTTTGCCTTCATATATAATAAAGAAAACTAATAATAATAACATTAAAACAAGAGGTATTATTAACAAACTTGGTTTTATTTTAAATTCTTCAAGTAAATCAAATTAATAATAATCAAAAAGAAGCATATGCATAATACAAATACGTGAATTTATATATGTACATTTGCGCATATACATACATATATACGCTCACTTAAGTAGGAGAGAGCAAGATGTCGAACGTTGCCGTTCGTTTGCTTTGGTTGCTTTGTCGTTCGTTCCGCGCTTTCGCTTGCAGTTCATTCAAGGTAACGACAATAAGCAAGGTAACGACAAATGAGCAAGGTAACGGCAATGAGCAAGGTAACGGCAATGAGCAAGGTAACACTAATGAGCAAGGTAACGACACATTTTTTCGTGCGTGCAGCTTGTTAAATCGAATTATAAGACGTTATCACGTCAAAAATATTTCAAATAATACAAATTTTCAAATGTATCTTAGGAATTGGAGATATTATTGTACTACTGCAATTCCAGCTGTAAAGACATATACTTGGAATATAACATCATCTAGTGCTAAACCTAGATATTTTCTTATTACAATTCAAACATTAAGAAATCAGAATAATTATAAAGACAATAGTAAATTTGACCATTGTAATTTAGAAAATGTTGTAGTTAAATTAAATACAAATAGATATCCAAACTATAATATGCAACTAACAAACTTGGTTTTATTTTAAATTCTTCTAGTAAATCAAATTAATAATAATCAATAAGAAGGCATATGCAAATACAAATACGTGAATTTATATATGTACATTTGCGCATATACATACATATATACGCTCACTTAAATAGGAGAGAGCAAGATGTTGAACGTTGCCTTTCGTTTGCTTTGTCGTTCGTTCCGCGCTTTCGCTTGCAGTTCATTCAAGGTAACGACAATAAGCAAGGTAACGACAAATGAGCAAGGTAACACTAATGAGCAAGGTAACGATACATTTTTTCGTGCGTGCAGCCTGTTAAATCGAATTATAAGACGTTATCACGTCAAAAATATTTCAAATAATACAAATTTTCAAATGTATCTTAGGAATTGGAGATATTATTGTACTACTGCAATTCCAGCTGTAAAGACATATACTTGGAATATAACATCATATAGAGCTAAACCTAGATATTTTCTTATTACAATTCAAACATTAAGAAATCAGAATAATTATATAGACAATAGTAAATTTGACCATTGTAATTTAGAAAATGTTGTAGTTAAATTAAATACAAATAGATATCCAAACTATAATATGCAACTATCTATTAATCAAAATAAATTTGATACATTATATAATATGTTTCTAGATTTTAAAAATTCATATTATGGTTTTAATATAAATAATTTACTAACAGTTAATTATGATACATTTTTAAAAGAATATCCAATAATATGCATTGATACGTCTAAACAAAATGAGGTAATTAAAGAGGCTGCTATTGATATTAAAATTGAATTTAAATGGACAGAAAATTTTCCAGCAAATACAATTGTTCATTGTTTAATTATTAGTGATGATAGCTATTCGTATAATCCATTAACAAATCAAGTAATGCATGCTTGACTTGTTTTTTAAATGTTTTAAAATTTTAATTAACTAAAAATAATTTGAAATAAATATGTAATTAATTATATTAATAAATAGAAAATCTATCTAAAATTTATAAGTTTCTAAACGATTCGCAAAACAAATGTATGGAAGGTCATTTAAAAGATACCATATTAGATCATAGAACTAAATTAACTATTAAAACTTTTGATACTCATAAACCAATAAAAAGATTAAATGAATTATTTCCAAATATTATAAGGGCAATTATTTGTGGGCCAAGTATTTGTGGAAAAACGAATGTATTATTAAATATATTATCATAGATTTATTATTCTAATATAATAATTTGTTCAAAAACTTGCTATCAAGAAAAATATTAATTTTTAGAAGATATGATAATCCAATTTAATAAATTGTGTATGAAATATGATTTAGAATCTAAAGACATAAAATGTTTATCAATTCAATCTCTACCAACACCTGAAAATGTTAAACCATATTCTGTAGTAATATTTAATGATATCTCTACAGAACAGCAAGATAATATTGGCAATTATTTTGCTTATGGTAGACACAATAACAGTTCTTGTTTTTATTTATGTCAAACATATTCAAAAATTTCTAAACAACTGATAAGAGATAATGCTAATTATATAATTTTATTTAAACAAGATAAGACTAATCTAAAGCATATATTTAATGTTCATTGTAATGATATTGATTATGAGTTTTAAAAAAGCATGTGTATTCAATGTTGGAAAGAACAGTTTAGATTTTTAGTAATTGATAAAGAACAAGAAACTAATGATGGTAGATATAAAAAAATGTTTGAATTTTTGTTTTGCAGTATAAAAAAAAGTTTGAGTTTGTGTTGATTAAGATTTTTTTTTTTTAATTATTTCCATTTATCTTGGAAAGTTTTATAATTTACATTATTTGTATAAAATACTTCATCTAATAATTTTCTATGTTTATATAATTCATTAATACTAATATTTAAACTTTGTAATTTTGTATAATGATATGCTAGTTTTCCAAAATAATTAATTTACAAGCGTAGCTTTCACTAATCTAAAATTTTTTATAAATTTCTTTCATTGTATATTTATTTTTCATTTTAATAAATTAATAACAGTGTGGTTTCAATTTTTCAGCAAAATATTCTAACTGTAAACCTGAATAACAATTACCACAAAAAGTATTTTTTTATGTTCTAACAATAACTTGTTTGTTTTAATTATTTCACTATAGTTGTTTTCTATAGTGCCATTTTTAAAATGTATATTTTTAAAATGTTCAATATCATAATTAATGCCCGCAAGGGCATCTCCCATAAGGAGGTGACGGGTACGACGACCCCGCGGACCCTAGTCAAGATGTCCCCCGTTTCAGCGATTTTGTAAGAGTTAGCTAGAAAGTTAGGAGACAAAATCCAGCACATGTCTGTTCCCATATTGGGCGGTGTGCTGGTCAGTGTCTGTTCACCATGTTAGGTGCGACTGTATGTAAAAAGCATGACCGGTATGCAACGGGGCGCACTGGGAGTCCCTGGATAGGTCGTTATGGCTTTCCACCTGCGACCTCAAAGGGGTGATGTGAGTTCGCTCTGCCGATGTGTTAGCTTCGTTGTATATCAGTAACCAGCCGCCTTGGACCCTGGTCAGGAAGTGTTCATTGGGCGAAAGAGTAGTAGCTTTCGTTGCTCCGGGCGAGCGCCGGTCCGTCCGTGTTTTCCGGGATCGGTAAAGCGTAGGTCAGGCCTCAGGGAACTGGGGTAGGAGCATTGCCTCCGAGGGTACACCCGCTCTTGACTATTTCGGCCCGCCCCCCTGCACACGATGCGCTGGTTAAATAAAAAAGAATGGAAAAAATTATGGAAAAGAAGCAAAAAGAAGAAAAACAGCAGAAGGCCATTACTGATGGAGATATAGAGCAGAGCCCTTTCGTAAGGAAACCTCGATTGCTTCGCTCGCCACCACAAAAAGGGAATTTGCCCCTTACGAGTGGAACATTGCCGACTATAGGGAAATCAAAGACGGTCAATGAAGGAGCTGAAATGACGCCTCAAGATGTAAGAGTAACGTCAAAAGAGGTTAAAAATACTGCAAATGCGCCCAATGCGCCGTCGCATACCCCTGTAACTGCAAAGGATGCAAACACAGAACGGGAAACCACTGCATCTCCGCGATAAGAGTTTATTCTCAAAATGCGAGCTGAAGAAGAGGAAGCCGTAGAGAAATGTTTGAGAGTGCTTAGGAAGATGAAAGCAGTTATATTGAAGAGTAGAAATACTTCCACGGAAATAAAGACCGGAGTCTCAGAGCTTGACGAACTATTTGACGTCATGAAAAACTGCAGAAGAGGTTGGATTCGAGCTGAGAAAGCCGGTAAAAGTCGTCTCTTGCCGGAAACATCCACTAAAGAAGTCGGAGGTGACACCCCCGCAACTGCCCGAAAAACAGGTGTTGCCCAGGAGAGTACTCCTTTAACCGCAAAACGGAATGCACCAAGTCCTGCCGCACCCGACTCTTCGAATAAACTAAGAGTTCGAGAGCCTGAGAAATTAAGCCGGGAAAAATCTAGGCCCAATACCGTGCCAAAAGGAAGTGATGAAGCGCAAAACGATGGCGCAAGGAAGGCTAAAGCCAAACAAAAGAATAGTGAACGAATATCAAAACCAAAATCGGAGGCTGTGTTGGTAAAGCCGGTAGAGGGCCACAGTTATGCTGAAATCTTCAAAAACATCCATAAAAATACCATACCAGACGAAACCACAACGGTGAAAGGCATAAGAAGAACCAAAACTGGCGCTCTTCTACTTGAATTCGAAAAGGGGAAAACAGTTAACGCAGATTTTTTGAAACAACTAGAGGAAACCGTAAAAGCGGTCGGTTCCATTACAACTCTCAGACCAACTTCAACTGCAGAGATCAGAGACTTGGATGCCGTTACGGAGAAGAAGGAAGTTGATGACGCTGTGAGAAAAATGCTTGCTGGCACTAATGAAAATATCGATGTTAGGATCACAAAACCTAATCAGCGACAACAAGTACGGGCTTATGTTACTCTCGCTATTGAAAGCGCAGAAAAGCTGCTTAAGCAAACTAATATCAAAATCGGATGGGTTAGTGCAAGGATGAGAGCTAGCACATCTCTGAAGCGCTGCTACCGGTGCTTCGGTGTCGGACACCTTCAATCAATCTGTAAAGGACCAGACAGAAGCGGAAAAGGTATATGCATCCGATGTGGAGAAGCTGGGCACAAAATGAAAGAGTGCACCAAAGAGCCCAAATGCTGCCTATGCACTGATGCCAATCGCAGCGAGACAAAACATATGCCAGGCTCGGGCAAATGCCCGATGACAAAAGAACATGCCAAGACAAGATAAAATATGATTATACTTCAAGCAAATATGCACAGGAGTAAAAACGCAGACCTGCTAATGGAGCAGATGGTCTTAGAAAAAGGAGTTCAAGCAGTATTGATAAGCGAACAATACGCTCAATCCGAGAAAGCTTGGATCGAAGACGAGTCGGGAACTGCCGCCATCTGGCTGCCTAGGGGCACAAATTTCGTAACAATCGCGAAAGGATCAGGCGATGGTTTCGTCTACGTTCAAAACAGCCAATTCACAATGATAAGCTGTTATCTTACACCGAACGACAATATAGATGAATTCACCCGGAAACTGGAAAGTGTTGAAGACAAAGCCCTTAGTTTAGAGGGACGACTAATAATAGCGGGAGACTTCAACTCAAAAGCAACCGAATGGGGCTCGGCGACAACGAACTCAAGAGGTAGACGAGTGCTGGACATGGCAGCCAGACTAGGTTTAGTGGTACTCAACACAGGAACGACTACGTACCGAAAGCCAGGTTGTGACGGCACAACACCCGACATAACCCTAGCATCGGAAAGCATAGTCACCTTTACTAAAGACTGGAGAGTCCTGGAAGATTATAATGGGAGTGACCATCAATACATCACGTTTTGCATTGAAATGGAAAACCAAAGAGTACGTGTAAATCGAAATAAAAGTACACGCAAATGGAACATTAACAAGCTAAACCCAGCGACGCTCCTTGCAACTATTGACGAAAATAAAGCGACGATCTGTACGAATAGTACAGCAAAAACACTAGTCAAGACAACAATGCAATGCATTAAGATAGGTTGCAACGCATCTACATTGTGTAAAATAAGTACCCGGAATTTATAATTTAAACTCTCCCGGGAATACCTGACACTTCAAATTTGGTTTTTTCATGTTGGTACACATGTCCTTGAATGCACAAGCCTTATTAGAACGGGATCTATTACTTAGTGTGTTTTATTCTGCAGTCAAAGTGAGTTGATCTTTTGTTTACTTGGCGAATTTTACTATGGATTTTTGCAAAAAGAGCATCGGAAGGAGGTCTCTGAAGACATGGTTTCCCGAGCTAATACGGACCCTACGTTCATGAAACGCATAATAACTGGTGATGAGACATGGGTCTACGAGTACGATATGCAAACCAGTCAGCAATCGTCTGAATGGCGCTTCGAGAACGAGCCGTATCCAAAAAAAACACGCCAAAGCCGGTCAAAAGTGAAGGTTATGCTCACGGTTTTCTTTGATTACCAAGGCGTGGTGCACTCTGAGTTCCTTCCAGAGGGCCAAACGGTTAATAAGGAATATTATTTATCCGTTTTAAGGCGTTTACGTGAAGCCATTCGCCGTAAACGGCCCGAATTGTGGAAGGACAATTCGTGGATTCTGCACGACGACAACACGCCATCGCACCGAGCCTTGATTGTACGCGAATACAAGCCCAAAAACTTAATAAATACTATCGAACAGCCACCGTATTCGCCAGATCTCGCACCCTGTGACTTTTTTCTCTTCCCAAAACTAAAATTGCCACTTCGGGGAAGGCGTTTTGAGTCGATTGAAGACATTAAAAAAAATTCGCTAAAGGAGCTGAAGGCCATCCCGGCGCCGGCCTACCAGCGGGCCATGGATGACTGGGTTGTTCGTTGGAATATTTGTATCGGCTCAAAAGGAGCCTATTTTGAAGGCGATCCAACAAATAATGATGAATAATATGAAAAAATGTGTCTTTTTTTTAAATTCCGGGTACTTATTTTACACAATGTATGCCTAAAATAGATAAGAACAAAAAAAGAAATGCTGTATACTGGTGGACACATGAGATCGCAGAACTTAGAGATACACAGATGGACAAAAGTCACCGTCATTTAGTATCTAGAAGATTATAACATCTCCCGTGCCCATAATATAATGGAAACATGAAAAGTAGCATATTTAACAAAAACTATTATGATTTATTTAATTTCTATTTCAGTTTAAATATCTTTCTCTTACTAGCCCATTTTTGGAAAAATTAAAAATAAAATATTTTTGTCACCTTTTTGGAGGACAAAATTCACCGTCACGTCAGCTTGGCTTGCCTTTTAAAATAATTTTAACAAAAGTTTAAGCCAATCTGGCTCCTTTTTTCAGTGAGTTCGTTTAGTATGGTAGCTTTAAGACTGATCTGTATACATTCTAATATATAACGGTACTTAATTAAAAAATTTTACTGACGCGGCGTGATTGTTAAAAATGAATAAAAAAAGGAGAGAAACCACAATTGAAGAGAGAAAAATTATTTTAAATGCGCACAATCAAAGCAAGACCATTCGGGAGATATGCTCATTAGTAAATCGTCCACGCACCACTATTACTGGAATAATAAAAAGATTTAAAGATGAACCAAAGTGCAAATATTTGGCAAGGAGTGGGCGACCGCCGGCACTACCTGAACGTGAAAAGCGTGAAATAATAAAAATAGTTAAAAAAGAGCCAAAATCTCCGTCAACAGAAATTGCTGCATCGATAAAGGAAAGCACTGGTACACTTTTTCACCCACGTACTGTGCGCAGGGCGCTGAATTCCGCTGGTTATAACGCCAGAGTATGCAGAAAAAAACCACAGATCAGCAAGGTCAACCAAACGAAGCGTCTTTCCTTCGCAAAAGAGCATTTAAGCAAGGAAAGAGATTTCTGGGAAAAAGTTATCTTCTCTGATGAAAGTAAATTTTGCATATATAAATCAGACGGACGTGTTTTAACGTGGAGAAAGCAGGGCGATGCATTAGCAGAGAAGCATATACAAATAACTGTGAAACACGGTGGTGCTGGAGTCATGGTATGGGGATGCATGTCGGCGGCTGGTGTCGGAGAGCTCGTCTTTATCGATGAAATAATGGACAAAGGACTTTATTTGAATATCCTTAAATAAAATCTCCAAAAAAAGTGCTCAAAAGCTTGGCATTGAATCAGACTATTATTTTCAACATGACAATGACCCCAAGCACACCGCAGAAATAGTTCGTTTGTGGGTCTTGTACAACGCTCCCCATACCTGAAAACTCCGCCACAGTCACCTGACCTGAATCCAATAGAGCATTTATGGGATAATTTGGATCGGCGCATTCTGGAGCATCACGTTACCTAAAAAAATATGCTTAAGCAAACGCTGCTACAGGAATGGCAGAAAATAAGCCCAGATGTTACCAAAAAACTGGCTCATTCGATGCAGAAACGATTGCAAGCTGTCATCAAAAATAACGGCAAACACACATCGTACTAAAATAATATTAGCACTTAAATTGATTAAGTACTTTATTAAATGACGGTGACTTTTGTCCACCAGAAATGCACACAGCAACCATTATATGCCATTTTTTTTATAAATACTTCTTGAATTAGCCCTATGTTTCAACTGAAACAGAATTTAAATAATTAATAGTTTTCGTTAAATATACTACTTTTTATGTTTCCATTATCTTCTGGGCGCGGGAGATGTTATAATCTTCTAGATACTAAATGACGGTGACTTTTGTCCATCAGTGTATGTGCATCCATAAGCGTAGAAAGTATACTAGAGCCAGAAGATTGGGCCCGGCGATAACAGAATCCGAAGAATATAAAAAGAGCAGAAAAGAATTGAGGAAAGCTGTAAACCAAAGCAAAAAAGACAAATGGGAAGAGCTACGAAACGATCTTAACAATAACCCAAGGGGGTTGGGCTACAAAATCGTTATGAAAAAGCTAGGGGCCAAATCCCCTGCTGCTGATATGGAAACCGAAATGGTAAGCAAAATAGTCGACACACTCTTCCCAACACACTGTGCTGAGAGGGAAGAACTCGAGTATGAAACAACGGAACCTGTCCCATTCACAGAAGAAGAACTTATGGATGCTGCAAAAGCAATGAAATGCAATAAAGCACCAGGACCTGATGGCATAGTTGCAGAAATATTGAAACTATTGGCAATCGAACGCCCTTTTTTGCTGCTAAACATGTACAACGCATGCCTAAAAGAAGGAATTTTTCCAGAAATATGGAAAAAACAAAAACTAGTACTAATCAGTAAGGGAAAGGGAGACCCAACATTAGCGTCCGCTTATAGACCGTTATGTATGCTGGATAGCGAGGGAAAACTCTTTGAGAAACTGATAAAGCATAGGCTTAGCGAAGCCGTAGAGAACAGCGGCGGCACTCCGACAGGCAGCATGGTTTCAGAAGTGGCAGATCTACCTTAGGAGCCATCCAAGATGTAATAACTAGCGTAGAATATACCCAGGCAGGTAATCGCTACTCCAAACGTTTAGTATTACTAGCCACACTGGATATCAGAAATGCTTTCAACAGTTTAAGTTGGGACGACGTAATTGAGGCCTTAAAGGTAAAATTCAAGACCCCGAGTAATCTATTGAAGATTATTCGCAGCTATCTAAGCAATCGCGTGCTCTTATACGAAACGCGAGAAGGGTGTAAGACCAAACAAATAACAGCGGCCCAAGGATCAATACTCGGACCTGAACTTTGGAATATAAGCTACGATGAAATCCTTCGAATAGAGATGCCCGAGGATGTGCATTTGGTGGGATACGCAGATGACATTGCAGCTGTAATAATCGCCCGGAACACTGACGAAGCCAAAAGGAAGTTAAATCAGGTGATGATCCGAGTTCAGACATGGCTAGAAGACCATGGATTAAAGCTGGCCACAGAGAAAACAGAGCTAATCCTTCTAACGAACAGACGTATCCCATTAGAAGTAGACATACAAGTACTCGATGCCACTTTATCGACAAAAAGAGTGGTCAAGTACCTAGGAGTGCAATTAGACACAAGGCTAACCTACTGGGCGCATATAAACCATGCTGCCACAAGAGCTGCCAAAGTAAGTGGCATGTTAAGTAAGCTCATGGCAAACCTTGGAGGTCCAACGCAGAACAAGCGAAAACTTTTAATGGACACGACGAACTCGATTCTCTTATACGGATGCGAAATATGGGCAGATTCGCTAAGGGTGCAATGCCGGCGGAAAACTTTGCAATCTGTGCAACGCACCTGCGCTCTCAGAGTGGCTTCGTCATATAGAACAGTATCTGAAGCAGCGGTGTTAGGTATCAGCGGAACCATCCCTATAGATATTCTAGCACAAGAGCGCAAACGGAGATGGGAGGCAAAAAACACAGGAACCCCAGTATTACGTTTCTCCAATATTAGAGTCCAAACGCTCACACTTTGGCAAGCAAGATGGAACTCTGAACGGTATGGTAGATGGACAGCGAGACTAATACCCGATCTAAAAAAGTGGGTAGAAAGAAAGCACGGTGAGGTTAACTATTACCTCACACAGTTTTTGTCCGGACATGGGTCCTTTCGCAAGTATTTGTGGCGAATGGGTAAAGTGAGCCAACCAAACTGCATATATGGAGATACTGAGTATGATGATGCGGAGCACACCTTCTTTAAATGCGAGAGGTGGAACGTAGAGAGAACAGGTCTGCAACGAGCTATTGGTGTATTTACACCTGAAGAAATTATCGACAAAATGATGATAGACGAAGAAAAATGGAATGCCGTCTCAAATTTTGTAGAGGATATTATCCGAAAAAAGAAGCGCGAAATGGAAAGTCATGCTGAAGAGCATTGAGCATAGGTTTCTCAAAACAGGCGACCCTGGACGCAGGGTGAGTAAGTAAGTGTCCTTCTTAGGACGCCGTCTTGGCCCTCTACCACGAAGCAATGCGGAAGCAGTCCCGGGGTGGAGGGAAAACTCCAAGAGAAGAGGGGGGATATTTTTAGTGGAATCACCACACACGTAGTAGCGACGGTTACTATATGGTGCGAAGGCATTTTTAACCCAACCTCACCGCCAAAAAAAAAAAAAAAAAAAAAAAAAAAAAAATATCATAATTAATTGTAAATAGCTCACCATTTACAATTTTACTACTTAATAATTCTTCTAGTTCTAAAATAGTAAATTTTTTAACTTTTTTTGCAATATTTTTTTATCTCTATAAAGTTCATCCAGACATTTAATTAATAATTCTGATTTTATTTTTTTGCTAAAGCCCTCAATTATATAAGCTTATTTAAATTGTTTCATTTTAAAATTATTTGATTTTTTAACTCAACAAATTTATAATATTTGGCTAGATCATTGTGAAAATTTATTAATTTTTCTTCTTCATCAAATTCTAACTCCTCCATAATGCAGTTATAAACATCCATTTAAAAAATACAAAACTAATAATTATCTAAAAATTAATTATGTTGTATAGGCTAACTCACCAAAAACGTTCTTCGTATGTCCACGGTCTAGTACTAAATACTTATTGCACTTATAATCATGTGCTGATGCATAAAGCTTATTGAATATTCTAGATTAAATATTCTGCCTATCATGCAGTTTGTGATTCATATTTACTCTGTCAATGGTTTCTATTTATAGTTTGTGAGCAGTGTTGATAAGATCAACGTTTTTTTATGCAAACATGCTCACTTTATGAACGATTTCAACAGAGTTTAAATATACTACCCAACTATAATTACATTAATTCCATATGTGCTGTTTAGATGAGTTGGTTAAACGGTTGGAATTGTAAAAATGATTTTTGTTGCGAGTTCGAATCTCGAATAAACCAACGACTCTAGCGTCCCCCCTGAAAATACGCGTTAAGAATATTAAAAATTATAACCATAGTTAATTTAATATTTTTGATATTTTGACCATTCCAAGTTTAATATTTTATATTTTTTATAATTTTTATTTTAAATTATATTTCTAAGTTAAATATTTGAGTTAACGTACAGTGATATTCCAGGGGGGGCGTTAAGAATATTCAAAATTTCAACGATAGTTGGTTGGTTGGTTGGTTTAAGGGTGATCCCGCATCGGAGTGAGACATAGACCGCAAGTTGGGTCCGTTGTGTTTCCCTAAAGCTCATTATATTATATGATTTCCCCACCTAACCGAGATTTTTACTATAGATTTTGGTCCAAGATATTAATTCGTTTCGAGAATTTAATGAGAGATTCGATTTTCAGGTCCGAGAGTACTGAAAGATTGTCAATTGTTGGATAGCCTAGAAGAGCGAGTCGACTTCTGGCTAGGCCGGGACAACTGCACAGCAAATGCCTGCTCGATACTTCCTCATCTTCGACCTCGCAGTATCTGCACAGGTCGCTTTGAGGAGCCCCGAGCCGACGTGCGTGAGTGCCCAAAAGGCAGTGGCCGGTGATAAGAGATATTATATGCCTTAGTTCGTGTTTCAAAAGCCTTATAAGAGGTTTTGTCTGTTTCAGATTGTAGGATGGCCAGATTTGCTTGGTCGCAAAGCAAGTAGTTTCCACTCGCCACCTCCGATCCGCAATGCTGTGAAATTCTCAATCAATGATCATCTTACATGTTGAGAGCTGAATGTGGATTGTGGGTAAGTTACGAACATTTGATTGCGCAGCTTCAGCTCTTGCGAGCTCATCAGCTTTGCAGTTACCTTCGAATCCACTGTGACCCGGTATCCAGATAACTTGGACAGAATTCTGAACACTTATCTCGTTAAGAGATAAGAGACAGGATCGAACCACATCTGAGTGGGTATAAGAGGAGCTGAGTGCTCGAACGGCCGCTTGACTGTCAGTGAAAAAGCGGATATCCTCCAGTGATATTCTCTTTTGTAAGATAGTTTTCGCAGCATACGAGATAGCGCATACTTTCGCTTCGAATACACTACAGTAGTCGGGTAATCTAAATGATAGATTGATGTGAGGGGAATTGGAAAATATTCAAATCCCACTTTACCGTCTTGTTTTGAACCATCTGTATATATAATCAGAGGGCCATCGATTTCGGTAAGATTTGTCTTCCATTCTTCCCTGGTTGGGAGTGAACAGGAGAATAGCAAGGGTGGTGATGGAAGACTTACATGATAGTCTATGTCGGAAGAGATAACAGTGTTCCTGTTCAGTATGGCCGAATGGCCAAGATACTTTCGATATGGCATTCATGCGTGTCGTTGCTTCCGCTGCAATCGCTTTGCCAGCCAGATCGATAGGAAACAAGTGAAGCAACGTATTTAGAGCCTTAGTAGGTGTTGTACTTAAGCATCCTGTTATCAGGAGGCAGGCTGTTCTTTGGACTCGATCAATTGCGGCTACTCTACATCGTTTTTCGAGTGCTGTCTACCATACAACCACACCGTAGAAGGGCATCGGTTTGATGATCGAGGTATATATCCAATAAATGATCCGAGGTGAAAAACCCCAGGTTTTGCCTATAGCTTTCTTACAAGTATAAAGAGCTATGAAAGCTTTTTTACATCTGTTTTCAATGTCCAATTTCCAACTCAACTTCCTATCTAGAATAACTCCTAGATATTTAGCTGAATCTGATAGAAGTTATGATTCCCCTTTTAAAGTTATTGTTTGCAGTGGAGGAGATTGTTGTTTCCTATTGAAGAGAACAAGATCTGTCTTTGCTGGATTCGCATCTAGTCCGCATTCAGTGCACCATTTTGACAGAATATTGATTGAGCGTTGCATGAGCTCAGTGAGGGTATTCAGGTGTTTGTCTGACACGCAGAGAGCAATTGCAGCCTGCTTTTTCGAGATTTCAAAGCAAACTGTTTACAGCGAGATTCCAGAGAAGGGGTGGAAGTACTCCGCCTTGAGGAGTGCCTTTGACAGCGTACATTCTCATGCGGCTTAACCCAAGCTCTGAAGTGATTATTCTATTTTGGAGCATTTGTTCGGTCATCTTCCGGATGGAGTAATTAATACCCAATTTTGCAATTTCAATATTATTAAAAGCACCTTCTATGTCCATAAATGCGACAAGAGAGTACTCCTTATTGTGAAGGGAAGTTTCCACTGTTTGCACCAGTGAGTGAAGTGCCGTTTTAGTCGATTTCCCTTTAGTGTAGGCGTGTTGTGCCTCAGAGATCAACTTAGTATCAAGTTGGGTTTTGATTTGCTCATCTAAGACTTTTTCATAAGCCTTTAAGCAAAAAGAGGTTAAGCTAATGGGCCTGAAATCGGTTGGTTTGCAGTGTAAAGGTTTCCCCGTTTTTGGAATGAACACTACCTTCGATTTCTTCCACATTGTCGGAAATGTCAGGATGTGCGTTTTGCACTTCTGACAGCTTTCTTAAAGTCTTTGAAACACTGTCGATATTTTTCCCATTCGTCTGTTATTTTAGATTGGTTAAAGAGTTTCCGAGTTCGATTGCGAAGTTCTGAGATTTCAGGAGTCCACCAAAAAGGTTTATGCTTACCTCCTGGCTTACCTCAGGGGACAAGATTGTCGTGCTGCGCTTTGACACGTCTTCGTTATTATGTTGTCAGCGTTTTCGATATCGTTTTTATTTGCCATTTCAAACTTCCTGATGTCAGGAAGTCTGTTGGCGAGATGTTTTTTATATTTGATCCAATTCATACGTTTTTTGTTAAGGTACTTCATGGGTTTTGCCGTTTCGGCTTTTATAGTGAATGTTATATATTGGTGGTCGGAAAAAGAATGCTGTTTATCAACGCTCCAATCCTGCACCAGTTGTGTACATGATTCGCTAGCAAGAGTAATATCGAGTACCTCTTTTCTAGACGAGTTAAGAAACGTAGGGACATCACCTCTATTACATATATCAAGCTTATTCGCTAGAATATAATCAAAGAGTTGCTCACCTCGTGTGTTGTTGATTATAGTGCCCCAAACAATATGATGTGTATTAGCGTCTGCTCCAATAATGATGCGTTTCTGGTTCAGATGCGCCGTATTGCTAAAGGGAAAAAGAAAAGCATTAATATGTTTTCGAGTGAGAATACAAGACCGCGATCTGACGTTAGCCTCACCTTGAAACAAGGTGTAGTGCCTATCTTTCAGGCCGCATATCTTGTCGTTTGATATTCAAGGTTCTTGGATGAGAATGATGTCTTCTCTGAGGTCAGAGAGACGAATAATGAGGGCTGCTGAGGCAGCCTTAGAGTGTTGCAGATTAATCTGCAGCACAGTTAGATGAGCATTCAATGACTGTGGCGTTCGCGTCATCACCGCTATCTAAAAGTCTATCCTCGTCCGGGAGTTGAATATTGAATAAGTTTCCCACAAGTTCGCTGTTTGATTCCGAGTCGGACTCAATCGACGAAGCTTGTGAGAGAGGCTTATCGACATCCATCTCGGGAGCCGCCGTACTCTCTTCGCTGGGTGCGAGGAGATTTTTCGGCTGATAGGTCCAGATGGTAGTGGTGATGAACCCGAATGCCACAATCCCTTTGCGGTCGTCCAGTGTTTGAACTCTTTCCTGGTCCAGGAGCAGCGTGACATATCTGGAGTTTCCTGAAGGCTCTTCCACCTTAACTACCCTCCAGTTTTCGGTGGGTATGTTCTGGTTTCCGATCTTCAGTAGCTCCAGGATGGTTTCCGGATCAGATGGCTGCCGTACAGGCTGACAGAGCGTTGATCTGAGCACGTGATCAACTTTACCCTTGCTTGGAACCATCCCGCGTCAGAGCAGAAAGGAGGGTGTCGTGGGTTCTGCTTCAGAACGTCCAGGTAGCCCAACTGAAGTTTTCTCTCCACAATCTTCCAGTTTGATGGAGAGATGAAACCGTCAGGGTGGCTCTTATCCACCACCGCCATGACCAGACTATCTCTGGCAACTTCGCAGGACTTACGTAATTTTACGTCAGAGGAAGTTTTATGCTTCTTGGGGTCGGAACTAGGAGGATCCTCTGAAGACCGCTGCCGGTTAGCTGCACTCGGGTTTTCTTTGGACGTCTCATACTTTCGAAGGAATTCCCGGGCCCAATCGAGAGTTGACTTCTGTTGGTCGGACAGCTCCTCCTGAGGGGTTTTGCCAAGCCTTTCCATAAGGAGAGTGGCGCGTCTTCGATCTCTATATCGACGAAGATGAGGAGGGATAGGTTTTCTGGATACTTCTGTCCGAGTTGTTTTCCCAGTTTCTGGCAAAACAGCTTTGGTGATCCATTGGTTCTCCGCAGCCGAGTCGGTTTTGGAGGAAGTAGAAGCCACAAGGGAATGCTGTGGTGTCTCTTTGACGGTTGTGCTCTTAGTGAGCACTTCCACCCCGCCATGAGTTTGGAGGAGCACAGAGGTCTTCCGCATCGGGAAGGAATTTGTTGTTTTTGTTCTATTGTTTGTTTTGTGTTTGTTGATTTACAAATTTTTTGCGGTGCGGTCACTCAGCTGACGTGACAGCAGTCGTAACCTGGGATTTAAGTAGGGAAATAATGGGGTTCGCCACGCCAGAGCCCTATGCCGTGGTAAGTCGAATTGAAACTGGGGTGAGACAGGTGCCCCAGAGACCGCATACTAGCGACTTAGCTGACCCTAAGCCATGCATCCCTCGGCGTGTGCTGTTCCACCTTGGATTGGTAGCCTTTGATATAAGGAAGTGGCCTTCTCCCCGTGAGTCCATGTTTATTCCATTCGAATCAGCAGAGACATGACCTACTAATACGAGTGGCTCCTCGCCGTCCATCGAAGTGGATATGGGTCACTGCCAGCAATTATGGCAGTTACGGCACGCATGCAGCAACACTGCACAGCATGTTGTTCCCCCTGTCATAGTTGTTGGTTGACGAGAACTAGGCTGGTTCGCGAGTAGGCTTTTATCAAGGCTATGACCTACTTAACCACAGAAGATAACTGTGGCGTACCCTATTCACCACCTGGGACGCGCCGCAATAGGTGCCCAACCAAAGGGTCAACGATAGTTAATTTAATATTTTTGATATTTTGACTATTCCAGGTTTAATATTTTTATATTTTTTATAATTTTTATTTTAAATTATATTTCTAAGTTAAATATTTGAGTTTACGTACAGTGATATTCCAGGTGGGGCCGATTTTACCGGCGATGTCAAAAATTCTATTAATAATACATTTCATTTTAAATATGTGAGTTAACGTACAGCGATATTCCATGAATATACGCCTTAAGAATATTCAAAATTTCATTGATAGTTTAGATTTTAAAAATTAAATTCAATTTTTTGAGTTGGGTCAATGAATGACAAAAAATGTTAAAATTTTGAGTTACATATTTAAAAAATAAACTAACATGAAAAATGTTAAAATTTTGAGTTACATATTTAAAAAATAAACTAAAATGAAAAATTTTAAGATTTTGAGTTAATGAAGTTAAAAAAAATCAACTAAACTGAAAAAAAATGTTAAAATTTGGAGTTAAATATTTAAAAAATTAACTGAAATGAAAAATCTTAAAATTTTGACAAAAGATGTTAAAATTTTGTCATTACGCTGTAACCTGGGAAATTCATACTACTCTCGTGCTAACCGGCGCCAATTAGACACACCAAGTGAAGCCAACTCCTTCTCCACCTGATCTTTCCAGCGCAGAGGAGGCCTTCCTCTTCCTCTGCTACCACCAGCTAGTACCGCATTGAATACTTTCAGAGCCGGAGTGTTTATATCTATTCGGACAACATGACCTAGCCAACCTAGCCGCTGGATCTTTATTCGCTGCGCTATGTCTATGTCGTTGTAAAGCTCATACAGCTCATCGCTCTATCGTCTGCGATATTCGCCGTTGCCAACGTGCAAAAGTCCAAAAATCTTACGCAGAATCTTTCTCTCGAACACTCCAAGCTTCGCTTCATCGGATATTGTCATCGTCCAAGCTTCTGCGCCATACGTTAGGACGGGCATGATGAGAGTCTTGTAGAGTGTTAGTTTTGTTCGTCGAGAGAGGACTTTACTGCTCAGTTGCCTACTTAGTCCAAAGTAGCACTTGTTGGCAAGACAGATTCTACGTTGGATTTCTAGGTTAACATTGTTATCGGTGTTAAGGCTGGTTCCTAAATAAACGAAGTCTTTTACAACTTCGAAATCATAACTGCCAATAGTGACGTGGGTGGCGATACGCGAGTGCACAGACGGTTTGTTTGATCACAGGAGGTACTTCGTTTTGACCTCGTTGACCACTAACCCATTCGCTTTGGCTCTTTATTCGGTTTGGAAAAAGCAGAACTAACAGCGCGGTTGTTAAAGCCGATGATGTCAATATCATCTAATTCTAAATTCTGACGGCGCTGATGGTTTTGAGCAACGTCATCTTGCATAGCCGTATTAGTTTTGCGGATATACCGAATTCAGACATCGCGGCATAGAGGCAACTCCTTTTCGTACTTTTGAATGCAGCTTTGAAGTCGACGAAAATATGATGTGTGTCGATTCTCCTTTCATGGGGTTTTTCATGATTTGGTGTATTGTGAATATCTGGTCGATGGCGGACTTTCCAGGTCTAAAGACCCACTGATAAGGTCCAATCAGTTGGTTGATGGTGGGTTACAGCCGTTCACACAATACGCTCGCTAGAGCTTTATAGGCGATATTGAGAAGACTGATTCCGCGATAACTGGTACAGATTGTAGGATCAGTCTTCTTATGGATTGGGCAGAGCACACTTAAATTCGAATCGGCAGGTATTTTTAAAGGGCGGGTCCAAAGCGCACAACCAGTTATCCTGGCACACTTCGCCGAAGTATAAAGCCACTCCCAAAAAAATCAAACGTACATTAAACTTACCATTGCTTAATGTCAAACATACTCTACAAACTCTCGCATACTAGAAATACAGTTTCGTGTGTTGAAACTTGCGCCGGGAATAGCGGTACTTTTAACTGTATCATTTAAGCTGCGGCGTGAGTTCTCTGTATGTGTTTTTTTTCTTTTGCATTAAGCTGGGCACAGGCGGAAAACTAATCCAGGTAAGCGGTTGAAATTTCAACAGATTCATGCGTGTGTGGCGCAGTGTGCAAACCGATCGAGAATTGACAAACCTTTTGGTCAACTTGCAATCGGTTGCGTTCGCCACACAGAGTTTTCCTTTGGGTTTTGCGATTGGTTGCGTGTGTGCGACCCGAACTTGACGATTTTTCTCATTTTTTTTGAAAATTTTTAATGTGCACGTGAGCGGACAGTTGGGGGACCGAAAAAAGCGAATTTTCCAAAATTTTTTCTGAGAAGGTCTTTAAATTGATTGATTTAAAAATATTATGTTATCTTTTAGCTATATTTGAAGACTTAGCATTAGTAAAAATATTTATTTGGAAAGATGTTACAACTGCTCTCCGGCAGCTCCTCTCAAAAACGACGTTTTGCGGAGACCACTATATCTCTGAACTGGATCCTCTGAAATCAAAAAACCAAATAGTTTTCGCTAAAGTAATGTTAAATCTAGTACCTAATCGAAGGAGAAAGCAAAATAAATTTTTTTCACAAATTGGCGGTTTCTAAAAAAAAACGATTTTTGATCAAAATTTCGGCCTTAACACTTATAACGAAACATGATTTTTGTGACACTAAGCGAAACATAAGGTAATTTTGACCGAAATCGTTACTTTTTATGTTTTTTTTATTGTTATGTTTTTTTTTCAGTTAAAATGAGGTAAATAATAAGGTACTACAATAATTATTAAGCATTTACAATCAAAAAAAGTTTTTATTTTACATAATTGACATGTCAATCATTAAAAAAAACATGAAACTGAAATTAACGAAACCTATAAAGCTTGAATACAAATTATAAATTGAAGCATATTGTAGAAACTCAGTCTAATCATGTGAACGACATAACATTTTTACATATTACTGTACTTTACTCACTTTTCAACAAATCTTTCACAAAGCGGCACATTCAAAGCAGGACCGGATTTGACAGCTACCGCAGATTGGCACATTGCATCTGAAGCACTTGTGTTGTGTCTTCCTGTCACTGCTTGGCGGACATTTCCCACAGGTTTTCCGCTTCTCCAATCGGTCGGTAAGAGCACCTGCAGCTGGTAGAGGATCTGGATTATCACCGAGGATCTTCTTGATGTCAACAGTCAAGTCCCGTGGAAGATTTACCACACCTTCAAGCCTCTTCTGAAGATGCGGAACAATCAGCTCATGGGCTAAACGCTTTGTGAACTCAAATCTGGTTGTCATCTGAGTGCCGGAGTAGCTCATATACACAATGAAACTGTTGACATTGGCAATGTTCACTAGGCGATAAAACATTGCAAGCGGCCATCTTCTAGTTTTTCGGCTGGAAGTAAACACTGCACACTTCATGTCCAGTACATCTACCCCTGACTTTGTTTCATTGTAGAAACTAATCACCTCAGGTTTCTTCTTGTTCTGATTTGTTTCAATGGAATGGTGAAACGTAGATATGAGACAAACTGATCTGTTCTGTTTTGGCACAAAAGATAAGAGTGTCATTTCTCCTCGAAAGCCATACAGTGTAGAGGCAGCAGGCCGTCTTCGACAGGCTTGAAACTCTTCAGGGATAGTTCTTTTGTCCTTTCTGACAGTGCCCACGTATGTCAGTTTCATTTTTCCAAGTTGCTCCACACCATCCAACGAGGTAAACCAATTATCGGCGGTAACATTGCGTTTGCTGCCTTCAATAACTTTACATAATCTTGTAAGAGATTGAACAGCTACCGGCATCTCTTGTTCCTTTTCACTCAATCCTTCGCCATCGCTGTTTTTACCAGTATAGATGTAGGCATTCACTAGATATGACGTCTTGGCGTCTGTCAGACACATCACCTTTATGCCATATTTTTTAGGTTTTTTAGGCATGTAGACTCGGAATGCACAACGCCCTCGGAAGGGAACCAACATCTCATCTACTGTTACAAACTCAGATGGGCTGTAAGCTGCCTGGCTATTTGAAATGATTTTGTAAAATATTTCGGAAATAGCAGCAGCTTTATCATCATTTCTTCTTTGGGCACGTGTTTGTGCATCATCAAATCGCAACGATCCCATGAGTATCTCATAGCGCTTTTCAGACATCGTCGCACGAAATATTGGGCGACTGCATTCATCTTTAGTGAAAAGGGATTCCATTTTCTCATCATTTGATCTAAGAACCGATGCCAGTAGTAGCAAGCCAATGAGAGCTTGAATTTCTTCCATGTCAGTGTCTCGGTAGTTGCTTTGATTAGTATTTGCTGAAAGATTCAACCGAACACTTGCCAACTTGATGTTAGTATGTGTAACTATTTTCGAAATGATATCGTCATCAAAAAATAGTTTCCAGACTTCTTTCTTTTCAGGATTGTTGCCTAAAGATCTTGCAGTTGGTCTCATTGCTGGTAGTCTAGTCAAAATAATATTTCTGGCTGGAGTTCGTAAATTTCTTGGAGGTGGGTCACTTTTCCATGCATTTGGAGGCCCGGTTTCATTTTTTTTCATTCGCTCCAAAAAGTACTCAGGAAGATGATCAATTCCTTCAGCAACTGCATTTATTATGTTGTCCACATTATTATGTAGATTCACAATATCATCTTCTTCACTTTCTGAAGAACTAGGTGTTCCTGGTATGACTTGGTCCTCGTGGTCTGAGATGACAAAGTCCGGATCGGCATCTGAATCGTCGATCACGCTGAAATCACTATCGTTATCACTGTCTGCATTAGCCATCAACCTTTGAATCCGATCACCAAAGTCCGGGTCAGTAGGCCGTACACTTCTACTGAAATCACGACTAGCCATTTTATGATAAAAGTGTGAAATGTTACAGTTTATAACTAAAAAAGTATAGTCACCAGCGGGTAAGCGAAACACACGGTAAATCTGACCGACCGAAATCGAACTTGGGATGTGCACAAGACAATAGCGTCACGCCAACTAAATGAAAACCTGTTCAGTGGCGATGGTAGGGGGAGGGAGGAAGGTAGGAGGAGGGGCAGCTGTCAAGGTCAAGCAGTTTAGCCACTATTCCAGCACGAAATTCACTATCGGTCATTTTGACCGATGTTTCGTTATGAGTGTTAAATTGTTAAAAAAACATATTTATAGGTGAGAAAAAATCTTCTATTAATTACTGAAAAATATATTTAAGAAGCTCGGGTTAAAATTTGAGACTAATCGGTTCAGCCGTTTTCGAATAATGTTGGTCACCGACTTTGAAAACACCATTTTGAGGCTAACGCGTTTAAAGTTTGAAAAGCACTTTACATACTGTAATTTGTTTTGTTTTGCGTGTAACCTCGAAAATATTCGACGAAACGATATTAAGTTTTCTGTGTGTATTCTTAAGTACATGTACATAAGAAATAAAAAATAAAAAAAACCGATTTTTTGAAAATTCGAACTGCATATAACCCCTTAAGCAAAACATTTATTAAGGCAAGCCCATAGTTGTTGTTTTTGTTGTTGTTGTTGTAGCAGTAATAAAGGGTTTTCCAATAAGAGGTGTTATTCTGATAAAAGATCAATGGTTTCGTTGATTGTGTGGCACGTAGCACCGTCTTGTTGAAAATAAACGTTGTCCAGACCAATACCATCCAATTCCGGCCATAAAAAATCGTTAATCATCTCTCGATAGCGCAATCCATTCACCGTAACTGTTCTCCAGCTTCATTTTCGAAAAAGTAAGGTCCAATGACTCTGCCGGGCCATAAACCGCACCAGTCATACGTTGAGGATAGAAAGGCTTTTAACAATTTTCTGAGCCACAGATCCGAAAATTTTGCTTGTTGAGTCACCGAGGTGGAAATGGCCCTCGTCACTCCAGATAAATTTTTGATGGAATTCCGGATCATTTTCATGCATTTGGAGAAATGGACAAACCTGGGATTTCTTTAACACTTTCGGCTACAACAGAAGTATTTTCGACTGTTATTGAGCTACGTGCACGAGTTTAACCTGCTACAATATCCAGAACGTAATTGTGTCACTGTTACGCGGGTCGTATGGGGAAGCTGAAGCCCTTTATTTTCTGTAGTTGGTGGTTGGACTCCGATTAGGGCGGTCGGCAGACGGAAGGAGTTGGCGGTCTCCCGATGAATGTCGTTTATTGTCTGTTTAAACACTGTCTGGCCTAGTAAATGGCTATTCGTTTTGTCCTGTATCTCGTCGGCGTGGTTTAATAGGTGTCTCCTGACGTGCCTAGAAGGCGGCTCTGGCTTAAGCATGTGTCTGCAAGGTTTAACCTGCAATAGCACTCTAATAGGAACTGCTTACTGAGCAGTTTATAGGTGGTAAAAGGGTCGCCGTGGACTCAGTGGAGGCAATTTAGATATTCCCCGCAGTGAAAAAGCGGGAACACCTTGCTTAATCTTCGTCTCTTGGATGTTTGGTCTCGAAAAATCACTGACGAGGGACGACCGCTCAAATAATTGGCGGACCACCTCTTCAGCCCTGGCGGGAATGTTGACTGATAAATATCTCCTTGTAACGTGGAATGGCTGACAGTGTCTTTAAGGCCAACGCTACTATGACAGTCCTCTCGCAGGGATAGTTTTGGTTGAGCCCGCTTTTAATCTGCGTGCTTATGACGGGGAGTGCTGTGGTGATGCTGTGCACTCGTCGAAAACCATGCTGATGTGGGGCTGGTGCCAGGTGTTTCGTGAAAAGTGGGAGTGGGAGGGCTTCAAGTGTCTACACTAGTGGAAAGGAGAGTTATCCGCCGATAAGATTACCTTGAAACCCTTGGTTGAGGGGTTTCCCAGGTTGCAGTAGCGGGACAACTCTCTCTGATTTCCACTTGTCAGGAATAATGAGAGTGGGCAAGGACAGATTAAAAGCACTTGTGAGAAGTCCTGCTCTCAATGGATCCAGGTGCTTCAGCATCAGTATGTTTAGTCCGTCAGGGCCAATGGATATTTTGGATTTATTGATGTCCCCCTGAAATTCTTCTCAGGAGAAAGCAAAAGGCGCACTGTCGCTCGTCAGTTTGTGCAGCTGTCTGGTAGCTCGACACTTGGATCTGTTGGCCGGAGGATGCAGTGGGAAAAGTCGGCTAAAAAAACTCGCGCATCTCTTCGGATTCGACGAAGTGCAACCGTTGTTGGTCATAGCCACCTTATCGATGTGCTTCCCTGGGTTTGACAAGGAGCTTATGGTGGACCAGAGCTTACTCACACCAGTGGTGAAGTTGAAGATCTTCAAGTGCTCAACCCATTTGGTTCGCTTGTTTTGATTTACCAGTTGCCGGATCTCCGAATTGAGATCCCTTATACCGGGATCCCCGGGATCGACCTGGCATAAGTGAACACGCTCGTTTGCTAAACTTGCTGCTTCGGCTGGGAAGTTAGGGCTTATTTCCTTGAGCCTGCCAGCACGGTGAGGCGAGCCGCAGCAGCTGTGAGCAACTTGCGGAATGCGCGTTCGCCTGCGCGCACATAGGTGGGGATGAGAAGAGTGGCGAAAGTGTCCTCGGTGAATTCCGCGAAACCGGCCCAATTAGCTTTGTTAAAGTTAATATAGGAGCGGTAGTTCGCGGAACAAAGTGGGCAGGTCTCCCAATCGAGGCGATAATGGGCAAGTGGTCTGATGCAAGCGATAGCATAGGTCGCCAGGTTATGCTATTAATCAGACCAGCGCTAGCAATTGTTATGCACGGCGAGCTGCTGCAATTGCCCACTACCCTGGTGGGGTCGTCGTCGTTCACAGTGCTGAATGTTGAATCATCTATCTGCTCTGCTAATAGATGTCCCCTACGATCGTTTGGCCTACTTCTGGCAGCCCGCCATTTCGCCTATCAGCTGTTCATCATCCCGTTATGTGTGAATGCTAGCAAGTTTTTAAACGAGCTCATGGGCGCGCTCTCACTCAAAAAGAAAGAGCTACGCGTCTTATTATGTATGGTCATTATCATAGAAGACTAGATACGAAACTCCTTTTTTCGTTAGAGCGCTGAAAAGTGTGCATTTTTTATAACATTCGCCAGTATTGCCACACCGGAAGAAACATTGAATGCGTATTTTTTAAATAAAAATTGAGATTTTTAATTTCCTCATCGCCATTGAGGTTAGTATTTAGTGCGCCGTTGCCCAGTAGGCTTACATATATCACCTACATAAAATAAAAATAAGCACAATCAGCATAAAATAAATAAATAAGATAAAAAATCAAACATTGATGCTTAAATGAAATTATTCTAAATTGAAATAGAAATGCTATATAATATCATAATAATAAAGTAAGGAACACGAAAAAGTATAAATAAATACACACTAATAAGAATAACGCTAAAGCAGATAACCTTTAATTTTTTATCACTTAAAAATAGTTCAGTAATAGATAAGTATGTTTGTAAAATATTTCAAACTCAAATTCAATTCCCTTACCTACGTTTTTCAACCATAAAATACTTACATATATACAAATTTACAGACATAAACCAGCACACAGTTTTCAATAAAATTACATGTATGTAAAATGTATTCATATATGTACACAAGACGAATTAAAAGTTGAAGCCGAAAAGGATATAAAAAGCTTTGGGAAATTCCGCAAACTCCCTTCAATTTAAATTATTATGTTCCAGTTAAATTAATTTTAAGACAAATATTTATAAACATTTCAATCGCGTCTTTTCGCCATTAAGCAAAAACGAACTGTTTTCGTAAGTTATTTCTGGCGCGTTTCTTCTGGCAGCCCGCCATTTCGCCTATCAGCTGTTCATCATCCATAATGTGTGAATCAAGGTGGATTTAATAAGGTGACAGCATTCACCCAGCTGAATTTTTCGCCGTAGGTATGGCTTATGTCAAAATGATATGCTTTGTTTGTATGTATTGGTATGTCTACATTCGTATGTTTACATTTGCTTGCTGATTTTGACATTATGCTTGCACCAAACGCAACAACAAATACATGTAGGGTTTTACTTATATGGGTTTGCTGTCACCTGTAATAAATTCGCCTTGGTGTGAATGCTGCAAAGTTTTGAAACGAGCTCATGGGCGCGCTCTCCCTTAAAATAAAAGTGTCACGCATCTTAATATCTATGGTCATTATTGTGAATACATAGCAGAGAACGTTCTCTGTATATAGTGTGCACCCGCTCTGTGCGCTAAAGTTATCCTGTCTGCTGTTTTGGATGAAGAAGTTAGGCAATAAAAAAGTAGTTTAAATGTCTTTTCGTTTCAGTTTCATTTATTTGTCTTATTTAAGATACCTTTTGCTGTTGATTTTGCTCTTGTCGTAAGTAATAGGATATCGTCCTAAGTATATCCTGCTATCCTCCAAAATACATGTATGCTCAAATATACAATTATTTTACGCTGTTCTAATTTTTTTGTTTCGATTTAGTCTTGCTTATTGAAATCTTCTTCGCGTCTAATTTTTTGTGCTTACAATTTATTTCTTAATACAAATTTGACTTATGGAATAGTAAAATCTAAAAATGTTTACTATGCATTACTATTATTATTATTATTATTTTTTTTTTAATTTTCTTACATAAGACAAGAGCAAGTGCACAACTAAACAAGTTTTTAAATAATTATAACGTAATCAGTGACGTTTTACTATACAAATATTTAATTGAATATATGACAACTATAGCAAAAAGTGAATACTTTAAAAATTGTTTGCCCTTCACTTGTCGCAAACAAATGCCTTTTTAGAGTAGAACAAAAAACATAAATTACTCAAAAAGTTTTAAAAATTCTCCTTTGTTTACGAGTTGCTTTTGATTTTATAATTACATATATATTATATGCACATTTAATAGCATCGAAAAGAACAGACTCTGAATTTCATGACCTTTTTTTGTATGTATAAGTATAGGCTTTTTCAGTAAGAGCGCTTCAACTTTTGACCTTTTTTGAATAAAACACAAACGGTTTGATTTTTTTAACTAATTTTTTTTTTATTATCGAGTTTGAACATATACATTTAAGTATGAAATTCGATTTCTTTTGCATGACCACCGCGTGCACGTTTTACGAAGTCCAATCGTTGAACCCAATTTTCGGCCACTCTTTTGCATAAATCGGCCGAAATTCCAGCAATTTCGCTTTCAATATTGGCTCTGAGCTCACAAATCGTCGCCGGCTTGTTACTGTAGACCAATGACTTCACATAACCCCAAAACGGGACGGCTTGTTAAATGGACCGTAAAATGGCCGTAATGCTCTTAAAGTAGCAGCAACAGAACGATTATTTTCATAAAAAATTTGCACGATTTGCAATTGTTGCTCAAGTGTGTAGCGTTCCATGATGAAATGTATACTAATGAAGTTTACAAATGACAAGCGAAAAATAAAAAATATTGCGTCGTTCGCCCTCCCTATCGGAAAAAAGTTGAAGCGCACCTATTGAATAACCCTATATAATGTCGAGTTTTCTTTATTATTTGCCGCCATAATTTGTAGAATATAATGAATGATTATTATTTCCTCTGTATTTTTCTTCTGCCTTTGTTGCCACAAATTCTTAGCTTTCTTCCATAATTTATTTTTCATATATTTCTTTTATTACATTTTTTATTTTGCTATAGAATATTCGAAGACTCACGCATTTCATTTCATGGCCACATTTTTTCGAATCGTGCCAATTTAGCAATTTCTATTGTATGAGAATTATTTGGTGAAGTTTATGCTTTTGCCAAATTAAATTTAATGTCATGAATTATTTTCATAAAAATTTGGCATTACACAATTAAAATAAAATGATTACTAAATGGGTCACTTGTATTTTAAATATAATAGGTACATGCCTCGGCAGTGCGTAAGTTCAAACCTCCGTGCATGAAACACCAAAACGATAGAAAAACTTTTTTCTAATAGCGGTTACCCCTGGGCAGGAAATGGTAAGCCTCCGAGTGTATTTCTGCCATGAAAATTATCCTCATAAATAACATATCCCGTTCGGAGTCGCCTAAAAGCTGTAGGCCCCTCAATTCGTGGGACAACATCAAGACGCACACCACATAAACAGAACGAATAGCTCGGCCATGGACCCAAATGGGTGCCAAAATGGGTGCCATATATATATATATATTACATATGGTGATCAGATTGGGTACTTTTTCCCATTCAGGTTTTTTTGACAGATCACGCGTGATTACTGTCAAACTAAGAATATATGTAATTTTTTTTGAGTATTCATTGATATTTCGTCATGGAAAGACTTACGTCCCATCAAAGTTTGCAAATCGTACAATTATATTACAGAAATTGACGCTCTGTGAAGTGTTCATCGCGGCAAGTCATCAATTTTGTTCAGCGGTGATGCCCATTTTTGGCTTAATGGCTACATCAATAACCAAATTGTCTGTATTTGAGCTGAAGCGCAACCCGAAGCCATTCAAGAACAGCCATTACTTCTCTATTAGCTCCATGATAAACGATTTTTTAATGCCAAAATTAAACCCTACGATCTCCCCAACATTTGGTTCCAACAAGACAGAGCTACTCGCCGTACAGCCCGTGAAACAATGGAATTACTGCGTCGTCGTTTCGGTGAGCAATTTATCTCTCGTCTCGGACCAGTGGATTGACCACTAAGATAATGTAATATCTTACCTTAAGACTTTTATTTGTGGGGGTATATTAAATGCTTGGTGGATAAACCAGTTTCGATTGAGGCATTGGAAGCCAACATTACTAAAGTTATTAACGAAATACCGACCGGATGTCCTCCAGCGAGTCATTCAAAATTTGTGTTTATGGTCGAAAAGGCCATTGGAAATCAATTTGAATTTTCGTTCTTTTATTTCAATTTAAAACCCGATACCTTAAAGTTGATCACCCTTTACATACATGTTTGAAACTACATAAACATCTCCAGTTGTAATAAACCTTTACCAACACTGCTAGAATATTTGTTCATAGTTTTAACAAATGTTGCGGACAAAAATGTTGCATTAAAAACAAGTAACAATTATTACTCGAGATTATACACACAATATTTATCATATTCAGATGTAAAAAGTAAATATTATATAATTAGGGAACTCCTTAAACGCAAAAAGTGGAAAGCTTGAAAATCTTGAAAGTTTTTGATTCTGTTTTTGAGAATGCACCTTCAGAAACCTCGTAAGCAGTGGCGAAATTCAAAAATTCCACTGCTTAGTCGAGCTTCTTTGTATAATACCGTGCGTCGTATAATATATACTCGTATATATATATAATTGGCGCGTACACCCTTTTTGGGTGTTTGGCTGAGTTCCTCCTTCTATTTGTGGTGTGCGTTTCGATGTTGTTCCACAAATGGAGGGACCTACAGTTTCAAGCCGACTCCGAACGGCAGTTATTTTTATGAGGAGCTTTTTCAAGGCAGAAATACACTCGGAGGTTTGCCATTGCCTGCCGAGGGGCAACCGCTATTAGAAAAATGTTTTTATTCATTTTGGTTTCACCGAGACTCGAACCAACGTTCTATCTGTGAATTCCGAATGGTAATCTCGCACCAACCCATTCGGCTACGGCGGCCGCCAAAATTATAGTTTGCCAAAAATTGCCCAATAGACGTTATTGTAAATTCCAGATCGTTGTAGAGTGTTAGTTTTGTTCGTCGAGAGAGGACTTTACTCACGCACCAACCCATTCGGCTACGGCGGCCACGTTTATAAGCTGAACTAGATAATGATATTGGAGTATATGCCCTGGCGCTATTTGGCGGCGCTTTGGATTTGGCGTTTTTTCTTTTAATTGATAAATGAGCTAATTTTTTGTTTTACTTCTTTGTGCAAGCTGTTTTCAGCTAGAGTTGCTTGATTTAATTTTTTAATTGGTTTTCTTGCTTTTTGTTTTGTGTTAGCTAGTTCGTAGAACATTAGGATGCATAGGTAATCACCCGAAAAGCTCAATTCGTACGGTTTTCTACATTTTTTTTCGAGGGTGGAAAAATTTCAAGATTTCGATGTTTTTGAATCATATTCACGTGTAAGGAAATCCCAAAAGTTGGAAAAGTCAGAAATGTTTTTCCTCCGATTGAGAGATTTCACTAACTAATGAATAATATTTTCTACAGTTGGATATGATTATATCACGACTACATACCACATTTAAGTGAGTTTATGCACTATATCTCTAAAACCACTTTAATAAATAATACCAAACTTTATGGATACATTAGAGTTTTTCTAACGGAGCATGATTTCGAATCCTATTACTTACAAAATTTCGAATCCTATTACCTACAAAATTTGAAACTTTGCGTTATATAGTCTTTGTTGTAGTATGAACTTTATTTTTACATATTTTTTAATTAAATTAAAAAGCATTGGCACACTCGAAAAATCAAAGTCCTCAGTGCTATAACTTTTCTTCTAATGAAAGTATAAAAAATAGAAAACGGTATTTTCTAAATGTATTTATTTATTACGTATCTAAACAAAAAAAAAATATTATAGATATAGGTTAACAAGCTCAACCTTTGAAAGTAAAATAAGGCAAAAATTCACATCAAAAAAGTATTGGCACATTCTTTATGTTAACTTATGCTTTTGGCGTGGTAACGGTAAGCTCCTGTTATTTTCACTCTTGCTTTTTACTTATTCGTACGTTTTAGGAATTGCATACGGTCGCAATCACTTTTGATCGCGATTTCAACGGACATAGACCAAAATGGGCCGTGGTGCTGAAATTTCACTAGAACTACGTCAATTAACGATAAAACTGTACTTTGAAAAACATAGCGAAATTGGCAAACTTGTCGATAAATCATGGTGCAACGTTCGAAACATCGTTATGCATTATTGCAATACTGGCAAAATAGCTCCAGATCTGGCCGCCTCGTGACTCAGTCTAATAGATAACCCATAAAGTATTAGCGCGTTACAGCTGCAATGGAGGAAGCTGATTACGCTACCTGTGCAAACTCTTTCTTGATGAGAATTTCTGCCTTATTTTACCTTCCAAGGTTCAGCTTGAAATCCTAAGTCGAGATAAATTTTTTTTTGTTCATATATGTACGTAATGTTTTCCAAATATTTATCATGTTCGGACGTGTTAACACCTCGCTCTCGAGTGCAATCTCCTTAAAGTGGTAAATCTTCAATTTAAACAATCCTTACTTCGCGAAATAGACGATTTAACTTGCTAAACACAACTTAGTATTGCTATTTATAAAAAACAAAAACAAAACACAACAAACATAAGTAAAATAAACAATATAAAAAAAACGATATATACAAAATTAGAATCCCGTAGAAGCGCACTCCACCGCGTGAAGGGAGTATACCGCTATCTACCGCGCAAACAACAAATCCGAATCAGTGCTCAACTTACTCTGGTAAAACAGAAATAGAAACAAAAGAAACTATGGCTAAAATAAGATAATAAACAATTCCGCTATCGTGGAGTGATCAATGTAATGCTGAAAACAGTGAACGACGTACGCAGTCCCCTACCGAAGCCTCTTACGAGCACAAAAACACATCCCGTGAGAACAACTGCATTCTTTTAATTACATACTTACACAATACATCGGTTTGTGTGTGTATGTGTTTGGTTGTATCAGTTAATGCAACATTTATTCCTATTTCAATATTAGTCAGCATATTCATATTTCAATATTTAGTTATTTCATATCAGTTATCCTATTTCAATATTTAGTCAGCATATTTCATGACTGCTTACATTGCAGCTAAATGCTTATAACTCATTTATGCTTACTTTACTGTGCCAAATAATAAGAAATGCTAATCAATAAATAAACATGTAAACCAGCATAAGAAATGCTGATCAATAAATAAATATGTAAACCAGCATAAGAAATGCTGATCAACAAATAAATATGTAAACCAGCATAAGAAATGCTGATCAACAAATAAACGTGTAAACCAGCATAAGAAATGCTGATCAACAAATAAATATGTAAACCAGCTTAAGACTATTTATAAGAGGCATCGTAATTTTAAGAGTTCAGTGTAAAAGGAGAATTGAACGAATAAAGAGCTCAGTTCTGAAATATGTTTTAATAAACTAAAATAAATTTATAATTTATTAACTTATCTACACAATGCTGCCGTTGATATTTTTGCTTACACACTTTTTCACACTTCCGCGTTATCAGTTACAATTTTTCATTGTTTAATAATCCAAAGCCAAAAACCAACAAATGCAAATAGTTCATTTATCTATAATTGACATTATTCAACAGTGTTTTTAAGTTATTTTAATAAAAATTATAATTTTTCAAAGTTTATTTTGTAAATGATTTCGAAATGTACTGCTTGGCAACACTGTGTGGTGATAGAGCAATCAGCTGACAGGGTTCTACGGGAATTTTGAAATATCGTGAAATAAAATCTACGGTACTACGATACGGAAGGAAGGAATTTTTCATTTACATGGGGTTCTCATTAGTTTGATCGTAACAGCTGACAGGGGACTGCGTTTATTTGTTTGTTTGTTAACAGTAATAGTAGCCCCGCCAGTGTCGGGCACATCACCGGTCATCTTCGTCTAGCTCATCTAGAGGTAGGCCCAGGAAACATGCTGTTTCGACGAGTTGGGTCGAGAGGGAGAGGGGTGTTAGATGATTCGGTTTTATTGGGCATGTGAAAAGGTGTTAGTGGCGTGCGGGGTACCTTCACATGCCGGACATATGTTTGGTATGTCGGGGTCGCTTCTGGATAAGTAGGAGTTTAACGTGCTACAATATCCAGAACGTAATTGTGCCAGTGTTACACGTGTCTCACGAGGAAGCTGAAGTTCTTCATCTGCTATAGGTGGTGGTTGGAATCCGATTACGGCATTCACAGGACGGGAGCTTAAGAAGGTGGGGACGGTCTCCCGGTGAATGTCGTTTATTGACTGTCATAACACTGTCGACCGCCGTAGCCGAATGGGTTGGTGCGTGACTACCATTCGGAATTCACAGAGAGAACGTGGGTTCGAATCTCGGTGAAACACCTAAATTAAGAAAAACATTTTTCTAATAGCGATCGCCTCTCTGCAGGCAATAACAAACCTCCGAGTGTATTTCTGCCATGAAAATGCTCCTCATAAAAATATCTGCCGTTCGGAGTCGGCTTGAAACTGTAGGTTCCTCCATTTGTGGAACAACATCAAGACGCACACCACAAATAGAAGGAGGAGCTCGGCCAAACAAACAAAAAAAGTGTACGCGCCTATTATATATGTATATATAAACACTGTCAGGTCCAGTAGATTTCTGTCGGTTTTGTCCTGGATTTCGTCAGCGTAGTTTAAGAGATGTCTCCTGACGTGCCTGGGAGGCGGCTCAGGCTCAAGCAGGTGTCTGCAGGGGTGAAACCTGCGGTAACATCCCAGCAGGAACTGCTTGCTGAGCAGTTTGTTATGCTCCATTACTGGAAGCATTTGTGCCTCGTTGTGAAGGTGTTGAACCGGGGAAATCAGAAGGCAACCGGTCGCTGTCCGAATGGCAACATTTTGGCATGTCTGTAGCTTTATCCATGCGTGCTACTAGTTTCAGGCGACCAGACAGGCGCTGGATAATTCAGAACCGGCCGACCAAATGCCTTAAATGTCGATAGCAACAGTTCTTTGTCTTTGCCCCAAGTGCTGACGGCAAGCGATTTGAGGACCTTGTTGCGGTTTACGTCGTTCACTGTTTTCAGCATAAAACACCAATAGCGTTAACGGCTAATCACCATCACGAAAGAATCCGGTAATTAAGACTACTTTGGCGCCCTACAACTATTCGCAAAAGACAGCAGTAACATCATGCACGACAGCAACAGGTATTCACTACTCCATTATCACTACATCAGCAACAGCTCTAAGCTCAACAACAAAAACAACTTCATCCACTTCTGCTAAACCAATCCATGCACCTTCAACTCTCTTTCAAACCTCAACACGCAGTGCTGAATGTAGCGCTCCAACTACACTGTCGCATCGTCATCAACAGCAACACATCATACAAGAATGCAAATGCAAAACGAAAAAAAGGACTTTGCGCAATCACAGTTAAAGAGAAACCGAGATAAGCAATCACCAAACAAACTCGAACTCTCAAATAATAACAAAAAACAAAAGAACAAAATGCAAAGCTTTACACAAACAACTCTACAAGAGTATTGGTTAGGCAACCCATCAACTTCATCAAATAGGTTCGATCTCTTGGATGTAGATAACGAGCCAAATATCAATGAGCCAGAAAGTAACCGAGTAGAAAAAGATTCAGGTACGCAGCGTGCGCAAAAACCACCACTAATATACATATGTATGTACAAAATGTAGAAAATGTATGTACCCTAACAAATGCATTGAAATCCCTGCCAAATACTAAATTTGAAATAAAAGTTCTTAGCCGAATCGAAATTAAAATGCAAGCGAAATAAACTACACATTATACAAAAATAATATGTAGACTTACTAAAACGAAAAAAATAAAATTTTATAATATACATTTAGACCAAAAGAGCAACAAGGGTTTAGAGTATTTTTACGACAGATGCATCACTCGATTGCTATCGAAGACATAAAAAATGAACTTTTTGAACTAGGCCACGAAACAACAAATATTCACAACGTACAAATCAAACACGCTTCAGGAATAAAATAACCTCTGTCACTATTTTCCATTGAATTTAAATTAAATGAAAACAATAAAGACATATCCAGTAGGAATAACTCATCTGCTCCACTGTAAAATTAGTTTTGAGCCACCGCATCAAAAAATTACAATTCCTCAATGTGAAAACTTTCAGAGATACGGATATACAAAAAAACTATTGTATGGTAGATCCAGTCTGCGTAAAATGTGCTGGCAAACACAAGACAAATATGTGTAAAATTAAGAACAAAGCGGAAACAGACCAAATTAAATGTGCTCATTGTGGCGAAAACCATACACGTAATTATAGAGGCTGCGAAATCTACAAAAAAACTCCAAATACAAATATATCCGACACTACGCAAAAAAGAAATTCACGCTGCACAAGATCAAGGCAATAATGAACATCTCCAGGAAAATCTCGGCACTAATACAAATCAAACCCTTACACCAGGCGTTTCTTATACACAAGCAACATCAACGAAAACATTAACAAAAGAATTTAACAACCCTAATATTACCACATCAAGTAACGATGATTTAACTGAACTTAAAGCTATGATGAAACAATTGATAACACAAATGGCCACCATGATGAACATTGTAACCAAACTGGTATCGAAGCTAGATGGACGCACGAAGTAAAATAAAAATTGCAATTTGGAACGCAAAAGGTATGCTAATATCCGAGACTCATGTAACTCATAAAACTTTTATAAATATACCCAATTACAACATACGCTACACAAATCACCCAGATAACGAGGCCCACGGAGGAACGGCAATAATCATCAAAAAATCAATTAAATACTACGAACTTGATGGTTATAGAAAAATCAACAAACAAGCAACTGCAGTTTCAATAAATAGCTGAAATGAACCAATAACAATATCAGCGGTAAACTGTCCACCAAAATTCAATAATACAAAAAATCAATATCTGGACTATTTAAACGGACTATGCAGTAAGTCGATATATCACTGGAGGTAACTACAATGCGAAAAAATCTATTTGGAGATGAAGGTTAACAACTTCGATAGGCCGAAAATTATTAGACGCTATAAGAGAAAATAATGGACACTTCATAAGCCCCGGAGAGCCAACATACTGGCCTACAGATATCAAAAAGCAACCAGATTTCATTGATTTATCGATTGTTAAAAATATTCTCATTCACCACTTTTAATGACAATTCTTGGAACTCTGCACCAACAAACTCTTAGAGGACTATATAATAATAAAACATACTGGTATTATTTTCAACAAATATTTCATTAAAAACGGAAAACGAAATTGACTCAGCAATAGCTTTTTTCAACGATCATCACAAAGCCCTCACCCTTTCAACACCAAATATAAAAATTCAACAAAAAGAGTCTATTCCAATACATATCAAACAAAAAATTCAACAAAAAAAGAAGCTCCGTAAAAAGTGTCAAACTACTAAACATCCCGAAGATTAGGCAAAACTTAACAAATCAATAACTGAATTGAAAACATTATTAAAACAAGACCAAGGTAAAAAGCTTGAGAATTACAAGCGCACTTGGGGGCCACGGCAGTTAACAATTATTCTCTATGGAAAGCAGCTAAAAACGTAGTCAAATCATTTCCACATAAACCTCCCATCAAAACACAACACGGAACTTGGACAAAGACCAATAAAGAGAAGGCAAACACACTACCTGAACACTTTAAAACAATATTCTCAAACGAAAAAGACAATCAGCACATTTAACAAAATGTGAATACGAGTGCATCAGAAACGACATCATATCACCCCATCAGTCTTTTGCCCATTCTTTCAAAAGTGTTTGAAAAAATATTCTTTGCCAGAATAGACAAAATTCTGATAGAAAGAAATATAATACCAAGCCATCAATTTGGATTTAGACGACAACTGTGCAACAAATCAACAGAGTTATAAAAAAAATATTAAATAATATGGAAAATAAAAGGTTCTGTATAGATGTCTACCTGGATTTTGCAAAAGTTTTTGAAAGGGTGTGGCATAAAGGACTACTGCATAAGCTCAGCCAAATATTACCACGGAATCACTTCACCATTCTCAAAAGTTATCTGGAAAACCGACATTTTTTTATAAAGTTCGAAGACGATTGCTCAAGCATGATGCAAATGACAGCAGGTGTACCCCAAGGTAGCGTCCTAAGGCCTCTATTGTACCTGATATTTACAGCAGATATACCGATCTCAACAACAAAAAATTGCATGATAGCCACATTCGCGGATGACAGGTTTTAATGGCATTGGATAAAATAAAAAAAAAGCGACTGACATTCTTCAACAAAAAATAAATGACACTGTATCATGGCTGGATAATTGGGGAATAGAAGTCAACAAAGATAAAAACATACAAGTAATACTATACATACAAACAGAAAGCCTAAAAAATACAAATTAACAATAGCAAATAATGAAATAAAAATCCTTCCTAGTGCAAAGTACCTTGGCATAACTATAGATGAAAAACTAAATTTGGAAACGACATATACAAAACAAACGAAATGAAATCAAAAATAAGTTCAGACAACTATACTGGCTCTTTGCTAAAAATTAAAAACTAAGCCTTAACAACAAAGTAGTGATATATAAATCTATAATCTCACCCATTTGGAAATATGGCATTGAAATCTGGGGCACAGCGAAAAAAAAACCAATATCAAAATAATTCAAAGGACGCAATCTAAAATACTTCGAACAATAAAAAAAGAAGTCTGGTATATACCAAATGACGTGATCCACAGTCACCTCAATATCGACACAATAGATGATACAATTAGAAAATGTAGCATCAAGCATAGGTATACTGGGTTGCCCATATTCGACGGACCCATGTGTTTTTTTTTTTAATCAAAGAAAAACAAAATTTTTTTGATGTTGACGATAATAATGATTTTATTTGGCTCAAGTAGATTTGTTGACATCACTTTTTGAATATGATATCTCTTAAATGGCCGCCTTGAGCCTGTACGGCGTATTGTGCCCGTTTTGCAGCATTTTCCATAGTTTTAGCTATCATTTCGGCTGGAATAGCGGCTATTTCCTCACGGATGTTGTTCTTGAGCTCTTCTATGGTCTTTGGTTTATTAATATAAGCCTTTGATTTTAAATATCCCCACAAGAAGAAGTCAGGTAGCGTTAAATCGGGCGAACGCGGTGGCCAGTCAAAATCGCCATTTTTCGACATCCGACGAGGAAACAATTTCTTCAAAAAATCGATTGTGGTGCGAGCTGTGTGTGATGGAGCGCCGTCTTGTTGAAACCAGAACTGCCTCATACGCTTTCGCCGAATAATTGGCATCAACAAAGTGGTTATCATATCGCGATAACGCTCCTGATTGATGGTAACAGCTTGACTATCTTCATTTTCGAAGAAACAGCCCAATAATCGTTTTCGCACTAACGCCGCACCAAACAGTAACTTTTTCGTCGTAAAGAGGTACCTCTTGAATTTCGTGAGGATTTTCAGTGGCATAAATGCGGCAATTTTGCTTGTTTACCGTCCCATTCAATAACAAAAGAGCCTCATCGGACATGATGATATTGTTCTTCTTCTTCTTTTTTTGACTTCTTTTGTTCAATGTAAATTTCAACAATTTGGGAGCACTCGCGTGGCTTGTACTGTTCCATGTTCCATCTGCTTGGACTGACGCTTCCAACGCGGTATGTCATTAAGCGATCTGACGTCTCTGTCAAAAGATACAGGGTTGCCAGATGGGTCCGTCGAATATGGGCAACCCTGTACAACGACTAACAAATCCTCAAATTAACAAATGCGCTAACTAAAGCAAGCGGAGAAATTGGGAAATCGGAGATTAAAACGATTAACTCCAACAGAACTCACAAAATAACAAAACAAACAAAAAAAAAAAAAAAACAAAAAAAAAAATATTAATTATCACTTAGAAAATAATATATGGAAGGATAATCTAAAGCAAAATTGAATGTTTATCTAGCATAGGTTAGAGAACAAAGAATTCCAACACTACAGGTAGTTTAAATATAATTACTTATTGAATTGAATTGAATTCAATTCAGTTGAATTCAATTCAATTCAATTCAATTCAATTCAATTCAATTCAATTCAATTCAATTCAATTCAATTCAATTCAATTCAATTCAATTCAATTCAATTCAATTCAATTCAATTCAATTCAATTCAATTCAATTCAATTCAATTCAATTCAGTTCAATTCAATTCAATTTAAAATAATCCAATTCAATTCAATTCAATTCAGTTCAATTCAATTCAATTCAATTCAGTTCAATTCAATTCAATTCAATTCAATTCAATTCAATTCAATTCAATTCAATTCAATTCAATTCAATTCAATTCAATTCAATTCAATTCAATTCAATTCAATTCAATTCAATTCAATTCAATTCAATTCAATTCAATTCAATTCAATTCAATTCAATTCAATTCAATTCAATTCAATTCAATTCAATTCAATTCAATTCAATTCAATTCAATTCAATTCAATTCAATTCAATTCAATTCAATTCAATTCAATTCAATTCAATTCAATTCAATTCAATTCAATTCAATTCAATTCAATTCAATTCAATTCAATTCAATTCAATTCAATTCAATTCAATTCAATTCAATTCAATTCAATTCAATTCAATTCAATTCAATTCAATTCAATTCAATTCAATTCAATTCAATTCAATTCAATTCAATTCAATTCAATTCAATTCAATTCAATTCAATTCAATTCAATTCAATTCAATTCAATTCAATTCAATTCAATTCAATTCAATTCAATTCAATTCAATTCAATTCAATTCAATTCAATTCAATTCAATTCAATTCAATTCAATTCAATTCAAATTCAATTCAATTCAATTCAATTCAATTCAATTCAATTCAATTCAAATTCAATTCAATTCAAATTCAATTCAATTCAATTAAATAACAATCGAATGGTTTAAAATAAATTTGAAATAAATTAGCACAGGTATTTTCAAACGAAAGACTTTTACATTTTAAATATATAAGTTCATACGTATTTGCTTAAAATGTTTGTTTTGTTACACTCAATGTTTTTCTATTTCAAATATGTATCTAAAAGTCTGTAATCGTTATCACCGCCTGATTTTATTTGAAACCTTAGAAAAAACTGCTTTGAAGCAATGGTTGAAGTAATGAGAGATCAATATTTTCTTTTTGGCTGAGAGTTTCTTTAATGCAAACATTAATACCACTTAATCTATGAAATCTTGAAAAAAGTTATCCAAGTGAAAACACAGGTACCGGTAGATACAACTCTACCTTTTGAAGAGTCTGCATGGAAAGCTACTTCTATGCAAATTGTTTTCTTGCTAATAGGAAAATCATAACTGGATTTGACAGTATGAGATTACTGCATGGGATGTTTACAGTTCTTTGAGTCATCCAGCTTGCCATACCAGTAAATTTGCACAGCTGTCTTCTGCTTATTTTAGGACTCCTTCTGTCTCTGCCGGCTAAGCAACTCAGTTCGCTCGATATTTTGAGAACTTTGGGTACAAAGGTGCTTCCTACATTTCTCTAAGCAACAGTTTTTGTGATGTTGTTTCACAGATGAGCTTAATTTTAGCCAACTAAATATATAAAGACTTTTTCCATGAGCGCCTGGAACGTCCCCAAGAGCGCTACCGCTGCCACGACATAAAAATTGTGCTTGGCGACTTCAATGCCAGTATGGGCAAGGAAGCATTTTTTTGTCCGACAGTCGGAAAATACAGGCTGCACAACGAAACATCCGGTAACGGACAGAGACTGATCGACTTCGCCGGGGCCCGAAACATGGTAGTCTGTAGCACCAGATTCCAGCATAAAAAGATACACCAAGCTACCTGGCTGTCTCCTGATCGAAAAACGCGAAACCAAATCGTTCATGTTGTGATAGATGGAAACACGTTTCTAGTGTTTTCGATGTACGTACGATCCGAGGGCCCAACACCGACTCGGATCATTATTTTGTTGCAACCAGAATACGCACACCCCTTTATATAGCAAAATACGTACATTTACCTAGGCAAAGTATATACGATATCGAAAAGCTGCAATCGCAACAGACAGCCAGAAGGTTCGCTGCTCGATTCTCATTCCTGCTCTCGGAGAGTACTGCCCATCAATCCCGCATGCAGAAGCAATGGGGCAGGATTTATCATTCCTTACGTTCCGCCGCCAAAAAAGAAATTGAACTTCGGCGAGCCCGAAAAAAAATTGATGCAACGAGGAATGTCATGCTGCCGTGGAATGAAAGGAAAGTTCGATGGCTCAAACAAGGTTTCAACACCGGGGCGATTTCCTGTAAGAACAATGACGGCGAACTGATGACTGAAGTCTAAAGCGTGCTTGAATTACGAAGGTAACATTTCTCGATCCAGCTAATTAGTGACAAATGCACATGCCACGGAAAATGCGGAAATCCCGATACCCCAATCGTTGACGACGGGACTGTCGTTCCGCAACCCGAACATGGCGAGGTGAGAATAGCAATAACGCGGCTAAAGAACAACAAAGCTATTCAAACACGGCGGCGAGGAGCAGAAACATGCTTCACCTTCTATGAGCCCATTTACACACGGAAACATTTGGAAGGGAAACATTTTGCTCGGGGGAGAAGGACGGTCGCGTCAGAGAGAAGGGAATTTGTCTCCTGTACTGGCGACACGCTTTGCTCTTCTTTTTCGTATTTCCAATTTTAAAGCAATTTTTGACAGTTGCTTCATTTGTTTTCTTCTTTTGTGGGAGAAAGTTCTGAGTTATGTGTTGGTTTTCAATCAAACGGAAGATAACAACGATGACAAACATCCGAACACTGCTTGGGAAATGTACGATAATTTTTGCTAGTAAAGTAGGTATAATTTAAGATATGATAGTCATGGGACATGTTTATGTTGAATTCTAATTTTTCCCCGCATTTCTAGACACTCAAGTTAATTTTAAGTTAATCATTTATATATGAAGTATTTTTAATTTAATTTTTTTTATTCAAGTACAACAATTTATAAATTCCTTGGAGTCGGCTGTCGCATACTCAACATGCTTATTGCAGATCGGTGTAATCTGCTCTACATACAATCGCCTTCCTCGACATTTAGGGGGCTTTTAACAAGGTCCTCCCGGAGGCAATTACCAGGTCTCTTGGTAAAGTAGGGGTCGGAACCGACCTTATAAGATTTATCCACAAAATGCTTAGCGACAGAACTGTCACGGCAGAGTGGGGCGGTATCTCCATCCACCGGCAGGTGAGTAGAGGCACTCCGCAAGGTGGGGTTCTCTCACCATTCCTTTGGGTTGTTGTTTTAAATGACCTGTTGGAGGAGCTGGTGAAGGGGGGCTGCAGGGTAATTGCCTACGCGGATGACGTGGCGCTAATTGTTAGAGGAAAATTTTTGGACACTCTGTACAACTTGATGCAGGGATATCTGAATGCAGTTGTTAGATGGGCAACGGATTGCGGCCTGTCGGTGAATCCTCTTAAGACGGAGCTCGTCCTATTTACGAGGAAACATAAAATACCCAGAGCTCAACTTCCCTCACTAGGGGGCGCTCCTCTGATGCTTTCTGACAAGGTGAAGTACCTAGGTATTATCCTTTACAGCAAGCTTACAATCGCCTTGTATGGGTGCAAGGGCGCAATTGGCAAAAGATGGGTTGTTTTCTGGTTATATAATACTATTGAAAAGCCTATGTTGTTATATGGAGTCATAGTCTGGTGGAACTGACTAGAGAAGACGACATTGGTGAAGAAGCTGGAGAGAGTTCAGAGGTCGGCACTCATTGGAATCAGTGGGGCGCTTCGAACGACTCCTACTCTGGCGCTCAACGCAATGTTAAATGTGGTACCCGTAGACATCGCAGGCAGAATTGCCGCTACACGTACCGCAATCAGACTGAGGGGCTGGAGCTATAAGCTCAACCTCACTTATGGGCACTCAAGCATACTTAAAAACTTCAAGTTCATCCCTCCGTCAACAGACCAGTGTATACCCTCGTTTAGTCCAACCGGAACATTCTCCACTCTCATCCCGTCAAAGGAAGAGTGGACGGAGGGCTACACTTGGGGGCAGGGCCTGGTGAACTTGTTCACGGATGGATCGAAGTTGGAAGGAAAGGTTGGCGGAGGAGTCTTTTGCGAGGGGCTCCCCATCAGACTCAAATTCAGGTTACCGGACCACTGCAGTGTGTTCCAGGCGGAGGTAGCCGCAACACATTGATTGGCTGCTTAAAGGCGTACTAACAGTCAAGAAAGTAAATATTTACTCCGACAGCCAAGCGGCAATAAGGGCCCTCGGGTCTATGACGGTGCATTCGGAATTGGTCAAGGAATGCTTCACCTCACTTTCGACTGCGTCCGAATTCTTTTACATCAGCCTCATCTGGGTTCTCGGTCACAGCGACATTCTGGTAAACTGTGAGGCGGATGAGCTGGCTAGACAAGGGACATGTGAGGTGATTTCTCCACGAAGGGAGAAACTTGGGATCCCCCGGACTACCTGCGGTCTGCTCCTGGAAAGATGGGCCTCGCGCCAACTCAGCGAGCGCTGGGCAAATACACAAACGTGTAAGTTCGCGAAATCCTTCTGGCCACGTGTGGACCGGAGGCGCTCGGGCGAGCTTCTGAGGCTGACATAATATCAGCTCTCCAATCTAGTGGGTTCTCTCACAGGACACAATGCGCGAGGAATGCATGCTGTGAGACTTGGAATCACCTCGAGTCTTTTTTGCGCTGGATGTATGGAGGATGAGATGGAATCATCTCAGCACTTTCTCCTTAGCTGCCCTGCTCTGGCGGGTCTACGATCCAGGCATCTTGGCTCTTACTTCTTTGCCACGCCTGCTGATATAGCTGGCCCTGACATTCACAATCTGATGCATTTCATCAGCAGCACCAAGCGGTTGACGCAAACATAGTCATCGTTCGTAATCCGCACGCTCCTAACCATCCCATCACCACCTCTCTCATCGGTCTTTCCCTTTCACCTCACGTCGCAATGGTATCACAAAGGACGAATCTCTTCGTCCAAGTGCGCTCACTCCCTGGGCAACCATACTAACCTAACCTAACCTAACCTTCGTCATTCTAAACTAGCCACCGATAACCTACGAGTCACCAGGAGCCTTGGATCTGGCAGCAAAAAGTCATGGGACTGAGGGACAGATCCTATGACCTATTTTATGTCCAAACTGGTGAGCCCAGGGCCTGTATCCTAGTTAGGAACACAATTAATGCTTTTTTGCTATCAAATCTCAGTTCACCGAATGTGACTGTGGTTAGGGTGGAACCATCCAGTGTCAGTTGCTTCTGCCTGGTGTCTGCCTACATGGCCCACTACAGATCGGCGCCTCCAGAGGAGATGCAGCATTTAGTGGATACTCTCCAGCCCATGAAAGAGAACATCCTGATCGGATGCAACACGAATGCCAGACACACCATTTGAGGCAGCAGCGAGATCAATGAACGGGGTGAGTCTCTTTCTAAATTTATACTTAGCCGTAATTCACTTATCTGGAACAAGAGAAAAACCCCAAAGTTTGCTTTATCCGACATCGGAAACATCAAGAGGTTAGGAGGAAGTTCCTGATATTTCTCTTTCGACAAAGTCATCTGCTGTTAGGGTTGAAAATTGAACGGTCTCTCGGAAGAACTCTTTTTCGGACCACAGGTTGATTCTCTTCGAAATTGATTTCGTTCAGGAACCCTAAAAGAACTGACTGGTCTTTTTTCTACAGGGTTTTCTGCAAGCAGCTGAAGAAGAGTGAGTTTTTGACTACCACTAGGGAGCAACTGGACATGCAGGTTAGACACTTAGAGAGGTCCTATCCATTCCTGAAATCAATAGCTTAGATATTCAAGAACATGAGACACAAATTTTCAGAGTTAAATTCCAAGTATTTGCAGAGCTACAGAGCCGAGCGTAGTGCGGCGTCGAGCAACCGTGCGTTTATTGTTGTAGTTTGAAGCGCGTTTTCTCGGCTTTTCATTTTCACGATTTTACCTAATTTATGTACACGATTGCAAAAAAACTAAACGAGCTATCCATTTCATTCAAAATGCGTTATCTTCAGTATTGTTTTCTCTTCTATGTGAACTAAAAAAAACATCCAAAAACTTTTTTAAGCGACTTTTTTACCCAGTTGAAGAGTTTTTTTTCCTTCAAAAACCACTTTTTTTTTCTACCTTCCCCAAAAATTCGAATTTTACGTGTTTCTTAGTTCACATCGAAGATAATTACATCAAAATTAATAATCTTTTTTTTTTTTGTTTTCAGATGAAAATTGCAAGTTGTATCTTGTACAGAAGTTGGATACTTCAGTGGCAAGGCGCTCTGGGAATCTATTGATAACTCGGCTTACAATATATTGTTGGAGATTGTACAAATTTTTTTTTTTTAGTTCAAATATATATTAAACTATCCCCAAAACTTCATTTGGCTAATTGTTTTTTTTCTCATCCTACAACGCTTCGCGAAAACTACTGAATTTAGGACATCTAATTGGACCGCCGGCCTTAAAGTGGCCTTTCCAGTATTCTTTAGTAAGAAAGACTTTCCTCCCTGGTGGAGCAAGACGCTGACCGACTTGAAAGAGAAGGTTAGGAGAGTCTTCAATAAATGTTATCAAATAAGGAACTTTCAAGATTACTCAAGATTACCGAATGATTTTGAAAGACTTTAAGAAAGCCATTAGAGATACGAAGCTCAACTCTTGGAAAGAGTACTGCGAATCATTGAATCCGTAAAAGATGGTATCAAGCCAGTAATGCTTCAGAAGACCAAAACCTTGGTGGTTCCCGTTCTTCAAAAGATCTTTTTGGCGTGTATTTCGCTAAACCACGTTCCTGCAATCTGAAAGAAAGCCAAGATGGTCTTCATTCCTAAGGCAGGAAGGATGGGCCATGTCTTGGCCAAGGACTTCAGATCCATAAGTCTTACCTGCTTTATTCTCAAGGGGTTCGAAAGAGTGATCGACTATCACATTCGAGAGCACTTGGAAACCAGACTTTCTCCAGCCCAACACGCTTACCTAAAAGGGAAATCTACCAAGACAGCCTTACATGAGATAGTAAATCTCTGGAGGGAAAACAAATCACTTTGGCGGCCTTTATAGACATAGAGGGCGCCTTTAAAAATGTTACGGCTGTGATGTTACGAGTCAATTGCCACTGCTCTAAGTAGGCTAGGGGTAGAAAAACCTATCTACCTCTGGACCTCGTCCCTGCTTGGTGGTAGGGAAATATATACTGTTGCAGGAGCGGCTAGAATCACTAGGTTCGTACATAGAGGTCCACCGCAGGGTAGCGTCCCCTCGCCTCTCCTTTGGCTAGTAGCTATGGATAAAGCTTTAACTCGCTTAAACGGGGGTGGGGTAAAGGTGGTAGCATATGCCGATGACTGGGTCCTAATGGTCTGAGGACCCTTCCCATCAGTAATGGCTGAAATTTTGGAAGGTGCACTGGCTACACTCAGTAGTTGAGCCGCCAGCTACGGTCACAGAGTCAATTCTTATTAAATGGAGTTGATGATATTCACCAGAAAATACAAGCCTCCACCTCTAAACTTCCAAGACTAAACAACCAGTGTCTTACTCTCTTATCGGAAGTCAAGTATTACACCAGCTCCACTAGAAGCTGCACATAGAAAATCGAGTAAAGAAGGCCAACATAGCCTTCTATGCCTGTAAATCTATGTTTGGCAAAAAGGGGGTCTCAAGCCACGTGTCGTACTTTAGATGTACAACTTAGTGGTTCCGCCAATTTTGACATGCGGTTGCCTAATTTGGTGGGTAGCTCTTCAGAGGGGCTACAACACCACTAAACTAGAGAGAGTGCAGAGAACTGCATGTGTGGGCATCTCTGGTGCTTGTAGAACATATCCCACTACTACGCTCAACGTTATTCTGCACTTACTTTCTGTGGATCTGGAGATTAAATCCATTGCTGCTCAGAGCGCTATTAGGTTGAAGGAGATTGGCCTTTGGAGACAACTTCCTGTAGGACATAGTAGCATCTTGAAGCAAATCTCCCATTCCTTCTCTGTTCTTTGCACTGATCTCTCCATCCGCAAACTGTGTTTTGAGGGTTGTGCTAGGGCTATCTTTCCGAACAGGCAGGACTGGAAGGAGAGGAGAGTCGGCACGGATATAGATACCTCTGTTTTCACTGACGGAAAATGGAGTTTGCAGTGGGAGTGGGGGTTTACTCTAAATCAGCCAGCATTTCGGTCTCCTTTAAACTGCCGGAAACAAGCAGCGTTTTTCAAGCAGAGGTATTCGCGATCCTGCAGGCATGCATCGAGATCGCTGTTGGTAGGGAGACATTAATATTTTTTCCGATAGCCAAGCTGCAATCAAGGCACTGGCGTTGCCGTATTGCAGCTCTCTTTTGGTGAAGTCCTGTAAGGAGGATCTCAAACATCTCGAACGTGCAGGAAACTTTTCCCTTAGCTGGGTTCCTGGACACACGAATATAGAGGGAAATGAAATTGCCGATGAGCTTGCAAGGAAGGGGTCGGCAGAACCGGTTCCAGCTGCCCCTTCTCAGACATCGGTGCCTTCTTGGCCGTCGTTAAAGGGAAACTACACATTTTCTTTCTAAAAAACGCGGAGACAGATGGAGGTCTATCTCATCGTGTACTATTTCGAAAACACTATGGCCTCAATACGATAGAAACAGAACGCTTAAGGTGATGGGAATCCCCCGCCATTCAATTTCCAAACTCATTGCGGTGTTCACTGGTCACTGGGTGATCGGCACTCATGCGGAGAAGCTTGGAATTCCGTACAACCACTTATTGCAGAAGCAGTGGGCATCCTGCAGAGAAAGAGACTGTGGAACACTTTCTCTGCAAATGTCCGGCTCTGGCGGCTATGCGCTTGAGATTCCTTAGCGAGCCCTATGGGGATGACTTGAAGAAATTCTCCAGCCTAGATCCCTTTTCTCTCCTCCACTACATCAACAGCACTGGATGGCTGTAGACGGGTTTTCTCTTCCCTAAATCAGGTAGTGGTCCAAATTATGGTATCAAAACGGCACGTAAGTAGTACTTGAGGTGTACCTGAGGTACTCTTGTCATCGTTCCTACCTACCTGCCTACAGGGCAGGAAGGTCTACTGATACTGCGCCGTATCAGCTATGTATGGAGATCCAGAGAGCTTTTGACTATGGGGAAGCAGTTCTTTGTGCCTTTCTCCATATCGAAGGAGCGTTTGACAATGCCTTTCACAGGGGTAGGTCAGCCACTAGAAAAGAGAAACGTGCAGGGACCCATCTGCAGATGGATAAAGTCCCTGCTGCAGACAAGAATAGCCGAAACCGCAACTGCGGACAATACTATCCATTTACAAACAAGGAAGAGGTGTCTACAGGGGGGAGCCTTATCCCCCCTCCTGTGGAGCCTAGTGGTAGCCGACCTTTTTCACTTGCTGACCAACAACGGAATCCGCTGTAAGGGATACGCGGACGACGTTGTAATTACATCGAGCACAATATTTGCGATATACTGCAAAGAGCTTTAAACCTGACAAAAAGATGGTGTACTGGGGTTGTTCCCGACATAAACCCGACCAAAACAGCTATGAAAAGAGTTTTATCAGAAATGAAAGAGATCACAGACAGGGCTGCTATTGATTTGGTCAGCGGAGTTAAGTATCTTGGCCTTGTCCTGGATGCCAAGCTTAACTGGAAAAGCATGCCGACGCAACCCTGTCCAAGGCAACAAAGGCAATCTTGATCTGAAAACGTCTAGCAGGAAAATCTTGGGGTTGTAACCCAAGAATCCCTAGATGGATGACATCACTACAGTAATCAAATTCGATTAGAAGTTCAGAATTGAACTCAACAATAAGTTGAACTGGAGTAGACCTACATTTGAAAGGAAACTCCAGGAGTGTCTGCACTGGTACACAGATGGCTCGAAGACCCCAGAAGACATGGGCGCTGGAATTTACAGCCCCTGAACCAAACGATCTGTGCCGATGGGTAGTTTTCCAAGCATCTTCCAAACGAAGATGTATGCCATCTGTCTATGTGCAGAGATAAACTTAGACAGGAATATCCGGGTTGAGCGAATTGCTATTCTGAGTAACAGTCAGGCGGCACTTATGGCCCCATCGTCCTGTGAGATCAGATCCTCACTGGTACTTGCGCGTATCGAGAAACTTAATATACTAGGAATGCACAACTGAATCCGGCTAATTTGGGTTCCACTCGCACTGGCGAGTGAGGCTGCGGCCTCGCCTCGAATGGACCCGAGCCCTTCCTTGCCATGGGACAACACACCATCAAGGAGAAAATCATGGGAGAGAAAATCAAACTATGGGGCTACGCCAGACGAAATTCTTACTGGGAGGGTACAACCAAAAGAGGTTTAAATAACTCATAACCCTTCCCAAGTATAATCTGAGAATGCTCACGGGCATCCTCACAGGCCACTGCAAACTGCGAAGTCCAATGCACCTTCTCCTCGAATGCAGCGCTATAGCGCAGGGAAGGTTGAGACATCTTGACTAACTGCAGCCAGAGGAAAGGCCCACACGCTCAATTCAGCCCAGCTCTATCCTGAGCTTAATAAGAGAACTGGGCTTGGGTGAAGTACTTTGATGAGTAGAGGGCACAAAAGACCATTAGGTCGAAGTGCAAACCTCATTTATTCATGATTATTTTCATAAAAATTATTGATTTATGTACACGGATTTTAATAAATATTTTGATTGGTAAACACTATTCAACTGAGATATTATCAAGTCATATTGTCCAAAGCAGAATACAAATACTTTTAGAGGTAGTTTCACTATAAAATCTTTTGATGAATTCTTTGTTTGACATTAGACTCTAAGTATTGGCTCTATTGTTAAGTACATATTGGGAATTTTATTTACATTTTAATTTATTTTAAAACAAAAAGATTAAATTTTGTACATGTATGTTGCATATATAATATATATGTATTGTATATATATACAAGTATGTATATTCTAATGAGTTAGCGCGTTGAAAGTTACATCCCTAGTTGACTTCCAATGAAAGCTTGGTGACATTTGGCTCAGTGGAAGCGAAGTTATTGCATCTAAAGTGTCAGTATGTGTGTGTCATCGGTACCAAAATGAGTTTCGAACAAAGAGCTAATATCAAATTTTGTTTTAAAATCGGTAAAAAGTTGATCGAAACATTTGAATTGATGAAAAAAGTTTAAAGAGTTCGTGAGTGGCTTCCAGGTTTCAGAGATGGTTGTGAGAACATATATGACAATGAACATACGGGCCATCCAAAATCAGTAATCACCGAAAACTCCATCGAAATTGTTCGTAAATTTATCAAAAATCAACCGAGATCATCGTTGACATTTATGGAATCGGAGTTGAATATCTCCAAAACATCGATCATTTGGCCTTACGAAAGGTCTGTGCACGTTTCATTCCGCACAAGTTAACTAAGGACCAAAAATTTCTCCGAATTCAACATTCGAAAGACCTCATTAAAGAGGCGCGAACATTGTAACTGGTGATGGAACGTGGTATTTCCAACATGAACCTGAAACTAATCCCGAAAGTGCCGAATGGAAGGCCCCGCATTTTAACCATCAATCACTCACTGTATTCGCCTAATATGGATCCCTGTGATTTCCACCTATTCAGAAAATTGTATTTGGCCATGAAAAGAAAACGTTTTACGTCCGTAGAGGCCATCCAATGGGGTTGTACCGACATTCTGAAGGACATTCCGGTCAATGACCCGAAACACTCTTCCGAAAAGCTTTTAGATCGCGCTAAAGTGTATTCACGCCAGAGGGGACTATTTTGAAGAAATAAACTCGAAGCTCAGTCTTGTTTACTTTGGGCTTCACCTTGTATATAATATATGTATATGATTCACAGAAAATCACTTTATAAGTATAGAGAAATGTTAACAAAAATTTGTTACTTAGTCAGCAATACAAGAAATATTATTGACGGACGATGTGTAGTACGTGTTACACATAAAGCGTTTTTCAATAGGTGCGCTTCAACTTTTTCCCGATAGGGAGGGCGAACGACGCAATATTTTTTATTTTTCGCTTGTCATTTGTAAACCTCATTAGTATACATTTCATCATGGAACGCTACACACTTGAGCAACGATTGCAAATCGTGCAAATTTTTTATGAAAATAATCGGTCTGTTGCTGCTACTTTAAATCCAAATAATTCCAAAAAATCATATTCAGTGATGAAGCTCACTTTTGGCTCAATGGCTTTGTCAACAAGCAAAATATGCGTTACTGGACAGAAAGCAATCCACACGTGATTCATGAGGCACCGTTGCATCCCGAAAAAATCACTGTTTGGTGCGGTTTACATGCCGGCAGCGTAATTGGCCCATATTTTTTCGTTGACGAGAACAATCGCCACGTTACTGGGAATGGAAATTGATACCGCGACGTGATAAACGATTATTTTTGGCCGCAATTGAATGGTATGGACTTAGACGACATGTGGTTTCAACAGAACGGGGCCACAAGCCACACAGCACACGCTACAATTGATTTGTTGAAGAGTAAGTTCGATGAGAGCATTATTTCCAGAAATGGACCGGTCGAATGGCCGCCGCGCTCGTGTGATTTGACGCCTCTAGACTATTTTCTTTGGGGTTATGTGAAGTCATTGGTCTACAGTAAGAAGCCGGCGACGATTTGTGAGCTCAGAGCCAATATTGAACGCGAAATTGCTGGAATTTCGGCCGATTTATGCAAAAGAGTGGTCGAAAATTGGGTTCAACGATTGGACTTCGTAAAACGTGCACGCGGTGGTCATGCAAAAGAAATCGAATTTCATACTTAAATGTATGTATATGTTCAAACTCGATAATAAAAAAAAATTAGTTAAAAAAGTCAAACCGTTTGTGTTTTATTCAAAAAAAAAGTTGAAGCGCTCTTACTGAAAAACGATTTATTTAATGTAATACTATAAGTGCTAATAGAATCATAGCGAGTCGGTATTGTAAATATCAGTTTTGCATAAAGATAGATAAAAAGAATTTGGTAAAGTTCTTTCTTGGTGTACTAGTAATCAACTGTTGTTAAATACAATAGGTATATCAGAATGCTACCAAATTTCTTTCGCCAAGTGTTTTTCTCCTTTGAAGACATCTTATTTAATCTCTAATTGCCGTCTGAGATGGGTCAGTGAGTCTTTGGACTTAGGAGTAATTTTCGACACCAAGTTCACTTTTACTCATATCATATTAATTATATCATAAATGAAACTAAATTTGCGTTTGTGAGGCGCAACAGTACAAAATTTACTAGCCCGTATACACTTAAATTGCTCTACATATTATTTGTTCATTTGCGACTTTATCATGCCTGTCATATAACTCGAGTTGAACGTATCCAAAAAGCTTTTATTGGCTTTGCTCTACTATATGTTCCCTCTTTTTTCATCACCCCATGTTCTCATGCTATTCTAGATGCCTGCTTATCAATTTAAAATCTCTTCAGTCTCGACCATATATTTTATCCTTATCTTTCGCCTTTGATATTATTAAAAGTGAGGAATTTCCCTTCTGGAGTGAATCTATCTTAATACCACATCACGCTTCGTAATTTATCTTTATTTCTTTTATGTAATTTTATTTTATGCAATTTATTTCATGAGAGGTCTGATCGAATTCAGTACTATCTAATCTTTCGAGATTGACTTTGCTTCCTCCAAATACTCTTTTATTAAACATCTAAATTATGCTTATTGATTTATGTTTTTTCCTCTTATAGAACAAGATTATTATTATATTTCTTTTTATACCTGTACACTAATTACTGACGTTCATGAAGTGAACTCCGCAGTTTGTTGTAAGTTCCTAATGGTATTAACACGAATAAAACTTCAGGAAACCACAAAATCCAGATTTTTAATTATATTACCAAATTTCAACACATCATTGCCAAGGAACAGCTTTGGTATCGTGATAGTTCAAGGTATATTTTTGCTAATCCTGGATGCCGCTCATCGGGACTGAACCAATATGTAAACATTCAACATCGTAGGATAAGAAGGTGTTCTAATTCAGCTTTCAAGATTTGATATAGACAAACCCAAATGCAAAGAATCGCGGTGAAATGAAAGCCTGTAAAAAATTAAAGACCTAAAGTGGTACCAGTAAAATAAAAATGTGTGCGACTATTTTCTGTAAATATGACTATGTTATAGTCCTTTTCATTTTTTACTAAAAGTTGTTACTTTATTCTTATTTAATATCCTGTTTAAATAAAATCTAATTATATTTAAGATTTATTTCTTAGTTTCTTTTATTATTTTTATTATTTATTAGATTTTGTATAAGTAATGGGTAACACGAAAATACGAAACATGATTTCTATAGAATGGCTAATTTGACGTCTGAAAAGAGAGAGTGGAACTATCTCTAAAAAGTATCATGGTCAAAAGTACATCTGTTGCTTTATAAAATCGAAGTAATGCTTTCTGAAGTATATTTGATAATTGAAAGCCCATATGATACTTCTAAAATCGAATTGGCGAAAATTAAATTGATATTTTCGAGAGTACTGTTGCAAAAGGTGTAATGACTGCATTCTGAGTCCTGTCTAAATACTTTTAAACAATATATATTTTTGAAAAAGATTACTTAATATTATTAAACATTGCTAATAAAATAATAAAAATATAAGCAGTCAGTAGTCATTTTAGTGATTAATAGCCACCAATATCTAGAAAGCGTTATACAAATATTGAACTAGGTTTAGTATTATTATTTTATATATTTTTTATATTCAAGCATTTGTTTGTTTATTTTATATACTTAAGTTTTGTTTAAATTTGCATTATATTTTTATTGCTATGGAACTTTCTACAATGCGTGTGTACTAACCACTGTTTAGTTGTTTAGCTTTTCTGCCAGCGAAGTTCATTCTCATTTGTTTCATTATTTTGTCAAACTTTACTGCTCTTTTGTTTTTCTTTGTTACCTAAAAGTATATTTAATTTAGCTAAATTCAAATTAAATTAAAAAATTGAATAAATATAAAGAATGAAATAATTGACACAAAAAAAAATATGCGGTCCTTGTAATTTACATTTAATTTTAATTCTGAAAATTAATTCTTTCACCTGAGAAATTCTTTAAACTTTATTAAAAAAGAAATTAGTTTAGTAGTTACCATAAAATGTATTTACGCTTCTACAAATATTCGTGAATCGTTTTTTAATACACTTCTTTAAGTGATAGTTAATTACGTAGGAAAGTTTTTGACAAGCCTGCAAATGGTTGCAAATTTTGAATTAGCACTAATTTTTGTAATTTTCTTGAAAATGAGTGGCTTTTGGTTGGCTATATAATTTTTTTTTTCGAAATATGTTTTAATAAAATCTGACAAACGATGCACCTTTTCGTATTGTATTAATTCTATGTAATATAAGGCCTCTTCTATTCGCCACTTCTCTGATCGGCTAACTTGACGAAAAATTTGCATGCGAAAGCAACAACAAAGTTATCGAGCAAGATTCGCGAGTAAACATAACTCACTATTTTACAAACAAATGTAATTTTAGGCAGCTCTATTTCAGCACTGCCGAGATATCTTTATTTATACCAGTGGCGTCATCTATTCGCCACTTGTTAACGCTTGGCGAAACAAAGAGGCCCAAAAAAGCCTCTTCTATGCGTCACTTCTATGCTCAACTAACTTGACGAAACATTGTCGTTATACCTCATTAAACTATATTAGTATAACTCACGATCTTACAAGCACATGTAATTTAAGGCAGCTCATTTCCAACGTTGCCAAGATATGTTCATTTATACCAGTTGCTTAATCTATTCGCCACTTGCTAACGCTTGGCGAAAAGAAGAGGTCTAATGTGGAAATGTTTACATAGCTTCGTGCTGCGTATAGAAAAATGTTAAATAGCTTAGTTATATGGTAAATGGAATGTGTTGTTGATGTTAATGCAATATTCTCGCTCGCATAAATATGTATATATATATATATTATATATATGTATATATATATGTATATATATATATATATATATATATATTCTCGCTGGAATAAATATGTATATATATACATACTTATATTTGAAATCTCCATGAATTATTCTCAATATGGTTTTATTTTATGTGACCATGGAGTATCCGTTTTTCTTTCGTAAATTTCAATTAGTATTGTAAAGGTTTAGTATTCTTCGTTTTATAACTTTTTATAAATTGTTTGCATATGGCAACATTTTTTAGTCTTTCTTTTTTAAATTAGTTTTTATTGTTATATTATAATTTCTTTTAATAATTTAAATTTTGCGTATTTTTTTCTAATTGTTCCCTTCATGTTTGTTAGTTTGCTTGTTTAATACAAATTTCGCTTGTGCATTAAATTTTTTATTATTGTACGATGTTAATTTTTACTAGTTACTTATATGTAAGTGTGTCATTTTTATTCATATAGCCAATACGTTTTTGTTAAGTTACATCCTGTTAACATATTTTCAATTTTCATCTACGCATTTTTCTTGCCATATCTTTGATGCACTTGCGTCTTTGTATGATACTACTGTAGCACATTACTTTGTCATATAAGCCTTTATCTGATCAATAATTCTGATGCAATTTGTCTTCATTCCCCACTATCATGTTTTCAGGGTAACATGAATGATCTGATGTGTATATCTTTGTATATTCACATGTCTTAATAAAACCAGCCATGGTCTAAATATTGATCAGGTCTCTCCGACGTTCTTTATATGAATTTAAGTGACATGACTAGCTAAGTGTTAATTAATCAGATATTTGTTTCACTCGTTTATATTTCATTTGCAGCGTATACACGCCTGAATTTTTCATTGCCTTGGTATACTCGTAGTATAGAAAGTGTATTCAATAAGTAAGGTGACTTTTCAAATTTCGCATGTCACGTATATTCGATTCTCCATTTTTTTTTTGGTTGGGGCACATATCTCGAACATGTGTTTACAATTTTACATAGTATACGGTAGGTTTAGTTTGTGTTTGGCAGATAGATATGGTAGGTTAATCTGTTTCTATATACTCTGCGATTTTCTGCTTTCAAAAACGATAGTCCGAAAAATTTGAACTTTTTTGGACAAAAATAACATCGTAATCTTTCCTCAACCGTACTCACCGAACTTAGCACTTGTGATTTTTTCTTCTTCTAAAAGGACAGAGATTTGCCAGCATCGTCCTATTGTGGAGATAAAGTCCGCATGGTTGAAAAGCTCAGGTCATACCAAAGCACTTTTTGGGCGAACGTGGTTCGAAGATTGGAACATTAAAAAGTCACCTTAATTTTTGAACACACCTTGTGCGTTTGAGAAGTTTATTTTAGAACTGTAATTGAAAATTCGGCCTCCGTAGCCGAATGGGTTGGTGCGTGACTAGCATTCGGAAAATTTAGGTTCGAGTCTGCATGAAACACCAAAATGAAGAAAACGTTTTTCTTATAGGGGTCGGCAGGCAATGGCAAATCTCCGAGTGTATTTCTACCATGAAAAAGCTCCTCATAAAAGACCATTTGCCGTTCGGAGTCGGCTTAAAACTGTAGGTCCCTCCATTTGTGAAATAACATCAAGACACACGCCACAAATAGGAGGAGGAGCTCGGCCAAACATATATATATATATATATATATAATTGAATATCCAGACAAATCATTCTCGTTAAAAGTATTTTTTTTTAGAAAGTAATCAGAAACTTCTAGTGGGGAAGTATTTAAAGATCCGACTACATATTAAAGAACCTCATTTAGCAAGTCAATCAGAACTAAACGACCGTATCGGGTATTTGAATTTGAGCATAGAAAAATCAGATATAGAGTGATGTCCAAAAGTATACACTCGTATTTCCATTGGCTTGGAAGTTTATTATATTATGATGTGTGTTCTTCTAGCCACAGTTAACTGAAAAAATCCATGGTTTAACATAAAATAATAAAAATGGGGCAAAACGATATGGTATGGTATGTTGTGATAACGATAAAGTATCTACCGTTTGTTTGTTTCTTTTCTTTTATTATGTTTCCTGCTTTCATATTGAGTTCAGCTGTGATTTTGGCACATAAGCATCAAAAATGGTTCTGCGAAAAAAAAGATCAGTTGACGTAAGAAATTTGGTTATACTATACAGCATAGAAAAAAAATTGAGTTTTATGCTGAAATTTAAAAAAATTTAAACTTGAGTCAACCAACAGAACAGATCATTGCAAATAACTTTAAAAATATTGGTTACACGGAAAATGAGTCGCCCGATGGTTGCCCAAGGAAGTTATCTCACAAGCTTAATAGTATGATTCTCAAAGAAGTGGGCAAAAATCCAAAAGTTAATGTTTAAAAATGAGCCCAAGCACGTTAGAACACCACGCCAAAACTTCTAATTTCTGAAGAAAACCCGTAAACTTTGCTTGGAAATCGCCACAGCATATAATTAGAGAAAAGGAGATGGATTTTTGGCAAAAAGTTTTGTTTACAGATGAATGAAAATTGAATGTATTTAGCAGCGAAGGAAGGTTAAATGTTTGTCCTTAATCCAAAGAATTTAATATCAACTGTCAAGCATGGTGGCGTGAACGTAATGGTTTCGGGAGTTGTGTTTGATAGAAGAATAGTTTTTATTGAGGATTACGTGGATGCTTTTAAATGCAAATCTTTACTAAAACATAATTTGAAACCTTCGGTGGATAAGTTGCAACTTGGTACAGGTGGGAGCTTTCAACAAGATATCGGACCAAAACACACGGCACATATAGTTAGTGATTGACCGCAAAGCCCAGATTTAAATATAATATATTGAACATTTGTAAAAAATGTTGAACAATATAACATCTGCAGAGCTGATTACGGATCGAAACAGTCTAAAAACAATTTCACTCCACAGTAGCCGGTCTGTCTGAAAGGTAGAGTAAAGTGCCTTCAGAGCACTAAACAAAACAGGCATCTACCAACCGGATACACAAAAATATCAAAAAGGAACCATTAGTACCAGAGTTCATTTTGTTGCCATTGAATATACATTTAATATTTTTTAACCACAAATTTTGTATAAGTATCAATGGCCTACAGTTTCTTAAGAAGCAAATATATCGGTATACGATGATTTCGCTTTCTAATCCCACCTTAATTCCCTCTTAAGGAAGGCATGATTGGCATGACAATAGCCGATCACCAAATTTGTATGACAAAATAAAATTAATGCTCAATCCTTATTATAAACGGAAATACAAATACGTTCTGCACTCCCATTTTTCAAAAAACATGGATGCAGCGACAAACTTGTGGAAAGATTGCTTCGGATGGCAACCAATCATGCTTGTGTACTGCTGTTGATGCCTTCAGAAGAACAACGCGTTAACCGACTACAAGAAGATAGCCAGTTATCTAGAAACATATGTTATCCTTAAATCCTTTGCACTGTGCTTACTTATTTTTTTTCTAAATTTCAATTCACTTCAAGTGTTATGATATATGGTATCAGAATTATTGTGTAAACACAATGAAACAAGTATTTAGTTTGTTTCATAGTGATATTTACATATAAATTAATTTTCCTTGGTTAAAACTCGTCAGTAATCCCGCAATATATTTTTTTTTAATTTCTCTACGAAAATATTCAGGTAAATATGATTGCAGTCTTGTTCAGATACACGTATTATATCATTTTTACAAAAAACAGCTTTACGAATGAAATTTTCTCTAGCGCTGACAAAATCAAATAACAATTGTAAGTATGCTTATTGTGTTAGTCTCCAAATGAAGGACCGGGGTTTAAAAAAAAGCGTTTGTTATTATTCTTTATACGGGTACTGCAGGATTATACATATGTATATACTATTAAATAGTGCATAAGTGTTATTTTGTACAAAATTTTTCATCTGGGACAAGTGAAAGCGCGGTCGTCAATAAAATTGTGTGTTACGACTGTAGTTGCTGATCGCATTTACTTACATTTGTTAAATTTTAGAATATTAAAACATTGATAAAATTTACAACAGCGCGCAATCAATGTAACGTAAAAATGAGGTTCGACTTATAATTGAGGAAATTGAGCCGCCCGCTACTATGGAAAAAGTTCCTCGAAATTTCGGTAAAAGGACAAACGTCACGAGACGAATTTGTGTTTCATACATAACATTCATGTTTACACTTTCTATTATTTTGAAGACAATATAACTTTTTACAGAAATACTGGATTTCAATAGAAACGGACACCTTTACGAACAAATGCATTGTTTTGGATTTCTTTTCTTCAGTTTTCCAATAAAAATTTCCGATTCATGCATAAATGTTATAAGTTTGTTTAATAGTATTTATTTGGTCATGGTGGGAAAGCTGCACTTTGACGTAACCGGTTCGTGGCGGGGTTTTTACCGAAACTGTGACTTAATTTCTATTGCAGCCGTAATTGTATCAAAAAGTAATCTGAAAATGGTGTTCACCTCTTTAAAGGTACTTCTACAAATCAATTAATATATGCATTCATATCCGGTTAGGTTTATGATTTTATGAGTATTGCTCATAATTATTGGGAGGAATCCTTAATCGTTATAAAGTTACTTAGACAAATTCGCCTCATACTGCTTAGACTCAACATCCTTTCTTGTAGCGTCGTTGCAACATTTGACAAACATACATATGAATGTCTTGTCTTGTTGCATACATTTTATAAATGCACGTGTGTTGCTTTTGCATTGACAACATGCAGGCATAGCTATATTAAAATTTTCTTACATTATTTTCATTTTTCTTCATGATTAGGTTGGTTTCTGCTACTTGATATGTGCTTCCAAAACCGAGCAACTAATCGTATGAATTGAGTGCTTGTATGGTATAAATTTCGCTTTGAATAATTACGACTTAGGCGACCTTTAATTTATCGCTCATGAGTGGCCCTCACGCATTGCTGTGATGCTGTGCCGTGGGTGCTTGCTGCTGATGTTGTTGTTGGTGTTGTAGCGCTACATTGTTCGTCGTGGTATTGGCGGTCTGCTGAACGGCTGTAAGAAAGTTAAGTGCACGCGCGTCGTTATGCAGTCGGAGCGCTTGCTCTAGCCGGTGCTCTTGTAAGCGTATCGCTTCGCTAAGATCAGATGTTAGCTGTGACTGTTGCGAAACTGTGTTTGTTTGTTGCTGTAGATTACTAGTAGCATTCAGCTTTTGTTGTTGTTGTTGTGACGTTGCATGTAGGTGCTGATGTTGTTGCTGCTGTTGTTGTTGTTGTTGTTGTATAACTGCGTCATTGCCGAGTTGCTGCTGTTGCGTTGGGTGTGTCTCGGCCTTAACCTGAACTGTGTTGTTGTTATGCGTTGTCGCATTTTCACTATTGGCAGCGGAAAGGCTGTTGTTCGGACCAGTGCCGCTACCGATAACACCGTTAGATGCGGCCACCGATGCTGCCAATCGGAAAGCCGCTTCCGTGTGTGAACGCAGTATTGCTTCAGCATGATGATGCATACGCAACGCCGTTTCCGGCGAATGCGGCTGCTGCATCTGATTGAGATGATGGTGATGACGATGGTGGTGGTGTGAGGGAGGATTTTGCATTGACGCTCCTACCTGATGTTGCACTTGATGGGTGCTGCTGGCTATTGTCACGTTGTGCTGGGCGTAGTTGGTGTGGGTTGCTTGCAAATTGTTCGACGCTTGGGGCTGCACATGTCCGTGAGCGTGTTGGTCAAGCTGCTGGTGCATACTACTTAGAGGATCCCCCACACACACACTAGTGCGCATCATGGTGTCGCGCATTGCATTTATTGTCACAACCGCATTAACGCCCGATGCATCTGTCTGCAAAGTGGGGATCACTGCACTTGGTGAGGTTGCAACCACACACAGGCCACCAGGTGTTAGCGGTGCTGCAATGTTGTCAGGGGCGGACACTAGCTGCTGCTGGTGATGCTGAGGGTGCAGCTGCTGCTGCTGATTGGACCCATTGCTAACCATATTGCCAGCATTGCCTACAGCACTATTGTTGACTCCTCCGACTCCTACTCCTCCGCTGGTAACGCTACCACCACTTGCTTGTTGCTGACTGACTTGATTAATACGCATAGCTGCCGCCAAATTAACAACAGCCGCTTGTACACTTGATCTGGTTGAATCTACGCAGCTGACTGGTGACTCCATACTCATGCCAGGCACAACGCCTACATTCACATTCCCACTAACGCCCACACCACTGGCCGAAGCGGCCACAGCAGCCGCCGCGGCTGACGCAGCTGCCATTAGCGACATGCGATTGGCTACGTGCAGCTCCGTATCCACGCCAACTCCATACTGACTTGCCAAGTGCGGATTGCTCCCTGTTTGGCTGAGCAGTTCATTCAGTTTGTTGCTGTTATTATTATTATTATTATTATTATTATTATTATTATTATTATTATTATTATTATTATTATTATTATTATTATTATTATTATTATTATTATTATTATTATTATTATTATTATTATTATTATTATTATTATTATTATTATTATTATTATTATTATTATTGATTAGTGAGTGTATGCCACTGCCGTGGTCAGAGGCGGCTGACGATGATAGGTGGCCGTTTGAGGAGCATTCCGAATTGGCCGAGGGCGAGGGGCATAAAGAGTTCGAGCCGCCACCGTCACCTAACAAAGGCAGTAAGCCGCTGCCGCCACTACTGGGCGCACCACCAGCTGAAGCGGCTAGAGTGGCTGCAAGTATAGAGTCACGTTCCCGCCTCTCTGCTGCTGCTCGTGATAACACATACTGTGCGGCAAACTGATGCTTGGGATCCATACGCATGTGTTCCATATGCGTGAGAAGACCTGCGTGAAATAAACAAAAGATCAAGTAAAATATACTTTGCGATCAGTTCGGCTTTGTACGAATATCTAAAATAATTCGGGATCTAAGAGAAGTTAAACTATATCTTGCCCAGCTAAACTCTTTTGTATAATACAATATATACTTTATATTTTTCAAATTTGTTAAGATTTACCTCCTGTTAACACAGAAATATTAGTAACTGTCATTACGAAAGTATGCTTACCGTTTTCGTGTGTGAATACAGCTTGGCATACCGAACATGGCCACATGCGCAGACTATTGGTAAGCTGTGTTGTCTCCGGATGGCAAGCCAAGTGTTTGCGCAGTGAGCCCTCGTTTACATAATGCTTACCGCAGACCGGACAAGGATGATTGGCAGCGCGCCTTTTAGCCAAATATAGATCGCTAGTTGTCGACTGCAAACATCCAGATCCAGAGTTATCGATATAGGAGCCTATTACATAAATAAGCAGAAAACAATTCATGGTATGTCCTATGGTAGTATGAATACATATCCATATTAGCATATCTATGGTGGTAAAAATGAGTAGTTATAGCACTATAGATTATTTATTTATTTATTTAAACGGAACCATTGTTGTAATAGGTGCACAGCGAAACAATCGAGTTGTTCCATTTTGTATGTCCTTAGTTCAAATTCAAACAACAATAACCCCTAAAGAATGTAATTCAACATTTTGTTGTTATTAGAAATTTTTATTAAAGTATGGACACATTGTGTCACATTTATTACATATACATTTTCAACCAGTCAGAATCGTAAGTTTCTTGTTATATTTATCATGTGCCTTCATTTTGGAATAGAGTCACAATCGCTTAATTTTTATCAAACGGACCAAGGCGAATCTATTAAAGTTGGTACCGGTAAAAAAGCTGTTCTTGTGAAAACCATTCTACATACCTCCAACTTTATGTCGCCTGTGCAATATAGCTCTTCCTTTTGTTTTTTTTGACTTTTTTTGTCGTCATAGTCTAATACACAAACCGATGTTATTGGTCCAGTGCCACCACCTTCATTAATATGCCTTGAAACGCACATTGTGATGCGGTCAGTCGGATGAAAAGAAGAGGAAGGGCATCGCGACGAGCTATCCAGGCGAGCAACCATGTATTTTCTTGGTTCTTCCAACAGAGACTGCAGCGAGCAGTAACAGTAGCGGGGGGAGCTACTAAAAAATCCTTTCCAAAAGAGCGCGTCGTTGTAAGGAGTACAGCAGTGCCGCAAAGGAGGTCACAACTGAAGAGCTCTATCGCAGTATCAGCGCTAATATTAAAGAGTTAACGGAGATGATCGAACTCCCAAAGCGGAACATTAACTAGCCAAAGCGAGATCGAGTTTGAGCATTTCCCAGCTCCACAAGAAGTTAGGAAGATTCATTCTGACTTCTAGAATAAGGATCCTAAAATGGACAAAAAGCAAAAAACGAATGCATGCAAACATCGCCTCTTATAAAGCGCGCCATGAACAACAACCCAAAGAATACAATAGACTCCGTCGCTGCACGGAAAAAACCTGTAAAAAAGACTAAAACAAGTCCGGGATGAAGCTCCGACGGACACGCCAGTGTCAACGAATAAGAAATTTAGTTCCTAAGGATTTAACACTGTAATTGCTAAGAAAAACCGTAATGGAACCACACATAAAATGCCAAAATCTGACGGGAAACAAGTGGACGAAGCAAATGCAAGAGAACATCGCAGGCGACAGAGACCGCCTCGTAAAGACGCGATATTTGTCAAAACCGTTGGCAATGTCTCATATGCAAGCATTTTGAAACGTGGGAAAGCAGTGCCAGGCTTACAGGACTTCAATCAGAAAAAAACTGAAAGTGGAGACTTACTACTGGTGGTCGAACGCTCATCTGATCCAAGCCCCTTGAAGATGAACGAAGCAGTTAAAGCTGTCCTAGGAGAAGTAGTTGAAGTAAGAACTCTAACAGAACTATGGCAAATCGTTCGTGATCGTGATGAAATCACGACGAGAGAAGAAGTACATGAAGCTATTGCTAACTAATTTAAAGATGTACCTTCATTGGAGTCCTCAATTTACAAAAAACGTTGAACTAGCGACTGCTACTAAGCTTACAACAACAGGCAAAATACAGATTGGTGTAGGTATTTGCTGTATTAGAGGCAAATTGGAGCCGAAGGGGTGCATAGTGCATAGAATATGGGCATATTGCAGAAAGAGATAGACGAAAGAGATCCCCAGGCGATTTGTTGTACCCAAAGAAGAATTTACATAATCTGCATAAAGAAAAAACATAGCGATAGTGCCCGCGCTATATATCAAAGAGCACTCAAAGAACTGCGACATAAATGAAGTTTCTCCAGCTGAATTTAAATCATGCGAAAAAGCGCAAAACCTCCTCGAGCAGACTGTATAAGAGCACAAACCAGACATTGCAATGCTCAGCAAACCCTATAAGCACGGAAACGGCAAAAACCGGGTCTCCGACACAACAGGCAAATAAACTATGTGGAATTGTGGAATGAATAGGTCACGGATGATGAACATAAACACAACTCGTTGCTTTGTACAAGCTCGTGTTGGCAATATGTATGTTAACAGTTATCTTCCACACAGCTTAGCCCTGGCTGAAGCTATACACATCCTGGAAGATCTTTGGACCCTGAAGATAATGATGGCAAACATTACGCCTACTAAAGCATGTGACACTATAACGAGTAAAATAAGACCTAATAAATACCACAGAGAGCCCGTTTACTGGTGGATGTTTTGAAGGAAACATTTCGGATAGTTAAGAGAAGCAAACGCCTGTGCTTTCAAAAACTATGCGCTAATGCTAACAACAATACAGGCAAAGTTCGGTGAAAATCGATGTTTAATCCACAATGATGAAATTTCGCATTATGGCTTTACTGGGTCGAACCATGCGACCAATTCTTTTTCTGTCTGTCACTTCAGACGTTTGGAGAAAAACGATTGATCGTGCGGTAAACAAATGTTCCCGAAATATTATTAGGTGCGTAACTAAGGTTCCGCTAATTGTCAATAGACACTGCCAGCAGTGTGTGCTAATCGATTCTAACATAACCTAAACGTCTTAAACCAAGCTTAGAATATGGTAAACAAACTGCTTCGACACATTAGTGATTTTGTTTTAGCATCATATACTGTTGGTTTTGTGAAAATATCTGATTTTGTGCCGAATAATCGTCATTTGCGGGAAGTGTTAATTTTTCTTTTTGATTCGAAAAAAATGGCGGCTGAAGCGCATCGAGAGCTACAAAAAGTTTATGGAGATGCTTCTTTAAGTGAAACAACGTGCCGAGATTCGTTTCGTTGCTTCAAAGACGGAGATTTTAATGTTGACGACCGTCCGCGTGAAGGAAGGCCAAAAAACTTCGATGACGCTGAATTGGAGGCATTTCTCAATGAGGATCCGAGCCAAAATCAAAAAGAGATTGCTTCAATATTAGGAGTTACCCGGCAATTGATTTCCAAGCGATTGCATGATTTGGGAATGATTCAGAAACAGGAGACTTTGGTTCTTTATGAGTTAAAACCAAAGGATGTTGAACGTCGTTTTTTCGCCTGTGAACAATTGCTCCAGCGGCAAAAAAGGAAGGTTTTTCTTCATCACATCTCGACGGGTGCAATCCAAAGAAAATAAAGTCATGGGGACTGCCCGGTCAAGCTTCTACATACGTCGTCGCCTCGGCCGAATATTCACGCTGCGAAGGTTATGCTATGTATTTGGTGGGACCAAGTTGGTGTTATTTATTATGAACTGTTAAAACCAACCAAAACCACCACTGGGGATCGGTGTCGACCTCAATTTATGCGGAGAGGCATGATTTTACAGCATGACAACGCTCGGCCTCACGTTGCCAAACCCGTTAAAAGCTACCTGGAAACACTGAAATTCGCCATATTCTCCAGATATTGCTGCGTCCGAGTACCACCTGACTAGCAGTTCCATTCATATGAAGACATCAAAACATGGCTTGATCCATAGATAGCTTCAAAAGATGAACAGTTTTACCGTGACAGGATACGAGATCTACCAGATGGGAAAATGTAGTAGCCAGCAATGGGCAATACAGCGAGAACTTTGTTGCGCACCTAACACGTTTTTTCGACAATTCGTAAATCTCACTTGCACTTTTACCACACCTTTGTAATGCAATCCTTTCAATGCGATTTTCCTTAGCTCCCCCCCCATTGTTAACAGGCGAAATTTGCCACAAAACTGAGTATAATTTATAAGTAGACAATGCATCCAAACAAAAGCAAAAATAAAAATAAATGTATTTAATACAACTAACTGGGGTAAAATATTAAATGCGCAGGAGAATTTCGGTGTCCCAGTACACATTGGGAAAATTATCGCAACCTGATTCTCTAACAGAGTCGTGCCATACTAAGTCTTGCCATGAATTCTGTGACAAATTTTACAATGCATACGACGAAAACGAATTCGCAGAAAAAGTTCCGTTAGTTTTGCTTTTGTTTGTATGTATTGACTACTCATAAGTTATACTCAGTTTCGTGGCAAATTTTGGTTGTTAACAATGGAGTGAGAAACCGTAATGGTTTGGTGGGCAGTGTCTTGTAAAGGCGCTACATCTCAGTATTCTTGCGATAATGGGGTTAAGATTGGCGCAAAAGTGTACCAGTTGAGCAGTACCCTCTTCAATGGAGAGCGTTGGATCTTCCAACAAGATGCCGCTCCAGCCCAAAAGGTAAAAACTACCCAGCAGTGGCTAAAAAACGATATTCCTGGGTTCATAGCAGCAGACGATTTTTCGTTGGGAAGTCCAGATCTGAATCCATTGGACTACAGCATATGGTCAGAATTGGAGAACTTGGCCTGACAAAGACCTCTTAGAAATTTGTAGAGTCGCAAACAATCTTCGAATCGAGCAGCGACGTCAATATCCATTGAAACCGTGAGTGCTTCAAAGCTGAATGGCCTAATTGTTTGAAAACTTGCATAGAAGCAAATGATGACCATTTCGAATGGAAATTTAAAAGTTTTTTCTTCGACATTTACATGAATAAATGAAACTAACTCTATTAAAAAAATGATTATAATTTCATATCTATGACGGACAGAACTTATGGCAGGACTAATTATAAAATCGACGAAGGAATTAAAAGGTACAGAGGAACAGGAGCACTGCGGGAGAGCTCATTGTTGGGCACACTTCTCTGGAACATAGTGAACGACGGAGTCTTGCGTCTTAAACTCTAGGATCTGAAATCTTAGGGTTTGTTGATGACATTGCAACCGCGGTTGTCGCTAAATTCCTTACCCGGCGGAAGCAATCTACAATCAAGCGGTCGAAATCTCAAAAGATTGGCTGCGCTATAGTGGTTTGTGCCTTGCAAACTATAAGACGGAAGCAGTTTTTATCCTTATCAAGAAATAGTTGAGACGGTAAATCGTAGAGTAGGTGACCACGCACTGGAGTCTAAGCTGTACATCAAATATCTTGGAGTAATGATTGACCACAGGTTGAACTTTAAGCGGCATCTAACACATGCCAGCGGTAAAGCTGCGAAGGCTGCACCTGCATTAACCCGGATTATGAAAAATACGAAAGGTCCTAAGCATTCTTAAAGGAAGCTACTTGGCAGTGTGGCATCATCTATCATGATATATGTTGTACCAGTCCCCACTTATGTAACAAGAGCCCTGGGTCTTTACGGACTGCCTCTGTGGCTCTGCCGCATTGAAAGGGATACCGAGACCCCTTATATATATGACAGGAATTCGAGTAGACTTAGGACCGGTCTTATGGTGTCATCCCAACTCACTGTGCCGAGTCTTGAGCAATTCTGTTGTCAAGGATTCGTGCCTAAAACTCGTTCCGAAAAACTTCAAGTGGCTTATTCGGGAAACGAAAGGAGCTTCTTATAGGGAACTCTGCAGCTATATTGAATCTCTGAGTGACACGACGAAATTGGTTAGGATCCTGAAAAAGGATCCAACCGCAAAGCTGGGGTCACTTAAGAAATCTGATGGCTCCTTCACGGGGAAGCAAAGTGAGAAACTCAGCTTGCTGATGAAATCTCAGTTTCCAGGTTATCAGATAAACGTTGGCCGACAACAGCCAGTATTGACGAAAATCTTCACTGTATTCCTGTCACTGACCTATATATCATACTTCAGAAATCGCCGAAGGTTCACCCTTTTTCTCCGTTCCAGCATGCCTATTAAAGTGTAAAATCCTGCGAGTCGGCACTGCAAATTCTTGTTGCTACGGTAGAGCCAGCCATCGACAGGAGGGCCTACCCTATTGGCATCTTTTTGGGCATAGAGGGGGCGTTTGATAATGCCACTTTTGACAGTATGTGCATGTCTGATAGTAGGCATGGCGTAGACCGGGTGCTAGTAAATTGGATTCGTTCAATGCTGGCCCAAAGAAGCGTCCCGATGCGAGCAGAGGAAGATATGCTGGTATTATCGGGGGTTAATAGAGGCAGCCCCCAAGGGGGTATGCTGTCTCCATTACTCTGCAGCAGGCTGACACATAATGGGAATTTGTACGGCCTCTGTCCGGCATTGGACAACAGAGAAGGCATGGTCCTCGATCGAACGATCTTCTCCATGCCTCTCGACTACATGCCATTACTTGAAAAGAGATACAGTGGGGTGCTGCCAGAGGCTCAATTGTGGTCAAACTCGGAAAATGAGCCCGGCAAAAACTGTTTTCGCATTTTCCGTCTCTGGGGTCTATGTCTCCAGCAGGACAAAACTGCACTTTGCTTTTGGCATGCATGCATCTGTGTTTCAAACGGAGGTGTATGCTATTCAAGAAGCTATGAATTTTGTTGTTGAAAACAGATGGAGAGGCAGATCTGAGGCCAACTTCTTTGGCCCGGAGCCCAATTCTGTCACTTCCTTCTGCAGCCACGATTAGCAAACGGGTTACTTCAACCCACAAGTGAGCTTGGCGGGCTGAGGGAGGCTGCAGATGGATTAAACTGATGTTACCTGTCATGTCCAACCGACTGTCGCATATCTTCCTATCATTAAAAAGAAAGGCAGCTGGTTGGACTGATGAGGAGCCACTTTCTATGGGCCAAGCATCTCAGACAGTGTATTTTGCCCAGGATGTGGAGCGGAGGATAAGACGACGGACCACTTTCTACGCGTCTGCCCGGCCTCGAATCAGGCTTGAGGTCTTTGACACTGATGTCTTAAGAAGCGACCACCTTGGCTTTTTCGCACCACAAGATTTACTTAAATTTCTTCGGAAGTCAGATAGATTTAAAGAGACTTAAAATGGGGAACCGAGTGTAGTACAATGGGCTTAATGTTGTCTGAGAGCTGTACTTGCTACGTAAAAAAAAACTGATTGCATTCAAATTCACTGAGATAAACAACACCGAGCGGATTCAGCTCAGCTGACCAACCGAAAGGCTGAGCAAGAGCGAAGCATCCGTACATGGCAGGAGAAATGGAAGAACTCTATGAACGGACGAGGCTAGAAATTACGATAGTTATTAAGCACATGTAATCAAGCATAGGTGCATGTGCGTAGGGTATTCAGTTGTGACCGAACTCTGAGGAATTATTGTGAAAGAATCATTTCGATTTTAACGTAAGAACATTCGTAACAATACATTACTATTAGGCGCCTTATGCTCCAACTAGCCATTAAAGGATTCCATATATATAGGGTGATTTTTTAAGAGCTATAGGAAAGTTTTACAAAAAACACACGTAAAATTCAGACAAATGCATGCAGTTTTTATTTAAATCGATAGTATATATATATGTAATTGGCGCGTACACCCTTTTTGGGTTTTGGCCGGGCTCCTCCTCCTATTTGTGGTGTGCGTCTTGATGTTGTTCCACAAATGGAGGGACCTACAGTTTCAAGCCGATTCCGAACGGCAGATATTTTTTATGAGGAGCTTTTTCATGGCAGAAATACACTCGGAGGTTTGCCATTGCCTGCCGAGGGGCGACCGCTTTTAGAAAAAACTTTTTCTTAGCTTTTTGATTTTTCACCGCGATTCGAACCAACGTTCACTCTCTGAATTCCGAATGGTAGTCACGCACCAACCCACTCGGCCACGGAGGCCACATTAAATCGATAGTACAGTCCATATAATTTAATGTTTGAAGATTATTTGATGCAAATGTTGACCGCGACTGCGCTTCAAATGGTCCATCCGCTTAGTCCAATTTTGACATACTCTTTTCAATGTTTCGGCCGGTATCTCACATATATATGCTTTAATGTTGTCTTCCAATGCGTTGATTGAAGCAGGTTTGTCTGAATAGACATGAGCTTTAACATAGCTCCACAAAAAATTATCTAAAGGCGTTATATCGCACGATCTGGGTGGCCAATTGACAGATCCCGAACGTGAAATAAAATGTTCACCGAACTCGCCTCTCAACAAGTCCATTGTTACGCGTGCTGTGTGGCATGTGGCACCGTCTTGCTGAAACCACATGTCATGCAAGTCAAGCTCTTGCATTTTGGGCAAAAAAAAGTTGGATATCATTTCACGGTAGCGCTCACCATGCACAGTTACGTTACGATTCACAGCATCTTTGAAGAAGTACGGTCCAATGATACCTGCAGCTCATAAACCGCACTGGATACATTGGTAGCTCATGCAATTCTTCTGGCTGATTTTCACTCCAAAGTCGACAATTCTGCTTATTTACGTACCCATTGATCCAAAAATAAGCTTCGTCGCTGAACACAATTTTTCGATAAAAGTGGATCTTCGGCCAACTTTCCAAGAGTCCATTCACCAAAAATTCTGCGTTGCGGTAGGTCGTTCGACTTCAATTCTTGCACCGGCTGTATTTTGAAAAGCTTCAAACCTAAATCCTTTCTCAAAATTTTCGACGTTGTTGAGTAACAGAGGCCCAATTGCTGCGAACGGCGACGAATCGATAATTGATGGTCATCATTAACACTGGCTGATACAGCTGCGATATTTTCTTCAGTTCGCACTCTACCTAAGCGTGTTGGTGATTTGATGTCCAATAATGTAAATTTGGTTCTAAATTTAGTCACAGTAGCTCGAATAGCCGCTTCAGTGGGTCGATTAAACTGACCATAAAATGGAAGAAGAGCGCAATAAACTTCCTTAACAGAACACGCATTTTTATAATAAAATTCAATGATTTGCAAGCGTTGTAAGACGATTCCTGGTTAAATTATAGACCAAACTGAAGATGTTTGACAGTGAAACAAAACACGAAACGTGCGTCAGCTGTTTAAACCAACTGTTTAAAAGGATAATAGCTAACAAATCACCCTTTACATATTGTACAATATATAAGGATACATAATTGTACGAGAACATGCATATATATATATGTATTGTATTTATCCATAAATGTTAATAGAAATATATGCCCTTTATTCATTATTCATCCAATACAACAAATATTATTTCATTTATAAAACCAAAAATATAACAAATGCAACAAAAACTATTTCATTCATAAACGCATGCGCATATTTATCAAAGCAAGGCTCGTTCATTTGTAAAACGAAGTCATATTAAGTGTGGCAGCCATGTCTTTTACGGTTTTGTCTGCATGCATATTGCCCTGTAGTTTTGATTTTTTGAGGATGAGTAATAAGTAGGTATATCACGGATGCTATCGATAATATAATTTGATTTACTATTTTCCTTTATTACGGTGATTCAGGGCATACTATCAGAGCAGACTACGAATTTTCCCTTGGTTTTCAAAACACAAAGAATAGCATTGAATATTGCGGTTACTGCTGCAGTGGAAATTGGGCATTCAGGAAATAGAAGTCCTTGCGAAAGTAGGTTTACTTGCTCGGTTACGACGGCATAAGTGGTCTGAGGTGACTGTCGGTAAATATCAGTTCCCCACGACGGGATTTGTACCTTTCTCGAACTGCTAGGAAGTGTGATAAGTTAGCGTCACTTCATTTGATCGCTTTCCTCAGATGAACTAGTTCGTTGCTGAAAGATGTCTCCTTGAGCACTCATGGTGGATGTGATATTTTGCATCTGGGGTAGTGCATCCTACTGTGCAAATTTGATTGGTTTAAAGGCGAATTGTCTATGGTAGATTACATCGTTTTTGCACAGGTACCAAGAAGGTCTCATGCCGATTATTTTTTCCAACAATTTGCCTAAGCACGAAAGGAAGAAGATAGGTCGGTAGCCGCAAACATCGAGAGGTAATTTGTCTGGTTTAAGGATGCGAATAATGGTGCTGCTCTTCCAAGCTTGGGGGTAAAAGCCTGTAGTGAATATATTGCTGTAGAGTTCGAGTAGTCGAGAGAGTAAAGGATGAGGTAGGTTCTTAATCATAGGGTATAAAATTCAATCACTTCCGGTTGTTTTACCTGTTATCAGGTCAGTCCATAAGTTCGTGCGTATTTTAGCCATAATTTCCCTTTTGTACAATTTTTGCATACAAAAATTATTCGCGGAATATAACGGAACTATTTATATTTTCTTTAATATATTGTGCATTCAACAAGTGATTTTAATCGCGGATAGAAGCACGTGTTGTTAAAAAATAAAATGGAATCTTCGAACGCGTATAAGAGACATATTTTGTTTTTTTTTTATAAAAGTGGTAAAAATTTCTGCTGCTGCAGAAATAAATACTGTTCACGGAGAGGATACCGTGAGTGTAAGGACTGCGCAAAAGTGGTTTTCAAAATTCCGAATACCTTGCTCGAACTCGTGGAAGCTGAGCCAAATTTAACAGTCGATATGATAGCTCAGAGGTTAAACTCATCGCATGGAACAGTTCACAGACACCTGGTTCAATTGGGAAAGGTTTCAAAGCTGGGAAAATGGGTTCCGCATAGACTTTCCGTCGCCAACCTTCAGCAGAGAGTGAGTGTGTGTTTCCTTGAAAATGAACCCTGTCGCTATTGGTGATGAAAAATGGGTCCTTTACAATAATCCTGTTCGCAAACGCCAATGGTTAGATAAAAATGAAACACCAGAACCGACCCCTAGAGATGGCCTTCACCCCAAGAAGATTCTCCTGTCTATTTGGTGGGATATGGCCGGTATTGTTTATTATGAACTTCTGGAACCAAACCAGACGATAACTGCTGATTATTATTCCCATGAGCTGTCAAACCTGAATGAGGCACTAAACACAAATCGACCGTCTTGAGTGAATATACGCAAAGTTTTGTTTCACCACGACAACGCAAGACCTCATACCACAAGGCAAACATTAAGCAAGCTGAACGAGCTCGGATGGGAGCTAATGCCGCTTCCACCATACTCTTCGCATATTGCACTTTGGGATTATCACCTTTTCCGTGGACTTCAATCCCAATAGCATGAACTACTCCTCAAAAAAAACTAAAAAAAGGGATATCGAAGCATGTTTTTTGCTAAAGGACAAACCATTTTTTGAGCAGGGAATTAAAAATTTGCCTAAACTTTGGTAAGACATTGTAAATAATGAAGGAAAATATATTATTGATTAATAAATACTTTAAACATCTTTTTTATTAATTTTAAAACCACCTTCAAAAAACGTACGAACTTATGGACTGACCTGATACCTTAGAAAGAGAGGATACTAACTCAAAATCGGTAATTTCCATGTATAGGTATTAAGCGGAGGGTGAAAGAATGTTTGGGGAAGGTGCTTCATTGAGAACTGGTTGTTTGCATAAAATAGATTCAGGAGAAAAGTTACTGTCAGAGGAGGAAGCCGAGAAAAAAATGGCAACTTCTTGGGCAATATCCTGAGAATTTAGAAGAGAGCCCATTGGTGAACTTAGTGCAGAGATGGGAATTTGAACAGCCATTCCAGTTATTCTTTTTGTACTGGAGTTAGACCTGATGTTACTGGTGAACTTCTCAAAACAGCGACTTTGGCATTTTTGGTTTTGTATGTTAAAACGGTGGGTGGGTGGTTTATACAGGGCTTAGTTAGGACAGGGAAGTGGTCGGTCCCACGTAAGTCGTCTATTACGTGCCATGCGCATTTGGTAGATAATGAAATTGAACATAGGGTGATATGAATGTGGGTGAAAGATTTGTGGATAGAGAAGAGGGTAGAGGAACCATCGTTAAGCACATTAGCATTGTAGGCAAGGATGGAGTCCTCAATTATATGGCCTCTAGTATTTAATAAACTTGTACCCCAAAGAGAGCTCCACATATTGAAATTTCCTCCTTAGATAAATGGGCTCTGAGATGTAGGTATAATATTACTAAAATCAAAGGAGGTAAACATTTGGTCGGGAGGGGAATGCGCGCAAACTATTTTTATTTTATAATTTGATTGTATTTCGATTACTGAGGCGGAGATGCGGGATTTGAGGGGAAAACATTTGTCTGAAACATTTTCTTTAATTAGTACACCCAGAGAAAAAACACGTTGTAGGATTAGCTATGCAAATATTCAATTTAAATATGCTCAACCTGAAACTGAATATTTTACACTTTGATTTTAATAATAACATAGTTAAAAACCGATTCACTATGAAAAATATTGATTTTAAATATGACGCACGTTGAATTTAATAAAAAAATATTTGATCAGCAAATAACTACACTAGTTTACACCAAAAATGGTCCTCAACCAAAAGGCGTTTTTTAAACTAATTTGAGGTCGCTGAAACCAAAAATGAGTTTTATTTTTTTTCAAAGAACGGTTTCCGAGATATTCCCAAAAAACCTGTTTTTTGGGCAATAGTGCAGTTATTACCTGCAATCTTGAACGCAGTGCACGCCATTTCCTTGAAGTGCATAAATTTCGAAAGGCACACATATAACCTACATGGCAATATAACTATTCACATATTTACTCCAACTATTTATTTTAACTATGGTCGTAGTTATCCTGTATTTAGCATATACATACATACATTAATACATACACTTAAGCGCAATGTATCCAGTGATGCCAGGCGACGACCGAAAGTTTAAACCAAACAAGGCCAGGGCATAATTTGCGTTCGCTCGTGTAGGCTACACGCTGCAACTAAATAATACTCAAATAAAGATTCCGTTATTCCTTATTATATTTTTTAAATATAGTTTTAAGTTTTTTCGGCATGCACGAGTTGGCAGGCTATTACGTAATTATTAAATAAAAATCGTAACATTTTTCAAGTTTATGTATGAAAACTAAAATAAAGTTCCTAGTTACACTATGTCTACATGAACAAAAACAATCAAGCAATGGGTGATTTTTTAGCTATTATCTTTTTAAACAGTTGGTTTAAACAGCTGGCGCACGTTTCGTGTTTTGTTTCACTGTCAAACATCTTCAGTTTGGTCAATAATTTAACCAGGATTCGTTTTACAACGCTTGCAAATCATTGAATTTTATTATAAAAATGCATGTTCTGTTAAGAAAGGTTATCGCGCTCTTCTTCCATTTTATGGTCAGTTTAATCGACCCACTGAAGCGGCTATTCGAGCTATCGTGACTAAATTTAGAACCAAATTTACATTATTGGACATCAAACCACCAACACGCTTACGTAGATCTGAAGAAAATATCGCAGCTGTATCAGCCAGTGTTAATGATGACCATCAATTATCGATTCGTCGCCGTTCGCAGAAATTGAGCCTCTGTTACTCAACAACGTCGAAAATTTTGCGAAAGGATTTAGATCTGCAGCCTTTCAAAATACAGCCGGTGCAAGAATTGAAGTCGAACGACCTACCGCAACGCAGAATTTTTGGTGAATGGACTCTTGGAAAGTTGGTCGAAGATCCACTTTTATCGAAAAATTGTGTTCAGCGACGAAGCTTATTTTTGGATCAATGGGTACGTAAATAAGCAGAATTGTCGACTTTGGAGTGAAAATCAGCCAGAAGAATTGCAAGAGCTACCAATGTATCCAGTGCGGTTTATGAGCTGCAGGTATCATTGGACCGTACTTCTTCAAAGATGCTGTGAATCGTAACGTAACTGTGCATGGTGAGCGCTACCGTGAAATGATATCCAACTTTTTTTTGCCCAAAATGCAAGAGCTTGACTTGCATGACATGTGGTTTCAGCAAGACGGTGCCACATGCCACACAGCTCGCGTAACAATGGACTTGTGGAGAGGCGAGTTCGGTGAACATTTTATTTCACGTTCGGGATCTGTCAATTGGCCACCCAGATCGTGCGATATAACGCCTTTAGATAATTTTTTGTGGAGCTATGTTAAAGCTCATGTCTATTCAGACAAACCTGCTTCAATCAACGCATTGGAAGACAACATTAAATCATTTATATGTGAGATACCGGCCGAAACATTGAAAAGAGTATGTCAAAATTGGACTAAGCGGATGGACCATTTGAAGTGCAGTCGCGGTCAACATTTGCATCAAATAATTTTCAAACATTAAATTATATGGACTGTACTATCGATTTAAATAAAAATTTCACGCAGTTTTCTGAATTTTACGTGTGTTTTCTTGAAAAACTTTCCTATAGCTCTTAAAAAATCACCGTTTACTTGTTAATGCACGAAAACAAGTCAGAATTTGGTGTTTTCGCTCTATAAAATCGCTCCAAAATCTCTTTCGCCAAAGTCAAATCAATGATGTACCGTCCTACTTGAATAAATGAAAAACGTAAAATTTAGGTTTAAAACAAATACCATAAAACTATAGATTGTGAAAAAAATCTCTTTTCCCCCAAGTTAACATCACTGCATATATAACGCACATCGGAAGTCATTGCTGCAAACTTTTATTATACATATAAGAAGAAATGTGGGGTTATTATTTGCATGCAATTTTATGGATAAGTCAAAGCTTTTGGATTCCTATCATGATGACACATAACATGCTTTAGTTCAAGAATGAATCGAAGATACGACGCTCTCAACTTTTGCACACTTTAGTCAGCATTTTTTAGTTTAAAATTATTATCATATGCAATGTAATTACAAACTCTTACATTCCGCGTTAAAAGGAACTGCCATTTTCTAGCCGTGTTGATAAAAAAAAATAAAGAAAACGGGCTTTAGCTTACAAACTATTTTCAGCTTATTTTATATTTAAATATTTTAAAAGTGACCATTGAATGTACGTTTCATGAACTGATATTTGTGGCCGGTGTGGTTGTAAGAAAACGAACCACCTTCTTAATACAGGTTTTTATTTTATGAACATTGGCAATCATACAAATTCATCGTCGTGTTTAACTGTAACATTTTAAATTGCCAAAAGTTTCGAGTATTTCGTTGAAATAAGACGTCCACCATTTGTGAAATTAAAAAATGTATCGTATTGTATTTGGCAACTTGTGAAAAGTGAGAAAAAGAGTAAGTTTGTGTGAAAAATATGTATGTACCGGCATTCCTACACATTTATACTCAAATATATGACTTAAATGTAGTAATTTAACGATCTGCAAAAATAAAAATTTGTACGTATCTATACATTTCGTTTTACGTGCATATATAAGTGATTGCATGTCAATATGTTCGAATGCCGGCTCATACATATTTTTAAACAAAATTCAATCAAGTGATTAAGCGGCATAGGAAAAATCCAAAAAATTAAAAAAGAAATTAAATTAACCACTAAAGTTTATTACATTCGATATTTCTAAATTTTGGTATTCATACTATAAATTAAGGCATGGTTCGGTTGTACGAATGTTATTCAGCCCCTAATCAGGCGATGAATTTTTTACGTGACGTTTTCGAATATACCAAAAATAAAATCTGGTCGAAGGCTATAATTGAAAAGACTAAGAAGTTACAACAAAGCTGCGGGCGCCGACGGACTGCCGGTTGAGCTATTCAAACATGGCGGTCAGGAGCTGGTAAGGTTCATGCATCAGCTTCTATGCAAAATATGTCGGATGAAAGCATGCCTGCCGATTTTAATTTAAGTGTGCTCTGCCCAATCCATAAGAAGGGCGATTCTGCAATATGTGCCAATGACCGCGGGACTAGTCTTCTAAATATCGCCTATAAGGTTCTAGCGACCGTATTGTGTGAAAGGCTGAAGCCCACCGTCAACCAACTCATTGGACCTTATCAGTGTGGCTTTAGACCTGGAAAGTCTACCATCGACCAAATATTTACAATACGCCAAATCTTGGAAAAGACCAACGAAAGGAGAATCGACACACACCATCTTTTCATCGATTTCAAAGCTGCATTCGACAGTACGGGAAGGAGTTACTTGTATGCCGCGATGTCTGAATTTGGTATCCCCGCAAAACTAATACGGCTATGCAAGATGACATTGCTCACCACCAGCCGAGCCGTTTGATACCAAATGAGGTTTCAGACAGGGTGATTCGCTGTCGTGTGACTTCTTTAACCTGATGTTGGAGAGCATCGTACGAGCCGCAGAACTTAATCGCTCAGGCACAATATTTTATAAGAGCGTACAATTGTTGGCGTATGCCGATGATATTGACATCATCGGCCTTAACAACCGCGCTGTTAGTTCTGCCTTCTCCAAACTGGATAAAGAGGCAAAGCGAATGGGTTTGGTGATGAACGAGGACCAAGCGAAGTATCTCCTGCCTTCAAATAAACAGTCGGCGCACTCGCGTATCGACACCCACGTCACTGTAGACAGTTATAATTTCGAGGTTGTAAAAGACCTCTTTTATTTAGGAACCAGCTTTAACACCGATAACAATGTCAGCCTTGAAATCCAACGTAGAATCTTTCTTGACAAGTGCTACTTTGGACTAAGTAGTCAACTGAGCAGTAAAGTCCTCTCTCGACGAACAAAGCTAACACTCTACAAGACTCTCATCATGCCCGTCCTAACGTATGGCGCAGAAGCTTGGACGATGACAATATCCAATGAAGCGACGCTTGGAGTGTTTGAGAGAAAGATTCTACGGAAGATTTTTGGCAGCAGCGAATATCGCAGACGATGGATCGATGAGCTGTATGTCATGTCGTCCGAATGGATACAAACGCTCAGGCTTTGAAAGTTTTCAATGCGGTACCAGCTGATGGGTAGCAGAGGAAGAGGAAGGCCTCCTCTGCGTTGGAAAGATCAGGTGGAGAAGGACTTGGCTTCACTTGGAGTGTCCAATTGGCGCCGGTAGAAACGACTGGCGCGCTTTGTTAAACTCGGCCAAAATCGCGTAATCGGTTATGGCGCTAATTAAGAAGAAGAAGAAGAAGTTAAGTTATTTTTATTGCATTTAAATAATATTGATTTTGTTTCTGATTACCATTGGTCAGGTTTTCAATTGTTCCTAAAATGATAAATGTGCAAAGCGAACGAGCTGATCACGACAAATCGAAAGAACTATTAAATTTATTCGAGCTAGACTGCTTATTTGAATGCTTAAGATGTAAGTAACATATTGAAGACAAATTAATCAACGGAATTGATAAGCTGCCAATGGAACTTTAATTTAGAAAAATTCACTAAACGGAGTGACTTATATATATGTAGTTGTCTTAAATATATTTCAAATACTGACATTAAAGATGCGATCTCCAATATTGGATTAAGAGCCGAGTTCAGGCAAAAACTCTTTGCTTGGCGTAAATTCAAGGTGACACACCTCGTTAAATAATATTGTCATAGCATTAAAGCGTTTGTATTTACTAGTTCAACATTGACGACGAAACAATTTCAGTCGATTCCAGAGTTGTATCTGGGTTAGAAAAATCGCTGAGTTCAAATTCAACGGAGTTTAGCACTACACAAAAATTCATTAGTAGTTAGTAAATTGCTCTTTGTTGTAACCCTTATTTATTTTTAAAACTTCCAAGAATTCCGCGCCATCAGTGCCATTTTAAAAAGCAGCTCGAAAGGCAGAAATATTTTAGGTTACTACGAAAACACTCTGCTATAACCAATATTCAAAGGGAGCAACTAATTGCAATAGTAGTGGAAGAAGGCAATTAAGATTATCCTGCAATCGTGAGCCAAATAATTTCAATTTTTCCTACAGAACGTGAAGCAGAGGTAATAAATTTCATTTCATTCCATTCACCTTGTATGGTTGTTTTTAAAATAAAAGTCAACTTTAACAGTTATTTTTTAACTGAACCAATAAAAGTGAACTTTTAACGTTAATATTGCTTTTTTTCCAAAAAGTTAAAAAATAACTGTTATTAGTAACATTCATCATAAAATTCAAAACAGGTTGAGTCCCTGGTTTTTATTTTACTACATTTTCGGAAATTTTAGTGAAAAAGTAGATGCATCAATTTTTAGTGAGCCTTTTCACGAACTCTGACTGATATATCATAATAATTTTACAGGAATTTTACTTTATTCCCCGTATTGGTAAAAAAATGCAGGCGGAAAATTTCACGCGAAATACACAAACAGCCGTGCAAAGCGCCTGAAGCTCCACAGCGCACCTAATAAAGTGGCTGATACCAATGATGAGCCAGAGTTCGATGAGAAAATTTCAACTGCTTTAAAGACAGAGCTTAAACGAGATTTTTCACACAGGGAAGCTGTTACTGACAAATGGCATACAACTTTTAATTTGCGCCGTAAGGATTTATTATTCCTTGATTCGGTGGAATTCCTTAGCGAATGGCTCAAATATAGCGATAGCAGAGCTATTGACTTGGTAAGATATGTTTGCGTTTCAAGTTAATTATTTTTTTTCCTATTATCCGAATGTTTCAGTTTAACATCGATTTTAACATCATCTACCCGGCGAAAGAGCTGATGTTATTTAGCAAAGCTGATGTTATTTTAACACTATTGAGGTTTGTTAAGAAACTTCCCCTTGATTTCACAACCTCCGGGTAGAGTTTTAGGAAGCAAAAATTTCTCTACCACTTTTTTGCTTTTGACAAGAATTATTAGACGTCCGTCGCTAGGTTCGGAGAGAGAGTGAGTACTTACTAATGCCGAGTATTCCTTTGTGCACGGCAAAGCATGATAAACTGTATGATAAGTTTTTACTATAATGAATTTTGGATCACCGTTTTTGGTGATTGGTAGTTCGGGATACGGGTCTAAAGCGTTGAGCTCGCTCTTTTACTGTGTGGTCTGTTGCTCGCGCAAGTTCGCGAAAGCAGAAGGTAGACTCACACTCTGATAATGCACAACCGTTCACGCCTGAGTGATAGTCGGAGACTGGGCGAATGGTAATTATTTTAGTTGCTGTGTGTCAAGTGCGCGCAGAAGCATACACCAAGATGAAAAACAAAACAAACAGTCGGTAGTTTATAACAAGATTATGTCCTCGACATTTTATTATAATTACTTATTTAATATATGTCGTCACGTATGGTATTATCCAATTAATAAAAAAATAATACAAAGCCAGCATAATGTTAGAAATTTGCTTTGAAATAAGAGGCCTGTTTTTTTTCTACAGTGTATCTTTGTTTACATGGCGGCCGCCGTAGCCGAATGGGTTGGTGCGTGATTACCACTCGGAATTCACAGAGAGATCGTTGGTTCGAATCTCGGTGAAAGCAAAATTAATAAAAAAAAAAAACAAAAAAAAAAACATTTTTCTAATAGCGGTCGCCCCTCGGCGGGCAATGGCAAACCTCCGAGTGTATTTCTGCCATGAAAAAGCTCCTCATAAAAATATCTGCCGTTCGGAGTCGGCTTGAAACTGTAGGTCCCTCCATTTGTGGAACAACATCAAGACGCACACCACAAATAGGAGGAGGAGCTCGGCCCAAACACCTAACAGAAGTGTACGCGCCAATTATTTATTTTTTTTTTTATCTTTGTTTACATAAACATTTTTCTTCTAACAACGAATGCAAACTCTTGAGAATTTTTATTGAATCGGGCACAAAAAAACAATTTTGTTGTCTAAAATATAGACGTTGTTGTTGTAGCAGTATCTTCGCCCTGTCAGTGTAGTGTAATTACCGGTCGTCTTCGTCTAGCTCATCTAACGGTAGGCCCAGGAAACTGGCTGTTTCGACGGGTTGGGTCCAGAGGGAGAGGGGTGTTAGATGAGTGGGTTTATTGGGGCATGTGAAAAGGTGGTTAGTGTCGTGCGGGGTGCCTTCACATGCTGGACATATGTTTAGTATGTCGGGGTCGATTCTGGATAGGTAGGAGTTTAACCTGCTACAGTATCCAGAACGTAATTGTGCCAAGATTACGCGGGACTCTCGGGGAAGCTGGAGCTCTTCATCTGCGATGGGTGGTGGTTGGACTCCGATAACGGCATTCGGGGGTCGGGAGCTTAGGAAGGTGGTAAGGGTCTACCGATGGATGTCGTTAATGGTCTGTCTGATCCTGGAGTGGTCTGTCTGTTTTGTCCAGGATCTCGTCCACGTAGTTGAGGAAGTGTCTCCTGATGTGCCTGGGAGGTGGCTCGGGCTCGAGCAGGTGTCTGCATGGGTGAGGCCTGCGGTGACACCCTAGCAGAAACTGCTTGCCGAGCATTTTGTTGTGCTCCTTAACTGGGAGCATGTTAGCCTCATCGTGTATCTGTTGAATTGGGGACATCAGGAGACATCCTGTCGCGGTCCTGATGACGTATTTAATATTGCTGAAATGATTCAGAAAAAAACTTTTTAGTCCTCATTTTAGACTTAATTTCATCGAGAATATAAATGCTACGAAAAATCAAAAACAAAAAACCCGAACGAACATAAAGGATTCAGCCCACTAAGAAGAAATTATTTAACTTATTTCATCCGTTTGTCCACTGTTTACATAGAGCCGCAGCACTCTACGTCAATTACCTTGTGTATACTTGTAGCTCGACACGACGATTTGTCTATCCTGTTTCTTTCTTCTGGCACCCTATATAGAAAACAATTTTTGTTCGAGATTGGAATGGTGGCTTAACTTATTTAGTGGCTTAACTTATTCGGTGTCGAATCCTGTTGAAATGTCTATGGTCGGCCACCGAAATGTGTGTCTGCCCACGCCTTCAAAGGAACTTCTCGAATACTTTCCCGATAATATTTCGTATTTACTTTGACGCTAGACTCGATGAAAACGATTGCAGAGCGCCCATTTGCGGTTACAACGGCCCAAACCATTACCTGTGGCGGTACCTTAAAGTAAAATTTAAGGTGCTCAATTCACAAAAATTCGCTGGTTGTGATTTTCCAGCCAAATATAATGCAATCACACTATTACGTTTGAAACCCATTACTGATTTTCTTTTTTCGTGTTTACTCCTGGCAAAATGCTTCCGCGCGCTTGTAAACAATACTCTGGACTGTGATTTAGCCAATTGCCCGTGCATCAGCGAGCGGTCTGAAGTTGGTTACACTTCGAGTGCCGGACCCTGTATGAAATATATGATTATCCAATTAATAAAAACTGTACGAAATAAGTAATATAACCGTGAAGTTAGAAACTTGGATACTAGATTGCAGCTTTTTTTTGCAGTAGTTTATCTTTGTTTACATATACATTTTTCTATGCGCCCGGCGCAGAACTTACTTGGCTGTGTCGTACAGTGTCTTCCTCGCGGGCATCAATAAAATATTTTATTGTCCGAAATATAGACGTGTGGGGACTGTTAAAGTGCTTCGGAAAAAAACACTTTTAAACCTCATTTTAGACTTAATTTCATCGAAAATATACATCAAAGCTATGAAAAACCTAAAAAAATACTGAATATCAAGGATTCAGCTCAGCTGGTCTAGCTCACTAGGTAAAAATTTTGTATCAAAATTCATTCATTTTTGCGAACTATTTATAATGAGCGTTTACTATGTATGTTAACGAGCAAAGCCATCATTGGCCGCCTTTATTACTACGCTCGATGATTTGCGTATCTTTATGCATTGAGTAAGTAATATTGTAATATTACCACGGAGTCGAACCAACAACATTACTTGGTCCATCAAACTTTTCCAACGGCCCAGGAGCAGTGCTTTCGCAAAAGAACTAGGAAGAAAAAGCCTAATAATCCTATGTTCTCTACACTCAGCTGTAAGCCAGCCAGGTAAAACACATTTATCAATTATCAGTCTCTTAATTCCAAGATGTTCTGGTTCAGATTTAAACAAATTTCATAATTTTTACCACTTCGCATTTTGTATGTATGTGTGTATGTGCATACGAAATACCTATGATCATTTTTATTGGAACATATAAAGAAGGATACACTATTCTTTGCGACAATATTTCTCTATCACTAATCCATAAATATGTTATGTATGTACATATAAGTCGGCAAATATATAGGTATGTATGTATGTATATGCATCGGCACGCACTCGCCTCAGAAAAAATGTCACCATTTGCCAAATTCGGAACAATTCTATATTGCGAAGTTAGCAATATATAGCTGTGTTCATGTGAGTATATATTTATGAACATACACGTGTATATTTTTTATGAATATTTTTGAAAAAGTTATCAAATAAAATTAAAATAAAAACTAGTAAGTGTATGTACGGAGATGCCAGTTTCACAATTTAAATCTGGTGCCAAGCAGAGAACTTCAAAGTATAGAGAAGTCTCACGAGCTACGAATAGTGTGAATTGTCAAAAATGAAGTCTGACCGCGAAAACTTTTTCATTTCGCTCAACTCGACAGCGGGGAACTTCTTAACAGAGCTGATTACAGTGAATTATATACAAGTACATTGGCTCTGCTCAGTTTTTGGTTTCTGTATGAAATCAAATTGACAAATGCCGACGGCATTTTCCAAGGCATTTGCTTGTGCATTTCTATGTTCCTTTGATAAACGAAAATTTATTCAATTTATATTTTCAAACAAATACAACCAAATAAAGACAACCTACATTTAAAATCAAAGTAACTTTACTGTTTGTTGCTTTAATTTTAAAAGAAAAGTTTTAACAAAATACATTAAAAAATGACCTCACATTTTGTTGTATGCGTTTTAGTAAATTTGATGAACATTTTTACTAATTTTTCGAGTTTAATTAAATTTATATTTGTGCAAAAGTTCAATTGCATCTTCAATTCTTATAGCGTTACAAATGTATGTGCATACGCACTGCAGCAACAATGACCTATCTCACGACGCATTGCCTTTTGTTCCTTTGCCAAACGAAATTTTTTTCAATTTACATATATTATATTACAGGGAATAATACATATATGTATGCATTTTATAGATAGTATAAAACTTTGAAATTTAAAATAAATTAAAGAAAACTTCAAAGAAACGTATTTGCATACATATATGGGGCAACTAAGTTCTATTGCATCTTTAATAAATATAGTGTTGCACGCATATGTACGCACTGAAGCAACATGACCTACCTCACGAGCATCGCCTTATAATATTTCATGCAATAATTAGGGAGTAGATATTCGAAGGATGGTTCCATGTGTAGAAGTCCACGCAAGTGGGGAAAGTTACTGATCGCCATTCACTTGGGAGTGGCCAGGACGATTCTTCTGCATATGGTTCAAGCAGCTCACAACGGCCGGGATTAGCCCACGTATCCTCTGGGTAGCTTTCGAACACCCGTTCGGGAGTGAGCTAAAGTGAGAAGGCGAAACATTCCAGGATAGCTGGTTGTGCGTTGGGTTTGGGACCCACCACTTAAAAATCGCCCCCAATGAAAACTTTAAAAAAGCCTCGGATGAGACCTCCCTATACTGACGACGACCCCTGCAAACGAACTAAGGACTATGATTTGAGGGCATGCACCTGGAATGTCCGGTCCCTTAATGGGGAGGGTGCCTCTGCCCGGCTGGTTGATGTCCTCGTGAGAGTAAAGGCTGACATCACTGCCATCCAAGAGATGCGATGGACGGGGCAAGGAAAGAAAACCATAGGACCTTGCGACGTCTACTACAGCTGCCATGTAAAGGAGCGCAAATTCGGTGTCGGATTTGTTGTGGGAGAGAGACTTCGTCGCCAAGTACTGTCGTTCACTCCGGTGGACGAGCGTCTCGCAACAATCCGCATCAAAGCCCGTTTTTTTTTAACATATCGCTAATTTGCGCCCATGCCCCGACGGAAGAGAAGGACGATGTGACCAAAGATTCTTTCTATGAGCGCCTGGAACGTTCCTATGAGCGCTGCCCCCGCCACGACATAAAAATCGTGCTTGGCGACTTCAACGCCAGGGTGGGCAAGGAGGGAATTTTTGGTCCCACAGTCGGAAAATTCAGCCTACACAACGAAACATCCGGTAACGGACAGAGGCTGATCGACTTCGCCGGGGCCCGAAACATGGTAGTCTGCAGCACCAGATTCCAGCATAAAAAGATACACCAAGCTACCTGGCTGTCCCCTGATCGAAAAACGCGAAACCAGATCGATCATGTTGTGATAGATGGAAGACACGCTTCTAGTGTATTAGATGTACGTACGATCCGAGGACCCAACATTGACTCGGATCACTACCTTGTTGCAGCCAAACTGCGCACGCGCCTCTGTGCAGCAAAAAACGTGCATCTACCTACGCAAAGAATGTTCGACCTCGAAAAGCTGCAATCACAACAGACAGCCAGAAGATTCGCCACTCGACTCTCACTCCTGCTCTCAGAGAGTACTGCCCAACAAACCGGCATCCACGAACAATGGAGCAACATTTCTCGTTCTCTACGTACCGCCGCCGAAGAAGAAATCGGATTCCGGCGAGCCCGAAAAAACAATTGGTACGACGAGGAATGTCATGTTGCCGCAGAAAGAAAGGATGCCGCCTATAGAGCCACGCTGCGATCGGGCGCAACGCGAGCCATGTGGGATCGCTACAGAGAGCTGAAAAAGGAAGAGAGACGTATTATCCGACAGAAGAAACGAGAGGCCGAAATACGTGAGTGCGAAGAGCTTGAGATGCTGGCCAACAGGAACAACGCCCGAAAATTCTACCAGAAAGTTCGGCGGCTTACAGAAGGTTTTAAGACCGGGGCGTTTTCCTGTAAGAACAAAGACGGCGAACTGGTGACCGACGTACAGAGCAATCTTAAATTATGGAGGGAACACTTCTCGAACCTATTAAACAGTGACAGCTGCGCATGTCACCGAGAAAGTGAAGATCCCGATACCCCAATCGTTGACGACGGAATTGTCGTTCCGCTACCCGATCATGACGAGGTGAGAATAGCGATAACGCGGCTAAAGAGCAACAAAGCCGCGGGCGCCGACGGACTGCCGGCTGAGCTATTCAAACATGGCGGCGAGGAGCTGGTAAGGTGCATGCATCAGCTCCTATGCAAAATATGGTCGGATGAAAGCATGCCTGCCGATTGGAATTTAAGTGTGCTCTGCCCAATCCATAAGAAGGGCGATCCTGCAATTTGTGCCAATTACCGCGGGATTAGTCTTCTAAATATCGCCTATAAGGTCCTAGCGAGCGTATTGTGTGAAAGGCTGAAGCCCACCGTCAACCAACTGATTGGACCTTATCAGTGTGGCTTCAGACCTGGAAAGTCTACCATCGACCAAATATTCTCAATACGCCAAATCTTGGAAAAGACCCATGAAAGGAGAATCGACACACACCATCTTTTCGTCGACTTCAAAGCTGCATTCGACAGTACGGAAAGGAGTTACCTGTATGCCGCGATGTCTGAATTTGGTATCCCCGCAAAACTAATACGGCTATGTAAGATGACGTTGCTCAACACCAACAGTGCCGTCAGAATTGGAAAGGACCTCTCCGAGCCGTTTGATACCAAACGAGGTTTCAGACAGGGTGACTCGCTGTCGTGTGACTTCTTTAACCTGATGTTGGAGAGCATCGTGCGAGCCGCAGAACTTAATCGCTCAGGCACAATTTTTTATAAGAGCGTACAATTGCTGGCGTATGCCGATGATATTGACATCATCGGCCTTAACAACCGCGCTGTTAGTTCTGCCTTCTCCAAACTGGATAAAGAGGCAAAGCGAATGGGTCTGGTGGTGAACGAGGACAAAACGAAGTACCTCCTGTCTTCAAACAAACAGTCGGCGCACTCGCGTATCGGCACCCACGTCACTGTTGACAGTTATAATTTTGAGGTTGTAAAAGACTTCGTCTATTTAGGAACCAGCATTAACACCGATAACAATGTCAGCCTTGAAATCCAACGTAGAATCTCTCTTGCCAACAAGTGCTACTTTGGACTAAGTAGGCAATTGAGTAGTAAAGTCCTCTCTCGACGAACAAAACTAACACTCTACAAGACTCTCATCATGCCCGTCCTAACGTATGGCGCAGAAGCTTGGACGATGACAACATCCGATGAAGCGACGCTTGGAGTGTTCGAGAGAAAGATTCTGCGTAAGATTTTTGGACCTTTGCACGTTGGCAACAGCGAATATCGCAGACGATGGAACGATGAGCTGTATGAGCTTTACGACGACATAGACATAGCGCAGCGAATAAAGATCCAGCGGCTACGTTGGCTGGGTCATGTCGTCCGAATGGATACAAACGCTCCGGCTTTGAAAGTATTCGATGCGGTACCAGCTGGTGGTAGCAGAGGAAGAGGGCGGCCTCCTCTGCGTTGGAAAGATCAGGTGGAGAAGGACTTGGCTTCACTTGGTGTGTCCAACTGGCGCCGGTTAGCACAAGAAAGAAACGACTGGCGCGCTTTGTTAAACTCGGCCAAAATCGCGTAAGCGGTTATAGCGCCAATTAAGAAGAAGAAGAAGAGATATTCGAATGATCGAATTCCTGCAAATGCTAAAACAATTTCTTCTGCATATGCATCGACGTATTTGCATGTGCGTATATGCACACTTGATCCCTAACTATGTACGTTCAATTGATCAAATCAAAAAATTCTGTATACAAAACGCTTCATTACCAGGCACACAGGAAGATGGCGTATGCAAATATAAATATGTGAATTGAATTCAAGCAAAACAATGCTTATTAATATACACATATGCATGTACATACAACCACACACACAGGGAACTCACTTTATTCCTCAAAATGCGTATGTCGTTCAAAGCTAAAATTTTATGCCTAGCGAGTACAAGAACAAAATGCAGTCATAGACGCAGGCGTAGCGGTCATCATTCTAGTTGCCATATCGCTGAATAGTCGCGGCGGCGCCGAACAGTTTCAACTATTGTACTGTACAACAAAAACTCATCATCAAAAAATTCATTGATAAATTCGCGCTCATATTTCTACGAGCAAAGTACTTTGATTCATAAAACGAGCCGCCATATGCCAATTTTCTCGACTATTCGAAAATAGTCAATATTGAAATATTTCGCGTAGAATTATTTGCCAATATTTGATAAATCTTGAATGTTTGCCAAGTCGAGTGCCCGCGGCTTCGTACATATGTATGCATCAATATATCTATGTAAATATGTTTTTCTAAATACTCGACAACCGCAGCTGCTGTGCGTCAAGTGCGCGCATGAGCATACAGTAAGTTGCAGAAGAAAACAAGTAGCTTAAAAAAAGGTCTGATTGTGATTTGGAAACAATTATTTTATGTTAACTGATAGCAGGCAAATAGTAAAAAGTGCTCAAAACATATGCATATATCTGCAAAGTTAGAAACTTACTCTAAAATCAGAGCAATTGAAGATGCCTGTAAAATTTCAAGGTTACGGTACATACAATGCGGTGCCTATGAATTTGCGTTGTGCCTATGAATGCGCGCTGGACTTCTTGAGAAGTTTACCGTTATTTTCAGCTGTCGCTAGTGAGCATACATACATGATTTGTATTTTTATACTGTGCGTATCGGACGTGTTTTACTGTCGATCCGTGTTAATAAAAGTTTTCTCAACAAACTCAAAGTGCATTATTGCTAACAAGAGATAGGACTCTCAGCAAACTGCATAGAAACTGAAAGTGCATTATCAAACTCGATAAGCCAACAAACATTTTAATTAAAAAAAAGATAAACTAAAACCAAGTCAAGCAGCTGGCAAAATAAATAAAAATAAATATGAGTGTGTTACGTCCTCCCCCTTGGGAGAGAATATAATCCAAAAATGCCGCTACATACCAAAAACTCGTTCTCAATGCCGCGCTCGAATTTAGCACAGAGCGGATCAAACGCAAACGGGTCAACACAGTCAGCTCCCATAAGCTGCAACAACAATATGCGCTCTACATTATCGCCATGGAGCGCAGAGAGCATAAGTTCTCATATCAGCAGTCCCGTATTCTCTGCATCATGCGTGAGCACAACTGGTGTGCTTACAACTACGACTACAAATACATCTACAACTTGTTCAACCGTCTCTTTAAATTCTACAACAAGTAACTGCATCAACAGAACTACTGCTAGCGACCCATTTGTCAGCGTCTACACAATCAGCTGCACTAAAAAAGCAACCTGTGGTTAAAAGAGCACGAAACTCACCCACAAAGGTGTCAACATTGACTGCTATTAACAAAAAAATAAAAGCAACATCAACCCTCAATCAAAGTGAGCTGCCAAACTACTGGCTGAGTGGAACTTCTTCTGCAAACAAATTTGCAGCTTTAGATGTGGATGATGGAGAAGAATTTACTCAAACTGCAAACAGTGGGCAATTTAAAGATTCACTGTCACAAAATTTAAACAAAGACGAAAAAGAAAAAAATAATAAGCCACCGCCAAAATATGTTCAAGGTGTAGAATGCATAAAAACATTAAAGAGTGCTTTAAATGAAATAGCAAATAACAGCTTCACCCTAAAAATTTTAGCAAATACCGAAGTTCGCGTTGAAGCAAAAAATTCGCAAATATATAACGAATTACATCATATGCTAAAAGAAAAAAGAACGAAATTGTATACATTTAGACCAAAAAGTGAAAGAGGATTTTAAGTAGTCTTACGAAGTATGCACCACTCTACAGACCAAGAAGAAATTAAAAAAGAAATAAACGAAAAAGGCCACAAAGTACTTAACATTACTAATATAATACAAAGATCAACAAAAAAACCACTATCATCGAACTACAAGCAAGTGATAACAACAAAGACATTTACAATATAAACAAGCTAATGAACCGCATAGTCATTTTTGAAGCACCTCACCATAAGCGCACCATTTCACAGTGCACGAAATGCCAGAAATATGGACACACAAAAAATTATTGTACAAGGGATCCAGTTTGCGTGAAATGCGCTGGTAGAGATCTTACAATGGAATGCAAAAAACCAAATAAAGGAAGTTGAATGCGCTTTATGTGGAGGTAAGCATACCGCCAACTACAAAGGATGCGAAATTTATAAAGCACTTAAAATGCAAAGATTTCCACCTCTGCGTAATAAAGAATCAACAATTAACACAAATAAAAATAATACGCCAATAACAACAGCTGTAACAAACATAATTCCCGGAGTAAGCTATGCTGACGTAGCATCTTCTTCAAGGGAACATAAAGCAGAGCAGGAACTGATTAACAGATCTGAAAAAAACAATGATATTGAAGAGCTTAAAGACATGGTAAAATCCATAGTCAACCAAATGACAAATATGATGAATATAATTACAATGCTTTTAAAGAATATGAATGGACAAAAGTGAAAAAATTAAAATTGTAATTTGGAATGCAAATGGACTAACACAGCACGATTTAGAACTGAAACAATTTTTCGTAGAAAAAGATATTGACATAGCATTGATTGCAGAAACACACTTCACTGATAAAAGTCTTCTGAAATTTCCTAAATACAAAGTGTATGTGACAAACCATCCTGATGGTAGAGCCCACGGAGGGACTGTTATAATTATTAAATCAAGCATAACGCACAATGAACAACTCCAATATTCGACGCCTTATCTTCAATCAACGACAGTACAAATCTATGACAGAAATGGACCAGTATCTATCTCCTCCATATACTGTCCACCTAGACACATAATAAACTCGGATCAATATGACAAATACATAAAGACGCTTAACAATAGATTTATAGCAGCTGGAGATCTCAATGCAAAACACATTGATTGGGGCTCAAGACTCACCAACAAAAAGGGGCGTATTCTTATTAACGCAATTAATAAAAACAATTGCAGATTTATAACCTACCTATTGGCCAACTGACGTAAAGAAAATTCCAGACTTGATCGATTTCTGCATACCCAAAAACATAAGCCATAACCAATTGACAATTCAGTCGTGCTATGAACTTTCTTCTGACCGCTCGCCGATATTACTTGAATATGTAAGTCATATAAAATCTATAGATACATCTTTTCGCATACTAAATGACAGAACCAACTGGGAAAAATTCCGCCACCATATTGACGATCAACTTATACCAAATGTAATATTAAAAACGCAACTTGACATTGAACATGCCATTATCCATTTTAATGATAAGCTAGAAGCAGGGATCAGATCGGCACCAAAGCAAGCAAATAGAACAATGACATTACTATTAAAAAGCAAATTATAGAAAAAAGAAAGTTAAGAAAAAGATGGCAAAAAACTAGATCACCTGACGACAAGAGAAAACTAAACTTAGCTACGAAAATTCTTAAGGATACCTTAAATAAGAGAAATAACAAAGAAATCGAAAACTTTTTGAAGAATCTGACTCCCTATCAAGATACAAACTACTCTTTATGGAAATGTAATATACTAAAAAATTAAAAACTCAAATAAAACATCAACCACCACTAAAAAAAGATGACAATTCATGGGCTGTTACAAAAGAGGAAAAAGCGAAAACATTGGCAAATTACTTCGAAAAAGTTCTATCAAATGACGAAGAAAAGAAAATCAACAACCAAAACAATTTCCACTACGATTTTACAAAAATAAAAAGGACGAATACACACGATATAATAGCTTGCATCAAAAAAGGAATAAAACATAAAAAAGCTCCCGGATATGACATGATAACAGGAAAAGCATTAGCGGAGCTACCAACCAAGGCATATATATACTTGCGAAACGTTTTTAATGCAATGTTTCGCTTACAATACTTTCCGAAGCTCTGGAAAGTGGCAGAGATTATTGCATTGCCAAACCCGGGTAAAGATCCAACTACCGTGTCATCATATAGACCAATAAGCTTATTACCGACAATATCTAAAATTGGTGAAAAATTACTGCATGATCGGATAAGCCAACTTCTAGACCAAAAACGTATAATACCGGATCATCAATTTGGATTTAGAAAAAAACATTCGACTATTCACAAGATCCATAGAATTACAAATAAAATCCAATCAGACCTTGAAAACAATCGATACTGTGCCGCAGTATTTTTGGACGTAGCTAAAGCGTTTGACAAAGTGTGGCATGAAGGCTTACTCCACAAAATAAAAAGAATGCTACCTTTTGATTACTATCTCATCATAAAAAGCTGTCTAACCGACCGAAGCTTCTATATTAAATATGACAATCAATGTTCAGGTATTCATCAAATAACTGCTGGAGTTCCGCAAGGAAGCGTTCTTGGCCCTCTACTATATGTTTTTTTGACCGCAGATGTACCACCTCCTGACGAAACTAATTCTTCAATTGCTACGTTCGCAGACGATACAATACTATTAGCGTCAGACAAAAGCTTAATTATCGCTACTGAAAAACTGCAGCGATACACAAACGCAGTTAAGGAATGGTTTGATAACTGGTGCCTAAAAATAAATGAAGACAAAACCGTACAGTTTATATTTACTAACAAAACAAAATTTACCGCAATTCCAATTAAAATAAATGATAAAGCAATTACAATAGAATCAACTACTAAATACATGGGAATTCACTTGGACTCCAAACTAAATTGGAATCACCACATAAAGCAAAAGGTCAAACAAATAAAAGAAAAACTTCGACAACTTCATTGGTTAGTCTGCCCCAAATCCAGACTCACTATACAGAACAAGCTGTTAGTGTACAAAACTATGATTAAACCAATCTGCCTATATGTATTACAGGTGTGGAGAACGGCTAAAAAAACTCATATAGAAAAAATCCAACGACAGCAATCAAAGATTCTTCGAATTTTGGCCATGTCTGACAGGTACACGAAAAATGATGACATCCACAGGACTTTTAATATAGCAAGAGTAGACGAAGAAATCAAAAAGATAACAACAAGGCGCTTTGAAAAAATATACACACACAGTAATGCAGAAATTAACAAACTTCTTGAAAGGGAAAGAAACGGGAAAAGGTGTTTAAAGAGAACCCGACCAAGCGACCTAGTATGATAAATCCTAAAAAACCATAAACATGTAAAAAAATAATTAAAAATAGTTGTAAAATGTAATCATGTAAAGTGAAACTTGTATTGTATTATTGTATATTATTTAATTATTTCGTTTATTTTAACTTTATCGCTTTTGACACTGGCCATTAAGCGATGTATATAAATCCTAACCAAATTGTTAAACAACATACTTAATGTCAAAGGACAGATGTATAAAATAAATGGGGAATATAAAACAAAAACAAAAAATATTCCGAATTGTCGAGAAAATTGGCATATGGCGGCTCGTTTTATGAATGAAAGTACTTTGCTCGTAGAAATATGAGCTCGAATTTATCAATGAATTTTTTGATGATGAGTTTTTGTTGAAACTGTTCAGCGCCGTCGCGACTATTTTGAGCTGTTCAGCACCATGGCAACTAGAATGATGACCGCTACGCCTGCGCCTATGACTGCATTTTGTTCTTGTTCTCGCTAGGCATAGAATTTTAGCTTTGAACGACATACGCATTTTGAGGAATAAAGTGAGTGCCCTGTGTGTGCGGTTGTATGTACATGCATATGTTTATATCTCAAAATCCTGACGTGATAGAGCAATTTAAACCCCGGATTCGGATTCTACGCAAAAAATTACTTCGAAAATGGCCCTACACTTTCCTGGAACAAAACGTTGTTGACCTGTGTAATCATTGTTTTGCTTGAATTCAATTCACATATGTATTTATATTTGCATATGCCATCTTCCTGTGTGCCTCGTAATGAAGCGTTTTGTATACAGAATTTTTTGATTTGATCAATTGAACGTACATAGTTAGGGATCAAGTGTGCATATACGCACATGCAAATACGTCGATGCATATGCAGAAGAAATTGTTTTAGCATTTGCAGGAATTCGATCATTCGAATATCTACTCCCTAATTATTGCATGAAATATGATAAGGCGATGCTCGTGAGGTAGGTCATGTTGCTTCAGTGCGTACATATGCGTGCAACACTATATTTATTAAAGATGCAATAGAACTTAGTTGCCCCATATATGTATGCAAATACGTTTCTTTGAAGTTTTCTTTAATTTATTTTAAATTTCAAAGTTTTATACTATCTATAAAATGCATACATATATGTATTATTCCCTGTAATATAATATATGTAAATAGAAAAAAATTTCGTTTGGCAAAGGAACAAAAGGCAATGCGTCGTGAGATAGGTCATTGTTGCTGCAGTGCGTGTGCACATACATACATTTGTAACACTATAAGAATTGAAGATGCAATTGAACTTTTGCACAAATATAACTATCATAATATATGTACAGTAGCGTGCAATAGTGAGCACATGTTGGGCGATTTAACTTTAAAGTATCTGAAAAAATCTAAATGCATAACTTAATGAAACAAAACTTTCAGCATTTATTCGTTGCTTAATTCTTAAAATAACGTCTTAAATAACAACATCAAATACAAATGTAGGAATGAGAAGGAGGCAATAATATAAAAATGTACATATTTACTCAGTTTTGCTTATGTAAACCGAAAGGAGCTGTAACATTTGGTACAGTTGTAATTATATACTTATATATTCATCAATATATGTACCAATATGCTCTTTGAATTCTTGTCTAAAATTAATTTCGACTTGAAAAATTAGTAAAAATTTTCATCAAATTTACTAAAACGCACACAACAAAATGTGAGGTCGTTTTATAATGTAACTAGCGTACCCTCGCCCGCTTCGCTAGACGATAAATTCAATGATTTGCTGAAAGAGAATAAAATTATATTAATAAGAAACAAAGCAAATTCTTTGATACAATTTCATTCGAACTTTATTGTAACACTTTTTGGTAGACAACGTTTTTGGTTTTTTCATCTTTCGCATGAATAATGACGATGGTTTGCCAACTCGTGAGCAAGCTACATACAATTGTCCATGAGAAAAAATTGGGTATTCTAAATTAATACCGTACATTTGTAGAGACTGTCCTTGCGCCTTATTAATTCTCATAGCGAAGGCAAGGCGAATAGGGAACTGCAAACGTTTGAAATCGAATGGTAAATCCGCCGGAATCAGTGGAATTCAGGGTATCAAAATGTCTTCTCCTTTGTACTTCCCTTTCAAAATTGTTGCTTCGATAACGTTACCCATTAGCTTCTTCACAGCGAGTCTGGTACCGTTGCAAAGTCGGGGCACATTACTATTGCGCAGCATAATAATCGGTGCTCCAATTTTTAATCGTAAATTATGAGGTGGTAAGCCTGGCAAATCGAGTGAGTTTAAGAATTCAGTTGGATAATTTACGACCTCATCTTGATCAGTAATAGTGTTCATTGACTTATACGCAACTATGTCACCAGGTATTTGATCTAAAATAGCTGAATTTATATCATTGACGTCCTTATTTTTCCCAGCTAAAATTGCTCTTTCGCTGAGTCAATCATGGTTTTTGTAATGTTGAACTATGTTTGGAAATACACTCTGTATCAATGCCTCTTTAGACTGTGCAAAAGTGCAGAAATTGTTAGGCAATGTTATCATTCCTGTTGTTTTTGAAAAAAGGTTTATTTTTTTTGGTTAAAAAGTGTTTTTTGAAGTTTTGAAAAACACTTCGCTCTAACAAATTTCTTCTCAGTTAATTGCTGAAAATTAAATATTTTGAAAAAACTATTTTTTTTAATTTAACGTTTTTGAGAAAATTTTGTTCTTGAAAAAATTTCATACTTTTGTAAAAGTTTAAATTGATTTGTTAAAAAAGATTTTTTTCCGCTTTGAAAAACACCCCCTCGAAAAAATGTATTCTCTATTAATAGTGGAATATGAAATGCTTTGAAAACACCATTTTTTTTTTAATTTTTTTTGGTTTTCAGAAAATTTTGTTTTGAAAAAATTTCATACCCTTGAAAAAGTTTTATTTTATTTTATTTGTTTAAAATTTTTGAAATTTTTTTTTTTGTAATTTTAGAAAAACACCTCTTCGAAGAAATTTCTTTTACCTTTTTGAGGAAAATTTCGTTTTGAAAAAATTTCTTGCTTTCGAAATTTTTTTATTTTACTTTATTTCTTCAAAATTTTTGAAAACAATTTTTTTTATAATTTTCGAAAAACACCCCTTTGAAAAAATGTTTTCTATGTGTCATAGTGGTATTCCATTAACTTTTAGGATTATAGTCAAATACTTACAAATATCTACGCTTTCACAAATAGCAACAATAAACAAATTTCCTCAAAACCAAAAAATTTACTTTTTTTCTAAAAAAATTCTAAACAAACAACGTAATAAATTTAGAATTTTGTGTTCACGAAAAAACAGTATTGTTTTTATTGTATTAACTGAAAACCAAAATGTTGCAAAAAATCAAAACAAAACTAAATTATTTTTTTGTGTTCATTTGGTCCATATGTTCCATAAAAAGTTGATATGGTAAATAATATGCAGGGTCTGATACACGCAAATTTCCATTGACCATTATAGTGACAAAATTATCGATCACCAATTCCAACAGGATTTCAAAATCAGAGTTGGAATGAGTTGTTGTGTGGTGTACTTCTGAAAAAATGAGAAATAAACAAAATAAATCTAAAAATTCGAATTCTAACTTTATCTTGTGTATGTTCTTATTACCTTTGAATTTTTCCAATGAAGCACCATTCATTTTAAATTTTCCAAGAATTTTTTTTATCATTTCGCGTTTCTTTCCTTTTTCATTCGATTCCAACATTTGTTCATAGCCGAAAACATCGTTTGCAAACGCATTCATTTCCATATAGAATTGGTCAAAGAAAGCATTGCTCAATTGAATTGAAACATTATTTTCATAAATACCTAGGACCTTAACTAATGCACCTTGGTACATACTTAACGCAGATATTCATCGCGACCTTGACATCGATACTATTGATGAAACAATACAAAGCGCTAGCAGAAGATACATGTTAACATGGTAAATGTTAACTTTTCACACGCCGATCAGCAACATGAGTACAGCGGATGTACAGCGCTTACATAGCGCTTCCCACAGTATTCCAGACGCACCGTCAGCAGAAAACCCAACGGCAGCAACACCCCAACTGAATTAGGCCGGATGTAATGCACGCGCAACCCAAGTCAGCGATTCCTCGAAATTGCGCACGCCACCACAGGTAGCTCGGTGCATTTTAAGTTTAAAGTTTAGATAAGAAATTTTGTAATTTTGGTTTTAAGTTGAACTCAATAAAGAGCGGTCGTTCCGCAATCTTTTTTAAAAAGAGATTTCCACGCGAAAATCTTTAACTCGCGCTCAACGTGGGGCCCAGTCGCAAGTGCTAAAACGAAGGAAAATTTCCAAGGCCCCTAAGTAGTGGCGGAATATCCTTCGACGCGAGTGAAAAAAAGAATACAGTTCTAAAGGCCCCTCAAGCAGTGGCGGAACAATCTTCAACACTTCAGCACCAAAAATAGCAGTAGGCGACTGGGCAGCCACAACCTGGAGGAACGCTTCAGTCGGTGGACACAAAGCGTGTGCGGATACAGGACCCGGAGTCATCGCGGGAAGAACCCTCAGAACAAAACGGATAAGTCCTGCCCGTCACCTCACAGGATGGAGATCTATTTATTTGTGTAAGTCTTTAAGTTCAATATAGTTTGTAAGTTTAAGAAAATCAATGTAGTTAAACAAAAAGTGAAGAAAAAATCAAGAGAAATTTTATATAAGAAAAAAATTCCAAAAAGAGAAATTTTGTAAGAAAATTAACGTAGTTAAACAAAAAGTGAAGAAAAAATCAAGAGAAATTTTATATAAGAAAAAAAAAATTCCAAAAAGAGAAATTTTGTAAGAAAATTAACGTAGTTAAACAAAAAGTGAAGAAAAAATCAAGAGAAATTTTATATAAGGGAAAAATTCTAAAAAGAGAAATTTTGTAAGAAAATTAACGCAACAAAAGTGAAGAAAAAATCAAGAGAAACTTTATATAAGGAAAAAATTCTAAAAGAGAAATTTTGTAAGAAAATTAACGCAACTAAACAAAAAGTGAAGAAAAAATCAAGAGAAATTTTATTTAGGAAAAAAAATCTAAAATTTTGTAAGTTTAAGAAAATAATACAACTAAATAAAAATAAAAAATAAAAAAACTATAATATTGCTTAATTCTGCGATTCCCAACACCAGGGACCCTCCAGGATAAGAAAGCTATCCTTCCTAGAAGGAGTAAAACAAAGATAATAATTATAAAGCTTATAAAGGACGGCTCGTACAGCCAATAACTTAATAAAATTTAAACCTAATAACATAGCTTAATTCTGCGATTCCCAACACTAGGGACCCTCCAGGATAAGAAAGCTCTCCTTCCTAGAAGGAGTAAAACAAAGATAATAATTATAAAGCTTGTAAAGGACGGCTCGTACAGCCAATAACTTAATAAAATTTAAACCTAATAACATAGCTTAATTCTGCGATTCCCAACACCAGGGACCCTCCAGGATAAGAAAGCCCTCCTTCCAAGAAGGAGTAACCCCATACCAGCCGTATAACTAATTACACGCAAAAGCTGCGATTCACCACCTTCGGGGGGACCCTCCAGCTTTATCAATAATAATAAAAAAATAAATAAAAATAAAAAAACAAAAATTTAAATAAAAAATAAATTATAAAAAATCAAGGGAAAAAGAGAAAAACTATCATGTCTAATCCAAATAACTTGGTAAGACCTCCTGTGCTAAGCGCTCCTCCTCCACAATCTGTTCCTTCCTCCTCGAATGCAAATGCATTCAACATGGAGCAATTGATGAACGTTATAGCAGGAGTCGTAAATAACATACTTAAACAAGAGGGACGAAACATAGTTCAAGCTGCCCTCAACCCTAATGCGAACTTTACTGACATTTCGGACGTGACTATCGATTCTAGCCTACCGAACAATATAACAGAGTTAGACAAAATTCCAGATGTAGTGAGATGTTTGCGTGAATTTTCGGGAAACCCAGGGGAATTCAACTCCTGGAAAAAGAGCGTAGATCGCATTTTGCAGATCTACGAACCGCAAAAAGGAACGCCTAAATACTATGGAATCCTCAACGTCATACGTAACAAGATTGTGGGCAATGCCGACATTGCCCTGGAATCGTATAACACGCCTCTGGACTGGAAAGCGATTTCCAGATGCCTCACTTTGCATTACGCGGACAAACGCGACATCGGTACCCTTGAGTACCAAATGACCTCCTTAGTGCAGGGCAACCTGACGGTCCAAGAGTTTTATCAGCGCGTCTATTCCCACCTGTCACTTATCCTTAACAAAATCGGAAGCATGGATGTTAGTCAAGAAGCCATGCATCTAATCACGCGTACCTATCGGGATAAGGCCCTTGACACCTTTATTCGAGGACTTAGAGGCGATCTGCCAAGACTCCTCGGAATGAGAGAACCAGCTGATCTTCCACAGGCTCTTCATTTATGCCTAAAGTTGGAAAACCAGAGTTTTCGTTCTTACTACGCATTAAAAGGCAGTGACCAGAACAGGAAACCTCACAACTTTCGTCCACCCCTTCCACCAAGAAGGTCCAACAATGAGTTCTACCCTGAATTAGCATATTTTTCCCAGTCGCGACCAAACCCGGCTATCCCCAACAGAGCGCATAGACCATATTTTCAATTTCAACGGCATTATCAGCCCAACATATCTCAGCAACCAAACAACCTAACACCGCGTCCGCAACCGTTTCCGTTTCCGAAACCTCAACCACGACCGGAACCAATGGACATAGATCCATCATTACGTACACGCCATGTTAATTACATGAACAGACCACGCGCTAACGACTTTTTCGGTAAGAGACCTCCGATCGATAACCCACCGGTTCCGAATAAAGTGCAAAGGAATTTCCATATAGATTCCGATCAAAATTATGGTCAAGAGCAATCTATAGTAGAACATACAAATGACTATATAGACCAGTACGATGAATTACAAGACAACGATCTGACTGACATAACAGATATACATTTTTTAGATTAACTCACTCTTCGCTGCCTTATTTTGAATGCAGACTGGAGAGTGGAAAAATAGTGAAATTTCTAATTGACACGGGATCAACGAAAAACTATATTCAACCTTCTATCGTCCCTAATCCAATTAAAAATGAATCAAACTTTTTCGCAAAATCAATAGCAGGGGACATAGAAATAAAGGAACATACTTTCCTAAAGCTTTTTAATACAGAGTCAAAATTAAAATTTTTCCTTCTCCCAACGCTACGTTCATTCCATGGTATCCTTGGAAACGACAGCCTTAAAATTCTCGAAGCTGTTATCCACATCAAAGACAATTTTATGTCAATCAAGGGTAACACCAAAATTAAAATAAAGCAACTTGAATCCAATTCAGCGAACGCAATTAACATTACAGAAGATCATATGACATCTACCCAACGAAGCAGAATCAACAATTTAGTGAACAACTTTTCTAAACTCTTTGCAGAGCCTAACGACAAACTTACTTACACTACGAAAGTTATAGGCGAAATTAGGACAAATAAAGATACCCCAGTTTACACAAGATACTACCCCTACCCAATGGCATTAAAAGGCGAGGTAGAATCCCAAATTAAAACAATGCTAGACGACGGCATTATTCGACCTTCAAGGTCACCATATAATTCACCCGTTTGGGTTGTAGCAAAAAAACCGGACTCTCAAGGCAATAAACAGTACAGAATAGTAATCGACTATCGCAAACTCAATGCGATAACCATAGCGGATCGTTACCCAATACCCCAAATTAATGAGGTACTGTCCCAATTAGGGAAAAATCAATATTTCTCAGTCCTAGATTTAAAAAGCGGATTTCATCAAATCCCATTAAAAGAATCTGATATCGAGAAAACCGCTTTCTCAATTAATAACGGCAAATACGAGTTCACGAGGTTACCATTTGGACTCAAAAACGCTCCCTCAATTTTTCAGCGCGCGCTTGATGACATTCTTCGCCATCACATTGGCAAAATTTGTTACGTTTATATCGACGACATTGTCGTATTTAGTAAATCCGAATTAGAGCATGCCCTCCACTTACAACAAATTTTTAAGACGCTTGAAGATGCTAACATGAAAATACAGCTGGACAAATGTCATTTCTTTAGAGACTCAGTAGAGTTCCTGGGATTCATAATTTCATCCAAAGGGATAACGAAAAACCCTGCAAAGGTGGAAGCAATAGCGAAGATTCCATATCCAAAAACTATTAAACAACTCCGTTCATTTCTAGGCCTTTCAGGCTATTATCGCCGTTTCATAAAAGATTATGCTATGCTAACTAAACCTCTAACTTCACTCCTAAGAGGGGAAGAGGGACGTATTTCAAAAACTAAATCAGCCAAGATAAATATTGTATTGAACAGCGAAGCAAAAGATGCCTTCAACAAAGCCAAGAACTCTCTTATGTCCGATGACGTTATACTGGCATACCCCGATTTTAGTAAAAAATTTCATCTAACAACCGATGCTTCCAATTATGCCATCGGTGCAGTCCTCGCACAAGATAAGAAACCCATAGCTTTTATATCCAGAACACTTACTAAGACGGAAGAATCCTATGCGACAAACGAAAAAGAATTTCTCGCCATAATATGGGCACTAAACAATTTCAGAAACTACCTTTATGGCTCAGCCAAAGTTAATATATTTACGGACCACCAACCCTTGACACAAGCACTGAGCAACAAAAACAATAATGCAAAAATGAAACGCTGGAAAGCTATCCTGGAGGAATACAATCATGAACTCCATTATAAACCAGGTACGACAAACGTTGTGGCCGATGCACTTTCAAGAACGATAACCGAGCCAATAAACGCTCTGTCCACAACCCAACACAGTGACGAAAGTTCATCCGATAATCTAATCCCGCACGTAGAAACTCCGATAAACGTTTTCAAAAATCAAATATTTTTAAACACTGGGTTAACTTCAACATATCAATTTAAAATAATATTTCCCACTTATCACAGACACATTTTAGAGGAACCAGTTTACAATTCAGCAAATCTAATAAGCCTCCTTAAGAGATATCTAAATCCATCCGTAGTTAATTGCATTAAGACAGAAGAACGCATTATGGGAAAAATTCAGGAAATATACCCAATCCATTTTAGCAACTATAAAATTCGATTTACTCAACTTCAAGTACAGGACGTTACAAATGAACAAGAACAGGAAGAAATTGTAATTACAACCCATAAAAGAGCACACAGAAACCACCGAGAAAATAAATCTCAAATCCTTGAAAAATACTACTTCCCATCAATGACGAAAAAAATAAAAACAGTAATTCAGCAATGCTCGATATGCAAGGAAAATAAATACGACCGACACCCCAGTAAACCAGAACTAGGCGAAACGCCCATACCGCAATACCCTGGGCAGATTTTGCATATTGATATTTACATCACCGACAGAAATATAGTATTGACAGCAATAGACAAATTCTCAAAATATGCACAAACAAAGATAATTAAATCGAGAGCAATAGAACACGTAAAAGAACCTCTACGAGAATTGCTTTTCCAATTTGGCGTACCCGAATCAGTGGTTATAGACAACGAAACTTCCCTTAATTCTGCAACTATAAAATTTCTGCTCGAAGACACTCTCAACATCAAAATTTTTAAAACACCGCCTTATGCCAGTTCAGTTAATGGCCAAGTAGAACGATTTCATTCTACCTTAACAGAAATAATGCGCTGCCTAAAAGCAGAACGGAATTTTACTTCATTTGCTGAACTCCTTCATAACTCAGTCTATGAATATAATTATACCATCCACTCAACAACAAAAAAGAAACCAATAGAGATATTTTTCGGGAGAAGAGTCTCCACAGACCCAAGCCAGTTCGAAAAGGCAAGGGAGGAAAACATTTTAGAATTAAAAAATAAACAGGCAAAGGACCTTTGTTTTCACAACAAAAAAAGGGAAACCATAAAAATTTATCATCCAGGCGAAACTATCTATGTAAAAATAAACAAAAGGCTAGGCACAAAAATTACCCCAAAATTCAAAAAAGAAATAGTAAAGGAGAATAAACACTCAACCATAGTAACAGAATCGGGAAAAATAATTCACAAAAGCAATATAAAAAACTAGAATAAAACTGTCTAACCTTCTTTTCAGAACTCTCTTTATTTCGACCACCGCAACAATAGATATTTATGACTACTCTACTGCTCAACTGGTTACAATCAATGACGGGACAGCAAAAATTCAAAACGGAGCCTTTAGGCTAATACATATAATCGACCTTAACAAATACGAACAATTTCTAACGGACATTTACGAATACATTTCTTCAGACATTCCTAAGGATAGCATTTTACTACCTATCCTAAAGCACGAATTAGTCCAATCTCTCCAAATCCTTGATACCCTTAAACCAGCAAACTTACGACAAAAAAGATCAATAAATATTCTAGGTACTGCCTGAAAATTTATAGCCGGATCCCCCGATCATGAGGATCTAGAAGCAATATCAAATAATCTAAACCAGCTTAACAGCAATAATGATAAACAAGTTCTAATAAACGAAATTTTTAATGAAAAAATTAATAACGTTACACAAATTGTGAATAAACTTTTTAATAATAGACGGAAAGATATGAGTATAGTAAATGAAATAATTATTAATTTACAAAATAGAATTAGATTAATAAAAGAGGAATTAATAAATATTAAATATGCCGTACAATGGGCAAAGAGAGATATATTAAACTCATTATTGTTAAAGAAGAACGAAATTGAAATTGCACTTGAAAAATTAGAAAATGATGAAATTCCATTTAAAAATGCGGAACAGGCATTAGAAATATCAGAAGTTAATGTTATTAGCAAAAATTTTACAATTTTTTATATGGTAAAAATACCATTAACAATTAAAGAAAATTTTCAAAAAATTATTATAAGACCTGTAATAAAGGCGAATAACACTATAATTAATGTCGAATGTAGTGAAATATTAAAAGGAAACAATCAAGTTTACGGAATAAAAACTCATTGTAATAACTATAAGATAATTGAAATTTGTAAACAAAAGCAGATAGTTAATATAACTAATAGTAATTGTATACCTAGAATAATTAATAGCTTTAATTCAACTTGCACCATAAGCAACGGGCACCATATTCCACATATTGAAGAAATAAAATCTGGCATTTTACTACTTAATGGCTTTATGGGAAAAATAGATGCTGACGCAACAACCCAGAACTTGACGGGAACTCATGTTATCAACTTCCATAACTCAACATTGAAAGTTAATAATCAAATATTCATCAACTATGAGGCAATTCCTCCTCCAGCTATCCCAGCTGTCCTACAACCAGCACCAATCGAAAACGAACGGATTGAATTGCTTTCACTAAAATCTCTGCAAGAACTGCATATAAATAATACCCGAAAAATAAATCTCCTAAAGACAGTAACAATATCAACTGGCTCACTTTCACTTGGATCAATTGCAGCTATTACTTGCATAGCACTAATATTTTTCAAATTTTGGAGGAAACTCAAAACAAAATAATCATCGCACAAAGCTTAGACAGCAACCAGATGCCTCCAGCAAGCCTCGAGGACGAACGTTTTTAAGAGGGGAAGTGTTAACATGGCAAATGTTAACTTTTCACACGCCGATCAGCAACATGAGTACAGCGGATGTACAGCGCTTACATAGCGCTTCCCACAGTATTCCAGACGCACCGTCAGCAGAAAAGCCAACGACAGCAACACCCCAACTGAATTAGGCCGGATGTAATGCACGCGCAACCCAAGTCAGCGATTCCTCGAAATTGCGCACGCCACCACAGGTAGCTCGGTGCATTTTAAGTTTAGGTTTTAGATTAAGAAATTTTGTAATTTTGGTTTTAAGTTGAACTCAATAAAGAGCGGTCGTTCCGCAATCTTTTTTAAAAAGAGATTTCCACGCGAAAATCTTTAACTTACATAAATAGACTATTAACGCATACAAATCCTATGATGAGAAGACTACCAAATAAAGAAAAATCTACCCAAAGTCAGCTTAACCGTCAAACACCAACAGATCTTGCAAAATCCTTGTAATCAATTGTCAACTAATCGTATATGTCATTGTTTGTTAACCACTTGTTTTTAAATAATATGTATATATTTCTTCTAAATGAGCTTGGGGGCATTGGCCCTTCAATATCACTCTCATTCCATCTTTTTGTAAATCAAATTACTTATTGTCTAACGACAGGTGTAATATTTTATGGAAGAAATAAAAAAAAAAAATTTCATTCGAATCATTTGAAATTTCTGTATACAATAACGAAAAATTCAAAAAAAGTTGTACACATAAAATGAATGTCGATTCGAAACTTACTTTAATCTAAGAATCGAGCAAGTTTTGTTTTGTACAATATTTTGATTTTTTCTTTTTTTTATATGAGGAAAATATTTAAAAGAAATTTTTTTTTGCTAAAAACCTTCCCTTAGTGGATCCCTATAATATGAAAAAAGAACGAATAAAATTGGCCTCGTATCGGCCCAAAAAAATGCGTACAAACGAACATCATTTCATTTTTATATATATAGATTTGTTTAAATTTTTCTTTTAAAATTAAAGCAACAAACATTAAAGTTACTTTGATTTTAAATGTTGGATTTTAAATCTTTATTTGGTTGAATTTGTTTGAATATATAAATTGAATACATTTTCGTTTATCAAGGGAACATGAAAATGCACAACCAAATGCCTTGCAAAATGCCGTCGTCATTCGTCAATTTGACTTCGTACAGAAACCAAAAACTGAGCAGAGCCAATGTACTTGTACATAATTCACCGTAATCAGCTCTGTTAAGCAGTTGCCCGCTGTCGAGTTGAGCGAGGTGAAAAAGTGTTCGCGGTTTCACTACATTTTTGACAATTCACACTATTCGTAGCTCGTTAGAATTCTCTATACATTAACGTTCTCTGCGCGTTATCAGTTAAAATTTTTCATTGTTTAATAAACCAAAGCCAAAAACCAGCAAATGCAAATTCTTCATTTATCTATAATTAACATTATTCAAGAGTGTTTTTAAGTTTAATAGTTTCGAAATGTACTGCTTGGCAACACTGTGTGGTGAGAGAGCAATCAGCTGAGTCGGTATTACGGGATTTTTTTAACAATCGTGAAATAAAATCTACGGTACTACGATACAGAAGGAAGGAACTTTTCATTTATATGGGGGTCTCATTAGTTTGATCGGAACAGCTGAGTCGGGATTGCGCTTACGGTGTTCAGTGTTTTCAGCATAATTCAGCATAGTCGCGTATCACTGCCTCTTCAAGCGACCAAGTCTAGAGGGGATCAATTATGGATTTGCTCGTAAACACAAAGAGCAAAAAATTAATATAAACAGTGGGCAAAAATGGATGGATTTAGATACAACTTTGTTTCGTAGTGATCTAGACTGCGCTGAATCCTTGATATTCGTTTTCGATGAATTAAGTCTAAAATTAAGGGTATAAGTTTATTTTCTGAACAATAAAAATACGTCTATATTTCGGACAAGACATTTTTTTTTATTTGTGCCTACTGAGAGACACTGTGCGACGCAGCCAATCAAATTCGCTAAAATGCTCGAATTCGTTGTTAGCAAAATAAAATTTAAGCGTAGATACAATACAGAACTATTACTTATTTCGTAAATTTTTTATTAATTGGATAATGCCATTCACGAACGTATACATATTATTTGTTTTACGTCATTAGTGTAGGATTCTGTGTACACTTGAAACACAGCAGATGCTTTCCATTTCAATTCAACCGGGCTATTCGGGTCATGTTCTTCGATTTCGATGTAACTTAAATATGTTGCTCTCTGGTCAAAATAATGAGACACGTATTTTTTTGTTCGCCCGAAAAAAATTTTTTTCAAGAGTTATCGGCAATTTTGTTTTTCGCCTCAAACTCGATTTTTTTTAATTATATAAGAAAAAATTTTTTTTAAATGCCCATAACTTAGTCAAAAATGAACCGATTTTAATAATTCTGGGTTCAAAATGATCGTAATTACTTACACAAGCGACTTCATGTAGAAACAATTGCAAAAAAGTAGTTGAAAATTTTTTATTTAGCAAAAAAGAAAAAAAAATTAAATTTTTTCAAAATTCAATATTTCAAAAAGTGTATTTTTTTTTTTTTTATAACTTTTTCCAAATCAAAAAAACATCTCAAACTTTAATTGAGCTGCATGCCTAGTAGCTAAAATGAGTTGTTTTTGAGTAATGAATTTTTGAGTAAACACCCTGTTTCGCACCTTTTGTTTTTTGCAAAATAAAAACTTTTCAACTACTTTTTTGCAACTATTTCTATATGAAGTCGCTTGTGTAAGTAATTACGATTATTTTGAACCCAGAATCATTCAAATCGGCTTATTTTTGACTAAAATGAATGTCGATTCGAAACTTACTTTAATCTAAGAATCGAGCAAGTTTTGTTTTGTACAATATTTTGATTTTTTCTTTTTTTTATATGAGGAAAATATTTAAAAGAAAATTTTTTTTGCTAAAAACCTTCCCTTAGTGGATCCCTATAATATGAAAAAAGAACGAATAAAATTGGCCTCGTATCGGCCCAAAAAAATGCGTACAAACGAACATCATTTCATTTTTATATATATAGATTTGTTTAAATTTTTCTTTTAAAATTAAAGCAACAAACATTAAAGTTACTTTGATTTTAAATGTTGGATTTTAAATCTTTATTTGGTTGAATTTGTTTGAATATATAAATTGAATACATTTTCGTTTATCAAGGGAACATGAAAATGCACAACCAAATGCCTTGCAAAATGCCGTCGTCATTCGTCAATTTGACTTCGTACAGAAACCAAAAACTGAGCAGAGCCAATGTACTTGTACATAATTCACCGTAATCAGCTCTGTTAAGCAGTTGCCCGCTGTCGAGTTGAGCGAGGTGAAAAAGTGTTCGCGGTTTCACTACATTTTTGACAATTCACACTATTCGTAGCTCGTTAGAATTCTCTATACATTAACGTTCTCTGCGCGTTATCAGTTAAAATTTTTCATTGTTTAATAAACCAAAGCCAAAAACCAGCAAATGCAAATTCTTCATTTATCTATAATTAACATTATTCAAGAGTGTTTTTAAGTTTAATAGTTTCGAAATGTACTGCTTGGCAACACTGTGTGGTGAGAGAGCAATCAGCTGAGTCGGTATTACGGGATTTTTTTAACAATCGTGAAATAAAATCTACGGTACTACGATACAGAAGGAGGGAACTTTTCATTTATATGGGGGTCTCATTAGTTTGATCGGAACAGCTGAGTCGGGATTGCGCTTACGGTGTTCAGTGTTTTCAGCATAATTCAGCATGGTCGCGTATCACTGCCTCTTCAAGCGACCAAGTCTAGAGGGGATCAATTATGGATTTGCTCGTAAACACAAAGAGCAAAAAATTAATATAAACAGTGGGCAAAAATGGATGGATTTAGATACAACTTTGTTTCGTAGTGATCTAGACTGCGCTGAATCCTTGATATTCGTTTTCGATGAATTAAGTCTAAAATTAAGGGTATAAGTTTATTTTCTGAACAATAAAAATACGTCTATATTTCGGACAAGACATTTTTTTTTATTTGTGCCTACTGAGAGACACTGTGCGACGCAGCCAATCAAATTCGCTAAAATGCTCGAATTCGTTGTTAGCAAAATAAAATTTAAGCGTAGATACAATACAGAACTATTACTTATTTCGTAAATTTTTTATTAATTGGATAATGCCATTCACGAACGTATACATATTATTTGTTTTACGTCATTAGTGTAGGATTCTGTGTACACTTGAAACACAGCAGATGCTTTCCATTTCAATTCAACCGGGCTATTCGGGTCATGTTCTTCGATTTCGATGTAACTTAAACATGTTGCTCTCTGGTCGAAATAATGAGACACGTATTTTTTTGTTCGCCCGAAAAAAATTTTTTTGAAGAGTTATCGGCAATTTTGTTTTTCGCCTCAAACTCGATTTTTTTTAATTATATAAGAAAAATTTTTTTTTAAATGCCCATAACTTAGTCAAAAATGAACCGATTTTAATAATTCTGGGTTCAAAATGATCGTAATTACTTACACAAGCGACTTCATGTAGAAACAATTGCAAAAAAGTAGTTGAAAATTTTTTATTTAGCAAAAAAGAAAAAAAAATTAAATTTTTTCAAAATTCAATATTTCAAAAAGTGTATTTTTTTTTTTTATAACTTTTTCCAAATCAAAAAAACATCTCAAACTTTAATTGAGCTGCATGCCTAGTAGCTAAAATGAGTTGTTTTTGAGTAATGAATTTTTGAGTAAACACCCTGTTTCGCACCTTTTGTTTTTTGCAAAATAAAAAATTTTCAACTACTTTTTTGCAACTATTTCTATATGAAGTCGCTTGTGTAAGTAATTACGATTATTTTGAACCCAGAATCATTCAAATCGGCTTATTTTTGACTAAGTTATGAGCAATTAAAAAAAATTTTCTTATATAGATTCTTTCCATTTCAATTCAAAAGGGCTATTCGGGACATGTTCTTCGATTTCGATGTAACTCAAATATGTTGCTCTCTGGTCAAAATAATGAGACACGTATTTTTTTGTTCGCCCGAAAAAAATTTTTTTCAAGAGTTATCGGCAATTTTGTTTTTCGCCTCAAACTCGATTTTTTTTAATTATATAAGATTTTTTTTTTTTAAATGCTCATAACTTAGTCAAAAATGAACCGATTTTAATAATTATGGGTTCAAAATGATCGTCATTACTTACACGAGTGATTTCATGTAGAAATAGTTGCAAAAAAGTAGTTGAAAATTTTTTATTTTGCAAAAAACAAAAAGTGCGAAACAGGGTGTTTACTCAAAAATTCATTACTCAAAAACAACTCATTTTAGCTACTAGGCATGCAGCTCAATTAAAGTTTGAGATGTTTTTTTGATTTGGAAAAAGTTATAAAAAAAAAAAAATACACTTTTTGAAATATTGAATTTTGAAAAAATTTAAATTTTTTTTCTTTTTTGCTAAATAAAAAATTTTCAACTACTTTTTTGCAATTGTTTCTACATGAAGTCGCTTGTGTAAGTAATTACGATCATTTTGAACCCAGAATTATTAAAATCGGTTCATTTTTGACTAAGTTATGGGCATTTAAAAAAAATTTTTTCTTATATAATTAAAAAAAATCGAGTTTGAGGCGAAAAACAAAATTGCCGATAACTCTTGAAAAAAATTTTTTTCGGGCGAACAAAAAAATACGTGTCTCATTATTTTGACCAGAGAGCAACATATTTAAGTTACATCGAAATCGAAGAACATGACCCGAATAGCCCGGTTGAATTGAAATGGAAAGCATCAGCAGCTAAAACAATCACCATTTGCTACGACTGTCGCCACTCTGTCGCGTATTTAGAAGACATATTTACATACATACATATATATATATACAGTGAAACCTCCCACAAGCGGACACTCACGGTTCCACAATTTTCGTCCGCTTATGGGGAGTGTCCGCTTATGGGGGTTGAAAAAAAAACTCTAGATTAAAATTACTATCCCACCTCTTTAAATAAATAATTTTTTTATGTTCTTTTATGGTACGTTCAGTTTTTTTCATATTTATTGAAAAATATATATGTATGTATGTACATTTTTATATTGGGACAATGAGTATATTTACACATTTGAATATACATATTTGATTGAACATATTTATATTTTAGGCTTCAAAAATTCATATACCGTAGTCTGTCGTAGATTTTCCTGTTTATGTTTCAGAAAAAGGTTTTCAGGATGACATTCTAAAGTGTTGGTGTATTGGAATCCAGTAATACCGTCTCTTAGAAATTGTTTAATGCTTCAGGATATGACTTGATCTGACATTCATCCTGGACACATACATGATTTGAGTCTCCGCTTTCTCCGTCAGATAATTCCTCAGTATTAATTTCGTCAATGACAACGTCAATATTATTGTCTTCTGTATTTACAACTTCGTCGATTAACAAAAACCCTTCTGTATACTGACCTTGCTGATTTTCATTTAAAATCTTTATCAAAGACGCTAGTGTCGATATGGGAATGTCATCCTCTGCCTCGAAGTCAGAACATTCAAGCGGAAACCTTGGCTTTCCCGGCTTGAAGCCCAGCTTTCGAAAAACGATTCTTAATTGTTTCTGCCGTTACGTTGTCCCATTAAGATTTAATAAAAAAAACAGCCTCCAAAATGTCAAAAGTTTTTGAAAGTCTGTCCATTGGAATGCCTCCTAATTTTGTCAAAATATGTTTTATTATATGGCATCTGTAATGACACTTAAAATTTTGTATTATACCCTGATCTAGGGGCTGACAAACGGATGTTGTATTAGCAGGTAAAAAGATCAACTTTATGTTATCTAGTTTAAAATCTCGAGGGTGAGTTGTAGCATTGTCCAAAAATAATAAAATTTTTCTCTTCTGGCAGCCCATTTTTTTATCAAGCATTTCTAGCCACTCACACATAATTTCACGAGACATCCAAGTTTTCCGGTTTGACTTCCATTCTACTGGCAAACTTCCTATATTGCCCCATTTCTCCAACCATCCATTTGACGCAGAAAAATTTTGAATACCTAATCGGCCAGCGATGTCTTTTGCTTTTTCCTTTATAATAATACCCGATATTGGTATATTTTGGCTTCTGGCCTTAACGAACCATTCGAAACTCAAATGGTCAATTTTTGAGCCATCCGCGTTTAAAAACTTTTTCTTTTTGTTGACGTTATCACCGCCCATCCATATTCTTTTAATATCTTTTATTTCAACTATTGTCTATCTACTATCTTTGTTGTCCGTGGATTAGAGTATCGCGTCCGCTTATGAGAGGTTTTTATTGTTTTCTTTACACATTTGTTCAGTGATATATTTTGCTTGTCCGTTACCGAGAGGTCCGCGTCAGAGAACTGCAAGCGGTGGTATTTTTCTGACTTGCGATCCACTCACAAAAAAAGCGGTATCAATATGTACGACCAACGCAAACTAAGCGGTGTTTGCGCTGAGCAGAACCGCAACAGAGCAGTAAATGTTCTATGTATATCGTTTGTACATCCGATTCTTTCTTTGTTCAGTCTTTGCTTCGTTTATAACTACCGCTTGTGTGATCACTTCGGCTATGCGGTGCTGCATATGACCGCTACCGAATGACAAAAGTACTGAAAACACCGCCTGCACAAATAGATCATAACACACAAGCAAAAGAGTACCGCTAAAAAATATCTATGCCATCGCGCGTTCACCCAATACATAAATGATTAGCACTCGAAAGAGTCCACTTTCTTATTTATGTTTTTTTATCTTTGTTTTCGTCGGCAGTGCATTATCACTCTACTTGCAGATATGTATGTATATATAAATGTGCATGTGATTATATGTTTATTTTTAAAAGATTTATAATGGCGGAGAATTCAAATTTTATTGCTGAGAAAATTTCTTTATATCTTTATATATAAGTATCTTTAGAAGTAAGTTAAAAGAAAAATTATTATTTGTTTTTGTACGATAAGTAATTTGTAAAAGAATGAATTTGGTTTTCAATTTTTATTTTAAAGTTCATTTTATTTTCTGTCATAATTAATAGTAATATACAATAATATAATAAAATAATATCACTGCTTCAATAAAGAAAAAACTTTTCATTTAAAAATACTGCTACATATGTATTTATAAAAATCCTTTTTTTCCGTGCGCTGCTATGAATTATACTGCAGACAATCCCACTATTTGCAAGGGATGACGACGCGGTGTTTGCGGTGTTTTCCTCATTTGACAGAGTTCACACGTCACACCGCTTAGCCGAAGTTGAATATACGATTGCTTTCAAATCTAACACCCGAGTATACGAGATATTCATACACTCAGCAATCGCGGTAATAGCGGTATTGATCAGCACACACACCGCTCTTTTGCTTTCCGCTCAAATGCGTGAAGTTTTTCTGAAAATGTACTGTGAAGATCGAGCAAAAAGAGAGCAGTTTTTGCATTTGACCGTCATGGAAATGAATGCTTCAGCTCAAATCACTTGCCGTTTGAGTATGAGTAGTGGTCTTGAAATTTTATTTGTGGAATTTTTGCGTTTCAGTTACAGAAAAACAGAGTATTGAAGCGGTGTGCAAGCAGTAGCAGTACACCGCTGCAGTTCTCTGGTCCGCGTCCGCTTTCGAGAGGTGATTAGAACAAAAAAAATGAGAAAAAGTGTCCGCGTCCGGTTATTAGAGTGGAATTCGTTCTAAAAACCCAACATAAAGTTTAGTTCCTCAGTTTTTGTCCGGTTATGGGGAGTGTCCGCTTATTGGAGGTGTCCGCAAGGGGAGGTTTCACTGTATATAGGGTGGGCCATGTAAAATTCCCTTTTTGAATCGGCTATAAAAGGAAAACGAATCTATATTTTTTCAAACTTTTTTTTTATTTTGAAGATTGAACATTGTCATTTATGAATGAAAAATAATATCGTTCAAATGACTGCGACGACGAATAGTTTTTATTGCATTAAACAACATTTTAGGACGCTTAGCGGCAAAGCTGCCATCGCGCTGCGCATGCTGCTGCTTCTGCGCCTATGAAGGCAAAGGGTGATTTTTTAGCTATTATCTTTTCAAACAGTTGGTTTAAGCAGCTGACGCACGTTTCGTGTTTTGTTTCACTGTCAAACATCTTCAATTTGGTTAATAATTTAACCATGAGTTATCTTACAAACGAACAACGCTTGCAAATCACTGAATTTTATTATATAAATGCGTGTTTTGTTAAGCGACGAAGCTCATTTTTGGATCAATGGGTACGTAAATAAGCAGAATTGTCGATTTTGGAATGAAGATCAGCCAGAAGAATTGCAAGAGCTACCAATGTATCCAGAAAAGGTCACAGTTTGGTGCGGTTTATGGGCTAGAGGTATCATTGGACCGTACTTCTTCAAAGATGCTGCGAATCGTAATGTAACTGTGAATGGTGAGCGCTACCGTGAAATGATATCCAACTTTTTTTTGCCCAAAATGCAAGAGCATGACTTGCATGACATGTGGTTTCAGAAAGACGGTGCCACATGCCACACAGCACGCGTAACAATGGGCTTGTTGAGAGGCCAGTTCGGTGAACATTGTATTTCACGTTCGGGACCTATCAATTGGCCACCCAGATCGTGTGATATAACGCCTTTACATTATTTTTTGTGGGGCTATGTTAAAGCTCATGTCTATTCAGACTAGCCTGCTTCAATTAAAGCATTGGAAGACAACATTAAAGCTTTTATATGTGAGATACCGGCCGAAACATTGGAAAGAGTATGCCAAAATTGGACTTAGCGGATGGTCCATTTGAAGTGTAGTCGGGGTCAACTTTGCATGATATAATCTCTAAACATTAAATTATATGGACTGTACTATCGATTTAAATAAAAATTTCATGTATTTTTCTCAATTTTACGTGTGTTTATTTTCACCATTTATTTTGTTTTTGTAGGCACAAAATTTGGAATATCGGCTGGCGGAAGGCAAACTTCATTGCACATATAATAAATAAAGGGCATACACAGTATGCCAAGAATGAGATTAGACATTGAAAATAACTTTAATTTTTCGAATTCAATAGAAATCTTCACTTATGTTTAGCTTCCTTTTTATACTGTTCATAGCATTTATAGCGAGTTAATAAAAAAACTTCAAGTTCTTTGGACAAAACCAAATAACATATTATAATATATCAACACTGCCAATAAACTGTTTTTATAAACTTTATTACAAGCTTTTTTTTATTAAATAGATAGTGATTAATTTAATAATCATACCATTACTTCAATAACATTTTGCAGGCGCTTTTTCAGGGAATGGACCAGTTTGTTTACGTCGTATACATTCGGTATATTCTGTCATTCCTCCACCATTACGGTTTTAATGCTGCTGCATTCTTTGGATGTCTTTTAGCGACTATTTCCTTCAAAAAGGCCAACAAATTTTTAATCACATTTATGTCCGGACTCTGGGCCTGCGTATTATAACTTTACCGAAATTGTACAGAATCATGGATCATTATCTTGTAAAAATTTGGTTTATTCTCAGTGATAAGCTCAAATTTTGTATCACTGCTGTCTAAGTTTTTTTTCCATATATTTAAATTTTTGTTTGGCGTCCATTGTGCCAAGTCTCTTACTCCTTTACTCTTGCCGGTCCATCATTATAATACAGGATTATCACTGCCTCCTCGCAAAATATAACGGCGTCCCAATAATCTTCTGGTTACGAAATGTGGTTCAAAGCAAAAGACAGGCCCTTTCTGCATTTTGTACAGACAGCAATGGTTTCTTGCGTGCTGTTCTCGATGAATATTTGTGGATCAGTACTGCTTGATGAGCTGCTTTATAAGAAACAACAATACCACAGTCCTCGTTAAGTTTCTTTAAAAGTGTTCTCAAGGAAATTCTCGGATTTTTATCCAATTTTCGGATCATCAAGCCTTCTGAATCTCCAATAATTTTAATTTCAGGCCAACCTGCACGCTTTTGCTGTAATCTACCCCCTTTTTCGCTCGACTTAGTGAATAGTGTTAGCCGACTTTAGAAAATAGTGTTACAAAATCGAAATATAATTCCCACCGCTAAATTAGGAAAAAATTCCGTTATGGTTTAGTTGGGCATTTCCAGTAAAGGAGTATGAAAACTGGTGTTTATTAAAGGCACAATGGACGCCAAACAATATAATATATAAATATGTATATTGAAAAAACTTAGTCAGCAGTGCTAAAATATTACAGTTTATCACTCAGAATAAACCAAATTTTAAATTTTACGAAGAAAACGATCCAAAGCATATGGCATATAATGGGCAAATGTGGCTTCTCTACAAATCCACCAGCCCAGTGTCTCGACATAAACGTGATTGAATATTTGTGGACCTTTTTGAAGAAAATAGTCGCTAAAAGATATTCAAAGAATGCAGCAGCAATAAAAACTGTAATAATGGAGGAATGGCGGAATATACCGAATATATACGACCTAAACAAATTGGTCCGTTTCATGAAAAAGCGCCTGCAAAATGTCATTGAAGGTAACGGTTATCATACGAAATATTACATTAAGCATAATCTCTTTAATAAAAAAAGCTTGCAATAAAGTTTATAAAAACAGTTTATAGACAGTGTTGATATAGTGTGTTTTTTACTTGTTATTGCTTTAGTTTTTGTTTCTCCAAAGAATTTGAAGTTTTTTATTAATTCCCTTCAAATGCTGTGAATAACTATGAATCAGTACAAGAAGTCAAATATAAATAAAGAGTGCTATTTTTCTATTGCAATCGAAGCATTGAATTTATTTTCTATATCAAAACTCGTTGATGACACACTGTATGTTTACCGTACGCTTCCTACGAGTATAAAATAAATACGCACGCAAATCAAAATTTTGCCATAGCATCAAATATCCCAAATTTGTGTGTACATACGAGTGCAAATGTATTATTGAATATAACATACATATGTATGTATGCTCGCCGTATGCTTCCTTATGCCTTAATAGATAAGGCTATAGGCCAGTTCTGCCGGACGACCAAAAAAAAGTGAAGTGAAAGGTCGAAAAAAGTGAAGTATTTTCGAAATTTTCGAAGTGTTTAAAACTTTTTATGGACAATGAACCCCCTTAAATAAATTTATTTAATTAGTTATAGTTAGATATAATGAATTTTATTGACATTTGATTAAACTAAAGGCTTACAAATTCAGTTTATAAAAAATTGCATTTACATATACAATATGTATTAAAATAGTTAATTTTAAGACCAATAAATTCACATGAATAAAGCCCTCGACTTCATATTACTACTGAAATAAAATGGACGTACAAATAATTTTTAATTTTTATATTAGATTTTATCTAATGACTATTCAAGTAAAAAAAAAAACATTTAAATAGTGATTATTTTATACTGAAAAAGGATATAGCATTCTTGAGATTTTTTGTATTCCCTTAGAATATTATGGGATGGAACCCAATTATTGATTTCGTTTGCAGTCACCATTTCTCTTACTAAAAGTAAGGAGTCCACATCCAAACACTTTCTTCTAAACGATTTAATACTATTAATTCTTGAAAACACACGCTCAGGGGATGCGCTACTATGTGGAAGGCTTAGGATAGCACCAACAAAGTCTTTTAAATTAGGGTACATTAAATCTCCTTAGCTGTTTTTCATGCAAAACATTTGTTTCCAGAAACTCTCAAGACCTTCTTCGGACCGATTTTGTAGAATAAGTAACCTCCATTCACTTTCCAAAAGTTCTAGATGTTCATCATTTTCTACAAGATTTGGGAATAAAGTGTTTAACGGCATTAAACTAGAGCCAAAAGAAAGAGGGTTTAGAATTTTCACAGCATTCAGAATTGGGTTTTTAAAATCGATTCTACGTAAAATTTGCTTGCAGAGAATTATATAAAACTGTTTACAATTTTGCTGAATTTCAATAGTTTGTGAATTTGTTAAATTCTGACTTTGTAAAAGACTCTGAGCTTTTTGTCCAAGATAAATATCATTTAAAGGTTTAAATACACTTAGCTGATCAAAATTATCCACTGTTAACATTTCAAAATTTAACAGGTTTAGTCAACAAAATTTCTTAAAATATTTTTGAAATAGAGGGTCGACATTTCCAGAGCTACGTGAAAGCGTGGAGTCTCTGACTGAAATTCTGAGTTAATTTTATTGATTTCTTTCAAAATGTATGCTAAAAAAAACAAATAGCATTTATTTGCATCATTCATATTTGTCAGTATGTTATTTGTCACATCATGGTTTTGTTCAAAATTTGTTAAGTGAAAATAATGAACTAAGGCTTTCCATTGTTCCAATACTCTGGACACGGCATTTTCCATAGACAACCAACGGGTATTAGATACTTTCAAAATTTTATGGTTTTCTAAATTGAAATAATTTTGAAATTCAACGAACTCTTTTTGCCTTTTACTGCTATAATTAAAAAATAGGTATATATCCCTCACAAGATTCTCGATTTTACTTGGAGCGGCCTTAGCAGCTTTCGATGAACACAAATGCATAGAGTGGCAGATACATCCAATAACATACAAGTGAGGATTGTTGCTTCGTCTATTATAAGAGAGAATTTGTTATTTCTCAAACAATCGCTTATCGTTTCAACAAAATTTTTATGTAGTACATTTGTTACGGTTTCTTTTGCCTTTGTTCTACCACATTTCACGCCTTTTATTACATTTGTATTGGCTGCAACACTTTTAATTAGTTCTATTAAAGGCGATATGAGTGTAAACGGTAAATCGTAAATGCACAAAAAAATATAATTTTTAATTCAGCTATCTTGATTGCATTTTTGGTAGCATAACACCTTTCTTTAACGTCGCTCAGCTTAATTTGATTTCGCAAAGCTGCTTGCCTTTTTTTATGACTTTCTCCTTCTCCGTGTCTTTTAATATTGGTTTTGTTATTTGCAAATCACGCAGTATGATTTACCTTCTTTAGTATCAAGCCACCTATGTAAATTTTTCCAATGTGGACGGAATTTTTGTTTACAATTTTTGGACACATCTTCGGAGGCTGATCCATCTGATTCGTCAGAAGAGCTGATACTAGTATAATATTAGAAATATTAGTTTTTGCAATCAAATTATTAACGACAACTTACACTGATTTACTAGACACTGGAATTGTTGGCTCCTTTCTTATTGCACCATATTGCGTGCCATCTGCTTTGACTAAAAAACTAATGCGTACAATTTAAGATATTTGTATTTTTCTTACCGATCCATGATTTTACACCCAAGAAAACGAGAGTTACGATATGCTTTGCTATTAAAATTAAAGCACACTTTTTGAAACGAAAATACAATAATTTGAATGAAAGCTTTTGTAAAACTATGAGGCACTTGTTTTCCGAGAAATAAATACTCCAAACCAAATGAAGACAAAACGTAAAATCAGTTGAAGCCACATAGCGGTATTTTTCGAATGTTCTTGTATGTATGCATACAAATGCACAACTTCCAATTGATTGAAATTGCCAAGTCAAGCAAACAAAGCGAATAAAATGACAATCAGTCACAATAGTTAACCCTGCAGTAGTCGCGCGGTCTACATACATATGTAATCCACCATTGTTAAATTTTAAATTTCTTGAAAATCTTGCATCGATTTCATCGGAGATTTTTGCTACTTGTAACTAACAAATAGAGAGTCACTCTCAGTGTTCCGCTGTTAATTGTCGAATGCAGTTGTATCGCTAGAGGTTCGTGAAATTCATGGTCTACGTATGTATGCCGCGCGACCGATTACGTAAGTATTTTAAATTAGGTTTTATGCTAATAGCTAGTTATACTTTGTAAAGAAAAGTGGACTTTTGGCATACTTTTACAATTTTGTGGAACTTTTCTGATAATATTTGCATATGTATGCTACTCTGCTGAAATGACTTTGGACGAACAACTCTTGTCCTTCAGAGGGCGTTGTTCTTTTCGGCAGTATATTCCAAATAAACCTGGTAAGTATGGACTGAAAGTTTTTGCACTTGTAGATGTTCATTACCCATACACCTATAACTTAGAAATTTACGCCGGCCAACAACCCGAAGGTCCATTTCGGTTAAGCAACGAGAGATTTGATATCGTGATGAGAATGGGGCAACCAATTTTGAATAGACATATCAATATTACTATGGACAATTGGTTTTCCTCTCAGAAAATAGCAAAGCAGTGATTTGATAATGGAATTACAATGGTTGCTACCGTTCGAAAAGATAAAAGAGAAGTTCCCCGGGAATTTAGAATAGTTAGAGGCAATCCAATATGCTCCTCAAGATTTGGATTTCACTCTCCATATACTCTGGTTTCTTATGTATTGTACTAAAAGCCAACAAAGTGGTAATAGCCATGTCTACAATGCACAACAATACAGCGATTGATTCTGATACCGGAGATCAACGGAAGCCGGAAATAATATTATAACATACTACTAATCGCACTAAAAATGGCGTTGATCTGGTTGACAAGATTGGTTCTCTTTATGACTTATCTAGGAATTCGAGAAGGTGGCCGCTGACTAAGTTCTATAATCTTGTAAACCTCAGTGCTCTCAACGCATTACGCATTTACACTGCAAACAGTAACTATGAATGTGTCAAAAGGCGTGATTTTCTCATAGACTTAGCCTTGTCTTGAATGAAACCACTGGTTCACCAAAGATTAACACTTACCACGCTACCTAGAATACTGACATTTAAAATAAAAGACTTCCTGCATCTTTCACAAGTTGTAACTCATCAAGGTCCAACGCAGAATAACTACGTCGGTCGTTGCTACGATTGTGGAAGGGCCCGTAATAAAAGCACCCGTAAAGTGTGTAACGCTTGCAATAAACGCATTTGTCCTGATCATTCCAAGACTGTGTGCTCGTCATGTTTCGAAAACAATTAAAACATCTCAATTATCTTCTGGTTATTTTATATATATTTTATACTTTTGTGAAGTATCTTAATTTTTTGTTAAAAAATGAAGTTTTGGTTTTTAATTATTTTATGTAAGAACAGAAAGTTTATTTATGTTAGTTTTTATTAATATTAATAAATTAAACAATAAGAAGAATATTTAAGACAAAAGCAATGGAAGAATTAAATATTTATCTTTTGTATTTTTAATTTTAAAATGGATTACATATGTAGACCGCGCGACCAATTACGTCAGTTTCAGGGGCGCGACTACTGTAGGGTTAATAGGGTTTTCGAGCGTTCAGCAAATTCATGTTTACCCTATGAGTGGTAATTAATTTGAAATAGAAATATTTATGAATTGGGATATTGAAATAACAAAGTATTTAAAAAGTGAAGTGTTTTTTTGAACGAGGCAAAAAGTGAAGTATTTTGTCGAAAGAGGAAGTGATGGAATATTTGGAAAAAAGCGAAGTAAAATCTTCCAAACGAAGTAAAAACGACAGCACTGCTATGGGCCTGCCTCAATAAATGTTTTGCTTAATGTTGTTCTGTGTCCGCTCATGTGCACACTTCAAAATTTCAAAAGAAATGAGAAAAATCGTGAGCTTCGGGTCACTCACACGCAACCGATTGCAAAACTCGAAAGGAAAATCATCAACTTCGCCCCACGCATCAATCTGTTGAAATTTCAACCAATTGTTTGGATTTGTTTTCCGTATGTGCTCAGCTACAGGCAAAGGCAAATCGACAACGCACTTGCTTCGGGTCGCATTCTTTTTGTGTATACGAGGAAAGGTATCGTTCTCATCAATTACAACTCGCTTTGATGTTTTGCCTTCCTCTTCTTTTCACCCGACCGACCGCATCAATATGATTATTTACTCATTGCTTGATAGAAACTTATTCATTTGGTCCACTGCATGTATATAATCGTAAAGCTATTTAGGTGCATTCAATATTACATAAGAGTTATATATTTTATTGCTTCTACTTATATATACAGTGTACAGCAGAAGTCTTGATGATGTTTTATAAAAAATATCACGAAAGTTTTTGAGTATTTTTATATTTTATTAAAAATTAAATAAATCCAATTGTTCCCTTGTGAAATAAAGAGTGTTCCAATAACAATACCGCTATTTCGGTAGATGTCACTTTTGAAGCTGTCATTTTTTCATATTTAACAAGTACAAACTACGCAATTAATAAAAATGGAACGATACGCGCTTAAAAAACGCATTGAAATTATTAAAATTCACTATAAAAATGGTGAAAATTTGGCAGGGACGGATCGTAAAACTCGAACATTTTTTGCTCATCGTGAAGCACCTTGTCGGACCGCAATACAGAAATTGGTGACAAAATTCAAGCTGTTAGGACAAGTTAGTGATGTAAAGAATAAAACCCGTTCACGTCGCTCAAGAACAGCCGAAAATATTGCTATTGTAGCTGAAAGTGTTGAAGAAAACCCAGATTTGTCCACTCCTCGTCATTCTTTGGAATTAGGCATTCCACAAACATCATTACACCGTATCTTGCATAAAGATTTGGGTCTTAAGGCTTATAAAGTCCAGTTAACACAATAACTCAAGCCGGGTTGAAATGGATGAAAATGATCCGGAATTCCATCGAAAAATCATCTTGAATGATGAGGCCCATTTCCACTTCGGTGGCTTCGTCAAAAAGCAAAATTGACGGATCTGGGGCTCAGAAAATCCAAGAGTTATTCTTGAAAAGCCTCTCTATCCTCAACGTGTGACTGTATGGTGCGGTTTATGGTCCGGCGGAGTCATTGGACCTTACTTTTTCAAAAATGAAGCTGGAGCAACAGTTACGGTGAATGATTGCGATATCGAGAAATGACGGTGTTACGTGTCACACAAGCAACGAAACCATTGATCTTTTACGGGAATATCACCCCGTATTGGAAAACCCTTTATAGGAAAATATAAAATGTAAACTATCTCATTCTCAAATAAGAAAGAAAAAACCATAGAAAATCTGAAAATTCGCACAGCAAAAGGGTTGGTACTCTTGCAATAAAGCATTTATATATGAAAAAGTTGACTAACAATTTGAGAAAAATTACAATTAATATCTAGTAGGATATTCTCGTAACCGAATAACCTCTTTTAGTCGGTCAGGCATTGAGTAAATCAAGTTTTTTGTATATTCCGAATCTATATTTTGCCATTCGATTTGTAGCAAGCTTTTAAGTGGGTTTTTGGAAGTTATGTGGAGTTTCCTTAATCGTTTTTGCAAACGATCCCATAAATGCTCCATAGGGTTCATATCTGGGCTCCGTGAAGGTGTTGATAACAAACGACGTACTTTATGTATTAGCTACATCTTCACTATGTGCGCGGTGTGCTTGAGATCATTGTTCTGCTGGAAATAAAATCCCCCAGACAATCCCATTTTTTCAGCGCTTTGTAACAAGTTTTCTTGAAGGGCCATGCTTGACCATTTTAATTGTATTTTTTGGCTTTAATTGTTTATTTCGCTTCCTCCACACTTTAAGTCAGCCATCATATCCGAAAATATTATATTTCGATTCGTCGGAGAAAATTACTTTGTTCCAGAAGTCAAATCCTTTGAGTTGAGAAGTTCTGGCAAATTCGAGTCTTTTATTTCTATAAGTATCACTGACAAAGGGCTTTTTTCTAGCAACACATACCTTATATCCATTTCTTTTGATTAACCGTCGCACTGTGTCCGATGAAACAATGGTGTTTAGAGATGTTCGCACTACCATAACTATATTTCGAGCACTTTCGAAAGGGACAAATTTTTCTCTCTTCTAATGTCAATTCTTTTCGAGACATGATTGGAGACGTAAAAAAGGAAACAGAAATGCGAATAAATGAACTTCACAGTTATACTGGAAATAGTCTACCAACAAATATTATTTCGAAGCATCGCAAGTCAAAACTACCGTAATTTCGCGCATTGGCTACTTCAAAATGCGGATATATCAAGACTTTCTGTACGAATTTCATACTTATAGTTGTATGTTTGCTTGTGTTGCTGATGCAGCAGATAAAGTTGATTCTTTTCTGATTACGAGTGAGTACAAAGTGTACTATTTATATACAAGGTGAAGCCCAAAATAAACAAGACTGGTGTCATAAAAATGTTTTTGATGGCACCATCTTTTTAATGAGTTCGTACGTTGGAAGTTACATCCCTAGCTGACTTCCAGTGAAAGCTTGGTGACATTCGGTTCAGTAGAAGCCAAGTTAGTGCGTCTAAAATGAGTTTCGAACAAGGAGCTAATATCAAATTTTATTTTAAAATCGGTAAAAAGTTTATCGGAACATTTGAATGGATGAAAAAAGAAAGCCATGATTGTCTATCTTGTGCCAGAGTTCATAATGCTTTACACGTTTCAGATATGGTTGTGAGGACATAAACGGCAATAAACATACGGGCCGCCCAAAATCTGTAGTCACCGAAAACTCCATCGAAATTGTTCGTAAATTCATAAAAATCAACCGAAATCATCGTTAAAATTCATGGAACCGGAGCTGAATGATATTGACATCATCGGCCTTAACAACCGCGCTGTTAGTTCTGCCTTCTCCAAACTGGATAAAGAGGCAAAGCGAATGGGTCTGGTGGTGACCGAGGACAAAACGAAGTACCTGTCTTCAAACAAACAGTCAGCGCACTCGCGTATCGGCACCCACGTCTCTGTTGACAGTTATAATTTGGAGGTTGTAAAAGACTTCGTTTATTTAGGAACCAGAATTAACCCCGATAACAATACCAGCCTTGAAATCCAACGTAGAGTCTCTCTTGCCAACAAGTGCTACATTGGACTAAGTAGGCAAATGAGTAGTAAAGTCCTCTTTCGACGAATAAAACTAACTCTCTACAAGGCTCTCATAATGCCCGTCCTAACGTATGGCGCAGAAGCGTGGACGATGACAACATCCGATGAAGCGACGCTTGGAGTGTTTGAGAGAAAGATTCTGTGTAAGATTTTTGGACCTTAGCACGTTGGCAACGGCGAATATCGCAGACGATGGAACGATGAGCTGTATTAGCTTTACGACGACATAGACATAGCGCAGCGAATAAAGATCCAGGGGCTACGTTGGCTGGGTCATGTCGTCCGAAAGGACACAAACGCTTGGCTTTGAAAGTATTCGATGCGGTACCAGCTGGTGGTAACAGAGGAAGAGGAAGGCCTCCCTGCGTTGGAAAGATCAGGTGGAGAAGGACTTGACTTCACTTGGTGTGTCCAATTGGCGCCGGTAAGCACGAGAAAGAAACGACTGGCGCGCTTTGTTAAACTCGGCCAAAATCGCGTAAGCGGTTATCGCGCCAATTAAGAAGAAGAAGAGTTGAATATCTCCAAACCATCGATTTATCGTGTTTTAACTGATCATGCGAAAGGTCTGTGCACGTTTCATTCCGCACAAATTAACCGAGAACCTAAAATTGCTGAGAATTCAAAATTCGAAGGACCTCATTAAAAAGGCGAGAAAAGACGAGAATTTCCTTTACAAATTGGAATTGGTGATTAAACGTGGTGTTTCCAACATGAACCTGAAACTAAGCGTCCGACGAATGGAAGGCCCCAGATGGGCCACCGCCCAAAAAATCGCGTTTGGAGAAGTCAAAAATCAAGTCGAGGCTCATTTGTTTTTACGATTCTATGGGAATTGTCCAGAAGGTTTTCGTGCCAAGGGGCCAAACCGTGAATGAAATTGTCTATCTGGGTGTTTTGAAGCATGTGTTGCATCGCATTCGCCAAACTCGCCCACACAAAGCTCCTGTCGTTTCTATTTTAGCTCAGTCTTGTTTATTTTGAACTTCACCTTGTGTTAGTAAAGTTTTTCAGAATCTGTAATAATGTATGAAATTTCTTATAATGAAATCGTAGGGTATCAAGATTTATTCTGTGCACTGTATATTAAGATACTTACTGTTAGCGCTCGGTGCAGGCTTCTCCTTGTGCGCATGCTTCATATGCTCCATCAAAGCATCGGCGCCCAAAAAGAGTTTGTGACATACGGGGCAGGAAGTAGCGTTGGGGCCGCCAATCAATGCCGCATGCTGCTGCAATACACCAAGATGCAGCTGTAGCTCCTGTTTTGATTTTCATTTGTGGGTATTCATTTTAATGTGTGTGTGTATTTTTTGACGATTAGTTTTTTGGAAAATGTTTAGTTCATTAGGGGTCAAATGTGAAGGTGGATGAGGAAGAAGTTTGTAGTGTGTGACGGTATGAGTTTTGGTGAATATATCAACCGGCATCGACGCAATGAAATTGAACAAAAACAAAAACAATTTAATTTTTGAATATGTTGGGTATGAACGATTTTTGCATCAGTGAGTACACGCTTAATTGTATATAAAAATATGTTTTTTTCCAACCATAACAAACTTCATGAAATAAAACTACAAAGAATTGTACAATTGCTTATTAATTTTTTTAAAAATTGCGTTGGATTTTATTTTTGGCACACATCCATACCTTTGTACAAAACCAAACGTGGACTTCGCTGATAATGCTTTTAAATTAAGTAACTAAGAAAAATTTTACTTTGGCTTGTGCCATGCATATATGTACATACTTACATATGTACTTGAATATCTACATATACTCTGTGTAAATACAATATTTGTACGTACATACATACGAGCATATTATTTGAACGGAAAATTATTAACTAAAGAAGATCTTGGTTTTGGGACATTTAAACAAAAACGAAAATGCTTTATATAAAAAAATTATTATAAAATAAATACCCAGGTATGCTTTGTTGGTGTTGTCAACATCACTACTGACCTTCGAAGTGTGCGTACGTAAACTAGACTCGGTTGCGAAACCCTTTCCACAAATGTTGCAGTGAAAGGGACGATTTTTGGCACGTTCTACTTGTGCGTCATGGTTACGTAAATGTTGTTGTAAGTTTGATAATTGAATAAAGGCGCGCCCGCAGTCCGGCAAATGGCATTTATATGGCCGTTCACCTGAAACGAAACGAAAGGGAAGAAAATTATATGTTTTTGAATACAAATATATTAGTTGAGGTATGTATAGGGTAGGGTAGGCGGCCGCCGTAGCCGAATGGGTAGGTGCGTGATTACCATTCGGAATTCACAGAGAGGTCGTTGGTTCGAATCTCGGTGAAACACCTAAATTAAGAAAAACATTTTTCTAATAGCGATCGCCTCTCGGCAGGCAATAACAAACCTCCGAGTGTATTTCTGCCATGAAAAAGCTCCTCATAAAAATATCTGCCGTTCGGAGTCGGCTTGAAACTGTAGGTCCCTCCATTTGTGGAACAACATCAACACGCACACCACAAATAGGAGGAGGAGCTCGGCCAAACACCCAACAAGAAGTGTACGCGCCAATTATTTATTTATTTTATGTATAGGGTTTTTCAGTAAGAGCGCTTCAACTTTTTTTTGAATAAAACCCAAACGGTTTGACATTTTAACTAATTTTTTTTTTATTATCGAGTTTGAACATATACATTTAAGTATGAAATTCGATTTTATTTGCATGACCACCTCGTGCACGTTTTACGAAGTCCAATCGTTGAACCCAATTTTCGACCACTCGTTTGCATAAATCGGCCGAAATTCCAGCAATTTCGCGTTCAATATTGGCTCTGAGCTCACAAATCGTCGCCGGCTTGTTACTGTAGGCCAATGATTTCACATAACCCCAAAGAAAATAGTCTATAGGCGTCAAATCACACGAGCGCGGCGGCCATTCGACCCTTCCATTTCTGGAAATAATGCGCTCATCCAACTTACTCTTCAACAAATCAATTGTAGCGTGTGCTGTGTGGCTTGTGGCCCCGTTCTGTTGAAACCACATGTCGTCTAAGTCCATACCATTCAATTGCGGCCAAAAATAATCGTTTATCATGTCGCGGTATCGATTTCCATTCACAGTAACGTGGCGATCGTTCTCGTCAACGAAAAAATATGGGCCAATTATGCCGCCGGCATGTAAACCGCACCAAACAGTCACTCTTTGTGTGTACATTGGTTTTTCGGCAATCTCTCTTGGATTATCTTTCGCCCAAATGCGGAAATTCTGCTTATTGACGAATCCACTGAGGTGAAAATGTGCGTCCTCACTGAAGATGAAGTGCGCGATATGCATTTTGATTTGAACGTCCGTTTTCATAATAAGCCTGAATAACTTTAACGCGTTGCTCAAGTGTGTAGCGTTCCATGATGAAATGTATAGTAATGAAGTTTACAAATGACAAGCGAAAAATAAAAAATATTGCGTCATTCGCCCTCCCTTTCGGAAAAAAGTTGAAGCGCACCTATTGAAAAACGCTATACATATCACTACATATTATAAAACAAAGTCGCTTTTTCTGTCCCTATGTCCCCTTATACGCTTAAATCTTTAAAACTACGCAACGGATTTTGATGCGGTTTTTTTTTAAGATAGATTGATTGAAGAGGAAGGTTTATATCTATATAATGTGAAGAAATATATAAAGGGGGCGTGGCAGTCGGTCAAAATGTGGCAAAAAAACATAATTCTTTTGTTTTCACGGCCATAAATCATAAACGAATCAACCAATTAAAATGAAACATTCTTGAAGTTTAACTTTGAAATATTTACTTTCGTTCTGCATCAAAAAAAATAATTGATTTATTTGTTATTTAACCAAAATTGTTTAAACAAAAGCAGCTCTTTTTCCAAAAAAAGCTGTTTGTGTGTGTGTTCGCTGTCAACCGAATGAAGCAACAGGCGTTAAGCGATAATCTCACCACACCTCATTAATGTTGAATTACATCGTATGGTGACGTATGTATGTATGTATTTACGAATCGCTCGCATTATTTCCTTTCGGACATATGTACATATGTATCTATGTATGTACTGAATTCCATGTAATTATATGTACATACAATTTTACAGCGAAATAAAACGCTATTTTCAGGTTCTATATTAGTAAATCGCACATAATTAAAATACAGTTTTTGAATAGTTTTTATTCATTCGGAGCGCGTTTAGTTTGCTATCAATTCCATACAATAACATTTTTTGTCATTTACTTTTTACGACAACTAATAGCTTATTTTCGAAGCGATTTCAACAAATGGGTACAACATTAATCCTTATCCAATTAAATACCTTAAATACATTGTTGTTTTCATATAGATCTATGTATATGGCTCTTTACAGCATATAATTAAAAACAATATTTTTCAAGATATTACAACAGTAATTAGTAATTGAGATCTACCGGAAAAATTGCGTTAGCTGTTGCGTCATCCGGCATTGCCGCTACTCTTTTGGAAAGAGTCTTTTGGAAAGAGGCCGAACCACACACTCTACAATGAAGCACCCGCTGAAAATCGCCACCGATGATGATACAGCGTCTGTAGTGTTTCTAGACAGAGCAATACAGGAAAATTGATGCGTGACTGCTCATTAATAGTCTGGGACGAAGCTACCATGTCAAACAAGACGTCTGTGGAAGCACTGGATAGGACAATGCGCGATTTGCGCAACAAAAATGCACCTATGTACAATTCTGTTCTCAGGAGATTTCCGTCAAATCCTACCAGTTGTGACTCGAGGAACACGTGCTGACGAAATAAATGCTTCGCTAAAAAGATCCCACCTTTAGTCGTATGTCAATAAATTAGAGCTTAAAACTAATATGAGGATTCCGTCATCTTCACGTGAGAACAGGCTATTTCCAGAGATGCTGCTAAAAGTTGGCAATGGAGAATTAACACAAAGTGAGGGAAGGATTAACCTAGAAAACCTTTGTGTTTTGATAGACAACATCCAAGAGTTAGTCAACAATGTCTATCCAGACATTGATAACATAAGTTACAATATAAGACAATATCTTGGTTTAAAGAAAGAGCTATTCTGTCACCAACTAACGAACAAGTAGATAAAGTAAATAACTTGATTATTTCAAAGATTGATGCGCCGACGAAAATATACTATACTACTCGGTCGATACTGTTCTCGATTTGGAAGAAGCTGTTCATTTTCCTACAGAATTTCTAAATTCTTTGAAACCGTCTGGACTCCCTCCTCACAAAATGGAGCTGAAAATAGGTTGTCCTGTTATTTTATTAAGAAATCTAAGTCCACCTAAACTTTGCAATGGCACGCGTTTGCTGGTAAAATCACTGAAAACTTTCATAATAGAGTGCACAATACTCACAGGATGTGGTACCGGAGAAGATGTATTGATTCCCCGAATCCCTCTGATACCATCGGATCTACCATTCCAATTTAAACGCTTACAATTTCCGGTAAAGACATCTTTTGCAATGACCATTAATAAATCTCAGGGTCAAACCTTCAACGTTGCAGACTTAGATTTGAGTGTTGACTGTTTTTCACATGGCCAACTGTATGTCGCTCTTTCAAGAGTATCCTCTAGAGAAAACATGTTTGTATTGTCTAATGACAAGAAGGCTATGAACGTTGTATATAAAGACATTCTGTAATATAGTAATTGTTGTAAAAATAAAATAAATACATATGTAAAAATGCAAAAAGTTAATATGCAAAAATGTAGGGTATGAATTTAGATATCCAAAAGATAGCAGGAAATCTTCATGCTATAAAGAAAGGGGAATTGTTTTACTCCAAATTTAACGCGTGCGGGCCACGGGCAATAATGAATAAGCCAAAACTACTGGATGGATTTTAATCATTTTTTCAGTGAGTGACATAGGGTATATATGGTATTTTATACCCGTGCGAAGCTGGGCGGGTTGCTAGTGTACAATAAAAATAAATGGAAAGTAAATAGGTTTTTAAATATAATAGGAGAGAGATGCTGAGAAGAGAAGTAGGGACCTGATGTCCTATTTAGATATTCGGAATATTCTCACATTTTTATTGTAATAAATAGTGTAGATTGTAGATATAGAGATTTTATACCATATAGAAAGGAATAACCAATAAACGACCGCTTTAAGTCGTTTGCCTTCTTGGAAAAATGCTGGCTGATTCAACTCTTTCAAGTCTTCTTGAATTGCTGGCTTATGAAGGGTGATTTTTTAAGAGCTATAGGAAAGTTTTTCAAAAAAATACACGTAAATTTAGAAAAATGCATGAAATTTTTATTTAAATCCGTAGTACAGGCCATATAATTTAATGTTTAAAGATTATATCATGCAAAGTTGACCCCGACTACACTTCAAATGGTCCATGCGCTAAGTCCAATTTTTGCATACTCTTTCCAATGTTTCGGCCGGTATCTCACATATAAAAGCTTTAATGTTGTCTTCCAATGCTTTAATTGAAGCAGGCTAGTCTGAATAGACATGAGCTTTAACATAGCTCCACAAAAAATAATCTAAAGGCGTTATATCGCACGATCTGGGTGGCCAATTGACAGGTCCCGAACGTGAAATAAAATGTTCACCGAACTGGCCTCTCAACAAGTCCATTGTTACGCATGCAGTGTAAATTCTTTCGCAAAATTTTTCACGTTGTTGAGTAACAGAGGCCCAATTGCTGCGAACGGCGACGAATCGATAATTGATGGTCATCATTAACACTGGCCGATACAGCTGCGATATTTTCTTCATTTCGCACTCTACGTAAGCGTGTTGGTGGCTTGATGTCCAATAATGTAAATTTTTTTTTAAATTTAGTCACAATAGCTCGAATAGCCGCTTCAGTGGGTCGATGAAACTGACCATAAAATGGTAGAAGCGCGCGATAAACTTTCTTAACAGAACACGCATTTCAATAATAAAATTCAATGATTTGAAGCGTTGTTCGTTTGTAAGACGATTCATGGTTAAATTATAGACCAAATTGAAGATGTTTGACAGTGTAACAAAACACGAAACGTGCGTCAGCGGTTTAAACCAACAGTTTAAAAAGAGTCCAAAAAGAAGTCCAAAAAAAGGAACGGAATATAGCGCGGGCGATGTGAATTTTATAGCTCCTTAACAGCCTTCGCAAAACACTCTCCATTTCAGTAGCGCATTTATTTTAATATTTATGTAGTTGCTCATATCTGCAGTATGCTCATTATATCTGTATCATTTAAGCTGCGACGTGAGTTCCCTGTAGGGTTTTTTTTGCACCGCAATGAAATGAGTGGATACTTTTTTATATCTGATGCTTTCCATTTCAATTCAACCGGGATATTCGGGTCATGTTCTTCGATTTCGTTGTAACTCAAATATGTTGCTCCCTAGTCAAAATAGTGAGACACGTATTTTTTTATTCGCCCGAAAAAGATTTTTTTCAAGAGTTATCGGCAATTTTGTTTTTCGGCTCAAAAACGATTTTTTTTAATTATATAAGATTTTTTTTTTTAAATGCTCATAACTTAGTCAACAATGAACCGATTTTAATGATTCTGGATTCAAAATGATCGTCATTACTTACACGAACGACTTCATGTAGAAACAATTGCAAAAAAGTAGTTGCAAATTTTTTATTTAGCAAAAAAAAAAAAATTGAAATTTTTTCGAAATTCAATATTTCAAAAAGTGTATTTTTTTTTTTATAACTTTTTCCAAATCAGGAGGACACCTCAAACTTCAATGGAGCTGAATGTCCAGTAGCTAAAATGAGTTGTTTTTGAGTAATGAATTTTTGAGTAAAAAACCTGTTTCGAACTTTTTGTGTTTTGGAAAATAAAAAATTTTCAGCTACTTGTTTCTACATGGAGTCATTCGTGTATGTAATGATGATCATTTTGAACCCAAAATCATTAAAATCGGTTCATTTTTGACTATGTTATGAGCATTTAACTAAAAAAAAAAAAAAAATTCGGCTAGAACTTAGTATAATGTCTATCGCTTTGGAAAAAACGGTAAAAAGGGGGTGATAGAGGGGTGTATCCCCATCTTAAAACTGAAAACAGAACCTGCCGGAGGCTTATAGTTTTTAAGTAATTTAATGTTAAAGTTCTATAATTTAGCGAAAAGTTGGTGTTGCCATACACCTGAAATGAAAACGAAGTTCGCACGCAGGGATGTTCAGTGGAAGGTTCATTGTAAAACTGCAGTATTTTTTGCTGTAATTTAAAGTTGAGAAATAATTTTGAAAATAAAAACATACAACTCATTTAAACTTAAAAACAATGATATTAAGCGTATCACAAAAAATAATAAAGTAATTAAAATTAAATTAAATTAATTAACACAGTATTTTTGCGTGGAACTCCTTATCGCGTAGGCGGCCTTCGGCCGCGCTTCAAAAAAATAACCCTCATCAGTCCAACTCCGGCTACGCAATCCACAGTATTTTTGCGTAGAACTCCTTTTCGCGTGGGCGGCCTTCGGCCGCGCTTCAAAAAAATAACCCTCATCAGTCCAACTCCGGCTACGCAATGCTCAGTATTTTTGCGGAAAACTCCTTTCCGTGTTAGAACCATTGAACCCAAAATTAAAACGTCATATGCGTGTATGTAGTAAGCAGGCACAATAACCCCCATTCCCATCATTAACACTAAACTCAAGTACTTAATTTTTGTTTTCATTTGCAGGCATCCGGCAACACCATACTGTTGTAATTCCAATCTTCTTCTTGTTCGCGCTTAAAATTGGAATGTGATTGCATAGGCAAATGAATTTGCATTTAATTTTAATAGATATAATTAGAATATTAGCATAAAAATCGGTAAAACCACGCGAGGGAGTGTATATTTGGTGAATTTTAGTGAAATGTTAAAAAATATAGAGTGTAATGTGGCAAATTATAGTGAAGTTCCCGAGGGCATTTTGAATGTAAATAATTAAAAAATTATTATTTCCCGATTAATTTAAAGTTATAAAGAGTGTTCCTTAACACCTCACTAACATCTCCACCAAGTTTCATTAAAAAAAACATTATAGTTTGCCAGAAATTCCAAAATAGACATTGTTCTAAATTCCAGCCAAAAATTCTTATATAATGAAAGACCGATTTTGAGCCGAAGATCGAAATTGCCGATAAATCTAGAAAAAAATTTTTTTTGGGCGAACAAAAAAATACGTGTCTCATTATTTTGACCAGAGAGCAACATATTTGAGTTGCATCAAAATCGAAGAACATGTCACGAATAGCCCGGTTGAATTGAAATGGAAAGCATCTATATTAGAATTTTTTTTTAAATACCCATAACTTATTCGAAAATGAACCGATTTTAATGATTCTGGGTTCAAAATGATCGTCATTACTTACACGAATGACTTCATGTAGAAACAATTAAACATTTTTTATTTTCCAAAAAACAAAAAGTGTGAAACAGGTTTTTTACTCAAAAATTCATTACTCAAAAACAACTCATTTTAGCTACTGGGTATTCAGCGAGACTAGCAAGAAAAATTTAGGACCTTGCGACTTCTACTACAGCTGCCATGTAAAGGAGCACAAATTCGATTCTCACTCTATTAGAGAGTACTGCCCAACAATCCGGCATGCACGAGCAATGGAGAAGAAATTGGATTTCGGCGTACCCGAAAAAACAGTTGGAACGACGGGGAATGTCATGCTGCCCCAGAAAGAAAAGATGCTGTCTATACAGCAACGCTACGATCGGACGCAACGCGAGCCATTTGGAATCGCTACCTAGAGCTAAGAAAAGAAGAGAGACGTATTATCCGCAAGAAGAAACGAGAGGCCGAAATATATGAGTGCGAGGAGCTTAAGATGCCGGGCAATACGAACAACGCCCGAAAATTCTACCAGAAAGTTCGGCGGCTTACAGAAGGTTTTGAGACCGGGGCGTTTTCCTGTAAGAACAAAGACGGCGGTCTGGTGACTGACATCCCGAGCATACTTAAATTGTGGAGGGGGCACTTCTCGAACCTGTTAAATAGTGAAAGCTACGCATGTCACAGAGAATGTGAACATCACGATACCCCAATCGTTGACGGCGGAACTGTCGTTCCGTAACCCGACCATGACGTGAGCAAATCGATAATGTGGCTAAGAAACAACAAAGCTGAGGCCGCCGGTAGAGCTGGTAAGGTGCATGCTTCAACTTCTATGCAAAATATGGTCGGATGAAAGCATGCTTGCCGATTGCTCTGCCCAATACATAAGGAGGGTTATCCTGCAATCTGTAGACCCATAAGAAAATCGACACACACCATCTTTTCGTCGCCTTCAAAGCTGCATCCAACATTACGAAAAGGAGTTGCTTATATGACGCGATGTCTGAGTTTGGTATCCCCGCAAGACTAATACGGCAATGCAAGAGGACGTTTGCTCAACACCAGCAGCGCCGTCAGAATTGGGATGCACTTCTCCGAGCCGTTTGATACCAAACGAGGTTTCAGACAAGGTAACTGGCTGTCAAGTGACTTATTCAACCTGTGATCTGAAGTAATCTGCAATCAAGCGGTCGAAATCACAAAAGATTGGCTGCGCAAATGTGGCTTGCAAACCATAAACGGAATCAGTTTATCAGTAGCAGGAAAATAGTTGAGACAGGAAATCTTAGAGTAAGAATTTATAAATCAGCGAAGGCCCTAACTTTATTAATCCGTACTATGATGAATACGTGAGGCCCCAATCAGGATTCTCGGGAGCTACTTGGCAGTGTGGTATTGTATGTCCTACTATATGCTCCACCGGATTGGGTCGAAGCAACAAACTGCTTCTCATACCTGAAAGGCATTAAATCGGTTATATGCCCTCAGGGTGTGCTGCGCATTCCACACGGTATAGGAGGATGCCGTATTAGTTCACGCGGCTATGCCACCCCTTGGGGGAACCTGTTATCCTTATTAGGTGCGTCCCCAGGTTGTGGATAGGGGAACGCCACCCAGATATGGAAGGTAGGAAAGTAGGTCTCCCGCGAACCACACCCACTCCCTCAAACCAAGGTGTAACGCGACCCGTGCCTATTGGGTGAGTTCGGCAGCCGGGGGATAAAATTAGGCTGTCTCTTTCCGGGGCCCTCCTGATATCAGGCCGCCTCAAGTTGTAAAGGTGGCCTTACCATGGTATGGGGCGCTCGGGCTCAAACCCAAAACCGACGGACAAGCGGACGCACCCATTGACACAGCAGATGGACAAATGGACAACACGGACCGACACTAACGAACTGAGGAAGTTGCTTGTATCTGTAAAACAGCTCATGACATCAACGTCAAAATTGTTCTAATGACAGTTAAATATATTGTTTATAACCCATCAAAAGCATTTGCGTCTCAGTTTTGTTGAATTTTTTTTTCTGTGATGGAACTCAAACGTAATAGTGTGATTGCGTTATATTTTGCTGGAAAATCACAACCAGCCATTGTTCGTGAGCTCAGTCACCTCAAAGTGAATAATATATGTGTGTATCGCACTATACAATGATACTGGTAGCATTGCAAAACGCTATGGAGGTGGACCAACAATAAACCGCAACAATGCCAGAAATGGTTCGGAAAGTGAAGGCTCGACTTGAACGAAATCCACGTCGAAGTGGAAAAAAAATGGCCAAAGAACTGAAAATATCGGAAGACAGCACGCGACGCATATTGAAAAATGAGCTCAATTGAGCAGTTCATAAACACTCAAAACGATCGTGTTTACTTGAGAATTTGAGCCTACGTATGGCCACTCGAAGCAATTTCCCATCGCAAGTAATGGTTTGGGCCGTAGTGACCGCTGATGGACGCTCTTTAATCGTTTTAATCGAGCCTGGTGTCAAAGTGAATGCGACTTATTATCGGGAAAATGTTTTAGAAGCTGCTTTAGAGCCGTGGACGTTGCAACAGGACCCGGAACCGTCTCATAAAGTTCGTGTGAACCAAGAATGATTAAAAAATCATGTTCCACACTTCATTTCGTCCACACAATGGCTTTCGAACTCGCCAGACGCAAATCCGATGGACTATTCCATCTGGTCCATTTTGGAGAACAAGGTGAGGACTAAAAAATATGCCAGCATGGATGCACTGAAAAAAGCGATTATACGAGAATGGGCCAAAATGCCTCAAGATTACATTCGTGCAGGATGCAACTCATTTTTTGACCGTTTGAAGGCTATAGTCAAGGCAAAAGGTGGTCATATCGAGCTAAAGTGAATATATGTTAAAATTTTAATCATTTTTGAACAATTTTATCTTTGAAATCAATAAAAACTAATTTCACACAAAAAAGTTTGGTGTTTTGAATAGGTTACACTTTATATCGTTCACTCTGTACATGGCTCATGATCGGCCAGCACCACCCGAGAAGGCTCTTCGGCTTGTGCGTGAAGTTAGAAATAAGAACCTGCTACTTGGATGCGATGCCAACGCAAGGCATTCTCTATGGGGCAGCTCGGAGACGACTTTATTATTGATACTAACCTGACGGTATGCAACAGAGGTAACACCCCCACGTTCACCTTTCCTAGGACGGAGTACTTTAGGGGATGGGCGGAAGTGATTAATGTTACTTTACTGTCCGAAAACTGTCCAGTAAGGGTAGACAAATGGAGGGTTTTGAGCAGGATCTGAGGGTGGATACACCCTTACCGTATCGAAACCCACTAGTGAACAATAGGATGGAAGGAATTCCGATCAGCCAAATCACTCTCACAGAAAACCTTGAGAGTAGGAGCATTGGAGAAGACATTCAGTAGGGCCTACAAAACGTCGTGTTCAATTAAATATAGCAAAAAAATATATACTCTCTGGTGGAGCAATGAGCTCTCGAAATTAAGGGAAGAAGCCAGATAAAATTATAATGTCAGCTACTCAACAGGTAATTAGCAACTGTAAAGAAATAGTCGTAGACAGAACAAAAAGGCAACTAGGGCCGCCAAGAAGGAGAGCTGGAGAGATTTTTGTTCTTCGATCGAATCTACAAGAGATACTGCGAGGCTCAGCCGTATCTTGTCCAAAGATCAGTCTTGGGTCAAGAAGCCAGAGGGCACTTGGACTTCTACGGCAGAAGAGTCTCTATTCAAAAGTTCTCTTAAATACTCATTTTCCGGTATGTAGCGTTCACGATAGCGATGTTGGGAGAATTCGGCGGAGCCGCTATGGCCCACAGCATCATGCGGATGTAATAGTCTCTAAAGAGTAGGTTGATGGGCAATCAAATCGATTTCACCTTTCATATCTCCAGGACCTGACGGGATTTTTCCCAAGATGTTACAGGAAACTCTTGTTAATGTTCTGCCATGGCTAATGGAAATTTTCAAAGCGTATCTAAACCTAGGTTATATTCCAAATAGCAGGAAACCTGTTAGAGTCATCTTCATACCAAAGGTAGGCAGAAGAGGACATGAACCAGCGAACGACTGTAGGCCAATTAGTCTGCCGTCATTCTTTTTAAAACACTTGAACGGCTTTTAGACATACACATTAGAAGCTCGCTGGAGAGCTCTAGTTCATCAATCGCACAACATGCTTACCTCAAAGGCAAATCGACGGAGACAGCGCTTCACGAGGTAATCCGAACAATAGAGGGGTCTCTAGGAAGCAAGCAATACACCATGACAGCTTTTCTTGACATAGAAGGTGCATTTAATAAAGTTAGCACTGATGCTATACAACGGGCGTTAATAGAAATAGGGGTGGGAATTTGTATAAGCAATTAGATAATCTCTATGTTAGAAACCAGGATAATCAGAGCTTATATGGGTAATATCAACATGACAAAAAGAGTCCACAGGGGGGAGTATTATCTCCACTCCTCTGGTTATGTATTATTAGTAAAATCTTAATAAAACTTAATGGAGGTGGGGTAAAAGTGGTCGGGTACGCTGATGATGTGGTGTTAATGGCATCAGGGCTGTGTCCTAATACGATCAGTGGGATCATTCAAAGGGCGCTAAGCGAGCTCAACTCTTCGGCTACAGACTGTGGCCTAAGTTTAAACGCGCGTAAAACAGAACTCATGCTATTTACGACCAGATATAAGGCTCCAATTTTTACTCTACTAAAATTAACGGAAAACCCCTCTCACTTTCACACAGTGCAAAGTACATAGGGGTAATTCTGGACTCCAAACTAAGCTGGAAATTACGTATGCTGGAACCGTATGTTGGAAACGTATGCTAGGAAGAAGATGGGGTCTTCAACCCAAGTATACATTATGGTTGTATAAGGCGGTTATACGACCAATTTTAACGTGTGGCTCGGTAGTTTAGTGGAAAGCTCTATAGCGAGAATACAATATCAAATTACTTAGCAGAATATAAAGAACAGCCTGTGCAATAACAGTCGGTGCAATCAGACCATGTCCTAGGGAGGCCCTGAACGCTCTGACACACGTTATTCCGGTAGATCTACGTATCAAGAAGATGGCAACAATGAGTGCATTTAGGTTAAATGAAGCGGGTCGCTAGAAAGAAAAAGCGCATGGCCATGCCAGTCTTTTACTGCGACAAACCCAGTATACTTCGAAGAGGACTGACTACATGGCCCCGACGGTAACATTCAGTAGAAATTTTGTCACTCGCTTTCCATCTGGGAAAGAATGGAATAAGGGATTCTCACTAAACAAGTTCGACACTACAGTCTATACAGACGACAGTAAAATGGATTGTGGTGTTGGAGCTGGTATATGTTCTCATAGACTTAAAATTAAAAGATCTCTGCGTCTCCCTAATGCTTGCAGTGTCTTTCAGGCGGAAGTACTGACAATTGAGGAAGCTTGTAGGCTACTAATCGCAGATCCTTCTTTTAAGGGCAATATCGCTATTGTTTCGGATAGCCAAGCTGCAATCCAGACACTGGGTTCGGCTACAACAACCTCTAAAGTGGTGGAACAAAGCAGGACTAGCCTTACCACCTTCAGCGAAAACCATAAAATTACCTTAATCTGGGTCCCGGGTCATCGGAGCATCGAAGGTAATGAAAAAGCGGATGAACTGGCAAGAAGGGGATCTGCCACGAATAATGCTCTTGCAGAATCAATATTCACACCTCAAGGTGCAGTCAAGAGTGCAATTTCCCTCAAATACCTCCTAATCGCAGATTGTAGATGAAGAGACAAGCGAAATGCAAAATTAGCAGAACGTTATGGCCCACCTACAACCTTAAGCAATCGTCAACATTGATAAACATGGAACGACGGGACGCCTGGAGACTAACGGCAGTCATAACTGGCTTTTGATCTGTGGGAGAACAAGCAGCCAAAATGGGCATCCTGTCATAGTTGTAAACAACCGGAGAAAAAGGAAACAATCATCCATTTCCTCTGCGAATGCCCTGCCCTATGGAAGGACAAAATGTTAACTCTGGGTAAACCGCTGTTCGAGAGTCTGGAACAGCTGTCTGGCCTAGATGTCAACAACCTGATAAAGTTCCTGAACCGCACAGACTGGATATAGGCATGCTGTAAATAACTGGTAAACAAGTCGGTAACGAGGATGTGGCAACAAAATGGTGCGGAAGCGCTAGTTGGATTTTGGAAGAATCACCACTTAAACCAACCAACCAACCATGCTACCGGTTAAGCTGACCCCTTTCGAATTCGCCGAAATAAAAAAAACATCGAGCGGATTCAGCACAGTTGACCAACCGAAAGACTGAACGGTATCTCCAAATGGATAAATCGAAAATATGGACAGATAGACTTCTGCCTGGCGCAAGTACTTAGTGGATATGGATACTTCAAATCTTATCTGCATAGATGAAAACGACCCGTACTTCACTTGTTGTGATAATCTAGTTGAAGATGCAGAGCATGTTTTTTTGGGTTGGGATGGCAAGCCGATAAGGGTTAGTATTTACTAGATTACTATAATGCTGGACTTAAATGAACATTGGTCCGCTGTCAGTAATATGGCTAGATAATTTTTTTTTTTTTTATTGAAACGTATTTAATAATTATTCATTTACATTTCATATCATTACACCTAGTCTTAAAAATTAACAAGTAATATTTTTTTACCGATAAATTTAGAAATTCAAACTATAAGTTGTTAACCACTAAATCCTGTGGTTTTTTCCTTTTTAGACGTCTTATGTATACCTCTTCATCATTTAAAATAGAAGCTTCGGAGTTGAGGTGATTTAGCAGCCGTGTTGCATGTTTCGCTGCCATGATGGTTATTGCGTCAGACACAGTTGATATTTTAAGGTCCCTGTGTAGGTCGATATTTCTCACATACCAGGGTGCATTAACAATATTTCTTAAAATTTTATTTTGTATGCGTTGAACCACATCGATACGATTTTTGATTGCCACCCCCAAAGTTGGATGCCATATGTCCAAACCGGGTTTAACATTTGGTTATAAATAAGAAGTTTGTTGTTTGTTAAGAGTTTGGAATGTTTTCCAATAAGCCATTTAATTTTTTGGTATTTTATATTTAACTCTTTTGCTTTTATTTTTATGTGTTCTTTCCATTTCAGCTTTGTGTCAGGTGTCATTCCCAAATATTTTGCGGTATTTGCATATGGTACTAATTTTCCGGAAACTTCTAGAGATGTATAGTTAACGTTTTTATTTGTAAAATTTATACATATGTGTTGATTTGCTTTAATTGAGTTTAATTCTCCATTTGTTGGTCCACTCAACAATTGCATTTACCGACAATTGCAGTTTCGCGGTTGATTCTGTTTCATATTCACCAGTGACTAAAATACAGGTATCATCTGCAAATGTAGCTAGTGTGCAGTTTGCTGGTATGGGTATATCCGCTGTATACAACAAGTACAAAGTTGGACCAAGTACACTCCCTTACTCCGGCACAAATTTTTTTCATTGAAGTATATTCTTGACCAATTTTAACTCTGCAGTATAGATTATTAATATATGACTCCATAATCTTGGTAAATTGTGATGGAAGCAAGGTCTTTAATTTGTAAATTACTCCTTCGTGCCAAACTTTATCAAACGCCTGTGCGACATCTAAGAATATGGCTGCGCAGACTTTCTTCTTCTCTAGCGCTTCTTCTATAACATATGCAATCCGATGAACTTGATATATAGTTGAGTGCTTTACACGAAAACCAAACTGATGTGAGAGGATAAGTCCCTTTAATAATGTAATATGTTTTAGTCTTGTCAAAAACCATTTTTCTAAAAGCTTTCCCATTATGGGTAACAATGAAATAGGTCTGTACGAGCTTAATTCATTAGTATCTTTTCCGGGCTTAGGAATCATTATTATCTCTGATACTTTCCATTGTGAAGGGAAGTACTTTAGTTTTAAGCAAGCGTTCATTATACGTAGCAATTTTCCTAAAGCTTTTGGTGAGAGGTTTTTTAAAACTTCAGATGTGATAAGATCAAAGCCAGGCGATTTCTTAAGCTTTAATTTTTTTATTTCATTAAGCAATTCTCCGGTTGTAATCGGTTGGATGCACGTTGAATCCTGCACAGTTGAAAGATCATTAAAAGTGTTAGTACCTTCAATTGGCTGAACAATTTTTTCTAAGTGCAAGGCAAACACCTCTGCCTTCTCAAAATTATTTTTTGCCCAAATATGTACCAATACACAACCTTATAGGTAGATTGTGGCAGATAGGTCGTTTTATATGAGCTGTCATTTTCCATAGGGAATAATCCGTTGTTTTGTCTGCCGATAATCTTTTAATTTTATAATTTAATTTTGTATTCTTGACCTCTATAATCTTGGTTTTGTAAGAAAATTGAGCTTAGTTTTGTATTGGGAAACCGTAATATTTGCCACTTTTTCCTTATTTTTCTTTTCTTGTGTAAGATTAAAATTAAAAAAAAAAATACCAGTCTAACGGTTAGACGCGATACAAAATCCTTCCGTAAAACAAACTGAGAGAGAATGAGACGAAAGCAGCATTAGAAGCGGGATAATTATAGGTTCATTATAATATTGCTATAACGTTCATATTTTATTTTCTTCATTTTATTATTATTCATCCTCAATGTTTTCAATTTCAACAAATGATACGAGTGGCTTATGATAGCTAAAATATGATACAAATGCTTTGGTTTCGATGTTGTCAACATATCTTTGAAATACCGCGTCAATTGTTGTTTTTGATCGTGTTGTCGATTCAGTGCGATTGTTACACATTTTTAAATTGAATGTTGTATTGAGAAAGTCAATTAAAGGAACCGCTGTGTCCAATGCAAAATTTACGTTAAAATCGCCACTTAAAATCATTGGAACTTTATCGTAATCTTTTCTAAGTATCCGCGATACTTCTGGTGTATAATTTATTAAATTTTCGTGAATGAACTCCGTGATGCTATTTATTGATTGATTCGGTGAAATATAAATTGCCACAATTAAAACTGTTTTTCCATTGCTCAGTCTGGTTTTGCATGCACATATTTCTCCCACTTTAGAGAGCTAAACAGACAGTGATTCTAGTTGCTGTGCATTCAGATCTATCTGTGGAGTTACAATACGAGCACCGTCATTTTGATTGTGGTATATTGCAACACCGCCTGCAATTGCGGTAAATATTTAAAAATGAAAATATTTACGAATATAAAAATACGGACGCAATACAGCACACGCGGTTGCTATTATGAGCGTCGTAACGCGTATATTACACAGACGCACTAACGTACACACAAACATTCGTAGGACGCTTGGTCTAAGCAAGTATTAGGTAGTGTAGTATAGGTATACATAATGCCTTCTCGCTCACCGTGGCTCCGTAATACGCAGGCGCGCACACATACGTACTAGCATACATACAAACATACATACGTAAGACGCTTGAACTAAACACCAAAGCAAATGATAATTAGTGTAGTATACATACTACAATACTCACTATACTAGCGTGGCTCAGCAGTACGCAGCCGCACATATACGTATATCAACATATAACGTTTCGTAGTGTCGCTTTTTCGTTTCATCGAGTCTCAAATCACTCCCAACGATTCTAAAGAAGTGTTCACTTCAAAAAAATTAAAAATTAAAATCTCAGCTGGATACGATTGGCGGCAGTATTTCTCTAGAATTACTGGTGTGCTCATCCAAGTAGCATTTCGAATTTGCGTCGAAAATTCTTCAAGTTCATTATCAATGTCTTTAGAACTCTTTATTGTGCTTTTTCATCGATAATATTTTTTCATCGATAATATTTTTGAAGTAGTCCCAGTCAATAAGTGTGTTTGAAAGGGAGATATTGTGTGTAATTTTTTTTAATTCCCCTCCAATGGTGAGAAAAATGGGTTATTGGTCTGAGTTTAGTTCGACTCCATCTTCAATAAACATTAGGTTTCTCAGAATATGTTTCGTAAATAAAAAATGAATTAAATCGGGTGTTTCAGACGGTCTATTGGCCAATATGTTGGATTACCGTAGAGATAATGCCACAGCCTAGTTGTTGGGAGGCATTCAATAACTCGCGGCCTTTTCTAGTTGTTAAACGGGAGCCCCAGCTTACATGTTTTGCGTTGAAATCTCCTCCAATCACAAATCTTCCTTTATGTTTATTTAAAAAAATTTGGTATTGATCACATTTAATATTATGTTTTGCTGGACTATATATGGATGTGATGGACAAACTCGTATCGTTTAGTTTAATGTTGATTGTTGCTGCTTGGAATTCAGCAGTACTAATCTTTTCTTCCTCATAATGTTCTAACGATTTTTTTCCCAAAATGGCACTGCCTCCTCTAGCATTATTTACAGGATGATTAGAACAATGCATAAAATAATTTCTGAAATTGATGAACATTTGCTTTGTTAGGTGAGTTTCTGATATAAGACAAATGCCGATTTCTCTGTTTTCAAGAATAATTTCAAGTTCCTCCTTTTTCTTCATGATTCCATTTGCATTCCAGGCCATAACTTTGACGGTCGTTCTCATGTTTTTGATTTTTTGGGGTCTTGCTTTTGTTCAAGCTTTTCAATTCTTTTCAAAACCCAACCAATTGCGGTTTGCTCATTTAACTTCGAGAGAATTTGTTCAAGAGTATTGGGTTTGCTTGGTACGCTGTTGTTATTCTTTTCAGATACGACTTCTGCGAAGCTTCTATCAGGTACAACAGTAGCATTTACATCAAGAACTGTTTTTCTTATGTTGTGTTCATTTCTATATATTTTCGGTGCTTTTATTACGCAGTTTTTGAAGATGTTTTGCAATTTCGCATCCTCGATCACTGGCTGGATGGTTCTTCCCACAGTTACAACACTTAGGCGGTTGAGTATCCTCCTTTGTATACTCATTGTGGCATGACTTCCGGCGCATTTTACGCATTTTGGTGGTTTACAGCAGTAATTTTTTGTATGCAAGAAACCTTGACAGGACTTACACTGCGGAATTAGCTTTGAAGGTTTCAGAGGTTCTACTTTGATGGCAGAATTCAGTATGTGTTTAATTTCATACACTTTTTTAATTTCTTCTCTTGGTTCGAAATATACAACGAACATATTAAGAGGTTCTTTTGTTTTCCATTTTAGTTTGCGGAATGCATTTGTGACTTTTAGGCCTTGTTGCTTTAAGTCAGACACAATTTTGTCTGGATCACATGAATGGTGTAGGTCCTTTACAATGACTCTCAACTTTCTGGTTTGTTTATTTTCATATGAGTGCCAGGAGAGTTTGTTCTCATTAAAAATCTTTGTAATTTTTCTATAATCAGAACTATTATAAAGATTTATTTTATAGGAATCTTTGCCTGTAAGTTTCAACGAGAAATTTAAAGACGTGTTGTTTTTCAGTACTTGGTGAATTTCTTGATAGCTTTTATCGACACCTGAAAGCATTATTGGTGGTGGACTTGGTTGTGTAACCCCCGGAGTTGTTTCTTTTTCTGTCTCTAAAACCGTGTCTGGAGAGCCTTCAATTTTTCGTTTTTTCGATTGCCTTTTCGGCTTGCTGAGAATGAACTCCGTCTCTTTGATAAGCTCATCTGCATCAGTAAAATATTCTATTCGAGGTTCACTCGTCTTCTCCGACCACCGGCAGTGCCGCTTTTTGTGTCATTTTCGCATTTGGCAATTCTTCAGATGAGAACAGCTGGTCGCTACTGTTTACGATGTTGAGTTGCGGAGCAGGATAGCTGATTTTTTATTTTGCAAATTTAACTTAGAAAGAGTACACTATTTTACACTTGTCCAGTTAACTTTTCGCGAAAATTTAATAGATTTTAATTTTAATATTTTGGATTTTGTTACCAATAGCTGAAGATTTTGGACTACCACCAATGGACGATGTGAGCCATCCAATAAGCAGCAGCACCGTTGGTTTTGTTTTTATAAAGATTTTTGAAACTTTTTCAGACACTTCGAATAGTTCATGCTCACTGTGTAATTGTGTAATTGTATATGAATATCAAGGTGTTTTAAGATGCTGGGGAAATGTCAGTTGGCAACACCGAGTAAATTTAATTAATGCAGAGGCGCAAAAGCTTGCATATTTTTAGGCCGAGCGTATTGCAGCTGCCTGGGATCGATTTTTGTTTTATTGTTTTGCCGCCTTTGTTTGGTGTTTTTGTTTTATTTTTCACTTTGCTCAAGCTCTGAGCGCCAAATTTTTAATAAACAAAATTTACGTTTGTTGTACACTATTTGTATGTTATTTTATACACCACCGATTAAGAAAATTTTCTTTAATCGGGTATGCACAAATTTATATGTTTTTGCCACTTTATACTCAGGTAATTTTTTACATAAAAAAATTCACTAATGGATTCACTTTCGGTTGGGTTAAGGGTTACCTTTGATTAGTAATTACCAAACTGCGTCGAGCTAAACAACAGCGCAGATCTTCATAAAGAGGCAATAGGCCGCTCCCCCGCCATGAATTAGTACTTAACGGTTGACCCGCGGGAGGGAACCGGGGCTGAGTTGGGTTTTTAGTGGCAAGTCTCACACTTTTCGGTTTTCCATGCTTTTTGCCGGCTTTTTATGCTTTTTGCGTCCTCAGTAAGCACGGTTCTCGCACTTTTCCAAACTTACCTATCCCCAAAACCTTATCTTTCCAATCTTTACTCCCGCATAAAAAGTCAGCGCATTGTGCCGTGGGGCTGCTAAAAACAAGCAAAAAACAAAGAAAAAGGCAGTTACACATGGCATCAGTGGCCCCAGCAAGAGGAAGCGGGCAATCGCGGTAATAGCACAGACACACCAAAATTTAGCTAAGTCTTCAACCATCCGTGTGATCCTTCTGACAGGATGACGCTGTAAACAGTTAGAAGGCGTTGTTCCTAAGCAACGACAGGTAGGAATTCCCACTATTTCGGACTGGTAGCGGCAGGCTAATCACCTACCCTGCAAAATAGACTAATGAAACCAACGCAAGACTAAGTCTTGTCGAGGCCCTAGGCTCCCGAGTGGAGTGAAAAAGGAAAACAAAAAACAAGAAAATGCTTTTTGCCACCTAAATAAAAAAGAGAATATCGACTGGGTGACGTCAATTTCATTAAGTAAATAATAAATAAAGGGGTTATATTTTAGTACCCTTTATAGATAAATTCAAATATGTATGTACATGTATGTATGTATATACATATATGTACGAATATAAGTAAAATTTTTGATCTGTTAATATATACATAAGAACCTCTAACTCGTAGTTGGAGCATAGAACGTTATGTATGGTAGGTATACAATTATACGTTTAATGGTTATGTATGGTAGGTATACAATTATCTACTTTTATTCGTAGACGCTGCGTGGTACATAAAAAATTTGAGCTTTGTGTACGATATTTGCTGTGACAAAATATTTCTTTTGGGTAACTGTAAGCATGTTACATTCCGAGTGAATTGCCTCAAACAAAACTCCCATTATTTCAATTCCCACTGAAGGGTGGTGCTAAACATTTATTCGTACACTTTCAGCTTACATTATTGTTGCTGCAAAAGTAACATTAAACATCTTTTTGTTTTAATAATACCTATTGCTGAAAATGAAGTAAGATTGGTTTTTCTTAGTTTTTATCGGAAGACGAAAAATATTGACTACACGTGAGGAATGCAGTAAAGTAGCATCAGTCGCGCAAAGTCGGAAAATAACCTTTACGATACTATGCCGAAATATTCAAGAGTCTTTTAATAAAAAAGTAAGCCCACAAACAGTCCGTAATTGTCTGCAAAATGCTGGTTATCATAGATAATGGCACGTCGTAAGCCCTACATTTCAGATATTAACAGAAAGAATAGATTGGAGTTCGCCAAACGCTATATAGATGAGCCTGATTCGTTTTGGGAAAATGCCATATTCAGTAATGAGTCGAAATTTAATGTTTTCGCTAAAAGTTTGGCGAAAAAAAACCCACAACTAAATGAAAAAATGGTTTGGGGTGCATACCTGCATCTGGAGTAGGAAAAATGGTTTTTATTCAGGATAAAATGGACAAACATCTGTATTTAAACATTTTGAAGAATAATTTGCATGATAGTGTTGTTGAACTTGGATTGGATGCTAAAGGGTTCTTGTTTCAACAAGACAATGACCCAAAACACTCATTTTATCTTGTGCAAGAATGGTTTATTTACCACTGCAAGCAGCTTAAAATTGCTCCTCAATTACCGGATCTGAACCCAATTGAGCATGTCGGGGAGCTCTTAGAAAGGAAAATCAGAAAGCATAAAATAACATCAAAGGCGTCATTAAAAACAGCTTTAAGTGTGGAGTGGGAGAAAATTGCAGCTAATGAAACCAAAGCACCAAAGAGCCAGTTATTAAAGCTAAAGGCCCCCAAAAACGTACTGAATACTCGTTTTTTCTATTATTTTTTTTATAAAATATTCTTTATATGGCTATGTACGAATCATATTTTTGCATCAAACTGTGCCTTATTTCGTTATTACCTTAAGTTATCTAATTCCAGAAATGTATTTGGAAAGTTTTGCTCCTTAAATATTGAATAAAAATGTTATTTTTTACGAATATATTAAAATTTTGTTCTTTTGTATAAATCCTGCTAAGTATCAGCTGTATCTGTTTATAAACTGTGAGTGTACGAATAATTAGTGCGTACATACAAACGTATGCCAGAATATACGAGGTTTGTTAAAAAATGAGGTAAATTTTCAAATTTCGCGTGGTACGTAAATTCCACTTTCGATTATTATAATTTTTTTTTTTTGTTAGTACACTCGTTTCGAAGGTATGTTCGCGGTTTTAGCAATATAGCATGTTTAGTAAGAGGCATAAATAAGACAAGTGTTTTGCGTGTTCGGCGATTTTCTGCTATCGAAAAAATAAATAAAAAAATTTGCATAAAATTTTGTGTACAAAATGCAATTAACTGCTCAAAAACACTTCAGATGTAAACAGTGGCATAAGGTAAGAGTGTTCTGAGTTAAAAAAATGTTTACAAGTGGTACAAGCTTTTCACAGAAGGTCGAGAAAATGTGAATCACGACTCTTGCGCTGGACGCCTCAGCACATCAACAACCGATGAAAATGTTGAGAAAGTGAAGAGAATTGTTATGGAGAATCGTCGAATCAGAATTAGAGAAGTTCCTGAAGATGCCGGCACATCGGTTAACTCATGTCACGCAATCAGCGAAGTTCGTTCAAAAATTTCTCAAAACAATATTCCGAATATCGCCTGGAGGTGGACAAAAGTATACGGAAACAAGACGGGAATGCTGTGCTTAAGCACATATGTATGAATATGTGTATATATACGAACGTACATGTAAATAGTTATATGTATGTACATACATATAGTATGAATTGTAGGAAGTTGAGAAAACAAAAAATAGGAAATGTTATTAACAAAATAGAATATAAGTCGATTTTAATATCCGAAAATAAAATTTACGGGTAAAAAGAAAATTTGTAAATTAAATATGAATTTATCGATTTGTCCAAGACATATTGTAAAAGACATTATAATGGTTCCACGTGTAGAAGTCCACGCAAGTGGGGAAAGTTACTGATCGCCATTCACTTGGGAGTGGCCAGGACGATTCTTCTGCGTAAGGTTGAAGCAGCTCACAACGTCCGGGATTAGCCCACATATCCTCTGGGTAGCTTCCGAACACCCGCTCGGGAGTGAGCTAACGTGAGAAGGCGAAGCATTCCAGGAAACCCCCCAATGAAAAGAACTGCAAAGCCTCGGATGAGAACTGCCTTTACTGATGACGACCCCTGCAAACGAAATAAGGAATATGATTTGAGGGCAAGCACCTGGAATGTCCGGTCCCTTAATGGGGAAGGTGCCTCTGCCTGGTCGGTTGATGTCCTCGTGAGAGTAAAAGCTGACATCACTGCCATCCAAGAGATGCGATGGACGGGGCAAGGTAAGAATACCATAGGACCTTGCGACGTCTACTACAGCTGCCATGTAAAGGAGCGCAAATTCGGTGTCGGATTTGTTGTGGGAGAGAGACTTCGTCGCCAAGTACTGTCGTTCACTCCGGTGAACGAGCGTCTCGCAACAATCCGCATCAAAGCGCGATTTTTTAACATCTCGCTAATATGCGCCCACGCCCCGACGGAAGAGAAGGACGATGCGACCAAAGATTCCTTCTATGAGCGCTTGGAACGTTCCTATGAGCGCTGCCCCCGCCACGACATAAAAATCGTGCTTGGCGACTTCAACGCCAGGGTGGGCAAGGAGGGAATTTTTGGTCCCACAGTCGGAAAATTCAGCCTGCACAACGAAACATCCGGTAACGGACAGAGGTTAATCGACTTCGCCGGGGCCCGAAACATGGTAGTCTGTAGCACCAGATTCCAGCATAAAAAGATACACCAAGCTACCTGGCTGTCTCCTGATCTAAAAACACGAAACCAGATCGATCATGTTGTGATAGACGCTTCTAGTGTATTAGATGTACGTACGATCCGAGGACCCAACATCGACTCGGATCATAACCTTGTTGCAGCCAAACTGCGCACCCACTGCTGTTATCTCTAGACTTAATTAAAGAATTTCAAGAAAATGGAGTAGAAGAAATCTCGCTTCTAAGGAAGAAAAACTCCATCTTTTTATTAGTTTATATAATATCTATAATAATCATTATAATATATTTATAACTATATTGTTAAAATTAAAACCACAAAGAATAAATAAAGAAACCCAACCAATCGAAGTACAATAGAAATAGGAATCGAAGACGTACCAAAATTTTACGTTAACTCATCGACCAAGGACGCTCGATTTTAAGGGCGGAGGAGTTAACACATAATAAATCATTTCCTTTTGTTTGCACTATAAAGCAATTTACATATTTACATACTTACACTTTTGATTCCTCATAAACAAATTAATGCTGATAGTCCAAATTAATAGTAACTAAAGTTTAGCTTTCATTCCGCTATAACAAAGGGATCAACATATTTACATAATTACCTATTTGATTTCTCATAAACGAATTAACGCTGATAATTCAATTTAATATTAACTTTCGCAATCAGAATTTCCCACAGGTGAATTCTTCATAAGTTTTGCTAAATCACATTTTTGCATTTCCTGTCTCTCAATCGAAGTTGCAACCAATTCCACGAATTGGCGCAACAAGCCAAATATTGGTTATCAAGTTACTGCACACGCATCCGGTAAAACGCTATTGCTTCTGCTAAATGCTGGCGCCTGCGTCTGGCGTATTTAGTGCAAGCAATTGTTGCTTTTAATAATTAAAATCTGTTTAAAATAGGAAGAATTAGAAGTCAGTCCTCAGTCCACATTCTGTAGTGCTTCGATCAGGTTAATTTGAAGAATAAATTTGCCTTATATTATTTTATATGTACGTATGTAATATGCCGTCAAATATACAAACTATAAATTGGAATACAATATTAAATATTATTGTACATTTTTACATTAACACATAATACATTTTATGTTGGTATACATATACCATCATTATGTCTATATGATATGTATATATACATATGTGTACGTATTATGTACGTTCATTTACATATGTATGTAATGAAAAAGCGCCATGAGCTACTTTCAGAACATTATTAAGTTGTATGCTCCCCAGAAGGAAATGGTGCAATATCTTGCCTTCATAAGCTATTACAGAACAGCTTCTAAGCAAGTGAAATGCTTATGTCAACAGCACTGCTCCCAGAGCGCTTCCAGTGCTCCTTCTCGAGAAGTGAGTAGGCAAGGTGTTGCAAAATAAACTGTCCGCTACGTAGCTACGAGCTAACGTTTGTATACACAATTGTCGAAATTTACAGTTATAGCGGTACAAACAAAAAAAAGCGACGCGTTTATTTCTGTAAATTTATTAAAAGTGTATGAGTGTGTGATAAAAAGACGTGCTTCGGAAAGTTAGACATAACTTAAGTAAAATTTATAATAAAAAGAGTGAGTGTAAATTAAATAAATAAAAAGATAGGTAGAAGAGGAATGAGCGCGAGTTCTATAAAAAGAAAAATTTTAAAGGAACGAAATAATTTAATACGCAAACTTAAGATATGTGAAAGAAAGAATGAAAAAGTAGAAGCCCCAAAAACAAAAGTGTAATACAGAAAAAATCAGAAGTATAGTTTTACAAGAAAGTGATGAAATAAATGTTTGTAGTTTTGGTGCAGTAGATAACAAAATACAAATAGATAACCAAATGCAAAAGAATTTAATTGATAAATTAAAAGAATGGTACAGCAACTACCATCCAACAAGGGCATGTATACAAGCGGTGTTAAATATTTTAAATTCAGAAGGACTAAATGTGCCAATTTCCCTAACTGGACTGCTTAAACATGGTAAGTCAGAAGCTGTTTTAAGAACTGTGTCCCCTGGAAAATATTTGCACATTGGCTTAGAAAAGCAGCTAGGAAAAATACCCGAATGTGCTTAATTCGATTATGACGAAATCATACCCCTTTATAAAAGCAGTTTAGAAAGTTTGTGGCCAATAATTGGAAGAATTGTTAATATCCGAAAAATTGAAGTATTCTTGATTGGAACCTATATGGGTAAAAAAAAAACCGCATAATGTAGATACTTATCTTCACGACTTGGTAACTGAACTAAAGATATTAAAAGAAAATGGCCTTGTGCTGAATAGCCAGGAATTTAAATTCGAAATCTGAGCTTTTATATGTGATACACCAACACGTTCCTTCATGTGTGATACTATGGGTCATAACGCTTTAGCAGGCTGCGGTAAATGTTACCAGAGAGGGGAAAGCATTAAAAATGTTACAACTTTCAAAACTAAATCATCGCTATTAAAAACCGACAATGACTTTAATGAAAGAAAACAACCTGATTTTCACAAAGAGATGTTTAAAATGCATAAAAATGATCCCACAATTTCCGTTGGAGCCCATGTTGGACTTAGGTGTTATGAAAAAGATGTTGCACATTCTATTTAATGGGAAAATAGATGTTTCAATCACCACCGACAGAAAGAAAATGTTATCCACTCGGTTATTATCATTAAGTTCATATATTACGAACGATTTTCAGAGAAAAAAAGCGACATCTTTTGACGAAATTTCACGATGGAAAGCCACGGAATTTCGTCAATTTATTCTCTACACTGGACCAGTTGTGTTGAAAAGTATGGTTGATGAAAACTTTTATTATGAATTTTTACTCCTTCATTCGGCATATACAGTATGTCAATTAATTGTTTGCAAAATGAAAAAAATTCTATAAGCTCATTTTTAGGCTTACGCCTTTTCATCTAAAATGTTTTTTCTTAGACAATTTTTTTACAATATTAGTAAAGGCAATATTCGTTACCCGTTTTACGTACAACATATACAAAAACCAAAATATAACAGTAAAATAAACAAGCAGCATTACAATTCGGCAAATATTGCGTTGTCAATTAATTCTTTGCAAAATGCAAACACAACTTGAAATTAAACTGAAGCTAGCTAACGGTACTTTTATTTTGAACGCAAATAAACGCGTGTCGTAGTCGTTCATTATTAGCACACATTTAGTATGACTTATGCTTTTAAAAAGTGAACATTTTAATCAGTTAAGCAATGCCGGGCAAACGAATTAATGAAAATGTTATTCAGTTAGTTTATTTTAACTATTATAAGGGGAAGTCGGCTAAAGAGTTGGCGGAAATGTTTTCAATTAAGCTCAGAACTATTTATAATATTATTGAACGCGCAGAAAAAGAAAACAGGCTTGAATTAAAGCACTCAGGAGGCAGACCACCAAAGCTTTCTAGACGAGATCACTCAAAAATTTTAAAAAAGATCAGCGAATCCCCTCAAACGAGTCTGAGGCAGTTGGCATCTGATATAAAAAATGACTGTGGAAAAACTGTAAGTCATGAGACTGTCCGGAAAGTTTTAAGACTGCACAAATATTCTTCGCAAATAGCCAGAAAAAACCCATTACTGTCCGCAGTTAATATAGAAAAGCGGCTTAGTTTTTCTGTTGCCCATATAGACAAGCCATTGGAATATTGGGATGACGTAATTTTTTGTGACGAGACAAAAATTATGCTGTATAGTCATGATGGACCCAGTAAAGTTTGGAGAAAGCCAAGCACAGCTCTGCAACAACAAAATATAATACCCACAGTAAAATTTGGCAAACTTTCAGTGATGGTATGGGGCTGCATCTCGTCGAATGGTGTGGGTGAGCTGCGAATTTTTAATGATATAATGACAAAGGAGTATTACCTTGACATTCTCAAAAATGAGTTGACAAGAAGCGCGATGAAGTTTGGATTCGTTGACCCAGAAAACCCTAATAAACTAAAATACAAGTTATACCAGGATAACGACCCTAAACACAAGTCGTTGCTTTGCAGGACCTGGCTACTTTATAATTGCAGTAAAGTCATTGATACTCCACCCCAGAGTCCCGACTTGAACCCTATAGAGCATTTGTGGGCGTACTTAAAGAAGAAAGTGAGCAAACACAGTCCATCTAATAAAACCGCTCTCATCAACGCAATTCAGGTTGAATGGCAGAAAATACCAGAGACTTACGACCTGAAGAACCTTATACATTCCATGCCCCGTCGTCTGCATTCTGTAATGGAAGCTAAAGGCCGTCACACTAAATATTAAAATCACACACCTTTATTTTCCTTACAAAAGTCACATAATATTTGAAAATGTAAACAATTAATTGACAGCACAGAATTTACTTTTTTACAGAGTTTTATGTTTTTTCTTACTTATTGTCCTGAAGTTTTGAGTTTTGCTGCCTTAAATATGTTAAAAATAAAAGTGACAAAAATAATGTGTATTTAAAATTTCGAAAATGTTATTTAAGTTGGTAAAATAAAGTTATTAAAACATATTTAAGAAGCTTTTATCATGTTGCAAACAATTAATTGACATACTGTAGATTACTATCTACTCCTGCGAACTTTGCTTCGAATGTTATTACAGCAAATGAGTTATTGACCTTGTTTGTCGAAAACTTTCCAATAATATTTGGTGAAAATAGTGTTACATTTAACATACACAACTTACTCCATATTAGTCAATGCGTGGTAGACATGGGTGTATTACCAAGTTTTTCAGCATATGATTTTGAAAATTTTATGCAAAATTTAAAAAGAAATATCAGAAAACCATCTAAAATTTTGGAACAAGTCCATAACAGATATTATAATGCTGATATTGGTTTACGTGAAGAACAGGAGAGATTTATAAGAAATCTACATGGCAGAATTATAAGCTACAGAACTAAAAACTGGTTCCTAAGTACCAACTCCCCAGATGATTTCTTTTGTACGAGTATAAGCCCATTTACCCTAATTAAAGTGACAGGCTTCTTGGATGAAGCTGGAGGACGTGTTAAAGGCTTGAAAATACAAAATTTAAAAAACTTTTTTGACGAACCACTGCAATCAATGACGTCTTTAGGCATCTGCACAGGAGAAATTAAATCAGATCTTGACGACGACACTTTTAATGTCAATGAAGTTGTTTGCAAAATAATGTGCTTACCATATGAAAATACTCACGTGCTTATTCCTCTACTACACAGCTGTATGCAGTTAAAAAAGAGGTTGTCTGTAAAGTCGGTTTACTGACGATAGTTTAACGTGACAACGTCATAAGGAAATACTGATGGAATGGTTGCAATTTTCAAAACAAAATTTTAATTTTATTTGTTTGATAGATATTTTGTATGGATATAGAGAAGGAGGTACATGAAATCGCAATGGAATTGATCAAGTTACATTTACACAAACGTAAAAAATGATGAAACATTTATCAAATTCATGAAAGATACATATGTTCAATTTCGATTGTGCATCAGATGTTAATAAGTCAACAGCACTAAGAGGCAACATCAGCGATTTGCCTTTTTCAAGACACATTGCACTCGAAACACCCCCTTTCATTTCCTAATTTTCCTATCATCTCCTATTCTCAACAGAGAAATGGTTCATTACCACGCACACAGGAAGAAGGCATATGCTAATACAAATATGTGAATTTATATACACATGCGCATATACATACATATACATGCATATACATGCTCATTCAAGTAGGACAGAGCCAGATGTCGAACGTTGCCGAACGCGGGGGCCAATTGTGCTCTTTGTCGTTCGTTCCGCGCTCTCGCTTGCACTTCAAGCACTTATCTTACATTTGCTTGCATACAGAATAGATTCGTACATTTGATATGTCCATATGACTTGTATGCATCTTTACATATAGATTTGTTCTTTTTGTTTGAAAATTGCTCGAAATTGAATATATGCATGCACGTTTATACGTATTGGCATAGGACATATGTATATTATATATATAGATATATATAATTGGCGCGTACATATGTATATACATATGTATATTAGTCTATGAAAATTGCACCAAAGTATATGCATGTATGCATGTTTATATACATATATTAGTATACAACATATCTGATAAGGTATGTGGTAAATATTACCATACATTTTTTCCTTCATATATACCTAATAATAAATTAATAATAAAAACATTAAAACAACTGGTATTATTAACAACTAGTCACTAATTATAAATTCGGTAAGGATGATGATGATACACTTGGTTTTATTTTAAATTCTTCAAGTAAATCAAATTAATAATAACCAATAAGAAGGCATATGCAAATACAAATATGTGAATTTATATACATATGCGCTTATACATACATATACATACATACATATATATGCTCACTCAAGTAGGTGTGCAGATGTCGAACGTTGCCGAATGCGGGGGCCGATTGTGCTCTTTGTCGTTCGTTCCGTGCTTTCGCTTGCAGTTCAAGCAAGGTAACGACGCATGAGCAAGGTAACGACGATTGAGCAAGGCAACGACACATTTTTTCGTGCTTGCAGCCGGCTAAATCGAATTATAAGACGTTATCACGTCAAAAAATTCTAATTCAACTTTGACATAATTTTAAGGCAAAAATGGCAGAAAACAAGAATGTTTTCCGGCGAATGACTGGCAACTTAGGCGTTACAAAGTCATACGAACAAATAAATAAATTTGAACTGGAAACGAGTGAGAGAGCGAAACTATAAAACAACTGCAAGAAACTTTTTTAAGCCAAAATGAATTAATTGTGAATGAGCTAGCATCCATAAAAATATACGTACGCCAGCTAGCAGCCGAAAATCAACAAAACTCCCACATAATTCAAATGTTTCCAATAAATAACATCGATGAATTGAAGCGACTTGAGGAAGAAATACCAAACCTTGCAGAGTATGAATTGGTAAATGAAAAGCCTAATTACTTTTTTACGACATATATCTATATGAAACAGATAACGAGTAAGAAAACCACACCAAAAATATTTTTAAAAATTTTCTTGATCGTTACTCCATGACTGTAAATAAATACTTCATTCAGTTCTCCATGTAATAGATGAACTTACCTATAAATTGTCTTTTACTTACAGATTAATACCATAACAAAAATATGTGAAAGGGGTGGTATTTCAAAAAATATGCACAATTTATTTGGAAAAGACGTATTCCTTAATTTCAATTACGACGGAATACAAGGAAAAGAATCATTTAAATGTTATAAAAACGTAAATGATATTTTGTATAGTAAGTTGCAAAATAACAATAATCTTTAATCCAATGTCTAACATAAGTATTTCCTTTCAATTGTAGAATCTGTTGCAGAAAGCGTAATAACATGGGACAACTATATTGTTGAACTTAAAAAAGGTTTCAAAATCGCAAAGAATAGAGTACACAAGACTACATGCCTTGCTAAGCAAAAAATAATTTAATTACATTTATTTATCTTTTTGACGTGATAACGTCTTATAATTCGATTTAGCCGGCTGCACGCACGAAAAAATGTGTCGTTACCTTGCTCATTTGTCGTTACCTTGCCCATTAGTGTTACCTTGCTCATTCGTGTTACCTTGTTCATTTGTCGTTACCTTGCGCATTTGTCGTTACCTTGCTCATTTGTCGTTACCTTGCTCATTGCCGTTACCTTGAATGAACTGCAAGCGAAAGCGCGGAACGAACAAAGCAAACGAACGGCAACGTTCGACATCTTGCTCTCTCCTACTTAAGTGAGCGTATATATGTATGTATGTATATGCGCAAATGTACATATATAAATTCACGTATTTGTATTTGCATATGCCTTCTTATTGATTATTATTAATTTGATTCACTTGAAGAATTTAAAATAAAACCAAGTTTGTTAATAATACCTGTTGTTTTAATGTCATAATTATTAATTTTTTTATTATATATGAAGGAAAAAATGTATGGTAATATTTACCATATACCTTATAAGATATGTTGTCTATACTAATATTATAAAGAGGAAAACTTTGTTTGTTTGTAATGAATAGGCTCAAAACTACTGGACCGATTTTAAAAATTCTTTCACCATTCGAAATCTACATCATCCACGAGTAACATGGATTATATTTTATTTTGGAAATAGGGAATAGGTTACTGATATACAACGAAGCTAACACATCGGCAGAGCGAACTCACATCACCCCTTTGAGGTCGCAGGTGGAAAGCCATAACGACCTATCCAGGGACTCCCAGTGCGCCCCGTTGCATACCGGTCATGCTTTTTACATACAGTCGCACCTAACATGGTGAACAGACACTGACCAGCACACCGCCCAATATGGGAACAGACATGTGCTGGATTTTGTCTCCTAACTTTCTAGCTAACTCTTACAAAATCGCTGAAACGGGGGACATCTTGACTAGGGTCCGCGGGGTCGTCGTACCCGTCACCTCCTTATGGGAGATGCCCTTGCGGGCATTAATTATGATATTGAACATTTTAAAAATACACATTTTAAAAATGGCACTATAGAAAACAACTATAGTGAAATAATTAAAACAAACAAGTTATTGTTAGAACATAAAAAAATACTTTTTGTGGTAATTGTTATTTAGGTTTACAGTTAGAATATTTTGCTGAAAAATTGAAACCACACTGTTATTAATTTATTAAAATGAAAAATAAATATACAATGAAAGAAATTTATAAAAAATTTTAGATTAGTGAAAGCTACGCTTGTAAATTAATTATTTTGGAAAACTAGCATATCATTATACAAAATTACAAAGTTTAAATATTAGTATTAATGAATTATATAAACATAGAAAATTATTAGATGAAGTATTTTATACAAATAATGTAAATTATAAAACTTTCCAAGATAAATGGAAATAATTAAAAAAAAAAAATCTTAATCAACACAAACTCAAACTTTTTTTTATACTGCAAAACAAAAATTCAAACATTTTTTTATATCTACCATCATTAGTTTCTTGTTCTTTATCAATTACTAAAAATCTAAACTGTTCTTTCCAACATTGAATACACATGCTTTTTTAAAACTCATAATCAATATCATTACAATGAACATTAAATATATGCTTTAGATTAGTCTTATCTTGTTTAAATAAAATTATATAATTAGCATTATCTCTTATCAGTTGTTTAGAAATTTTTGAATATGTTTGACATAAATAAAAACAAGAACTGTTATTGTGTCTACCATAAGCAAAATAATTGCCAATATTATCTTGCTGTTCTGTAGAGATATCATTAAATATTACTACAGAATATGGTTTAACATTTTCAGGTGTTGGTAGAGATTGAATTGATAAACATTTTATGTCTTTAGATTCTAAATCATATTTCATACACAATTTATTAAATTGGATTATCATATCTTCTAAAAATTAATATTTTTCTTGATAGCAAGTTTTTGAACAAATTATTATATTAGAATAATAAATCTATGATAATATATTTAATAATACATTCGTTTTTCCACAAATACTTGGCCCACAAATAATTGCCCTTATAATATTTGGAAATAATTCATTTAATCTTTTTATTGGTTTATGAGTATCAAAAGTTTTAATAGTTAATTTAGTTCTATGATCTAATATGGTATCTTTTAAATGACCTTCCATACATTTGTTTTGCGAATCGTTTAGAAACTTGTAAATTTTAGATAGATTTTCTATTTATTAATATAATTAATTACATATTTATTTCAAATTATTTTTAGTTAATTAAAATTTTAAAACATTTAAAAAACAAGTCAAGCATGCATTACTTGATTTGTTAATGGATTATACGAATAGCTATCATCACTAATAATTAAACAATGAACAATTGTATTTGCTGGAAAATTTTCTGTCCATTTAAATTCAATTTTAATATCAATAGCAGCCTCTTTAATTACCTCATTTTGTTTAGACGTATCAATGCATATTATTGGATATTCTTTTAAAAATGTATCATAATTAACTGTTAGTAAATTATTTATATTAAAACCATAATATGAATTTTTAAAATCTAGAAACATATTATATAATGTATCAAATTTATTTTGATTAATAGATAGTTGCATATTATAGTTTGGATATCTATTTGTATTTAATTTAACTACAACATTTTCTAAATTACAATGGTCAAATTTACTATTGTCTATATAATTATTCTGATTTCTTAATGTTTGAATTGTAATAAGAAAATATCTAGGTTTAGCTCTATATGATGTTATATTCCAAGTATATGTCTTTACAGCTGGAATTGCAGTAGTACAATAATATCTCCAATTCCTAAGATACATTTGAAAATTTGTATTATTTGAAATATTTTTGACGTGATAACGTCTTATAATTCGATTTAACAGGCTGCACGCACGAAAAAATGTATCGTTACCTTGCTCATTAGTGTTACCTTGCTCATTTGTCGTTACCTTGCTTATTGTCGTTACCTTGAATGAACTGCAAGCGAAAGCGCGGAACGAACGACAAAGCAAACGAAAGGCAACGTTCAACATCTTGCTCTCTCCTATTTAAGTGAGCGTATATATGTATGTATATGCGCAAATGTACATATATAAATTCACGTATTTGTATTTGCATATGCCTTCTTATTGATTATTATTAATTTGATTTACTAGAAGAATTTAAAATAAAACCAAGTTTGTTAGTTGCATATTATAGTTTGGATATCTATTTGTATTTAATTTAACTACAACATTTTCTAAATTACAATGGTCAAATTTACTATTGTCTTTATAATTATTCTGATTTCTTAATGTTTGAATTGTAATAAGAAAATATCTAGGTTTAGCACTAGATGATGTTATATTCCAAGTATATGTCTTTACAGCTGGAATTGCAGTAGTACAATAATATCTCCAATTCCTAAGATACATTTGAAAATTTGTATTATTTGAAATATTTTTGACGTGATAACGTCTTATAATTCGATTTAACAAGCTGCACGCACGAAAAAATGTGTCGTTACCTTGCTCATTAGTGTTACCTTGCTCATTGCCGTTACCTTGCTCATTGCCGTTACCTTGCTCATTTGTCGTTACCTTGCTTATTGTCGTTACCTTGAATGAACTGCAAGCGAAAGCGCGGAACGAACGACAAAGCAACCAAAGCAAACGAACGGCAACGTTCGACATCTTGCTCTCTCCTACTTAAGTGAGCGTATATATGTATGTATATGCGCAAATGTACATATATAAATTCACGTATTTGTATTATGCATATGCTTCTTTTTGATTATTATTAATTTGATTTACTTGAAGAATTTAAAATAAAACCAAGTTTGTTAATAATACCTCTTGTTTTAATGTTATTATTATTAGTTTTCTTTATTATATATGAAGGCAAAAATGTATGGTAATATTTACCACATACCTTATAAGATATGTTGTATACTAATATATGTATATAAACATGCATATACATATACAATTTCGCGCAATTTTCAAAAAGAACAAATCTATATGTAAATATGCATACAAGTCATATGGACATATCAAATATACGAATCTATTCCGTACGCAAGCAAATGTAAGCTAATGTGCTTGAACTGCAAGCAAGAGCGCGGAACGAACGACAAAGAGCGCAATCGGCCCCCGCGTTCGGCAACGTTCGACATCTGGCTCTGTCCTACTTGGGTGAGCATATATATGTATGTATATGCGCATATGTAGGTATATAAATTCACATACTTGTATTTGCATATGCCTTCTTCCTGTGTGCATGGTAATGAACCATTTCCCTGTTGAGAATAGGAGATGATAGGAAAAGTAGGAAATGAAAGGGGGTGTTTCGAGTGTAAAGTGTCTTGAAAAAGGCAAATCGATGATGTTGCCTCTTAGTGTTGTTGACTTATTAACGTCTGATGCACAATCGAAATTGAAGATATCTTTCATGAATTTGATAAATGTTTCGTCATTTTTCACGTTTGTGTAAATGTAGCTTGACCTATTCCATTGCAATTCAATTTACCTCCTCCTCTATATCCATACAAAATATCTATCAAACAAATAAAATTAAAACTTTATTTTGAAAATTGCGGCCATTTCATCAATATTTTCTAATGACGTTGTCACGTCAAACTATCGTCAGTAAACCGACTTTACAGGCAACCTCTCTTTGCTTAAAATTCATATTTATATGTATACATACACATTTGTAAAAACAGATGCACGTATGTGTATAAATCATCTATTAAAATACTTATAATTATTAAAATTAAAATAATTTTTTGAAATTATCGTTGCTGTTTGGAAGTAAGATGACATCACATGACAAAGACGGCTTCCTGCAGCCCTTACAAAGTAAGCGAGCAAGAAGGACATACTGCCAGGCGTTTCTGAAGCGCTTGAAGACAGCTCCTTCTCAAAAGCATTCTCGTACAAGCGCTGGCATAATGACTTGCAATAACACCTTCCATAAGATGTTCCGTCGCAAGCGAAAATGCAATGCCTTGCGTTTTGGCTTATTTCATATAAAAAATAATTAAGGAAATCATGCAGATGGTAAGGCCCTCCCGATTCCAAAGAAGAGCTTCTGTAATCGCTTTTCACTCCTTCTTTTTTCTACTGGGTCGTCATACGCATACATACATACATACATATTAGGGCGGGTCGATTTAAAAATCGCTCATTGCTCTGTGAAAATCGTATTTTAGGGATCAAAATAAGAAACTTTGCCGAAGGAACCATACCTCTAAAACGAATTCTGATGCCCCCCAATTTGGGTCGAATGAAAAATCCCACTTTGACCCATTTAGAGTGCTCCAATCGAGTCCAAATGTATGACCGACCCCCACTAACTTTGGACGGCCGATCCACCCATGCCAGTGGCACACCCCCTGGAACTCCCCTGGGGGGTTCCCCATACAATCATTTCAAAATATCACCATTTTTGGCCTTTACATGAGAAAAGAAACTAAAAAGTTCGACCCAAATTGGGGGACATCAGAATTCGTTTTAGAGGTATGATTCCCTCGGCAAAGTTTCTTATTTTGATCCCTAGAATATGATTTTCACAGAGCAATGGGCGATTTTTTTGCCTCCCAACAAATCGACCCGGCCTAATACATATGCATGTATCATACTACTTTGGCTCACAATGCAGTAACAGAAACAAACGCACCGCGTATTTATCCTGCGCACATATATGACTCGACATCAATTCACGGCGTCAATTTAAAAAAAAAAAATACTAGTCTAACGGTTAGACGCGATACAAAATCCTTCCGTAAAACAAACTGAGAGAGAATGAGACGAAAGCAGCATTAGGAGCGGGATAATTATAGGTTCATTATAATATTGCTATAACGTTCATATTTTATTTTCTTCATTTTATTATTATTCATCCTCAATGTTTTCAATTTCAACAAATGATACGAGTGGCTTATGATAGCTAAAATATGATACAAATGCTTTGGTTTCGATGTTGTCAACATATCTTTGAAATACCGCGTCAATTGTTGTTTTTGATCGTGTTGTCGATTCAGTGCGATTGTTACACTTTTTAAATTGAATGTTGTATTGAGAAAGTCAATTAAAGGAACCGCTGTGTCCAATGCAAAATTTACGTTAAAATCGCCACTTAAAACCATTGGAACTTTATCGTATCTTTTCTAAGTATCCGCGATACTTCTGGTGTATACTTTATTAAATTCTCGTGAATGGACTCCGTGATGCTATTTATTGATTGATTCGGTGAAATATAAATTGCCACAATTAAAACTGTTTTTCCATTGCTCAATTTGGTTTCGTATGCACATATTTCTCCCACTTTAGAGAGCTAAACAGACAGTGATTCTAGTTGCTGTGCATTCAGATCTATCTGTGGAGTTACAATACGAGCACCGTCATTTTGATTGTGGTATATTGCAACAGGCAGGCAATGGCAAACCTCCGAGTGTATTTCTGCCATGAAAAAGCTCCTCATAAAAATATCTGCCGTTCGGAGTCGGCTTGAAACTGTAGGTCCCTCCATTTGTGGAACAACATCAAGACGCACACCACAAATAGGAGGAGGAGCTCGGCCAAACACCTAACAGAAGTGTACGCGCCAATTATTTATTTATTATTTATATTGCAACACCGCCTGCAATTGCGGTAAATATTTAAAAATGAAAATATTTACGAATATAAAAATACGGACGCAATACAGCACACGCGGTTGCTATTATGAGCGTCGTAACGCGTATATTACACAGACGCACTAACGTACACACAAACATTCGTAGGACGCTTGGTCTAAGCAAGTATTAGGTAGTGTAGTATAGGTATACATAATGCCTTCTCGCTCACCGTGGCTCCGTAATACGCAGGCGCGCACACATACGTACTAGCATACATACAAACATACAGACGTGTGACGCTTGAACTAAACACCAAAGCAAGTGATAGGCAGTGTAGTATACATACTACAATACTCACTATACTAGCGTGGCTCAGCAGTACGCAGCCACACACATATACGTATATCAACATATAACGTTTCGTAGTGTCGCTTTTTCGTTTCATCGAGTCTCAAATCACTCCCAACGATTCTAAAGAAGTTTTCACTTCAAAAACTAATTTCACTTAATTTTATTTTATTTATTTTTTAATCGTAAATAATTTTATAGATTTGCTTATCATTTCAAAAGTAAGAAAACGTAAAAATTTAATTGGCGAAATGTTGAGGTGAGAGATGTGTGATGCAAAACTCAGTGTGGTGTCTTTATCGTCGATGTTATAAAACGTTTACAAAACTCAATTGTATTAAAAATTCTTAACAGTAAAATTTGCGCCTTCTCATTTTATTCACATTCTCCGACTTAACATTCTCTGGTAAAACTAAATGCATGCCTCAATATACATTCATATCTATATGCCATCCATCCATTATATAATGAAAAAAAAAATCGATTTTGAGCCGAAGAACAAAATTGCCGATAAATCTTGAAAACAATTTTTTTCGGGCGAACAAAAAAATACGTGTCTCATTATTTTGACCAGAGAGCAACATATTTGAGTTACATCGAAATCGAAGAACATGTCCCGAATAGCCCGGTTGAATTGAAATGGAAAGCATCTATATTAGAATTTTTTTTTAAATTCCCATAACTTAGTCGAAAATGAACCGCTTTTAATCATTCGGGGTTCAAAATGATCGTCATTACTAACACGAATGACTTCGTGTAGAAACAATTGCAAAAAAGTAGTTGAACATTTTTTATTTTCCAAAAAACAAAAAGTGCGAAACAGGTTTTGTAATCAAAAATTCATTACTCAAAAACAACTCATTTTAGCTACTGGGCATTCAGCTCAATTGAAGTTTGAGGTGTCCTCTTGATTTGGAAAAAGTTATAAAAAAAAACAAAACACTTTTTGAAATATTGGATTTCGAAAAAATTTCAATTTTTTTTCGTTTTTGCTAAATAAAAAATTTGCAACTACTTTTTTGCAATTGTTTCTACATTAAGTCGCTCGTGTAAGTAATGACGATCATTTTGAACCCAGAATCATTAAAATCGGTTCATTTTTGACTAAGTTATGGGCATTTAAAAAAAAAAAATTTCTTATATAATTAAAAAAAATCGATTTTGAGCCGAAAAACAAAATTGCCGATAACTCTTGAAAAAGATTTTTTTCGGGCGAACAAAAAAATACGTGTCTCATTATTTTGACCAGAGAGTAACATATTTGAGTTACATCGAAACCGAAGAACATGACCCGAATAGCCCGGTTGAATTGAAATGGAAAGCATCTAAAAAATAAAATGGAATCTTCGAACGCGCATAAGAGGCATATTTTGTATTTTTTTTTATAAAAGTGGTAAAAATGCAACAACTGCTGCTGTAGGAATAAACACTGTTCACGGAGAGGATACCGTGAGTGTAAGGACTGCGCAAAAGTGGTTTTCATAATTTCGAAGTGGTAACTGCGACTTGGAGGACGCCCCACGCGTTGGTCGTCCTGAAGTCTTTAACTCCGACGCCTTGCTCGAACTCGTGGAAGCTAAGCCAAATTTGACAGTCGATATGATAGCCGCCGCCAAACTTAGCAGAGAGTGAATGTGTGTTCTCAGCTGCTGCAACGGCTTGAAAATAAAAGTTTTTCGAACCGTGTCGTTACTGGTGATGAAAAATGGATCTTTTACAATAATCCTGTTCGCAAACGCCAATGGTTAGATAAAGATGAAACACCAGAACCGACCCCTAGAGATGGCCTTCACCCCAAGAAGATTCTCCTGTCTATTTGGTGGGATATGGCCGGTATTGTTTATTATGAACTTCTGGAACCAAACCAGACGATAACTGCTGATTATTATTCCCATCAGCTTTCAAACCTGAATGAGGCACTTAACAAAAATCGACCGTCTTTAGTGAATAGATGCAAAGTTTTGTTTCACCACAACAACGCAAGATCTCATACCGCAAGGCAAACATAAGGCAAGCTGAACGAACACGGATCGGAGCTAATGCCGCATCCACCATACTCTCCGGATATTGCACTTTGGGAGTATCACCTTTTTCGTGGACTTCAATCCCATATGAGTAACAAGAACTACTCCTCAAAAGAAGCTATAAAAAGGGATATCGAAGCGTATTTTGGCTCTAAGGACAAACAATTTTTTGAGCAGGGAACTAAAAATTTGCCTAAACGTTGGGAAGACATTGTAAATAATGAAGGAAAATGTATTATTGATTAATAAATACTTTAAACATCTCTTTTATTAATTTTAAAACCACCTTTAAAAAACGCACGAACTTATGGACTGACCCGATATATTAAACTACAGGACAAAAACCTTTCGCATCATTCTTTGGGCGCAGAATATTTACCAATCCGGAACAATATCAAAAGGCACGGCAAGATAGTACTCGTATATGTTACAGACACTTAGACAATAGAAGTCCATTTAAAGATTATAACGTTGGGCAGACAGTTTAAGTTAACATGTTTAAGAAACATTTCGTTCATAAACTAACATAAAAAAATAATCAAGTAAAATGATAGCTCAACAGTTGTAATAGAAACCGATAAAATTGTCCAAAAAGGCTTTAAAAATAATTAAATGCAACGGGATCGTTTAAATCACATGCAGCATTGAATAAGACCGTTATGATAATGCAATAAGGAATACAGCGACTGTAATCAACGGAAAACTTCCACCACATACACGTTATCCCATCTTATCATCGTTAATAAAACCGTCAAAAATCTGCCCAGATGAATTAAAGTAAATAATAAAATTAAAAGGAGATCACAAGACTTTATAGATATACGTAGAAATAGGTTGCAGGGAACCCTGGCCTTATCGCCTACAACACATTTTCAGAAAAAATGAATGATGTACTTGACAATAATTACAAACTAATTATAATAGAAAAGTTTTTAAATAAAAAATCAATGAATTAATTAATTAAAAAATCAATGATAGCACAAGTTTTTTATAATAGCAGTCGTCTCTCGGCAGACCATGGTAAATCTCCGAGTGTATTTCTGCCATGAAAAGGCTTCTCATAAAAAATATTTGCCATTCGGAGTCGAAGGTCCACACGGGCACTCCACAGAGGGGCTTATTATCTCCACTTCTCTGTTATGCGTTATTACCAAATTACTCGGCAGAATACAAAGATCAGCCTGTGCAATAATGGTCGGTGCAATCAGGTCATGTCCTAGAGAGGCTCTCTGACACACGTTATTCCAATAGACCTACATATTAAGAAGACGACAACAATGAGAGCATTTAGGTTAAATGAAGCGGGTCGGTGGAAAGAAAAAACGTATGGTCATGCTAGTCTATTATTGCGACAAGTTCAGTTAATCTCGGTGAATACTGACTACATCGTCCCGACGGTAATATTCAATAGCAATTTTTCTACTCTTTTTCCGTCCAAGGAAGAATGGAATAAGGGATTCTCTCTAAAAATCTTCGACACTACAGTGAATACAGATGGCAGTAAAATGGACTGTGGTGTTGGAGCTGGTATATATTCTCACAAACTTAAAATTGAGAAATCTGTGCGTCTCCCTAATACCAGCAGTGTTTTCCAGGCGGAAGTACTGGCAATTGGGGAAGCCTGTAGGCTACTAATCACAGATTTATCTTTTAAGGGCAATATCGCTATTGTTTCGGATAGCCAAGCTGCAATCCAGACACTGGGTTCGGTTACCACAACCTCTAAAGTGGTGGAACAAAGTAGGAATAGCTTCACCACCTTGAGTAAAAACCACAAAGCTACCTAAATCTGGGTCCCGGGCAATCGGAACATTGAAGGCAATGAAAAAGCGGATGAACTGACAAGAGGGGGATCTGCCATGAATAACGCTCTTGCAGAATCGATATTCACACCATTAGGTGCAGTCAAGAATTACCCAAAAATACCTCCAAATCGCGAATTGTGGATGGAAAGACCAGACGAAGTGCAAAATTAGCAGAACGTTATTGCCCACCTACAACCTCAAGCAATCGTCGACATTAATAAGCACGGAAGTTATAACTGGCTTTTGGTCTATCGGAGAACAAGCAGCCAAAAAGGGTTGCTCACAATACATACTGTTAGAGTTGTAAACAACCGGGGAAAAAGGAAACAATCTTCTTTTTCCTCTGTAAATGCCCTGGAAGGACAGAATGTTAACCCTGGGCCAACCGCTGTTCGAGAATCTCGAACAACTGTCTGGCTTAGACGTCAACAATCTAATAAGGCTCTTAAACCGCACAGACTGCATATAGTCATGATGTAAATAACCGTTAAAAAAAATGGTGCGGAAGCGCTGGTTGGACTCTGGAAGAATCACCACTTTAACCAACCAACCAACGGAGTCGATTTAAAACTATAGATGCCTTCATTTATGGAAAAGTGTTAAGACGAACGCCACAAAGTGGAAGGGGAGCTTGGCGAAACACCCTAACAGGGTGTAAGCGCCAATTATATATATGTACAGTGTACTCTCTCCTAACGGACACCTCTTTTAAATGGACACCTCCTATAAGCGGACAGTTTTTTCAAACAATTCTTAAGGGTTTTTGAAAAATTTTCCCTCTTATGAGAGGACAGGACGCGGACACTTGTTCTCCACCCCAAAGGGTATTTTAATTCCTCACAACCAGATAGCCTACAACATTGGTTTTACGTTTACTCTCTACCATATTCGTACAGCTTTTGCTTATTCAATAACACTTGTATGTATAAAAGGGAATCCCCTAAATACGAAGAACTTGTTTTAATGCAGTCAAAACATAAATATGTATTTACATACATATACTCGTAGTTTCTTATTGTATGCATACGTGAATCGCAATGCTTGAGCAGTGTTGAGTTAAAAGACAAAGTTAATGTCATTGAAATTCATAAAAGTGAAAAAACTTAGGGTACGCGAGATGGCGAAGAAATGTGAGATCATCATCGACTTTATTTCCGCGGATCACCGGTCATAAATCAACTTTAATAAAGCTGATTGGACCAGATTCGAGGAATTTACTGAGGACGTTTGCCGCTCTCCCTATTCCCACCTATGTGCACGCAGGCGAACGCGCATTCCGTAAGGTGATCACAGCTGCCGCGGCTCGCTTCATACCTGCTGGAAGGATCCGGGACATACGTCCTAACTAATTTCCCAGCTGAAGCAGCTGTTGTGGAAAGTGATCACCTTCGCCAGGCTGATCCCGGGGATCTTCGCATAAAGGATCTCAATTTGGAGATCCGGCACCTGGTAACCAACCAAGCGGACCAAATGGGAGGAGCACTTGAAGTCCTGCAACTTCCCCTCTGGTGTGCGCAAGCTCTGGTCCACCGTAAGGCTCCTGTCGAACCCGACGAAGCACAACGACAAGGTGGATATAACCTTCAACGGTTGTACTTCGTCGGATCCGAAGATATGCGCGAGCTATTTTAACCGACTTTTTACACTGCATCCTCCGGCCGACAGATCCAAGCCTAGTGCCACCAGAAGGCTGCACAAACTGAAGTAAAACAGTGCGCCACTTGCTTTCTCCAGTGATGAGGCTCAAGAGGCTATCAACCATATGAAACCATCCAAAGGCATTGGCCCTGACGGACTAAACATGCTGATGTTGAAAAAGCGGGGCCCATTGGGAGTAGAATACTTCACTGGGGTCTTCAATATGTCTATGGCCACTATCATTATTCCTGACAAGTGGAAATCAGGGGGAGTGGTCCCACTACTGAAACCTGGGAAACCCCCCAACCAAGGGGATTCTTATAGTCCGATAACTCTCCTTTTCCCAGTAGTGAAGACTATTGAAGCCCTTCTACTCTCACTCTTTACTCCACCTCGCCTGCCTTTCTTCACTGCGAGGAACTTACAACTAACCCCAACGAAATCCGCGGCGACCTGGACAAAGGGGGTCAAGCTGCAACTTAAGGTGAAAGTCGATGATACACTTATTCCGACTGTAAACAGCTCCAAAATATTGGAAGTTACCTTCGACAGCTTGCTCTCCTTCTCAGCGCACACAACCGCTATTGCCACTAAAGTAAAGAATCGCAACAAGGTCTTCAAATCTCTTGCCGGCAGCACTTGGGGCAAAGACAAAGAAATGTTGCCATCGACTTTCAAGGCAATAGGCCGACCGGTTCTAAGCTATGCTGCGCCTGTCTGGTCGCCTGGAACGACTGATTCGCAGTGGACGAAGTTACAGACCTGCCGAAACACTGCCATAAGGACCGCGACAGGATGTCTACTGATGTCCCCAAAACAACATCCTCACGACGAGGCCCATATGCTACCTGTGAGGGAGCATAACAAATTGCTCAGCAAGCAGTTCCTGCTAGGGTGATACGGCAGGTCTCACCCATGCAGACACTTGCTTGAGCCTGAGCCACCTCCCAGGCATGTCAGGAGGCATTTACTTCATTACGCGGACGAGATCCAGGATAAAACAGACCGACAGCTACTGGATCGGACAGTGTACAGACAGACAATCAACGACATTAATCGGGATACCCTTACCACCTTCTTAAGCTCCCTACCCCCGAATGCCGTTATCGGAGTCCTACCACTACCCCTCGCAGACGAAGAGCTCCAACTTCCCCGAGAGTCCCGCGTAACCTTTGCACAACTACGTTCTGGATACTGTAGCAGGTTAAACTCCTACTTATCCAGAATCAACCCCAACAGACTAAACATATGTCCGGCATGTGAAGGCACCCTGCACGACACTAACCACCTTTTCACATGCCCCATCAAGCCCACTCATCTAAACAGCATGTTTCCTGGGCCTACCTTTAGATGTGCTGGACGAAGACGACCGGTGATTACACTACACTGTAGGGCAAAGTTACTGCTACAACAACAACACCAACAAGATCATCAAAAACAAAGACCAAATTTTACGTTTGTGGAACACTGATATCAATTCGGAGAGAAAAACAAGTCTGCTAAAGCCCAAAAGTCTTAATATTGATAAATTGTTCTACGAATAGTTTGTGAAGACATGAAAAAATGCATTTCCTTGTCAGGCTCATTTATAAATAACAACGCTAAAGAAATTTCAGTGAGACTCAATTACGAGAATTTTAGTGCGTCATCCAATAAGATGATGTCAAAAGTTTTACCGAAAAGGTACCATAACATTTATAATGCAGATGAGACTGGCATTACCCGATAAAACATTTGCGTTAAAAGATGAAAAATGCACAGGTGGAAAAATGGCTAAAGACAAGCTCACTGTTTTACACTGCGTCAACATGGCTGGTGAAAGAGAACGCTTTTTGTTATTGGGAAATCTGCAAGACCTCGCACATTTCGCAGTATAAATTTCGCTTGGATGACGTTTGACTTGATGATAGATTTTCTCGTGCAGTTCGATAGAAAAATGCAATTTCGATAGCAGAGCGTCGTTTTATTTCTAGATAATGCGGCTTCCCATCCTCGCGATCTAAAATTGAAAAATTTTAAAGTTATTTTTCTCCTCGCAAGCACAACAGCATTTTGTAAGCCCCTTGACCAAGACTTTATAAAAAGCTTTAAGTTCATGTATACTTGTAAGTTTTTGAAACACATTTTGTTTCGGATGGAAGGGACAAATTCTGCTATGGAGTTGTCAAAATCAATCAATTTATTAGATTTTGTTTATTTCATACACAAAGCGTGGGAGCAAGTGAGGTCACAGGCTCATTAAAGCTGGGTTTGGGAAAACAAATATGACCAATAACGATTTAGACCGCAGAAGATGAGCTTCCGCTAGGAACGTCCAGGAAAAGTCAAAGGTGTCCATTTTGGATATTCCAAAATATTTGATTTTTTTTGCATAAGAAGGACTCCCTATAGGCTTATACACCCCGAAAGAAGCTAGTTCTGTCCAAGGATTTAAAAAAGCGCTTAGAATACACAAAGTGCTACATAAACAAGCCTCCAGAATTTTGGAAATCAGATGAGTCCAAATTTAACATTTTTGTATCAGGTGGTTGACGTTTCGTTTGGAGAAGAGAGGGTACAGTACTAGGGCCAGCCAATGTCGTCAGAACCGTCAAGCATGGTGGCGGTAGCGTGATGGTATGGGATGTAATGACAGCAAGCGGAGCTGGCTCGTTTCAGTTTATTGAGGGAATTATGAACAAAATGGATTACCTTAACATCCTAAAACGAAATATTCCTCAACCTTGAAAAACTGAATTTGCTAGCTCATAGCGTTTTCCTGGATGGCAACGACCCCAAGCACACTCCTTCGATTATCAAGGAATGGTTGCTGTACTATACGAAATCAGTGCTTCCACATCCGCCTCAGAGTCCAGATTTAAATAACAGCATGATTTATGGGAAAAGGCGGCTAAACGTTGCTATTCAGGAAATCTGAAACTATATCAGAAGAAGTAACTTCAAATTGGGAACTTCTATGAATAGACGATTAAAGGCTGCAATAAAAGCAAAAAGTCATCACGCAAAATATTAAAACAAAATTTAACCCAAGGATAGGGCCACCAAAACTAAGAAATGTGCCAGTTTTTTTGTTAATTAAATAAATATTGTAATTAAACTTTATTTTTTTATAAAAATTGGTACAATTTTAATAACAAGTTTTCATGGAAAATTGTAGATTTTGACCTTTTACCTTTTTTTGTTAATATATATTACTATTACAAAGACGACAAGAGCAAATTTTATTTTGTAAAAATTATTATGTGTCCCATCTAGAAACTGATAAAACCTCGGCTAAAATGGAAGAAAAGACAGATCCGTCAGGATCTTCACCAGGTATAGACATGAGAGTGATGATTGTTGCAATGTCACAAATAGCCTCAGGAATGTCATGGCCAATATCACAAATATAATTGTAAATGTTGTCGCAGGCTTTGCAAATGGAATCGAAAATGTCCAAAATATCATCGTAAATGCCATCACGGTCTTTGCAAATGAAATCGAAAATGTCAGAAATATCAGCGAAAATGTCATCGCAGATGTCAAATTTGTCAACCGAGTTATCGTCAAAGATAAATGCGAACTGCAGAAACAGGATACGCGTGCATCCAAGTTAGAAGCAGAGAGTACACACATGACGTCGCAACTTGAAATGATTGAGACTGAAGTGATGTAGTAAAGACTCGCCCCTTCGACAGCACTATATAATGCCCTATTTAAGTATATAACAGCAGACAAAGTTGCTGCATTGGCGCTCCAGAGGCCGAAAGAAGTAACTATGAAAATCTGATGGCAGCAATAGAGAGATGTTACGGGAGTCACCACAAGCAGCAAGTTTTTCAGAGGGAACAGACGAATCGCTCTTAGAGAACAAATGGGAGCTTGCAGGAATACGCGACAAAGATTGAGCGTGTTTGTTGCACTGACACAGGGTACATCAGATCTTTAGAGCAGGATAGGGCACAAAGTCCCGTGGATTGAAGTTGAAGAGTTTAACTCGGTGGAGTAATAAGGGAGTCGTTTCCATAATTTAAACGTCCCAAAAACTTGATTTTGAAATGTTACAGCTGCGGTGAGACCGAATATATGGCACGTAATTGGAGTATACCACGCAGATAACCCAAGAAGAATTCAGGCGGAAGGAAGCGAAGCACTAAGAATGATAATAGCGCTCTCGATTAAACGAACCAGCTCTAAGAGGCGAGAATTGGTTTCCACAAATGAATGACCCACAATCTCTGTCTCGCAAATTGGACAGACTTGACGATAAGGGGAATTGTAAATGGTCGATCCCAGGTCTGGAAACAGGTGCAACGAGCTCGATCATCCGGTCAGATTTGGTAATGTGGAGCCACTGGTTGGCTTCAAGCTCCCGACAGCTACAGGAAAGAGAGTTACGATTTCCGGAAAGGTAGTTAGCGAAGTCGTTATTGGAGCGTTGACAGTAGTTTACACATTTTTACCGGCTGAAATCACGCATGAAGTAATAATTGACGTAGATTTCATGCAGCTGTACAGATTTATTTCGAATTTGGTTAAAAAGGTTCTGTCGCGTCAGAATGTGGAGATACCGCTGAGCACCGGATACAAGCTAAGTGTGCAGTCCAGAAAGGTAGCTTTAAATCACCGTCAACGGATTCCGCCAAAATCTGAAGCAGCCATACCGGCTAATATGGAAGGAGGCGGTGGGACAGGCGAAGTGTGGGTCTGCTAAGGAGACGGCAAACATAATCGCGGGAAGAACACTAGCGAAGTCGAGAAACGACACGAGGGCTACCTTAAGGGTAATAAATGATTTGAAGTTACCAGTTATTTTGGATACAGGACCTATTATTGGGAAATGTCGGGCTATGGAGGCCATAGTAATCTTCCAATTTCATAAGGACTCGGTTGCAAGAAGTAAGAAGCTAAAGAGGACGAAAGCTGAGATATTGCTTTAGAGAACCACGTCTACCTATAGCCATTGTCAAAACATGGAATAGATACAGGAGTTGCAAAGCCAATTGGTCAAGTTCCGCGTCGAGTTCCACCAGCAAAGTGCGCAGAAGCAAATTAAATAATCCAAGAAATGCAGCAAAGTTGAGCAATTGAATCATCAATAAGCCTGCGACGCTTACCGGTAGTGCTGGCTAAAAAGAAAGATGAGAGCACCCAATTTTGTATGGATTATAGAAAGTTGAATGAAGTCACGAAAAAGGACAATTACCCACTATCACGAATAGATGACACTATCGGTACTTTATCCGGCGCGAAATGGTCTTCCACGCTTGATTTAAAAAGTGGTTACAGGCAAGTGGAAATCGAGGATTGCGATCGTGAAAAGGCAGCGTTCAGCATAGGAGATGGAGTGTGGGTTGTGGCAGTTTCCTGTGATGCCTTTTGGATTATGCAACGCACCAGGAACCTTTGAGCGCCTGAAGGCGCATGTGCTGAGGGAACTCCACTGGAAAACGTGTTTGGTCTATCTGGATGACACCATCATCATAAGTAAACATGTTAGCGACTATCTGAATTAGGAAGAAGTTCTTCCGTGCATCACCTCCACGGAAGTACGGCAGTAACCGTAAAATATTAGCCCCGAAAAAGAAATTCGCCCTAAGTACGAAGTTTCTTAACACAGTGTATGTATTATTACCGTCATTTTGTTCCAGGATTCGCAAATTTTGCGCGGAGTCTCCCCAATGTCACCAAGGTGAATTGCATTTGAAAGAGCTTCTTTGGACTGCGCCTATGTTAGCGTATCCGGTCGCGGGAGAAAAGTTCGTTGTGGATACAGATGCTAACGCATGCCGAATAGGTCGCGTTCTGTCACAGACCATCAATGGGCACTATCTCGGCGACCTTGTGCTTTAGAGTATAAGTATTGTTCAAAAGTCGAGAGATCTGAGGGGATAGTTGGTATCAGACTAATGCAGTTGCAACCCGATGATCAGTGGGAGCCAAGTGTAATAAAAAGAGGTCACTTTAATAACTTGGAAAATATCATGGAAGCGAAAGAAACTGGGGAAATACCATCTAAGAACGAAATGACAAATCTCCCGAAGAGATTGACCTCATTTGGATCGTAGAGTAATTACTATTGCGCGGATGAGATACTAAAACTAAAACATGAGTTCGCCTTGACACTAGATGGCGAGACATTATTCGCCAGAAGCTACGAGCTGCCAGATCTAGAAATTACTATAGTTATTTAGCACATGTAGATACATATATAAGCAGAGGTGCATTCGTATAGGGCATTCAGTCTTAAGTTAAGAGCGTGAACGTGTAAACGAAAAGTATGTAATAAAGCAAGTAAATTGTGCTGCCGTTATTTTGTGACTTTTATCTGACAATCCAGGCATCAAACTCAGAGGAATTAGTGTGAGATATTTTATTTGGATTTGTAAAGATATTAATATATTAACAGGCCGCCGTCGTCGAATGGCTTGGTGCGAGACTACCATTTGGAACTGCGTAGGTTCGAATCTTCGTGCATGAAACACCAAACTGATAGAAAAAAGTTTTTTTAATAACTGTCGCCCTCGGCTCCCTATAAAAAACAATTTGCCCTTCGGAGTCAGCTTAAACTTGTAAGTCCCTCCATTTGTGGAACAACATCAAGATGCATACCACAAATATAAGGAGGAGCTCGGCCAAACTCCCAATTATATATTATATGTAAAGGGTTTTCCAATAACAGGTGTTATTGGTAAATGGATTGCGCTATCGAGAGATGATTAACAACTTTTTATGGCCGAAATTGGTATTGATCGGGACAACGTGTTTTTTAACAAGACGGCGCTACGTGCCACACAAGCAACGAAACCATTGATCTTGTACGTGAAAGGTTTCCGGACAGTGTTATCTCTCGAAGAGGTAATCAAAATTGGCCACCGAGATCTTGTGATTTAACACCTCGTGACTTTTTCTTTGGGGCCACGTGAAAGAGAAGGCCTACACCAACAGCCCAGGGTCAATTCAAGACCTCAAAGATGGAATTCGTGAGGCTATCGAGGACATAGGGCAGCCACTTTGCAATTCGGTTATGGAAAATTTCATGAAATGGATATTGTACTGTAAGCGTGGTCGTGATGGTCAATTGCCTGATGTTATTTTCCACTATTAACGGCATACCTTCCTCTTTATAATGAAATAAACATCCGATCATTTATATTTAACACCTCTTATTGGAAAACCCTATATATACGAATAGTACATAATATTAATAACAATATTGAAGATGTATTACTATACTCGAAAAAAATAATATATTGTACTTATATATTGGCCCTTTTGATTTCAGTTGTAACATGTTTTAGTGACATAATTTTTCCTTTTGTTTTCCGAATATAAAGCGTGATCAATTTAGAGGTATCCGATTTTAAATTGAAATAAAGCAACTGAAATTCAAATTGATTGGGCAATTTGTATTTTTTTTTGTATAGAACCATTTATGATATTTATTTTTTAAAGATGATCCCTTTCAAATGTTGGCCGCGACTCCGCCGTAATTCGGCCACCCGGAAACACCAATTTTGAATGACACGCTGGATGATTTCAGTTGGTATCTCGTTAAAACTTTAGTAATGTTTTCTTATAATGCCTCAATCGAAGCTGGTTTATCCACAAAGCACAAATACTTTACATAACCCCACAAATAAAAGTCCAAAGGTATGATATCACACGGTCTTGGTGGCCAATCCACTGGTGCGATACAAGAGATAAATTGCTCACCGAAACGACGACGCAGTAAACCCAATGATTCTTGTTTCACGGACTGTGTGGCAAGTATCACCGTCCTATTGGAATCAAATGTTGTGGATTTCCGGCACCAAAAGGCGTTTAGCATGGCACGAGAGCTCACGACTTTATCCGAAGCACTTGGCTCTACCGCTAAAGAAAAATCGAATTTTATACTTTTATTTTTACATCTTTTAAATATATGCATATAGTATAGTAAAATTGCAATAATAATATTTACAAGTTTTAAAGTAGCCTTTTGATCTGCATTAATCTGCCAATTGCTTTAAACATAAGTTCCTCTACCTCCAAAGCGTTGCCCTATTTTTTAAAAAACGGTTGAGTTCTAATATCGGGATTATAGTCTTTCAATGCTTCCATTACCAGTCATGCAAATCTTTTCTGTCATTTTATTCTAATTATGATCATGTTTCTATCGGGCAATTTATGAACGAAAGCTAAAATAAATCTATGAATAGTGGTCATAAGTATATACGAAGGCAATCAAATACGTGTCTATGTACCATAAATTTTATTAAGATATCTTGGAGTTGTTTTTATAATTAAAAAAATTTTTCAACGATTTTCTTGCATTTTTCTTCTCATTTCATATGCAAGTACATCACATTTGCTAAGAATTCTATTGATCACTTTTTTAGATAAGGTAAAGGTAATTTAGTTTTATGTGCTCATAATTTTCTAACACACCTCTATGACTATCCTCTATGCACGTTTTTTACCACATCCAAGATGTCTTCTTCACTCGTCATGTCTATTGCTATCTAAATGCACTTGGTAAATTTCATTTTAAGATTATCAGGTCCTATTTTTCGCTTTTTTATTTATCTTCTAAATAAATATGCTAAACAAATACTGTTATATACGTCCGATTCTGGTGTATGGATTGTACTGTATTTGATAAATAGAATTCCCTTGCCATGGTTTTGTTTGCTACTAGTTGAATTTGAGTTGTACGAGAATATTTGTTCAAAATTGAAACAGAAATAATGAAATTGTAGTTTTCCACATTAGAATGCGTGCTCTTGGATCCTTTATGGAATAGGGTCATTTTAACGTCTTGTGATCCGTTTAAATAAGAAATTCACGTTTGAATGAATATGGTTTGAAATGCTTCACCGCTCACACTATTCGTTTCTATTAACTTCTTTTCCTAAGCCGTTTAATTTGTTCGCTAGTCAAATTGTGTTTTATTATAGGGGGGCTATTATTCAGTAAATTTTGATAAATTAACGGCAAAAGCTAGTCAGGCCTAGAAAAGAGTAAACCTTCTTATCAGTTCCTGGTAACTTTATTCTTTGCATAATATCTATTCGGCTTAATGCGTAGCAAGCGCACTTTTCAGACCAAATGGCATACGCCCAAATTCATAATGTCGATTTGCACAAAAAAAAAGTTTTAGGTTTCAAAGAATGAATCTACGTTTTCTATAGGGAACTTATTACACTAGTTTACACCAAAAATGGTCCTCGACCAAAAGGCGTTTTTTAAACTAATTTGAAGTCGCTGAAACCAAAAAAGAATTTTATTTTTTTTCAAAAAACGGTTTCCGAGATATTCCCAAAAACCTGGTTTTTGGGCAATAGTGCAGTTATTACCTGGAATTTCGAAAACAGTGCGCGCCATTTCTTTGAAGTGCATAAATTTCGAAAGGCACTCATATAACCTACATGGCAATATATAATTCGTGCCAATGGAAGTCGTAGTTTTCGCAAAACAGCTGTTGAAAGTTTAAAAAAAACATTTTTGACGTTTTTTACTTAATTATCAAAGTTTATTAACTTTTTTCTGGAACAAACAATTTTGTTATATCGACATAAGATAGGTTTTCTGAAAGACAATTTGTCACCTACATTTTAAGTCTAAGTTTGTCCGAATCGACGAAAAATTGTCGAAGTTATGACCCATAAAGTCAACACGTGTGATTTTGCAGCTTTTGACTTGGCTATGTTTGAGGTCAAAAATACGCTTTTCCTCTCAAACTTCTTCTTTTATGTTGCACGGAAACTTCACGAAGTTGCATTTAGCAGTAGTCGCTCATCATTTCTTTATCCTAAAAGCCCTCATAACGCTTTTCAATCGTAGCAATATCTTGATGAAATTGCTCGCCTTGTTCATCACTTTCAGCCCCCAAATTCGGAGGAAAAAAATCCAAATGACTGTGAAGTAGGTGCATTTTTAACGACATACGAGCACCTGTTAACAAAAACAAAGTTAATTGTAAATTTTCCAATAATTTTCCAATCAATTTATATGATAAATATATTTTGAAGTATGTACGTTTTACAATACAACCAATAGTTTTAAAGTATTTCATCATTGTATGAATCAATTGACGGTCGCTGTTGCTCCTGTTATTTCCCAAGAATCCATGAACAACTTTTTGGAAACCTTCCCAGCTTTAGCTTCGGAACTGTGAAGGCATTGTTGTAATTCTGTGTCCGTAAACAATTTCTTTATCTGTGGACCGACGAATATCCCCGCTTTGATTTTCTCTGTTAACAATCTTGGGAACTTGGTTTTCAAGTATTTAAGGGCTGTGTTTTCCGGTTTTTTTGCCAAAGCTTTCACAAAATTCTTCATTAGCCCTCTGTCGTCGTGCACAAATTTATACTTGAAGAAATATGGCGCCACCGAAAAATATACACAGACGTACAATGTTCATACCTAGCTTTTATTTAGCTGGAATTGGTACAATGGGCAAATAAGCCTATTCTGCGACATACCTATATATATATTGTATCTATATACATATATAAAAATTCAATCGTTTTTCGGGTTGTGATGAACTTTACGGAGAATGGCTCAACCGATTTTAACCAAACTTTGCCACATTGAAGAGACACATGTGGAGAAGGTTTGTAACTATGTTTGGTTAAAATCTCCTTTACTTCTTCGTCAACACACAGTATACACGAGGCAGCGTTCTTTTTACGCGTGTGGCTGTGATTGTAAACGGTTGCATGGAGCGTACATTTTACTCACATATGTACAAATTAACGCAGCAGTATTTATGCCTAGATTTTCATTCCATTACATACATTTCAATGGAATGCAAACACACATACATATACATATATTCATACAGCAGTGGCTGCACGCCTGCATTCGCATAGAACAGAAACATACAAATTAGCAGGCACAGCTGTAGCTGACCGCATGCAATAATTAATCGAAACACAATGCTGCTGTGGCTAACTTAACACTTTGCTTAAATACTTCTTCTTTACACCCACACTTCGGGATAACCGAAGCAAAACCATCAGCTCAACGAACCTGAACAGGTCGTCACTAAAAAAGTACTTAAGCAAGGCCGTTTTCTTAGAATTTTACCAAAGGTTATCAGTAATAGTGCATAGTGAATGTAAGTGTTAAAACTAACAAGAAAGTGTTTTATTTGGTAAAGTGTTCAAGTGGAGCAGTTTCCAGACATCAACCAAAGAGATAAAAACAGTGCGTCAGAAATATTTAAGAGAAGAGATTGTTTTCACATTTTCCAACGATATTTTCACGAAAAATTTACAAAATATATATTAATTTTGCAAATGATTGATAACAAGTGAAACAGTGAATAAATGGTGTGCAAAATACACACAACAGAAATCGGCAAAAATAATTAATATTTTAGAAGTTTCTACTTAAGATATTTAAGAAAAGAGATTGTTTTAACACTTTCCGTAGATATTTTCAAGAAAAATTTCAAAAATATATATTATTTTTGATGATCATTTCCAATTTCTGTTCTGTGTAATTTTCATTTCAAAGCGTGCTCACAGTTCAATTATATTTTTAAAAGAGGGCGCTAACAGTGTGGTAATTTGAATTCCAGTTTAAAAACAAGAAAAGTAGCAATCAAGAGCTCAGAGTGACATAAAGAAGACCATTTTGATTCGGTAAAAGAAATGCCAAGAGGTAGAAGACATGCTAACATCGGACGTAATTCAGGTCACAATTGAAATGTGCAAAATCACAGACAAAATGAAAGTGAGGAAAATCATGCTGATAGATTCAGTCAACAAAGAGATCGTACTAGGTCACGTTCTCAAAATCGGCCAATAAATATCAATTCTGTAAATTTGAATGGTGCAGCATTTCAATATAATCCACAACGTGATTATTCATCTCACAAATACGTTGTCATTGGAAGTATGGATAAAATTTGCGGATTTTGTCAAGCATTGAAATTCAAAACTGAAACACCAGGCATGTGTTGCGCTGCATGAAAATTTCGTTTACCAGACATACAATTTCCGCCCGAACCATTAGCTACATTATTATCGGGAACATCACCCGATTCCAAACATTTTCTTGAAAAAATTCCCACATATAATTCATGTTTTCAAATGACATCTTTTGGTGCTGGAAAAATTATAACCGATAACTTTATGCCAATGTTCCAGGTTATACATAAACTTCAACGTTCAACAACATTCGCTGACACATCTAATGAATCATTAGATTTTATGGACACAAATTATGGCTTTTTTCAGATTCAAGGGAAAGCATATCACTTAATAGGTTCATTACTACCACTACCCGATCAAGAGTCAAAATTTTTGCAAATTTATTTCATTAATGACAACGATGATGAACTTGAAGCACGGTGTGCATTTACCAGAAATATAAACAGAGTCATTATGAGAGAGTTACAAGATTTATTACACACACTCAATGTTTTGGTGCAAAGTTTTAAAACAACAATCGAAAGATTGTCATCTGATAATCATAAAATTAAAATTGATGCAAATAAAACGCCTGCCGGCGAACACCGTGGAAGATACAATCAACGATCTTCAAGCAACGAGGTTGCAATTGTTATATCTGGAGATGAATTTCAACCAAGAGATATTGTTTTGCAAAGAATAAATGATACACTGCAACGTGTTAATGAAACGCATCGAAAATATGATGCATTACAATATCCTCTTATGTTCTGTCGTGGTGAAGATGGTTATTCGATTGATATAAATCAAATAAGTCCAGCAAATGGTCAAGAAACAAATACAACTGTAAGCGCAATGAATTATTATCGTAAATTATTTCATCAGTATATTGTTGACATGTATGCGAAAATAGAAACAGAACGATTGAATTACATTAGATTCAACCAAAGAAAATTCCGCTGTGACGAATATATACATTTACGAGATGCAATTAACAACGATACCAACGTTAATAACATTGGTCAAATGGTAATATTACCGTCATCGTATACAGGCAGTCCAAGGCATATGCATGAATACGCCCAAGATACAATGTGTTATGTCAGAAATTGTGGTCGACCCGACTTATTCATAACTTTCACATGCAATCCGAAATGGGATGATATTAAGAATCATTTATATACTGGGCAATCAGCTACTGATAGGCATGACATTACTGCAAGAGTGTTTATGATGAAATTACTAATTACCAAATGGGAAGATACATTAGTAGCAACGAAGCAGTTTGGAGAATATTATCATTTCCGATTTATGATCGCCATCCAGCTGTTATTCATTTGTCAGTCCATTTAGAAAATGAACAAAGTGTTTATTTCACTGAAAATACTGCTCAACAAATGGCCGAACGACCACCAGCAACAACACTAACTGCATTTTGCAACTTATGTGAAACAGATTCATTTGCAAGAACATTGCTTTATTCAAATGTTCCTAAATATTATACTTGGAATGCATCATCAAGGTCCTGGGTACGAAGGCAACGAGGAATACCTGTGAATGGATATCCAGGTGTTCATTTGGGTGATGATATCGGATGACTTTACACTGTGCTTCCAAGTAAAGTGGAATGTTTCTATTTACGTTTACTCTTAGTTGATATTCCCGGCCCAAGATCATTCGAAAGTTTGAAACGAGTTAATGGTCATCTTTGTTGTACTTATCAGCAAGCATGCAAAGAATTGAATTTGCTTGAAAATGATAATCAGTGGGATGCAACTCTTATGGATGCATGTGCAACAAGTTCTCGACACCAAATAAGAACACTATTTGCCATCATTATTGCTACATGTTTCCCAGCAAACCCAAAAGAATTGTGGAGTACTTACCAAGAATACATGACAGAAGATATCCTACATCAAGTACGTCGCATTGCTGCAAATCCAAATTTGAATTATGCAGATGAATTATATAATGAGGCATTAATTAAAATCGAAGACTTTTGCCTGATGATTGCAAATAAAACTCTGAGTGAGTTAGGTATGATCGCACCAAATCGTCCGATGCATGATGCATACAATGCAGAATTAAGACGTGAAAAAGAATATGATCGAAATGATCTGAACACATTTGTAACAACAAACCTACCAAATTTAACACATAACAAAGGCAGGCATATGACACAATTATAGACAATGTTGCAAATGAAAGAGGAGGAATATTCTTCTTAGATGCACCAGGTGGGACTGAAAAAACGTTTTTGTTGTCATTGATTTTGGCCACCATTCGATCACAGAATAATATTGCATTGGCTTTGGCATCATCTGGAATAGCGGCAACTTTATTGGACGGCGGTCGCACTGCACATTCTGCATTAAAGTTACCATTAAATATGCAAGTAAATGAAGAACCAACTTGCAACATTTCTAAAAATTCTGGAATGGGAAAGGTTTTACAAACATGTAAAATTATTGTATGGAATGAATGTACGATGGCTCATAAAAAATCACTGGAAGCCTTAAATAGAACACTGAAAGATTTTCAAAATAACACAAACATATTTGGTGGTGCACTAATTCTATTGGCTGGTGATTTTCGACAAACTTTGCCTGTTATTCCCAGCAGCAGATGAATTGAGAGCGTGCCTTAAATCTTCTAATCTGTGGAGATATGTTCAAAAACTCACATTAACTACTAATGTTCGTGTGCAGTTACAGAATGATCCAACAGCTGCTGAATTTTCCTAACATTTGTTGCAAATTGGAAATGGACGAAAGCCAATTGATAAGAATACAGGCATGATCACACTTCCAACTAATTTTTGTACCGTAACAGAATCAAGAGTACAATTAGTGCAAAATGTATTCCCAAATATTGCACAAAACTATCGAAATCAAGATTGGCTAAGCGAGAGAGCTATATTAGCTGCCAAAAATGTCGATGTCAATGAAATCAATGCCAGTATTTTGACTCAAATTCCAGGTGAAGTTGTCACCTATAAATCAATTGATTCAATCACTAATCCCGACGATGTAGTGAATTATCCAATTGAATTTTTGAATTCACTTAATTTGCCTGGCTTGCCACCACATCGTTTGCAATTGAAAGTCGGCGCAGTGATCATTATGTTGCGAAATATCAATCAGCCGAAACTATGCAATGGGACAAGATTAGCAGTGAAACGGACAATGAACAATGTAATTGAAGCAACAACTTTGAAACGCAAATTTAAAGGTGAAGATGTTTTGATTCCGCGCATTCCAATGATTACAACAGATTTGCCTTTTGATTTTAAGCGACTTCAATTTCCTATTCGCCTTGCTTCTGCTATTACAATCAATAAGTCTCAAGGTCAAACACTTCAATTATGTGGAATTGACCTAACTTATCCATGCTTTGGACATGGCCAACTGTATGTAGGATGTTCTCGAGTAGGGAAACCATCGTTACTTTATATTTATACACCGCATGAAAATAAAACCAAAAATTTTGTGTATCAGAAGGCTTTAGAATAAGTTGTTAGTTTACAATTAGAGTAAGTCACTACTCTTGTGGTGCGAGTGGACGAGGCCAGTGTTGATGTCATGGGCTCACGGTACGGGAACCGTCTGAGTCTCTTCTTTGGGACGGCCAGCTTCCATGTCTTTCCTAAATGAGTGACTCGGACGATTCCTGTAGCTATCGTCCCTTGACGGTGACGCAAATTAACTTGCAGCATTCCAAAGCCGCTACTGCACTACTAAGTAGAAGGCTTTCCCAGCTGCACACATTACCCCACATAACAGCAGTGCAAGAGCCCTGGGTCTTTAGGGGCCGTCTCTGTGGCTTAAGTGCGCTGAAAGGGGCCACGTTATTATATGACAGGAGTTCTAGCAGACCTAGGCGCAGTCTGGGCCTCATCCTATGTTGCGATGCTAATGCCCAGCATACAATCTGGGGCAGCAGCAAGTGCAATGGACGGGGCTCTCGACTATTCGAATTTATCGCGTCCTCCTGCCTAGACATACAAAACAAGGGCTCACAGCCAACGTTTGTAACGGCTAGAAGACAGGAGGTGATTGATCTAACCCTATCAAACTCAAAACTTGGGTGGTCAATCAAGAACTGGAGAGTCCTTGCCGAAGATTCGTGCTCGGACCACAGGTACATTGAGTTTCAGTGTGGCGAGGAGGCACAAATGCCATTGCCCTCTAGAAACCCAAGAAAAACAGACTGGCAGAAGTTTAGGGAGGCGTTGCGGGACCTTGACGTTGCGCCACCAAGACTTCGAAAAGAACAGGCCATTGAGGCGGCTGTTGAGAAACTCAACGCTGCCCTAACCGAATGTTTTGAGTCAGCCTGTCCAATTCGACCTCTCCCTAGCCGGACTCCCGTTCCGTGGTGGAACCGAGAGCTCCAGATGTTGAGGCGTGAGTCGAGAAAACTTCTAAACCGGGCCCTCAAGACTAACCCTGCCGAGGACTGGGAGCGATACCGTGATGTTCAGAAGAACCACAAGAGGCTTATTCGGGAATCGAAAAAAACCTCATTTAGGGAATTCTGCAGCGGTATTGAATCTCTGAGTGACACGGCGAAATTGGTTAGGATCCTGAAAAGGGACCCAACGGCAAAGCTGGGGTCACTTAGGAAATCTGATGGCTCCTTCACGGAGCGGAAAAGTGAGACACTCAGCTTGCTGATGGAGTCTCACTTTCCTGGTAATCAGATAAGCATCAGCCGGCAACAGCCCTTATTGATAGAGGCAGTTGTCAGAGCTGCTACACCTTCTCGGCATGACTGGTTCGTTGCCAGATCTGTGGGGAATGAGGCCGCCATTCGATTTGCCATCAAATCTTTTGGCGACTACAAGTCGCCCGGATCAGATGGCATATTTCCTGCCATGCTGAAGGAGGGTGCAGAGTTCGTGACAGCAGCCCTGAAGAAAATCTTCTCGGCATGCCTGGCACTGGCTTACATACCACGCTCTTGGAGGATGGTGAGGGTCGCTTTCATCCTAAAGGTTGGAAAAGACGACTACACCAGCCCCAAAAGCTTTAGACCCATCAGCATGACCTCTTTCATGCTGAAAAGTCTCGAACGACTGGTGGAACTGCGCATACGTCAGAAGTCGCTGAAGGCTCACCCTCTGTCTCTATTTCAGCATGCCTATCAGAGTGGAAAATCCTGCGAGTCGGCACTGCAAAATCTTGTTGCTAGGGTAGAGCTGGCCATCGACAGGAGGGACTACGCTATGGGTATCTTTTTAGACATAGAGGGGGCGTTTGATAATGCCACTTTTGATAGTATGTGTAACTCTGCTAGTAGGCACGGCGTAGACCGGGTGCTAGTAAATTGGATTCGTTCGATGCTGGCCCAAAGAATCGTTTCGGTGCGAGCAGAGGAAGATCTGCAGGTGTCATCTGGGGTTAACAGAGGCTGCCCCCAAGGCGGTGTGCTGTCTCCATTACTCTGGTGCATGGTAATCGATCCTCTACTCACCACCTTAAACGAGTCGGGAGTCTACGCACAAGCATATGCGGACGATGTTGCTTGTTTGGTAACAGGCTCTTCGCTTATGAACATCTGCAGGAAAGTGCAGAAAACTCTGGATCGGATTGACACTTGGTGCTGTGCGAACGGGCTGTCGGCAAATCCCGCCAAGACTGGTATTGTCCTCTTTACCAGAAGGAGGAAGCTTGACGGACTCGTTCTGCCAAAGCTAAAAGGAGTCACAATCCAGCTATCCAAGGAAATTAAATATCTTGGAGTAATCCTCGATAGTAAGCTCCTATGGAAATCACACGTTGCAATAAAGGCATCCAAAGCGCTGACAGCTTTCTGGCAGTGCAAAGGTGTCTTTGTTTCCTAGAAAGGTCCTATGGATCTACACGGCTATGACAAGACCCATTATCACCTATGCATCAGTGGTCTGGATGAGTAGACTATCCCTAGTGGGAGTCAGGAGGACCTTATCGAGACTACAGCGCACTGTGGCCATCTGTTGCACCGGAGCTTTTCCGACTACTTCAGGCCCGGCACTAGATGCTCTGATTGGTTTACCACCATTTGATGCTTTCATCCGAGGAGAGGCCCTGAAGGCCATCTGCAGACTGAAACACAGTGGGAACTGGCACGGCCCTTGTCCGGCATTGGAACACAGAGAAGGCATGGACATCGATCCAACGATTCTCTCCATGCCCCTTGACTCAATGCCATCAAGAGTCGTACTTGAAAAGAGATACAGTGTAGTGCTACCAGAGGCTCAGTTGTGGGGAGACTCAGAAAATGAGCCCGGCAAACACTGTTTTCGCATTTTTACGGATGGCTCCAGGACCGAGCATGGCTCCGGCTCTGGGGTCTACGTGGAATCCAGCGGGACAAAACTGCACTTTGCTCTTGGAATGCATGCATCTGTGTTTCAAGCGGAGGTGTATGCAGTTCAAGAAGCGATGAACTTTGTTGTGGAAAAACGATGGAGAGGCAGATCTATATGTGTCTGCAGCGACAGCCAAGCAGCGCTTATGGCCTTAGACAGCCCTCAAACAACATCAGGGGTAGTGAAGTCCTGTAAATCCAGGCTGAACTATGTCGGCAGACATAATAGCCTGATGCTAACATGGGTCCCGGGACACGTGGGTATCGCCACTCCCCTCTGCGGCCATCACGGCCACGGTTAGCAAATGGGTAACTACTACCCACAAGAGAGCTTGGCAGGCTGAGAGAGGCTGCAGATGGACAAAACTGATGTTACCTGTCATGTCCGATCGACTGTCGCAAACCCTTCTGTCATTAAGCAGAGGGGAGTGCAGACTGCTGGTTGGACTGATGACGGGCCACTTCCTGTGGGCAAAGCACATGGAAAGGTTGGGCATCTCAGACAGTGTACTCTGCCCAGCTTGTGAAGAGGAGGATGAGACGGCGGACCACTTCCTGTGTGTCTGCCCCGCCTTCGCCCGAACCAGGTTTGAGGTCTTTTGCACTGATGTGTTAAGAAGCGACCATCTTGGCTCCTTGGCACCACAAGATCTACTCAGATTTCTTCGGAGATCGGGTAGATTTAAAGAAAATTAAAAGGGACTCCAAGTGTAGTACAATGGACTCAATTAATGTCTGAGTGCTGCACTTGCTAGTTGTCCCGACAAAAAAAAAAAAAAAAAAAAAAAAGTCACTAAAATAAATAAAACATTGTTATTAGAATAAGTCACAAAATAATGGCCGAGCATGAATTAAATGCTGAAACAAGAAAAAAACAAAGAAGACTTTTAATTTATATTTTTCTTTCACCCAGCGAAGCGGGTGAGGGTCCCCTAGTATATATATATACATATATATATTTATTTGTATGAAATAAATATTGTTTTTAATTATAGTGAGCCTAAGAACAGTTATTTTACGTGTCTCAATATGCAGGCTGGCATGATTTACTTTTGTTCGAAACCGTATTGTATTATACTACAATATATAGGTACTTCAAAAGGATATACGACAGACGATGAAATTGTCTTCATTCACATAATACGTTATAACTTCTACAATTTTTCGTCGATTCAGACCAACTTAGGCTTTAAATGTAGGTGACAAAATTATCTTTCAGAAACTCTATCTTATGTCGATATAAAAAAAATTTTTGTTCCAGAAAAAAGTTAATAAACTTTGATAATTTAGTAAAAAACGTCAAAAATGCCTCTTTTTTTACTTTCAACAAGTGTTTTGAGAAAACTACGACTTCCATTGACACGAATTATATATTGCCATGTAGGTTATATATGTGGCTTTCGAAATTTATGCACTTCAAAGAAATGACGGCCACTGTTTTTGACATTGCAGTGCACAAAACAGGTTTTTTGGGAATATCTCGGAAACCGTTCTTTGAAAAAAAAATAAAAAAATCATGTTTGGTTTAAGCGGTTTGGTTTAGTCTAAAAAACGCTTTTTGGTCGAGGACCATTTTTGAAAGTGAAAACTCGTAAACTAGTGTTATGTATTTTGTATACGGCCATTTAGTTTCCGGAATTCTATAATAAAACGCTTTTTCTTTTTACCATTATAATGGTGAGCTATATGGAAATTTTTTTGGCATATTAACTTAATTTTTTAACATAGATTCTAACTGACGATTTATTTCTTCCAACGTTTTAGAGAATTTACCTAATATTTATAAATAACGTTGTATAGACTTTAATAGACAATTTCTTAAAAATCTTCAGTGTTCAAATATTTACCCATTAGTGTTGTTATATTTTATACAAATCCCTTTTATCTAGTGAAATGGTATTAGGGTATATGTATCTGTTTGAGAGTAATACGTGTAAAATTTGTCGTCATTAAATATGTTGTAAGCTTGCTATTGGCAAAAGAGCTTATTTTATTCTTGGCATTAATTACTTTCGACATTACGAATCGATTCGTATTGATTCCCAGTACTAATAATATCGGTTCAAAAGTTATTAACAAACAAAAGAAGTTTATATTGTTTATATTTTCAATCACTAAATAGAAGAAAGTTAATATACTTGGGCGTTAAACTTCACATTCTCTTTACACATTGTATTATACCTATGTACAGTGAGTCAAAAAGTATTGGCACACTCGAAAAATCAAAGTTCTCAGTGCTATAACTTTTCTTCTAATGAAAGTATACAAAAATAAAAAAACGGTATTTTCTAAATGTATTTATTTATTACTTATCTAAACAAAAAAGAAAAACACAAATTAATATCGACATATGTTAACAAGCTCAACCTTTGAAGGTAAAATAAGTATTGGTACATTCTTTATGTCAACTTATGCTTTTGGCGTTGTAACGGTAAACTCCCGTTATTTTCACTCTTGCTTTTTACTTATTGGTGCGTTTTGGAATTGGTGCTGAAATTTCCCTAGAACTACGTCAATTAATGATAAAACTATATTTTGAAAAAAAAAAAATCCTATCGCGAAATTGGCAAACTTGTCGATAAATCATGGTCCAACGTTCGAAACATCGTTCTGCATTATTGCAATACTGGCAAAATAGCTCCGGAGAGCGACCTAGCCGCCCAAAAAAATTAACCGAACGACAGGAGCGATTTATGGTGTCCACGGTGGCACAATTCAATTGGGTCAGATGGAGCACAAAAGATTTGGCGAAAGCCAAATAAAGATCTTCAAGAGAACAACCTGCTCAAAACAGTTAAACACGGTGGAGGAAATGTGATGGTTTGGGGGTGTTTCGCGGCATCTGGTGTCGGAAAGCTGAATGGAATAAAATAACACCTTCCGAAACTTCAAATCTAGTAAATAGTATAAAGAGACGTTTGCAGGCCGTTATACAGTCTAAAGGAGGACCCATAAAGTATTAACGCGTTACAGCTGCAATGGAGCAAACTGATTACGTAACCTGTGCCAATACTGGTTTAATGCGAATTTGTGCCTTACTCGTATTTTACCTTACAAGGTTGAGCTTGTAAACATAAGTCAAAATTAATTTTTTTTGTTCATATGCGTAATAAATAAATACATTTAGTTAGAAAATACTGTTTTCTATTTTTTTATACTCTCATTTGAAGAAAAGTTATAGCACTGAGAACTTAAATTTTTCGAATGTGCCAATACTTTTTTGACTCACTGTACTTAGTCTTGCCATAAGACTAAGACTGTGACAAATTTTACAATTATTATTATTACCCCAAATATCACGCGAGACGGGGTCAATTTTCACCGGGCTGTTTCGGACTGCAAGTCCTGTCGGCATTTCGAGTTATCCGTGTCGTTTGTATGATTATCGCTCTTTGAATTATATGGTGGATGTTTTGATCTAGTTCTATTGTTTTTATGTGGTTTGTAAATGTTGTTGGGGTTAAGCCAGTTGCAGATATTATTATTGGTACTATATTAACTTTTCGTTGCTTCCGTAATTGTTTCATTTTAATTACGATTGGAGTATATATAGAAATTTTATCCTGTTCCTTTTGGATTACATTATTATCATTAGGGACTGCAACATCAACAGATATGTTTCTTTTCGTTTTTTGTTTATAAGTGTGATGTCTGATATATTGTTTGTACCTGTTAAATCCGTAAGGATCACTCTGTCCCAGTAAAGCTTTACTTATTCGGTTTGTTCCATAGTATATAAGTTAACTCATGACTCCCACGCCGACGTACGTTCCATGTAAACATCACAATAAGAGTATAAGAATTTGAAACACTTGCAATTTCAAGTTTCAAGCGATAGCTTGCAATTCTCCAGAAATGAAACCCGAGCCGCAACTGCAGCTGTGACAACATGAATACGGCAGCTCTTGGCAGAACCATGCAATTACCTTAAGCAAATTGGTATTCTTACTATTGGCTTTGCTTGGATATTTTTGTGTGTGTGTTGGAAGTAAATTCTTTTTAGATAGATCTTTAATAAAATTTCAGTTTGTCTCTACCATCAAAAGAAATAAGTTGTTTAAGTCCGGACTTCCAATATTGTTGCTATCAGTTGGCATTTTGATTATTTCATCAAATCATAAAGAGGAAGGAAAGCAAAAGGATTTTCATCCATCAATATAGTACCAGAGTTGACGAGTTCAACCTATTTACCAGTAACTAAGTCAAGGAAACAACGACCAGATAAGTTATATGGAGGTACAGCAATACCACCAAGGGGCTGTAGCCGCTTTCTGCTTGCTGAACTCCTCTAGCATATTAAGAAGGTTCAGGCAGCCATATACCATTTTTGAGGTGATTATAGTTGATAGAAGGGTTTTCAAAGCCGCCTGACTATCTGAAAGTACGGAAATTAAGAGAAGACATTCCCTCACACATATCTCAATGGCATGTATTTCTGCTTGGAAGATAGTTGGGTAGAGACCAAGTTTGGACTCATTGATTTCCGCACACCTGTTCTACTATCTTCTAATTTCGATCCATCAGTGGGATATATCTGGGATCCGGGTTTGAAGGTGATAGAATTATTTGTCCAGGCCGCACGTTATTTAATGAGCACTTGGAAGTTCCTCAAGAGCATGGGTTTGGGAGATAATGTATCCACCCTGTGAAGAATAGGAGTGGGTAGGAAGTTTTCTAAGATCTTTAAGATCATATCTAAACTTTCTAGGTCGGAGTTGCATTTTAGTCTAAAGACTTCAATTAAGATTGGAAGCGGTGGTATGTATAAGGTGCGCTCCTATAATGCGTCAGTGGGGCATGTTTTCATTGCTCCTGTTATACTGACGCAGATGAGGCCAATTTGTTGAAGTCATTTGCCGTCTTTGGGCCACCATACAATGGAAGCATAAGTGACTATAGGTCTGACAACTGTAGTGAATGCCCAATAAGCCAATCTGGGACTGAAACCCCATGTTTTTTCAAAAAGCCTTGTACAGGCGTAGAATGCCTTTGTGGCTTTTGTAGTAACTTTCTCAAGATGAGAGTTCCAAGTGAGCGTGTTGTCAAGGTTGATACCAAGCTTATTTGCTTCTGTGGAGAGTTGAAGAGTCGATTCATTCAGGACAGGATATTGGATATTGATGTTTCTTTTCCTGGTGAAGGGCACTCTTCATGCCAGCCCATTATGTATACTAGTGTATATGGTATATATATACAATGCAAGCGGCGAGAATAAATTCGCAGAAAAAGGTGCGTTTTTTTTTATTTTGTTCGTATGCATTGTCCACTCATAAATTGTGCTCAGTATCGTGACAAACTGCCCTTGTTAACAATGGAGTGGGAAGTTAAGGAAAATCGCATTGCAGTGATTACATTACAAAAGAGTGGTAAAAGTGGAAGTGAGATCTACGAATTGCTGAAAAAACTTAATGTTTGGGGAATATTTGTTTACCACACGATCATGTATCCATGTATCGACCAGATCCATGCCAAGACTAATTAGAGATGATCTCACATGAAACCATTCCGTTGCTCAACTGCAAGCAAGCAGCTGCTTCGGTGGCACGCGATCAACGACCATGAAAATATTCTTTTCATAGATGAGAAAGTATTCACTGTTGAAAAATTTTTAATAAGCAAAACGAAAAAATCTATTCTAAAACTTCTAAAGACTTAAAATGTTCTTCCGAGGGTTCAGCGTGGGCACCATCCAGCCTCCGTAATAGTTTGGTGGTCATTTCTGCCAAAAAGAGGTTAATCGGGGCAAAAGTGTACTAGGAGGATGTCTTAGAAGACGTGGTGAAGCAATTGAGCAGTACTCTCTTCAATGGAGAGAGTTGGACCTTCCAGCAAGATTCCGCTCCCGCCCACAAGGCAGACACCAAACAGCAGTGGGTAAAAAACTATGTATATTCCTGGGTTCATAGCCGCAGAAGATTGGCTGGAAGTCCAGATCTTAATCCATTGGACTACAATTTGGAAACAGAATTGGAGAATATGGCCTGTCGAAGGCCTCACAGAAATTTGGAGAGTCTCAAACAATGTTTGGTTCGCGCAGCGACGTCAATATCCATGGATACCGTGGGTGCTGCAATACCTGAAGGCTTGTGAAAAAGCAAATGATGACAGTTTCGAATGAAAATTTAATAGTTTTTTATTAATATGATTAAACTAACTTCATTAAAAAAGTATTATAATTTCATATCTATAACGAACTTGTAACAGAACTTATGTAAGAACTAAGTATATACATAAATGCATAAAAATATATTCCCTTTGTTAAGTAGTTATTCAATAAAATTTGTCGGCCTCCAGTTGATATTCCAAATATTGATTTTCTTCTTCTTGATTGGCGCGATAACCGCTCACGCGATTTTAACAAAGCGCGCCAGTCGTTTCGTTTTCGTACTTTATCTTTCCAACATAGAGGAAGCCTTCCTTTTCTTCTGCTACTACCTGCTGATAACGCATCGAATACTTTCAGAGCCGGAGCGTTTGTAGCCATTCGGACGACATGACCCAGCCAACGTAGCCGTTGGATCTTTATACAGTGCACTATGTCTATGTCGTCGTAAACTTCATACAGCTCATCGTTCTATCGTCTGTGATAATCGCCGTCAACAATATGAAAAAGTCCAGGTTGTCATCGTCCACGCTTCTGCGCCATACAATAGGACGGGGATGATGAGAGCCTTGTAGAGTGTTATTTTTATTCTTCGAGAGAGCGCTTGTTGGCAAAAGGGGTTCTATGTTGGATTTCAAGACTGACATTATTATCGGTGTTATTGCTGGTTCCTAAATAAAAGTCTTTTACAACATCGATATCATAACTGTCAACAGTGGTGTGGATGCCTATACGCGAGTGCGCCGACTGTTTGCTTGATGACAGGAGATACTTCGTTTTGTCCTCGTTCACCAAAAGACCCTTTTTAATTTGCTTCTTTATCCATCGGCATACGCCAATAATTGTACGCTCTTATAAAAATTGTGCCTGAGCGAATAAGTTCTGCAGTTCCTACAATGCTCTCCAATGCTCTCTACCTCGTTTGGTATCAAACAGCTCGGAGAGGTCCTTCTTAATTTTGACGATGCTGTTGATATTGAACAACGTCATCTTACATAGCCGTATTAGTCTCGCGGGCATACCAAATTGAGACATCGCGGCCTATAGGTAACTCCTTTTCGTACTGTCGAATACAGCTTTGAAGTCGACGAAAAGATGGTGTGTGTCGATTCTCTTTTCAAAGGTATTTTCTAAGACTTGGCGTATTGTGAATATCTGGCCGATTGTGGACTTTCCTGGATTGTGGACACTGGTAAGGTCCAATCAGTTGGTTGATGGTGGGCTTCAGCTTTTTACACAATATGCTCGCTACGCGATATTTAGAAGAGAAATCCTGCGGTAATTGGTTCAGAATGCTGTATGACCCTTCTTGTGGATTGAGCAGGTTACTCTTCAATTTCAATCGGCAGGCATGCTTTCATCCGACCATATTTTGCATAGGAGCTGATGCATGAATCTTACAAGCTCCTCGTCGCCATGTTTGAGTAGCTCAGCCGGCAGTCTGTCGGCCTCCGCGGCTTTGTTGTTCTTTAGCTGCGTTATCGCTATTCTCACCTCGACATGTTCTGGTAGCGAAACGACAGTCCCGTCGTCAACGATTGGGGTATCGGGACTTCTACTTTTTCCATGGCATTCCCAGTTGCCACTATTCAGCTGGTTTGAGAAATGTTCTCAAATGTTCCCTCCATAATTCAAGCACTCTGTGGAAATCAGTCACCAAATCGCCGTATTTTTTCTTATAGGAAATCGTCCTAGTCTTGAAACCTTCTGTTTTTCCGGCGTTTTCCTGTTGGCCAATATCTTAAGCTCTTCGCACTCATGTATTTCGGCCAATTGTTTTTTTGGGCTCGCCGGAATCCGCTTTCTTCTTCGGTGGCTGTACGTAGAAACGAGAAATTTTTGTCAAGGCAATTGCTAGAATCTCCGTATGTAAAGGATACTTCAAAAGTGACTCCTAGATTACTAGATGATAATAGTGAATAATTCCTAGACATTTTTTTTTTATGTTTGGCGGAGCGCCTGTAGACGTGCTCATGGTGCATATTTAAATGATATAATTTTTCACATACATGATAATTATTAATAGCCGTAATTTGAGTAAAAAGAGTCAAACCGGAAATAATCTAAATTTGTACATGATTTATTTTAAAACGACATCTAGCTGCGTCGTTTGAAGGATCATTTGCATATTTATGCACCCACATATGTTTGTATGTAAATATGTCTTCTAAGAATTGCGACAGTCGTAGCGAATGGTGACTGTTTTAGCTGCTGTGAGACAAATGCACGCAGAATCATACACTAAAGGTTAGTATGATACTAAGTTAACAGCCGTGAAATTTCGCCAGAAACATACATTTTATATGGCCGTGAAATGTTGCTAGCAACATTGATTGTCAAATGAGAAGAAACATCAAAAAGAAAATTGTACAAATGCAAACAAACAAATTTATGAGCATCGCCCCAGCAACAATTAAAAAAAAATACCAGTCTAACGGTTAGACGCGATAGAAGTGAAACCTTCCGTAAAACAAACTGAGAGAGAATGAGACGAAAGCAGCATTAGGAGCGGGATAATTATAGGTTCATTATAATATTACTATAAAGTTCATATATTATTTTCTTCGCTTTATTATTATTCATCCTCAATGTTTTAAATATCAACAAATGATACGAGGTGCTTATGATAGCTAAAATATGATACAAATGCTTTGGTTTCGATGTTGTCAACATATCTTTGAAATACCGCGTCAATTGTTGTTTTTGATCGTGTTATCGATTCAGTGCGATTGTTACACATTTTTAAATTGAATGTTGTATTGAGAAAGTCAATTAAAGGAACCGCTGTGTCCAATGCAAAATTTACGTTAAAATCGCCACTTAAAATCATTGGAACTTTATCGTAATCTTTTCTAAGTATCCGCGATACTTCTGGTGTATACTTTATTAAATTTTCGTGAATGAATTCCGTGATGCTATTTATTGATTTTTTTTTCTGTCGATATTCACGACACTTTCCTGCATTATTTTTCGGCATAATTCCGGTAAATATTTAAAAATGAAAATATTTACGAATATAAAAATACGGACGCAATACAGCACACGCGGTTGCTATTATGAGCGTCGTAACGCGTATATTACACAGACGTACTAACATACACACAAACATTCGTAGGACGCTTGGTCTAAGCAAGTATTAGGTAGTGTAGTATAGGTATATATAATGCCTTCTCGCTCACCGTGGTTCCGTAATACGCAGGCGCGCACACATACGTACTAGCATACATACAAACATACATACGTATGACGCTTGAACTAAACACCAAAGCAATTAATAGGCAGTGTAGTATACATACTACAATACTCACTATACTAGCGTGGCTCAGCAGTACCCAGCCACACACATATACGTATATCAACATATAATGCTTCGTAGCCAAGAGTGTCGCTTTTTCGTTTCATCGAGTCTCAAATCACTCCCAACGATTCTAAAGAAGTTTTCACTTCAAAAATTTTGGTTTTTCTAATAGCAACGTTAGAAGAAACGGTTTGCGTGGCAGTGCTCAAATGGTTCTTTGCTTGTGGAACACTTCAACGACGTGTTGCGCCTTTTTACCGTATAAGAACAGCACTTCGAAATCATTTTAACTCAAGTTTGCGACTCCATTATTTCGGCATTGGCCAAGGAAATTCCAAGGAAAATTTAATTCATTAATGTTTTCTTTTATTTCGCTTATGTTTAATTTATATATAAAATGCACAACAGGCAGAATATAAATAAAAAATAAATTAAATTAAATTCAATTCAATTGAATTAAATAAAGTAAATATATTAAATACAAACTAAATTCAGTTACAATCAAATAAAACAAAATAAAATTAATTAAAATGAAGTCAAAGTAAATAAAAAATAAATAAAACTAAATTTCCTTACTACTTCTTTGGTGCTTTTCAATGTTCTTGTAGGGCGTTTGCGTGAATTTCACTCCCAGAATATTCCTTGTGCTTTTCGGCAATTGCTCTAGAAGTTACTCCAACTGCTGCAAAAGAGGCTTAAATCTGGAAATTTGAGCCATCTAGGCTTTCCGTAATCCCACAATATTGTTCATTTGTTCACAAGTTGCTCTGCTGAGGATTGCAGAGCCGCATTTGAATTGTTGAATCGTTTTGCGGATGTATCAGGTATCGACGTCTGAAAATAGAATAGGAAAACCGCGCATTAAGTTATTTATGTTACAAAATGTCAAAGCTTATCCTAAATCTTGCATAATTATAGCTGGGGTGATCGAAGTTGGTAACTGCTTCTGGACTATCCACGCTTGAAAATGGTCTATGATATTGAAATTAACATACATGTATAGTATATTGGCACAAACAAAATATAAAGCAGATTTGCTTACACTCTTTGTGAAGACGTTTCGCCTAAAAATGTCATATCTTCGGAGTATTCACACTCTCAAAGTTGAGATCCTCCAAATCGCATGCACCTCCAATTTTTTTTGATTTGCTGGCCTATTACCGCTTGCTGTCCCTGAGGCTCTTCCACGCTGCTGTGAAAGATTCTGAAATGTAATAAGTAAACTAAATACACTATACTTATACTATAGTTACCCAGATATTGCAACTTATCAGGCTTACCGAGAATTTAAGAGATTTTGTACCAAGCGCTGGAGAGCGCGTTTCGGTTGCTGTGATCCTATAGCTGCTTGTCCCAAATATATGGAAATTGCTTAACAGCCATTACTAATTTCTTCCTCTTTTCATTACTCAATTTTATTTTCAACCTTTTTGTGGTGGCCGTTGTCTTCTCCACTATACACAAAATAAAGAAATGGTTGATTTAAGTTTTGAAAGTTGATATTTTAAGTGAACTTACTTGTTCCAACGATAAGTGAAATTTTAGAATTTTAGACATTTTGTCAATTTAAAAAAAATTTCAGATTTCGCCCAATTTTAAATGACATGTGCATTTTAAATTGGTGTGAAAAATGTTGCTAACATCATGCTACTGGCAAGTTGCGTCGTGCTTTTACGGCTTGAACTGAGTACTACATTGCCGTGAACTATCATACATATAAAATTCCACGCATATTTCACGGTATGGCAATTTGTATGGATGTTGACAGCCATGTCACGTGAGGCGCGGACTTAGTATTGTACTTTGCTATGATAAAAAAACCGACTTTAGCTTATAACAAGGTTATTTCTTCGACATTTTGTACAATTGAAAATTTCTAATCCATCCCTTATAAAGGGTGATTTTTAGCTATTATCTTTTTAAACAGTTGGTTTAAGCAGCTGACGCACGTTTCGTGTTTTGTTTCACTGTCAAACATCTTCAGTTTGGTCCATAATTTAACCATGAATCGTCTTACAAACGAACAACGCTTGCAAATCATTGAATTTTATTATAAAAATGCGTGTTCTGTTAAGAAAGTTTAAGATCCACTTTTTTATCGAAAAATTGTGTTTAGCGACGAAGCTCCTTTTTGGATCAATGGGTACGTAAATAAGCAGAATATTCAGACAAGCCTGCTTCAATTAAAGCATTGGAAGACAACATTAAAGCATTTATATGTGAGATATCGGTCGAGACATTGGAAAGAGTATGCCAAAATTGGACTAAGGGGATGGACCATTTGAAGCCCAGTCGCGGTCAACATTTGCATGAAATAATCTTCAAGCATTAAATTATATGGACTGTACAATCGATTTAAATAAAAATTTCATGGATTTTTCTGAATTTTACGTGTGTTTTTTTGTAAAACTTTCTATAGCTCTGAAAAAACCACCCTTTGGTAGATAAATACTTTATTAATATATACAAATGACCTGAAAGTGCCGGGAATGTTTAAATATAACAAAACAGAGTTGAATTTCAGGCAAATTTGTTTATCTCTTTCAAAATATGACCCGTCTGAAGCAACACACATGTGCCAACGTTTAACCCCCAGTCCTCCATGCACCCCTGGTAGGGCGACGATCTCATTCTATATGATCTTTTCTAACTTGGACTTGGGAAACAAAAAGAAGTCGCACAGGGCCATATTTAAGTGAATATGGTGCTTGCACGATGGTATTTACTTGGTGTTTGGTCAAATAATCCAGCACAATTTGGGCTCGTTGCGATGGAGCGTTATCATCATGCAAAATCCAAGAATCGTTTGTCCACATTTCCGGCTGTTTGCGACGTACAGCTCCTCTCAAACGCTTCAAAACGGATAAATGACATTCTTTATTGACTGTCTGGCCTACCAACATAAAAAAAAAATATGGACCGGTTCCCATGTGCGCGGTTCGTTTAAATTAAACATTACCTGTACTTTTGGTCATGGGTATGCATTTTTTGACGTATAGGGTTATCCAATTAATAAAAAAATAATACAAAATAAGTATATTAATATAGCAATTTACTTCGAAATAAGAGTGCTGCTTTTCTTTTTTGTGCTGTAGTGTATCTATGTTTACATAAATATTTTTCGTTTGACTACGAATGCGTACTCTTGACTATTTTTAGTAAATCGCGATATTCTTCCTGCTTGGCTACGTCACACAGTGCTTTCTGTGCGGGCACAAATCAAAAATTGTGTTGTCCGAAATATAGAATATATAGGTATTATTGAAATGCTTAAGAAAAAAATCAGTTTTAATCCTATTTTAGGCTTCATCGAATATACATAAACATAAAATCTATAAAAACATAAATTTGGTTTTTTTAAAATCCATCCATTTCGCTATTTTCTCCCACTTTTTGCTCTGTGTACGAGCAATGCCATCATTGGAGAATCTGTTGTAAAAGGCATAAAACACGAGGCACGATTTGCAGAATTTATTCAATAAGTGCAAGATGATTAAAATGCCTTGTTAACAAAATTAACACTACAAGTACCGAGACCGTCATTTTAACGGTTTTCAAATTTCAAGCTTAAAAATTTCGATATATTTATGTATTTTTCTAGAACCATATGACATCTTTTAATGAAATATGGGAACAATTACATATTCATATTCAATTTCCATTCAGCCGTTTTACCTTCCAAAATCAGTATTAGCCATACCTATATATACCAAGATTAGTCGAAATGACAGTTTTAGCAATTTCAAAGTTTATAATGTTTTTGGATCAATTATGAAATAATTTAAATCAATATGTATTAACATTCATTTAGAGATCGCTTTCAGACATTTTCTAAAAAAAACATTCTAAGTTACATTTTGCATACGAAATTATATTGATGATGCTCGGCAGACGTTACAACCCATAAGGAGTACCTTTGAACGAATTTGTGGTTTTGAATCTTGTAAAATATTATGTAAATTGTGGCGAAGCGATAATAACAGATAATTGATTTTACAAATATATAAGTACAAATCAAACGTTCTATTGGCCAAAAAAAAAAACAAGTATTGTTCAAACCATGCGAGTAAATAAGAGTTAATTGCTTAAAAAATAGCTAAAGTTAGAAAAGATAGCTCCAAAGACTTGCTCCACAAAGATTTATAAATCAAATGGTATTGTTCTAACAATTTAAAAAAGTAGATCTCGTAAAAGTACTCTTTCTTACTTATAAGCATAAATAAGTACAAATTGCTTTTAATCGCAAACGAATTCCTGAAACTGTTTAGTCTTATAATGAGACTAATTTTGGGGTAGTTGTATGTAGTTGACCAAATGGCCCGTAAATATAGCGTGAAAGCAGGGTCACGTAGATGGCTTTTCCAGGTATTTTACAATGTTTTGAACTTGGCAGCAACAAATTCATGGAAACTATTTATAAAGAGAGGTAGATAGTTAGGTGAATTGGTTGAAGTACCAGTCTGGCACTCCATAAGACCTCCAACCAGAGCTGTTGATGTAATGAAAAAGAAAGCTTTGTTAACTGCCTAAAAATGCTACCATGTCCCTTGAGAGATTGCCTCCACAGGCAAACCTTCTTTAACCTGATTGCACTTTCAGCAGGGTAAGGGTACCACTGGGACAAATTCTACCTACATGCTCTGGTGATGCCAATACAAGCAGTTCTTTGCACCCTCCCTAGTTTAGCCCTTCCAAAGAGCTTCCCACCAAACCGTACGTTAAAATTTGTAGAACCACTATGTCCTATCATCAAGAACGACCTGTGGCGTGAGTACAAATTTCTTTTTCAACATAGGTTTTTAGAATGCTATGCTGGCCTTCATTACCCTATTTTCAATGTGTAGCTTCCAATGAAGTTTGGAGGAAGATACCAAAATTCCCCTTAAAGTCTAAAGTGTGGAGGTTTATATTTTCTGGTTAATAGCATCAGCGACTTAGTATAACCTTTCCAAAGCCTCTCCCGATACCATTAGGGCCAAGTCATCGGCATATGCTTACTACCTTAACCCCACTCTTATTTAACATTGTCAGAACTTCGACAATAGCAATTAGCCAAAGAATACGATGCGGCGTCTCCCTGCGCACGAATCTAGTGAATGTAGCAACTCCTGACAATCTAGCAGGGACCAGATTTAGAGGCAGATAGATATTTCCACGTCTAGTCTAACTAACGCTATGCAATTGACTCCGCTCTAACTTTATTAAAGGCACCTTTTATATCTCCAAAGTGACTTGTTGTGCAAAATCGGTGTCTTTACGACCACGATTGAAGTCAGCAAACCATCGATTTATTGTTGTTTCTGATGGAGCGGACTCCTCATATCACTTTTCAAGCCATTGCTTTGCTTGAATGGTATTTTTCCCAATCAAGAAGAAGTGTAAAATTAAAACACGCATTTTTGATCCATTGGTTTGAAAATAAGCGTTACTCTTAGCACAATAACTCACGAAATAATAAACAGAATATCATGAAATTTTAACAGCTGTTTTTTAAGATCAGTACTAGAGGTCAGAATGGAATACCGATTTCCAATTAATTAAAAAAAATTTTATTGAAATAAAACTGCACAGAGAAAGAAACGGTTAAATCGGTTAAGGGGTTATCGCGAAATCAAGAAAAAGAATCTGAACAGGATGTGAGATTATGAGTTTGATTTCGTGGGAGTTATTATTATATGTAATATGATGTTAAGCTGTCATTGCCTTTACATTTTGATCAAACAATTTAAGTCAAATTGATGTTACATAGGATACATAAATGAAACAGAAAAAAAATCTTGCCACGATTCTCATAGAGAACAAAGGAGAGTCAATATTTAAAACTGAACAATAGAAGAGCGATATGACCGATTAACTGTAATTAAAACCCCTTCTCCTATTCAACAGTTTGTTCTCTTTGCATCTCTATCTTTGCGATAAGTAAAGATTAAATGCATACAAAAAAGATTCTCATCGGAGAAATTATTTTTTTATTTTATTTATTTAATATATGAAAAATAACAATAAATTATTATTTTACAATAAAAGGAGCACTAGCTGCCAGGGCTTACGGCTCAGAAATTATTATTCAGCCACGTTTTAACAATGACATACCATAAACAATGCATTTGCAGCGGGAGGTTGCCAAGAAAAAATGTTTGTTATAAGCCCGCTTCGCCTTTGATATTTCGATAAATACTTATTTACATTTGGTTTATCGTGCTTAAAATTAGAGGTTCTCATAAACTATTCCTACGAGATGGCCTAATTAATACGTAGATACTGGCCATAAATTAGCATTAAATGTTTACTATAATAAGCATCAGAAACACTAAGATTGAAATTAACCCTGTTTAATTCATTAAGAGAAACATCTTTTCTAAACAAAGAGATATTGTCGTAATTACTTTACTTCGAGTAATATTAGTTCTTTCTAGACTTTATTTTTAAGTATATCACAAGCAGTTTATTGCTATGCTTTACCAAAAACGAAACTTCTAATACCTTATAAAAAACCGATTGCTCAATACAAAACCAGCTTAACCGAAATTCCAACACAAACGCAAATTATATCGTGTTACTAACACACCTGCAATCATTTGTGATTGCACCTAAATTTATCTTTTTTTCATCCGCGCTATCTTTCAAAAAAGAGCAAGCAGTTAACCTCACCAATTCTTCTTTCGTTTTCTGTTCTTGCTTTGTTATTTAGGTCAAAAGTAAAACGAGAAGAAAACTAGTCAAAACAAAACGAAACGCCCATCGTAAACGAGAAATTTGGCACATAACTACCATTAGGTGCGGTCCTTGTTCGATACCTACCACGGGCATAAAATACTATAGTGATAGAAAAGGTTTTTTCAAATGCAGTTGCTCCTCAGCAATTATTTCTGCCAAGAAAAAATCTCTCACAAAAACTTTGTTGTTCGGAGACTGCATACAACTGAAGGTCCCTTCCGTTTTCAAATCTGCATACCTGCGGTATTTCCGCAAGCTTGTCTTTGCAAGCGCGTAGTTCTAGTTGTATTCGTCGCATCGGTTCACGCTAGAGCTTTTTGGAAAGCTCTTTTCACGTGTTAACACGTGTTTGATTAATTGTTGTTTGCTTTTAGTCGTTCGTGAGTTATAGCGTCGCAAACATGGAGCAAAATAAAGAGAAAATACGGTATATTTTACAGTACTACTATGATAAAGGCAAAAATGCATCTCATGCTGCCAATAAAATTTGTGCAGTTTATGGACCCGATACAGTTTCCATTTCCACCGCACAACGATGGTTTCAACGTTTTCGTTCTGGTGCAGAGGTGATCGAAGATGCGCCACGGTCCGGAAGGCCTGTCGTCAAAAATTGCGATAAAATCGCTGAATTGATCGAAAGAGACCGGCATAGTAGCAGCCGTAGCATCGGCCAAGAGCTAGGCATGAGTCATCAAACCGTTATAAACCATTTGAAGAAGCTTGGATTCAAAAAGAAGCTCGATGTATGGGTGCCACACGACTTGACGCAAAAAAACATTTTTGCCCGTATGGATGCATGCGAATCGCTTCTGAATCGCAACAAAATCGACCCGTTTTTGAAGCGGATGGTGACTGGCGATGAAAAGTGGGTCACTTACGACAACGTGAAACGCAAAAGGTCGTGGTCGAAAAGCGGTGAAGCTGCCCAGACGGTGGCCAAGCCTGGATTGACGGCCACGAAGGTTCTTCTTTGTGTTTGGTGGGATTGGCAGGGAATCATCCACTATGAGCTGCTCCCCTATGGCCAAACGCTCAATTCGGACCTGTACTGCTAACAACTGGACCGCTTGAATGCAGCACTCATGCAGAAGAGGTCATCTTTGATCAACAGAGGCCGAATTGTCTTCCATCAGGACAACGCCAGGCCACACACATCTTTGGTGACGCGCCAGAAGCTCCGGGAGCTCGGATGGGAGGTTCTTTTGTATCCACCGTATAGTCCGGATCTCGCACCAAGTGATTACCACCTCTTTCTGTCCATGGCGAACGAGCTTGGTAGTCGAAAGTTGTCCACAAGAGAGTCCTGTGAAAATTGGCTCTGCGAGTTTTTTGACAATAGGGAAGCGAGCTTCTATAAGAGGGGCATTATGAAGTTAGCATCTCGTTGGGAACTCGTCATCGAACAAAACGGCGCATATTTGACTTAAATCGCATTATTATAACCAATTTTATGAACAATTGAAAATTCAATAAAAATACCGCAATACTTTTTTGACAACCTATATTATAATAAAAAATAAAAACAAAAAGGAAATTTGATACAATGTGTTTGATATTTGAACTAGGAATTTCGGATAGACAGCCACTACTATTAGATTACTAAGATAATGAAAGAAAACTGTGCTTAGTACAAGTTTTACTTATGCAATTTTAGTTGAAAACCAAAAAATAACGAGAGTGATATGGATATATGTATGTATATGTAAGACAGCAATGTGATATCAGCAATATCACACGTATTCAAACCAAATCGTATTAGGTGCGCAACTAAGTTCTCGCTGTTTTTTTGTTATGAAAATCCATTTTTTCGAATTTAACTATCGAACTGTGCAGACGCGCTTTTCAATAGTGATCATAAAGTGCCAACAAAGTGCATTGTAAAAATCAAAACAAAGCAAATAAACTCAGCGAAATAGACGCTTTAACTTGCTAAGTCAATCTTAGCAGCATATTTTGTTTATCAACACTAAATTAACTAAATAAATAAAATGAAAAAAAGAAATTACAAGAACACTCGCGTAATGCCTGTAGAGCGCTCTCCGCCGAGCGAGTGGAGTGACCCGCTAGTTTTCGCGCCAAAACCTAAAAAAAATGGGAACTCATCTCCCTCAAATTTGCATGCATTGTTCACGCAAAAATCTGCTCGACCTATACCACAGCACCTTCAGCTACGCTCAGCTGGAGCGACCAATGCACAACGCCAAAACCCCACACAACTACTCCACTCAGTTATACACATACTATAACAACAACAAATATTCCAGTTACAACAATTGCATCTAAGTAATTTCATCAGGAATACCAATAATGCCCACAGGTAATTCAACATTGCAAAGCCAAGCAAATACTGTAAACTTTACACCAAAGCGCACGTGAAACTTACTCGTCACAGCATTCAAAGGTGGCAGAACAAGTAAAAAACAAAAATCACAAACCCAAACGCAAACAAAACAACGCCTCTCACATCATATTGGTTAAGTGACTCAAACCAATTCGTTCCTCTCGCTGATACGGATCACTCAGATTGTGGGACAATGTTAACTTTAACGGAGAAAAATCCTACACCCAAACCACCCCCCATATATGAATTTTCAAAATGTTGAAAATATCAACAAACTTACCAAAGTACTAAATTGCATCAAACATGTAAAATATGAAATGAAGGTTTTAAGTAACAACGAAATAAAAATACAAGCCATAGATTCAGTAAACTACATATCAATAATAAAATTATTAAAAGAGAAGTCAACGTAATACTAACCTAACCTAACCTAACAAAGAGGGTTTAAGGTAATTCTGCGTAATATGCACCACTCAACTGATGTTAAAGAAATAACTCAAGAGCTTAGCGAATATGGCCACGAAGTAGTTTATATCCAAAACATCTTGAAATCACGAACTAAAAAGCCTCTTCCATTGTTTTCTATGGAACTCAAATCAGACCCAAACAACAAAAATATGATATATACTCGCTAACATCCCTGTTACATTGTAAAATATGCTTTGAACCACCTCACAAAAAAAAAATTATAGCACAATGTAAAAACTATCAAAAATATGGACCAACAAAAACTTCTGCTCCAAAATCCCAATACCGTAAAAATCATACCGTAAACTATTGTATAAAGGATGCTTGGTATTCAAATCCTTAAAAATCAAGCATCTCCCAGCACTAAAACCAAAAGGCAAAACATTAAATGCCAAATTCCAAAACAAGCACTAAAAGAAAAAAAACCAAAATCTTCACTTGCAAATGATAACACCAAATAAAACATTTGCACAGGTAGTAGCCACGACTGACTCTCCGCCGACAAATAACGAACTCAACGAAGTTTAAGAAATGACGAAGCAACTTATATCCCAAATGTCAAACATGATGACTATTATCACCCTGCTTGTTTCGAAAATAGATGGACAAAATAAGTAATCTGAAACTAGCTCTATGGAATGCAAACGGCCTTGGTCAGTATGTCTTGGAACTTAAAACTTTCCTAGTTAAAAATAGAATAGACATCCTTTCAAAGACACACTTTGACACACTTTACGGAAAGAGCTACATACAAATTCCAGACTACAATATATTTTTTACTAATAATTCGGACAAAAAGGCACATGGGGGCTTAGCTATAATATTACGAAAAGCAGTCAAATGCGTTATGGTGGAGGTTCCATGTGTATGCGAGGATGGTTCCATGTGTAGGGAGGATGGTTCCATGTGTAGAAGTCCACGCAAGTGGGGAAAGTTACTGATCGCCATTCACCTGGGAGTGGCCAGGACGATTCTTCTACATATGGTCCAAGCAGCTCACAACGTCCGGGATTAGCCCACGTATCCTCTGGTTAGCTTCCGAACACCCGTTCGGGAGTGAGCTAACGTGAGAAGGCGAAGCATCCCAGCATAGCTGGTTGTGCGCTGGGTTTGGGACCCGCCACTTAAAAAGCCCCCCCAATGAAAACAGCAACAAAGCCTCGGATGAGAACTTCCAACACTGATGACGACCCCTGCAAACGAAATAAGGAATACGATTTGAGGGCATGCACCTGGAATGTCCGGTCCCTTAATGGGGAAGGTGCCTCTGCCCGGCTGGTTGATGTCCTCGTGAGAGTAAAGGCTGACATCACTGCCATCCAAGAGATGCGATGGACGGGGCAAGGTAAGAAAAACATAGGACCTTGCGACGTCTACTACAGCTGCCATTTAAAGGAGCGCAAATTCGGTGTCGGATTTGTTGTGGGAGAGAGACTTTGTCGCCAAGTACTGTCGTTCACTCCGGTGGACGAGCGTCTCGCAATAATCCGCATCAAAGCGCGATTTTTTAACATCTCGCTAATTTGCGCCCACGCCCCGACGGAAGAGAAGGACGATGCGACCAAAGATTCCTTCTATGAGCGCTTGGAACGTTCCTATGAGCGCTGCCCCCGCCACGACATAAAAATCGAGCTTGGTGACTTCAACGCCAGGGTGGGCAAGGAGGGAATTTTTGGTCCCACAGTCGGAAAATTCAGCCTGCACAACGAAACATCCGGTAACGGACAGAGGCTGATCGACTTCGCCGGGGCCCGAAACATGGTAGTCTGCAGCACCAGATTCCAGCATAAGAAGATTCACCAAGCCACCTGGCTGTCGCCTGATCGAAAAACACGAAACCAGATCGATCATGTTGTGATAGATGGAAGACACGCTTCTAGTGTATTAGATGTACGTACGATCCGAGGACCCAACATCGACTCGGATCATTACCTTGTTGCAGCCAAACTGCGCACCCGCCTCTGTGCAGCAAAAAACGTACATCTACCTGCGCAAAGAATGTTCGACATCGAAAAGCTGCAATCACAACAGACAGCCAGAAGATTCGCCACTCGACTCTCACTCCTGCTCTCAGAGAGTACTGCCCAACAAACCGGCATCCACGAACAATGGAGCAACATTTCTCGTTCTCTACGTACCGCCGCCGAAGAAGAAATCGGATTCCGGCGAGCCCGAAAAAACAATTGGTACGACGAGGAATGTCATGCTGCCGCAGAAAGAAAGGATGCCGCCTATAGAGCCACGCTGCGATCGGGCGCAACGCGAGCCATGTGGGATCGCTACAGAGAGCTGAAAAAGGAAGAGAGACGTATTATCCGAAAGAAGAAACGAGAGGCCGAAATACGTGAGTGCGAAGAGCTTGAGATGCTGGCCAACAGGAACAACGCCCGAAAATTCTACCAGAAAGTTCGGCGGCTTACAGAAGGTTTTAAGACCGGGGCGTTTTCCTGTAAGAACAAAGACGGCGAACTGGTGACTGACGTACAGAGCAATCTTAAATTATGGAGGGAACACTTCTCGAACTTATTAAACAGTGACAGCTGCGCATGTCACCGAGAAAGTGAAGATCCCGATACCCCAATCGTTGACGACGGAATTGTCGTTCCGCTACCCGATCATGACGAGGTGAGAATAGCGATAACTCGGCTAAAGAACAACAAAGCCGCGGGCGCCGACGGACTGCCGGGTGAGCTATTCAAACATGGCGGCGAGGAGCTGGTAAGGTGCATGCATCAGCTCCTATGCAAAATATGGTCGGATGAAAGCATGCCTGCCGATTGGAATTTAAGTGTGCTCTGCCCAATCCATAAGAAGGGCGATCCTGCAATTTGTGCCAATTACCGCGGGATTAGTCTTCTAAATATCGCCTATAAGGTTCTAGCGAGCGTATTGTGTGAAAGGCTGAAGCCCACCGTCAACCAACTGATTGGACCTTATCAGTGTGGCTTCAGACCTGGAAAGTCTACCATCGACCAAATATTCTCAATACGCCAAATCTTGGAAAAGACCCATGAAAGGAGAATCGACACACACCATCTTTTCGTCGACTTCAAAGCTGCATTCGACAGTACGGAAAGGAGTTACCTGTATGCCGCGATGTCTGAATTTGGTATCCCCGCAAAACTAATACGGCTATGTAAGATGACGTTGCTCAACACCAACAGCGCTGTCAGAATTGGAAAGGACCTCTCCGAGCCGTTTGATACCAAACGAGGTTTCAGACAGGGTGACTCCCTGTCGTGTGACTTCTTTAACCTGATGTTGGAGAGCATCGTGCGAGCCGCAGAACTTAATCGCTCAGGCACAATTTTTTATAAGAGCGTACAATTGCTGGCGTATGCCGATGATATTGACATCATCGGCCTTAACAACCGCGCTGTTAGTTCTGCCTTCTCCAAACTGGATAAAGAGGCAAAGCGAATGGGTCTGGTGGTGAACGAGGACAAAACGAAGTACCTCCTGTCTTCAAACAAACAGTCGGCGCACTCGCGTATCGGCACTCACGTCACTGTTGACAGTTATAATTTTGAGGTTGTAAAAGACTTCGTCTATTTAGGAACCAGCATTAACACCGATAACAATGTCAGCCTTGAAATCCAACGTAGAATCTCTCTTGCCAACAAGTGCTACTTTGGACTAAGTAGGCAACTGAGCAGTAAAGTCCTCTCTCGACGAACAAAACTAACACTCTACAAGACTCTCATCATGCCCGTCCTAACGTATGGCGCAGAAGCTTGGACGATGACAACATCCGATGAAGCGACGCTTGGAGTGTTCGAGAGAAAGATTCTGCGTAAGATTTTTGGACCTTTGCACGTTGGCAACGGCGAATATCGCAGACGATGGAACGATGAGCTGTATGAGCTTTACGACGACATAGACATAGCGCAGCGAATAAAGATCCAGCGGCTACGTTGGCTGGGTCATGTCGTCCGAATGGATACAAACGCTCCGGCTTTGAAAGTATTCGATGCGGTACCAGCTGGTGGTAGCAGAGGAAGGGGGCGGCCTCCTCTGCGTTGGAAAGATCAGGTGGAGAAGGACTTGGCTTCACTTGGTGTGTCCAACTGGCGCCGGTTAGCACGAGAAAGAAACGACTGGCGTGCTTTGTTAAGCTCGGCCAAAATCGCGTAAGCGGTTATCGCGCCAATTAAGAAGAAGAAGACAAAAAAGACAACATCCAAGCTACAACTACAAGCTGAAGAACAAATCGACGGCGCTATTGCGTTTTTCACCAATGCAATCATTTACGCAATAACCTTATCAACTCCAACAGTTAAACACACAACCAAAAGGAAATATATTCCGGACTATAGTAGACAGAAGATAAAACTTAAAAGAAAACAAAGGAAACAATGGTAAACAACAAGACATCCAGACGGAAAACAATCTTAAACAAAAGGACTAAAGATATTAAACAGATGTTAAAGGAATTTGAAAATACAAAGCTACAATAAATGACAAATTCTCACTATTGAAAGCGACGAAGAACATTAACAAAATAACACTTCACAAAAATGCAATTCTTACCGAAAATAATATGTGGGCTTAAACACATTTGGATAAAGCTTGCATACTTGCGAAACACTTCAAAAATACCGTCTGCAATCCAAAAAATAGGAAACAAAATAACTTACCTGATACAATCGAATTCAAAGGTGGAAAAATCAGAAAAGTGACCATACATGAAATACTGACAAAAATTAAGAATATAAACAATAACAAAATCTCCAGGCTACGACAGAATTAATGGACAAATTATAAAGAATCTACCCGGCAATGGAATTAAGTATCTAAGGAATATATTTAACTCGTCAATTAGACTCATATATTTCCCTTTGCTTGGGAAATAATTGCTCTGCCAAAACCAAATAAAGATTCCAACAAGCCCTCATCATACAGGCCGATAGGTCTCTTGCCTATTTTGCCGAAGCTATTTGAACAACTGATGTATAACCGCCTTGATCCCCTAATACAATCTAACGACATAATTCCTTCCCATCAATTTGGCTTTCGGCGAAAACATTCAACGATACAACAGGTACACACATACAAAATACAAAAGGAAATTGACAACAAAAATTATTGCGTCGCAGTCTACCTTGACGTGGCTAAGGCCTTTGACAGTGTATGGCGTCCCGGACTATTGCACAAATTAAAAAAAAAATACTTTCAACTACTAGTATCTACTTTTGCGGAGTTACCTTAATGAAAGATATTTTTATGTTAAATATCAGGACGAATGCTCTGGTGTACTACGTATGAACGCAGGTGTTCCATAAGGAAGCGTTTTGGGCCCACTTTCATAGATTATCTATACACATGGTATACCCTGCCCAAGTGACGATAGCATGATTGCAACTTTTGCTGATGACACCGTTTTAATGACCTCTAACAAAAACATAAATGTTGCGACAAATAAACTACAACAGCTACTTAACACAACGCGGGTGAATCGAAATTAACACAGATAAAACTATCCAAGTAATATACACAAACAGAAAGTATGATCCGCAAATATTGCCTATAAATACAAAAGCCAAATATTTAGGCAAAATAATTGATGCAAAACTAATCTGGAAGAAGCATATACTTCAAAAGAGTAGCGAAGTTAAAAACAGATTCAGACAACTCTAGTGGCTACTACGAAACGGCTCGCGACTTTCACTTAATCTTTTTAATCTACAAAACTCTTATAACTCCGATCTGGAAATATGGCATCGAACTATGCGACAGCAAGCAAATCAAACCTTAAAACAATGCAACTACTACAATCAAAAATCCTAAGGACTATCACAAACGCAGCCTTGTACATAACAAATGTCGATATACACAGTAGAGTGGGCCGAAAATTTTTTTTTTTAGGATCGAATTCTAATAGTGCGGAAAAGTTGCACTAATAAAGTGTGTGCCAAATTTCAGCCCAATCGAACGATATCTTCTGTCGCCAGCAGAGACCTCAAATATTGAAATTTCAGTAAATTTTCTGAAAAATTTTATTTTTTCAGGATATTTTTTTTTCTCTATGCATACATTCCGGAACACATTTCATACCAAAAATACGGACTATAAACTAATTAAACATAAATTTATCCAAGTTTAAGCACCTGTACACTATAAAATAATAATAAAACATTATTGATTGTGCAGCTTTTTGCCTACTTTTTATTGCAAAAATACAAGTACATAAATATTTTTGTAGCCCAGAACCCACCAGGTGGAGGTTGCTGCACTTTGCGTTCCTCTTTTTTTGTTTTTTTTTCTTTTGTTTTTTTTATTTAATTTTGTTTTTTTAATTTTTATTTATTTTTTTAATTTTTATTATTTTTTATTTTATTTATTTTTTTTTAACTGGTTTTGTTCTTTTTTCATGTTTTGTAATATTGTAAAAAAAATAATAAAATAAAACTTATTTCAAGAAAACACTGCGGTTTTTAAACTTAAAGCAAAAATTCATTTCGTGATAAAAAAATTATAAAATAAAAAGTATTTCAAGAAATTCTGCGTTTTTTAAACGTAAAGCAATAGTGCATTTCATATTTATCAAATCAGAGGGAGCATTGCGCTTTGTTGTCAAACTGAGCCATAATTTGACGGGATGCTAAAGTACACCGAATGAATCCATCCCGAACGTCAATTCCGCATATTTGAAGCGATGCTTAAGTAACGAGTTTCACGATTCGCTCCACCGCAAGTGTGTGGCATAGATATTTAGAGAACGCCCATTTCTCATACACATTGTTGGATGATAAAATCACGGTAAGAATTTCATTTGTTACGTTCTTTAGAGAGGGGAAGAGATTATATTTACCGAAGAGCAGTTTATCATTTTGTTGTAATCATCAGCATGAAAATCGAGATTGGGTAGAGTGCGACATACATGTAGTAAACTATTTCGCGCTTGCAAAATTTTTGCGAGAGCATCGAGGCGAATTTCTCGTCTCTCGTCATCATTGTTAAAAGGATGTTTTCCGGAAGAGCAAAATATGCGTTCCGAGAAATAGAAACATTAACAACGACTAAATATTTAGGTGCGAGGTGCCGAGTCCATCTCATAGTTTCAAACAGGAGCCTTGGCCCGTTTTCAAGAAAGCTATTATTTCGTATTTTAAATCACATTGGGACATAGACGGTCAGTAAATATTTTAGCTGAAGGTCGAACTGTTGAAATATACAAACGCAAAATTCTATTAGCACACGTAAGCCAGCGATCGTGGTTGATTCGACTAGGATCACAAAATATAAGTTCCGATGGGCAAGTACCTCTTTGGATTGCCTTTGATATTTCCAGCAAATACTTTTGATCTTTGCTGAGATCAAGGCTCTCTGCTTCCTCCTGACTCTACTCTCATTTCCCATCTTTGAAAAAACAACATCTCACTACATCTTCATAACTTGGTAGTTGATGATGTGGCAAATCTTTAGGCCTTCCACACATTGGGCAATTAAAGGTTTGTCTTAGGAAAAATGCCATTGTCGTTATATAAACTTTTAATAAAAGATTATAATTGTGTGAGTCGTGCTCTGATTAGCGTAGGACATGTTTTTCTTAATACTAAAGGAGCCACTAAAGAAGCGGTAGAAAGCAAAATAGCAAAACGTATTGTGAAGTATTGCGATGAAGGCGAAATGTCACCTTCAAAAAAAGTTAAAACCATGGCTAAAGCCAATAACGTGAAGCTTAAAAATGAAAGCTTTTGGACACTTCTGCAACTCAAAGCAAAAAAAAACCTGACAAAATTTTTATTCCACCTATCAAGGTGCTGGCAATAAGTAGTGACTATTTACTTAAACTTTTGACTGCAAAAGAAATTAAACATTTCCTTATTAAAAAAAATATCAATGGGTGTTAAAATTATTTGTGAAAATATTAATGTGTATGAGCAAATTAAGAACGAATTGAGGGAAAATAAACTACAATTTTTTACCCATGACTTAAAGGGTGATCGCGCATTCAAAGCGGTAATATACGGCAAAAGTGCCGAAAACGTCAACACCGAGTTAACTTCTCTCGGACTCAAATGCAAAGAAGTAAAAGCAATCATAAAGAATAACAATGATAACTATACTGATACTATATACGTTGTATATTTTGAAAATGGGACAGTGAGACTTCATGATCTGCGTCGAAATGTAAAATCGCTATTTGAAACCATTATACCATGGGACTACCAGCGAAAAAAAAGAACCAACCAACACAATGTCGAAATTGTTAAATGTTCGGCCATGGAGAGCGCGGATGCTTCATTAAATCAAAGTGTTCAAATTGCGCCGGTGAACATAAAACCACAGACTGTACAACTGTGTACGTTATACAGAAAGGACGTGTTTTTAAAACGCTCTCTAAAAAATTGCTTACAACCGCATATACAAAGTATTAAAACCAAGATCCCTAATTAAACCGGTCGTGTTTCGCCTAAGTGAAATTGGTTTACTCCGGGATTAACAAAATAAATTAAATAATAACCAAATCAGCGAAAATAAAACACCAAAAAACCAAAAGTGCAAACAGATGAGTGTCCGACGTTCTCCGCCGCCAGTGCGCGTTCGCTCAGCCAGCATTGATGAGAACGGCGATGCAGCAGCTTTCATCAACGGGAACAAAAACGGGCGTACAATCTCCCCGCTTACAAGTAGTTTTGGCGCAAACGAAATTGTCTCTGTTTCGCAAATGCAGTCAGAAGGCATTTCGCAAACCAACGGAAAAACTTCTGATCGAATTGTGAGTACACTCTCTACAGACTCTACAGAATCAGCAAATCCGTGGTCGAAGCACAGCTTTTCTGTGAGCAGATCTACAGCCACAGCTCAAGAAGAAAAGCTCTCTCACGAAAGCTCTAATCAGTAACTGCCCAAACCAGAGTAAAATTAAACAGTCGGTCATACAGACTGGGTTAGACCGCTACATGAACATTCAGCCAAAGCGTAAACTAAGTCCGCAAAAGCAAACAGTTGATAAACAAAGAGAAAAAAAAAAAAAATTGTGAAGACGGCTCCCTGCGCCAGAATAGATTTGCTATACTAGACAACAGTGAGGAAATAACCAAGAGTAAACTGCAATAGCACCCACAAGTCTACTGATCCGAATTGCCAAAATCGGGCTGCATATATGCAAATCAAACAAAAATTCAACAAGATTTCACAAGTGCACACTCCAGCACAATTTAAACTGCAGTTGAACGATGAACAGTTTCCGAAGCTAAAGGCGAAAAGATTGCAGCTCAACCAAAGGCTGCCGACTCCCACAACAATTACGCAGGGCTGGCGTTCTGGTAATAATGGAGCTGCTAATAGCGGGTCAAATGATTGTTTGTTCACGTACGAGGAAATCACTCAACTGACTCTCGATATTATTTCTAAGCTTAAAACATGTACCAGTAAAGACCAACAATTTAATGTTATAACTCAACTAGCTATTAAATATTTGTACTCAAGTAATAAGTGATGTCTGAACTGTCTATAATTTTTTGGATCTGTAGAAGTATCCGTAATAAGTATTATGAGTTTTTTGATTTTCTATATCAAAACCACATCGACATTTGTTTGCTCAGCGAAATATGGCTCAAAAGCGAGAACAAATTATATCGTCCACACTATTCGGTCATACGTAGGGAACGACTTATTTCAGCTGGAAGTGGGGTTGCCATCTTAGTCAGGAAAACAATTAATTATTATGAAATAGAAAATATAAAAACTTAAGTAATTGAAAACGTAGGAATTGAAATTGTTGGTAAAAATAATAGCAAAATTAAGATTTTTAGTGTATACTATTCGGGTATACTATCAGGTTCACCAACAAATGATCTGCGTAAATTTTACAAAAAAGATTTCAGACGTCTTTTTAATGTTAAAGAAAGTGTAGTATTCTGTGGCGATTTCAATAGTAAACATCGTGAATGGGGTTGTGTAAGAGCAAATGCTTGGGGAAATATACTCAAAGAATTTTTAACATTTTTTTCAATTACCATTTCTTATTCAGATAATCCTACCTATATTCCATCTACGACAAGATCTTCACCGTCAAATCTAGATATTGTATTGACTAACATTCCAACTTATGTCTCTAAGCCAAAATTAATTGAATTCTGATCATTTGCGCGTAAAATTTAATTTGAAGATAGATCCATATATTTCCAATTTTTAACTGGGACTTCTGGGATATTTACAAAGATGTTGACGAAAATATAAAATTTTTGAGTAGTCAAATAATGAATGCAGTAAGAATTTCAGTGCCTCAGAAAACACCAAAGATTAATAGTGTCAAACTGGCACCTCATATATTATATTAAATTTAATTAAAATAAGAAATTACTTTCGAAGGCAATGGAGCCACTATCGGCAACAGGAAGATCAGTTAGAAATATTTAGATTGTCTGGGCTCATACGGAAAGAAGTCTTTCAACATAGGAACAAAGAATGGAATAAAAGGATAGGTGAACTAGATACAAGAAGTAAGCCTTTCTGGAATATAAGCAAAGTTTTAAAAAAGAGGCATATACAATGTCCAGCTCTCTTCGATCAAAACAAAACTATTGTGCTAAGCCACGAAAAAGCAAAGGCATTTGCTCACACTTTCCAAAATAATCACAAAGCTTCGAAGCACTTAAACTCTAAACTACATGAAGATGCGGTAAATGAAAAAATTTTAAAACTGAATTCTCTATATGTTAATACCTCACCAACCGACTATGTTAAGTGTGAATACATCGATTTATTAATTCAACAAACAGCTTTACGAAAATCCTCAGGTTTAGACGATATAAGGAATATAATGCTTAAGAATTTGCCTAAAATAGCAGTTATTTTCTTTACATTTATTATCATTGCATGTCTTAAACTTCAGTATTTTCCGGATACATGGAAAACGGCAAAAGTAACTCCAATACCAAAGCCCGGAAAACCCCCAAATGAAATCGGAAGCTATCGACCAATAAGCCTTTTAAGGAGTCTCGGTAAAATATTCGAACAAGTACTAATAGATTAATTAACAGCATTTATTAATGAAAATAATGTATTGCCTGCTGAACAGTTTGGATTTAGGAAATTTCACGGTACAACACACCAAATCCAGAGAATTTGCAACCATATAAAATCTAATTTCATTAATAAAAAGTCCATCGCTTTAGTCCTCTTCGACGTTGAAAAAGCCTTTGACTCCGTTTGGCACAATGGATTGATAATTAAACTCATAGATTTTAAATTTCCAATCCAACTTATCAAGATCGTTCAAAGCTTTCTAAAAAATTGTTATTTCTGTGTCTGTATAAATAATGAATTTTCAGACCTAACGGAAGTTCCAGCTGGTGTCCCTCAAGGATCAGTCATAGGACCTATTTTATTTAATATTTATGTGTCTGACGTCCCTAAGTTTGACAACTGCCACTACGCCGTGTATGCTGATGATATCGGTATTTTTTATTCGCACAATTCTGCTCATGACATAGTGAGTAAAATGCAAAGTGCGCTGAATCATATCGCAAGTTATTTTCACAGATGGAAAATAAAACTTAATGTTAGTAAAACGCAAGCCATCTTTTTTACCAAAAAAATAAGTCCATGCAATTTTCCCAGCATAAATCTAAATATTAATAGGCATGATATAAATTGGTCAAACACCGGTAAATATTTGGGCTAGTATTAGACAAAAATCACATTCACCACATAATCCATCAAAATGCTATATCCTTTAATCAACAGGAAACCGGAGCTCAGTACTGAAAATAAGCTTGTAATATGCAAAGTAATTTTCCAATCAATTATGCTCTATGCATGTCCTGTATGGTAAACATATGCAAAAACACATATAAAGACCTTGCAAATACAACAAAATAAGCTTCTGAGAATGATGCTTAATTTAGCATGGGATTATTCCACAAGACGGCTACACAACGAAAACAAAATAGAAGTGAATTTCCCACGAATCGAAAAACTTAATGATAAGTTTAAGATAAAATGTAGTTATTTTAATAACCAATTAACATTAGATCTGCTTCAGTATGTTTAAGTCATCAAATATCTGCATTGTACATGTACATAACTTCCCTTTTTTTGTTTTTTTTTGTTTTTTCATAAGGGTTTTTATAGTAGTTTTTCCCCTTAATTTAATTTATATATATTGTTCAACATTATCTTATGGAAAAAGTATATTTAAGAATTAAGGTAGCGTACACCATATTCTGCAAATTAGGTTTAACCCAAAAAAATTTTATATTGAACGTTTTTTACTACTTAATAAATAAATAAAAAAAGATTATAATTAAATGCATTTATACGAAACAATATCTTTCGAATAAAGCGGAAGAAAAAATAGACAAAGTAATTGCTGTAACTTCAATTCAACTCGCAGTACAAGGACGAGCTACTGGGAGCTCACTAAACGTATTGCTTGATCAAAGAAACAGAGTAAAGCGTACTGAAGTAAATTGTTTTAGTGGGCCTTCTCATATAAAATTTGTATTTAAAATATACCGGCATGATAACAAATAATATAGTATTTTCAAAAAAGCTAAAATTGTTCAGAATTTAAAGTGATATTTCAAAATTTGAGGCCTCTGCAGACGTCATTCGAGAAAGCAGCACAAAGCATATTCACAGACTACTAACACACACAAACGAAGATATGCTGGAAATTCCACATTCAGAACAGCAAAAACGAAGACTAAAACGAATAACTCCGACATCCCTAGCAGATACTTCATCACTAAAATAAATATCAACCTGTTCTACGTTTTATGTCATATAATTCTTATTTGCATTATCCCTCTTATGTTGTAAAAAGAAATGTACTTTAAATAATGATTTAATGTTACACTTATATTTCCATAATTTTTTATAAAAATTACTAAGAGTCGAAAGTTGCCAGATGTAATAAATTGAAAAAAAAAACTAAAGAAATGGTTACAAGTGAATCATTGAAAGTATTGCCCATCGCTGGCTACTACTTTTTCCCATCTTTCTGGTAGATCTCGTATACCATCGCGGTAAAACTGTTCATCTTTTGAGGCTATCCACAGATCAAGCCATTTTTTGATGTCTTCATATGAATGGAACTGCTGGACAGCTAGACCATGTGCCATCGATCGGAACAGGCGATAATCGGATGGCGCAATATCTGGAGAATAAGGATTTCTCATTTCAGTGTTTTCAGGTAGGTTTTAACGGGTTTGGCCACGTAAGGCCGAGCGTTATCATGCTGTAGAATCACTTTTTCATGCCTCTCCTCGTATTGCGGCCGCTTCCCGCGCAGTGCTCGGCTCAATCGCATCAATTGAAGTCGAAAACGATCCCCAGTGATTTTTTCGCTTGGTTTTAACAATTCATAATAAATAACACCAACTTGGTCCCACCAAATACATAGCATAACCTTCGCAGCGTGAATATTCGGCCGAGGCGACGACGTATGTAGAAGCTTGACCGGGCAGTCCCCATGACTTTCTTTTCTTTGGATTGCTGTAATGAATCCATTTTTCATCACCCGTCACGATGCGATGAAGAAAACCCATCCTTTTTTGAAGCTGGAGCAGTTGTTCACAGGGGAAAAAACGACGTTCAACATCCCTTCGTTTTTACTCATAAGGAACCCAAGTCCCCTGTTTCTGAGTCATTTCCAAAGCAAGCAATCGCTTGGAAATGGATTGACGCAAGCTCTTCGTGCGTTTGACACGGATCCTCATTGACCAATGCATCCAATTTAGCGTCTTCGAAGGTTTTTGGCCTTCCTTCACGCGGGCGATCGTCAACATTAAAATAACCGTCTTTCCATAACGCTATTAACGCTAAATCTGTCATAGCAAATAAAAACATTTGGTGAAATTTTCAAAGGCATGCGTGCGGGTCACGTGGCTAAAACTGTTCTTGATGAAGAACTAAACCAATAATGATATACCTGTTTTAACAAGTATTTACATATGTATACATCTTCTGGATTTATAATTGAATTAAATGATTCGTTCGTTATAATAGGGCCTTTCAAAGGACGCGCCTAGATGTTCTTTTAAAATGAAACAGGTAAAAATTTAGATTCTTTCACGTTTCACAAATACGGTTCTTAACAATTATATGTATGTGAAAAATTACATCATTTATAGTAAATGTCCTTCATGAGCATGTTTACAGGTAAACCAGTTAAATTCCGCCAAAGAGTCGATTTCTGATTGCCTAATTGTTGAGAACGTGTATATATTGTGATTGAAGATCAAAGATGATATAAAAAAGATACCGTCCAGGAATTATTCTTTCTATTCCCATGAATCATTCATAAAATGAAAATGCCTTTCAATTTCTCAAAAATAGTGCATATTCACTTTTTTCAATCAAATCACAATTTAAACACTCCGAACACACACAGTAATTGAAACTTCGATTAATTCTATGGATTTAGAAGCATCCTTTCGCCACTCTAACATTAGAGCTGGCTCTGTGTGAAAAAACCGACTATAACACGATTTAATTAAGATAAAGTGCTCTTTTAATTAGAGTATGGTCGAACTTTTAGACGGCTTTAACTTGAGTACGATTACGCGCCATAGTACAGGGTCCGGTACTCGAAGTGTAACCAAATTCACACTGCTCGCGCAGCCGATGCACGAGCATCAGCTGTCTGTTGATTAGCTAAATGACAGTCCAGAGTATTGTTTACAACCGCGCAGAGTATTGTTGCCAAGAGTAAATGCGAAAATAGAAAATCTGTAATGAATTTGAAACGTAATAGTGTGATTGCATTATATGTGGCTAAAAAATCACAACCAGCGATTGTTCCTGAGCTCGAGCACCTTAAAGTAAATACAGTTTTTGTTTATCGCACCATTACTCGTTACAATGATACTGGTCACATCGCGAAACGTTATGAAGGTGGTCATCAAAAGATTGCACCGTCACTTTGAGCAGAATCCCCGACGAAATGCCAATCGAATGGCGAAAGAATTGAAAATATTTGACCGTCGCATCCGCCGCATACTGAAAAATTATCTCAAAGTCAGGCCTTGAAAGATCCAAAAGGCGCGTGATCTCACACCAAAGCAGCAACAAGTCAGACTTGAGGGAGCGAAGGAGTTGCTTCGCTTAACCGAAAGTGGTCAATTTCCGAAAATTGTGTTTTCTGACGAGAAATTTTAGAGTTTATTTTACCAACCGTTCATACGAGAATCTGAGTCATCGATTGGCCACCAGGAGGCAGCACCCGCCACAGGTAATGGTTTGGGCCGCTGTAACCGCAGATGGGCGCTCTCTAATCATTTTCATCGAGCCAGGCTTCAAGGTAAGTGCGAAATATTATCGGGAAAGTATTCTGGAGGCAATCATTTCGGCGGCAGACCATGGACGTTTCAACAGGACTCGACACCGTCTCACAAAGCTTGAGTGAACCAAAAATGGCAAAAAAAACACGTTCCGAACTTCATAACGTCCACACAATGGCTCTCAAATTCACCAGACACGAATCCGATGGATTATTCTCATTGGGCCGTTTTGGAGAGCAAGGTGCCAACTAAAAGATTCACCAGTCACGAGGCGCTGCAGAAAGCCATTGTCCGCGAGTGGGCCAAAATACCTGAAAGTCACATTCGGGCAACTTACGATTCGTTTCTGGACCATCTCAAGGCCATAGTCAAGGCAAAAGTTGGTCATATCGAGCAAAAGTAAATTGATTCTTAATTTTGTATTATTTTCACACATGTTTTATTTTAAATTGAATAAAAGTAATTTTCCAAACTAAATTTGTGACCTTTTTAATTGGCTACACTTCGAGTCCCGGTCTCTGCATTGCTGCGGAGACTCCACAGGAAAACGTGTTTGATCTATCTGGATGACATCATCATCATCCATCTGAAAAATTTGGAAGAAGTCCTTCAGCCGCGGAATTACGATTGAATACGAAGAAGTGTGCCTTCTTCAAAACATAAATCACATATCTTGGACATAAGGTGGCAGCCGAGGGCATCAAGACGGACGAGGAGAAAATAAAATCAGCAAAAGTATATTAAAATGTCCACGAGGTGCGATGATTTATCATTCGGAAGAGGTTCCACTCCTTCAATGAACGAAGGTAATCATTGGGAAACACTGCACGATGACATGAATGAGTTACACAATCATGTGAGGCAGCATGCGCAGCTAAAGAGTGACAGATTTGACCGTGCTGTGAACTCCGAAGGATTCAGGGAAGGTAGTTTGGTTAGTTCTTATAACTCGCAAAGAAAGAAAAGGATTTATCCAACATTGTAAGTTTCCTGGTAAGGTCCATGCAATGCGATTAAAAGATTGAACGATGTGGTGTACCGCATGTAGCAATGCAAAACTGGACAGGGAAAAGTCAAAGTAGTGCAGATTTGGTGTCTAATCGAGACGATCAGACTTCATCGGAGGGCAGTGTTACTATAGCGAAATTTAGCAAACCGACTGGCAAAAATAGCGAACTAGAGGCCAAAACAAAAATATGAATTAGCCTTGATAGCGACAGCAGATAGCAAGATAGAGCACGCTTTCTGGGTCTACCGCTATATGAGTTAGACGAAGACGACAGGTGACTAGTAAACTGCTGCTAGAACAGAGCTCTCCGACCTGCCAGATCTAGAACTTACGATAGTTATTAAGTACATGTATATAAGCCGAGGGGCATGTGCATGGGGTATTCAGATTGAAATTTAACTTCTGAGCGAATAAAGGAATAAGAGTGATTCAGTCTTAAAGGGAACGTGTACTTTTAGATGTAAAGCATTGGAAATAAAGAAAAGCAAGTGTGTTGCCATTAATTTGTATCTTTCTTTCGATAATCCAGTGACCAAACTCAGAAAGTTATTGTAAGAGATTTATTTGAATTTTAACGTAAGAAAATTCGTAATAATGCATAATACAAATTATTGTGAAGTGTGTTCCAAAGATCCGATGAATTTTAAAAATTCGCAGGCTATGTACATTCGACTTTCGATCATTATTATTTTTTTTATTGGTACACTCGTCTCGAAGATATGTTCACGGTTTTAGCAATACAGAATGTTTAGTTTGTTTGTGAGAGATATAAATAAGACAAGTGTTTTGCATGTTCGACAATTTTCTGCTATCAAAAAAAATGGATCAAAGAAGTTGCATCAAATTTTGTGTAAAAAATAGAATTAAGTGCTCAAAAACACTTGAGATGTTGACAGTGGCATAAGGTGGAAGTACTTTGAATCAAAAAAATGTTTACAAGTGGTGCAAGCTTTTCACAGAAGGCCGAGAAGATGTGAATGACGACGCTCGCTCTGGACGCCCAAGCACATCAACAACCGATGAAAATGTTGAGAAAGTGAAGAAAATTGTTATGGGGAATCGTCGAATCCGAATTAGAGAATTTCCTGAGGATGTCGGCATATCGGTGGGCTCATGCTATGCAATCTTTTCGGAAATTTTGACCATGAAGCGTGTGCCAGCGAAGTTCGTTCCAAAATTGCTGAAATTTGGCCAAAAACAACGTCGCATGGGCATCGCTTATTAATTGTTGAATGACGTGAACGATGATACAGATTTTCTTAAAAGTGTCATAACTGGTGACGAATCATCGGCATACAGTTTTGACATCTAAACAAAAGCCCAATAGTTTCAATGGAAGGGTCCAGAAAATCGCCGAACACGCAAAACACAAACTAAACATGTTATATTGGTAAAACCTTGAACATATCTTCCAGACGAGTGTACCAACATAAAAAAAATAATAATAAAAAGTCCAACGTACGTAGCCTTGGCCCTATTCTCATACATATGCATATAAATTTTATATATATGTACTTAGTCCTGCCATAAGTTCTGTTACAAGTTAAATCCGTTATAGATATGAAATTATAATACTTTTTTAATTAAGCTAGTTTTGTTTAATCATCTAAATTAAAAAAAAAAGTAATTTTCATTCCAAATTGTTACCATTTTCTTTTACAAAGCCTTCAAACGACTAGGCCATTCAGATATTGCAGCACGCACGGTTTGCATGGATATTGACGTCGCTGCGCAAACCAAATATTGTTTGAGACTCTCCAAATTTCTGTGAAGTCTTCGACAGGCCATGCTCTCCAACTCTGACCACAAACTATCTTCATTTAAGATAGTACTGCTCAACTACTTCACCACGCCTTTTTTGACATCCTTCTGGTACACTTTTGCCCCGGTCTTAACCCCTATTTAGCAGAAATAAAGAGATGTAACACTTCCCACCAAACCATTAAGGGGGCTGGATGGTGGCCACGCTGAATCCTTGGAGCAACATTTTTTGGGCCTTTAGGAGTTTCAGAAGATTTTTTCGTTTTACTCATTGAAAACTTTTTCAACAGTGAAAATGTTCTCACTTGTGAAAATAATATTTTCATGGCCATTGATTGCGTGTCACCGAAGAAGCTCCTTGCATCTGTCAAGTCCAATTTTCTTCAGAGGTTTCATTTGGAGATCATCTCTAACTAGTCTTGACATGGATCTAGTCGATACAGAAAAGATTTTCTGCTTGTACATAAGTCTGGTAAAAGTGCAAGTGAGATTTATGAATTGCTAAAGAAACTTAATCTTTCGAGCATGTTTGTTTACCACACGATCAATCGGTTTTCCCAAACGTCTGAAAAAGAAGTGATCGTCCTCGCGTTGCTCGAACCAGTGCAGCCTACAAGCCGTTCGAGAAAGAATTCGTAGGAATCCACTCAGAAAGCAGAAAATCATGTCCTGTGAAATAAATGTATCGACCAGATCCATGTCAAGACTAATTAGAGATGATCTCCACATGAAACTCTTCCGTCGCCCAACTGGTCATCTTTTGACAATGCACTTGAAGACAGATGCAAGCAGCTTCTTCGGTGGCACGCGGTCTACGGCCATGCAAATACTCTTTTCACAATTGAGATTTTCATATAAGCACTTCCCGCTTATAAGCATTGACTATGTATTCACTCAAATCCACGGTTGTAAGCGTTACCGGTGCATCTAGTTGAACGAAACGAACGATTACTTGTATTAAATTAAATAAATTTCCATTTAAAACAAGAATATATTGAGATTTCGTTTATTTACAACAAATACATGTAGATCAAATGCGCAGAAAATTATACCGAATTTTCGATCATTCTCTGTGTTCTAAATATTTATATGATGTAATTTAAAAACAGTCTTTAATTTTCTACTGAATGTTCTTTTTAGCGAGGCCTAAATAACATAGTACTGCTTAATATTATATTATCAATTTCAAGCATACATATATATTTTGTAAGGATAAGTGGTTATTGCCCCAATAAAAAAGGAGAAGAGTGCAAAACTAAATTTAAGTGCTATAAACGGGAAGATGATACATTTTTCGTTGCTTGTAAGCGGGTAATGCTTAAAAGTGGAATGCTCATATCGTGTTTCTTGTGTATATTTGAACAGGTGAAATTCTCTTACAGTTTTTTAGTGCTTATAAGCGGGAAATGTTTATAAGCGAGAAATATTGTAGTTATGCGTATATTTGAACAGGTGAAATTCTCTTACAGTTTTTTAGTGCTTATAAGCGGGAAATGTTTATAAGCGAGAAATATTGTAGTTATGCGTTTTCAACTCATACCGGCTATATCAACACAAGTAGGATAACTGGGTTGCTGCTTCGAAAATTTTCCTGGTATTCTTTTGCAGTTGCGATACAAAAAAATACAGCGCTACTATACGAGAAATCCAACCGGTCAGGAGGGAGTTCTGTCGCCACCAATTCGAACCAGAATTATAATCATTATAATCACACACCTCAGTACGTATAAAATAAACCCTTGCAAAATATATCTCAACCTTTTTTCCACAGTCCAAAATAAATTGTTAAAGCAAGTGATTTTGCCTTAGTTTCCTTTAGCTTCCATTAATGTAATACCTACTTAAGATGTGACAGTCCAATAAAAGTAACATTGGTTTAGGCGGGATTTCGTTTGTTTTCGTTTTGTGCTGATTAATTTGTTGCATTATCGTATATTGAATTGTTGAGATGCAACGGTTTGAACGATAATTTTACTTATGTCTATCCTCAACAAATTTACCTTATTGTTGTGTTATTTTGCACACCGTTACTAATTATATAAGTATTATATTATTTTTATAACATTGCAAATTTTACTATTATGTTTCCGACAACACAGTTTCCACTGGCTTTGAATTTAGCTGTATTGTCATTCCGTGATACAGAAGAGGATAAGTGGAATAAATATGTGAAGGATGTCAGAAAAAACATAAAAATGTGAAATACGCAAATAGCAATTTAGCGAATAATTGGCACTTTGTGCGGCTAATTTACGTTGTCATCGTAAACATTGCTGACAATGACAGCAACATCACAATTTTTGAATATATTCGTATAGATGTATGTATATATGCAGGAAAAATTACACTTATAAAAACGCAAGCAAAAAGTGACTGGAATTGACATTAATGAAGCAGATGACCGCTTGAGATTCATCATCACCATCACAATCCACGTCCGTATAAGCACACCTTTTCTCACAAATCCCGCACGCCATTATGGACCAACTCGACCATACACCGTCGTTTAACCCTAATGGTAAAAATAAAAACAATAGTAATAATAAAAAAGACACATCGTGAATATATCAAACTCCTACCGTTACGTGCGAGCATTTGTATTCATACGTTGAAATTTTTTTAATTTTTGTTTGTTTTGTTTGTTTCTTTAGGGTTTTAAAGGGAATACGTTTAATTTTTTCAACGCTATCATGTTCAATGGCGCTTCAACCACGCTAAAAGACTTGCCAGTGGTGAAGGTAATGCTTCCGGTTTCTTTAAGTACAGTGTTTCAGAGCAAAACGGCTGTTGGAGTGTTCAATCTAATTATTGACAGAATAATTTTTTGAATTCGTCCACCGGTTAAATGGTAAAATTATGTAAAAACAAACACCGCAACTAGTTCTTGTTTTTTTGAGACATTTCCTTGACTATCAACAAAAACAAAAATTGCCGAAACATGCATCTAACACGGTTCCTCTTCCAGAACTGTCACAAATTCTGCGTTTTTAAACTTTGTCGCAAAAATTGTTTGAATGTTAAGCAAAAGCAAAAAGTAGCATTTCCCGAAAATTACGCTCATAAATCTCAAATGAATAGGTTTCACATGAACAATAATATTTGACTTATGCCGACTCCGTACGGCAAATGGTTACTTATGAGGAGCTTTTTCATGGTACAAAAACACTTGCAGTGTTTTACCGTGAACCTACGTTCTCTCTGTGAGTTCCGAATGGTAATCACGCACCAACCCATTCGGCTACAGTGGGTTTTAATTACTAAACCTTAAATAAGAAAACCCTTGAAGTTATATATATTTTTTTGTAATGACTTATTTATTTTCATTTATTTTTGTCTGTGCTGAGAAATTACAAGCAAAACTCGAGTGCGTGACTGCAGCTTGTTAATGCTGGTCAGCGCAATAAAAGCAACTGCATAAGGTGCGCAGCTATCTTCCGAATTGATTAATCGATTTAATGGTTATAAACACTGTACTTTGCCCTCAGTTGTTCCAAACCTGTGTGACATAAAAACACATTAGCAACGTTTTCAGCACGGCGGGTAAGTACGAGTAACGGCACCAGCCGTGGTGTTGAGCTACTCCCCAGGTGCCATCGCTTCACTCAGCTTGTTGCGCATTATCTTTTTCCTGTTGTTCAACAATCCTTTTTAATTTTTTCAGCTTTTCATCTGTTCTTGTTTTTCCCCCGCTCAAGTTACTCGCAAATTATTGAGCAGTAGTCACACATATTGTTACATTTTATATTTAACCTTTTCACGGTTTTTCATGGCGACTCCTTTTCGGTGTATTTTTTTTTTTGTCTTTTTTTCATTTTGTGATTATATATGGGATCGGCGTTTTGGTATGTAGGTGAGTAGCGGTGAGGTTTGAGTAATGAAATCTGATTGGCATCACTTTGGCGTTGTGGCATGCTTCGTGGCTTTACAAATGAGTTTTTAATTAAAAATGAAGTGGGCGAAAGAATTGCAGCAATTAAAATACCTCAAAAAATGTACCAACAGGTACTCGTATTAAGGTTATTTTTATTTAACTTCAATATTCATGAGGGCCGTTTATAACTCTTTCAACGTATTTACTGTGGTAGCGCTGTTATCTAGGATGTATGTACATTAAATCGCTCAGTGCCTAGTACCCATACCAAAATTTTCCGGGATTTGAACCATCCATCCCCGATGTAGAGTTCTGTAAAGGCCCGCAGTCTAGATAGCTCAACCAATAGAAATTATGTTTAGTTTAACCAATTGGACTTTCACGCTGTAAAATTTATATCCAGCTAGGCACCATTATGCTAGCAGCATTTGTGCGGAATGGTTTATCCTTCTTCAGCACAACATCTTCAAATTTAAGATTTCCACAGAGAAACCTCCGCATTAAACATTCTTCGGCCAAGTGGACATCGCTATCTCTGTAACCTATTCTTAGTACTTAGTAGCTGGGGTGTTTGACTAAAGGTGATAAAGTTATGGGAAGTTATACATTTCCAAAGCATCGACAGTTGGAATAGTGAGAAATGGTTGTAAACTCCTTATATTCCAAACATCATAAATTGTATGCAAAGAAACAAACATACCGCTTAGAAGATATTAAGGACTTTGTCTACTTATAAATCACACACACGTCGCTGCGCAAGGAGTTGTCCTAGATGCTTTAGGAAATTATTATGTAGATCATTTGATTAATTTGGTTATATTACATGATGCCCAAAACTTAACCGTTTTCTAGGTAATTGATTTTAAATATTATTTAAAATAAAATATTTTTTTTTGTTTGCACGTCGACTTTATTTTAACTGTTAGTTTAAGGGTAGATTTTTGGTGGAACCTAATATCTAAGTATCATATATTTAATTAGCTTTTTACTATAAATTTAGCTCTTGATTATTGATGTGATTAATTAACCTAAATACGATTATAGTTTTTGAATAATATTTTATGGAAAACAAAGTTCAATATCTTTCACACAGTGCGAGTTGAAGTAAGCTAATCGACACAAAAAGCAATAAGCAACTTTAACACAATATTATAACATTTACGAATGGCACAGCTGCAAATATAATTTTCTTGTAACCCTTTCCGCGAGTATATCTGTGATGATACTCTCGCATCAACAAAATCTGTAGTCTCTGGAGCGCATTTTAGCGCATAACCACATCACCTGGTCCGACTTCATTACTCCCATCATTGTGGTGGCCGCTGCTGTTTTATTTTATTTATTTCACGCTTTTCACACTTCATCGTTTTAATGACGACGGCACCCCCTGCTCGCAGTTCTAGCAACATTCTGTTCCTCCAAATGCGTGTAAGCAGTGAGGAGAATTTAAGTTCGAATTCAACTCATTAGGATAGGGTTGGGATGTGGTTTAGTTGGTGGTGCGTGCAACTTTTTATGAAGTAACGCCGCGACCGTTTCCAAAAAATTGATGAACTTTACGATGGTTACTATCGGTTCAAGAATGCAGTTAACTGTAACCAGCACAGGCACGTGAGCGGGATAATCACAGCGACCATTACAATTTCAAAGTGACAATACGGATACAGAGAAGACCACCAGAAAATTGAAATTCATAGTAATAATTACAAAATTGGGTTTGGGGAGCTTTTCTGACGCATGGCCGCTGAAGTGAATAAAACTATGTGTATTTGTAATTTTTGAGTAGAGGGAGTTTATTATTAGAGTACAAAGGAATACAAACTACACCAGTTGCAGTTCTTCCTACTGCAGGCAATGAAAAACTTAACACACTCGGAGGTTGTCATGAGAGAGCTTCTCATGGCATAAACGGCCTAAGATAAACCCTAAGGTAACCTGCCAATTACATAAATAAGGACTTACTTAAGCATATACATATATATATATACATGGTGGCCTATCTAGCCTTTGGAATTAAATTATGAATATGAATATTTTCTTTTTTTACTGAAACCGTACCATAAAACAAGTAAAGAATTCAATACAAATGAAATCCATGACTGGCCTCAGAACAGGCCATTCTGTCAACCCAATATTCAATACATTTTTGTGAGACTCGGCACTTATCTTACCACTGGCAACGTCGATTTCATGTTTCAACTCTAACCACAGCGTACCATGTATCCTTAACAGCGCCCATTTCGGCCAATTACTCGATTTTCGATATTCGATTTTAATATTTCCCATTTTTCTTCAAGCAAAAAGCGAAATAGTTTTTAAATATCTAACTATAAACTAAATTTCCGGCACTAACAAATGTTACTATAGTTTTGAAAGTAAACAAAAACAGCGTTAAACTAAGTATTAGGTTTAAGGACATAAAATAGTAAGTTCTTTACAGAATTCGCTTAAAATTTGTATGCTATTTATGCAATAAAGCGAAGTAAATAAAGTAATTTATATACCTTATTTCAGATTGGAAAAATTCCATTAGAAACCGCCGAAATAGTGAAATGTTTTGAAAAAATCCAATGGTTCGTCAATGGAAACTACTACCAAGAATGATAGAGGCAAGGTGAAAAAATGTATTGTTTATTATTTTAAGTCTTCCTATTATTTTATAGTCGAAATAAATTTCGCAGGAATTTCGCTTAGCTAACACATGGGCTGAAAAGTGCCGGGCCTAACACATAGATGGCATAACATTCATCTCTTTTGTAGTTAATACTGATCTTTAAAAAACAGCTGTTAAAATTTCATGATATTCTATTTATTAGTTCGTGAGTTATTGTGCTAAGAGTAACCCTACTTTTGTTATTTTCAAACCAATGGATCAAAAAGGATTTCGTGTTTTAATTTTACACTGCTTCTTGATTAGAAAAAATACCGTTCACGCGAAGCAATGGCTTGAAAAGTGTTATGAGAACTCTGCTCCATCAGAAACAACAATAAATCGATGGTTTGCTGACTTCAAACGTGGTCGTAAAGATACCGATGATATACAACGCAGTGAACGTCCAAATGAGACGATAACACTAGAAAACATCAAAAAAATGCACAAAATTAATTTGAATAATCGAAAAGTGAAGTTGCGTGAGTTAGCTGACATAGCTAAAGATATATATGTACATATGACATAACTAAAGATATCAAAAGAACGTGTTGGCTTTATATTGCAAGAGCATTCCGCGTATGCTCACTGTTGACGAAAAACAAGTGAATCACAAGTCAATTCAACCAATGGCAAAACTACATGAATTGAACTTCATATTGCTCCCATATCCACCGTGTTCGCCAGATTTGGCCCCTAGCGACTACTAGCTATTCGCAGACGTAAAAAAAATGCTCACTGAAACTGAGGCCTATTTTGAGGCAAAACATAAGTCGTTCTACAAAAGTGGTATTAAAATGTTAGAGCAGCTCTTGAATGATTGCGTTGTTCTTGATGGAAATTGCGTTGATGAATAAAGCTAATATTGAACAAAAAAACGTGTTTTCTTTGTTAGGCCCGAGACTTTTCAGCCTATGTGTTATGTGACCGAGATATGAAAAAACTGTTACTATCCAATAATTTTAAACAATGGATAACCTTTCTTAAAATTCTTGATATGGAGGTATGAGACGAAATTTAATTTTATGGAGTGATGGATCGACCTTTGTAGGTGGTTAAATCATTTACTCAAGATAGGTTAAATAAATACTGTAAGGTATACTTAAACATTTTAATAAAAGCCCGGTTTCACTTTTATTAAAATGTTTAAGTATACGATTGGGTGGTCAGAACAAGATCCTTACATAATATAGAGTTTGTGAAATGATTTAAACAAAAAATTAAGAAATTCCGCCACACATTGACTGAACATTAAACAAGCTGTTATTCTGTTAAGAGACGTGTGTAGGTTCGAAACTCCGTGAAACACCAAAAAGAAGAAAAAGTTTTTTCAAATAGCTGCTTATAAAAATATTTCTCATTCGGAGTCAGCTTAAAACTATATATATAATAGGACTATGAATAAGTTCGTGCGGTTTTTTTTCGAAATTTGAAACTTTATTGACGTAAAATGGTTACAAATTTAATATTCAAAATATTGTCCATCGCTTACTACTACTTTTTCCCATCTTTCTGGCAATTCACGGATTCCCTTTGTGAAAAATTCGGTCGGTTTTGCCGCAATCCACGAATCGATCCATTTTTTGACTTCATCGTAATTACGGAAGTGCTGGTCAGCCAGGTCATGTTGCATCGATCGGAAGAGATAGTAATCGGATGGCGCAAGGTCTGGACTATACGGCGGGTGGGGTAGGACATCCCATTTGAGCGTTTCTAAGTATGTTTTGACCACTTGTGCAACTTGTGGCCGAGCATTGTCATGTTGCAAAATAACTTTGTCGTGTCTATCGGCGTATTGCGGCCGTTTTTCTCGCAGTGCTCGGCTCAAACGCATCAATTGTCGTCGGTAGACATCCCCCGTAATCGTTTCATTCGTTTTCAGTAGCTCATAATACACAACACCCAGCTGGTCCCACCAGATACACAGCATAACCTTCAGGCCATGAATATTCTGCGCCGACGTCGATGTTGAAGCATGGCCAGGGTATCCATACGTTGCCCGACGTTTTGGATTGTCGTAATGGACCCACTTTTCATCGCCAGTCACAATTCGATGCAAAAAACCCTTTCTTTTGTGCCGTTGAAGCAGTTGTTCGCATGCCATAAAACGGCGTTCAACGTCTCTTGGCTTCAATTCATACGGCACCCAATGGCCTACCTTTCGGATCATTCCCATGGCTTTTAAACGTTTGGAAATGGTTGATTGATCAACTCCCAAAGTTTTTGCAACCTCTTCTTGCGTTTGAGCCGGATCTTGATCGAGCAATTCCTCCAATTCGGTATCCGTGAACTTTGGCGGCGCACCCTCGCGTTCTTCGTCTTCCAAGCCAAAATCACCACTTTTAAAGCGTGCAAACCACTTCTGGCACGTTCGCTCAGATAGAGCATGCTCACCATAAACTTCCACCAAGATACGATGACTTTCGGCTGCTTTTTTCTTCATATTAAAATAATGAAGAAGAATTCCCCGCAAAAACACATTATTTGGCACGAAATTCGACATTTTCAAGTGTGGTAAAAATATTGTTGTTTACGCTTCAAATAAAAAACTTATACTGACGTTTGTGCCTTACGACAGTAGCTCTCCAATGAATGTTTGGAAATGTGGATCGATGGAATAATAATCAAGTTACGCCATCTGTTGTAAAACCGTAACGAACTTATTCATAGTCCTATTATATATACACAATATATACACAATTTTGGGGTGTTAAGCCCGATTAAGCGATTATATATATATATACAATACAATATATATATATACTAGAATTTTCTATTCAGTAATAATAATATTTCTCTTCCGAATTCCTTCTACAAGAAATCACATAATTACAGGATAATAAATAGTTCTAGAATAATAAATGTAAAATAAACCAATGGCATAGAGAGTAGCAGAATAGACAAAATCTTACTTACGAGTATCGCGAATTTTGTGTTTTTTCAAAAATTATTTATTTATTCATTAATTTCTATTTTGTCCCCTTCAAAGTAGTCCCATGAGATATACACAGGTGCATAGCCAACGTTTTTTCGAATATTCGAAGCACTTTAAAAAATCATTTATCTTGTTCAGCTCCTCCTTCGATGCCGTCTTTATCTCGTCAATCGTAGAGTAGCGTCGTCCTTTCATGGGCCTCTTCAGTTTCGAGAACAAGAAAAAGTCCCAGAGGGCCAGATCTGGGGAATACGGTGGTTGTGGCACCATTAGCGAGTTGTTTTTGGCCAAAAAGTGGCGCACAAGCAACGATGTGTGAGCAGGGCGTTATCGTGATGCAAGAGCCAATTTTTGTTCTTCCACAAATCCGGGCGTTTCTGAAGGATTGCTTCGCGCAAATTGCGCATAACTTACAGGTAATATTACTTATTGACCGTTTGGACCCTGTGGCAAGAACACATGATGCACAAGGCCCTTGCAATTGAAGGAAACGGTAAGCAAAACTTTTACATTCGACCGAACTTGGCGCGCTTCTTTCGGTCTTGGTTCGTGTGGCAGCTTCCATTGAGATGATTGAGCTTTGGTTTCCACGTCATAACCATAAACCCACTATTCGTTACCAGTTATGACCCTCTGGAGCAAATTTGGGTCGTCGCAGGACAGAGTCTATCATCTCATTAGCAATGTTCATGCGATGCTTCTTTTGGTCGAGCAGTTTTGGTACGAATTTTTCGGCGATACGTCTCATGCCCAAATCATTGAAAAAATCGAGTGGTACGAGCAAATCGATATGTCTAGGTCCTCAGCAACTTCACTAGCGGTGATTCGACGATTGGCCAATACCATTTTCTTCTCTTCATCAGTTTTTTCGTCTGCCCGGTTTTCGTCGTTCACATCTTCCTTGCCTTCTGAGAACATTTTGTACCACCGATAAACGTTGCTTTGGTCCAAAGAAGCTTCTCTGTATGACACAGTCAACATTCGGAATGCATCCGCGAACTTAATTTCGGTTTTCACACAAAATTTGATACAGATTTGACCCATCTTTTTGAATAGGTAAAAATCGAAGACGAGCCGAAACACGTGCAAGCAAAGCAGCTGTCAACAATTAACTGAACATTCAAAATGGCCGAACTCATCGGCATGAGTGAGAGACATGAGTACCAACATATCGCCACACAAAAATCGAAATTCGAATATACGTAACCTGCGAAAATTCAAAATTCGCGATACTTTTTGAGCACACCTCGTATCTAAAATTAAGTAGCATTCAGTGTACTCAGTTTAAATTGTAGGGCCTTATTTTAGCATGGTGACTTTCACAGATAAGAATTATATTCCCTTTATTCGGATATTGAAATAGTTTCCGTTGCTAGATCTTTAGTTTTCTATTCATTTCTAGAGGGAATTTCAAATTGTGAAATTGTGTTTCAGCGAGTACCGTGATTCCTCTTCACATTTTTGACTATTTTCTCATCAATCTGCTCTAAAAACTTTGATTCTCCCCCGAACCCCTATGAGTTCATCTATGAGCATCCACTGATTTTAATCTGTCTGCCAGGAGACCAGGTCCTCCCCGAAAGCAAGACTACGCTCGTGTATACCTAATAATGAAACTAGAATGTTCATACACAATCGTTTCAACACTCTCTTGGCTAAGAAAATTGTTTCCGAAGGGACGAATATGCAAGAATGAGGACTGATAATACCCAATCGTTTATTAATTTATATATTTCCTAATTTATTTGAAAGAATGATTATTTGGGAATTGATCATTCTACATATCAGTTCCCCTATTAGCCGCGTTATAGGTTCTGCCTGACATCACAATATATGTACATATATGTATATTTGGGAAAATCAAAAACTAACTTTATTCATAAGAGTGGTTGTATCGCTACCGATAGGCAGAAGTCCCTACTATTGGCATAAGTTTTTGAATATCGTTTAACTGAAATGACTACAAACCATTATTTTGGTTTAAACAGTTAATTTTGTAAATGGGAACAGTGAAAGTCTTTGGGCGAATCTAAATACGTTACAGCGAAGAGAGTCGAAATCGTGAAACCCAAATCGTTTGTGTAGTTCCATCAGCAAGTGCGGTTTTAAGCGGGCGTCTGCCTTGAAGCAAGCGAAATTTAATACATGTATATAACGGGTGATTTTTTAGCTATTATCTTTTTAAACAGCTGGTTTAAACAGCTGTCGCACGTTTCGTGTTTTGTTTCACTGTCAAACATCTTCAGTTTGGTCTATAATTTAACAATGAATCGTCTTACAAACGAACAACGCTTGCAAATCATTGAATTTTATTATAAAAGTTCTGTTCTGTTAAGAAAGTATAAGATCCACTTTTTTGTCGACAAATTGTGTTCAGCGACGAAGCTCATTTTTGGATCGATGGGTACGTAAATAAGCAGAATTTTCGATTTTGGAGTGAAGATCAGCCAGAAGAATTGCAAGAGCTACCAATGTATCCAGAAAAGGTCACAGTTTGGTGCGGTTTATGGGCTGGAGGTATCATTGGACCGTACTTCTTCAAAGATGCTGCGAATCGTAATGTAACTGTGAATGGTGAGCGCAACCATGAAATGATATCCAACTTTTTTTCCCCAAAATGCAAGAGCTTGACTTGCATGAAATGTGGTTTCAGCAAGACGGTGCCACATGCCACACAGGACGCGTAAGAATGGACTTGTTGAGAGGCGAGTTCGGTGAACATTTTATTTCACGTTCGGGACCTGTCAATTGGCCACCCAGATAGTGCGATATAAAGCCTTTAGATTATTTATTGTGGGGCTATGTTAAAGCTCATGTCTATTCAGACAAGCCTGCTTCAATTAACGCATTTTAAGACAACATTAAAGCATTTATATCTGAGATGCCGGCCGAAACATTGGAAAGAGTATGCCAAAATTGGACTAAGGGGATGGACCATTTGAAGCGCAGTCGCGGTCAACATTTGCATGAAATAATCTTCAAACATTAAATTATATGGACTGTACTATCGATTTAAATAAACAGTTCATGCATTTTTCTGAATTTTACGTATGTTTTTTTGAAAAACTTTTCTATAGCTCTTAAAAAATCACGTGATCGTATATTTAGGAATCACATCTCGCTGAGCTTGCTCGTGAACTGAAAGTTGTTTTGTAGCCAGATTAGGCGAAGAAAAAATCAACGACCAGAATATCTTCTAAAGTAAGAAGTTTTCTGGTAGCTTATAAGTTTTAATACGCATCCACTCCTGGCAAAAAACATCGATTTGAGTCAACAACAATCCAATTAAATTTAAGCAATAAAAAACGGAAAAGTAAGAAAAATCTGTACATTTATAGAAAACAAATAAAAACACATTGAAAAATAAATACAAAAAAAAAAATAAAATATTTATTTTGTTTCATATTAATTTCATCGCACAAAATGAATTTTTAGGAAATTAACACAATTTTTTTTTTTTTTTTTTTCTCTTATTTTAGTTTGCATAAGCAGAAAGAATTTAAAAAAGGGAACGCTTAAGGTAAATGCAAAGGTTAAATATTGTCGGTTGGTGGTTGCATCTGCAGAAATAACAAGCATTGATAACAAGCATTTGTCTCAATACTACAACTTCGACACAACCAACAAGTGGAACTCACGGTCTCGGTCTAACGTTTACTATCTGACGTAATTGAGTGATTGATTTTATTTTAACAAGATTACAGTTTTTAAAGTGTCAGTAATACTTGGCAATGAACAACAGAAGATGCCAACCAGCGCGAAAACTCACTACCATGAACGCGGACAAAACAAAAACTGCAAAAACGAAAAGATCTCTTTTGAACACAGCACTCACATACACATAAAGCTTTAAGGCTAGGTAACCCAACTCCCCACACGCGCCTACCAAAATTTGACATGAAAACGGACGAAACCGAAAGACGACTTATGGTGAGTGGACGTGCATTTAGCATTTTGCGTTGTATTTGTATTTTTAGTGTTAGTTTAGTGTATTATAAACGATCTAGATAGTGACTCTTATTAATTTGTGTGGAAATGGCGTATGTTCCTGGCCATTTGTGGCACTTTTGTCTAAGTGTAACGAATTTTTCAATTAAACCTATGTAAACATTCATCCTTCAGATTTTAGTTTTCGCACCATGGTTGGCAAAAATAACAAGAAACATACAAAGCGCAATGAAACTGTTTTCTCTACTTATATGCGCACCGACAGCTGAGCTTATTGTTGACTATCGCTCCGTCTGAAATCATTTTCAACTTGCAGCTATAAAATTGACTTCAAGCCATATTTTGAATTTTGATCGTGTTTACCCTTGATATGACAATTTATATTCCATCATCCGCTATATTATTATTATTATTGTTAGGCTACTGCGCACTGCGACCAAAAGAGATATATGTATTGTGCAAAGCTTGTTGAGGTACCCTATATTTTAAGGTTTTTTTTAATTTTAGCACATTCTGTAATTTTGTTTAAAGGATATCTCAGGCTACATTTGCCTGTTAAGTAACAAGATAAAAGTCTTAAATTCACTCGGCTGGGCGAAAGTAGCTTATCAGAAATTTCTCTGTCCGGCGTTTGGAATTGTTTCGCTTGTCGCTGACCGATTGAATTCCGTCGGTGTTCAATGAATTTTTTCTTTTCTAAATTTCTAAGAAATTCGTTAATGTTAAAAAAACGACCAATTAGAGGCATATTTGACTCTCTTTTAACTATATGGTCAGCCATTTCATTTACCTCTTGTCCAGAAACTCAACCTAATAACACTGTGTTGAAGTTACCTATGTAAATGTTAAGAAGGTTCAGACAGTAATATACCATTTTTGAGGTGATTACTTCTGATAGAAGTGATTTCAAAGCTATAAAAATACTCAACAATTCGCAGATTAGGCCTACACCGCGCTTACACATATCGTATAAGAGGTACATAAGCGTTTAGATATAATAAAATTATATGAAAAATTCACATTTGTTTGTTAACAGTAATAGTAGCCCCGCCAGTGTCGGGTATATCACCTGTCATCTTCGTCTAGCTCATCTAGTGGTAGGCCCAGGAAACATGCTGTTTCGACGGGATGGGTCCAGAGGGAGAGGGGTGTTAGATGAGTCGGTTTTAGGGGGCATGTGAAAAGGTGGTTAGTGTCGTGCGGGGTGCCTTCACTTGCCGAACATATATTTGGTATGTCGGGGTAGATTCTGGATAGGTAGGAGTTTAACCTGCTACAATATCCAGAACGTAGTTGTGCTAGTGTTACACGTGTCTCACGAGGAAGCTGAAGCTCTTCATCTGCTGTAGGTGGTGGTTGGACTCCGATTACGGCATTCACAGGACGGGAGCTTAAGAAGGTGGTGACGGTCTCCCGGTGAATGTCGTTTATTGACTGTCTAAATACTGTCAGGTCCAGCAGATTGTGGTCCGTTTTGTAACATCCCGTTTAGTAACATTAAAAATAGGCCAGTCTCATCAGTATCGAAAATGTCTCGGGCATCATAGTTTCCAGAAACTTTTTTAAACACGACTCCATTCCTTTTTTTGAAATTTGTAAGCCACCCTTCACTTGCCGCAAAGTTTTGTATGTTTAGAGTAGACGCGACCTCTTTTCATTATTCCTTTAACAAAGTTCCACTAATAGATACTTTTTGTCCTCCACACTGTCTAAGCCAAATGACCAGGCGAGGAAATGCACCTTTAGTTGTTCTTTTCCGTGCTCCAGCAGTTTGAGCAGCAGTAACTTTCTCCTTGTTCTTTATCGCTTTTCTTCTCACCACCTTCTACTTTTTCAATTAATTTTTTCTTTTCAGCAATCGTCAAGTATTTATATTTTTAGGACTCATATTTAACACAAATTTTTAATCTGTATACCAACAAAGCGATACGTGCGGAAACAAGCGTCAAAATGTGCCTATGTTTTATGCGTAACACGCAATCACGCACAGTAAAGGTATTTTCGGTGGAGTCCCAAGTTTCAAAGCTCTTACTAACACACCAAGAAGCTTTGCAAATTTGAATTGTCCAGTGTTTGACCACATGAGTACGATCTCGACATGAAACCCTTCCGGCGCTAAACTGGTAATTTTTTGACAACGCTCTTGAAGAAAATTAAAGTCGTCAGATGCAAGCAGCTTCTTCGGTGGCACGCGGTCAACAGCCATGAAAATATTATTTTCTCAGGTGAAGGAATGGAGTCGTGTTTACAAAAGTTTCTGGAAACTATGATGCCCGAGACATTTTCGATACTGATGAGACTGGCCTATTTTTAATGTTACTAAACGGGATGTTACAAAACGGACCACAATCTGCTGGACCTGACAGTATTTAGACAGTCAATAAACGACATTCACCGGGAGACCGTCACCACCTTCTTAAGCTCCCGTCCTGTGAATGCCGTAATCGGAGTCCAACCACCACCTACAGCAGATGAAGAGCTTCAGCTTCCTCGTGAGACACGTGTAACACTAGCACAACTACGTTCTGGATATTGTAGCAGGTTAAACTCCTACCTATCCAGAATCTACCCCGACATACCAAATATATGTTCGGCAAGTGAAGGCACCCCGCACGACACTAACCACCTTTTCACATGCCCCCTAAAACCGACTCATCTAACACCCCTCTCCCTCTGGACCCATCCCGTCGAAACAGCATGTTTCCTGGGCCTACCACTAGATGAGCTAGACGAAGATGACAGGTGATATACCCGACACTGGCGGGGCTACTATTACTGTTAACAAACAAATGTGAATTTTTCATATAATTTTATTATATCTAAACGCTTATGTACCTCTTATACGATATGTGTAAGCGCGGTGTAGGCCTAATCTGCGAATTGTTGAGTATTGAAAATAGAAATTGGTGATTATGGAAATTTTATTTTTTCAGAATGTCCCGGTGGTAGCCTCAAAATCCTCTATACTTATTTCTTCATTTGTTGAGAAGTTATTAACCTTTGATAGTAGCAATGAAAGCAGGTTCTCTTTTATTTCTTCATCATCTAATAATTTCAAAATGTATATAACAGTTTCGTAGCTACAATGCTGGCAAATTCGTGACCATTTTCATTCAGCTTTTCGGCATCCTCATGCTTTACCACACTCACTTTAAAATCTTCGCAAGTGTAGCAGGCTTAGTGCACTGTATCGACATAAATGTCGGAATTGTTTTTGAACAGCGCCAAGATTCAGATAGCCACGCAGTATTGCCATAAATTCTGTAACAAATTTTACAATGCATATGGCGAGAACAAATTGTCAAAAAAAAGTTCAGTTATTTCTTCTTTTGTTTGTATACTTTGTCTACTCATAAATTATACTCAGTTTCGTGGCAAAACAGCAAAAGAAGTGGGCGTCCTCGCGTGGCTCGAACCAGGGCAGCTATAAAAGCCGTTCGAGAAAGAAATCTTAGAAACCCCCTTAGAAAGCAGAAAATCATGGCCAGTAAAATGAATGTCCCTACCAGATCCATGTCAAGACTAATTAGAGATGATCTCTGCATGCAACCCTTCCGTCGCTCAACTGGTCATCTTTTGACAATGCGCTTGAAGAAAATTGGAGTCATCAAATGGAAGCAGCTTCTTCGGTGGCACGCGGTCAACGGCCTTGAAAATCTTCTTTCAGCGGGATTCCGCTCCAGCCCTTAGGGGAAAAACAACCTAGCAGTGGGTGAAAAATAATATTCGTGGGTTCATGGCTGCAGAAGATTGGTCGTCCGGAAGTCCAGATCTGAATCCGTTGGATTACAGTTTGTGGTGAGAATTGGAGAACATTGCCTGTCGAAAGCCCCACGGAAATTTTGTGACAATTTCGAATGAAAAGCAAACTTTTTTTGTATATTAATATTGACATGATTAAATAAAACTAACTTCATTAAAAAAAGTATTATAAGTTCATATATACAACGGACTTAACTTGTAACAAAGCTTATGGCAAGGACAGTATAATTACACTGTGGAACAAATTCAGGTTAGCAAAAATTAGGTCCATTCTGAGAGTGGCGGGTGAAAATAGAGGCGAAATTAAAAGACCCGTATCGCGCCGTTTTTTTATGTTAGTTCGAACTTTTTTTTAATCGGCCTTCGAAGTTCGAAATCGGAGCAAAATTGTTTATATGGTTTTTTGACTATAACTCGTCGACTAATTGATATTTTTTCAATCTGTAAAAGCCAAATTAATGCTAGATGTGTAGCAATTACAATTTTTGAAAAAATTGATTTCGAAAATTTTTGTGGTACTTATGAAACAATATACTGAAAATCGGCATTTGACTGCAAACTTCGAAGGCCGATTAAAAAAAAATTCGAACTAACATAAAAAAACGGCGCGATACGGGTCTTCTAATTTCGCCTCTGTTTCCACCCGCCACTCTCAGAATGGACCTAATTTTTGCTAACCTGAATTTGTTCCACAGTGTTATCCGAGTCAAGTTTGAGCTTACGACTCTCATCGGATGTTCTGAATTGCGTTCTTCATTGAAGGAAGATAAGTTAAATTAAATTAATTTTTGCAACTTATTTTGTAAATAATTTGTACCGTAGTGCACCTGTTGATTGTTTTTTTTTTTGCTTAAAAAAAAATACATTTAAGGTGTTCTATGCTTAAGTAAAACAAGAATGCCTACATATGTCTTCAGCTATAGTAGTGACAGAATCAAAAAGGATGGATTCTTGCACAGCAGTTGTAACGACTAAAAATCTACATCATTTTTAACTTTAGCAATGCTGTGCATGTTTCTTCCAACTCATTTTCAGAAGATCGATGACAGCTTTTTTATTATTTTCGTTACCATGTAATTTTTCTTGTGGATTAGTATTTATACCTCTCGACCTTCGACCTTCTCAAACGCTACCTTCATTTAGTATTAAAGATGTTCAGATTATCAAAATAACCATCAAAAATAATGCTCACATTCGAACCAAAATGATCTTTGACATATATGAAATATTTTCCGCAAATAACTTTAGAGATACGATACGATCCCACACAACAGTGTGCACTTACCATCAATAACAAATTTCTTTTCTCCAAAATTTAGCGTTGTATCCAGAGGATTTAGAAGCATTAAATAAAGTGGACTTTGTACCTTTGTGCATAACATTTTTAGAAAATTATGCTATGCTAGCATTGAAGGTGCTAGTTCATACTCAAACTATTTTTTCCTCTTATTAATTGATTCCTTAGACACAAACATTCATTGGAACATAAGGAAAGGATCTAAAGCAACCGAAGATTTATGTACTACAATAGAACTCGAAGCTGCTGATGGAAAAAGTCTCTTACTTTTTTTTTTAAATCATTTCATGAAAATCATAATTGATAATTTCAGAAATCACGCGTCTCCAATTTTTTCAGAGCGAACACAGTTAATATTAAAGTTAGAATGATATCTTTACCTGTACTGTACATATCAGTTCAAGTATCGCAGAATTCGTGAGTTCCTGTGATCAACATGTTGTTTAGAGGTATGCATAAAAATATCACAGAACAATTCCATTTGCATATAAACATCTTGTAAACGTATCATTCCCTACGTCCAAAAAGCAAGAGTATTCGCATCTATGCCACCTCTATGGGATAATCGTTCAAATATTTTCATCATTTTCATAAAGGTTTGTTAAGCTCTTGTATCAGACATTTTTCCATTCCAAAGATTATCTGTTCGTCTGATAGTAAATCTACCACCAAATGTTATAAGAGTGAAATTCACTATAAGGCATTTGCTTATGCAATTCTCACATATCTTTAAGATATAAATTAGCTAATAGAAAAAACAGCCACATACATAAATAAAAAATAGTTTAAAAAAACTAAAAAACACGCTTTTATTGCTAATCGAACTAAAAAGTAGAAAATAAATTTTAATGACAAAGAGACCTATAATGAAGTAATAGCAAATCGAACGATCAGTCATAGTCAACTACCTCAGAACAGAATTATAACAAAAATTAAGATACAAATAGAGTAATTCAAATTAGAGTTAAAAGCGTGGGATGCATTTTGCTTCACTTTCATAACCTTCTGTACATAGGTAGTTGCCAATAGAATGATTGTTATATTTACTATATCAAGCATCCCACGCTTTTAACTCTAATTTGAATATTACTCTATTTGTATCTTAATTTTTGTTATAATTCTGTTCTGAGGTAGTTGACTATGACTGATCGTTCGATTTGCTATTACTTCATTATAGGTCTCTTTGTCATTAAAATTTATTTTCTACTTTTTAGTTCGATTAGCAATAAAAGCGTGTTTTTTAGTTTTTTTAAACTATTTTTTATTTTGTACTTTTTAGTTCGATTAGCAAAAGAGCGTGTTTTTTAGTTTCTTTAAACTATTTTTTGCTTATTATGAATGAAAATTATTGTTATCATTGCAGTCAGTGAATAAATGATTCGATATATTCGTGTTATATTTAATTCCTTTCTTATCGACTGTGAGTCTAAAGCTATGCAGTTATCGGCCGTGATAAAGAAGTAATCGGGATGAAGAACTTATTTCGTGGAGGGAGCCTGAGAAACTGATTTACAAGAATAAAAAAAGATTTTTCATTTTACAACCAAATTCACCTTACTTTTTGCCCACAGGTAAAAAAAGAAAATATTAATCCTGGCAGTCCTAATAATGATAATGGAAAACTTTTATCAAATTATTGCATTGTCATCGGTCCTTGATAGGTGTGCAAAATTTCAAGTCGATCAGATTTTTAGAACCCAGTGAAAATTAAGCTCAAAGATTCCGTTACATGCATACATACATACATACATACATACAACCCGACCTAATAAAAGTGTGTTAAAAAAAGATTTTTCATTTTACAACCAAATTCACCTTACTTTTTGCCCACAGGTAAAAAAAGAAAATATTAATCCTGGCAATCCTAATAAGGATAATGGAAAACTTTTATCAAATTATTGCATTGTCATGGGTCCTTGATACGTGTGCAAAATTTCAAGTCGATCAGATTTTTAGAAGCCAGTGAAAATTAAGCTCAAAGATTCCGTTACATGCATACATACATACATACATACATACATACACACACACATAGATACATACATACATACTAACATACATACAACCCGACCTAATAAAAGTGTGTTAAAGAGATTTTTCATTTTACAACCAAATTCACCTTACTTTTTGCCCACAGGTAAAAAAGGAAAATATTAATCCTGGCAATCCTAATAAGGATAATGGAAAACTTTTATCAAATTATTGCATTGTCATCGGTCCTTGATAGGTGTGCAAAATTTCAAGTCGATCAGATTTTTAGAAGCCAGTGAAAATTAAGCTCAAAGATTCCGTTACATGCATACATACATACATACATACATACATACAACCCCACCTAATAAAAGTGTGTTAAAAAGGAAGCTTTCTTTGTACAGTATCTAGGTCTAACAACCAATTTCCGGAACATTCAACCTCAATAAAACTATTCAATAATGTGTTTTTTTTTAACTAAATTTTTTTGGCGGCGACAACTGCGGATGAATGTGCTGGTGCGTTATCGTGGTGAAACAGCACCTTCTTTTTCGCGAAATGCGGCCGTGTCTCCTTCATTTTTTTGTGAAAGCGGTCCAATAACTCACTGTAGTATTGTCCAGTGATCGTTCTTCCTTTTTCTAAAAATCCATGAGGATGACGCCGTTTGCTATAACCTTTCCGGCCGATGGGACTGTCTTCGCTTTCTTTGGAGCAGATTCACCGGGAGAAATTCATTGCTTTGATTGCTGTTTAGTTTCTAGAATGATGAATCCACCGTTGATGAAGGTGACAACTCAACGTAAAAATTACTTCAGATTTTGCTTAAATTGCTTCAAACACTGCTTCGAAGTTGACAGCCGCATCCGCTTGTTGTTGCTTTTGAGCAATCGCGGCACTCGTCGGACCGACAAATTTTTCATCGCCAACTTATCATGTAAAATAATATATTAATTGCCATTCTGTTACTTCGCGTTCGTCGGTCAGCGAGAATCATGTCGTAGACAGCATCCAACTTTGCTTTTATCTCCTCCCTTTTTTCCTATCTAAAAACAATACTGCTCTTTTTCCATCTTAGCGAAAATCACGAAACACGTCTTATTCGAATAGCTTTCAATCAGTCTGAAATTTGTTTTGTCGTCGTTTGATAGATGGCAGCACACGATGCTAACACCAACTTCCCTCAAGGGTGTCCTCTGTCACTGGTACTTATTAAACCACCCTCGTATGTATGCAAGTCAAAACAATCAATAGACGTATATTTGTCTATGGAAAATAAGCCACCACCTGGATCTTCTAATCAAGCAAACCTTCGATAAGAATTCGTCGATTAGGCCCACGGGGTACACCACACAAAATAACGCGCGGAAGGCTCGTCTTATTAATGGTGTAGAAAGTAGTCTAATGAAATTTTTTTAGCAGCATAAGAACTATTGATATCGATAATTATGGTTTGACAGTTGAGAATGGCAAACTATGTGGACATTTCCGTTCAGTAAGGTCTAGCAAGACATCATGAATTGTTTAACGCCAGAACAATGCCTCCAAATTGTGGAAATTTACTTTGACGGTATTATTGGCCTGTATTTCTTTCGAAAAGAATGAACAACGAATGTTATCGAGCCATGCTGACTGAATTTTCGTTTCCAAAAATTAATCAGCCAAACTTCGACGACATTTGATTGCAACAACGGATCGGATGGACAATGTAACTCGTAGCTGTGGCGTACTTATGTAGAATATTAAAAAAAAAATGAAATTATCTACCAGATAATAATAAAGTAATATTGGAGGTTGAATTAGTTTTAAAGGTTTTTTTCGAAGATTTGGGGCTTTATTGTGAAAAAACGGTACAAAATATTTTATTCGAAGTATTGGCCATCGCTAGCTACAACTTTCGCCCATCTTTCGGGCAATTTCCGAATGCCGTTTCTCCAAAATTCTGGCCGCTGCTTGGCTATCCATGACTCAACCCATATTTTGGTAGCCTCGTACGAGGAGAACCGCTGGTCCGCCAAATCGAGACTCATATGCCGGAACAAATGATAATCGGAGGGAGCTATGTCTGGACTATACGGCGGGTGGGGTAACACTTCCCAGCCAAGCGTTCCAAGGTATTTTTTGACAGGTTGAGCAACATGCGGCCCAGCGTTGTCATGTTGCAAAATAACCTTGTCGTGCCTTTTTACCGTTTCCGGCCGTTTTTCTTTCAATGCCCGGCTTAAACGCATCAATTGCAGTCGGTGACGATCCCCCGTGATTGTTTCGCCCGGTTGGAGCAGCTCAAAATATACGACGCCGACCTGATCCCACCAAATGCAGAGCATGATTTTCTTGCCGTGAATATTCTGCTTGGCCGTCGACGTTGATGCGTGGCCGGACAAACCCCATGATTTTTTGCGTTTTGGGTTATCGTAGTGGATCCATTTTTCGTCGCCAGTCACCACCCGATGCAAAAAACCCTTCCGATTTTGTCGCTCGATCAGCAATTCGCACGTAAAAAGTCGCCGTTCGACGTCGCGCAGCTTCAACTCGTACGGGACCCAACGTCCTTGCTTTTGGATCATTCCCATCGCTTTTAGACGCTTGCAAACGGTTGATTTATCAACGCCCAATGATTCAGCAAGCTCTTCTTGGGTTTGGCACGAGTCCTCGTTTACCAATTCCCCCAATTCCGCGTCCTCGAACTTTTTGGGCTGGCCAAGACGCTCCTTGTCTTCGGTGTGAAAATCACCACTTTTGAATCGTCGAAACCAGTACTCACATGTTGAAATCGACGGAGTATGGTCTGGGTAGGCCTCCTGCAGCAATTCACGGGCTTGGGCTGTATTTTTTTTTCAAATTGAAGCAGAAAAGCAAAGCTTCCCGGAAATTGCGTTTCGACGGCACGAAAGTTGACATACTCGGAGCACGAAAACACTGCGTTGTTTATACTTCAGCGAAATGACAGATACTGATAAACAAAGCCTAGGGATGAGGCTTTGTCATGAATATATATTCAGTATTGCCATCGCGATAAAGGGATAAATAGCGCCATCTGTGTGTCACCTTTAAAACTAATTCAAATTTGTCTCTTTTGTATTATCGTTTTAAGTACTCAAGCTCTTAAAAAAACCGATACGTGCATAAAAATGCTTCGAAGTTCTAGAAGTTTCTCAAGCTACATACTACATACAGTCACTCACACCTTATTTGATACAGGAACGCTTTTTTTGTACAATATTCTATATATAATATTTTGCGAAAATGGAAAAACATTTCACTTCCCAACATAAAATACCAGCAAGTAATCACTCACGCCGTAGCTTAAATGATACAGTTCTCAACAATTAGCCATTAATGAATCGACTGTTTCGCGAATTTTACCTGGAGACGTGCTCATGGTGCACAATTGTATAATGTCATTTTCGACATATAGTCCTTAAGAACCGTTTTGAATAAAAATAGTAAACCTTGAACGAATTTAATGTTTAACGGGTTATATTATAAAACAACATCTAGGCGCAACTTTTGAACGACCCTTTTCACACCTTATTTGATACAGATACCATGTTTTGTAAGTTGTTCGATACTTTAAAATATTTTGCGAAATTGTAATTCCCGCTTGAATTCTACGTAGCATGGAGTCAACCAATTTTTTTGTGTATTCTGGACTATTTGGTTCCATTCTTCAAGTATTTCACTTTTAGGATAAGATTTGTCATGGATGTCATATTTTCTTATAAATGTCTTCAAAATCGACAACAAATCCAGTGATTGTACAGGAGTTTCAACAATATGGGGACCGTCACGCGCAAACTGCAATCTTTTACTGATATTTTACACTTACGAAAAGTTTATTACGTGGCTACCCTGTCATTTAAATTTGCTTTCACTCTTTCTTTGTGAAATTTTATTTGGAGTCTGTCATCCCTTATTTACCACACGATTTTCATGCATTAGGCGTTCAATAATGTGCTAAACTGTTGACGAACTGAAATGTACAATTTCAGCTATTTTACGATACGACATTCCTTTTTTTGAAAAGGTCCTAAACTAGCTCAAGCCCTTCTTTCGAAGTAATGGACCGTTCCCATGGTTAAAAGATCAGGCATACATAAAATTGAATATTGCTTTATGCCAAACTCACTCTACATAACTCGCATACTAAAAATACAATTTCATTCGCTGAAACTTGCGCCAGGAATAGCGGTATTTCTAGCTCTGTATATTTTTTGTTTTTTTTTTTGTATTACAATGAAATGAGTGGACACTTTTTTGTATTTTTTACTGATAAATGAAATAAATCAAAACAAATAAGACTTGGTTTTTCTATTTTCGCAAAATATTGTGAAATATGGAACACTTTACAGAATGATCGTATCTGTATCAACTAAGGTGTAAGTGACTGTATATAGAAAACTCTAAGTATTAATAGGTAAAAATTTTCGCTAAAAGCGCTACAAGAAAGCTCTAAAGACTTTTTGTTATCAAAAACTAATGCGTTTTGGAGGAATACATTACTAAATTTTGAATTTATTTTTGCCTATAACATTTAAACCAAATAGAATAGGTACAAAGAAAATTTTAGAAAAACGTTGTAGGTAACATTATTATCTACAAGAAAGCGCTCATGTTCCTTACATTTGACTAGATGAATTCAAAAAACTAATCAGCTTTTGTTGTCAAGATGACGGCCGCGGTACACTCCGGACCACGAAAACTGGAATTTAAGTTCATGGTGATGTGTTTTATTGCATCGAATATGAAGTGTACGGTCCGATGATGTATTTACTGCACTTCTTGAAAAATGTGTGATTTGAGGGTAGAGCTACCAGCATTGGCATGAATAGAATGAAGCGGTTTGTCAAAAATAACGAACTGCTTAACACGAAGTTAGGAAAACATTTGATCTAGCAATATCATAATGGTATCTATGTCTAAAGCATTCGCACGCACCTATCTGCCAAAAGTCAGTGACGAAAAGTCACGAAAGGTAATGAAATATGTTGTCATATTATTTAATTTTAAACCTTTTTATTACCCATCTAAGACATATATCTTTGGCATAGTAAAGTTCATGAACGAGCAATATTAACACTTAATGCTGAAGCTCAGGATAATGGCCGCAATCTTGAGAGTGCTCACTTAATATTCGATCTTAATTACTATCCACTGCATTGGTAGATAAATTCGAGATAAGAAATTCACTACTAAATGCTGGATGCCGTCTAAGGTCGTTCCTCCAAATCTTCCACATCAATAATACATAGAATCTTGTCGAGCTGACACTATGACACGTAGACATAAGTATATATACCTATATGTGTACATTAGATGCATTTGCTACTGATGTATTTAAGATCTTCGGCCGCTGTAGCCGAATGGGTTGGTGCGTGACTACCATTCGGAACTCAGAGAGAACGTAGGTTCGAATCTCGGTGAAACACCAAAATTAAGAAAAAGTTTTTCTAATAGCGGTCGCCCTTCGGCAGGCAATGGCAAACCTCCGAGTGTATTTCTGCCATGAAAAAGTTCCTCATAAAAAGTATTTGCCGTTCGGAGTCGACTTGAAACTGTATTCCCCTTCATTTGTGGAACAAACTCAAGACGCATGCCACAAAATAGGAGGAGGAGCTTGGCCAAACACCCAAAAAGGGGTGTACGCGCCAATTATATACATGTATATTTTTTTAAGGCTGGCGAAAATCCTCCATTGAACCCTCCCCGAGGGTGCCAGCTGGTAATAAGAACCACAGTTTTCCTATTTTCAGGAGGCACTTAGCTAAGTTAAGGGTACTATGGGTAGGGCTCGATACTCCTCAATAGTACAGCACTACTCAAAGTACTTTTAACGTGGTCGGGCTGGATTAAGGTGGATTAAGGTGTGATGCGACCCGTGCCGAGAATCTGTCCGACTTGGGGCCCTTCTAATAAATAACCAAGAACGGAGCTTACGGATAACTGGCGCCCTCCGTAATAACTAGCCTTACCCGTGTATTTCGGAGGTATGCACGGGTGGACATCCTTTCTCCGACACTCGTGGGTCCAAAAATGCAAAGTAACTATCCAAAAACAAAAAAAAAGGAGATCGGTCCTCCTTCTAATAGACCGACAGGAACAAACAGTTCCGCAATAAGAGCAACGGTCGCACCCAGCTAGAAGAAAACGGCCTCCATCGGCTTAGTAAGTCGATCGAAACAAACAGCGACAACCTCAGCGAAAGCGAGACCAGTTGCCACACAATCAGTACTGGACACAGGTCTAAGTACAAGTAGAGGTGCACTAGCCCGGCAGTCAACTGCGATTCAGCCCCCAAAAACGGTCCCGACCGGAAGCACTGCTACTGCTAGCTCCGGTACCGAAGGATGGCCGCTTGTGAGGGTGGTAGACCCAGCGAAAGCGAGCTACCAGGATTGCAGAAACGCAGCTAGGCTCCTAAGGAGGGTGCACGAAACTCACCCAAAGGAAGGTGAAATGTCACAGGAGTTGAAAGAGGCGACTGAAAGAGCGAAAGCGATCATTCCTGATTTCAACCCCGACTTCAAACCAATACAATCAGCTCCAAAACGACAGCGGTCCTTGGAAGATAATAAGCCAAGCGCAAAAAGGCACAAATCAATGGGCGTCACGCCCAGAAGATCATTTGCGGAAGTTGCAAAAGACCGCATTATCATAGGAGTCCTGGACGAGAACCATCCTGAAGGTATGATACCCAAGGCCCAATGGAAATGGATCGAGGCCGAGCTAACGAAAGTGGCACTGAAGGTTATTCTGGAGAACCCCGGACCCCCGCCTGCGTGCGAAGACTTAGGCTGGCACCAAGGCCAGATAAAAATAATAGCGTGCGACGATGAGAGATCGGTTCAGCTGTATAAAGAGACCATCTCCAAAGTCGGCGAAGTGTACCCAAATGCCAAGCTAGTGGTCGTGGACAGGAAGCATATTCCGTCCAGACCGCGAGCAAGGGTTTGGTTACCTTCAACTGTTGAAGACCCGGTAGAGATTATGAAGCTCATTCGGGTCTGCAATCCGGATATCCCAACGCAGGAGTCGAGGTATGTTAAAACACTTACCAACAAAAGCAGCGTGGAAGAATCGAAAGAACAGAAGCGCGCCACCATGCAGGCTCTCCTGCTCTTGACTGAAAACTCAATTGAACCGTTAGTGAAATGCGATGGGCAATTGAGATACGGTTTTGTAAAAGTAAAGCTTCACTTCTACAAAACTGCTACGGAAGCAATAGAGTTAATCACCACGAGGGAAAGTACAAAGTCCATGAGCGAACTAGAACCCATAAGCGAAACCGAGCCAATGAGCGAAGACGACCATCCCACCGAAGAAGAATACGCCTCTCCAGGCTCAGAAATGGGCTTAGGGAGGTTGTACTTCGAACGGGAGGGTAAGTATTCCGTACAACTGCGTAAGTATTCCGAAAGGGAACTTTTATGCGAAAACAAAGAAGACCCAGACATAACGCTGATGCATCTTCTGCAGATAAACCTACACCATTATAAGGAAGCCTGCCTTGCCCTCCTGGATCGTCTGGCAGAAGATCAGCCGGACGTAGTCCTCATCCAGGAACCCTGGGTACGGAATGGCGAAATCTGCGGTCTGAGGACATCAGGGTATAAAGTATACAAGACCAATTGTGAAGGTACTAAAGGAGCATGCATAATGGCAAAAGCACATCTTAATATATTTATGATTCAAAATTTCAGTAACGCAGATACTACGACGGTTAGCTGGGAAGTGAGCGGAAGCAACATCTGGCTAATCTCGTTCTATTTTGCCGGAGACGACACAGGTCCACTGCCGTCGCCGCTAATAAGAAGCCTTGTGGAAGACTGCAAAGCACACAACCGCGAACTAGCCCTAGGAGAAGATGCCAATGCCCACCATACCGTATGGGGGAGCTCGGATACAAACGAACGAGGTGAGTCTCTCTTTAATTATATTATATGTAGTAAGCTTTTAGTGTGTAACAAAGGCAACGAACCCACATTTATTATGCGCAATAGATAAGAAGTTCTTGATATTACGCTAGCATGTCACACCCTCTACGGAAAGATGACGCATTAGAGGGTTTTGAATGAACACTCTTACTCCGATCATCGCTACATAGAACTAAAATTTGGGGGAAACAGCTCACGGGCCCCGCCCGCCAGCAGGAACTTGAAAAAGACCAACTGGCTTATATATAAACGGGAACTTAAGGAAAGACTTCCAAATTCCCAAAATATTACTATTGAAGACAGAGAATCACTGAACGAACACGTACAAATCCTAACGGAGGTCTCTAGAACTGCGCTAAACAAGGCTTGCCCTTTAATTAAGTATAAGGGGAAGAAAAAGCCGCCCTGGTGGTCAGAAGACCTGACTACATTAAGAAACGACAGCAGAAGACAGTTTAATAGAGCGAAAGCGACACGAGAGAGTAAAGACTGGGACTGCTATTACAGTAAGCTAAAAATTTACAAAAAAGAAGTTAGGAAAGCGAAAAGGTCTGGTTGGAGAACGTTCTGTGGAGAAATCGAAGGAACCACAGAGGCTTCCAGACTGCGCAACATCTTTTTAGAAAAAACACTATTCCACCGGATACCTCCAAAAACCGGACAGGAGTTGGACTACTTCGAGTGACGAAACTCTGAAGTTGCTAGTGGACACACACTTTCCCAGCAACAATCATCTAACGTATTAGTCAACAATAGTATAGAAAGACCAAACTCTGACATTGAAGAAATAATCTCTGAAACTAGGATAACCTAGGCAGTGAACACGTTCAAACCATTTAAATCACCGGATCCAGATGGATTACTCCCGGCCCAAATACAACATTCACTCAACTACATCATGGAGTGGTTGACGGCCATATTTAAGGCTGCTCTGAAACTTGAAAGTGTCCCATCTCGATGGAAAGAGGTAAAAGTGGTCTTTATCCCTAAAGCGGGAAAAAGTTCACACACAACACCTAAGGATTTAAGGCCAATCAGCCTATCCTCCTTTTTGCTAAAAACATTAGAAAGAATTTTAGAGGAGCACATTAGGGCTAACATCAGCCCTTATAAGCTTAAAATCTCACAGCATGCGTATTGTAAAGGGAAATCTACTGAAACAGCACTTAACTCACTTGTTACAGAAATCGAGAAGTCAATGTATAATAAAGAATTCTAGATATCGAGGGCGCATTCAACAACATCCTACCGGATACCATAATAAAGGCACTGACGGATTTCGGGATCTCTGACGCTCTCGTTGAGTTCATCAAAAACATGCTCTTGAGCAGATTTGTGATCGCAACCCTAGGGGCCTCAGAGATCAAGAAAAAAGTTAGCAGAGGAACACCTCAAGGCGGTGTGCTGTCCCCTCTCCTATGGGTGCTGGCACCAAACTCCTTGCTAAAGAGCCTAGAGGAGAGAGGACAGCACGTAGTATCATATGCGGACGATGTTGCAATGGTAGTAAGATGAAAATTTCCCAATACACTTAGAGAAGTCATGCACGATTTATTAAACATGGTTGAAAACTGGTCAAAAGCAAATGGGCTAAGCGTCAACCCCAATAAAACTGAACTCATCCTATTTACCAGGAAACACAAAATTCCAAATATAGCTCCTCCGACTCTAGGTGGAACGGCCCTGTCATTTAGTGATGAGGCCCGCTACTTAGGACTAATACTAGACCGAAAGCTAACTTGGAAGGCAAATGTCGAAGATAGAGTAAAAAAGGCGACAATAGCACTATACTCTTGTAAACAGCTGATAGGACTAAGTTGTGTCTCTCCCCATCTATCGTATACTGGCTTTACACGGCAATTGTCAGACCAATCCTAACATACGGCATATTAGTATGGTGGCCAGCTCTAGATAAATTGTACATTAAAAGAACCATGGCACACGTACAAAGAATGGCCAGTCTTTGCATCTGCGGGGCCCTCAGAACCACACCCACAGATGCACTAAATATTATGCTTAACATTTTACCAATAGAGCAGTACGGTAAGCAAACAGCTTCCAAAGCAACTCTCAGACTAAGAGAAATCGGCCTACTCAGAACGAACCAAAGAGGACACTCCTCAATTTTAGAACAATTCCCCTGCATTCCCAGCACAACGGATTTCTGTAGGACCAAGGACATCAATTTTAATAAATCCTTTGTCACAGTGTTTCCTTCCAAAGAGGAATGGGATAACGGGCTTATTGTTAAGATAAATGACTTAAACATCTACACAGATGGCTCAAAACTGGACAACAAAGTAGGTGGAGGGGTCTACTCCGACAAACTCGGAGTATGCCAATCATTTCGCTTACCTGATCATTGCAGTGTATTTCAGGCGGAAGTCACTGCCATAAAAGAGGGACTTAAAGAAATAAAAACGAGAGTATTATCCACAAATGAAGTCTTCATTTACTCGGACAGTCAAGCAGCAATAAAAGCGCTGGAATCAAAAACACACTCGTCAAAAACAGTTCTAGAATGTTTTAAACTACTAGATGACGTATCTAAGTGCTACAAGGTGCACCTTATCTGGGTACCAGGCCACAGGAACATAGCAGGAAACTGTAAGGCGGATGAACTTGCAAGAACTGGTACAGCGCTCCATCTCGAACCGGATAAGGTGCTGATACCCATGCCCATAGCCACTTGTAAATTACTTATAGACAGGGAAACCATCAAAAAGGTAAATGCAAGCTGGGAAAACCTCACAACATGCGAATTAAGCAGACAGACATGGCCGAACTGGAACAGCGGTCGATCGAAGATCTTGCTAAGATTCAACAGAGAATCTATAAGAAAAATGATAGGTGTATTAACTGGTCATTGTTTAATAGGCAGCCACGCTAGAAGGTTAGGACTCCCTTACTTCGATTTCTGTAGAAGCTGTCTTAATACAGAAGAAGAGGAAACAGTCAGACACCTTTTATGTGAGTGTGAAAGCCTAGCTATGAGAAGGCTGTGCACTCTTGTTACAGCATTTCTAACCGATGTAGCGGATATATCCCATCTAAAACTAACAAAGCTCTGCTCGTTTATTAAAGCAACCGGAGGGTTTGAAAAGGAACACGTAGAGTAAGTATAAGCTCCAGTGGTATCACAATGGACCTGCGGAAGGTCTAAGTGTGTCATATGACAACCACCCTATCTACCTACCTACCTACCTATATTTTTAAGATCATTCATCCCGCAGCACAATATGCAAATAGGACGCTAAGCACCACACAAAAGGGAACAAATTTAGTATTTTATAAGCTGGATAAGCTGCCAAGAAAATTGTGCTTTATTGTACTTTACATATGATGCCAAGCAAAACGGAGTAGATTTTTTGAAAATTATAATTTTTTCCATTTACCAGTACGAATTCGTCTCAGATCAGTTAAAATGTGGGGATAAATAATTGGCAGGTACACTTCTGTTAGGTGTTTGGTCGAGTTCCTCTTCCAATTTGTGGTGTGCGTCTTGATGTTGTTCCACAAATGGAGGGACCTACATTTTTAATCCGGCTCCGAACGGCAAATGGTTTTTATGAGGAGCTGAAATACACTCGGACGTTTGTCATTGCCTGTCGATGGGCGACCGCTTGTAGAAAAAACTTTGTCTATCATTTTGGTGTTTCATGAACGGAGATTCGAGCCTACGCACTCCTGAATAGTAGTTACGCACCAAACCATTCGGCTACGGCGGCCGCGAAAATGTGAGGATTTTTACCATTGATTTTTGCTGCGAATTTTGGCATAATTGTCACATGTCAATCGGCCTCTTGAGCATTTAGGACTTTCGTTTCTGCCCACCACGCAAAAACCACCTAAATGGAGAAATCTTAAAAATAAGAAATCAAATTCAAAGTTCCCGCTTCTCCGAAATCCCAGTACTTTTGTTAATGGGTGTTCGGCTTAAGTGCCCTGTTGATTTGTTGAGATGGCAATTTGAGAGGAAAAACTAACATATCCTTCTGCATTTCGGCTGACATTTCGCAATTTTTACTTGTGCGATTTTTCTTATTTCGATAAATGTTTCTAATTATATCATGCCATCAAAAGTGCACTCGTTGACACCATCAAATCATTACTTTTTATTTTTTTAAGGATATATGGATATGAGGTTGGTTGTAGATTAATGAGCAATTTAGTTCATCGACAGACGGTTTGACAGATTGACGACTGAATACATCTCAATTAGCATATACATATGTATATGTATCAAGATGCACACATACATACTACTTCACCAGGGAATTAATTATAATGAAAGCAATAAAATTGTAATTAAATCAACTTAAAGTGCTTTTTTCGATGACGCACTTCCTGTGTATCCTGTTTCGATCGCTTTCTGGCTCAAATTTATTTTAATATTTTCTTCCAATCGGTCTAGCAAAAAATGAAAAAATATACTTTATACAATAATGTGCATGCAATGAAAAATTGTCCTGTTTGCGGAATATACGAGTAATGAAATTTTAACAGGAAATTTTTAATAGTAAATGCAAAAAACTAAAAAAAAATCGGAGATGCGAGTTTTTGTTCAACATTATTAGCTTCATTGAAATTTATTCTCAAGAGAAAATGGCACAAAAACTGGAGTGGGAATACAATTGACAACGATTCAAACGAGTTGCACGTATACAAAACAAATCAAGGAAACCGGATAACAAAACATTAATATCTACTGAAAAAATCTGGTAGCAATCAAAAAAATTCGAAATTTACACGTGAGTGAAATTTAAGACTTGGTGAGCAAATGCAAACAAGTTAGTTTTGCTTTAGGAATTATAGGCAAAAAATACTTATGAGCGTGAATGTCTTTTAGCTCCTGGTGACGCTCAAGCATGCATTTTCTGCAGCTTATATGTGTGCGTGTCGGGTGCTTGACGCTAATATCTACAATTTTTGATTTTCATCATGCAAAAGCCGACAACAAGTATGTGTGACACGAAGCAAGTACGAGTGTCACCCGACACGCACACACATAAGCCTGCTGGACATGCATGCTTGACCGTGACCAGGGGCTATTTTACAGGCACATAGCACGCACATAAGCACATACGCAAAAAAATTAAAATTGAGTTCATTTGAACAGTAAGCGGCGCCTGAACAAGATGTCTAATGCTGAGCATAGACGGATAACAAATCCAAACAATCGGTTGAAAATTAAACAGATTGATGCGTTTGTGCCGCAGTTTATAAACCGATCGAAAATGGGGGAAAAAATTGTGTCGACTTGCAATCGGTTGGGAGTGTGTGGCGAAGTTGACGATTTTCCCTTCGGGCTTTGCGATCGGTTGCGTGTGTGTGACCCGAATTTCACGATTTTTCTCATTTCTATTGAAATTTTGAAGTGTGCACATGAGCGGACACATGACAACATTAAGCAAAACATTTATTGAGGCAAGCACATAGTGTTATGTACTAGTGCCTTTCGTAATGTAATAATATAATTTCGTAAAAAATATATTTATATGAATATAATAATTATGTGGATATAATTATTCATAATAATATTTCCAATAAGAGAAATAATTTATTAAGGAAATCATAGATTTGTTCAAAAGCCAGCCATTATTGTGGAAAAATAAGAGCGATGAATATAAAGACAGAAATATTAAATTAAAATCGTGGCAAATTTTATTGGAAAAATACAAAGGAGTAGACAAAAACGCTAAAGTGTGAAAAAGAAGAAGGAGATTCAAGCACAAATAAATACCATAAATGACAATCATTCCGTGTTCGATGTTCACTCAGCAACGTACAGCGTGAGACTAAAATTGTCGACAAATCCACACGTGTATGACAAAATGAGTTTCAACCGATTGTTTGGAATTGTTTTCCGTCTGGGCCCAGCTCAACCCTGACACCCAGAGGGAGTACGGTACATAGAGACATGCAAAATTTTGCAATAGGGCTGCAGTCCACTTTTTTTGCATGCATCCAACAGCCCCGTCTATTAAAAATTTGTATTAAGTCTTCTTTTACACCATTTTCAGTAATGGGCTTAGACTTTTTCATTGTACAGAAAAGCGAAGTTTTTTTGTAACGTATTAAGCCAAAGTTGCACGAAGAAGTAAAAAAAATGTCGTAAGCCACATTCCTTCCACCCAGCCCTTCTGTATGCTGTAAAATAACTCGTTCAGCTAGATCCCCTTCGTTAGCACAAATACTGTTAAGTGCAAAATAAATATCCACATCATCTATAATGTGTTGGAGCATTACGCCAACTTAAATGGTTTATGCCATTTTGTGACAATAGTTCTCGACCACGGAAGTCAATAACTCTTTGCCCACAGTAATATGTTTGCTTGGAATATATAATATTATGAATCAATTTCAGGAGTTGAATCAATCTATAAAATATTAATTCTGAGCTAATTTATCACGAGCCCGAAAATTAAGTTTTTCTTCGCGATTTTCGAATCGTAAGCAATATTTGATCACTCAAAAACTCAGTAACACATTCGCCATGTGACTTAGATTTGCATTAACTACTTTGTAGCAACAATATTACCGAAAACATTGCCCAGTTCTTGCTAATACTCCGAACTTGAACAGATGAGTAGTGGAGCAGGTAGCCTAAAAAGCGCGATCAATTGTTTTACTCCGCTCCAAGCTACGCTTCGTTACTGCTAGTAGCTCAGAGTACTAGTCAAAAAAATTTTCAGTACTCTCTGTAGTTGGAGTAGTAGCACAAAATTTGGAATCGGAATTTCTATTGTCTGTCTGTACTTTCATGTTTTAAAAAAGAAACATTGTTTAAAGTAAATATTAATCACTTGATGCATTCCTGGGAATATCCAGCGTGATTGCATCTACCCACTGTTACTGCTTGCTCAATATTTAAGTTAAAAAATATTCAAATAAAATACTGAATGTGAGATAGCTCCATATTCCAAATAATATATTTATATAATTAATATTTTAAGTCGTTTAAAAAATAGTTATGATACCAATACATACCATACATTTATGGATTTTTTTTAATAAAAAGCTAGAGGGTTCAGGAATCATAAAAAATATATTTATTTATGTGTAAAATTGACTTAAAGAGTGGATCTTATAGGCTAGTTGTAAAATAAAGCGATAGCGTGGAGGCCTTACGCTTAAACTGTGTATATGGAGTGCTTTTGTATTGTGTCTTAAATTCTATAGCATAGGTTGGTTATTTTAAGGAATTTGGTTATTAAAGATATTGAATCGGAGGTTGGGGAAGATAGATGCGTCATTGGATTTGAGTTTCTGAAGATTTGTCTTCTGCGGGCGGTGTATAATGGGCACTGCAAATTTTTATAAAAATGCATCCACTTGTGCCCACCGTTTATATTGAGCGTACATGCTCTTTATGTTTAAGAGCAAAGCCATCATTGGTTGGTCGCCTTTATTACTCGACACGTTGATTTGCGTGTCCTCTTATTTTTATACTCCTTACTTTATGTTAAAAGAAGACGAACAGTGTATTTGTGTGGAAATGGGATGCCAGTACTGGCATTCGTAATGATAGTCCGAATGGACTAATAACTCGGTCAAATTAACAGGCATGTTCTCGTAAACGGGGACGTCCAATATCATATTTAAATGAGGATATCCCTGCCAGTCCATCGACACCTAATAAAAGACGTAAAGCTACACCATCGACTTCTATTCGATATGATGGAAACCAACATTGACTTCCGATCACACGAAGGGTAAAGGTAGATGCAAAATCCAAGAATGTAAGGGACAAAACGAGTGCTCCAAATGCAATGTTCATTGTGCATTCCTAATGGATGAAGAAATTTTTTCAGTGAATTTTATTATATTATAATATATCAAATGAATAAAATTTTACTAAGACAATTTCTTTTAGTTTTTTCTGTTTTTTATATTCTAAACATAATTTTTATTATTATTTATTTGAGTTTATTCAATTTGAAGTGTATAATTTGTATAGTATATAAGGCCCCGAATTGCGGCGAAACCATGAGGTTTTCATGTTTGGGTATTTAAAAATTTTGTTTAATAACAGGATTAGATCTTGCAGTTTATAATATTAGTTATTATATCAGTTAGATTTTGAACAGCTGGATTTAAATTAATGTTTCGCGAAGCATGCAAGAAATATAGACGATGAAAAAATTCTGTGTACGCCTGCCTAAATTATATGCTCATAAAACAAAAAAAATTAGAGGCACAAACTGACTATCGATTAAGCCCTGCATTGTGAATAGCTGGAGCGAAAAACACTGGAACAACGTAAAAAGTTCCACCCATCACCCAGCACCGCGAACTCCCTAAAGCTTTTAATGAATATGATGTACGCAGTATTATATTTTTTTCTTCACCCAAAGCGCATTCACTTTGCACAAAAAGTTTACCTTCAAAATATTTTAGATATTCTGATATATTTATGTTATGTCTTGTAAATTTTGCTGCTCGCTGGCTACCTCATTTAATTTGCAATTTCGGACAACTTTAAACTTTTGTTCTCGCTTGGAAGGAAAATACACCCGCTTTCTGGCATGCAGCTTACATCTGAAACCTAATCATTTGCTTTGAATTAAAATTCTAATTTATGTGTGCTTGGTTGTGCTCGGTAGGCACATTTTTGCTTTGGTGCTCTTGATATTTTTTTTGGTTATTATAACACTTTTACATAAAACCGGTTCTTTTGCGCACAAGACCAGCGAAATTCTTATGTTTTATTTTTAGAATGCAGATGGTATATCTGTCAACAAATAACACATCACTATCCATTTTATTCATTTTACAAAAATAATTTTCACTTGCAGACCTTTCAATAACTTCTTTGCATTTGATTTATTGTACATATTTTCAAGTATGCGAAAACGAGAAAGAGGTGAAAAAAGTGAACAGTAGATAATGTCACATTTCATGTTTATTGCAATTTACCAACTACCAAAAGAATTATCAAGCTTGCTGCAAGCTCGGTAATTGGTAAACCGAAAATAAAATAATTTTACGGCAAAATAAACGGGAGAAATTTGCTGAACATTGAGTACTAAGCGCGTGATGAACAGGGGTCTTCATTTATTTTACTTTATGTACATATGTAATATGTACAAGTTATCATATCATGCCTGCCCTAATATTTGACCCAGCAGTTAGCATTGCTTTGATCTTGTTTTTCATAAACAAGCGCAACAATGAAAAGCAGCAAATCCATTTACGGTACCCAGGTACCCAGACTAAGAGCATTGCTTAACAATAGCTTAGCGGTGTGATCTTGTTTTTCACAAACAAGTGCAACAATGAAAAACAGCAAATTCCTTTACGGTACCCAGGTACCCAGACTAAGAGCATTGCTTAACAATAGCTTAGCGGTGTGATCTTGTTTTTCACAAACAAGTGCAACAATGAAAAACAGCAAATTTCTTTACGGTACCCAGGTACCCAGACTAAGGGCAATGCTTAACAGCTACTTAACAGTGGCGTTCGCTAACAACAACATAGACAGACAAAGGGTATTTAAGGTGGCAGCGTAGAGTAGGAAGGCAGTTATTTGATTCGTGGGTTTACAACGACAAGTCGTGGACGGGAATAAATAAAGTCCTAGAAAAGTTGTTTTAAAAACTTAATTAGACTAGAAATAAAGTAATGTAAAAAAATGTATTATAAAAATGGTGTTTAAAACTTAATTAGACTAGAAATAAAGTAATGTAAAAAAATGTATTACAAAAATGGTGTTTTAAAACTTAATTAGACTAAAAATAAAGTAATGTAAAAATATATTATAAAAAAGGTGTTTTAAAACTTAACTGGCGCCCAACTTACGGGAACGAATTCCAAAAACAAAAATCGTGATAAACGAGAAAAAATCGTGCCCACAAAAACAAAAAAAAAAAAAAAAAAACTTAATAATGAACAAGTGAGCATCACCAAGTGAGCATTGCATAAAGTGGACTTGATATAAAGTCATCAGGAACGCAAAGTAAAAATTCCAAAAAACAAAATCGTAATAAAACGAGAAAAAAATCGTGCCTAAAAAAAAACTTAATAATGAACAAGTGAGCATCACCAAGTGAGCATTGCATAAAGTGGACTTGATATAAAGTCATCAGGAACGCTAAGTAAAAATTCCAAAAAACAAAATCGTAATAAAACGAGAAAAAAATCGTGCCTAAAAAAAAAAAAGAAAAAATCGTGCCTAAAAAAAAAAAAAAAACTTAATAATGAACAAGTGAGCATCAACAAGTGAGCATTGCATAAAGTGGACTTGATATAAAGTCATCAGGAACGCTAAGTAAAAATTCCAAAAACAAAATCGTAATAAAACGAGAAAAAAATCGTGCCTAAAACAAAAAAAAAAAAACTTAATAATGAACAAGTGAGCATCAACAAGTGAGCATTGCATAAACTTTGCGGCCAAGAATTGACGAAAACCCATCGTGGGGAACAGCCAGGAACTTGGAAGCAACGTAGGAGCATCTGTATCAACTTTGCGGCCAAGAAGTGACGAAACCCATCGTGGGGAACAGCCTGGAACTCGGAAGCGGTAATCTATTTATCATTGAACCAAATCGTAAGGCATTTAAAGTAAGATATTCAGTTATCTAATAGCCCTAAGATCACTATTGTACTTATATTTCTATTAGAAAAAGTAACTAAAAAAAAAAACAGAACAATGGATGTAAATATGGTTAATAGCATAGTGCAATCCGCGGTAGAAGTAGTCCAAGAAAGTTTTAATCAACAAATTTTAGAACTAACCCAAGCTATTCGAAATATACTTCCTCAAAAAATAGAGCCACATAAACCGGTAACAATAGTAGATGGAGTGCACAGTACTCATACCGATCTTAGTTTGATTAAGTCACTCCCAGAGTTTAAAGGCAAAATGTCGGAATATCCGGCATGGAGAGACGCGGCAAAATTTGCGTTAAGCTATTACAGTGAGGGTTCTGAGCCATACTATATCGCGATGGGAATTCTCAGGAATAAAATAACGTCCTCGGCTAACGAAAATCTTAGCGCCTTTAATACCCCACTAAATTTCAAAGCTATTATTGCAAGACTAGATCAGCTCTACGCGGATAAGCGCCCCCTTCATATATTAGAAAATCAGCTTAACACATTGAGACAGGGACAAATGTCTATTAGCGAGTACTATGATGCGGTTGATAGGCAGTTTACCTTGATATTAAATAAAATAATAATGACACATAGTAACAATGAGGAGCTCACGAATGCTTTTAATGAAAAGGCAAGGGAAAATGCGTTAAGAGTATTTATTTCTGGCCTTAAACGCCCATTATGTGACACCCTTTTCGCAGCTAATCCTCCAGACTTGCCCAGTGCACTTGCACTCGCACAGGAGCTACATCACAATCGGCAAAGATATGAGTTCGCTCAGACTTATGCCACAGGAAGAATGCCACAAAATACCCAAACAAGACCCTTTTTAAAGCGCTTTAGTAGCACAACTTTCAAACCAAATAGCTCCCAAAACGTTTCAACTCCTAGCCCTACACCGATGGATGTAGATCCAGGAAGTTCCTGCTTCAGGCGGCAGACCGAGTTTAAAAATAATACCTCTGGTCATTTATATAACAGTCCTCAGCCACAAACTTTTAAGCGAAGAAGTGATTGGAACTTTCAGAACTCGTCTCAATGGCAGATACGCCAACAAAGCCGTAATCGCGACCAGCCACAACAGAATGTCAGCACTTTTAAGAGACACGGCAGCAACACGTCCTCCCAAGCACCCATAAATAAACAGCAACGAGTTAATGCAATGAAAAACGAACCATATTTTTCTGAAATAGAAGAATATTAATGCGCAGATAATTCCTTAGATGAAATCAATTTTTTAGGCTAAGATCCCACTTGCCGTTCATTACGCGAACCCTTACGAGCGGACAAGTCCTTAACCTGCTAATAGATACAGGAACGTCTAAAAATTATATAAAGAAATATTCATTTTTAAAAGGCATTAATCAGGTAGAAATCCCCTTTCAATTAAAATCCATTAACGGAGTCAATAAAATCACAGAAAAATGCAAAATCGATATATTGGGGACAATTTCCACATTTTACATTTTACCCAAGTTAGATACCTTTGATGGAATCATAGGATATGATTTATTGAAAGGTAGCCAAGCAAATATTGATACACAAGCTGATCTCATCTTCCATAAAACTGGAAGAGAGAAACTCAACTTCTTTTATTGTCAGGGAGTCAATATGGGTACAACAATGGGTAAAACGAAAGTACCCGCAGGTATTGAGCTACTGATAAAGAAAAATCAAAATGCATTTGCAAACCCCAATAGAGCTCTACCATACAACACTAGAGTAATTGCGAGAATAGATACCCAAACCGACACACCCATCTATTCAAAAAGTTATCCATATCCAATTTCAGCAGCAAACTTTATTAACAAAGAAATCGAATCTTTATTGAGAGATGGTATCATAAGGAAGTCATACTCACCTTATAATTCACCTGTATATGTCGTTTCAAAAAAAGGGCTGGACGACGAAGGTAACCAGAAATTGAGAATGGTAATAGATTTTCGAAAACTTAACGAACAAACCACTTCCGATAAATATCCCATTCCGGATACAAGCGTAATTCTTTCAAATTTAGGAAAATCTAAGTTGTTTACCACGCTCGACCTCAAGTCGGGTTTCCACCAAATTTGCCTCCTGGAAAAAGACAGATGCAAGACAGCATTTAGTGTTAACAATGGCAAGTACGAGTTTTGCCGATTACCCTTTGGTCTGAAAAATGCACCAAGCATTTTTCAGAGAGCCATAGACGATATCCTGCGGGAGGATATCGGAAAAATATGTCATGTTTATGTCGATGACATCATTATTTTTTCGCCGGATGAGAATTCACACTATAAAGACGTCGATGCTATATTAAAAAAAATTGAGTGCGCTGGAATGCGAGTATCTATAGAGAAATCCAAATTTTTTCAGGAAGAAGTCGAATTTTTAGGTTTTACCGTATCATACAGGGGTATTCGAACATGCCCGAGCAAAGTCGAGGCAATACTAAACTACCAGAAGCCGAAGTCATTAAGATCCTTACGTTCTTTCTTAGGTCTTTCCGGTTACTACCGCAGATTTATTAAAGACTACGCTCACATATCCAAACCTCTCACAAAATACCTAAGAGGCGAAAACGGACACGTTAACAGCCGACATTCAAAAAAAATCAATATAGCACTTGACGAAGATGCTATCGTTGCTTTTAACAAGCTTAAGAGTATTTTAGCTTCGGAAGATGTCCTTCTCCAACACCCAGATTACACTAAGCCTTTTGAAATAACCACAGATGCATCGGCCGTCGCTTTAGGTGCTGTACTATCCCAAAATGGGAAACCGATAACGATGATATCGCGTACTTTATCGAAAGCTGAAGAAAACTACGCCACGAATGAGCGTGAACTTCTGGCGATAGTTTGGGCCTTCCAGAAGTTACGGCATTATCTGTATGGTATCAAAAATATTCACATTTTCACGGACCATCAGCCATTGACGTTCGCCATTTCAGACCGAAATCCTAATTCAAAGATTAAAAGGTGGACTGCATTTATTAACTCATTTGCGCCAAAATATTTTTATAAACCTGGCAAAGAAAACAAAGTGGCAGACGCACTTTCACGCCAGTACACACACAACCTAGATGATTCATTTTCAACGGCTCACAGCGAGATTTCCTTGTCAGGTGTAATAAAGACGATACAAAACCCTGTCAATCAATTTAAGGCTCAGTTAATACTTTCAGCATCAGAGGTTAACAGTAAATCCACTAAAATTTTATTTCAGAAACTTATTAGGCACACCATAAACTTCAAAAGCGCGGAATACCTTTTGCAAACCATCCGTGAAAAGATAAATCCAAACGCTGTCAATGGAATCTGTTGCGACCTCGAAACCCTAGCTAGAATCCAGTCTTTACTTTTGTCAAATTTTCCGGGTGTAAAATTCATACATACCGAAAAATTAGTAATAGACCTGGTAAAAAAAGAGGATCAAATCGAGGCAGCCACAATGGAACATAATAGAGCTCACCGCTCCATTCAAGAGAATTATAAACAATTGGTGTCAGAATATTTTTTTCCAGAAATTAAGAAGACCTTAACTACAATAGCCAAGAATTGTAGAATATGCTTGGAAAACAAATATAATAGGCATCCTACAAAAACAGAGATAGGCAAAACACCCATACCGGAATATCCAGGTCAGATTCTGCATATAGATATATTTTCTGTGGATAAATCCCATTTCCTCACATGTATTCATAAATTTTCCAAATTTACAGTCACAATTCCGATAGAGTCTAGATCAACAATTGACATCAAAAATGCACTTTTAATCGTACTTAACAAGTTCAGAAAAACTAAGTTAATAATTTCTGACAATGAAAAATCCTTTCAATCCCATGCCGTAGCCAATTTGTTGAAGGATCAGTTTGACATCAATCAATTTTTCATACCTGCTTTACATAGCAATAGTAATGGTCAAATAGAGAGGGTGCATTCAACTTTGACAGAAATCGCACGTTGCATTAAAGCAGAGCAAAATTTAACCGATACCATAGAACTGATCTTACTTGCAACTTATAAATACAATAATTCAATGCATTCGACGGTGAATGCAAAACCGATTGATATATTAAATAATTTTTCAAAAGACCATATAAGTTCAATTAAAGCTACCCTAATTACTGCACAAGAAAAAATCGTTAAAAAATCTAAAGCTACCCCAAGGACATTCAAAGAAGGAGAAAAGGTGTATGTTCGCCAGAATAAGCGCCTAGGTAATAAACTTAATAAAGTATATGTTGAAAATGTAGTACAAAACGACCTAGGAACAACCGTGCTAATAAATGGCAGAAAAGTCCACAAGGACAATATAAGATGATTTTTCACAACTACATACTAATGTAACGACAATGAACCAAAATACACGTTTGAGGAAATATTTTGGAATAGTTTGGAATTTTTGTTAATGGTTTTTTTTATTATTACACTCGAGCTGCTTCTTCCAACAACACTTCATTTTGTATTACGTAAATAACAATAATAATTCAGTACAAACCCACATACATATGTATATGGAAAAAGTCATTGTAAAAACTTAAATTCTTCACATTTTTATAAAAATTAAAAAAAAAAAATAATTATTTATATTTTTGTTATAAGTTTAAGAATTTATGAATTTATAAAAAATTAATCCTTCACATAACTGTAAAAATTTAATTTTTCACATTTTTGTAAAAACTAAGAATTCCTAAAACAAATTGTTTGATTAAAACCTATATCATACTCATGTCCAAGATTTATATTAAGACCACAGCTAACATACGTATGTATATACTTTTCATTTAATAAAAATACGCATATGAATTTGTAAAATATAATTATAATCGCTGTTGTGCAAAACTTCAATCATGTTATAAAAAAAACAGTTTTATAGAATATCATATATGTAAATTCAAAAAAAACAGCGATACACTCACTTATTTTGTAAACGTAGAAAGGCATACATATTTATCGTTAAAATTTGTTAATTATATGTTACGCAAAATTGAATTCACATTTTATGTTAGTTTTTTAAAAAAAAAGCTCGTCGGATCAGGGACGACCCGAATTTAAGAGAGGGAGGAGTTATTATATCATGCCTGCCCTAATATTTGACCCAGCAGTTAGCATTGCTTTGATCTTGTTTTTCATAAACAAGCGCAACAATGAAAAGCAGCAAATCCATTTACGGTACCCAGGTACCCAGACTAAGAGCATTGCTTAACAATAGCTTAGCGGTGTGATCTTGTTTTTCACAAACAAGTGCAACAATGAAAAACAGCAAATTCCTTTACGGTACCCAGGTACCCAGACTAAGAGCATTGCTTAACAATAGCTTTGCGGTGTGATCTTGTTTTTCACAAACAAGTGCAACAATGAAAAACAGCAAATTCCTTTACGGTACCCAGGTACCCAGACTAAGAGCATTGCTTAATAATAGCTTAGCGGTGTGATCTTGTTTTTCACAAACAAGTGCAACAATGAAAAACAGCAAATTTCTTTACGGTACCCAGGTACCCAGACTAAGGGCAATGCTTAACAGCAACTTAACAGTGGCGTTCGCTAACAACAACATAGACAGACAAAGGGTGTTTAGGCCGCACCCTAATATTAAATATAAATTTTTAGCCACCCTAATGGGAACTGCGCCTAGCGTTCCGACTGTTGCTAACCACCGTTTCCAGTCGCTGCAACGTGAAGGCCGTTAACCCTGGCATTTCCCCGCCGAACAGTTAAAACGTTTACCGTGTTAAACGTTGTTCGGCGAGGTTACTTTCACTTTAACTTTAACTAAAACTTTCACTTCGATTGTACGATCAGGAGAAAAAGGACGTGTCAGCCAGCCAACAGGTAATATGTCATAAACTATTAATTATACATAATCTAATAATACATATATGTACCATAATACGTAGGCAACGTATTGCTTATATGTATATTTCTATGCACATAACCATATGTATATCTATATATATATACTGCAATAAACATTGACGAATATATACTGACACTGTGTCTTTCATTTTTATAAAATATTTCATCGGAGCGACCGTGGAGGCCCACATTTCAAACCGCCCACTGCGTCGCATCCGAGCGAATACAAAGGGTATTTAAGGTGGCAGCGTAGAGTAGGAAGGCAGTTATTTGATTCGTGGGTTTACAACGACAAGTCGTGGACGGGAATAAATAAAGTCCTAGAAAAGTTGTTTTAAAAACTTAATTAGACTAGAAATAAAGTAATGTAAAAAAATATATTATAAAAATGGTGTTTAAAACTTAATTAGACTAGAAATAAAGTAATGTAAAAAAATGTATTATAAAAATGGTGTTTAAAACTTAATTAGACTAAAAATAAAGTAATGTAAAAAAATGTATTATAAAAATGGTGTTTAAAACTTAATTAGACTAAAAATAAAGTAATGTAAAAAAATGTATTATAAAAATGGTGTTTTAAAACTTAATTAGACTAAAAATAAAGTAATGTAAAAATATATTATAAAAAAGGTGTTTCAAAACTTAACTTACATAAGCCTTTGGGATTTAAATTTTGGTATTTTGAGTCTGGGGATTTTAATTTTGGTAATATTTTTCAAGTTGGGGATTTTGCGTGTGGGGATTACATTTCTGAGGTTTTTTAGCCCTTTCACATAAAACACACTCATACTGACATAAACCACGGATAATGATCTGAAGAGGGAACAAATTATGCCTGTGTATTAATTGGTGTCGGCGGCCGCCGTAGCCGAATGGGTTGGTGCGTGATTACCATTCGCAATTCACAGAGAGGTCGTTGGTTCGAATCTCGGTGAAAGCAAAATTAATAAAAACGTTTTTCTAATAGCGGTCGCCCCTCGGCAGGCAATGGCAAACCTCCGATTGTATTTCTGCCATGAAAAAGCTCCTCATAAAAATATCTGCCGTTCGGAGTCGGCTTAAAACTGTAGGTCCCTCCATTTGTGGAACAACATCAAGACGCACACCACAAATAGGAGGAGGAGCTCGGCCAAACACCTAACAGAAGTGTACGCGCCAATTATATATATAGGTATATATTAATTGGTGTCGTGCAATCCCCTATGATACACTGAAGTCAATAAGATAGGAAATTGTATGTCAGCTGTCCGGTGGACGTGATATCAAATCCTCTATTTTGAAGCTATAACAAATTTACTGCCTAACTTAAAAGAAAATCATGAAAATATTTCTGTCACATTTCCGTTAAAAATACTCTCGGGTATCGTGAGACCGCAAAATTTGTCAATTTCCAACAGTTTTCGGCCATTGACCTGCGCTCCAAAATCTATAGTGAGTGGAAGCACGTTTTAACATAGATGCAGTTAATCATGGCAAACGCGTAAAGTGCATGAAGATTGGAAATATATAAAAAATAACAAACTAAGAAATCAAATGAAGAAAAGAAGAATAAGCCTCGTTATTTTATTTATTACATTTACCTTAAATAATAATGGTTACTGAAACCGGAACAACAAGAAGAAATAACAAGCTGAAAGAATCGTTGACGACTTTTGGAATGAAATCAAGAAACAGAATCGGAGCCTGGAATGTTAGACCGCTTACGGAACCGTCACGCATCGAGAAATTATGCGAACTCTTTCCAGTTACAACCTTTATCTGCTCGGTATTTCCGAAATATGCTTGTGCGACGTTTGGGAATATGCAACTACTGAAGGTCTCACACTATTGTACTCAGGGAAGCCAGCACAGCAGCCTAAAATCAGCGAAGTTGGCTTCCTATTGGCCAAAGTCGCTCACAAAGCGCTTATGAACTGGGAACTAATATCGGATAGGATTATAATAGCTAGCCAGAAATATTACAGTCATGCAGTGCTAGGTCTCAACTGAAGCAGCTGACACTTTCAACGTGGTGCAAGCTTTCTACAGTCTCCTCAACAAAGTTATATCCTCTACGCACAAAATGGGTAACTTCAATACTCAAGTGAGTAATGACAACACTAATGCGGAAGCAGCAATGGCATCGGTAGGCTATTCGAAAATGGCAATATTTTCGCCTAGCAGATGTATTTAGTGACCACCACCTGATTATTGCACTAATACGCATAAAGCTGGCTGCACATACAAAATGTAATGTAAAAAGCCTGAAAAAGCCACAAACAGATGATCTAAAAACTTCGCTTAAACAACTCCCAGCTGATCGTAATTGGGACTCCTCAAAGAAAGCTTTCCTCGACTCTGCCGAAAAATTTGTAGGATACCTTGAAAAGAAATGGAAATAGTGGACCTCAGAGGAAACCTGGCAAAAGATAGCTGAACGGAAAAATGCTAAAACGGCTCTCAACAACGCAATTCCAAGCGGAATTCAACAAATTTGATCTCGTGTGAAACATAGTGCAAGGCGCTACAAGCGAAACTGGGCGGAGAATATGGCAAAGGAGCAAAAGCAGCAGCCGAAACAAACCGCACAAGTGATCTCTACAAAGCAGCACAAAGGCACCTTTTAAGCCAATAAAACACGATTGCGGCAAGCTGGTAACCTCCAAAGATACTCAACTGCAGCTCTGGACTGATTTCTTCAGAAAAATGTTGGAAACACACCGAGGTGAGTCCGAGTCAATATATGACTGCGTTGTTTACCGTGAAAATCTAAATGTCAATAGCCCAAGTAATTCAGAAATCTGCGATGCAACAATGTGCCAGAAAAAAAGTAAATCACATGCTGCCGATAATATCGTCCCTGAACTATTACACCCTGACCCCATAACAAGCGCGGAGCAACTACAGCCAATCATCGCAAACTTTTGGAAATCAGAGGTACTTCCAGATGAGCTTGCAGAAGGCTTAATTTTCAAGCTTCCCAAAAAGGCGTGTTTGTTCTAAACAAACACATCCCTGCATTGTCCTCTTAAATTCTGAAAAGTGAAAGAAGGACAATGCAGGAATGAATAACCGCACCAACATACGCTATACGTGACACCATAACAAATATAAAAACATATTTCATAGGCCTAAAATGAGTAAACAGAAAAACGCATAAACAGGTTTATATACATAAATATAATACATATGACGATTTGTCTGAGCGATAAAATTAACGGGGCATCACACTTATAAGCATGGTCAACAAAATTATACCGCATATCCTGATCAGACATTTAGACGCAGTGATATTGCCGAATATGAGGGAAGAGCAAGCCGGGTTCCACGCATCTTGCCGCATTCTTCATGCAAATCAACTTGTTAGCAAAATATGTAGCTGTTAAATGTGGTGTGAGACAAGGCTACATTTTATCACCATTACTTTTCAATACTGTGTTGGACACTGTGTTGCTTAAGGCAACTAAGGATCGAACATAAAAAGGAAAATGGAATTTGTGGTTAATTTTGCACCGAAAATAGAACTGCGGATAAACGTTGACAAAACTAAAGTTTTCCGAATCAGCATCGAATGTAACTAGCATTTTTTCATCTACAATAAGTCGGTGGAAAATCAAGACCGTTTTTGTTACATAGGCTCGATTCTTGACAAATGAGGTGGCTTTTCAGCAGATGTCCTTAATCGGATCGCAAAAGCTAGAGAAGTTTTCGGCGCCCTAGGCCCAGTGTGGATCTCACGCGTCATTTCCCGCCGTACAAAACTAAAAATCTTTGAATCGAACGTAAAATCAAGACTGATGTACAGATGCGAAACGTGGAATGCAGCACCAAAAGTCATATAGAAAGTTCAAGTGTTTGTCAATAAGTGCCTTTGCCAAATCATTAAAAATCCTCTGGCCCAATAGCAAATGACAGCCTGTGGCATTTAACACAGAGCAACCGATCAATACAGAAATTGTAAAACGTTTGTGGAATTGGGTTGGTCATACGCTACACAAACCACGAGACGAAATCGCTAGACATGGAACTTATAAGGCAACAGACGTAGAAGATGACCAGCTCATACCTGGATAAGGCAGCTGGTAATCGAAATGGATAATATCCAGCCAAGTAAGAACGAGATCAAACCCATGCAAACGACAGAACAGCTCGGAAAAAACTTTTTACGGTCCTTTGCTCCTTAACGGAACAATAAGAACTTGTACAGTGGCTCAATAAAGAACTCGGACATACATAGCATGCAGCTTCAAATTCAAAATTTTTATAAGAAATGCAAGTTAAATATTTTTATTTTTCTATTAGGTATGCAAATAAGATTTTAAAAATAGTAACAATAATTTAGAAATTCATTACCTCTTTGATATAAAAAATTTATCATGAGCATTCGCAAAATTGGTGTTAAAAAAGATTTAAATATATAGGGTGGTCCATTTAGCGTTTATAATTTTAATGATGCATTTTTTTCACTGGAATATGTCCAAGATATGCCAGAATAATAAATTATGTAAAGGTGTAATACTACATAGCTAAGTTTACAGTGTTTTAGAATCCTATTTAATTGCTAATTTTATCTGTATGGAATTATCTCAGCTGAATGAATTTCGTAATGAAATAAGCCGTATCTTAGATATGGCATACATATGTTAGCTTTAATTTAGAGTTTACGCTTTCACTGTCAACTTGTTATATTTCACCTACAAATCAGGATCATTCTCCATTATTGTTGAAGATTTCCTTCTTTAAATTTTTCGAATTACCAACAATTAGTCAGAGGGTACCTTTTAATTATTATCTTTATTATTTTACTCACCTGAATAACTCATTTGAGTTGGATTGGTCTTAACTTCCAAAGGATGTAACTAGTTGTTATTACATTCTGTTAATCGTTTTGCGATTTTACAGATGACGTCTTTCCTATTTTATATACATAGTTCTCTCAATTTTGGAATTTTTATGTTTGACCAACGAGTGAGTGTCATTACTAATTTAAAACTGTCTCCTTGAACGGATGTTGATGTTTATTTTGCTTAAAAATTGTCCTTCCTTAACCGTTTGAGTGCGATTCGTCGATATAGCGACGATAACTAATTACTCCAAATTTGCGGCGCGTTGCTATAGCGACGATTGCATCACTGTGCATTTGGCGTTCGGCTAGGAACGTGTTGAATATTATTTTGCGATATTTATAAAAAATTTATGTCATATAAAAGTATAAATTAGTGGAGACCGTTAAAAACAATTTTTATTTTTCGTTCAATATCGATATTTTGAAAATAAATTGCGCAAATGTGTAGTATGTAGTGTAAAAGGATCTAAAAATCCAAAGCGTTCCCGGCTAATATGCAACATTTGCAAAAAAGGTGTGCATGGTACATGTGTGGGGAACCACAAATGTGCCAAAATTTGAATAATAATGCCGGAACTTGTTGTAAAAAAAAAAAAAGATGATATTAAAAAAATGTAAATAAGTTTTTCTTATAATCATAACTAATAGTTTAGTCTACAAAATAAAAATAAAATTATTGAAATATGTAATTTTTTGTGTTCTCTATGCTTATATTTGTAAAGCCATCATATTTCAGTTTTCTTAGACCAAATTTTGCTTCGCAATTTTCGTATGTATTAAAGAAAATCGCTTAGCACTCAAACGGTTAACTGACCTTCTAATGCGCATTCATAACATGCGATTGTCTGCAGGAGTTTTTCTTGTTGACTGTAAACTAACCTTTGCTACTCCGATTTTTAAAAGTGGCAATAGAAATGAATTTGCGAATTATAAGCCAATTTCCAAACTCACTACTATCTCTTAGTTGCTATAGTGTTAAGTTAAGGATAAAATATACTGTGCTGTCCTCATTAACATGGGTTTATTCCGAATAAATCCACACTAACTAATTGGGTTGTTTTTACTGAGAACTATTTTGCCTCGTTTCATCGAATGTGGATTGCGAAACTTGTGAATTTAGGCTTTTACTCTGTATTTCTGAAGTGGGTTCTGTCGTATTTAAATAACAGGCGCTGTGTTGTTATAATTGACAACGTATCATCTCATTCGTTTATTGCTTCCTTATGTGTTCCCGAGGGTTTACACTTTTCTATAATTTTCCGAAACAAAAATTATATCCATATTGGAAGATACAAAGGTCGGTTTTTGAACAAGGAATCAGCCTCTGTAGGAATGCTTGCGAGGCGGTAAAATATTTTATTGTGAAATTTTGTATTATAAAATTCTGTACTGCATAGTTCAATATTGTTAAAATTCTGCTTTGCGAAATGATGTGTTTCAAAAATTCTTACAACAACGAATAATGAAAAGAATTCTTCTTCATTTCTTTAGTATTTTCACTGCAGAAGGTTATACCCTATGCCCAGATAGTACCGGAAATGTTTAAATAAAACCAGACAGAGTTAAATTTCAGGCAAATTTATTTTATCTCCTTCAAAATATGACTCGTCTGAAGCAACACACATGTGCCAAGGTTTAACCCAGTCCTCCAAGCACTCCTGGTAGGCCGACGAAAGAATGACCTTCAGCTCCTTCGTTGAATTCTCTTTGATCTCCTCTATCGACTGAAATCTCCTTCCACGAAGTGGTAACTTCAACTAGGGAAACAAAAAGAAGTCGTACGGGGCCATATCAGGTGAATACGGTGCTTTCACGATGGTACTTACTTGGTGTTTGATCAAATAATCCAGCACAATTTGGGCTCGATGCGATGGAGCGTTATCATCATGCAAAATCCAAGAATTGTTTGCCCACATTTCTGGCCGGCCAGGCATACACTAATGATCCGATGTCGCTAAAAAGTGACAGATGTGTGTATTAAAGTCCTACCAACATAAGAAAAAAATATAGACCATTTCCCGTGTGCGCGGTTCTTTTAAATTATCATAGGGTATAAAGTCAATATTATTTGAATAACTTCATTTTCTTGTATCGCACATCAGATATTTTTATTGTAAGAGATATGTACAAATCGATATTCAAACATTGACACCTGGTATCAGCCTTTACGAGTATATATGCAATGCAAAATATGTGTAAGTGCTTTGACTTATTTTAACTTCAATATTTTAACTTCCACATAACAATAAAGGCAGTATCAGGAACACATTTGAATATGTTTTGACATCGTTTTATTATTGTTGAATTGCCAATTATTTTAAATTTTTTTTGAGTTTGTAATAAATAAATAAATAAATAAAATAAAATAAATTTTCATTGAAAATGCATATACAAATAATTCTTTACTGTACTTAAAAAAAAAACAGAATTATGGCGGAAAAGTAATTAGCATAGAGGATTCAAGTACTCAGAATATTAATTTTATATTATTTGAAATTATCAGAATTGTGTTAAATGTTAAATGTATTAGCGTAGCCAAAGTTGAAGAGCTGAGTTATTTTTTAAGAGAAAAAAACACCCCGGATGGTGTAGCCGAAGTTTACCCGATGAGTATTATTTTTTAGAGCGCCGGAGCACAGTGTGACTTTTTCACTTTTAGGATGCCAAAATTAATAACAGACAAACCAATGGAGCAATTCATTTCAAATTTTGCAATGTGTTTGCAGATACCTAAATCTGATTGGAGAATAAAAATGGGCATGATACGCCCACTTTTTCTCCTTGCCCACATATAAGGTAAAATTTCACATAATCATATTTTCTACTTTAAAAGCATTTTCCAGTGCCAATTTAAATACAAATTGTTTAGATTTCTTAACTTTAGCTTAGAGGCTTATGACTAATATTTAAAAGATTTCATTCAGCCCCTGGGTACCTTTTTATACTACATTATACTGCTCAATGAAGGAGATAATCACAAATTGTTTCAATGATAAATATGTCACTAATCTTTATTTTATTAATAGTAAGCCAGTAAACAGTTTCTAAAGATTAAACATAACAAAACATAAACACTTATTCGAAATAAATTATTCATAATACTTCTTCCTGAGCCAGATGTAATTGCATCATCTTGAGGCAAAGTCCCGCGCTTGGTTTGCGATGGCTTACGCAAGCTGCAAATGTAGGGATCGGATAGAAGCCTGTGCAATAAATCCTCATTGGTTTGAGTTCGTGAACTTTTCATTGTATACCATTCGCGATAATTTCTGACATCTTTATTTCTCGATTCTTGCGCTTCTTCGGAAAGCTGACCAATAGGAACCATGCATGACGATATTATATGTCTTGAATGGAACAGTATTTTATGCAGACTGACTGCCATATTGTACCACTCATATTCCCTCAAATAAAGATCGCGTGTGTCTCTCACGTATACCTCAAAGGCCTCAGCATTTATCTGAATTCACACCCTAAGCAAGACAATATGGTGAAAAGCCTTTTTAAGAGACATAAGTTAACATAACAGTAACTTCTGCATTACTAAAAAAACGTCGTGATGTGTTTCCGTCATTTGTATTGCCAGATTTCTCTTTTGGCATATCAATTAAAAGCCCAGTTTCGTTTCTAAATCTGCTTTGAATGCTTTCCTTCTTCTGTTTCAGTTTTTCCTTATTTTCGGCGCCGCTTACACACCATGTCCTTAGTTCCAATCGATATGCAATGTGCAACATACACTCCATGCACCGTATCCATGAGTGAAGTGGTGAGAAGCCGAATCTTAGCATGTTTGCGTCAACTTTCCGTCCCGACAAAGCGCTAAAATTATTCATATCCTTTGCTGAAGCACCACATATATAACACGCTTGAGATAAGGTATATGCTGAAAGTGCATTACATACTTTACCGTCAATCATATACAAAATTAGTGTACTAGTAACTTTAAAGTTTAAATTTTCCATCTTAATTATTGTAGGAAGAAGATTAGAAATTTGGTCTTCCACAATCTTTACTTCTCTCACAATAGCATCTCGCGTTTCTTTTTCAAACAAAAATTTAATGGGACGGCAATATCTGGTTGATGATGGAACAGGGTTCCTCCATATAACAACTCTACGTTCATTAACTAGAGTATACATTTGGAGAAGTACGAGTGAAACAAAAACATGCTGCTATCAGATTGATTTTCTTTGCTGAACTTTTGCTTATACCGTTTTTGTTCCGAGCCATCGGAACCCCATTTGAAAGTCACGAAAACTTCTTGAGTACTGGGAATCGACAGCAGTACTTCTTTTTGTGCGTTACACAACCTTTTTATACTATGATCAATAAGCGCTTGCAACTCAATTTCGGCATACGTTTCGGTTACTGTGATTTTTTCTGGGTAACATAAAGCTTGGGACTTTTTTATGCAGTTATACGACGGATATAATTTGGGATTTATTTCTGCTGTATGCTGTCTATGCATATTATAGTCATGTGTTGAATCATATGCATCTATTATCAGCGCAAGTGCTTGGTCTGGCGATAAACTTTTGTTACGCTCTTTCGAAAGTTGAGATTTTTTCAACACAGTACCTCTTGACGGTGAAGACAAACACAGCTCTTTAAATAATATTGCGGAATTTCTCTTACCGTTTGATCTAAGTCCCATTTCTGCCGCCATTAACACTTGTTCGCTATTTGATACTGCTAAAAGACACTTTGCTTTTCTTTTCTTTGTGCGAAGAGAAGAATCGGAAAACGCCACATGTGGTCTACCTACATTGGATCTAATAAAGGATGAAGTTGATGGATCAACATCAAGACGGTATTTTCCAAAGTCTTCACTCTTGGAAAACCAACTATAATTACGGGCTAGAACACGGGCCTTAACTCGGCAAGACCCCTCCCACTTTGAAGAAAATTGGTAACATAGTTTTTTTATACGCTCTCCTAGCTTTTTAGTATCCACGTCTCTTCCGATCACCGCAAAAATTTTCCCTAACACCGCATCACGACGCGTTTCTTTTGAGCTCGTCAGCCAAATTTCAAAAAGTTCTTACCGAGGAATCGCCATGAAAACTTCTTTTAAAGCTGTGGTAGCAAATTGTAGCAAAATTTTATTCCACCATCTGAAACACAGAATCCTAAAGGTCGTTTCGCTGTTAAAGAATGGACGGAACTCGACGGACCAATATAAGTTTTTCTCAGTAAAATATCAAAAATAATATTAAGCTATGGCTGTTTTAGGGATATTTTACTGAGCGGATTTGTATCGATAGTAAAAACTTTATAATCCTCTTACTTACCCCTGAAGTACAAAATTGTAGAAATTTAATCAGCAAATACTCAATTTTATGAAATACATACTTATTCGTATTATATCTTTTGACAAACTTCACAGCGATGTTCGGATAATAAATAAAAATTATTCAATTGACGCACCGGCTTGCGTGTGTAAAGGGTTATCTTTCTTAAAACTATTGTTTTGATAAATTTTGAGTACATTGTCGTAAAATTTGGTCATTTTTACACAACATACCGAAAGAAAATCATTTTCGCAGAAATTTTTTTTTTTTAATTTTGGCATCCTAAAACGATAAAAAGTCACAGTGTGCGGAGGTCAACAATACGGAAAGGAGCTTTTAGTGAATATTCTGTGGTGGGCGCTACCACTGTTGCTTAGGTTTTCCAAATTCGAGTTTCTTTCCCTTTTTGTGAACAGGAAACCGGAGCGATAATTGGATTGCGGTTGTGCACAGTGTGGTGTTAGCTACTGACGGAGTTCATTTGCTATATCGGCACGCATTCTAAAATAGTGAGAGCCAAGACGTCTAAATCCAATCTGGATTGGAAGTAATGTCAAGTCTCACTCCATGCATACCATGCACATAATGTCCAGTAGATAACTTTGCATAATATCTGACAGTAAGTGTCATGTCATCACTCTGCAGCCCCTATTCACCAGATCATCTAGCAAGTCATTGACAAGTTTAACCCAGAGAACTGTGAGAAAGCATCGCCTTGCGTAGTGTCCCTACTCACCTGCTAGCCATATCACAAGGTGAAAACCTGTTCGCCGATTGATCCTCCCGAGAGATCTAAATTTACGCCCGGTGTTTCCGGGAATAGGATCTGCAATATATATTCCAGTCCGTTCTCCTTATCTTCCTGCAGTAGGCTCTTTTTGGCCGGGTTTTGGTTAAAGAGAACTGAGTATAACTTTGATCCCAAAAACAGTGAGCATTCAGTACCAACCAAATAAGTGCGTTCAGATCTTTCCTTTTGAGCAAATAGAGCCTTGATTTACCTCTCAAGCTGTGCGCTTTCAGCTTATGGCCTTTCAATGAAAACCCGAACTGCTTAGTCACGGCTACTCCAGCAGGACTATGCCAGCTCCACCTTGTTCAATGTGTAGTAGAGAATTGGCAGACGCTGTCTTAGAGTGCTAAAGATTTTCTCTTACCACCTTCAAGAACACATATTACTCTTTGTCCACGTTTCCCTGTTTCGGAGGGCCTGAGTTGTGAGGTCTCTTCGGCGGCTGCACGACCTCTCAAAGAAGCCGCGAAATCGAAGAGCGTGGCTAGGAGGGAGAGAAGAAAGCGGCGGGCAAGGCTCATGCGGGAGAAATCCTCATGTGGCTCTGCCGGCTCTTCTGCGTCTGTGTCTTCCAAAAGACCTTGATCAGCGGAAGTGACACCCACGGAAGCTACCGAATCCTCGGTACCCCCCAAGGTACGAGCGCGGTCTTGGCGCCAGTCAATGTGGCGGGAAAAAGTTCTGCTGAGCCACGTCCCTATCGGCGACAAAATATCCAGCACAGCTGTCTGCCCGGCGAAATCTTCGTCAGTGGAGGACCGGGAGCTGGACTTTCGCCCAAGCACATCCAAGGGTGCGGCCAAGCCATCCCATAGCGAGAAGGCTGCTGGCCCACGACCTGTGGCTGTGATTGGAAAACTGGGGCCTGACCATCAGCTGACGGATGCAGAAATCAAATACTGCTAAAGTCAACTGATGCGTCAGGTTATTGCCTCCGGTCCTGAAGCCAACGCGAAGGGCTATGAGACAAAGGACGGCACCATAAAGGTGACGTGCGCGTCTCTGGCAAACTTCGAGTGGATCAGGACCGCGGTCAATAACGTGCCCCCCATGGGGACCACTCGCTTCGCAGTCTACAGCGAGGAGAGTGTACCCCTCAGGAAGGCCATCTACCGAATTCCGCATCCAGACCTGTCTACTGCGCATTTCCTATCCTGTCTACGTGCTCAGAATACGGGCATCAACACGAGGCTTTGGCGAGTCCTCTCATGCACCAAGAGCAAAAACCGGGAAGGAAAGGAAGGGGCTGCTCTTGTGGTGCGAGTGGATGAGGCCAGTGTTGATGTCATGGGCTCCCGGTACGGGAACCGTCTGAGTCTCTTCTTTGGGACGGTCAGCTTCCATGTCTTTCCCAAATGATTGGCTCGGACGGTTCCTGTAGCTACCGTCCCTTGACGGTGACGCAGATTAACTTGCAGCATTCCAAAGCCGCTACTGCATTACTAAGTAGAAGGCTTACCCAGCTGCACACATTGCCCCACATAACAGCAGTGCAAGAGCCCTGGGTCTTTAGGGGCCGTCTCTGTGGCTTAAGTGCGCTGAAAGGGGCCACGTTATTATATGACAGGAGTTCGAGGACACCTAGGACCGGTCTTATAGTATCATCCCACCTCACTGTGATGGGTCTTGAGGAATTCTGTTGCCAAGACCTGGTAGCGGCTGAGGTGGGTTACAGAGGTAGACGCGGATGGTCGAAGTTAGTGATTGCATCTGCTTATTTTCCTTACGATGCTCTGGAAGGGCTGGTGGCCCGGGAAGGCCACTAGTCTCGTGAGGTTCTGTGAGCGGCGCAGTCTAGGCCTCATCCTATGTTGCGATGCTAATGCCCAGCATACAATCTGGGGCAGCAGCAAGTGCAATGGACGGGGCTCTCGACTATTCGAATTTATCGCGTCCTCCTGCCTAGACATACATAACAAGGGCTCACACCCAACGTTTATAACAGCTAGAAGGCAGGAGGTGATTGATCTAACCCTATCAAACTCAAAACTTGGGTGGTCAATCAAGAACTGGAGAGTCCTTGCGAAAATTCGTGCTCGGACCACAGGTACATTGAGTTTCAGAGTGGCGAGGAGGCACAAATGCCATTGCCCTCTAGAAACCCAAGAAAAACAGATTGGCAGAAGTTTAGGGAGGCGTTGCGGGACCTTGACGTTACGCCACCAAGACTTCGAAAAGAACAGGCCTTTGAGGCGGCTGCTGAGAAACTCAACGCTACCCTAACCGAATGTTTTGAGTCAGCCTGTCCAATTCGACCTCTCCCTAACCGGACTCCCGTTCCTTGGTGGAATCGACAGCTCCAGATGTTAGGGCGTGAGTCGAGAAAACTTCTAAACGGGCCCTCAAGACTAATCTTGCAGAGGACTGGGAGCGATACCGTGATGTTCAGAAGAACTACAAGAGGCTTATTCGGGAATCGAAAAGAGCGTCATATAGGGAATTCTGCAGCGGTATTGAATCTCTGAGTGACACGGCGAAATTGGTTAGGATCCTGAAAAGGGACCCAACTACAAAGCTGGGGTCACTTAGGAAATCTGATGGCTCCTTCACGGAGCGGAAAAGTGAGACACTCTGCTTGCTGATGGAATCTCACTTTCCTGGTAATCAGATAAGCGTCAGCCGGCAACAGCTCTTATTGATAGAGGCAGTTGTCAGAACTGTTACACCTTCTCGGCATGATTGGTTCGTTGCCAGATCTGTGGTGAATGAGGCCGCCATTCGATTTGCCATCAAATCTTTTGGCGGCTACAAGTCGCCCGAACCAGATAGAATATATCCTGCCATGCTGAAGGAAGGTGCAGAGTCCGTCACAGCAGCCCTGAAGAAAATCTTCTCGGCATGCCTGGCACTGGCTTACATACCACGCTCTTGGAGGATGGTGAGGGTCGCTTTCATCCCAAAGGTTGGAAAAGACGACTACACCAGCCCCAAAAGCTTTAGACCCATCAGCATGACCTCCTTCATGCTGAAAAGTCTCGAACGACTGGTGGAATTGCGCATAAGTCAGAAGTCGCTGAAGGCTCACCCTCTGTCTCCATTTCAGCATGCCTATGTGGAAAATCCTGCGAGTCGGCACTGCAAAACCTTGTTGTTAGGGTAGAGCTGGCCATCGATAGGAGGGACTACGCTATGGCCATCTTTTTAGACATAGAGGGGGCGTTTGATAATGCCACTTTTGTTAGTATGTGTAACTCTGCTAGTAGGCACAGCGTAGACCGGGTGCTAGTAAATTGGATTCGTTCGATGCTGGCCCAAAGAATCGTTTCGGTGCGAGCAGAGGAAGATCTGCTGGTGTCATCTGGGGTTAATAGAGGCTGCCCCCAAGGCGGTGTGCTATCTCCATCTGGTGCATGGTAATCGATCGTCTGCTCACCACCTGAAACGATTCGGGAGTCTACGCACAAGCATATGCGGACGATGTAGCTTGTTTGGTAACAGACCCTTCGCTTATGAACATCTGCAGGAAAGTGCAGAAAACTCTGGATCGGATTGACACTTGGTGCTGTGCGAATGGGCTATGCGCAAATCCCGCCAAGACTGGTATTGTCCTCTTTACCAGAAGGTGCCAGCTTGATGGACTCGTTCTGCCAAAGCTAAAAGGAGTCACAATCCAGCTATCCAAGGAAATTAAATATCTTGGAGTAATCCTCGATAGTAAGCTCCTATGGAAATCACACGTTGAAACAAAGGCATCCAAAGCACTGACAGCTTTCTGGCAGTGCAAAGGTGTCTTTGGGAAAACGTGGGGTCTCTCTTCTAGCAAGGTCCAATGGATCTACACGGGTATGACAAGACCCATTATCACCTATGCGTCAGTGGTCTGGATGAGTGGACTCCCTCTAGTGGGAGTCAGGAGGACCTTATCGAGACTACAACGAACTGTGGCCATTTGTTGCACCGGAGCTTTTCCGACTACTTCAGGCCCGGCATTAGATGCTCTAATTGGTTTACCACCACTTGATGCTTTCATCCAAGGAGAGGCCTTGAAGGCCATCTGCAGACTGAAACACAATGGGAACTGGTACGGCCCCTGTCCGGCATTGGAACACAGAGAAGGCATGCTCGACGATCCAACGATTCTCTTCATGCCCCTTGACTCCATGCCATCAAGAGTCGTGCTTGAAAAGAGATACAGTCTACACAGATTGCTCCACCGCTCATTTAGACTCAAATTATATATCAGTGAGATTTGAAAAGAGCCACGTAAACTTTTAACACGTTAAGACTAAATTCTCGCCCGCCCGTCCGATGTTCAGCTCGAGCAAAAGTATAAATATTTTTGCGAAACAAAGACACTTATTTTGGTGCATGGGAAGTTTGTGTTCAAAATGGCCGAAATTGCTCGCCAACCCCGCTCATCTCCCATATAACGTTACTTTTCAAAAAAGAAAAAAAAACACGTTGTATCCTCAAATTTGGTACAAATGTTGAGCGTAGAGAAAAAATACACCCTTTTTTCCACAAATACATTCTTTTGAAAACAGGGGGAAATATCGTGTAAATAATATATATAGTAAACTAGAGGTATTTTCATCAATTTAAAAAATCTTGTGAGATGAAACATATATGAAATATATATATAATATATATAATAAATATAATTGGCGCGTACACCCTTTTTGGATATTTTTATGAGGAGCTTTTTCATGGCAGAAATACTCTCGGAGGTTTGCCATTGCCTGCCGAGGGGCGACCGCTATTAGAAAAATGTTTTTCTCAATTTTGGTGTTTCACCGAGATTCGAACCAAAGTTCTCTCTGTGAATTCTGAATGGTAATCACGCACCAACCCATTCATCTACGGCGGCCGATGAAATAGCTTAAAATATTTTACCAAAAATCAGTGCAAAAAAGGAATAATCACATCCATGTATTTATGCACTTGTAAAGCAAAAAAAATTCATTTTTGTTAAAAAATAAATATGAATTTGTGTGAATCAAAATCTATTTCGGAATTATTCACCGCTACTTGGTGGCAAGCGTTCACGTTTTGTTCGTACTAGATTAAAGGTGATATCATTATTTCGTTTCATTACCATGTTTCGACAAATACATATGTATTACATAAGACACATGATCAATCGTGCTTGCCATTACCTACTTGTTATTTGTATAAAACTTTATAACATTTCACTTACAAAAGTAGGTGTTTTTAAAACGTTTCTAAAACTTTTCATATACAAAATAAAAAACAGTTGATATTTTTGGTTAAATTTTTTGTGAAAAAAAAACACGAGCGTCAAAAGGTTAATAAAGCTCGTACATATATGCACTGGTACATATATAGGGTTGTTCAATAGGTGCGCTTCAACTTTTTTCCGATAGGCCCTCCCTACGACGCAATATTTTTTATTTTTCGCTTGTCATTTGTAAACTTCATTAGTATACATTTCATCACGGAACGCTACACACTTGAGCAACAATTGCAAATCGTGCAAATTTTTTATGAAAATAATCGTTCTGTTGCTGCTACTTTAAGAGCATTACGGCCATTTTACGGTCCATTTAACAAGCCGTCCCATTTTGGGGTTATGTGAAGTCATTGGTCTACAGTAACAAGCCGGCGACGATTTGTGAGCTCAGAGCCAATATTGAACGCGAAATTGCTGGAATTTCGGCCGTTTTATGCAAAAGAGTGGTCGAAAATTGGGTTCAACGATTGGACTTCGTAAAACGTGCACGCGGTGGTCATGAAAAGAAATCGAATTTCATACTTAAATGTATATGTTCAAACTCGATAATAAAAAAAAAATTAGTTAAAAAAGTCAAACCGTTTGTGTTTTATTCAAAAAAGTTCAAAAGTTGAAGCGCTCTTACTGAAAAACCCTATATCTACTTACATAAAGTTCGATCCAGAGCAAATTCAGCTTTCATTACTTGTTTATATAAGATTTCTGTTTAGTGACAGCGCTCTGATACTTAATTTCAATTTTTAAACGATTTTCAATGGGTGTATCCAATTGCTTTTTTAAATTTCACAACTTGCAAATCGCACGTTTTTTACTCTACATATATACGATAAGCAAATCATGACTTATTTTTTGAATGCGACACTAACATGCTATACATATTGAAGTAAACGAGCGTATTGAAAATGTTTTACTCTAAATGCAAATTTAAGTATTTTTTTATTTTAATTTAACCCATATTACGTGTCACAGTGTTTGATTTAACGTTTTAATTCGATAAAACAAATCAATATGCCCTAAAAAGTTGAAAATGTGCGTATGCAATATGCCCTAAAATTCAAAACTATGCTTCATAAACTAACAAAATATGCAATATGGTATTTTAATTTGTTTATTAAATATTCATGTTTTAGGATACTTTTTCCTGAAATAATAATAATCAAAATAGCAAAGGCGTGTGTTGCGCCTACTGCCAACCATTCTGAAATCAATTTTTCCTTTTAAATAAGACAAACTTAATTAATTAACCCTTTGCGATAGGCGAATTTCTCTGAGGGTGGCACTAGTCGGAGCAAATCTAGCTTTCGGAGTTATTTAACTGACTCTTATATATAGCTCTGTACATTGAGAATAACTGCAGCAGCGAATAAACTGAAGCAAGCAGTTGTTTATCTTCAATGTACATTACTAACCGACCGACTAAATACCGTACTTTCCGCTTAAACTGCTAAGAGGTCACTAAAAATTTAGTACTATTGAAAAAAAAAATTAGACTATTACTCAACAAATGATAATGCAATTTTTGAGCCTTTAGACATAATGGAAAACATTGCCCTATCACTAAACATTTAGTGAATAATGATAATTAATTAATCGCTTCTGTGGAATCAGGTTTTAGAGACTGCTTTTAAATATTTTTGAAGTAATAATTAATTTAATAAATTTAATGACACTAAATGTTTAGTGGTAATGCAATTTTTTGATCACTTTTATACAAGTGAAGTAATAAGAGCAGTCCAAAATATCTGACACTGCCTTATTGGAACTGTGTACCCCTTAATTTTTCTAAGCGGGGTAAAGTGCACAATTATAAAAAATTTACTTTTTTTGACTATTAAAGGAGCAATTACTTGAATGTTTCTTGTAATACAAATAAGATTAAAAAAGTAAAATGTGTCTTAATTGTATCAATATTAAAGTTGAATGTAAACAAATTGAAAAAAAGGTATTTGTATTTGATTGAACTGTGCGTACTCACCAGTGTGTAATCGAGTGTGTTGTTGAACGTGAGAAAGCTGCTTAAATCTACGATCACAATATGAGCATTTGTACGGTTTTTCGCCCGTATGAACACGGATATGCTGCACCAATTGATGATTGCTGGAGAAGCTCTTCATACATTGTTGGCATTGATGCGGTTTACTTTCGGTGCCCATACTACCAGGAGCACCGATTCCGACTCGTGGTATTTGCTGTATCTGTTGCATAGCGCTTTTGTGCATGAAAAGCTGAAGCCCACAAGTGCACGGTGACGACGATGATGGCATATAGTTGTGGGAACATGAAAAATATTCAAAAATAAAACCAAAACACAAATGCAAACTCAAGTTAATTCATTAAAACATTCCAAGGTTACTCTTTGGTTTAAGGATTATTGCATTGGTAAACATGTGTGTGTAATTATTATGAATGTTGTGAAAAATCTGCAGTAAACCGAAAAAAAAGAAAACGTAAATTACATATATGTATTATACTTGTGTTAATTTTTGTCAACACAAATTATCAACCTCCAATGCTTCTTGTTTATGATTTTTTATTTATTGGTTATAGCGATAACACGACTAAGTTAGTTTGGATTTGTGTTTGAAGATGCCAAAACTAAAATAATTATATCGTACTGTTGAAGACCGAAGTTATAAACTTCAGCTTAAGATGGCTCATTATCTCGGTTGCCAAGTATCTACTATGCGTTGATTTATATATGGAATTGAGTCACCATTAAAACACGCTATCTTATAGGAACAATCATGTTTGTAAAAAAATTTGGATTTACTATCGCGTAAGATCATTCCTAAAGGAACTGAATACCACCGGACTCATCGATGCAACCGACACTGCATTTACTTCGAAGTCTGTTGTATTAAAAATAGGGAAGAAATTCGATTTCATCTTTTATAAGATTTTAAATCCTATGGTAGGTGTGACCAAACATTTGTGTCACAAGTTCGAAACACGACACTTAGGATTTACCATAAGGAATTGAATAGACTACAATTAGGCAATTCCATTTAAAAATATAAAAAATCTAATATGAAATAAGCCACCAACAAAACGGGAGTTTTTTATTATTGTAAGCTGTTTTGTTTGCATTTACTAACTTGTTTTTCATATACTGTACCTATATATGCTCACGTTATTCGGTAATACTGTGACCCAAAATGGATGTTTTTGTATCTCAGTATTTGATGAAATCATATGTAAATGACAGCTTTTACTACCCATAACAAAATCACAAAATAATTTTTTCGGCCTATATATCTAATTTTTTTTCTATACGTATTAGTCCAGTCATTTGGTAAAAAAAAGGGAGTTACCTGGAAAGTTTTTCGGGAGTTTGCAAACTAGGTAATTTTTATAGATTTTGGCATGCTCTTTTCGAATTTCAACTTTGCCACCTCGTATCTACGACGCTAGCGCCGCCATAGTGAAAAAATGGCGCCTAAAGACAGTTTTTTTACAATATCTCCATTCCGACGCATTTTATGAGAAAAACATATGTAAACAAAATTAAACAAGATATAATTTCCTACATTTTATGTTACTACGATTTTATAGAATCTATAGTTTTTCGCGTACGAGCGCCACAAAGTAATATTCACCTAAAGCACCACGTTTTTTCGTAGTTTCTGTCGGTAGAACTGAAGAGAAGTATCTAGTTTAGACTGAGTCATCAGTATACGTCTATCGTTTTACAGTGTAGTTTGTGTTTTTAGAGTAATGGCTTCTGATGAAAGAAATTGTTTTATTTGTGATAATCCATTATTAGAAAATGGAATAAAAATTATCCAGTTTCAAAACTTCCGCAAAACTTTCCAGGTCAAACTACCAGATGTATGGACTATATTTATAGTTGCTGTTTTTGAACTACCCTGCAAAATTTGTTTAAATAATGTCCTTGATGATTATGTCTAAATGATGTTAGAAATGTCATGTAATTATTTTGTTCACGTTTTCTCATGATAATCCTATTTTTTGTAATAAAAAAATTAAACGACCTTTAAAACTTACTTACTTAGCTGGCAACTACAACCGATAGTCGGTCTTGGCCGCTACCAAAATGTTGCGCCAATCGCCTCTGCATTGCGCGCGTTGACGCCAGTTAGAAACACCAAGGGCGGTCAGGTCGTTGTCGACTTGGTCTTTCCAACGTAGATGAGGACGTTCTATTTTGCGAGTTTCACCAGGGCATTTTGAACAGAGCACCTTCTTTGCTGGAGCGTTATTGTCCATTCGCTCAACGTGACCTAGCCAGCGCAGTCGCTGAATTCTAATGCGCTTTGCAACGTCGACGTCGGCATACAGCTCGTGGTCTCATCGATTTGGATTTGGCGTAATGTGAAAATCTGGTCGATGGTAGATTTACCAGGCCTGAAATCACACTGATAAAGCCCCATCAGTTTGTTGACGAGGGGTTTCAGCCTTCCACAAAGTACGCTTGATAGGACCTGGTGTGTGATACTGAGGAGGCTTATCCCACTGTAGTTGGCGCAGTTTGTAGGGCCCCCTTTCTTGTGGATTGGTCAGAGAAAGCTGAGAAGCCAGTCGCTGGGCATGCTTTCATCCGACCATATTTTGCCTATGAGTATTTGCATGCTTTTCGTTATCGAATATCTTTATTTTGCAAAACGGAGGTCACTTGTAACAAACGCTATGATCAACGAGTCTATGACAAGTAACGAGTCTTAAGATCTAGTTACAGTGAAAACTTAGCAACTAAGTCTTAAGGTCTAGTAAGCGCATGCATACTCTGCTAAAGGCCTGTTCATGTGCACGCTCATGCCCACAACTACTGTTTATCTTACAAGATTGAAAATTCTTTTGGGATTTTGTTATGGAAAGTGCAATAAGTCATTTATTTTTGATATCATCAAATGCGTAGAATCTTGATGTACCGTATAATTAATAATAATTTGAAATTTTTAAAAAGTAAATAATGCAAAAAAGCGCAACTATTTATCAATGACTCTTATTGCTTTATTCTATGATATTTTTGCCTGAGCGTGAATTTCTGGTATTTTCCGAATTTCTGCGATAATTTTCTAATTTTGTCGTGACATTAGGAGTTTTGTTCGCTATAAAATTATTGCAATTAAGAAGCAAAATCAATTATTGGTCGTATAGCATAAGAAGCATGTTAATAGAAGCAATTATTTTTTGTTTAGTTAATTTAGCTATACACTATGGTAGCTAAACATTTTCACACTGTCACAAGGTATTTTACCAAAAGAAACTACAAAAATAAAACAAAATAAAGTGTGCATAATTGCCCAAAGATTTATTGGTTTCTATGTTTTTATTTATTCATGAAACAAGCTTTTATGAAAATGAAAACAAGAAGCGTGAACAATTTTTTGACAGTCACTTTTGGCGAAAAAAGGAGTTTTTTTAATAGGTCTATTTATAAGTTCGTGCGATTTTACAACAGATGGCGTAACTTGATTATTATTCCATCGATCCACATTTCCAAACATTCATTGGAGAGCTACTGTCGTAAGGCACAAACGTCAGTATAAGTTTTTTATTTGAAGCGTAAACAACAATATTTTTACCACACTTGAAAATGTCGAATTTCGTGCCAAATAATGTGTTTTTGCGGGGAATTCTTCTTCATTATTTTAATATGAAGAAAAAAGCAGCCGAAAGTCATCGTATCTTGGTGGAAGTTTATGGTGAGCATGCTCTATCTGAGCGAACGTGCCAGAAGTGGTTTGCACGCTTTAAAAGTGGTGATTTTGGCTTGGAAGACGAAGAACGCGAGGGTGCGCCGCCAAAGTTCATGGATACCGAATTGGAGGAATTGCTCGATCAAGATCCGGCTCAAACGCAAGAAGAGGTTGCAAAAACTTTGGGAGTTGATCAATCAACCATTTCCAAACGTTTAAAAGCCATGGGAATGATCCGAAAGGTAGGCCATTGGGTGCCGTATGAATTGAAGCCAAGAGACGTTGAACGCCGTTTTATGGCATGCGAACAACTGCTTCAACGGCACAAAAGAAAGGGTTTTTTGCATCGAATTGTGACTGGCGATGAAAAGTGGGTCCATTACGACAATCCAAAACGTCGGGCAACGTATGGATACCCTGGCCATGCTTCAACATCGACGTCGGCGCAGAATATTCATGGCCTGAAGGTTATGCTGTGTATCTGGTGGGACCAGCTGGGTGTTGTGTATTATGAGCTACTGAAACCGAATGAAACGATTACGGGGGATGTCTACCGACGACAATTGATGCGTTTGAGCCGAGCACTGCGAGAAAAACGGCCGCAATACGCCGATAGACACGACAAAGTTATTTTGCAACATGACAATGCTCGGCCACATGTTGCACAAGTGGTCAAAACATACTTAGAAACGCTCAAATGGGATGTCCTACCCCACCCGCCGTATAGTCCAGACCTTGCGCCATCCGATTACTATCTCTTCCGATCGATGCAACATGGCCTGGCTGACCAGCACTTCCGTAATTACGATGAAGTCAAAAAATGGATCGATTCGTGGATTGCGGCAAAACCGACCGAATTTTTCACAAAGGGAATCCGTGAATTGCCAGAAAGATGGGAAAAAGTAGTAGTAAGCGATGGACAATATTTTGAATATTAAATTTGTAACCATTTTACGTCAATAAAGTTTCAAATTTCGAAAAAAAACCGCACGAACTTATTCATAGTCCTATTATTTTATGAAATTATTTATTGGGAAGTACGATATTATTTTTTAAAACATATTTTGTTGGTTTTTTGGTTTGAATATCAAAGAATAAAGTTATAAAAAAATATATATAGTACACGAATACAATACATGAATAAAAGATGAGTTTTACGTTATACTTACATCTTACATATTTCATACAAGTCAGGTTTTGTTTTGCATTTTAAAAATAATTGGACAGCATATTTTTAATAAACGAATGCTGTTCGAATTTAGCAGTGTTGACATCTAATTGATCTAGTGCTTCATTAAATGGTTTGCTTATAACGATTGTCTAGTTTCTGTTTCCAATTGACTCTGGTGATATCTCAAATGTTGGATTATTTGCATACGTATCAAACGTTGGTCATGCAATGTTCATTATCCAATCTTTATAATATACTTTTTTAAACACAAGGTGTTCGTGCTATGAAAGCGGCAACTGTGCACAATCGCACCCACGGACAGTGGGGATTTTCTGACACATCGCGCAATTTTCGAAGAAAATCATCTTCAGCGATGAGGCACATTTTCACCTCAGTGGATTCGTCAATGAGCAGAATTGCCGCATTTTGGCGAATGATAATCCAAGAGTGATTGCCGAAAAACCAATGCACCCACAAAGAGTGATTGTTTGGTGCGGTTTATGGTCCGGCGGCATCATTGGGCCGTATTTTTTCCAAAAGAGGCCGGTCAGGCAGTTACTGTGAATAGTGTTCGCTATCGTGAGATGATAACGAACTTTTCATGGCCTGAAATGGAAGATATGAATGTGGACGATATGTGGTTTCAACAGGATGGTGCCACTTGTCACACAGCTAACAAAACAATGGCTCTTTTCCGCGAAAAATTTGACGGCCGAATAATCTCACGTCGCGGCGATGTCAATTGGCCGCCAAGATCATGTGATTTGACACCGCTGGACTTCTTTCTATGGGGTTATTTGAAGAAAAGGTGTACGTCGATAAGCCAGCAACAATTCAAGAGCTAAAGGATGAGATAATTCGGCACATTAACGGCATAGAACCTCAATTATGCCTCAGCGTCATCGAAAATTTGGACCATCGGATGGAGGTGTGCCGCCGAGGCCGCGGCGGCTATTTGGCCGATACTTTTTCTACACGTAATTGAACCATATCAATATTATCATAATAAAGAGAAATGATAATATTTTTTTTTAAAAATGGCCCTTGAAACTTAACCACCCTTTATTTCCAAGCGCTCCAAAAGTTTCCGCATGAAGCAAAATCCAGATTCTTTTGTTCTTAAATTTTGACCTTTTTCTTTGCCGTTTTGAAAAAATTTTCCGAAAATGCAAAAATAGGAAAAACATTTTTATTTTTAAACGATTTTAGAGCACACATTAGAAATCTCATAAAAAAATATACCAGCTTCGTACATTTTGATTTGGAAATGAAAATGAAAATCAAATTATAGACAAATCAGCCGAGACAGCTAATCTAGGAAGCATATAGTATAATGTATGTTTACGACATTTATGTTTCATATATTCAAATCATGTCATTATACTCGAAAACTATTTACAAATCGTAAAAATTGTTATTATACGATTAAGCGATGCTCTTGCGACTCCATCATATAAAAAAAAAATTACCGCTTCGTGATGTTTGCATCATTGGATAATGCATTTAGCAAAGTTTACATGGGCCGAAAGTTACCGCCAATGCGAGACATATTATATCCAAATATTTGACTTTCCAGTAAGACGGTGCAACATCCGCTGTAAGGGGTGAAACCATTATTATTGAAACGAACTTTTAGCAGACATAGCGCAGCGGATAAAGATCCTGCGGGTTATGTCGTCACGTTCCGACGTGACGGTCTACCTGAGTCACTTAGCAAAGTCGTTTAATAGTTAGTATTTAAAAGTTAATACTCACTCCTTTTAAAATTATAAGTATATTCAGTTCTATTTCACTGAAATCCCGCCAAAAAAAAACCTCTTACAGTAACCTGAGGGGAAATGGCTGGGATCTAAAAACCTCGATATCCTTCTGGTAATTGGAGGATCGGAGACAGACTCCTACCCGACTTTTTCAATCAATTTTAATACTTATTGGGCTGTTAAAATTTAAAGTTGTACAACTTCAATATGAAATTTTGCTAATCTAAATTATAGCTGTCTCATAAATTTAAAATTGATTAGTGATTAGTGATTAGTCGGCTTCTTTGAAATCCGATTTTACAATTTGAGTATATATTTTTGTGACAAATACGAATTTAATTTTTTTCGCCGACAAGTATTTTCGTTTAGGCATTTTTTTATCTTCTTAATAAATCTAAAGAAATCACTACTGCAGTTTTTTATTTAGGTTTATGGAGAGATAAACATAGCTGCTCTCTAAATAATTACAAGCAAAAAAAAAAATAGTTTACACATTTTATTGATTATTGATTGAAAATAAGAACAATTTCGTTCTCGTACAAACGAATATGCCCGATGTATGTATATGCGATAATGAAGACTTCCCCCATTATTACAACAATAACAAATACAATACGACTTTAACGACTATATAGTGGTTTTTTTAATCATATTTTATTTTGGCAGTAGTAGCTCTCTCGCGCTGAAAATCCTGACGGAAAGTAAATATCACATCTCCGCATTATGGAATGAATCGCTGTATGCGGAAAAATTGCAATCTTCTTTCCAAAGTCGATGCTGTGCAGCTCAAACAATACGCTTATCGAAAAACCATCATTCTTGATGAAGTGCATTTTCATTTCGGCAGCTATGTTAAAAACATTAAAACTAGCGCATCTTGGGATCGGAAAACATACTCCCGTCGAGACACCAATACATCCTCAGACTGTCACAGCGAAGACATCATTGGCCCATTTTTCATCAACAATACTGCTAGAAATTCTATTATATTTCGGCCAACCGTAAGGGCCATGGAGGCATGATAAAAAATTTTTTGTAGACGGGAATTTAAGACATGGTCTAAGTGAACTTTATGCCACAATCGAATTTTTGACTCATGGCAAATATCGAGCACATCATTAGTGAGATAGAACCATAAACCATAAGCATGGTCTTGGAAAACTGAGTTAATAAGATGCGCTACTGCGAAGTTATCCAGGGCAGCCTCATAAATGAAATCGTGTTGCATAAATAACAGGAGCATTTTCTCTAAAACATTTTTTTATTTAAAAGAGTTTTTTCATGTTAGAAATATACTCTAATGCTTGCCAATGCCCGCTAAGGGCGATCTTTCGAAAAGAGGCTGTTATGTTTACAATCAATCGCACTGAATTACACCTAATTCTCTTTTTACATGATGATATGTTCCCAAAAAATCGTTTTTATATGGTAGATATGTTCCCAAATTTGTTCAAAAAGAGAATTAGGTGAAAAAAATATTACAAATTTTTTTTTTTAGAGTTCACTTAAGAATTTATTTCGCGCTTTTACATTGTAATTCATTAAATATATTATAAGAAATAAAGTATTAAACGGCAAGAGCAAAATCTACTGAGTCTCAGAGACTTTTCCTGAGACTAATTTAAGCGCTTCGTACATGCGTCGAAAAATTTCACTAAATTTTTTGTTCTATGAGGTTAAAGAAAAATTCTTAAAATATTGAAAATCGTGTACACAATTTTTTTTAACTCATGTTAAATCAAATTCATTCAAAAAAGAATTGAATAATCTTGCAGCTTTGGCACATAAATAGAAGCATACTTGTGTGTTAGTTCGTACATTTATTATATAATATATTGCATCATTGAGTTAGTAATAGCATAGTCACAATCTCGAACAAAAATTATTTTGTATGGGGGGTGCCACTGAAACCTGTTGCGTGACTCATATTTGCGAAGTATGAGAATAATTCGGCATCATGTGGAATGATCAGGACATTGAAAAATTTGGCATGCTGTGGTGCAAATACAGGAATTGTTTTAGAAGTCAGTTGATGTGTGAATTCGATATATACGTTTGTTGCAATCTTGGAGAAGCGCTTTTGACTGCGATGTTTTATTGCTTCACTGAATTACTCTATGATTGCTTTTAAAAGATCCTTAGTTGATTGGCACCAGGTTCAAATCCTGAGACCGGCATCTCTGTATATATCCACTTTTAATTTTTTATTTTAATTTTATGTTCGTGATAATTATTATTTTTTAAATCTTCTTAAAAATATGTAACGTTTATATAATGTTATTATATATTCAAATATACGCTTTTATGTAGATAACATACATACACATTAAGGTGGATCCAAAACTGTATGGAGTTTTTTGAAATTTTTATTTCAGCCTATGCGGGAAAGTTGCCCCATTTAAAGACAATCAAATGTTTATATGGAGTCATGTCAAAATTTTGAGCGCAAATACTACCACACGTCCTTCAAAATTCTTTCAAATGAGTAAAATTCTGACATAGTTGCAAAGAACTTCGATTGTGCTCATATTACAAAAAAAAATTGTATACCAACCTTGTTAAGCTATTTATGTGTGAAAAACTCTACAAACGAAATGTTTGTCTATTTTCAATATTTAGCGAAATATATTGAAAAATATGAAAATTCAACTGCCATTTAATACCAAGAACCTTCATATCATTGTCAAGAAATCAATAACAATTCCTACATATTTATCAAAAAAGGTATAAGTGTAACAAAATATAGCATTTCAAACATTTCTTTTATTCAAATTCATTTCAAATTGTATCAAATTTCATTTTTAAGCATTAAAATTAAAATTAATCTTTACAAAGACTGTAATATTTTATAGAGTTAAATATTGGCATGGCTTTACGAGATTCCAATCGCACTCTAATAAATTAACCCACTTCTGGGAAATCCTCCCGTCGAGCAATCGACGGCTCGGGCATCGGATGTGCAGGCCCGAACCCCACACTCCCCTATGACCGGAACTGACACCCAGGGTTCCGGAGGAAGCGAACTACTAGTGGTGAAACATGGCACATTGGCTATGCCAATGGAGAGCCGAGTGAGTGTGAGTGATACACCGCCGTCGAAACGATCTGAAGCAACTGAACAAGTTGTGGAGGATGTGGAGATGGCGGACAATCTCTCAGTAGACTCAGACGGATCTCTGGTACCGAGTAAGTCTTTGACAACGGTTAAACCTGGTGCGAATCAGGTAAGTACCGGTAAAAAGACCGAAGTTATTGGAGATTCGAACGCAGGTGTTGGTCTAACCGCAAGGCAGATCAAACGAAGGAGACAGAAGGCGAGGCAAGCCGAAGCACTAGCTAAGGCAAGGACTCAAGCTCCGTCAACTTCGACACCTGTAACGGAAACGGGAAAGCGTGGCAGAACAGAGGATTCCTCTGTAGCGCTGCGCTCTTCCGGAAACGAAACGGGGTCTGTGCCAACGACCGGGAAGAGGAGAAAGGCAAAGAAGAGGAAAGTCGAGAGACGGAATTCGGAAATGCCTGCATCCTCGACCCAATCCAAGGCAGACAAACCTTTGCCTGACAAGGCAGAGGCTAAGGGACCTCAAATGTCGAATGACACTCTTCCGTCAACGTCTGGCGAATCATTCGCGAGAATGGCAGCAAAGGCAATGACGGTGGAGATACATACCGACAAACAAGATGGTCTACTGTCCAAAGGGCAACAAGACTATCTTGACAGCTATCTTTGGAAAGCTATCGGTAAGTCGAAAGACGCGCCGACGTTCGAGGGGAAAAGCGTGGTAGACGGCATCGTAAAGGTGCACTGTTCCAATGCTTTTTCCCGAGAATGGCTAGAAAAAGTTATAGCAAAGATTCCAGCCTGCGAAAACAGCAAGTTTATTCTTGTTGAGAGTAGCAAAGAAAGGCTGGTACGAGCGAGTGTCTGGATTCCGGGTCCTTCCTGTAATTCAGCAGAACTCCTCAAACGCATCCGTGTTCAGAATAAGGATCTTGACACGACTCTCTGGAGAGTATACTCGTGCACCAGGCAGAAATCCGCTACCACTTCGGAGGCGGGTTCCCACCTGGTACTGGGTATCGATCTTGGGTCCCTCAAGGTGCTTAAGTCGAAGTACGGTTGCCGTCCTCACCTACATCTGGGGCGGATCCAGTTCCGCGTCCAGGATAAGGTGGAGGACAAAGCGTAAATATACTCAGTCTCATGACTGAAGTAATATTTACACAGATTAATCTGCAGCATAGCAAAGCGTCTACGGCTCTCTTGTGCCGTAGGCATGCAAAACTGCAAACAAACCCACACATAATACTTATACAAGAACCATGGGTATGTCACAAGCGTATCTGTGGTCTAAGTGCTATGTCGTGGGGACAAATACTTCATTGTGAAGGGAATGTGAGACCGCGAGCATGTATTATCATGCCGAGGTTGATCGAACACACGATGTTAAAAGAGCTATGCTCTGGAGATATCGTTGCTGCAAAAATAAAGTACTGAAAAAGTGGGAACAGTGTCGAAGCTATCATAGTTTCGGCCTACCTACCCTATGACTCTGTACAGCCACCTCCTTCGAGGGAGCTAAGAGAAGTGGTCAAGTAGGCAGAATCCAATAATCTGGGGCTAATAGTGGGATGTGACGCAAATTCACAGAACATTGTGTGGGGAAGCAGCAAATGCAACCCCAGAGGTCTCAAGTTACTGGATTTTATCCTGTCATCCGATTTGGTCATCCAAAACACTGGTAACAAACCAACTTTTGTGACCAGAAGGAGACAAGAGGTGATTGATTTAACACTTACCAATAGGTCAGTTGGAAATCAAATCAACCGATGGCGAGTTTTGGAAGAGGACTCTCTTTCTGATCATCGTCTTATCGAATTCCGACTGGGAATTGACACAATATCAATACCTTCCGGTAGGAATCCTCGAAATGTGGACTGGGACAGGTATGGTGAGTTTGTAACAGAGCGATTACCAAACCTGAAAAAACTCAAATCAGCAGAAATGATTGAAGATGCTACTAAGAAATTAGAAGGTACTTTAATCAATTGCTTTGAGGAACTGTGTCCACTCAGGCAAAGCAGACAGGGGAAAGCGGTTCCTTGGTGGAACCCTGAACTGTCGAAGCTTCGTGTACGGTCCAGGAAACTTCTTAATAAGGCCTTGAAGACCAAAACAGAAGAGGACTGGGCCAATCATCGACTTACACAGAGAGAATATAAGAAAAAAGTACGGCAAGCCAAACTTGAATCCTATAGAAATTTCTGCAGTAACGTCGAAGAAATGAGGGAAACAGCGAGACTTTGTAAGGTCCTTCATTTAGACCGCTCAGTAAGGCTGGATTCCATTCGAAAACCTGATGGTTCATACACCATTTCCAAATCGGAAACGTTTAATGCTCTACTCGAAACCCATTTTCCGGGTAGTAGAACTCTCTCTGAAGCTGAGAGTGGCATGAACAATGACGGTGGCAACGGTGGAACCTCTAGGTACAGCTGGTATATTGCTAGTCGGATAGTGACAAGGGAATCGATAAGGTTTTCCTTATCTTCCTTTGACAACTTTAAGTCCCCTGGACCTGACGGAATATATCCAGTAATGCTTAAAAAAGGAGGAGACAGGCTGATTGAGGCCCTGAAAAGGATCTTCACAGCCTGTCTTGCATTTGGTTATATACCATCCCAATGGCGACGCGTAAGAGTAGTATTTATTCCAAAACCAGGAAAAGATGACTATTCCCTAGCAAAAAGTTTCAGACCAATCAGTTTGACATCGTTCATGTTGAAAAGTCTGGAACGAGTGGTGGAGAAACATATTCGAGTGGGGGTATTGCCGAGAAGTCCACTTAGTAGAAATCAACACGCCTACCAGAGTGGAAAATCATGTGAATCAGCCTTACACGATCTTGTTAGCAAGATTGAAGCTGGGCTGGAAGCTGACGAATACACAATGGGCGTGTTCGTGGACATTGAGGGGGCTTTTGATAATGCCACTTTCGGCTCGATATGTTCTTCTGCCGAACGACACGGAGTTAATCAAGCAATTATAAAATGGATATACTCCATGCTCTCTGAGAGGCTGTTAACCGCTGGTGGGAGCGATGACGAGCAAATCACAGTCAAGGCCAAGCAAGGATGTCCCCAAGGGGGTGTTCTTTCCCCGCTGCTGTGGTGCTTCGTCGTAGACTCCCTATTAGCGGAGATGCAGGAACTCGGCTTTCACGTCCAAGCATATGCGGACGACGTCTGTGCGCTAACATCGGATAAATCCTTAAGGAGGCTTTGCACGAAAGTGCAGAGTATCCTTGACAAAATCGATGATTGGTGCATGAGACAAGGTCTTTCCGTTAATCCGAACAAAACAACCATAGTCTTGTTTACGAGAAAACGGAAATTGGATGGACTCAGTCTTCCAACACTGAAAGGTGTGACACTTGGTCTTTCCAACGAAGTTAAATATCTAGGAGTAATCTTGGATAAGAAGCTGACCTGGGAGACACACGTTTCACTGAAGGTGAATCGTGCATTGAAGATTTTTCAGCAATGCCGTAGAGCCTTTGGCAAAACTTGGGGTCTGAAACCTGCTGTGGTCCTATGGATATACACGGCACTTATCAGACCAATCATCACTTACGCTTCTGTGGTCTGGTGGCGACGGAGCATGGTTAAGTCCACAATCCGGGAACTATACAGGCTGCAAAGAAGTGTATGTTTATGCATCACGGGTGCCATGAGTACAACCTCTGGTGATGCCCTAAATGCTATGCTTAATCTGCTCCCCCTGGATCTTAAGATACAACAGGAAGCAATAAAAGCAATGTGTAGACTCCATAAATATGGTTTCTGGTACGAAGATGGAACTTCGGGACACAGAGAAATCTTTAAGTTGCTGTCGGAGCAGTATCCACTGTTTTTGGCACCTAAAGATGACCTGATACCCACAGTTTCGTTCGGAAGGAAATTTGATGTCAGCAATCCAGAATGCATGCAGGGAGGTTTGACGGATATTTTCTTTACCGATGGGTCCAAGACTGAAATAGGGTCTGGAGCCGGATGGTACTTAAACGATAGTAATAAGTATCACTATGCTATGGGGGGAATGGCAACTGTTTTCCAAACAGAAGTTTTTGCCATCCTAAAAGTAGCCGAATGGATAATCGAGAGGAGATGGAGCGGGAAACAGATTGGAGTCTTCAGTGACAGTCAGGCTGCATTGAAGGCCCTGGAGAACGCGAAGCAAACCTCGAAGATTGTTCAAGAATGTAAGAAGAAGCTTAATTCTGTCGCAAGACAAAACAGGCTTGTACTTATATGGGTTCCGGGACACTCCGGTGTTCAAGGAAACGAAATTGCCGACGAATTGGCCAACCGTGGATCAGCGGTGCCCCCACAGGGGCCAGAGCCAATAATCGGAATCAGTCCCGCAGGAATCAAGAACTGGATCAACGATTATGTAGGCAATCTACATAAAGAGCGATGGTCCGGTCTAGAACGCTGCAGAACTGCAAAGTGTTTTGTGACAAGTCCGAACAGAAAACTGTCAAACTTTCTACTAAAACTTAGAAGGAAAGACATTCGGTTGATGGTCGGCATCATTACAGGACACAACCCATGGGGTCAGCATATGACCACCATTGGAATCATCGAGGACCCGGTATGCCTGCCCTGCTTGGAGGAGGCGGATAGCACTGAGCACTTTCTCTGTGAGTGTCCTGCCTTTGCTAGAGCGCGACTACGGGTATTGGGTTCCGATGTCATGGGAATGAGTAATATTCGTTCTCTAAAACTGGAGGATATTTACAGATTCGCCAAAGAATCTGGAAAATTCTCACAGGACTAACTATCTCTATCTCTGTCTCTATTCTTTCCTATCTCTTTCTCTGATACTTTTCTCCCTCCCTCCTTAACTATCTACCCCCTTTCCAGAGCTTTAAATACAATGGGCTTTTTAGCCTGAGTGTCTTAGGAGCCACCAAATCTCCTGGTGCTCCTTGGCTCGACCTCTTCAAATTCAAATTCAAATTCTAATAAATTAATCTCTACTAGTTTCTCCACAAACAACAGTTGATGATTCAGTTACCAGTTTAACACATCTTTCTGTGGCTTGAGTGTGGTATGGGTACTTTTTTACCGTAGACAAAATTAGTGCATCTTCATTTTGGGGTGATTGTTTGCATTCATTATGTACATCTGTGCTTATTTTCGTTACGTGTGGTGGCTCAGTAAGTGTAACATCATTCTAGTTAATCATTTTCGTGTAGCCTTTTGCACTAAAATTAAATTTTGGTATTTTAAAAAATCTTATGCTTACACCGGGTGTTTCTCTACTCTTAATTATTTTTTCTAACGTTAAAACCTTCACGTCCATTCTTTCATCAACCAACATTGCCAACAACATGTCCGAAAAAACTATTTCTTTGAATTACAGAGTTCACTATCTTTTTTAGACTTTCTGGTAGATATCTCAATTGGACTATAGTTGAATGTAAATGTTTTGACCCATATATGGAACTTGGTTTAGTTTTTATTTCAAACCACATTGGTGCACAAACTTTTACATGATGACTAAAACTACATACAATGATGACTTGTTGATACATATATATATATACATATAATTGGCGCGTACACCCTTTTTGGGTATTTGGCCGAGCTCCTCCTCCTATTTGTGGTGTGCGTCTTGAAGTTGTTCCACAAATGGAGGGACCTACAGTTTCAAGCCGACTCCGAACGGCAGATATTTTTATGAGGAGCTTTTTCATGGCAGAAATACACTCGGAGGTTTGCCATTGCCTGCGGAGGGGCGACCGCTATTAGAAAAATGTTTTTCTTAATTTTGGTGTTTCGCCGAGATTCGAACCAACGTTCTCTCTGTGAATTCCGAATGGTAATCACGCACCAACCCATTCGGCTACGGCGGCCGCCTTGTTGATATATACAGTCTTAAAATTCTATTCGCTATATAGTCCAGTCAAAAGAAGATTTAACTTAGTAATTTTAGGAGTATGCGAGTTTATGGTTTAATTATGTAAAGCCCATCACTGTGAACTTAAGTTTGAGTTTTCGGGGTCGGGGGTTGTGTCCTGCGGCCGCCATCTTGGAAATAAGGGTGCAACTGGTTTTTGCGATTATCTCGTGAATTTCGAAAGTTACGAAAATTTTGTTAAATACTTTTTTGTAGATAATAATATTATCTACAACTTTCGTTCAAAACTTTTTATTGTAAAATTAATAATAAAAAAGTTATAAACAAAATTACGCGAAAAATTAAGGGATGAATTGTTTTAAAGCGTAATAACTTTTTTTTTTAATAGTAAGCCACCTGGAATGAACAATTTTTCCGGGGTTTTTCTTTTTTCAGCTTTCGTTGCAATGCCCACTTATAATAGCACCACAAATATCAAATAGGTATTTTTGATCCGTACTTAAATCATTTTTACTGGATATATCTGGTAGTGAAATATAATTGGTTTATAATTGACGAAAGAAAGCTTCTCACAATCCTTGAATTTTTTCCCTATTTCACCATTAAAGCTTTCAGACGTGGAGCCATCAATGTATTCAAACAAATGTCTAAGCGAAGGTTCATTGGCATGTAATTGGCAGATGAACCATTGTAAGGGTTATTGAAGACTTTCTTCTAAATATCGTATTACTCCTCCTTTAAAACCTGTGTTCAAAACAGTTCCATCACATCCAACCGCAACCACGTTATTGTTATCAAGGCTTTTTCTATCAGAAAATTCTTTAATTTTCATACTCACCATTTTTGCTTTTCCGCTTTTTACTGTAATATGCCCAAAATTCTTCGGTTTACTAAACTTATGTGCTCCTCAATAGTAATTTTTCTACAACCATCAACCATTGCATAAGTTTTGTCCTTTCTCCCATCAAATTAAAGCGCAAATGGTCCCGAGATTAACGAAGGCGTATTACTTAAAATATTTCTCTGTACAGTACGGAAACGCCTTATTTTATTTCTGTCAACAACTTTACTTAAATCATCTTTCGTTACTAATCCAACATCTTGAAGTGTAGCTGTCACGAGAGGTGCTGAAGATCTATCTGATATACCGTATCTGGCAGCTGTATTAGCTACGGTAGCCATGGAAGCAATTTTTAATTTTTTTGACACTGCAATCTCCTCCAAAGGCTCAGACGATATCACTGGTATAGGTTCTGAAGGTACCATTTCGTTATCATTATGCTGATTACCAGAGAAAGTTGGTTCATCCATTTTTTTATTTTGATTTTCTTCTTTCCATTTTTTTCTTCAACTTTATGGAATTCTTCACGTCTGTGCCACCAATTCCCATTTTCCTTACTGTGTGCTGGTCAGTCAAATAATCTTTCAAGAATTGGTACTTTTTCTGGTATTGCACACCTATATGAATCAAAGTTCTCGCATTTACATGATGCAATATCGAAAAGAAATTGAGCTTCCTTTCTAAAATTTTGCATTTTCTCTTGATAAGAATTTTGGTCTTTTCTAGATTTGTACGATTTGAGTAAAGTACGGTATTTATCATGATACTGTTTTATTTTTCGAACAACTGATCGAGGCTCTATTGTAGGAATAGAAGCTAGTTTCCAAATATCTAATAAATTTTGAGATGCCACGGAAGTCTCACTTGCAAGATTTTTAATTTGATTTTTCTTATTCTCACTAATCGACAAATAACATAGAATTACATCTTCGTAACTAGGTAAAACATTAGGTTTAAACACCCGTCCATGTCCAAATACTGGACATAATAATTCACTACGTAAAGCCATAATATTTATATGAGAACAAGCTAATAATTTTAAATTTTATGTCTTATACACACTTATAGTAGAGATGGGACAATGCGTCAGTGATGTGAGAGCGCCCAAATTAAAAGTTAATAATAAAAGCTTTACAAACTTTCAATGAATCGATATTCAAAAAAGTGTGTTTAAAGTATTTAAAAGAACATAAAAAGTTTGACAACAAGCTAATTTTTATGAAATTTGCGTAATCAATGGCTCGATATATCAGTTTTAATATTTTTCAATATATTTCGCTAAATATTGAAAATAGACAAAAATTTCGTTTGTAGAGTTTTTCACACATAAGAAGCTTAACAAGGTTCGTATACAATTTTTTTTTTGTAATATAATATGAACACAATCGAAGTTCTTTGCAACTATGAAAGAATTTTGAAGGACGTGTGGCAGTATTCGCGCTCAAAATTTTGACATGACTCCATATAAACATTTGATTGTCTTTATAGGAGGCAACTTTCCCGCATAGGCCGAAATAAAAATTTCAAAAAAAATGTTTTTAATCCAACCTAATATACATATCACTACATATTATAAAACAAAGTCGCTTTTTCTGTCCCTATGTCCCCTTATACGCTTAAATCTTTAAAGCTACGCAACGGATTTTGATGCGGTTTTTTTTTAAAGATAGATTGATTGAAGAGGAAGGTTTATATCTATATAATGTGAAGAAATATATAAAGGGGGCGTGGCAATCGGTCAAAATGAGGCAAAAAAACATAAATTTTTTTGTTTTCACGGCCATAAATCATAAACGAATCAACCAATTAAAATGAAACTTTCTTGAAGTTTAACTTTGAAATATTTACTTTCGTTCTGCATCAAAAAAAATAATTGATTTATTTGTTATTTAACCAAAATTGTTTAAACAAAAGCAGCTGTTTTTCCAATAAAGCTGTTTGTGTGTTTGTTCGCTGTCAACCGAATGAAGCAACAGGCGTTAAGCGATAATCTCACCACACCTCATTAATGTTGAATTACATCGTATGGTGACGTATGTATGTATGTATTTACGAATCGCTCGCATTATTTCATTTCGAACGTATGTACATATGTATCTATGTATGTACTGAATTCCATCTATACTAATATTATAAAGAGGAAAACTTTGTTTGTTTGTTTGTTTGTACTGAATAGGCTCAAAAACTACTGGACCGATTTTAAAAATTCTTTCACCATTCGAAAGCTACATCATCCACGAGTAACATGGATTATATTTTATTTTGGAAATAGGGCTCGAGATATAGGTCAAAACGTGGACCCGGGTAACCTTCGGATGTGTATGTACAATATGGGTATCAAATGGAAGCTGTTGGTGAATGCTTTAGTCCAGAGTATTTTTCATGCCGCTCCGTGACTAGGGTCTCGAGATAGAGACCAAAACGTGGACCCGGGTAACCTTTGGTTGCGTATGTACAATATGGGTATCAAATGAAAGCTGTTGATAAGTGCTTTAATACGGGGTAATTTTTATACCTATTGATAACTAGGGTCTCGAAATATATGCCAAAACGTGGACCCGCCGTGTCTTTGCACGGCATTAAACCAAACTTACACACATTGTTAAGGAGGTATTGAAGATGGTTTCCGTATAGTTTGGATACCTATTGGTAGATAGGGTCTCGAGATATAGGTCAAAACGTGGACCCGGGTAACCTTCGGATGTGTATCCATACTAATATTATAAAGAGGAAAACTTTGTTTGTTTGTAATGAATAGACTCAAAAACTACTTAACCGATTTGAAAAATTCTTTCACCATTCGAAAGCTACATCATCCACGAGTAACATGGATTATATTTTATTTTGGAAATAGGGCTCGAGATATAGGTCAAAACGTGGACGCGGGTAACCTTCGGATGTGTATGTACAATATGGGTTGTTACCGACGAAAAGTACGGCCGAGCAGTAAATATCATTCTCTTATTTTTGTATGTTGCCATTATTCTCATATTCGCATTCTTTCTCACTTGCACTTTATTTCTGTTATGTTATGAGCATCTCTCATTATTTGCATTTATACATACAGTAAGCATAATTACAGTAACATACATTCTATTGCTATTTATTACATATTTACTAAATCTAACTGTAATATCAGGCCACTCTGACTAGCTATAAATATGTGTCACTTGGTGTAAATCGGGGTAGTCGTAAGAAATAAGAGAGAAATACAAAAAGTTTTAAAGCGTACGGACGCTGTTGGAAATTTGTGTTTGAATTTGAAACAATACGACTGCCGCGCTTGAAAAATACGCGCAACATGGGTATCAAATGGAAGCTGTTGGTGAATGCTTTAGTCCAGAGTATTTTTCATGCCGCTCCGTGACTAGGGTCTCGAGATAGAGACCAAAACGTGGACCCGGGTAACCTTTGGTTGTGTATGTACAATATGGGTATCAAATGAAAGCTGTTGATAAGTGCTTTAATACGGGGTAATTTTCATACCTATTGATGACTAGGGTCTCGAAATATATGCCAAAACGTGGACCCGCCGTGTCGTTGCACCGAATTAAACCAAACTTACACACATTGTTAAGGAGGTATTGAAGATGGTTTCCGTATAGTTTGGATACCTATTGGTAGATAGGGTCTCGAGATATAGGTCAAAACGTGGACCCGGGTAACCTTCGGATGTGTATGTACAATGTGGATATCAAATGGAAGCTGTTGGTGAATGCTTTAGTTCAGAGTATTTCCATCCGCTCCGTGACTAGGGTCTCGAGATAGAGACCAAAACGTGGACCCTAGAATGTGTTTGTACAATATGGATATCAAATGAAAGCTGTTGATAAGTGCTTTAATACGGGGTAATTTTCATACCTATTGATGACAAGGGTCTCGAAATATATGCCAAAACGTGGACCCGCCGTGTCTTTGAACCGAATTAAACCAAACTTACAAACATTGTTAAGTAGGTATTGAAGATGATTTCCGTATAGTTTGAATACCTATTGGTAGATAGGGTCTCGAGATATAGGTCAAAACGGGGACCCGGGTAACCTTCTGGCGTGTATGTACAATATGGGTATCAAATGAAAGCTGTTGGTGAATGCTTTAGTACAGAGTATTTTTCATGCCGCTCCGTGACTGGGGTCTCGAGATATAGGTCAAAATGTGGACCCGGGTAACCTTTGGTTGTGTATGTACAATATGGGTATCAAATGAAAGCTGTTGATAAGTGCTTTAATACGGGGTAATTTTCATACCTATTGATGACTAGGGTCTCGAAATATATGCCAAAACGTGGACCCGCCGTGTCTTTGCACCGAATTAAACCAAACTTACGCACATTGTTAAGTAAGTATTGAAAATGGGTTTCGTAAAGTTTGGTTGTATTCGGAGCACTGGCAACGGGTACAGCGTTCTTTTGAACCAGCCATAATGTCGCATACTTTTTTAACGCTTGGGGCGGAACTGAACTGTCAAATTGACAGTGTGAGTTACAATGTGTCAATATTTCTTTCTGATTTGGATGCCATAAGGAAAAAACGTAAGTGCAACATGTAAAAATTGTTTGTGAATTTTTTTGGAGTGGATTTTGGAACAGTGAATAATTTCTTACGAAATTTGAGAATTTAATGTGAAATCCGAATGAAATTATGTATTCGTGGAAAAGAAATTTTTTTTCGTTTTTTTTTTTTTGAAAAATATAAATGGATAATGGTTAAAAAAGCTCCAATGCTTAATAAAACATATAAATTGAAACGAAAAATTCATGGATGATCAGGAAAAAAGACGATTGTTTATTCATATGCGTTGATTTGAAATTTAAAAACAATCTTCTTTTTTCCTGATTTTCAATTTATATTTTATATTTACTCAAAAACAAATAGAAAAACAAAAAATATTGTTTATGCCAAAGCGCTTGAATAAAGAATAAAGAAATAAATAATATGAAAATCATATATTTTCTGTTCTAAACCATATCTATTCTATTTTAGTGTGCCCAGCGAAGGGGGCCGGGTTTGCTAGTATATGTATATATACATATATTCTTAACTTCGCAATATAGAATTGTTCCGAATATGGTAAATGGTGATATTTTTGCTATGGCGAGAACATACCCGGGAACATCTATGTATGGCGACTTATAATATATGTACGTACATATGTATGGATTATACATATAACGGGTGATATTTTAGCTATTATATTTTTAAACAGTTGGTTTAAACAGCTGACGCACGTTTCGTGTTTTGTTTCACTGTCACACATCTTCAGTTTGGTCTATAATTTAACCATGAATCGTCTTACAAACGAACAATGCTTTTATTATAAAAATGCGTGTTCTGTTAAGAGAGTTTATGGTCAGTTTAATCGACCCACTGAAGCGGCTATTCGAGCTATTGTGACAAAATTTAGAACCAAATTTACATTATTGGACATCAAACCACCAACACGCTTACGTTGAGTGCGAACTGAAGAAAATATCCACAAATGCAGGGACCTACAGTTTCAAGCCGACTCCGAACGGCAGATATTTTTATGAGGAATGTTTTCATGGCAGAAATACATTCGGATGTTTGCCATTGCCTGCCGAAGGCGACCGCTATTAGAAAAATGTGTTTCTTAATTTTGGTGTTTCACCGAGATTCGAACCAACGATCTCTCTGTGAATTCTGAATGGTAATCACGCACCAACCCATTCGGCTACGGCGGCCGCCGTAATCCATATACATACATATATATATTAGTATACAACATATCTTATAAGGTATGTGGCAAATATTACCATACATTTTGTCCTTCATATATAATAATAAATTAATAATAAAAACATTAAAAGAACAGGTATTATTAACAACTAATCGTCACTAATTATAAATTCGGTATATAACTATATTATGTATCATTTTTTTATATTTGTATATCATTATTTATATTTTTATATATATATATATACAAATAACCAATTATTTAAATATTATTGTTATATTTATTTGTACATAAAAATTATAATAACATATATAAGCATCATTATTATATTTATTTTTATATAGACATAACAACAATAATATATATATCAACACATCATTGTTATGTATATAAACATAATAACGCACACAAGCCAAAATATAATAAAACACTACATAACACCACATAACATAACATAACATAACATAATATAACATAACATAACATAACATAACATAACATAACATAACATAACATAACATAACATAACATAACATAACATAACATAACATAACATAAAATAACATAACATAACATAACATAACATAACATAACATAACATAACATAACATAACATAACATAAAATAACATAACATAACATAACATAACATAACATAACATAACATAACATAACATAACATAACATAACATAACATAACATAACATAACATAACATAACATAACATAACATAACATAACATAACATAACATAACATAACATAACATAACACAACATAACATAACATAACATAACATAACATAACATAACATAACATAACATAACATAACATAACATAACATAACATAACATAACATAACATAACGTAACATAATATAACATAACATAACATAACATAACATAACATAACATAGCATAACATAACATAACATAACAAACTTAACATAATTTCAGTTTCAATTTTTTAATTTATTTGATTTGTTTAGTACATAGTAAGATAAATGCCCGAATTCTGTAAGCAGTCTCAAGTCACTAATTGAGACTTTTCGTGGTGAAATTTGATTTTGAGACTAGTTGGTATTCAGTAAGCAATCTCACGTCATTAGTCTCAAAAAAAAGTCACTAATTAGTGATCTACTTCTGAGCAGCTCACAAAACGAAAAATATGGAAGAGGAATTAATTATTTTATATTGTATATATTGCAAAAAAAACGCGAAAATGAAGCGAAGTAATATGTTTTGGGTAAAAATTTCTTAAGAACACGAATAATTGTGTATTTATTGACGTTTTAGAAACATGCGTAGACGGATTCTGGCAAGTTTACGCAGCACGGAAGACCCATTCCTTCTGGAAGAAGACGTTTTCAGGAGGTTTTTAAGATTCCCGAAATCCTTCTGCTGGGAACTTATTCAAGATCTCAAACCACTTGACAAGTTTGAGCGGAATTCGAGAACTTCGGGTGGGCTTGATATATTAATAAAAATATATAGGTAGGCATTACAACATATTACTTTCAGTTTGTTTCAGTACTATATTTTCTGGCAAATGGCTCCTACCAAAGCGTTATTGGAAACTGCCACTTCTCGGCAATGAGTCAACCAAGCGTGTCGAGATGTATTGAGCAAATTTGCAAGATGGTAGTGGAACACAAACACTTTGAAATTAGTTTTCCCAATGAGGCGGAGCATTACAACAGCATAAAGAGGGGGTAAGTTTTAAACATGGTACAAAATATGCATTTGCACCATTTCAACGGCTTAAAATTTGCAGCTTCCATAACAAATTCGGAATAAAAGGCGTCATAGGTGCTATTGACTGCACACATATTGCAATACTTTCCCCGCAATCTTTAATTGCTGGAGTAGTACCTCATGAGTATATGAATCGCAAGGGATACTACAGCATTAATGTTGAAGCCGTGAGTTTATAAAAAATAAATACTGGTTTATCAACATTTTGTAATGTTTATAACTAATAACCCCATTCCTAGATTTGCAACGACGAACTAATTTTTCAAAACGTCAATGCACGATTCCCAGGATCTTGTCATGACGTCGGTATATGGACAACTTCGCCGGTGAGAATCAAACTCATCAGGGAACACATTGTGGGGGCATTTAAATGGCTTTTAGGTGATTCAGGTTATCCTTTGGAGCCATGGCTACTAACACCAATAGCAACACCTTCTTCCGCTAGCGAAGAGATTTTCAATAAAACACATATAAAAGCAAGGAACACAATTGAACGTGCCTTTGGAGTCCTGAAATCACGATTTCGGTGTCTATCCAAAGAGCGCGTTCTTAGATATTCGCACAAAAATGCGGCAGCTATCATCTATACATGTGTAATATTCCACAATATGCTGCAAAAACGTGGCATATTCACTGATGAGGCCATGCCACCAGAAGACCCATCGAATGATGAAAATAGTGAACCAATAAGGTCAACAGAATATTATTCTGAAGGCAGAAGGGCGCGGCAAAATTGCATGAACGCACTTACACTGTAAAACTTTTGTAAAAAATAAAATTCATGAATTATAACATAACATATATAAACTTTATTTTATTTATTATTATAATCTTTATTGACAACGGCTTGCGATAAAGCTAGAATAGCATTGGCCACGTTGTTCATGGAGTCACAAAACTGTTCCATGCAGTTAAGACTTCGCTCTCTAAATTTTCTTTCTTCCTCATTCCTTTCGTTCATAGATTTAATCATTTTTTTGATTAACTCATCCGAATCTGTTTTGCGGCGACGTGAAGGTCGTGGACTGTTAACTGATTCGTCGGTTGATTCCACAGAAGGAGTCACGGGGTCGTTTGTAATTACTATTTCGCTCTGAAAAATTAAAAAGTAGTTAAGTTATTAATGTGCAAATTTTTTCAATTCAAAAATGTTCATTTTATGACCTTTTATCATTGAAATGAACACATATATGTATATATATATATATATATATATATATGTACACGTCTATTTACCTCGGCCCCAATATTTGGAATATCTGGCATTCCGTCGACCACGACTGACCCGAGCGTTTCCAAAGCGAGATTCTCCCTCTCTGTCAACTCCTCTTGCAACCGGGGACCTCCACCTGTCACTAGTCGATCAGCCTTTGACTTCCTAGCTCTGCTTCGAACTTGGTTTTTCCAATGGTTGACGCAACTGTAAAATAAATATTTTATTAAGCAATTTGTTTGGGATATTAAAAACATACATCTTTCCATTCAGCCGCTGATCGTTTCGGGCCTTTAAGAGCGTTAAGCTGCTCTGCGATCTCCTTCCACAGCTCCTCAATTCTTTTTGGGCACGTTGGATCGTTTTTGTGGAGTTTGATCTCCGGATGGCTCCTAACAAAAGTAAGATAGCAATCTAATTGCTCCTTGCTTGTCCGCTTAGTTTTTCAATGTATATCTGTAAAACAAATGATACATATTTTAAAAGAAATCAGGAAATTTCTTTTATTTTACAACTTACCCAGCTCGTTCATTTCAACGGATTGTATATAAAGATGCAATTCAACATTTATCGATTACTAATTTTGTTTGTCTCAATTGAATTGTTGATAATCCGATTCAGGTAAAAGGTTTATAAAACAGAAATTAAAAACGTTATTTTGTATGAGCTTAGTAATATTCATATTCTTTATGTTTTTGATGAAGAATTTCGCGTGATAAATGAGTTTAAAAAATTCCATTACATATGGAATCGATAAGGGAATTTTTGCTAAACTTTTTGACTATCTCTAGCCGATACGTGCCATCAGCTGACTGACTCTATTTATTTTCACCATGATATTTGGTGAAATTCTTATGACGTTCCCTTACTGAATAGCAAAATCGTCTCAAGTCACAAAAAGAGTCACTAATTTATAATCTCAATTTTAGTGACTTGAGATGAGATTCGCCTACAGAAATCGGGCAAAAGTCTTGTGGGTAGTACATGTTATAATTCTAGAATACGAGGATGGTATACATAAAAATGCTACTTAAATTTTAAAACTATTTTAACTATTAAACTTATAGACTAAAACTTAGAATACTAATTGAGAAAAAGAGAAAGACGGTGGGAATGGGAGAAGGGAAGGGGAATTAAAGGTTAGAAGTAGTTAGAAACTGCAGTTTTAAAACACGTTGCTTGTTTTATAAGCTTTATTGTAGGTTGTATAGAATTCCATAGTTTTATGGCACTAACAAAGAACATGCGTTCTGATTCCAAGTAAGTGTAGCTCGGAACAATCAGATTCAATGTTCGGGTGCACTGGCATTGTTTAATGTTTTTGTACAGGTACAATGGCTTTTGTGTGTATATTAATTTATGCAGGAACAAAAGAGAGCGTATTTTGAGATACGAGTCGAGGTTATGATCGAGAATCTGTTTTGAGTAGATAGATATATGGTCATATTTCCTTTTATCAAACACGAAACGCGCTGCATTATTTAAAGCGATTTGCAATTTATGTTTCGAATTATTATCAAGCCTGCAATATATTAATTCCGCGTATGATACATGAGGAACAATGAGTGATCTAACAAGTTTTAATTTAGTTTGCCGTGGATTTAAGTAGGCAGCACAATATAGCTTTCTAAGAATATTATATACCTTGTTTACAACAAAGTTTACATGGTCAACGCATGATAATCTTGAATTTATTCTGAAACCCAGGTTAGTTACTATCTCATCAAAGTTAATATTTACTTCATTAAGTAATATTGGCGGCAGAGCTAAGGTCATACTTTGAATGAGAAATAGCAATCGCCTTCGTCTTTGACTCATTTAATTTCAAGTTGTTAGATTTGGTCCAGTTAGAAATTCGAGAGAGGTCTTCATTAAGCCTTGCTATCAAATCCTCAATAAGACCTATTGGCCTTGACAGGTAGATCTGGGTGTCATCAGCATAGAGATAAATCGACGAATTTTGGCAACACTCAACAATATCATTAATAAAAATGCAAAATAAAATTGGACCTAAAATAGAGCCCTGCGGCACACCTGACGTAATTGGTTTTTGGCTTGAGTAGTTATCACCACACTTAACTTGTTGTAGCCGATTCGAACGGTAACTTTTTATTAATTGCAGAGAAAATGCTCCAAACTTATAGTGATAGCACAATTTTTGCAGTAAAATGTTGTGATCAATAGTATCTAATGCAGTATGTACACACTGTATCAAATCCATCTCTGTTGCGTCTTCAGCACGCTCTCGTAGAGGAACTTTTACAGGTATGTTGAGTGGAGCCATGTTAGATGCTAGAAAGTGAGTATTTATGATTTCTGGGACCAAACTGCACACGGGCTTATCCTCTCCTCAGACGCCTAAGGTTCTAAGGTTTTTCCATAGGACTTTCGGAGGTAAACTATCATTGAGCTTCCATTGTAGATATGCCCTTTAAGCATCTCTAGTGATTGCAGTTACTTTATTTCTTGCTACACGATATTTTTGCCACAAGTGAGTGTTTCTCTCATTTTTCCATTTCTTATATGCTTTACTACGCTCTCTAATTAAAAACAATACCTCACATGTAAACCATGGTTTCCTGTTTCCATGGACTTTAACTTTACGCAACGGAACAAACCTATCAAATAAATGGCTGACGAAAACATTGAAATGTTGTAGTTTTTCATCCATTGTTGTGAATAACTGACACATATTCCAATTAAACTCGGCAGCCTCCTTATTTAAGAGATCATGTTGAATAAGCTTAAAGTCTCTAAAAAATAACTCCTTTACTCGATTGTGTCTGTTGAACTGGATGTTGTAAGATAAGAATATCAACTCGGGGTCAGAAACCCCAGCCATAGGAAGCTGATCACTATGACTGACGTAATCTCTGTCACTGACGCAAAATACATCCAAAAGACTTGGTTTGCAGTGGGGTGCAAAGCGAGTAGCATATTCATTGATTAAGGAAATTCCTAATGATTGGAAACTATCTATCAAACTCCTGGAAGAAAAATTATCACAAAGAAGGTCTACATTTAAATCACCACACACAATGATATGTTCATAGGAGATGTGAAATTCCGCTAATTTATCAAATATCACTGAGAGGTCATTTCTATTGCTTACAACCCTAGCATGCAAAAAGACATTTGGTATTATTATCATAAAATTCAACAAAAATGTATTCGACTTCTTGAAAATGATTTGATCTGCAGATCTCTTTCCATTTAAAATTATATTTAAAATATAAAGCAATGCCACCTCCTCGAGTCTTCGTAGTCCTATCACATCTAATAATAGTCAGAGAACGTTAATGTATAGAGAAGTCTCAATGACAGGAACGTATGGAATTTTCAGGGGTACTCATTTTGCGCACGAGATACACCACAGCCACATTTTTCACCAAAGTTAACAGTAAGGGGCTGAATTCTGTAAATTTAGCAGCAGTCGATAAGGATTTGTTGGTGATTAGAAGCATAGAATGTTGGTAGCTTTTTGATATGAATATATTTGAATTTTCCAAATCATCCAAAATTATATACATATGTTATGTCTGTCTGTCTGATTGTCTGTAAAACTTTGTTGAATTCCCTTCAACTGAATCAAAATCCTCTATAGAAAACGCTTCATTGCCAGGCGCACAGGAAGATGGCATATGCAAATGTAAATTTGTGAATTTATATACATTTGCGCATATGTATAAGCTGTGTGTATGTATGCTCACCAGCCACAGCTCAAAATAAAACGGTAAAACTTCTTAAGAAATCCAGCGCGCATTCAAAGGCACAGCGCACATTCATAGGCACAGCATTGTATGTACAGTAACCTTGACATGTTTACAGGCACCTTCAAATGCTCTGATTTCAGAGTAAGTTTCTAACTTTGCAGATATATGAATAGGTTTTGTGCACTTTTTATCATTTCAAGAACTACATACGTAAAGTAATCTACTAATTAACTATTTGCCTACTATCAGTTAACATAAAATAATTGTTTCCAAATTTTCTCTTAGTATTAAAATGTTCGAATCAGGCCTTTTTTTTAAGCTACTTGTTTTCTTCTGCAACTTACTGTATGCTCATGCGCGCACAGCAGCTGCGGCTATCGAGCATTTAGAAAGACATATTTACATACATATATTGATGCATACATATGTATGTACGATGCCGCGGGTACTCGACTTGACAAAAATTCAAGATTTATCAAATATTGGCAAATACAGGTATCCCTTGTATAACGCGGTCTTATACAACGCGGTTTCGATGTAACGCGATTTGGAAAAATTAGGTTTCAGTACAACGCGAAATTTAGGCTTATATAACGCGAAGGGGAAAATACATAATTATAAAACCTGATAACACTAATTTGCGTACCACATATTTATAACATGTAATGTATTTTTAATGTAAACCGGGAATTGCCCTTTTTTGCCTTAGATAGATAGAATAGATGTGGGAATGGTTGACAACAACCCTGGTTGACAACAACGGCAAACGAGGCACTTGGGTTTCAACTGTGTAGAAGGGCACTTGTGTTTCAACTGGCGTAGAAGGCGGTTCCTCAATAAAATTTATGAATTCCTCAAATCAAATTTATAAACTCACATTGTAAAATTTCAATAAGACGTTCAAACCTATATTGTAAAATTTCTTAAATTTGAATAAAACGTTCAAACCTATATTTTGGGGGCTCGTCCGGGAAAAGGAAAAGGAAAAGGATAAAGAAAAGAATGGCATGTCTTGGCGATTTAATTAGAAGTAGCCTGCGCAGTGGCAGTAAGGCCAAAATCACGACGCTGCATAAGTATATTTTTGAAAGCGAAGGCGACAGAAGTAACCGCCAACGACTTAGAGCGTTCTGTGGCTTCGCCTATAACGAAGGCAGCGCGGAATTCGAAGTTAAATCTCGATACGTGGATGCGAATTTAAGCGAGCGTGACCTAGTCACCATTTGTAACGTTTTGGGGATCGACTACAATGTGGCTGATGTGAAAATACACATATTTCACAATTTGCAGAAGGGACGCTTACTCGTAGCAAGCGGTGCAGAAAATCACGACGATGACGACGATGACGACGACGGCGTTGGCAGCGAAGACGAGGCAGCCAACAACTACGACGGCGCAGAACAACGTGCTTGTTCTACATTGCGGAATAGGAGAAACGACGATTGTTTTTTTTCTATCGACGGCAACGAAGGTAGGAAAGAAGCTCACAAAACTGCTGAACGACGGGAAAGAAGGCGTATTTGTGACGAACGAGAAGCAAGTATAAGTGCAAGTGAAGTTAACGAAAACGAAATGCCAATGCAAATGTCGCGGTTTGCAATAAATTTTCGTGATATTGAAGACTCAGTAAGGCCGTTTGATGGTACTGACAAATTGCCAATAGATGTGTGGGTAAATGAATTTGAAGAAACTGCTACCCTCATGCGTTGGGATGAATTTCAAAAATTTGTGTTCGCAAAGAAGTCGCTGAAAGGTTTAGCAAGAATGTTCATTTTAAGTGAAAGGGGAATCACATCGTGGTGTAAACTGAAAAAGGCATTAATAGATGAATTTCAAGCTGTGGTAAATAGCGCTCATTTGCACAAGCAGTTGACAGAAAGAAAGATGAAGAGAGAGGAGAACGTGCAGGAATATTTTTTTTGTATGAAAGAGTTAGCAGCAAGAGGAAACATTGAAGAAAATGCTTTGATTCAATACGTAATTGATGGTATACGCGATATGAGTGTGAGTAAGACAGTTCTATATGGCGCAAAAAATATTCGTGAATTTAAGGAAAAGCTTCGATGTTATGAGGGAATACGTGAAAAAGTGAAAACAGACGATACTAAAGAAATTATAAAAAAGGGGATGGTGAACAAAACCGAAAGAAATGAACTTAAATGCTACAATTGCGGGGCGAAAGGCCACAAAAGCGTTAATTGTGAGAGTAGAGAAAAGGGGGCAAAGTGTTTTCAGTGTAATGAGTATGGTCATATTGCTAAAAATTGCACAAACAATAAGAGTTTAAATAAAGGCGCTCAGCGAAACACACGACTTATTACAGGAAAACGAAGCATAATGAACAAAGATGTAATAATGAATGATAAAAAATTAATAGCATTATTTGATACGGGGAGTAAGTTTAGCCTCATTACTGAGAGTGTGTATAATGTGTTGAATAAACCTTATTTAAAGGAATGTAATATTTCACTATATGGCTTCGGTGAGTGTGACACTAAAAATGCAGTAAAGCCAATGGGTGCGTTGAAATATAAAATTGAGATAGACGGCGAAATATATGAACTAGAATTTTTGGTTGTACCTTCGAAATTCCTGGATTGTGAAGTGATAATTGGAGAGAACTTTTGTGCTTACGCTGAAGTGAAGATAGATCGTGAAGGGTTGCATATCAAAAAAGTAGAAAATGACAGTGATGATAATTCAAAGTTTTTTATGATGAAAATTGACATAGCTGCAGACGAAAAAGAAATTGATATCGGTGAAATGGTCCAAATAGGATCAAAACAAAAGGTGCGCGACATGGTAAAAACTTATCAACCAAATAAACAAAAATTTACAAATGTTGAAATGAAAATTATTTTAAAAGATGAGTCGCCAATATTTTCGAGGCCGCGACGTTTACCTATAGCTGAAAAACTCATTGTAGACAGTCAGGTGGAACAGTGGTTAAGTGATGGCATAATAGAAGCCTCGGATTCTGAATTTTGTAGTCCGGTTGTGTTGGTAAAGAAGCGTGATGGTACGCCAAGACTGTGTATCGACTTTCGAAGACTAAATAAAGTGATGATAAAGGATCATTTTCCTTTACCTTTAATTGAAGATCAACTTGACCAATTACAAAATGCTAAAATTTTTTCTACAATTGACTTACGAAACGGGTTTTTCCATGTGTCCATAGCTGAGTCTAGTCGTAAATACACAGCTTTCGTAACACACAACGGTCAGTATCAATTTTTGAAAGTGCCTTTCGGGTTGTCGAATTCTCCGAGTGTTTTCCAGAGGCATATAAATGCAATTTTTAGAGACTTGGTGCGTAGAGGTACCGTGTTACTTTATATGGACGATGTGATTATCCCTGCTCAAAACGAAGAAAGTGCTTTAAAAAATTTAGAAGAAGTAATGCAAGTTTGCAAGGACTATGGACTCGATATAAATTTTAAGAAGTGTCAATTTTTAAAAACAAAAGTAGAATTTTTAGGGCATGTTGTAGAAAATCGAAAGCTATCGCCATCGCCAGAGAAAATTGAAGCTGTAACAAAATACAAAATACCACAAAATTTGAAACAATTACAGGGGTTTTTGGGCCTTGCGGGATATTTTCGAAAATTTGTTAGAAATTTCTCGGTGATAGCAAAACCGCTCAGTGACTTAACGAAGCAAAATGTAAAATTCGAAATGAAAGACAGAGAAATCGAATCGTTTCAAACACTAAAAAAATGTCTAAGCGAAAAACCGGTTCTAAGCATTTTTAATCAAAAGTTTCAAACTGAAGTTCATACTGATGCCTCTATCGACGGATAGTGAAAACTATGTTGAAGAAATATCTTCTGATGAAGCTATTGCTCCCCCAAAACGCCCACGTGCAAAGATCTTTGAAGACAGTGAAACAGATTAATTACCATATGAAGTTTGAAGAATAACAATAAAGTTTTTAATAAATCCTTAATTTGTTTTTAAATTTTTTGTTTTGTGTTTTTAATTGTACAAGAAAGTCTGAACTTTATTATTGAGTTGAAATATATATGCATCTGTTATTTTGTATGTATTTAAAAAAAAAAAAAATCTATTGGAACATAACCCCCAAATTTATATGAAAACTATGTTTTAGATAACGCGGAATTACATAACGCGCAATTCTTCTGGAACGTAACTATCGCGTTATACGAGGGATACCTGTAATTCTACGCGAAATATTCCAATATTGACTATTTTCGAATTGTCGAGAAAATTGGCATATGGGCGGCTCGTTTTATGAATGAAAGTACTTGCTTTTAGAACTATGAGCTCGAATTTATCAATGAATTTTTTTATGATGAGTTTTTGTTGTACAGTACAATAGTTGAAACTGTTCGGCGCCGCCGCGACTCTTCAGCGCTATGGCAACTAGAATGATGGCCACTACGCCTGCGTCTATGACTGCATTTTGTTCTTGTAGTCGCAAGGCATAGAATTTTAGCTTTGAACGACATACGCATTTTGAGGAATAGAGTGAGTGCCCTGTGTGTGCGGTTGTATGTACATGCATATGGTATATTAATAAGCATTGTTTTGCTTGAATTCAATTCACATATTTATATTTGCATATGCCATCTTCCTGTGTGCCTGGTAATGAAGCGTTTTGTATACAGAATTTTTTGATTTGTTTGAAGGGATATGGGCACCAAGTGTACATACGCACATACAAATATGTACATGAATATTCAAAAGAAATTTGTTTTAGCATTTGTGAGGCAGGAATTTGATCATTATTTACATGAAATATAAGGCGATGCTCGTGAGGTAGGTCATGTTGCTTCAGTGCACACATATGCGTGCAACACTATATTTAATAAAGATGCAATTGAACTTAGTTGTCCCATATATGCAAATACGTTTCATTGAAGTTTTCCTTTATTTATTTTAAAGTTTCATACTATCTACAAAATGCATACATACAAATGTATGTATGTATATTATTATTCCCTGTAAAAAAATGTAAATTGAAAAAAATTTGGTTTGCCAAAGGAACAAATAAATGCATATTCAAATGTAAATACATATGTCGATATACCAAAACACTTGTATGCTATGAATTAATTTCGACTCAAATTATTAGTAAAAATTTTCATAAAATTTGTTTAGTTTTAAATTTACTAAAACGCACATACCAAAATGTGAGAGGTCGTTTTATAATGTTTTTTTTTTTTAATTAAATCAAAATATTAAAGTTACTTTGATTTGAAATGTTGGCGCATATAATAAATATTCAATCATTTTTTCTTCATCACCTTTGTCTGAAAATACAAATTGAATAAATTTTCGGTTATCAAGGGAACATAAAAATGCACAAGCAAATACTTTGCAAAATGCCGTCAGCTATTCGTGAATTTGATTTCCTACAGAGGCCAAAAACTGTGCAGGGCCAATATGCTGAAGGAGAAATCGCTGTAAAACATCTCTGTTAAAAGTTTCACCACACCCCGGCGGCGGTTAGACTTCATTTTTGACAATTCACACTATTCGTAGCTCGTGAGAATTCTCTATATTTAACGTTCTCTGTAATAGTGTAGTCGCACAGATAATATGCATTATTATCAATATACTCTTTAAACCATACATGCCATACATACCATACATACCATACATACATACATACATACATAATACAAATTATCAAAAACAAAATTTAGATAGTCAATTTTTTCAGCATTCAAACTTCGAGCATTCAACTGACAGACATTAAACCCATTGTAGCGATTAGAAATTAGTTTCAGCATTCCTCTTACATGTTCTTGGTCTACTTGTTTTTGCTATTTCATTACACATTGGCAGTTTATAGTTGGGAGGATACGCAAGGTGGGGGAATTTAAATAAAGCAAGGGGATAATCAGATAGATAGGAATGAGATCAAAATAAAAAAGATTACATTGTAAAGCCAAGAATATGAATAATACAAATGAGATGAACGAAATAGAAATGAGACTAAAATAAAAATGATTACAAAGCAAAGCAAAGAATTTGGAAAACATAATTGACAAATAATAGAATAAACTTAACGCAGACATAACATTAATAATATAACGCAGTCTAAATAAATGTTTTTGTTTTTACATATTAGCAGTTGCAATGCTCTCTATACTCTTTTTCAGTTATAATTACCGCATCAGCTCTAACAAACACTTGCCCACGAACAGAGAAAACTGACGTTAGACGCTTTTGCTTTTTATACTGCATAGCCAAACGCATTAGTTCACGATTTTTTCTCGTAAGATATTCGTGGATAAATAGCTTCCCTTCAATACTGACGCCGGCATCACTAAGAGAAAGTGCCCGTCTCTTATCTTTGCAGAATTTAGCTATAGCTTTCAGCAGTTGAGAGCGATCTGCAGCAGAGCTCAATCTGATTATGATAGGAGCTACGCTTTTATTGTTTGGTCGTAACCGGAAAGCAGAACGTATAGGCGCTAGTTTTACTTGAAGCGATTGGCACAGCTTGGAGAAATCATTTACACTGTCCTCATCTTTCCTTATAGGCAACCCACTAACAATCACATCTGATGATATTACGTTGTTCTCATATACATTTAGTTGTTCGGTAAGTGCATATACCTCGCTGCGCAATTTGTCTACATTATCACATTTCTGTTCAGTCTGCCGACTTCAAGTTCATAACATCCGCTGACAACTCACCGAATCGCTCCATTACTCGCTCTTCCGATTCTCTTAATCGTAATGTTAGCTCTTGAATGATGCTCTGCTTTTGTGATTCTAGGCGACTCTCAATTTTCGCAAACCACGCATTGAGAGTAGCGCTTGATGCATCGGTACTAAGGGACTTACTTTGTACTGAAGGTGTTTGCGGGGATGGCTACAATTTGTTCAAGGCCGTTGTTCGTGTTGACATTTTTGGCATGCTAGTAAATTCAAAGAATTTAACAGGTGAAACAACAAGGTTTTTTCGCAGTATTTCAAGTAGTAATGTTAAACTTTACTATGATTTTGATTTACCCGGACAAAAGAACCGCTTTTAGAGGATTTACGCAGTTTTTTAGTAAACTAACACTCAGTGGATTAAATAAAATTACGGATTAAACTGCAACTACTCAGAAACACGTCTACTCAGTCTGCTGATACATTTTCATTATATAACATAACATAACATAACATAACATAACATAACATAACATAACATAACATAACATAACATAACATAACATAACATAACATAACATAACATAACATAACATAACATAACATAACATAACATAACATAACATAACATAACATAACATAACATAACATAACATAACAGCAGTGCAAGAGCCCTGGGTCTTTAGGGGCCGTCTCTGTGGCTTAAGTGCGCTGAAAGGGGCCACGTTACTATATGACAGGAGTTCTAGCAGACCTAGGACCGGTCTTATAGTATCATCCCATCTCACTGTGACGGGTCTTGAGCAATTCTGTTGCCAAGACCTGGTAGCGGCTGAGGTGTGTTATAGAGGTAGACGCGGATGGTCGAAGTTTGTGATTGCATCTGCTTACTTTCCTTACGATGCTCTGGAAGGGCCACCACCCGGGAAGGCCACTAGTCTCGTGAGGTTCTGTGAGCGGCGCAGTCTAGGCCTCATCCTATGTTGCGATGCTAATGCCCAGCATACAATCTGGGGCAGCAGCAAGTGCAATGGACGGGGCTCTCGACTATTCGAATTTATCGCGTCCTCCTGCCTAGACATACAAAACAAGGGCTCACAGCCAACGTTTGTAACGGCTAGAAGACAGGAGGTGATTGATCTAACCCTATCAAACTCAAAACTTGGGTGGTCAATCAAGAACTGGAGAGTCCTTGCCGAAGATTCGTGCTCGGACCACAGGTACATTGAGTTTCAGTGTGGCGAGGAGGCACAAATGCCATTGCCCTCTAGAAACCCAAGAAAAACAGATTGGCAGAAGTTTAGGGAGGCGTTGCGGGACCTTGGCGTTGCGCCACCAAGACTTCGAAAAGAACAGGCCATTGAGGCGGCTGCTGAGAAACTCAACGCTGCCCTAACCGAATGTTTTGAGTCAGCCTGTCCAATTCGACCTCTCCCCAGCCGGACTCCCGTTCCTTGGTGGAATCGAGAGCTCCAGATGCTGAGGCGCGAGTCGAGAAAATTTCTAAACCGGGCCCTCAAGACTAACCTTGCAGAGGACTGGGAGCGATACCGTGATGATCAGAAGAACTACAAGAGGCTTATTCGGGAATCGAAAAGAGCGTCATATAGGGAATTCTGCAGCGGTATTGAATCTCTGAGTGACACGGCGAAACTGGTTAGGATCCTGAAAAGGGACCCAACGGCAAAGCTGGGGTCACTTAGGAAATCTGATGGCTCCTTCACGGGGCGGAAAAGTGAGACACTCAGCTTGCTGATAGAGTCTCACTTTCCTGGTAATCAGATAAGCATCAGCCGGCAACAGCCCTTATTGATAGAGGCAGTTGTCAGAGCTGTTACACCTTCTCGGCATGACTGGTTCGTTGCCAGATCTGTGGTGAATGAGGCCGCCATTCGATTTGCCATCAAATCTTTTGGCGACTACAAGTCGCCCGGACCAGATGGCATATTTCCTGCCATGCTGAAGGAGGGTGCAGAGTTCGTGACAGCAGCCCTGAAGAAAATCTTCTCGGCATGCCTGGCACTGGCTTACATACCACGCTCTCGGAGGATGGTGAGGGTCGCTTTCATCCCAAAGGTTGGAAAAGACGACTACACCAGCCCCAAAAGCTTTAGACCCATCAGCATGACCTCTTTCATGCTGAAAAGTCTCGAACGACTGGTGGAACTGCGCATACGTCAGAAGTCGCTGAAGGCTCACCCTCTGTCTCTATTTCAGCATGCCTATCAGAGTGGAAAATCCTGCGAGTCGGCACTGCAAAACCTTGTTGCTAGGGTAGAGCTGGCCATCGACAGGAGGGACTACGCTATGGGTATCTTTTTAGACATAGAGGGGGCGTTTGATAATGCCACTTTTGATAGTATGTGTAACTCTGCTAGTAGGCACGGCGTAGACCGGGTGCTAGTAAATTGGATTCGTTCGATGCTGGCCCAAAGAATCATTTCGGTGCGAGCAGAGGAAGATCTGCTGATGTCATCTGGGGTTAACAGAGGCTGCCCCCAAGGTGGTGTGCTGTCTCCGTTGCTCTGGTGCATGGTAATCGATCCTCTACTCACCACCTTAAACGATTCGGGAGTCTACGCACAAGCATATGCGGACGATGTTGCTTGTTTGGTAACAGGCTCATCACTTACGAACATCTGCAGGAAAGTGCAGAAAACTCTGGATCGGATTGACACTTGGTGCTGTGCGAACGGGCTGTCGGCAAATCCCGCCAAGACTGGTATTGTCCTCTTTACCAGAAGGAGGAAGCTTGATGGACTCGTTCTGCCAAAGCTAAAAGGAGTCACAATCCAGCTATCCAAGGAAATCAAATATCTTAGAGTAATCCTCGATAGTAAGCTCCTATGGAAATCACACGTTGAAACAAAGGCATCAAAAGCGCTGACAGCTTTCTGCCAGTGCAAAGGTGTCTTTGGGAAAACGTGGGGTCTCTCTCCTAGCAAGGTCCTATGGATCTACACGGCTATGATAAGACCCATTATCACCTATGCATCAGTGGTCTGGATGAGCAGACTCTCCCTAGTGGGAGTCAGGAGGACCTTATCGAGACTACAACGCACTGTGGCCATCTGTTGCACCGGAGCTTTTCCGACTACTTCAGGCCCGGCACTAGATGCTCTGATTGGTTTACCACCACTTGATGCTTTCATCCGAGGAGAGGCCTTGAAGGCCATCTGCAGACTGAAACACAATGGGAACTGGTACGGCCCTTGTCCGGCATTGGAACACAGAGAAGGCATGGACATCGATCCAACGATTCTCTCCATGCCCCTTGACTCCATGCCATCAAGGGTCGTACTTGAAAAGAGATACAGTGTAGTGCTACCAGAGGCTCAGTTGTGGGGAGACTCAGAAAATGAGCCCGGCAAACACTGTTTTCGCATTTTTACGGATGGCTCCAGGACCGAGCATGGCTCCGGCTCTGGGGTCTACGTGGAATCCAGCGGGACAAAACTGCACTTTGCTCTTGGAATGCATGCATCTGTGTTTCAAGCGGAGGTGTATGCAGTTCAAGAAGCGATGAACTTTGTTGTGGAAAAACGATGGAGAGGCAGATCTATATGTGTCTGCAGCGACAGCCAAGCAGCGCTTATGGCCTTAGACAGCCCTCAAACCACATCAGGGGTAGTGAAGTCCTGTAAATCCAGGCTGAACTATGTCGGCAGACATAATAGCCTGATGCTAACATGGGTCCCGGGACACGTGGGTATCGCGGGTAACGAGGCCTCTGACTCCTTAGCTAAGATGGGCTCTGAGGCCAACTTCTTTGGCCCAGAGCCCGCTTTGCCACTCCCCTCTGCGGCCATCACGGCCACGGTTAGCAAATGGGTAACTACTACCCACAAGCGAGCTTGGCAGGCTGAGAGAGGCTGCAGATGGACAAAACTGATGTTACCTGTCATGTCCGATCGACTGTCGCAAACCCTTCTGTCATTAAGCAGAGGGGAGTGCAGACGGCTGGTAGGACTGATGACGGGCCACTTTCTGTGGGCAAAGCACATGGAAAGGTTGGGCATCTCAGACAGTGTACTCTGCCCAGCTTGTGAAGAGGAGGATGAGACGGCGGACCACTTCCTGTGTGTCTGCCTCGCCTTCGCTCGAATCAGGTTTGAGGTCTTTGGCACTGATGTGTTAAGAAGCGACCATCTTGGCTCCTTGGCACCACAAGATCTACTCAGATTTCTTCGGAGATCGGGTAGATTTAAAGAAAATTAAAAGGGAATCCAAGTGTAGTACAATGGACTCAATTAATGTCTGAGTGCTGCACTTGCTAGTTGTCCCGACAAAAAAACAAAAAAAAAAAAAAAAAAAAAAAACATAACATAACATAACATAACATAACATAACATAACATAACATAACATAACATAACATAACATAACATAACATAACATAACATAACATAACATAACATAACATAACATAACATAACATAACATAACGTAACATAACATAACATAACATAACATAACATAACATAAGATAACATAACATAACATAACATAACATAACATAACATGCAGTTCAAGCAAGGTAACGCCGCATGAGCAAGATATCGACAAGATTTACTAAACATGGTTGAAAACTGGTCAAAAGCAAATGGGCTAAGAGTCAACCCCAATAAAACTGAACTCATCCTATTTACCAGGAAACATAAAATTCCAAATATAGCTCCTCCGACTCTAGGTGGAACGGCACTGTCATTTAGTGATGAGGCCCGCTACTTAGGTCTAATACTAGACCGAAAGCTAACATGGAAGGCAAATGTCGAAGATAGAGTAAAAAGGGCCACAATAGCACTATACTCTTGTAAACAGCTGATAGGACTAAGTTGGGGTCTCCCCCCATCTATCGTATACTGGCTTTACACGGCAATTGTCAGACCAATCCTAACATACGGCATATTAGTATGGTGGCCAGCTCTAGATAAATTGTACATTAAAAGAACCATGGCACACGTACAAAGAATGGCCAGTCTTTGCATCTGCGGGGCCCTCAAAACCACACCCACAGATGCACTAAATATTATGCTTAACATTTTACCAATAGAGCAGTACGGTAAGCAAACAGCTTCCAAAGCAACTCTCAGACTAAGAGAAATCGGCCTACTCAGAACGAACCAAAGAGGACACTCCTCAATTTTAGAACAATTCCCCTGCATTCCCAGCACAACGGATTTCTGTAGGACCAAGGACATCAATTTTAATAAATCCTTTGTCACAGTATTTCCTTCCAAAGAGGAATGGGATAACGGGCTCATTGTTAAGATAAATGACTTAAGCATCTACACAGATGGCTCAAAACTGGACAACAAAGTAGGTGGAGGGGTCTACTCCGACAAACTCGGAGTATGCCAATCATTTCGCTTACCTGATCATTGCAGTGTATTTCAGGCGGAAGTCACTGCCATAAAAGAGGGACTTAAAGAAATAAAAACGAGAGTATTATCCACAAATGAAGTCTTCATTTACTCGGACAGTCAAGCAGTAATAAAAGCGCTGGAATCAAAAACGCACTCGTCAAAAACAGTTCTAGAATGTTTTAAACTACTAGACGACGTATCTAAGTGCTACAAGGTGCACCTTATCTGGGTACCAGGCCACAGGAACATTGCAGGAAACTGTAAGGCGGATGAACTTGCAAGAACTGGTACAGCGCTCCATCTCGAACCGGATAAGGTGCTGATACCCATGCCCATAGCCACTTGTAAATTACTTATAGACAGGGAAACCATCAAAAAGGTAAATACAATCTGGCAAAACCTCACAACATGCGAACTAAGCAGACTGACATGGCCGAACTGGAACAGCGGTCGATCGAAGATCTTGCTAAGATTCAACAGAGAATCTATAAGAAAAATGATAGGTGTTTTAATTGGTCATTGTTTAATAGGCAACCACGCTAGAAGGTTAGGACTACCTTACTTCGATTTCTGTAGAAGCTGCCTAAATACAGAAGAAGGGGAAACAGTCAGACACCTTTTATCTGAGTGTGAAAGCCTAGCTATGAGAAGGCTGCGCACTTTCGATACAGCATTTCTAACCGATGTAGCGGATATAGCCCAACTAAAACTAGCGAAGCTCTGCTCGTTTATTAAAGCAACCGGATGGTTTGGAAAGGAACACGTAGAGTAAGGATAAGCTCCAGTGGTATCACAATGGACCTGCCGAAGGTCTAAGTGTGTCTTACGACAACCACCCTACCTACCTACCTAAGATATCGACGCATGAGCAAGATAACGACGCATTTTTTGGTGCGTGCAGCCGGCTACATCGAATTATTAGACGGAATCACGTCAAAAAGTTTCTTAATTTTGGTGTTTCACCGTGATTCGAACCCACGTTCTCTCTGAGTTCCGAATGGTAATCACGCACCAATTCATTCAGATACGGCAGCCACCGATAGGGCTAGGGATAGGGAATTATTGTCACACGGAACAGTGTATGCTTTTTTGTAGGTGCGTTTTTGTTTCTACGTTCCCATAAGAATGATGATATTTCGTATCCACGTACATACATATTTATAAGGACAAAATTGTGAAATCTGAAATTTGTTTAAATATAATATGAACCAGAAGGACTTAAGGTTTAAGAGACTGATAATTGATAAATGTGTTTTATTTACAACTATCTGATTTATTTTTTATTTATTATCTCCTATACCTGATGTGGCAGTAAAATTCTTAATTTGTGCAAGCGAAGAAGACACTGTGCGACGCAGCCAAGCAAGTTCTGCGCCGAGCGCATAGAAAAATGTATATTTAAACATTACATACATATATTAGATACACCACAGCAAAAAAAAAAGCAGCAATCTGGTTTCAAAGTAAATTTCTAACTTCACGGCTATATTAATTATTTCGTACATTTTTTGTTAATTGGATAATCCCACAAGTGAAGATATTATCTTAATTAAGTATTTATCTTCTATAAGAGAACAAAAAGGAAAGGATTTGAAATTTTTAATAGTACGAAATTTCGAAGACGTAAACTTGTTTTAAGCTAACGGTGGCTTTTGTTTACATCACTAGTGTATGCTTCTACGCACACTTGACACACAGCAGGTGAAACAAACCCCATTCGCTACGACTGTCGCCATTCTGTCGCGCATTTAGAAGACCTATTTACATACATATGGATATGCATACATATGAATATAGGGGAGACCGGGGTAGCTTCGGCACTTTTTTTTTGAAACTCCATACCTCACTAGATATTCAACAAATTTAAACTTGTGTATGTTTGAACAAATCCCACGTTATTTAAAAATAAAATGTTATGGAGACATTTTTTGAAATGGTAGTGTAGACAAAATATTTTAAGGTCATTGGAAAAAATTAAAATTTGCTGAATGTACCCCATGACGGGGTAGCTCCAGCACTTGACGGGGCACCTTCGTCATTCATGTTGTAAGGTATAGTTATTAAATAAAAAGTTCTTTCAAACATTTCTTCTTAAATTATATTTTAATAAATAGTATATCAGTACAAACGAAAAGCATATTTCATTTAACTGTAGTGAAAAATAGTGCGTCCAGGGCCAAAATAATAGAAAGTTATTTGATGTTGAAAGTTATTTGTTGTTAGATCAGTCTCAAAAATATATTTAGTGCAACAACGTGATGTTGAAGCAGGATTCACAGGGTTTGGAAGTTTAAATAAAATTTCACTTTTCAAAACCAATGATATATCCTCGTTCTCGGGCTTTACAAATATAAGCTGCGGAATGTCAAGCTTCCTAAGAAAGTTAACAGTGAATGTAAGCAATATAACACATTTTTGTTTTGCAGGTTTGAGAAGGTAAGGTAAGAACGAAATTTCCTACACTAAGTTCGAAGTCGTTTGTCAATTTATCGTTTGAAAAATTGTCCACCTCCGGCGTTTCCTTACCATCAACAAAAGATCAAATTGATTGGTCAATATCTGCGTATTCAATGCTTATGTTACTTTTGTCAGAGGAATCAATTTCCTTTCGAAACATACGTTTAGGCTGTTTGGTCTTTGGGCGAGAATCCTTTTTAACATTTTTAGTATTTTTGTCGTTTCGAAAATTTCCTAATTTCCGAATGTGCCCCAAGACAAAACGCTGTATCTACCCCAACCCTTCCCTTTTCTCTTTTCTCTATTTTTTTTTAAGTTTTGACATTTTGTATATCCCTTAATCACACTTTTTCACAAAATATACATTTTTACCTTTCAGTTACTATCAAAGTTTGTTAAAAATGTGAAATACAAAGGGCAGAAAACACTTTCTTGTAATAACAGAAAAACACCTTAAGCACTCGCGAAAACACAAAAACACGTGTAACTTTATCAGCTGCTCAAATAAAGATGTGAAACTTTGAATCAATATTCGTTATTAGTGGTGGGAAAGTGTTCATCTCTATAGGGTGATGCCAGACTGCTCCTCCATACTGAAAACGCTATTGCCGAATGTACCCCACAGCCGAAGCTACCCCGGTCTCCCCTACGAAAATACCGGCACTTCCCACGACAAAAATTGACGGTTCACCAAATATTTTTGTCTTCCTCAAGAAAAATAGGCTTATGGACAGATCAGGCGGGTGAGGGAATATTTGATGGGCTCGTTTTGTGAATGACGGAGCCTCGCTTTGAGAAATATACGCTTGCGTTTATGATTTAAATCAAGGGTTTTGCAATAAGAGGTGTTATTTTGATATTCAAAGAAAAATGCTATTTTTAATGTAAATGATCGAATGTTTATTTCATTATAAATAAGAAGGTATGCCGTTAAAAGTGGAAAATAACGTCAGGCAAATGACCATCACGACCACGCTTACAGGACAATATCCTTTTCATGAAAATTTCCATAACCGAATTGCAAAGTGGCTGCCCTACGTCCTCGATAGCCTCACGCATTCCATCTTTGAGGTCTTGAATCGACCCTGGGCTGTTGGCGTACCCCTTCTCTTTCACGTGGCCTCAAAGAAAAAGTCACGAGGTGTTAAATCAAAAGATCTCGGTTGCCAATTGTGATCACCTCTTCGAGAGATAACACGGTCCGGAAACTTTTCCCGTAAAAGATCAATGGTTTCGTTGCTTGTGTGGCACGTAGCGCCGTCTTGTTGAAAATAAACGTTGTCCAGATCAATACCATCCAATTCCGGCCATAAAAAATCGTTAGTCATCTCTCGATAGCGCAATCCTATTCAAAATAACACCTGTTATTGGAAAACCCTTTAGTTTTTGAAGTGTTAAAGAACATTTTAGAATGCTGCTTCTGTACCTATGAAAGTATTTTGTTTTCGTTAGTAGAATATTTGGAAAATATACTGGGGGACAGCAAATTTCATTAAGGAAATAATAAATAAAGAACATATCGCACCCTAAATACAAAAGGGTCACAACTCAAAATGAGCAGAAGCTCAAATATGAACGAGACGTTATCAATAAAACGGTCCGCGGATGACATATGGCAAAACTAATTTTTTTGTTTTTTGGTAGGACTGTTATAAGCTTACATGGCAAATTTCAGCGTGATATGTCACATAGTTTGTTTTCTGTGCTACTGTAAACAAGTCAAGCTCGAGTGTGGAAAATTTTGAGTTGTGCCCCTTTTGTATTTAGGGTGCGATATATTTTATTAACCTTTATAGAAAAATTCAAATATGTATGTCCATATATTATACATATGTATGTATGTATATATGTAAGTCAAAACTTTGATCTCTTGATATATAAGATCCTCTAACTCCTAGTAGGAGCATAGAACGTTTTATGGTAATGCATGGTATATACATATAAAGAGAAACTATTATATATAAATAATAAGTGTAGCAATTAATCTAAAACACTGGCTGTGTATTTATAACTGAGGTAAGGATATTTGATTATATGCTTGTTTTACATATGTAGAGATACAAAGTGTGATGCTGGTGGCTTAAATAAAATATTTTATATAAAAATCCTACAAAAAGAGGTTGTCTGTAAAGTCGGTTTACTGACGATAGTTTAACGTGACAACGTCATAAGAAAATATTGATGGAATGGTTACAATTTTCAAAACAAAATTTTAATTTTATTTGTTTGATAGATATTTTGTATGGATATAGAGAAGGAGGTAAAATGAAAAGTGACGAAACATTTATCAAATTCATGAAAGATGTGTTCAATTTCGATTGTGCATCAGACGTTAATAAGTAAACAACACTAAGAGGCAACATCATCGATTTGCCTTTTTCAAGACACATTACACTCGACTCGAAACACCTCCTTTCATTTCTTACTTTTCCTATCATCGTCCTATTCTCAACAGAGAAATGGTTCATTACCATGCACACAGGAGGAAGGCATATGCAAATACAAGTATGTGAATTTATATACAAATGCTCATATACATTCATATATATGCTCACTCAAGTAGGACAGAGCCAGATGTCGAACGTTGCCGAACGCGGGGGCCGATTGTGCTCTTTGTCATTCGTTCCGCGCTCTCGCTTGCAGTTCAAGCACATTAGCTTACATTTGCTTGCATACGGAATAGATTCGTATATTTGATATGTCTATATGACTTGTATGCATCTTTACATATAGATTTATTCTTTTTGAAAATTGCGCGAAATTGTATATGTATATGCATGTTTATATGCATATATTAGTATACAACATATCTTATAAGGTATGTGGTAAATACTATTGTACCATACATTTTTTCCTTCATATATAATAAAAAAATTAATAATAATAACATTAAAACAACAGGTATTATTAACAAACTTGGTTTTATTTTAAATTTTTCAAGTAAATCAAATTAATAATAATCAATAAGAAGCCGTATGCAAATACAAATACGTGAATTTATATATGTACATATGCGCATATACATACATATATACGCTCACTTAAGTAGGAGAGAGCAAGATGTCGAACGTTGCCGTTCGTTTGCTTTGTTTGCTTTGTCGTTCGTTCCGCGCTTTTGCTTGCAGTTCATTCAAGGTAACGACAATGAGCAAGGTAACGACAAATGAGCAAGGTAACGACAAATGAGCAAGGTAACGACACATTTTTTCGTGCGTGCAGCCGGCTAAATCGAATTATAAGACGTTATCACGTCAAAATCAAAAATAGGCAAATCAAAATTTGGCCATAGCATCAAATAAGATATACATGCCTATAATGATAAACGTCGGATGATATGCGGCGGGAGTTAACTCGATCCGCACTCGATTCACTTTTTCACAAAAATGGTATTATTGTTACCGACGGATGCACTGCATTACAATCCGTGAACTGTGTTATCAGCATAATCAGCTGTGCAAAAGACCAATAAATATTTGTTAAATAAAATGGATTCAATAGCTTTTTTTTTGGATTTTAATGAAAGTACAAACAATGATGCAAGACGAACCCGGAAAAAAGTAAGGGATAATGCTGTTGACGTGTTCCAGTTGCCGGATGATGTGTAAGTTCACTTTTTAAGGACAATTGACGAAAATTTATGTGAACTCCTCTTGTAGATTTGTTAAGCAATTCCGTCTTAATAAGATAGCTTTCCAATATGTTCTTAACATATTAAAGAGGGAAATGCTTCCTGTTATTAAAACATGGTCGATATCGCCAGAGCTCAAACTAGAAGCCTGTCTAAGATTTTTTGCTGAAGGGGGTTATCAAAATGGTACTGGGCAGGATTTTAATATTGGCATGGCGCAGTCCACAGTGTCCATAGTACTGTCAGAAGTTTTAAATATTTTAGAGGCAACACTATGCCCCAGATGGATAAGTTTGGCAATGACCGAGACTGAAGAGCTTGAAGCCAAAAGATATTTTTTTGGAAAAACAAGAATTCCCGGCATAGTTATGTGCGTAGATGGCACCCACATAAAGATTTTGAAACCTGCTGGAGACAATTCGCACCTTTATTATAATAGGAAAGGATATTACAGTATTAATGCAATGATAGTAAGTTAATTTCTGAAATTTTAATTGACTAATAAAATGACTTTTTTCTATCTTAAGATATGTGACCATAAGCAGCGAATAAGGTATGTGAACAGTAGGTACGCAGGTGCAAGTCACGATTCCTTTATTTGGGAAAATAGTGAGGCTTCAAGACATTTCCAAACCATGTATGAAAATGGACACAGAAGCACTAGATTGTTGGGTACATATATGACAAAAACGAAACAGTTAACAATACATAAGTAATTTTGATTTAAATGTTCCCTAGGTGACTCTGGATACCCACTTTTACCCTGGCTGATAACGCCCTTCCGAAATGCCGGAGCGAATACACCCCAAAGCCGTTTCAATAAAAGCCATAGCTCGGGTCGCAATATTGTTGAACGCACAATAGGTGTCTGGAAGAATTGGTGTCGATGCTTGCTCTCAGCTCGCCAACTTCATTATTCTCCGGAAAAAGTGGCTCAAATTGTTAATGTTGCGGCGGCACTTCACAACATTCGGATCCATTATAATATTTCAGACGAATATTTAGAAGGGGTTTTTGAAAGTGAAGAGTATGAAAATGGCGAGCCTGTACAACATCAAAGGTATACCAATGAAGCAAACCAAATCCGGAATGAAATGCTACACAGCTTTTTATAAAGAAACATTTTTTTGTTTTCATTTAACGTACATAAATATATGTATGTTTGTATATATTTCTTAAGAACAAAATAAAAACAGCCTTCTTGGCAAATGTTGCACATTAAAACTTAAACTTAAAATATAAAAGCCTTCTTGGCAAATGTTGCACTTTAAAACTTAAGCTAAACAAAATTTCTAATTCACAGTCATTTTTTAAGTCTCAATTGCACATTAAAACTTAAACTTAAAATATAAAAGCCTTCTTGGCAAATGTTGCACTTTAAAACTTAATCTAAACCAAATTTCTAATTCACAGTCATTTTTTAAGTCTCAATTGCTTGTTAACTTCTCCTAATTCAATGCTTAAAAGTTCTTGTTTCACCCTTAATTTTTCAATAGCATTTGTCTCCATGGCTATATTATGTCTTTTTGTCTCCTCAAGAAAAGCTTGGAGAATTTCATTGTTTTTCTTCTGGTGATCACCCAGACGGTCAACCGACCTGGTCAGATCTTTCAGTTCTTTTTTTACATTTTTAAAATGTAGTTCCTGTGCCCCAACACTTTCCGAAACTTTTGAATATAACCTCTCCTGCACACCGATTTGCTTGTCTAACAAGTCAAACTGCTCTGGTCTCTTTTTTTTTCGGAGTTCATTTCGAATGTTTTGGTTATTTTCCACATCTTCATTTTCCAACAACTCTATGCAGATGGCGTCTCTCGAAGTATATGAATTTGTACGAGCTCTCTTCGATGTAGATGGAGTAATGTCTTCAACCACCTGCTCTGAATTTAGTGGAGTGGCATGCTCAATAATTCTCCTCTGAGGCACTCCAAACTCTTTTGAATTTTTAATGCCCCCAACACAGGCGTTTAGGCCCACTAGAGCAGCAACATCTTCTTCTAGCGACGATAAAGGTAGTTCCCTATTTTCGCCTCCACCAGTTGCTTGTAATTCCCTTTTATTGTGCGCCAACTTTTTCTTTACTGCTGATTTAAAATCTGACCAAACCTTTAATTAAAACGGAAATAAGTACTTATATTCTCAATGAACTTTTGAATTATCAACAAACCTTTTCCATTCTAAAATACTCTTCGATGGAGGCCCTAATGAATTCAGTTCCTCACGCACACTCTCCCAAAATTGCTCTACCTCGTTAGGAGCACTTCTGGTAAAATTTTTTGCAATATCAGGATGCTCCTTCATACGAGATATTAAACCTTTAAATTGCTCTCTGGTGGTTGTGCGTTTCCTAAAAAATATTAATTTTGCCATTTGTATAAATTTTGCCAATATATATAATCCGAAAAAAACAAATAAAAATGTTTTTCCTTACATTTTATTGCTCTCCATCTTTATTATAATAATATCCGCAACACAATGACCTGCGGATGAGAAACGAGTAAATTTCTTTGAAACGCGTATTGAGTGCGTTGTTGGTAATGCCATTTTTTTTAATCGATCCGTAAACCACATTATCGATCCGCATACTGCTTTATCCGACGTTTATTATGATACCGAATACTGTCGGATCGAGTATAACTCCCTCCGCAACCATCCGTCGGATACCATAATAGGGGTGATATTAGTTCGTACATACAAATGTATGCATAAATATATGTATGTAGTACATTCATACGTTTACCGTACGCTTGCTCAGTGCTTAGACAAAGACAAATCGACGCATTTCTTTTGTGTACCTATATGAGCAAAATCATCGTTTCTTGCGTCTCGAACTGTTCGTTTATTGACAGTGTCGAAATAGTGTGTTATTTTTTTTTGTTGTTTCAGTTTTTATATTTCCAAAAAGTTTGAAATTTCTTTTATTAATTTCCTTTAACATTAAACCTACCGGTATTTTATGTATTCCTATTCCTACCAATGTGCTTCAAATGACCCGTATTTAAAATATTATATATATTATTAAGATCACATATATTCCTCGGTAAAACAATTAGCAAGAGAAGAGTAAATCTTGAAAAATACATCCGATGTATTTTTTAATAAAAGTCGTGAAGGCAAACGACGATTTAATATAATAATGTTATTTCTAAGAACTTCTGACAAAAAGTTTATAATGGGTCACTTGACCCGTCCATGGTAGGTTTAGTGTTAAATGCTGTAAATAAATATGAAGCAGCGCAAAAAGAAATCAAAGATAAATAAAGACTGCTACTTTTTGCTATTGAAGTCGAAAAATGAATTTATTTTCTACGTGAAAACTCATTCTTGACATACTGTATATACATACATATGTACATACATACATGTGCATACATAATTATATGTATCTATAAAAGTTCATTTATTTATATGTCCTTTATTTCTTATATGTATATTCAAATAAATTTGCCATCCCCCAGTCGATGGCAGTCAGTCCAGTATTGTGGCAGTCAATCCATAGTGTTAAGAGCTACCCTAAAATTAAATTCAAAAAAATAAATTACTATATTTTTCCAAAGACAAGCAAGTCTTTAACTAACAAGCAAGTCTTTAACTGGCGATCCTGCCACGAGTATCATATACATTGATGCTCCAGTGAGTGGACCACTGTCATCCCTCTCGCAGCAAGGACATACATAGATAATCCTTCATAATAAAAGACAAAATCTTATGTAAAAAAATAAAGGTTGTAAGGAAAAGAACTGAAAATACAGTGAAGAAATAAAAAATTTAGTGATAGAAAAACTATTCGCATTTCTTCCATTAAAAAATAAGTGATCTATATTAATTTTCATAGAAAGGAGGAGATGAGAAAATCTTTGGATAAACGTAATAAACTTAATGCACGAAGAAATTTGGACACCATTGTCGTTATGGAACACATCGACGTAAACACATTGATTCAGCAGAAATACAACTATAACCAGCCGTCATCACAATTACCAAAACCAGAACCCATGGACACAACGTCTGGAAACACAAAATTCAGGCAACCAACTCAGCATCAAAACAACTTCTACGACATGAATAGAAACAATAAAAATTGGAAAAGATCACGAGGTAACAGTGGCTAGTTCACCAATTAATACCAACAACCAAAACTCATAAATGGATTTTATTTGATACTAGGATGGAACGGAATAAAGAAATTGAACGCGGTTTTAAATTTGAACAAGATCTCCAATGTGTTAAGAAAGTCGAAAATTAGAAAAAAAATTATGCAAATTACACTATAGGGATAGACACGTTTAGAGTAGAAATCGATAGGTTAACGAAGGTCAATAATGTCATAGGACCGTTACCCTTCACTACAAGGATTGAAGCTAGCATACGGAGAGATGCAAAGGATCCTGTATGAACCAAACAATATACAAGTAATATAAAGGGCGTAGAATTCGTATATAGGAAAATTGAAAAATTATTGAAGGAGGGAATAATACAAAAAAGCTACAGCCTATACAATTCACCCATGTTAACCGTACTCCTCATCCTATGAAGAGCATATAAAACACATCCGAACTATTTTTAACACATTAAATAATGCCTCTTTAAAAGTGTCCAATGAAAAGTCAAAATTTTTCATGGAAGAGATAGAATATTTAGGATTTAAACTGATCCGAATAAAACAAAAACGATATACCAGAAACCCTCAAAGGACCTTAGAGGATTCTTAGGACTTACTGGATACTATAGAAAACTCGTAAAAAACTATGCAGCTCTAGCTAGACCCTTAACATTACATCTCAAAGGAGATAATTCTCATATCGAAAAAAAAAGTTAGAACACAAAAATAAGTGTAGACCAAGCGGCCATAGAAGCCTTAAATAAATTGAAAAATTGCCTAAAGGAGCAGGTGGAATTATACCAGCCAAATTATGAGAAAGCTTTTGAACTCACTACAGACGCTTCCAATATAGCGATTGGAGCTGTCAAAATAAAAATCCAATTTATTTTTTATCACGCACTCTCAGCACCACAGAACTAAATTATAGTACCAACGAGAAAGAGTTACTCGCGATTATATGGTCGCTACAAAAATTAGGAAATTACATATACGGCATATACGACTCAACCATATACATATAGCGACCATCAATTGCTTACTTACGCCATATCGGATAAGAATCCGAATCATGAACTAAAGAGATGGAAAAATGTTATGGAAGACTATGGAGCAAAAGTCATGTATAAACCAGGCGCACAGAATTTTGTAGCTGACGCATTGTCACGACAAATAATTAACACATCTTTTATAGGTACGACATAATCAAGGCAGTCCGCCAACCGCTAAATACCTACGGTATCCAAATAGAATTGATACCAAACACACAAAAGAATGAGACAAGTTCACGTAATATATTTCAAAGTAAAATACGTGACACAATAACCTTTACTGACGAAAATTATCTGATATCCGAATTAAAAAGGTTTTTGCAGCCAAAAAAATCGCAGAAATACAAACAACAGGTGAGGATTTATTTAGATACGGACAAATTATAAAAAACATGTTCACAGATATAAAATTCGTACATACACCAAATAAACTCGAAGACATAACACAACCAGATATAGCTCCTGGTGACGCTCAAGTATGTATGTCCAGCAGCTTACATGTGTGCGTGTCGGGTGACACACGTACTTGCTTCGTGTCACACATACTTGTTGTCGGCTTTTGCATGATGAAAATAAAAAATTTTAGATATTAGCGTCTGCCTTCTCCAAACTGGATAAAGAGGCAAAGCGAATGGGTCTGGTAGTGAACGAGAACAAAACGAAGTACCTCCTGTCTTCAAACAAACAGTCGGCGCATTCGCGTATCGGCACCCACATCACTGTAGACAGTTATAATTTCGAGGTTGTAAAAGACTTCGTTTATTTAGGAACCAGCATTAACACCGATAACAATGTCAGCCTTGAAATCCAACGTAGAATCTCTCTTGCCAACAAGTGCTACTTTGGACTAAGTAGGCAACTGAGCAGTAAAGTCCTCTCTCGACGAACAAAATTAACACCCTACAAGGCTTGGACGATGACAACATCCGATGAAGCGACGCTTGGAGTGTTTGAGAGAAAGATTCTGCGTACGATTTTTGGACCTTTGCACGTTAGCAACGGCGAATATCGCAGACGAAGGAACGATGAGCTGTATGAGCTTTACAACGACATAGACACAGCGCAGCAAATAAAGATTCAGCGACTACGCTGGTTGGGTCATGTCGTTCGAATGGATACACACGCTCCGGCTATGAAAGTATTGGTAGTAGAGGAAGAGGAAGGCCTCCTCTGCGTTGGAAAGAGCAGGTGGAGAAGGATGTGTCCAATTGGCGCCGGTTAGAACGAGAAGGAAACGACTGGCGCGCTTTGTTGAACTCGGCCAAAATCGCGTAAGCGGCTATCGCACCAATTAAGAAGAAGAAGAAAATAAACTCTCAAAATACATAACTATTAGTCAATTAGACTCAAAAACAGAAATGGTCGAAAGGGTAGAAGAAATTCTTATCAACAATTTTCCGAACTGTAAGCGACTCATGACAGATAACGAAAGTTGTCTGAATACACCAAGGTTAAAACTAATGCCAACAAAATACAGACACCAATATATAGCTCAAAGGCAAACGGTCAGGTAGAACGAACGCACAATTCCATAACAGAAATTGCAAGAATATTAAGAATAAAGAACTCAACATCAGCAACCGAGGAGCTATTTGTAGCTATAAAGGAATTGAACAACATAACCCATACCGTCACAGAAAAAAAACCAAAGGATATACATTTTAACCTAATAACATACAGCAAGGAAGACATAGTAATAAAATTAAAAGACGAATAGGAGAAAACACTACAACGTCTAAACCAGGGAACTAGACACCGAACTTTCAAACAAGGAGACCAGATATTGGGTGTTAAGGACTAACATCAGAAGTAAAAGCGACAGTCGTTACAAAAAGTACGTAGTGCAGGAAGATCGTGAGGACACGATTTTGACTAAGGAGGGAAAAGTTATTCACAGAGACACCAAAATAACAACCATGACTAGCAGGAAATATATTCTAACTAGAACCGACGATGCATATTTATTTGATGAATTCACATTTTTCTTCTACCTAACTAATTGGCAAGAAATTACCATATCATACGAACAAATATTTAATAAGAACTAAAACTCCCATCATTGCTATTTACAAATATCCTATCATAAATAATCATTGTAAACTATTTAAATTCACACCACTTAGAATTAAGCAAGGGGTGTAGGGCAGATCGCCTCCTCGTGGTGCACCCTGGGTAACGCCAAATGATCTGCGGCCTTAACGGCCTTAAACCTGAACGGTGACGACCCTGCATTCTTTCGGCATTCTCTATACTCTATGGACTTGAACTTCGTTTCCTGAGCTGGTGGTTGCGGCATTCTGCCACCTGAGTACGCTGGGGTGAAACTCAACCGAAACGGCTGGTGGGCAAATGTCGTGACTGCCCCCGTCCCGTTAAAACCCTGGCAGGCCTCGGAGTACGTTCCAAGCTCGTCGCCATTGGGTTGGTGGTGTAGGTTGAGATGACTCCCGCTTTGCGTCCGATCTGGCTCTGAACGCATACCTCATAAGGGTATGCGTCAACCCTAGCACGGCCTCCCTGCCTCGGCACAGATAACCGTGGGATCACTTAGGGACGACTACACTTTCGAGTCATAGATAGCGGCTCCGAGTGGGGACGGAATAAAACAAACATGAATTAAAAGAACAACAACAACAACAAAAACAAACCAAAAGCAAAAATCCGAAAAATTTAGGCGGCAGTGCGGATTCGGAGCCGAACCCCAAGGTCTCCTCACTTAAGGAAAGAGGGGCGGAACCGCCTTCTCTAACCAGCCCTAACCGAGAGGCAAACCCGGGGGACAAAACAAGTAGGTGCGGAAGGGTGTCGGAGTCGACGCTCAAAGCGTTATCTGGGTGGAAGTCGGAATCGACTTCGTGCACCATCCCAGGGGGGGTGAGCGGGAACCCGCTTTACGTAGGTAGACGGTCGCTTGCGGAACCGCCTGCGACCCGTAGTGAGGTAGGACTGGAGGGGATGGCCAGTACCAGTAAGGGGTTTTCCCCAAGCTTTCCGGGGGTTTCTGGGACTTCTCCTCAGGGGTCCCTTGCTAGGCCTAAACGGCAGCCAGGACAGAGCAGGAAGGCCTTCTCTGACCAACGCATAGCCGCTAAAATCCTGGAACGCTACGGCGGCCAAAATGCTTCGCAGGTACCTGAGAAGTATTTAAGGACGCTTGAGTGGGCCTGAGATGGTACTTAGTGGGGCAGAGAAAGGCCGAGTGGAAAGGGTGGGTGCGGTAGCACCGCCAGTAGAATCGGCAGTGAAGCGGCAACGCTCTCAAGAGGAGGAAATTCTCCGGCCGAAGAAACCGAGGACTGGGGGCGGTCCGCCGAAATCTTTTAGCGAAGTCGCTAAGCAGGCGGGATCCATCACTCTGGGGGTGGTCGACAACAGCAGGGAAGATGGCGCCATTTCCAGGGACGAGTGGAAAGTAGTGGCATCGGCCATCTCTGCGGTGTTTATGAATGTGGTAAGGGAAAACCCTGGACCTGCACCGTGCTGTGAGAGTGCCGGGTGGCACCACGGCACCTTTAAGCGAATTGTGTGTGCCGATGAGCGGTCGGCCACAATGTACAGGGCGGCAGTAGCTCTGGTGGGGGAGGTCTGGAAGGGAGCCAAGCTGGAAGCTGTGGACAAAAAGGACCTACCTCTTCGTCCGCGTGCCCGGGTCTGGCTTCCCTCAGAGCCCTCTGCTCCAGAGGATATGGAGGAAATCCTCCGCTACTGTAACCCCAAACTTCACACGCATAACTGGAAGGTAGTCAAGGTGGAGAAGTCCGAAGGACATTTTCGGCAAGCGCTGATTCTGCTAAATGCAGAGTCCCTCGGGCCTCTCGCTGAAACTAAAGGGATCATCACCTATGGCTTCGAGAAGGTAGTCATGAAGGTTTACCAGACCGATGCCAGAGGTGATGTCTCTGCAACTCCGGTAATGCTGGGAGGGGATAGGCCCACGGTAGTGGAAGCTCCCGTGGAGATGGACGTGGAATCTGTCATGTCGGATGGGGGCAGTGCTGACGACGTCCGCTCTCTAGCAGGGTCAGTCTTCAGTATCGGGCAACTGTTCGACAGGGCGGAGGAGGAGGGGCTTCTGGCCTCGGATAGTGAGGAGGCTGACCTCAGGATGTTGGAGAAGATTATTGAAGATGAAGATTCTTCAAATAAATCTCCAGCACTCTAAGGCAGCTTCCGCTAACTTACTAATCCACCTTGAGCAAGGTGGAGTTGACGTAGTCCTGATCCAGGATCCGTGGCTGAGCAGTAGCGGTATCTCTGGAATTAGGACGAAAAACTAAACGAAACTGGAGACATTCACCGCTGCGTGCAACAGAGCTCTCGAGAGCGCTTGTCCACTAAGATCGCCCCCCAAAAAGGAAACGCCGCCTTGGTAGACAACCGAGCTCACGGAAATCAGGGCTTCTTGTAGGCGGCTCTTTAATAGAGCCAGAAGACTTAAGTCTCCCTCGGGATGGGAACTGTACAAAGTAGGACTGGGAATTTATAAGTCCGATATCAGGAAAGCGAAGCGAGACTCATGGCGGAGATTCTGCGAAAGCGTGGAAGGCTGTCATGAGGCCGCGAGATTCAGACGTATTCTCTCGAGGAATTCCACGCCTATGGGGTACCTGAAAGACAGCTCGGGGTGCTGGACCATGAGCAGCGAGGAGTCACTCCGGTTAATCCTTGACGCCCATTTTCCGACAAATCCGGACTCGCTTAATATCGGCTGGAATAGGACGCATAGCACTCCACGCACCCACCACCGATGGCTGAATAAGCGACGCCTGGCTTGGGCGATTGACTCTTTTAAGCCCTTCAAGTCACCTGGGCCCGATGGCATTATACCGGCTCAACTGCAGAAATCTGCTGAGGTATCTTGTCATTGGCTTCTTCCGATCTACGCGAGCTGCATAGATAGGGGCTACATACCCAGATCTTGGAGGGCTGTGAGAGTAACTTTCATACCCAAGGCAGGAAAGATTTCACATGTATCCCCTAAGGATTTCAGACCAATCAGTCTCTCCTCGTTCCTGATAAAAACCCTGGAGAGGCTGATTGATCTGCACATAAGGAGTGAAATTCCTCGGGGGCGGTTATCGTACGCTCAACATGCTTACTGTAAAGGCAGATCGGTAGAGTCTGCTTTGCATACAATTGTTACGGATATCGAGGTGTCCCTACACCAGAAGGAGTTCACTGTGGGTGCCTTCCTCGACATTGAGGGGGCTTTTAATAATGTTCTCCCGGAGGCAATCACCAGGTCGCTAGGTAAACTAGGAGTCGGAACCGAACTCATAAGGCTTATACACACGATGCTTACCGATAGAACGGTCGTGGCAGAATGGGGTGACACCTCTCTCCGCCGGCAAGTGAACAGAGGCACTCCGCAAGGCGGTGTTCTCTCGCCACTACTCTGGATTGTCGTACTTAACGGTCTGCTGGAGGAGCTGGAGGGGAGGGGCTGTAAGGTGATTGCATACGCGGATGACGTGGTACTTATTGTCAGAGGCAAGTTTCTAGATACTCTGATGGAACTGATGCAGGGTTATCTGAATCTAGTTATAAATTGGACCGCAAATTGCGGCCTATCGATAAATCCCCTGAAGACGGAGCTCGTCTTATTTACGAGGAAATACAAAATACCAAGAGTCTTTCTCCCCTCAATATTGGGCGCTCCGTTGGAGCTCTCTGACAAGGTGAAGTACCTGGGACTCATCCTTGACAGAGGTCTTACATGGAAGCCAAACATTGAGGAGAGAATCAGAAAGGCAACAGTCGCCTTGCATGGTTGCAGGGGCGCTATCGGCAAAAGATGGGGCCTCTCGCCTAAAGTCACTTTTTGGCTTTATAATACGATTATAAAACCAATCTTGCTATACGGAGTCCTTGTCTGGTGGAACTCGCTAGAAAGGATGGTATCAGTTAAGAAGCTGGAGAGGGTACAAAGTCTGCCCTCATTGGAATCAGTGCACTTAATGCTATGCTGAATGTGGCGCCCGTGGACATTGTAGAAAGAACTACCGCTGCACGCGCCGCAATCAGATTAAGGTGTTCGGGCCATAGGCTAGACTTAAGTTACGGACACTCTAGCATTCTTAATAACTTTGAGTTCATCCCTACGGTGCTGGACCACTGTACACCCACGCTAGGTCCGAGCGGACCTTTTTCTACTCACATTCCCTCAAGGGATGAGTGGGTGGGGTGCAACATTCGGCGGCAAGGCATGGCAAACATGTTCACGGATGGCTCGAAGTTGGACGGAAGGGTTGGTGGGGGAGTATTCTGTAAGGAACCTCCCATCAAACTTAAATTTAGGCTCCCGGACCACTGTAGTGTTTTCCAAGCGGAGGTATCCGCAATAAAGGAAGCGGTGGACTGGTTGCTTAATTCGGTAATTACCGTTAAGGAAGTAAATATTTACTCCGATAGCCAATCGGCAATTAGGGCCTTGGGCTCGCTGTTTGTGCGTTCGAGATTAGTCGGGGAATGTCTGGCTTCTCTCTCGACTGCATCCGAATACTTCATCATCAGGCTCATTTGGGTTACCGGTCACAGCGGCATAGAGGGAAACTGCTGGGCTGATGAGCTGGCTAGACAGGGAACTTTGGAGACGGTTTCGTCGCGTAATGAGAGAAGTGGGGTTCCCCTGAGAACCTGTGGTCTGCTCCTGGAAAGATGGGCCTCGAGACAACTCAGCGTGCGCTGGGCTAGTGCGCAAACGTGCAAGGTCGCGAGATCCTTCTGGCCACGGGCAGATCGAGGACGCTCAAGGGAACTCCTAAGGCTAACAAAGCCCCAGCTCTCAAATTTGGTGGGCATCCTTACCGGACATTGTCCGTTAGGTGTTCACGCCGTAAGACTTGGGATTACCTCAAGTCCGTTCTGCAGAAACTGTCTGGAGGACGAGGTGGAATCATCTCAACACCTTCTTCTCAGCTGCCCTGCTCTCGTCTGGCAAAGACTTAGAAATCTGGGCTCCTACTTTTTCGCTACGCCTGCGGATATAGCCGGCGTAAGTATCATAAATTTGTTGAAGTTCATTAGTAGCTTGTTACGGCTAACTACGAACGTAAATCAGCCCCCGTCGGCGCCGTCGTAAAATGTATGGTCATCATCGTATCTAATCCAAAGCCTCCTTCTTCCTTCCCATCTCCTTTCTCCTCTCCCATGTATGGCACCACAACGGACGAATTTCTTAACATTTGTCCAAGTGAGCCCTTTAGCTAGGGCAGCCATTTAACCTAACCTAACCTAACCTAGAATTAAGTATGTACAAATTGTCCATCTATAAGGAAATTTACCTTTGCAACAATATTTACATCTTGCCTAAAAATTATTTAGGCAAGAACAAGGAACAATCATAATTCGGTATAAATCGGGACGATTTAATTTAGGGGCGAGTTAAGGAATGATTTCATTCACAAATAATAAATAAAAAATAGTTAAGTAAATTCTAAGTATAATCATGCAGGGCTGCACAAATCCAAAGATATGTATTTTAAGAACAACAAAAGAAAAACATATCTTAAGAATAACAAAAGATAAAAATATGTATTTTAGGAATAACAAAAGATAAACATGTTTTTGCTAAACAGCAAACTAAGAAACTAACATATCGTGTACCTAAAACAGTAAGATGAGGCATAAGTTACATAAATACTACTGTCAAATATATTGGCAGTCAGTCCATTATTAGCATAGTGTTAAGAACTACCCTAAAATTAAATTCATAAAAATAAATTTTTATATTTTTCCAAAGACAAGCAATTCTTTAACTATCAAGCAAGTCTTTAACTAGCGCGATGGCCGGTTTACCGTTAAATATTGTAAAACATTCTTTAATGCAAAAACACTATTTCATTCAAAAACGCAAGTGCGTGTTTCTCAAAGCAAGACTCGTTCATTCATAAAACGAACCTTCCTTCACTTGGAAGGAAGAAGAAAAATATGTGGTGAACCATCAATTTTTGTCGTGCCAAGTGCCGCCGAATATGCATACGCAATCCATTTGTCCGAGGTGTTATCAAAAAGTATCACGAATTTTGAATTTTCGCAGGTTACGTATATTCGAATTTCGAGTTTTTTGTGGCGTTATGTTGGTACTCATATCTCTCACTCATGCCGACGAGTTCGTCCATTTAGTATGTTCAGTTAATTGTTGACAGCTACTTTGCTTGCACGTGCTTCGGCTCGTCTTCGATTTTTACCTATTCAAAAAGATGGATCAAAGAACCTACATCAAATTTTGTGTGAAAAAAGAAATTTAGTGCGCGGATGCATTCCGAATTTTGACTGTGTCATACGGAAAAGTTACTTTGGGCCAAAGCAACGTTTATCGGAGGTACAAAATGTTCTCAGAAAGCAAGGAAGATGTGAACGACGAAAAGCGTACCGAACGCCCTCAACAACAGACATAAAAATTGATGAGATGAAGAAAATGGTATTGGCCAATCGTCGAATCACCGTTTGAGAAGTTGCTGAGGACCTAGACATATCGATTGGCTCGTGTCATTCGATTGTTTTCAATGATTTGGGCATGAGACGTGCCGCCGCAAAATTCGTACCAAAACTGCTCAATTTGGACCAAAAGAAGCGTCGCATGAACATTGCCAATGAGATGTTACACTCTGTCCACGACGACCCAAATTTGCTCCAGAGGATCATAACTGGTGACGAATCGTGAGTTTATGGTTATGACGTGGAAACCAAAGCTCAATCATCTCAATGGAAGCTGCCGCACGAACCAAGACCGAAAAAAGCGCGCCAAATTCGTCCAATGTAAAAGTTTTGCTTACCGTTTCCTTCGATTGCAGGGGCGTTGTCCATCATGTGTTCTTGCCACAGCGTAAAACGGTCAATAAGTAATATTACCTGCAAATTATGCGCGATTTGCATGAAGCAATCCGCCGGAAACGCCCGGATTTGTAAAAGAACAAAAATTGGCTCTTGCATCACCATAACGCACCTGCTCGCACATCGTTGCTTGTGCACGACTTTTTGGCCAAAAACAACACACTGATGATGCCACAGCCAGATCCCCAGATCTGGCCCCCTGTGACTTTTTCTTGTTCCCGAAACTGAAGAGGCCCATGAGAGGACGACCCTACTCTACGATTGACGAGATAAAGACGGCACTGAAGGAGGAGCTGAACAAAATAAAAAAGTGCTTCGAAGATTGGAAAAAACGTTGGCATAAGTGCATAATATCTCATGGGATTACTTTGAAGGGGACAAGATAGAAATTAATGAATAAATAAATAATTTTTGAAAAAGCACAAAATTCGCGATACTTTTTGAATACACCTCGTATATACATAAATATGTCTTCCAAATGCGCGACAGAATGGCGACAATCGTAGCGAATGGTGATTGTCTTAGCTGCTGTGCGTGAAGTGCGCGCAGAAGCAAACACTAATGATGTAAACAAAACCCGCCAATAGCTTAAAAAAAGTTTACGCCCTCGACATTTTGTACTACAATAAAATTTCAAATCTATTCATGTTTAGTATCTTATAGAATATGAGTACTTAATTAAGATATATCTTCACGTATGGGATTATCCAATTAACAAACAATGTACGAAATAAGTAATATAGCCGTGAGAAAATTTACTTTGAAACCAGATTGTTGTTTTTTTTTTCTGTAGTGGTTATATGTACGATTACGAGGCTATTATACTATATACTAAATGTATTTTTTTTGCAAATTGTTATTAAACTTTTCAAACGTAAATACTTTATTGCAAGAGTATCAACACTTGGGCTCTGCGAATTTTCAGATTTTCTATGGTTTTTTCCTTCTTATTTGAGAATGAGATAGTTTTTATTTTACTATGTATATATTTTCTTACATTTCGCGCGGGAGTAATTTGATTTGTTTATTTTCAATAAAATATTAAAATACTCAAAAACTTTCGTTATATTTTTTATAAAATATCTTGGAAGTGGTAGGGTATCAGGACTTCTCGCTGTACACTGTATGTATGTACATCTGGATGTGTGTTTACCGTACGCTTGCAAAGACAAATCGACAACGCACTTGTTTCGTGTCGTACTCGTTTTGTGTATACGAGCAAAGGCATTGCTTTCGCCAATTGCAACTCGCCACGACCGCCACGCATCAATATGCTCGTTTGCCAGAAATTGAGTGATTGTGACTTTATCTTTTTTCTAACTTAGTAACCACTCAATTTGTCATTCAGTCTAGTCAATTTCCTGACAAAGTAAATTCCGAAAAATGAGTCGTAAAAAGCAAATCATTACGAAAGAAAGGAACCATGGTGTGAAAAGTTCACAGTGCTGTGAAAAGGCATTTCTAGCAAAAACCACAACTCAGATTTCGCACCCAAATATTTTGAGTAAATTTAATAAATTCGCAAAAATGTTAGGCAAATGGCGCATCATGGTAGTGCTAACGTCATTGTTTGGGATGTAGTGGATGTGTAGATGGCTTTAGTTTTATTTCATTCACCTCTCTTTCGGTTTTTACGAACCATAAATAAACAACTATTAAATTTTAATGATATTCTATTCATTCTTCGTGAGTTATTTTCCAAGCAGAAAACCAAAGACGAGTATACTCGTGGATGGCAATGGGAAGGCAAGGGGACTCGATATCCTTTTTCGTATTTGCATACGTTTTAGTAGAAAAACAAATAATAAATCACGCAAATTCATAAAATAATGAAAAGGCAAAAGACTCATTTTATTGCATTTTCATTGGCATTGGCAACATTCTCTAAATTGGCAACACTTAGAAATTCACTATTGTCGATTAGAGTGTCTCAGCAGATAACGGGATAATGTAGTACGGTGTATTTTGATTTCACTTCGAACTGAGTAACTGTAACATCTCTTATCAGTAATCACAATAGATTTGTAGAGTTCAGATTAACAAATTATTAGTTGTGAAATAAAATTTTGAACAAATTTTGCTCAGTGATATCACACATATTAGGTACACTTTCAAAATGAAAATTCTCAATGGTTATATAACGGCGGCCGCCGTAGCCGACTGGGTTGGTGCGTGACTACCATCCGGAATTCACAGAGAGAACGTCGGCTCGAATCTCGGTGAAACACCAAAATTAAGAAGAACATTTTTCTAATAGCGGTCGCCGCTCGGCTTGCAATGGCAAAGTTCCGAGTGTATTTCTGCCATGAAAAAGCTCCTCATAAAAAATATCTGCCGTTCGGAGTCGGCTTGAAACTGTAGGTCCCTCCATTTGTGGAACAACATCTGGACGCACTCCACAAATAGGAGGCAAAGGAAAAAATTTAGTTTCATCAAGACAACACACCGTGTCACAAGTCTATCAAAACAATGAATTGAACTTCGAATTGCTCCCACATTTACCGTATTCACCAGATTCGGCTTCCAGCGTCTACTGGCAGTTCGCAGACCTAAAAAAATGCTCGCCAGTAAGAAATTTTCCCCTCGAGTGAAGAGCTTATAGCTGAAGCTGAGGCCTATTTTGGGGCAAAAGAAAAATCGCTCTACAAAAGTGGTATTGAAATCTTAGAGTGGCGCTGGAACAATTGCGTTCTTGTTGATGGAAATTACGTTGATGAATAAAGCTAATGTTGAACAAAAAAACGTGTTTTCTTTGTTAGGCCCGGGACTTTCAGCCCATGTGTTATCATATTCGTTGTCAATTACCATAATTCATTGATACAAAATACATTTAGGTTGCGTAGTCATCTACATAAGATCGTAACGATATGGAATGAATCATCTTACTTGGCGCATTCTAGTGCTAAAAGACACACCGATTTAATATCGATGCATCGTTATTTTTAAAAGCACGGGTGTTTCGATGTTGATAGCTATGATTTGACAGCTGAGAAGGTCAAACTATGTGAACATTTCTGTTCAGTAAGGTTTGACAAGTCATCATGAATCGTTTGATGCTAGAACAACGCTTCCAAATTGTGGAAATTTACTTTGAAAAACGTAAATCTGTTCGCGAAGTTCATAGAGCACTTTGTTTATTTAACGTGCGGTTTACACGATGGTGGCTTTATCGGTCTTTATTTCTTCCGAAATGACTGAGGAGCTGCCGTTACGGTGAATGGCCAGCGCTATCGAGCCATTCTGACTGAAGTTTTGTTACTAAAATTAATCAGATAATCATCAACCACATTTGTTCGTTTTTTTGCAATATTCAAATCATCATCTATGCCATACGGGCAGATTTATTGGAAAAAGTAGTCCAGAATTTGCAAACATGTTACAGCATTCGTTATTTTGAATGTGGGAGACTTTTTGTATGAAATTTTGAAGTCAGCTTCCGCAACTTTTGAATTAAGGAAGTTTGGTTGTTAAAATGAAAATATACAATAAATTTTCGAGATAGGCTTTTGCAGTGAGTACAGGCACTACATTTAGCGCTCACTTTTTTTAAATACTAGAAATTAATACCCAAATTAAATTCTTTCAGCTCTATTATGTTTTAAAGAAAGGAAATAGAATGCCAACTTTTAATGTTGTTATTAAACAAAAAAATCAAAAATAGTTGAATCATTGTTAGTTATCTTGAAGCGCAAAATTGTAGCAATATCAGCGTGTTGCAAACAAATCTGAAACAGTTATCCGCAGCGGCCATTAGCGTATTAAGTTTTTCTGTTCTTACGTTATATGCGTTCCTGGTATCATTTTATGACATTTCGAACTTTTTCTGGTACCATTACGTATACAAATTATTCCGTCGTCAATGAACATGTGGGGCCGACCGAAAGTTTTTGTAAAATTCTCGCACTTTTTTAATAGATCCGTGTATTCGATGAATCTCTGGATGTTCAAATTTGAGCAGACGGTTCTGCTGGTATTGCATATTCTCAAACGAGAAAAATGTGTGGAATTGGTCCCCATAGGATAATTTTAATAATTGAACAAAAAATGTACAATTTCGGTAAACAGAGAATTGAGCTCACTTTATCTCAACCGTTATCAGATGATACTGGGCAATACAATTCCATATCACAATTGAAGAGTTTTTCAAAGATTAGTTGGCATTGTTTTTTCGTGGGCACGACGAATAGGAAACTTTGTTAAACGCAAAACGGCATTTCCTTGACTGCGCAACTACTCTTGCTTTCGAAATATGACCCAATATTAAAAAAGTACATGCGAAGGCATAAACATTCACTTCGAAATTATTTGTCAAATATGCATATACATTTGTAAATATATGATACATATATAAATAGATAAAATGAAATGAGATAATTTAGAGTGTGGCTGATGCCAAACAAGCGAATTTAAATGTAAATTAAAAGACGTCATTTGTTTCAGTTACCCTTGATGACACATCAATTGTTGCCAATCGATAACAATTGTGTTTAATATTTACGTAGTTTTATATTTAAAGAATAATATGATTTGTTTTTCAGTAACACAATTTTAAGGACTTTCAGAGAAATTTAAGGCCAGTTTTTGGGATTCATTGATGTATTCAACCGTCGAATTGCAAATGCCATCAAAAGTAAACTTCTTGAATTTATAAATATATACAATTGCGGATATACATTCCGCTTTACATTCAGTTAGCACTTTTTTTAGTTGAAGCACTAAAAGTGTGCCACGTTATGACAAAATGTGTAACAAAAGGATGCCATATATTTATGGCACTCGTTGTCTTATGCGGGCCACAAACGAAAAATAAATCTAAGCAATCGGTTGAAACTTATTTTGCCACATACTTGTGGATTTGGTGACAATTTTAGTTTCACGCTTATCGTCGAGGAGTAAACATGGAAAGCGGAAAGAAATGTTTATAATGCGTGATATTTATTTGTGCATGAAAACAAAGAGAGGAAAAGAAGAGGGAAACAGGCGATCAATTTGGATGCACGATTGCTTAATGTTGCCATTTGTCTGCTCATGTGCCCACTTCAAAATTTAAAAATAAATGAGGAAAATCGTCAACTCCGTCACACACACGCAACCGATTGTAGGACCCGATTTACACGAGGAGACATCTGGAAGGGAAACATTTTGTTCAAGGGCGAAGGACGGTCGGGTGAGAGAGAAGGGATTTTGTCTTCCGTACTCGGCGAAACGCTTTGCTCTTCTTATTCGTATTTCTTATCTTAAAGCAATTTTTGACAATTGCTTCATTCGTTTTCTTCTTTTGTGGAAGAAAGTTCTAAGTTATGTGTTGGTTTTCAATCAAACGGAAGATAACAACAATGACAAACATCCGAACGCTGCTTGGGAAATGCACGATTATTTTTGCTAGTAAAGTAGGTATAATTTAAAATAGTTATGGGACATGTTTATGTTGATTTCTAATTTTTCCCTGCATTTCTAGATACTCAAGTTAATTTTAAGTTAATTATTTACATATGAAGTATTTTTAATTTAATTTTTTTTATTCAAGTATAAAAATTTATAAATATATTGTATTTCAATAAAAAAAAACAACAAATTATTTATTATTTAACCAGTTTGCATTTTTCATTCATATATTTAAGAAACTGTTGTCGAACGCTCTCTGCTTTACATGTAAGCGCGTGCTAGAATACATCCGAACCAGACGATGCAAAAGTATTAAATGTCAAAATGTCGCGGAAACATTTTTGCCCGTGTGTACGCGAATGAAACAACAAAAGAGAATTTCCAGTGTCTCCCTTCCAGATGTCTCCTCGTGTAAATCGGGACCTCATCTCGAATAGTAAGTGCAGTGTACACAACACAATCCAAGAACATATTCTTATAGAACTTTTTTAGATATGCAAAAAGGCCATAAGCGGGATGGCGATTCAAATTTACATGCTCAAAGTTTTCATACATATTTTACTAAATTCATTTCAGCTTTACTTTTTTCCTGAAGTATTTTGAGAGCTGGTCGAAAAACCCAATCACTAACAAATACAAAATTACAAAAATTAAAGAGTTTAATAATTAGCTGCAATCCACATTTTCATATCGATTTAATTTCTTATTTATTAAATTGGAGAATAATTTGGATCTCCCAGTTAAATGACCAAAATATTCCTTGTCGAACTAAATTTAAAAAAATATTTCGGGAAATAGTTGTTAATATATTTTCTGAAGTTGATGGAAGATATCCTCAAATTTTAAAGTCAACTTTTTTTCAAAAATGCTATTTAACTCAATTTATTTTTATTACAAAAGAAAGTTTAAATTTGAAAAAAGTTAAACAATTCTTTTTTATTACCAAAAAATTAAAAATCGTGTAAAGTTAAAATTCAATCCATACATATATGCAACATATAAAATTTTAAATTGAAGTTAGAGCTAAAAATCAGTTTCGGAACTACTCATCGTTACTTGACGGTAAGCTCACATATTTTTTGCTAATGGATTGAAGGTGCTATAGTAGATATGTCAGATACTACGTCAAATTAAGAATTTCGTTCGTTATTAATGGCTTCTGCTGGTTTTTCCGTTAGTATAAAGTTTGTTATGAAAGAGATTATCTGTAAAAAATAATAAAGATTGCCCAATCAATTTGAATTTTCGTTTCTTTATTTCAATTTAAAATCTGATTCCTCAAAAATTGATCACCCTTTAATTGCATTTATCTAGAAAGGTTAATAAAAATATATGCCCTTTATTCATTATTAATTCAATGAAATTTGCCGTCCAATTGTTGATATTCCAAATTTTGTACTTATAAAATAAATACCTTTATAGGCGCAGAAGCAGCAGCATGTGCAGCGCGATGGCCGCTTTGCCGCTAAGTATTCTAAAATGTTCTTTAATGTAACAAAAAAGTTTAACTCTCATTTTAGACTTAATTTCATGGAAAATATAAAAGCTATGATATAACAAAAATACAAACCGGAATATAAAGGATTCAGCGTAAGGAACAAATTGTTATCAAAATGCATCCATGTTTGCTCATGAGCAGTAGCAATCTGTGTCGTTTATCTTTTGTGTATACGAGCAAATCCACCTTCATTGGTCGCCTTTACACCTCCACCCGATGATTGGCGTATCCTCTTATTTTTATACTCCTTACTTCATGTAAAATGGGGACGGAAAGTCTATTTGAGTGGAAATGGGGTGCCGGTACTAGCACTCCACATATAAAATAATTTTTGTTCGAGATTGTGACTCCATATTATTACTCAATCGTCAAACTCTTTACGGTTTTGGTTTTCTGTGAAAATAAGTATGCTGCGATTGAAATATTTGTGTATAAGTATAAAAATGAAAGGGAATATGTTTGAAAATGTAGGTAAAACGTAATTTGAAGTGCTGAAGAAAATAGCTATTACCGTCGTCATCTCGTCTCAAGCTAAAGCATTTTAATTTCCTAATTGGCCAACAGCAGGATTTTGCATTTCTTAAGGTCAATATTTGTGCACCCCCACTACTGCCTGAGAAAATAATCTTTCGTTCAACATTTTTTGCCCAGATTTGGATTTAGTGGCCGTTGAAGATCTGGAAATGCAACACGACTCAATACCAAAGAGACAAGTTTACACTATATAATACATTGTGTAAATTATTATTATCATTGTTTGTATAATAACATGTTATATAAATAATAATAACATGTTATACAAATTTAAGGAGCAGCAGCATAGACCATTGGATGTCTGATAACAAAAAAAATATAGTTTAAATAAGGTCCAGCGTTAAGTAATTATGTTATAGCTACCGTCCCTTGACGGTGACGCAGATTAACTTGCAGCATTCCAAAGCCGCTACTGCACTATTAAGTAGAAGGCTTACCCAGCTGCACACATTACCCCACATAACAACAGTGCAAGAGCCCTGTGTCTTTAGGGGCCGTCTCTGTGGCTTAAGTGCGTTGAAAGGGGCCACGTTATTATATGACAGGAGTTAGAGTACACCTAGGACCGGTCTTATAGTAGCATCCCATCTCACTGTGACGGGTCTTGAGGAATTCTGTGGCCAAGACCTGGTAGCGGCTGAGGTGTGTTACAGAGGTAGAAGCGGATGGTCGAAGTTTGTGATTCCATCTGCTTATTTTCCTTACGATGCTCTGGAAGGGCTGGTGGCCCGGGAAGGCCACTAGTCTCGTGAGGTTCTGTGAGCGGCGCAATCTGGGCCTCATCCTATGTTGCGATGCTAATGCCCAGCATACAATCTGGGGCAGAAGCAAGTGCAATGGACGTGGCTCTCAACTATTCGAATTTATCGCGTCCTATTGCCTAGACATACATAACAAGGGCTCACAGCCAACGTTTGTAACAACTAGAAGGCAGAAGTTGATTGATCTCACCCTATCAAACTCAAAACTTGGGTGGTCAATCAAGAACTGGAGAGTCCTTGCCGAAGATTCATGCTCGGACCACAGGTATATTGAGTTTCAGTGTGGCGAGGAGCCACAAATGCCATTGCCCTCTAGAAACCCCAGAAAAACAGACTGGAAGAAGGCCCGGGCCCTCAAGATTAACCTTGCTGAGAACTGGGAGCAATACCGTGATGTTCAGAAGAACTGCAAGAGGCTTATTCGGGAATAGAAAAGAGCCTCATTTAGGGAATTCTGCAGCGATATTGAATCTCTGAGTAACACGGCGAAATTGGTTAGGATCCTGAAAACGGACCCAACTGCAAAGCTGGAGTCACTTACGAAATCTGATGGCACCTTCACGGAGCGAAAAAGTGAGACACTAAGCTTGCTGATGGAATCTCACTTTCCTAGTAATCAGATAAGCGTCAGCCGGCAACAGCCCTTACTGATAGAGGCAGTTGTCAGAGCTGTTACACCTTCTCGGCATGACTGGTTCGTTGGCAAATCTGTGGTGACTGAGGCCGCCATTTGATTTGCCATCAAATCTTTTGGCGGCTACAAGTCGCACGGACCAGATGGCATGTATCCATGATGAAGGAAGGCGCAGAGTTCGTCACAGCAGCCCTGAAGAAAATCTTCTCGGCATGCCTGGCACTGGCATACCTGGCGCTTTCATCCCAAAGGTTGGAAAAGACGACTACACCAGCCCCAAAAGCTTTAGACCCATCAGCATGACCTCTTTCATGCTGAAAAGTCTCGAACGACTGGTGGAATTGCGCATACGTCAGAATTCGCTGAAGGCTCACCCTCTGTCTCCATTTCAGCATGCCTATCAGAGTGGAAAATCCTACGAGTCGGCACTGCAAAATCTTGTTGCTAGGGTAGAGCTGGCCATCGACAGGAGGGACTACACTATGGACATCTTCTTAGACATAGAGGGGGCGTTTGATAATGCCACTTTTGACAGTATGTGTAACTCTGCTAGTAGGCACAGCGTAGACCGGGTGCTAGTAAATTGGATTCGTTCGATGCTGGCCCAAAGAATCGTTTCGGTGCGAGCAGAGGAAGATCTGCTGGTGTCATCCGGGGTTAATAGAGGCTGCCTCCAAAGCGGTGTGCTGTCTCCATTGCTCTGGTGCATGGTAATCGATCCACTACTCACCACCTGAAACGATTCGGGAGTCTACGCACAAGCATATGCGGACGATGTTGCTTGTTTGGTAACAGGCTCATCACTTACGAACATCTGCAGGAAAGTGCAGAAAACTCTGGATCGGATTGACACTTGGTGCTGTGCGAACGGGCTATGCGCAAATCCCGCCAAGACTGGTATTGTCCTCTTCACCAGAAGGAAGAAGCTTGATGGACTCGTTCTGCCAAAGCTAAAAGGAGTCACAATCCAGCTATCCAAGGAAATTAAATATCTTGGAGTAATCCTCGATAGTAAGCTCCTATGGAAATCACACGTTGCAATAAAGACATCCTAAGCTCTGACAGCTGTCTGGCAGTGCAAAGGTGTCTTTGGGAAAACGTGAGGTATTTTTCCTAGCAAGGTCCTAGATCCAGGCTATGATAAGACCTATTATCACCTATGCATCAGTGGTCTGGATGAGTAGACTCTCTCTAGTGGGAGTCAGGAGGACCTTATCGAGACTACAACGAACTGTGGCCATTTGTTGCACCGGAGCTTTTCCGACTACTTCAGGCCCGGCATTAGATGCTCTGATTGGTGTACCAACACTTGATGCTTTCATCCAAGGAGTGGTCTTGAAGGCCAACTGCAGGCTGAAACACAATTGGAAATGGTGCGGATCCTGTCCGGCAATGAAGCACAGAGAAAGCATGGACGTCGATCGAACGATTCTCTCCATGCCATCAAGAGTCGTACTTGATAAGAAATACAGTGTAGTGCTACCAGAGGCTCAGTTGTGGGAAGACTCAGAAAATGAGCCCGGCAAACACTGTTTTTGCATTTTTACGGATGGCTCCAGGATCGAGCATGGCTCCGGCTCTGGGGTCTACGTGGAATCCAGCGGGACAAAACTGCACTTTGCTCTTGGAATGCATGCATCTGTGTTTCAAGCGGAGGTGTATTCAGTGCAAGAAGCGATTAACTTTGTTGTGGAAAAGCGATGGAGAGGCAGATCTATATGTGTCTGCGCGCGACAGCCAAGCTGCGCTTATTGCCTTAGACAACCCTCCAACCACATCAGGGGTAGTCAAGTCCTTTAAATCCAGGCTGAACTATGTTGGTAGACATAATAGCCTGATGCTAACATGAGTCCCGGGACACGTGGGTATCGCGGGTAACGAGATCTCTGACTCCTTAGCTAAGATGGGCTCTAAGGCCAACTTTTTGCGGCCATCATAGCCACGGTTAGCAAATGGGTAACTACCACCCACAAGAGAGCTTGGCAGGCTGAGAGAGGCTGCATATGGACTAAACTGGTGTTACCTGTCATGTCCGATCGACTCTCGCAAACCCTTCTGTCATTAAGCAGAAGGGAGTGCAGACGGCTGGTTGGACTGATGCCGGGTCACTTTCTGTAGGCGAAGCACATGGAAAGGTTAGGCATCTCAGACAGTGTACTCTGCCCAGTCTGTGAAGAGGAGGATGAGACGGCGGACCACTTCCTGTGTGTCTTCCCCGCCTTCGCTCGAATCAGGTTTGAGGTCTTTGGCACTGATGTGTTGTTAAGAAGCGACCATCTTGGCCCCTTGGCATCACAAGATCTACTCAGATTTCTTTGGAGATCGGGTAGGCTTAAAGGAAAGTAAAAGGGAATTCATGTGTAGTACAATGGACTTAATTAATGTCTGAGTGCTGCCCTTGCTAGTTGTCCCGACAAAAGAAAAGGTATGTATTTAATTAATTTTTTAATTAATGCTTACAGCTAAACTAGCAGCGGTAAATATAAGCTGTTTAGACAGTACCATGCAGTGGGTCATAGACAGTAACATGCAATGGGCTCTTTAAAAAAATCAAGAATTTGAGAAGATCCAAAGAATTGTTGTTTGGAGATGTCTAGATATCGATAAGATTATAGGATGTGATCTATGGTTGCAATTTCGTCACAAAACGGGCAATCGACTGGTTTTTAACACACTTTTATTAGGTCGGGTTGTATGTATGTATGTACGTATGCATGTATGTATGCATGTAACGGAATCTTTGAGCTTAATTTTCACTGGCTTCTAAAAATCTGATCGACTTGAAATTTTGCACACCTATCAAGGACCGATGACAATGCAATAATTTGATAAAAGTTTTCCATTATCCTTATTAGGATTGCCAGGATTAATATTTTCTTTTTTTACCTGTGGGCAAAAAGTAAGGTGAATTTGGTTGTAAAATGAAAAATCTTTTTTTAACACACTTTTATTAGGTCGGGTTGTATGTATGTATGTATGTATGCATGTAATGGAATCTTTGAGCTTAATTTTCACTGGCTTCTAAAAATCTGATCGACTTGAAATTTTGCACACCTATCAAGGACCGATGACGATGCAATAATTTGATAAAAGTTTTCCATTATCCTTATTAGGATTGCCAGGATTAATATTTTCTTTTTTTACCTGTGGGCAAAAAGTAAGGTGAATTTGGTTGTAAAATGAAAAATATTTTTAACGCACTTTTATTAGGTCGGGTTGTATGTATGTATGTATGTATGTATGCATGTAACGGAATCTTTGAGCTTAATTTTCACTGGCTTCTAAAAATCTGATCGACTTGAAATTTTGCACACCTATCAAGGACCGATGACAATGCAATAATTTGATAAAAGTTTTCCATTATCCTTATTAGGATTGCCAGGATTAATATTTTCTTTTTTTACCTGTGGGCAAAAAGTAAGGTGAATTTGGTTGTAAAATGAAAAATCTTTTTTTAACACACTTTTATTAGGTCGGGTTGTATGTATGTATGTATGTATGTATGTATGTATGTATGTATGTGTGTATGTATGCATGTAACAGAATCTTTGAGCTTAATTTTCACTGGCTTCTAAAAATCTGATCGACTTGAAATTTTGCACATCTATCAAGGACCGATGACAATGCAATAATTTGATAAAAGTTTCCCATTATCCTTATTAGGATTGCCAGGATTAATATTTTCTTTTTTTACCTGTGGGCAAAAAGTAAGGTAAATTTGGTTGTAAAATGAAAAATCTTTTTTTAACACACTTTTATTAGGTCGGGTTGTATGTATGTATGTATGTATGTATGTATGTATGTATGTATGCATGTAACGGAATCTTTGAGCTTAATTGTCACTGGCTTCTAAAAATCTGATCGACTTGAAATTTTGCACACCTATCAAGGACCGATGACAATGCAATAATTTGATAAAAGTTTTCCATTCTCCTTATTAGGATTGCCAGGATTATATTTTCTTTTTTTACCTGTGGGCAAAAAGTAAGGTGAATTTGGTTGTAAAATGAAAAATCTTTTTTTATTCTTGTAAATCAGTTTCTCAGGCTCCCTCCACGAAATAAGTTCTTCATCCCGATTACTTCTTTATCACGGCCGATAACTGCATAGCTTTAGGCTCACAGTCGATAAGAAAGGAATTAAATATAACACGAATATATCGAATGCTTTATTCACTGACTGCAATGATAACAATAATTTTCATTCATAATAAGCCAAAAATAGTTTAAAGAAACTAAAAAACACGCTTTTTTGCTAATCGAACTAAAAAGTAGAAAATAAAAAATAGTTTAAAAAAACTAAAAAACACGCTTTTATTGCTAATCGAACTAAAAAGTAGAAAATAAATTTTAATGACAAAGAGACCTATAATGAAGTAATAGCAAATCGAACGATCAGTCATAGTCAACTACCTCAGAACAGAATTATAACAAAAATTAAGATACAAATAGAGCAATTCAAATTAGAGTTAAAAGCGTGGGATGCATTTTGCTTCACTTTCATAACCCTCTGTACACAGGTAGTTGCCAAGAGAATGATTGTAATATTTACTATATCAAGCATCCCACGCTTTTAACTCTAATTTGAATTACTCTATTTGTATCTTAATTTTTGTTATAATTCTGTTCTGAGGTAGTTGACTATGACTGATCGTTCGATTTGCTATTACTTCATTATAGGTCTCTTTGTCATTAAAATTTATTTTCTACCTTTTAGTTCGATTAGCAATAAAAGCGTGTTTTTTAGTTTTTTTAAACTATTTTTTATTTGCATTAGAAAAGGTGTGCGTGTGTGAGAATTGTGTGACCAAGACGTAGGCGGGTATATGGTTTTAGCATTTTTAATGGAAGGTTGGAAGGAAGTTATACTTTTAATTTGGATGTCTTTATAATAGTTGATAGTTTCTCCAGTTTTGTAACAGATGAATGCGTTTCTGTTTTGAAATATCTAGGAGGATATCCTTCTTAGAACCGCATTTATGGAGCGTTGATGGTAGTTTGGAGATGTTTTTTGCTGCGGGATCAGTGTTTTCATTGCCGCTAATCCCCGAATGTCATGGAACCTACATAATTATTATACTACTATACTTTACTATATTTCTTATAATGTTAATTTCGGTTTGCTTGTGTGTTGGACACCCGATGGCATTGATGCATGACTGACATAATTATTTTGCCTTTAATTTGTTTGGCATAAATGGAGGCATGTATCAATGCCATTGTTTCTGCTTTAAAAGCAGAGAACATTGGTTGCAAGGAACAGTGCTTTGTACAAGTTAACACCACTTCTTACAAAACCTCGAATTGGACAATAACCCCATGGGTTAGTGGCACCGATAAAACAACCGGTGAATTCGTTATAACCGCTGACGCTGCATCAATATTCCACGAACATTTACATCAAATTAGTAAATGTATCGTCAGCAACAATAATGAGTCAACAACAGTCAGCATATTGATGGTCGAAATAGGTGTAATGTAGAAGTAAGAAACATAATGTAATTAATCTTAAGTTGAGCTTAAACGAATAAAGACAAATGAATCGGACAATAGTCCGATTGTCCTTTTTAAAAATTAAAATCGAAATGTAAACCATAAACTGGCGCCCGAGCAGGGACCGGTTAAAGTTCGCGTATCGGTACTGAGTGGAAAAAAAAATAATAACGCCTGTAAAAAAAAAACAGCTGAAGTATCAACGCGCGAAATTTTTAAAATTAATAAGTGACGATAAAACGCCTGTGAGAAAAAATAAAATTAAAAAAAAAACAGCCGAAAATCAACGCGCGGACACTCACAAAAGGAAATTCACATCAGGCATATAAATTGGAATAGGTTGCAACAAGGACATTGGTCTGCGTGCAAAAGAAGTGGAATAATCCCAAAAGGACTTCCATACCACGCATGCGAAGTAGGAATACCCCCAAGGAACGTGAACAAAAGAGCCGGTCCAGAAGACAGCAGCGTTAAATTCCTGTAGGACAGAAACGCACTCCTCTTCAAAGTGTGTTTGGTGGTACCACGAGTAGCTGCAGCAAAAGGGAAATTATACCGCAACATCAGGAGGACATAAGTAAGTTATTTTAAGTATATAAATTAAGAAAATATTTAACAAATGGTGAAAAAGTGTAAAAAATTTATTTGAACAAACTAATAAAGTAAAAATTAAACCAAAAAGGTTATTAAGCTCACCAAAATAGTGAACAAATTGTAATATTACATTTTAAACAAGGATAACATTAACTGTACATTTGAAATTTAAATTTTGTGTAATAAAAAGTAAAAGTAAAAACTTATTTAGAAATATAGAATCATCGGAAATTGTGCAACCAAAAATATTGGTTAAATATCTAAAAGAAAAAAAAAAACGCTTATTTAACGAGATTTTTTTTCTTCTCTCATCAACTAATAATCTCACAAATATAATATCGGGCCTGTACAGCCAATAATACAACATAATTTAAAGCTGCGATTCAGCACCTAACGGGAGACCCTCCAGCTTATAATAAAAAATAAACTCTCTGCGATTCACCACCCAAGGGACCCTCCAGAGAAGTATAAAAGAAAACATAATAAAAAATACTTTAAGAAAGGAAAAAATACACCAAATTTAGTAAAAATTTAAAATAAAGAAATTAAAATTTCCAATTCAAATTTTTAAAACAAAAATTAAATAAATTTTCAGTTTAATTTTTCAAAGTCAAAATTAAGTAAATTTTTAACAATGGCAAACTTTAATAATCTTGGCCGACCCCCTGTTCTTAACGCACCCCTACAACCAGGTGTTTCCAATTCCAACTCCAATTTATTTAACATGGACCAACTGACTAGCTTAGTGACAGGACTAGTGAACAATATTACAAGACAAGAAGGACGGAATGTAGTCCAGGCAGCCCTTAATACCAATGGAAATTTTGCAAATATAACGGACGTAACTATTGACGCAAGTCACTTAAATAATATCACAGAGCTTGACAAAATACCAGACGTAGTTAGATGCCTCCGCGAATTTTACGGTAATCCAGGAGAGTATAACACTTGGAAGAAAAGTGTAGATCGCATCCTTCAGATCTACGAACCTCTTAATGGAACGCCGAAATACTAGGGTATCCTGAACGTTACAAGGAATAAAGTTGTGGGCAACGCCGACATTGCCCTCGAATCCTATAACACTCCGTTAGACTGGAAGGCCATTTCAAGGTGCCTTACCCCGTGGTCGGGGGTGAAGGGCTGGATTAAGGTGTGATGCGACCCGTGCTGAGAATCTGTCAGGCTTGGAGCCCTTCTAATAAATAACCAAGTCTCGAACGGAGCTTACGGATAACTGGCGCCCTCCGTAATAACTAGCCTTACCCGTGTAGTTCGGAGCTATGCACGGGCGGACATCCTTTCTCCGACACTCGTGGGTCCAAAATGCAAAGAGACTATCAAAAAATAAATAAAAAAAAGGAGATCGGTGCTCCTTCTAATACACCGGCAGGAACAAACAGTTCCGCAACAAGAGCAACGGTCGCACCGAGCTCAAGGAAAACACCATCCATCGGCTTAATAAGTCGATCTAAACATATAGCGACAGCCTCAGCGAAAGCGAGGACAGCTGACACACTCTCAGAACTGGACACACGTCCAAGTACAAGTAGGGGAGCACTAGCCCGGCAGTCAACTGCGATTCAGCCCCCAAAACTGGTCCCGACCGGAAGCAATGCTACTGCTAGCTCCGGTACCGAAGGATGGCCGCTTGTGAGGGTGGTAGACCCAGCGAAAGCGAACTACCAGGATCGCAGAAACGCAGCTAGGCTCCTAAGAAGGGTGCACGAAACTCACCCAAAGGAAGGTGAAATGTCACAGGAGTTGAAAGAGGCGATTGATAGAGCGAAAGCGATCATTCCTGATTTCAACCCCGACTTCAAACCAACACAATCGGCTCCAAAACGGCAGCGGTCCTTGGAGGATAATAAGCCAAACGCAAAAAGGCACAAATCAATGGGCGTGACGCCCAGAAGATCATTTGCGGAGGTTGCATAAGACCGCCTTATCTTAGGAGTCCTGGACGGGAACCACCCGGAAGGTATGATACCCAAGGCCCAATGGAAATGGATCGAGGCCGAGCTAACGAAAGTGGCACTGAAGGTTATTCTGGAGAACCCCGGACCCCCGCCTGCGTGCGAAGACTTAGGCTGGCACCAAGGCCAGATAAAAATAATAGCGTGCGACGATGAGAGATCGGTTCAGCTGTATAAAGAGACCATCTCCAAAGTCGGCGAAGTGTACCCAAATGCCAAGCTAGTGGTCGTGGACAGGAAGGACATTCCGTCCAGGCCGCGAGCAAGGGTTTGGTTACCTTCAACCGTCGAAGACCCGGAAGAGATTACGAAGCTCATTCGGGTCTGCAATCCGGACATCCCAACGCAGGAATGGAGGTATGTCAAAACTCTTACCAACAAAAATAGTGCGGAAGAATCGAAAGAGCAGAAGCGCGCCACCATGCAGGATCTCCTGCTCCTCACAGAGAACTCAATCGACCCATTAGCGAAATGCGATGGGCAATTGAGATACGGTTTCGTAAAGGTGAAGCTTCACATTTACAAAACCGACACAGATGCAATTGAGTTCCTCGCCACTAAGGAAGGTGAAAAGCACATGGGCGAACTAGAACCCATGAGCGAAACCGAGCCAATGAGCGAAGACGACCGCCCACCGAAGAAGAATACGCCTCTTCAGGCTCAGAAATGGGCTTCGGGAGGCTGTACTTCGAACGGGAGGGTAAGTATTACACACAACAGCGTAAGTATTCCGAAAGGGAACTCTTATGCGAAAGCAAAGAAGACCCAGACATAACGCTAACAGCTGATGCATCTTCTACAGATAAACCTTCATCATTGTAAAGAAGCCTGCCTTGCCCTCCTGGAGCGTCTGGCAGAAGACCAGCCGGACGTAGTCCTCATCCAGGAACCCTGGGTACGGAATGGCGAAATCTGCGGTCTGAGGACATCAGGGTATAAAGTATACAAGACCAATTGTGAAGGTACTAAAAGAGCATGCATAATGGCAAAAGCACATCTTAATATATTTATGATTCAAAATTTCAGTAACGCTGATACTACGACGGTTAGCTGGGAAGTGAGCGGAAGCAACATCTGGCTAACCTCGTTCTATTTTGCTGGAGACGACACAGGTCCACTGCCGTCGCCGCTAATAAGAAGCCTTGTGGAAGACTGCAAAGCACACAACCGCAAACTAGCCCTAGGAGGAGATGCCAATGCCCACCATACCGTATGGGGGAGCTCGGATACAAACGAACGAGGTGAGCCCCTCTTTAATTATATTATATGTAGCAAGCTTTTAGTGTGTAACAAAGGCAACGAACCTACATTTATTACGCGCAATAGACAAGAAGTTCTTGATATTACGCTAGTTTGTCAAACCCTCTACGGAAAGATGACGCAGTGGAGGGTTCTGAATGAACACTCTTACTCCGATCATCGCTATATAGAAATAAAATTTGGGGGAAACAACTCACGGGCCCCGCCCGCCAGCAGGAACTTGAAAAAGACCAACTGGCATATATATAAACGGGAACTTAAGGAAAGACTTCCAAATTCCCAAAATATTATTATTGAAGACAAAGAATCATTGAACGAACACGTACAAATCCTTACGGAGGTCTGTAGAACTGCGCTAAGCAAGGCTTGCCCCTTAATTAAGTATAAGGGGAAGAAAAAGCCGCCCTGGTGGTCAGAAGACCTGACTACACTAAGAAACGACAGCAGAAGACAGTTTAATAGAGCGAGAGCGACACGAGAGAGTAAAGACTGGGACTGCTACTACAGTAAGCTAAAAATTTACAAAAAAGAAGTTAGGAAAGCGAAAAAGTCTGGTTGGAGAACGTTCTGTGGAGAAATCGAAGGAACCACAGAGGCTTCCAGACTGCGTAAAATCCTTTCAAAAAAACACTATACCACCGGATACCTCCAAAAACCGGACAGGAGTTGGACTACTTCGAGTGACGAAACTCTGAAGTTGGACACACACTTTCCCAGCAACGAATCATCTAACGTGTTAATCAACAATGGTACAGAAAGTCCAAACCCTGACATTGAAGAAATAATCACTGAAACTAGGATAACCTGGGCAGTGAACACGTTCAAACCATTTAAATCACCGGACCCAGATGGATTATTCCCGGCCCAAATACAATATTCACTCAACTACATCATGGAGTGGCTGACGGCCATATTTAAGGCTGCTCTGAAACTGAAAGGTCTTTATCCCTAAAGCGGGAAAAAGTTCACACACAACACCTAAGGATTTCAGGCCAATTAGCCTATCCTCCTTTCTGCTAAAAACATTAGAAAGAATTTTAGAAGAGCATATTAAGGCTAACATCAGCCCTAATAAGCTCAGCATCTCACAACATGCGTACTGTAAAGGGAAATCAACAGAAACAGCACTTAACTCACTTGTTACAGAAATCGAGAAGTCAATGTATAATAAAGAATTCACACTGGTAGCCGTTCTAGATATCGAGGGCGCATTCAACAACATCCTACCGGATACCATAATAAAGGCACTGACGGATTTCGGGAGTTCATGAGTTCATCAAAAACATGCTCTTGAGCAGATTTGTGATCGCAACCCTAGGGGCCTCAGAGATCAAGAAAAAAGTTAGCAGAGGAACACCTCAAGGCGGTGTGCTGTCCCCTCTCCTATGGGTGCTGGCACTAAACTCATTGCTAAAGAGCCTAGAGGAGAGAGGACAGAGAGAGTAAAAAGGGCGACAATAGAATTATACTCTTGTAAACAGCTAATAGGACTAAGTTGGGGTCTCTCCCCATCTATCGTATACTGGCTTTACACGGCAATTGTCAGACCAATCCTAACATACGGCATATTAGTATGGTGGCCAGCTTTAGATAAATTGTACATCAAAAGAACCATGTCACACGTACAAAGAATGGCCAGTCTGTGCATCTGCGGGGCCCTCAGAACCACACCCACAGATGCACTAAATATTATGCTTAACATTTTACCAATAGAGCAGTACGGTAAGCAAACAGCTGCCAAACAACTCTCAGACTAAGAGAAATCGGCCTACTCAGAACGTACCAAAGGGGGCACTCCTCAATTTTAGAACAATTCCCCTGCATTCCCAGCACAACGGATTTCTGTAGGACCAAGGACATCAATTTCGATAAATCCTTTGTCACAGTATTTCCTTCCAAAGAGGAATGGGATAACGGGCTCATTGTTAAGATAAATGACTTAAGCATCTACACAGATGGCTCAAAACTGGACAACCAAGTAGATGGAGGGGTCTACTCCGACAAAATCGGAGTATGCCAATCATTTCGCTTACCTGATCATTGCAGTGTATTTCAGGCAGAAGTCACTGCCATAAAAGAGGGTCTTAAAGAAATAAAAACGAGAGTATTATCCGCAAATGAAGTCTTCATTTACTCGGACAGTCAAGCAGCAATAAAAGCGCTGGAATTAAAAACACACTCGTCAAAAACAGTTCTAGAATGTTTTAAATTACTAGATGACGTATCTAAGCGCTACAAGGTGCACCATATCTGGGTACCAGGCCACAGGAACATCGCAGGAAACTGCAAGGCGGATGAACTTGCAACAACCGGTACAAAGCTCGATCTCGAACCGTTTAAGGCGCCGATACCCATGCCCACTTGTAAATTACTTATAGACAGGGAAACCATCAAAAAGGTAAATACAATCTGGTAAAACCTCACAACATGCGAACTAAGCAGACAGACATGGCCGAACTGGAACAGCGGTCGATCGCAGATCTTGCTAAGATTCAACAGAGAATCTATAAGAAAAATGATAGGTGTTTTAACTGGTCATTGTTTAATAGGCAGCCACGCTAGAAGGTTAGGACTCCCTTACTTCGATTTCTGTAGAAGCTGTCTTAATACAGAAGAAGAGGAAACAGTCAGACACCTGTTATGTGAGTGTGAAAGCCTAGCTTTGAGAAGGCTGCGCACTTTCGATACAGCATTTCTAACCGATGCAGCGGACATAGCCCATCTAAAACTAGCGAAGCTCTGCTCGTTTATTAAAGTAACCGGATGGTTTGAAAAGGAACACGTAGAGTAGGGATAAGCTCCAGTGGTATCACAATGGACCTGCCGAAGGTCTAAGTGTGTCTTACGACAACCACCCTACCTACCTACCTACCCTTCATTACGCTGATAAGCGAGATATAGGTACCCTTGAGTACCAAATGACTTCGTTAGTGCAGGGCAACCTCACTATCCAGGAATTATACCAGCGTGTTTATTCCAACCTGTCCTTCATTCTAACTAAACTGGGTTGCATGGAAATGGGTTCAGAATCCATGCATCTACTAACACGGACATATCGTAGTAGATCTTCCTCAAGCGCTTCACATTTGCCTAAAGCTAGAGAACCAAAACTTCCGTTCTCAATACGCGTTGAACAGCAGTAGTCAAAATAGGAAGCCTCACGACTTCCGACCACCTTTCCCACCCAAAAAATTGACTAACGAATTTCATCACCAATTGGCATATATGCCAAGACCCCAAATGCACCAACAAAACCCTATAAATAAATACCGCCCTCAGGCTCTTATGAATAACTATCATCCAATAACCAACCTTACGGACCATTAAATCAACCTGTTACTAAACCTCAACTCCCTCGGCCAGAACCAATGCACTTCGATAAGTCCCTTCATTCAAGAGCTGTTAACTATATGAACAGACCACAGATAAATAACCAAATGAAAAGAACATCAAATTTTTCATAACAAGTTCCTTTTAAACAATAGCAAAACTTCCACATAGAAGCAGGCGAACAACAAGACTATCAGCAAGACAGACAATACGATACAGATCAGTACTACCAACAAGACTGCACTCCAACTCCTCAGGAGTATGAAGCCGCACTAACAGCTGAAGAAAACGGACAATCAGCTCAGACATACGCTGAAGGAAATTCACTCCCTGAAACCCAGGACCACATCGACATTCATTTTTTAGAATGAACAATTCTTCGTTGCCATACGTAGAATGCAAAACGAAGAACGGAAAAATCCTCAAAATGCTTATCGATACAGGGTCAAGCAAAAATTATATACAACCCTGCCATGTCCCAACACATATACCTAATGACGAACCATTTTTTGCAAACTCCATTGCAAACCAAATCCAAATCACTCATCATACAATTGTCAATCTTTTCGGCAAAAATGCCACAAGCTTAAAATTTTTCATACTTCCCACATTAAAATCCTTTGACGGTATTATAGGAAACGACAGTCTAAAAGAACTTCGTGCTACAATTAACATACATACATGACGACACCCTGACATTAGGTAATGGCATTAGAATTAAGATTAACCTTTTTACCGAACCGGACGAAAAACTTACTTACACCACTACGGTAGTTGGAGAAATCAGGACTTCTTCAGTACACAAAGTACTATCCATACACCCTCGCGATGAGAGACTTCAATACGCAAGAAATAAAAAATTTGTTAAAGGACGGAACTATTAGACCGTCCCGCTCACCGTATAACTCATCCGTTTGTGTTGTACCCAAAAAATTAGATGCATCTGGCAAAAAGAAATACAGGTTAGTAATAGATTACAGGAAATTAAATACATTGACTATAGCCGACAAATACCCAATCCCAGAAATTAACGAAGTCATCTCACAACTAGGAAATAACAAATACTTTTCCGTTCTTGACCTGAAAAGTGGCTTCCATCAGATTCCATTAAAGGAATCCGACATTGAGAAGACAGCCTTTTCAATTAATAACGGAAAATATGAGTTTACTAGACTCCCATTCGGTCTAAAGAATGCACCCGCTATTTTTCAGCAAGCTTTAGACGTCATTTTGAAGGAACATATCGGTAAAACATGTTATGTCTATATAGACGACATAATAGTGTTTGGCAAAGACGAACAGAGACACCTCCAAAATGTCGAACAAATTTTTCACACGCTAGGAAAAGCGAATATGAAAGTCCAATTAGACAAGTGTGAGTTTTTTCGAAAGGAAGTGGAATTTTTAGGATTCATCACATCCCCGCAAGGTATAAAAACCAATCCCGTCAAAGTAAGTGCAATTCAAAATTTTCCATGTCCGAAAACATTGAAAGACCTTAGATCTTTCCTCGGACTATCAGGCTATTATCGGCGCTTTATCAGAGATAATGCCAAGCTAGCAAAACCTCTGACCTCGCTTTTGAGAGGGGAAGATGGTCGAGTGTCCAAAAATGCCTCCAGCAAAAAGCTAGTTACGTTCAATAGTCACGCCCTAACTGCCTTCAGGAATATAAAAACAGCGTTAACTTCAGAAGAAGTCATTTTATCATACCCCATTTTCAAAGATGCATCAAACTACGCTCTAGGTGCTGTCCTCGAACAATCAGGAAAGCCAATTACCTTCATATCCCGATCACTCAATAAGACAGAGGAAAGTTTTACCGCGAATGAAAAAGAAATGTTGGCAATAATTTGGGCCCTCACTTCACTGAGGAACTATTTATACGTATCCGCTAAAGTTGTAATTTTCACAGATCACCAACCGCTCACCTTTGCATTAAGCAACAAAACCCATAATGGAAAAATGAAAAGGTGGAAGTGCATCCTCGAAGAATATAACTATGAGATGAAGTATAAACCCGGAAAAACCAACGTCGTAGTAGACGCACTTTCGAGACCCCCACAAACGGGCATTAATACTCTTACAACTACAGACCATAGCGACGAAAGTTTCTCACACCTCCTTATTCCGGCCACTGAATTCCCCATAAGCGCTTTTAAAAACCAACTGTTCTTAATGATTGGCAACACCGATAGCTACTCATTCCAGTTACCATTTCCTAGTTTCCACAGGTATACTGTTACAAAATCAAATTATTCTAACCAGGACATCATAGACATATTTAAACGCTACCTCGACCCTTCACTCGTCAACGGACTATACACCACAGAAAGACTGATGGGTAAAATCCAAGAAATATTCCCACTCCATCTTAGCAACATAAAAATTCGCTACACACAAACTCTTCTCCAGGATATCACATCAGACACCGAACAAGAACAAATTATAATAAAAGACCATCGGCGAGATCATAGAAACAGCCGCGAAAACAAAACGCAAATTCTACGAAAATTCTATTTCCCAAGCATGCGCGCAAAAATCGAAAAAGTTGTTAAACAGTGTTCAACTTGTCGTGCACATAAATACGATAGGCATCCAACCAAACCACAAATTCAACCGATCCCCATTCCACAATCCCCAGGTGAAATCGTCCATGTCGACATATATTCCACCGAAAAAAAACTAATCCTTACCGCCATAGATAAATTCTCTAAGTGCGCCCAGGTGAAAATGATACCTTCCAGGGCAATAGAATATATTAAAGACCCAATTAGAGAACTAATGATAGCGTTCGGAATCCCCAAACTTGTTATAATCGACAATGACTTGTTATAATCATCCCTACTCAGAGACCAAATGTCAATTAATATTTATGCCACACCACCCTACAGTAGCACAAGCAATGGGCAAATAGAAAGGTTTCACAGCACACTTTCGGAAATTATGAGATGCCTCAAGGCAAATCAAAGGACAATAACATTTGAAGAACTTTTATTCAAATCTGTACAAGAATACAATTCCTCAATACACTCAACGACGAAAAATAAACCAATAGACACATTTTTAGGTAGTAGAATCCATCCCCCAACAGTTAGAACCACAAAGCCAAGAAAACATAGCCCTACTTAACAAAAAACAAGAACTTCAAAATACAGAACGCAACATTCAGACTTATTCATCTCATCGACCTGGAAAAATACGAACAATTTCTGACGGAAACCTACGACGAAATAACTGGCCAAATCCCCAAAGACAACCTCCTATATCCCGTCCTAAAACACGAAACAATCCAAACTTTCGAAATCTTTAATACCCTAAAACCTATTAACGACATTAAAAGAAAAAGATCAATTGATATATATTATTAGGAACGGCATGGAAATTTATAGCCGGATCTCGTGATCACGAAGACTTAAATATAATAACTAATAATTTGAATAATCTAAATGAAAACAATGACAAACAAGTAGTAATAAACAATGTATTTGAAAGACGTATAAATAATATAACTGGCATAGTAAATAAGATGTTGAACACCATCAGAAAAGATGATAGTATTGTAATGGAAACTATAGTAAATTTGCAAAACAAAATTAGATTAATAAAAGAAGAATTAATTAATATAGGATACACCATTCAATGGGCAACGAGCGATATAATTAACTCTGTATTACTAAGTAAAGAAGAAATCGAATTTTCAATAAGCAAACTAAAAAGGGGAAATGTTCCATTTACGAGTGCCGAAGATGTACTAAGATTAGCAAAAATAAACGTTTTGAGTAAAGTTATGAAAATCATTTATATTATTAAAATACCCCTAACATTAAGTGAAACATTCAAAGGCATAATTGTAAGACCTGTTAAGAAAATGAATAATATTATAATTGAAACAAAATACAAAGAAATTCTAAAAGGAAAAGATAAATTATATGTTATCAAAAATAAATGTGAAGCTTACAATGATTTAATGATTTGCAAAGAAGCAGATGTCATAGATATTAGTAATGATTTATGTATATCTAGAATAATAAATAGCTTAAATTCTACGTATAATACCACCAATGACCACCACATACCAACAATAGAAAAAATAAACAAAGGCGTAATTCTACTCAATAAATTCAGCGGTAAAATAGAAGCCGATAAAATGGCACAGGAAATAAACGGGACCCATGTTGTAATATTTTACAACGCTACCATTAGAATCAACAACAAAGAATATAGTAATATATGTAGAAGAAATGCCAATTACATCTATCCCAGCAATATTACAGCCAACTCCATTAGAGAAGGACCATATCGAGATACTTTCGCTCGAGTCCCTAAAGGACTTACATATGAACAACACACATAGAATAACTTCTCTCAAAAAGGCAACACTATCCATCGGAGGCTTAATATCCATAACATCCGTGATAACCATTGCGCTTTTCATTTTGCTAAAGAAAAAAATTAATAAAGATACAATACATCGAGAAAGAAGTATCAAAGCCTAAAGCAGGAAGCCCGCCTCAAGAAAGTAATGATAAATTGGTAAAATGGTAAAATTCAACGGCTTACCCTTCTGTTAATGATCGAGGACAATCATACTTAAGAGGGGAGGAGTTAACACCACACCTTACAAAACCTCGAATTGGACAATAGCCCCATGGGTTAGTGGCACCGATAATACATCCGGTAAATTCGTTACAACCGCTGACGCTGCATCAACATTCCACGAACATTTACATCAAATTAGTAAATGTATCGATCAGCAACAATAATGAGTCAACAACAGTCAGCATATTGATGGTCGAAATAGGTGTAATGTAGAAGTAAGAAACATAATGTGATTAATCTTAAGTTGAGCTTAAACGAATAAAGACAAATCAATCGGGCGATTGTCCAATTGTCCTTTTTAAAAATTAAAATCGAAATGTAAAACATTAACTTACATATATCTCCTTCACTGTATGTTCTTTTGGTCTCGGCATATATGCCAAGACCCCAAATGCACCAACAAAACCCTTCAAATCAATACCGCTCTCAGGCTCTTATGAAGAACTATCATCCAATAACCAACCTTACAGACCATTAAATCAACCTCTTACTAAACCTCAACTCCCTCGGCCAGAACCAATGGACGTCGATAAGTCCCTTCATTCAAGAGCTGTTAACTATATGAACAGACCACAGATAAATAACCAAATGAAAAGAACATCAAATTTTTCACAACAAGTTCCTTTTAAACAACAGCGAAACTTCCACATAGAAGCAGGCGAACAACAAGACTATCAGCAAGACAGACAATACGATACAGATCAGTACTACCAACAAGACTGCACTCCAACTCCTCAGGAGTATGAAGCCGCACTAACAGCTGAAGAAAACGGACAATCAGCTCAGACATACGCTGAAGGAAATTCACTCCCTGAAACCCAGGACCACATCGACATTAATTTTTTAGAATGAACAATTCTTCGTTGCCATACGTAGAATGCAAAACGAAGAACGGAAAAATCCTCAAAATGCTTATCGATACAGGGTCAAGCAAAAATTATATACAACCCTGCCATGTCCCAACACATATACCTAATGACGAACCATTTTTTGCAAACTCCATTGCAAACCAAATCCAAATCACTCATCATACAATTGTCAATCTTTTCGGCAAAAATGCCACAAGCTTAAAATTTTTCATACTTCCCACATTAAAATCCTTTGACGGTATTATAGGAAACGACAGTCTAAAAGAACTTCGTGCTACAATTAACATACATACATGACGACACCCTGACATTAGGTAATGGCATTAGAATTAAAATTAAACAGAGCCCCTACAGTTAATAAGCACCCACACCTTTTTACCGAACCGGACGAAAAACTTACTTACACCACTACGGTAGTTGGAGAAATCAGGACTTCTTCAGTACACAAAGTACTATCCATACACCCTCGCGATGAGAGACTTCGATAGGCAAGAAATAAAAAATTTGTTAAAGGACGGAACTATTAGACCGTCCCGCTCACCGTATAACTCACCCGTTTGTGTTGTACCCAAAAAACTAGATGCATCTGGCAAAAAGAAATACAGGTTAGTAATAGATTACAGGAAATTAAATACATTGACTATAGCCGACAAATACCCAATCCCAGAAATTAACGAAGTCATCTCACAACTAGGAAATAACAAATACTTTTCCGTTCTTGACCTGAAAAGTGGCTTCCATCAGATTCCATTAAAGGAATCCTACATTGAGAAGACAGCCTTTTCAATTAATAACGGAAAATATGAGTTTACTAGACTCCCATTTGGTCTAAAGAATGCACCCGCTATTTTTCAGCAAGCTTTAGACGTCATTTTGAAGGAACATATCGGTAAAACATGTTATGTCTATATAGACGACATAATAGTGTTTGGCAAAGACGAACAGAGCCACCTCCAAAATGTCGAAAAAATTTTTCACACGCTAGAAAAGCGAATATGAAAGTCCAATTAGACAAGTGTGAGTTTTTTCGAAAGGAAGTGGAATTTTTAGGATTCATCACATCCCCGCAAGGTATAAAAACCAATCCCGTCAAAGTAAGTGCAATTCAAAATTTTCCATGTCCAAAAACATTGTTATCTATCGGCGCTTTATCAGAGATTATGCCAAGCTAGCAAAACCTCTGACCTCGCTTTTGAGAGGGGAAGATGGACGAGTGTCCAAAAATGCCTCCAGCAAAAAGCTAGTTACGTTCAATAGTCACGCCCTAACTGCCTTCAGGAATATAAAAACAGCGTTAACTTCAGAAGAAGTTATTTTATCATACCCCAATTTCAAAGATGCATCAAACTATGCTCTAGGTGCTGTCCTCGAACAATCAGGAAAGCCAATTACCTTCATATCCCGATCACTCAATAAGACAGAGGAAAGTTTTACCGCGAATGAAAAAGAAATGTTGGCAATAATTTGGGCCCTCAGTAGCACAAGCAATGGGCAAATAGAAAGGTTTCACAGCACACTTTCGGAAATTATGAGATGCCTCAAGGTAAATCAAAGGACAATAACATTTGAAGAACTTTTATTCAAATCTGTACAAGAATACAATTCCTCAATACACTCAACGACGAAAAATAAACCAATAGACACATTTTTCGGTAGTAGAATCCATCCCCCAACAGTTAGAACCACAAAGCCAAGAAAACATAGCCCTACTTAACAAAAAACAAGAACTTCAAAATAATGTAATGTAGAAGAAAGAAACATAATGTGATTAATCTTAAGTTGAGCTTAAACGAATAAAGACAAATGAATCGGACAATAGTCCGATTGTCCTTTTTAAAAATTAAAATCGAAATGTAAAACATTAACTTACATATATCTCCTTCACTGTATGTTCTTTTGGTCTCTGCATCGTTTTGGAGGTAACATTGCAGCTGTGCGACAGTTCAAGTCTTCTTTGCAAGTTCAAACATATAGCTATAACGGACGTAATATTTGGATTTCTTTTCTTATAAGACGCGGTAGGTAGCCCAGTGCAACTAAGTTTTTTGCAACTGTGCGAAGTTTTGGATTTTTCGAAAGAAATCGATACGTCTGAGGCTGAGGTCCATGTTTTTATTGCTCGGAGAATACTTTAAAAAATACACGATACTGAAGGGAGATTAGCGATTTATTGATTGAAGGGAGATCAGGAATAGATTATATTCATGAAAAAATAACATTGTGTTTGCTGGGATAATTCGCTGACAGCTGGAAATTTCATTGAACGTTGTTATAAAAACAAACACAGAGAGTGGTGACCCTTATGGCGTTGTACTCGTATTATCTAGATTTACAATGGTTGGAGTAAAATCATTGACTTTTCGTCTGCATTTACTGTTAGTGAAGAAACTTTTAAGAAAGTTTATATTTTTGGACCTTTCACTTAGTTAATTGCATTCCGATATGGGCGAAAGCATACTCCAAATCGATTACTAAAAGTGAAACATGGTTTCTTGACGAAAGTGCATTTGTTATGACATAGTCAAGAAGCAATAAGGTATCAATAAGCAACCTGGTTAGAACTAATAACTTTGTTATTCGTAGAATAACACATTAGCCTATTTGCAACCAATTGTTCCATTATTTTAGCCAGGTATGGTAAAAGAGAGATGAGCCTATAGCTCTCAACAAAAAACATAAGGTTTATTAGGTTTCAAAATTGGTACGATAAAGGAAGTTTTCCAGGCTTGGGGGTAATACTTGTACTCTAGTCAGGGTAGTATTTAGTGCAACTGGGGAGATTTTAAATCATATAATAAGAAATCCGATCAAACCCACACGTCTTACGTTAGAGAGCGCTAATTTCAATTCACTGAAAGTGATTTTTGATTAAATTTTCCTGGTAGAGGGTGATAAATTGTTTGTGATGTTTGCTTGGTTGTTTAGACAGACGTGTTTTGCAGAGCGAAAGTTTGGACCGTTTGAGGTAGAAGCGTAGAAGAAGGCAGAATAATTGGCTATTTTGAATTGAGAACTGACAATGTCATTTGTGTAGTTAATGAGGCAAAAGTTTGCTTACCTGAACCAGTGAGAATTGTAATATTTTGAGTTGGTATACGCGGAACCTGAAATTTTACTCCCGCCATAATCATATTAGAGGGAAGTTGTTTTATGATGCTTAAGATATCACTTGCAACAATTTGTTGTGCAGGGTGGATATGTAGGGCAATGCTTATTATGTGGGGAACGTCGACTTCTGGCGCTATGGAAGATACATTTTAAACGATGGATATTTGTTTGTGTGAAATATTGCACCTTAGGATGATTTAAATGATCCCGAGTTTTGTCCTGCTGTCGAGTATTTTGAAGTTTGTACAATATATTAGAATTTTTGGTTGAAGGAGATGTGTTTGCTGCTATTTGAAAATCTGTTGGTTGAGAACAATTAGTTAAAGCGGTGGCAAAAGAACACTATGTTGTTATCGAATTATTGGTTGTTATCCATATTTTGTTTGCATGGTTGTGTTTTTTGTAGGAGAAGAAGAGTTTGCGATGATTTGTGGGAATGTTGAGGGGGAGGGGTTAGAGACGGGGGAAGCATTGCATTGCATTTTTTTGTTGCTTCAAGCGTACTGCTTTTATTTGTCGTTTTAATTTTAAGTATTTATTTATAAATATTATATACAATATATAATTGGCGCTTAAACTCTTTTTAGGTGTTTGGCCGATCTCCTCCTCCTATTCGTGGCGTGCGTTTTGATGTTGTTCCACAAATGGAGAGACCTTCAGTTTTCAGCCGGCTTCGAGCGGCAAATATTTTTTTATGAGGAGCTTTTTCATGGCAGAAATACACTCGGAGGTTTATCATTGCCTGCCGAGGGGCGACCGCTATTAGAAAAATGGTTTTCTTCCTTTTGGTCTTTCACAGAGATTCGAACAAACGTTCTCCGAATGGTAGTCACGCACTAATCCATTCGGCTAAGGCGGCGTATTTATTTAGCTTGTACGAAGTTTGTGCATTTGCTTCAAACTGATGAGTGGTCGTCAGCATAGTTTGCGTACATTTTTCTGGAGCATTCGGACCCTATATGTGGTGGGAAACTGCAAATGGCGCAGGTGAGGAGACCTTTGCAATGTTCCCAAGTATGCTTTACTTGCATCGCATGGGGTTTGGAAAGAATGGACGAGCACGGGCTTTCCTCCAAGTGACGTACATTTTTTACGGCTGTCTTTTTGAATTTGTATGCAGAGATTTCGCTAGTTTTTAAGGCATCAATATGGTACCTTTCACACAGTTTAGATTCCTGCAATTTAAGTTGATTTATTAATGAGTTTACGGGGGTAAGTAAGGAATGAAAAGCGAGCACAATTAAGGCACAGCGAGTGCAGAGAAGACAAACTCTGGGGATATTACTTCAACTTGTTTGGCCCTGAGCTCATCAGCATCAATAACGTCTCTTTACCAGATGGTGCAGCTGCCGGCGAATGTATATTGGGGGGAAATAGAAACCCCCCGAACTAGTTCTGGCAATACGTACGCTTTCCTTAAAAATGGGTCCATTAGTATAGTTTAACGTGCTAAAGCATGAAAGTCTCGTAAGCTTTTAATGTCTTCTTATTCCACAATTCAGGCCTAGGCCTCAACGCAGTTATGAGATGATTTATTGAAGCTTCCACCAGTGGAATGTGGACAAGAAGAGTGGGGTATCCTGACAACTATTGTTCCAGTGATACTTTTTTGTTATTTACTTTATTTTTTAATTTCAGTAACTTTCCGGTTAACAGCGATTTTGATGAATATTTAATTTTTGGAGTTGCGATCGACATATTCTAATGAATCGTTTTCATGGTGCGATTTAGTAATTACGAGAATATTAATTACGTAACTAAAAGGAAATCTTCTTGCAGAAAATGGAGCCGCTATCTGTAGCCTTGATTTAGATAATTATAGAAATCGTATTCATGGTCCCATGTATCAAAGCACAGGATTTTGATTTGTGTGCTCCCAGTTGACTTAAAAATAAACTACAATAGTTTGCCGATTTCGTTCCCACTTGAACACGATATATATATGTATAATTTAAGAAGGGAAGTATGAGTTGATTTATTCCAGATTGGCAGAATAGGTTATAAGTGATACTTTCTATAGCTGGGGTCCCTTATAAAAATACTTTGGGACAGCCTGAACTACACCTATAAAAACACCTAGAAATGTAAAATTTCGAAGAGTTGGCCTTCAAGGAACATAATGCAAATACATAATTCATTGTTATTTGTATTTATTCACTATTTCCACCTAACTATTTGCACAAAGTGGTGCAGAACTAAAATAAATACGTCTCTATTTCTAAAAATGTATACCGAAAAAGAAGTTCGAGTTTTTTTCTCAGCATATTCATAGGGTTGCGTTATCTTTTCGCAAACAGATACTCTCAAACCAGGCGAATGTTTGTCATTTTCTACCCTCTACAAAAAGTAAGAGTGAAAGTTGCCCACTTGATTTAATTTATCTATGTCCACAAGTTTGCCAAATAGTTGTGCAAAAGCTTTAACTTTGGCAAAAATTTGGAGGTACAATAAGTAATTCTATTTTATTACATTCAGTGTATATATACAATATATATATATTATTATACTTGATATACCTATATACCTATATTTGCTAGTATATATATATATACTAGCAAACCCGGCCCGCTTCGCTGGGCACACTAAAATAGAATAGATATGGTTTAGAACAGAAAAGATATGGTTTTCATATTATTTATTTCTTTATTCAAGCGCTTTAGCATAAACAATATTTTTTGTTTTTCTATTTGTTTTTGAGTAAATATAAAATAAAAATTGAAAAAAAAAGAAGATTGTTTTTAAATTTCAAATCAACGCAAATGAATAACTAAGAAACAATCGTCTTTTTTCCTGATCATCCATGAATTTTTCGTTTCAATTTATATGTTTTATTAAGCATTGGAGTTTTTTTGACCATTATCCATTTATATTTTTCGAAAAAAAAAACGAAAAAAATTTTTTTTCCACGAACACATAATTTCATTCGGATTTCACATTAAATTCTCAAATTTCGTAAGAAATTATTCACTGTTCCAAAATCCACTCCAAAAAAATTCACAAACAATTTTTACACTTTGCCCTTACGTCTTCTCCTTATGGCATCCAAATCAGAAAGAAATATTGACACATTGTAACTCACACTGTCAATTTGACAGTTCAGTTTCGCCCCAAGCGTTATAAAAGTAAACGACATTATGGCTGGTTCAAAAGAACGCTGTACCCGTTGCCAGTGTTCCGAATTACAACCAAACTTTACGAAACCCATTTTCAATACTTACTTAACAATGTGTGTAAGTTTGGTTTAATTCGGTGCAAAGACACGGCGGATCCACGTTTTGGCATATATTTCGAGACCCTAGTCATCAATAGGTATGAAAATTACCCCGTATTAAAGCACTTATCAACAGCTTTCATTTGATACCCATATTGTACATACACAACCCAAGGTTACTCGGGTCCACATTTTGACCTATATCTCGAGACCCCATGAAAAATACTCTGTACTAAAGCATTCACCAACAGCTTCAATTTGATATCCATATTGTACAAACACATTCTAGGTTCCACGTTTTGGTCTCTATATCGAGACCCTAGTCACGGAGCGGCATGAAAAATACTCTGAACTAAAGCATTCACCAACAGCTTCCATTTGATACCTGTATTGTACATACACATCCAAAGGTTACCCGGGTCCACGTTTTGACCTATATCTCGAACCCTATCCACCAATAGGTATCCAAACTATACGGAAACCATCTTCAGTACCTTCTTAACAATGTGTGTAAGTTTGGTTTAACTCGGTGCAAAGACACGGCCGGTTAGCGAACACACACAAAAAGTTGACTTTATTTTATATATAAGATATATGTATATATAATTGGCGCGTACACCCTTTCTGGGTGTTTGGCTAAACTCCTCCTCCTATTTGTGACGTGCGTCTTGATGTTGCTCCACAAATGAAAGGACCTACAGTTTCAAGCCGATTCGGAACGGCAGATACTGTTTATGAGAAGCTTTTTCGGAAGGTTGCCATTGCCTGCAGAGGCGACCGCTATTGGAAAAAACTTTTTCTTCATTTTGGTGCTTCACAGAGATTCGAACCTACTTTCTCTCTGAATTCCGAATGGTAGTCACGCACCAACCCATTCGGCTATGGCGGCTGGCAGTAATTAATATTATATATGGTATAATTTATGGAAATGTTTGTTTTATTATCAAATGAATTATCCATTATCTTCGCAGGGCGTATGCCAATATTTTCGTAAAGTTGTCATAAAATAAGATAACATTTTATGACATAGGCGAACCCTATTAGTAAAGAGTTTTCCAATTAGAGGTGTTATTTTGAATAGCCCGCTATTTCGGTAGATGTCACTTCTGAAGCTGTAATTTTTTGATATTTGACAAGTAGAATCTATGCCATTATGCCGGCGAAGTCATTGGACCTTACTTTTTCGAAAATGAAGTTGGAGCAACAGTTACGGTTAATGGATTGCGCTATCGGGAGATGATTAACGATTTTTTATGGCCGGAATCGGATGGTATTGATCTGGACAACGTTTATTTTAAACAAGAGGGAGCTACGTGCCACACAAGCAACGAAACCATTGATCTTTTATTAAAATAATACCTTTTATTGGAAAACCCTTTATGCATCATGTTTGTATACTATATATTTGCATATTGTATTTCCAAATATTATTGTATAAACCATGAAACATTTTTTAGTAAGAAATCGGAAGAACGTAAGTTCTAATTTCGGTGAAAGACCGAAATGAAGAAAAAGTTTTTTCTAATAGCGGTCGCCCCTCGGCAGGCAATGGCAAACCTCCGAGTGTATTTTTGCCATGAAAAATCTCCTAATACAAAATATCTGCCGTTCGGAATCGACTTGAAACTGTAGGTCCCTGCATTTGTGGAACAACATCAAGACGCACGCAACAAATAGAAGGAGGAGCTCGGCTAAACACCCAAAAAGGATATACGCGATATATGTATATATATATGTAGTAGGCGTCACCCGTCGGCAAGTAATGACAATCCTCCGAGTGTATTTCTGCCATGAAAAAGCCTCTCATAAAATACTATTTGCTGTTACGGAGGCTGTACCATATATAAGGTCACTCCATTTGTGTAAAAACGCCGAGATGCACTCCATACAGGAGAAGGAGTTCGGCCAAACACCTGACGTTAGATGTTTGCGCCTTCATAAATATGTACATATGTGTACATATAAGTATGTATATGAATGTCTGTGTTGTTGATAAATTTATGCTGCTTTTTGATTGTTGCCTAATCACTAGCTGAAAAAGCATACATATGTAACTGTTGCAAATATATTAGTAGACAGTAGTTGTAGTGTACTAAGTACTTAAGGGAGAATGGGGAGTTTTGAGACGGGTTTTGTTTTTGGACTCGTATTACTCAAAATCTCAATATTCTGCATATGTCAACGATGGAATCTTTAGTCAATGAGTACTGGAAGCTATTGGTATGGCCTATTTAACAAAACTACAATTTTCCTTAAAATTAAAATTGTATATAATAATGTAAAATGTAATACAAAATACAAAAATGTGGGGAGTTGTGAGACACCATGGTTTAAATCAATAAAAATTACTTATTTTAGTTGTTAGTTCTTTATTAAGATGAAAAAGAAAAAAGAAAAGACAATTGTTATAAAAAAGTGTATAAAAAATGCAATGACATCAATCTGATGATTCGCAGTGAGAACATGTATAATAACCAGTTCGTAAATTGGCACACTTTAGGTGCACAGCTCGATCGCATACATTGCAATGAATGGAGTTGTTTCTGCTTAACTTTTTCGGCATTGCACCTTTGCAGATGATATATATACAAACAATGCATGAATATTGCGAGGTACTTATGAAAGATGCGTTAAAACGTCGAAAAAAACGGTGTCTCACAACTCCCCATATTTGTTGTCTTACAACTCCCCAAATCGTTTTTTTTTATAAATGGCCGCGTAGTCATAAACACATCGAACGTTCATGCCCAAGTGAATGTGTAAATTCAAAGCTAATAGGACAATTAATAATTTGTATATATTGACATTTGCAATTTGCTATAACAACTGATCGAATGTATCGCAAAACAAATGATGAAAAAAACTTACCGAGACATTCCAAAACACAGTAACTGGAGAGACGCGTCGAATGCGTGTAAATATGACCAATGCTAGCTGAAAAGTGAGATCGCATCGAGAACACTTGTTGACACTTAAAATCGAATGTAAACAAATGAATAATGCCGAACGGTAACAATGTCTCACAACTCCCTGTGTCTCACAACTCCCCATTCTCCCCTATATAATATGTGTATACAGATGTACGACCCGAAAAAGTTAATAAAATATGTTTCGATGCTTTTATTGATGGTAGGTTGGTAGATTACATTATATGTGCAGGGTGGCTCATCTAACGTTTTGAATTCGAACTATAAATTTCTTTAGCTTTGACAGATAAAATAACATCCGAAATGTATCAGAAATTTGTTTATTGTTAAACACTTATAAAATGGGTCCATTTACGCCTCAATTAGGCTTGGTTGAATATGAAGATTTTTACTAAAAGACCATTTGCCCAGATGAAGCTCATTTTCACCACGGCAATTACCACAACATTTGTTAACAAAAGGAACTGTTGAACTTAAGAGTAAAGGAATCCACATGTTCTCATGGAGAAGGTGGATTTTGGGCGGGTGGAAAATTTTACGAGTTTAAGTATGTATATGGATACATATACAAGGTGGCGCAAGATTAATCAATCAATTTTGTTTTTGAGTAACTTTTTTAGTGTAGAAAAAAGATCTTTTCGGAGATGGAAATATTTTTTTGACCTTTGCGCGCTCCATTGTTCGTCTTTTTGTTTACTGTGGATGTCCATTTCACAAGTGTCAACTATGATTGTCGTACGACGCCATTTGCAAAAATTAAAAATCTCCCGACGGGTGATCAATTTTGAGCCCCCTTTTATATATGTATAATTTGTTGGTTGCTTGGCCGAACTCCTGTTTTCAATTTTTGGTGTGCGTCTTATGTTTTTCGCAAATGGAGGGACCTCTAAGGAGGACCTGATGGATTTTTATGAGGAGATTTTCGCATGGGAGAAATACATTCGGAGGTTCGTCATTACCTGCCGAGGAGCGACCGCTATAAGAAAAATCCTTTTGTGTCATTGAAACACCCACAATGGGTTTCGGGCGAGGGTTCCATCAAATGGTATTTACGCACAAATCCATTTGGCTACTAAAAACAGGACGTTCTGTTGAGAATATTGCTGCCGCAGTGCAAAGTGTTGCTGAACATCCTCCAACACCAACATCTCAACGTTCTCAACAATTAGGCATTCATTAATCAATTATGTAATTTTCCAGATATAATTGTTAAAATCAGTATTTTGAATAAAAACAGTGAACCCTGAAAGAATTTAAATTTTTAAAACTTTTTTTTTTTAAAACATCTAAGCACTTATTTTGAAATACCCTTTAGATGTAGACATATATTTACCGAATGACTCAGAATGATGCGAGCCTAAACGTGGTACCACGTATTAGGTTAGTTTGGGATAGTTACCCAAGGAAAGGGGACACTTGGAAGAAGATAAACGGATTCGTCCTTTGTGGTACCATTGTGAAGGATGTAAGGTGAAAGAGAAAACCGAGGGGATGAAAGGAGAGGGCGGGGAGAGGTGGTGTTAGGATGGTTAGGAGGATGGGTTTAAAGTGTGTGGATTATGAACGATGACTGTGCTGCGTTCCATGATTCCATCTCATCCTCCATACATCCGACGCAAAAAGGACTCGAGGTAATTCCAAGTCTATAAGAAAACCTACGAGGTTCGAGAGCTGAGATTTTGCCAACCTCAGAAGCTCGCCCGAGCGCCCCCGATCCACATGTGGCCAGAAGGATTTCGCTACCTTACAAGTTTGTGTACTTACTAGCTCGCTGAGTTGGGGTGGAGCCCATCTTTCCAGGAGCAGACCGCAGGTAGTCAAGGGGATCCCAATTCTCGCCCTTCGCGGGGAAATCACCTCACATGTCCCTTGTCCGGCCTGCTCACCGCCTCACAGTTTCCCGCAATGTCGCTGGTACCACGTATTGCTCACCACCATATTTATATTCGACATCTGATAAAAAGTTCGCCTGATTTTTATATGTAAGACTAAAGTTCAGATGCTACAAGATATAACTTGAGACAAAATTTATATTTTTGCACTTGCTTTTAAATAAGGAGATGCAAATTCAAAAAGGGCGAAATCGGTAAATAACTATATAATGCTAATTGTGAAAAAGGGAAACAACGTGATATCTTTGTTATAAATGAATCAAAATCCTTCAGATTTGGTAAAAGTGAAAAATAATAACGAAAGTTTTTGGGAAATGGGCGGTACCACCCCTATTCTTGGGTAAATGAGTTCATCTCGGGAGCTACTTTTTAATATAAATTTTACAAAAATTTGTGTGGTATATAAAGTTTGGTCCGGACCGAAGTTAGCACATGTTTTTGTTTTTTTTTTTTTGTACCTTGCTCCTTTGCAACTCGTTTTCGTCAAGTGTTAACGAAATATTTTAGAGCTGTTAAATACATACACATTCAACGAGCGACTTTCTGTTTAATTGGCAATCGAAAACCGCTTTGATCACATACGTCGTTCATACGCCATTAGCCGAAGTTATTCAGTACATTTAAACTCATCGCATGATTTTAGGAAGGTCGTGCTTTAATCGTTTTTCTCGATAAATTAAATATCTTCCCTATATTCCCTATTATACGGCATACTGAAATTCAGAGAATCACATTTGAGCCATTTATATATACACATATGTATTTACAACTGATTACATAGTCGATCAGTACAGTAGATATTATCAATGATGGCCTGCAATTTATGGCCGCTAAGGGCGTTGAGCCTGGGTTTATTTGTAGTAAACAATTTTAAAGACTGGTACATTTATATATGTATATGTGTGTAGTATTATGAATGAATAAAATATTAAATTCAGTACCTTTTTGCTCTGAAAGACGAGACCAGTTTGCTATCTTGGCTAAGACTTGAGGTGTATAAAATCATGGATACATATTAACTTATCTGTATATGGTGTGTATATAAATACTTAAAAACTGTGCTTTGCTCGGTATAAGCTATTTGTTTTTTACTTTTTTAATTGAAAGAACTTTTGAGCTCTTCTTTTTCCTCGCACAATTGCATTCCAAACTTCACTAGGCCGCAGCATCTACTAGAAAAATATTTGAAATTGCTCTTACGCTTGTGTTACACCGAATCAAGCGTTTGCCTCACAGTTTAACTTTTTACGTTATGTGTACTTGCGATCAAGCGCGCTTAACTAAACACAGCAACAAAAATAGCTGATATTCTCACCGACACCTGCTGCTGGCGTGAGCTAAAAGGGGAGTTGGAGTGCAAGCGCGATCGCGATCGAATAACGAATGTGTATGATATTTATTCGGGGCGTGATATCAACAATTAACGCAATCAGCTAACAGTTTCATCAAATAATTACACAGTAGAGTATATGCAAATATGAACATACTTATAGATTCATACGCGCTTAAATAAGTATGTACTTACATACATATATTAAACAAAACTCAGCGAAGAAACTAAAGAAGTAAACAAAATTCTTAGGACTCAATTATGGCCGAAAAATCCACGCCAATGGTATTTTAAGTACAATTATACTTTTTTTAGCGCAACTAACTTTAAAAAATATAGAAATACAATTTATGTGGTTCCAATACAATTTCAAAATCAACAATGTATGAGGTCAGTTCGTGCCTTTTTTAAAGGTGGTTTTAAAATTAATAAAAAAGATGTTTAAAGTATTTATTAATCAATAATATATTTTCCTTCATTATTTACAATGTCTTCCCAACGTTTAGGCAAATTTTTAATTCGCTGTTCAAAAAATTGTTTGTCCTTGGAGCCAAAATACGCTTCGTATCCCTTTTTATAATAGGTCTATTTATAAGTTCGTGCGGTTTTACAACAGATGGCGTAACTTGATTATTATTCCATCGATCCACATTTCCAAACATTCATTGGAGAGCTACTGTCGTAAGGCACAAACGTCAGTATAAGTTTTTTATTTGAAGCGTAAACAACAATATTTTTACCACACTTGAAAATGTCGAATTTCGTGCCAAATAATGTGTTTTTGCGGGGAATTCTTCTTCATTATTTTAATATGAAGAAAAAAGCAGCCGAAAGTCATCGTATCTTGGTGGAAGTTTATGGTGAGCATGCTCTATCTGAGCGAACGTGCCAGAAGTGGTTTGCACGCTTTAAAAGTGGTGATTTTGGCTTGGAAGACGAAGAACGCGAGGGTGCGCCGCCAAAGTTCATGGATACCGAATTGGAGGAATTGCTCGATCAAGATCCGGCTCAAACGCAAGAAGAGGTTGCAAAAACTTTGAAAGTTGATCAATCAACCATTTCCAAACGTTTAAAAGCCATGGGAATGATCCGAAAGGTAGGCCATTGGGTGCCGTATGAATTGAAGCCAAGAGACGTTGAACGCCGTTTTATGGCATGCGAACAACTGCTTCAACGGCACAAAAGAAAGGGTTTTTTGCATCGAATTGTGACTGGCGATGAAAAGTGGGTCCATTACGACAATCCAAAACGTCGGGCAACGTATGGATACCCTGGCCATGCTTCAACATCGACGTCGGCGCAGAATATTCATGGCCTGAAGGTTATGCTGTGTATCTGGTGGGACCAGCTGGGTGTTGTGTATTATGAGCTACTGAAACCGAATGAAACGATTACGGGGGATGTCTACCGACGACAATTGATGCGTTTGAGCCGAGCACTGCGAGAAAAACGGCCGCAATACGCCGATAGACACGACAAAGTTATTTTGCAACATGACAATGCTCGGCCACATGTTGCACAAGTGGTCAAAACATACTTAGAAACGCTCAAATGGGATGTCCTACCCCACCCGCTGTATAGTCCAGACCTTGCGCCATCCGATTACTATCTCTTCCGATCGATGCAACATGGCCTGGCTGACCAGCACTTCCGTAATTACGATGAAGTCAAAAAATGGATCGATTCGTGGATTGCGGCAAAACCGACCGAATTTTTCACAAAGGGAATCCGTGAATTGCAAGAAAGATGGGAAAAAGTAGTAGTAAGCGATGGACAATATTTTGAATATTAAATTTGTAACCATTTTACGTCAATAAAGTTTCAAATTTCGAAAAAAAACCGCACGAACTTATTCATAGTCATATTAGCTTCTTTTGAGGAGTAGTTCTTGTTACTCATATGGGATTGAAGTCCACGGAAAAGGTGATAATCACAAGGTGCAATATCCGGAGAGTATGGTGGATGCGGCATTAGCTCCCATCCGAGCTCGTTCAGCTTGCCTAATGTTTGCCTTGCGGTATGAGGCCTTGCGTTGTCGTGGTGAAACAAAACTTTGCATCTATTCACTAAAGACGGTCGATTTTCTTTAAGTGCTTCATTCAGGTTTGATAGCTGATGGGAATAATAATCAGCAGTTATCGTCTGGTTTGGTTCCAGAAGTTCATAATAAACAATACCGGCCATATCCCACCAAATAGACAGGATAATCTTCTTGGGGTGAAGGCCATCTCTAGGGGTCGGTTCTGGTGTCTCATCTTTATCCAACCATTGGCGTCTGCGAACAGGATTATTGTAAAGGACCCATTTTTCATCATCAGTAACTATACGGTTCAAAAAACTTTCATTTTCAAGCCGTTGCAGCAGCAGCAGAGAACACACATTCACTCTCTGCTGAAGGTTGGCGACGGAAAGTTTATGCGGAACCTGTTTTCCCAGCTTTGAAACCTTTTCCAACTAAACCAGGTGCCTGTGAACTGTTTCATGCGATGAATTTAAGCTCTGAGCTATCATATCGACTGTCAAATTTGGCTCAGCTTCCACGAGTTCGAGCAAGGCGTCGGAGTTAAAGGCTTGAGGACGACCAGCGCGCGGGGCATCCTCCAAGTCGCAGTTACCACTTTGAAATTTTGAAAACCACTTTTGCGCAGTCCTTACACTCACGGTATCCTCTCCGTGAACAGTGTTTATTCCTACAGCAGCAGTTGTTGCATTTTTACCACTTTTATAAAAAAATACAAAATATGCCTCTTATACGCGTTCGAAGATTCCATTTTATTTTTTAACAACACGTGCTTCTATCGGCGATTAAAATCACTTGTTGAATGCACAATATACCAAAGAAAATATAAATAGTTCCGTTATATTCCGCGAATAATTTTTTGTATGCAAAAATCGTACAAAAGTTAAATTATGGGTAAAATACGCACGAATTTATGGACTGACCTTATATCAGTAAGATTTCGATTAGTGCAATATCTTTTATTTTACCACATTTAGCGGCAGAACGAAATATAAGGCGTTTTTCAATAGGTGCGCTTCAACTTTTTTCCGATAGGGAGGGCGAACGACGCAATATTTTTTATTTTTCGCTTGTCATTTGTAAACTTCATTAGTATACATTTCATCATGGAACGCTACACACTTGAGCAACGATTGTAAATCGTGCAAATTTTTTATGAAAATAATCGTTCTGCTGCTGCTTTCCAAAAAATCATCTTTTCCATCTTTTCCAAAAAATCATCTTCAGTGATGAAGCTCACTTTTAGCTCAATGGCTTTGTCAACAAGCAAAATATGCGTTACTGGGCAGAAAGCAATCCACACGCGATTCATGAGGCACCGTTGCATTCCGAAAAAATCACTGTTTGGTGCGGTTTACATGCCGGCGGCGTAATTGGCCCATATTTTTTCGTTGACGAGAACGATCGCCACGTTACTGTGAATGGAAATCGATACCGCGACATGATAAACGATTATTTTTGGCCGCAATTGAATGGTATGGACTTAGACGATATGTGGTTTCAACAGGACGGGACCACAAGCCACACAGCACACGCTACAATTGATTTGTTGAAGAGTAAGTTCGATGAGCGCATTATTTCCAGAAATGGACCGGTCGAATGGCCGCCGCGCTCGTGTGATTTGACGCCTCTAGGCTATTTTCTTTGGGGTTATGTTAAGCCATTGGTCTACAGTAACAAGCCGGCGACGATTTGTGAGCTCAGAGCCAATATTGAACGGGAAATTGCTGGAATTTCGGCCGATTTATGCAAAAGAGTGGTCGAAAATTGGGTTCAACGATTGGACTTCGTAAAACGTGCACGCGGTGGTCATGCAAAAGAAATCGAATTTCATACTTAAATGTATATGTTCAAACTCGATAATAAAAAAAAAATTAGTTAAAAAAGTCAAACCGTTTGTGTTTTATTCAAAAAAAAAGTTGAAGCGCTCTTACTGAAAAACGCTTTAGAAATAGGCTTATTTTTCTATACCAAGAATCTAACTAACCAACCGCTTTGATTTTAATATCAATAATCTTGTAGTCTTAGATGACAAGACTGATGACTTAGAACAATTCTGAAATCTCTAATATCATCACTGATACATACTGGTCTTATAGTAACCATTTTTGGTTTGAGTTAAAAAACAATTAAATTTCGTAAACATGCTGTTTTTACCAAAAGACCACGGCTATCGCTTTAAGACGTTTTGATTATTTGGGAATTTTTAAAAAGAAAAGGGTAAAGTCAAAAGTCAAATATCAATACCAGAATTGAAAGGCGATATTCAACTCACAATTGATAAAGTACAATTAGGGGGTTACATACGTCCAGAATTTTCAAAAAATCGTTTTTGGTTTTTACAGATTATTATTCCTTATAGTGTAATGTAACCCGACGAGAGTTTGGTGCGCACAGGTTGATGTCTTTCGTTTCCACTTGAAAGTTTAAACACGTTTTTCTCGAAACTACTTTTTCCGGTACGGTCTGCATAATATCTCATACAGTTTTTAATATTTTTTGATGCGGTTTTTTTTACCTCGAAGGTATCTTCTCTATAGTCTGACGAGCCGGATTTTATTAAAAAAATTTATAAATATAATTAAAGTGTGACATTTATGACGCAAAACGCATACTTTTTTTTAAAATGCCGTAAAGTGCAAAATTTTTTGGCTCGGCATATTATAACTACAACTTTATTTTACAAGAATTTTTTTACTTTTTACAGATCCTTCAACATTTCAAGGAGAAATGATGGAGACCGTGGAGCAACTTTTGTTTCATTGTACTTTGGGTCACATGATTTTTTATATACTAGTTTTTGTAAAGAAAAATTAAAATAAATTTTTGACGTGATAACGTCTTATAATTCGATTTAGCCGGCTGCACGCACGAAAAAATGTGTCGTTACCTTGCTCATTTGTCGTTACCTTGCTCATTGTCGTTACCTTGAATGAACTGCAAGCGAAAGCGCGGAACGAACAAAGCAAACGAACGGCAACGTTCGACATCTTGCTCTCTCCTACTTAAGTGAGCGTATATATGTATGTATATATGCGCATATGTACATATATAAATTCACGTATTTGTATTTGCATACGGCTTCTTATTGATTATTATTAATTTGATTTACTTGAAAAATTTAAAATAAAACCAAGTTTGTTAATAATACCTGTTGTTTTAATGTTATTATTATTAATTTTTTTATTATATATGAAGGAAAAATGTATGGTAATATTTACCATATACCTCATAAGATATGTTGTATTCTAATATATGTATATAATCATGCATATACATATACAATTTCGCGCAATTTTCAAAAAGAACAAATCTATATGTAAAGATGCATACAAATCATATGGACATACAGTATGCAAAGTTCGTATTAGTACACCCTCTTACAAATAAAAATACCACGTATATTTTCAAATTTACTTTAAAGCAATTGATTTCAATCGTAGTGCGGCATTGTATAATTCATAAAAAAATAGAATAATAACAAAAACTCCGAAACATTTGCATAGAATTGAAAAAAATAGCTTTAGTAGCAGTGTAGCTATTTCTACTGCAGGCAAAATTCGTATTAGTACACTTAGTATGCGTTGAATTTGTAAACAATTTGTTGGTATTTACCGGTATTTTCGAAACGATTGTGTTAAACATTCAATGTTTAACCTTGGGCAGTTGCGTTTTAGTAGCCATTTGTTGAAGTTCGCGGAGTTAGTTTGCAATGTCGCCTAAAGTAAGTGAATTATCAAACGAAACTAGGAGATTAATAATAAATATGAACAAAAACGGAAAGTCTTTACGCGAAATTACGAGAACATTGCAGGAAAGTGTGTCTATAATACAAAATGTAGTCAAAATTTATAGAGACAGTGGAATGATTGACAAAAAGCTTCGAAATGTGAACAGGGCAAAGCTTGGACAGAGGCACAAAACTTATTTGATACGCCTTATCAGGAAAGATCCCACCGTCAGTGGAGTTTCACTAGCTGCAGAACTAGAAAAATACTTTTCTCTCAAAGTTACACCTCAAACAGTGCGCAATTATGTAAAAAAATTGGGATTTAGAAGCAGAACTGCGGTTAGAAAACCGTATGTAAGCTCAGTCAATAGAAGAAAGCGTGTTATATTCGCCAGGCAATATTTAATCAAAAATATGCGGTTTTGGAAAAGGGTCATTTTTTCGGACGAGTGTAAATTTAATGGATGGACGCATAAAAATTTGGAGAGAGTGTAATACTAGCCTTCAAAAACGAAATCTGCAGCCTTCTTTCAAGCACGGTGGTGGTTCTCTGAGGGTATGGGGATGTTTCGGGGCAAACGGAGTAGGAAAGTTGCATTTTATTGATGGAATTTTGACTGCGAGGCAATATATTGATATTTTAAAAAAGAATCTACGCAAAAGTGCCAAAAAATTGGGTTGCAAAAAAAAATTTATATTCCAACAAGATAACGACCCTAAGCACACGGCGTTTATAACTGTCCAAATTATCTCAAAACACCACCACAAAGTCCGGAAATTAATCCCATAGAAAATTTATGGTCGATTTTCAAAAAGCAACTGAAACATCATCAAATAAGGAACCGAGTGGAAGAAGATTTCTCCAAATCTCACAAAAAAAATTGGTGGAATCTATGCCGAAGAGTTTGTCTGCTGTTCTAAGGCAACTAGGGTATCCTACAAAATATTAATTTTCTGAACTATCTTTTATTTACTCTTTAAATCACTAAAAATACATGTGTACTAATACGAATTTTGCTTCTGTGAAAAGTGTTAATTTTTTTCTTTTTTATTTTTTTTTTTGCAATTCAATACACTTTGTGAGCGGTTTTGTTATTTGGCCTTATTTTAGTTAATTATCTATAAAATAAAATGGTTTTAAGCATTTGTTTTAAAATTAATTAGAAAATATACGTGGTTTTCTTATTTATAAAGGGGTGTACTAATACGAATTTTGCATACTGTATCAAACATACGAATCTATTCCGTACGCAAGCAAATGTAAGCTAATGTGCTTGAACTGCAAGCGAGAGCGCGGAACGAACGACAAAGAGCACAATCGGCCCCCGCGTTCGGCAACGTTCGACATCTGGCTCTGTCCTACTTGAGTGAGCATATATATGTATGTATATGCGCATATGTAGGTATATAAATTCACATACTTGTATTTGCATATGCCTTCTTCCTGTGTGCATGGTAATGAACCATTTCTCTGTTGAGAATAGGACGATGATAGGAAAAGTAGGAAATGAAAGGGAGTGTTTCGAGTGTAAAGTGTCTTGAAAAAGGCAAATCGATGATGTTGCCTCTTAGTGTTGTTGACTTATTAACGTCTGATGCACAATCGAAATTGAAGATATCTTTCATGAAGTTGATAAATGTTTCGTCATTTTTCACGTTTGTGTAAATGTAACTTGACCTATTCCATTGCAATTCCATTTAACTCCTCCTCTATATCCATACAAAATATCTATCAAACAAATAAAATTAAAATTTTGTTTTGCAACCATTGCAACCATTCCATCAATATTTTCTTATGACGTTGTCACGTTAAACTATCGTCAGTAAAACGACTTTACAGACAACCTCTTTTTTTATAAAGTTTATGTACTAATAAACAATGTATACATATATTTTTTATATTTATTTCTATTGTTATCCTTTCCAGAAACGGTTTTTCTTTTAGCGCCTTTTTGGCGCTGCTGGACTTATGTAACCCAAAAAGGAACCAAGATCTAAAGAATTTTTTCACTGATGGTTTGAAGTTAGATGGTTGGTTTGAGGAATATGTTCATGATTATAGTACCAAGCAGAAGAAGCAGCCATCAAAAAAGCATTCGGGTGAACTTTCACCATCCAACTATCCTTTAAAGGCTAAGCGCCAATCAAGATCTTTAGTTAACATATAGTGTGCTCGATACTAAAACCTGATTTCTCTTGCGTTCGATTTTAAACATATCCTTACCAAGTTAAGTTCGGCAGGATTATGGATTATTTAGGATACATATGCGTACTTATGTAGGTTATGCATAATAGCGCAAATGTTAGAAAATGTTAACTTGAGGAAATCGAGAAATAATTGTAATATCGCTATCAGTAACGTCCACACACTTCCATCACAAATAGGCAATACAAAGGTGAGCTAAAGAAAAAGCGAAAATACTTAAAAAGCGTTCAAGCAAAAATTTACCCTACAAAGAAATTCGTTCGTTACACCATTATCCCACCATCTGTTCCCTACAAAATGTCATGGTGCTCATTGTGGGTTGGTTGGTCGTCTGTTCATTTATTCGTCGGCTCATTCATTTTCTCTTACCTTTGTGTTAGTGCCTTCGCTCGTGCATTTGCTCGCAGCGGTCGCTTTTCGGTGCGTTAACCAACAGTCGGAAAAAAGGCGGTCAGCAGGGAAGCAGCCAGCCAACTTGGCAGCTTAGCAGCTGGTAGCCAGCAGGCAGGCCCTCATTTAATTTAATTTTTTTTTTCATGTAAAAATGTGGAGTGCGACCGTACGATAGCTGTTTCATCATCGGTCCTTTTTTTCTGTGTAGGTGTTTTAACCGTTTAGTTTGCATTGAATTGCAAAAGCAACTTGGGGACACATTTGTCCTGGCGTTGGATAGTTCGTTGGTTGGTAGACGTCGTAAAAACTAAAAAATACAGTGGTGAAACATTCCTGGTGAACTGTGCTCTGCACGCTGGTTGGCTACCGTCATCGTTTGTTTACACGCATAAAAGCACATCAGCAAATACCTTGCAATTTATTTTTCACGCTTTCTTTTTGTTGCAGTATATAATGGACAAATGGTTGGTTGGTTGAACGGCTATATGTCGTGATGGTCGGATTGTGGTCAGGCGATGCAGACGTAGAAATGAAATAGAAAAAGTCGAGCCGAAAGAAACCAACGATAAACGAACGCCTTTTCGTTATTACAACTGAACAGTCTCAGAAAAGTAGTGCAGTTTTTAAAATGAAATATAATAGCTTTACTTAAATACATAGTCATCAGTGAAAAATTGGTGGAAAATATTTAGTAATTAATTAGGAATTCTAGCACGGGCTCCCCTGTTATATCTTAAGCGCAAACAAACGCAACCACTTGACCTTTAAATAGCCAAAACATTTTCCTGATAATAAAACAATACAACTCTGGAAGCAATGCAGATAATGTTATCCTCGAACAGTCCCGTCTTCCACAAAAAAGAAAAACGGTTTGTGAACGTATGACAGGCAGTACCATCCTGTTAGAGGCGGTATTCCTGACCACGATTACACAATTTTGAAAAGAAAAAACCGTTATTCGTTGCTGAATATTGGTAGAAAACTCATAAGATCTCATTACCCTTTTCGCCCACAAGCACACCAAACAGTCCATTTTTCAGCGGGTGTCGAATTATTGTCATTCAAAATGAGATAATTTTGCCTATTCACAGAACTACTTAAGCAAAATTTGTAAGAACTGATCACTGAAACACTAATTTCATATTTTTATTGGGCATTGATTTTGGAAAAGAACACTTCACTTGTGTGAGTACCTGAAATATGTGCACATATTTACTTGTAGTGAAATAATGTGGTGTCATAAATTGTCAAATTAACTGTCTTAATTTTTTTCATTTGACTTTCAACATGTACATGCATTCCAAGCTCTTCGTCTAAGAGCAGATCACCCTGAGCCGCAAGACTCGAAAAATTAATAAAATCTAGATAGCCAGACCGCGTTGGGGTACGTTAACAGGCCTTACGAGCTATCAAGCTCAAATAATGCTAAGATCACAAATCCCCAAAATTCACTTTTTTCACCTATACTCTATTAAATTTTGAATCTTACACTATAATAATATAATAAATACACTATACACTATAATAATATAATATAAAATAAAAATAAACGGCTCAGAATAAAATAAGTGTAACCCTTAAAATCCTAGTTATTCCGATTGAATTGCGAATTTTGCAATTATAATACATTAAGCTAATCTCATAAAAACTTACTCTAGGGTTGTTGTAATAGCTATCAGTGCTTATTACATTCTGGCTTGTGAAAGGCGGCTGTAAAAATCCCAAAGAACTTGTTCGGATCAGTGGATTCGCCACCAAGATCATGTTATATTACACCTTTGGACTTTTATTTGAGGGAGTATATAAAGTCTAAATGCTTTGTGGATGAACCAGCTTCGATTGAGGCATTGGAAGCCAACATTATTAAAGTTACTCACGAGATACCGAGCGAAGTCCTCCAGCAAGTTATTCAAAATTGGTGATTAAGGCGCAGTAACGGCCAAAATTTTGAAAGATTGCCCAATCAATTTGCATCTTCGTTGTTTTACCTCAATTTAAAATCCGATACCTCTAATTGGCGCGTACACCCCTTTTGGGTGTTTGATCGAACTCCTCCTATTTGTGGCATGCGTTTTGATGTTGTTCCACAAATGGAGGGTCCTGCAGTTTTAAGCCGACTTCGAACGGCAGATATTTTTTATGAGGAGCTTTTCGTGGCAGAAATACATTGGAAGGTTTGTCATTGCCTGCAGAGGGGCGACCGCTTTAAAAAAATGTTTTTCTTCATTTTGGTGTTTCACCGAGATTCGAACCTACGTTCTCTCTGAATTCCGAATGGTAGTCACGCACCAACCCATTCGGCTACGGCGGCTGCCAATACGCTTAGTTTGTTTGTGAGAGGCATAAATAAGACAAGTGTTTCGCGTGTTCTGCGATTTTCTACTATCGACTCTTGGCTCTCATGGACCCTTTCATTAGGGCTATTGGGCTTCAATTTCAATGTCATAACGATATACCCATGATTCGTCACCAGATATGACCCTTTTAAGTTAATATAGATAATCGTTGACGTAATTCCACAATTAATGAGCGATGCTCATCCGACATTGTTTTGGTCAAAATTCAGCAATTTTGGAACGAACTTTGCTGCAACACGCTTCATGCCCAAAATTTCCGAAAAGATTGCATGGCATGAGCCAATCGATGTGCCGACATCCTCAGGAACTTCTCTAATTGTGATTCAACGATTCTCAATAAAAATTTTCTTCACTTTCTCAACATTTTCATCGGTTGTTGATGTGCTGGGGCGTCCAGAGCGAGCGTCGTCATTCACTTCTTCCCGTTCTTATGTGAAAAGCTTGTACCACTTATAAACATTTTTTTGATTCAGAGTACTTCCACCTTATGCCACTGTCAACATCTCAAGTGTTTTTGAGCACTTAATTCTATTTTTTACACAAAATTTGATGCAACTTCTTTGATACATTGCATTTGATATAGGGCTAAAACGTGAACATATCTTAGAGACGAGTGTACCAACATAAAAAACATAATAATCCAAAGTCGAATGTACGTAGCTCGTGAAATTTGAAAACTAACCTTTTTTTTTGAACACACCTCGTACATGTATGCAAAATATACCTATGCATGTATATACATATATAAACCTTTGTAGATGCATAGTTGGGCAGACATACATTGTATTTGTGTTGCCATTAACTTCATTGCGAATACTTCCTCAATCTTGAAATTACTTTGTTCGCCCGGCAGAAATGCCTCCACCGAGATTCTTTAAATAATACTAGTTTACGGATTTTCACTTTCAAAAATGGTCCTCGACCAAAAAGCGTTTTTAGACTAATTTGAGGTCGCTGAAACCAAAAATGAATTTTATTTTATTTTTTTTTTCAAAGAACGGTTTCCGAGATATTCCCAAAAAACCTGTTTTTTGGGCAATAGTGCAGTTATTACCTGCAATATCGAAAACAGTGCGCGCCATTTCTTTGCAGTGCATAAATTTCGAAAGGCACACATATAACCTACATGGCAATATATAAATCGTGTCAATGGAAGTCATAGTTTTCACAAAACAGCTGTTGAAAGTAAACAAAAAAGGCATTTTTGACGTTTTTTACCAAATTATCAAAGTTTATTAACTTTTTTCTGGAACAAAAAAAATTTTTATATCGACATAAGAAAGGTTTTCTGAAAGACAATTTTGTCACCTACATTTTAAGCCTAGGTTTGTCTGAATCGACGAAAAATTATAGAAGTTATAACGTATTATAAATGAAGACAATTTCATCGTCTGTCGTATATCCTTTTGATGTATACAATACGGTTTCGAACAAAAGTAAATCATCCCAGCCAGCCATATATACCTATATTTATTTGTATGAAATAAATATTGTTTTTAATTATAGGGAGCCTAAGAACAGTTATTTTGCGTGACCCAATGCGCAGGCTGGCATGATTTACTGTTACTATATATATATACAATTGTACCAATTCCAGCTAATTGCCCATTCTACCAATTCCAGCTAAGTAAGAGCTAGGTATGAACATTGTACGTCTGTGTATATTTTTTGGTGGCGCCATATTTCTGCAAGTATAAATTTGTGCACGACAACAGAGGGCTAATGAAGAATTTTGTGAAAGCTATTGCAAAAAAACCGGAAAACACAGCCCTTAAATACTTGAAAACCAAGTTCCCAAGATTGTTAACAGAGAAAATCAAAGCGGGTATATTCGTCGGTCTACAGATAAAGAAATTGTTTACGGACACAGAATATCAACAATGCCTTGACAGTTCCGAAGCTTAAGCTTGGAAAGCATTCCAAAGAGTTGTTCATGGATTCTTGGGAAGCAACAGGAGCAACAAGGACCGTCAATTGATTCATACAATGATTGGTTAGTATTGTAAAACGTACATACTCCAAAATATATTTATCACATAAATTGATTGGAAAATTTACAATTAACTTTTTTTTTGTTAACAGGTGCTCGTATGTCGTTAAAAATGCACCTATTTCACAGTCATTTGGATTTTTTTTCTCCGAATTTGGGGGCTGAAAGTGATGAAGAAGGCGAGCGATTTCATCAAGATATTGCTACGATTGAAAAGCGTTATGAGGGCTTTTGGGATCAAGAAATGATGAGCGACTACTGCTGCATGCAACTTCGTGAAGATTCCGTGCAACATAAAAGAAGAAGTTTGAGAGTAAAAGCGTATTTTTGACCTCAAACATAGCCAAGTCAAAAGCTGCAAAATCACACGTGTTGACTTTATGGGCATAACTTCTACAATTTTTCGTCGATTCAGACAAACTTAGACTTAAAATGTAGGTGACAAATTGTTTTTCAGAAAACCTATCTTATGTCGATATAACAAAATTTTTTGTACCAGAAAAAAGTTAATAAACTTTGATAATTTAGTAAAAAACGTCAAAAATGCCTTTTTTTTAACTTTCAACAGCTGTTTTACGAAAACTACGACTTCCATTGGCACGATTTATATATTGCCATGTAGGTTATATGTGTGCCTTTCGAAATTTATGCACTTCAGAGAAATGGCGCGCACTGTTTTCGATATTGCAGGTAATAACTGCACTATTGCCCAAAAAACAGGTTTTTTCGGAATATCTCGGAAACCGTTCTTTGAAAAAAAAAAATTCATTTTTGGTTTCAACGACCTCAAATTAGTCTAAAAAACGCCTTTTGGTGGAGGACCATTTTTGGTGTAAACTAGTGTAATCAGACACTGCAATATTATTCTACATGACCTTACTTGTTATTGTGCCCGATATTTCCTAAGTTTTTTTCTACCACCACATTAAATATTGGCGTTTGGTCTAAAAAATATATCCAAATTTCGAGTACTCTTAATTTTCAAATTAAAACGTGCCGAAATCATGCTACATTTCATCTACAATATTATAAAGGACTTCTTGGAAACAAATAGGGATACAGCCACCAATATAAGTGTATATGCATAGATAATTGCATGATCTACATAAAAGTTACGATTTTTCGAATATTTGAGTTATTCAAGATTAAAAAATAAAAATTAATGGTGCTACAACAAAAAAAAAAAAACACAATAAACCAATTTTAAAAACTACGGGCACCGTAGATTATGATTTGCTGTTGCTTATATACTCATGTGTATACGACACATATTCTATTCATCCATATATTCTATAAATGTTCATACCCGGCAAGGAACATCTAATCTACATAGGGAATAGAATTTGCGGTTCAGAACTAATACTATTTCTCCAATTTCGAACCACTCGCTAAAAATTTGAGTGATTCACTATATAGGATGATTCAAGGGTAATGCAAATGTGTGACATGTTATTTTTTATTTCGCAAACCTAGTCGTGCAGCGATACTCTATTGAACAACGCGTAAAAGCGTTTCAATCCTTTTATGAAAATAGTGGTTGGTAATTTTAGGTAAACGCATTTTGATGTAAACGGATACGTTTACAAGCCGAACTGTTGTATTTGGGAACTGAAAATCCGCATGTTGTGCAAAAAAAAACAAAACCTTGCTTCCAGGACGCGTCAGTGTTTGTTGTGGTTTTTAGGACGGCAGAGTCATCGGACCGTAGTTCTTCGAACGATTATTTTTTTACAGGGGTTAAGCTTTGAACAGTGAACGTTATAGTAAAATGGTAACAAACTTTGTATACCCTGTATTAGATGAAATGGATTTGGATAATAATTGATTTCAACAGGACGGCGGCAATTGTCACACAAACTTGCGAAAGAAGTTCCCAAGGCGCATAATATCATGAACGAACGATATTAAATAGCTTATAAGACGAACCTTTGGACTTCTTTCTCTAGGGCTATGTAAAGAGTGGCATATGGTATGTCAATAAGCCTGAGACGATTCCAGAGATGAAGAACGAAATCATATGCCTATAAAGGATATAAATCCTGAATTATTGCCATCGTCTAAGCTTCTGCGTCATACAATGGGACATATTTAAATCTAGATAATGCTATCGCCGCGAAGAAATTTGCACTTCCCTAATACGCCGTAGACTTAAATGCTCGACCAGTGGTAAAAAAAGTTATCAAATAATAACCAACATCCTTTGCTAGTTGTTAGGCCGCGCTCTTTCTCCAATTTGTGGTGTACGTCTTAATGTTTTCTACAAATGGAAGTACCTTCAATTTTACGGCACCTCCGATCGGAATTTTTTTCGTGGCAGAGATACACTCGGAGATTTGTCATTGCCTGCCGAGAGCGACAGTTATTAAAAAAAAATTGTTCTGAAACTATGGTGTTTCGTGACCACAGCATGTTCGAACCTGGGCACTACCCAATGGTAGCCACGCACCCACCTATCCAGCTACGGCGGGCGCAATAGTAATAGTGATTTAGAATAGAGTATAAACTAATTTATTTAACAAATTTGATTTGTAAATATTTGTATGCATGAATATTCGAAATACTTTTAATTGCATATAAAAAACCAATTGGCAGTTATACTCATCTAACTACAACATTATACTTTTTGCATCTTCTGCTTCACCAATAACCACAAAAAGATAGAGCAACATTTGCAACGGAATGCCAGTGTTAAAGGGCGCCTAGGTAGTTTTGTATAAACGAGTAGTTTTGGGTGGTCGTCTTGAAGTTAATGGATGTTTAGTGCTCTCTGTGGTTGTTAGTCGGTTAATTGTGAAAAAATTTTTAGTTGCAACTAAACATTATACATTACATATTCAGTTATTTGAAAGAAAACATTAAATATCAGTTCGTGGTAGAAAAAAGGAACAATGGCAAAATGGCAAAAGTAGGCGATAAAATTCCGGGGAAAAATGTGCAATCAGCCAGCTCAGCACATGGCGAACATCTATCACCTGGCTTTAACACTTGAAGATTTATATAGTACTAGGATCGCCCATACGTCGAAATTTCGACGTTATATAAATACGGAGAGCAAAATTTAGTCATACCTGTTTTTAGTATTTATATTCATAGAAAAAAGTTGAAACATATATAAATTGGTAGCTTATGTTGAAACTTTTTAAATGATATATGTGAATAGATGTAGTAAAATTAAATGTGAAAAATATCCCATTTTACCTGTATTAAGCGATCCTATATTTGTGTATTTTAAATATCATACTTTTTTTTATTCATGAATTGGAAGCATTTAATTTCATGTATTACGAAAAAAAAATTATTTATAATAAAAAACAATCATTAATTAATCCATGACCATCATAATTTCTGAATCAAATTTATAATAGTATGGATTCACAATAATATTATTTATTTTTATACATAATTTTTTTTTATTCATGAATTGGAAACATTTAAATTCATGTATTACGGAAAAAAAAATTATTTTGTTTGAAAAAGCATAATAAAAAACAATCATTAATTAATCCATGACCATCATAATTTCTGAATCAAATTTATAATAGTATTGATTCACAATATATAAGTTTCCAGTTGTTTCATCAACTTTTATATCATGATATATATGTATATATAATATAATATCATGACACATATTATAACATGATATATCATAATACAGGTAAAATAGTTTGATTAATTTTACCTGCACCTATTCACTTATGTATCTATTTTAATACATTGTGCAAACCGTCTCCACATATGCTATCCATTGGTATATGTTTCAACTTTTTTCTCTGACTATAAATACTAAAAAAAGGTACGACAAAAGTTTGCTCTCCGTATTAATATATAGGTATATATTTATGAAGATTTACATGCATATATATATTTATGTATATATTTATTCTCTCATTGCAGTTGGCCAAAGGGTAAGTTACAGTTATTTACTTCGTTCGCTGCCACTGATTGCGTGTTTGCGCACAAGGTGGTCGCCGGGCTGATGTACCTGACAGAGAAAGACAAGCACATACAATTATACACCTGTATTCAAATCTTTAATCTTATTGCATTTTCAGCATACCAAAATTTATATACTTGCAAATCTCAAGTTTTCTTACAATAAATATTTTACTACATTATTTGTTTTTATTTTTATATATGAGACATTCTAGGTTTCAATGCTTTGTGATATACATAATTTAATTGATTCCATTAGGCATTCTTTATTGTGAACCGCTGATGGCTCAGCATGAGTTTACATGCATAATCAAAGGCTGATCAAATCATCAATGGCTTTTATTTTAAAAGCAAGCATCGACAGTAGTTGCTTAGAATAAGAGATATCAAACTTACGCTGTTTTCTTTTTTTATACTAATGTTGCATTCATTTTGCCCCTATACAAAAATTAAGGGTGAGCGTTGTCCACGCGATTTAATTTATCTGTGTACACAAGTTCATTAAAATTGTTGCGCGAAAAGTTTAATTGTAAAAGAAGGGAGACAAATCATAAAATTTTATTTATAGTAGAAATATGCACGAAACTCTTACTAATTCATATTAATTTTTTCCGAAATGTTTCTCGGGTAAAATCGTTTTGCCTTGCTAAGTTGGAGAAACCCAAATAATCAAGAGATTAATGTTTGTTTTGCAGCAGTGCTTATACTTATATGGTATCAGAAAATGATTTAGTCCGGATGGAATATTTTTGTTTCCTAAAAATGCGAAAAGTTGTGCATTTGTTTTCACTGTATAGGTAACAGCAATTTATGACCAGTCGCATATATTATTAAACGCTTGGTTTTGTTTTACTTTGCCTAGATCTCTACTTTTGAAAAATAGAAATATAGCGCAACTGAGAGCGGCGAGTCCTGAGGTTTTTGTTTATTCGATGTGTAGTTATTTGTAAAGACAACTAATTTTCTATTTTTATTTTTCAATTTTCCAGCTCTTAAGTTCGTTAAGTACTATACTATGTGAATACCAACTCTATCTTCACATGCATGAAATCCAAGCAAGCGAACGGCGTAGTTTTCAACAGCACTACAGAAACCTTAACATTATAGGATGAAATTTAATGTATTCGACCTAAATGTAATGCCAAAAATTATTCTTCAATGGAACATTGAAATCTATATATATAAAAATGAAATGATGTTCGTTTGTACGCATTTTTTTGGGCCGATACGAGGCCAATTTTATTCGTTCTTTTTTCATATTATAGGGATCCACTAGGGGAAGGTTTTTAGCAAAAAAAAATTTCTTTTAAATATTTTCTTCATATAAAAAAAAGAAAAAATCAAAATATTGTACAAAACAAAACTTGCTCGATTCTTAGATTAAAGTAAGTTTCGAATCGACATTCATTTTATGTGTACAACTTTTTTTGAATTTTTCGTTATTGTATACAGAAATTTCAAATGATTCGAATGAAATTTTTTTTTTTTATTTCTTCCATAAAATATTACACCTGTCGTTAGACAATAAGTAATTTGATTTACAAAAAGATGGAATGAGAGTGATATTGAAGGGCCAATGCCCCCAAGCTCATTTAGAAGAAATATATACATATTATTTAAAAACAAGTGGTTAACAAACAATGACATATACGATTAGTTGACAATTGATTACAAGGATTTTGCAAGATCTGTTGGTGTTTGACGGTTAAGCCGACTTTGGGTAGATTTTTCTTTATTTGGTAGTCTTCTCATCATAGGATTTGTATGCGTTAATAGTCTATTTATGTATCTTCTGCTAGCGCTTTGTATTGTTTCATCAATAGTATCGATGTCAAGGTCGCGATGAATATCTGCGTTAGGTATGTACCAAGGTGCATTAGTTAAGGTCCTAAGTATTTATGAAAATAATGTTTCAATTCAATTGAGCAATGCTTTCTTTGACCAATTCTATATGGAAATGAATGCGTTTGCAAACGATGTTTTCGGCTATGAACAAATGTTGGAATCGAATGAAAAAGGAAAGAAACGCGAAATGATAAAAAAAATTCTTGGAAAATTTAAAATGAATGGTGCTTCATTGGAAAAATTCAAAGGTAATAAGAACATACACAAGATAAAGTTAGAATTCGAATTTTTAGATTTATTTTGTTTATTTCTCATTTTTTCAGAAGTACACCACACAACAACTCATTCCAACTCTCATTTTGAAATCCTGTTGGAATTGGTGATCGATAATTTTGTCACTATAATGGTCAATGGAAATTTGCGTGTATCAGACCCTGCATATTATTTACCATATCAACTTTTTATGGAACATATGGACCAAATGAACACAAAAAAATAATTTAGTTTTGTTTTGATTTTTTGCAACATTTTGGTTTTCAGTTAATACAATAAAAACAATACTGTTTTTTCGTGAACACAAAATTCTAAATTTATTACGTTGTTTGTTTAGAATTTTTTTAGAAAAAAAGTAAATTTTTTGGTTTTGAGGAAATTTGTTTATTGTTGCTATTTGTGAAAGCGTAGATATTTGTAAGTATTTGACTATAATCCTAAAAGTTAATGGAATACCACTATGACACATAGAAAACATTTTTTCAAAGGAGTGTTTTTCGAAAATTATAAAAAAAATTGTTTTCAAAAATTTTGAAGAAATAAAGTAAAATAAAAAAATTTCGAAAGCGTGAAATTTTTTCAAAACCAAATTTTCCTCAAAAAGGTAAAAGAAATTTCTTCGAAGAGGTGTTTTTCTAAAATTACAAAAAAAAAAATTTCAAAAATTTTAAACAAAAATAATATAATACAACTTTTTCAAGGGTATGAAATTTTTTCAAAACAAAATTTTCTGAAAACCAAAAAAAATGAAAAAAAAAATGGTGTTTTCAAAGCATTTCATATTCCACTATTAATAGAGAATACATTTTTTCTAGGGGGTGTTTTTCAAAGCGGAAAAAAATCTTTTTTAACAAATCAATTTAAACTTTTACAAAAGTATGAAATTTTTTCAAGAACAAAATTTTCTCGAAAACGTTAAATTAAAAAAAAATAGTTTTTTCAAAATATTTAATTTTCAGCAATTAACTGAGAAGAAATTTGTTAGAGCGAAGTGTTTTTCAAAACTTCAAAAAACACTTTTTAACCAAAAAAAATAAACCTTTTTTCAAAAACAACAGGAATGATAACATTGCCTAACAATTTCTGCACTTTTGCACAGTCTAAAGAGGCATTGATACAGAGTGTATTTCCAAACATAGTTCAACATTACAAAAACCATGATTGACTCAGCGAAAGAGCAATTTTAGCTGGAAAAAATAAGGACGTCAATGATATAAATTCAGCTATTTTAGATCAAATACCTGGTGACATAGTTGCGTATAAGTCAATGAACACTATTACTGATCAAGATGAGGTCGTAAATTATCCAACTGAATTCTTAAACTCACTCGATTTGCCAGGCTTACCACCTCATAATTTACGATTAAAAATTGGAGCACCGATTATTATGCTGCGCAATAGTAATGTGCCCCGACTTTGCAACGGTACCAGACTCGCTGTGAAGAAGCTAATGGGTAACGTTATCGAAGCAACAATTTTGAAAGGGAAGTACAAAGGAGAAGACATTTTGATACCCTGAATTCCACTGATTCCGGCGGATTTACCATTCGATTTCAAACGTTTGCAGTTCCCTATTCGCCTTGCCTTCGCTATGAGAATTAATAAGGCGCAAGGACAGTCTCTACAAATGTGCGGTATTAATTTAGAATACCCAATTTTTTCTCATGGACAATTGTATGTAGCTTGCTCACGAGTTGGCAAACCATCGTCATTATTCATGCGAAAGATGAAAAAACCAAAAACGTTGTCTACCAAAAAGTGTTACAATAAAGTTCGAATGAAATTGTATCAAAGAATTTGCTTTGTTTCTTATTAATTTTATTCTCTTTCAGCAAATCATTGAATTTATCGTCTAGCGAAGCGAGTACGCTAGTTGTATATAAAAGCATAACATAATATCTCAAGTCAGTGATGCTTTAAGATAATGTAGTTTAGACGCCAGTTTAGTAGCCCCACTACTAAAATCACTAATTAATGTATGGAAAATTCCTATTTCGTTAATGCTTTTGAAAATATAACTTCGTATATTTTTAATGCTATCAATTTTATTATTTACTATTTTTACTTAAATATAAGGTATATAAAAAAAATATTTTAACTTACCGAAAAAAAAATTATTTGAAGGAAATAAAACTACAAAATGAAAAGAAAAGTATATTTTTTATTAAAATACTCTGTATAAAGAGAAAGCTAAGCTCTTTCTGAAGATTTTGTTACATGTAAGAATGAATATATTATGAATATGTCTATACTAGAGACCGTGAAACAAGTACTTTATCTCAAAGGGAAAATTAGCTTCGTGAATCAGGAACCTCAAGAAACTTAATTTTTTACTGCATTGCTTGCGGTTTACCACCAGTTATAAATATCAGCAAAATTGGATATCTCTTGTAGTTATGCAAAGTGGCACAAATTTAACTTTTTTACTAGATACTGTCTAGTTCCCAATTGTTAAATAGGATTGACGTACGGCGCCGTTTGCAAAAATGATAAATTTTGCGCCACCTTGCACATTAGTAGGAATTTGCCGGTTTTGCCTGAATGGAACCTGACTCCAGTGGCAAAGTTATAAATAGCGCAAAAAAGTCGGGGTATTCAGATATAAAAACTGTTAGTTCATGCTTCAAAGAGAAAAATAGCGCCAAATGAGTGTACAGGTAAAAAATATGTCGATGATAGCAAGCAGAAAAATTGTGGAAAAAATGTGAAAACCTAAGTTTGCTGTGCTAACCACTGGCCAGAAAAGGGTGTCATATTCGAGAGGCGAAGAGTTTGGAGAATTTTACACACATGCATATGTAAGCAAATTAAACTTTAGTTTACCAATATGAATACTTCCTTTAAATGATTCCATTTGTTTCGTATGTGTTGAAGCATAAAAAATGTACAATAAATTAAAATATGTTACAAATGCCTTCCTTGGATTTTTTTTTTTGTTTCTTTTTAAACAAGGTCATAAAAATTAAAATGGCAATGATAAAAAATATATAAATTTAAAATATATTGATATTTTCTATTTAGAATATATTTAATTTAGGTGATCGGCTGTACTTTGGCTTGATTATAATATTTTTCATGACCACTGAAACCAGTTTGACAAATCAAAGTTGGACTTAAGATATTATAAGCATTTAATGTAGTTTAATTTTATACAGATACTTCAAAGGCAAGCAAGAACAAAGCACGTTGCCTGTAATATTCTCAAAAGCGAAATTGGTAAACAATTAATAACCACTAGAATATTTTTAAACATTATATATTCTTCTATATGTGCATAAACTTTACTTTAAATACATGAAATACATCAGAGAACATGACTAAGAATGGAGTTCAAGGGATCAGGGTAATATGTAAATTATTTAATTTTGGTGGCACAACCCTTTGATCATCTTGCTAAATCCGGCGAGGTTATTGGCTATATTGCATATATTGCAGAGACAGTGGTCAATAATGTACATATATTGAAAAAAAGAGTGACGAATGTAATAATCAATAGAAATAAGACTACCGAAAGAAAAAGGCATGCTAGAATCATTCCGATTCTAGCTCTTGTTTTCATACGACTAAAATGCTAAATGCCGGACCACAAGTGAATTTTAAGGTATTGGATGCGTTTTGTTGACTTTCACTTAAATCTACAATTCCCGATGAATTATTCACCATAATATAAAATTTTAGCAAACAATTCGGTATACAAGCATAACATTTGTTTTAAAAATGCTAAGCTTTCAATGCTTCGTTTCGTTTGTTAGATATTTTGATTTTAATTTTTTACTATTTCAAATTTAATTTTCATGTTCCAACACATCTACATACATAGATGTAAGTATACTATATGCATACGTGTATGAATATATACATATGTGCTTGTGTTAATGTGTATGCGTGTTTTTAACGTGGAAGAGTACTATACACAACGGAAGAGATGCCAACTCACACGTTGCAGTGTCGACCAACATTCTTCTAAAGTGCGTTCACTGATGGCGGCGGCGCTGTTTGAGCGGGATAATTGTAGCTGTTGTTCGATTTGACATTTTCGGCGATGTTGATTATTTAGCATGAAAACACAAAAGAAATATTAGATTAGTTTTATTTGCAGTAAGATTTTTTTTTCTTAATAAGTCACATTTTCGTTAAATACTTATTTAGACTACATGCATAGGTATAATTAGTGATTTGAAAATGGGAAAACAAAAATAAAAGACTACCGGAAACGTTTACTTTTGCGCACCGTACTCGTTTTGTAATGTAGGCCAAATATTGAAAAAAAGGTTCAAAAGTAACTCAATGAAAGCAGTGCCATTGTTTTTTTTTTTTTTTTAATACGCGAATTTTTATTCCTCGCATAGAAAATACCTAATGTTTTCATCTTTTTTTTTTACTCTTGTCCCTCTTTACGTTGATAAATGAGTTTTGAAGTTTTTGATTCCAAAATCATATTTTAACAAATGGGCTATAATTCCGTCTTCAATACGCAGATCTAATTAAAATTTGGCAGCTGGTTACATAACTTTCTTTTAATTAGTAAAACCATTTCAATTCTATTTTCAATTTTTATTTTACAATATGGTATTCATCCGAGGTTTGACTTTAAATTGAACCATGAAATGCTAATTTTATTTGGACAATATTTAATTTAAAATAATCTGAAACTTTTAAGATTTCGGGCGGAAAATTTTTTTAAAACTCAAAATGTTTATATGTATTCACATATTTTTGGATACACATACTGCCGTATATAACAAAGTCGAGAGGGTATCTATATACAAAAACGTCCTGAATATTGCAAAAATGATTTTAATAATTAATATTTAGGAATAAAAGTACTTTAGGAAACTAAACTGATGCATTCTATGAGAACCATGAAGTCAAAAGTTCCTCGTACGAAAAAAGCGCGAAAAAACATATTTAACATGCCATAACTACTTTTAGTGGACCATGAAAAAAGCTGATACGGATGTGAATACATAACAAAGAAATCTCTAAATATGTTTTAAATTGGAACATTGCTGAAAAAACAATTGGAACATGGAATGACCAGTACAGCCCAGATTTCAAACGACAATCGGAATCTGGAAGTTTGAACGTACTATAGACTGAATAAATGCATACGTGTATTACAGGTCCAATTAAAAAAGCATTTCTCTTTCATGTAAACTGTGGACTAATTCAGTTAGTAATACAAAAATATGTGAGACTTAAAATTTAAACAATTAAAACAACATTTTAGGACAATGCATACATAAGTACACATATTTTGGGTAAAAATTAATTTTTTTTATTACACATGAGAATTTTTGTATGTATGTATGCGAAGCAAACACTCAATTATAGTAAATTAATATTAAGCATACTATAAATTTTTTCATGAGTGTGAAAGAAAAATGCATTTTAGACCCATCTTCAAGAGCGTATATACATATGTAGTATGTAGTATAAGCTAGTATGTATAACCGGAGAGTATTGGAGCTAAAGGAGCAAAATTTAAGCAGGTTGTAGCTTTGAAAAGAAGAAGTTGTTGTTATATTTTAAAATAAAATTAGTTATTTAAAAATAAAATATGAAAAAATTTAGATTCTTCCAGGTTTCACTATTTTATTTTATTAACAATTATATGGGAAAAATTACATAATTTAAATGTTTACAATGAACACAATGAGCACAATGGAAGAATTAAAATTTGGAGGACTTGCACAGACATTATAAGATGAGTTCTCGATCCAAATGTTCTTTTGCAGCTCTAGAATAATTGTTGGCTTAGTCACATAGATTTTACTTAAAAAACCGCAAAAAGTAGTTTAGTGGAGTTAGATGGCATGATCTAGGTGGCCAGTTTATGGTGACAGCGTGAAACTGAGATTACAATAATGCAATATTTTCCCATGTTGTGTGAATTGTGGCTCCATCCTGTTGAAAATAAAGGTCACCTATGTACATATATTTCTTTAAGCTCAGGCCATAAAAAATCTTCAATCAGTTGTCTATAGCGATGTCCATTGACAGTAACAACTCTTTCATTTTCATCAATGGGCCAATTATTCCACCAGCTCAAAAACCACACCAAACAATTCATTTTAGTGGATGTAATGATATTTCTGAAATTACTCAAGGGTTCTCCCTAGACGCGGCAATTTCGTTTGTTGACAAATCCATCCAGTGTGAAATGAGCTTCATCACTAAAGATGATTTTGCGTAAAAACCCAACTTCATGTTTGAAAAATCAATTCAAATTTCTGTATAAGTACTGCTTTGAAGAAAACATTAAATGATCTATTGTAATAAACCATCCGCTTCAACGAAATTAAGTGAGAAGAGCTTTTGTTATTATTGCCGCCTAGCAAAAAAATCTGTAACAGGTCTCAGATAGTAAAACCGTTGCTGAGCGATAGTGGATAGTGTTTGCAATTAGTTCAAGATTTACTAAAAGCGATTGAAAGATTACTCCTGACCATTGAAAAATGACTCCTGGCCATTGAAAATCCCTCCCACGAATATTTTACGAAATTCACTACAAATATTTTCAGTAATCAGGTCATAAAAGACATATGACGGCACACTGAAGTACAGCCCAGTTGTCGTACAATGTTGTTATTAGAGAGGTGCCATTTGTAAACATTCAGGTTCAGTTTGTATTCAGACAGCAGTCACTAGTCACTATTTACTATTTATTATAGACTAAACTTGTAACTGCAGTCTAGACCCAGTTCTAGATATTTTCAACCAAAAACTAGTGAAAAGTATTATTAAATATTTTAAAATACAATTAGTGAAAACAGTTCTATAAAATAAAAGAATTAATTGCAGAAATTTATATAAGAGCCTTTCAAATAAAGATAAATATTTAATATACTATTGTATACTTATTAAGGAATTAAAATCCTTTTGTTAAAAACTAATTGTGAAAATCTCTAATAGATATATTTAAGAGCAAATAATTTTATAAAATAAAATGATAAAAAAGGACAAATGTACATATATAAAAGTCCCTAAAACCACATTTGCATAAGTATGGATTGTTAATGGCCACTACTAGTGCTATCTGAATTCCGACATCAATCAGACATAACTAACTAAGCGTACAAGGTATGTACATTGTAAAAGTCCGAACTGGTAAGAGTTTTGATGGGATGTTTCGGAAATGATGTTTCCTTGTATCGTGACGATTCGAATTAGTAATCAAGATCATGCGATTTACAGCTTTTGAATTCCCTATGGACTGAAGTATTATGAAACCAAGAATTACCAATCAAATTCATGATCTGGGACACGAAATTTTACACACCATATTATCGACCCAGCCTAACGAGCTTGTGTTCTACCATATTCAAAGTCCCTATTTCTACACTCCTCGTTACAGTTAAACTACTTACCTTTTTATTAAATGCCTTTTTAATGAATTATTTAAATTTTATAGGTTTGTTCTGGAAAACTAGAAAATTGCTTGAAAATTAGGGAAGACAGTAGTTTGCACTCAATTTGAAAAAGTTCGCACTGATTTACATCCAGATGAATTCCATTAAAATATGGAGATTACGTATTTCTGAGCTAAAATCAAGTAATTGGACGTACCGTGGTAAACAAGTTTTGGTTAAAAGACTAGATGGTATGGTACAATTTTAATGTCGCTGGAACTATAAGTAAGCATCAAATAAACCCTTTAAGTCCGATATTAATATCCAAAATACATTAAAGGAAATTATAAATACAAAAAAATATCGTAACGAAACCAAAAGCAAGGCAGGCGAGTTTGGAAATCAAAAGGCAAGAATTGATCATGACAAAGCAATTACATCGTGTTCCTCTGCACATTCTAGGGTCATTTTTCTTAGACTTAATATTGTTTGCGCTTTCTGCGACGCTGACTGGCGTCGTAAGAAATTTCGCTCGATCCCGAGTTTTACAAAATGTAGTTAATGAGTTTAATTTCAGTATTTCATGCTTAATTCCTTTCTTTGTTAATGAATTATTATGGATATAGTAGATACTTTATTAGTTGTATTGTGTGATGATTTTAATTTTATTTAATTTCTGTTTATATTACTTTTGATGATTTTATTTATATGCTATTCTTCATTTCAACATTGAAACATTTTACACTCAGTAAACAATATTTAAACTTGTTTGGCCTTACTTAAAAAAGATTTTCTTACAACTGTTCCGGCACAAAAGACTTTGAATTGACAAACAACTTTTCCGAAAAATTGAAAGTAAAACTGACTATGCTGGCTGGAAAAAATTTACGTTGCGATAGCACTGTGCGGCAGTGAAATTATACTTTTATGGAGACCTAGTTCAACTTGTATTGTAGGTATAGTAAAACTAAGAAAAATGGTATAGGAGAAATTTCCAATACACCCCCAAAATCTCATTTTATGGCCATAAAACCGTTTTTCAATAGGTTGATGTGAAGAATAACTCCTAACTTCGCCAATTTCCATCCGATTTCGAATTTGCTTTTTTAGTTCGAAAGAACAAAAACAAGCCTTTTTGACAGTGTGTTGACATTTTTTCTGAAATGACAACTGACGAGACTGTAGACGGAAGTATTTGGAATTTTTTTATTTTTTCTCTATTTTTTCAACTTTGACATAATTTTTACGATATTATCCGATATTGAGGATTTTTTTTAGTACCCTATTGTTATAATAAATTTAATTTTGCGTCAAATGAGCTATATTTGACTGTAATTGAATTAAAATTAAAAGAGTTGTGTGAGTTATAAGATTTTATTTTTTTTTTTACTAATTTGGTATGTAGGTATAGCTTACGCTAAATGGGAATAAGGACGTGTTTTGATGCGTTATTATAGATACGTAATATTTATTGGAGTGTATATGTATACATAAGAGTACACTGTACTGCATACACCAGAACTGGTTAGAACTTACGAAAATATCTGACATATTATAGCACTTTTTTTTTTCAATAGAAATATGAAAAAGCTCCCAAGTGTACCAAAGTTCACACTGTACATTGATTAACAAAAGAAGTTTGTTATTATAATTTAACCTTATTAAAGCGTCAAAGTTTTATTGTTTGTTTCATTGAAATTCAAGAGATATAAATCTAAACGTTGCCAGAAAAGTCGAATTTCTCAATATTCTCCGATGATGTGGCATCATCAGCCTTATCATAAACCAGATGATTGTTATTGTTGTAAAACGGACGTAAACGGTCATCATTATAAAACTCGAAAGCACATAAAGTATGCTGATGTTGCAACAGTTAAGAACCCCGTAGTCTTGGACGATATGATTGACTCAACTGCAGGTCATGAACTGAAGGAAGTTCAACTCATTGCTGATGATGATCAAACTGATAACAATAAACCTGATGATGAAGAGTACTTTCCGTCTGGTTCTAAGTCTTCAGAACGACACATTGTATCAAATTCTGATTTTCAGGATCTTTCTCGTGATTTACTTCTATCGGGAAGACAATCCGAAACGCTCGCTTCTCGATTTAAACAATGGAATTTAGTTGATGACGACTTCGGATGAATGATGATGATCGAATTTCTTACAGAGAAGTATTCAAAACTGATGAAGAGAATGACAAATGTACCGTACCATACTAAACTCCAAAGGGCCGTTTCCAATGCATTTTTAAGTTTGGAACCAGTTCCGTTGTGTACTGCACCGTACCGCACCGTACCATACCGTACAGTGCTGCACTGCACAATACTCCAATAAATAGTATGTGTTTATAATGACACTTGTTATAATTTTCATGCTTCGAAACGCATACCAAATCTCGTAGTAAAAAAAGAGAAAAAATCTTAAAACCCACACAACTCTATTCATTTTAATTCAATTACAGTCAAATATAGCTCATTTGACGCAAAATTAAATTTACTATAACAGTAGGGTACTAACAAAATCCTCAATATCGGATAATCTCGTAAAAATTATGTCAAAGTTGAAAAAATAGAGAAAAAATAAAAAAATTCCAAATACTTCCGTCTACAGTCTCGTCAGTTGTCATTTCAGAAAAAATGTCAACACACTGTCAAAAAGGCTTGTTTTTGTTCTTTCGAACTAAAAAAGCAAATTCGAAATCGGATGGAAATTGGCGAAGTTAGGAGTTATTCTTCACATCAACCTATTGAAAAACGGTTTTATGGCCATAAAATGAGATTTTGGGGGTGTATTGGAAATTTCTCCTATACCATTTTTTTTAGTTTTTCTATAGCCACAAGTTGTGCTAGGTCTCCATAAAAGTATATTTAATTTTTTTTTTTGTCACACAGTGTAGTCTATTACAAAAGAACTTAAAGTATGGTGACTAAAAATAGAGGCATGACCTCTACTGACATGTACTGACTAAAAAAAGTACATTCATATGTGTCATAGACTACGCGACATCTGGTTATGTCTGTAGGACAGTAGAGCAGTGGAGAAATGTGCATCCAGGTCTGTCTTACAATCCAAACCCCGAGAAATTTGGAAACCGAAAAACGACGTGGATATCGGTGATATACATACCGTTCCAATAGGGTGAAAATTCTGTAAAGCGATTCAAGACAGGCGACCGCCGTAGCCGAATGGGTTGGTGCGTGACTACCATTCGGAATTCGGAGAAAACGTAGTTTCGAATCTCGATGAAACACCAAAATGAAGAATAAGTTTTTCTAACAGCGGCCGCCCCTCGGCAGGCAATGGCAACCTCCGAGCGTATTTCTGCCCTGAAAAAGCTCCTCATAAAAAATATCTTTAGGTACGCTATTTTTAAGAACTGATGAGCGGACTCCTTTAAGGCAGAGTTTATTTTTCTCCGTGGACTTGACTCATCGTCTAAAATTTATAAGGCGGTAAGCGTTGGACGTCCATATCCGACAACAAATTAACTCGAATTGCATCTCATCTTGTTACTCTTAAAACTGCAAAATATTGGATGTAATGACATAATATAGGGTTATTCAATAGGTGCGGTTCAACTTTTTTCCGATAGGCCCTCCCTACGACGCAATATTTTTTATTTTTCGCTTGTCATTTGTAAACTTCATTAGTATACATTTCATAATGGAACGCTACCCACTTGAGCAACAATTGCAAATCGTGCAAATTTTTTATGAAAATAATCGTTCTGTTGCCGCTACTTTAAGAGCATTACGGCCATTTTACGGTCCATTTAACAAGCCGTCCCGTTTGGGGTTATGTGAAGTCATTGGTCTACAGTAACAAGACGGCGACGATTTGTGAGCTCAGAGCCAATATTGAACGCGAAATTGCTGGAATTTCGGACGATTTATGCAAAAGAGTGGTCGAAAATTGGGTTCAACGATTGGACTTCGTAAAACGTGCAAGCGGTGGTCATGCAAAAGAAATCGAATTTCATACTTAAATGTATATGTTCAAACTCGATAATAAAAAAAAAATTAGTTAAAAAAGTCAAACCGTTTGTGTTTTATTCAAAAAAGTTCAAAAGTTGAAGCGCTCTTACTGAAAAACCCTATACATATATGCCGACGACATTGCATTAACATTGCAGAACAGCCATATCCAAGTTCTGAGCGAATTATTACAAAACGCCGTGCCAGTCAATGAGTAACCCGCTATCAGAAATTGTTTTTCTATAATTAGATGCATTATGTCTGCAACGTACGGGGTGTCCAGTGGCATAATTAGGAATTAAAAGCTAATTTAAGAAAGAATTACTAATGATCAATGTTTATTTCAATAACTATTACAAAGAATACAAAAGATTGTGCTTACTGTACGAAATCGCTCCAACATTGTCTCGCAATTATTTAACGCAAATTGTAATCGTTGGGTTTAAGCGCTTACACGGTTTGAATTTTGAAAGGTTGAAGTCTAAGATTCTTCCTCAATACACAATAGTTTTTGGGAAGCCCAAGGGCAGCCGCTCTCTTGCGTACGATTGATGCGGGTTGCCGTGCAAACTTGTCGAATATTGTAACGTGAGCAAAATCGACTACGAGGAATTGCACACAAATCATTGGTCTTGAACCTAATCATTGGCCTTTAAAACCTAATTCTTTGATCGGACCCACCGTACCAGTCGTACCCACTCGGCTACAGAAATCTGGTCGCTAAAAAACATTATTCTTTGGGTATATGGAGGGAAGGTAATATCCCAATTTTGCTATTGTGCCTTTCTGAAATTTTAGGACCATTTCAGAATTTATTTACCATTTATTCTTTTTTTTTTTCACCACCGGAAATGCTTATTAATCTAATAAATTCAGACGCTGATATAGTAAATGTAAAGAAAATGTTCATCAATATTTTCACGGCCATCTTAATTTACGAACTGAATTCAAGTTATAACATAGTCGTAAGTAAAGGCACCTTTTAATTAAAACCATACTTTAAATTAAAATCTGGTCTTACATTGTAGAACACCTTTCTGAATAGTCTCGGAATGGTCTATATTGTTTTCTACGTAAGTAAAAACATTCAGGCATACTCGTATACAAATAGGTTTGTATTTTCTGTGGTATATACAGGATGAACGATATGAAGTGTTACCAACTTCACACTGCTTGTATCTGTAAAATAGCTCATGACATCAACCCCAAAATTGTTCTAATGATAGTTTAATATATTGTTTATAAGCCATCAAAAGCATTTACGTCTCAGTTTTGTTGAATTTTTTTTTTTCGGTGATGGAATTCAAACGTAATAGTGTGATTGCGTTATATTTGGCTGGAAAATCACAACCAGCCATTGTTCGTGAGCTCAGTCACCTCAAAGTGAATAAAATGCTTGTGTATCGCACTATAAAACGGTACAATGATACAGGTAACATTGCAAAACGCTATGGAGGTGGACCAAAAAAACCCGCAACAACGCCAGAAATGGTTCGGAAAGTGAAGGCTCGACTTGAACGAAATCCACGTCGAAGTGGAAGAAAAATGGCCAAAGAACTGAAAACATCGCAAGACAGTGTTCGACGCATATTGAAAAATGAGCTCAAGGTCAAGGCTTACAAGTTCCAAAAAGCACACGATCTTTCACCCCAGCAAAAAAAAGTTCGGTGCGAAAGAGCAAAGGCCTTGTTGCCCTTCACGAACGTGGCGAATTTCCTAACATTGTGTTTTCTGATGAAAAAAATTTCCCAATTGAGCAGTTCATAAACACTCAAAACGATCGTGTTTACTTGACCGAACCCTCATACGAGAATTTGAGCCTACGTATGGCCACTCGAAGCAATTTCCCATCGCAAGTAATGGTTTGGGCCGCAGTGACCGCTGATGGATGCTCTTCAATCGTTTTTACCGAGCCTGGTGTCAAACTGAATGCGACTTATTGTCAGGAAAATATTTTAGAAGCTGCTTTAGAGCCGTGGACACGCAAACATTTCGGTCGTAGACCATGGATGTTCCAACAGTACCCGGCACCGTCTGATAAAGCTCGTGTGAACCAAGAGTGGTTAAAAAATCGTGTTCCACCCTTCATTTCGTCCACACAATGGCTTTCGAATTCGCCAGACGCAAATCCGATGGACTATTCCATCTGGTCCATTTTGGAGTACAAGGTGAGGACTAAAAAATATGCCAGTATGGATGCGCTGAAAAAAGCGATTATACGAGAATGGGTCACAATACCTCAAGATCATATTCGAGCAGCATGCAACTCATTTTTTGACCGTTTGAAGGCTATAGTCAAGGCAAAAGGTGGTCATATCGAACTAAAGTGAATATATGTTAAAATTGTAATCATGTTTGAACAATTTTGTCTTTGAAATCAATAAAAACTAATTTCACACAAAAAAGTTATGGTGTTTTGAATAGGTAACACTTCACCCTCTACATGTATTTGTTCTTCTAGAAGGGCCCACGTGAAGATGAATGTTCAATTATTGCAAAGCAAGGCTGGCGATAAATGCTCGACATCCGGCAACTCAACGAGCGAAATCATTTAGTCATGTATGTGTGTGTAAAAGAGATTGCGTGCATGTTGTGTTATACTAGCTTTTTTTCACACGTGCCTATTTATGTAACTTAACTAGCAACTATACTAAAGGGCTTTTCAATAAGGGCGGGTAGATGTTGAAATGGAATAAAATGGCGTTTGCTGTGTGGCACGTAGCGCCGTCCTGCTGGAACCACATGCCGTCTAGGTCCATATGGTTCAATATGGGCCATAAGAAATTGGAAGGGCCACCACGTCTACCGAAAAATGGGCGCAATGCGCGCGACGTTTGCGTTAATGAACACTCATTTTGATAATAAAGTTTTATCATTTGAACGTGCTGTTCAATCGTGTAACTTGCCATGATGATTTGGCATAAACAACTGAATAATAAGCAAAAAATTTGACAGATGTCAACAAAACAAAATGGCTGCCACAGGGCGTCAAAATCGACCCAATAGAAAAACCCTTTATATAACTGATGGGTATTCGAGCACACGTAAGTGAAAAAATGTAGAAACAGCCGGCATTTTTATTGTTTTGACCGATTTTTTACATATTTAACCTGAGTTTCCTCTGCAATTAATCTTTAAATTAAGGCATTGAGTTTGGTATTTCCATACATAAAATTTAGCCAACATAATTATTATTTGACAGCTGAAAGTATGTATGTACATATATTATGTATAATTGTTTTTTAAAAAATTGTTTGTGAGGAAAATGAAGAAAAAATAACGAATTGTATTAGTTTATAATAGATATATTGAGCTTTCCCAGTCAATACAATCGAGTTTTGATTACAGCCGGAAACATCTCTTTGCTCTTTGCAGCACTAGAACAAAATGCAACTGGAACGAAGCTAGTAAATGAAATGCAATTAAATTTCGTCCCAATCAATAACGTTTCCTTTATTATAGAAAAGACACCCTTTTTTTGAGATATCAATTGGAACTGCTTTTTCCCGCAGCTCACGGTGCTCCTGCACCCGCTCAACCCACAAGTCGAGAGCAGCGAGTTCACTCCGCTCACTCCATCTTAGCCTCTGTCTTTTGGGCTTTGGTTTTATAATGAAACAAATTGAAAATTCGTTTTTTCCTTTTTTCTCTATTTGATCTTAATGCCATTTCGTTTTCATTATGTTTTGTTTTCTTATTGAAGATATGTATTAAAATCGTTCTTGAATAACGATAATTAATTACCCTCCTCAAAGGAACTTTCTGTCGTTCGGAGTCGTCTTAAAACAGTAGGTTCCTCCATTTGAGGAACAACATCAAGACGCACATCACAAATTGGAGGAGCTCTACCAAACACCAAAAAAGCTTGTAAGCGCTAATTATATATATATATAATTGATTTTTTGATTGTGTTCGGTTTTTGTATTTGAAGTACTATTAAAAAAGGTTTTAATGTAGATTTAGCTGTACATATCACATTCAAAACAAACGACGAATCCTCCCTCTCTGACACGGTGCCACTCATACTGCTATTTCATTTATTTGTAAGAATTAGGTGAAGAAATAAAAAAAACTACCTTAGAGTTTGCAAAAAAAAAAAAATACCAAGTTTGAGATAGAAATATTCAGACAAAACAAGAAATTATAAGAAAAAGATGAATTAATCACCCCACCTTCACTCAAAATAATCCAGATACTTAAGAAATGTTTTTTTTTTTTGTTTTACATATTTCATATTTCAGAATCAAAACAAAATATATAACTCAATATTTAAACTGTGACAAAATAATTAACGATGCCCGTTTTTGTATTTATCGTATGTCGGCCCTGAAACCCTCTATATTCTAATATATTTTTTAGTTGACGTTAGGAACTATTGACAAAGCCTTGATTGCCCATTTGATGCTTTTCGGAACTCAGCCACATTTATTTTTCTCGCCCAAAGGGATGTACAATACACATATAACGGTAATTTAATATTTATGAAATTTTGGAAATTTTCTTAAAAACAGTATTTGACTATTTCAAGAATTTTTCAGTAGCAGTATGTACACATTCGTATACCTACTGCTTTTAAATATTTGCTTCGTTGCAGATAGGTTAAGTTTCTGCAAACCAAGAAATTCCTTACCTTGGCCGAATACGTTTGCGCTGTTGCCAACATTATTTACGACTGTTGAACCCTATTTTTATACATTAAGAACAACTGTGTGCCGAGCTGAAGTAATCTCGTTGGTCCTTTGTCAATGGCCTACTCCAGATCCTTTAGTCGAGCAAATGAGGACATTGCCTGCTGAGTATGGATTACTGCTGATAGTTTATGGAGTTCGCGACCTTCGACCACTGCAATTTTTCAACTTGTGAAACCCCATTTTGATTACAAAAGCTACCAACAGGAAGTGTCTTCAGTTCTAATACTATAAACCTTTCAATTACTTTAAACACTAAAATATTTATCTCACAAGAGGCGCCCATCAGCCGGTAAAGGTAATTTTCCTTAAGCATTTACGAATGAGAAAACTTTTTACTAGTAGTAATACAGGGGAAACTTTAAACTGCATGACAACTCAACAGGCACACAACAGATATAAACAGGAGCTCGGCTCGAACACTTGTCGTTAATGTATGTACCAGATAAGCTTAGTCACATATAAAAATATATAGAAATTTTTAATCTTTTTGAATATGAAAATTGAATTCAATACCAGGCGAAAAATCAGGCTTTGGTAAAAAGAAAACAATATACCAACACTAGAAGATCAGAATCTTCAAAACGGTATATGAATTATTTAAAATTTTTTAACCTTTCCTACATAATCACTTCTTTAGTTTGCCAATTCAAAAGTCTTTTGATTGCGAAGGTACAGATTATATAAAAAACATTACGTCTTCAATGCGCATTTTCTTGGCTAGACTTGCGCAAAAAACATTTAACATTAAACATAACTCCGCAATCAATGGTTCAGGCGCTTTAAAACTTTATAATCAAACTCTTATTTCATCATCAACCATCAACTGAATTTCACACCGGAACTATCCATGAAATTTCATACACCTTTTTGAACATTTTTTGTCTATTAAATAAAGTAATCTTATTTTGAAAATTCGTGTTCGTATAAGTTTACTCGAATACTGCACTTGTAACTAAAAAATTATTCCATATTAGCTACGTTGGCAAGTATATATGTGAACAAATATTTTTTTCTGGACACTTCTCCGCAACGGCTTCAAACGCTTAACAAAATGTTGACTCCGTTAACATGGCTGCCGGAACAATTATTTCATTTATTAAACCTTGACGAAACTTCACTGAAAAATTAACATCCAATAATATTTGAGTTTTGGAAACCATTTCATTATCCCGAAGGTCCGTTTTTTACAAAACATAAATAATTAAATAGATTGATGCGACATTACTTTTTTGTATAAATTTCATAATATATTGTTGAATAGTTTGATTTGATATTTTACTGAAATGATTTTTCATTAATTTCTTTTTGTTTGTGTTTATTGGTCTTTTTTTATTATGTTGAATTCATCAAATTTTTATATCCATTTTTTGTACACTAAATATTTAAAGTGCGTCCTACAAATTGAAATATTTTTAATATCCAGCACGTTTTGTAAGTTTCTATCTTATACTGTTATATGTATGTTTACGCGAGCGCGTCCTTCAAGTTGAATGGTTGGCAATAATTTGAAATCAACTAAGAAAAGAAATTGTGTTTTAGTTGCGGCTGAAGAGGAACGGACACTTTTAAACACTAGTAAGACTTTGACGCTGTCATTGGTGAAGAAATCGCAGCGCGACTAAAAAGAAATCACCCAAGAAGGCGCAGCACGACGCTTTGCTATGACGATTTCGTTTTGATAATATCATTTGCTTTACTTCGCTTTGCTTGGATCTGACCCTTATTTCATAGGAACGGTGCGACTGGACGACGCTTAACTTAGTCTACTAACTTTGTGGTAGCGGCGACCGCGACCGCGACCGCAACGGCAACGACACCGAAGAAGGCAGTTACAGCATGTTGCTGATGAGGGACGGTGGCAACGTTGGATGGGGTATTGGTGGCCGGGGCACTAAACTGAACTCAACTCAAACGAACTTAAACGGGACAAGGTTAGCTAGCGACTGCGAAATTTGTTCGTAGTGAAACACTATAAACGAACTAACGCGCTGCCCCCAATTGAAAATGAAGCAATAACGCCAACGCCAAAATCATTACCGCCATCGTCGCCGACAACGAAACCTTCTTGAACAGTTACTACAATAACTGTGGCCGTTGTGTGCCTTGTTTGCCGCCCCTCCTTTCTGCTTACGCAGGGCACTGTTCTAAGACGTTTAAATATGGGAAACGTACTGCTATTCGCTCTCCATTGGTCTACCCTCAACGCAAACGCCAGCAGTGCGTCCCTCCTTTCTCATTGAATACATTTGCTTCCTTCGTTGTTGCCGCGCACTTTTTGCCAGTTCATTTTCTTTGCTACGGCGTTTTCCGAGCTGCTTTTTATATCAAACGCCGTCGACCGACCGCCCAAATGGTAAGTTACGCACCACTATACCATTACTAATACTGCTAGCGTATTGTCCATATTACCCCTTCTGGTTCAGTATAAATATAAGTACCGGTGTTTTATTATTCTTGTCCTCATATACACGGTTGCCGCTCTGCTAATAATAGGCAACGCTCTTAGCGTTCTCGTTGTGCTCGCATTAAGACATTCTCCGTTTTCCTTTTTCTTTACCTTCTTCTAATAAAATAATTGCGCAGACAACAAAATATAAAAAACATAAACTTCCCAAAAAGACAGCGAAAGGATACGAGCAAAGCCGAGTTTGCAGCGCGGTACTAACGTTTAAGGAGTTAAGTACAAACGACACTACAAAAGGGGAAATCTAATCTTCACCCCATGTCTTGCCTCATCGCACCACGCAACACCACACGTATTGCGCGTGTATTTCTACTGAGCAGTTTTCTCCGGTCACTACTATTCCAGTTATTAATTTTGTATCTAAGACGGACCATGTGCTGGAGTGTGTGAGTCTTAGCTCTTATCCACAAACTAGTTGCTTGCAGTTGTGTGAGTCGATTGGTGTGTACGCATACTTATGCAATAATGAGCGCTTTCTTTTTTTTAACTGGAACTTGCGTTTTTACATTATTTACTTGTATACCCTTGCTTGCATTGGTACTCGTGTGTGTGTGTCGCTGCGATATTGCTTTTCTTTGGCTGCTTTGCCTGACTTCTCATCAGCACTCCAGCCACCCCCGACGCCATTGCTACTACGACCACCACTACAACCAAAACTGCCAATATATTTGTATTTCTATGAATGATTTCCGTTTTGTTCGTTCTATGTTTTTGCTACTTCCTTTTTTTCTGTGCCCCTTTTTTTTAAATTCCCCTCCTTGTTTCGTTTTTTTTTTTACATTTCACCCTTTCGCCCTTCTCATTTTGTCATTTCGTTACTCCTTCTGCTTTTTATCACCATTTGAAAACTTTGGATCATTCGTGATGGTTTCTGTTTGTTGCTTTTTGCTAAGTAACATACACTAAGAATAGTAGATGTCCATAGCATAACTCCGAATTACTTTTCAATATTTCCTCACTGTGATTACACTTCTGCAGTATTACCGTTGAACAACTGGTTTGACGCTTGTCAATTTCTGTTGTGCGTCTTAAAGTTGTCCTGCAAGTAAATGTTTAATGCCGCCACTGAGCGGCAGATAGTCTTTATAAGTTTTTTCATAAATGTACTTCAAAGTTAAGCATATCTTGCCGAAGGGCAACCAATGTTAGAAAACACTTTTCAATGCTTTATGTACCAACAGATCAATGTCAGGATAGACCAAAAGGACTTTTGATTTAGGCATTTAGGTATCCGTATTAACATTAAGGGCATCTTTTTTACGGAGTGGTCTATGTATACTGTCAGATTTTCGGGAGCATATCAGACGGACTTATCGGTGAATGGTAGTCCAAGTTTTAATTTTTCTTTATAAGCTAATCTAGAAATCTTGTATGACCACAGAAATTATTGTATTAATCGGATGCATTACTATTCTGACACTCGGAGATTTTCTTGTGCGAAACGACCTTCAATAAGAGATGAGTCGAAATTAATTCCTCAATTTTCTTATTGTGAAACGAAGTGTGAATAATGGCTTGCATAATATGATATCTACTTAAGCGTACGCATGAGTGATTTTCCAGAGAAGATTTAAGTAAACTTGTGGAGAAATTGACGGACGCGAATGTACATCGAATTATTTTTTCTATCTCAATTGGGCAATGTTTTTTTTTGTTTTTATTTGATTGAATGTGTTTGGAAATGTTCGAAACATTACAAAATTAAACTTAATAAAAACTTAACCCAGGCACACTTATAATTGGCTGTACTTCTGGTTTAAAGTCATGTCAAGTAGAGTTTGAATTTAACTGAAAAGTTGTACTATTATAATACATATGTTCATATTGCACCGTATAGTCGTTCTTATACTATAGGTTATTTTAAAGTTTAACATACGAATATTTTCGTTTGTGCTTATGTACATGCAACTATAAATTTTGACAATTCAATTTATACATTTCTAATTTATAATATAAATTCTAATATATAAAGTATAAAAAATATAAGCAAAGGAGACACGCTTCTCTATACTAATGGTTTTTCGAAAATGTATGCTCTTATTCTCCATATTCGGAAGAATATCGCATAATTTGTTAAAATATTTGATAATAGAAACCATTGTTTATTCAGAGATCACATCCTCATTGCGCGATTAATAAAAATACAAACAATATCCAATTTAAAAAAAAAACCATTTTTGTATTGGAAGGCATTTTCTTAAATAATAAAAATAATGTGTATAAACAGAAATAATCAGACTCTGAGTTTCTTAAACATCCCAATGAGATAGTTGTTCTGAAACACAAAATCTTAAGCTCGAGTTCAGGGAGTAACGTGAATATACTATTAAGCTTAAAAGCTTATACATGTGTTCAATGGGCTATCCAAGGAAAAAAACTTATACGGAAAAACAATGAATCGAGCGTGTTTGTATTTATAAATATTTCTCTCATGCATGCGAAATGCATATACGAGCAAACATTGAATAGCGAAGTCAAAAAAACCAAAACCAGCAACAACAAGATAATCTCAAAAATGTCGAAAAAGATCAGTAGGGACATTTGTAGCTAACGGCAAATAACCAGCACACATCTTTTGCCAACGAAGAGAAATGCATTTGCTAACACATGGATACGTATAGTACATATGTATTTACGAATGTATTCATATATGACCATCTTATATCCAATTTCGTCGAAGGTCTAAGGCAAGGTGTATATCCCCAACGGTACTACAGAAGCTGCATAGGGTTGCGGTTGTACGGCTGCCATTTGTTAAAAACTGACGTTTAATATGAGAGTTGAATGACAATTCAGATTTAAAATGGATGACTGAGATAGAGCTGGTTCATGCTTCTACTTGAGCCTCAACTACCATACATGTTCCATGACTACTGCAGTAATATTTAAACCCCTACTCTGTATTTGAAGCAAATGAGTCGGTACCCGGACTAATCATTCTTAAAATCTAATGTGGACAGCAAAACAAGCTATTGAATTGGTAGTGGATTTTAACCTACTATCAGCCACCATGCCCCAGACATACATACTGCAAATCTAAATTTATCTGCCTTTGATCTGTGTTCTTCGTCTCTTTCTGGAAGTTTGCAGATAAGAGGATCAGCAATATGTTACCTCTTACAACGAGTTTCTGCCATAACTTCTTCAAAAAATTCAATACACAGTCTTTGAAATAGGTTTCTGTCCCGGCGAACCAGGTTTTCATGTTGAAAAAGAGAAAAAAGTCGCTGCCATGTTAGGTGGGCCCAATTCATACAATTTGGTATCCATAATTTCGGATGAATCTGCTGCAGCGCTATCGGGTAAGATAGCAATGTTTTCTTAGCCAAACGGAACTCTAAATAATACGTAGTACTAAATACGTATTACTAGCCTGTGATCGTTCTTCCTGTGTGAGAACGCGGGTCTCACGACGGAGTTGAAACCCTTCGTCTGTAATATATAACGATGGAAGAGGATTTCCATAGATAGTTTTCAATTTTCCCTTTATTGGTTCGCATGGATTTCCATCCAAAGATAAAAAGTGAATAACCTTTAGTTAATGATCTTTTTCCATTTTATCGACAAAAACAAACTACTTGCGAAAAAATTTGCTGCCAAATAAAAATTGATTAGTCAATCAATCAAATAATTTATTAATCAGTCTGAAATGTATTATGATGTTGATTAACTTCTCTTAATGAAACTACAATATATTTTATATAGGGTTTTATTGGACTAGACTACTTTCAAAGCAAAAGTCAATTGTGTGTGCTCAATGCCTTAACCTGCTAAAAAGAGAATGTTAAATCTTTGATGTAAATATCAGTTTCCCCAGTGTTTTCCAATCAGGTAGCGATTTCCGCAAAACCCGGCGATCTGAAACACTAACAGCTTTTCATCTAAGCAAATAAAGTGAAATAGAAATACGAGATTTGTTCAAAAGTCGACTTTCGATTACTATTTTTTTATGGTGATACACTCGTCTGGAAGATATGTTCCGGGTTTTAGCAATATATGTAGCATGTTTAGTTTGTTTGTCAGAGGCATAACTAAGACAAATGTTTTGCGTGTTCGGCGATTTTGTAATATATGTAAATACGTATATGTAAATATATTATGACAAAAGAATTTATGTATTCAGATATTTACATCTATATATATAAATACACTAAAGTGGATTGAATTTTCTATCCCTTTGTGGAATTTATTACTCCAATAATGTGGAAGTCATTTATTCCCCTTCTTAATAGAACATTTTTCTGTAATTCTTATTTGCAGGAGATCCTAATGATGTTAAATGTAATTCTGCTATATTATGCTGTTACAACTACTCGCACGCCGCAATTCTCTATTGCTGTTAAATGCTAATAAATTATGATGTAAGCAACTGAGCTTATGGTGAAGTTCAAATATAAGTGGTGAGAAAGTGGGTACAAATGTGAATACCACAGGGGTTACAAAAATAGTGTGATTTAGGAAAGCGGGGATTTTTATCAGGTTTATAATTACCGTTATTCTGTTTATCAAAAGCGTGCTATCGAATGCACAGACATACATGCATACAAAAAAAGGTAGAATTAAGACTTGTTGCTACTTTGCTTGAATTAATTTTGAATATATGTATAGCATCAAAACAAATTTTTAGAAACGAAGTTAAATTGGATTATACGGGATTATCTCGAAGAGACTACTTGATAAACATAAAGGCTGTGAGATCCGTGAGTATTTTGGATGCTTCTGCGTCCTTAGCAGCGATCAGTCTTCCAGGATCGTCCAATGCCAAAATAAGCTGACTCAACAGTAGGCAGTCGTCTCAATATCTGAGTCAGAAATATAAATAGCCAAACAAACCACTAGTATTCTCGAAAATTTAAAAATTAACAAAAAACCGGCCGATTACTGAGGTCGTGATTGTCGACACACTTTCTACCTGTTGTGAGGTGAGAAGTGTTTTTACTCCATCGGAAACCGATGCATACCAGGCAGCCGCTTAATAGGGAAACTATCGTTTCTCCTTTTAAAGTATTGCCCTGTTGGTCAATTCTCGTTTGCCTGCTGTCGATTCTAAAGTAAGCACCCACAATTGGCCTTGTACAGCGGGTATTTAAGATATGTATCTAAATTCTGTCAAAAATTTTATAAAAAAAGGAAATCGGCAACCAAAACAACTGCCATCATGATTTTACAAAATTAAATGGACGAATACACAGGAAATAATAACTTGCATCAAAAAGGAATTAAACATAAAGAAGCACCCAGATATGACTTGATAACAAGAAAAGCATTAGCGGAGCTATCAACCACGGCATATAAATTTTTACGAAATGTTTTTAATGCAATGTTTCGCTTACAATATTTTCCGAAACTCTGGAAAGTAGAAAATATTATTACACTGCCAAAACCGGGTAAAGCTCCAACCATCCACCAATAAGCTTACTACCGACAATATCTAAAATTGCTGAAAAATTACTACATGATCGACTAAGCCAAATTCTGAACAAAAACATATAGTTCCGTACCATCAATTTAGATTTAAAAACAAAAAACGATCGACTATCCAACAGATCCATAGAATTACAAATAAAGTCCAATCAGACCTTGAAAACAATCGTTACTGTGCGGTAGTATTTTTGGTCGTAGCTAAAGCGTTTGACAAAGTGGTGCCAAAGGCTTACTCCACAAAATAAAAATAATGCTACTTTTTGACTACTATCTGATCATAAAAAGCTACTTAACCGACCGATGTTTTAATATTAAATACGATAATCAATGTTCAGCGTTCTTGGACCACTACTATATGTTTCGTGCACCGCAGACATAGAATCTCCTAACGAAACTAATTCATCAATTGCTACGTTCGCAGACGATACGATACTATTGACATCAGACAAAAGCTTAACCATCGCTACTGAAAAACTGCAGCGATACACAAACGCAGTTAAGGAATGGTTTAATAACTATATATATATATAATTGGCACGTACACCCTTTTTGGGTGTTTGGCCGAGCTCCTCCTCCTGTTTGTGGTGTGCGTCTTGATGTTCCACAAATGGAGGGACCTACAGTTTTAAGCCAACTCCGAACGGTAGATATTTTTATGAGGAGGTTTTTTATGGCAGAAATACTCTCGGAGGTTTGCCATTGCCTGCCAAGGGGCGACCGCTATTAGAAAAATGTTTTTCTTAATTTTGGTGTTTCACCGAGATTCGAACCGACGTTCTCTCTGTGAATTGCGAATGGTAGTCACGCACCAACCCATTCGGCTACGGCGGTCGCCGTTTAATAACTGGTGACTAAAAATAAATGAAGACAAAACCGTACAGGTTATATTTACTACCAAAACAAAATTTACTGCCGTTCCAATTAAAATAAATGGCAAATCAATTAGAATAGAACCAACTACTAAATACTTGCGAATTTGCTTGGACTCGAGACTAAATTGGAATCACCACATAAAGCAAAAGGTCAAACAAATAAGAGAAAAGCTTCGACAACTTTATTGGTTAGTCTGTACAAAATCCAGACTTACTATACAGAACAAGCTGTAAGTGCACAAAACTATGATTAAACAAATCTGGCTATATGGACTACAGGTGTGGGGAACGGCTAAAAAGTCTCATATAGCACAAATTCAACGACAACACTCAAACAAAAATGTCTGACAGACACACGAAAAATGATAACATAACAACTTTTAATAAAGCAACAGTATACGAAGAAATCGAAAAGATAACAACAAGGTACTTGTTGAAAGTGAAGAAAGCACAAAACGACGTTTAAAAAGAACTCGACGTCTAAAGAAAGCGACCTAATGAATGCTAGATAAATAGTTAAATTGATGTTATATTGTTTTACATTGTAATCAGTGAATCTTGAAACGCATAACGTTGTAATAAAAGGTACAGCCTATAGAACTCCATTCCCTTCGAAGATTTTGAGTTGTGGCAGATTTAACGGCTTTCAGCTTATCAAAGCATTATATACTAGGAAGTTAGGTGACTATTTCTCAAATTCTATAATTATGTTAATGTACTAATTAATTTTGATTATCTATTAATTAATCTAACAATTATAGTTTATCTGTATTTTTTCCTATGATTATATTGATTGCTTAGTACTTAGACTGTTAGTTACCATAGAGTAAATATTTTTAATTTTTTATATACATATGTACGTTTTACATATATACATATATACATTGATTATAGTGACTAAAATATGCTCCTCATACGCACCTGTATTTCGTTTACCAACTTCTCGCTGTTGTACTTAATGTCGGGCGTTGAGCTGCCCCCGGACGGTGTCAGTGATTGAGGCGATTGCGAGGGTACCAACGCAGTGACGCTGCTAATATGCATGCGCAACGGGCTGCTTGGGCCTGCACCCGAATCGCGTTGTTGTTGCTGTTGCCCATTTGATTGTCGCAACTGCTGCGACTGAGATTGCGATGGCTGCTGTTGTTGTGGTTGATGTGGGTGTGTGTTATGATGCGGCTGTGATTGCTGGGGCTGTGGTGGTTGTTGATGCGCATTTGTTACATGTTGCTGTTCGACGCTTACTTGTTGCACTTCCAACTGGTTGCTGAACGCGTCAGTTTCATCGCCACCACTGGCGCGCGGCGTCAACTCGTGCTGCTGTTGCAGTTGATGTTGGAGCTGCTGTAGCGCATCTATGGCATTGTGTACATTCGGCTGGTATTTCTGTTGTTGTTGTTGTTGCTGCTGCAGGTGATGATTGTTCGCTGACACTGCGGCGGCTACGACCGCCGTCTGCACTTCTTGCTTCACGCTAATAGCAAGACAATCTCTGGCGGGTGCGGTATTATGGCAACTGCTAGTACTGTTGCCACTTCTGTTGCTACCTGCGGCTATGATGTCGTTTGTACTGCAGCTGGAGTTTGGGACAACGCTGGAACCACCTTCTACAATTAAATCGCTGGAAATGTTCTGTAGTTCGTTTGACTTTACAACACCACTTAGGTGCACGGCAGCTGCTGCTGCTGCAGCCGCATTGAATAACAAATGATGATTTTGCTGGTGCTGCTCATTTGGTGGCAGCACCGGAACCGTCTGTGGCGACTGTTGTAGTTGCTCTGAATTCACTGCCACTACCCCAGGCAAATGCGATGATTGTTGGATGTGGTGCGTTTGCTGTATGTGCTGTTGCTGCGCTGGGTTTGGCTGCTGCTGCTGCGGCGATTGTTGGTGATGATGGTGGTGGTGCAACTGGTTGGTCGCGAGTGCGGCGGCGGCATGTAGACCGAAGGGGCCACGCGCCTGTTGCCAAAAGTCAGAATCCATTTTGACAATTTCTGTGCGTAGTTGGAACAGTTCTTGCTGTTCTTGTTCACCTTCTTCCTGTAGCTTTTGTTTTTGCTGGTGTTGATGCGAGAGCACTTGTAGCGGTTCCTGCTGCTGATGGGGATGCAAGTGCTGCTGATGGTGCGGATGAAGTTGGATTAGCTGTTGTTGGTGTTGCTGCTGCTGTACGGCGGTTGTCATTTGCGCGTGCAAAACAGCGGCCAAAGTGGATGCCACCGGCGGTATATGGAGTGCATTCGATAGAATGCCTTCCCCAAGGGAATTAATTTTCAGAGTCGGTATCTGAAGCTGAGCGATGGCAACTTCGTCTGCCACCGCTGTTGATGCTCCCGTTGCTATTACCGCCTTTTCAGCGTTGTTCGAGGTATAGCTGAAACCGTTATTGCAACCGCTACTCTTCGCTTTATCTGATGTACCCGCGACCGCCTTTGTTGGTGTTTTTGCGTCGGATGTTTTTGCCGTTTTTACTTTTGCCGTTGTTGTGGTTACTTTTGCTACCTTTAATCTTTGTAGTTGTATTGCTACTGCCGCCGCCGCCACCGCCGCTTGCTCCTCGGCGGCTACATTGGCTGCAGTGGCACGATATTCGAAATTTGCTTCTATTGCTAGTTTTAGTTGCTGCAACAGCCACTGATCCACCGTGTACGTGTGCGAGCCAAGCAGTTGTTGCTGAGCTATTTGACCCAGTGTGGCTGTTGCTGTGGCACACACACTCGTAGCTGAGAACACTTACTTGGGATCCGTGCAAAAATCGGATATTTGGCTTTTGCAGGATGCTCTTGGTTTTAGACAATTTGGCACTAAATAGTTAAGCAAGTGGTTTCCCAAATCGCGGATTAATGCTTTGTTGGTGATATTTCTTACTAAATTGTTGGTTTGCATTGACGCTTGACATGAAGTACTCGCCTTTTCACTAACTCACTTTACATTTTTTATAACTGTTTTGCGGTTTTTTTTTATATTTTAATATAGGTTTTGGTTTTTAATGTGGTTTAAGTTATTGTAGTTATTCCGATTAGTATTTGACCTTATGGACGTCGCTGATGATTAATGTCTCCTTTGGGTAATGAATTATTTTCGTTGCTTTAATTTCGCTTCATTTATATATTCTTTCATGTTTAAGCTACGTTCTAAAGATTATTTCGATTTATGATTAGTCTGATATTAGCTGGACACTTTTCTACTTAAAATTTGAGCTTCGTGTTATTTCCTCAATATTTTTTCTCAACATATAATAGCGTTGTTATGTTGGATATTAATTAATTTTCGTGCACTTCTCTTCCGTTTGAGAGTTCCACTCCGTTTACTCGCTGGATAGTTTTCTGTTTAATCTAGCTTTTTTTTTTTGAAGATGAAAAGAGTTTGGTTTAATTTTTTTAATACGAAATAGAGAAACAAGAAATTATAACATATAAACTATGTAGATAACAGATTTTTTTTAGTAATTTTCTTATACATATATCCTTAACAAAATTTGTTAACATTGATAATAATTATAAATATAGGGCTTTTTTTAATAGTTTTTGCAAGTGTGTGTCGTATAAGGTAGCAAAAATAAAGGAAAATAAATATATTAATATATTTGCACATCAGTTCGTGGATGATGTTACACCAATTCAAGGCTAAATTTTGTATATAAAATTGCTTTTTTATGTGATACCAGTGCATACATGTGATACTAACCACTTTTGATACTAACTCCTCGCATGCCTACGTAAACCTAAACATCTAATGCTCTTTTAGGGTTTAGTCAAACCCGTCGAAACAAAGTTAACCCCTTATGAGTAAGCCATTGATTTTTTTCCGATTTCACTGAATAATTTTAGCTCAAACCGGTGGTGCTCAAAACCTAAATCTCAACAATTTGTGACGACAAATTTTCTGAAAACCTGAAATTTAATACAACCAAAAATTAAATGATATTATTGACTCTATCGACCTTCATATATTTTGTGGGAAAAATTTCAAAACGGTGGAATTTGCGATTTAAGAAGGATTCTTGGTGTTGATATTTATTATTTTATTTACAAATCATTGGTAGTAATCTGTACGTAAGACATCCGACTACTAATCGAATTGGAAGCTTAAGAACCTGTAGATTTTATAATATATTCTTAAGTTTCAGGGGCGACGTTAAACTGCAAACCCTTCCATTTGTGAAACATCTATATCTCAAGCCGATAGCCTTAATTACTTATGCGTTAACACTAGAAATGCCAAAGCGGTCTAATAAACATAGTCACAACTTTTATTGATGGAATATTAAAAGCGTTCATTTCTTTAATACGCCCTTATCTTTAATTTTATTTTCCTTTTCTAGAAATGTACCGTTACGTTTGTCTTTATGTCAACCTTCCGTTGTACACCAGGTTCTGCCTAGACCTTTTTTGACTTTGTACGTGAATTTAAAATATTTATTTTATAGCTTACGACTTGTGCTTCTAGGTAGCTTCCTAAAATTTAATTTTCTATCGATGTACTATATGAATACAACTATTTTAACAGAATCCGCGAACAGGAGGAAAAAAATGATGTAAAAAGTTGCACCTTTGGTTGTACACCTCGGGCCTGGCTGGACTCCCATACAAAATGTATGGAAACATATGTGATATGATACATTTTGACTATGTTACCTGCTTTTTTTTGTTTTTCATAGTAAATCTTTAGCTCATATGTAATATATATGTTTTCACACGCAAACATGCTTGGACTGAATAATGCACGTTGAAAGCATAGCAAAATAGCGCGAAAATAATGAACAAAAACACGAATATAGTGAAACTGGACCCTATGTGATTGTGTGTATTGGTTTTAAGGGCCGATGTTGAATGTAAATCACACCTAAAATCAATTTTTTTTCTGCATTTCATTTGATATTTTTCAATTTCAGACTAACTCAATTTAAACCATGGAAAGACACACAATCGAGCAACGCGTTAAAGTTATTTAGGCTTATTATGAAAACGGGCGTTCAAATCAAAATACATACCGCGCACTTCGTGAATTTTTCGGTCAATTTAATCGTCCAAATGTGCGTACAATCGGAAAAATTGGTCAAAAGTTTGAGCAAACCGGGTCTGTAGGAGATGTGAAAACACCAGTGCATGATCGTACAGCTCGTACTGCAGAAAATAATTGCTGCTGTTTGCGATAGTGTGGTTGATTATTTATTATTATTATGCATAAAGACTTGCATTTACACGCGTACAAGGTGCAATTGACTCAAGAACTAAAGCCCCTTGACCGTTTCAAGCGTCGTCAATGGTCAGAATGGTGGCAGGAAATGGCAACAGTGAATGACCAATTTTCGAAGAAAATCATCTTCAGCGATGAGGCACATTTTCACCTCAGTGGATTCGTTACTAAGCAGAATTGCCGCATTTGGGCGAATGATAATCCAAGAGTGATTGCCGAAAAACCAATGCACCCACAAAGAGTGACTGTTTGGTGCGGTTTATGGGCCGGCGGCATCATTGGGCCGTATTTTTCCAAAATGAGGCCGGTCAGGCAGTTACTGTGAATAGTGTTCGCTATCGTGAGATGATAACGATCTTTTTATGGCCCGAATTGGAAGTTATGGATGTGGACAATATGTGGTTTCAACGGGACGGTGCCACTTGTCACACAGCTAACGAAACAATGGCTCTTTTGCGCGAAAAATTTGATGGCCGAATAATCTCAATTGGCCGCCAAGATCATGTTATTTGACACCGCTGGACTTCTTTCTTTGGGGTTATTTGAAAGAAAAAGTGTACGTCAATAAGCCAGCAACAATTCAAGAGCTAAAGGATTAGATAATTTGGCACATTAACGACATAGAAACTCAATTATGCCTCAGCGTATTTTCCATACGTAATTGAGCCATACCAATATTATCATAATAAAGAGAAATGACAAAAACTTCTTAAAAAAATTGTATTTTATTCAAAATCAAGACCGGCCCTTGAAACTTAACTACCCTTCTATGTATTCTTCGTCGTTTCTTTTTCTCATTATGTTCATCAGTTGCCCAGTAAACGTTGAACATATAACACGTTAGTGACAAAAAAATGTTAATTTCGCGCCAAATAAAGCGTCATCTACGTGATATTTTTTTTTTTTCGTTTGTTTTGATCATAATGAGTGATGAAGTGGAATTTGTTTATAACACAAGATTGCGTAGGAGAAGCTTAAGTACTGATTTTTACGACCGAATTTCTTCAGCTTTGTTGAGTGATATTCGTCGTGGAAATAGAAATGAAGAAGACGATGAGGAAGAGGATACATATGGTGGAAATGATTATCGAGATGTTGATTATTTGCCTGAAAAAGATGCATCTGATATTGAGCAGGAAGAAATAATCAAACCAAATGAAATACTTTACAGTGACGAAGAAATCGAGGACGATTTATTGCATGAGCCGACGGTTACGCCAGAACAAAGTGCTACAGAGCATTCTTTCTACGGCAGAGAATTCATTCATTATCATTTCGGAAACAAATCGATATGCAACAGAGGCCATTCAAAACTGGAGTGAAGCACATACTTATTCAAAACAAAGAGTTTGGATTGATTTGACTAGCACTGAGCTTGATGCATCTATTGGTATTCTTTTGGCCATGGGTGTAACACAGAATAATATAAAGAAAGCAGTAGTTTTGTGGCGTTCGAATTCATTGCCTATTTTTCGTTCAGCTATGTCTTATCATCGATTCAGAATTTTGACAAGATATATTCGTTTTGATAACAGTCGAACCCGCCAAAGAACCGATAAAGCTGTGAAAACCTCAAAGACAATTATGACCCGCATGAAAGTACTACTATCGATGAGCAACTATTTCCATTTCGAGGCCGAACAAAATTCACGCAATATATTCCATCAAAACCGGGAAATACGGCAAAAAAATCTGGTGGGAATGTGACTCCAAAACAAAATATCCTTGGCAAGGAAAGTTGTATTGTGGCCGAACAAAAGGAGAAGAATTTGAAGTTGATCAAGGGGAAAATGTGATGCTACAATTAACCAACCTATACCGATACCTAAACAGCGGCCGTACAATAATAGCCGACAAATTTTTCGTCACATTGAATGGAGCTAAGCGTCTCGCTGCTATAGGACTCGCATTAGTTGGCACCATACGATCCAACAAACGTTGTCTTCCACCAGATATGAAAAAGAACAATTCTCGACCAGTGCTTTCGCATTATTTGGTTTTCATGAAAACCTTGTTTCAATCAGCAGCTATGTGCCAAAGAAGAATAAAGCTCTCAATTTACTTTCCTCTGTTCATTATACTAAAGAGTGTGAAGGCGAGACAAAAAACCATCGGCTATTTTGTATTATAATGCACATAAAGCTGGCGTCGATTGTATGGATCAAATGGTCACACATTTCACACCAAAACGGCCAACAAGTCGATGGAACTTTGCTTTCTTTTGCAACATGTTGGATGTCATGGCATTGGCAGCGTTTCGTATTTGCAAGGAAGTCCGGTTGGCTTAGAAAAAGTGATGCTAGGCGCAATTTTTTGACGACTTTATCGAATACATTGGTCGTTGCATCGTATGAATAATCAAAGCATTATTTCTCAATTTACTACTCGTTTGGCTATGGAATAATTTTACAACACAAAAATAAATATCCCTGTGAATATCGGAGTTAATGAACCAACCAGTGCCGATACACTCGCACCGAAAAGAGATTGTCGTCTTTGTTTACAAGGGGGTGATAAAGTTCGTCGAAAAACTCGTTTTTATTGTACTGGATGCATGAATCCAGTATGTCAACAGCACTCAATAGTCTCATATACATGTTTTGCTTGCCTTCCTCTGAACCCTTAGTAAAGATTATTTCATATTTCATCAAACATTTTATTGCTATCGCATTTTGTTTCTTCAACCTTCTTCGAAATGAGTCAAAATAAAGAGCAAAAAAAAACGAACAGAAAAGGTTTTTCTTTACAAATCGAAATATTTTCAGCGAATATTTTTTGCTTCTGTAGGTAGCTCAATGCATGCCAAAACCAATGAGAAAGGTAAGAAATTTTAAATATATACCTGCGATGCTTATAAATGATCGCGCATTTGCCATATTTTCCATGTAAATTCATAGGGTTCCAGCTAGACCCGAGGTGTGCAACCGAAGCGATTAAATTTACCTTCATCTTCGCCTTTATCACTTTTTTCAACTACATAATTATTTTTACGTTCATCCTTGCATTAACTTTACTCTAAATCTTATCTTTAAGCCGTTGCATAACACGCTTTTTTAATAGTAAAAGTATAAGTTAAGTATATAACTTAGGAGGCACGATGTCGCTAATAGCAAACCACTAATCGGCTCAGTGATTTTGAAGGAATCAGCTGATTTGGTGACGTAATAAGGAAATGACAGCGGTTTGTATAGAACAGATGTCGGGAAAAACTGAAATTGTGTTGATCATATATGAAAAAATCAATACAGCCACTGCTCATATTATTTCGTAGCCGTCTGAACAACGACTTATGGGAAGAGCGTAAGAATACGTGTGAAATCAGTGCTGTCAACTCCCCTATGACGTAGCAAGTCAAAGATACTCTCACATTTTTTTTCTGATATCCTTATCTTGTATTCTATCATTATTGCATCTGACCTCTTTTATAAAATATACTGAGAGAAACTACGACTGAAAACGCTAATAAGATAAAACTGCATTAGCCAGGACTTAGACATAATTTTATTTGATTTATGCCATAATACCACGCTGAGTTTTTGTTAGCCAAAACTTAACTTAATTTAGAAAACATGGAGACCTTAACTAAAACGTCTTTCAAAAGTGGCACCTAGATGTCAGGGGAGAATAATTTCTAGACGGTACCTTTTTTACGTCATCTTTGACACTTGTCAAATAGACAGATGTAAAATTTTAACCATGGGTACTTACACGACAGAACAACGCGTTAAAATCCTTGAAATTTATTATGAAAATGGTCAATCTTTAAGAACAACATATCACAAAATTCGTAATTTTTTAGTGAAAATAATCATGTGGAAAAGTTCACAAATCAAAGTATGATGAAAAAATTGCAAAATACTGGTAATGTTAAGGATAGAAAAAGGATCGGCGGATCAAAACTTGGACGTTCGGTTGAGGATATTGCTGCTGTAGCGCAAAGTGTTGCTGAATAACCTTCAACATCAATATCTGGCCGTTCTCAACAATTAGGCATTTATGAATTGACAGTTTGGCGAGTTATAGATGTAAACGTGCTCATGGTGGACTTTCAAATGATGCACTTTTTCACATATAATTGTTAAGAACCGTATTTTGAATAGAAATGGTGAAACCTGAAAGAATCCAAATTTTTATAAAATGTAGGATCTTCGTAAAAAGAAGTTAAATTGAATATCCTTATCAAAGATCCAGTAAAAAAGTAAAATTGAATATCCTTATTAGAGATCCAGTGATTCGAACCACGTTCGGAGGGAAAGTTAAATTATCCTATTTTATGCAATTAATATCCAACTTCATTCCTGCGAATCTGTAGCCAACGTTATGACGTTGACCAGACCCTCTAGGGTATAACAAGAATAAATGATACAATAATTGCTATGAGAGTTAACCACAATAATGCAAAGCAGATATTGGTTGACGAATTCCCGGTGGAATTCGTCGAAAGCATTTTGCTACCTCGGCCGCATCATCACGACAGATGGGGGAGCAGCTGAAGATGTGAACTGCAGGCTAAATATCACAAGAGTGGCATTCGGGCGAATGCATACAGTATGGCGGAGTTCGCAAATCTCTAGGCGCACTAAACTACGAATATTCGGCTCATGCGGGAAGTCCGTATTGTTGTACGGAAGTGGAACATGGCTGGTCTCTAACCCCATCACACAGAGGCTATAATCATTCATCAACAAATGCCTTCGCATCATCTGCAGAATATTCTGACCAAACACCGTCAGTAACGACGCACTGTGGCGATTAACAAACGAGGAGCCCATCCTTAGGCAAATCAAACGCACAACAGAAAAGTATTGAGTGTTTTTTATCGACGGTAACATACATCGAGCTGAACAAGGCATACTGCCGACTAATGCAAGGATAAGCTAAAAGTGTAGTCATCAATATCCTATAAACGGAGAATTGGGATATAATCAAGGAAGCACTCACAAAAAACTTAGCACAGAAAACTGATGAGGCAAATAAGGGCGGTAATGGGTCGAAATGGAGTCACTCTAATTTACAAAAGCTTATTACCGCTTAAGCTTAACGAATATTGCAAATTACTATTACCAAGCCGCCTCAGGTTGTCACGGTGGTCTTACCATGGTATGAGGCACTGCCATGGTCGACCGGTTATTTCCCCGATATCCTCTTTGGCACCACACAAGGCTACATGTGCAGCCCCTAGGCGGGGCAGATGATCATACAAGACAGAAATTAACAAAGAAAAACCCAAAAATTCGGATAATATGCACAAACAGATACACAGTAGACAGAAAAACGGATGGACAAATGACAATGACAAAACAGATGGACAAATGGACTGAACGGACAGACACTAGCGAACTGAGGAAGTTGGGATCCCGTCCAGCCAGACCCCACGACGGCCGAGGGCTCGCATCTGGATACCGAACATGGAGCTCGAAGCCAAACAGCTGATTCCTTACCTGCAAGCTCATAACCGCAATGTTCCGATTGATGACTGGAGCATCATAAAAGCGGAGCTCCGCGTATTTTCTTCTCAAAATATCGGAGCAGAGCATCGAGCCTGTGAGAAAAGTGGAGAAGAAGCTTCGGTTTGGCGTGAGAAAAGCGCAACTGAAGATATTCCGTTCTGCAAATCCGAAGGATGAGCAGGATGGGGCTGACAACGCCAACGACTTGCTCACGGGCATACAACTTGACGACGCCGCTCCTACCAGAAACGATGACTTTGACGAGTAGCACCTAGAAGTGCTGCTTGACGATGCCAGTAAATTGTAAAATGACCACTCAGCATGGATTTTACGGTTGTCCAAATAAATCTCCAGCACTCGAGGGCTACAACGAACAACCTAACCCTACTCTTGTGCTTGAAACTAAGAACAAAACCTTGCTGCTCGGATGCGACGCCAACGCGTGGCATTCGCTATGGGGCAGCTCGGAAGGAGCGATCGAGATGACCCTTTGACGATTTTATTAATAATACTAACCTGACGGTATGTAACAATAGTAATACTCACACCTTTACCTTTCCTTGTACGGAGTACTTTTGGGGATAGGCGGAAGGGATTAATGTTACTTTATTGTCCGAAAACAGTTCAGTAAGGGTAGACAAATGGAGGGTCTAGAACAAAAAATCATTCTCGGACCACAGCCTGATCCCTTACGAGCTGGATCTGTGGGTGAGTCCACCCTTACCGTATGGGAACCCATTAAGAACTAATTGGAGAAGGTAATAATAAATAATAGGTTGGGACGAATTCCGATCAACCAAACCATTCTTGCGGGTTACAACATTGGAGAATACATTCAGCACAATTAAATATAGCAAACAATCTTATAATCCTTGGTGGAGTAATGAGCTCTCAAAATTAAGGGAAGAAGCCAGATCAAAATTTAATCACCGCTACTCAACAGGTGATTAGAAACTGTACAGAGAAAGTCGGGACATTACAAGAATGCAACTAGGGCCACCAAGAGAGATTTTTGTTCTTCCATCGAGTCTACAAGAGATTCGGCGAGGCTCAGCCGTATTTTTTCCAAATATCATTCAATGGCTTCTAGGGCCACCAAGAAAGAGAGCTGGAGAGATTTTTGTTCTTCCATCGAGTCTACAAGAGATTCAGTGAGGCTCAGCCTTATTTTGTCCAAATACCATTCAATGGCTTCTTGGGTCAAGAAGCCAGATGGTACTTGAAGTTCTATGGAAAGAATCTCTAGAACTTCTTTTGAACTCTTATTTTCCGGGATGTAGCACTCACGTTTGCGATATTGGTAGAATCCGGCGGAGCCACTATGACCCACAGCATCTTGCCGATGTAATAATCACAAAAGAGAAGGTTGCATGGGTAATCAAATCATTTTCCCCCTTCAAATTTTCCGGCCCTGACGGGATCTTTCCTAAGATGTTACAGGAAACTCTTGATAATATTCTACCATGGCTAATGGAAATTTTCAAAGCGTGTCTAAACCTGGGTTATAATGCAAATAGCTAGAAACTGTTTAAAGTATTGTAGTATTTATAGGTTAGTAGAATGGAACATGAATCAGCGAAGGACTTTAGGCTAATTAGTCTTTCCTTTTAAAACCATTTGAACGGCTTTTAGACATACACATTAGAAGCTCGCTGGAGAGCACTAGTAGATCAATTGCACAACACGCTTACCTCAAAGGCAAATCTACGAAGACAGTGCCACGAGGTAATCTGAACAATAGAGGGGTCTCTAGTAAACGAGAAGTATACCATGCCAGCTTTTTTGACATAGAAGGCGCATTTAATAACGTTAGCACTGATGGTATTCACCGGACGTTAATAGACCTAGGGGTGGAAAATTATATCAGCAAGAACGCTAGAAACCAGGACCATCAGAGCTTGTATGTAATATGAACATAGCTAAGAAGGTCCACAGGGGGGAGTACTACCTCCGCTTTTTTGGTTATGTGTGATTAGTAAAATCTTAATAAAGCTTAAGGAAGGTGAGGTAAAAATGGTTGTGTACGCTGATTACGTGGTGCTAAAGGTATCAGGACTGTCTCCTAATGCGATCAGTAGGAACATTCAAAGGGCTTTAGGTGAGCTGAACTCTTGGACAACAGTATGTGGCCTAAGTTTAGACGCGCGTAAAACAGACTATTTACCACCAGATATAAGGTACCAACTTTTACCCTACCAAATATCAACGGACAAACTCTGTCTTTATCAACCAGTGCAAAGTACTTAGGGGTAATTTTGGACTCCAAACTTAGCTGGAAATTAAACATTGAAGAACGGGTAAAGAATGCAATAATCGCTTTATATACCTGTAAACGTATGCTAGGAAGAAGATGGGTTCTTCAAATCAATTATACATTGTAATGGCATAAGGCGGTTATACGACCATTTTATCGCATGACTCGGTCGTTTGGTGGAAAGTTCTAGAGAGAGAATACAACACCGAACTAATCGGCGGAATTCACAGATCAGCCTGTACAATAATGGTCGGTACAATCAGATCATGTCCTAGGGAGACACTCAACGCACTGAGCCACGCTATTCCAATAGACCTACACATTAAGAAGACGGCAACCATGAGTGCATTTAGGCTAAAGGAAGCTGGTCGCTGGGAAGAAAAAACTTATGCTCATGCCAGTCTTTTATTGCGACAAACTCAGTTAACCTCGGTGAGGACTGACGACATCGGCCCGACGGTAACATTCAGAAGAATTTTGCAACTCCCTTTCTATCTAAGGAGGAATGGAATAAGGGATTTTCACTTAACAACTTCGACACTACAGTCTATACACATGCCAGTAAAATGAATTGTGGTGTTGGAGCTGATATATGTATATCCTCATATTACTAAAATTGAAAAGTTTGTGCGTCTCCCCGATGCCTGAAGTGTCTTTAAGGCGGAAGCTTGTGGGTTACTAATAGCTGATTTCTCTTTTAAGGGCAATATTTCTATTCTTTCGGATAGCCAAGCTGCAATCCAGGTACTGCATTCGGCCACAACAACCTCTAAACTGGTGGAACAAAGTAGGAATACCGCTTTGAGTGAAAACCATAAAGTTACCTTAATCTGGGTCCCGGGATATCGGAGCATTGAAAGTAAAGAAAAAGCAGATGAAATGGCAAGAGGAGGATTTCCAATGAATAACGATCTGGCAGAATCGGTATTTATACCATTAGGTGCAGTCAAGAATACAATTTTTCTAAAATACCTCCGAATCGCGAATTGTACAATAGATGGATAGACCAGACGAAGTGCGAAATTAGCAGAACTTTATGACCCACCTACACCCTCAAGCAATCGTCAATATTGATAAACATGAAACGACGGGACGCTTGGAGACTTACGGCAGTCACAACTGTCTTTTGGCCTGTGGGAGAACGAGCAGCCAAAATGGGCATCCCTCACAACACATACTGTCGCAATTGCAAACAACCGTGAATGTCCTGCCCTGTAGAAGGACAGAATGTTAGCCCTGGGCAAACCGCTGTTCGAGAGTCTCAAACAACTGTCTGGCTTAGATGCCAATCAACTCATAAGGTTCTTAAGCCGCAAAGACTGGCTATAATCATGATGTAAATAACCTTTAAACAAGTTGGTAACGAGGATGTGGCAACAAAGATATAATTGATGAAGAAGTACACACAAACGCTCCAAAAGCGTACAACTTACCAAAAAACGCAAGAGTAAGATGGAAAGTAATATCTTTTATATGAAGAAAATGCACGTTTATAATAGGAACTGATTTACTCAACTACTTATATGCAAATATATATATGCAACAAAAAAAATATTATTAAACCAGAAGGAAAGGGAATTGCTAACCATCCCTATAACCTTTCTGAAATGTGTGCATTAGAAGCAATAGATAATGAAGTTAGCGTCATTAGTGCCGATTAAAGGTGATCGATTGACGAGTACTATGGAGATATAACAGGAAATGACCAAATACATTCCACACTGTATAGATATCATCCACAACATGAAGCTGAAGTACGAAATCAAATAAAAAATGGAAGAGCAAGGCACAATTATGAAAAGTCAGTCTTGATATACATATCCTTTGATAAAAGTACCAAAGAAAAAAGACAACTCCGGAAAACAAAAATACAGAATACATAGTATTAGACTATCGCAAAATCAATGAACAAAGAATTGACGATAAAGACATATGTGGTGATTTTTTAAGAGCTATAGCAAAGTTTTTCAAAAAAAACATACGTAAAATTCAGAAAAATGCATGACATTTTTATTTAAATCGATAGTACAATCCATATAATTTAATGTTTGAAGATTATTTCATGCAAATGTTGACCGTTACTGCGCTTCAAATGCTCCATTCACTTAGTCCGATTCTGGTATACTCTTTCCAATGTTTCGGCCGGTATCTCACATATAAATGCTTTAATGTTGTCTTCCAATGCTTTAATTGAAGCAGGCTTGTCTGAAAAGACCTGAGCTTTAACATAGCTCCACAAAAAATAATCTAAAGGCGTTATATCCCACGATCTGGATGGCCAGTTGACAGGTCCCGAACGTGAAATAAAATGTTCACCGAACTCGCTTCTCAACAAGTTTATTCTTACGCGTCCTGTGTGGCATGTGGCACCGTCTTGCTGAAACCACATGCCATGCAAGTCAAGCTCTTGCATTTTGGGCAAAAAAAAGTTGGATATCATTTCACGGTAGCGCTCCCCATTCACAGTTACGTAGCATCTTTGAAGAAGTACGGTCCAATGATATCTCCAGCCTCCAGCTTTTCTGGATACATTGGTAGCTCTTGCAATTCTTCTGGCAGATTTTCACTCCAAAATCGACAATTCTGCTTATTTACGTACCCATTGATACAACAACGAGCTTCGTCGCTGAACACAATTTTTCGATAAAAAAGTGGATCTTAAGCTTTCTTAACAGAACACGCATTTTTATAATAAAATTCAATGATTTGCAAGCGTTGTTCGTTTGTAAGACGATTCATGGTTAAATTATTGACCAAACTGAAGATGTTTGACAGTGAAACAAAACACGAAACGTGCGTCAGCTGTTTAAAAAGGTAATAGCTAAAAAATCACCCGTTATATTATATATACATATAGTTGTCGCTTACATCCTTTTTGGTTATTTAGCCGAGCTCCTCCTCCTATTTGTGGCGTGCGTCTACACTTTTAAATCGACTCCTCCTCCTGTTTGTGGTGTACGTTTTGATGTTGTTCCATAAATGCCGACTCCGGACGGCAGATATTTTTATGAGGACCCTTTTCATGGCAGAAATACACTCGGAGGTTTGCCATTGCTTGCCATGGGGTGACCGCTATTAGAAACAACTTTTTTTCATTTTGGTGTTTCATGGAGATTCGAACCTACGTTCTCCGAATTCCGAATGGCTGTCACGCACAAGCCCATTCGACTACGGCGGCCGATAAATACTATAAGTGTATTCACTTCCACATATAAACTCAATTACGCTCAATTGGATACGGTAGAACAAGAGAAATGGCGGCATTTGTGGCCCAATATGGGTTATACAAACTTAATAGAATAGAACCCATCCGCTTCAAAAACGGGTCGATTTTGTTGCGATTCAGAAGCGATTCGCATGCATCCATACGGGCAAAAATGTTTTTTTGCGTCAAGTCGTGTGGCACCCATACATCGAGCTTCTTTTTGAATCCAAGCTTCTTCAAATGGTTTATAACGGTTTGATGACTCATGCCCAGCTCTTGGCCAATGCTACGGCTGCTACTATGCCGGTCTCTTTCGATCAATTCAGCGATTTTATCGCAATTTTTGACGACAGGCCTTCCGGACCGTGGCGCATCTTCGATCACCTCTGCACCAGAACGAAAACGTTGAAACCATCGTTGTGCGGTGGAAATGGAAACTGTATCGGGTCCATAAACTGCACAAATTTTATTGGCAGTATGAGATGCATTTTTGCCTTTATCGTAGTAGTACTGTAAAAAATGCCGTATTTTCTCTTTCTTTTGCTCCATGTTTGCGACGCTATAACTCACGAACGACTAAAAGCAAACAACAATTAATCAAACACGTGTTAGCACGTGAAAAGAGCTTTCCAAAAAGTTCTAGCGTGAACCGATGCGACGAATACAACTAGAACTACGCGCTTGCAAAGACAAGCTTGCGGAAATACCGGAAAAGTACTTATATATTGGAAAAGATAAACTACAAGACATCTGCAAAAATACCTTGGGTTTTCGCTCATCGATCCATATTGAACAAAATTAAAACGCTCGCTGCGCTTTGCTGGGATCTCAAGAAGCTCAGCTAATACGACATCCTGGGGCAGCAAGCACAAACAGCAGCTACAAAAGTGAGATGAAATCAATAGCCGGCAGCAAGTTTGTCATTAACTCACCTGTAGAAGATGAAAATGGCAGGTGACAACAGCTATAAGGAGCAAATTGAAATATGGAAAATACACTTTGACAGAACTTTGAGCGCAGTGCAAGGAGATACCTTGGATTTCATATCATGTAGGCAATTGAGCCCGAACCGGGGAATAAACACCACTCCCCAACATAAGGGGAAATAAGGCCTGAACCTCTTACCAAATTTCGGTATGAGTGGAAGGAGTCTATAATAGTGAAACTACCGAAAAAATGTGATAAAAAAAATGCAACAATTGGAGAGGTAGCTCTTTATTACCCATAGTTATGAAAATATTCAACAAAATACTTTTAGCCGCCATCGACAAACATGAAATCCCTCTACCACCACAGAAATGTGTAACGCAACTCAGGCGGGACATCCTACAATGAGAGTAGTACACGAACGTCTTCTGTGTGTCTCTCCAAATTTTCAAAAAGCTGTGAACAAAAACGGTATGAAGAGTTAGACCCCATGCTATAATACCGGAAAAAACGGGTAACAGTTCTTACGCTGACATACTAAAGAAAGTGAAAAGCGACGATAAATTCAAGAATTTCGCTTAATCAGTATAGAAAATAAGGAGAACTCAAAAAAGCGCTCTCCTAATTGAATTGACAAATTAGTGCCAAAAATATACTGATCACCTTAGGTAGTGAAGCTACAGTGAAGGCACGTACTCATCGTATCACGATAAAATGCAAGCACATCGATGAAGTAAAGAGGTGACCAAAGCGGTCAAATCTTTGGCTGGTTTTGATGATGTGGAAATTGCAGATGTAATTGTATATGCGGGCACTCAAACAGCGACCATTACCCTGCCAGATCTGAAAGAAAAAACCTATAGAGATTGGATTGATCAGATTGTCTCCGCGTTACGCAGCGCAGTAGAGGGAGATCCGATTCTGCTGACAATGTTCATAATTTCATATTAGCATCAGCTAGAGGGCAGAGAAAGTTTGAAACTTTATGAAAAATATATATTTGTGAATAGCCTAAGTTATAATTTTTTAATATTTAATTGAAAATTTCGGGCATGCCATAATAATATATAAAAATGGTATGTATTAAAATGGTTTTAACCGTCGAAATCATAAATTTGACGATTCGTGTAATTACTCCACTAATATACTTTGATTTATATTTTTATTTTCACTATTTGTAAAGTTGTCTTCAAAAGTCTATGGTACAAACAATTGGGCACTGAATAAAAATATTTTCCAATTGCTTCATATCTATATTAATCAAATTAGCTTACACATCTCATTTTATGGCTTGGATAATTATCTTCACTTTTCTGGTTTCTGTTTTGGTGCTGTTCCACAAATGATGGGATTTATAGATTTATGCTGAAATGCCGAGAGACAGCAGCCATTAAAACATACAGACTTTAAGTATAATTTGATTTTCCACGTCTAAACCCGATACCAATCCTATGGTTGTCACATATCAACCCAGTTTCGGTAGTCGTTAATTAATTTGTATAGTAGGCAAGAGAAAAGGCAATTCAAGTGATGTGCATTTGCTTAATTAGCTCAGTTCAGTAGATTTTTACCAAAAAAATAACAAAAGCCCGAATACATAATTGTACTTATAGATAAGTGTGTATACGAAAAGCATCAGACTTCTTAGAAAATATACAACAAGAAGCAATTATAAGAACAACTAAATTTATTATATTTTCATTATCAGTTTAGGGCTAACAATTTATATTTTTAATATTTAAACTTTTAATGGCAAATGTTTTAAGAATATCCAAAAATAAGCACACATTTCTCGAAACTTAAATTAATTATTATATATATACATATATAATTGGCGCGTACACCCTTTTTGAGTGTTTGGCCAAGCTCCTCCTCCTATTTGTGGTGCGCGTCTTGATTTTGTTACACAAATGGAGGGACCTACAGTTTCAAACCGACTCCGAACGGCAGATATTTTTATGAGGAGCTTTTTCATGGCAGAAATACTCTCGGAGGTTTGCCATTGCCTGCCGAGGGGCGACCGCTATTAGAAAAATGTTTTTCTCAATTTTGGTGTTTCACCGAGATTCGAACCAAAGTTCTCTCTGTGAATTCCGAATGGTAGTCACGCACCAAGCCATTCGGCTACGGCGGCCGTAATTATTAATTACTAGCTTTAACCCGCGGCCCCGCTCGCGTAGGAGTAGTTTTGAGGGATTTAGGATATGTATATAAAAGAATTACAAAAAATAATTTCGTAGAAAATATTTTTTTATTAATAACTATAATATTATAATGCCCGGCATCAATTGCTATGCCTCGTTGAATAAAATCAAAACAACCAATCAGAAAAATATCAAGCAAAATTATTTTTATTAATTTTCTATCTCAAACCGTTTTTGAACTTTGCATTTCGGTCATAGTTGAACAGCTTATGCGGATTATGAAGTCTAGAGTGTGCTATAAATAGTGGGAAATAGGAAAAACTAAGATTTTTTAGATTAAATTTAAGCAAACACTCGATTATTAGTGACGAATGAGAGTGGTGGTGCGGCCTGGGGGCTGTGGGAAACTAGTTCCATCATAAAAACGTGCCTATATTTTAAATAAACAAATAGAGTTCTTCGGGTTAGTTTATGATTTAAAGCTTGGTAAATTGTGTTGGATCCTCCTTTCATTATAACTTGTTGAAGTCGCGGAGGCATCAATTTGATGAAATTTTGTATGATATTTTGATCAATTTTTGACCATCCGACAATAATCGCACTTCTAAAGGCTTTAGCGCTATCAAAATGTCTTTCATTTGTGGAAACTCATAGGGAAAGTATTGCCCATACATTTTCGATTGGGTTAAGGTTAAGGCTTCAGTCAGACCATTCGACAATTGGTATTTTATTCGCTGCCAAAACTCTTTTGTTGATTTAGAAGCATGAACGGCTGCGTTGTAATACTAGAAAATCCACTCTTAATATCTGCTTCGTAATGAGTACCTCGTCTAGATGTTCTATATACTTAACTCTATTTATTTTTGTGGAAATGAAACCATTTCGCCATTCTATCCTCCTTTTTCTCCCGTTTATCTCGCCAATACATTTGGCAATCATCTTATCTGTCCAGATTGAATTTTTTTTCTCCAGAAAAAATTACTTTTTCCCACTAATCTTCCCAAAATTGGTACTTTTCTGCAAATGTCAATCTAGCCTGTTTGTGCCGTGCGGTTAACTTAGGTTTAGGTACTCGTTTTACATATTCTAGACTAGAATCCGTTTGCAAAATTTGTTGCAAAAGGGGTAGTAACTTACAAATTAAGGATGTGTTTAATTTCCGCGGGCTATTGGACTTATTTATAGCTAAACGCTTGATTTCCCGAACATCTCTAGCTTTAAGTTTAGGTTTCCAACCACTTTTTTTGGTATATCTGTACTCTTCTTTCAAATGAAAGTAATAGAAAGCCCCAGTTTTGCTTCTTTTTAATTTTGAAGCTATTTCTCACATTGTAAGACCTTCGTCTCTCCATATTAAAATTTGTCCCTCCTCAAATTCAGATAAAGCTTTTCCGCGCGGCATATTTTTTGTTTCTAACCCAAAACAACCACATACGAGGTGTGGTCCAAAAATAACTTGAATTTTCAAATTTCGAGGGCTATGTATATTTGACTTTCGATTATTTTTTTTATGCTGGTACACTAGTATCGAAGCTATTTCACGGTTATAGCAATATATGCTTAACATGTTTAGTTTGTTGGTAAGAGGCATAAATAAGACAAGTGTTTTGCGTGTTCATCGATTTTCTGCTATCGAAAAAAAAATGGATCAAAGAGTTTGTATCAAATTTTGTGTAAAAAATGCAATTAAGCGCTCAAAAATCCTTGAAATGTTGTCAATGAGAGTGCTCTGAGTCAAAAAAATGTTTACAAGTGGTACAAGGTTTTCACAAAAGGTCGAGAAGGTCTGGACGCCGCAACACATCATCAACCGATGAAGATGTTGGGAAAGTGAAGAAAATTGTTATAGAGAATCGTCAAATTACAATTAGAGAAGTGGTTGGATCATGGAGAGACTCAAAGAGTTTGTCAACTTTATTTCTTCAAATTTTTTTAATTCCAATATTCCGACACAGGAGTTTTAAATGGCCACTGTAGCTTATACTCTGCAAAAACTTTTAGAATTAGTTTTTGTTTGACATTGGAAGGCTAAATGCTATGAAAAGTTGAAGTTCATTCAGCTATGGCCGGCGCAGACGAATCGGTTGTTGCGTTACTGCCATTCGGTAGGGTCCTGGTTTGAGAACTAGTGTGGACATGAAACTCCAAGTTATATAAAAGTTTTTTTCTACTAGCGGTCACCTTCGGCAGGAAATGGCGAGGGTATTTTACTCTACAAATTAAACATTTTTTATTTAAGTTTCTTTATTAAGCTAATAATACTTGAAGAAGGTCTGCAATGTAGTTAATAAATTAAAATTGTTTGAAATAAGAATTTTTATTATCATCGAATTTTTTTAGTCGATAAATTACTTGTCTGAAAATTATTTTGGTTATACATATATGTTACATACTCACGCACATTTTGGATATTTGTACGTTTCAATGTTTTATTTGATATTTAAGGGTTCCCGGAGGTCTAAAAAATTTTGGGTATTTTCAGGAATTTTTTGTATAAAAAAAAATTATTAAGCAGTATGGCTGTAACTATATCCTGTACTAAAATAAAAATAAAAAAAAGAAAATGGCGCAGTTTGTATTGTAATTTAACACCAATTTTTAGGTTTTTTTGTCAGTCTTTTAATCACAGAAATACGAAATAAGTGAAATATAGCCGAAAAAAGTCATTTCGAGATAAATGGGCTTAAAGTTTGTGATACAGGAGCGCGCGGATCACTCTCTACCTAGTTAATGGGCTGTAGGAGCTAGAATGTTGGGACTTTCCCCATGACAATTTCACAGTCTTAAGATACTAGCCTTTCGAAATAAATCGATTTTTTGACATTTCTAGACCACCGGGTCCGGTCAAAATCGAGAAGATATTAATTTTATTATTAAATATAACTAAAAAGTGGCAAATGCGCAGATATTTACAACAATAGAAAATAAATTTCTGTAACGTCCGCAAATCTTCGTTGCAGAACATAAACATTACGAGTAAATGTCAGGCCTGAAAATTATCATATCATATGTCTACTTCTAATTCCTACAACGCCTGTAAAGCCTGAACTCCAGCTTTATAATTAAGACCCTGGTCTACATGTTCCGCTTACGTTGCAATGAGAACCTTGTACGCTCAAAACTATTTTTGCGAATACTCAATTTAATGATATTTGATACGAATATTTTAATTTTATATTGTGTGCGTAGGTTTGAGTGACATAAAATCAAACCTCAGGGCTTTTTGAAAATTGTTAAATAAAAAAATAGTGCTCAACCAATATATCTAATGTTTTTTATAATGATATGCAATCCCATTCTTCATTAGAAGCTGTTAATCTATTTGCAGCTTTTTTTTGCAGCTTCTAATTTCGAAGCAGAGCCAAATCTAGAAGTGGATTGCCCTTTGAACGGGGCGAATTTATTGTTGTATACAAGGTAACGCAAGTTACACCTTTACAAAAGCAAATAATAATTATATGATAGGTCTATTTCGAAATTACCAACAACCTCAAAATTATTTAAATATGTTGTTAAATAAAAAATATTTTTTGCAGTTAATCGCGTACAAATTGTTAACAAACATGGTTTTATTTCTGGTAGATCAACCTACCAACAAATCTAGCAGCATGTTCCGAATACTCTTTATCTGCTTTTAATAATTGGGCTCAACTTGATACTGTGTACACAAATTTTTCAATGGCGATTGAAAAGTTTAGTGATCTCTTAATCTTAATTTTCAAATTTGGTAGTATCGAATTTTATTTCTCATTCTCACTTATTTTTTAACTTGGTTAAATTCGTAACTCACTAACTGTCGTTGTGTAATAAAATAAAATATAAAAAGTAAAAATTTTTAAAATATGTTTAAAAATATCGTTTTTAATCTGTGTCAATCACACATCTAACTGTTTTAACGACGCACAATCCCATTTATACGATGAATATACAAGTGAATATACATTATAGTTACAAATCACCCATACTCCTAGGTGTGGTATGAGACTCGTGATTCTCATTTCAAAGCCAATTAAATTATACCATCGCAAAATCTTATTCTTATTCTATCATCAATAGACTGGAACAATTTTTTTTGAAGTATGCCTATATTCATTTAGTTTTAGTGGCCTTAAGCATTCTTACAGTGCCAGATGTATGCTCACTAACCTGAAATCGTTACACTTCATTTTGCTGTGCTATTGATTCTGTATCCTTGCCTAAACGCATTTATTTTAATATTCCGCAGGAAAGCCTCAGGTATAATGACATTTTTCATTGACAGTAGTCAGATCTAATATGCTGCTACATATCTTATTCATAGAGCATTAAAAGAGTTCAATCTGTTCTCAAACCATTGGTTTATCTTATACTAAATACAATTTCAATTTAGTTTTAAATGAACTATTAAATAGTTTCGGAAATATCTTTAAGTCTGCCGGTCGGAGACGGCATAAAACTGTAGGCCCTTTCAGTTGTGAAAGAACATCAAGATGAAAAAAAAAACCAAAACAAAAACAAATGGGAAGAGAAGCTAGGCGAAATAACTAGTGGAAGGGTAAAATTTTATAAAAAAAAATATAAATAATTGGCGCGTACACCTCTGTGGTGTGCGTCTTGATGTTGTTCCACAAATGGGGGACCTACAGTTTTAAACCGACTCCGAACGATAAATGATTTTTATGAGGAGCTTTTTCATGTCAAAATACACTCGGAGGCATGTCATTGCCTGCCGAGGGGCCACCGCTATTAGAAACAACTTTTTCCAATCATTTTCCTGTTTCATGTGAGGAACTTCGAGCCTACTCCTTCCGAATGGTAGTCACGCACCGACGCATTCGGCTACGGCAGCAGCCGTTTATAAATATAATTTGTTTATTCAGAAAGCTTCAAATCACTGGTGTGAATGTGTTAATAATTTACTCTTAATACACTTGAATGGGATTACACTCATTAACTAAGAAGCCTCCTTATCATATTTTAACCGGTAATTCGAATTTTTAATCTCGATAATAATAAACGATCAACGTTTTGTATTGTTATTGTTCGCGGAAATAGTTCTAAATTCAGCATTACAATATTCTTTCGGATAAAATTTCTGGGCAACAGTTGAAACAAAAGTAACGTAAATTCTTTCGGGTCATTATTCTCAAATTTTGGGTCATTATATTCAAATTCAAATTAATTTTGGGCCATAATTCAGTATTTTTCTTAATGTTGTAAAAAAATTTGTGTTCGTTTTCAATGAAAAAATTTGTAAAATTGAAAAATTCGAAAGGAACTGAAACCAATGGGCAAATTAAAAACAGTATATCGATGTTAAAATACATACATACACATACGAGGGGTGCCTTTTATATGTCGGGATTTGGCAACCTTGGTGTTGCAATCTGGCAACTGACAGCTGTATCCCAAAGTTTGACATTTTTTGGCTTTTACGTACTCGGAACGTTTTGAAATACCAGCGCTGTTTGTGTTGTTTACGGTAACTTAAAAGATTCATCTCGGTCCAAAAATGGAATTAAATCGTGAACATTTTCGTGCGATTATTTTTTACAACTTTCGACGTGGATTAACTCAGCAACATTGCATGGATGAACTTAATTCATTTTTTGGCGATGAAGCTCCATCAAGGACGAGAGTTTATCGATGGTATGGTGAATTCAATCGTGGTCGTAGTTCACTCCAAGACGAATTTGGTGAAGGTCGTCCAAAATCAGTTGTTGTTCCGAAAACCATTGATGCTGTGCGCGAACTGATATTGCAAGATCGTCATGTGACCTATCGGGAGATTGAGACAATCTTAGGCATTAGTGGGACCAGCATACATTCAATATTGCATAAACATTTGACTGTCAAAAAAATTTGTTCGCGTTGGATCCCACACAATTTGTCAATCGCTCAAAAAAAGGCTCGTGTCGATTGGTCGAAGGAAATGCTCAAAAAATACGATCGCGGGGCTTCGAAACACGTCTATGACATCGTGACAGGTGATGAATCATGGATTTACGCGTATGAGCCCGAAAGTAAACAGCAGTCGACTGTATTTGTGTTTCAAGATGAGCCAAATCCAACAAAAGTTGTTCGCGCACGAAGTACTTCCAAGCAAATGGTCGCCTGTTTTTTCGGAAAACCTGGACATGTCATAACCGTACCACTAGAACAACGCAGAACAGTAAATTCTGAGTGGTACACAACCATTTGTTTGCCAGTTGTTTTCCAAGAAATTAGGAAAACCAATCGCCAAAGACGGATCACTCTTCACCAGGACAATGCGAGCTCTCACACATCGGCTCAAACAACTGCATTTTTGAGTACCCAAAACATCGAATTAATGGGTCATCCGCCGTATAGTCCTGACTTGGCACCGAATGACTTCTTTTTATTCCCGTACGTAAAAAACAAACAGAGAGGTCAACGTTTTTCGACACCTGAAGAAGCGGTTGCGGCATTCAGAATGCATGTTTTGGAGGTACCTCATTCAGAGTGGCAAAAGTGCTTCGACAATTGGTTCAAACGCATGCAAAAGTGTATAGATCTTCATGGAGAATATTTTGAAAAACAATAAAGTGATTTTCGATTATTAAAATTTGTTTTTGTTCTCTAATCCCGACATATAAAAGGCTCCCCTCGTAATATCATAAGTCAATGCCCCTTTACGGCGGCGTTTGAGCTTTCGGAATTATTATTTGTTAACTATATAACCAAATTGAACATATTAAATAAAATGCACAGTTCATAGATTTTATTTCAAACCCAAAAATGACATACTTCAATAGTCTGCGCTCATTTATAATAAATTTAAGATATTCCAAAAAACATGCGCGTTTTAAGAAGCTTGCTGCAACCCACGCTGAAACCAGCACTTCCCTAAAAGTAAAATAAATCCACAAAAATTTATCTACCCGTTCCATTATGATTAGCTGCAAAACTGGCAATAAGTTGTCAAGACTGTTTTGAAAAGTTTCTCTTCATAGAAATTAGTTTGGTGGAGTATTTTCATGTTTTTGGCTTGGTAACTTTATAATTTAGGGAGACCCATTTGGGTGGGAGTTAAGGTCGAAGAAATAGTTAATCTTGTTATGTGTGAACTTATTACCAGAGCATCTCAGCTCCTTGTTTTAAAGTTTGTTTAAAAATATCCAAATAAGCAAACTTATCCAGCTATCACTCACCCCCATACCATCATCCCACCACCTCCATGTTTCACTGTTGGTATTACTAGAGATATAAGTGGCTTCTTTCTAGCAACTCTTCCATGACAGCTTTTTTAAAGACTTTTCTGTCAATTGAAGCACAAACATATTTTCGATCCTTATTCCTTATTTCATCTTTCACTTTTGAAGCAGTTATATTTGCATCTTTCTATACACACTTTATAATCCTGCGCTTTTCCCTTTTGCTAGTTTACTAGGACGCTTTGAAGTTATGATTCCGGTTTTTTTCATAACTTTTAATTCGTGTCTGAACTCACATTTATGTCCTCTCTACTATTCTTCCTATTTTTCGATAGTTTTGGCCTTCTCTCCACTATTTAATTATGACTTTCCTGCCGTCAATGTCAATTTCTTTTCTCTTTTCTTCCATTGTATGGCTCCGTACAAAATTCTATTGAAAACCTATTAACTAACAGGTTATGAAATAAAAATAATAATTTTCTTTACCAAAAGATCGTCCTAACAACAAAAAAGCGAAGCCGAATGATGAATGTCCACTTTTTACGTTCGGCTTAGTACGCATTACCGAAAATAAGTATCATTAGAATTGGTGGCGACGCATTAAGCCGATAATTTTGTTTCGCCACATGACTACTACGATAGTAAACAACAAAGATAATGAATTTGAATATGTACAGATCTTACCGTTAAAATTTGATTTGACAATTGAGACAGATACGAAGTGTCAATGTTTGAATATAGATTTGTATATATCTTTTACAATAAATATGATATAAGGTACCTAGAAATTAGTACATAATTTAGCGATTTTAACCATGTGTGAAATTAACACTAGTTATTTTAATAATATTGCCTTAAATACATTTTCTATTGGGTAAGGTGAAGGCTTCAATCATACCATTCTAAAATTGGTATTTTTTTCACTGCCAAAACTCTTTTGTTGCTTTAGAAGCATGAACGGCTGCATTGTAATGCTAGAAAATCCACTCTTAATATGTGCTTCGTAATAAGTGCCGCCGTAGTCGAATGAGTTGGTGCGTAACTACCATTCGGAATTCAGAGAGAACGCAGGTTGGAATCTCGGTGAAACACCAAAATGAAGAAAAAGTTTTTTCTAACAGCTGTCACCCCTTGGCAGGCAATGGCAAGCCTCCGAGAGTATTTCTACCATGAAAAAAGCTCCTCATAAAAAATCTGCACTTCGGAGTCGGCTTGAAACTGTAGGTCCCTCAATTTGTGGAACAACATCAAGACGCCCACCACAAATAGGAGCAGGAGCTCGGCCAAACACCCAAAAAGGGATATATATATAAATATATATAGAAGTTATGAACGGAAGAAATAGAAGGATATATATATTTGGCAATCATCTTATCTGTCTAGATTGCATTTTTTTTTTCTCCAGAAAAAATTACTTTTTCCCATTAATCTTCCCAAAATTGGTACTTTTCTGCAAATGTCAATCTGGCCTGTTTGTGCCGTGCGGTTCACTTAGTTTTAGGTACTCGTTTTACATATTTTAGACCAGAATCCGGTTGAAAAATTTTTTGAATACCGGGTAGTAACTTACAATTAAGGATATGTTTAATTTCCGCGGGCTATTGGACTTATTTATAGCTAAACGCTTGATTTCCCGAACATCTCTAGCTTTAAGTTTAGGTTTCCAACCGCTTCTTTTGGTATATCTGTACTCTTCTTTCAAATGAAAGTAATAGAAATCCCCAGTTTTGCTTCTTTTTAATTTTGAAGCTATTTCTCACATTGTAAGACCTTCGTCTCTCCATATTAAAATTTGTCCCTCCTCAAATTCAGACAAAGGTTTTCCGCGCGGCATATTTTTTGTTTCTAAACCAAAACAACGACATAAATGTGAGAACGAGACAAAGCGGTCGAAAAGACATAACAATTTGAGCAATTGTAATAACCTACATTGTAAACTTTTAAATTAAAAGCAAATGTTTTTGGTCTTATAATTATTTCGTCTTGCACAGAACAAGAATTTGCGCTTTACTAAAATAAATGCGTAATAATTAATGAAATGAGATACCGTTTTAAACATACAATCAACGATAATGGGAAATTTTCCTATTATTGATTTAGTAGATATCATCATTATCATCTTGGTCTTATAATTTTTTTGTACGTTGTAGGGTTTCACCATCAATAATGAAACATTCTCTAAACATAATTTTATTTAATTTTAATTTTATGAAATAGATGAAGACTGATCGCTTGTAGGGACAATTATATTTCTTTATTGCAAAAAACTGGTCTTGTTAAGAATAGAAAAAGGATTGGCAGACCGCAATCTGGACATTCTGTTGAGAATATTGGTGGCGTAGCGAAAGTGTTCCTGAACAAACCTCAACATCAATATCTCGACGTTCCCAATAATTAGGCATTGATGAATCGACTGTTTGACGGATTTTACCTGTGGAGGTGCTCATACATGTATATCTGTTAAGAGCCGTACTTTGAATAAAAATATTGAAACTGGTAGGAATCTAAATTTTTAAATGTTTTGTTTTAAACCAACACCTAGGCGCATCTTTTGAAAGACCATTTACATATGTATGTGCATACAAAATAATAATTGTTGCGTACATCAAATGCTAATGATATCTTACAAACGCGGACGGTTTCTAATAAGAAGCTTTTCATGGCAGACATTAAGAGGATTGAGAATGTCACCTCATTATGCGGCATTATAAAGAAAATGTTGCTATAAGCCCAGCGAATTGTTGAAAAAATTGAACCCATCCACATGTTATACAAGAATATAGTAAGCTATACAAATAGCTAAAATTTATCTTTATATTTTGAAACTTATAAACACTTAACAAACTATATTTTATATATTTTTTAACCATGAAAGATTCTAAATAAATTCTAACAAATAAATATAAAATTAAATTTAAAATTATAATTAAAACTCAGACTAAAATTACAACTGAAAGTAAATTTGAAACGAAACTGAAAATTGAAATTAAAATTAAAACTAAACCTAAAATTAAAATTAAAAGTTAAATTAAAATTTAAAAAGCTGTAAATTTCACACATATATGTATATACATACATATGTGGCGCTTCGTTAATCTATATACGAGTAAACTTTATCAGTGTATTGGGCCGTTGAGCGTTGACATACATATATGTATACTGGTACTATAATAGAATTTTCTGTTATTTCCACCATTCAATGTCAATTTCATATTTTTTGCCAATTGTACGAATAATGAATTGTTGCTGTTATCTTATTGCTAAACACTATATCACTCGGCGAGCAATAGGTTAACAGCTATGGGCCATCGGCCATCTCATCTACTATAGCGCAACGGCCAAGCTGAGTAGGCGGGCCGACTTGCTTTAATTTTGTATTGGCATTTGTTTAATTTTTATACATCTAAAAACGAGTAGTTTATTTGGTTCGTCGGTTGTAGCATAGAGCATCTGACCCACTCTCCAAGAAAGCTATGATCTGAACGCTTAAGAACAATAAATCACGCTCGACCTTTGTTAACACTACCGCAATTTGAATTTATATTTTCATTTAAAGTTGTAAGACGTTTAACGGCCATTCAACGTTAGTGTTGCTGGCCCGCGCTTTCTCGTTATTTGATACGCTGCTTTATTGAGAAACTACCGTTTATATTCGTACTACTGTTGATGGCCCGAGTGTTGCCGACAAACTAATTTAGTTGCTGCGCTTCCACAACTATAAATATTATTTTTCTTAACCACATTTTCTAATTTTGCGCGCCTAAGAAAGAAAATATCCTTAAGACGTTGATTGTCCCCAACCTAAGACGTCCAGTGCTAACGCCACAGTCAGTGTATCAGTAGAAGCCACCATTCACCATACATGCCAAAACACACCAAATACACCAATAAATACAACAGAACACACCACGCAAGCAGCCTGCGTTGAAGCCTTCTTAGCTATAGTTGATGAACGTCTTGGCGAAGACGTCCACCTTCAAACTGCCTTGCCAACGTCAACGTCATAATTCTTGTATTCTACATCGTCACCCTAGTCATTGTTTTTGGAAGTGCTGCTTGTGCTCTCACTATAAAGGTCTTGCATACAGCGCCTAAAGTATTGTTAGTGCACTGTTGTTATTGTTACTAAACTTGTTTGTGTATCTGCCTGTTGGTGTGTATATGTGGAGTTCGTCTTCTCCAAAGTCATCGCTGCTTTTTTCGGTCTCCGATGCAACTAAATAAAAGGTGCCCAGTCTTCCCACGCATGCCTCATATAGACATACAAACATACACACAGGCGCTTCGTGAAATTGAGTGCAGAAGACGGATTTAGTCATCTCTTAAATTCCTTCAATTGCTTACAAAATTCACGAAAGTGTTGAATTTTAACTAATGTCAACTCTTTCATGAAGGAGCATCAATAGAATGTGTTCGTTGGCTGCGTACGTCGAGCGACCGTTGATAAGACGGTGTGCAATACAATATTACGCGTAAGTATGCCAAACGCAAATGCGAGTGGATAAGAAATTAAGGAAAGAGAAAACAATTGTCAAGAGTACAACAGTATCTAGAAACACAGTGAAACAAATCTCCACTTATTAAAAAAAATTAATATGGCGGCAATAATTTTAACAAAAACTAGCTTGATTACTGAGCGACAATTTCAGAAGTGCGCTTCCCTTTTTCCAAGTGTTGGAATTATTTCATGCAACTTCTTAAAAATAAAGTACCATTTGTTGAAAAAATATCCATTTGTTTCTGGTTTATAATCGATTTAACATTAATGTACGTCGTTTTTTTCAAACTTTTAGTATGTTAAACTTATGTTAAATGAAGGTTTGGACTTTAAAAAATGTATATTATTTTAATTTTAAGAAAATGGTTATTGCAAAAAAATTTTCTTGTTAATAAATTAGTTGAGAATAGAAAGTATTTTTAATATATTTCGTATTTATTTACACATATAGTGTACAGCAGAAGTCTTTGCACCCTACCACTTCGAAGATGTTTTATAAAAAATATCACTGAAGTTTTTGAGTGTTTTAATACTTTATTCAAAATTCAAAATAAATCCAATTGGCCCGGTGTGAAATATAAGAACATATACAATATAAGCTGTCTCATTCTCAAATAAGAAAGAAAAAACCATAGAAAATCTGAAAATTCGCATAGCAACCGGTTGATACTCTTGCAATAAAGCATTTATGTAGGAAAAAGTTTGCTAATAATTTGAGAGAAATTACATTTTATATCTAGTAGGATATCCTCGTAATCGAATAACTTCTTTTAATCGATCAGGCATTTCGAGAATCAATTTTTTGTATAACCCGAATTTATATTTTGCCATTCGACTTGTAGCAAGATGTTAAGTTGATTTTTGGAAGTTATGTGGTATTTCCTTAATCGTTTGGCAAATGTTCCCATAAATAGGGTTCATATCTGGGCTCTATGTGCGCGATCTGTTTGGGATCGTTGTCCTACTGGAAATACAATAAAATCCACCAGACAATCCCATTTTTTCAGCGCTTTGTAACAAGTTTTCCTGAGGGATTTGTAACTATACTTCTTCTGTCATTATTTATCCATAAAAAACAAGATTGCTAACATCATGACTAATAGCATGACCACATCATGCAGCCCCAAACCATGACGACTCCATCTCCATGCTTGACCGTTTTAGTTGTACTTTTTTGGATTTAATTCTTCATTTCGTTTTCTCCACACTTTAAGTTGCCCATCATATCTGAAAATATTATACTTCGATTCGTCGGAGAAAATTACTTTGTCCCAGAAGCCAAATTCTTTGAGTTGATAAGTTCTGGCTAACTCGAGCCTTTTATTTCTATTAGTATCACTGACAAAAGGTTTTTTTCTAGTAATACATGCCTTATATCCATTTCTCTTGATTGACCTTCGCACTGTGTCCGATAAAACAATGGTGTTTAGAGATATTTGCAATACAGTAGCTATATTCGGATCACTTTCGAAAGAATTTTCTTATATTTTTCTCTTGATAAGGCATTCATCTCTCTCAGTAAACTTCGTAGGGCGGTGTGATCTCTGCTTATTTTCGATCCTTTTCTCTCTTTTGAATCTATGTATTCTCTTTTGCACTGTTGCTTTAGTCCTGCTGATGGTTTTCTCGACATTTGAGTATGATTTTCCATCTTTATGCACGCGTACAACAATTTTCCTATCCTTAAAAAAGTAAAGGATGCGAATAAATGAACTTGAGCAGTTATCCTGAAAATATTCGGCCAACCAATGTTTATTTTATTATATTTATTTTATTATATTATCTTCTCCATCAGGGCAGAAATAAAAGAAACAGGAGGCACTGGGTGCATCCGTACACTAGGAATAACTCAAACAGCAGACGATGATTTCAAATTTTGCTTACATAATTGATTAAACCGATTTAAAATTTTAGACATTTTACAGAATTTCTAAAAAAGCCTTTAAGGAGCTTGTAGAAATTTTGAAGCCGACTATTCAAAAACAAAATTCTAACACTGAAAATCAAAAACAAACTACAGGCGTACAGGATATTGGACGACTCTGCTGTACGATAAACCGTCCCTGAAACACCAAACGATAGAAACCATTTTTTCAAATGCGGGTGCCCCTTGGCAGGCAATGACCATCTGCTGTTCGGAGTCGGCTTAAAACTGTAGTTCGCACAAATAGGAAGAGGAGCTCGGCCAAACACCCAAAAAGGGTGTTAAAAGAACGATCATCACTTATAATTCGCCATCAGTAAAGGGGTATATTAAAGTTAAGGATTTTGACTACTGTATTAGAGGTCCAATTAAAGAACAAAATTCATATTTTCCGGACGTAATGCAAAAACTACTGTACAAGTTATGTGAAATTTATATTAAATAAGACAAGCGAGGAAGTGCTAAATTGGGCCGGGCAAACTTTATATACCCTTGCACATTTTAGTACAGTTTTATTAAGGCTGACTGCTAATTTTTGGAGTCAAACAAACTCATTGATAATGAGAATTATAGTTTGCAAATTTCGACAGAAGGACGGAAATTTAGTATTATAATAATAAAAAGTTGGCTTGGTTTTAATCCAATTTCTCTGATATTTATATTTGACCTAGATGAGACATGGAGCAATACGTGTACCATGTTTGATCTAGTTTTATGGATTCATAATTTTTTTTTTTTTGCTACCTTTATTTATTATTTATACCTTTCTGTAACACTAGGTAATTCTTTTTCCAGCTTTAATTTCATAACATTACTCATTATCAATTTTCCATTCTGGATGAGTATTTTTGTGAGTTTGCAATGTATGTATGTACATAACTTTAATTTGTAAATTTTTTAATTTAACAATTTTTTCTAGTTATCAGCTGAGTTGGAGTTGGTCGTTTGAGTCGTTATCGAGAAACACGTAGTTACCCAATTATTCACAATTTTAATTGTGGTGAATTTGTTTTTCTAGGACCATCATTTGTACCAATTTAAGTAATTTTGCTTTATTTATAAAGAATATATCACGTTTGTTTCCTTATTGAAATAACGTCTTTGTGGTAGTTAGGTAAGTGGCCCTATTTCTCCCATTTTCAATACCCACTTCCGACAAAAATTAATATACCTATATGCCAAGTTTCATTGAACTATGTACATATTGTATATTCATTGCTGGTCGATTTATCGTGCGCACGGCCAGACGAACGGAAGAGTATTGTTAAATGGCCTTAATTCCTCATACTGAGGTATATATGTGTACGTCTATATAAACCTCGATTTCTTTATGTTATTACTTAAACATTTTTTTCCTTATTCACTCCTCTCGGGCGCATAGGGCCCTGACAAGACTCAGTCTTGCGTTGGTTTCGCTAATCCATTTTGATTTCTGACAGGGTAGGTGATTAGCCTGCCGCTACCAGTCCTAAGTAGTGGGAATGCCCACCTGTCGTTGCTTAGGAACAACGCCTTCTTACTGCTAGGAGCGCCATCTGTGTTTCACATTTTTCTGGCAGAAAAATCGCGCAGATAGTTGAGGATACATATAACTCTTGTCCACAAGAGCGCTCGGGTATAAAAATTGTATATACAAGGTGAAGTTAAAAATAAACAAGTGTCAGTAAAAATGAAAATTGAAACACCTGTGAATATGAAACCATGTCGACCTATCCTATGTATGTCTATAACGTCCGATCGTGGCAGATATAATAAAAGATCTACTCGAAAACGAAATTATAAGACCATCAGAGTCCTCATTTGCCTCACCCATTGTTTCCGACTTTGTGTAGACTGCAGATGTTTGAATAAAGTAACGACCATCAGAGTCCTGATTTGCCTTACCCATTGTTCTCGACTTTGTGTAGACTGCAGATGTTTGAATAAAGTAACGAAAAAAACATCATATCCGATGCCAGTGATGGATGATCATTTCGCCCAGCTAGCAGGTAATTAATAGTTTTCCATATTAAACCTACGAATGGGGTATTATCAAATAGAGCTCGACGAACATTCGAGCAGTTTACGGCATTTGTTACCAACGAAGGCCACTATGAATTCAATAGAATGCCTTTTGGGTTGGTCAACGTTCCGACTGTGTTCTAAAGAGTAATGAATAGATTGGCCGCCGAAATGAAACCGCGGGAATTCTTGGCATATTTAGATGACGTCATTATACCAAGTCGCTCTATTGAGGAAGGTCTACAGCATCTCGAGAAGTTTTGGGTTCTTCTAAAAAAAGTGGGTTGACACTCCGAATCGACAATTGCAAATTTTTGCAAACTAAGGGATCTGAGATGATTCTTGTGTCTCATAGGCTTCCGAAAATTTGTCCCTGATTACTCCTTGATAATATAGCCATTAACAACACTTTTACACAAATTCGAACAAAATATTTTTTTCTGGACTGAGCTACAGCAGACAGTGTTTGAAAGAGTTAACAAACTTTTGACAACCACTCCAGTGTTGGCCCTCTACGACCAATGTGCGCAGGATGAGGTTCACATCGACGCTAGAAGTATCAGGCCCGCAAGCGTAGTGATGCAATCGTACGGCGATAAGACATGACAATCAACATTGTACTACAGTCGTCACTGTACAGACACCGCGAGTCGACACTTGCCAGAAATTTCGCTTAGTGACTGTCTGAGCAGCACGTTGAAAATGTGGATCCAGCCGGTTCTATATTCGAAATAACGTCATGCAAATAACGTTTATACCATGCAGATCCAAAATATAAAACTACGCAAAAAGGTTTGGTTCGCGAAAATGCATAAATATATTAAAAATTATATCGCGGCGTGTGCTGAATGCTGATATCGGAAAGCAAAACCCTGTAAGGTAGAAGATCCAATGCACTTCGATCCGTTAGAATCGATACTTTTCTGCCTGATTCACATTGATCACTTCGGTCCGTTTGTTCGTAGTAAGAAGGGAAATTGTTACGTATTAGCAATTTCCGACGCATTCTCCAAATATCTTCTAGTTAAGTCCGGATATTTCGGATTGCCGGTTAAAGTAATCATCGATCTTGGGACCGCCTATACGTCGACATTATTTCACATTGCCAGCAAAACGGTATAAGACACATTAAAACTGCCATACGAACTCCACGGTCTAATGAGCAAGTCGAGCGTGCTAACCAAACTATCTTAAACTATTTAGGTACTTCCGTTGATATTCCGAAATATTGGAACTTGGTATTACAAGATTTGCAATTAAGCATTAACTCAAAAAATAATAAAACAACCAGTTATAGTCCAAATGAGCTAATATTTAACTTTAATTTGCACGATATTGTACACAATCAGTTAGTAGCCGCCGTACACGACGGCATAAGCGAAACCACTGGAAAATTTCGATAGACGAAAAATAATAGAAGAATTCATAAGATCGCGTAATTTTTCTTCTGGTTACAAATCTAGCAAACTTAAACCCTGGCATCTCTCCTGAACTCGACGATGACTACTCAAGTAGTAACGATTCTGAAGACAACGGAATCGGGGACGATTCCATATCAGGAAGGGCCGACTGCCAGGGAGCTGGTAGCCCTGCAGCTGGATAGTGTTACGAACAATGTGGCGTCGATACCCTGTTTTGCGCGATCTAAAAGCTTTCGAAAGAGTGTTTCAGCTCATTGACCGGAATGTCCTTCAGGATGTCGGTACAAGCCTTTTGGATACCTTCTACGGACGCAAAACCGAATACGTAGAAGTCACAGGGAACCACATCAGGCGAATACAGTGAGTGATTGATGGTTAAAATGCTATTTCTAGACAAAAAAATAGTGAGTGGATCGATGTGATGGTGCATTATCATGCAATAAGCGCCAGCTTCCTCCTTCGCGGTATTCAGGGCGAATTCGATGAATGCGATGCAACAAACGCTTCAAAACGCCAAGATAGAAAATTGCATTGACGGTTTGGTGCATTGGCACCAACTCCTTGTGGACAATTCCCTAGGAATCATAAAAACAAGCGTCGACAAACGAGCATCGACTTGAATTTAGTCTTCTCCAAACGCGATTTTTTGTTTGGTGGCTCGTCTGGGGCCTTTCACTAGTCACTTTGATGCTTAGTTTCAGGTTCATGGTGGAAACACCACGTTTCATCACCAGATACAATGTTGTAAAGGAACTTCTCGTCTTTTCGCGCCTCTTTAATGAGGTCTTTCGAATGTAGAATTCTGAGCAATTTTTGGTCCTTAGTTAACTTGTGCGGAATGAAACGTGCACAGACCTTTTGTTAACCCACATGATCAGTTATAATGCCATAAATCGATGTTTTGAACATATTCAACTCCGATTCCATGAATTTCAACGATTATTCCGACTAATTTTTATGCATTTTCAAACACGTTTCGGTAAACTTTTTACTGGTTTTAAAACAAAATTTGATATTAGCTTTTTGTTCGAGACTCATTTTTGTACCGATGACAAAAACATACTGACAATTTGGATGCAATAACTTTGTAGAATGTCAGGAAGATTTCATTGGAAGTCAGCTAGAGATGCAACTTCCAACACACTAACTCATTAAAAAGATGGTGCCATCAAAAACATTTTTATATTTATTTTGGAATTCACCTTGTATGTATATAACAACGCACAAGGAAGAAATGGAAGTTTGAAAAATGTTTTTTAGTTAAATTGATTGTAGAACATAAAGAAATGGGTATTTTTATACCAAATGTAGTGACTACATTCTGTCAAAAAGATATCGGGAATCGTTCATTTAAAAAGCGCGTGTTGCACCTATGTCTAATTTTTTTGGTGGAATGTTGGTACAACTGTCCTCTATAGTGTCGCATAGTTTGAGCGTGATCAGTGAATTATCTTGTTTTTGGCATTTAATTATATCAGTCATCACTATGGATAAAAATATCGAATAAAGAATTTGTTTTGAATTTTATTTTTTGAGCGGAATTTCCTGTGCCGAATCGTTGAAAATGTTGCAGAAAGCGTATGGCGAGTGTGCTTTATCAAAAACACGGGTCTACGAGTGGTAAAAGGCATTTGCAGAGGGCCGAGAAGTCGTGGAAGATCTTGCCCCGATCTGGTCGCCCATCAACGTCTTGAACGGATGAAATCGTCAACAAAGTCAAGGAAATGGTGCTGGAAAATCATCATTTAAGTTTGAGGGCGGTTCCAAGAGAGTTGAATTTTTTTCAAATTCATCGGAAGAAGGTGGCTGAAGACATGCTTGAGCAAGTGGATTCTGATCTAACGTTTATCCAGCGCATCATAACAGACGATGAGACGTAGGTATATGAGTTTGACATGCAAACCAGTCAACAGGCGGCTGAATAGCGCTATCCACATGAGCCGAAACCCAAAACACCACGTCAAAGTCGGTCAAAAGTGAAAGTCATGCTACTCGTTTTCTTTGATTATCATGATGTTATGCACTCGAAATTCATTCCAAATAGTTCTAGAGTAAACAAGGAATATTATTTGGAAGTTATGCTTCGTTTGAGATAGAATGTGCGTAGGAAACGCCCCAATTTGTGGAAAAAAACTCATGGATCTTGCATCGTGATAACACACTGTCTCACAAGGCTCATATTGTGAACATTTTTTGGACCAAAAACTCGACAAATATCATCGAACAACCACCGCATTTACCGGGTTTAGCTCCATGTGACGTTTCCCTTTTCCCAAAACTTAAATTTCCACTCCGCGGACGCCGCTTTGAGTCGATAGAAGTCATTAAAGAGAATTCGCTGTAAGAGCTGAAGAAGATCTCTTTAAACGCGTTTAAAAGGTGCTTTGCTGACTGGACTAATCGTTGGCATATGTGTATTGCTTCGAATGGAGCCTATTTTAAAGGCGACAAAATAAATTTTGATGATTAAAAAACTATTTTGCGTTTCAATGAACGAATTCCGGTTCTTTTTTGACAGAATGTATAAATACTGAGAATATTTAAAAATCTAGAAATGTTTTAAAAATTTGTATTTTGTGATTATTGAATTTGGTCTGAAAAAAAAATTCCAAACCACTTATATTTTACACTGGCGGTATCTGTCGAAATACAGTACAATGCAAAATAAATGATTCGAAAAAATATTTGTTCAAAATATATTTTTTTGATTCTAAAAAAATATTTGGTAAATATACATATGTACATAATGCACAAGTGTAAATATCGACATACCCAGTTCAGTTTTTTTTCTATACATATTCACAATGTTTATAATATTGTAGTTTTCGCACATTTTTTTATAAAAATTCTTCCTAAAGTAGGGCATTAGGGATGGTGAGGGTCGCTTTCATCCCTAAGGTTGTAAGAGATGACTGCACTAGCCACAAAAGCTTTAGACCTATCGACATGACCTCTTGCATGCTGAGAAGTCTCGAACGGCTAGTGGAGTTGCATATGCGTCAGAGGTCGCTGAAAGTATACCCACTCTCTCCATTTCAGCATGCCTATCAAAGCGGCAAATTCTGCGAGCCGGCACTGCAGCATCTTGTTGCTAGCATAGAACATAGCCATTGACAGGAGAGACTTCGCTATAGGCATCTTTTTGGATATAGAGAGGGCTTCTGATAATGCTAATTTCGACAGTATATGCAGCTCTGCCAGTAAACATGGTGTAGACCGGGTACTGGTGAATTGGATTCGTTCAATACTAGCCCAAAGAATCATCACGGTGCGGGTGGAGGAGGATCTGCTGGTGTCGTCCGGGGTTAACAGAGGCTGCCCCCAAGGTGGTGTGCTGTCTCCATTGCTCTGGTGCATGGTGATCGATCCTCTACACACCACCTTAAATGATGCTGGAGTCTACACACAAGCATATGCGGACGACGTTGTCCGTCTGATAATGGGCCCTTCCCTTATGAACATCTGTAGAAAAGTGCAGAAAACTCTGGATATGATTGACACTTAGGTGTTGTCCTCTTTATCAGAAGAAGGATGCTTGATGAACTCGTTCTGCCTAAGGTAAAAGGAGTCACAGTCCAGCTATCCAAAGAAATCAAATATCTTGGAGTACTCCTCGATAGTAAATTTCTTTGGAAGTCACACGTTGAAACAAAGACATCCAAAGCGTTGACAGCTTTCTGGCAGTGCAAAGGTGTCTTTGGGAAAACGTGGGGTCTATCTCCTAGCGAGGTCCTGTGAATCTACACGGCTATGATAAGACCTATTATCACCTATGCATCAGTGGTCTTGATGAGTAGACTCCCTCTCGTGGGAGTTAGGAGGACCTTATCGAGACTACAACGCACTGTGGCCATCTGTTGCAGCAAAGCTTTTCTGACTACTTCAGGCCCGACATTGTATGCTCTGATTGGTCTACCACCACTTGATGCTTTGATCCAAGGAGAGGCATGGATCAAGAGTCCTACTTGAAAAGAGATACAGTGTGGTACTGCCACAGGCTCAGTTACGGTCAAACTCTGAAAATGAGCCGGGCAAACTCTGTTTTCGCATTTTCACGGATGGCTCCACGATCGAGTACGGCCCGGCTCTGGGGTCTACGTGGAATCCAGCAGGACAAAACTGAACTCTGTTTTTGGGATGCATGCATCTGTGTTTTAAGCGGAGGTGTATGCAGTTCAAGAAGCGATGAACTTTGTTGTGGAAAATAAAAGGAGAGGCAGATCTATATGTGTCTGAAGCGACAATCAAGCTGAGCTCATGGCCTTAGACAGACCCGCAACCACATCAGGGGTAGCGAGTCCGGCAAATCTAGGCTGAACTATGTCGGTAGACATAATAGCCTGATGCTAACGTGGGTAACGAGATCTCTGACTCCTTATCTAGGATGGGCTCTGAGGCCAACTTCTTTGGCCCAGAGCCCATTTTGCCACTCCCTTTTGCAGCCATCAAAGTCACGGCAGTGACTAAGGAGTAAACTGATGTTATCTGTCATATCCGACCGACTGTCGCAAACCCTCCTGTCACTAAGGAGAAGGGAGTGCAGACGGCTGGTTGGACTGATGACGGGCCACTTTCTATGGACGAAGCACATGGAAAAGGTAGGCATCTCAGACAGTGTACTCTGCCCAGCTTGTGAAGAGGAGGATGAGACGGCGGACCACTTCCTGTGCGTCTGGCCGGCCTTCGCGAAGCAGCGACCATCATGGCTCCTTGGCACCACAAGATCTACTCAGATTTCTTCGAAGATCGGGTAAATTTACAGAAAATTAAAAGGGAAACCAAGTGTAGTACAATAGATTTAATTAATGTCTGACTGCCGCGCTTGCTAGTTATCCCGACAAAAGAAAAAAAAAAAATTCGAATCTCTGTGAACGGCCCAAATGAAGAACATTTTTTTTCTATTAGCGGCTGCTCCTCGACAGGCAATGGCAAACCTCCGAGTGTATTTCTGCGATGAAAAAGCTCTTCATAAAAATATCTGCCATTCGGTGTCGGCTTGAAACTGTAGGTCCCTTCATTTGTGGAACAACATCAAGGCGCACGCCACATATAGGAGGAGGAGCTCGGCCAAACACCCAACGAGGGTATACGTGCCAATTATATGTATATATAGCAATATATAAGAATAATTGTATTCTACTACTCCAAAATGTGTAAATAATCGGGTCGCATATAGTTAAACGCTTTCAAATCAATTGTATCAACTTAAGTCGGTTGTTTTGTGTTGTTTACTTCGACGTAATTCGATAAATTAGATAGTATGATATTATTTTATATCCGATTATTATTATTTAAGATATTGTTATAAGAAAACTACAAAACAGATTCCACGAACTCTTTTAACCAGCATGTGTCATTGAATAGCATAATTTTTAGTGTCGATTATACATCTTTGTTGCTTGACAGCCGTTATGAGTGAATATTGAGGTTTAATCATGGATAATACAATAGTACTACTGCGCGATGTGCGCAGATTGTGCAAATCACTCGGAGTAGTGAAAGTTTTGGGGAGACGATTACCAATTCCAATTGCATTAAGAATTGAAAGTAAATGCATATACCTTTCGTTATCGTTTCCTTAGTTTTGCCTCAGAACAACTCGAATTGGACCACGAGCTTGTTCAAAATACATCTTGTATAATTGCAGCAAATGGGGATTGAGAACTCCGCACCTGACTTTTAAACAGCTAATATATCGGCACAGAGTGACTGCTTGATGTGATTGTTGGCAACCCAGAAATGGTTCAAACCTTCAAGTTGTATATAAGAATAGAAAATGAAATGAAGAAAGCCAATAATTATTATTTTATTTTATTTAGCCTATTTCCGCCATTTGTACTTCATAAAGTACAGAAAAATGGGATGCTTTTCCAAAATTTTAACGGGCAAACTATTGCCAATTTTTCTGAGTGGCCACTCTGAAGTTTAATTGAAAGTCCGATCTAGACTTTAAATTTTTTATACTACCATACAATGCGACATGTAAGCTATGACAAAGCAATGCAAAATCAAAGGTGCCGTCTTTTAAGCAGTGCGTGTTTGCAAAGAATAAAAAGTGATTTAAATAACATTCTTAGAAAAAAAGTGTCCCAGAAGACAATAGTTAATAGTTATATTAGATAATAAACTTTATCTAAGATTTTTTGCAAGATGGTTTATATTTTATTTGATATGCGCGAAAGTTTAGCGTACTTTTTAAAGTACAGCCGGCATAATGTACCTACATAGTAAATGTATTACTACAAAGAAAATTGCTTTTCGTGGCCAAAATTATTTTAGAGGTCTTGACGCAGTGTTAATACTCTATTGTGTGATGATAGTGAAACTATTAATGCAGAAAATCCTCATCTGATCACCAGTTTACCCGAGCTAGACCTAGTAACTGACTCAAAATAATTTGATGAGGTTTATGTAGATGAAGATAGGGTTCAAGTGATCAAAATATTGATATATGTAAATTTGTGACAAGAATGCATTTATTTTTCAAGATATTAAATAGGTAAGTTTACGTAAATATTTTATATTATTTTTCCGAAATATATTGTAAATTTACAGAAGTCTTAAAATAAATATAATAGACTTTACAATCCCGTAGAAAAAATAGCATATTTTTGGCGACGCACTCTTATGCACCTACAAACACATATCCTGCGTGCTTATAATAAAACAAAAATAAAATCGTGTGCAGTATTATATTAAATGAAGAAAATGTATATACATAGTAATGCCGGTTGTACTTTATACAGTATAGCCTGGGAGAAATTTTTTAAAATTATTTGTATCATGTAGAAGGCAGAAGTAGCTACTGTACAAAAAATCATAAAAATATATACACGGGTTCTATTCCCGATAGGGTGTAAGGCAGATCGCCTCCGCGTGGTGCACCCTGGATAGCGTTAAATGATCTGCGGCCTTAACGGCCATTTTTTGATAACCTGAACGGTGACGACCCCTGCATTCGCCTTTGGACTAATCCTACTTTTTTTACGTCCTAGAATTTTTCTGACTCCTGTGCTGGTGGTTGCGGCATTCTGCCACCTGAATATGTTAGGGTGAAACTTAACAGAAATGGCTGGTGGGCTAATGCCGTGACCGCTCCCGCCCCATTAAAACAGCAGGTCTCGCAGTACCGTTCCAAACCATTAGCCATTAGGTTGGTGGTGGCGATGCCTGCCGCGGCATAGACAACCATGGGACCTCTAAGGGACGACTACACTTTAAGGGCTTACGATAGCGGCATCGAGTGGGGACCCACTTAAAATAAAACATGAATACGAACTCAACAAGCACAACAAAACAAACCAACACACAGAACTTCAGGTGGTAGCGGGAACTCGGAGCCGTGTCCTAAAATCCTCTCTCGTAAGAGAGGAGGGGCGAAATCGCCTCCTCGCAAATTCCCGTGGGGTACAACCCCGAGGGCTGAAGCTCTTAGTGGCAGAAAAATGTCGGAATCAACTAGTCGGGTAGAACACAAACGGGACACTGAGGGGAAGTCGGAACCCACTTCCAGCAAGAACGTGGGGGTCACAAGCGGGAACGCGCTTATGGTATGTAGGCGACTGCAAGCGGAACCGTCTGCGTTTCCAAATTTAGCGGTACTGGATGGGGTGGCCAGTACCAGTAAGGGGTCCTCCCTCAGTTTTCCGAGGGCTTCGGGGTTGCCTATTCGGCGACCCCCTGATAAGCTTAAACAGCAAGTAGGGCAAAGCACACGGTCTTGCTACCAAAATTCTGGAACGATACGGCGACCAAAATGCTTCTCAGCTATCTGAGAAACATTCTTAGACGCTTGAGTGGGCCAGGAAGGTTCTGCGAAGGCAGAGGAAACGGAGTGGGTGCACCACAAGTGGATTTGGGGGTAAAGAGGAAGCGATCCCAGGAGGAGGAAGTCTTCCTCGAAAAGAGACCCAGGACTGATGCCGGTCTGCCCAAATCATTAAGCGAAGTCGCTAAACTGGCAAGCTACATCACTCTTGGGGTCATGGACAGCGGTAGGGAGGACGGCGCTACTTCCAGGGAGAAATGGAAGAGGGTAGCGTCCGCCGTCTCCGCCGATTACCGATGGGTCCAAGACTGAAATAGGGTCTGGAGCCGGATGGTACTTAAACGATAGTAATAAGTATCACTATGCTATGGGGGGAATGGCAACTGTTTTCCAAGCAGAAGTTTTTGCCATCCTAAAAGTAGCCGAATGGATAATCGAGAGGAGATGGAGCGGGAAACAGATTGGAGTCTTCAGTGACAGTCAGGCTGCATTGAAGGCCCTGGAGAACGTGAAGCAAACCTCAAAGATTGTTCAAGAATGTAAGAAGAAGCTTAATTCTGTCGCAAGACAAAACAGGCTTGTACTTATATGGGTTCCGGGACACTCCGGTGTTCAAGGAAACGAAATTGCCGACGAATTGGCCAACCGTGGATCAGCGGTGCCCCCACAGGGGCCAGAACCAATAATCGGAATCAGTCCCGCAGGAATAAAGAATTGGATCAACGATTATGTAGGCAATCTACATAAAGAGCGATGGTCCGGTCTAGAACGCTGCAAAGTGTTTTGTGACAAGTCTGAACAGAAAACTGTCAAACTTTCTACTAAAACTTAGAAGGAAAGACATTCGGTTGATGGTCGGCATCATTACAGGACACAACCCATGGGATCAGCATATGGTCACCATTGGAATCATCGAGGACCGGATATGCCTGTCATGCTTGGAGGAGGCGGATAGCACTGAGCACTTTCTCTGTGAGTGTCCTGCCTTTGCTAGAGCGCGACTACGAGTATTGGGTTCCGATGTCATGGGAATGAGTAATATTCGTTCTCTAAAACTGGAGGATATTTACAGATTTGCCAAAGAATCTGGAAAATTCTCACAGGACTAACTATCTCTATCTCTGTCTCTATTCTTTCCTATCTCTTTCTCTGATACTTTTCTCCCTCCCTCCTTGACTATCTACCCCCTTTCCAGAGCTTTAAATACAATGGGCTTTTTAGCCTGAGTGTTTTAGGAGCCACCAAATCTCCTGGTGCTCCTTGGCTCATCCTCTTCAAATTCAAATTCTTCATGAGGGTGCTAAGGGAAAGCTCTGGCTGAAGCGAAGCGCAAGAAAACCGGCGTTATTGTAGGGACGGACGCAAACTCCCACCACACCTGTTGGGGAAGTCCAACGTAAATGCAAGAGGGGAGTCACTTTTTGATTCTATTTTAAACGAAGATTTGTTTATTTGCAATAGGGGTAAGGCCCCACTTTCTTTACTGCAACCAGGGAAGAGGGGCTGGATCTTACCCTGGCCTCCTTCTCACTGTTAAACCGAATTTCCGATTGGAGGGTGCTTAACACCCACTCCTTTTCGGATCACAGGTATATTCAATTTTCTCTCACTGAAACCCGTCCGAAAACACCCTCCTACAGGAATCTGAGGAGAACGGACAGACCAGTCATGCGGCTTATCGGTGAATCCTAAGGATTTTAGGCCAATCAGCCTCCCATCTTTTTTGCTGAAACCCCTTGAGAGGCTGATTGACCTACACGTAAAAAGCGAAATTCCTCGGGGGCGTTTTCGCACACCCAACATGCTTACTGTACACCTGCACACAATTGTTAAGGATATTGAGCAATCTCTGTATCAGAAAGAACTCGCAGTTGGCGATTTCCTCGACATTAAGGGGGCTTTTAATAACGTTCTCCTGGAGGCAATCACTAAATCTCTGGGAAAGCTGGGGGTTGAAGCCGACCTTTCCAGGTTCATCTACAGAATTCTTAGCGACAGAACGGTCGTCGCAGAGTGGGGCGGAGTCTCTCTCCGCGAGCAGGCACGCCGCAAGGCAGTGTTCTCTCACCATTTCTCTGAATCATTGTTATCAATGACTTGCTGGAGGAGCTGGTGAGGAGGGGCTGTAGGGTGATTGCCTACGCCGATGATGGGGCATTAATTGTTAGAGGAAAGTTTATAGATAGCCTGTACGATTTAATGCAGGGATATCTGAACATAGTTGTTCGAGGGGCAGCAGACTGCGGCTTATCGGTGAATCCTCTTAAGACGGAGCCCGTCCTTTTCACGAGGAAATATAAAATACCTAGAGCTCAACTCCCCTCGATGGGGGCGCTTCGTTGGAGCTCTCTGGCAAGGTGAAGTACCTAGGTCTAATCCTTGACAGTAAGCTAACGTGAAAGCCCAACTTTGAGGAGAGAGTAAGGAAGGCAACAATCGCCTTGTATGGATGCAAGGGCGCATTTGGCAAAAGATGGGGCTCTCACCATAATAAATCCTGTTATATGCAGTCGTTGTCAGGCGGAACTCACTGGAGAGGGCGACATATGTTAAAAAGCTAGAGAGAGCTCAGAGGTCTGCACTCATTGGAATCAGTGGGGTGCTTCGAAATGCTCCTTCCCTGGCACTTAATGTAATGTTTAATGTGGTACCTATAGACATCGTAGGCAGAATTGCCGCTGCACGTACCGCAATCAGACTGAGGGGCTTGGGCTATAAGCTCAATCTCCCATATGGCCACTCAAGCGTCCTCAGAAACTTTGAGTTCATCTCCTCCTTGACGGATCAGTGTGTGCCCTCGCTTAGTCCCAGCGGAACTTTCTCCACCCACATTCCAAGAAGGGAGGAGTGGACCGGTGGCAACACTTGGGGACAGGGCCTAGTTTACCTGTTCACGGATGGCTCGAAGCTGGACGGTAAGGTTGGAGGGGGAGTATTCTGCAAAGAGCTCCCCATCAAACTCAAATTCAGGCTACCGGATCACTGCAGTGTGTTCCACGCAGAGGTGGCCGCAATTAAAGAAGTAGCTGACTGGCTACTTAATGTGCGTAATAACTGTTAAGAAGGTAAATATTTACTCCGATAGCCAAGCGGCAATTAGGGCCCTAGGCTCTGTGATGGTGCATTCGAAACTGGTCAGGGAATGCCTGGTCTCTCTCTCGATTGCATCAGAATTCTTCGATATAAAGATAATTTGGGTACCTGGTCACAGTGACATTGCAGGAGACGGCGAAGCCGCCGAGCTGGCCAGACAGGGGACCTGTGACAACCTGCGCTCTACTCCTGGAAGGATGGGCTATGCACCAACTCAGCGAACGCTGGGCAAGTACACGAATGTATAGGGTCGCGAAGTCCTTCTGGCCACGTTTGGATAGGAGGCGTTCGAGGGATATCCTGGGAATGACAAAATGTCATCTCTCAAATTTCGTGGGCATCATCACGGGGCACTGTCCGCGAGGTACACATACCGTGAGACTCGGAATTACTTCGAGTCCTTTTTGCGTCAGCTGTATGGAGGATGAGGTGGACTCATCTCAGCACCTGCTCTTCGGCTGATCAGCTCCCGCGGGACTAAGATTCAAGCACCTTGGTTCTCACTTCTTTTCTGCGCCTGCTGATATAGCAGGTATTGAAAACAAAAATCCGATGAACTTCATCAGCAGCATAAAGAGTCACCGTTCGTAGTCCACAAACACAAAACCTTCCCCATCCCTTTCCCTTTCGTCCTCTTTTTTCCTTCACCTCTTTTTCCCCTCTAGCAATGGTATCACAAAGGATGAACCAAACTTCTTCGTCCAAGTGGGACCACTCTCTGGGCAACCATCACTACCTAACCGAACATAACCTATTCCCGATGTTGACGAGTTAAAGAAATTTGTATTTGCTCCGCCTTTCATATGTTATTACAATATTTATGGACATGAACTAAATGAATGGCATAAATAATAATATTATGTAAAACAAACTTTATTAAAAAATAACATTTAATTTTGGGAAAAATTCCAGATTTTAAAGAATAAAAGCAAGAATTTTCTGACTTTGAAATCCTTAAAAAATGTTTTTTACTTTTTGTGGTGTATCTCGCTTATTTATATGACTTACTTTACTGAACATGTCGATTTCTTGGGAAAGCATCCTCGTCATACTGTACATGATGAGCCGTTCTCCTGGAAAGATCATAGTGAAAAGTAAAATCACACAGCTGGAGTGATAGTCAACACTAAGTTAAATTAAGGGTGGGCCGTCAAACGATTGAAACTTGAACTAGTGATAGTTCTTAACATTCTAAATACAATATATTGGTATTAAAGCAGAAAGTTAGGTTAACATCTGCAGCTTATGATATACGCTTAAACAAAATTGGAAAATATTAAAAATTTCATTGTCAAATAGGTGATTCCCTTCTGAAACTAAAAAACAATTACGTTATTAGCCGTTTTAGAAATGTTCGTTAGCTACCGCGCTGTTCCAAACGTTAGATGACCCACTCTGAACAGATATTACTATATTATACATATTAAGAGCTTAATCTTATCACAAGTAGGCTGAATATCAGTATAAAACTGTAGGCTCCAGTCTTTGCGGGCCGATAATTTTTAAACTCCACCAACCTTCTGTAGAAAGACCAATAATATGTACAATTGAAGTATTCTTACGTAATCTCATTTTATCTGCATTAATACTGGTAAAATTCAATTTTTTTAAATCCGTAATAAATTTATTTACTTAATTTGAAAGTGCCTTATAATCAGGTACATACTATGGTGACTGTGAGGAAGCAGAACTTAGTCCGTTTGCCCTATTATATTATCTTAACTCGGTCATCTATTCGGAAGGCATCGTAGTCATCTACGGTATGGGAATAAGTTTTCGCCCACGTAAAAGAGGTGCCGCTGCTGATACTATTTTTTTGTTCGCTCTAGTAATATGTTAGTGATTTGATGGTGTATATGTGAGGTCTCGATCGCAGTAGTTGATATTCGTTTGAAGCGTAAAGATCCTTTTTTATCTGACGAATAAATTTCTACGTTCGTCCCGAAAAACAGCATTGCGGAAAGTCATCCTTCATTATTACCTACCGCGACACATTGATCAATATTTGCGGTACTCACGCTTCATCAAATACAACTTGTAAAGAGTGGTTTCGAAGCTTCCAAAGTGACAATTTCGTTGTGACTGATAAAAATCACTCAACTACAACAATTATTGGATGAAGCCGAATGTCGAACCCTTGATGATATGTCTAAAGAGTTGGATGTTGACTGATCAACTGTCGTTAAACATTTGTACGCGATGGAAATGGTCCAGAGAGCAGGTAACTGGGCGCCACATCAATTGAAGGAGAGGGATATCGTTTGGTGACGTGTGAAATGCTTCTTGGACGGCAGAAAAGAAAGGGTTTTCTGCATAGCATCGTCACTGGCGATGAAAAATGGTTCAATTATGATTACCCTACACGTCGAAAATGTTGGAGCCTGTCAGGTGAACCAGGTCCATCGACTGCGAAAACAAATACTCATGCATGAAAGGTTATGTCGGTATCAGGTTATCAGAAGAGTGACATCTATTATGAACTCCTTAAACCATCGAAAACCATCACTGGCAATCGTTACCGACTGCAGGTAATGCGTTTGAATCGAGCTCTCAAAGAAAAGCGGTCGGAATGGAACGGTAGACATGACAAACTGATTATGCTGCATGACAACGCCAGGCCACACGTTGCTAAATCGGCCCAGATATATTTAGAGGGACTGAATTGGGAAATCTTGGTCCACCCGCCGTATTCTCCAGACATTGCCCTTCGGACTACCATCTGTTACGATCAATGCAGTCAGCCCTTATTGAAGAGCGGTTCGCCTCTTACGAGAGCATCGCAAACAGGTTCAATGAATGGATCAAGTAAGAAGAACTCGAATTTTTCGTCAGAGGAATCCGTGTGCTGGCTGAAGGTAAAGTAAAGTTGTAGCTTCCAATGGCATATATATTACTTCACATAATATCATGTGTTATTTAATTGTTTAAATAATTCGTAACTTTGGCTAAAAAGGACGGAAACTTATTTTCACACCCATACCCATAGATAGGGTGATAATTTGAATATTTTTATAGATTTGGCAACGGCTTTCCTAACCGACAAAGATGCTATTGAATCATTGAAAAAGTCATGTTGGGCTTTCCTCTAAAGATAGTTTCCTGCCTTACGAAAATCGTCGGTATTTGGGACGCTGCGTAAGACATGATTATCTCGGACTACGCTTAACCAAATACGAGCACATTGCAAGGTCATGGCGGTTTCTCGAATGAGGCGGCCCCATGTAGAAAATCTCTCAGGCTTGAGCGCAATAAGAAGTTGTGCTGAAGTAAATAATTAGCACCAATAAACTGAGGACGGACTTCTTCTGTTGAAGTACTTTTCAGGGCTATCCGTCACGCGGAATGTATAGAAAGAATGGTCCTCTAAACAGCCATCGGATAACCGTTCTATTTGGTGACTTCGTCAGCAATGTTTACCGCAGTTGGAGCCAAGCGTCACTCACTGACGCTGGTAAGTTCTAGAATTTTTCTGACTCGGAAAGCCTCAAACTGTATATACCGCCGATGATTGGCATGCAGCCACGCTAATAGTATTCGTGAATCTGATAAGTATACAGAACTATCAATGTAGATAGAATGCGATTCGATGATATGCTTGACAAGACGAGCTCCCTACAGTGCTGCCCTTATTTACAGTGGTATGGACATTAATTTTACCGGAGCCACTCTTGTTTTACTGGCGCTCATCATATAGTCAATTGTAATTCCATGAGTATCATAGGTAGCATACAGCAGCATAGCTTCTTTCACTAGCGTCGACAAAGGCATGTAGCTCTATTTTATGTGTATCATAAAATTTGGCGCGCTCATTCCTTAAATTCTCTATTTGTGGAATAAGCTTAAGCCACCGCAGCCATTTTGTAAATTTGTTCGCTCCAGTCGCCTATTTCTTGCAAAATAGCTTTGGCATATATCACGTAGAAACCGATCAGTCCAATTGGGTAGTATATACATATTCATAACCAAGCTCAAAAATTTGCGCTTGTATTCATTCTCAGTTGATAGGTCGTTCTCAAAATCGAGATATAGTGCGTCAGTGGAACTTCCATTTAAGACAGGTAGCACACGACTTGAATCCGACAAAAATTTCTCGTATGAACGTGACGCACATCTCTCGGTAATTTAATAGCTTCTACTTCAGTATCTACACTAACTAACATGTCGTCGACGTAGTGATTTTCTATTATACACTGCGAAGAACAAGGGCGAAGATGAACCCTTGACATGCCTAAACTATCGGTTTTATAATTTGAGCAAGTTCAGCCTGTGCAGAGCAGTCGCAAATGTGAAAGAATGGGTGTGTACCCTCATGGCTGGTATTTCACGCATGTCTTTTCAATATCCATCCGAGTTTGAACTTCTCTGCTATTGGCTAATTTTCGGGGTCATATAAAGATTTCATCGGAGATCTCAGCGCACCGTGGTTCAAACCAATCAATAGTTGTGGTACCGCATTTGAATAGGATTCCAGTGGTAATATTTTTCATCAATTTTGACTACGTGGTACTTCCTTAAAGGGGACATAATTAGAGACATTACTGCAATTTTCTTCACAAATGCTACAGCTTACTGTATTAAAAGGATAATTATTTGCGCGGGATGTGCGCACCTTTTTTGAGTCATTAGGCGCGAAACACATCGTAACACTGTCTAATCGGATTGAGAGAGTTCAGAAAGTATTTCTTCGTTTTGCGCTCCGATCTTTAAACTTTTCTGAACCTGTACCATCGTACCGCTCTCGATGTTTATTGATTGACTTAAAACCTCTTGATAGCAGACGATCTATTCTATCGTGCTCATTTATTATTCGTATCATTTCTGGATCTATTGATTGTCCTTCTCTTTTAAGTAAAATTCAATTTAATATACCCAATATGAGGCTCCGACAGTACGAAACCTTTAAAATTGGCTTCTCGAGAACCAACTATGGGGTGAATGCTCCGATTCCTAGGGCATGTGCAGATTTAAATATGTTTTTCAATTCTTCCGATGCTGATTTTACGTGGCCGTATGGGATCTTAGTCAATCATCTTAAATCGTTCTTTTCTTAGTAACTACTAAACTATTGTACATTAGCTTAATATAGTCTGTAAGAATGTATCCATTTAAAGACAATAAATAAATAAATAAATAAATAAATAAATAAATAAATAAATAAATTACAGATCGCTAAACTTTGCTTATGCATTCCTCAATAAGCTGGTAGCATGTCAGGAAATTTAGAAACCAGCTTCTATTCGAATTCGGGATCGTTCAAATGACTGGTCAGGCATGGCACTGTCATCATTGCACAGATATTCTGCACTTCTACGGCGAAGTCGATAATCGATCCCAGCTGTCCCTCTGACGGTGAAGGAAGCTCGCGAATTTGTCGCTGTAGAACACTGATTATTAATTCTGGTCGTCCATTCCGCATTTGAAGGGTAGAAATAATTTATGGCACGCAAAAGGTGGCCGCCGTAGCCGAATGGGTTGGTGCGTGACTACTATTCGGAATTCACAGAGGTTCCAACCTCGGTGAAACACCAAAATTAAGAAAAGGTTTTTTCTAATAGCAGTCGCCCCTCGACAGGCAATGGCAAACCTCCGAGTGTATTTCTGCCCTAAAAATATCTACCGTTCGGAGTCGGCTTAAAACTGTAGGTCTCTCCATTTGTTAAACAACATCAAGATGCACGCCACAAATAGGAGGAGGAGCTCGGCCAGTACGCGCCCATTTTTTTTATATATATAAGAGAGATGCAGCAGTACATTTTTAACTGCATTCCGCGCTGGTTCTGCCTGACGCAGTCTTATAAGACTCTCATCGTCAGAAAATCCACAAACCTTCGTCGATTGGTTATATGCGGCCTAAAACAACGGTCTCTCTATTGGCTTGCCATCATATTTGGGCAACTATTTCTATTTTTAACTATGGTCTCTAGTCAGGCGTCAATAAACCGAAACAGATAGATAAACTAAACGTGCCCAGTTGTTAGCAAAGAAGTTTGCACCGGTTGCGGTTGTGGCGGGGAACGTCCTCGATTTATTTTTATTTATTTTTTGTTTTTTATTTATACTTGCTGTCCAAGGTACTGTATTCTGTCTAATAGGAATTGAAGAACCGGTGCTGCTAGACCATCCCTGGCTGCTGAGCATTTGATGCTCTTATCAAATTGAAATCATCCGGGGCAGTAGAAGCAGCTGTGTTGACTGGTGTAATAAAATTTGGAGGTGGCTTATAATCTGCGTTGAGTATGGAACTGAATCTTGTGCAGAAGTTGAAAACGTACGGAGATTGTATTGTTTATCATATATGTCATCGTCTAAACCTATTGCGTCTTTGCGATTCAAAAAGCTATGATTTTCTCTTAGTAAATCCTATCTATGTCTTAAAATTTCACTTTGCTCTTGTATTAGCTCAGCCCGGCGGCGGATCCCTTCCGAACCAACAGAGTTTATAGAGTGAACGGGATTGATCGGTGAGTTTCCCTGGAGGAGTACTCTCACCGGATAGCATGGCGGGCGCCATATTAGGTGCGGAAAGAGTTCCATACAATTTACCAGAGCGTTCAATAATGTGTGTGACACATAGATGGCGGCACTAGTACTAAATCAATATTTTTTTCGAAAGTTGGCAACCTTTTTAGGCTTACTGTCAAATTCATATGTTAATCCGATCATTTGTTTACAAGTTACAGTGCTTTAAGTGACGCTACTTTTGAGTTAAAAAAAAAAACGAATTCAAAGCAATTCCATGTGCTGATTTATCATTGTTTTTTAATGAAAAAAAAGTACTGTTCAATGCCAGGAATGGCTTGAAAAACATTATTCGGACTCTGCTCCATCAAAAAGAAGCATTTGTTATTGGTATGCCGAATTCAAACGTGGTCGTACAGACACCGATGACATTCCATCTACTGGAAGGCCAAATGACGCTGTTATTCCGGAAAACGTTGAAAAAACACTGAGAATCATTATGTCTGACCGTACAGTGAAAGTGAGGGAGATTGCTGACATTCTAAAGATATCAGCAGGCAGTGTACACACCATAATACACGAATATTTGGGTATGAAAAAGGTGTTTTCCAAATGGGTGCCGCGTTACCAACATTCAAGCTGTTGCGATGCACCGCACGCACGGTGTGGGCAGAACTAAAAATGATAAAATGAGAACAATTTTTGCAAATAAATATAGAAACGATTAAAAATTATGCCTCTTTTTTTGCGCACGCGACTCCTGCTTTACTAAGTTTCTACCCCTTCTCTCACTTTTTTATAGACCAATCAACGATCTACATATATTATATATATATATATATATATATATATATATATATACACTGAAGAGCAAAACTGAAACAAAATGTAATACTTTCTATTTCAACACATTTTTTTTTAGACATGTTTTAACAAATCAAATATTTTTTTTGCATAACTTTATTGGCATGTATGTAAAGAGAGAGAGAGCTCAAACCGGTTTGGTGTCAATGCAACAACAACAACACTAGTAGCAAGCAATAATGCAAATAAAGACAAATATTACAGTTTTGCACTCACTCTTAATTTTCAAATTTTCCGTTATTTTTCTCGTAATTATATATTTGGTGGATTTTTAATTATTATAAACGTGACCGTGAATAAGACAAAATGTTAAATCGGGAAGTACAACGCCAAATAATTGATTTGCTGAAGAAGGGCGAGTCTATAAGAAAAATAGCTAAAAAATTCGAAGTGAGCCACATGGCTGTGCAAAGGCTGCGGAAAAATGTACCAGACGCTGTTCCCAGTAACAAAGGAGGCCGGCCAAGGAAGATAAGCGACCGCGATGCCCGCCATCTGGCAAATTTGGTAACAAGCAGCAAGGCGGTCACTCCCAAAGAAGCACTAAAGATGCTGGATATTGATGCCAGTCAGTGGACAGCCAGGCGCAGCCTGTCAAAACTGGGGCTAAAGGCAGCGGAGAAGAAAACCAAGCCAATGCTGACAAAAATACATGTGCGGTTGAGGCGGGATTTTGTTGCGGCTCACCAAAGCTGGACAGTTGAAGATTGGGATCAGGTACGTCTTTATAAATGGATTATAAAAGACCTTTTTTCATAAAATTTCAAAACGATTGCAGGTTATTTGGTCTGATGAAACCAAAATCAATCGATTTCAGTCAGATGGTCGGGCCTGGTATTGGGTTAAAGACCCAAATGCAGTCCAGCCACATCACATCAAGCAGACAGTAAAACATGGTGGTGGCTCCATTATGGTGTGGGGCTGCATTTCCAAAAATGGTGTGGGTCCTTTAGTACGAATAGACGGTATAATGCGGAAAGAGGAATACCTGGCCATATTGCAACAAAATCTGCCGGGTGTAGTGGAAAGTATGGGTCTTGCTGCTGAAAAAGTAATTTTTCAGCAAGACAAAGACCCTAAGCACACCGCACATGTTGTACGAAATTGGATGCAACGCCAAAAATTTCGTAACTTGAAGTGGCCTCCACAATCACCGGACATGAACCCAATCGAAAATTTATGGAGTCATGTAAAATCGAAGCTTGCCGAATATTCAAGTCCGCCCAGTGGAGTTAATGAGCTGTGGGAGCGAACACGCGATGTATGGGATGCTATTCCGACTGACTTTGTCTTGAGGTATACACGAAGTATGCCCAATCGTATCCACGAGCTGAAAAAATCCAAAGGATATTGGACATCTTATTAATATTTATTTTATTTATTGTAAAAAATAAAAAATGGGTTGAGTGCAAAACTGTAACATTTGTCTTTATTTGCATTATTGCTTGCTACTAGTGTTGTTGTTGTTGCATTGACACCAAACCGGTTTGAGAGAGAGAGTACATACATGCCAATAAAGTTATGCAAAAAAAATATTTGATTTGTTAAAACATGTCTAAAAAAAAATGTGTTGAAATAGAAAGTATTACATTTTGTTACAGTTTTGCTCTTCAGTGTATATTTGGCACTCGCCGTAGCCGAATGGGTTGGTGCGGGACTACCATTCGGAATTCAGGGATAACGTGGGTTCGAATCTCAGTGAAGTACCAAAATGAAGAAAAAGTTTGGTGGACACGCCACTTATATTTTAATTTACCTACAAAATGGTTTTATGAGCAGCTTTTTCATAGGAGAAATACACTCGGAGGTTTACCATTGACTGCCGACTGCCGACTGCTTTGGTGTTTCACAGAGATTCGACCCTGCGTTCTCTCCGAATTCCGAGTGGTATTCACGCACCAACCCATTCGGATACGGCGGCCGACACGTATTGCAGTACTGCAATTGAGCAATAGTGGGATTTACTCTGACTGTACTGCCAGACTGTTCGTAACAAATACTTTTCCGTGTAGCTCTGTGTTAAAGATTTCTATATCGTCTCTAAATTGCAATTGGAAACAAAATTGCTGCCTTATCTTTGCTGGCATTAGGTATAAAACTTTTAAAAAACATGTGCTGGTAGACACATATCTGAGCCATCTAACCTTCGAAAATTTACTTTGATTTACGAGATAGATCTGATGCAGATTAATGAATAGACAAATTACGTTTTATTATTGAGTGATAGTGAAAAAGTCGATGTAGAGCATTTTAACAAAATTTTAAGCATATACAATATTGTTATAGCCATTTAAAAAAACGTATTCAACTTGTGCTATCAATATCCATAATAATGGTACATAGGTTTGATTCCACATTGCTATGGCAATAGCATCTTGGTAGGTACGTCTAAGCAATCGCCTAAGCTCTTTGGTGAATACAATACCTTGTCTTGAATTGCAAATCAATAACACTTGCAAATAGGTTATCATGCTGATTAAAAACTAACAGCTAATTGCAAAACTAATAACCTCAGCTTTGAAGTTTACATTCCAAATCTTATTCTACAATCTATCTAAAACAAATGCAATACATTTTTTTACAAAAGCAAAACAATATTTTATATTTACCTGTCATTTTTCTAGGTAATTAGGTGATTCCGATTATTTGTAATGAAGGAACCCCAACTGATTCGAATGGTTTTCGTTAAAAGCGCGGTATTGTATTTGCTTGAATTAAGCGTGCTGTTTGTCGAATCTTTTTCAACAGCCCTTTCTTTTTTTTTTGTTCTTTATACTACGACAACGGCATTGAAGTTTTTTTCCAGGTTGTTATTTTTTTTATTTTTTGTTTTTTTTTTTTTTGTCTAATTGTTTGTTTTTTGTATTTACGCTAGTGAGCTCATTTTTCTAAAATTTTAATCATGCTGTTGTTAATTTTGGAACGCTGACCTTAAAATTCTTTAAATAACTGTTTTTCTATGTTCTTAATTTTGCATGCTTCGTGTGTTTATGTGATTTTTTTTGTGTCATTAAATAAAGGCGAAGCTAAGGCACCACGTTTCCCAGTCGCGTTTCAATTTCATGTTAATCCTTGTTTTCAATTTGGGAATAGAAAAGTTTTCAATTGTTTTACTACTTTCTGCTTATCTGCTTTCCGTGTAGACCATACTTCTTTCAATTCTGAAGTGTTTTCTATTATTCGTCGATTTTTGCGTTTTAATATTTACTTTAGGTTATGAATGTGGGTCATATATTCTATGGGCTATTTATTTTTATTTAATTTTTTGGATATTTGTGTGTTGTTATTTTACTTTTTTTTCTTCTATTATTATTTTCCTTTACCATGTTTTTTACTCAACTCATTCGTTGCATATTGACGATTTGCGTATACGCTTACATATGTATGTATGCATATATGTTTATGGTTTTGTGATACTTGATAACCCATCTATGTTTATATATTTGATATCTCCGCCTAATTACACTGCACTATCTGTGGGTATACGTGCTTGTAGCCCAAAATTATCACTTGGCGAATTACTATGGCCTTCTTGAAGCTTAATTTGGTTTTTTTGCAGTAGTCGTTTTAGGTTTTTGTTAATTTTCATGTTCAACAAATTGTCTGTTTAATTTTTGGTCAACATGTTTTATTTCATATGTCAGTCTTGTTTTTTTGTAGTATAAAATTCTGTGTTTTTTGTTTTGATTTTGATTTCAGGTGGAACTTTCTTCGGGTGCTTAAATATTTATGCATCTATTTTATATATGTATGATTTTAGTTCACAACTATTTTATATTATGTCGCGCACTATTTCAGAGTTTTTGGTTTTGCGCACTAAATTTCGCTTTAATTACTAGCGTTGACTTCATGTTATGTATACTATGTTATGTTCTGATATATTATATTTTATTGAATTATATTATATTCTATTACTTAGATTTGCATACATCATTTTATTGTTTATAGTGTTTTGGTACTGTTTGCAAATTGTGAAAAATATTAGCTTTTAACTAAAATTGTAGCCTACTTTCTGCGCCGCTTAAGTTGGCATAATAACATTTCTTGATCGCCGTAAACATTCAGATGGAGTTAAAGTAAGCTAAGATTCTTATTTACGTATTTTTTATACCAGAAATGATGTATTCATCTCGTGCTAACTTTTTTATTTAATCACTAAAAACTTATATTACTTAATTCGCGTTCTTTCCATTACTTTTTTTGTTATGCTGTCTTTATAAAAATCTCACATAAGTTTAAGTTGAATCAGAAATTTCAATATTAAAATGCAAGTATACTAGGTGTACGTATGTGTTTAAGAACCGAGTTTGTTACTTAAGTTTTTTTCCCCCTAGTCCTGTTATTTTAGCGTCTTTGTACAGATTTGTGTTTTTTTATGATTTTGTATTTTTTTATTTTATTTTTAAATATTAAAACAATGAAATAAAGTATGTTTTCTTTTATTTTAACTTTCTAAGAGTATAATATGTGTGAGTGTGTTTATAAGAGTGTTAAGTGGTTAGTAGGCGCGATTTTTTTTGCTTGCTACCCTGATCCCTGTAATTGTGACTGCTGTTTTGTGTTTTGCTTATTTTATTTGTTTTTCAGTTGCTGCTTATTCTTTTTTTTGTATAATTTAGCAAATGCTAGCTGTATGGTAAATGGTATTTAAAACTGTATGTGCCGGTGTCAGTGTGTTTTCTCTCAATTACATTACGATGAATTTTGAAAAATTTACGAATTTCGGTTGATCACAAATTTTTGTTTCGCTTGAATATCGCCCGCACTAAACGAAATTTCTATCAAGTTGAAGAAGTTATAGAAATTGTGTTAGTGTATATTCAATCAGTGTTTCTGCGAATTTTTTTTCTACTTGTTTCTATTATTACTAATATATATTTTCTATACTAATTTTTTTTTTACAAAAATATATGTGATGAGTATTTACTGGATATTGACATATTCATATTAACAGTTTTAAACTGTTCTTTTAGATTATTTTTTTATTTCCTACTACTAAAGTTTGTGCTTGAGCGAAATTAATAACACTTTATTTAAAGTGGTTTATCTATTATTTGATGATAATGGATTTTGGTTTAACTTTTTACTTTATTTTTATTTTTTATGTTATTTTTAAATTTAAAGTTTTAAGTAAATGTTATTCATGGTAGTTATTTTGCATTTTGTTCCTTTTATGTATGTTTGAAGCTATATACTTTTACATCATCATATGAAATTACAGATTTTTCCTATTTTGTGTGGGCATACTGTCATTGTTTGTGAGAATCGCTTTCCTCGAACATTTGTTTTCACTTACGTATTTATTGTTGAATTGAACTGAAAATATATAACTTTGAGCTTAGTAAAAATATACGAACTACAAAACTGTTTTTTCTCTATTTTTTTTAAGTTAAATAGCTCACATATGTATGTATATGGACAGAGAAATAGCACATTTCTTCATTTGAAAGAATTATTATAAAAAATTTGTAAGCTAATGGTTTTGTCATTAGAACCATGCACGCAACTAAGGAAGGGTTTGGGGTTCAAAAATATTAAATAGAAGAGGAACTGTGCAGAAAAAATATACTGCTGAGCATATGTACATTAGGTGTGCAATATAGTAAGGTACGCAACTAAGTTCTCGCTGTTTTTTTGAAACACATTTGGCGTATACGAACGAAACGGCAGACTTCGTTGAGAAGATTAAGTGCCAGGCATTCATAACAGGTATACGAGATCGCTACAAAAAAAGGTGCGTTTGCTGAAACAGTGTCATTTGCGCCGACACAGGAAACAGTAGCTCTCTTGAGCAATCACACAGTTTATCGGGCTGATGTTGACGAGCCCACCTTGCTGGAGAAAACCATGAAAAAAGGGAGTCATTTCCTCCGTTAAGAAGCTCGGATTTAAAGTGTTACAACTGCGGTAAGGACATATAACTCGCAATTGCAATAGGTATACCACGCAGCCAACCGAAGACGAATCCAGGAGAAAGCAGCGATGAAACTGACAATGCCGCCCCCGATGCACAGCAGGCGTTATATTAAAACGAACCAGCTCCGAAGGGCCAGAAATGGTTCCCACAACTTAATGTCGCGCAGCCTCTGTCTCCCGAATTGGACGGAAAGGGAATATATATATTGGCGGAGTATATATAATCTCGCTAAGAAAAATTTCGCGTTTGTGTGAAAAAGTGATCACATACTATAGCAGAGTCCTCGGAAAGCTAGAGATGAATTACTGTGTGACCAGACGAGAACTGTTAGCTGTGGTTGAGTGCGTAGAACATTTCCACAAATACTTGTACGGTCAACGATTCCAATTAAGAACCAAACATGCAGCATTACCATAGTTCAAGCATCCGAATGGACAAATTCCACGGTGGATAGAAAGATTGCAAACTTACAACTTTGAGATCGAGCATCAAAAAGAAAAAACGATGGAAATGCTGATGCACTGTTTCGGCGACCTTGTGTTATATAGGGTAAGCATTGTTTCAAAGTGGACCGATATGAGGGGATAGTTGATATCAGACTAATGCAGTTGCAACCTGAAGATGAGTGGGAACCAAGTGCAATAAGAAGAAGCCGGTTGAATGATGCTGACCTGGGAAAGATCATGGAATCGAAAGAGACTGGAGAGAGACCATCTAAAAATTAAATGGCGAACGAAAGTCCTCTGGCTAAGGCGTATGGTGTACTGTGGACTGGTCTTAAAATAATTCATTCAGCTCTGCATCGCGTATGGGAAAGTAAAGATGGAAACCATTCCCATGATCTGACTATAGTTCTTTAATGCAGAACTGCATCTGTGTTAGAAGAATTCCACAAGGGCCCAAGTGGAGTACATTTGGGTTTCACCAAAACGCTCGAAAAGATTAAGTAGCGGTTTTACTCGGTAAATTGCAGAGAATCATTAGCCGAATGGATTGGAAATTGCGACGAGTGTATGGAAATAAGTCGTGGAAGATGGCAGCAATACAACGCAGGATCACCATTTAAGTGAGTGGCCATGGATGCTGCAGGCCCGTTTCCAGCAACTGACTCCGGCAATAAATATGTGCTCGTTGTTATGGACTACTTCAGTAAGTGGCCAGAAATGTACGCTTTACCAAACCAAAAGGTTAAAGCCATTCCCGAGGCTTTTGTGCAGAATTGAGTGACTCCGTTTAGAGTACCTACTGAGTTGCATTCAGACCAATGCAGGAACTTCAAATTCGAATAAAGAAAGTGCTCTGGAGGAGCACACCATCATGTGAAGCAGCATATCCAGCTAAAAGTAACAAGATGAAGGATGAAGATGAACTCCGAAGTATTCCACGAAGGAAGTTTGGTACATCTTTGTGATCCGCAAAGAAAGAATAGGATTTCTCCAAAATTACAAGCGCCCTGGGAATGTCTATAGGAGGTGATTAAAAGATTGACTGAAAAAAAGTCAAAGTAGTACATCTGGAAAGATTGACTCCATTTAGACCGAAAGATTTGGTGTCTATTTGGGACGATCAGACTTAAGCAGAGGGCAGTGTTATAATCCCAAAGTTTTGCGAACAGATTGTCAACAATAGCGAACGAGAGACCAAAACAAAAACATGAATTAGTCTTGATGGCCACAGCTGATAGCGGGACAGTACACTCTTTCTGGGTCTACCGCTATATGAGTTAGACGAAGACGACAGGTGACTAGTAAACTGCTGCTACAACAGAAGTCGTCAGAAGATACGAGCTGTCAGATCGAGAAATTACGATAGTTATTAAGCACATGTATGTAGGATAAACTGCCCCCCTGCACGGCAACCCTAACACGATGAACAAACATCAAACTGAACGGACGCCACAGATGTTAGAATACAATAGACATTGGAGAACGGAGTGGTGAACAGTGAGGTACATGTGAGCGATTCAATAGTGGACGTATTAAATGAACAATGAACTATGTAATAGATTTACTTTTAATATAACTAATAACTTTGTAAATAATTGCTAAATAATAAAGAATTCCTACAAAATTGGGGGCTCAACCGGGATTACTAACTAGCAAAAGTTACGCAAACCGGAGTTTTAGTGAATCGTTTTAAAATTTAAATAGAACTCAAAGTTCAAAAACTAATAGTGCGTGTGTTGAGCAGTACACGTGTAATACGTAGGCGCCGAAACATAACCTCAAATCTAAAGTGGTGCTCCGTTGGGAAGCGCGGATCTACTCAAAGAAATCAAGCCATTACGACATATAGTATGTACATGCCTACATTAGTGGCGTCATTTGCAAAGTATGCGAAAGTGTAAGCGATATAGTTTGCTGCATCTATGGAGTCGCATCAATTTGCGTTATTGAAATGTTAAAGGGTACTCAGCGAGGTATGTAAGCATAATCCGATAAGATTATGTGCGAAAGAAAGAGTCTATTGAACTAATGAGAGCGTTGAAAGAATTGCGAAAGGAGACCAGAATATTTAAACATTTTAAGATTTTGCTTTGGTGCAGTGCGAAAGAAAGAGGCAATTGAACTAAAGAGAGCGTTGAAAGAATTGCGAAAGGAGACCAGAACATTTAAACAAAGGATCATTGCGAGAGTCGCTGTGCATTGCGTTCAGGTATCGACATTCTGAATGAGACAGAAGAGCGAATAAGCATAGGACTAGTAGCTAGTTGCGTGGAACAGTGAACAAGAAGCATATATGTTTGTCATATTTGTATACGGTGAAACAATTCCAACAAAGAGCAAAAGGTGACAGTCAACTTGCAGCAGTTTCCTTAGCAGCCGGAATATATATATTTATAATTTTGCTTATGTACTTATTAATAAGAATTTTTTCATTATATAACCTTTAATATTTAAATGAATTATATTGTTTGATATAATTGACGGACAAACAATACGCTCAATTACCGTAACTGAGTTAAAAGAAAAATTGAAAGAACTAAATTTAGACACATCAGGACGGAAGCAAACTCTTTGTGGCCGGTTGATGGACCATTTAGGGGTAGGTTGCAGTGATGACGAATCAACAACACAACAACAATTACACTGGAACGACTGCAGGTAAACAACTCAGGAAAAACTATGAAAAGGTTAATTTTACTTTACGTGACATTGAGGATAGCGTAACGTCTTTCTCCCGAGACGATCATTACGAGGTAACCCATTGGGTTCGTGAGTTTGAGGATATTGCTGACACTGTGGGTTGGAGCGATCTGCAAAAGTTTGTGTACGCAGAGTAGTTGCTGCGGGGTGCAGCCAAGTTGTTTGTAAGAGGTTTAGTAGGAATAAGGAGCTGTCTTTCGCTAAAAGAGAAATTGATTGAAGAGTTTGGAAAGCAGTTAAGCGCTGCTGAAATACATCGAATAATGAGACAGAGGCATAAGCGGCCAAAAGAAAGTCTCAACGAATACCTTTATGCCTTGATTGAGATAGGAAACCCAATTAAGTTAGATGAGGCTAGCGTCATTGAGTATTTTATAGATGGAATACCTGATTCGCGACTAAATAAAGCTACGCTATATGAAGCCACCACTTTGAAAGTCTTGAAAGAAAAAATTAAAATTCTTGAAAAGATTCGTGGGAATTTTCCGTCATCAAGCAAAACAAATCCAACGAATATATCAAAAACGAATGAACATAGACCAAGAGAAGATAAGAAAGCATGTTTCAAATGTGGTTCTAATACTCATTTAGCTAGGAAATTTAATAGACAAGGAATAGTTTGTTTCAAATGTAAACAAAAGGGGCATTTCGTAAAGGATTGTAAAGATAAACCGGCAAAACAAGTAGTAAAAAGTGAACATGTGAATATACTTGGAAAAACTCTATCGAAAGAAAATCCGAAAAGTAACATGATTTTTACAAATATTAAAATTAAAGATAAAACATTTAACGCGCTTGTTGATACTGGTAGTGAACTTTGCATTATTCGATACGATATGGTAAAAATGTTTGGGGATGTTGAGTTAAAGAACGAGATTGTTCATTTGAGTGGCATTGGGGAAGGTAGATTAACCACTCTTGGTTGTTTCGATGCGGGAATTAAGCTTAATGATATCATTATAAAAGTCACCTTTTATGTTGTGAGTGAGAAGGATACGGTATACTCGGCAATACTAGACAGTAGTATTTTTGAGAAGGTCGACATGGTTATAGGGCAAGCAGGCGCAACATTCAAAAAGAAAGGATTGTTGGTGTCATTGAAAGCGGTAGAGTCTACCCAAAACTGGGGTAAGCCCAATCCAGATGTTCACTTGTTTGACGAATTTTCAGCTTTATGTTGTATCAATATCGATGGTGGAGTACCCAACTGTCCGGTAAATTTGACTCATCTTCCAAAGTCGGTTGCCTTAACAATAGAATATTGGATCCGTAATTTCAAGCCTAATAAGACTCCAAAATCACCAATTGAGATGAGAATTATCGTCAAAGATGACATCCCTGTATATCAAACGCCACGTAGAATGTCATTCGGTGACAGGAAATTTATCAATGAACAAATTGACTTATCGTTAAAAGATGGAATACTTGTTCCAAGTACGTCTGAATACGCGACACCCGTAGTCCTAGTTTCTAAAAACGACGGCACCAAACGTCTTTGTTGCGATTATAGGAAAATAAATGGAAAAATAGTGCGGGACAACTTTCCTATGACTCTTATAGACGAAGTACTTGAGCAATTGCAAAGTGCAAACATTTTTACAACCCTAGACCTAGCGAAAGATTTTTTCACGTGCCCATAGAACCGAGCTCACGGAAATATACAGCTTTTGTTACCCATGGCAGTTTGAATTTTGTTACGCACCGTTCGGTATTTGCAACTCTCCCGCAGTTTTCGGTCGGTACATACAGGCAGTTTTTCGAGATTTACTCAAAGAAGGAATAGTAGTAATTTACATGGACGATATCGTCATTCCAGCTAAGGATGTCGATGAGGGCATGGTTAAGCTTAAGAAAGTGTTAGAAGTTGCTATGAGATATGGGCTGAAAATAAAATGCGAAAAATGTCAATTTCTAGAAAAACAGATCACGTTTTTAGGATACGTTATCAAGGATGGTAAGATTTTACCGTCGGAATGTAAAACGGAAGCAATACAGGATTTTCCAGTTCCAAAAAATAAAAAGGATATGCAACGACTTTTGGGTCTAACATCTTACTTCCGCCGATTTATAAACAAATATGCAGAGATAGCCAAACCTCTGCCAGACTTGCTTCGGAAAGACGCTAAATTTGTGATAAATGAGGATCAAATTTTAGCCATGAAAGAGCTGAAGCAAAGAATGGTAGTAGCTCCAGCTCTAAAATTATATAATCCACAAGCTGTAACGGAAGTACATACAGATGCATCGAAATATGGTTATGGCGCAGTACTACTACAAAAAGACTCTGAAGATGAAAGTTTCCATCCAGTCGAGTACCTCAGCCGCAAAACCACACCTTGCGAAGAAAAGTGTTGTTCATACGAGCTTGAAGTTTTAGCCATCATCCAGGCATTAAAAAAGTGGCGAGTATACCTTAAGGACGTACGTTTCAAAATAGTGACCGGTTGCAATGCTTTTGCTATGACCATGAAGAAAGGAGACATACCAGACCGAGTAATGAGATGGTCAATGTATTTGCAACAATTTGATTACACAATTGAACATAGAGGCGGAACTCGAATGAAACACGTGGACGCACTCAGTCGCGTGTACTGTCTACTACTAGTCGAAGATTCATTAAAATGTAGACTAAAAGAAGCTCAGTGTAGATATGACTGGATTCGGGCGGTGAAGAAAGTACTTGAGAAAGATGTTTATGACGATTATTATGAAAAAAATCAACTGTTATATAAGGACCCGAATAAAGAGCTTCTGGTAGTTCCAACGGACATGGAAGAAGAAATTATTAAAATAGCACATCGACAGGGACACATAGGGGCTAAAAAAACGCAGGAGCTATTACAAAATCGATATTTCATACCAAAGTGAGGTGACAAGGTTAACAAAGTTGTGAAAAGCTGTGTAGAATGTCTAGTGACTGATGCGAAGGCAGGGAAGAAGGAAGGTTTGTTAACTCCAATTGACAAATCTTCTGAACCATTAGGAACGTATCATATAGATCACGTGGGTCCTTTGTCAGAGACACGAAAACAAAATAACCAAATTCTTGTGGTTGTAGATAGCTTTTCTAAATTTGTTTGGTTGTATCCCACGATTTCGACAGGTGCCGAAGAAGTATTGTAATAGAACGTTTGCGCAAACAAGCAGCTAGTTTTGGTAATCCAAAACGTATAGTTACAGATAGAGGAGCAATCAATTTAAAAAGTATTGTACGGATGAAGGTATCCAACACCTCCTGATAGCAACTTGCGTTCCTCGCGGCAACGGGCAGGTTGAACGCATGCACATGATAACACTGTGGAACAAATTCAGGTTAGCAAAAATTAGGTCCATTCTGAGAGTGGCGGGTGAAAATAGAGGCGAAATTAGAAGACCCGTATCGCGCCGTTTTTTTATGTTAGTTCGAATTTTTTTTTAATCGGCCTTCGAAGTTTGCAGTCAAATGCCGATTATCAGTATATTGTTTCATAAGTACCACAAAAATTTTCGAAATCAATTTTTTCAAAAATTGTAATTGTTGCACAGGTCTCTAGCAATAATTTGGCTTTTACAGATTGAAAAAATATCTATTAGTCGACGAGTTATAGCCAAAAAACCTTATAAACAATTTTGCTCCGATTTCGAAATTCGAAGGCCGATTAAAAAAAAATTCGAACTAACATAAAAAAACGGCGCGATACGGGTCTTCTAATTTCGCCTCTATTTTCACCCGCCACTCTCAGAATGGACCTAAGTTTTGCTAACCTGAATTTGGTGCACAGTGTAACCGCAACAAGAAAAATAGCTTCTTTTCATAGTTTATTTTGTTTATTTTTACTAAAAATTCATTTTCCGAACATGAAACTGAATGTAAAAAAGTCAAATAACACTGTGGAACAAATTCAGGTTAGCAAAAATTAGGTCCATTCTGAGAGTGGCGGGTGAAAATAGAGGCGAAATTAGAAGACCCGTATCGCGCCGTTTTTTTATGTTAGTTCGAATTTTTTTTTAATCGGCCTTCGAAGTTTGCAGTCAAATGCCGATTATCAGTATATTGTTTCATAAGTACCATAAAAATTTTCGAAATCAATATTTTCAAAAATTGTAATTGTTGCACAGGTCTCTAGCAATAATTTGGCTTTTACAGATTGAAAAAATATCAATTAGTCGACGAGTTATAGCCGAAAAACCATATAAACAATTTTGCTCCGATTTCGAACTTCGAAGGCCGATTAAAAAAAATTCGAACTAACATAAAAAAACGGCGCGATACGGGTCTTCTAATTTCGCCTCTATTTTCACCCGCCACTCTCAGAATGGACCTAATTTTTGCTAACCTGAATTTGTTCCACAGTGTAATCGTTCCAATGGTTAGTAAACTATGTCAGAGTAATCCCACCCAATGGTACCATCGTGTGGAAGAGGTTCAACGCGTAATAAATAATACTCTTCCGCGTAGCACGAAACTAACACCTTTTAAAATTCTAACTGGACTAGACATGCGAACTGCTGAAAATCCAGACTTGCGAGAGTTACTAGAGAATGCAGAATTATACGAGTTAGATGAACAAAGAGAACAAGTACGGTCCGAAGCTAGAAAAAACATAGAAAAAATTCAAGGAGAAAACCGCAAATATTTTAACCGAAACCGTCAAAAAGCAAAGAAATATAAGGTCGGTGACTTAGTTGCCATAAAAAGGACACAATTCAGAGTGAGCATGAAACTCAGACCACGTTTTTTTGGACCATATAAAGTGACAGACATCCTTAACCATGACCGATATAGCTTAGAGAAAGTAGGGGAACACGAAGGGCCTATTAAAACAATATCGGTGGCAGAATTCATGAAGCCATGGGGACCTATCATTCGGGACGAATGACTGTCAGGATCGCCGAATGTAGGATAAAATGCACCCCTGCACGGCAACCCTAACACGACGAACAAACATCAAACTGAACGGACGCCACAGATGTTAGAATACAATAGACATTGGAGAACGGAGTGGTGAACAGTGAGGTACATGTGAGCGATTCAATAGTGTACGTATTAAATGAACAATGAACTATGTAATAGATTTACTTTTAATATAACTAATAACTTTGTAAATAATTGCTAAATAATAAAGAATTCCTACATGTATGTATATACTATAAGCCGAGTTGCATGCGCATGGGGTATTCAGTTGGAAATTAAACTTGTGAGCGAAAAAACAAAAAGTAATAGAGTGATTCGGTCTTAAGCTGAACGTTTACATTTAGAAGCAAAGTGTTGAAATAAAGTAAAGCAAGATTGTTCCCATTAATTTTTGTGTTTTATTCAACAACCCAGTGATCGAACTCAGAGAGTTATTGTAAAATATTTATTTTCATCGTTAGAAGCAAAGAATCACAAATAATTGTTTGTATACTATATAGTACATATATTTTATTTTAGTGATAATTTACAAGGGCTTAACTCAAAGTAATGGGTTAACTAATAGTGTGAGTCTTTTATTAGATTTGATTTTTATAAGCGACAAAATTAGTTTTGTTGTTCGCAGACTCCTTCTTCAATATAGCTGATTAATGTTCACCATAATCGTCTAAAGCTACGCTTTGAATATCTTGAAATCAGTCCTCATCCTTTCTTTAATTTTGCCAGATGTCATTTCCAAGCTTTTGATAACGCTTTACGTGAAGTTGATTGAGAAGTGTTTTTAGGCAATATTGAAGTAGTAGAATGCTTTAAGGTATTTAAAACTTTAGTGCCAGGTCTGTGTTCTAAACATGTTCCTATATGTGAATAATAAGATTCACTGGTTCACGAAAGAACTAACATCATAAAAATTTGAGAAAAAAGTTTTTTTAAGAAGTTCAAGTTAACTAAAGAAACCCGTTTCACACAGGTATAAGTTTCATAGTTTAAATAAGTCTTTGTATAGGGGTTTTCAGTAAGAGCGCTTCAACTTTTGAACTTTTTTGAATAAAACACAAAGGGTTTGACTTTTTTAACTAATTTTTTTTTTTATTATCGAGTTTGAACATATACATTTAAGTATGAAACTCGATTTCTTTTGCATGACCACCGCGTGCATGTTTTACGAAGTCCAATCGTTGAACCCAATTTTCGACCACTCTTTTGCATAAATCGGCCGAAATTCCAGCAATTTCGCGTTCAATATTGGCTCTGAGCTCACAAATCGTCGCCGGCTTGTTACTGTAGACCAATGACTTCACATAACCCCAAAACGGGACGGCTTGTTAAATGGACCGTAAAATGGCCGTAATGCTCTTAAAGTAGCAGCAACAGAACGATTATTTTCATAAAAAATTTGCACGATTTGCAATCGTTGCTCAAGTGTGTAGCGTTCCATGATGAAATGTATACTAATGAAGTTTACAAATGACAAGCGAAAAATAAAAAATATTGCGTCGTTCGCCCTCCCTATCGGAAAAAAGTTGAACCGCACCTATTGAATAACCCTTTATAAAGAATACATTCATAATTTTGCGCTTAACATAAAAAGTAATTCGAAGAATTTTTGGCGATATATTAAATCGATTAAAAAGACTTGTTATATTACCAATACTGTTTTTGATAAGGACGTCACTGCTTTCTCTGTCAGGGATGCAGTAAATTTATTTTCCGACTTCGTTTCATCTTTCAGTTGTTCTTCCACAGTTGACTTCGGTTCACTTGTTCTATCAGACGTTGATGTCATTGAGGGACTGTCAAAGATTAAAACCTCTTCGCAACCGGATGTCGATTTTCTTTCAGTAACATTGCTTAATAAGTTTCTCTCTCTTTAATTATTTTTAACAAATCCTTGGCTGAAAGAATATTTATCAATGATTGGAAGCTGACTTCAGTGAATACAATTTACAAAAGCGTTAGTAACAGCGATATTGCAAATTGAAATCAATTTCAAAATTATCTGTTATATCTAAACTTTTTGAATATGTTATCAAAGACAAGTTATATTTTTAGCGTAAAACGTCTGATTAGTCCTAGACAACTTGGTTTTGTAGTTTGCAAAATCCACGTTATCTACCTTATCCGTTTTTCCTGTAGAGGCTCCGCAGGCTTCCAGAATGGTTGCCAAATTGACGCGATGTACACAGATTTCTCTAAAGCCTTCGATACATTCTCCCATATGGGTTTAGTAACTAAATTGTCATGTCTTGGTTTTCCTTCAACTTTCATTGATTGGACTCGATCCTATTTAATAAAGAAATGCAGTGCTTCAGTTATCGATGGAGTTTCTTCGAAACAATTCATTTCCACCTCTGATGTACCTCAGGGTCATATTTTAGGTCCTTTGTTTTGTTTATTAATGATATCTCTTCGTGTTTTCCCTTCGCCAATTTTCTTCTCTATGCTGAGGATCTAAACGTTTATGCTGAAACAAAAAATTCTAGTGATCAGCCGTCCTACAGTCTGGACTGATGCTTTATGAATCGTATATTTCTTAATATAGGAAAATGTCATAAATATTCATTTTCTAAGCTACAAACCCTCTTATTACCTCTTATCATATTATTTATATATATCTTGCTTCGTCTGATGTGATAAAAGTTTAAGGGGTTTTCTTTGATACAAAGCCTAATTGTATCACGCACTTAAATTATGCCGTTCCAATTCACTTGCTTTTTTACTTTTTATTTTGCTCGGGACAACTAGCAAGTGCAGCACTCAGACATTAATTAAGTCCATTGGACTACACTTAACTTCCTTTTTAATTTTTTAAAGGAGCCAAGGTGGTCGCTTCTTAATACATCAGTGCCAAAGACCTCAAGCCTGATTCGAGCGAAGTCCGGCCAGACGCACAGGAAGCGGTCCGCCGTCTCATCGCACAGAAAGTGGCCCGCCATCAGTCCAACCAGCCGTCTGCACTCCCTTCTGCTTAGTGACAGGATCGCTTGCGACAGTCGGTCGGACATGACAGATAACATCAGTCAAGTCCTTAGTCACTGCCGTGACTTTGATGGCTGCAGAAGGGAGTGGCAAAATGGGCTCTGGGCCAAAGAAGTTGGCCTCAGAGCCCATCCTAGATAAGGAGTCAGAGGTTTCGTTACCCACGTTAGCATCAGGCTATTATGTCTACCGACATAGTTCAGCCTGGATTTGCCGGACTCGCTACCCCCGATGTGGTTGCGGGGCTGTCTAAGGCCATGAGCTCAGCTTGATTGTCGCTGCAGACACATATATTTTCCACAACAAAGTTCATCGCTTCTTGAACTGCATACACCTCCGCTTAAAACACAGATGCATGCATCCCAAAAACAAAGTGCAGTTTTGTCCTGCTGGATTCCACGTAGACCCCAGAGCCGGGCCGTGCTCGATTCTGGAGCCATCCGTGAAAATGCGAAAACAGAGTTTTCCCCTCTCATTTTCAGAATTCGACCACAACTGAGCCTCTGGCAGTACCACACTGTATCTCTTTTCAAGTAGAACTCTTGATCCATGCCTCTCCTTGGATCAAAGCATCAAGTGGTGGTAGACCAATCAGAGCATGTAATGTCGGGCCTGCAGTAATCAGAAAAGCTCCACTGCAACAGATGGCCACAGTGCGTTGTAGTCTCGATAAGGTCCTCCTAACTCCCACGAGAGGGAGTCTACTCATCAAGACCACTGATGCATAGGTGATAATAGGTCTTATCATAGCCGTGTAGATTCACAGGACCTCGCTAGGAGATACACCCCACGTTTTCCCAAAGACACCTTTGCACTGCCAGAAAGCTGTCAATGCTTTAGATGTCTATGTTTCAACGTGTGACTTCCAAAGAAGTTTACTATCGAGGAGTACTCCAAGATATTTGATTTCTTTGGATAGCTGGACTGTGACTCCAGAACGAGTTCATCAAGCATCCTTCTTCTGATAAAGAGGACCACACCCAAGTATCAGTCATATTCAGAGTTTTCTCCACTTTTCTAAAGATGTTCATAAGGGAAGGGCCCATTATCAGACGGACAACGTCGTCCGCATATGCTTGTGTGTAGACTCCAGCATCATTTAAGGTGGTGTGTAGAGGATCGATCACCATGCACCAGAGCAATGGAGACAGCACACCACCTTGGGGGCAGCCTCTGTTAACCCCGGACGACACCAGCAGATCCTCCTCCACCCGCACCGTGATGATTCTTTGGGCTAGTATTGAACGAATCCAATTCACCAGTACCCGGTCTACACCATGTTTACTGGCAAAGCTGCACATACTGTCGAAATTAGCATTATCAGAAGCCCTCTCTATATCCAAAAAGATGCCTATAGCGAAGTCTCTCCCGTCAATGGCCTGTTTCATGCTAGCAACAAGATGCTGCAGTGCGGGCTCGCAGGATTTGCCGCTTTGATAGGCATGCTGAAATGAAGAGAGTGGGTATACCTTCAGCGACCTGTGACGCATATGCAATTCCACTAGACGTTAGATGCTTCTCAGCATGAAAGAGGTCATGTCGATAGGTCTAAAGCTTTTGTGGCTAGTGTAGTCATCTCTTACAACCTTAGGGATGCAAGCAGCCCTCACCATCCTCCATGAGTGTGGTATATAAGCCAGTGCCAGGCATGCAGTGAAGATTTTCTTCAGGGCTGCAATCACTGACTCTATGCCATCCTTCAGCATGGCGGGATAAATGCCATCTGGTCCGGGAGACTTGTAGCCGCAATAAATTTCGATGGCAAATCGAATGGCGGCTTAATTCACCACAGATCTGGCAACGTACCAGTCATGCCGAGAAGGTGTAGCAGCTCTGATAGTAGCCTCTTTCGTTAAGGGCTGTTGCCGGCCACTGCTTATCTGATTGATTGGAAAGTGAGAGTCCATCAGCAATCTAAATGTCTCGCTTTGTTTTTCCGTGAAGGAGCCATCAGATTTCCCAAGTGACCCCAACTTTCCGGTTGGATCCCTTTTCAGGATCCTAGCCAATTGCACAGTGTCACTCAGAGATTCAATACCGCCGCAGAATTCCCTAAAAGGAGCCTTTTTCGACTCACGAATTAGTTTCTTGTAGTTCCTCTGAACATGACGGTATCGCTCCCAGTTCTCGGCAAGATTTGTCTTGAGGGCCCGGTTTAGAAGTTTTTTCGACTCATGCCTCAATGTTTGGACCTCTCGGTTCCACCACGGAATCGGAGTCCGAACAAGGAGAGGTCGAATTGGACAGGCTGACTCAAAACATTCAGCTAAGGCAGCGCTGAGTTTCTCAACTATCCCCTCAATCCCCTGTTCTTTACGAAGTCTTGGTGGCGTCACGTCAAAGCACCGCAACGCCCCCATAAACTTCTGCTTCTCTGTTTTTCTGGGGTTTTTGGAGGGCAATTGTATTTGTGCCTCTTCGGCACACTGAAACTCAATGTACATGTGGTCCGAGCGCGAATCTTCGGCAAGGACTCTCCAGTTCCTGATTGACCACTTAAGTTTTGAATTTGGTGAGGTGAGATCCATCACTCACTGCCTTCTAGCAGTAACAAACGTAGGCTGTCTGCCCTTTTTGTGTATATCTAGGTAAGAGGAAGCGATAAACTCGAACAGCCGAGAGCCCCGTTCATTGCATTTGCTGTTGCCCCAGATTGTATACTGGGCATTAGCATCGCAGCAGAGAACGAGACCCAGACCGCGTTGCTCGCAGAACCTTACGAGACTGCTGGCCTTCCCAGGAGGTGGTGGTTCCAGGGCATCGTAAGAAAATAACCAGATGCAATTACAAATCTCAGCCATCTGCTTTTACCCTTATAATACACCTCAGCAGCTTCCAGGTCTTGGGAACAAAATTGCTTAAGACTCGTCACAGTGAGATGGAATGATACTATAAGACCGGTCCTAGGTCTACTTGAACTCCTGTTATATAATACCGTGGCCCCTTTCAACGCGCTAAAGCACAGACGCGGTCGCTAAAGACCCAGGGCTCTTCCACTGTTGTTATATTCACTTGCTCTTTTCGCTTTTGTAAGACGTCACTCATCGCACTGCACTGACCGATATACCCTTAAGATATATTACTATATTTTCCGATTGTTCGGTCCAAATTAGATTATGGTGATTTAATTCGATACCTTATCAATCAGCCCGTATAAATCGAGTGGAGAGGGCTCAAAAAATTTTTCTGAGTTTCGGACTACATTCAGTCAATTTCTCAGACCCGAAACCATCTTACGAATCTCGCTGTCGATTGATTACACTTTTTGCATTAAGTCACAGAGGTACCTTTCAGGCTGTCTCATATACCTTTGATCTCGTTAATGGCGTAATTGACTAGCATAGGAATTGGAAAGAGGATTGTTTCATATCTAGAAGGGCAGGCAGGTGGGGATAGTTATTGATGGCCATTTACTTGGGAGTGGTCTAGACGATTCTTTTATATATGGTTCAAGCAGCTCACAACTTTCAGAATCATCCCAATAATCCTCTGGTCTCCTTTCCGCGGGGATGAGGCTTAAGTGGTGGTTTGACCCCCATATCATGGGGACCAACCCAACACGAACTAAGAGGGAAGCTTCATATGAGGATTGGCTAGCCATCCATCCGCTTTACGGCAAAATTGGTGGCCATCCAATCACCATATGAAGATCACCGTACCGACGAAGATCCCCTGTCAATCCTAAACTCCCATCATTCCATCATTTCCTCTCCTCGACCCCCCTAACCCAAGGTGTCATGCGACCCGTGCCTATTGGGTGGTTTGCAGTCAGGGGGTTTTCTGTCCGACTGTATTTCTACGGAGCTACCTCGATACCGGGTCACCTCGGGGTATAACCATGACCTTGCCGTGGTATGGGGTGCTGCCACGGTCGACCATTATGTTTCCTCTTCCTTTTAATAAGAGTCCTTCAAACCAAAAATCTCTATGGACAAGCAGTCCTTAAATGCAAAGGAAGCTATAGCTTCCACCCCCAAATCTGGATCAAACCAGATATTTTCTAGTACGGCGGAAGCTGGGATACTCAAGCCTAGTGGAAGTGTCAGTACATCCAAGCCCTTCACGGCTAGCCCATTTCGTACGGCGGAAGCTGGCGCTGAGGACAAACCTGGCAACAGCAGAAGTGGCGGTACCTACAACAAACCTCTGGCCAAGAAGTCATCTTCCTGTACCACCAATACCGGGACTAGCCCTGGTAAAGGTGATAAAACTGAGTCTGAAACGACTGATACCTCCGCAGTAGCAGAGCCTGCACGGCATGGCTACAAGGAGAGACGTGCTGCCTTCAGGCTACTGGAGCGCCTAAAAACGATTCCAGAGGGGGAGTGGTCTGACAAGCAGAAGCACTCTTTCAGCTGGGCGACAAGGGTAACGGAGGAGTCCCCTCGGGGTTCTGAACCGAACCCAAAACGTCAGTTGTCGGACGACCCACCCAGCAACCCCAGCACGTTGAAGACGCCGCGAAACACCAAGACTTCTCCAGCTACACACAGCGAAGCTGTCAGAGGCCAACAACTATGGGCGGTGGTTGACAAAAGCAACCCTGACGGCACTATTTCGCCTGACAACTGGAAGAAAGTGGAAGCCAGACTCTCAAGCGTTTTCTTCAAAATTCTGAAGGAGAATCCTGGTCCTGCTCCTTTCTGTCGCGATAGTGGATGGCATCAGAGCCACGTGAAACTTATCGCCTGTGCCGATCAGAGATCAACTGATCTATATAAAATAGCGATTTCAAGGATCGGCGAAGTATGGCCTGGGTCTAACTCGAGGTAATTTCAAGGGATGACATCCCCAGTTTACCAAGAGCTAGAGCCTGGTTACCAGCGGAGCCATCGGACCCTCAGAGGATCCTTGAAATGCTTCGGGTATGTAATCCGGAGCTTCCTACATCGTCGTGGAAGGCCACAAAGCTGGACGATCCCAAAGGTGAGTACCGAAGCGCTACCTTCGTAGTCTGCAAGGACTCCGTGGACGCACTGGCGCGATCTGACGGTGTAGTAAGCTATGGGTTTTCGTCCATAACTCTGAGGGTCTACAATAAGGACAAGGCGCTTAACTTAAAGGACCCGGCTGGAGCTGAGATAGGTCCCACGGCGGAATCTGGCTCTGGTCCTAACACTGCTACAGCGCTACGGAAGGCATCTGCTGACGGCAGTATCTCTTCCTTGTTAGATAGAGTACTTGATACTACTCTCACTGATGAGGAAGAGCTACTGGCGTCAGATTCAGATGAGCCCAACAAAACGGTGGTGGAGAGGAAGCCCAGTAACCATGATGTTACGGGTTCTTCAAACTAACCTTCACCTCTCAAAGTTGCGTCTCAAAGTTGCACACATGGACTTGTGTGCGGACTAAGGACTCAAAAATATAAACTGATGTATGCTCGCAACAAAGGTAATCCTAGAGCGTGCGTACTAATAAGAAAAGGGATAAATGCTTTCATGCTCTCTAATTACAGCGACACCGATCAATTGACCATTAGCCTGGAGTCGGGAAATGAACGGATGTGGCTATCTTCCTGTTACCTCGCACATGACTACGAGGAGCTACCGAGATTAATATTCAAAGATCTGGTAGCGCAGGCGCAGAAGCTTGGCACAAAGCTAATTATTGGTGCGGATGTAAATGCGCATCACGAGATATGGGGCAGCACTGATACTAACGCTAGAGGTGAGTGTCTCTTTGATTATCTGATAGGTACTAAGCTACAGATTTGCAATAAAGGTAATAAACCTACTTTTGTCATTAGTAATAGGCAGGAAGTGTTAGACGCTACTTTTGCTTTTGACTCCGTTATTAACAGAATTAGGAACTGGAAAGTTTTGGAAGAACATTCCTTCTCTGACCATAGATATATCTCTTTCGAGGTTAGTAAAAATCTACCGAAACCTAAGCCTGGTAGAAATATCAGGAAAACAGACTGGGAAAAGTATGTAGATTGTATCGGGGTTACCCTAGGAACATGTCCATCAGTGGTACCGCAAAGCATAGAAGGACTAGAAAATTTGGTGCACAAAATTACCTACAACATGAATGCTGCCTTAGCGGAAGCCTGTCCCATAAGAAGACTGAGGGGTAAACCCAAGCCTAAGTGGTGGACGGTTGAACTAAGCAAGCTTCAAAAAACAAGCAGAAGTGCTTTTAATAAGGCAAAGAAAACACGTCTCGCCGAAGATTGGAAAGATTATAAAGATGCTCTGAGAATCTACAAGAAGGAAATCAGAAATGCCCAAAGGCAATCTTGGAAATCCTTTTGTGAAGAGGTTGAGGGGGCAACTGAGGCCTCCAGACTTCGTAAGATTTTAGCGGGAAACCCTCAAAATTGGGAACTGCTACAGAAAAGTGATGGTACTTTCACTACAACCAGTAAAGAGTCTTTAGAACTTTTACTCGACACTCATTTTCGAGGCAGCTCAGTCATTACTGGGCATGATATGGAAGATACAGTACACTGCCGTGAAGTCAGAATAGATGCTATATCTGAGGATCGGCTCTTATGGGCGATTGAAAGTTTCAAACCCTTTAAATCACCGGGTCCAGATGGTATTTACCCAGTGGAACTGCAAAAGACCGCCGGATATCTAGCACACTGGCTGCTAGCAATCTTCAAAGGTTGCTTTCTCTACGGTCATATACCTCTTAATTGGAGACAAGTCAGAATTGTTTTCATCCCAAAAGCGGGTAAAAACTCACATACCCATCCAAAAGACTTAAGACCGATATCTCTCTCCTCCTTCCTATTGAAAACTTTGGAGAGGTTGATAGAATTTTATTTAAGCCTAACTATACATAGAAATCTTATCTCTACGTCACAACATGCCTACACGAAAGGGAAATCGGTAGAGACAGCTCTACATAACCTTATTTACACGGCAGAGAGTTCACTGCACAAACAGGCATTTACTTTAGCCGCTTTCCTTGATATTGAAGGGGCCTTTAACAATGTCGAAGGGGGGGCGGGGGGGGGGGCAATTACTGCAGCACTCACTGATCTTGGGGTAGAACCGGGCTTGGTAGGCTTCATTGGCGAAATGCTAAATAGCAGAATCATTGAAGCGGAACTAGGAGAATCGGTGCTCAGGAGATTGGTAAGTAGAGGTACACCGCAAGGCGGGGTCCTCTCACCGTTTCTATGGAACGCAGTTGTAAATAAACTTCTGTTAATACTGGAATCGGTGGGCTGTAAGGTGATAGCTTACGCCGACGATGTTGTTATTGCTGTCTCTGGTAAATTTGTATCTACATTAAGAGACCTAATACAAAATGCTCTAGATATACTTTCTAGGTGGGCAGGAAAGTGTGTTCTAGGAGTCAACCCAGACAAAACACAACTTATATTGTTCACTAGGAAACACAAAATCCCTCAACTAAGTCCAATTATGCTCAAGGGGGAAGCTCTTGTGATTTCGGAAGAAACCAAGTACTTGGGACTAATCATAGATAGGAAACTGACTTGGAAGTCAAACATCTTAGAAAGAGTCAGGAAAGCGAACCTAGCTTTTTATGCCTGTAAGAGAGCTTTAGGTAAGACCTGGGGAATGAAACCTAAGGTTGCTCATTGGCTTTACACTGCTGTCGTCAGACCCATTCTTCTATATGGAAATGTTGTCTGGTGGTGTGCTATGCAGAAAAAAACCTATTCTAATTTATTGAATAAGGTGTAGAGATCAGAGGAATTAGCAATATGTGGCGTCATGAAAACCACGCCATCCATGGCTTTGGATATCATACTACATCTGCCACCCCTAGATCTCTTCTGCAAATACTTAGCGGCCTGCTCCGCTGTAAGGCTCAAAGCGAGCTCACAATGGAAGACTGTCACACAGGGACATTCAACCATCTTAGACTCCTACACGGATATACTCAGTGACTGTGATTATCACCCTCCCATTCTCTGCTTCGAAAGGAATTTCCTAATGAAAATCCCTTCTAGACTGGAATGGTTTGAAGAAGATCCAACACCCAACACACCCGTTAAGATCTACACGGACGGGTCTAAAATGGATACCGGTGTAGGATCAGGGTTATTTTGCGAAGAGCTTTCTATTAGTGAATCCTTTAAACTACCGGATCACTGTAGTGTTTTTCAAGCGGAACTAAACGCTATTCATGAAGCCTTAAAATGGCTAAAGATAAACAGAATATCATCAACGGATATCTGCATTCTATCAGACAGCCAAGCTGCCCTACGAGCCATGGATGCATTCCAAACAACATCAAGGAGTGTCTTACGTTGTTGCCAATCTCTAAATGAGATGGCCAAACAATATCGTATAATCTTGTGCTGGGTTCCAGGCCACAGAGATATACCAGGGAACTGTAGGGCAGACCAACTTGTGAGAGAAAAGTACCTGTTTGCCAGACATAAGTTATTTTATGGAGATACCTCTCGCAACTTGTAAGCTTCTCATTAAGGACGCATTAATCAGGTCTACAAATCAGAGATGGATTAGCGTTAACACCTGTGAAATTGCTAGGCAAACATGGCCAAGGCTAAATTTACGTCTGTCCAAGAGCATTATAAAACTGAATAGACTTCAAATCAGGACCTTAGTAGGGGCCCTCACAGGACATTGTCTCATAGGAAATCATGCAAAGAGATTAGGCGTTTACACGCATGATTTCTGTCGTAGCTGCAAAAATGACGAGGAGTTGGAGACAATTCAACACCTTTTTTGCACATGCCCAGCTCTAGCCAGAAGCAGGAATCGATTTTTAAAATCCTACTTCTTAACGAATAAAGATAATCTATACATTTTAGGTATCAACAAACCTTTTACGCTTTGTCAAAAGCTCAGGATGGTTTAATATGGAGAGGGAAATGTAGCTCAGCCCCCGCGGCTTCACAACGGACCCATTTCGTGGTCTAAGTGGCATCGTTGTCTCTATGTGCGATGCGGCTGCCAAACCTAACCTATCCTCTGGGTAACTTCCGAACACTAGTTCGGGAGCGAGCTAACGTGAGAAGGCGAAGCATTCCAGGATAATGGGTGTACGCTGGGTTTGGATCCCGCCACGTAAAAATGCTCACCTCAACCCCAAGAAAACACGATCAAAGCCTCGGATGAGAACTTCCTTTACTGATGACGACCACTGCAAATGAACTAAGGACTACGATTTAGGGCATTCACCTAGAATATCCTTATTGGAGAAGGTTCCTCTGCCAGCCTGGTTCATGTCCTCGTGAGAGTAAATTGCGATGGACGCGGCAAAGCAAGAAAAACATGGGACCTTCTGACGTCTATTCCAGGTTCCATGTAAAGGAGCGCAAATTCGGTGTTGGATTTGATGTGGGAGAGAGACTTTGTTGCCAAGTACTGTCGTTTACTTCGGTGGACGAGCGTCTAGCAATAATCCGCATCACACCGCGATTTTTAACAGCGCGTTCATTTGCGCTCACGCAAAGATTTCTTCTATGGCCGTCTGGAACGTTCCTACCAGCCCTGCCCCTGCCACGACATAAAAGTCGTGCTTGGCGACTCCAATGCCAGGGAGGGCAAGGAGGGAATTTTTGGTCCCACAGTCGGAAAATTGAGCATGCCCAACGAAACATCCGGTAACAGACAGAGGCTGATCGACTTCACCGGGGCCCGAAACATGGTAGTCTACAGCACCAGATTCCAGCTTAAGAAAATACACCAAGCTACCTGGCTGTCTCCTGATCGAAAAACACGAAATCAGATCGATCATGTTGTGATAGATGAAAGATGTTGTGATTAGATGTACGTACCATCCGATGACCCAACATCGACTTGGATCATTACCTCGTTGCAGCGAAGCTACACACACGTCTATGAGCAACAAAAAACGTACATCTACCTACGCAAAGAATTACCAACATGGACAAGTTGCATTTACAACAGACAGCCAGAAGGATCGCCACTCGACTCTCACTCCGACTCTCAGAGAGTCCTACCCAACAATCCGGCATGCACAAGCCATGGAGCAACATTTCTCGTTCCCTACCTACCACCGCCGAAGAAGAAATGGGACTCGGGCGAGCACGAAAAAACAGTTAGTACGACGAGGAATGCCATGCCGCAGAAAGAAAAGATGCTGTCTATAGAGCCACACTGCGATCGGGCGCAACGCGAGCCATTTGGGATGGCTTAAGAGAGCTAAGAAAGGAAGAGAGACGTATTATCCGAAAGAAGAAAAGAGAGGCCGAAATAAGTGAGTGCGAGGAGTTTGAGATGCCGACCAATAGGAACAATGCCCGAAAACTGTACCAGAAAGCTCCGCGGCTTACAGAAGGTTTTAAGACCGGGGCGTTTTCCTGTAAGAATAAAGACGGCGATCTGGTGACTGACATCCAGAGAATACTTAAATTATGGAGGGAATACTTCTCGAACCTTTTAAATAGTGACCGCTGCGCATGCAACGGAAAATGTGGAAATCCTGATACCCCATTGCTGACGACCGAACTATCCTTCCGCTACCCGACCATGGCGAGTTGAGAATAGCGATAATGCGAACAACAAAGGCGGGAGCCGACGAACTGCCCGCTGAGCTATTTCAACATCGTTGGTAGGAGCTGGCAAGGTGTATGCATCAGCTTCTATGCAAAATAAGGTCGGATGAAAGCATGCCCGCCAATTTGAACTTAAGTGTGCTCTACCCAATCCATGAGAAAGGTGATCATGTAATCTGTGCCAAATATCGCATCTTCTAAATATCGCCAATAGGGTTCGTGCGAGCGTATTGTGTGAAAGACTGAATCCCTCCATCAATCAACTGATTGGACCTTATCAATGTGGCTTTCTACCTGGAAAGTCCACCATCGACCAAATAGTTACAATACGCCAAGTTTTGGAAAAGACCCATGAAAGGAGAATCGACACACACCATCTTTTCGTCGACTTCAAAGCTGCATTCGACAGGACGAAAAGGAGTTACATACGCGAGGCGTGTTTGAAAAGTATCGTGAATTTTCTGTTTTTTCAAAAAATATTTATTTATTCATTAATTTCTATCTATTTCGTCGCGGACAGAGTCCAACATCTCATTAGCAATGTTCATGCGATTCTGCTTTTGGTCGGAATTGAGCGGTTTTGGTACGAATTTTGCAGTTACCCAAATCAATGAAAAAAATCGAATGGCACGAGCCAACTTTTTGAACACACCTCGTATGCCTCGATATCTGAATTTGGTATCCCCGCAAAACTAATACGGCTATGCAAGATCTCAATACCAGCAGTGCCATCAGAATTGGAAAGGACGTCCTGAGCCTGTTGATACTAAACAAGGTGACTCGCTATCGTGTAACTTCTTTAACCTGATCTTGGAAAAGATCGTACGAGCCGAAGAACTTAATTGCTTAGTCACATTTTTTTATAAGAGCGTACATATGTTGGCGAAGACCAATATCATCGGCCTGAACAACCGCGCTGTTAGTTTTGCCTTTTCCAAACTGGATAAAAAAGCAAAGCGAATGGGTCTGGTGTTGAAACAGGACAAAGCGAAGTCCTCCTGTCTCCAAACAAACAGTCGGTGCACTCGCGTATCGGCACCCAAATCACTGTTGTAAAAGGCGTCATTTATTGCTGAGCTGTGTGAGCTTTAGATATAGCGCAGCGAATAAAGGTCCAGCGGCTATGTTGGCTGTCGTCCGGATGGACACAAACGCTCCGGCTCTGAAAGTATTCGACGCGGTACCAACTTGTGGAAGCAGAGGAAAAGGAAGGCCTCCTCTGCGTTGGAAAGCTCAGGCGGAGCGGGACTTGGCGAACTGGCGTCGACGAGCACGAGAAAGAAACGATCTCGAAGAAATTGAAAATATAAAACAACAAGTGCCGACGAACTAGGGAATAATATTGAAAGTAGCCGGATAGAAGAACACAATAACACTCAAAACAAACAGTGACTTACAGCTTATTTGATGCGGCCAAAAGAAATTATTAAAATATCAAATATAGGTTGTCAAAAAAGTCTTGCGGTATTTTTATTGAATTTTGAATTGTTCATAAAATTGGTTATAATAATGCGATTTAAGTCAAATATGCGCCGTTTTGTTCGATGACGAGTTCCCAACGAGATGCCAACTTCATAATGCCCCTCTTATAGAAGCTCGCTTCCCTATTGTCAAAAAACTCGGATAGCCAATTTTCACAGGACTCTCTTGTGGACAACTTCCGACTACCAAGCTCGTTCGCCATGGACAGAAATAGGTGGTAATCACTTGGTGCGAGATCCGGACTATACGGTGGATGCAAAAGAACCTCCCATCCCGGCTCCCGGAGCTTCTAGCGCGTCACCAAAGATGTGTGTGGCCTGGCGTTGTCCTGATGGAAGACAATTCGGCCTCTGTTGATCAAAGATGGCCTCTTCTGCATGAGTGCTGCATTCAAGCGGTCCAGTTGTTGGCAGTACAGGTCCGAATTGAGCGTTTGGCCATAGGGGAGCAGCTCATAGTGGATGATTCCCTGCCAATCCCACCAAACACACAGAAGAACCTTCCTGGCCGTCAATCCAGGCTTGGCCACCGTCTGGGCAGCTTCACTGCTTTTCGACCACGACCGTTTGCGCTTCACGTGGTCGTAAGTGACCCACTTTTCATCGCCAGTCACCATCCGCTTCAAAAACGGGTCGATTTTGTTGCGATTCAGAAGCGATTCGCATGCATCCATACGGGCAAAAATGTTTTTTTGCGTCAAGTCGTGTGGCACCCATACACCGAGCTTCTTTTTGAATCCAAGCTTGTTCAAATGGTTTATAACGGTTTGATGACTCATGCCCAGCTCTTGGCCGATGCTACGGCTGCTACTATGCCGGTCTCTTTCGATCAATTCAGCGATTTTATCGCAACGTTGAAACTATCGTTGTGCGGTGGAAATGGAAACTGTATCGGGTCCATAAACTGCACAAATTTTATTGGCAGCATGAGATGCATTTTTGCCTTTATCATAGTAGTACTGTAAAATATGCCGTATTTTCTCTTTCTTTTGCTCCATGTTTGCGACGCTATAACTCATGAACGACTAAAAGCAAACAACAATTAATCAAACACGTGTTAGCACGTGAAAAGAGCTTTCCAAAAAGCTCTAGCGTGAATCTTTTAGCAGATCAAGACTCATCTCTTTATTCATGTTTCCTTCGATAAATGTAAAATTTTCGACGCCTGAATAGGGTATGCAACGTCGTACCATCACACTACCCCGCTGTGTTTAAATGTAGAGCGCAAATTACATGGTTGAAGCGCATTGTTTGGTTTTCTCCAAACGCAGGACTTCCCATCAGACCTGAAAAGGTTAACTTTGCTTTCATCCGCAAAAACAACGGACTTCCAGAACGAAATGTCATTGTTCAGATGTTGTCGGCTAAACTCTATTCTTGGTTTTTTATTACGAGCCTTAATCAACGGCTTATTTTGGGCAGTCCTTCCATGACAGGCTTTCAGGGTTACAGATCTTGCCTAAGTATTTTTCGACTTCGTTCGTTAATTTTGTAGCGCTTAAATCGGGGTTTTCTTTAACTTTGCGAACAATCCACCTCTTATCCACATCATGAAATATTTTATTTGGCGCTGATCTGCCCTTATCTTCCATCCTCTTTTCGTGGCGAGCCCTTTCTCTAATATGCTAGACAGTTGAGGAACTAATAGCAACAATTTCTGCAATTCTTCGTTGACTTTGTGAGATCAGTTTTACCATTTTAAAAAATTTAAATTTTTTCAACTTTTCTTTACAAAAATTTTTTGAGAATGACTTAAGACGCTATGCTAAAAAGAAAAAAATACATTTCACCGCTATTGCATTCTCAGAGAAAATATAAAATACACTGCATCATTTAAGCTGTGAGCGTATTTTGTTGAGAAAACTATCTGTTTCTCTATTTTTTCAGCAAGCTTAGTTTTTGTTTTTGTTCTTTCTGCACTAGTAATCAGTACATACATATCTCATTAGAAGTCGTATCTTTTTTATTAAATTTAATAGACGTCGAGTCATTGTCTTTTTTCTAAAAAAGTATTTCCTGCATCAAATAAGTTGGGAGTCACTGTAGATCCACAAATAGACAATCACGCCGGTAAATATGTACAATAACGCTGAGCATAGCCCGAATAAATACAGAATAGAAGATACAAGAAATGTATTAGATACAAATGTAAGTGAAATGCAAACAAACAAATTAAAATGGGAAGGCATAGATCAAACTTTACGTCCTCGAATTCCGAAACTTATAATGGCAAAAGCTTTGGTCCACCGTAAGCTCCTTGTCGAACCCAAGAAAACACCTCGATAAGGCGGCTAAGACCTTCAACGGTTGCACTTCGTCGGATCCGACGAGATGCGCGAGCTATTTTAGTCGGCAATTCATACTGCATCCTCCGCTCGACAGATCCAAACGTCGAGCCACCAGACGGCTGCGCAAACTAACGAACACCAGTGCACCACTTACTTTCTCTTGTGTTGAGGTTCAGGGGGCCATCAACAAAACCAAGGCATCAAAAGCCATTGGCTCTGATGGCCTTAACATGCTGGTGCTGAAAAAGCTGGGTCCATTGGGAGTAGAGTGTCTCACAAGGGGTTTCAATTTGCCTATGGCCACTCTCATCATTCCTGACAACTGGAAAGCAGGGAGAGTGGTCCCATTACTGAAACTAGGAAACCCGCCCACCAAGGGTAATCTTATCGGCCGATAACACTCGTTTCCCCAGTAGTGTACACACAGGAAGCCCTCCTACTCCCGCTTTTCACGGAACACCTGGCCCCAGCCAACATAGCTTTTGACGAGTCCACAGTCCCACCACAGCACTCACCGTCATAAACACCCGGATTAACAGCGGACTTAACCAAAACTGTCGCTGCGAGAGGACTGTCCTAGTTTTTGGACATGAAGAAGGCTTTCGACACTGTCACCCATTCCACGCTACTAGATGACATTTTAGAGTCGACACTCTCGCCACGGCTGAAGAGGTTGTCCGCAAACTATCTGAGTGGTCGACACTCGTCAGTGAGTTTTCGAGACCAAATCTCTAAACAGAGGAAGATAAAGCGAGGTGCTCGGCAAGGTGGTGTCCTTTCTCCTTTGCTATTCAACTTCTATATATCGAAGCACCTCCAGCCACCAGAGGAAGTCTCCCTAGTCTTCTACGCTGACGATTGCACGATAATGGTGTCGGGCAATGAAATTGATGGCCTGTACGTCAAAGTGAACTATTACCTCCCAAATCTTTCTCGCTTTTTCACTGCAACAACTTTCCCCCACAAAACCCACAGCGACCCTCTTTACCACTTGGACAAAGCAGGTCAAAGTCGATGACATACCAATTCCGACCGTTAACAATCCCAAAATTTTGGGTGTAACCTTCGACAGTTTGCTCTCCACTAAAGTGCAAATCGCAACAAGGTCCTCAAATCGCTTGCCGGCAGCCCTTGGGGAAAAGGCAAAGAAATGTTGCTGCCGACATTTAAGGGGACAGATACGTGTAAAATAACTCGAAAAGTTATTGACCGATATCCCTGAAATCTTTTTTATAATATTACTGTCTATGTGAATTTACAAGTTTTCGAAAATTTTTCAAAAAAATAATTTTTTCGAAGCGAATATAGTAGGAAAATTCGCCCCAAAATAATTCTTTTTTTTTTGAAGCATTTGGTTCCGCGAATTTTTTTTATTTCATATAAAAATTATGACATTAATTAAAAAAAAAGGTTTGGGTGCTTGTATTCAGGTCACTGACGCCGATGCTTCAATGTCCGCCGATTTAGAAGCCCCACTACGACCTTCCTAGAAGAATTGAGTGTACATCTGCCATTTTAAATGATTAAAATTATATCTATATATTATATTATACTAGCAACCCGCCCGGCTTTGCGCGGGTATAAAATATATATCCTATGTCAATCACTGAAAAAATTATTAAAATCGATCCAGTAGTTTTGGCTTATTCATTACTGCCCGTAGCCCGCACGCGTTAAAGTTGGAGTAACACAATTCCCCTTTCTTTACAGCATGAAGATTTCCTGCTATCTTTGGAATATCTAAATTCATACCCTACACTTTTACATATTTACTTTTTGCATTTTTACATATGTATTTATTTCATTTTTACAACAATTAATATATTACAGAATGTCTTTATATACAACGTTCATAGCTTTCTTGTCATTAGACAATGCAAACGTGTTTTCTCTAGAGGTTACTCTTGAAAGAGCGACATACAGTTGGCCATATGAAAAACAGTCAACGCTCAAATCTAATCCTGCAACGTTGAAGGTTTGACCCTGAGATTTATTAATGGTCATTGCAAAAGATGCCTTTACCGGAAATTATAAGCGTCTAAATTGGAATGGTAGATCCGATGGTATCAGAGGGATTCGGGGAATCAATACATCTTCTCCGGTACCACATTCTGTGAGTATTGTGCACTCTATTATGAAAGTTTTCAGTGGTTTTACCAGGAAACGCGTGCCATTGCAAAGTTTATGTGGATTTAGGTTTCTTAATAAAATAACAGGAAAAGCTATTTTCAGCTCCATTTTGTGAGGAGGGAGTCCAGACGGGTTCAAAGAATTTAGAAATTCTGTAGGAAAATGAACAGCTTCTTCCAAATCGAGAACAGTATCGACCGAGTAGTATATTTTCGTCGGCGCATCAATCTTTGAAATAATCAAGTTATTTATATTACTTTATCTACTTGTTCGTTAGTTGGTGACAGAATAGCTCTTTCTTTCAACCAAGATATTGTCTTATAACTTATGTTATCAATGTCAGGATAGACATTGTTGACTAACTCTTGGATGTTGTCTATCAAAACACAAAGGTTTTCTATATTAGGTTAATCCTTCCCTCACTTTGTGTTAGTTCTCCATTGCCAACTTTTAGCAGCTTCTCTGGAAATAGCCTGTTCTCACGTGAAGATGACGAAACCCTCATATTAGTTGTAAGCTCTAATTTATTGACATGCGACCAAAGGTGGGATCTTTTTAGCGAAGCATTTATTTCGTCAGCACGTGTTCCTCGAGTCACAAATGGTAGGATTTGACGGAAATCTCCTGAGAACAGAATTGTACATCCACCCATAGGTGAATTTTTGTTGCGCAAATCGCGCATTGTCCTATCCAGTGCTTCCACAGACGTCTTGTTTGACATGGTAGCTTCGTCCCAGACTATTAATGAGCAGTCACGCATCAATTTTCCTGTATTGCTCTGTTTAGAAACACTACAGACGCTGTTATCATCATCGGTGGCAATTTTCAGCGGGAGCTTGAATGTAGAGTGTGCGGTTCGGCCCCCTTCCAAAAGAGTAGGGGCAATGCCGGATGACGCAACAGCTAACGCAATTTTTCCGGTAGGTCTCACTTTTTTTAAAAGCAGATTGATTAAAAATGTTTTTCCTGTGCCTCCTGGGGCATCAAGAAAAAATAATTTCCCTTCATTGTTATCAATTGTTGATAGTAATGCAGTGAGTACTTTTTTCTGATCGATGTTTAATCGTGCCTCATCTTGAGCTATATTTTGTAAAAGTCTCGTTTGATCGTATGATGTTTCTCTTGTGTATTCGGCACTGTTAGTTAAATCAGAGTTAATAGTATAAGCTGGCATCGGCAGCCCAAAATCCTTGATCGTTTTACCCGAAAGTAATTGCACTATTTTGTTTAATTCAAATAATTCTTCGTCAAATATGTTTTGGTCATATTGTACATCAACAGAGTTTAACTCTTGCCGTCGCCGAATCAGAATATCACTGGCCATATTTTCTTGAAATTTATTCCATAGACTAACAGAATCAGTTACTTGACAAAACACTACTATGACGGCAAATAAATATCTTAATAATGTAGCTGAACTACAAACAGCTGCTTCTGATAATGTATTTTCCCAGTGAAAATCGTCTTCCAAGAGCCCCATAGCTTTGCATGCTGCTTGATAAGTATTGTAAACAACACCTTGTAAAGTGCTTAGGTGAGCAAAGGATGTCGGGCCTTTTACAATATGTAGGCTGGTCCTTAAATGTACTGCATGAAACATTTTGGTGACTTTTCAATGCAGGAACCTCTCAATATAATATTTTTGATAAAAAAAAATTATTCCCAAAGTTTCATACCGATAAATTACCGTTATCACGTGCCGCAATGCCACTGAAGTTACGTTGTCAAGGCAATAGTGACGAAATTGTCATACACTGCTGTGTTGCTATTTTGCTATCTTCTGGTTTTCTTTTTACCGTTATCATAATTAGCGTAAAAGAAGCAAGCAATAAAGGGCATATTGACTGCTTTAAATAACACATATGTGTTGTAATTATTTTGCGAATAGTTCCGTTATTCTGTTAGCGTTGTAGTTGCATTAAAAATTTTTTAAGCTCCACGCAATTTGTGTGATTCATTATAAGTGAAGTGAAGTAAAAATTAAGAGGCATAAATTTGTCATTTAAGAAAAACTTTAAAATGCCGCGACAAGGAATTTATTTAGTAGGTGCAATGAAAAATCAAATTCTTGGCAGCAAGCTGCCTTCTAATCAAGATTGCTTATCTGTTTTATTTAATAATATGCGAAATGTGCGCTTGAATTTGTCAGAAGCGGCAAATTTAGTGATCGACGAGTGTGAAATATTTTGGCGAAAGGCAAGAATTCCGACCAAAGACAAGAGTGATAGTGTGAAAAAGTTAAAAAAATTGTATGAAGAATGGCGAAATTTAGAAAAAAGCTGTAAACGAAGAACAGATAACCAACAAGGTAAAGAAAAGGCGTTCAGCGAAAAATTAAATAATCTGTTTGACATTGCCCATGCAAATGCTTTGAACATTATGTCTATTGAAAAAGACAAACAGTTTTTAATTGCCCAAAGAAAACCAAATCGTGCAGGTAGTATGCTTGGCATAGATAACAAGATAACTGCAGCAGAAAAACGAAAAGCGGTAACTGAAAAAAAGAAAGAGTTGAAAAAGCAAAAACTACAAGCTGAAAAGGAAAAAAATCAAACCTACGGTAAGTAATATATTAAATTTATAAAATAGCAATTAAAATACATAAATAAATATTTTTGATTTCTAGTTCCAACTCCCAGATTTTCTTCTTCTGATTCAGAAACTTCTGAAAGAGGCAGCGTTTTTGGTGAGGCAGAACCTCGACTTCTCAATACTTGTTCCGATCCTACAGCATCATGGGAAGAACAAAATAATTTATCGCTTGTGCCTGATAATAGAAAACTCCGCAGAGCAAGAAATTTGATTCTGACTGGAAGACTTGCTGCTGCTTTAGATAAATGTCATGTCAGTGATAGGGATGCAGTACATATTTTAAATGCTTGTGTGGAAAGTCTTTCTTTAGATCCAATGGACTTTGTCATAAATCGGCCATCTATTAGACGAGCAAGACATAAATATCGCAAAGATATAGCAAAAGATATCGAAAGAAATTTTTCAGGCTTAAACGTTGACTTTGCAATAGTGCACTGGGATACCAAATTACTGCCAGATTTGACCAATACGAGTAAAGTTGACCGCCTACCCGTTATAGTCAAAACGCCTGTAATCGAGCAGCTTTTAGGAGTTCCACATATTCCTTCAGGATGTGGAAAAGAAATCTCCAGCGCAGTTTATGACACATTAGAAAAGTGGTCATTGCAACATAAAGTTCAAGCCTTTGTATTTGATACAACATCTTCCAATACCGGCCGATTAAATGGAGCCTGTGCCATGTTGGAAATGAAACTTGGTCGCAGCATTTTATATCTAGCTTGTCGGCATCATGTTTATGAGTTGGTGCTGCAATCGGCTATTTCAAGTGTAAAACTATTTAAATCTACTGGTCCGGACATTCCATTATTTAAAAAATTCAAAGCTAACTTTTCAAAAATCAATACACAAAATATCTGTGACTTTAGCACAAGCAGTATGTTAATGACATTATTAGAAGGAAAACGCGATGAAATATTACAATTTTGCTTGACAACACTTGAAAAAGAGCACCAACCACGTAATGATTATAAGGAATTCCTTGAATTATCGATAATACTCTTGGGTGGAACACTTCCTAAGGGCAATATCATACGAAAGCCAGGTGCTTATCATCAAGCTCGGTGGATGGCAAAGGCCATTTATAGTATAAAAATATTTCTATTACGGAATGAAGTCGAAACAACGGAAGATGAAAAACAAGCATTATGCAGAATATGTGGTTTTATTGTTGTTAACTACATAAAACCATGGTTTAGAGCAAACAGAGCAATCGAGGCTCCATGGCAAGATACTTGTCTTTTGAGAAACTTGAATAATTACCTACAAAAAGACGAAACAGTGGCAAAAGCATGTATAATGAAGTTTATAAATCATCTCTGGTACTTGGCAGATGAGGCGGTCGTGTTTTCATTATTTGATCACAATGTGCCAATTAAAGAAAGAGAGAAGATGGCGCAAAAGCTTAAAAATATAATGCAGGATAAACAAAGTGAATCAAAAAATGAAACCGATGCCTCGAAAAAACTTTCTGTTCAATACATGGACCTGAAAATTTTTTTACAAAAAGACCTTCCAAGTTGTTTAATAACTGAAAATTCAATGAATTTATTTGAACGCATCAATATAAATCCCGCATTTTTGAATGAAAATGCTGCTGAATGGCATCTTAACCCGAAATATATTGAAGGGAAAAAAATCTTGGACAACATTAATGTAGTCAACGATACAGCTGAAAGGGGGGTGAAGTTGATGGAAGAATTCAACAATTCTTTCACTTAAAATGAAAACCAAAAGCAGTTCGTTCTTCAAGTAAGTAAAACACGTCATACAAAATTTTGTTATTTATTAAAAATTAACGATTTTCATTTATATTATAATTATAGGTTGTGGAGAAATATAGAAAAACTTACCCTAAACACACCAGAGAGGCTATGAGTGTCGACTTCAGTAACAAAAATAACAAGTGAACTAAGTTTTTATTCAAAAATTAATAGGACTATGAATAAGTTCGTGCGGTTTTACAACAGATGGCGTAACTTGATTATTATTCCATCGATCCACATTTCCAAACATTCATTGGAGAGCTACTGTCGTAAGGCACAAACGTCAGTATAAGTTTTTTATTTGAAGCGTAAACAACAATATTTTTACCACACTTGAAAATGTCGAATTTCGTGCCAAATAATGTGTTTTTGCGGGGAATTCTTCTTCATTATTTTAATATGAAGAAAAAAGCAGCCGAAAGTCATCGTATCTTGGTGGAAGTTTATGGTGAGCATGCTCTATCTGAGCGAACGTGCCAGAAGTGGTTTGCACGCTTTAAAAGTGGTGATTTTGGCTTGGAAGACGAAGAACGCGAGGGTGCGCCGCCAAAGTTCATGGATACCGAATTGGAGGAATTGCTCGATCAAGATCCGGCTCAAACGCAAGAAGAGGTTGCAAAAACTTTGGGAGTTGATCAATCAACCATTTCCAAACGTTTAAAAGCCATGGGAATGATCCGAAAGGTAGGCCATTGGGTGCCGTATGAATTGAAGCCAAGAGACGTTGAACGCCGTTTTATGGCATGCGAACAACTGCTTCAACGGCACAAAAGAAAGGGTTTTTTGCATCGAATTGTGACTGGCGATGAAAAGTGGGTCCATTACGACAATCCAAAACGTCGGGCAACGTATGGATACCCTGGCCATGCTTCAACATCGACGTCGGCGCAGAATATTCATGGCCTGAAGGTTATGCTGTGTATCTGGTGGGACCAGCTGGGTGTTGTGTATTATGAGCTACTGAAACCGAATGAAACGATTACGGGGGATGTCTACCGACGACAATTGATGCGTTTGAGCCGAGCACTGCGAGAAAAACGGCCGCAATACGCCGATAGACACGACAAAGTTATTTTGCAACATGACAATGCTCGGCCACATGTTGCACAAGTGGTCAAAACATACTTAGAAACGCTCAAATGGGATGTCCTACCCCACCCGCCGTATAGTCCAGACCTTGCGCCATCCGATTACTATCTCTTCCGATCGATGCAACATGGCCTGGCTGACCAGCACTTCCGTAATTACGATGAAGTCAAAAAATGGATCGATTCGTGGATTGCGGCAAAACCGACCGAATTTTTCACAAAGGGAATCCGTGAATTGCCAGAAAGATGGGAAAAAGTAGTAGTAAGCGATGGACAATATTTTGAATATTAAATTTGTAACCATTTTACGTCAATAAAGTTTCAAATTTCGAAAAAAAACCGCACTAACTTATTCATAGTCCTATTATTTGAATTTCTTTTTATTTATGTTTTTTTTTTTTAATGAAACATATCGTCAATTTTTCATATATCTTTTCTAAGCATGATTTCAATGGCATTGCGGCACGTGATAACGGTAATTTATCGGTATGAAACTTTAGGAAATATTTTTTTTTTATCAAAAACAACATAATGAGAGATTCCTGCATTGAAAATTTTGATTTCGAAAAATAAGGACCACCCTAATACATACGTTACCATACGATGTAATTCAACATTAATAAGGTGTGGTGAGATTATCGCTTAACGCCTGTTGCTTCATTCGGTTGACAGCGAACAAACACACAAACAGCTTTTTTTGGAAAAAGAGCTGCTTTTGTTTAACCCTTCAGCTATGATAGGAAAGAATTACACATATAGTGTTTTGGGTCAATTTGACCCACTGATAAAAACTCCACTAATAACACTATTTTATTGAAAGAATTCATATTTTTTTTATTTGAATCAAGTTAAGGGTATGTTAATTGTAGAAAATAGTTGAGATATGTATGTTTTAACGGCAATTTTCACAAACTAAGCTGCTATGTTCCTTGCAAACAAACTTTTGGCTTGTACTGCAAACAGTTGAATATTTGTTCGAATTTTTAGGATGATGACAGAATAAACATCGCTGTCGTTTTTTGGTGGATTCATTTCTGGTAGAAATATTAGAAGTAGACGCTTATTCTGCAGATTTGGAGTTTTCTTGAGTATTTTTTACTATATTCTTAGCAGCGATTCCTCGCGGCAGTCTCTCTCTGCGGACAATATTTGGTTCGATCATTTGCTTTCCCAGCTCTTCAAGAAAAAGTCTTCGCTTATAAAGCTTGTTGGAGTTCCATGAGGTATTTATCTCTGTCCATATTACGTATGGGTTATATGCCGAAATATCTAACATATTCGAAAAGAGGGCAACTGGCCAACGTTTGGTCTGACGTTTACATGTATAGTTAGCAACCAGCTGATCAAGCGCATCCACACAAGCTTTTGTTTCATTATAGTGAAGTATTATTTCAGGTTTTTTTCTGTCACCCTCATCGACAAGTGGAGAATGGTGAAGGGAGCTCAATGCTACAACAAATTTATATTTTTTATATTAATAGTTACATTATCCGTAAATAAAAATTGGCTTTCTAAAACGTTATTTTTCTTCATGTCGACAATTTCTCGTGGCAAAAAAAGCTTATTTTTCCTCAATGTACCGACTAAAGTAATGTTCCTGCGAAGTAGCTGAACGGCGAGATTGTACGTCGTAAAAAAGTTATCGCAAGTAATAGTGTGACCTCTGATAGAGATAGAACAACACGTTCACCTAAAAATATTTGTATAGAGACGGTTTATTTATACTGTACATAGGTTTGAGACATACAAGAAGCCAAATTTTTAAATGCATTCCCTTGGTTCCTTTCCGGTTGCGTATTTCTTGCCCGTCCTTAATAAACTTCCATGTTCCAGGCATACTTGCTTTTTGCATCACATAGAGCCATATTTTTAAGCCGTATTTTGCGGGCTTCGTTGGAATGTATTGCCTGAAGATGCAACGACCACGAAAAGGTACTAACTGCTCATCTATTCTTACATTTTCATATAAGTGATAATATGACCTGAGCTGCCGATTCCATTGATCTCAAATGTTTCTTATTGGTGCTAATTTATCACGCTGTCTTCTCTCATCCCTGTCTGCAGCGGAGTCAAAACGAAGGCATCGTGATCATAAATCTTTCCAAGCTCATTGTGGCCCGAAAAATTGGTCTGCCATTATTTTCATCCCACAAATGAATTAGACTTTCATTGTGCGATTTGTATACTCCTGCTGAGATTTGCAATCCTATGTATGCTTCCAATTCTATAAGGTCTATAATTTTCCAATTGTCTCCAAAAAACTGCAATCCTTTGATGTTGCTCATTTCTACCACTATGTTTTTTATACTTGAGGGCATGAAAATATCAAAAGAGGATTTTATATCTGTGACCATAGAAATAGCACGCTTTGATGAGCCAAGACATTGATATAAAATTTGATTTCGCGGAATTTTGCCTCTTGAAATTGGAAGTGACTGATCATGACAGGTGCATAAAACGGGAGTTCCCCTTTTTCGAAAAGGCTATCAATTTATCGAGAATATACATATAAACATAGAGCTGTGCAAAATATACTCGATCTTCGATAACTAGCTTTCTATGTCTGCGTTTTTGATCGAGTGATGTAATAATAAACGGCAAATTGTTTCAAAATACTAGGTGGGTCAAATTGACCCAACAACGTAATAAGTGTAAGGAAATTACATTTGGCATCCTCCAGCAACATAAAAAACAGATGTTATATTAATTTTCATATTTATCTATTCCTTTTACTGCAGTTAACAAATAGAAGAAGAATCAATACAATATGACTAGACTAACAGGCGAATTTCGATGAGTATTACTGAAAATTGGGTCAAATTGACCCAAACATAGTAGAAGGGTTAAACAATTTTGGTTAAATAACAAATAAATCAATTTTTTTTTTTGATGCAGAACGAAAGTAAATATTTCATAGTTAAACTTCAAGAAAGTTTCATTTTATTTGGTTGATTCGTTTATGATTTATGCCCGTGAAAATAAAAAATTTATGTTTTTTTCCATATTTTGACCGATTGCCACGCCCCCTTTATATATTTCTGCACATTATATTGATATAAACCTTCCTCTTCAATCAATCTATCTTTAAAAAAAACCCGCATCAAAATCCGTTGCGTAGTTTTAAAGATTTGAGCGTTCAAGGGGACATAGGAACAGAAAAAGCGACTTTGTTTTATAATATGTAGTGATATAAAAATTCAGCCGATTTTCGCGTTGTGATGAACTTGACGGAGAATGGCTCAACCGATTTTAACCAAACTTTGCCACATTGAAGAGACACATGTGGAGAAGGTTTGTGTTTTGAATTTTAAGAATCGGATACCAGGGTCTCGAGAAATAGGCCAAAACGTGGACCCGGGTAACCTTTGGTTGTGTATGTACAATATTGGCATCAAATGAAAGCTGTTGATAAGTGCTTTAATACGGGGTAATTTTTATACCTATTGATGACTAGGGTCTCGAAATATATGCCAAAACGTGGACCCGCCGTGTCTTTGCACCGAATTAAACCAAACTTACACACATTGTTAAGTAAGTATTGAAAATGGGTTTCGTAAAGTTTGGTGTAATTCGGAACACCGGCAACGCGTACTTTTGAACCAGCCATAATGTCGCTTACTTTTTTAACGCTTGGGATGGAACTGAACTGTCAAATTGACAGTGTGAGTTACAATGTGTCAATATTTCTTTCTGATTTGGACGCCATAAGGAGAAGACGTAAGTGCAAAGTGTAAACATTTTTTGTGAATTTTTTCGGAGTGGATTTTGGAACAGTGAATAATTTCTTACGAAATTTGAGAATTTAATGTGCAATCCGAATGTTCAAATGAAATTATGTTTTGTGGATTTAGTTTTTCGGTTCATATGCGATAAGCTACGATACACCATGAGTGAAAAAAATGGTAAAAAAAAAATAAAAAACAAAAGAAATTGTTAAAGGATGCAAAAGAAGAGCACGAAAAATGCGTAACTTTGATGAAAAAATTAATAGTCTTATCATGCAAATTGTCAACAATTTTCAGAAGAAAAGAGATGATTTAAGAAAATCACAACAAAATAAAATAATCCTGACCATGTGGACTTGGGCTTTTAAACACATATGCATCGAAAGTATAATCCACAAAATTGAAAAAAAAAACATGTTTTAAAATCTCAGAATACCATAATTACAATCATGTTTATTACAGTACAAATGCCAAGACAATCACGTAATCATATTGGTCGTTCGACAAATATTAATAGGCGCATGACAAATGCCCGGAATAACGCGACATCAGAAGAACGTCAAGAACAAAATGAAGTAGTCAAACGATTGATGAATAATGTTATCCAAGCAATTATTTTAATTGGCAAATTCAAGAATGAAGACGTTCTAATACCAAGAATTCCAATGATTCCGCCTGAAATGCCATTTGAGTTCAAGCGTTTGCAACTGCTCATTCGTTTAGCATTTGCAATAACTATCAATAAATCACAAGGGCAAACTTTAGAAATATGCGGGATGAATTTAGAAGAACCAGTATTCACCCATGGTCAACTATACGTTGGCTGTTCACGTGTTGGGAAGCCAACAACATTATATATTTACTCAAAAACAAATAGAAAAACAAAAAATATTGTTTATGCCAAAGCGCTTGAATAAAGAATAAAGAAATAAATAATATGAAAACCATATCTTTTCTGTTCTAAACTATATCTATTCTATTTTAGTGTGCCCAGCGAAGCGGGCCGGGTTTGCTAGTATATATATATATATATATAATTGGCGCGTACACCCTTTTTGGGTGTTGGGCCGAGCTCCTCCTCCTATTTGTAGTGTGCATCTTGTTGTTGTTCCACAAATGGAGGGACCTACAGTTTCAAGCCGACTCAGAACGGCAGGTATTTTTATGAGGAGCTTTTTCGTGGCAGAAATACACTCGGAGGTTTGCTATTGGCTGCCGATTAATATTAATATATAATAATAATATTATTTTAATGTATAAATAAACTGTATGCCAATATTGAAAAAAATATATTGACTTCTTCATTTTGAATAATTTTTACGAAAATCAGGGAAATATGGCCGTTTACAGGTATCTGTCCGCTTAAGGCAATTGGCCGGCTGGTTCTAAACTACGCTGCGCCCGTTTGTTCGTCTGGAGCTAGTGACTCGCAATGGATACAGCTTCAGACAGCGATGGGTTGCCTCCCGATATCCCCTCTTCAACACCTTCACAACGAGGCACAAATGCTTCCTGTAAAGGAGCACAGCAAACTGCTCAGCAAACAATTTCTACTTCGGTGCTACCGCAGGTTTCACCCAAGTAGACACCTGCTTAAGCCTGAGCCACCTCCCAGACACCTATTAAATGAAGGCACCAAGCACGACACTAACCACCTTTTCACGTGCCCCATAAGACCCACTCATCTAATACCTCTCCCCCTCTGGGCCGCACCTGGCGAAACAGCAAGCTTCCTGGGCCTACCGTTAGACGAGGACGACTAGTAATTTACACTACACTGACAGGGTTTAGTATTGCTGCTACAACAATAACAACAACCACACAACTATTAAAAACAATGTGAAAAACGAATCAAAACAATCCTTAAAACATATCTGAGTTCCAAAAATCTTACCAACGCCATAAATTCATATGTATGCTATAGGATGGGTATAGCAACTCGAAAACAAATGACAAAATATAGTACCTGCATCCGAAGTCATGTATACAACGAATTACAATCCCGAGAAAAGAAGGACGAACTGGCGTTATAGACATTCACAACCTATGCAACAATCATATAAATAATCTTGAAGAATTTTTCGGAAGCCAAACATCTAATCTACATAGAGAAAGTTCTCCCCACTAAATCTTCACACTACAGATCATATAATAACATGTACAGCAATAAACGAAAAAAAGCCATTTGCGCGCCGAAAGATTTACACGTCAGACATTTATATATAATGCGGGACCAAAATATTGACCTGAAGAGTAGCTACACCTGGCTACAGAAAGGAGAACTTTTGTCTGAAACTGAAGGATTTTCGATCGCCATTCAGGATCAAGTTATTCTCACAAAAATCAAGTTATTGTCAAAAATACGTTTTGAAAGATTCGAACGTGTCAGACGACAGGATGTCCTATACTTGCCGGTATTGGTACATACAGATAAAACCATAACTAACAATATACCAGATATAACACTCATTAACAACACCAATAAAACCACCTTCTTCATTGAAATTAGCACCATAAGTGATACAAACATACACAAGAAATATTCTGAAAAAATAGAGAAGTACATAGAACTTGACTTGCAGCCTGAAGCTGCCGTCGTGCTTGTTGAAAATGGACCCCGCCTCGCGCGGTGTGTGGGAGGGAGAGGGGCGTGGGATAATAACATAATAATAATTAGCGCGTACACCATTTGTTGGGGATTTGGCCTTATTTGTGGAGCGCGTTTTAATGTTTTTCCACGAATTACCTAGAATTTTGTCCCGCCTCCGAACGGCAGATGTTTTTTTTAATGGAGAATTTTTTCATGGCAGAAATACACTCGTAGGTTTGACAAACGTTTTCTATCAGTTGGTGTTTCGAGCCCGGTGTTTCGGTGCTAATAATAATAAGAATGATAATATCTACACCTTTTTTGGGTGTTAGGCCGAGCTCCTTCTCAGATAATACAATGATAATACTAATAATAATTTTGGATGAAGTTACAGTTTCATGTCTCCTCTAAACCAGCGTTGAGCACAGATAAGATTTTACATAACGCAATATGGCTACCCCTTTCGCAATGAAATTGGCAGAACCAGCTTTTGAACTAGATAAATGGTAGATTTTGTTTATTTTTTTTTTTGCAGTCGATATCTATGAACAGCATTTTCGTGATAGAAATACATACAGAGTATGTACGGGTGCTATACGCCTTAAAATAAATTTGTATGATGGGCAATTTCCATATTGGGAATGAAACCCATGCACAAAGGCACATACAAATTCACACACGTTCACGCAAATTCCTCTTCAGAACAAGAATGCCTGGTGGTGAATAAGAGAAAATTCTTATAAGCTAGTCGGTTCTTTCCCGTGCTAACCGGCGCCAGTTGGACACACCAAATGATGCCAAACCCTTCTCCACCTGTTCTTTCCAATGCAGAAGAGGCCTTCCTCTTCCTCTGCTACCACCAACTGGTACCGCATCGAATCAGAGCCGGAGTGTTTATATTCATTCGGACGAAACGACCTAGCCAACAAAACCCCTTGATCTTTGCTCGCTGCATGAAGTTTATGCCATTATAAAGCTCAATGTTCCATCGCCTACGATGCCCGCCGTCCCCAAATACTGCAAGAGAGGCCTCATTAGATATAACCATCGTCCAAGCTTCTACACCTTAAGTTAGGACGGGCATGATGAGCACCTTTTAGAGTGGTAGTTTGTTCGTCGAGAGAGGACTTTGCTACTCAATTGTCTACTTAGTCCAAAGTAGCACTTGCTGGAAAAAGAGATTCTACGTTGGATTTCAAGGCTGAAATTGTTATCGGTTTCTGGTTCCTAGGTTCCTAGATAAACTAAGTCTGTTACAACCTCGAAATCATATCTTAATCATAACATAATCAGTGATGTGGGTGTCGACACGCGTTCCCGTCCACTGTTTGTTTGATGACAGGAGATATTTCGTTTTGTCCTCGTTCACCACCAGACCCAAACGTTTATCCAGTTTGGAAAAGCAAAACTAACAATGCGGTTGTTAATCAATATCTTCGGCATAGCCAACAAATTCAGACTTCGCGGCATATTGGCAACTCCTATTCGCACTTTTAGCTTTTCACATCAACACCTCTTGGCCATAGTACCTGTTAAATGTTAACACCAAAATGTTAAATATCCAACAGTGTGCTTTACACAATAAATATACATATATAGTATCACTTTATTGGAACCCAAAGAATTGGTAATTTCACTGATTTTGCCCAAGAATGAGAGAATACACGATTGCACGAGGTGTGTGGGAGAACTAAATGTAAACAAAGGGAATAAATAGAGGGAAAGCGGTTGCTCATACTCAAAAAAATCAAATTAACGAATCCCTACTATTACGTTAGCCCAGCACTTGGTTTTATCAAACTCACTGAGTGCCGATTAGCGGTACCCCAATATACGCAACCTTCTGTATCAGCCATGAATTTTTTATCTTGTTTTTTATTTGAAAATATTCTATACCTCTAAGAAACACCCTTTACACCTGTTAAATAATGCCGTTTAACGTCATTTATTATAAATGCTATATCTCTGTCCATTGAGGTACTTGTATACGTACGCTGTTTTGTTGCCATTTGTGACGACTTTATTGAAATAAGTGTAGTTGTTTTTTTATTTATTTTTCATTCGCCTCTATTGCTTGCGTGTCTGCTTAATTATCCTTGATATGCTTGTTTGTGTGAAAGTGTAAGCATTTCGCACGGTTTTTTATATTACTCCATTTGTATTTTTGGAAATGTTGTGTGGGGATTATGCGTTTTTTAATACATTAGGGGCTCCGTTTTTTTAAGTTATTTATGCATTGAATATTTCACCAGCGATTAAAACTGAGTTGAGTAACTCACGCAATAACAGTTTATATACGTAATTGCCTACCTCCAGTTGTTTTACGCATAAGCTTTGGCATTATGTGAAAACTTATTTGTTTCCAAGTAGCAGTTTTCGGCCTGACAACACTTTATTAATTTTTTGTGGTCTCTGTGGAGATTTCAAAACTCTAGCTTAGCTAACCAAAATTTAGTTACATAATATTTTCGCTAACATTTTATTGGTGTTATTAATTTTTTTAATGATTAGACATGAAAATATGTTTGAAACTTTTTCTAATTAAAACACTGTGTACGCTTTTTGCTGCTCCTGCTCGAATTTTAACTTTTAGGTTTTATATATAAAATCCAAAATTCTACTTGTTACATTTATTTTCCTTTTATTTTTAGTGTAGATGCGCTCGTGCCAGTGAGAGGGCTTAATGACGTTGCAAAAAATTTCTTTTTGTACTTTTTGTTACCAAAGTTATTTATTTATTTCGTTTAGTTGCTTTTTAAATTGCTACGAAATTTTAATTTGAACTAACGTTGCCACGCATTAGCCGTTTCGTTTAAATTTAGAACTTTGCGTGATATGCGACTTCTCTTAAAATATGTTAATTCTCGATTTTTTTAATTTGTTTACTTTTATACTAGGTTTTTCGTTTTTTTAAATTTAAATATATTTTTTTAAGTTTAGTTTCATTTTTAATTTAGTTGCTTTAAGGCCAAATTTTGCACGGTTTCTTATAACTTTTCACACTTTTGCTGTTGCTTCATAGCTTGTCTTTTTCCGCTTTCAAAATATATTAGGTATCAATTTATAATTTTTTTTTTTTCAAACTAAAACTATTTGTCCATTCTATTGGGTTACATAACTTAAGAGTGGTTGTTCTGGAGTTCTATTGCCTGTTTATGCAAAATTTTGTTAAAACATTTGACGGTCTATTGCATTTAGTTTAAATTATGATGACCTGTAAAAAAGAGAGAAAAAACATGTCAGATTACATGGGTAATGTTTTGGCTGTAAAAATAATAAAAGGCTAGCGCATTCACGTATTAAGAGAAGTTTTTGTCTACGCATTTACAGAACAGCGTGGCCCAAATACAAGTTTTTTTATCGTCAGACTTCTCTTTTGTGGAGTGCTCTAAAAGATAGGTAATAAGCGAACAATTTAGGGCCAATGTAATGATATGTTGAACAAAATTATTTCCTTTAGATATAGTGTTATAAATAAATAACGCTGGTTTTGAATAAAGGAACCTTACAAAAAAATGGATTTCTACGATAAAGCTCATATCAAACTCTTTTTCAAAGAAGCTGTAAAAATAAAAAAAGTAAGATAAAAAATCTTGTATAATTTTCGAAACTTGCAAAACTTTAATTACACTGTGCGACAGTGATTTTATACTTTTATGGAGACCTAGTACAACTTGTAGGTATAGTAAAACTAAGAAAAATGGTATAGGAGAAGTTTCCAATACACCCCCAAAATCTCGTTTTATGGCCATAAAACCGTTTTTCAGTAGGTTGATGTGAAGAATCACTCTTAACTTCGCCAATTTCCATCCGATTTCGAATTTATTTTTTTAGTTCGAAAGAACAAAAACAAGCCTTTTTGACAGTTTGTTGACAATTTTTCTGAAATGACAACTGACGAGACTGTAGGCGGAAGTATTTGGAATTTTTTTATTTTTTCTCTATTTTTTCAACTTTGACATAATTTTTACGGTGTTATGCGAGACTGAGGATTTCTTTTGGTACACTACCGTTATAGTAAATTTAATTTTGCGTCGAATGAGCTATATTTGACTGTAATGGAATTAAAATTAATAGAGTTGTGTGAGTTTTAAGATTTTATTTTGTTTTTTACTAATTTGGTATGTAGGCATCGAAGCATGAAAATGATAACAAGTGTCATTATAAACACATAATATTTATTGGAGTATGGTGCAGTACAGCATTGTACGGTATGGTACGGTGCGGTACGGTGCAGCACAACGGAACTGGTTCCAAACTTAAAAATGCATTGGAAACGGCCCCTTGGAGTTTAGTATGGTACGGTACATTTGTCATTCTCTTCATCAGTTTTAAATACTTCTCTGTAAGAAATTCGATCATCATCATTCATCCGAAGTCGTCATCAACTAAATTCCATTGTTTAAATCGAGAAGCGAGTGTTTCAGATTGTCTTCCCGATAGAAGTAAATCACGAGAAAGATTCTGAAAATCTGAATTTGATACAATGTGTTGTTCTGAAGACTTAGAACCAGACGGAAAGTACTCTTCATCATCAGGTTTATTGTTATCAGTTTGATCATCATCAGCAATGAGTTGAACTTCCTTCAGTTCCTGCAGTTGAGTCAATCATATCGTCCAAGACTATGGGGTTCTTAACAGTTGCAACATCAGCATACTTTATGTGCTTTCGAGCTTTATAATGATGACCGTTTACATCCGTTTTATAAAAATAACAATCATCTGGTTTATGATAAGGCTGATGATGCCACGTCATCGGAGAATATTGAGAAATTCGACTTTTCTGGCAACGTTTAGATTTATATTTCTTGAATTTCAATGAAACAAACAATAAAACTTCGACGTTTTATTAAGGTTAAATTATAATAACACACTTCTTTTGTTAAACAATGTACAGTGTGAACTTTGGTACACTTGGGAGCTTTTTCATATTTCTATTGAAAAAAAAAGTGTGATAATATGTCAGAACTCACACAACTCTATTAATTTTAATTCAATTACAGTTAAATATAACTCATTCGACGCAGAATTAAATTTACTATAACAGTAGTGTACTAAAAAAATCCTCAATATCGGATAATACCGTAAAAATTATGTAAAAGTTGAAAAAATAGAGAAAAAATAAAAAAATTCCAAATACTTCCGCCTACAGTCTCGTCAGTTGTCATTTCAGAAAAATTGTCAACACACTGTCAAAAAGGCTTGTTTTTGTTCTTTCGAACTAAAAAAACAAATTCGAAATCGGATGGAAATTGGCGAAGTTAGGAGTGATTCTTCACATGAACCTACTGAAAAACGGTTTTATGGCCATAAAACGAGATTTTGGGGGTGTATTGGAAATTTCTCCTATACCATTTTGTTTAGTTTTTCTATAGCCACAAGTTGTGCTAGGTCTCCATAAAAGTATATTTAATTTTTTTTTTTTTTTGTCACACAGTGTTATTATTCCGTATTTAAAAAAATTATCCTCGCCGTATTTACGGAAATTTGAAGTTAAGTATAGTTTATCTATACTTCTACACAAAGTATTACAGTGGCTCACAGCTTATTTCGAGTGTTGATTTATTTGAAAGAAAATGTGTGATATTTATTATTATTTATTACATTTTCAAAAAATTTCAATTTTACATTCAAAGTACATTCAAAAACCAATATTGCGGCAAACACGAAACTTCGCGCGCCGACTGGCAATTGTGGCAATGCCGAAAGAATGAGATCCTAAAACAAAAACATGAATTTGCCTTGACACCAGATGACAAGGCAAAACAAGGCGAGAGAGAAATCGCCAGAACGGGTTGCCAAATTTAGAAATTAAGATAGTTATTGAGCACTTGTACTATACTTACATATATTATAAACAGAAATACAAACACAGTCTTAAGTTAAGCGCGTGAACGTGTAAACGAAGAGGAAAGCAATAAAAGGATTCAATAAACCAAGAAAGTTGTGTTTTCATTAATGTGTGACTTTTTGTTTAACAATCCAGTGATCGAACTCAGAGGAACTAGTTTGGGACATTTTATTTGAATAGAAACGTAACAAATCCATAACAATATATAATATTTGATATGCTGATGACACACAACCATAAACGTCTTCCACTGTGCTTTAGAGCTCCTCGTAAGTTCTTCCCAACGGAACCGAAAATATTAAATTTGTTTTCATCAGCAAAAATGACGTCATTCCAAAATTTTGTATTCTTATTAACATAAATAAACATGAATTAATAAACTACATTCTGTATTTTATATTTTGCGCAAAAAATGGATTATTTCGAGCTGTGAAAATCAGCATCACGCAGAATTAATTATTCTAATAGTTTCGGAATTACAAGACTTTCCGAGTACCAGCTGAACTTCTTTAGTCTACGATGGTGCACTTATGGTTGGGTCATTCTTGATTTTCCTCAATATACATCTTTTGTCAGCTTCTGTAAAACTTTTATTTGAGACCCAGCTACCTTGGCCAACCACCTTATTTTCAAAAACAGAAAGATGCACTGAGCTGTAGAGGTAATTAAAAACATATGTTCAGCAATCTTTTTCTGTATATTACTGTATATATTATATTATATATACATTTCTTTATAGAGTTGAAACACAAATTCGGGTATTTCTAAAGTCGTGCAGTGACCCTTCACGGTATATTAAAGTTCATATTAACTTCCGATATCTCGCAATGTAATAATCACTCAAAAAGACTTAAAGTAGCCTTAAAATAAGTTGATGCTTTCCATTTCAATTCAACCGGGCTATTCGGGTCATGTGCTTCGATTTCGATGTAACTCAAATATGTTGGTCTCTGGTCAAACTAATGAGACACGTATTTCTTTGTTCGCCGGAAAGAAATCTTTTGCTTTTTTTCAAGAGTTATCGGCAATTTTGTTTTTCGGCTCAAAATCGATTTTTTTTAATTATATAAGACTTTTTTTTGTTAAATGCTCATAACTTAGTCAAAAATGAACCGATGTTACACGAACGACTTCATGTAGAAACAATTGCAAAACAGTAGTTGAACATTTTTTATTTTCCAAAAAACTAAAAGTGCGAAACAGGTTTTTTACTTAAAAATTCATTACTCAAAAACACCTCATTTTAACTACTGGGCATTCAGCTCAATTGAAGTTTGAGGTGTCCTCCTGATTTGGAAAAAGTTATAAAAAAAAAAAATACACTTTTTGAAATATTGAATTTCGGAAAATTTTCAATTTTTTTCTTTTTTGCTAAATAAGAAATGTTCAACTACTTTTTTGCAATTGTTTCTACATGAAGTCGTTCGTGTAAGTAATGACGATCATTTTGAATCCAGAATCATTAAAATCGGTTAATTTTAGACTAAGCTATGAGCATTTAGAAAAAAAATGTTCTTATATAATTAAAAAAAATCGATTTTGAGCCGAAAAACAAAATTGCCGATAACTCTTGAAAGAATTTTTTTTCAGTTGCAAGACGCAATATTGACGCCAAAAACAGTACAGTTAGCACAGAAAATAAGTTAAGGTTATTTTACTATGGATTTTGTTTTTGTTGTAAATATTCTTCTTAACCCTCTAGTGTATATAACCGCCTACAGGCGGGCAACACTTAAAAGCAAAAAAAAAATAAACTAAAAACACAAAGTGCTTTTTTGTTTGTCATGCAGCTTACACGATTCATATTCTTCAGTTTACCCTTGATCGTAAAAGCTGCATGTGCTCATATTACAAAAATTTTGCAAGTGGAATTAAAAGAAGTGATCAAATAACCGAAAAAAGTATTTTTTTGAGAAGGTGTTTTTGTGAGACTTCCTAAGAAGTGCCCTATTGGAATATTGAGTTAAAAAAATATTTCGTAAGTAGATTGAGAAGTGTAGAGTGAGATAAAGTGCTCTCCAAGTTTTTTTTTTATGTACATTGTGCCACTGTGTGCTTCACGCTGCAACCGTCTACAGGAGGCCGTATGCAGTGCGTTCAAAAAAAAAAGTTCAGTTATTTTGAACTTCAAGTTCACATATTATGCTGATTTATATTTTTTATCACTAGGAAAATGTCGCGGTGGGGACGCAAACGCAAATACGACCTGTCGAAGATGTCAGATGAGGAGTTCAACGACTTTATGGACTTTTGCGAAAACAGTGATGAGGAAATTGAAGGCGATGATTTCGATAGTGACAACGACGTGAATGACCCAGATTTTGTGGTCCCCAATCAAAATGATTCCTTTCTACAAGAAACAGCAAACAACATTTCTGTATCTGATCTTTCTCTTTCCCGTGGAATTTATTCGCTTGGAACTTTTCGAGCCAACCGTGTGAAAAACTGTAAACTATCTGCCGATGAACAGCTAGTGGTGAAAAAAGCTCCTCGTGGATATTTGGAGGATTTCGTTGCCACCGCATTTGGAGTAGATACTTCTACTGTTGTTTGGAAGGACAGCAAACCAGTTCGTTTAGCGTCAACGTATGCAGGTGTGCAGCCATTTAACTCTAATAATCCGAGCGACCGAAACACATTGTCCCGTCGCTATAACCGCAATAGAAAACAGTATGAATATGTGAGCTGTCCAAACATTGTCAAAGAATACAACCGGCACATGGGCGGAGTGGACTTGATGGACAGTCTAATTGGTCACTACAAAATTCGCATGAAGACTCGTAAATGGCCATCTCGTATATTTCACCATGTTATCGACTTGGCAATAGTGAATGCTTACGTTTTATACCATCGTATCAATCGTGAAAAACGTCAGCGTGTCGAGCTTCCACGATTTCGGGAAGAAATCGCCGAAACTCTCCTGCTCATATCGGAAACGAAAAAATTTGGTCGCCCCACTACTGCAGAAAAACAAGCCGAAGAAGTACCAAAGGGAAGCAAGTTACTGTACCTACCACCACCCAATATAAGGTATGATTGTCTCGATCATTGGCCAAATTTCTGCGATAAAAGTAGTAAACGTCAATGTCGTAGCAAGCCATGTAAATCGAAGACTCAAGTTTATTGCGAAAAATGTAACATACCACTTTGCATGCCTGTCAAAAAATCATGTTTTAAGGAATTTCATGCTGAATAAAGGACATTTTTGAAGATATGATGGGAAGTTATTTCTAAGTAAATGTATATGTACATATATTCGTTCTTCTTAGACTTTGAACCAAACTTAACAATTTGTATACTATTTTATATATTACTTAAGTTTTTATAAATACACGTTTTCTGTTTACTTGTTTAAGTGGTATTGTATTTTTAGTAATTTTTTTTTAAGCTACCTGCATAAGACCGTCCAGAGGCGGGGTGCTAATTTCCAGGGCCACAGAGCGAATTCGGGTCGTACAAATAAAAATAATATTATATTTATGTTTTATGGCCTCTAATTAGTACAAAACATAATTTTATTATAAAAAATCTTTTCTATGCACTAGAGGGTTAAATTAAAGTTATGTATATATATATATATATATATAATTGGAGTTTACACCCTTTTTGAGTGTTTGGCGGAGCTCCTCCTCCTATATGTGGCGTGCATCTTGATGTTGTTTCACAAACAGAGAGACCTACAGTTTTAAGCCGACTTTGAACGGAGTATTCCTGGTAGGAATACACTCGGAGGTTTACCATGGCCAACCGATTCGGCTAGGGCAACCGAATTTGAATTAATTTATTTAAGTTTTTTTGAAAAAGTAACTTAAACAAAGAACATTACAAATTTGTAATGTAGGACGGGTGCACTATGAGTAACCATTCCCATATAGAAGCTCTCGATCCATCTTTAAGAGTTTTGGGAAACTGCTATGAGTTTTTGGTGGTGTAACTTTTTTGTTCGGTCGCGATTTTCGTCAGACATTACCGGTCGTGGCAAAAGTTATTCGAGCCGACATTATCAAAGCGTGTCTTAAAACATCGAATTTATGACAAACGGTTAAAAAGTTAAATTTGCCGACAAATATGAGAGCCTGTGTTCATGATATTAATTCTGAGTTCATTCAATATTTGCTTAGTATTAGAGACGCGAGTGTACAAAATATCGAAGGATTCGTTAACATAGACTCCAAATTTGGTAAAATGGTACAGACCATAAACGAGTGAAGTATATACCGATACTGGAAAAATATTTTAACGAAACCGCATAATTGTGCGTCCGAGAGGACAATAGTTTCACTAAGATATGTTAGTTTGCAAAGTTTCATTATCACATTAGTACTACAATAAACAAAGCTTAAGGCCAAAGTTTTTATATAGTACCAAATATATTGGCATAGATTTCCGTACAGAATGCCTTTCATATGGAAGTACAATATTATTAAATGGCAAAGCCAAAAAAGTTGTAGTCCTCGAAGTACTCTGAAATATGTAACAAAAAAGTTTCTTTTTTATCTCCGGAAATAATAAAAATTTGAAGTAAAATAAAAAATATAGATTTTCGCTTTTAATAATGCTTTAAACCTTTGCCCTCGAGCGGGTCCGATACGACGAGAGGTCGATGTGAAGTGCTAAGTGATTTCAAGTTTTAAATCGGGCGATGCTGCTACGGGGAGGATGGTTCCATGTGAAGTCCACGCAAGTGGGGAAACTTACTGATCGCCATTCACTTGAAAGTGGCCAGGACGATTCTTCTGCATATGGTTCAAGCAGCTCACAGCGTCCGGGATTAGCCCACGTGTCCTCTGGGTAGCTTCTAAACACCCGTTCGGGAGTGAGCTAACGTGAGAAGGCGAAACATTCCAGGATAGCTGTTTGTGCGCTGGGATTGGGACCCGCCACTTAAAAATCCTCCCCAATGAAAATAATTACAACGCCTCGGATGAGAACTACCTGTACCGATGACGACCCCTGCAAACGAAATAAGGAATATGATTTAAGGGCATGCACCTGAAACATCCGGTCCTTTAATGGGGAAGGTGCCACTGCCCGGCTGGTTGATGTTCTCGTCAGAGTAAAGGCTGACAGCACTGCCATCCAAGAGATGCGATGGACGGGGCAAGGCAAGAAAACTATAGTACCTTGCAACGTCTACTACAGCTGTCATGTAAAGGAGCGCAAATTCGGTGTCGGATTTGTTGTGGGAGAGAGACTTCGTCGCCAAGTACAGTCGCTCACTCCGATGGACGAGCGTCTCACAATAATCCGCATCAAATAGCGGTTTTTTAACATCTCGCTAATTTGTGCCCACGCCCCGACGAAAGAGAAGGACGATGCGACCAAAGATTCCTTCTATGAGCGCTGCCCCCGCCACGACATAAAAATCGTGCTTGGCGACAGCCAGGGGGGGCCAGGAGGGAACTTTTGGTCCCACAGTCGGAAAATTCAGCCTGCACAACGAAACATCCGGTAACGGACAGAGGCTGATCGACGGTGGTACGATCCGAAGACCCAACATCGACTCGGATCATTACCTTGTTGCAGGCAAACTGCGCACACGCCTCTGTGCAGCAAAAAACGTACATCTACATACGCAAAGAATGTTCAACATCGAAAAGATGCACTCACAATAGACAGCCAGAAGATTCGCCCCTCGACTCTCACTCCTGCTCTCAGAGAGTACTGCCCAACAAACCGGCACGCACAAGCAATGGAGCAACATTTTTCGCTCCCTACCTACCACCGCCGAAGAAGAAATGGGATTCCGGCGAGCACGAAAAAACAGTTGGTATGACAAGGAATATCATGCTGCCGCTGAAAGAAGGGATGCCGCCTATAGAGCCACACTGCGCTCGGCCGCAACGCGCGCCATATGGGATCGCTACAGAGAGCTAAAAAAGGAAGAGAGGAAGAAACGAGAGTGCAAAGAGCTTGAGATGCTGGCCAACAGGAACAACGCCCGAAAATTCTACCAGAAAGTTCGGCGACTTACAGAAGGTTTTAAGACCGGGACGTTTTCCTGTAAGAACAAAGACGGCGAACTGGGGACTGACGTACAGAGCAATCTTAAATTATGGGAGAACACTTCTGTAACCTGTTAAACAGTGACAGAATTGTCGTTCCGCTACCCGACCATGACGAGGTGATCATAGCAATAACACGGCTAAAGATTAAAAAAGCCGCGGGCGCCGACGGACTGCCGGCTGAGCTATTGAAACATTGCGGCCTCAGCTTCTATGTAAAATATAGTCGAATGAAAGCATGCCTGCCAATTGGAATTTAAGTGTGCTCTGCCCAATCCATAAGAAGGGCGATCCTGCAATATGTGCAAATTACCGGGGGATCAGTCTTCTAAATATCGCCTTTGTGTGAAAGCTGAAGCCCACCGTCAACCAACTGGTTGAACCTTTTCAGTGTGGCTCTTGACCTGGAAAGTGTACCGTAAATATTTACAATACGCGAAATCTTGGAAAAGACCCATGAAAGGAGAATCGACACACACCATCTTTTCGTAGATTTCAAAGCTGCATTCGACAGTACGAAAAGGAGTTACTTGTTTGCCGCGGTGTCTGAATTTTGTATCCCCGCAAAACTAATACGGCTATGCAAGATGACGTTGCTCAACACCAGCAGGATCGTCAGTATTGGGAAGGACCTCTCCGAACCGTTTGATACCAAACGAGGTTTCAGACCGGGTGACTCGCTGTCGTGTGACTTCTTTAACCTGATGTTGGAGAGCATCGTACGAGCCGTAGAACTTAATCGCTCAGGCACAATATTTCATAAGTGCGTACAACAAGTGCTCCTTTCGACTAAGCAGGCAACTGAGCAGTAAATTCTCTCTCGACGAACAGTACTAACATTCTACAGGGCTCTCATCATGCCCGTCCTAACGTATGGCGCAGAAGCTTGGACGATGACAACATCCGATGAAGCGACGCTTGGAGTGTTTGAGAGAAAGATTCTGCGGAAGATTTTTGGATCCTTGCACGTTGGCAACGGCGAATATCGCAGGCGATGGAACGATGAGCTGTATAAGCTTTACGACGACATAGACATAGCGCAGCGAATAAAGATCTAGCGGCTTCGTTGGCTGGGTCATGTCGTCCGAATGGATACAAACGCTCCGGCTTTCAAAGTATTCGATGCGGTACCAGCTGGTGGTAGCAGAGGAAGAGGAAGGCCTCCTCTGCGTTGGAAAGATCAGGTGGAGAAGGACTTGGCTTCACTTGGTGTATCCAATTGGCACCGGTGAAAGAAACGACGGGCGCGCTTTGTTAAATTCGGCCAAAATCGCGTAAGCGGTTATCGCGCCAATTAAGAAGAACAAGATGCTGCTACGGCATTTTATTCTTAGCTCAGTTCAGTTAGCCCCAGTTAGTTAGTTTATAAATGTTTTTAAAGTACCCATAAAACGTTTACCTAAATGGCCGAAATCGTCTTGAATTGCTGGTTCGCGCAAGCGAAAAAGGCATTGAATGCAAAGGCTTTATACACATATGTAGGTATTTTATGTAATAAAAGGGTGCAACGTCGCATATTGGGCATGCTTTGTTACATACAAGCCTAAGATCATTAAATTCAAATGAAAAATGAATAAAGAACTGCTAAATTTGGTGGCATCGGACTCTATATAATCACGCACATTTTAGTGCCATTTAATTTGGGCTGACTGTTAATTTTGAGAATTAAATACACTCGTAGACAATGAGATTTGCTTTTAAGGCTCTAAGGTTTATTTATAACATATTTAACAAACAAATAATTAAAAAAAGGCTTATTAAGCTACATACAAATATACCACACATCTGAGCTTAGACTTTTCTTTATCTAACGATCTAGTAATATTTATGACGGATCTAAATAAAGCCTGGAACAATACGTGTACAAAAAATAGGCGTGTATTTACCAAAAATTAGATGTGACATCACTTATTTCTCAAAACACTGTGCGACAGTGATATTATACTTTTATGGAGACCTAGCACAACTTGTAGGTATAGTAAAACCAAGAAAAATGGTATAGGAGAAATTTCCAATACACCCCCAAAATCTCAAAAAAACGTTTTTCTGTAAGTTGATGTGAACAATCACTCCTAACTTCGCCAATTTCCATCCGATTTATAATTTGTTTTTTTAGTTCGCAAGAACAAAAACAAGCCTTTTTGACAGTGTGTTCATAATATTTTTAATTTAAAAACTGACGAGACTGTAGTTGTAAGTTTCTGGAATTTTTTGTTTTTTTCTCCATTAATTCAACTTGGAAATCATTTTTACGATATTATCCGATATTGAGGATTTTTTTAGTACACTATTATTATAGTAAACTTAATTGCGTCGAATGAGCTATATTTGACTGTAATTGAATTAAAATTCATAGAGTTGTGTGAGTTTTTAAATTTTATTTATTTTTTACTATTTTTGTATGTACATATAGCTGACGCCAAATGGGAATAAGGGCGCATTTCGAAGCATGAAGTGTCATTATAAACACATAATATTTATTGGAGTATAGATATACAGTACAGTGCAGAACTGTACGGTATGGTACGGTGCGGTACGTGGCAGTACACAACGGAACTGGTTCTAAGCTTAAAAATGCATTGGAAACGGCTCTTTGGAGTTTAGTATGGTACGGTACAGTATAGTACGGTACACTATAGTACAGTACAGAAACTTCTTTTGTTAATCAATGTACAGTGTGAACTTAGGTACACTTGGGAGCTTTTTTATATTTCTATTGAAAAAGAAATGCGTCATAATAATCTCAACCAACCGCCGTAGCCGAATGGGTTGCTGCGCGACTACGATTCGGAATTCACGGAGAGAACGTCGGTTCTAATTTCGGTGAAAACACTAAAATTAAGAAAAACACTTTTCTAATAGCGGTCGCCCCTTGACAGGCAATGGCAAACCTCCGTGTGTATTTCTGCCACGAAAAAGCTCCACAAAAATATCTGCCGTTCGGAGTCGGCTTGAAACTGTAGGTCCCTCCATTTGTGGAACAACATCAAGGCGTACACCACAAATACGAGGAGGAGCTCGGTCAAACACCCAAAAAGGGTGTACGCGCCAATTATATATATATATATAATTTTCTTTTATCTACGGCTTATTCGCGGATTGAAAGCATCGTTTGAAACTGTGATTGATGTCCACAACGACTTTTTGTTGCATGCTTACGTATACCACCTTTGACCTTTAGTATGAACCGCAATTCACGTGAGCCAATTGTTCTGCGAAATTTGAAAAATGAAAATCAAAAAGTTGCTACAAATTTCGAATTTACTTATCTGCTCCCATTACATTGTATCATCCAAGATGCTTGCGTTTCAATTTAAACAACGCGATATGCTGCAGGAAGATTTCAGAATCTCGCTAGTCGGCTAAAGTTGATGATAGAAATTCTATGAAGCAAATTTATAACGCTGGAGGAGACAATAGCAGCATACAAAAATTTGGAAAAAGGATTTCGTTTTATAAACTACGCTGCATATTAGTGGCAAATAATAATCAACTACTTTATAGTATTAATAATACAAATCTCTTTCAGAATATTGATTCAATCAGGATTTTTCAGATATTTTCGAAAGTTCTAACCAGTTCTGTTGTATGCAGTACAGTACCGTACCACACCGTCTCTTATGTATACATACATATATACTCCCAAAAATATTATGTATCTATAATAACACATCAAAACACGCCCTAGTTCCTATTCAGCGTTAGTTATACCTGCATACAAAATTTGTAAAAAAAAATAAAATCTTAAAACTCACACAACTCTATGAATTTTAATTCAATTATAGTCAAATATAGCTCATTCGACGCAAAATTAAATTTACTATAATAATAGTGTACTAAAAAAAATCCTCAATATCGGAAAATATCGGAAAATATCGTAAAAATGATTTCCAAGTTGAATAAATGGAGAAAAAAACAAAAAATTCCAAAAACTTACAACTACAGTCTCGTCAGTTTTTAATTTAATAAAATTATGAACACACTGTCAAAAAGGCTTGTTTTTGTTCTTTCGAACTAAAAAAAACAAATTATAAATCGGATGGAAATTGGCGAAGTTAGGAGTGATTGTTCACATCAACCTACTGGAAAACGTTGTTTTTGGCCATAAAATGAGATTTTGGGGGTGTATTGGAAATTTCTCCTATACCAATTTTCTTAGTTTTACTATACCTACAAGTTGTGCTAGGTCTCCATAAAAGTATTTTTAGTTTTTTTTTTTTGTTACGCACTGAGATTTGTGTCGTATAGTTTTTTTGAATTAATCATTTATGGCAAACTTGAGTAATAATGCTTTGTTATTAAGAGAGATATCACAGGTCATTGACATTTTGTGCGCATTTTCAACACGAACGCATTTTGGTTAAAGGGTAATGGCAGACGGTCAGACATGGTTAAATCGACTTATCTCATCATTATGATTAATCTTACTAAATCAACCTCAGTTAACAAAAGATAATCATTATCCAACTGCTTTGCATACAGATACGGACCTTGATAAAGATGTAACAATAATCGAGATCCAACAAATAATTAAAAATGCTAAAATAACCAAAGCACCTGGAGAAGACAGAATACCTTATGAGCTACTAAAGGCTGCCTCAACAGAATTTATCATGGAGCTAACGAAAGTATACAACATCATTTTCGAGAGCGCAAGAATCGACGAAGCATTATTTAAAACAATAGTTTTCCCAATCTTTGAAAAAGTTAATGCAAATATAGAAAGTACTTATCGGGGAATATCCTTTATGAACTGTATCGCAAAAGTTTAAATGGGATTGATTAATGCAAGACTTGCAAACTGGATAGAAAACATTAACATGCTCACTGAATTTCAACCCGGCTTTAGAAAAAACTACTCCACGGTGGATAGCATATACAGTCTTGCACCTATAGTACATTTAAAGTTCAATGAAACAAAAAAGCTTAAGCATACTTCGTGGATATCAAAGCGGCTTCCGACAGGGTACCCAGGGGGCCATTAATCTACAAACTTTGACAGATGGGATTATACAACCAAATAACAAATATAATTGAAAATATTCAAGGTGAAGTCCAAAATAAACAAGACTAGCGTCATAAAAACGTTTTGATCGCACCATCTTTTTAATGAGTTAGTGCGTTGGAAGTTACATCTCTAGCTGGCTTCCAATGAAATCTTGCTGACATTCGGTTCAGTTGAAGCAAAGTTATTGCATCCAAAGTGTTAGTACGTTCGTGTCATCGGTACAAAAAGAGTCTCGAACAAAGAGCTAATATCCAATTTCGTTTTAAAACCGGTAAAAAGTTTATCAAAACATTTGAATTGATCAAAAAAGTGTATGGCGATTATTGTCTATCACATTCCAGACTTCATGAGTGATTTACACGTTTCAGATATGGTTGTGAGGACATAAATGACAATGAACATAGGGGCCGCTCAAAATCAGTAATCACTGAAAACTCCATCAAAAGTGTTTGTTAATTTATAAAATTTAACCGAAATCATCGTTGAAATTCATGGAATCGGAGTTGAATATCTTCAGAACATTCGACTTATGGCATTTTGTGCTCGTTTCATTCCGCACAAGTTAACTGAGGACCAACACTTGCTCAGAATTCAACATTCGAAGGGAAGGAGAGAAAAGACGAGAAGTTCCTTTCCAACATTGTAACTGGTGATGAAACATGGTGTTTCCAACATGAACCTGAAACTAAGCGTCAAAGTGCTGAATGGAAGACCCCATACGAGCCACCAGCCAAAAAATCGCGTTTGGAGAAGTCCAAAATCAAGTCGATGCTCGTTTGTCGGCGCTTGTTTTTAGCTATTTTAGCTCAGTAATGTTTATTTTGGACTTCACTTTGTATATTCGAATACGAGAACAGCAGTTTGGACAGGAAGGGAAGTATCAGATTACTTTGAAACCGGTACAGGGGTGGAACAAGGTTGTCCCTTATCACCTTTGCTCTTCACATTATACCTGAATGATCTACATTACTGTTTGAAAGGTGGTCTACTAATTGATGGAATAAATGAACATGGAAGTAAATTTATTGAAATCTGAGATGATGGTCTTTAGAAAAGATGGTCAACTAGCCAAGGCAGAAAAATTGTGGTACAATGGTGAGGAAATAAAAGTGGTAGCAGAATATAAATATCTTGGTGTCATTCTCACATCCAAAATGGCTTTAACTAAACATGTGCAGGCCAGAAATAATTCAGCAAAATCTAGCATTAATTGTACATGGAGCCATTTCTTAGCTAAACTAAACTGTTCGAAGAAGTAAATAAACTTAACTTCTTTTATTAAAATAATTTTCAAACTACCTGACTTCACCCCGAATTATCCAATGACGCTAAAAACTAACGTAGAAAATAGCTAGTTATATTCATTAGAACTACATATGAAATACATTTGGAAAACTATCTATGAATAAAACAGCAGTAGACTCCCGCGCAAGCTTACACAGTGCATGTTACGAAAAAACGTATTTTGGCCCAAACAACTCAATGACTTATGTATGAAGATCGGCCTAAAGCTTGACTGCTACGGACTGGCAAGATCATTGTACCCAGCTTTCATCAAATATTTAATACAAAATTTAAACATGGCAAAGCAAAAAGCATTATCAAGCACGACACGAATATATAATATAAACACTTAGATCACGCAAAAGGAGAATCATACTTTAGAGAAGATATGCGGCTAGCTGACATAACAACAAAATTTAAAGCAAAATGTGGTTTGTTAAAACTGAATGCAATAGCTTATGGAAATGCGGTAAAAATTTGCACACTATGCAACTCAAACGAAGAAGAAGATATGTATCACTTCGTAGGAATGTGCCCTGTACTGAAGAAAATCAAGCAAAGATACTTAAATGCAGAGAAGCTAAACGACGCTGAAGTAATATATGTATGTATATACTAAATGGCCCAAATTGGAGAACACTAACTAGTTTCATATACTCAGCCTTGCACTATAGAGATTTTCTTATAGCAGAGTTCTATTATTAATTAATTTAAGAGCTGTGACATACAACATCGTATTGTCACAAACATTTTTATTTATTTCCTTATTTACTTTAATACATAATATTAAATGAATCAAAATATGCATGAATCAAATCAAATGTTAACCATAATTTTTTATTAATCAAATAAAGAATTCCTACTACTACTACTTATATTAGTAGTATCTTTATACACATGGGGCGGTATAGACATAGGGCGGTATAATACAAAAAAGGGCATATAACATTAGGCTAAAATTTAACATTAACATTAAGGTAGTCGTCTGGTCAAATACTCATTTTTTATAGAAAAAGTTATACTGATTATTATTCTGTAGGCTTGTCCTTCTGGCAGGTGCTACAATGGGACATTTTTTTTGAAAAATAACAAAATGGCGGACTTTTGGAAAAAAGGAATGTTTTTCGGGTGGAGATCAGACTGTAGTTTGGAAAGTTAGGGTGAACTATCATATCGACTGTCAAATTTGGCTCAGCTTCGACGAGTTCGAGGAAGGCGTCGAAGTTAAAGACTTCTGGACGACCAGCGCGCGGGGCATCCTCCACGTCGCAGTTACCACTTCGAAATTTTCAAAACCACTTTTGCGCAGACCTTACACTCACAGTATCCTATCCGTGAACAGTGTTTATTTTTGCAGTAGCAGTTGTTGCATTTTTACCACTTTTATAAAAAAAATACAAAATATGCTCTTATACGCGTTCGAAGATTCCATTTTATTTTTGAGCAACACGTACTTCTATCCGCGATTAACATCACTTGATGAATGCACAATATAGTATATCATGGAAAATATAAATAGTTCCGTTATATTCCTCGAATAATTTTTTGTATGCCGAAATTGTACAAAAGTGAAATTATGGGTAAAATGCGCACGAACTTATGGACTGACCTGATATAATAAAAAGCCCTCTAGTTCAGTCGCTATATAACGAATGTGAAGAAAACCTATCAGAGAACTGCTCAACTATAACTCATATATATATGTATAGTAACTACAGTCAACTACAGTACTATAGTCAAAAATCAAAAGATTAAAATATTTAAATACAAAAAATTGGTTACAGAGTAAATCAAGGCTTTTGTATGATTTTCTCGGTAATAGGACCTATGATGCCCATGAATTGATTCAAGTAATGTTGAAAAGATTTGAAGCTCTCATTTGTATTAACTAGGGAATCCAATCCCATAAATTCACAGTATTTACAGGATCAACATGCGGGACTCACAAAATGTCTGTCGTGTATGGCAAATGATAACAAGGTGCAATAAAGTCGAACAGTGATAAAGAGTCTAAAGCTCTTATTGATCTTAAACTCAAAAAATACCATATGAAGTACGGAACTTCTAACATCTTGCTTTACTTGAACAATCCAACGACTTATTTAGAAAAAGATCATGCGATTACAGCTGAAAAAAATATACTCTTATTATTTCCAAACAAAGTGGCACTAACAATAGAAGTTTTTAGTTAGAAATATGATTGATTGAGAGATTGTTTTGGACGCCCAGCCACAATCTCAAACCAAGACCCGGCAAGTTTACAACGGCTATGATCAAGACGACCGTAACGATAAGTTATCCATCTGTGCTTACTGCCGCCCGAACGGAGGCAATAGAGGAAAGTAATTAGAAGCTTTCCACCGCTAGGTATAAGTGTAATAAAATAAAATCGAGTTTAAAGGGTGGAATTTTAAATTACACTGTGCGACAGTGAAAATATACTTTTATAGAGACCTAGTACAACTTGTAGGTATAGTAAAACTAAGAAACATGGTATAGGAGAAATTTCCAATACACCCCCAAAATCTCATTTTATGACCATAAAACCGTTTTTCAGTAGGTTGATGTGAACAATCACTCCTAACTTCGCCAATTTCCATCCGATTTCGAATTTGTTTTTTTAGTTCGAAAGAACAAAAACAAGCCTTTTTGACAGTGTGTTGACAATTTTTCTGAAATGACAACTGACGAGACTGTAGACGGAAGTATTTGGAATTTTTTTATTTTTTCTCTATTTTTTCAACTTTGACATAATTTTTACGATATTATCCGATATTGAGGATTTTTTTTAGTACACTGCTGTTATAGTAAATTTAATTTTGCGTCGAATGAGCTATATTTGACTGTAATTGAATTAAAATTAATAGAGTTGTGTGGGTTTTAAGATTTTTTCTTTTTTTTTACTACGAGATTTGGTATGCGTTTCGAAACATGAAAATGATAACAAGTGTCATTATAAACACATAATATTTATTGGAGTATTGTGCAGTACAGCATTGTACGGTATGGTACGGTGCGGTACGGTGCGGAACTGGTTCCAAATTTAAAAATGCATGGGAAACGGCCCTTTGGAGTTTAGTATGGTACGGTACATTTGTCATTCTCTTCATCAGTTTTGAATACTTCTCTGTAAGAAATTCGATCATCATCATTCATCTTAAGTCGTCATCAACTAAATTCCATTGTTTAAATCGAGAAGCGAGCGTTTCAGATTGTCTTCCCGATAGAAGTAAATCACGAGAAAGATCTTGAAAGTCGGAATTTGATACAATGTGTAGTCTTCATCATCAGGTTTATTGTTATCAGTTTGATCATCATCAGCAATGAGTTGAACTTCCTTCAGTTCATGACTTGCAGTTGAGTCAATCATATCGTCCAAGACTACGGGGTTCTTAGCAGTTGCAACATCAGCATACTTTATGTGCTTTCGAGTTTTATAATGATGACCGTTTACGTCCGTTTTACAAAAATAACAATCATCTGGTTTATGATAATGCCACATCATCGGAGAATATTGAGAAATTCGACTTCTCTGGCAACGTTTTGATTTATATCTCTTGAATTTCAATGAAACAAACAATAAAACTTTGACGTTTTAATAAGGTTAAATTATAATAACAAACTTCTTTCGTTAATCAATGTACAGTGTGAACTTTGGTACACTTGGGAGCTTTTTCATATTTCTATTGAAAAAAAAAAGTGCTATAATATGTCAGATATTTTCGTAAGTTCTAACCAGTTCTGGTGTATGCAGTACAGTGTACTCTTATGTATACATATACACTCCAATAAATATTACGTATCTATAATAACGCATCAAAACACGTCCTTATTCCCATTTAGCGCAAGCTATACCTACATACCAAATTAGTAAAAAAAAAAATAAAATCTTATAACTCACACAACTCTTTTAATTTTAATTCAATTACAGTCAAATATAGCTCATTTGACGCAAAATTAAATTTATTATAACAATAGGGTACTAAAAAAAATCCTCAATATCGGATAATTTCGTAAAAATTATGTCAAAGTTGAAAAAATAGAGAAAAAATAAAAAAATTCCAAATACTTCCGTCTACAGTCTCGTCAGTTGTCATTTCAGAAAAATGTCAACACACTGTCAAAAAGGCTTGTTTTTGTTCTTTCGAACTAAAGAAACAAATTCGAAATCGGACGGAAATTGGCGAAGTTAGGAGTGATTGTTCACATCAACCTACTGAAAAACGGTTTTATGGCCATAAAATGAGATTTTGGGGGTGTATTGGAAATTTCTCCTATACCATGTTTCTTAGTTTTACTATACCTACAAGTTGTGCTAGGTCTCCATAAAAGTATATTTAATTTTTTTTTTTTTGTCACACCGTGTTATTTATAATTTATAAAAGCATACTCTCAAAAGTTCTCACGTAATTAAAAATAAAAAGGTACATTTTAAAGACCTTTTCGTCTTTCTTTATAACGCGTTCTGAAAATAACTACTTAGAACAAATACTAAGATTGATTTTTTTGCTTGTCGCGGATCCGCGGGACTTATGATCTAGATCGCTAAACATTAATAATATATCTTTTAAAAATACAGTGAATATAATTTATTCAATTTAATTTCAACCGCTAGTACCATAAACCATGAAAAACTAGGCAGACATGCATCAACCAAGCATATTAGTTACATCACGGGACAACTGCTCAGGACAAAAAATAAATAAATATAAAATATGGTTCACATGTACATAGAACGAATTCACGCCTGCAAGTTCTAAAGTCAACTGTCGAATAGCGTAGAGAGTGCGATATACTCGTGCATATATAATTTTCAGATCTACTCTGTTATCATGGGACATTCGGTGATTCGGTACTGGAGACTGGAGATTTTAAAGTTGTCCAGTACCTTTTGAAATCAGTGTGGTATACACATATGTACCTACCACTACAAAACTTTATTCCACAGATATAGGTGGACCTGAGATTTATACCGTATTACACTTCAAATTTTACCAAATTTTTTTGGAAATTTGTTTTTCCCTTAGAAAAATTTGTGGTATAAATTATAATGTGGTAAATCCCAAGGAGATTTTGGTTTCTTCATGGTATTATGTAGAACTAAAGGTTTAAATCCTGCTTTTGATTAGACAAACCAGTTGTTAAAAGCAAATGATTTGGTGCACACAAATATTGTTTATACACGTAGGTATTAAAAACGAAAGAAATTCAACGAAAGGGCAAATAATATAACGATTAGTTACATTCAATATTATAATGATTCGATTTCAATAAACACTTTCGTTTGCTTTAAACACTTTTTTATTAAAATCAATTATTTGTTTTTCAAAATGAAATTTTATTTCATTTAAGTTTAATAAATAGTACTTTTCTCTTAATTAATTTTTTAAATTAAATTATTTTTAAAATTATTTTTTAATTCAAATTTTGTGAAAAATGTTTTATGAAAAGCTTTGAGTGCATTCAAAGTTCTAATTTCACTGCCGAGCATATGTGACGGACCATTTAATTGTTACATTTTTTTCTACAAACAAATGATTAAACATTTTTGGTAATGTTAAAGGATTTCAGAATAAGTTTCCAATACATCTTTGGGTAACAACTCAACAATTTTTTCTTTAACCAATACATATTTCTAGAATTTCTATGTTTTATGTGCACCGGTATCACGCATGCAAGTTTTTCGTTTTATGTATCTTTTCCACATATATATCTTTTCACACTTGGAATATCAAAAGGTCTTTTCGAGATCGGTATGCGTTTGAGTGGGTTCAAATTGCTTTTTATTTAGGTTTTACCACGTACATTTGGAAAAATTTATTAATTTTTTCTGTTTGCTGTAGTCTGCTGCCGCTGCTGATATTTTTGGTTGCTGTTAGACAGCTGTTATTTCATGATTTTATGTTGCTTTGAAGCTATTGTTGTTTGTGGACTTTTCTATTGCATTTAGGTTTCTTGAAAAAATTGCATTCTCTGTTAAGTTGCTTAGTTTGGTTTTACTTTTTTCTGTTACTATTTTTTCTTGTTGCTGCTGCATTATGCTTTTGTATTTGTTGTTGTCTTGTTGTATTCATTTATTAAATTTTATTCGTATATATTATTTAGTTATAGTACAATTTTTATTAATTATTATTGTTGTTGTATGGTTGTAGTTAAATAATTAGGAAAAATCGGTTGCCGGAAAAAATGATGTTGTGTGTGTTGAAGAACCCAGCAATTGGCTTATTATGAGTTAAAAAATTTTCATGTGATAAACAAAAAGGTTGCCAACAGCTCGAAACGGCCAACTTGGTTGGCGACGTCGTCATCGGCACCGACGTCGGCAACAACGTTGGCGTCAGCGTCAACGTAATCGAAGACAATTGGAATTACCTTCAGCTTCGGAGCTGGTGACAACAGCGGCAACGACACCGGCAAATTCAGCGTCGTTAGCAATCGTTTTGTGGTCGGGACTCGGCCTTTAAGGGCAACTGCATTACGGTACGCTTAAACATAAACACCACCACGGATGCAGAAGATACCAGCAGCGGTCGCTACAATTGCATCTGCCATTGCTGTTGTTGAGATCGTATTGGTGATGTTCGTCGATTTAGCGATACCCGCGTCCGTGTCATCTTCGACGCTGACACGTAAAAGTTGCTAGGTAATGGTACAATCAGGCAGATGCAGGGGTAGCATAGAGATGGAGTCCCAGGTTTCGTTCCCATTGGTGCGACGTATTGAGCTTTAACTTGAGTGGTCGATGAGTGCAATAGGCGCTGAGTCATAGCATACATTTCCATAGCCCCGAGTGATAAAATACCAATCATTCCAACAATATTTTCAATGAAATATATGTATGCTTAAAAATATTAAATGTCAGTTTTAGCAAAGTTTTATCATCGTAGTAGGATATACATATATATTATCCTTTTTATGGTCTGAGTCTTGATGGTTTCCGACAATTTTACGTCACTTCCGAACGACAGTCGGAATTTCATGAGAAGCTTTTTCATGGCAGAAATACACTCCGAGGTTTGCCATTGTCTGCCGAGGAGCTATCACCATTAGAAAAAACATTTTCTATCAATTGGTGTTTCTGGGCCGAGGCTTCGAACTTGTGCACTTCCGAATGGTAGTCACGCACCAACACATTCAGCTACGGCGGCGGCCTTAAACTATCGAAATCGTGGTGGTGGTGGTGCTCCTAAGAACACAATAGCACACCAAACAGGCGGCAGTTCTCTTTCATCGACGATAATGAGAGACAGATCTTACACTGGTCCGCTCTACGCCTCTCGTCATCATCATCTTTTTAGACAAAATGATTAAGCGACAAACATACTAATGAAAATAATTAATATTTAAATTTTATCTATATTATGCTTTTGAATTTAATTAAAAATACAATCAGCTGGCCTTGAAACATGTACGCTTTGGCAAATCGCACATTCTTTAATTTTGTAAATACTTTTGCTATTCTGTAAAAGTTCAAAAAATTCACTGCAGTATAATTGTATAAAAATTGAAAGAATTTTCGATATATTTGTTTAGTTCATTGTAATGAATATGAATTTCTCCTTTTTCTTTTTTTTGTATTAATATCATCTACTCTTTTATTTTTATTAAAAATTCTTTTAAAAATATTATTTGACGTGCAGATCTTTTCATCTGAACTCATCTTCAGCGAATTGCAATAATAGTTCTACTTTCTCGGAATACTAACAAATTACAAAACAAAGTATGCTCCGTCGATGAGTGCTTTAAAAATGACTATATTAGAGTATACCTAGTGGGGCAAGGAAATTTTTAACACTATTATGGCCCATTTTGCTGTACCTGAACTAAAAAATTGTATGTTATCTGGAAAGTAAAATTTTCGGCATAACTGGCGACAAACGTTTCCACTAATAGGTGATTTTAAATTTCTTAGATTAACTTTGTTTTCAGTTATTCTCGGTCAGACTGCTTTGAAGTGGCGCTTGTACTTTTTTGTATCAATGACCGTTTCAGGGGTTTATTTCTATCCTATTGCACTCACGTGCTGCACTGGGCGGAGGCACTCTCAGTTTTTTTTTACGTTTTAGTTGTTGCAGTCTCCCGCAATCAAATGTTCAGCTCTTGCCTCACGGGTTTTATTGTTGGACAGAATGCAATGAGTTGCTTCGTTTCTTATTCCTGTAACTAAGCCAAACGCCCGAAACGACGAGAGAAACAACCCGAGCCCAATCAGAATTTCAAATCCAACATATGTGTATTCCAGTAATCGGCCTTGCCGCTGAATTTGCAATTACATACACAGGCAAACATATTAAGCATGCATATATACATTATGAAGACACATGTACAAGTAGAAGCGAGGAGTGATCAAGTAGTCAAACTACGAGTTGGCTCGCTACGTTTGTAACTACCGTGGCTATTGGTGGTGGTTGCCAATAAATGTAAATTATATCTGCCAACCAGCTAAGCATTGGACAGCATTGGAGTTGCAGGAAAAGCTTTTGACACTGATGAAGTTACTGCAACTGCGAAAATTCTGCTGCTGCTGGCAGCTTAGCAGATTGCATTTTGCAGAATGCATTCACTCAGAAATACGCACAACTATTTATGTCCGTGTGGTTGTACTTATATGTCGCAAATTGCAACGAATGCAACCACCACTTATGGCCCCTGAGCGCTAAATTATTAGAAAGGTTGCACATTACGCCAACATACCCACGCATGCATGAGTACACGAGGGTTTAAGTGTGTATATTTATTTATGTAAAGCATATGCTCTAATTTAACTATACTTCTCGTATAACCAAGGGTTAAAATGCCTCCCAATTTTTCCCAACCCGCCAAATCCTGCCATCTGTCCCTGTTTCTTTCCTCTCCACTTCCAGATTGGAGGCATCGCCGATGTTGTCACAATCGACATTATTTACTTTCCTTAGTTCATAGTACAATCACAAATGAATGCCGGAATACCGCTTCAAGGACTTAACTAGTCTGGAGCGATGTTTTGTTTTTCTTTGAACACAATTTCGTAATTTACCCGACTAGTCCTACCTCTTATACTGTGTCATTTAAAAAGTTCATACGAAAGTGTAAAATATTGATTGGAAATATTTTGTGTCTGATTTTTTAAAAGTCGTCACGAGGATTACCAATATAAGTTCGGTTTGAAAATTATATCGAATTAACGGGGAAAAATAAGTAACTTCTTAATTTTAAATTACTCCTTTTCTCATATCTGCCCGTTAAGAAAGTTAAATTTCTTTGCGGGATATGGAAATTAATTGGTTCCAATAAAAAGGGTCAATCTACATATAAATCCGTTAACAACTTTAAAAGCAAAAGGCAAAGAGTGCACAGATCTTCAACCTTCCAATGGGTTGAGATTAATTAACATTAAGGGACTACTGTACGGTGTTATAGGCCCGGAAATTTTAGGCCACGGGGTTCCTGACTTCAAAAAAATCGTTTGCATTCGTTCAATTCTGCAAGTGAGCGTACGAAGAGGGAAGTGAAAAATTATACATGTGGAATTTTTATTTAATGTTGAGAGTATGCTGTTTAATCAAGTCAAATCAACTTAACCATTGATTACATTACGTCGCTCTGTTGATCTTAAACTAGGATTCCTGAATGCAGGGAGGTAAGGAGGGTGATTCCGACAGAAATTAAGACGCGACATCCGATTCATTTTATTCAAGTAAAAACAAGTTATTTTTATAAAATTTAAACAAAACCTCTATTGAGCGGACGCGAAACTCTTATTAAAAGACATTAAGGTTTGTTTTCATAACGAATCAAACAAAAACCTCTGTTGAGCGGACGCGAACTCCTTATAGGTGGATAAAATATAAAAAATGTGAGTGAGTTACTGAGTTACTTACAAACACGTCGCGTCTTAGTTGTTTATTTTCATTGGTATTGTTAAGTACTATCTCTACCATCTAAGTGTAATATCTAATGTGATGTACCATCACTAACAAAAGAAGCGGCAAAACAAGCAAGAGGTACTGCATAATTTGTAAGCCATTTTTCTCATCTGTCCCTCTTCCGCTTGTACCTTCTGTCTCACACGATCATGTGATTTTGCGAGCCCAACAGTGTTATCTGCTCTGCGTAGTCTCGGCCAGACAATGCATTAGAGATAAAGAAATGTAGTGCGCAACTGATAGGTGCCAATACTCTGTGCACATATGATGCAATTATAATTGTGACATTCGAGGAAGTCTAAAGTTGAAGCTGAAGTGACGAAGTTGGAAAAATGTCAACGATGAGGAAACACAAGACTCGCGCTATGATGAAGGAGAGGAAGAAGATGATCTGGTAGAATTAGAAAACCAATCTATGACATCAGAAGTGGGATCGCCCCACACCAAGCCACTTCCGATGACCGTTTGCGCATACTTTTGGAAACGCAGCATCGCAATCTGATCGAAGTTGTAAATGCAAATAGGGGCACACAGTCAACACCAGGCGAATCTAAAGCAGTTTTACTGCCATAGTTTAGACCCGTCTCTGCTGGTGCTAGTACAGCTGCTTTGTGCTCCACGGTGGCACTCATAGTAGCAGAAAATCCTCTGTATGGATGTGCTTTGCTCATTATCTTAAGTAAATCACTGGAAGGTAGCGCTTCTATCTGGCTGTCACAAATTTGTTTCGCTGGAATCACATGGCGCGAATTCAAGAAATTGTTTTTGCAACAGTTTAAAGGCAAAGAGACTAGCAGCCACTGCTAATAATATTTACAGCAGAATGGAACAAATATCCGTGTCTGTTGTATCGGCGCATACTGCTACATCAGAACACTTAACGAATTGCCAAATGAGCTGCGGCATTTGACTTTACTAAAAGGAAGATTCTGTAGGCAAGAGACATTATATGCCACTTCTACGGAAAAATTGGTCACAAAATTGTGGCTTCCGTTCGAGTAAAAATCGACATTAACCTCAGCAAGTATTTATCCGTCGCAAAGAGTATAGTAATTGCCTGCTGTGGAATTCCTAGACATATCCCATCGGGTTGTATTGGATGACAAGAATCGGCTCTTCAAAACAAGATAGATTCGAAACGTGTAAACTTGTGTCATGTGGACGACCCAATTGGTACTCTGACTTCATCTAATGACTCTATTTATTTTGTTTTGACTCCGTTGCCGAATGCTCACTGCTCGTGTCGCGATTTGGACCTGTTGGCGAACGGCTGGCCGTAATACGTATTAAAATCAAGTTTTTCCACATCAGCCTCACATGCGCGCATGCACCGACGGATGAGAAGGAGTCGATTCATCCTCGAAAGGCGACTTTTACGCACTACTCGATAAAACCGTGAGAAAATTGTTGTTGGGGATTTCAACTCAAAATTGGGCAAGGGGAAGTATTTCGCACGACTATTCAAAAATTCAGTCTACACCACACCAGTTCAAATAACGGTCTAAGGCTGATCGACTTAGCCGGCGCATAAAACATGGTAGTCTGTAGCACCAGATCTCAACATCTCGATATACATAAGGCAACCTAGTTGTCACTTGATCAACGAACCAGGAATCATTTAGATCATGCTGTAATTGACGGAAATCACGCTTTCAGCATCCTCGATGTACGTACCAGGCGGGGTCAGAACATCGACTCCGACCCCCTCCTTTTAGCAGCCAAGTTACGACGAAGTCGGTAAATATTAGACGCACATATCGCGCTCAGTGCACATTTCTGCTGAAAATGTCTTTGGTTGCCAGCGCCCTGTCAAACGTAACCGATAGTATGACGATGAGCGCCAGGCGGCGATCGCGGCGAAAAACACTGCTTACTGAAGCGCGCTGCAGTCTGGGACAACATGCTGTGCGAGAACGAGACAGGTCGTTGAGAAGTGAATAGAGGCGCCTCATCAGACGCAAAAAATTGGAAGAAGAAAGGCGCGAGCGAGAGGAAATCGAAATGAGTAACAACAGGAACGACGCCCGAGAATTTACCAAAAAGTGAAGTGTGTGTCATAAGGTTTTAAGAGCGGCTGGAATGGATTCACAAGGTGTGCTGAGATTGTGGAGGGAACACCTCTCCAAACTGTTGGCAGATGCATACACAACATTCCTGAATGTGGAGTTGATATTCCGCAATCCTCAATCAGGAATGATGGTGAGCCGATCCTACCCCAAAGTCTTGCCGAAGTGAGAGTTACAATGCAGCTGCTCAAAAACAACAAAACCTGCCTGGCGAGCTGTTAAAGCAGATCCTGGAAAAACCCATTATAACCAAGGCAGGCTTTGTTAGCGCTATTCGATACCAACTACATCACATAATGCCTGAGTTCGATATCTGCGCAAAGCTTCATCAAGATAGGAAAGAGCCTCTTTAAACCTCTTGATATCGTTCGAAGTTTCACACAAGGTGACCCATTGTCATGCGACAATGTTATGTAAGAAACCGATATTTTTTCCTCAAAAGTTTCCAGATCCTTGCTGATGACATCGACATCATCTGTCATACCAAGGGCGATATCGCCGCCACTTTTACGTCTATTGAAAAGGAGTTCGAACGATTGCGTCTGGCGGTGGACGAGGGCAAAACCAAGTTTGTGATGGCGTCCTGCAGGAAATCGCGGTGCCTTGAACCACATATCGAAGTTAACAAATGTGGTTAAAGTTAAATTCAATGTGGTCAATTGGTCCGCTACCATCAACCAGCCTTGAAATCAAGCGAAAGATAACTCTTGCCAACGGGTGCTACTTTGGGCTCTCTCGACGAACAAAACAACACTTTACAAGATGTTCATTATCCCGGCCCTTCTCAACGGTGCTGAAGCTTGGACGGTCAAACAATCAGGTGCAGCCGCTCTTGGAGCTTTCGAGAGGAAAGTACTTCCTAAAATGTTTGGCCCTGCTCGCGTGGATGACGATTAACGGATTCGAATGTACTACGAGCTGTAAGAGCTTAACGGAGATACTATTAACATAGTAAAATGAGTCACCACACAGCGGCTAAAGTGGCTAAGTCATGTCGTCCGTATGGAGGGAACTCAATTGAGTAAATAAGTAATTTGAGTATTTTGGGTTTCAAGTTAAGCATGGATAAACTGTTACTCAATTGAGGCAATTCATAGGTCTAACGTCATATTTTTGGCAATTTGTACCTTCTATTTAGCAATTTGTACCTAGGTTCTCTGAAATAATAAAACCATGGCAAAAAAAAAAAAAAAAAAAAAAAAAAATATTCCAATGTAAATGAGCAAATACGCCAAGCAATTATAAAAACATTGACGGGTAAACGTGTGCTCTTTATATTTGGTCCCCAGTAGCCCATAGCCCATAGAACTGCAAACTAATGCCAATATGGATGATTATGGAGCTATTGTTCTTTAGAAAATTGACATTAAGCTTCGTGTCATTGAGTATTTTAGCAAGCAAACATATTCTACTGAATCTCGATATCATTCTAACGAGCTTGGAACATTAGCTGTATTTAACTCGATGAAACATTTCCGACACAATTTGCATGACCGACATTTTACTGTGTTTACCGATTGCAATTCCCTAAAGACTACGAGAAATAAAATTGATTTCACACAAAGAGTTCATCGATGGTGGACATACATGCTGTCATTTGATTTTGATATTCGGTATAGAGCGGGAGCCAAAATGGATCACGTGGATTTTCTTTCAGGTAATCCGGTACTAACCCATGTTCGTACGAATACCGAAAATAAGCGTGTCCTCTTGGCTGAAATAACTGATAATTGGATCCTTGCAGAGCAAGAGAAATTCAAAGTAATGAATTTGGTGGCAAAAGTGCTTTTTCGTAAAATCCAAAGAAGCGGTAAAACTTGGTGGCTCCCAGTTGTCCCTAGATTATATGGTCAGATATACATAAGTGGTCAGTTGTGAATCCTGTTCATGAGGCTATTATAATGTGATGCAAGATAATGTTTTGACTTATTTGTTGCTTGGTGACTATTATTGTAATGTTAAGTACATACTATCGCTACCATCTAAGTGTAATACATAATGTAATGTACCATCAATAATATATATTACTTTTTTGTGAAGGGGGTGTAAATCAAAATTTTAGAAACATCTCAAAGATGTCGCCACCTCAATGGTATGTGGGATACGCATCCACTAATACTATAACAATCGTCCCACGTCGGCTAGTTCTACCTAGGGACCACAAAAGTATAACATCTGGGTGGGCCCGCGTTTATATCTGAAGACACAATAGGCACCTGAGCCCAGGTTCCTCCCTGCAGGCAGTTGAAGGCAGAGATATGCCGTCGATAGTCCCAATTACTTCCACTGTGTTTACAGGTGGTTCTAAAGTAAAGGAGACTTCGTAAAAGTTGTAGTAATGTTATGTTAACCCACCACAGTCTTGTCTTATGTACGATATTGAGTGTTTCACTCAAAATGCTGTGTTTGTCGTCGGCTCGTCAGAAACTGTCCGTCTTCTCTGATGCTGCATCGCTATGCGCTCCCAGTCAATATGGCGGAGTCACGTCATGATCTGCGAACGTTTGGGTTGCCTCGCTTTTACTGCTGGTTGCGCATATATCTCGTATGAGGGTGCTGGGGGATGGTTGATGATGCGGGTTCGAGAATAGCTCATTCCTCTCTGAAGCGGTCGCAATAAAACATCACGTGTTCTGCGTTTTAGTCAGTATTCCGGCAGTTTGGACAGAAAGGCTGTCTGTCAGCTTAAAACTTTGCAGGTATTCCCGAAAACAGCAATGCTCGCTGAGCAACTGCAAAAGGTGATAGTCGGTGTTTCAATGATTTCTTACTAACCACTCTACAACACGTGGTATGAGTCCAACGCCCGCTTTGTGACTCATCCCACCGCTGCTGCAATGCATTTCATCTGCCAAGAGGTCCAGAGGTAGCATTCCAGCTATTACACAGAACGCATCATTAGCTACCGTTTTGTGCGCGCACGATTCCCGCAGCACGCTTTGCCTGTATGTCTAGGTGCCTCTCCGTAGATTGGATTTTTTGGCCCCGCCCACATAGGTGCTGCATAAAGAATTATGGAGTCAGTAACCAATGACAGTAGTCGCCAGCGATTTCCCTGGGTCCTCCTATATTAAGGAGAAGCAGCGTCAGGGCACCATTGATTCTGCCGCCGTGGAACTTGCGTTTACTAAGTGCTGCCTGAAGCAAAGTTTTGTGTCGATCCAGACCCCAAGATATTTGATCGCCTTTTACGAGATTATGCGGAGGCTACCTATGTTCAGCTTAAGGGACTTTCACGCTCCAGCGGCCGCCGTAGCCGAATGGGTTGGTGCGTGACTACCATTTGGAATTCACAACGTAGGTTCGTAGGTCGGTGAAAGACCAAAAAAAAAACAATTAAGAAAAATATTTTTCTAATAGCGGTCGCTCCTCGGCAGGCAATGGCAAACCTCCGCGTGTATCATCAGCGCATCCCACAATTTCGGAGTAAGCCAAAAGCTTCACCTTTACAATTGCATCGTACATGACGTTCCACAAAGTTGGTTCCAGCACTGATCCTTGTGGTACACCACCGGTCATATCGCAGGATTCGGTCAATCAGATAGCTGTTGCTAATACGGCCAAGGTAGGCTGGTACGTTGAAGCCTCTAAAGGCCCGGATGATACTCGGAAAGTTTGCCGAGTTAAAAGCATTTTTAACGTCTAAGGTGATCACAGTTTAAAACTTTGATCTTTCGGCACTTATAACCCTTTGCACTATTTCTACCATCGTTCTTATTGCATCGGTCGTAGATCTAGCTTTGCGAGAGATATGTCGAGCTTTCTAGATGCTTCTGAAGTCGTTCGCAGATAATGCGTTGGACTTCCGCCCAGCATATATAGGTGCCTGTATAACAAATATAGGTTAGGTTGTTCATCCAGTTTAAACAGCAGAACCCGACGTTGAATTTTCTATCTTGCGGCGAACGGTAACGGACAGAGGCTGATCGACTTCGCCGGGGCCCGAAACATGGTAGTCTGCAGCACCAGATTCCAGCATAAAAAGATCCACCAAGCTACCTGGATGTCTCCTGATCGAAAAACGCGAAACCGGATCGATCACGCTGCGATAGATGGAAGACACGCATCTAGTGTATTAGATTAAGAAATGGGATTCCGGCGGGCCTGAAAAATCAATTGGTACGACGAGGAATGTCATGCTGCCGCAGAAAGAAAGGACGCCGCCTATAGAGCCACACTGCGATCGGGCGCAATGCGAGCCACGTAGGATCGCTACAGAGACCTAAAAAAGGAAGAGAGACGTATTATCCGCATGAAGCAACAAGAGGCCGAAATACGTGAGTGCGTAGAGCTTGATATGTTGGCCAACAGGAACAACGCCCGAAAATTCTACCAGAAAAATCGGCGGCTTATAGAAGGTTTCAAAACCGGGGCGTTTTCCTGTAAGAACAAAGACGGCGATCTGGCGACTGACATCCAGAGAAATCTTAAATTATGGAGGGAACACTTCTCAAACTTGTTAAACAGTGATAGCTGCGTCACCGAGAATGTGAGGATCCCGATACCCCAATCGACGACGACGGAATTGTCGTTCCTCTACCCGACCATGACGAGGTGAGAATAGCGATAACGTGGCTAAAGAACAACAAAGCCGCGGGCGCCGACGGACTGCCGGCTGAGCTATTCACACATGGCGGTGAGGAGCTGGTAAGGTGCATGCTATGCTAAATATGGTCGGATGAAAGCATGCCTGCCGATTGGAATTTAAGTGTGCTCTGCCCAATCCATAAGAAGGGCGATCCTGCAATCTGTGCCAATTACCGCGGGAATAGTCTTCTAAATATCGGCTATAAGGTTCTAGCGAGCGTATTGTGTGAAAGGCTGAAGCCCACCGTCAACCAACTGTTTGGACCCTATCAGTGTCGCTTTGGACCTGGAAAGTGTACCATCGACCAAATATTTACAATACGCAATATCTTGGAAAAGACCCACGAAAGGAGAATTGACACACACCATCTTTTCGTCGATTTCAAAGCTGCATTCGACAGTACGAAGAGGAGTTATCTGTATGCCGGGATGTCTGAATTTGGTATCCCCACAAAACTAATTCGGCTTTGCAAGATGACGTTGCTCAATACCAGCAGCGCCGTCAGAATTGGGAAGGACCTCTCCGAGCCGTTTGATACCAAACGAGGTTTCAGACAGGGTGACTCGCTGTCGTGTGACTTTTTTAACCTGATGTTGGAGAGCATCGTACGAGCCGCAGAACATAATCGCTCAAGCACAATATTTTATAAGAGCGTACAATTGCTGGCGTATGCCGATGATATTGGCATCATCGGCCTTAACAACCGCGCTGTTAGTTCTGCCTTCTCCAAACTGGATAAGGAGGCAAAGCGAATGGGTCTGGTGGTGAACGAGAACAAAACGAAGTACCTCTTGTCATCAAACAAACAGTCAGCGCACTCGCGTATCAGCACCCACGTCACTGTTGACAGTTATAATTTCGAGGTTGTAAAAAACTTCGTTTAGTTAGGAACCAGCATTAACACCGATAACAATGTCAGCCTTGAAATCCAACGTAGAATCTCTCTTGCCAACAAGTGCTACCCTGGACTAAGTAGGCAACTGAGCAGTAAAGTCCTCTCTCGATGAACAAAATTAACACTCTACAAGACTCTCATCATGCCCGTCCTAACGTATGGCGCAGAAGCTTGGACGATGACAACATCTGATGAAGCGACGCCTGGAGTGTTCGAGAGAAAGATTCTGCGTAAAATTTTCGGACCTTTGCACGATGGCAACGGCGAATATCGCAGGGGATGGAACGATGAGCCTTACGACGACATAGACTGTTCCATTAGAAGCGAACAAGTTGGCTGTGGCGCTCTTGGTCAGTTAATTTTGCTCATAACTATAATATAAGCTAATTCTCGTAAATCGTTGTCGGCTTGCTCTCGCAGCTCTTTAAAGAAATAATTTTGCTTTTTTGGATTGCGTTTTTAAGAATTTATATTCATAGTTTTCGGCATTTATTGCATGACCATGTCATTGAAAATAATATATATATATATATATATAAACTTCTCGATAAAAGCAACAATCTTTTTTTGGGAAAACTCAAATATGCAATATATATATATATATATATGGGTTGGGCCATGTAAAATTTGCTTTTTGAATCGACTATATATATAACAAACTAATCAATATTTTTTCAAACTTCTTTTTTATTTTGTAGATTGAACATGGACATTTATGAATGAAAAATAATATCGTTCAAACGACTGCCACGACTGGCTTTACAGCAGGCCATTCGATCAACTCAATTTTTAAGCACATTTTCGATTGTTTGGGCTCCAATTTCATGAATGGCAACTTCGATTTCGTGTTTTAAAGCATCAATCGTCTCTGGATGGTTCGCATAGCATTTATCCTTAACGGCTCCCCACAAAAATTAGTCCAAAGGGCTTAGATCACAGCTCCGAGGCGGCCAATTGATATCGGAATTCAAAAACGGTAGCCAAAAGTTCGAGTATAACTTTGGCAGTGTGACAAGTTGCACCGTCCTGTTGAAACCAAATGTCGTCCATGTCATCCTCTTCAATTTTTGGAAACAAAAACGCGTTGAGCATGTCACGGTAACGCTCGCCATTTACTGTAACCGCGGAAGAAGAAGAAGACTCACCACTTTGGAAATAGGTTTTCAATAATTCCCAATTTTGTTCCAGCGTATAGCGTCCCATTTCGTAAATGTCAAACCTTTAAGTAAATTATAAACACATTTGACATGTCATTTGTGTTACCATTCTTAAAAAAATAGGTGGTTCAAAAAGCAAATGCTACATGGCCCTCCCTGTATATATATTAGCTCTTGCAGATCATGATAAGAATTTTATGATTTTTTGACTTCTACATAATTCTAGAAAAATCAAAGTCATTTGTAATATAGTTGAATTTGAAACATGTTAATCATGAATGTGATAGTTTTCTCAAAGGGTGTCAATTACACGTGGAATATATTATAGTTTCAGAGTATAATGCGCAGTTATAGTCGCAAGCACCTATAGTATGCTACGCCTTCATACCAATTGAATTCTTGGTAGCCAATTATTTGAGATATTGTCCACTAATCCACAGCCTTTACAAACAAAATTTATTGTTAATTGTGTTTAATATAACCAAAAATCATAATTTCTTGTTATGACCTGTTTAAAGCTGCAAAAGTAGAATATGTTATCAATTTTTCTGCAAAATTTTTTTATCTAAAGTAGTGAAATGCTAGAAGCAAATTTGGACTTATACTGATTGTTTCATTTGCAGACACCTCGACAAAAGTCTATTTCGTCTTTCTTCCCGCCTGCAAAGAAAAAAAAGGACAACGAAGATGATACAAGTGTTCCAATGGACTCAACGCCGATAGAAAACGACCCATGTCCCGTTATTACGATGGAAAATATTACACATTATTAAAAACTCCGACGCTTCCTGAAAATTCTCGCATACCAGTCAACGCTTCGAAAGACGTGAAGAGGGAAGAGAATTGATAAGCACGTCAGAAAAGCTATACTTGAAAACCCTAGGAAACCATCAGAAGATTATACTTTTCCATTTTCAACGAGAACTGTTTCTGGTAAAGCTATAAAGCATTATATCTCACAAAAACATTTAGACCTGTATAAAGATTGGCTCGTACTATCCGATGTAAAGAAATGGGTTTTCTGTAAATATTCTCCATGGTTTACGCCTGGAAATGAAGGAGGATACCAACAGAACGTTCCTTTGGGAGTACTCGTCAGTCGGCCGCTAACGAAATTCAAAATTTTAGTTGGAAAGAACAGCGCTTTACAAGTTCACTCGCAACTGTTTTATCATAAAAATGCGATGTCCCCAGGGAAAGACTTCCTGAAAAATTATCATAATCCTCATTATGATATTAATCATCTCCTCGATCAGAGTTTTGCAGCAGAGAAACAAAGAAATCGAGAGAAACTTTCTCGCTTCGCAGTAGCAACAATTTTTTTGGGCAGGCAAAACGTTTCGATCCGTGGTCACAGAGATGATGGCCCAATGAATACAGATGAACCATCAATGAAGAATGAGGGGAATTTTCGGGCAACACTAAGGTTGATGGATAATTTAGGTGATACAATTTTGAAGACTCATCTTCAGAACGCATCTCCACGAGCTACTTATATCTGCAAGAAGAGCCAAAATCAATTGATCGAGTGCTGCAAGGCTGAAATACAGGAGAAAAGTTTAAATAAAGTTACTCTGGCAAAGTTCTATTCACTTGTGTTTGCTGAATCTCCAGATCTTTCAGGAAAAGCTCAGGTAATTCATTATTCGTTCATATATAATTAGTTTGAGCGTTTGCATTAACATTATATTTTATTCATTAATCAGACGTTCAACACTCTATTGCTTCTTTTATAAAAGTTTTTCATTCAATTAACATTTTTATTAAAATGAAAAACTTTTGAATCATATATTTGTTCATTTGGTGTGAGTTTCTTTTAGATTTTTGTCAAACATTTGATTTTGGAAAGAGTTTATAATGCAAAAACTCTTTCAGGAACACATTCAGTTATAATAACTGAACATCCATAAAAATCTTCATTATTTTAGCAAAATATTCTTTGTAGAATGTCATTAATAAAGCGTTTTTCAGTAAGAGCGCTTCAACTTTTGAACTTTTTTGAATAAAACACAAACGGTTTGACTTTTTTAACTAATTTTTTTTTTATTATCGAGTTTGAACATATACATTTAAGTATGAAATTCGATTTCTTTTGCATGACCACCGCGTGCACGTTTTACGAAGTCCAATCGTTGAACCCAATTTTCCACCACTCTTTTGCATAAATCGGCCGAAATTCCAGCAATTTCGCGTTCAATATTGGCTCTGAGCTCACAAATCGTCACCGTCTTGTTACTGTAGACCAATGACTTCACATAACCCCAAAGAAAATAGTCTAGAGGCGTCAAATCACACGAGCGCGGCGGCCATTCGACCGGTCCATTTCTGGAAATAATGCGCTCATCGAACTTACTCTTCAACAAATCAATTGTAGCGTGTGCTGTGTGGCTTGTGGTCCCGTCCTGTTGAAACCACATGTCGTCTAAGTCCATAGCATTCAATTGCGGCCAAAAATAATCGTTTATCATGTCGCGGTATCGATTTCCATTCACAGTAACGTGGCGATCGTTCTCGTCAACGAAATAATATGGGCCAATTACGTCGCCGGCATGTAAACCGCACCAAACAGTGATTTTTTCGGGATGCAACGGTGCCCATTGAGCCAAAAGTGAGCTTCATCACTGAAGATGATTTTTTGGAAAATATGGAAAAGATGATTTTTTGGAAAGCAGCAGCAGAACGATTATTTTCATAAAAAATTTGCACGATTTACAATCGTTGCTCAAGTGTGTAGCGTTTCATGATGAAATGTATACTAATGAAGTTTACAAATGACAAGCGAAAAATAAAAAATATTGCGTCGTTCGCCCTCCCTATCGGAAAAAAGTTGAAGCACACTTATTGAAAAACGCCTTACAGTAATATACACCATGTAAATTGTTATCTTTAATAATGTAGAAATTTGGTACTTTGCATTGTTGCAGGTGGGCCTTATCCTGCGATATGTTGCTGCAAACGGACCTTGCATCAGAGAAGATTTTATGACATGATGCTTGATGCTTTTGGTGAACTGTCAAAGAATGACACCACAGAAGATAGTGACTCCAACGACTCTGAAGTGGAAAATGAAGAGCCCTCTACTGAGACCACTGAAGAAGAAAGCCAAACTGATGTGGAAATATCTCTCACGTAGGTTGCTCTTGGGAAAATTGTTCTGGCGGGGATGAAGAAGATGAATCTTGACTTAAAACTGTGCGCCCAATAGGGACTAATGCCTGTGCTGTTATGCTGTCAGGTCGTGGATCTGTCAACGAAATTCGAAAAGTAGCAGAAAACGCGGTAGTAACACCCTGTTTTTCTCACAAACTAAACAGCACTATCTCTAAGTCTGCGAAAATTCGAGTGATTGAAATGGTTTGCAACACTATTCGCGAAGTTGACAAGTTATTCAAAAAATCGTTTCCTAAACGTTCAACTGCGTTAGCAAAAATACTTGGAGAACAACTTATACAGCTATGCGAAACAAGATGGGTTCAACAACATGTTGCTGCTATTCAATTTGCCGCAAAAATGTTGTTAATTGTTAAAGCTTTGACAAAACTAAGTGAGTGGATAAACAAGGAAACAGCAGGGAACCAACAGTTCTCATAGCAGCTTTGTGCAAATTTGAATTTATCGTTGGGCTTTTCTGTTTGTGTGATATTTTATCTTTTACTCATTCATTCAGCGTACTGCTTCAGAAAGAATCCATCGATAATGCAAAAGTATCGGCAATGATAGATACAGGTACGTTGCGTGCAACTTTTCAAAATCGAAGAGAAGAAGCTGATGCAAACTTCAGAAGTATTAATTCAGATGCAAAAGGACTGGCACAGAAACTTGATATTATCGAACAGAAAGCAAGAACTTGTGGACGACAAACGATAATTACAGCAAAGATTACTACATACAGGGTTTCGGTGTACATTCCTTTGTTGGATACCATCTGCGATGATCTTAAATCGGTTTCCAATTGTGTTTGCTGCTTCCTCTAAAAGTATATGCGCTTGATACGACTGAGATTGAAAATCTTATCAGCTGTTTGATGGAAAGATTCAAAGGACTCATATCTAATAACATCGTACAACGTTTAAAGTTCAAAGGCGAGTTGAACCACTGGAAATGTTATTGGCAGCAGAAGAGGAAAGTTCCAATAGTAAACTTCCAACCACTGCATTTCAAGCTTTAGAGAACTGTGATGTGGGAATATTCCCGACCATTCATGCTTATCTCCGTCTATTTTGCACACTTCCCGTGACGAATACAAGTACCGAGCGCTATTTTTCTACTCTCCGCTGCATGAAAACGTGGTTAAGGTCAACGATGCTACAAAAAAGAATGATTGGGTTGGCTTTGCTATACACACACCAAGACATTAAAGTCAGTCCTGAAGCAGTCATTGAAAGATTCGGAAAACTCGGACCTCGTCGTTTCGTTTTATAAAATATTTTCACGTAGAACGTTTATTCAAAAAAAGTTTAGAATTCAATAAATAAACATTAATAAAAAAAACTACAATATATTGTTATAGCTTTGTTTCTGAAAAAAATTTTTCCTTCCCAAAAATTACCTTTTGATCCGCCCCTGGCTATTTCATCCGTCCGGTAATATGCTGACTTTCGTTTTCCCCAGTATTTAGATCTTGGCATCGTTGCCTCGCAAGCTTCTAACCGCACGGCTGTATCTTCTGCTATCTTATCTGCTGATTTGCGAAAGCTGTAGGTGCCTGTCCACACTTGTCCACAAGTTACTGCGTTAAAATCTTTTTGCTTCCATCTTTTCTTGGCTGTCTTAGATGCAGTCCATGGCATAACAGTGCGTACGTCCATTACAATGGCCATCCCATCCATCACTAATGTAAGAAGAGGCAACACAAGAAAGAGGTACTGTGTAAATTGTATGCCGTTATTCTCATCGATCCCTCTTTTACTTATACCGTCTGCCTCACACGACCACGTGATTTTACGAGCCCAACAGAGGTATCTGTTCTGCATAGTCTCGGCTAGACAATGCATTGGAGCTATAGAAATGTAGTGCGAATCTGGTGAATACGTTGGCTGAGGCGTGATAACGGTGTTGTTTTTGGTCAAATAATCTCTCACAGGCAAAGATGAGTGAGCAGGTGTATTGTCATGATGCAAAAGCCTTGCAATTTTTTCTACAATTCCTGGCGTTTTTTCGTATTGCTTCGCGCAAACGGCGCATAACTTCAAGGTAATACTCCCCATTTACCGTACGACCTTGTGATAAGAATTTCTTATGCAATACGCCATAGTAATCGAAGAGAATAGTGAGCAAAACCTTGACATTTGATCGAACTTGCTGTGCTTTTTTTGGTCTTGGGTCTCGTGGACTCTTCCATTGAGACGTTTGGGTTTTGGTTTCGATATCATAACCATAAACCCATGATTCGTCACTAGTTATGACCCTTTTAAGCAAATCTGTATCATCGTTGACGTCATTCAACGATTCTTGAGCGATGCTCATATGACGTTGTTTTGGTCAAGAACGAACTTCGCTGCCCAAAATTTCCGAAAATATTGCATGGCATGAGCCAACCGACAACAACTTTTCTAAATGTGATATCAGGATTCTCCATAACAATTTTTTCACTTTCTCAACATTTTTATTGGTTCTTGATGTGCTGAAGCGCCCAGAGCGAGCGTCGTCCTTCACATCTTCTCGACCTTTTGTGAACAGCTTGTACCACTTGTAAATACTTTTTTGACTCAGGGTACTCTCACTGTATGCCACTGTCAACATTTCAACTGTTTTTGAGCACTTAATTCCATTTTTTACACAAAATTTTATGCATTTTCTTTGATCCATTTTTTCGATAGCAGAAAATCGGCGAACACACAAAACACTTGCCTTATTTCTGCCTCTCACAAACAAACTAAACGTGCTATATTGCTAAAACCTTTAACATATATGTTCGAGACGAGTGCACCGACATAAAAAAAAAATAATCGAAATTCGAACCTGCATAGCCCGCGAAATTTTAAAAATCACCTTATTTTTTGAACACACGTGAATACTTAGTTACTAGAAAAAAAAGGGGTTCCCGTATAAAGTGTGATGTTGTTTCATGCACTTATTTAGTTTGGTTTACGCAGTGATTTGAAACTATTATTTCTTGAAAACGCTGTATCTCACTCTCGTGATATACATATGTATGTTTGAAGAATATCAAAATATTTTTTCTGCCTAGTAATACGACCTCAGTTTGCTAGCCCTTATATCAAGGAGTGATCTGAAATTTTAAAATTTATTATCGAAACCTTTAAGTTAAGCAAATTTTGGTAGGCTTAGTGACTGGCTTGACTAAAAAATATATACATACTATATGTATGTCTTCGAGGCAATACATTTCGTGAAAGAAGGGCAAAAGTTCAAACGGAAACCATATTGACTGAAATGTGATATTCATTTTTATATTTGTTATTACTTTATATGCACTTATCCACATTAGAAAACACCCATACACATTTTGGGTTGAATGATATAATATCAATATTGAAATAAGAAATAGTATTCAGTTAATTAAAATTTCTACAATAAGCTACTCTTCTTTGCGCACGCCTCTCTTGGGCGGGCAAAAATTTTCTGACGGTGAGTCTTATTCAGCATTATTTTCTTAAATATTTGAGAGATGCCCCTAAATGCGAAAAGTTGAAAGCTTGAAAATCTCTAAAGTTTTCGAGGCTGTTTTCGGAAATGCATCCTTTCGCAATTTCTTAAATAATGCCGAAGTTCAGAAATTTCTCAGTTCAGCTCGAGCTTCTTCTAGACTCTGACTGTAAACTGTTTTTGATATAGCAGCCCTTTTCGACTTAATCCGATGCGAAAGTCGAAAAATTTTATTTCTGTTGTCCCACTGAACTTAGATGAAAGAATGTTTAAAAAATTTCTATGAGTAAACTGGTCAAACTTGAATGTAATAAAATTTGATAAGAAGTGACGGAATTTTCTAAGGACCTAATCTTGCTCGCGTTTTATGCCTTGGTGCTACTGAGATTTTCGGTGTTTCGCCGAGCTCCTCCTCCAATTTGTTGTATGCGTCTTGACGTTTTATCTCAAATGAAGAGACCTAAAGCTTTACGCCGCCTCCGAACTGCAGTTGGGTTTTTTATGAGGAGCTTTTTCATGGCACAAATACACTCGAAGGTTTTCCATTGCCTGTCGATGGCAAATTGTTTCCCTTTGGTGTTTCATGGAAACTCATACTGGGCTTCGGGCCCAGGCTCTTGGTGATTATCACGCACTAAACCAAATATTATTATTTTTTGTATACAACTAATTAGTTTTAGTTCATTACGGCTTGGATAACCTTGTCTCTGAGATTGCCAACATAAGTAGAGAAGATACATGTGAGGACAAGGAATTTTGATATTTAAATCCCAATACCGGACATGGTTTATGAAAACCCACTCCAGCAATGATGAAATCCGAATTGGTAACAAGACGTATTAGCGAAATAATTCATTTCAGTTGAAAGAAAAACACTGAAATTCATGCATATCTATTGTTAAGGTTTTAAACTTTATTTTCGCATCACCCACAATCTGGGCTCACCCTATTCCTTTCACTTCGCTATCTTCTTCATCGCTCAAATTTCTTCTCATCGTTTATTTCGCTCTTTGCTCATTTACACTTTTCGTTGTTATCACTTGCTCATCGTCATTTCTTTGCGCAGAATTCAGTACATCTGCATTGCCAACAACATATATGCACATAGATACATATGTATACCAAACAATACATAAAGCTCACGTCGCCTCGTCTTCGCGTAATTTCCCCTTCACCTAGCATCAATAAAGGAATAGCGGTGCTGAAAATCATTATAAAAGGATTAGCCTAAGCATTTGACATACACTTTTCGTTTTCGATTGCCATCAGCTGCCCCGGTATCGGGGCTTAATTAACCGGGCACTTAATTAACCGTAATTTACTTTCATTGCTTTTATTTCGCTTCGGATTTAAGTAATCTGTGTAAATATTCGGCACATACGTTTATTAAAATAAAGATTTGTGTTCAATTTAACCTTTTGTTTAAATTTGCGGAGTTAAGTCAATTGGGTTGGCCATTCATCATCCATAAATTGGTCCTTCGAGCCGGATTTGAAGAGCTGGCCATCGCCATCGTTGTCAACCAATTGACTTAAGTTTTAATCATCACATACAAGTATTGGAAATGGAGCCTCACAATATACCTGCGGATACGTCACCACCATCAACAACCCCCTTTAGAGAAAGCGATTCGGTGCATCATGAGGCGGGAACACCACGAACTTCCCAATCCGTGTGGTCTCAGGCTAATGATGCGTCTGCTCATTTGAAAACGCAAAATGAGTACCGCATCAAGGTCAAACAGCGTCAACAAATTCTGGATAGAATCAACATCGAACGCATACTTCCGCATCTTAGCAATATTTCCGTGCACGAGCTCGAGGCAAAATTATCGGTACTGGAACGTCAGTACGAATCATTTCACCATCTACAATCAGAATTGGAGCTAATGAACGATGAAGAACTCAATCAACCACATCGGGATACATTCGATGAATCCTTTTGTGCGGCGAAGGCAATAATAGTGCAGCGCATAAATGTGCTTAACCCCGCACGCCGAGAAACTATATTCAACAGCACAGCGATTGCATCTCCGTCACATCGAGTCAACCTTCCGAAGCTTCAACTCACGAAATTCAATGGTCATCATCGAAATTGGATGGATTTTTATAACATGTTTTTAGCGCTCGTTCACAACAACAGCCAATTAGCAAACATCGAGAAGTTTCAGTACCTTCGATCATGTCTCGTCGACTCAGCAGCTAGCCTAATACAATCGTTTGAGGTGACCGATGAAAATTATATCAAGGCGTTGGATCTGTTACGGTCTAGATATGGAAACAAGCGGGTAATTTTCCAAGCTCATATCCAACATATTTTCGAAGTACAGGGAGAAACAAGGCCGAATGCATCATCTATGAGGGCGTTCATAGACGTCGTCAATACCAATTTACGAGCTGTGCAATCACTAGCTTCAAATCAGCAAGTGTCAGATGGCATACTCTTGCATCTGGTATCCTCAAAGCTCAATACAGACACGAAGGCCAAGTGGGAGGAAGAGGTTACCCACTTGTTTGATCAGCGATCAACTGCCATGAGTTTTCATCTGCCCACTTGGGAGGACTTAGCAAAATTCTTAAAACGTCGTTGTCAAATTGCAGATATTTTGGAAGCCGGGCAGCCTAAAACAATCATACCAAGAACTCAGCTAACAACACATAGGCACAACAAACGTGACGAAAAATGGGCTATGGTGACTACCAAACAAGCAAAGTGTGAATTTTGCAATGCGGTTCCCCATCATAATGCCTTCAAATGCGACACGTTCCGTGCAATGGATCCACTTGCAAGATATAACTGTGTGAAAAGACTGAACTTGTGCTTGAATTGCCTTGGATCAGGTCATAAATCGAATGATTGTCCTTCAGTCAATCTCTGTAAACACTGCAATGTAAAACATCATACACTATTACATCGAAATGATTCAGCCATTACCAACATATCACCGAGAGCAGGTTTGCTCTCATCATCTGCTCTTAAGGTGAGTCTCGATCAATCAGAAGTTATTGGAACAGCAATTATTCATGTTTTTAATTCTCGGGGAGAGAGCATCCGAGCTCGCGCTCTGCTAGATTCCGGATCTCAACTGCATTTCATCACGGAGAAATTGGCACAACATTTAAGAGTAACTCAAAAGGGCGTAGATATTGACGTCAGTGGAATAGGTCAAAGGAGAGCAAAGGCACAACATTTATGTTGCATAACGATTAAATCTCTAACCGAAGAGTATAGTGCTACCATTGATGCACTAATCATACCATCCATTACGTCATGTCAACCTAGTCGTCGCACCGATCAGTCAACCATTTCGATTCCAGATACCATTTCCATCGCTGATCCGACATTCAACATACCAGGACAGATTGACATACTCATTGGAGCAGGATTATTTTTTGAGATACTTAGTAAGGGCCAAATACGTCTCAATGGTCCAGTAATACAAAATACCAAATTTGGTTGGGTGGTTGCAGGTGCAATTCCTGCGCACGTAATATCAGCAGCTGATCCATCACCTCCATACAAAGCATTCACATCAGTCACATCAGAGTCCATTTTAGATAAGCTCCTGGAAAGGTTTTGGGCCATCGAAGACATTCAGGCATCGTCATCGTCGATTCTATCATCGGATGAGCTCGAATGTGAATCCTATTTCAGATCTACTACTCACAGGTGTCCCGTTACCAATAAGTTCATTGTTCGCCTTCCATTTCGTGAAGACCCGCATCACCTGGGTGGTTCAGAAGAAACCGCAGGCAAAATAACGTTTTCGTTAGAATCCAAACTGAATCAAAACTCAAATCTTCGCAGAGATTACAATGAATTCATGGAAGAGTATATCAATATGAAGCATATGATTCCAGTTAATTTAGAATATTCACCAAGAAATCGCCTTAACTATATTCCCCACCACGGGGTCACAAAACTTGATAGCTCGACTACTAAGCTGCGGGTAGTCTTTGACGCCTCCTGCAAAACCTCAAATGGATATTGCCTAAACGATATGTTGAGAGTTGGTCCCCAGCTACAAGATACGATATTCACAATTTTGACCCGATTCAGAAGACACAAATGTGTCATTATTGCTGACATTACCAAAATGTATAGGCAAATCTGGGTCGACGAACGAGATACCCAATGGCAATGCATTATCTGGCGCCCTACCTCTCAACAACCACTTACCACATATCAGCTACAAACAGTTACTTATGGTACTAGTTGCGCACCGTACCTTGCTGTAAAATGCCTTTAACAGCTGGCAATTGATGAAGCGAAAACTTACCCAATCGGATCAAAGGTAACACTAAGCGATTTCTATGTAGACAATTTAATAAGTGGCGCAGCTAGTATCGGCGAGGTCATCGAAATCAAAAATCAAACTATAAACTTACTGCGCGGGGTTTCCTTTACGAAAGTTTGCATCGAACGCATCCGAAATTGTTGCCGATATTTTACCAGAAGACAAAGAAGAGACAATTCGTTTCTACGACACTGAGTTTGTAAAAACGTTAGGGTTAAAATGGTCACCAGTTGAGGATTGCTTTCTATTTCATTTGGTAGTGGATAATGGCGTTAAAACTACAAAGCGTTCAATTCTATCAAAATTGTCAAGTTTTTTTGATCCGATAGGTCTCCTCAATCCTTTGATTGTAACATGCAAAATTTTGATGCAACAAATGTGGAAGCTGAAGTCGCCATGGGATGATGAAGTCCCACCCGGGATTAAGGTTCATTGGGAGCTATTCAATAAACAATTACCGCTTTTACAAACATTAAAAATACCCAGGTATGCTAATATTAATATCGATACTAAACTTCACGCACTTGCAGATGCAAGCACTAAGGCATATGGAGCATGTGTGTATGCAGCATGGAGTGATGCATATGGTGAGCATTCGTCACTACTCTGTGCTAAATCTCGAGTGGCACCAACGAAAGAGATTGCATTACCTAGGCTAGAACTTTGTGCAGCCCTAATGGCCGCAGAACTGATGTCAGCAGTTAACAACATACTTAATCTTCCTAGCGCAAATGTATACTGCTGGTCAGATAACACAATTGCGCTTGCTTGGATAGCAGGTGAACAGTCGAGATGGAACGTTTTCGTGGCCAACAGGGTAGCAAAAATACAGCAATTAACGAAAAACTTTTCCTGGAATCACGTACCAACAGACCAGAATCCCGCTGATATTGTATCACGTGGAGCATGTGCCAGCGAACTTTTACAAAATACACTTTGGTGGCACAGACCAGAATTTATCCAACAGAGCTGTGATCATTGGCCTTCAGCAGTGCATGTATTACAAAACGAATTACCAGATCAACGGCTTCAAAGAACTGCATTAATTGCTATTCCAACTTCTGACTTCATTAGTAAACACAAGTATGTTAATAGCTACATGAAATTGCTGAGAATTTTTGCTTATGTAAATCGATTTATTCGTGGATGTCGAAAGCAGTCATCAGTTAATGATTACATCAACATATCGGCACCTGAAATGGATGAAGCATTAGAATTGATATGCAGACACATTCAATATATTTCATTTTCAGAAGACATCCACGCCATTGAGATTGGAGAACAACATCTCAACTCGAAGCTAATTTCATTGTCGCCATTCTTGCATAAGAACTTACTCAGAGTTGGAGGGCGACTTAAAAATTCATTATTGCCTTTTAACAGTAAACATCCAATTCTACTTCCATCATCACACGCATTTGTAAATACATTGATTCGACATTTTCATCATCATCACTTGCACGCCGGAGTCCAAACGCTTCAAAACATTTTGAGAGATAAGTTCTGGATAACAAACGCACGCCATGTTATAAGAAGGGTAATTCACGATAGCGTATTATGCTACCGCAGTAACCCAATTATTGCTGAGCAAATTATGGGGCATCCTCCAGCCGATCGAGTCCAGCAAACTTACCCGTTCGAAGTGACAGGAGTGGATTATTGTGGACCTGTCCTTATAACTCAACGAATTCGCGGCTGTTCACCAATTAAGTCTTATATTGCAGTATTTATTTGTTTTGTAACTAAGGCAGTACACTTAGAAGTTGTACCCAATTTGTCCACACAAGCATTTATAGGTACCTTAAAGAGATTTATTGCTCGACGGGGGAAAAGTCGCAAAATAGTGTCCGACAATGCTACCAATTTTGTGGGTGCCAATCGAGAACTACGCCAGCTTTTGTCCGCTTTCGTTACCAAGGAACATGTAGAAGAGGTTCAACGTACATGCCTGGAGAATGGAATCGAGTGGCAGTTCATACCTCCCAGGTCTCCACACTTTGGTGGACTCTGGGAGAGTGCAGTTAAATTAGCAAAGTAGTTTCTTCGTCGTGCTATCGGAATCACCACCCTAACGTTGGATGAGCTTCAAACTGTTTGTTGTCAATCCGAGGCAATAATCAACAGCCGTCCACTTACACCGATGTCGACAGATGCTAATGACATGCGCCCATTAACACCGGCTCATTTTTTAATAGGACGGCCTCTGACAACAATTCCAGACTCGAACTCTTTGGGCCGTAATGATAGCTTACTGAAGCGCTACCAAATAGTCCAGCAAATACACCAAAATTTTTGGGAAAGATGGCACTGCGAGTATCTTAAAAATTTACAACAGCGAACAAAATGGAAAACGGAATGCCAAAATTTACAAACGAATGACATGGTCTTAATAAAGGAGGAAAATACACCTCCACTTAAGTGGACAACAGGTCGTATCACTGAAGTCAAGCCTGGCGACGATGGTCATGTTCGTGTAGTGGTAGTAAAAACCAGAAATGGTCTACAAACACGAGCAATATCAAAGATTTGCAAATTACCAGTATAATTTGCTGATTATTTTGGAGTAGTTGACTAAAACCGGGGAAGGATGTTAAGGTTTTAAACTTTATTTTCGCATCACCCACAATCTGGGCTCACCCTATTCCTTTCACTTCGCTATCTTCTTCATCGCTCAAACTTCTTCTCATCGTTTATTTCGCTCTTTGCTCATTTACACTTTTCGTTGTTATCACTTGCTCATCGTCATTTCTTTGCGCAGAATTTAGTACATCTGCATTGCCAACAACATATATGCACATAGATACACACATAGGACCACAGAAAGTTCTGGTGACTCCTCGCCATTCAATTTTTTAACTCTTAGCTGGGTTTACCGACCATTGGACGATCGGCACATTCACACTCGGGACATTTTAGAGAAGGAGACTGTTGAGCACTTTCCCTGGATATGTCCGGTCTTGGCAGCTAGACGATTAAGGTCACTGGGTGCTCCTTTCTTCAACATCCTGGGGCAGTGCTTCAACTTAAACCTCATTAACCTTCTCCATTACACATCAACTGCCCTGGGTGCCTGTAGATATCTGCCCGTTGGTTTCAAAGGGGTATTGTATTAAGGAATCAATGACGCAAATCATACATGAACAAATCATGGGTTTGACAGGGTTCTTTGTCAGTCATTGAGTATTACAATTTTGTCAGTAATTAAAATTTGGTCAAGTACCTTTTTGACTAACGAAACCATGATAAACTCATGGTAATGAGGTTGATATAACACAAGTGGTAAATAATTTAATTTTTTTAACGGAGCTAAACGTGCTCTTATGGGATATAATATTGTTCCGGACGGTGAAACTTTGCGAACGGACTGGTTACAATAGCGGGCGAACGAGATGCCAAAACAAAAACATTAATGCGTCTTGCTGGCGACAGCAGATAGGGAGACAGAACTCACCAGAAGATGCGAGATTCCATATCTAGAAATTACGATAGCTGTAAATAATCAGAAGCGCATGTGTATAGGGTATTCAATCGTAAATTAAACGTGTAAGCGAACAAACAAAAAGTAATAATATGATTCACTAAAGCAAGCAAGTGTGTTGCCATTAATTTGACATCCTAGTGGTCGAACTAAAAAAATTATTGTGAGAGTGTTATTCGAAGTTTAGCGTAAGAAAATTCGTAACAATTGGTGTTTTAAAGGGGGGGATAGAGGGGGTATCCCCATCTTAAAACTGAAAATCGCAACCTTCGGAGGCTTATAGTTTTTCAGTAATTTATTGTTTAAGTCGTGTAATTTAGAGAAAAGTTGGTGTTGCCATACACCTGAAATAAAAACGAAGTTTCTATGCAGAGATGTTCAGTGGAGGGTTGATTGTAAATCTGACGTATTTTTGCTGTAATTTAAAATTGAGAAACATTTTTGAAAATATAAACATACAAAAAACAGCGTTGCAGGAGGAAATTTGGAATAAAAGCAGTGCGATTGACTTGATTAAGTTATGCAGGAAAGGTAACGCAAAAAATAGTAAAGTAATTAAAACCCAAAAATTACGGTTTATAAGTAGGTATATTGTATTGCTTCGATCAATTTTACAAACAGGCCCTCATGCTTTTAATAAACAGATTTCTCCCCAAAAATTCGATTATCATGTCTGGGGTGGTTGTAGTTGTCTTTATTAAAAAACTGGTTTTCTTTCAAAAAAATAACCCTCATAAGACCATTTCCGGGTACGCAATACACAGTATTTTTGCGAAGAACTTCTTTTCGCGTGGACTGGGAGTGATACCGTCAGGTTCAGAGAACCTGAAAAGAAACTTCTGTCGAAAAGAACTTCTTTCCGCGTGGGTGGCCTTCGGTCACGCTTCATAAAAATAACTCTAATCAGTCCAAATCCGGGCCCAAAATCCAGAGTATTTTTGCGTAGCATCCTTTCCGCGCAGCCGGCCTTCGGCCGCGCTTCAAAAAAATAAACCCTCATCAGTCCAACTCCGGCTACGCAATCCACAGTATTTTCGCGAAGAAATTCTTTTCGCATGGATTGGGAGTGATACCGTAATGTTCAGAGGAAGTACAAGAAGATGATTCGTGAGTCGGAAAGAGCTTCGTTTAGGGAATTCTGCGGCAGTACTGAATCTCTAAGTGACATGGCGCAATTGGTTAGGATCCTGAAAAGGGATCCAACCGCAAAGCTGGGGTCACTTGGGAAATCTGATGGCTCCTTCACGGAGAAGCAAAGTAAGACATTCAGCTTGCTGATGGACTCTCACTTTCCAGAAAATTAGATAAGCATTGGCCGGCAACAGCCCTAAACGAAACGTTGTCAGACTTGCTACACATTCTCGGCGTGACTGGTACGTTGCCAGATCTATGGTGAATTAAGCCGCCATTCGATTTGCGTCTACAAGTCCTCCGGACCAGATGGCATTTATCCTGCAATGCTAAAGGAAGGCACAGAGTCAGTGACTGCAGCTGTGAAGAAAATCTTCAGCGCATGCCTGGCACTTGCTATTGCACACATATACCACGCTCGTCGAGGATGGTGAGCGTCGCCTTCTTCCCTAAGATTGGGAGAGATGACTACACCAGCCGCAAAAGCTTCAGACCTACCCGCATGACCTCTTTTATCCTGAAAAGTCTCGAACGGCTAGTGGCGTTGCATATGCGTCAGAAGTCGCTGAAGGTTCACCCATTCTCCCCATTTCAGCAAGCCTATCAAAGTGGAAAATCTTGCGAGTCGGCACTACAAAACCTTGTTGCTAGGATATAGCAGGCCATTGACAGAAGGGACTACGTTATCGGCATCTTTTTGGATATAAATGGCAGCATGTACAGCTCTACCAGAAGACATGGTGTAGACCGGGTGCTAGTGAATTGGATTCGTTCAATACTAGCCCAAAAAATCATTACGGTGCGGGCGGAGGAGGCTCTGCTGGTGTCGTCCAGGATTAATAGAGGCTGTCCCCAACGTGGTGTGCTGTCTCCATTGCTCTGGTGCATGGTGATAGATCCTCTACTCACCACCTTAAATGATGCTGGAGTCTACCAACAAGCATATGCGGATGACGTTGCCTGTTTGTTAACGGGCCCTTTGCTTATCAGCATCTGTAGAAAAGCGCAGAAAACTCTGGATCTGATTGACACTTGGTGCTGTGCGAGTGGGCTATCGGCAAACCTCACCAAAACGGGTATTGTCGTCTTTACCAGAATGAGAAAGCTTAATAGACTCGTTCTGCTTAAGCTAAAAGGAGTCACAATCCTGCTATCCAATCGTAAAATATCTTGATAGTACACTTCTTTGGAAGTCCCACGTTGAAACAAAGGCATCCAAAATACTGACAGCTTTCTGGTAGTGCAAAGGTGTCTTTGGGAAAACGTGCTGTCTATCTCCTAGCAAGATCCTATGCATCTACACGGCTATGATAAGACCTATTATAACCTGTGCATCAGTGGTCTGGATCAGTAGACTTTCTCTCGTGGGAGTTAGGAGGACCTTATCGAGACTACAACGCACTGTGGCCATCTGTTGCACCGGAGCTTTTCCGCTTGAAAAGCGATACGGTGTGGTGTTGCCAGAGGCTCAGTTGTGGTCGAAATCTGAATATGAGCTCGGCAAACACTGTGTACGCATTTTCACGGATGGCTTCACGACCGAGAACGCTTCCGGCTCTAGGGTCTACGTGGAATCCAACGGTAAAAAATGCACTTTGCTCGTGGAATGCGTGCACCTGTGTTTCTACATAATACCAATATATATATTGTATATATAAATATATCTATGTAAATGTATATATATGTGTACTTATATAATGTATATATAAAGGGTGATTTTTTAAGAGCTATAGGAAAGTTTTTCAAAAAAACACACGTAAAACTCAGAAAAATGGCATGAAATTTTTATTTAAATCGATAGTACTGTCCATATCATTTAATGTTTGAAGATTATTTCATGCAAATGTTGACCGCGACTGCGCTTCAAATGGTCCATCCGCTTAGTCCAATTTTGGCATACTCGTACCAATTTTTCGACCGGTATCTCACATATAAAAGCTTTAATGTTGTCTTCCAATGCGTTAATTGAAGTAGGCTTGTCTGAATTGACATCAGTTTTAACATAGCCGCACAAAAAATAATCTAGAGGCGTTATATCGCACCATCTGGGTGGCCCATTGACAGGTTCCGAACGTGAAATAAAATGTTCACCGAACTCGCCTCTCAACAAGTCCATTGTTACGCTTGCTGAGCGGCATGTGGCACCGTCTTGCTGAAACCACATATCCTCCAAGTCAAGCAAGATAGCTCCAGCCCATAAACCGCACCAAACTGTGACCTTTTCTGGATACATTCGTAGCTCTTGCAATTCTTCTGGCTGATCTTCACTCCAAAATCGACCATTCTGCTTATGTACGTACCCATGATCCAAAAATGAGCTTCGTCGCTGAACACAATTTTTCGATAAAAAAGTGGATATGTAGCGTTTTTCAATAGGTGCGCTTCTACTTTTTTCCGATAGGGAGGGTGAACGACGCAATATTTTTTATTTTTCGCTTGTCATTTGTAACTTCATTAGTATACATTTCATCATGGGACGCTACACACTTGAGCAACGATAGCAAATCGTGAACATTTTTTATGAAAATAATCGTTCTGTTGCTGCTACTTTAAATCCAAATAATTCCAAAAAATCATTTTCAGTGATGAAGCTCACGTTTGGCTCAATGGCTTTGTCAACAAGCAAAATATGAGTTACTGGGCAGAAAGTAATCCACACGTGATTCATGAGGCACCGTTGCATCCCGAAAAAGTCACTGTTTGGTGCGGTTTACATGCCGGCGGCGTAATTGGCCCATATTTTTTCGTTGACGAGAACCATCGCCACGTTACTGTGAATGGAAATCGATACCGCGACATGATAAACGATTATTTTTGGCCGCAATTGAATGCTATGGACTTAGACGACATGTGGTTTCAACAGGACGGGACCACATGCCACACAGCACACGCTACAATTGATTTGTTGAAGAGTAAGTTCGATGAGCGCATTATTTCCAGAAATGGACCGGTCGAATAGCCGCCGCGCTCGTGTGATTTGACGCCTCTAGACTATTTTCTTTGGGGTTATGTGAAGTCATTGGTCTACAGTAACAAGCCGGCGACGATTTGTGAGCTCAGAGCCAATATTGAACGGGAAATTGCTGGAATTTCGGCCGATTTATGCAAAAGAGTGGTGGAAAATTGGGTTCAACGATTGGACTTCGTAAAACGTGCACGCGGTGGTCATGCAAAAGAAATCGAATTTTACACTTAAATGCATATGTTCAAACTCGATAATAAAAAAAAATTAGTTAAAAAAGTCAAACCGTTTGTGTTTTATTCAAAAAAAAAGTTGAAGCGCTCTTACTGAAAAACGCTTTATTTGCCGTTCGTAGTCGGCTTGAATCTGTAGGTCGCTCCCTTTGTGCCACAACATGAAGACGCACACTACAAATAGGAGGAGCTGGGCCAAACACCCAAAATGGGTGTACGCGCCAATTATATATATATAAATATATATCTTCTTCTTAATTGGCCGAGTTTAACAAAGCGCGCCAGTCGTTTCTTTCCCGTGCTAACCGGCGCCAGTTGGACATACCAAGTGAAGTCAAGTCCTTCTCCACCTGATCTTTCCAACACAGAGGAGGCCTTCCTCTTCCTCTGCTACCACCAGCTGGTACCGCATCGAATACTTTCAGAGCTGGAGCGTTCGTATCTATTCGGACAACATGACCCAGCCAACGTAGCCGCTGGATCTTAATTCGCTGCGCTATGTCTATGTCGCCGTTAAGCTCATAAAGCTCATCGTTCCATCGCCTGCGATATGTGCCGCTGCCAGCGTGCAATGGTCTATACATCTTACGCAGAATCTTTCTCTCAAACACTCCAAGCGTCGCTTCATCGGCTGTTGTCATCGTCCAAGCTTCTGCGCCATACGTTAGGACGGGCATGATGAGAGCCTTGTAGAGTGTTAGTTTTATTCGTCTAGAGAGGTAAGAAAGTAGAGAAAGTAGCACTTGTTGGCAAGAGAGATTCTACGTTGGATTTCAAGGCTGACATTGTTATCTATGTTAATGCTGGTTCCTAAATAAACGAAGTCTTTTACAACCTCGAAATTATAACTGTCAACAGTGACGTGGGTGCCGATACGCGAGTGCGCCGACTGTTTGTTTCAAGACAGGAGGTACTTCGGCTTGTCCTCGTTCACCACCAGACCCATTCGCTTTGCCTCTTTATCCAGTTTGGAGAAGGCAGAACTAACAGCGCGGTTATTAAGGCCGATGATGTCAACATCATCGTCATGCGCCAACAATTTTACGCTCTTATAAAATATTGTGCCTGAGCGTTTAAGTTCTGAGTCTCGTACGATCCTCTCCAACATCAGGTTAAAGAAGTCACACGACAGCGAGTCACCCTGTCTGAAACCTCGTTTGGTATCAAACGGCTCGCAGAGGTCCTTCCCAATTCTGGCGGCACTGCTGGTGTTGAGCAACGTCATCTTTTATAGCCGTATTAGTTTTGTGGGGACTCCAAATTCGGACATCGCTGCATATAGGTAACTCCTTTTCCTACTGTCGAATGCAGCTTTGAAATCGATGAAAAGATTGTGTGTGTGGACTCTTTTATCATTGGTGTTTTACAAGATTGGCATATTTTGAATATTTGGACGATGGTAGACTTTCCAGGTCTAAAGCCACACTGATAAGGTTCAATCAGTTGGTTGACGGTGGTCTTCAGTCTTTCACACAGTACGCTCGCTAGAACCTTATAGGCGATATTTAGAATTGCAGGATCCCCCTTCTTATGGTTTGGACAGATCACACTTAAATTCCAATCGGCAGGCATGTTTTCATCCGACCATATTTTGCATAGAAGCTGATGCATGCACCTTACCAGGTTCTCGCCGCCTTGTCTGAATAGCTCAGTCGGCAGTCCGTCGGCGCTCGCGGCTTTGCTGTTCTTAAGCAGCGTTATCGCTATTCTCACCTCGACAATTCCGTCGTCAACGATTGGGGTATCGGGATCTTCAGTCAGTCACCAGATTGCCGTCTTTGTTCTTACTGGAAAACGCCCCGGTCTTAAATCCTTCTGTAAACTGCCGAACTTTCTGGTAGAATTTTCGGTCGTTGTTCCTATAGGCCAGCATTTCAAACTCTTCGCACTCACGTATTTCGGCCTCTCGTTTCTTCTTTCGGATAATACGTCTCTCTTCTTTTTTTAGCTCTCTGTAGCGATCCCACATGGCTGGCGTTGCGCCCGATCGCAGCGTGGCTCTATAGCTGACATCCTTTCTTTCTGCGGCAGCATGGCATTCCTCGTCGTACCAACTGTTTTCTTGGGCTCGCCGGAATCCGATTTTTTCTTCGGCGGCGGTACGGAGAGAACGAGAAATGTTGCTCCATTGTTCGTGCGTGCCGGTTTGTTGGGCAGTACTCTCTGAGAGCAGGAGTGATAGTCAAGTGGCGAGTCTTCTGGCTGTCTGTTGTGATTGCAGCTTTTCGATGTTGAACATTCTGTGCGTAGGTAGATGTACGTTTTTTTGCTGCACACAGGCATGTGCGCAGTTTGGCTGCAACAAGGTATTGATCCGAGTCGATGTTGGGTCCTCGGATCGTACGCACATCTAATACACTAGAAGCGTGTCTTCCATCTATCACAACATGATCGATCTGGTTTCGGGTTTTTCGATCAGGAGACAGCCAAATGGCTTGGTGAATGTTCTTATGCTGGAATCTGGTGCTGCAGACTACCATGTTTCGGGCCCGGCGAAGTCGATCATCCTCTGTCCGTTACCGGATGTTTCGTTGTGCAGGCTGAATTTTCCGACTGTGGGACCAAAAATTCCCTCCTTGCCCACCCTGGCGTTGAAGTTGCCAAGCACGATTTTTATGTCGTGGCGGAGGCAGCGCTCATAGGAACGTTCCAAGCGCTCATAAAAGGAATCTTTGGTTGCATCATCCTTCTTTTCCGTCGGGGCGTTGGCGCAAACTACCGACATCTTAAACAAAACGGGCTTTGATGCGGATTGTTGCGAAACGCTCGTCCACCCGAGTGAACGACAGTACTTGGCGACGAAGTTTCTCTCCCACAACAAATCCAACACCTAATTGGCGCTCCTTTACATGGCAGCTGTAGTAGACGTCACAAGGTCCTATGGTTTTGTTGGCTTGTCCCTTCCATCGCATCTGTGATGTCAGCCTTTACTCTCACGAGGACATCAACCAGCCGGGCAGTGGCACCTTCCCCATTAAGGAACCGGACATTCCAGGTGCATGCTCTCAAATCGTAATCTTTATTTCGTTTGCGGGGGTCGTCATCAGTGTAGGGAGGTCTCATCCGAGGCTTTTTTAATCTTTTCCTTTGGGGGGATTTTTATGTGGCGGGTTCCCGGCCTTCTCACCTTAGCTCACTCCCTACAGTTTTAGGCCAGCTCCGAACGGCAGATATTTTTTATGCGGAGATTTTTTCATGGCAGAAATGCACTCGGAGGTTTGCCGTTGCCTGCCGAGAGGCGACCGCTATTTAAAACAACTTTTTTTCTTCATTTTGGTTGGTCACGGAGCACAGTGTGGCCGATTCCCAAAAAGCTGGCCAAAAGTCGAAAAAAAAAGTTTCTAGATAGAGTTTTTTTGTCTTTGGGTTGGCTACAGTAATGCCTTGAGTAGTGAAAACCGTTCATAGCAACGTCCTGTACCCTAAGTATCCTCTGTATTTTCAGTCGCAACGTGGACTTCGTTTGAGCATCGTATTACTGTCGATGAATAGTGAAAGTTGTACACATTTGAAAGATTTTGTAATGGAGTAAATTGAACAAAACCAAATGGAATCATCTTCGGAAGGTTAGTAAAATACGAGAAATCTTTAGTACATATCAATACCTCGACACAAAATTTTTAGCTGCAGCAATACGTAGATACATTTTTTGCAATTTTTTTTATAAAATTTGAGTTTTCAAACTGTATAGTAATACAACGCCGTCATATGCTGCTTTGAAACCTGTTAAAGGTTACTCAAAAAAGTAATGGTTACTGAATAAAACAAGATTCAGCTGCTACCTTGCGACCCCGAAAACACATAAATTTACATGCATCTTGATTATGTTCTTGAATATACGCTATTTCACGTGAGGGGGGTGGCCAATAGGGGTGGAAGGGGGTGGATTTTCAAAATTTTAAGATCAAATTCGTAATCAGCGACCCCGAAAACATATAAATTAACATGCATCTTGATCATGTTCTAGAATATACGCTATTTCACGTGAGGGGGTGGCCAATAGGGGTGGAAGGGGGCGGATTTTCAAAATTTTAAGATCAAATTCGTAATCAGCGACCCCGACAACCCCCGAGTAAGAAATTTTGAATCAATTACTTAATTTTTTGAGTTTTGGCCAGCTTTTCGGGAATCGGCCGCACTGTGCGGAGATTCAAATAAACGTACTCCGAATTTCGAATGGTAGTCACGCACCAACTCATTCGGGTACGGCGGCCGTAAAATAGTTGCTAAAATAAGGACAGTGGATGACGAGCCGGTTTATTCAAAATCATATTCATATCCAATGGCGGCTTCGGAATCTGTAAATGAAAAAATTTTGAACTTATTATTATGTTAAGAGGAGAAAATGGCCACATTGGGGATAATTAATCAAAAAATTTTAAAATTAAATTGGAAAACGACGCATTGTTGTCTTTTGAGAAAGCAAAACGGATTTTGTCGTCAGAGAATGTGCTTCTCCTGTGTCCTGATCATACTTTTGATCTGACAACAGATGCATCAGCACATGCTGTTGCGATAGTGTTATCGCAGGGAGGAAGACCAAGTACCATGATTTCGAGAACGTTATTATATGCCGAAGAGCTTTATGGATAAAGAGAACTTTTAGCAATTGTGTGGGCTCTTCAAGAACGTCGAAATTATTTGTATGGGGTAAGGCATTTGAACATTTTAACGGACCATTAACCCTTAACCTTTGCTGTTTCTGATATGAATCGAAATGCAAAGATAAAGCGTTGGTAGTATTCGTTGAGGAATTTTCTCCTAAGCCTTTTTAAAAACCCGGTAAGAATAATCTTGTTGCCGATGCATTGCCCCGGCAGCACATACATAAGTGCTGTAGAACATTCAAAAGATTCTTCATCCGTTACTATGCATAGTGAAGAGTCTTTATTCGAAGTAATTTCAGCAGTCGAGACCCCGGTGCACTCATTCCGGAACCAAATAATACTAATACCGAAAATTGTTTCCAAATAAAAGATAAGACATCAAATCACATTCAAAACAAAACTGGATATTGTGGCGTTAGTTGGAGAATGCAATAATACTTACTTTGCAAACGTTATTCAATGCGATTTATCGACTTTAGGCAAAATTCAGAATAAAATTGTAAGGAAATTCCCATTAGTAAAATTTCGTTATACTGCGAAAAGATAGATAGGTAAATGACATTTTTAAAGAGTTTTCAATCAAGAGGATAAAGTCTGTTAGACTTCAAACAAAAGAATAGGAAGTAAGTTTTCTAAAATTTTTATTGAAAAAATGGTACAGAAGGACTTAGGTTCCACCTTTCCAATAGACACAAAGGCGGTTCATAAATGCACCTTTTTTCATAAGTTTTTTTTTTCATTTTTTTCATTTTTTCCTTTTCTTTTTAGATTTTTAATGTGACTGTTCAGTGAGCGATTGGGAGCAAAATAACTGATTTTTCAAAATCAAATTATATACCGATAACAGATGGAAAAGTTGCAATTTGGGAAAATATTCTCCAAGCAGACATTTACCAGATTATCAGACTAATAGATACTCTCTAAAATCATCACAGACATGCATAACGTAGAAATTTAATAGGTACGGAACTCAGGTATTATATATTGCCGGAACGACAGACTTTGACGACTTTAATGAGGTGAAATACAGGGACACGGCGCTCAATGAAGCTAATGAACGTTAATTCTCTATTAACATGCAAATACAATTACAAATAAACAAAACTGAGACAGTCAGCCGAATTTTAAAAATCACCAAAGAAAATGCAATAGATATAGGGAAGTTGTTTGGATTACTGATAGCTAGATAAAGAGCGCTAATAACGGGCTTGGGCAATATCATTTATTCCGTCCTTTTAGGGAAACTAAGCATTGTTAAACCATTGTTGTTGATTCAATGAAATTTCAAAAACATTGATCACTGAGTACAGCGTCAACGTTAGTGCTAGCATAAATGCAATGCACGTCGTAAAGTAAAAAGATATGACCGTTCGCTTCGGTGCAGTTCATTCAAGTAGAAAAGAGAGAATGAGAGAATTTACATTTGCTTTATAGTATTGAATGAATCCAAAAAAAACACTTCAATATTTTTCGTACAATACATTATCTGACGGGACATATTCAATATTTAATTAATTTCCATGATATTTGTCACGAAGGTAGGTAGGTAGAAAGGTAGGGTGGTTGTCATAAAGACACACTTAGACCTTTCATAGCTGCATTGTGATACCACTGGAGCTTATCCTCACCATACGTGTTCCTTTTCAAGCCATCCGATAACTTTAATAAACGAGCAAATCGTAGTTAGTTTTAGATGCGCTATGCCCGCTACATCAATTGAAAATGCCATGCCAAGAGTGCGGAGCCTCCTTGTCGCTAAGTTTTCATACTCACATAAAAGGTGTCTGACTGTTTCCTCTTCTTCTGTATTTAGACAGCTTCTACAGAGATCGAAGTACGGGAGTCCTCACCTTCTAGCGTGGCTGCCTATTAAACAATGATCAGTTAATACCCCTATCATTTTTCTTACAGCTTCTCTGTTAAATCTTAGCAAGATCTTCGATAGACCGCTGTTCCAGTTCGGCCATGTCTGTCTACTTAGTTCGCATGTTGTGAGGTTTTGCCAGCTTGTATTTACCTTTTTGATGGTCTCCCTGTCTATAAGTAATTTACAAGTGGCTATAGGCATGGGTATGAGCGCCTTATCCGGTTTGAGATCAAGCGTTGTAGCGGTTCGAGCAAGTTCATCCGCCTTGCAGCTTTCTGCTATATTCCTGTGGCCTGGCATCCAGATAAGGTGCACTTTGTAGCACTTAGATACGTCATTTAGTAGTTTAAAACATTCTAAAACTGTTTTTGACGAGAGTGTTTTAGATTCAAGCGCTTTTATTGCCGCTTTACTGTCCGAGTAAATGAAGACTGCATTTGATCAGGTAGGCGAAATGATTGGCATACTCCGAGTTTATCGGAGTAAGCCGCTCCACCTACTTTGTTGTCCAGTTTTGAGCCATCTGTGTAGATGTTTAAATCATTTTTCTTAACAATAAGCCCGTTATTCCATTCCTCTTTCGAAGGAAATACTGTGACAAAATGATTTATTTAAGTTGATGTCCTTGGCCTTACAGAAATCCGTTGTGCCAGGAATACAGGGGAATTTTTCTAAAATTGAAGAGTGTCCTCTTTGATTCGTTCTGAGTAGGCCGATTTCTCTTAGTCTGAGAGCTGCTTTGGCAGCTGTTTGCTTACCGAATTGCTCTATTGGTAAAAGGTTAAGCATAATACTATATGTAGTGCATCTGTGGGTGTGGTCTTAAGGGCCCCGCAGATGCAAAGACTGGCCATTCTTTGTACATGTACCATGGTTCTTTTAATGTATAGCTTATCTAAAGCCGGCTACCATACTAGTATGTCGTATGTTAGGATTGGTCTGACAATTGCTGTGTAAAGCCAATATACGATAGATGGGGAGAGACCCTAACTTAGTCCTATCAGCTGTTTACAAGAGTATAATGCTATTGTCGCCTTTTTTACTCTATCTTCGACTTTTGCCTTCCAACTAGTTTTCTGTCTAGTATTAGACCTAAGTAGCGGGCCTCATCACTAAATGACAGTGCCGTTCCACCTAGAGTCGGCGGAGCTATATTTGGAATTTGACGGTGGTCATTGCTGGCAATCTTTGTAGGGGGAACAACGCAAAGGCCTACGTGGACTTTGTGCCGTAACTGCAAGACTGTTGGAAGTGCGACTATTCCTCCCCGTGGTGGCCACTGGAAACAGGATACCCCAGCACGGTCATGTCTCTGTTGGGGTCCTGGCTAATATAGTCGGGCGGGAAGGGTAAACTTCCTTGGGTAAGTATAAATCCCAAATCCAAGGTGGAACAGCATACCCCGAGGGATGCTTGGCTAGAGGTGGATCTAGTCGCTAGTATGCGTACTTGGGGCGCACTGGCGAGGCCCCATTTCAAAAAAGCCTTCCTGCGCTACCGGGGCACTGGCGCAGGTGACCGATATACCCCTTTACACATACAAAGACGTAACAACAGGAGTCAGGTTGGCAGTACTTGCTAGGGACTACCCCAATACGGTACTGACAACCGAACAAATGGCGGGGAAAAACTTGGCCACAAAACCAGCGATCTTGGGCACTACTTACAAGGCAGGATACCTTGTCCTGCATTGTAAGGAGAGCACATCGGCGGAATGGGTCAAGGCGGCCATCTCAAATGCGTCGCCGTGGGAAGGTGCAACACTGTGGGCCACAGAGAAATCCAAAATTCCTCACTCTCGAATCGCAGTGGGATACTTTCCCAACTCAGTCAAAGTCGAGACAGCCAAGATACTGGACTTTGTGCAGGGGCAGAATAAAGGCCTCAATTTTGATTCCTGGCGCCTGCTTAAAAGAGCCGAAAAAGGCTCCGACGTAACGCTAGTCGTAGCGGTAGATCAAAAATCAGCCGCCAACCTGAAGGAGTACAATGGTAGAGTAAACTACCATTTCATCCAAGTGACCCTCAGGCTGAAATCTAAAAACATAACGACCGAAGAGTTAGTTGACCAAATGGAGGCAGTGGAGTTACAAGAAGAGGATGAAAGTCCTCCCAAAGACTCCGAAAACAAACCAACAAAATGAGGTGCCTCCAGGCAAATCTTCACCATGCTAAGGCTGCTACCACTGAGCTTAGCAGAAGATTTGCCGGAGGTATCAACATAGGGCTTATCCAAGAGCCCTGGATCTACAGAGGTCGTCCTCAAGGCCTCAATGTCCAAAACACACAGGTAATTTATGACAAAAGCGCTGTCAAACCTAGGGCTGCGATAATCATAGATACCAATATTAAATTCTTGCCATTCACAGAATTCATGGATGGCGACACATCAACAATACTGGTCGAAGCGGAGTTTGGTGGAAGCAAGAGAGAGGTCGTAATCGCCTCAGCTTACTTCCCCGGAGACGCCGACATAGTACCACCAGATAAAATCAGAGGCCTAGTGGAGTATTGCCAAACCCACAATCAAACCCTCATTATTGGATGCGACGCAAACTCCCACAATGTGGCATGGGGGAGCACGAATACAAATAACAGAGGTGAGTCACTCCTTGAATTTTTATTACTTAGTAATATAACAGTAGTAAACAGGGGTAATAAACCCACTTTTGTAAACGCAATACGACAAGAGGTACTCGATTTAACTCTAATTACTAACAAATCTTTGAATATGATCAGTAACTGGAGAGTCTTGGATGAGGACTCAATGTCTGACCACAAACACATACTCTTTGACCTAAATGGGGTGGTAAAGTTCTCCACATTTTACAGAAGCTCAAAAACAGCAAACTGGAAAAGATACAATGAATGTCTTTCACCTAAGCTTAATAACAGCGTAAGCAAAATAACGTCAACAGAGGAGCTAGAAGAGACAGTAACAGACATGACTGACTCAATTATGGCCTCATATCAAGATTGTTGTCCACTAAAAATGAAATCCTCCACGAAGAGGGTTCCCTGGTGGAACAACGAACTTGACAAACTTCGGAAAGCAACAAGAAAACTATTCAACACTGCAAAGAAAACAAACAAATGGGACGAAAATAGGAAATCCCTAACTAACTATAACAAAGAACTAAGGAAATCCAAACGAAACTCTTGGAAAAACTTCTGCGAGGATCTAAAAGACACTCCAGCAACAGCTAGAATCCAAGAATCACTTTCCAAAGGTGACTCAAGTCCCATAGGCACACTAAAAGGTCCAAACGGAACTATTACCAACACATTCGTAGAAACACTAGAGCTTCTTCTAAAGACTCACTTCCCAGATTGTAAAAGTCATGACACATCAGTCGACAATAGTCTAGACATGGTAACTCACCATCAACGGAGATCGACGGTCTCATTTGTCAATAAAATCATAAATTTCGAAAGGGTAGAGTGGGCAATTAACTCCTTTAAACCCTTTAAATCACCAGGGCCGGATGGAATATTCCCAGCACTTCTATCCAAAGGCACTGTGGAACTGATCCGAGTCATGGTGAAAATCTTCAGAGCTAGCCTAATATTGGAATACATTCCAAAGATATAGAGGAAAGTGAAGGTAATATTTATTCCTAAGGGAGGTAGCAAACCCCCGGATTCTCCAAAATCTTACAGACCAATCAGTCTATCGTCGTTCATGTTAAAGACAATGGAAAAACTACTTGAATACCATCTAAGAGAAGAAGTAATCTTCAAAAAACCCCTTCATAAGCTGCAATTTTCTTACCAAAAAGGGAAATCCACAGTCACAGCACTGCACACACTCGTTCAAATCAAAAAGAAATAGCAATATGTTCCTTTATGGACATAGAGGGAGCCTTCGACAACGCAAATTACAAATCCATGCAAACAGCACTCGAGAAAAGAGGTGCAAACCCAATATGCAAACCCCATAATGCAAAATGCCTTGAACGCAACATGGGAATGGTGTAAAAAGGAGGGGATGTCGATCAACCCTAACAAAACCACAATAATCCCCTTCACAAGAAAAAGAAAGCTAGAGTTTCCTGCATTGAAAATAAATGAAACAGTGATAGAACTAAAGGAAGAGGTCAAATATCTAGGTTTAACCTTAGATAAAAAACTCACTTGGGAATCACATATAAATAATATAACAGAAAAAGCCACGAAATCCTTGTGGACAACCAAACAACTACTAGGGAGATCCCGGGGCCTCAGCCCAAGTATGGTCCTCTGAATATACACCCAAATGGTTAGACCAATCATACTGTATGGGGCACTAGTATGGTAGAGCAAATCTATCCGACAAACAGCGATAACCAAACTGGGAAAAGTACAAAGGCTTGCTTGCCTATGCATCACAGGGGCTATGAGAACTACCCCAAAAGCTGGCATGGAAGCACTCCTTAATCTCCCACCACTTCATATAGCAATCCAAGAGGAAGCAGCTACGCAAGCACTCATGCTACACATGAAAGAAAATTTCAAATTGGGCAACCTCACCGGTCACCTAAATATCCTAAATAAAATCAAAAACACCATAAGCATGGCTCAAGTTTCAGACCACATTGACCCAACCCTCTGTTTCACAAAAGGATACACAGTTACCTTTCCTGAGAGGATCGAGTGGAAAACAAACCCGAAATGGATGAATGATGATTCACAAAAATGGTACACTAATGGATCAAAAACACCTTATGGTGTAGGAGCAGAAGTAGTGGGGCCCAGAATCCACAAATCGTACACTCTCACCAGGGACACCACTATCTTCCAAGCGGAACTATACGCAATAATGGAAGCCACAAGAGAGTAAAGATCAAAATACTCTCGGACAGCCAATTAGTTCTAAAAGCTTTAGATAGCTATACCTACAACTCAAAAACCCTCTTAGAATGCCACAAGGCACTCAATAACCTGGCATCCAAAAACAATGTTTCATTAATTTGGGTACCGGGACATGAGGGATATGACGGCAACGAAAAGGCAGACTTTCAAGCCAAAAAAGGAGCAGATGTAAACTTCATCGGACCTAGTCCTATGTTCGGATTCAACAAAAACAACCTGAAACAAAAAGTAAAATACTGGGCCAAAACTCTATTAAATCAGCATTGGAACAACGTAGAGGGCCTTAGACACTCCAAAAAGTTCCTAAGTTTCAACGCTAAAAGAGCTAACATGCCCCTCACGTTAAACAAAAAGAGCATTCGCACTCTCACAGGCGCCCTCACGGGTCACTTCACCTGCAACAAACACTTACATAAATTAGGCATAACTAACACCAGCACCTGCAGATTTTGCTGCGAGGATGAGGAGTCTATAGAACATCTCATTATCGAATGTCCGGGGTTGACGCATAGAAGGAAAAGGTTTTTAAACAAGTTCATGCTTACAGATGAAGACCTTCAATCACTCCCTCAGAAGGAGCTGGTACAATTCATAAGCATACTTAACAGTCAATAGGCAGCATAGGGTGCACAATAGATCAATATGGTCGCAGTGCTAAAGGGCCATACCTTAACCCTTTACAACCATTAACCATTAACCATGCTTCGACGTGTTGTCCTCTCTCCTCTAGGCTCTTAAGCAAGGAGTTTGATGCCAGCACCCATAGGAGAGGGGACAGCACACCACCTTGAGGTGTTCCTCTACTGACTCTTTTCCTGATCTTTGAGGTCCCTAGGGTTACGATCACAAATCTGCTCAAGAGCATGTTTTTGATGAATTCAACCAGAGCGCCCGAAATCAGTCAGTGCCTTTATTATGGTATACGGTAGGATGTTGTTGAACGCGCCCTCGATATCAAGGAAGGCTACCAGTGTGAATTCTTTATTATAAATTGACTTCTCGATTTCTGCAACAAGTGAGTTAAGTGCTGTTTCAGTAGATTTCCCTTTACAGTACGCATGTTATGAGATACTAAGCTTATTAGGGCGGATGTTAGCTTTAATATGCTCTACTATTATTCTTTTTACTGTTTTTAGAAAAAAAGAGGATTGGCTAATTGGCCTAAAATCCGTAGGTGTTGTGTGTGAATTTTTTCCCGATTAAGGAATAAAGACAACTATTACTTCTTTTTATACTGATGGGACACTTTTAAGTTTCAGAGTAGCCTTGAATATAGCCGTTAACCACTCCATAATATAATTGAGTGAATGTTGTATTTGGGCCGGGAATAATCCATCTGGACCCGGTGATTTAAATGGTTTAAAGGTGTTCATTGCCCAGGTTTGCCTGGATTCAGTGATTATTTCTTCAAAGTCACAATTAGGTCTTTCTGTACTATTGTTGATTAATACGTTAGATGATTCGTTGCTGGGAAAGTGTGTGGCCACTAGCAAGTTCAGAGCTTCGTGACTCAAGATAGTCCAACTCTTATCCGGTTTTTGGAGGTATCCGGTGGAATAGTGTTTTTTTGAAAGGATTTTACGCAGTCTGGAAGCCTCTGTGGTTCCTTCGATTTCTCCACAGAACGTTCTCCAACCAGACCTTTTCGCTTTCCTAACTTCTTTTTTGTAAATTTTTAGCTTGAATTTGAATTTGAAGAGGTCGAGCCAAGGAGCACCAGGAGATTTGGTGGCTCCTAAAACACTCAGGCTAAAAAGCCCATTGTATTTAAAGCTCTGGAAAGGGGGTAGATAGTCAAGGAGGGAGGGAGAAAAGTATCAGAGAAAGAGATAGGAAAGAGTAGAGACAGAGATAGAGATAGTTAGTCCTGTGAGAATTTTCCAGATTCTTTGGCAAATTTGTAAATATCCTCCAGTTTTAGAGAACGAATATTACTCATTCCCATGACATCGGAACCCAATACTCGTAGTCGCGCTCTAGCAAAGGCAGGACACTCACAGAGAAAGTGCTCAGTGCTCTCCGCATCCTCCAAGCATGACAGGCATACCGGGTCCTCGATAATTCCAATGGTGGTCATATGCTGACCCCATGGGTTGTGTCCTGTAATGATGCCGACCATCAACCGAATGTCTTTCCTTCTAAGTTTTAGTAGAAAGTTTGACAGTTTTCTGTTCGGACTTGTCACAAAACATTTTGCAGTTCTGCAGCGTTCTAGACCGGACCATCGCTCTTTATGTAGATTGCCTACATAATCGTTGATCCAATTCTTGATTCCTGCGGGACTGATTCCGATTATTGGCTGTGGCCCCTGTGGGGGCACCGCTGATCCACGGTTGGCCAATTCGTCGGCAATTTCGTTTCCTTGAACACCGGAGTGTCCCGGAACTCATATAAGTACAAGCCTGTTTTGTCTTGCGACAGAATTAAGCTTCTTCTTACATTCTTGAACAATCTTTGAGGTTTGCTTCGCGTTCTCCAGGGCCTTCAATGCAGCCTGACTGTCACTGAAGACTCCAATCTGTTTCCCGCTCCATCTCCTCTCGATTATCCATTCGGCTACTTTTAGGATGGCAAAAACTTCTGTTTGGAAAACAGTTGCCATTCCCCCCATAGCATAGTGATACTTATTACTATCGTTTAAGTACCATCCGGCTCCAGACCCTATTTCAGTCTTGGACCCATCGGTAAAGAAAATATCCGTCAAACCTCCCTGCATGCATTCTGGATTGCTCCATTGCTCACGCAATGGAAATCTGACATCAAATTTCCTTCCGAATAAAACTGTGGGTATCAGGTCATCTTTAGGTGCCAAAAACAGTGGATACTGCTCCGACAGCAACTTAAAGATTTCTCTGTGTCCCGAAGTTCCCTCTTCGTGCCAGAAACCATATTTATGGAGTCTACACATTGCTTTTATTGCTTCCTGTTGTATCTTAAGATCCAGGGGGAGCAAATCAAGCATAGCATTTAGGGCATCACCAGAGGTTGTACTCATGGCACCCGTGATGCATAAACATACACTTCTTTGCAGCCTGTATAGTTCCCGGATTGTGGACTTAACCATGCTCCGTCACCACCAGACCACAGAAGCGTAAGTGATGATTGGTCTGATAAGTGCCGTGTATATCCATAGGACCACAGCAGGTTTCAGACCCCAAGTTTTGCCAAAGGCTCTACGGCATTGCTGAAAAATCTTCAATGCACGATTCACCTTCAGTGAAACGTGTGTCTCCCAGGTCAGCTTCTTATCCAAGATTACTCCTAGATATTTACCTTCGTTGGAAAAACCAAGTGTCACACCTTTCAGTGTTGGAAGACTGAGTCCATCCAATTTCCGTTTTCTCGTAAACAAGACTATGGTTGTTTTGTTCGGATTAACGGAAAGACCTTGTCTCATGCACCAATCATCGATTTTGTCAAGAATCCTCTGCACTTTCGGGCAAAGCCTCCTTAAGGATTTATCCGATGTTAGCGCACAGACGTCGTCCGCATATGCTTGGACGTGAAAGCCGAGTTCCTGCATCTCCGCTAATAGGGAGTCTACGACGAAGCACCACAGCAGCGGAGAAAGAACACCCCCTTGGGGACATCCTTGCTTGGCCCTGACTGTGATTTGCTCGTCATCGCTCCCACCAGCGGTTAACAGCCTCTCAGAGAGCATGGAATATATCCATTTTATAATGACTTGATTAACTCTGTGTCGTTCGGCAGAAGAACATATCGTGCCGAAAGAGGCATTTTCAAAAGCCCCCTCAATGTCCACGAACACGCCCATTGTGTATTCGTCAGCTTCCAGCCCAGCTTCAATCTTGCTAACAAGATCGTGTAAGGCTGATTCACATGATTTTCCACTCTGGTAAGCGTGTTGATTTCTACTAAGTGGACTTCTCGGCAATACCCCCACTCGAATGTGTTTCTCCACCACTCGTTCCAGACTTTTCAACATGAACGATGTCAAACTGATTGGTCTAAAACTGTTTGCTAGGGAATAGTCATCTTTTCCTGGTTTCGGAATAAATACTACTCGTACGCGTCGCCATTGGGATGGTATATAACCAAATGCAAGACAGGCTGTGAAGATCCTTTTCAGGGCCTCAATCAGCCAGTCTCCTCCTTTTTTAAGCATTGCTGGATATATTCCGTCAGGTCCAGGGGACTTAAAGTTCTCAAAGGAAGATAAGGAAAACCTTATCGATTCCCTTGTCACTATCCGACTAGCAATATACCAGCTGTACTTAGAGGTTCCACCGTTGCCACCGTCATTGTTCATGCCACTCTCAGCTTCAGAGAGAGTTCTACTACCCGGAAAATGGGTTTCGAGTAGAGCATTAAACGTTTCCGATTTGGAAATGGTGTATGAACCATCAGGTTTTCGAATGGAATCCAGCCTTACTGAGCGGTCTAAATGAAGTACCTTACAAAGTCTCGCTGTTTCCCTCATTTCTTCGACGTTACTGCAGAAATTTCTATAGGATTCAAGTTTGGCTTGCCGTACTTTTTTCTTATATTCTCTCTGTGTAAGTCGATGATTGGCCTAGTCCTCTTCTGTTTTGGTCTTCAAGGCCTTATTAAGAAGTTTCCTGGACCGTACACGAAACTTCGACAGTTCAGGGTTCCACCAAGGAACCGCTTTCCCCTGTCTGCTTTGCCTGAGAGGACACAGTTCCTCAAAGCAATTGATTAAAGTACCTTCTAATTTCTTAGTAGCATCTTCAATCATTTCTGCTGATTTGAGTTTTCTCAGGTTTGGTAATCGCTCTGTTACAAGCTTACCATACCTGTCCCAGTCCACATTTCGAGGATTCCTACCGGAAGGTATTGATATTGTATCAATTCCCAGTCGGAATTCGATAAGACGATGATCAGAAGGAGAGTCCTCTTCCAAAACTCGCCATCGGTTGATTTGATTTCCAACTGACCTATTGGTAAGTGTTAAATCAATCACCTCTTGTCTCCTTCTGGTCACAAAAGTTGGTTTGTTACCAGTGTTTTGGATGACCAAATCGGATGATAGGATAAAATCCAGTAACTTGAGACCTCTGGGGTTGCATTTGCTGCTTCCCCACACAATTTTCTGTGAATTTGCGTCACAGCCCACTATTAGCCCCAGATTATTGGATTCTGCGTACTTGACCACTTCTCTTAGCTCCCTCGAAGGAGGTGGCTGTAAAGAGTCGTAGGGTAGGTAGGCCGAAACTATGATAGCTTCGACACTGTTCCCACTTTTCAAGTACTTTATTTTTGCAACAACGATATGTCCGGAGCATAGCTCTTTTAACATCGTGTGTTCGATCAACCTCGGCATGATAATACATGCTCGCGGTCTCACATTCTCTTCACAATGAAGTATTTGTCACCACGACGTAGCACTTAGACCACAGATACGCTTGTGACATACCCATGGTTCTTGTATAAGTATTATGTGTTACTGTAACAGCAGTCCCAGTCTTTACCCTCTCGTGTCGCTTTCGCTCTATTAAACTGTCTTCTGCTGTCATATCTTAATGTTGTCAAGTCTTCTGACCACCAGGGCGGCTTTTTCTTCCCCTTATACTTAATGATAGGGCAGGCCTTATTTGGCGCAGATCTAAAAACCTCCGGAAGGATTTGTACGTGTTCATTTAGTGATTCTCTATCTTCAAATTTTATTCGGTGGGATGGTCGTTTTCGCTCATTGGCTCTGTTTCGCTCATGGGCTCTAGTTCACTCACGGACTTTGTACTTTCCCTCGTGGTGAGGAACTCTATTGCTTCCGTATAAGTTTTGTAGATGTGAAGCTTTACTTTTACAAAACCGTATCTCAATTGCCCATCGCATTTCACTAACGGTTCAATGGAGTTTTCAGTCAAGAGCAGGAGAGCCTGCATTGTGGCGCGCTTCTGTTCTTTCGATTATTCAACGCTGTTCTTGTTGCTTAGTGTTTTTACGTATCTGCACTCCTGCGTTGGGATGTCCGGATTGCAGACCCGAATGAGCTTCATTATCTCTACCGGTCGACAGTTGAAGGTAACCAGACCTTTGCTCGCGGCCTGGACGGAATATCCTTCCTGTCCACGACCACTAGCTTAGCATTCGGGTATACTTCGCCGACTTTAAAGATGGCCTCTTTGTACAGCTGAACCGATCTCTCATCGTCACACGCTATTATCTTTATCTGGCCTTGGTGTCAGCCTAAATGTTCGCATGCAGGCAGGGGGCCGGGGTTCTCCAGAATAACCTTCAGTGCCACTTTTGTTAGCTCGGCTTCAATCCATTTCCATTTGGCCTTGGGGATCATCCCTTCAGGATGGTTTTCTTCCAGAACTCCTATAATAATGAGGACTTTTGCAACCTCCGCCAATTGTTTTATGCCTTTTTGCGCTTGGCTTATTATCTTTCAAGGACAGCTGTCGTTTTGGAGCTGATTGTATTGGTTTGAAGTCGGGGTTGAAATCAGGAATGATCGTTATCGCTCTTCCATTCGCTTCTTTCAACTCCTGTGACATTTCGCTTTCCTTTGGGTGAGTTTCGTACACCCTCCTTAGGAGCCTTGAGGCGTTTCTACGATCCTGGTAGCTCGCCTTCGCTGGGTCTACCACCCTCACAAGCGGCCATCCTTCGGTACCGGAGCTAGCAGTAGCAGTGCTTCTGGTCGGGACTGTTTTTGGGAGCTGAATCGCAGTTGACTGTCGGGCTAGCGCACCTCTACTTGTACTTGGACCTGTTTCCAGTACTGATTGTGTAGCTACTGGCCTCGCTTTCGCTGTGGCTGTCGCTATTTGCTTAGATCGACTTATTAAACCGATGGATGGTGTTTTCTTTGAGATCGGTGCGATCGGTGCTCGTGTTGCGGAACTGATTGTTCCTATCGGTCTGTTAGCAGGAGGTCCGACCTCCTTTTTTTGTTTTTGAATTAGGACTGTGCATTTAGTACCCACGAGTGTCGGAGAGAGGATGTCCGCCCGTGCATAGCTCCGAACTACACGGGTAAGGCTAGTTATTACGGAGGGCGCCAGTTATCCGTAAGCTCCGTTAGAGACTTGGTTATTTATTAGAAGGGCCCCAAGCCTGACAGATTCTCGGCACGGGTCGCATCACGCCTTAATCCAGCCCTTCACCCCCGACCACGTTAAAAGTACTTTGAGTAGTACTGTACTATTGAGGAGTATCGAACCCTGCCCATTGTACCCTTAACCATGCTGAGTACCTCCTGAAAATAGGAAAACTGTGGTACTTATTACCAGCCGGCACCCTCGGGGAGAGTTCAGTGGAGGATTTTTGCCAACCGTCACGAAGGTAATGATAGCGAATGTCGATGTGATTGCTTCGCTGATGCATAATTGGATTTTTCACTAAGAATTGAGCACTCTGGTTGTCGCACATGATTGTTGTTGGCTTCTTAGTGTATTTAGACTTCATGCAGCAGACTTCTGTGAAATGTCACTTCTTTTGCCCCGGAACACACTGTGATGTACTCCGCCTCCATAGTACTAAGTGAGCCCACCTTTGGTTTTTGGGATTCCCACGCAATCCGGTTTTCGCCTAGGAGCAAAGCGCATCTACTGTACGATAATCTATCCGTACTATCAGAAGCCTAATCACCATCTGCAAAGCAAATAAGACTATGGTTATTAGGTAGAAAAGTTTACATATTTACCCTGGGACCTAGATTTCAGGTATCTAAGCACTATTTTTGCTGGCAACATATGCTCTATATGTGGATGTCCATGGAACTGTTCTAGTTTGGATGGCGTTGGCGCTCCTTTGCATTCATCCATGTTCCATTTTTTAATATTTCCGCCACGTATCGATATTGGTGTATAGACATAGAACCGCGCTGTCCATCACGACGGATGTCCATCCCCAAATAGTATCTAAGAGGGCCTTTGTCGACTGCCTCGACATGTGAGTGCATATACATACATACATGCTTCCGCCGACGAACATGCTAGTATAATGTCATTGACATAGGTATACTGAAATTATGTTAATCCCCTTGTATACGCAGTTGTCGACCTTGCATCTTTTGAAACCGATTTCGCACAGGACCTTTGTACACCCTTTCAGGAAAATTGTTGTCTATGAAGCCTTCTGGTTGCCGCATGTACACCTCTTACTCGAGATCGCCATTAAGGTACGCCGAAAAAATATCGACGTGGTTGACTAGTAGCTTACAGTGCACTGCTGGCGAAAAATAAGACGTATAGTTGAGTGCCTTACCACCGGGGTGAATGTGTCTGTGTAATCAATGCCGGCCACCAATGACGTTCTTGTTTTCTGGGCAGGTTACTAGGCTCCCGTGCTGTTTTTCATAAGCGCGTTATACTCCGTCTGCATTATATTTTCCCATTCGCGATTTTGTGACGATTCGTGTGCTCCTTTAACCGAATTTGGTTTCTCGATTATAGCGTGTAAGTCACGGTTTTTATGTCCCATGACTCTTTTTGATTTACCGAATCTTCCCGACCGATTGTGCTTTTTTCGCGCCACAACTCGACTTGCGATTATTTCTATGTCTTCATAGTCACTGTCACGATCATTATCGTCACTACTCGCACTTTACAAATTTTCTTCGTGTTCCTTTTCTTTTGCCTCTTCTCCGCTTTTATTTTCTTCTTTCATTCCTAAATCTATTTCATACTGTTCTTCTTCTTTTCGTTATGTTCCTATTTTGTACTCGTTTTCAGTTTTATGGAAAGTTTCTTCAAAAAATAAAACATCTCTTGCAATTACGATTTTTCTTTCTTTTAAGTTAAAAGACTATAGACTTTAAGAAGACTATAGACTTCTTTTGTGTTGGACGCGTATCCAACGAACACAATTTTTACACATTTTGGTTCAAATTTAGATTTTTTGTTTCGCTTATCAAGCACAACGGCCTCACAACCAGAATACTTTAAAGTGTTTTACACTAGGCTTTATACCGACCTAACGCTCAAATTTCGTTTTATTTTTTAATATTTTTGTGCACGAACGGTTTCGTATGTATGCGGCGGAATATACTGCTTCGGCACATAAATACTGTGGAAGGCTTTACATTTCTAGCAACCATCTTGCCATCTCCACCAACGTCCGATTTGACCTTTCGGCAGCACCATTCTGTTGCGGAGTGTAGCTAACGGTTTTTTCGTGTACGATTCCATTGCTGTCCAAAAAATTTTTAAAACCAGAATTCACATATTTTAATCGTTATCACTTCTCAATTTTTGATTTTGTTGCCCGTCTGCCTTTCAACTTGATTTAAAAATCTTTTAAATGCATTGAATACATCTGATTTTCTCCTTAAAAAATCAACGCAAACGTAGCGAGAGAAATCATCGATGAAGGTGATAAAATATTTTGCACCACCTTGTGAAGACACACGCATTGGGCCACATATATCACTGTGTATGATTTCTAGCAATTTCGAGCTGCTGGCAATGGATTAGTTTGGAAATGGTTTACGACTTATTTTACATAACGCGCAAGTATTATAGTTTATATTCTCGGATATAATTACTGGTCGAAATTCCAATCCGCGGACCATTTCCCTTTTCGACAGATTCGGTAAATCCGTGCAATTTAAATGACCGACCCGTTGATGCCATAATTTTAATTCCCTCTCTTTCATTGTCATTAACTGCTCTTTGTTGTTGTTGCTAATTGTTTTTTCTAAATAGGTATAAAACACACCGTTGTCTTGTTTAGCCGAGAAAACCGTTCTATTGCCTTTGCTTGTTACTTCCGCTTTCATTTCATTGAAATAAACTTCATTTCCATTTTTTATCACTTTGCTCAGTGGTAAAATGTTTGCTTGTAGATCCGGAATGTACAACACTTTATTTAAAATGATTTCTGTGAAATTTGAGAATGACTTATGTGGGCAAATATGAGACGAAGCACCACTGTCCAATATCCACACTTTTTGATCCGTTTTGCTCTGCAAAATTTACTACAATTAGTGCAATTGGAGCAGGTTGAACTTTGCGTCTTCTGCATTCAGCACGTATGTGGCCTCTTCTTCCACACTCGTAACACTTGACTTTGCTAATTTGCTTATCGGCTCCTCGTGATCGTTGTTGAATTCATCGTTCCTTAAATTCGGTTTCCACAAAATTTGTGTTGCGCGAACAACTTTATTATTTTAGACCTTTTAACTTTACTTGGGCTCTAGGCCCATAACCTTTGTTAGCCTAAATCGAACGCATGTTGTTAAGTAAAATGACACAACCATTTGCTTCGATGCAGTTTATTCAAGTAGAAATGAGAGTTTACATTTGCGTGATAGATAGCAAATGGGCTGTCACCCGTGTAAAGTTGCCAGATTCTTACAGTTAGCAAAAGCAATATATATATAAGTAATTTTAATTTAAAAACGTTACGAAATCAAGACTAGATTTACTTTATAATTAATTTTGCAAAAATTAAGAAAATTTGCAGTTTAGTTAGGGTATTTCCAGTAGCACACAACGAAACGACAATATTTTTGGAAACCAGCGCAGTTGCAGACTGTGGAAGCTCAGCATTTCCTATCATCAACTGCTAGTTTTTGCAAAAGAAAAACAGATGTCACATCCGTACAATAGTTATTTAACAACTACAAGGCATCATGGAAAACCATGCTCAGCCAACTCGATCCAGTAACTGAAATAGACAGTGGTCTCATCATCATAAATGACCAAACTGTTGAAGTTCAAGAGGAAACGATTCTACGGTCACTTTAAGTGATAATTTTTAATTAGCTTTCGAAAAAGAAGTCCGCATAAATGGTAGTTGTCAACTACAAAGTGATGACAACACTTTACCATGAAATCCTTTCGACGCAGTTCGTCAATATAACGGAACACTTGGAAATCCTTAGCGTTCCTTTTCTACGTCAATCTTAAAAGACTTGCGTATATCGAAAAACTGCATCAGGCAATTCAAACACGATCGACTCAATCAATAGTGATATTGCTGGTGATAGTAATCACCATTATTGCAGTCTTTGTTTACAAAAAATGGAGAGCATGTAGAGCTGACAGAAATGCGGTCCACAGAGAAGCAATGATTGCAGAGATTGCAAGAGCGGCCGCGGGCCGCCTTGACTTACTGGAGGGGTCAGTTAACACATTGCACAGGGCAGATTATGTCATACAAATTCTACCAGAGTGTACTCGCGAGAACTGCTCGGGTCAGGGTGTTCCCTCGCCAAATAAGTTAACACATACAACCCCTCTCCACCACGACACCACAGAGCAGACATGGGCTTGCAATTCTGCCATAGTGTAAGTGCGAGAACTACATATTCGCTACAGCATGTTCCCACGCCATATAAATCCAAGCTTACGGACGAATGTTAGCAGCAACAAATTGCTCAAACAACGACAGTACCAACAACAATACTAGCGAGAGCTGCACTAACAACAGCAACATTGTCACCGAAATTGTGCCAAGTGGATATCTGAAAATATTTTTAAGATAGTTTTAATTAGCTCTTGAAATTAATAACAGCGCATAGCCCTTAACCTAACATTATTTCCTTTTATAAGTTGACCAGTCTTATATTTAAAGTGTTTGGAAGGGTATATCCATAGGACCATGAGGTGAATGAATAGTAGGGATGTAGGATGATGATGCGGAGCCAGTTAGCATTTTTATGTCTGCCTAGATCCTCTTAGGACTTGAGCGGGGATTAATAGACTAATCCACTAGGAGCTGGACTAGCGGTAACAAATTTCAGGAACTTGAACACTGAAACAACACCTTGTTCACTTAAATTTTCGATTATTTCGCTCTCCGCCATTTCGTTCAGACAAGGTGCATAAATAGGGCTTAACACCAGTAAATTACAGTCCTTAAGTTCCGAAATACTTATAATTTCTGTGCTAACGTTTTTTGGGGCTGTGTGAACCGCGAAGCATGAATGTTTATTCAGAGGTCTGTTGGAGTTTTTATAGCTTGCAACCAAGTATTTGGGGTTATGTATTTTTATTGTGACAATGAGGGAAAGTTGTTACTTATTGAGTTTTGAGTATCTTTGCTCTCAGTTTTTGGACTTGCTAATAATAGAGAAACCCTTTTATCCCCAAGAGGGATAAACTACACGTTACACAACGATACACGTGGCTGTACGAATGGTTTAGAAAATAGTATGTTTGTATGGAAACGCGGAATATGCAAAAAACAAGAATAATTAATGCAATTAAAATTTGCACTATTATGTTTTGAATAACCAACACAGTATCGGAAAAAATGGATTACTTGTAACAACATGTTATACTCAAGGGCTATAACTACTTCAACAGGCGCAAAAATAATAATAATTAATAGTATTCTTTGTTTTTATATTAATCATTAATGCATGATTAAAACATATTACATTGAACCCCTACGATAGATTTAAATACCTACCAATTAAATAGACGTTCCAAATGTGTTTTCTATTAAAATTTTGAAAAAAAAACCGCCCTTGGAATTGATGGGGATGGAGTTGGCGGCCGATGCCTCAAAAATACAAAGGCCTTTTATGGCCATAATCTAAATAGAGTCATGTAATTTTCGAAATCAACGTTGTCAATAAAAAGTACGGATTTATGGACTATCAAAATTTATTGACAAACTCTGTTCCTATATAAAGTTTAAAAAAAATGAAGAAAAATTATTTTTGTTTCGCTTAATTTATAAAAATAACTAATAACTGTTTGTAAAACCACCTTTTTTTTAAATAATTAACGTTAATTTAAATATTTTTAAAAGTACTGTTGATATTTTCCTATGTCCTCACGACTTCTTTGCTTGGCCATTATTACATCGAATTTGGGAAGTTTAAGTTTCTTTGTTCTATATGGTGACCTTTGCGAAAAATTGGAATGGCAACCCATCGCATTCTGCGATTTTCTCATTCCTTGCACATTTCCAAATTATAAATGTAACAGCTAACGTTATTTCTCTCTCGTTATTTTTGTGGCGCACAGGCGCCGCAAGTAAAACAAAATGTAAGTTCTTTATAATAATCTTTTGCACATATTGAATAATTAAAACTTGTATCAATTGAATTTAATAAAGATTTCAGCTCATTTAAAAGGAGACTCAAGTATTGATTCAAGTGTGGGCCGCCAATTGCCGGGACAACATCCTGAAATATTTTGTCTTTTTTGAAATCAGAAATACTTCACTTCCTTTGAATTACATTGGATCATTCATAGTTCTTGGATTCATTTGTTATTGTTCCTTATAGCCATCGAAATTTGGAACATATTAGGGTACTTGTGGTATTGAAATACCACCGGCAGCGACCATTGATGAGGCTGACAGACCTAGCAACGATACAGCAACTGACATCGGATCGACATTTATTAGTGCACCGTATTGTCACGCATCAACGCCCACTACTCACCCTTCGACACTTACAGTACCGGGCGTGAACAACGCATCCATGATAACAATAGACCATGCAACTCAACCGCACTACAGGGTATGTACCACTTTGAACCGCTGTTTCAAACCGTGCCAGTGAATGCATATACGAGCACATGTATTCCCGACATTGCTAATGGTGTCATATCTAACCTCTCTTTAGCTGCTTTTTCGCGCACTAACCTATCGACCGTTCGATAACATATTTCAGCCATTTTGTTCACAGGCGACTACGCATAGCCGCATGGCGCCGCCACCAAATACTTCTGTTTTCATGCAGCCGAATATCATGCCATCATGACGCCTCTTATAATGTTTTCAGCCAATATAGCACATCCGACATCAATTTAACACCAACGAGAATTTCCAGCAGGCAGGTGATAACGAAGGATTTACCGATCTTTTCCGGCACGCCTGAGGACTGGCGCCCCATGAATTACGAGCAGTCCACCGAGCGATGTGGCTTCGCTGAGTGTGCTTTACGATGGCCTAACATTATTCATGAAACAATGCAGCTGAAACTGAGTTCAAAACTATCGTGCTATAATACAGGCGGTTAGCCTGGCCGATTATTTAAACGATCCTGTGTTACTAAATTGCCAATCGATCAAAGGCTGAATTGGCGCAGCTATTATGTGTCGCTCAGTCGCGTCGACATTGCTGTATTTGACGACTGACTTCTTGGACTTACTACATGCGCGAGTCGAGTAACGAGATGTGAGCCATCCACAACCGCCTTTGACAATATTGAAATGAAGAGCGGCGGCTGCAATTCCCACAAGGCGAGAATTTTAGTTCGTGAAACGCAAAGTGGTTTATACGAGAGAAAAACCTTTACTTAGGCTTTACCTTTACTATTCAATTCTCACTATGTTCGCCGATGCAATTTGAAGAGTAGGTGTGAAGTTGACGGCTGCCAGATGGCACAACGCTCTTCTGCATACACCTGTTCCCGTTAAGAGCAACGTCGGTTATGAGCAAATACCGCTATACCATGAACGTCATTCAAGCTCACCAAAAGACGGTGAGACGCTGCAGCCAAAGTTGAAGATACTGCGATTAACAACACACTGTTAAAAGGGCCTGATCAGTTAAACTCGATGATGGGCATTCTACTTCACTTCAGCGAAAAGCCTTTTGCCATGTGTGTGATGACTTTTGGCGCTTCGTCTTCTCCATCGCTTGCGAACTACGTAAAAACCGAAATGCTCACTGTTTTTCCGAAACTTATCCCGAAGCTGTACAGCCCATTATATATAACACTATTGTCGATGATTAGCCTCAGAGTGCTGACAGTGAGGAAGAGTAATCGCGTTTGACCACTGTTGGTCGCTGGAAAGAGGAATTAGCGAAAGAGGATTTGAGATGCAAAGTTGGGTCTCCAATTCCAAGCAAACTTCGGCCGCACTCTCTGCTGACAGCATACTATGATACTATCCAGATGGTTTAAGCTTACATTTGTGGAGAAGTTTCCAGCAGAAGTTTTTGATGAGCACACATTTCCGTCGAAGCGACAAGTTTTGCGTACAATCATAAAAATATTACGTCGTCCTACAAGCAAAAATCGTCCTACAGGACATTTGGCGCTAAACTGCCAATTGGGACGAACCTCTCAGAGAGGATGAAGGCAGGAATTGGTGGAACTGGTTGAAAAGAATTTCTTCTATAAACAACGTGAAAAGTCCTCGCTGTTACTTACTTTCCAGCTGTAGCCAGGGTAACCAGTTGCACATTGTCGTAACGCAATTATTATTAACGCTTTCGCTGCTGTGGCGTATTTTCGTGCTGAAGTTGGTAACGATGTGAACTGTTCATTGCTGTCTTCGAAGACAAACGTCGAGCCCTTAAAGCCCATTTCAATACCGAGGTTGGAGTTAATGCCAGCAGTTTTGGGTCTACGGTTAGCAATTTGTATAGGCAAGCAACTCTCTGTTCAGGTAAGCCGTAGAATTTTTTGGACAGCTTCCAGAAATGTTATATGCTGGGTGCGCTCAGAAGCAAGAAAATTCCACCAATTCTTTGCGTTATGTATTGGTGAAATTCTTGAGGGTTCCTGTACTAAAGAGCGGAGGTGGGCACAAAATGGTTCGACGTTAGCAATTTTGACGAAAATGCACGCTAGTTTCGAGGGCAACAGATCTTTGTCCAGTCCGAAGGTAGTTGTCCTGTAGCGGAGCTAGTAGGCACTACATTAGAGTTGCATCACATAAGCACAGATACACCATTGTCCCCTACCCAGTTTGTAATATTTCCAGACGTACAAAGGTTTATCACATGGGAGAGACTGCGTTTCACACAACAAATTTTTTGGCGATTGCTGCACCGGATCTTGAAGGTTACGCCACGTTCGCTGCTAAAACTTTTTAAATTGAGCGATATTGAAGCAGCAGAGAAAATTTCTGCAGCCGTAAGCCTAGAAAATGCGTATAACGAAGAAATCGAGAGCCAACAACACGGTCAAAATCTTCAACGGCTGTCTGCTATCTATAAATGGTCTAGGCATCTGGACGAGATTCTTCGCGTGAAAGGACGAATCGACTTCTTAGAAGGAGTAGCAGTCAATGCGATCCGGCCTGTAATACTCCCGCAAAATCTTTTGGTAACGCGTTTGATAATTGATTTTTATCATAGCCAATTTCACCACCATCATAATGAGATTATCGTCAATGAAATACCCCAGCGATACTCCGTACGTGCTTTGCGGACAGTGGTAAAAAAGTGCGCCAAAAGATGCCAAATGTGTCGCAATCGTAAAGCTAAGTCGCAACCACCGCAAATGGGAAGTCTGCCTGTAGATCGACTGTCACCATTTACAAAGTCATTCACGTTTACAAGAGTGGACTATTTTGGCCCCATTGACGTACCTGTTGGGCGCCAGCGTGAAAAGCACTAGGGTGTTCTATTTACGTGCCTAACGAATCGTACCGTTCACGTTGAGATCGCGGCGTCGTTGTCGGCGGGCATTTGCAGACAACGGCACAAACTTTCGTGGCGCTAGCCAAGCACTTATCAGCGAGATAGAAAGGGTGTCATCCGATGACCTAGACAGAAGACATCCTTCTTCATTCCGCCTTCCGCTCTTCACTTGTGTAGGGCATGGGAGCGAATGATGCCGGCAAGAAAATCTATTTTAATGGATATCGCGCACGAAGCAATACTACGTGAAGAAGTTCTATTCTGGTTGACATTGAAAATATTCTCAATTCAAGACCTCTGACATACGTGCTATTGGAGACTGCAGACGACGCTGCACTTCCGAATAATCACTTTCTGTTAGGAAACTCAAGCGGAATTCGCGAATCAGGCTGTGCTGATGACAGCGGGACAGCTCTCTGTCGATGCTTTTGAATTTCAAACCAGCTAGCTAACCAATTCTGGAAGCATTGGATCAAAGAATATCTCCCCTCCCTTAGCAGACGGTCTAAGTGGTTCCACCCGCCGATTCTACCAATCGAAATAAACGACGTAGTTGTCATCGTTGACAACAATGTGAAAAGGAACTTATGGCCGAAAGGAAACGTTATATTATAGATATCCGTAATTAAATTAGCAAAACTTGATGTTACCAGTCACAAATAAATTGGTAAATTTCATACTAGAATACGTAAGAAATTTACGAAAGGCGATATGTTTCGAAAAGTTGCAATGGATGCTTTCCATTTCAATTCAACCGGGCTATTCGGGTCATGTTCTTCGATTTCGATGTAACTCAAATATGTTGCTCTCTGGTCAAAATAATGAGACACGTATCTTTTTGTTCGCCCGAAAAAAAAATTTTTCAAGAGTTATCGGCAATTTTGTTTTTCGGCTCAAAACCGAGTGTAATATTTAGGAACATTTGAATAAAGCAATGTTCTTGCAAATGAATCAGTTTCACATAAGTTGAAAAATGCAGTTAGTGTTGTTGCTGGTGGTCGTTCGGCCATTTGTTGAGCAGTATTTTCAGTGAAATAAACACTTTGTTCATTTTCTAAATGGACTGACAAATGAATAACAGCTGGATGGCGATCATGAATCGGAAATGATAATATTCTCCAAACTGCTTCGTTGCTACTAATGTATCTTCCCATTTGGTAATTAGTAATTTCATCATTTCGATTTACAACTCCAAATACTGCCATGCCACTTCCTTTTCTGATATATTTGCATATGTATTTGATGGATTTTACGGAGTTACAATATTCAACATTTATATGAACGTGAAATGTTTTCGATAATAATTTGGAATACGGAACTATCCAACGGTTATTGATCTCCACATCTTGATTATTTATTTTCACAGTGACTATTTTTCCATTATCTTCTGGTGATCTTCTACGGTACAATGGATACCCATCATTTCCAGTCATTGTTTCAGCAATTAATTGCCTTGGGTAGTTTTTTGAACATTTACCATCAACCATACATGGAGAATTTTGACTTAACGTACCACACGGTCCATGAATCATGTTTTTGGTTACAGTAGTCTGTAAATCTGGATCTTCATTTATATCTGGAATTTCAGCACATATAATATGATCAATTTTATCTGTGGTTAGTTTTTGTTTTAACCAAATCAAAATATGCGCATGAGGCAAGCCTCTTTTTTGCCATTTCACAGAATACATGAAACAATGTACATCTCCGTAAACTTTATGTTTTACAATGAAATCCATTAGAGGCTGTAGCTTTCGTCTAAACACTCTTGCAGTAATGTCATGCCTATCAGTAGCTGATTGCCCAGTATATAAATGATTCTTAATATCATCCCATTTCGGATTGCATGTGAAATTTATGAATAAGTCGGGTCGACCATAATTTCTGACATAACACATTGCATCTTGGGCGTATTCATGCATATGCCTTGGACTGCCTGTATACGATGAAGGTAATATTACCATTTGACCAATGTTATTAACGTTGGTATCGTTGTTAATTGCATCTCGTAAATGTATGTATTCGTCACAGCGTAATTTTCTTTGGTTGAATCGAATGTAATTCAATCGTTCTGTTTCTATTTTCGCATACATGTCAACAATATACTGATGAAATAATTTACGACATTTTAAAATGTGATGCTCTTGATTTTCTCTTATCATGATTCTGTATGCATAATAATTCATCGCGCTTACAGTTTTATTTGTTTCTTGACCATTTGCTGGATTTATTTGTTTTATATCAATCGAATAACCATCTTCACCACGACAGAACATAAGAGGATATTGTAATGCATCATATTTTCGATGCGTTTCATTAACACGTTGCAGTGTATCATTTCTTCTTTGCAAAACAATATCTCTTGGTTGAAATTCATCTCCAGATATAACAATTGCAACCTCGTTGCTTGAAGTTGGTTGATTTTATCTTCCACGATGTTCGCCGGCAGGCGTTTTATTTGCATCAATTTTAATTTTATGATTATCAGAGGACAATCTTTCGATTGTTGTTTTAAAACTTTGCACCAAAACATTGAGTGTGTGTAATAAATCTTGTAACTCTCTCATAATGACTCTGTTTATATTTCAGAAAAATGCACACCTTCAAGTTCATCATCTTTGTCATTAATGAAATAAATTTGCAAAAATTTTGACTCTTGATCGGGTAGTGGTAGTAATGAACCTATTAAGTGATATGCTTGCCCTTGAATCTGAAAAAAGCCATAATTTGTGTCCATAAAATCTTATGATTCATTAGATGTGTCAGCGAATGTTGTTGAACTTTGAAGTTTATGTATTACCTTGAACGTTGGCACGAAGCTATCGGTTATAATTTTTCCAGCACCAAAAGATGTCATTTGAAAACATGAATTATATGTGGACATTTTTTCAAGAAAATGTTTGGAATCGGGTGATGTTCCCGATAATAATGTAGTTAATGGTTCGGGCGGATATTGTATGTCCGGTAAACGAACTATTCCTGCAGCCCAACACATGCCTGATGTTTCAGTTTTGAATGACAACGTATTTGTGAGACGAATAATCAAGTTGTGGATTATATTGAAATGCTGCACCATTCAAATTTACAGAATTGATATTTATTGGCCGATTTTGAGAACGTGACCTAGTACGATCTCTTTGTTGACTGAATCTATCAGCATGATTTTCCTCACTTTCATTTTGTCTGTGATTTTGCACATTTCTATTGTGACGTGTATTACGTTCGATGTTAGCATATCTTCTACCTCTTGGCATTTCTTTCACCGAATCAAAGTAGTCTTCTTTATGTCACTCTGAGCTCTTGATTGCTACTTTTCTTGTTTTTAAACTGGAATTCAAATTAACATACTGTTAGCGCCATCTTTTAGAAATATAATTGAACTGTGAGCACGCGTTGAAATGAAAATTACACAGAACAGAAATGGGAAATGATCAGCAAAAATAATATATATTTTTGAAATTTTTCTTGAAAATATCTACGGAAAGTGTGAAAACAATCTCTTTTCTTAAATATCTTAAGTAAAAACTGCCAAACCGCCTATAGAGCCACGCTGCGATCGGGTGCCACGCGAGCCATGTGGGATCGCTACAGAGAGCTGAAAAAGGAAGAGAGACGTATTATCCGACAGAAGAAACGAGAGGCCGAAATACGTGAGTGCGAGCAGCTTGAGCTGCTGGCCAATAGGAACAACGCCCGAAAATTTTACCAGAAAGTTCGGCGGCTTACAGAAGGTTTTAAGACCGGGGCGTTTTCCTGTAAGAACAAAGACGGCGATCTTGTGACTGACGTACAGAGCAATCTTAAATTATGGAGGGAACACTTCTCGAACCTGTTAAATGGTGACAGCTGCGCATGTCATAGAGAATGTGAAGATCCCGATACCCCAATCGTTGACGACGGAGTTGTCGTTCCGTTACCCGACCATGACGAGGTGATCATATCAATAACACGGCTAAAGAACAACAAAGCCGCGGGCGCCGACGGACTGCCGGGTGAGCTATTCAAACATGGCGGCGAGGAGCTGGTAAGGTGCATGCATCAACTCCTATGCAAAATATGGTCGGATGAAAGCATGCCTGCCGATTGGAATTTAAGTGTGCTCTGCCCAATCCATAAGAAGGGCGATCCTGCAATATGTGCCAATTACCGCGGGATTAGTATTCTAAATATCGCCTATAAGGTTCTAGCGAGCGTATTGTGTGAAAGGCTGAAGCCCACCGTCAACCAACTGATTGGACCTTATCAGAGTGGCTTCAGACCTGGAAAGTCTACCATAGACCAAATATTCTCAATACGCCAAATCCTGGAAAAGACCCATGAAAGGAGAATCGACACACACCATCTTTTCGTCGATTTCAAAGCTGCATTCGACAGTACGGAAAGGAGTTACTTGTATGCCGCGATGTCTGAATTTGGTATCCCCGCAAAACTAATACGGCTATGTAAGATGACGTTGCTCAACACCAGCAGCGCCGTCAGAATTGGGAAGGACCTCTCCGAGCCGTTTGATACCAAACGAGGTTTCAGACAGGGTGACTCGCTGTCGTGTGACTTCTTTAACCTGATGTTGGAGAGGATCGTACGAGCCGCAGAACTTAATCGCCCAGGCACAATTTTTTATAAGAGCGTACAATTGCTGGCGTATGCCGATGATATTGACATCATCGGCCTTAACAACCGCGCTGTTAGTTCTGCCTTCTCCAAACTGGATAAAGAGGCAAAGCGAATGGGTCTGGTGGTGAACGAGGACAAAACGAAGTACCTCCTGTCTTCAAACAAACAGTCGGCGCACTCGCGTATCGGCACCCACGTTACTGTTGACAGTTATAATTTTGAGGTTGTAAAAGACTTCGTCTATTTAGGAACCAGCATTAACACCGATAACAATGTCAGCCTTGAAATCCAACGTAGAATCTCTCTTGCCAACAAGTGCTACTTTGGACTAAGTAGGCAATTGAGTAGTAAAGTCCTCTCTCGACGAACAAAACTAACACTCTACAAGACTCTCATCATGCCCGTCCTAACGTATGGCGCAGAAGCTTGGACGATGACAACATCCGATGAAGCGACGCTTGGAGTGTTCGAGAGAAAGATTCTGCGTAAGATTTTTGAACCTTTGCACGTTGGCAACAGCGAATATCGCAGACGATGGAACGATGAGCTGTATGAGCTTTACGGCGACATAGACATAGCGCAGCGAATGAAGATCCAGCGGCTACGTTGGCTGGGTCATGTCGTCCGAATGGATACAAACGCTCCGGCTTTGAAAGTATTCGATGCGGTACCAGCTGGTGGTAGCAGAGGAAGAGGGTGGCCTCCTCTGCGTTGGAAAGATCAGGTGGAGAAGGACTTGGCTTCACTTGGTGTGTCCAACTGGCGCCGGTTAGCACGAGAAAGAAACGACTGGCGCGCTTTGTTAAACTCGGCCAAAATCGCGTAAGCGGTTATAGCGCCAATTAAGAAGAAGAAGAAAAACTTCAAAAATATTAATTATTTTTGCCGATTTCTGTTGTGTGTATTTTTCACACCATTTATTCACTGTTTCACTTGTTATCAATCATTTGCAAAATTAATATATATTTTGTAAATTTTTCGTGAAAATATCGTTGGAAAATGTGAAAACAATATCTTCTCTTAAATATTTCTGACGCACTTTTTTTATCTCTTTGGTTGATGCCTGGAAACTGCTTCACTTGAACACTTTACCAAATAAAACACTTTCTTGTCAGTTTTAACACTTACTTTCACTGTGCACTACTACTGATCATGATTCAATTATACAAGGTTAAGTAAAGTTTGACAACTGATTTCGGATGCTACTTAATCCATGGATGCAATTTGGAAGCAGGGGAAAAAAGGGCATAAGTTTATCCCCTTTCTGAAAATGTAGTAAAAAATTGAAAAAGGTCGTTGTAAGCCATAGAATAATTTTATGTTATTTTATAAGTGGTACTTAATTATTTATATTTTTAACTTAACTATTCCCATGGATTTGTGTCACATATATATGTATTTTGACCATGCATCGGATTGGAATCTATATGTGCCACTTGTAAACCTACACTGAAGTAATAAATAAAACAACTTGAGAATAGTGGAATCTCTTAACGAGGAAAACCCACTTTTATTTCGTCACGTCCGCTAATCATACATTTGATTTTTAACGAGATTACCTGCAAAGTTACAAGTATAAAATCTGTGTTAAAAAAAGATAAATTTATATATACGCAGAAACACAAGTAGACGCCCAAAGCATTGCATACTTTACTTACAATTATCTTATCGAATGCTCATTCTTCTCTTCTTTTGTTTATTGCACCGGTTAAGATGCTTTATTCGAAAGTGCATCCGGCATTTAAAAAAAAATCGTTTAACATCATCGCGTAAACTCGCGTTTTCACTTAATCTGAACAATTTTTGTAAAAATTATATCCCACCATAAAGCTCCCTGCCGTTGAACTGGTTAAACACTGATTCCAACATTTTATTTTGTCCAAGAACTCGGTGCTTGGTTTAACCAATCCGCCCTTAGATAAAGTGTCAACCCAAGTAAATGTAGGCTCATTGCATGAACAATCGGTCAACTTTAATTTGCGTATTATGTAACCGGCAATATATTCAAGGGCATCTTCGTGTAAGCTATCAAAGTCAGCGTCCTCAGAGAGAGTCGTCTGAAACTATCTAATCTTCTGTTAGCAAACTTTGTAAAGTTTCTAAAGAAGTATCATTGAGACGGAGCCAGTTAGTTTCGTCGGCCTCAACATTGCCACGATCAACTAATATTGAAGTATTTCGTGCTGTTAATAGAAATCGTTAAGTTATACAGAAATGAGTAATATATGCATTCATTCACCAAATAAATATCTTCGTAATCTATATTTAAATTCCATAGGACTAGGATTGTCATACAACCCGCCTTTGGTACGCATCGCCCCGAAAAAATGCTCCAGTACATCCTGATTTAATCGATAAGTCAGAATGTACTGAAAGCAGTACTTTTCCTGAACACAACGATATAAGTCCCTGCGGGACTTGTTGCTTAGTTGTATGCCTCTTTGAAAAGGCAACATTGAAATTCGTCCATAAGCGCGTGTTTCATCGTTCAAGGCGTCCATCTTACTTATAATTTCATCCTGCTGGCCCAAGTCCATCCCATAGGGCTTTTTTGCAGCAGCAGTTTGAAAATTCGAAAACTTTGTATTGAAAATATCGAATCAATCATTCACCGTATCAATGAACTCTGCTGTTTCCATGGGCTGATACATATCGAGCCCCAACGCATAACACCTTCGGATTGCACTTGCTGTGGTGTGCGAAAACAACTGTGCTGCTAACTTCACCTTCTGGCGGCCTGAATGATGCACGGTTAGATGCAGCTCCGTTAGCTTCTGCGTTATTCGAGCATCGGACAATGACGTATACGCAAGAATCTGAGCGATATGTCTTGCCGTTAAGAGCTTGCCTTTGTATAAATACCCGGTGTCGACGAAATGATTTCTTAACAGTTTCAGCAAATGTCGAACATCTACGAACACGAAAACCTTTCCGTCTGTCGCTGGGTGGGCAAACCATGTTTGATCTAAATATAAATAAGTATCTATAAAATATCAATCCTAGTTTTTAAACGACCTTCACGTACCACATGAAAGGTCCGTCCATAGGGCTTGATTTGCGGAACCCATATCCGAAACAATTCCAACAACGGTATAGCCAACGTCATATAATTTGCTGATTCCCCTTTCCTAAAATGCTTTTAGAAACTTTGCAATCATAATCGCAAAATATCGGCTGCTTCCATGAAGACCCTAACCCTCGCACAATCATTACTTGCACGTTCTTACATGGTTTGCGCACCGTATCAGTTAAAGAATCGTATTCAAATACCGATTCCACTCTCATTTCATCGAAGCTTATTATACACAACCTATCTTCTAACGGGGCATCTTTTACGCTGCGCATCATGCTCAATGAAAAATTTAAAATACCGTCCTCAAATTTTAGTTTTTGCAGCCATTTTGAGACAATCGACTCACAAGGCAACGGTAATCCTTTGTTGTATAAATAATTATACGCCTTTCGCCCAGCAGAATGCAAGGATATAGCCTGTGCCATATCGTCCCAAGCCCAATGAATTGTTTTGGTCGGGTCTTCTAACTTTTTAATTTGCCCCTCAGAAAGTATTTGACTGACGTTTGATTTGAATTCATCCAGTTTCACTAGTCGTTCCTTAAGATGGGCCAATTCTTTTTCCAGTTGAGATACACGAAAATCGGTAAATGATCTAAATCAAAATTCGTTTAAGTAAAACTACACTTTTCAAATAAAAAATAATTTACTCTGTTTGCGTAGAAGCGTCAACTAAATGAGGGGCTGTCTCAGGCTCATTCCAACAATGCAAAATTTCGATAGGCATCGGAAGAGCATCACTATACAATTTAGCCCTTTTCCGATCTGGTCCGATCTCGAAATCCTATGCCGAAAAGTGATACATGCAAACTTTTTCGCCTGGCTTCAACGAAGTGCTGCATGATTTTATCCATTTTTTTCTTTTCACTTCGTCTTTGGGAACATGAACAAACTTAACTTTCTCTTTTGTCCACGTTTTGTGGCACAAAACACAGCTTGGTTTTGGCATATTTCGTCTGTTAATAGATTCAATCCAAAAATTAATAGTAAAGAAAACACAGGCATTTTTGATAAAATCTTCCCCGAAAGTTGTTAAGAAAAATGTAGTGTTTTGAGTGCTTTCCTTTATTGTACTTTAAATATAATTCTAAAAATCTCAATTTTATTAATTTACTTAAAATGTTATTTCGCGAAAAATCTTAAGCTATTAAAAATAAAGCACTTCAAGAAATCTTTTTTTTCCGTTTATTTTCTTATTCTCTGGCATTTTTTTTCTTATAATTTACTTAAATGATTACTAAATATATTGAGCCGGTAAAGCAATTTTGTGTTTTGAAATGTCAAACTGCTAAAAAAATATTAATAGCAACCCTCGTACGTTTCTGCGGTCAAAAGATGCTAAGTGTCAGTGTTATTTTTTGTCACAGAAACCATGCTTACGTGGATAAATGCCTATTATTTAAAACTGGGTTCTTTTTTTTTGATGAAACGCAAAGTATTGGTGGCAGCAACGGGCTCTAATCACACTTGTGTATATAAATTTTAAGCAGTTATTAACAAAAAATCAGATTGATAATCTGCAACAGAAGACTTACCTAAATGTGGCTATGTGGCAGCTATTTATCGCAATGAAAATCACAATTGTGGGATCGCAGCAACGGGCTCTAATCACACCTGTGTATATACATTTTAAGCAGTTATTAACAAAAAATCAGATTGATAATCTGCAACAAAAAACTTACCTAAATGTGGCTATGTGGCAGCTATTTATCAATGTAATTTTGAACGGAATTTCGTGTGCCGAATCGTTGAAAATGTTACAGATTGTACACCTATGGCGAGTGTACTTTATCAAAAACACGGGACTACGAGGGGCAAACTGCTTTTGGTCGATCTGGTCGCCCATCAACGTCTTCAACGGATGAAAACGTCAACAAAGTCAAGGAAATGGTGCTGGAAAATCATCATTTAAGTTTGAGGGAGGTAGCTCGTGGCCATAGCGTGTCTCACGAATCAATTCGCAACATTTTACACCATCAACTGTCCATGAGACGCGTGGCTGCTTAAAACATATATATGTTTCTTCTCCTGATCTTTGAGGCCCCTAGGGTTGCGATCACACATCTGCTCATGAGCATGTTTTTGATGAGCTCCACCAGAGTTCCGGAGATCCCGAAATCAGTCAATGCCTATATTATGGTATTAGGTAGGATGTTGTTAAATGCGCCCTCGCTATCAAGGAAGGCTACCAGTGTGTATTCCTTATTGTAAATTGACTTCTCGATATAAAATTTATAATCGATATAGAAGCATCCGGAACATTCATAAGTCCAAAATACGTTGACCGTTCAGACCTTACTAACTGCAAACCAATAACAATAATTCTTCATAAATATAAATTAGACAAAGAATGGACTCTTCCAAACTTTATCGAATTTAAACAGCTGAGATTTGATTTTCACAACTAATTCGATGGACTAATTGGTATCGATATTCTGGACTCAATTAGAAGCCAAAATAGAATTGAAAAAACAACAGATCAAACCAAAAACGCAGTAATTCCTTTAAAATTTAAACCTTTCCTCTGGCAAACATATCATTCCTTGCACCTTAAAAGCAGTCATAAAATTCTCTCTTGACATCCAAGATGGAAATATTTTCATAAATATGGTATACTCGTACTTAGTCTTGTAGAAGTAATAAATATGTCAGATTGTCAAGCTATTTCAGGCAGTCAACAGCTACTTGTTGAACAACCTGTAAAAGTGAAAAAAGAAGAATTCATCGAAACCAACCTATTGAATAGTGAAAACATTCACTTTTTCCCATTAATTCGAACAGAACATTTAAGATATTGCAGATAGTGGACGGCCTTTAGATAAAGAAGTTAGCGGCGAATAAGTTACGCAAATAAGTAGTCCCGAACAAGTAGCGGGTGGCCAGCTAGGGTATGGAAGGCCGTAGAGGGACATTATTACGGCTTGAACACAAAATCCCACATAACCTGCAACTGGCACTGTCAAGGCGAGTTGATGCCGCCTTTAAGGGGGTATTCTAGTCTAGAAATTTGAAAAAATCGAAATTTTTTTTTTTCAAAATTCGATAGTTTAGGTATTCAAAAATATCTCCCTAAAAGGATTTTGCAAAATTCGAATTATTTTCGAAATTACAACTATTTTAGTGACGCGACAGCTAGACTGATTTGAGCGTACGGCGAAATTCAAACGCGTGTTTCTCGAAACTACTTCGTTCGATACGGTCGGCACGATATCTCAAGTTCTAATCAACCGATTTCCTTGAAATTTGTCATAAATATTCCTTAAATATATCTCTATCGTATGAAGCTCGAAAAACTGGAAATTTCAATTTTTTAATATGTGTAAACAATTCGAGAAAGCTTAAAAATAAGAGAAAAATCGACCTCAATTTTTTGAGTAGCCGCCATTTTATGTAAAAATTTTTTTTTTTCGTGTTTTCTGGTTCATACGATAATGACATTCATATTAATTAAGAATTTGTATTTTTTTTTTTCAGATGACCACAAGGGTAGAAATCGTGACGACGGGGACACTGCCTTTTTTCCCCCCTTCCACTTCAAGGACGCATAACTCCATGAAAATTCATTTTTTTTTTTCAAATTTATTTTGTGTGCTCCTAATATATGAATAAATAAATGATAAAAAAATGTATCGTAAAAATATCAATAGCTTTCTTTTTATTCATCGTCAAAAAATGCTCGAAATTCGGGCCTCTAGACTAGAATACCCCCTTAAATAACAATCTTCTTCCAACTTTTTTCCCTTGACGTTTCTCAAGACTTTAAATTGAGGAGTCTCTCCAAGAACTATAAAACTAGAAATGTGCAACGACAGCTGGTTGTATCATTAGCAATGATATACGTGTGGCATTAAGGGGGTGCTAACAGTCCCCGGAGGTAAAACAAGCAAAAAATTAAATATCGGTACCTGTAATGTAAGAAGTTTATATGACTTAACTCCGAGCCACTTAACTTAAACATAATCCAAGTGTATGCTCCGACTTTGGGAAAACCGGATGCAGAGGTAGAAAAATTTGTAAGAAATAAGACCGCTAGAAAGCAGACATGTATGAACGACAACATTTTGAAATTAATGGAAGAAAGACGAGAAGTTTAGTAGATGGATGAAGTTAAATACAAGCGGTTGCAAAATTTAATAAAAGATGCAATAAAGAAATCTAAATATAGGTGGCTAGACTCACAGTGCTCTGAAGCCGAGAACTTACAACTATTTCATGACGATTATGATCTACATACAAAATTAAAGAGGCATCCGGTGTATATAAAAAATGATTAACCGATGATGAAAATCAAATCATTTTAGGGCATGAAGCACAAAAAGTCACCGGGAAAAAGTACATACCTGCAATCTGTTACGAGACAAGATGCAGAGCAGAGTTTTGAAAATAATCAATTATCTGGACAAAACATAACCAAAGATGGAGTACTGAAAGCAGTAAAAACAAGAAATCTGTGGGCCCAACTGAAATTCCAGATCATAAACAAGGAAAATATGGCAATATTCGTAACATTGTTTAATAAAATTTATTATTCTGGCTGATATTCAAAAGTATGGCTACAATCAAGTTTTTGCCTCTGCCAAAAAAGCCAAAATGTTATGGGGCGCGCATAATTTGGTTTAAGACAAGCAATGGGGACACGCGAAGCCCTGTACCATCTACAAGTCCTGATCCTGACGTTAAAAAAGATACATATAAGGCGTTTTTCAATAGGTGCGCTTCAACTTTTTTCCGATAGGGAGGGTGAACGACGCAATATTTTTTATTTTTCGCTTATCATTTCTAAACTTCATTAGTACACATTTCATCATGGAACGCTACACACTTGAGCAACGCTAGAAAATCATTAAATTTTATTATAAAAATGCGTGTTCTGTTAAGAATGTTTATCCCTTGCTTCTTCCATTTTATGGTCAGTTAAATCGACCCACTGAAGCGGCTATTCGAGCTATTGTGACTAAATTTAGAACCAAATTTACATTATTGGACATAAAACCACCAACACGCTTACGTAGAGTGCGAACTGAAGAAAATATTGCAGCTGTATCGGCCAGTGTTAATGATGATGGATTTAGGTGTGAAGCCTTTCAAAATACAGCTGGTGCAAGAATTGAAGCCGAATGACCTACCGCAACACAGAATTTTTGGTGAATGGGCTCCTGGAAAGTTAGCCGAAGATCCACTTTTTTATCGAAAAATTGTGTTCAGCGACGAAGCTCATTTTTGGATCAATGGGTACGTACATAAGCAGAATGGTCGATTTTGGAGTGAAGATCAGCCAGAAGAATTGCAAGAGCTACGAATGTATCCAGAAAAGGTCACAGTTTGGTGCGGTTTATGGGCTGGAGCTATCTTGCTTGACTTGGAGGATATGTAGTTTCAGCAAGACGGTGCCACATGCCACACAGCAAGCGTAACAATGGACTTGTTGAGGGGCGAGTTCGGTGAACATTTTACTTCACGTTCGGCTATGTTAAAACTGATGTCAATTCAGACAAGCCTACTTCAATTAACGCATTGGAAGACAACATTAAAGCTTTTATATGTGAGATACCGGTCGAAAAATTGGTACGAGTATGCCAAAATTGGACTAAGCGGATGGACCATTTGAAGCGCAGTCGCGGTCAACATTTGCATGAAATAATCTTCAAACATTAAATGATATGGACTGTACTATCGATTTAAATAAAAATTTCATGCCATTTTTCTGAGTTTTACGTGCGTTTTTTTGAAAAACTTTCCTATAGCTCTTAAAAAATCACCCTTTATATATACATTATATAAGAATACATATATATACATTTACATAGATATATTTATATATACAATATATATATAGGTATTATGTAGAAACACAGGTGCACGCATTCCACGAGCAAAGTGCATTTTTTTTACCGTTGGATTCCACGTAGACCCTAGAGCCGGAAGCGTTCTCGGTCGTGAAGCCATCCGTGAAAATGCGTACACAGTGTTTGCCGAGCTCATATTCAGATTTCGACCACAACTGACCACACAACTTTTCAAGCGGAAAAGCTCCGGTGTAACAGATGGCCACAGTGCGTTGTAGTCTCGATAAGGTCCTCCTAACTCCCACGAGAGAAAGTCTACTGATCCAGACCACTGATGCACAGGTTATAATAGGTCTTATCATAGCCGTGTAGATGCATAGGATCTTGCTAGGAGATAGACAGCACGTTTTCCCAAAGACACCTTTGCACTACCAGAAGGCTGTCAGTATTTTGGATGCCTTTGTTTCAACGTGGGACTTCCAAAGAAGTGTACTATCAAGATATTTTACGTTTGGATAGCAGGATTGTGACTCCTTTTAGCTTAAGCAGAACGAGTCTATCAAGCTTTCTCATTCTGGTAAAGACGACAATACCCGTTTTGGTGAGGTTTGCCGATAGCCCATTCGCACAGCACCAAGTGTCAATCAGATCCAGAGTTTCCTGCGCTTTTCTACATATGCTGATAAGCAAAGGGCCCGTTAACAAACAGGCAACGTCATCCGCATATGCTTGGTGGTAGACTCCAGCATCATTTAAGGTGGTGAGTAGAGGATCTATCACCATGCACCAGAGCAATGGAGACAGCACACCACGTTGGGGACAGCCTCTATGAATCCTGGACGACACCAGCAGAGCCTTCTTCGCCCGCACCGTAATGATTTTTTGGGCTAGTATTGAACGAATCCAATTCACTAGCACCCGGTCTACACCATGTCTTCTGGTAGAGCTGTACATGCTGCCCTTTATATCCAAAAAGATGCCGATAACGTAGTCCCTCCTGTCAATGGCCTGCTATATCCTAGCAACAAGGTTTTGTAGTGCCGACTCGCAAGATTTTCCACTTTGATAGGCTTGCTGAAATGGGGAGAATGGGTGAACCTTCAGCGACTTCTGACGCATATGCAACGCCACTAGCCGTTCGAGACTTTTCAGGATAAAAGAGGTCATGCTGGTAGGTCTGAAGCTTTTGCGGCTGGTGTAGTCATCTCTCCCAATCTTAGGGAAGAAGGCGACGCTCACCATCCTCGACGAGCGAGGTATATGTGTGCAATAGCAAGTGCCAGGCATGCGCTGAAGATTTTCTTCACAGCTGCAGTCACTGACTCTGTGCCTTCCTTTAGCATTGCAGGATAAATGCCATCTGGTCCGGGGGACTTGTAGACGCAAACCGAATAGCGGCTTAATTCACCATAGATCTGGCAACGTACCAGTCACGCCGAGAATGTGTAGCAAGTCTGACAACGTTTCGTTTAGGGCTGTTGCCGACCAATGCTTATCTAATTTTCTGGAAAGTGAGAGTCCATCAGCAAGCTGAATGTCTTACTTTGCTTCTCCGTGAAGGAGCCATCAGATTTCCCAAGTGACCCCAGCTTTGCGGTTGGATCCCTTTTCAGGATCCTAACCAATTGCGCCATGTCACTTAGAGATTCAGTACTGCCGCAGAATTCCCTAAACGAAGCTCTTTTCGACTCACGAATCATCTTCTTGTACTTCCTCTGAACATTACGGTATCACTCCCAATCCATGCGAAAAGAATTTCTTCGCGAAAATACTGTGGATTGCGTAGCCGGAGTTGGACTGATGAGGGTTTATTTATTTGAAGCGCGGCCGAAGGCCGGCTGCGCGGAAAGGATGCTACGCAAAAATACTCTGGATTTTGGGCCGGGATTTGGACTGATTAGAGTTATTTTTATGAAGCGTGACCGAAGGCCACCCACGCGGAAAGAAGTTCTTTTCGACAGAAGTTTCTTTTCAGGTTCTCTGAACCTGACGGTATCACTCCCAGTCCACGCGAAAAGAAGTTCTTCGCAAAAAAAACTGTGTATTGCGTACCCGGAAATGGACTTATGAGGGTTATTTTTTTGAAAGAAACCCAGTTTTTTAATAAAGACAACTACAACCACCCCAGACATGATAATCGAATTTTTGGGGAGAAATCTGTTTATTAAAAGCATGAGGGCCTGTTTGTAAAATTGATCGAAGCAATACAATATACCTACTTATAATCCGTAATTTTTGGGTTTTAATTACTTTACTATTTTTTGCGTTACCTTTCCTGCATAACTTAATCAAGTCAATCGTACTGCTTTTATTCCAAATTTCCTCCTGCAACGCTGTTTTTTGTATGTTTATATTTTCAAAAATGTTTCTCAATTTTAAATTACAGCAAAAATACGTCAGATTTACAATCAACCCTCCACTGAACATCTCTGCATAGAAACTTCGTTTTTATTTCAGGTGTATGGCAACACCAACTTTTCTCTAAATTACACGACTTAAACAATAAATTACTTAAAAACTATCAGCCTCCGAAGGTTGCGATTTTAAGTTTTAAGATGGGGATACCCCCTCTATCCCCCCCTTAAACCACCAATTGTTACGAATTTTCTTACGCTAAACTTCGAATAACACTCTCACAATAATTTTTTTAGTTCGACCACTAGGATGTCAAATTAATGGCAACACACTTGCTTGCTTTAGTGAATCATATTATTACTTTTTGTTTGTTCGCTTACACGTTTAATTTACGATTGAATACCCTATACACATGCGCTTCTGATTATTTACAGCTATCGTAATTTCTAGATATGGAATCTCGCATCTTCTGGTGAGTTCTGTCTCCCTATCTGCTGGCGCCAGCAAGACGCATTAATGTTTTTGTTTTGGCATCTCGTTCGCCCGCTATTGTAGCCAGTCCGTTCGCAAAGTTTCACCGTCCGGAACAATATTATATCCCATAAGAGCACGTTTAGCTCCGTTAAAAAAATTAAATTATTTACCACTTGTGTTATATCAACCTCATTACCATGAGTTTATCATGGTTTCGTTAGTCAAAAAGGTACTTGACCAAATTTTAATTACTGACAAAATTGTAATACTCAATGACTGACAAAGAACCCTGTCAAACCCATGATTTGTTCATGTATGATTTGCGTCATTGATTCCTTAATACAATACCCCTTTGAAACCAACGGGCAGATATCTACAGGCACCCAGGGCAGTTGATGTGTAATGGAGAAGGTTAATGAGGTTTAAGTTGAAGCACTGCCCCAGGATGTTGAAGAAAGGAGCACCCAGTGACCTTAATCGTCTAGCTGCCAAGACCGGACATATCCAGGGAAAGTGCTCAACAGTCTCCTTCTCTAAAATGTCCCGAGTGTGAATGTGCCGATCGTCCAATGGTCGGTAAACCCAGCTAAGAGTTAAAAAATTGAATGGCGAGGAGTCACCAGAACTTTCTGTGGTCCTATGTGTGTATCTATGTGCATATATGTTGTTGGCAATGCAGATGTACTAAATTCTGCGCAAAGAAATGACGATGAGCAAGTGATAACAACGAAAAGTGTAAATGAGCAAAGAGCGAAATAAACGATGAGAAGAAGTTTGAGCGATGAAGAAGATAGCGAAGTGAAAGGAATAGGGTGAGCCCAGATTGTGGGTGATGCGAAAATAAAGTTTAAAACCTTAACATCCTTCCCCGGTTTTAGTCAACTACTCCAAAATAATCAGCAAATTATACTGGTAATTTGCAAATCTTTGATATTGCTCGTGTTTGTAGACCATTTCTGGTTTTTACTACCACTACACGAACATGACCATCGTCGCCAGGCTTGACTTCAGTGATACGACCTGTTGTCCACTTAAGTGGAGGTGTATTTTCCTCCTTTATTAAGACCATGTCATTCGTTTGTAAATTTTGGCATTCCGTTTTCCATTTTGTTCGCTGTTGTAAATTTTTAAGATACTCGCAGTGCCATCTTTCCCAAAAATTTTGGTGTATTTGCTGGACTATTTGGTAGCGCTTCAGTAAGCTATCATTACGGCCCAAAGAGTTCGAGTCTGGAATTGTTGTCAGAGGCCGTCCTATTAAAAAATGAGCCGGTGTTAATGGGCGCATGTCATTAGCATCTGTCGACATCGGTGTAAGTGGACGGCTGTTGATTATTGCCTCGGATTGACAACAAACAGTTTGAAGCTCATCCAACGTTAGGGTGGTGGTTCCACCAAAGTGTGGAGACCTGGGAGGTATGAACTGCCACTCGATTCCATTCTCCAGGCATGTACGTTGAACCTCTTCTACATGTTCCTTGGTAACGAAAGCGGACAAAAGCTGGCGTAGTTCTCGATTGGCACCCACAAAATTGGTAGCATTGTCGGACACTATTTTGCGACTTTTCCCCCGTCGAGCAATAAATCTCTTTAAGGTACCTATAAATGATTGTGTGGACAAATTGGGTACAACTTCTAAGTGTACTGCCTTAGTTACAAAACAAATAAATACTGCAATATAAGACTTAATTGGTGAACAGCCGCGAATTCGTTGAGTTATAAGGACAGGTCCACAATAATCCACTCCTGTCACTTCGAACGGGTAAGTTTGCTGGACTCGATCGGCTGGAGGATGCCCCATAATTTGCTCAGCAATAATTGGGTTACTGCGGTAGCATAATACGCTATCGTGAATTACCCTTCTTATAACATGGCGTGCGTTTGTTATCCAGAACTTGTCTCTCAAAATGTTTTGAAGCGTTTGGACTCCGGCGTGCAAGTGATGATGATGAAAATGTCGAATCAATGTATTTACAAATGCGTGTGATGATGGAAGTAGAATTGGATGTTTACTGTTAAAAGGCAATAATGAATTTTTAAGTCGCCCTCCAACTCTGAGTAAGTTCTTATGCAAGAATGGCGACAATGAAATTAGCTTCGAGTTGAGATGTTGTTCTCCAATCTCAATGGCGTGGATGTCTTCTGAAAATGAAATATATTGAATGTGTCTGCATATCAATTCTAATGCTTCATCCATTTCAGGTGCCGATATGTTGATGTAATCATTAACTGATGACTGCTTTCGACATCCACGAATAAATCGATTTACATAAGCAAAAATTCTCAGCAATTTCATGTAGCTATTAACATACTTGTGTTTACTAATGAAGTCAGAAGTTGGAATAGCAATTAATGCAGTTCTTTGAAGCCGTTGATCTGGTAATTCGTTTTGTAATACATGCACTGCTGAAGGCCAATGATCACAGCTCTGTTGGATAAATTCTGGTCCGTGCCACCAAAGTGTATTTTGTAAAAGTTCGCTGGCACATGCTCCACGTGATACAATATCAGCGGGATTCTGATCTGTTGGTACGTGATTCCAGGAAAAGTTTTTCGTTAATTGCTGTATTTTTGCTACCCTGTTGGCCACGAAAACGTTCCATCTCGACTGTTCACCTGCTATCCAAGCAAGCGCAATTGTGTTATCTGACCAGCAGTATACATTTGCGCTAGGAAGATTAAGTATGTTGTTAACTGCTGACATCAGTTCTGCGGCCATTAGGGCTGCACAAAGTTCTAGCCTAGGTAATGTAATCTCTTTCGTTGGTGCCACTCGAGATTTAGCACAGAGTAGTGACGAATGCTCACCATATGCATCACTCCATGCTGCATACACACATGCTCCATATGCCTTAGTGCTTGCATCTGCAAATGCGTGAAGTTTAGTATCGATATTAATATTAGCATACCTGGGTATTTTTAATGTTTGTAAAAGCGGTAATTGTTTATTGAATAGCTCCCAATGAACCTTAATCCCGGGTGGGACTTCATCATCCCATGGCGACTTCAGCTTCCACATTTGTTGCATCAAAATTTTGCATGTTACAATCAAAGGATTGAGGAGACCTATCGGATCAAAAAAACTTGACAATTTTGATAGAATTGAACGCTTTGTAGTTTTAACGCCATTATCCGCTACCAAATGAAATAGAAAGCAATCCTCAACTGGTGACCATTTTAACCCTAACGTTTTTACAAACTCAGTGTCGTAGAAACGAATTGTCTCTTCTTTGTCTTCTGGTAAAATATCGGCAACAATTTCGGATGCGTTCGATGCAAACTTTCGTAAAGGAAACCCCGCGCAGTAAGTTTATAGTTTGATTTTTGATTTCGATGACCTCGCCGATACTAGCTGCGCCACTTATTAAATTGTCTACATAGAAATCGCTTAGTGTTACCTTTGATCCGATTGGGTAAGTTTTCGCTTCATCAATTGCCAGCTGTTAAAGGCATTTTACAGCAAGGTACGGTGCGCAACTAGTACCATAAGTAACTGTTTGTAGCTGATATGTGGTAAGTGGTTGTTGAGAGGTAGGGCGCCAGATAATGCATTGCCATTGGGTATCTCGTTCGTCGACCCAGATTTGCCTATACATTTTGGTAATGTCAGCAATAATGACACATTTGTGTCTTCTGAATCGGGTCAAAATTGTGAATATCGTATCTTGTAGCTGGGGACCAACTCTCAACATATCGTTTAGGCAATATCCATTTGAGGTTTTGCAGGAGGCGTCAAAGACTACCCGCAGCTTAGTAGTCGAGCTATCAAGTTTTGTGACCCCGTGGTGGGGAATATAGTTAAGGCGATTTCTTGGTGAATATTCTAAATTAACTGGAATCCATGAATTCATTGTAATCTCTGCGAAGATTTGAGTTTTGATTCAGTTTGGATTCTAACGAAAACGTTCTTTTGCCTGCGGTTTCTTCTGAACCACCCAGGTGATGCGGGTCTTCACGAAATGGAAGGCGAACAATGAACTTATTGGTAACGGGACACCTGTGAGTAGTAGATCTGAAATAGGATTCACATTCGAGCTCATCCGATGATAGAATCGACGATGACGATGCCTGAATGTCTTCGATGGCCCAAAACCTTTCCAGGAGCTTATCTAAAATGGACTCTGATGTGACTGATGTGAATGCTTTGTATGGAGGTGATGGATCAGCTGCTGATATTACGTGCGCAGGAATCGCACCTGCAACCACCCAACCAAATTTGGTATTTTGTATTACTGGACCATTGAGACGTATTTGGCCCTTACTAAGTATCTCAAAAAATAATCCTGCTCCAATGAGTATGTCAATCTGTCCTGGTATGTTGAACGTCGGATCAGCGATGGAAATGGTATCTGGAATCGAAATGGTTGACTGATCGATGCGACGACTAGGTTGACATGACGTAATGGATGGTATGATTAGTGCATCAATGGTAGCACTATACTCTTCGGTTAGAGATTTAATCGTTATGCAACATAAATGTTGTGCCTTTGCTCTCCTTTGACCTATTCCACTGACGTCAATATCTACGCCCTTTCGAGTTACTCTTAAATGTTGTGCCAATTTCTCCGTGATGAAATGCAGTTGAGATCCGGAATCTAGCAGAGCGCGAGCTCGGATGCTCTCTCCCCGAGAATTAAAAACACGAATAATTGCTGTTCCAAGAATAACTTCTGATTGATGTATTGCTTCGATCAATTTTACAAACAGGCCCTCATGCTTTTAATAAACAGATTTCTCCCCAAAAACTCGATTATCATGTCTGGGGTGGTTGTAGTTGTCTTTATTAAAAAACTGGTTTTCTTTCAAAAAAATAACCCTCATAAGTCCATTTCCGGGTACGCAATACACAGTATTTTTGCGAAGAAATTCTTTTCGCGTGGACTGGGAGTGATACCGTCAGGTTCAGAGAACCTGAAAAGAAATTTCTGTCGAAAAGAACTTCTTTCCGCGTGGGTGGCCTTCGGCCGCGCTTCAAAAAAATAAACCCTCATCAGTCCAACTCCGGCTACGCAATCCACAGTATTTTCGCGAAGAAATTCTTTTCGCATGGATTGGGAGTGATACCGTAATGTTCAGAGGAAGTACAAGTAAACGAAACATTGTCAGACTTGCTACACATTCTCGGCGTGACTGGTACGTTGCCAGATCTATGGTGAATTAAGCCGCCATTCGATTTGCGTCTACAAGTCCCCCGGACCAGATGGCATTTATCCTGCAATGCTAAAGGAAGGCACAGAGTCAGTGACTGCAGCTGTGAAGAAAATCTTCAGCGCATGCCTGGCACTTGCTATTGCACACATATACCACGCTCGTCGAGGATGGTGAGCGTCGCCTTCTTCCCTAAGATTGGGAGAGATGACTACACCAGCCGCAAAAGCTTCAGACCTACCAGCATGACCACTTTTATCCTGAAAAGTCTCGAACGGCTAGTGGCGTTGCATATGCGTCAGAAGTCGCTGAAGGTTCACCCATTCTCCCCATTTCAGCAAGCCTATCAAAGTGGAAAATCTTGCGAGTCGGCACTACAAAACCTTGTTGCTAGGATATAGCAGGCCATTGACAGAAGGGACTACGTTATCGGCATCTTTTTGGATATAAATGGCAGCATGTACAGCTCTACCAGAAGACATGGTATAGACCGGGTGCTAGTGAATTGGATTCGTTCAATACTAGCCCAAAAAATCATTACGGTGCGGGCGGAGGAGGCTCTGCTGGTGTCGTCCAGGATTCATAGAGGCTGTCCCCAACGTGGTGTGCTGTCTCCATTGCTCTGGTGCATGGTGATAGATCCTCTACTCACCACCTTAAATGATGCTGGAGTCTACCAACAAGCATATGCGGATGACGTTGCCTGTTTGTTAACGGGCCCTTTGCTTATCAGCATATGTAGAAAAGCGCAGAAAACTCTGGATCTGATTGACACTTGGTGCTGTGCGAATGGGCTATCGGCAAACCTCACCAAAACGGGTATTGTCGTCTTTACCAGAATGAGAAAGCTTGATAGACTCGTTCTGCTTAAGCTAAAAGGAGTCACAATCCTGCTATCCAAACGTAAAATATCTTGATAGTACACTTCTTTGGAAGTCCCACGTTGAAACAAAGGCATCCAAAATACTGACAGCCTTCTGGTAGTGCAAAGGTGTCTTTGGGAAAACGTGCTGTCTATCTCCTAGCAAGATCCTATGCATCTACACGGCTATGATAAGACCTATTATAACCTGTGCATCAGTGGTCTGGATCAGTAGACTTTCTCTCGTGGGAGTTAGGAGGACCTTATCGAGACTACAACGCACTGTGGCCATCTGTTACACCGGAGCTTTTCCGCTTGAAAAGTTGTGTGGTCAGTTGTGGTCGAAATCTGAATATGAGCTCGGCAAACACTGTGTACGCATTTTCACGGATGGCTTCACGACCGAGAACGCTTCCGGCTCTAGGGTCTACGTGGAATCCAACGGTAAAAAAAATGCACTTTGCTCGTGGAATGCGTGCACCTGTGTTTCTACATAATACCTATATATATATTGTATATATAAATATATCTATGTAAATGTATATATATGTATTCTTATATAATGTATATATAAAGGGTGATTTTTTAAGAGCTATAGGAAAGTTTTTCAAAAAAACGCACGTAAAACTCAGAAAAATGGCATGAAATTTTTATTTAAATCGATAGTACAGTCCATATCATTTAATGTTTGAAGATTATTTCATGCAAATGTTGACCGCGACTGCGCTTCAAATGGTCCATCCGCTTAGTCCAATTTTGGCATACTCGTACCAATTTTTCGACCGGTATCTCACATATAAAAGCTTTAATGTTGTCTTCCAATGCGTTAATTGAAGTAGGCTTGTCTGAATTGACATCAGTTTTAACATAGCCGCACAAAAAATAATCTAGAGGCGTTATATCGCACCATCTGGGTGGCCCATTGACAGGTCCCGAACGTGAAATAAAATGTTCACCGTACTCGCCTCTCAACAAGTCCATTGTTACGCTTGCTGTGTGGCATGTGGCACCGTCTTGCTGAAACCACATATCCTCCAAGTCAAGCAAGATAGCTCCAGCCCATAAACCGCACCAAACTGTGACCTTTTCTGGATACTTCCGTAGCTCTTGCAATTCTTCTGACTGATCTTCACTCCAAAATCGACCATTCTGCTTATGTACGTACCCATTGATCCAAAAATGAGCTTCGTCGCTGAACACAATTTTTCGATAAAAAAGTGGATCTTCAGCTAACTTTCCAGGAGCCCATTCACCAAAAATTCTGTGTTGCGGTAGGTCATTCGGCTTCAATTCTTGCACCAGCTGTATTTTGAAAGGCTTCACAACTAAATCCATCATCATTAACACTGGCCGATACAGCTGCAATATTTTCTTCAGTTCGCACTCTACGTAAGCGTGTTGGTGGTTTTATGTCCAATAATGTAAATTTGGTTCTAAATTTAGTCACAATAGCTCGAATAGCCGCTTCAGTGGGTCGATTTAACTGACCATAAAATGGAAGAAGCAAGGGATAAACATTCTTAACAGAACACACATTTTTATAATAAAATTCAGTTATTTGCAAGCGTTGTTCGTTTGTAAGACTATTCATGGTTAAATTATAGACCAAACTGAAGATTTTTGACAGTGAAACAAAACACGAAACGTGCGTCAGCTGTTTAAACCAACTGTTTAAAAAGATAATAGCTAAAAAATTACCCGATATATAGCGTTTTTCAATAGGTGCGCTTCTACTTTTTTCCGATAGGGAGGGTGAACGACGCAATATTTTTTATTTTTCGCTTGTCATTTGTAACTTCATTAGTATACATTTCATCATGGGACGCTACACACTTGAGCAACGATAGCAAATCGTGCAAATTTTTTATGAAAATATTCGTTCTGTTGCTGCTACTTTAAATCCAAATAATTCCAAAAAATCATTTTCAGTGATGAAGCTCACGTTTGGCTCAATGGCTTTGTCAACAAGCAAAATATGTGTTACTGGGAAAGTAATCCACACGTGATTCATGAGGCACCGTTGCATCCCGAAAAAATCACTGTTTGGTGCGGTTTACATGCCGGCGGCGTAATTGGCCCATATTTTTTCGTTGACGAGAACGATCGCCACGTTACTGTGAATGGAAATCGATACCGCGACATGATAAACTATTATTTTTGGCCGCAATTGAATGGTATGGACTTAGACGACATGTGGTTTCAACAGGACGGGACCACAAGCCACACAGCACACGCTACAATTGATTTGTTGAAGAGCAAGTTCGATGAGCGCATTATTTCCAGACTATTTTCTTTGGGGTTATGTGAAGTCATTGGTCTACAGTAACAAGCCGGCGACGATTTGTGAGCTCAGAGCCAATATTGAACGCGAAATTGCTGGAATTTCGGCCGATTTATGCAAAAGAGTGGTCGAAAATTGGGTTCAACGATTGGACTTCGTAAAACGTGCACGCGGTGGTCATGCAAAAGAAATCGAATTTCATACTTAAATGTATATGTTCAAACTCGATAATAAAAAAAAATTAGTTAAAAAAGTCAAACCGTTTGTGTTTTATTAAAAAAAAAAGTTGAAGCGCTCTTACTGAAAAACGCTTTATATGTTTTATTGACTATGAAAAAGCTTTTGACAATGTACAACATGATAAATAGATTGAAATAAATAAGATGTATTTCTAATTTGTTTTGTAGTCGAACCGCTATTGTACAACTTCAAAACATTTTGACCGACGATCTTAAAATTAAGAAAGGAGTTCGGCAGGGGTGCATTTTATCGCCAACACTCTTCAATATATATTCGAAATATATATTTGAATGTGGTGCTATCTAAGAATTTTGGAACTATCTTGGACACAAAAGATTAACAACGCAGAAGTTTTAAGTAAATTTATAAAAGAAAGAACCTTATAACAACAAGAAAGCGTCGAAAAAAACATTTGGGGCATTTCATGCGTTAACCCAAATACGAATTGTTGCAACTCACTGCGCAAGTCAAAATATAGGGTAAACGTGGCATAGAAAGGAAGCATATGGCTTGGTTAAGGAACATATGAGAATGGACTGGACCTCGTACAATTAGGCAACTCGTACACGCAGCATGAATCCGTGACGATAATCGTAACAAAGTATCAAGAATAAATCGTGATATAGGATCAATAAATAATTAAAGCAAAGCATAGTTATGTATGTACATAAATTTATGAAGTGAAACTGCTTTACGCGATTCATGTTATCACCCCACAATAATGTTAAAAAAAAACAACAAGTTACTTTTTCGACAGCAATATGACAAGTGATTCTTTTATTGATTCTTAACTACTATTTATACATTTTTGTGATTGAAAATATTGAAAATGTTTAATAAGCACTTTATTTCATATAACTTAAATCCTATGGAAATGTTGTTACAGAAATTGTTTAGTAAGCTATTTATTTTGTATGCCCTAAATTGAATGGAAATGCTATTGTATTAACTTTTAGTTTAGGTAAGCGTTTATTTCATATAACTTATATTTAGTTGGTTACTGCTGTGTATTCACTTCCAGTGTTGATGACCGGTTGCGACATTAGCCCTAGGTAGCTTTACTGGTGCTTGTTGTGTTGCTATTGTTGTATCCGTTGAGGTTGCGGTAGCGGCCGTCACTCGCGCGTCAAAAAATAACTACAAGGCCGCAACACACGAGCTACAGAGAACGTTAATGTATAGAGAAGTCTCAATGACAGGAACGAATGGAATTTCGAGGGGTACTCGTCTCATGAAGACTGATCACCACTGACAATTTTTTCACCAAAACTTAAGAGTAAGGGGCTGAATTACGTAAATTTAGCAGCAGTCGATAAGAATTTTTTGGTGATTGGAAGCAAAGAATGTTAGGTAGCTTTTTAATATGACCTATAATATATTTGATTTTTTTCCAAATCATCCAAAACTATATACATATGGCATGTCTGTCTGTCTGGTGTCTGTAAAACTTTGTTGAATCCCTTCAACTGAATCAAAATCCTCTATAGAAAACGCTTCATTGCCAGGCACATAGGAAGATGGCATATTCAAATGTAAATTTGTGAATTTATATGTATACATATGCGCATATGTATATGCTGTGTGTATGTATGCTCACCAGCCACAGCTCAAAATAAAACGGTAAAACTTCTCAAGAAATCCAGCGCGCATTCTTTGGCGCAGCGCACATTCATAGGCACAGCATTGTATGTACAGTAACCTTGAAATGTTTACAGGCACCTTCAAATACTCTGATTTCAGAGTAAGTTTCTAACTTTGCAGATATATGCATATGTTTTGTGCACTTTTTATCAATTCAAGAACTACATACGTAAAGTTATATACTAATTAACTATTTACCTACTATCAGGGAACATAAAATAATCGTTTCGAAATTTACTTCTAGTATTGAAATGTCCGACACAGAACTTTTTTATAAGCTACTTATGTAATTTTCTGCAACTTACTGTATGCTCAGGCGCGCACTTGACGCACAGCAGCTGCGGTTGTCGAGCATTTAGAAAAATATATTTACATACATATATTGATGCATACATAGTATGTACGAAGCCGCGGGCACTCGACTTGACAAAAATTCAAGATTTATCAAATATTGGCAAATAATTCTCCGCGAAATATTCCAATATTGACTATTTTCGAATTGTCGAGAAAATTGGCATATGGCCGGCTCGTTTTATGAATGAAAGTACTTGCTCTTAGAACTATGAGCTCGAATTTATCAATGAATTTTTTGATGATGAGTTTTTGTTGTACAGTACAATAGTTGAAACTGTTCGGCGCCGCCGCGACTGTTCAGTGCTATGGCAACTAGAATGATGGCCGCTACGCTGCGCCTATGACTGCATTTCGTTCTTGTAGTCGCTAGGCATAGAATTTTAGCTTTGAACGACATACGCATTTTGAGGAATAAAGTGAGTGCCCTGTGTGTGCGGTTGTATGTCCATGCATATGTGTATATTAATAAGCATTGTTTTGCTTGAATTCAATTCACATATTTATATTTGCATATGCCATCTTCCTGTGTGCCTCGTAATGAAGCGTTTTGTATACAGAATTTTTTGATTTGATCAATTGAACGTACATAGTTAGGGATCAAGTGTGCATATACGCACATGCAAATACGTCGATGCACATGCAGAAGAAATTGTTTTAGCATTTGCAGGAATTCGATCATTCGAATATTTACTCCCTAATTATTGCATGAAATATGATAAGGCGATGCTCCTGAGGTAGGTCATGTTGCTTCAGTGCATACATATGCGTGCAACACTATATATAGTTATATTTATTAAAGGTGCAATAGAACTTAGTTGTCCCATATATGTACATATGTATGCAAATACGTTTCTTTGAAGTTTTCTTTTATTTATTTTAAATTTCAAAGTTTTATACTATCTATCAAATGCATATATATATAGCACTTTTGTAGTGAGTCGCTAAAAAACGTGTTTACTCTATGAGGTCCAAAGTAAAAAAGGGCGGAACCAAATTTTACTTTTATTAGGTTAAGCGAAAACAAATACAATGCAATAAAATGAAAATGCAATTATAAAGCAAATGTCAAAAACTAGCGCATGGTTGCATCTGCGTATGTATGAAAAATGTAAAAGCTTGTGGTGCTGCCACAGTACTCCTCTTCTAGAGAGACGGTACGGCGATGTATGCTGGCTTTAAGCGGTCGACCGAGATATTCACGGCTTCATGATTGACATCGACGACAAAATACTTCGAGTAGCGATGTAATACTTTGAACGGTCCTTTGTATGGAGCTGATAATGATGGTTTTACTGATAGATCTCGTACAAACACCTGCTCGCATTTGCTAAGGTCTGAATGTACGAAAGACTTCTGACTGGTGTGCCATGCAGTATCGACAGCACGTAATTCGCGCATGACACGGCGCAGCTGCGCTACGGTCTCTATTTCGGTAGTTGGTTTGCTTTTATCCACGAAGAACTCAGAAGGCAAACGTAAAGTGGTCCCGTAAACGAGTTCGGCGGGGGAGGCATCTATATCGGGCTTGAAATAGCTGCGAAGTCCCAGTAGGATTAATGGAAGAGAAGACGTCCATTGGTTAACATTGTGGCACAAAATAGCTGTCTTAAGCGTTCGGTGCCATCGTTCAATTATGCCATTCGTCTGCGGATGGTAGGCTGTTGTTCGTAAGTGCGTAACGCCTAGAAGCTGCAGCAGTTGTCGAAATAAGTTGCTCTCAAACTGTCGACCGAGGTCCGACGTTATGTCCAAAGGAACACCAAAACGCGATATCCAGCCACTTATTAATGCTTTTGCTACAGTCTCTGCTGTGATGTCTGGAATTGCGAAAGCATCCGGCCATCGTGTGAATCGATCGATTACGGTGAGACAATAACGGTTACCATCGGAAAGCGGGAAAGGTCCGACTATATCGATATGCACGTGAGAAAACCATTGGCCGGGGCACGCGCGGTAACAGCGGTCTATAGAAATTAATCATAGCTAGGAAACGTTTAAGCTCCTTTGCAACAGTGGGGAGTTTGTACGATCGAATCGTTTAATTCCATACTTTGTTATAACATGACCTAAGAATTGCAGCTCTGATACCCCAAGCACTGATTTTGATACATTAACGGTTAACTTATGTTACCGTAGTCGTTGAAAAACAGTATGCAGGTGTGTGCGATGCTCTTCTGGTGAGCTTGACCCGACGCATATATCATCCAAGTAGACGAAAACATTATCTACACCTCGAAAAACTTCGTTGATGACTCTCTGAAAGGTTTGCGCTGCATTGCGCAACCCAAAAGTCATGTGTATTGTAACCCCACTCTTCTTGAAGAGCCTTTAAATCATAAAATGCTTCATATGACAATTCTCGAACTTTATATGGGGGGCCAGTCTTTTTTGCAGTTGCTATTAGACTTGTGTATTGGTCTGGGTGGCCTTATACATCTGGCATTCACTTCTTTTTTCGACTTGGAAAGTGATGTATAAGAGGCTCCAGAGTTTCTTAAAGATTTTTGTTTCTGTTGTTTCTTGTTTTGATATGTATATCTAGAACGTGTTCTCTTCCTACTTAATCTTTTTATATCTTCTTCTTCTTCTGAGTATTCTTCCGAGGTGATGCTTTTTCCGGACATACAAAATTCACTCCCTGAGTCACTAAATGCATTAGTACTACTATCATCATTGTGACAAGGCACACTACAATCAGTTTCCATTGTGCTTGAGTAATGTTCAAGATTTGGGCAAGACATTTTCATCAAAGGGATCACAACTAAAAATTCAATTTTGTATTGCAAATTATTTAAGATTTTACAAAAGGCATGCAAAATATGTAAACAAACAAAAGACTAATACCAATATCATTAACATTTAATTCTTTTTTCTATTTAAAATAAAAAAAAATTATACAACTTACGACGCTCACGATTATTTAATCAAAGAAGGCACATAAATAAATAATACTGTTAATTGAACTCACTTTTCACAACTAAAGAGACACAATGCAAAATAATATACCAGCTGTTCTTGAGCCCATTAACGCAACTAAAAATAATTCTCTTTAGTTGATCGTGCAAAAGCAACACACTTGACATAAAAATAGACATAACTGTATTTTTCCAGTTAAAGAAGATAGTTATGTGAACGAAATATTTGCAGCAGTTAGAAATGTGTACTCTGAATTAATTTATGCAAAAAACTCAGTTTTGGAAAATTTTGAGTTGTGACCCTTTTGTATTTAGGGTGCGATTTAATAGTATAATATGCACGCATTGTAGACATTGGACTAAAGAACTCGAAGTAACTTAATAGTCTTTCAACTTTGCCCCTATCATCCCGCTTCAGAGCAGACCTTAATGGATTTGTTGACTGGAAATGCTTTGCATCGAGTTCATAAAAAAGATCATTCATTTCTTTAACAAATATCTGTGTGGGCTTGGCAAAATTTATCAAGTTTTCGTCATTACCAAATAAATGTTGAACACATCATGTCAATACCTGACGCTACTACTTGTGTTGCGCGTGAAACGCTCATTTTTTCGAAAATGCTTGGATAAATATGAGCCTCCGTCAATTTTGGGCAAATTTTAAAATTGGAATTCTTTTGATCAATATCAAATAACTTCCTAATGACCTTAAGGCTTGCAGTGCCATGGGCGGTTGGAATATCATATTTCATAAATACATTACGGATGGAGTCAAACATGCAAGAAATTTTATTGTTTTCGTCCATGAAAAAAGTATTAATTTCAGAAATCTTCAATTAATTAAATAAAGTTTTATTCGCATGCCCTTGATCGCAAATCATAACTTTTATATTTAGTCCAATTTTCGTAATTGCGGAAATGTTACTCATCACAATTTGATGTAACTCTGCACCATTAAAACCATTTTTGGAAATATAGTAGGAAAAACATACTTCCACTTAGAGCACAACCCCTTAACCATAAAAAACCCACAGTTGTTCCCTGTTCTGCTTTGACGTGGGCCTTCCCCAAGGTCCACAAATCCATCAATTATATCCCTACTTGTATTATAAGTAAGATCCGGCTTGATGCTAATTTCATTAAATAATAAAATGCTTATGCGTTCTGTGCCGGACATTTTGCTAGCAATTTTGCTTAAATTGTTAACGAAACCTGGAACAACATACCTGATGGGGCGCCAACGCATAATATATTAGATGATTTGTGTGGTAAACAAAAACCTAGATCGTCACGCATAAAAGAATATGCTTTTCGTCCTCATTACTATATACCAACCTTTTTTGGTACCGACGATTATTTTTGCAAAAATTAAAGCATCGCTGCCACAACTTTCTTCCGCAATTATTGCACGTTTCAACAACTCAGAATATTTATATCTTAGGTCATTATTTTCTTTTTCAAGCTCCTCAATACGTTTATTTAATTTGACCGCATTGCTCTGATAATAGCGAGCAGATTGAGCAAACCGTTCGCGAGTGGTTGTGGTTTCTAAGTCCACGCAGATCTATAACTAGCCTTTAATATCGAATATTTCTCAAACTCTTCCAGAGTTAAATCTTCTTTAAATAAAAATCTTGTAGGATTTATCCGTTTCACACTTTTTTTGAAAGTTTAATTTGACGAGCTAGGATATTTGATCCTTTTTTTAATAAAGTTTTTTTATCTTTTAAAGATTTTATCCGTTTACCACTTTGTGTACTATATTTATGTTGGGCGCCAGTTATCGACTGCAGGCCATAGAACACACGACTCGTAAAAATGATTGTAAGTTTTCAACTGAACCTGCTTGCTTTATTTGACAATGTCTTTTATATTACAAATTGCTTACTTGCTAATACAATTTGCTTACTTACTAATACAATTTGCTTACTTACTAAATTCTTATTTTGCTACAATTTACAATGAAATTGCTTACTTGCTAAATTGTTATTTGTGTAATTCAATATTTTGTAATTATTATTGTTGTTGTTGGGAGTCGCGGCGGCTTATACTCCGTCGCGATTGCTTCTGCTAAATATTGTATGTAAGTAAATATTGGCTAATCATCAAATTGCAAATGGAACAGGTAAGTAAGGTTCTTCACATTTTGTCGCGATCACTTTCGTTCGCACAAAATGTGATTTTGTTGTTTCTGCATTTTTATGAGCAGAGAATATAAGTAAGGTTCTTCACATTTTGTCGCGATCACTTCAGTTCGCACAAAATGTCATTTTGCTGTTTCTGCATTTTTATGAACAGAGAATATTGACTGTGTTAACTTGCATGAATGTGACATTTTAAGTATCTAATTAACTAAATTGTATTGATATTAAGTGCATTATCAAAATTATTTCAAAATATCCAAATAGAAATTGGCTTTGTAAACCATTCATTTGCATCAAGGGTTATTGTTCAACAATATGTGTCCTTTTTAAATTATTATATACATATGTATGTATATTCATATACTACAAAGAGTTGAATAGATATAACATCTACCATCCACATTCATGTGGGCAGAAAAAAATCTTGACCTGCCTCAAAACATAGCTCATATGTATCTATGTACATATAAAGAATTAAAGCAAATAGACAAACATATGCAAACATATTCCTAACATATGCCAAAAAAGCTCATCTAAACCATATTCGCGTACATATACATATGTATGTATATATGCATATACATATGAATACATATGTTGGGACAATGTACATATGTACGTAAATGTTTCTATTCTAAGCAAAACAATGCATATTCGTATATACGTATAACCGCACATACTCACTTTATGCCTCTACATGCGTATGCTTCCAAAACTAAAATTCTAAACCGAGCGACTACAAGAACAAAATGCATTCATAGGCGCAGCTGTAGCGGCCATGATTATTTACCCGCGACGGGGCTAAACATTTTCAAATATTAAAAAGCACAACAAAAACAAATTCATTGATAAGTTCCAGCTCATATTTCTACGAGCAAAGTACTTTCATTCATAAAACGAGCTGCCCATATGCCAATTTTCTTGACCATTCGAAAATAGTCAATATTGGAGTATTTCGCCTGGAATTATTTGCCAATATTTGGTAAATCTTGAATTTTTGTCAAGTCGAGTGGCCGCGGCTTCGTACATATGTATACATCAATATATGTATGTAAATATGTGTTCTAAATTCTCGACAGCAATAGCAAATCGAAATATTTTTTCTGTCGCAAGTGCTCGCAGCCTCATATGTATGTATGTCTATGGAAGTTTGTATGCATGTATTTATGTATATGCGTGTTTGCTTTTGCACGTCCATATGAACGATTTTTCATATGCAGATATTCATTTGATTTAGCTGAACGAATATATTGATTTTGTAAGGAAATCCTGTCGAATTATATTATTGGTAGTTCTTACCAAATAAATATTATTATCCTTCAGAAAATTGAATCACTAGTTTTTTTAACTTCTATTTTTTATTTTTATCAAAAAGTAAGTTAACTACTCATATATAGTATATATATATTACAATACTATAAATAAAAGGTATTTATTGTACATTTCCTGAAATGAAAAAAAATATATAAAATTGTGAAAGCACGAATTACGAAATCGTTCTCATATTTAACAATTTCTCACACGACTTCGATATTGACATCGATTAAGTCATTACGATTTACCTGATTTTTAAAACACTAATCTCAATCCATCGTGATTAAGTGAAAATTGTAGTGGCTTAAAAATCTAGGCTCAGGTGCTACCTGAAAAAGAAGATAAATGAAAAACCTGAAAGATAAAGAAAAATCTGAAAGATGAAGAAAACCTTGAAAAATAAAAAAATCTGGAAAATAGGAAAAATAAATATAAATAAATACATATTAGAATAAACAATAAATAAACGCTGGTTTTACTTACCCTAAGGACCTGCGCAACTCACCTTGTTGGACCCTAACCTACAACGTACGACAACTTTTTTAGTTTATCGTTGCGCTTCTGACACCTAACTTGGGTATTTTCTTGCCGTAAAAGCCATTTCGCATTTTTGAATAGAAGTACATATATCAAAAAATCGAGTAGCTTGATGCGATGATCTTGACATTCGCCAGATATTGCGAACCTATGGGGAAATACTTCTTCGGTTTTTTGTTTTATAACTGGCAACATTACATTGCGAATATTACCTACGTGAGCATATTTTGCGAAAAGCTGACGGTACCACATCATCTGAAGGCGACACACTTCGAATACCCTGTCTTCAGGATTCACCAGTCTCAAATCGGTGTCATCCGTGAAATTTTTAGACCTTCGGAATTAAATTTTAAGTCTCCTTGTGTTTTCATCATAATGTGGGCGCATTTGTCACATTTTAGCTTACACAGTAATATTTGGTAAATACCATAGCCAGTGTACTAACGCTGCACCTGTACCTCAGCTATATTTTGTTCTTCGGCAAAATTCTCGTCTGCTACCTCTATATTTTCTAAATTCCAGTCTAAATTAATATCATCATCATCTTCGCAATTATTTCCTTTGTTTTCGAACCGTTGTCGTCAAATTTTCATAGATATCAATCGCGCTACTATGTACTGAATTTCGTCTGCTGTGGGATCAGTATTAATACCCTGACTAGCTCGGACTCGATAAAAGAAATTTTCTAGACAATCTTGGTTTAACTTTCCAAGGAAAATAAATTTTAAATTTTGAAGCTGTTGAAAAAGTTCCTCGCACAATTCCAGCATCGACTTTACGTGTAGTACGAAAGCCTTGAATACATTTCGCACCCTAAATACAAAAGGGTCACAACTCAAAATACTAAGATTTTCAGGAGAGACGAAAATCGTTTTATGTAAAAATTATTGTAATATTTAAAGAAAATATTGTTCCATCATGAAAATATACAACATTGAAGAAGGTTCTACTATATTTGTTTCAATTTTATATTATTGTATGTTTGCGAAGATAAAACAAAATTTTGATTTATGACTCTTTAACTGAAATTTTTTCGATTAACTAGTGATATTATCTTAAGTTGTGCCTTTTTAACTGATGAAATGTTTTAATTTTTAAGTTTTCTAACCGCCGACAGAATAGAAGAATAAGAAAATTCAAAGGAGTGATGAAATGTATGTTCTTATTTATATATTTCTATTTTGAAATAAAGCTTTATTCATTTCATTAACACATAATATGTATCAAAGTAGTACAAAGTAGAAATCAAAATAGTTCACTATATTAAAAAAGGAAGTCTTCAAAAGTTTACGTTTTTAAATGCCATTGAAACTATGTAATAAATAAATATTTGTTATATAATAATATAATATAATATTTATATAATATAATAATATAATATAATATTTATATATATATAATATTATAATATTTACCAATAATATTTTTAGCTTATGTGCAATTTATTCGGAAAGGCTATCGCTTCCACAAATAAAGCAAAAGGACATAAAGGAACTGGTGGATAAAAATCATATTCCAAAAAACTTTTATGAGTCATATAACAAATATTTATTTATTACATAGTTTCAATGGCATTTAAAAACGTAAACTTTTGAAGACTTCCTTTTTTAATATAGTGAACTATTTTGATTTCTACTTTGTGCTACTTTGATACATATTATGTGTTAATGAAATGAATAAAGCTTTATTTCAAAATAGAAATATTTAAACAAGAACATACATTTCATCACTCCTTTGAATTTTCTTATTCTTCTATTCTGTCGGCAACTGCAAAAAAGACTGGCCCCCCATATAAAGTTCGAGAATTGTCATATGAAGCGTTTTATGATTTAAAGGCTCTTCAAGAAGAGTGGGGTTACAATTTTTCTAAAAATAAAGACAAGTGATATGGCGTGATATTAAAGTTCTCCAAGTCAATAAAGAAAACCCACATTCATTTTTTTATAAAACATCTTATAAAGATATCGACTTTCAGGAAGTGTGTTTAAGAAACAACTTAGAGCCTTGGAGTTGCATCAAGTAAGAATTGAGAAGCATAGTACAAATTGCTTTACTTTATTTTGCTGTTTTTTAAAATACTAAAAGCGATAGCCTTTCCGAATAAATTGCACATAAGCTAAAAATATTATTGGCTAAAGTATTATTGGTAAATATTTTTAGCTTATGTGCAATTTATTCGGAAAGGCTATCGCTTTTAGTACAATATTTTTAAAAACAGCAAAATAAAGTAAAGCAATTTGTATTATGCTTCTCAATTCTTACTTGATGCAACTCCAAGGCTCTAAGTTGTTTCTTAAACACACTTCCTGAAAGTCGATATCTTTATAAGATGTTTTACAATATAAAAAAATGAATGTGGGTTTTCTTTATTGACTTGGAGAACTTTAATATCACGCCATATCACTTGTCTTTATTTTTAGAAAAATTGTAACCCCACTCTTCTTGAAGAGCCTTTAAATCATAAAATGCTTCATATGACAATTCTCGAACTTTATATGGGGGGCCAGTCTTTTTTGCAGTTGCTATTAGACTTGTGTATTGGTCTGGGTGGCCTTATACATCTGGCATTCACTTCTTTTTTCGACTTGGAAAGTGATGTATAAGAGGCTCCAGAGTTTCTTAAAGATTTTTGTTTCTGTTGTTTCTTGTTTTGATATGTATATCTAGAACGTGTTCTCTTCCTACTTAATCTTTTTATATCTTCTTCTTCTTCTGAGTATTCTTCCGAGGTGATGCTTTTTCCGGACATACAAAATTCACTCCCTGAGTCACTAAATGCATTAGTACTACTATCATCATTGTGACAAGGCACACTACAATCAGTTTCCATTGTGCTTGAGTAATGTTCAAGATTTGGGCAAGACATTTTCATCAAAGGGATCACAACTAAAAATTCAATTTTGTATTGCAAATTATTTAAGATTTTACAAAAGGCATGCAAAATATGTAAACAAACAAAAGACTAATACCAATATCATTAACATTTAATTCTTTTTTCTATTTAAAATAAAAAAAAATTATACAACTTACGACGCTCACGATTATTTAATCAAAGAAGGCACATAAATAAATAATACTGTTAATTGAACTCACTTTTCACAACTAAAGAGACACAATGCAAAATAATATACCAGCTGTTCTTGAGCCCATTAACGCAACTAAAAATAATTCTCTTTAGTTGATCGTGCAAAAGCAACACACTTGACATAAAAATAGACATAACTGTATTTTTCCAGTTAAAGAAGATAGTTATGTGAACGAAATATTTGCAGCAGTTAGAAATGTGTACTCTGAATTAATTTATGCAAAAAACTCAGTTTTGGAAAATTTTGAGTTGTGACCCTTTTGTATTTAGGGTGCGATTTAATAGTATAATATGCACGCATTGTAGACATTGGACTAAAGAACTCGAAGTAACTTAATAGTCTTTCAACTTTGCCCCTATCATCCCGCTTCAGAGCAGACCTTAATGGATTTGTTGACTGGAAATGCTTTGCATCGAGTTCATAAAAAAGATCATTCATTTCTTTAACAAATATCTGTGTGGGCTTGGCAAAATTTATCAAGTTTTCGTCATTACCAAATAAATTTTGAACACATCATGTCAATACCTGACGCTACTACTTGTGTTGCGCGTGAAACGCTCATTTTTTCGAAAATGCTTGGATAAATATGAGCCTCCGTCAATTTTGGGCAAATTTTAAAATTGGAATTCTTTTGATCAATATCAAATAACTTCCTAATGACCTTAAGGCTTGCAGTGCCATGGGCGGTTGGAATATCATATTTCATAAATACATTACGGATGGAGTCAAACATGCAAGAAATTTTATTGTTTTCGTCCATGAAAAAAGTATTAATTTCAGAAATCTTCAATTAATTAAATAAAGTTTTATTCGCATGCCCTTGATCGCAAATCATAACTTTTATATTTAGTCCAATTTTCGTAATTGCGGAAATGTTACTCATCACAATTTGATGTAACTCTGCACCATTAAAACCATTTTTGGAAATATAGTAGGAAAAACATACTTCCACTTAGAGCACAACCCCTTAACCATTTTTTTTTTTTATGTAAAAATTATTGTAATATTTAAAGAAAATATTGTTCCATCATGAAAATATACAACATTGAAGAAGGTTCTACTATATTTGTTTCAATTTTATATTATTGTATGTTTGCGAAGATAAAACAAAATTTTGATTTATGACTCTTTAACTGAAATTTTTTCGATTAACTAGTGATATTATCTTAAGTTGTGCCTTTTTAACTGATGAAATGTTTTAATTTTTAAGTTTTCTAACCGCCGACAGAATAGAAGAATAAGAAAATTCAAAGGAGTGATGAAATGTATGTTCTTATTTATATATTTCTATTTTGAAATAAAGCTTTATTCATTTCATTAACACATAATATGTATCAAAGTAGCACAAAGTAGAAATCAAAATAGTTCACTATATTAAAAAAGGAAGTCTTCAAAAGTTTACGTTTTTAAATGCCATTGAAACTATGTAATAAATAAATATTTGTTATATAATAATATAATATAATATTTATAATATATAATATAATAATATAATATAATATTTATATATATATAATATTATAATATTTACCAATAATATTTTTAGCTTATGTGCAATTTATTCGGAAAGGCTATCGCTTCCACAAATAAAGCAAAAGGACATAAAGGAACTGGTGGATAAAAATCATATTCCAAAAAACTTTTATGAGTCATATAACAAATATTTATTTATTACATAGTTTCAATGGCATTTAAAAACGTAAACTTTTGAAGACTTCCTTTTTTAATATAGTGAACTATTTTGATTTCTACTTTGTGCTACTTTGATACATATTATGTGTTAATGAAATGAATAAAGCTTTATTTCAAAATAGAAATATTTAAACAAGAACATACATTTCATCACTCCTTTGAATTTTCTTATTCTTCTATTCTGTCGGCAACTGCAAAAAAGACTGGCCCCCCATATAAAGTTCGAGAATTGTCATATGAAGCGTTTTATGATTTAAAGGCTCTTCAAGAAGAGTGGGGTTACAATTTTTCTAAAAATAAAGACAAGTGATATGGCGTGATATTAAAGTTCTCCAAGTCAATAAAGAAAACCCACATTCATTTTTTTATAAAACATCTTATAAAGATATCGACTTTCAGGAAGTGTGTTTAAGAAACAACTTAGAGCCTTGGAGTTGCATCAAGTAAGAATTGAGAAGCATAGTACAAATTGCTTTACTTTATTTTGCTGTTTTTTAAAATACTAAAAGCGATAGCCTTTCCGAATAAATTGCACATAAGCTAAAAATATTATTGGCTAAAGCATTATTGGTAAATATTTTTAGCTTATGTGCAATTTATTCGGAAAGGCTATCGCTTTTAGTACAATATTTTTAAAAACAGCAAAATAAAGTAAAGCAATTTGTATTATGCTTCTCAATTCTTACTTGATGCAACTCCAAGGCTCTAAGTTGTTTCTTAAACACACTTCCTGAAAGTCGATATCTTTATAAGATGTTTTACAATATAAAAAAATGAATGTGGGTTTTCTTTATTGACTTGGAGAACTTTAATATCACGCCATATCACTTGTCTTTATTTTTAGAAAAATTGTAACCCCACTCTTCTTGAAGAGCCTTTAAATCATAAAATGCTTCATATGACAATTCTCGAACTTTATATGGGGGGCCAGTCTTTTTTGCAGTTGCTATTAGACTTGTGTATTGGTCTGGGTGGCCTTATACATCTGGCATTCACTTCTTTTTTCGACTTGGAAAGTGATGTATAAGAGGCTCCAGAGTTTCTTAAAGATTTTTGTTTCTGTTGTTTCTTGTTTTGATATGTATATCTAGAACGTGTTCTCTTCCTACTTAATCTTTTTATATCTTCTTCTTCTTCTGAGTATTCTTCCGAGGTGATGCTTTTTCCGGACATACAAAATTCACTCCCTGAGTCACTAAATGCATTAGTACTACTATCATCATTGTGACAAGGCACACTACAATCAGTTTCCATTGTGCTTGAGTAATGTTCAAGATTTGGGCAAGACATTTTCATCAAAGGGATCACAACTAAAAATTCAATTTTGTATTGCAAATTATTTAAGATTTTACAAAAGGCATGCAAAATATGTAAACAAACAAAAGACTAATACCAATATCATTAACATTTAATTCTTTTTTCTATTTAAAATAAAAAAAAATTATACAACTTACGACGCTCACGATTATTTAATCAAAGAAGGCACATAAATAAATAATACTGTTAATTGAACTCACTTTTCACAACTAAAGAGACACAATGCAAAATAATATACCAGCTGTTCTTGAGCCCATTAACGCAACTAAAAATAATTCTCTTTAGTTGATCGTGCAAAAGCAACACACTTGACATAAAAATAGACATAACTGTATTTTTCCAGTTAAAGAAGATAGTTATGTGAACGAAATATTTGCAGCAGTTAGAAATGTGTACTCTGAATTAATTTATGCAAAAAACTCAGTTTTGGAAAATTTTGAGTTGTGACCCTTTTGTATTTAGGGTGCGATTTAATAGTATAATATGCACGCATTGTAGACATTGGACTAAAGAACTCGAAGTAACTTAATAGTCTTTCAACTTTGCCCCTATCATCCCGCTTCAGAGCAGACCTTAATGGATTTGTTGACTGGAAATGCTTTGCATCGAGTTCATAAAAAAGATCATTCATTTCTTTAACAAATATCTGTGTGGGCTTGGCAAAATTTATCAAGTTTTCGTCATTACCAAATAAATTTTGAACACATCATGTCAATACCTGACGCTACTACTTGTGTTGCGCGTGAAACGCTCATTTTTTCGAAAATGCTTGGATAAATATGAGCCTCCGTCAATTTTGGGCAAATTTTAAAATTGGAATTCTTTTGATCAATATCAAATAACTTCCTAATGACCTTAAGGCTTGCAGTGCCATGGGCGGTTGGAATATCATATTTCATAAATACATTACGGATGGAGTCAAACATGCAAGAAATTTTATTGTTTTCGTCCATGAAAAAAGTATTAATTTCAGAAATCTTCAATTAATTAAATAAAGTTTTATTCGCATGCCCTTGATCGCAAATCATAACTTTTATATTTAGTCCAATTTTCGTAATTGCGGAAATGTTACTCATCACAATTTGATGTAACTCTGCACCATTAAAACCATTTTTGGAAATATAGTAGGAAAAACATACTTCCACTTAGAGCACAACCCCTTAACCATAAAAAACCCACAGTTGTTCCCTGTTCTGCTTTGACGTGGGCCTTCCCCAAGGTCCACAAATCCATCAATTATATCCCTACTTGTATTATAAGTAAGATCCGGCTTGTTGCTAATTTCATTAAATAATAAAATGCTTATGCGTTCTGTGCCGGACATTTTGCTAGCAATTTTGCTTAAATTGTTAACGAAACCTGGAACAACATACCTGATGGGGCGCCAACGCATAATATATTAGATGATTTGTGTGGTAAACAAAAACCTAGATCGTCACGCATAAAAGAATATGCTTTTCGTCCTCATTACTATATACCAACCTTTTTTGGTACCGACGATTATTTTTGCAAAAATTAAAGCATCGCTGCCACAACTTTCTTCCGCAATTATTGCACGTTTCAACAACTCAGAATATTTATATCTTAGGTCATTATTTTCTTTTTCAAGCTCCTCAATACGTTTATTTAATTTGACCGCATTGCTCTGATAATAGCGAGCAGATTGAGCAAACCGTTCGCGAGTGGTTGTGGTTTCTAAGTCCACGCAGATCTATAACTAGCCTTTAATATCGAATATTTCTCAAACTCTTCCAGAGTTAAATCTTCTTCTACTTGCTTAACTACCCTGCTATAAGTTGCAGTGACGGGCGAGCAAACCCAATCAGAGCCAGCACTAGGCGAGCGACTTCTATTTCCTGGCTCTAAATTGAAGCAAGGAAAAGCCCTTTCAAAAGTTTATATTTTGTAACCAATGTGGGTTCAAAATGGCTTTGGCAAATAAAAAAATAAAAACCCTGTCAGTGCTTAACACTTGCACGTTGCAAGCCAAGGCCCAATTCTTACGGGTCTCTTCGTCCCTAGGACTCTTCGTCCCTAGAACCAATGTGGGTTCAAAATGGCGTTGGCAAATAAAAAAATAAAAACCCTGTCAGTGCTTGACACTTGCATGTTGCAAGCCAAGGCCCAATTCTTACGGGTCTCTTCGTCCCTAGGAAACGCAAAAAGTATAGCTTTATCCTGAGGCACGCAGCTCTCGATACAGCAGCTCCTTTTTTTCTTTTTTTCGGTCCACTTGTTCGGTGGAGCATCATCATAGCCTAATTAAAATTTTTATTTTTATTTGTACAAAATTTACATGGAGGTATATTCAGTATAATCATATATGTACATATATTATATTATATAAAACTAGAACCCGTATCCTACGAAGATTTATACAATAGTTTTCAAGTAATTTATTGTTAAAATTGTGTAATTTAGCGAAAGGATATTGTTGTTTTGAATGCAAGTATAAGAACCAGTAAAAATACGTTTGTGACCATATATTTTACGAATTGAAGTGAAATTTAGAACAAAATACATATATGTATTATATTGTACCAATTCATAAGTGTATTGTATTATAATGCGTGTAAATATTGAAAGTTATAAAAGTTGTTCATGAGCCACTCCCTAACATCTCAACCAAGTTTCATTAAATAAATCATTATACTTGGCCTAAAATTGCCCATACGGCATTATCCTAAGCCCGATCCTTTAAATTCAAAAGTTTTTTATAAATATGTAAATAAAATAATGAGAAAGTGCGCATTCTAAATAAATAAATCCCTTCTCTGCTTTCTAATTCATGCATGCATGCATGGGTTAAGCTTTTCAATAGGCACGAAGTATTGAAAACCACATCCAAGCATACGATTATCAGTTTATGTATGTACAGTGAACCAAAAAGAAACTGGGGCACTAATATTTAAAAAAATATTCACAGATTTATTAGAAATAATAATATTGACGGTAACTCCGTTTATTTTTTCTTCACTGTACATACATATATGGAGACATAATAATAAATTAATTTACTTACCCAAGTTTAGAGTTGGAACCGCTCCATTCTTAAGATACTTTGGTCCCACGGCATCCTCCTCAAAATGTTGAATGCATACAAATGAATTATGCATTGAGGGTGAGATCCGCAAATTCTCCCTCCACAAATTTGATAATTCCCGATTTTTGGGAAATGCAAAAGAACGAACGTTTTGTTCATTATTACACTCCCGAATACGACATTTTGGAGCTTTAGGCATTTTTTTGTTTTATTAATTAGTTATTAATAATTTCAAAATGTTTACTTCACCGCGCACGTGCACTCACAATAGTCTTTCTTTTCGAATTAAAATTCAAACCAAAGTTCAATTGGTTACAAGCAATCATAAGAGCTTTTCAATATTTGGCGCAATTTTTATATATGTACATATATACATTTAACCAATCAAAATCAAATCTAATGCAATCATACATTTTTCCAAAATTTCGCGCAATTTTCATATAAACCTAATATACATATGTCCTTTGCTAATATATGTCTATAAACATGCATACATACAATTTCGCGCAATTTTCATAACTTAATTACATACATATGTCCAATGCTAATATATGTATTACAGTAGGTTCTGTTTTTATGCGGTAGATACGTTCCGCAAGAAACAGCGTAAAAAAAAACAGCATAAAAAAAGCTACTAGTTCTATAGTAAAACTATAGATACATTTCAAATGCTAAAACCGCATAAATCTGAAATAATATAATAAAATCGCATAAAAAAGGGCACTAGTCCCATATTATAACTATAGATACGTTCCATAGACCGCATGAATCTGTGATGAGTTTTTGCTTAGCTGGTTTAGAATCTTGTTTATATGTACAATTCCCGATAGGTCGACATGCATTTTGTAATTAAAAAAAACCGCACTATTTCAAAACCGCATAAAAAAAGCCGCATAAAAACAGAACCTACTGTATATATAAACATGCATATGGGCATTTTCACGGTAACGGACGCGACATTTGTACGCTTTTAAGTGCGCCCAAAATAATGAAGACAAAGTAAAAGTTTATATATATTGATATTGTTTTAAAGGGCTGACGGAGTGCTAGATTTTAATATAATATATATGGGAAAGATCTTTTACAAATAAGTACGTAGTTATAAGCAATTATAAAGTGATACGGACGCGACAAAAAATAGAAGTTTTTTTGAGGCGCATTCAGAGATATACAAAATTCAGCAAATTAAGGATTTTTATATATATACAATATGTATGTTAATAAATGCGAATAGATGACTGTTATTCGTAGGCTTATGAAATATGATAATTTTCTCTTCGTTTTTTTAATTGGGTATAGAAGAAATACGTACGCGACAAAATTTTCCATGAGCTAGGAAATCGAATTTTTTTCATTATAACACTTCAATTTTATTGAAAATAAAAACTCAAGTAATATTACAGTAAAAACGACTTAAAAAATTAAGAAGAAAGTTATTAGTTTTTAGGATGGTCTATTTTAATTATTTTCTTTAATGAATAGGCCGTCCGAGCAACTTCAATACATTTACTGTCGAAATATGAAAACCAATGCATACTTTTAACTCCTTTGATATTTGGAACATTTTGCCATAACTCTGACAGTTGATTAGAAAAACTATCAATTTGTGTTCCAGAGATATACAAAATTTTAACTCCATCAATGTTGTTCTTAGCACATTCATAGAAGCATAAGGCATCGCCGAGAAAGATATTTCTTGCTTTAACGATTTGCCAGACGTTTCATTTAACTACGGCACCTATTCCGTCTACAGCACCTTTGCCATGTAGGTAGGTAGGTAGGTAAGATGGCAAGAGTACCCCAGGTACTCTACAAGTAGCACTTACGTGCCGTTTTGATACCATAAAGTGGACCACTACCTGTGAAAGGATTAAGGGAGGAGATAAGCCCGTCTACAGCCATCCAGTGCTGTTGATGTAGCGGAGGAGAGAAAAGGGATCTAGGCTGGAGAATTTCATCAAGTCATCCACAAAGGGGACGCTGAGGAATCTCAAGCGCCTAGCCGCCAAGGCCGGACATCTGCAGAGAAAGTGTTCCACAGTCTCTTTCTCTGCAGGATCCCCACAGCTTCTGCAATGGGGGTTGTACGGAATTCCAAGCTTCTCCGCGTGAGTGCCGATCACCCAGTGGCCAGTGATCACCGCAATGAGTTTGGAAATTGAATGGCGGGGAGTTCCCATCACCTTAAGCGTTCTGTTTATGTCATATTGAGGCCATAGTGCTTTTGAAATGGCACACGATGAGACAGACCTCCATCTGTCTTGCGCTTTTCTTAGAAAGAAGTTGTGTAGTTTCCCTTTAACGACGGCCAAGGGGATACCGATGTCTGAGAAGAGGGCAGCTGGATTTGGTTCTGCCGCCCCCTTCCTGGCAAGCTCATCGGCAATTTCATTTCCCTCTATATTCCTGTGCCCAGGAACCCAGATGAGGGAAATGTTTCCAGCACGTTCGAGGCGTTTAAGTTCCTCCTTGCAGGAGTTCACGAGAAGAGAGCTGCAGTACGGCGACGACAGTGCCTTGATTGCAGCTTGGCTATCGGAAAAAAATTTAATGTCTCCCTCCCAACAGCGATCCCGAAGCATTTTGCATGCCTGCAGGATCGCGAAGACCTCTGCTTGAAAGACGCTGCTTGTCTCCGGCAGTTTATAGGAGACCGAAATGCTGGCTGATTTGGAGTAGACCCCTGCCCCCACTCCAGACTCCATTTTGGATCCGTCAGTGAAAACAGAGGCATCTATATCCGCAGCAACTCTCCCCTCTTTCCAATCTTGCCTGCTCGGAAAGATAGCCCTAGAACAACCCTCAAAGCACAGTTTGCGGATGGAGAGGTCGGTGCGAATATCAGAAAAGGAAGGGGAGATCTGCTTCAAGATGCAGCTATGCCCTACAGGGAGTTGTCTCCAAAGGCCAAACTCCTTCAGTCTAATAGCGCTCTGAGCAGCAATGGACTTAACCTGCAGATCCACAGGAATTAAGTGGAGAATAACGTTGAGCGCAGCGGTGGGACATGTCCTACAGGCACCAGTGATGCCTACACATGCAGTTCTCTGCACTCTCTCTAATTTAGTGAAGTTGTAGCCTTTCTGAAGAGCCAACCACCAAACTAGGCAACCGTATGTCAAAATTGGCAGAACCACTAAGTTGTACATCCAAAGTACGACACGTGGCTTGAGGCCCCATTTTTTGCCGAACATAGATTTACAGGCGTAGAAGGCTATATTAGCCTTCTTAACTCGATTCTCTATGTGCGGCTTCCAGTGGAGCTTGGGGTCAAGTATTACACCAAGATACTTGACTTCCGATGAAAGTGTAAGACACTGGTTGTTAAGTCTAGGAAGCTTAAAAGGTGGAGGCTTGTATTTTCTGGTGAATAGCATCAACTCTGTTTTGTCAGAGTTGACTCTGAGACCGCAACTGGCGGCCCATCTGCTGAGTGTAGCCAGTGCTCCTTCCAGAATTTCAGCCATTACTGATGGGAAGGGACCTGAGACCATCAGGACCAAGTCATCGGCATATGCTACCACCTGTGAATTGTTTCCCCTCCAGAGATTTTTCTACAGTCCCTACTCCCTCATGTAAGGCTGACTCGGTAGATTTCCCTTTCAGGTAAGCGTGTTGGGCTGGAGAAAGTCTGGTTTCACAGTGCTCTTTCAAACACCTTGAGAATAAAGGAGGTAAGACTTATAGGTCTGAAGTCCTTGGCCAGGACGTGGCCCCTCCTTCCTGCCTTAGGAATGAAGACCACTTTGGTTTTCTTCCAGCTAGCAGGAACGTGGTTCAGCGAGATACACGCCGAGAAGATCTTTTGAAGAACGGGAACCACCACGGTCTTAGTCTTCTGAAGCATTACTGGCATGATACCATCGATGCCTGGAGATTTGAAAGGGGAAAAACTCTCGATTGCCCAGTTTATTCTGTTGACGGACAAGACCGGTGTCAGGGACATCACAGGTAACCCCTCCTGCCGGTTCGCGTCTTCGTTACAGACCGGATCAATAGAGTTTTCCGGGAAATGGGCATCAATAAGGATTTTTAAAGATTCGCCTGCAGATTCAGCCCACTCCCCGTTCTCTCTTTTGACAAGAGTTTTACAGGAGTGGTCCTTGGATAGGATCCTGCTGAGTCTGGCCGAGTCTCTTACGGATTCGATGGATTCGCAGTACTCTTTCCAAGAGTTGCGCTTCGCATCTCTAATGGCTTTCTTATAAGCTTTCAAGATTTCCCGGTAATCTTGAAAGTTCCTTATTTGGTAACATTTGTTGAAGACTCTCCTAACCTTCTCTTTCAAGTCGGTCAGCGTCTTGCTCCACCAGGGAGGAAAGTCTTTCTTGCTAAAGGATACTGGACAGGCCACTTTGAAGGCAGTCTGATAGGACCCTTCTAGGTGTCTAACTTGCGTGTCCAGTTGTTCCTTAGTGGAAGTCAAGAACTTACTCCTATTCAGCTTCTTGCAGAAAACCCTGTGGAAAAGAGACCAGTCTGTTCGTTTAGGGTTCCTACGGGGTAGCAAGGTCTCCCGAACGAAATCGATTTCGTAGAGGATCAACCTGCGGTCCGAAAACGAGTTCCTCTGGGAGACCGTCCAATTTTCAACCCTAACAGCAGACGAGTTTGTAGAAAGAGAGATATCAAGAACTTCCTCCCAACCACTTGATGTTCCCGATGCCGAGAAGACAAAAGTTGGGGAGTTGCCCTTGTTCCAGATAAGTAAATTACGGCTTAGTATAAAATCAAACAGAGACTCACCCCGTTCATTGATCTCGCTGCTGCCCCAAATGGTGTGTCTGGCATTAGCATCACATCCGATCAGGATGTTCTCCTTCTTGGGCTGGAGAGTATCCACTAGATGTTGCAACTCCTCAGGAGGCGCCGATCTGTCATGGGCCATGTAGGCAGACACCAAGCAGAAGCAACTGCCACTGGATGGTTCCACCCTGACCGCAGTCACATCCGGTGAACTGAAATTAGACAGCAAAAAGGCATTAATTGTGTTCCTTACTAGGATACAGGCCCTTGGCTTACCATCAGTTTGGACATAAAAAAGGTCATAGGATCTGTCCCTCAGTCCCATGATTTTTTGCTGCCAGATCAATGGCTCCTGAATCAGGCAGACATCGATGTCCTCCTCCCGGAGGGTGACTCGTAGGTTATCTGTGGCTAGTTTGGAATGACGAAGGTTAATTTGTAATACTTTTAACAACCTGTTCAAAAGTGTTACTTACCTTTTACGACTGCTCCCCCAGTTCAGAGTCTGCGTCCGTCCCAGACAGCCGTAGATCGTCGAGCAGCTTCTTGGTGTCATCCCCCAATTTCTCCAAGTCGTCGTCCAGGGCGACAGAGGCGGGGAAGACCTTCACTTTGGCCAACCTGAGGCCAAAGCGAAGTTTAAACTGCTGTTTTTCGAGTGCCTCCAGCGACTCATTGTTGATCAGCAGTAATATGGCTGAGCTATGCTGCTGAGGTTCTTCTACTTTGATGACAGACCAGTCATCCATAGGAACCTCAGGATTCTGTAGCTTGAGACACGGGACAATTTCCGAACTGTCCAACTCCATTTTCGGCAACCAGATTCTGGCTCGTGGTCGCCTGGGAATTTCTGAGGCAGGGATGAGCTTTAGCGAAAGCCCTTGCCAGGCGTTGCTAACCGTAGCAAGGCTCTTCTCCAGAAACTCCTTCGAGTACTGATTGGCACATTTTATCACCCTACAGCCTCGACAGATTTCGCCCGAGTCAAAGAGCGGAGCTGGCCCTTTTTTGTCCATGAGGTGTCTGACGACCATGCCCGATAGCCGTCCCTCAATGGCATCCCAAAGGGGTAACACCGCTCTTCCACTATTGGTTTTTGCGTCCACGAGGGCAACTTGGAGATGATCTCTGGCCACCTCACTGTAAGCCGCCCTCGAGGCCGCGCCTGCCGCACTAGTTGAAGGGCCCCCAGCCCCCTGGGTTGAGGAGTATTTGCTCCTTTTGGCCACACGTCCACTCACATCCTGTGAGCGGTTGCGTTTAGGAGAGCTCCGTGCCGGTTTTGGCTGTTGTTGTGGTTGTTGTTGTGGCTGGTTTAATTTTGCTGCGGATGCGGCCTCGTACTCTCTGATCGCGGCCTCGTACTTCACACGGTCCTCAGCGTCCCGCTCGTGCGCTTTACCGGCTTGTTCATTCTTGGCAATCTTTGCCAGAATGAATTTCGCCATCAGGTAGCGCGCTTTGAGTAGGGTACCGGACGACTTCTTGTTCTTTTTCTTTTTGGTGACCTTCGCAGTGGTCACCGGGGCATCATTGCCAGGGGTCACCTTGGCGGCCTTACCAGAGACCCCCAAGGAGACCTTTCCAGAGGCCACCTTGATTACCTCACCAGAGGTCGTCTTGGTAGCCGACTGGAGAAGGCTTGGTCTTAGAAGCGGGGTGCTGTGTTTTGCCCCGCTCGAACATGGCTCGACGATCGTTTCCTGGCTGGAAGCCAGAAGATCGTCCTCGGAGAGAGTGCCCAGCACACTCTCCGTTAACTCCTTTACTTCTTCTTTTGTTTTTTTGTTTGTTTTAGAGTCCATTAGCTTTTTGGTCCCACGAGTAGGCACGGAAGGGGTGGTCCGCCACGGCAGAACCGGCATGCCGTGGTAAGGCACTTAATACAACCGACCTAGCCTGGGCGTCGGAGGGGACCGTTAAAGACTGGTTATTTAGACACTACCAGCCATGCAGCTCTCGGCACGGGTACCTCGACACCTTAGCTTAAAGTGCTAACAAGGTTATACCGCCTTGTCACCGGTCGACAGAGCCTCGTTAGCGAAAACAGGGAGTACCAAGTCCAGGGCATCAGGTCCTGGACAGTGGTTAGAGGTTGCCAATTGGAGAGGAGTGGCTATATTGTACGCACCACTTTCCCATCTAACCCCCCTTGCCATGTGAAGTGGCGAAAAAATTCCGCTCTAAGATTCCGCAATGAAATTCAGCTGCAAGTCTTGGAATACTAGAAAGAATAAATTTATTTTTGAATTGGGAAGTGCTTCCATCAGAGAAAATATAAATGCTGGTAACTCCTTTGTACTGGTTTTGTAAGATATTGATTATTTTGGAAATAAAGCAGTAAACGTCGAATTTACTGTGAGTCAATCTATCACTGATAACAGCATAGGACTTGGTTTCACCAAGAACCCAAGCTACGCACGTAAACACTGTTACTTGGTTATAACTAAAGTGGGCATCTTGAATTTCATTTTGGCATGTCAAGCGATAATTTTCAGCAAAATCAACTTGAATAACAATTTCATTAGCTGTTAAATTTTTCTTTTTAATTTCAAAGTAATTTTGTTGGTGACGTTTAATAAAACAACGCATTTTAAAAGCTGGTAGCTGAATCTCTACATCATGAATTAAGTCGCTTAAAGACCAATAGTTTAAGGTTATGCGATCGTCTACTTTTCTCCACTGTTTCCATTTGACTTGCGTATCAAATTGATTAATAAACTGTATTGGAACTAGATCGTCTTTAATATCGCGTACGCAGCTGTCACAAGTATTAGCCATGCACTTTTCATTCATAACCTCGCAGCAAACTGATGTAAGAAATAAATCAGCTTTGGCAGGAATCTGCGGTATAATCTTTGCACAGCCTTCTAGTAAAAAAATAAAATTTGCATGGTACTGACAGATACACATATTGTGTCGTAAATTATTGATTAACTGAATGTACATAAGTTGGCTTAGAACGAATAAAAATAGTTTTGCAGACTTTTTCTTCGGTATATTCGGCTTTGAAGAGTTGATATGCTTCTGTTAAGGTCATAAGAATAAAACGTTTTGAGACTACTTTCCCATTGACTAGCATTGTATCCTTTCTCCCAGGAGCTTGAACGCTGATTCCATCTTGCAAAAAGAATTTTTCAATTAATTTTTCACGCATCAGGCTTTTTGATGACTTGGTAGTATTTTCATCCATCATTTCTGTTGGCCTAAGATATTTATTGCATAAAGATTTGAGGATAGCTATTTTTCTATTCAGGTTTTTAGGTAACGCACGCTCAACTTTTTTTATTGCTTTTCCCATCGTTTGCTTACAGCTGTAAATTTCGCAATTCAAACTACAATAATAATATTATTTACGCTCTTTTTTTGCCGCAAAACTTGCTGCCTAGCACGGTCCTTTTCTTTCTTCTTTTCACTTTTCATTTTTTGCGATAATCTTTTTCGGTACTCTTGCTTTCGTTTAGCTTCTTTCTTCTTGTCTTCCTGCCATTTCTCGACGTTTTCTTTCATTTTCTCTCTATATTTCGTTGTTATTGCTTTTCTTGTTTATTTTGCCGTTTTTGCCATCTATAAAATTTTAATCTTGTGCAATATCTGCGACTTTATTTAAAATTTAAGGTTCGCGGTAACGGACGCGACGAATTTCAAATACCAATAAATTTTATTAATCGTTTTTGTCGAGAGTCAATGGCTACTTTTCTTAAGTGAAATAAGTTATTTGCTTAAAGTCTGAAAGCATTTTATACTTCAACACTTTTTGCACTAATGAGAACAATAAATGCTATTTTTCGGTAACGGACGCGACATACGGATATAAGCAGAAGTAATAAAAAAAAAAACTACCGTTATTCGATCTCCACTAAGTCTCTCTGCTTGTTAAACATTATGTTACTATCAGTAGAAGATTTTTAAATTATAAAAACATCATAGTATTGCTTTGAATAAGGGAATACTACAAGGAAAAAAGTTGGTATATTTGGTCAAAAGAGTTAGGTTTTTGTAAATTTTGTATATTCGTTGTATATTTCGGCTCAAAATTAAAAGAAAAGAAAAATTCTTTTATATTTATAAAGTAAACACATTTGAGATTTATTATTCATCAACAAAAAGTTCTCAGGAACAGTTTGAGTTTTGCACTCGTGGTTGACCTTTTTGTGAAAATGCCCATATCTACATACAATTACGCGCAATTTTCATAAAAAAACCTAAAAGAACAAATCTGTAAACATGCATACAAATCATAGGGGCATATCAAATGAACAAATCTATTTTGTACGCAAGCAAATGTAAACTACATTTTTTCACATTTGCGTATCACTCTCTCCCTCTCATTTCTCTCCGGCAGCCATATTAATTAATTTCCTACTGTTAACTTGTGGTGAAGTAATTTCTGATTTGAATTTCTTACCCGTGTTTTATTAGAGCCCAAAATGAGGAACGGGCCGGGACTGCGCCTTCTCTATGAATTTACGTTCTCTGCTAATACTATGCCATATACTGCAGCCTACGGCCTATGTCATATGGTGACATCCGTATACACGCGCATGCGCGTGATATTACAGGGGCGAGGAGACGCAGACGCCTAGACACGTAGAAAACGACGCGGATTTGTGTAGTCCACGTGTTCATCAAAATTATTATTAATATTAAATAATATTTAATATTTAAACGCCTGCTGAACGTGCTCGACAATACAGAGTTCGGAAAAAATTGTCGAAACAAGAAAAACAGCCAGCGCAAACAGCAGCACAACGCAATCCAGAAATTAAGAAGTTTCATTACAAGTTACACATAGTGCGGCTGGCCTTTTCTTTTAATTTACATAATTATATAATGTTGTTATCGCATACATTTTGTAACTGGGATCGGCAAATAAAGAAGATTTAAATATTGAAGAAAAACAAAAACTTTTAAAACTATGCCAAAACTAACCGGACGTATTTTTTAAATAAAATGAAAATTTAACATTCACAAAGCAAATTAAACACAGGATAATTACGACGGATGATGTCGCTATTCACAATAAATCTTATCGCTACCCTCATATACACAAAACTGAAGTGCAACGCCAAAGAACGCTTTAGAGAAGGAATCATCCGCCCAAGCTATTCCTCCTGGAGTACTCCAGGACGCATTTTATCCAAAAAACCAAAGTAAGAGGCAAACAGATGTGGCGGCTAGTAATCGGTTAAAGAAAACGAAACAAAAAAACTATCAGATATCATCTTCCAAACATTAATGAGATTTTGGATAAATTAAGAAAATGCTTTTACTTTACTATGCTTGAATTAGCAAGTGACTTAGAAAGTGAAATGGACGAAAAATATATCCGTAAAACTGTATTCAGAGTAGAAGGTTTTAATTATGAATACGTACGAATGCTTTCGGCTTAAAAAATGCACCTTCAACTTTCGACCGAGTAATGGACAATATCCTAGGTGAACATATAGTTAAAATATGTCATGTTTACCTTGATGTCATTATCATATACTCCACTTTCCTTCAAGAACACATTCTTAGCCTACAAACAGTGTTCGATAAATTGCGATCCTCCAATTTTAAAATTCAGCCAGATAAATCGCAATTTCTTCACAAAGAAACCACTTTTCTTGGACATATTATTTCCACAGAGGACATTAATCCAAATCCCGTAAAAATAAGTGCTATAAACAACTTTCCAATATCTTGAACTCGAAGACAAATCCAAAGTTTTATAAGTCTTGTAGGATACTACCGGAAATTTATAAGAGATTTTTCAAAACTAACCAAACCCCTAACTGAATGCCTGAAGAAAGAAAAAACAACTGAAACGATCGTTATATAAATGCTAACAACCCCTCAACCCAATATCCTGACTTTACAAAACCATTATATTAATAACTGACGCTGGTAATTTCGCACTAGGCGCAGTTCTATCTCAAGAACAGAGAGTGTGCGACAAACCAATCTGTTATGCTAGTCGCACACTCAATGAATCTGAATACAAGTACTCGAGAATAGAGAAGGAACTATTAGCGATAGTATGGACTACTAAATATGTATGTATATCCGCCCTTACCTGTTAAGGCGTGAATTCTTAATTATAATATAATAAACCATAGACCCCTGACATGGTTGATGCGTTTAAAAGAACCCAATTCAAAATTGGTCAGATGGCGGCTCAAATTAGAAGAATATATTTACGAAATAATTTACAAAAAGGGGAATTAGCCGAACCAAAATAGACCAACCAACCGCAGTAGACATAAACATAAACAGGCACTTCTGGAACCACAGTACATTCAGCAGAGGAAATCCTCAATGATGGCATATATATTTCAGAAAAACCTTTAAATGATTTTAATCTACAATATTTTCGAAAAAAGTTCAAAAGGTTCAAAAACATTAACCCAAAGGCCTTTACAAAATAAACAAGAGTATCTATTCAAAAAAACAGTATTCACTGAAAAAATAATAACCGAAATTAAAAAAAAATCTTCACTATTAACAGGGTATCAGCTGTATTTACCGACGCTGACGCATAATCAAAACAGCATATTCAAAATTTTTCTCAAACAGTAAGTTTTTTTAAACTATTGCGTTGTAAAGAGCAAGAAGAATTAATAAGAAACTACAATCAGAACAATAACTATCGAGGTATAAACGAAGCCCATCTCCACCTCAAAGGAAAATTCTATTTCCCATTCATGAAAAGTAAAATTACTGAAACAATAAAAAACAGTGATAAATTTCTAACTCCCAAATACGACTGAAATCCCCCGAAACCCATTTACCAGCAACCAGAAACCCTCAAAAAAACCCTGGATATCCATCACATGGACGTCTATAGCATAAACAACGAACAAATCCTCACAATAATTCACAACTTCTCAAAATTTGCTGCAGGATATACCCTACCATCTCGAAATAGCAGAATTTACTGGAAACATTTTCAAAAATTTTTGTCGTCAATCTCAAATTCTTATGCACATCACTTCATTCCATCAAAGTACAAGTAATGTTTCAGTTGAGAGACTTCGCTCCAAATATAAAGAAATATATACAAAACAACCAAAGTGATATACCATATTATTGAAACACTCATAACATATAATAATTCAATACATCCTACAACTGAGTTACCCTTCGAATTATTTTAATATCTTACAAAACTCAATGAATTAAAGAAAAAAATGAAAGGACACACCAATCAAATAATAGATAAAGTGAAAAAAAATCGATCTCAACCGGAGAATTTAGAAAACCCAATAATTTTTATAAGAGAGTCAAGATATAACAATATAGCATCGAGATTTGGTTGTGTTTTAAGGAACCACTCTGAGAGCGCAGGTGCGTTGCACAGATTGCAGAGTTTTCCGCCAGCATTGCACTTTTAGCGAATCTGCCCATATTTCGCATCCGTATAAGAGAATCGAGTCCATTAAAAGATTTCGCTTGTTCTGCGTTGGACCTCCAAGGTTTGCCATAAGCTTACTTAATATGCCGCTTACTTTGGCAGCTCATGTGGCAGCATGATTTATGTGCGCCCAGTAAGTTAGCCTTGGCACGCGTCTGCTTAGATAGCTACAAATAATATTCAGTAGATTATTCGGGATCTTGAATTTTACCTTTAGGGCATCAATTACGTCTTCCCAACCTAGACTGTTGAAAGCATTTCTAATATCCAGAGTGGCTAGTAATACTAAGCGTGTGGAGTATCGATTACACTAGTTCACGAATTTTCACTTTCAAAAATGCGACCAAAAGCGTGTTTTAGACTAATTTGAGGTCGCTGAAACCAAAATGAATTTTATTTTTTTTTCAAAGAACGGTTTCCGAGATATTCCCAAAAAACCTGTTTTTTGGGCAATAGTGCAGTTATTACCTGCAATCTCGAAAACAGTGCGCACCATTTCTTTGAAGTGCATAAATTTCGAAAGGCACACATATAACCTACATGACAATATATAATTCGTGTCAATGGAAGTCGTAGTTTTCGCAAAACAGCTGTTGAAAGTTAAAAAAAGGCATTTTTGACGTTTTTTACTAAATTATCAAAGTTTATTAACTTTTTTTTAGAACAAAAAATTTTTTTATATCGACATAAGAAAGATTTTCTGAAAGACAATTTGTCACCTACATTTTAAGCCTAAGTTTGTCTGAATCGACGAAAAATTGTATAATTAAAAACAATATTTATTTCATACAAATAAATATATATATATATATATTCGAATTGGCTTATTTGCCCATTGTACAATACCAATTCCAGCTAAATATTGTACGTCAGTGTATATTTTTCGGTGGCGCCATATTTCTGCAAGTATAAATTTGTGCACGACGACAGAGGGCTAATGAAGAATTTTGTGAAAGCTTTGGCAAAAAAACCGGAAAACACAGCCCTTAAATACTTGGAGACCAAGTTCCCAAAATTGTTAACAGAGAAAATCAAAGCGGGTATATTCGTCGGTCCACAGATAAAGAAATTGTTTACGGACACAGAATTTCAACAATGCCTTGACAGTTCCGAAGCTAAAGCTTGGAAAGCATTCCAAAAAGTTGTTAATGGATTCTTGGGAAACAACAAGAGCAACAACGACCGTCAATTCATTCATACAATGATGAAATAATTTAAAACTATTGGTTAGTATTGTAAAACGTACATACTCCAAAATATATTTATCACATAAATTGATTGGAAAATTTACAATTAACTTTTTTTTTGTTAACAGGTGCTCGTATGTCGTTAAAAATGCGCCTATTTCACAGTCATTTGGATTTTTTTACCCCGAATTTGGGGGCTGAAAGTGATGAACAAGGCGAGCGATTTCATCAAGACATTGCTACGATTGAAAAGCGTTATGAGGGCTTTTGGGATCAAGAAATGATGAGCGACTACTGCTGGATGCAACTTCGTGAAGATTCCGTGCAACATAAAAGAAGAAGTTTGAGAATAAAAGCGTATTTTTGACCTTAAACATAGCCAAGTCAAAAGCTACAAAATCCCACGTGTTGACTTTATGGGTCATAACTTCTACAATTTTTCGTCGATTCAGACAAACTTAGACTTAAAATGTAGGTGACAAATTGTCTTTCAGAAAACCTATCTTATGTCGATATAAAAAAATGTTTCGTTTCAAAAAAAAGTTAATAAACTTTGATAATTTAGTAAAACACGTCAAAAATGCCGTTTTTTTACTTTCCACAGCTGTTTTGTGAAAACTACGACTTCCATTGACACGAATTATATATTGCCATGTAGGTTATATGTGTGCCTTTCGCAGAAATGGCGCGCACTGTTTTCGAGATTGCAGGTAATAACTGCACTATTGCCCAAAAAACAGGTTTTTTGGGAATATCTCGGAAACCGTTCTTTGAAAAAAAAAAAAAATTCATTTTTGGTTTCAGCGACCTCAAATTAGTTTAAAAAACACTTTTTGGTCGAGGACCATTTTTGGTGTAAACTAGTGTTACCAGCCTGGGCATGTTCTATGCTAGCTATTACATCTTGGATGGCTCCTAAGGTAGATCTGCCACTTCTAAAACCCTGCTGCTTATCAGACAGGCCGCCACTGTTCTCTACTGCTTCGCTAAGCCTACGCTTTATCAATTTCTCAAATAGTGTTCCTGCGCTATCCAGCATACATACCGGTCTATAAGCTAGCTTTTGGAGCATCTTTTAGTTCTTCTTCTGTGAATGGGACGGGTTATGTTGCTTCATACTCGAGTTCTTCCCTCTCAACACAATGTGTTGGGAAGAGTGTGTCAATTTCGTTCCTTACCACATCGGTTTCCATATCAGCAGCTGGGGATTTGACTCCTAGCTTTTTCATAACGATTTTGTAACCCAACCCCCATGGGTTACTGTTTAGATCGTTCTTCAGCTCTTCCCATTTGTCTTTTTTGCTTTGGCTTATAGCTTTCCTCAATTATTTTCTGCTCTTTTTGTATTCTTCGGATTCCGTTATCGCCGGGCCCAATGTTCTGACTCTAGTATACTTTCTATGCTTATGGATGCACATATCTCTAAGCTCTGAGATCTCGTGTGTCCACCAGTATACAGCTTTTCTTTTTTTGTTCTTATCTATCAAAAAAAGTTGTTATCTTTCTTACCGAGCGGACGTGTGTGAAGTGGCTCCGGGAAGAATCTAAAAGAGTCACGCAGTGCGGGCGCGCCAAAAGCGAAAAACGCCACAAAAAATAGCAGCTCTCGTAGCTGCTATCGGGTCGCAAAAACCAGCTATCTCCATAGCGCTGTGAAGGCAAATTTGTCAAATTTTGATTGAAATAATAAACTTTTTTGTTCGTTTTATTATAACAAAAAACACTCAAAAAACTAAAAGAGAAAGTGAACTCACAAACAAATTTAACACTACAGCTGTTTCACGTTGCTGAAAAGCAGCTGACATTCGAATACAGTATTGTAAAACGTAAATTTACTTTACACACTACATTAAACTTATAAAGGCATGTACGCAGCTCAGTCGCCAATCAAACAAAAGTTTGCGCAAACAAGCGATCAAACATGCAAACAAAAAAAATCTTGGAGCTCTCAGTGTGAGTCACCAACAACCAAAGATAAATCGACCTCTCCGAAAGGTATCACAAATAACTTGAAAAACATGAATAAAGGTGCTACGCCTGCAAAGCGCGGGAGATCTAGTCCAGGTAAATTTACACCTAATAAAACAAAACAATCAAAGCTTGATAACTACTGGCTAGCAACGCCATCTGCAAGCAACTCAAATCGATTCGCAGTACTCGACCAAGAGGAAATCAATCGTAATACCCCCCCACCTCAAACGCGCAAGGAACCTAGGCCCCCACCGATATTTGTATCTGGAGTGAGCAACATCCAGCCACTTCAAGACCTACTCTTAAATGTTGCCGTAGATGGCTTCGTATTAAAAGTTACTGGAGGAAGCGAGGTTAAAATCCAACCGCAGTCAGCAAAGCAATACACTGCAATAACTGCGGCCCTAGCGGAAAAGAAAACTGAGTTCCATACATATAAATTAAAACAAGAACGTAACTTTAATATAGTCCTTAAAGGTATGCATTCATCGACACCCACAGACGACATTCGTGAAGCAATAGAAAACCTCGGCCACCAAGTGGTAAATATTTGCAATATGCGTCAATGGAAAACAAAAAAACCGCTTCCAATGTTCTACATTAGCCTCAAAGTAGGCAACAAAAATAAAGAGTTATATGCATGCGATAATCTGCTTTATACAAAAATTAAATTTGAAGCACCAAGAAAACGGCGCGAAATTCCACAATGCACAAGATGTCAACGCTACGGGCATACAAAGCACTTTTGCAATCGTAGTCCAAGATGCGTTAAATGCGTTGGTAATCACTTAACCATTGACTGTCCAAAAAGGGGTATTTCAAAGGAAGTTAAATGCGTGCTATGTGATGGTAACCATCCCGCTAATTACAAGGGTTGCACTATTTACAAAGACCTGCAACGAAGAACGTACCCAACGCTGCGAAAAAAAGAGCTGCCAAATGTTGTGCCTAACTCCGAAATCTCGCAACCCGCAATAACAAAAAACACGCTGTCCTACGCGGAAGCTCTGAAAATCAATAATGGAGCACAAGAAAAACCACAACCAACTACTGAAAAAGGTACTGTTCAGAAAGAAACTAATAATGAAATAGAAGAACTGAAAAGAATGGTCAGAACTCTAGTCGAACAGATGGGTACTGTACTCAATCTGCTTACAGCCATGCTTCCGAATGTTCCAAAATGAATAGGCCGCTGCTGCTTGCAATTTGGAATGCCAATGGGCTCATCCAACACCGCTATGAAGTGGAAGTATTTCTAGCAGATAAAAATATTGACATAATGTTAATATCTGAAACACACTTGACAGACAAATGTTACGTAAAAATTCCAAAATATGATTTATATCACACAAATCATCCTGCTGGTACAGCAAGAGAAGGAACAGCCATCTTAATCAAAAATAATATTGCGCATATGGTTCATGGAAACACAAAAAATTACAATCTACAGTCGACTGCTATAACAGTCACAGATGGAAAGAGCTCTCTTGTGATTGCTTCTGTGTACTGCACTCCAAATCAATCAATAAGAAGCGTTGAATACCAAAGGTATTTCAAATCGTTGGGACCTAGATTTATAGCAGGTGGCGACTACAATGCGAAACATCCGCAATGGGGCTCACGCTTAATAACTCCAAGAGGGCGCGAACTCCTCAAAGCAATGCAGGTCAATAAATTATTCCACGTCTCAACAGGACGCTACGCCGGAAATTAAGCACACTCACGCTGAAGCGCACATTAACGATCACGTCAAAATTTTAATATCAGAAAAACGCAAGCTTCGGCGCATATGGCAAAGCACCAGAAACAGGAACGACAAAAAAAAAACTAAATAAGCTCACAAAACAATTAAAAAACACTATAAGAGACGCAAAAAACTCAGAACTGCATGAATACTTATCCAACTTGTCACCTACGGAAGCTACTGACTACTCACTCTGGAAGGCAACGAAAAAGATCTCACAACCAACGCCTCACAACGCAGCGATAAAAACGTGTAGTGGAGATTGGGCAAAAACTGATAAACAAAAAGCAATAGAGTTTGCCAAACACCTATCAAATGTTTTCCAACCATTTCCGAGTCAAAGTGTGGAGGTAGACTCAGAAGTTAACGAATTTCTCTCAGCTCCGTTTCAAATGGATTTTCCGACTGTACGATTTACCTGGAAAGAAGTTAGATACGCAGCAACAAAAACTCTCAAAACCAAAAAGGCGCCAGGTTACGATCTTATAACTAGTAAGGTTTTAAAAGAACTGCCCAAATGTGGATACAAATTCCTCACCATTATATTTAACGCGATGATAAAACAAGAGTATTTCCCAACTCAATGGAAAGTTGCTGAAATCATCCTTATACAAAAGCCAGGGAAGACCCCGAGCGTGGTATCCAATTACAGGCCAATAAGTCTATTGCCTGTTGCCTCCAAGCTCTTCGAAAAGCTGCTTTTAAAAAGGATAAATCCAATAATTGCGCAAAGAAATCTCACTCCAGCCAACCTTCACGCAATCAGAGCAGGTGTACCACAAGGAAGTGTTCTAGGCCCCGTCTTGTACACTTTGTTCACGGCAGATCTTCCACTATCAAAGAACACATATACAGCCACGTATGCAGATGATACAGTCGTCATGGCCAGGAGTACCCTTCCCTCAATTGCTTCTGATTACCTACAAGAAAACCTTAACAGTGTTAGCGGCTGGATGAAAAAATGGCGCATAAAAGCTAACGAAAGCAAATCGACGCAGATAACATTCACTCTTCGAAATGGCTCATGTCCTGCCGTATCTCTTAACAGCGTTCCAATACCACAAACAGATAATGCCAAATATTTAGGTATTCTATTAGACCGGCGTCTTACTTGGCGATCGCATATATTTTTAAAGCGAAAGCAACTTGGACTGAAATTGCGATCACTACACTGGTTAATCGGCTACAATTCAGCACTTACACTAGACAATAAGGTGCTTATCTACAAAGCCGATATAGACGTATGGCGTTCAATTATGGGGCTCAGCAGCAAAATCAAATCTAGAAATCATGCAAAGATTTCAGTCAAAGGTGCTCCGCATGTGTGCCAATGCGCCATGGTTTGTACGAAACGAGATATTGCACCGTGACCTAAAAGTTACGACAGTTTTCGAAGAAATAAACAACCTCAGCCAGAGATACAACAACCGACTTGCCACTCATCCGAATAATCGAGCAAATAACCTTTCCAAGATAAGCTACTCCTCAAGATTAAAAAAATGTCAGCCTAACGATTTAATGCAAAGATTTAAACCGTAATATACGTAAATGCAAAAGTTGTAAAATTGTATAATATATGTATATGTTATATGTTGCTCATTATTAAGTAACGAATTAATAACGATCTTAAGATACAACAGGAAGCAATAAAAGCTATGTGTAGACTCCATAAATATGGTTTCTGGCACGAAGATGGAGCTTCGGGACACAGAGAAATCTTTAAGTTGCTGTCGGAGCAGTATCCACTGTTTTTGGCACCTAAAGATGACCTGATACCCACAGTTTCATTCGGAAGGAAATTTGATGTCAGATTTCCATTGCGTGAGCAATGGAGCAATCCAGGAGGCATGCAGGGAGGTTTGACGGATATTTTCTTTACCGATGGGTCCAAGACTGAAATAGGGTCTGGAGCCGGATGGTACTTAAACGATAGTAATAAGTATCACTACGCTATGGGGGGAATGGCAACTGTTTTCCAAACAGAAGTTTTTGCCATCCTAAAAGTAGCCGAATGGATAATCGAGAGGAGATGGAGCGGGAAACAGATTGGAGTCTTCAGTGACAGTCAGGCTGCATTGAAGGCCCTGGAGAACGCGAAGCAAACCTCAAAGATTGTTCAAGAATGTAAGAAGAAGCTTAATTCTGTCGCAAAACAGAACAGGCTTGTACTTATATGGGTTCCAGGACACTCCGGTGTTCAAGGAAACGAAATTGCCGACGAATTGGCCAACCGTGGATCAGCGGTGCCTCCACAGGGGCCAGAGCCAATAATCGGAATCAGTCCCGCAGGAATCAAGAACTGGATCAACGATTATGTAGGCAATCTACATAAAGAGCGATGGTCCGGTCTAGAACGCTGCAGAACTGCAAAGTGTTTTGTGACGAGTCCGAACAGAAAACTGTCAAACTTTCTACTAAAACTTAGAAGGAAAGACATTCGGTTGATGGTCGGCATCATTACAGGACACAACCCATGGGGTCAGCATATGGCCACCATTGGAATCATCGAGGACCCGGTATGCCTGTCGTGCTTGGAGGAGGCGGATAGCACTGAGCACTTTCTCTGTGAGTGTCCTGCCTTTGCTAGAGCGCGACTACGAGTATTGGGTTCCGATGTCATGAGAATGAGTATTATTCGTTCTCTAAAACTGGAGGATATTTACAAATTTGTCAAAGAATCTGGAAAATTCTCACAGGACTAACTATCTCTATCTCTGTCTCTATTCTTTCCTATCTCTTTCTATGATACTTTTCTCCCTCCCTCCTTGACTATCTACCCCCTTTCCAGAGCTTTAAATACAATGGGCTTTTTTAGCCTGAGTGTTTTAGGAGCCACCAAATCTCCTGGTGCTCCTTGGCTCGACCTTTTCAAATTCAAATTCAAAAGTAACGAATTCCACTGGGAATTCTTACTCTAAGCTATTCTTATTTAAATTGTAGGTAAAAATAGTACTTATTGTTATTGTTATGACAGATTGTATGGAATAAATGGAGTTCGGAAAAAAAAAAAAAAAAAAAATCTATTTTAGGCATAGATGCGATGCAACCTATCGTAATGCATCGCATTGTTGTCTTGACTAGTGTTTTTGCGGTAATATTCGTGCAGATCGTCGTTTTATTTTCGTCAATAGTTGCAAGGAGCGTCGCTGGGTTAAACTTGTTTATGTTCCATTTGCATGTACTTTTATTTCGATTTTCACGCGCTCGTTGGTTATCCATTTCAATGTAAAATGTGATGTATTGACGGTCACTCCCATTGAAATCTTCCTAGACTCTCCAGTCTTTAGTAAAGGCGACTATGCTCTCCGATGCTAGGGTTATGTAAGGTGTGGTGCCTTCACAACCTGCCTTTCGGTATGTAGTCCTTCCTGTGTTGAGCACCACTAGACCTAGTCTGGCTGCCATGTCCAGCACTCGTCTACCTCTTGAGTTCGTTGTCGTCGAACTCCATTCGGTGGATTTTGAGTTGAAGTCTCCCGCTATGACTAATCGTCCTTCTAAACAAAGGGCTTTGTCTTCAATGCTTTCCAGTTTCCGGGTGAATTCATCTATATTGTCGTTTGGCGCAAGGTGACAGCTTATCATTGGGAATTGGTTGTTTTGAACGTAGACGAACCTTTCGCGGTTACTGCGAAATTTGTGCCCCTAGGCAGCCAGATGGCGGCGGTACCTTTTCGGCTTCTGTCTGATCCTTTGCAGTTTAATTGAAGGTGTCCGACACCAAATCACCGGTAGCACCGCTTCAGAGATGTGCTAACTCTCATCCTTGCGACCATCCATCCTAACCCATCCGATTTTGATATTGTTTTGCGTGAGTAACATAAGCACGTACTTCTTGTCATTCATCAGGTTTTGGGATCCTAACATCAATGTTTTCGCTAGTGCCGGCTAGCATTTTTCTCACAGAAACATCAACTTTCTTCTTCTCCGTGACAGCATCCAGGTCTCTGATCTCTACAGTTGAAGTTGTAATGGAACCGACCGCTTTTACGGGTTTCTCTAATTGTTTCCAAAACTCAGCGTTAACTGTTTTCCATTTTCTAATTCAAGTAAAAGAGCGCCAGTTTCGGTTTTTCTTATGCTTTCACAGTTGTGGTTTCGTCCGGCATGGTTTTTCTCGGATGTTCATGAGGATTTCAGCATAACTGTGACCCTCTACCGGCTTAACCAACACAGCCTCCGATTTTGGATTTGGTATTCGCTCATTCTTCTTTTGTTTCTCCTAAGCCTTCCCTGCCTCATCGTTCTAGGCTCCATCGTTTCCTTTTGGCGCGGTATTGGGCTTAGAGTTTTGCCGGTTTACCATTTGCCATTTCTCAGGCTCTCGAACTCTTAGTTTCTTCAAAGAGTCGGGTGCGGCAGGACTTGGTGTATTTATTTTTGTAGCTGAAGGAGTGCTCTTCTGGACAACACAGTTTTGTCCCTTTCTGTGTTTCCATCATTTGCAGTTGCAGGGGCTTGTGTCGACGCATTGGGGCAATTGCAATATTTTCAGCCTCTTTTGACGTTACTCTTACGTCTAATTCTTGAGGCGTCATTTCAACTCCTTCATTGATTTCTCCATGGTTGGCATTGAGTCGCTCGTAAGAGGCGTATTCGCTTTTTGTGGTGGCGAGCGAAGCAATCGTAGTTTCCTTACGAATGTGCTCTGCTCTAGATCTCCGTCATTAGTGGCCTTCTGCTGTTTCTCTTCTTTTTGTCTTTTTTCCTTTATTTTATCCATGCTTTTTTTGTTTAACCAATGCATCGTGTGCTGTGGGGCGGGCCGAAATAATCAAGAACGGGTGTACCCTCGAAGGTATTGGCTCCTACCCCAGTTCTCTGAGGCCTGACCTACGCTTTATCGATCCCGGAAAACACGGACGGACTGGCGCTCGCCCGGAGCAACGAAAGCTACTACTCTTTCGCCCAATGAACACTTCCAGACCAGGGTCCCAGGCGATTGGTTACCGATATACACCGGAGCTAACACATCGTCAGAGTGTACTCACATCACCCCTTTAAGATCGCAGGTGGAAAGCCCTAGCGATCTATCCAGGGACTCCTAATGCGCCCCGTTGCATACCGGTCATGTCTTTTACATAAACAGTCGCACCTAACATGGTGAACAGACACTGACCAACATATGCTGGATTTTGTCAACTAACTTTCTAGCTAACTCTTACATTGTCGCTGAAGCGAGGGACATCTTGACTAGGGTCCGCGGGTTCGTCGTACCCGTTACCTCCTTGTGGAAGATGCCCTTGCGGGGATGGATGCTAACGAAGCAATCTCCATTAACAAACAAATTGAAACCATTCAATCAAACACATCAAATTGAAACCACTCTAGAATATCAAATCAAATTTAACAATGCTATACAAAATAGACCACTTAATGTTACTAACCACATTAACACAGAACAAGATGAAATTGAGTTTTACCTTAACAAACTAATGAATAGTATATTAAAAGAAGATAATAGATTTTTAGAACTTCAATATAGAACTTCTTCATTCACATCTTTTTGACCTTTTGTGAAAAGCTTGTACCAGTTGTAAATATTTTTTGGACTCTCTCACTGTACTATATGCCACTGTCAAAATTTCAAGTGTTTTTGAACAGTTAATTCTATTTTTTACCCAAAATTTTAATGCATCTTCTTTGATCCATCTTTTTCTATAGCAAAAAATTGCCGAACATGCAAAGCACTTGTCTTATTTATGCGTTTCACAAACAAATTAAACATGTTCAACATATATTGCTAAAACCGTGAAATATCTTCGAGAGTAGTGTACCAACATAAAAAAATAATAATTAAAAATTAAAATAATAAAAATTAAGTTTATATTATCATAAGCCGAAGGTCCTGGCAGCCAGCGCTTAGTACTTACGTGTGACAGTTATTTATAATTGTTACTCTTGTAAAAATAAATAAAATAAATAAAATAAAAAAATAATAATCGCCAATAAAAGTCAAATGTACGTATCCCGTGAAATTTGAAAATTCACCTTATTTTTTGAACATACCTCGTATTATCTAAATAAACCACAACATAGATCTTTTGAATTATCACTTATCCAACGTCCCTGAATCAATTATTTTGACAAAACTAAAAATAATACCGAAATTCGAAATATACAATTTTTTTTATATGTATTAATAAAAATTACAACCAAAATTATAATAGTGAAAAAATACAGTAATTAAGTTTGAGTTTATTCTTATTCAGTAAATCCTTTTGTTTTGTTTTAACAGTAATTCAATATGTTTTTCCTGTTTTAACTGATTTACGTACAAATTTTTTAATTTAAGTTCTGTTGCTGTGGTATTTAAATTTCCTTTAATTTTGGTAATTTTGTTTGGCAAGACAAATTTATCGTAAATTCTAACTTTAAGTTTTCATAACTTTTACTTCAAGCTATTATTTCACAGTTTTAAAGTTAAGAAGGTTTCTGTTTGTTCACTATTTGATTTTTACAATTGTGCTTAAATTAAAATTTTTTAAGTATTAAAGTTCCTGGCAAGACTTCTTTATTTTTTTTTTTTTTGCGCTTACACCATTTTTGGGTGTTTGTCCTCCTATTTGTGGCATGCGGCTTGATGCTGTTACACAAATGGAGGGGGACCTACAGTTTTAAGCCGACTCGGAACGGCAGATATTTTTTATGAGGAGCTTTTTCATGACAGAAATTCACTCTGAGGGACGACCGCTATTAGAAAAATGTTTTTCTCCGATTTGGAGTTTCACTGAGATTCGAGCCAACGTTCTCCGAATTCCAAATAGTAGTCCCCGCCGGCCGAATTATATGATTAATTTTAATTAGATTATTTTTTTATCTAAGTGCTTCATGCAGAATGTAAGAAGAGAATTGGGGTATTAGTAAGGTTCTTATAATGTTGGTATCTGTTTGCTGTTGTACATGTCAAATTCGTTGATAAGGTTAAAAGGACTTGGGTGACTATGTCCGTCTTTATTTTTTATTGTACTTAAATTCTTCTCGGAGGTCACTATTGACTTTCCTCCCAAAAAATGTTTCGACTGGTTTTTCTTTCGTAGCGCAGTGCACTGAGTGATTGTACTCTTTGACCGATCTTTCTATTATTTCTTGCAAGTTGGAACCAAAGTGCTCTACTTGCCCGTTACAGCAGCTTTTATATGGTGCTGTTAGGGGAATTTTTATACCAAAATCGTTTTTCATCATAAAGTTTATCGTTTCTGATTTATGTAAATGATTTTTCGTTGTCCGGTTTCTGATATCAGATTGTGTTGGTGTTATATGAAAAAAAATCATGTGCAGCATCGTACACGTGGTAGAAGTGAAACTTCTGTGTGTGAATGAGTGTGAATAAGAGAGAGAGAGAGAGAGAGAAAGAGCGAGAGAGGAAGAGGAGGAGACAGGGATAATTTCAAAAGAAATACAACAGTATAAAATTTGTGTAACCAAAATTCGATTTTATTAACTATATAGGCTAGCATCTGTTGGTGGTTCAATTGGTAATACTGATATAATTGGTTTGTGATAGCTGAAATATGAAATAGGTATATGTACGTGATTCAATATTTTCTAGATAACGTGTGAAAATTGCATCTAGTGTAGTTCCGGATTTTGGTGTTGATTCTTTAGGGTTATTGTTTATCTGCAAACCGAATGTTTCTCGAAGAAATTGAATCAACGGCAAAGAATCATTGGATCCGAAATTTACGTTGAAATCTCCCCGGAGAATCAATGGAATTTTGTCTTCGCCTCTTCCAAGAGCGGTGAATGGAATATATTATGACATCAAGAAATATATTATGCCAGCTCTAAAATTTAGTCGCTTATATTTGATGACGCAATTGAAATTTGATATACTAATATCCTGGTTATCGTTTAACCAAGTTTCGGACAAAAGTACTATACTCGATTTGCGGATGTCTGTTAAATCTGCGGAATGTGCTCGTAGGCTCTGACAATTAAGGGGGTCTTCTGGTCTCCAGCGAAAAAAAAATCGATTTTTTTTTTTGCATAATTTTGTTGTATGTGTATGCGAGAATACGCCACAGAAAGGATTTTTTGAAAATCGCATTTTTTCACATTTTTCTGGGCACCGAAGTGTACCCTCCTCCGGCCGTTTTATCATAAACTTTATCTTTAAACGCGTTTCCCCGAAAATCGTGTTTTTTAAGCATTTTGGTCACACTTTTCATAGTAGTTATACTCCGATTTCAATGGTTTTGGTCTTAAAAGGTTCGGAAAACTTACCGCTAAGTTTCCCCGTGTACGATTTTTCAAATTTTTTTTCATTCCATTTTTATAACCTTTTAAAGTTCAAAAAATGAGCAAAAAAAATTTTTTTTTGCAAATTGTTGCATAACTTTTGAAAAAAATTAAAAAAAAAAAATCTGTCACGGGAAAACTTAACAAGGGCAACTCTGAAGACAACGCATATCTAATTTTTGCTTTCTGATTACCCAGGTGGAAAAACCGTGACCAAAATGGAGACCTGTTTCGTTTGGAGGTGGACGTCTTCAGCGCCATTTCAAGGTCGTGGGTGTTAATTTTTTTCAAAGCCAAAACCATTTTTTAAAAGCCAAGACATGTACCTTTAAAATAAAAAAAAAATTTTTTTTAAATATTCACAGGATTTGTCACAATCAATCCCCAAAAAGAACCCTTCATTTCAGGGCCTCGAGACCAGAAGACCCCTTAAGAGTATATACAGATAGCCCTCTTCTCTGAGTCATGAAATCGATTATTTGTTTATCCACAGTTACCAGTCTATTTAACGATAGTCTCCGGAATTCATCTGGTAAATGAGACAAACTGACTGATGCTCGTCGACCATGGTAGAATTTAAAATCATTTCCGTTCGTTATAATCCACAAGCCTTCAATACAAGTGACTCGTGATAAAGCAACGTAAACTAATGATTGCGAATGTTTTTTATCATATTCGTATACAACTTCAGAATACGTGCTTTCCCGAGTCTTGTGAATGGTCGTCGCACAAGCATAAACTATTGGTAAATGTGATCGTTTAGCGTTAATCGTTTTGTTGTTGTTAAGCGGGATTGTTGATGTGCGTCGTCCGAATGGTACGTGCAAAATTCAGATGCCGAGCTCCCTGTGACGTGGCAGCCAAGGTTCGCCTCACAATTTTCTTTTTAACCATAGTTAATGAGCAAGCACTAGAAATCTATCATCCTAAATTAAATAAATAAATAATTGGCGAGTACACTTCTGTTAGCTATTTGGCCGAACTTCCCCTCCTATTTGTGGTGTGCGCCTTGATGCTGTTCCACAAATGGAGGGACCTAAAGTTTTAAGCCGATTCCGAACGACAAATGGTTTTTATGAGGAGCTTTTTCATGGCAGAACCACTCGGAGGCTTGCCATTGCCTCTCGAGGGTCGACCGATATTAGAAAAAACGTTAAGGTAAAAAAAAATCGATTTTGGTTTATTTGAGAAAATGAATGTACATAATCTCAAGAATGTTGCGTCCAAATTTTAAGTCAATCGGTGCAAAGCTCACGAAGTTAGAGCATTATAACCGTTGGCCGCTCCGACTCGGCTACCTGCTTTGGTCGAACTTTAAATCGATTTTCTGGAAAACGACGTTTTTCAAGTCGGTGGACACTTTTTCTTTAATCTACTCGACCGATCTTCCTTAAATTTTGTACACACTTTCTCTACATAATTACCGAGGTAACCCTGGGAGGTTATTTTTTTTTTAATTTTTATTTATTTTACAATAAACAATATTATGCGATTTATAGTCCAAAAATCGCACTTCTACTTCAAATGTTAAAAAAAATTAAAAAAAAAAATTTTTTTAATAAAAACTCGATGGGGTTACCTCGGACAATTGATTACCTAATGAAAACTCTTTGATTTTTTGATTTCAGATGATTCAATGCTGAGAAAAACTGTCCACGGCAAATTGCCTTTTTTTCGAGACGTCTGCGTAGATCTGCTGTCAACGGCTCAATTTTGCATATTTTCTTGTAAACATTTTTGAAAATATTTTTGAAATATGAGTTTACAGTATACTAATTGGATAAATAAATTTACATGAATCATCTTTCCAAAAAGAATTCATAAATAAGTGCATATTTTTAGTGGAATTAACCCTACCCCCTTCCCCCCTTAAGAGAGATGTCCATTAGGAGAGAGTACACTGTATTTCAAACTAAGAAAAGTGAATAAACAAATGGCAAAGATACTGAATGTGACATTTTGCATAAATGTTATGATTGTTCTAATATTTCCTTGCAACACGCAAGGTTCATTTACCAGAACTTTTTTTTTAGAATTCTTTATATTAACGTTATAAACGGTCTGATTGCAGTAAAACGGTTTAACGTATTCCAGCGCGATTACCACGCAATTTTACATCGAGATTTGCTTTTTTTACCAAAGTCATATTGACCTCTTAAGCATTGCTGATATTCAAAGTATGTACCAAATATGTTTACAGTGTAATGCGAAAAAATGGAAAGGTAAAGCTCCTGGACTTTGTTGTTCCGGTGGAAAAGTTATTTTACCAAGACTATAAGAACCAACAAATTCCTTAAAGTCTTTAATTCTTGCCATAACGAATCCTAAGCAATATTCAACTAATTCAAATGATCCCCTTTGGTGCAAATGAAATTCCTGAAGGAAATTGTATTAACACATTTAAAATTCAACGGGAAGTCTACCTTCCCATCGGTTCATTACTTCCACACGAAGGTCCCTAAAGTTTTAAAAATTTATTTTGTTTCGCAGACCGATGAACTCTCGACAATTAACGAAGTATTGAACAATCAAAGTCGACATATTTCCAGTTTCGAGTACAATTTAGAAAACAACGTTTTATATAAAATTTAGGACTTCCATTTGATTATGCCCACTGATCGCCTAGCCTAAAATGACAATATAGGTTGATATAGCATTCCTGCTGTTAGTGAGGAAAAGAGAGCTAGAGACATTGTCTTGCATCGCCGCAGTGGTGGCAGAAACGATTTTCTGAATTACATCACATGTACGATCCACTTCAGTAAAAAATGTGTCGTGTCGGCAATACTACTCTACCGTTTTATGGTAAGAGCAATTGAATTATCTGAACTTTTTTAAAAATTTGTTCAATCCATATTCTGTTGCTATTGAGGCAAGGGTGATAACCGAAATATTAAATTCCATCCGTTTTAATCAAAAGCAATTACAGGCAGACGAGTACGTACATCTAATGCATTCAACCGTACAGAAATAAATATACTCAAAACCTTGAACACAAGGTTATATTTGTTTCTTTCGACATTTATGTAAGAAAAACTCAGGATACTCTGACTAATGTGCGCAATTGTGGTCGTCCGAATGTATTCATAACGTTTACTCTCAATCTGGAATGGCATGAAATCAAAAACGATTTGTTTAATAAACTAAAGTGTTACGATCTTGAAGGGCTGGCGAAAATCCTCCACTGAACCCTCCCCCAGGGTGCCGGCTGGAAATAAGTACCGCAGTTGTCCTAATTTTAGGAGGTGCTTAGCTAAGTTAAGGGATAGTAGTTCGATACTCCTCAATAGTACAGCACTATTCAAAGTACTTTTAACGTGGTCGGGGGTGAAGGACTGGATTAAGGTGCGATGCGATCTGTGCCGAGAATCTGTCAGGCTTGGGCCCTTTTTGAAAATAACCAAGTCTCAGACGGAGCTTACGGATACCTGGCGCCCTCCGTAATAATTTGCCTTACCCGTCTAGATCGGAGCTATGCACGGGCGGACATCTTTTCTCCGACACTCGTGGGTCCAAAAACGAATAGTCTAAATATTAAAAATAAAAAAAGGAGATCGGTCCTCCTCCCCTAACATACCGACAGGAACAACCAGTTCCGCAGTACGAGCAATGGTCGCACCGGGCTCAAAGAAAAATACAAATATCGGTTTAATAAGTCGTTCCAAACAAGTGACAGCCGGAGCGAGGGCCAGGCCAGTAACTTTATAAACAACAGAACTGGTAGAAGTGACAAGCACAAGTGAAAGTGCAGTAGCCCGACTGTCAACGGTGATTCAACCCCCAAAAACGATCCCGACCGGAAGCACAGCTACTGATAGCTCCGGTACCGAAGGATGGCCGCTTGTGAGGGTGGTAGACCCAGCGAAAGCGAGCTACCAAGATCACAGAAATGCTACAAGGTCCCTAAGGAGGGTGTTCGAACCCCTGCTTAAAGAGAACGAACTCACACGGGAGTTGAAGGACGCGGTTGAAAGAGCGAAAGCAATCATTCCAGATTTCAACCCCGATTTCAAACCAACACAATCTGCTTCAAAACGACAACGGTCCTTGGAGGAAAATAAGCCCAACGCAAAAAGGCACAAAACCATTGGCGTGGCGCCCAGATAATCCTCTGCGGAGGTTGCAAAAGATCGCAATATTATAGGAGTTCTGGATGAAAACCATCCTGAAGGCCCAATGGAAATGGGTTGAGACCGAGCTAACGAAAGTGACACTGAAGATTATACTGGAGAACCCCGGCTGGCACCAAGGCTAGATAAAAATAATAGCGTGCGACGATGAGAGATTGGTTCAGCTGTACAAAGAGGTCATCTCAAAAGACGGGAAGTGTACCCAAATGTCAAGCTGGTGGTCGTGGACAGGAAGGATATTCCGTCCAGGCCGCGAGTGAGAGTCTGATTGCCTTCAACAGTCGAAGACCTTGAAGATATAATGAAACTAATTCGGGTCTGCTATCCAGACATCCCAACGCAGGAGTGGAGATGCGTCAAACCGTTAAGCAATAAAAACACCACAGAAGAATCGAAAGAGCGCGCTCCTATGCAGGCTCTCCTACTCCTGACCGAAAGCTCGATTGAACCGTTAGCGAAATGCGATGGGCAATTGAAATACGGTTTTGTAAGAGTAAAACTCTATATTTATAAAACCGATGCCTCCGTAGAACTCCTCACCACTAAAGAAAACACAGAAACCATGAGCGAATTAGAGCCCATGAGCGAAACAGAACCGATGAGTGAAGATGAGCATCTCATTCTCAGAAATGGGCTTAGGGAGGTTGTACTTTGAACGGCAGAGTAAGTATTCCGTAAAACAGCGTAAGTATACCGAAAGGGAACTTTTATGCGAACATACAGAAGATCCAGTCATAACACTAACTGCTCATGCATCTTCTACAGATAAATCTACACCACTGTAAGGAAGCCTGCGTTTGTGTTGAGCACATTTTTATTTAGGGCTAGCAGACCTTTCCTGATAGCCAAAATTTCAGCTTGAAATACACTGCAGTGATCCGGTAACCGGAATGAGATGTTAGCATGGAATGAAGGACTCCGACTACTTGATCATTTAGCTTGGAACCATCAGTATAGATTCCTATTCCGCTTCTATTGTCCATTACCCCGATGTCACAATCTTCTCTCGTAGGGAAAGTTGTGGTACAGGATGTGTTTAAACGCAACTCTACAGAGCTACAAGAGTCTGTCGTTTGATGTAGGAAGGGGTATTCGTCTAGTATTCCCCCTAGTGACCCCTTCTGTTAATGGCTAAGTTAGAAGATTATCTTAATCTAAGTGTCGATTTCGCTGCCAGCTGTTTGCTCTAGGCCTCAATCGGTAATAAGTGCAGCATGACATTCATCGCTGCCGTCGGCGCAGTCTTTAGTGCCCCGCTTATGCAGAGACCAGTGCCCCTTTGAATACTCTCTAAGCGTTTTGCTGTTGTTCTTTTCGCAAGTGTTAGCCACCAGACTAAGACACCGTATGTCATGATAGGCCGTACCACTGCTGTATATAGCCAGTGTACTACTTTTGGGGTTAGGCCCCATTTCGCCCCCAAAATTCTTTTGCATGTATAAAGTGCTGTGGCTGCTTTTTTTACTCTATCATTAATTGTTTGCTTTCACGAGAGCTTCCTATCTAATACTAGTTCTATGTAGCTCGCCTCTTCCCCAATTGACAGTGTGATTCCCTCAAGGGTAGGGGGCTTAGAACAGGCATCCTGTATTTCCTGGTGAACATGATTAGTATGGTATGAAAACCCCCCCGACTTCCCTCCACCTTAGAGGGACGTAGTTTAGTCGTAATGTTGCTCTGAATATGGTTATCAGCCATTTCATAATGTTGCCCAATGTCTGTTGTAGTGCGCAGGGATTATTCCATTTGGTGCTGGTGTTTTATATGGTTGAAAGTTTTCTACAGTCCAAGTTATCTTGGGTTCTGTGACAATGTTGAGGATGTCGGAACTTAGTACCGCGTCCGAAGTTGGAATATTGGCGGTTATCGCTTCCTCTAAATTACCTGCGAAGTGAGTATTTAGTAGTGAGTCTAATGATTCTTCGCTGGATTCTGTCCAGCTGGAGTCTGGCTTCTGAGGATACCCTATGGGTTGAGTAGACTTGGTGAGGATTTTTCTCAGTCGAGATGCCTCTACCGTAGTCTCGATCTCCCCACAAAAAGCTCTCCATAAAGACCCTGGGTACAGAATGGCGAAATCTGCGGCTTGAGGACTTCAGGTTATAAGTTATAAACTTTGTGAAGGTATTAAACTGGGCATTTATAATTGCAAACACGCAACTTAATATACCTATTTGTGATTCAAAATTTCAGCAACGCAGATACTACGACGGTTAGGGTGGGAAGTGAGCGGAAGGGACATCTGGCTAACCTCGTTATACTTTGCCACAGGTCCACTACCGTCCCCGCTGATAAGAAACTTGTGAAAGACTGCAAATCACACAATCGATAATTAGTCTTAGAAGGTGACGCAAATGTTTACCATACTATATGGGGGAGCTCGGATACTAACTCTCTTCAATTATATTGTATTATTAATTATATGTAAGCTTTTAGTGTGTAACAAAGGCAACGAACCCACATTTATTATACGTAATAGACAAGAAGTTCCTGATATTATGCTAGTAAGTCACACTCTTGTCACACAGTTTAACAGAGCGAAAGCGACACGAGAGTGTAGAGACGGGGACTGCTATTACAGTAAACTAAGAATTTACAAAAAAGAAGTTAGGAAAGCGTAAAGATCTCTTTGGAGGACGTTCTGTAGTGAAATTGAAGGAACCACAGAGACTTCTAGACTGCGTAAGATCCTTTCAAAATATCACTATTCCTCGAAGTGATAATACTTTGAAAATGCTAGTGTACACACACTTTCTCAGCAACGAATCATCCAATATATTAATCAACAATCACTCAAAAGTAACTGATTCTGACATTGAAGACATAATCACTAAAACTAGGATAATCTGGGTAGTGAACACCTTTAAACGATTTAAATCACTGAGTCCAGATGGCCCAAATACATAACTCATTAGACTACATCATGGAGTGGTTAATGGCTGTTCTGAAACTTAAAAGTGTTCCATCAGTATGAAAGGAAGTGAAGGTTGTCTTTACTCCCAAGGCAAGGAAAAAGGTCACACACAACATCCAAGGATTTTAGGCCAACTAGCCTATCCTCCTTCTGGTTAAAAATATTAGAAAGAATAATAGAAGAGTATAATAAAGCTAATATCAATCCCAACAGGCGTAGTATCTCACAACATGCGTACTGTAACGGAAATCTACAGAAACAGCGCTTAACTCACTTGTTACAGAAATCGAGAAGTCAATTTACAATAAGGAATACACATTGGTAGCCTTCCTTGATATCGAGGACGCATTTAACAACATCTTACCGAATACCATAATAAAGGCGTTGACTAATTTCAGGATCTCCGGGAATCTGGTGGAGTTCAGCAAAACCATGCACATGAGCAGATTTGTGATCGCAACCCTAGGGGCCTCGAAGATCAGGAAAAGAGTCAGTAGAGGAACACCTCATGGCGGAGTGCTGTCCGCTCTCCTTTGAATGCTGGCAATAAACTTCTTGCTAAAGAGCATAGAGGAGAGAGGACAACACGTCGTAGCATATGCGGATGATGTTGCAATGTTAATAAGAGGGAAATTTCCTAATACACTTTGTGAAATCATGCAAGAAAAAATGGTTGAAAACTGGTTAAAAGCAAATGAGCTAAGCGTCAACCCTAACAAAACTGAAGTGATCTTATTTACCAGGAAACATAGAACTCCAAGAATAACTCCTCCGGCTCTAGGTGGAACGGCTTTGTCATTTAGTGATGAGGCTCGCTACTTAGGTCTAATACTAGACAGAAAACTAAGATGGAAGTCAAATATCGAAGATAGAGTAAAAAGAACAACAATTGCACTATACACTTGTAAGCAACAAATAGGACTAAGTTGGGATCTTTTCCCATCTTTCGTAAATTGCCTGTACACAGCAATTGTAAGACCAATCTTAACATACCGTATACTAGTATAGCTTTAGATAAGTTATATAATATGTATATTACCAATTGAGCATTTCAGCAAGCAAGCAGCTGCCAAGGCGGCTTTCAGATTAAGAGAAATCGGTCTACTCAGAATAAACCAGAGAGGACACTCTTCAATTTTAGAAAAATTCCCCTGCGTTCCTGGTTCAATGGATTTCTGTAAGACCAAGGATATCAACTTAGATAAATCCTTCGTCACTGCATTTCCTTCTAAAGAGGAAAGGGATAATTGGATTATTGTTAAGGAAAATGATTTAAACATCTATACAGATGGCTTAAAACTAGACAACAGAGTAGGTGGAGGGGTGGAGTTAGCCAATAATTTCGTCTACCTGATCATTGCAGTTATTTCAGGCGGAAGTCACTGCCATAAAAGAGGGACTTACGGTAATAAACACCTTATTTGGGTGCCAGGCCACAAGAATATAGCAGGGAACTGCAGGGCAGATGAACGTGCTCGCACCGGTATAACGCTTGACCTCCAAGTGTATAAGACGCAGATACCCATGCCTTTAGCCACTTGTAAACTACTGATAGATAGGGAAACCATCAATAAGGTAAATATAAGTTTGCAAAACCTCTCAACACACGAACTAAGCAGACGCACATATCCGAAATGGAACAGCGGTCGATCAAAAAGTGTGTTAAGATTTAACAGAGAAACTATTAGAAAAATAATAGGGGTATTAACTGGTAATTATCTGATAGGCAGCCTCGCTAGAAGGTGAGGACTCCCATACTTCGATCTCTGTAGAAGCTGTCTAAATACAGAAGAAGAGGAAACAGTCAGGCACCTTTTACGTCAGTGTGAAAGCTTAGCGACAAGGAGGCTCCGCACTCTTGGCATGGCATTTTTAATTGATGTAGCGGACATAGCGCATCTAAAACTAACAAAGCTTTGCTCGATTATTAAAGCTACCGGATAGCTTGAAAAAGAACCCAAAGGGTAAGGATAAGTTCCAGTGGTATCACAATGTAGCTATGAAAGGTCTAAGTGTGTCATTGCGACAGCCACCCCACCCTCCTACCTACCTACGATCTTGAAGTAAAAGTAGTTTCATCTGAAAAGTAAAAGGCTTATGCTTATAATTACAAAAGAGAAAACATTTTTGGCGAAGTTAAATGTCACATTACCTCGATAGAGTGGCAAAATCGAGGGCTTATCATACTTTGCCATTATCATCTATGGATAAATAGCAAAGTTCACACACACGAAATAGGCAACACAATTGTCGCAGTAAATAAATAACAGGGATTCTTGGTGAATAGAGAGATGATTAACGATTTTTTAGGGGGAAATTGGATGGTATTTATCTTGACAACGTTTATTTTCAACAAGACGGCGCTACGTGCCACACACGCAACGAAACCATTGATCTATTACGGCAAAAGTTTCCGAACCGTGTTATCTCTCGAAGAGGTCATCACAATTGGCCACCGAGATCTTGTGATTTAACGTCTTGTGGCTTTCTTCTTTGGGGCCACGTGAATGAGAAGGTCAACGCCAACAGCTCAGGGTCGCGGACATAGGGCAGCCACTTTGCAATTCGGTTATAGAAAATTTCATGAAAAGGATATTGTCCTGTAAGCGTGTCGTGGTGGTCATTTGCCTGATGTTATTTTCCACTAATAACGGCATACCTTCCGCTTTATAATGAAATAAACACCTGATCTTTTATATTAAAAAATACCATTTTTCTTTGAATATCAAAATAGCACCTTTGTTTTGAAAACCGCATATATTATTCCAAATAATATTAATAAACCTCGTTTCTTTGCTTACACAAAGATAAGTATTTAAGTGGAAGTGAACTTGAGATATATTCGCAATTTAGTTTTTGAAGTATATGCTGTAAAAGCAACTTGGATTTAACCGTTCACTTAAAAAGTTACATATATCATACTACTCATACCAACTAAAATTATGTTTGGTAGTTGAAAAACAAAACTCATGGTTGTTATGAGCTGATGTCAAATAAAACTTTGAAAAAATATTATCTATACTAATATTATAAAGAGGAAAACTTTGTTTGTTTGTTTGTTTGTTTGTTTGTTTGTTTGTTTGTAACGAATAGGCTCAAAAACTACTGGATCGATTTTAAAAATTCTTTCACCATTCGAAAACTACATTATCCAAGAGTAACATGGATTACATTTTATTTTGGAAAAAAATAGGGTTCCGTAAGATATTTGGATTTTTCGGACACAAACTGAAAAAAATCTTATATATAAAATAAAGTCAACTTTTTGTGTGTGTTCGCTAACCGGCCGTGTCTGCACCGAATTAAACCAAACTTACACACAATGTTAAGAAGGTATTGAAGATAGTTTCCGTATAGTTTGGATACCTATTGGTGGATAGGGCTCGAGATATAGGTCAAAACGTGGACCCGGGTAACCTTCGGATGTGTATGTACAATATGGGTATCAAATGGAAGCTGTTGGTGAATGCTTTAGTTCAGAGTACTTTTCATGCCGCTCCGTGACTGGGGTCTCGAGATATAGGTCAAAACGTGGACCCGGGTAACCTTCGGATGTGTATGTACAATATGGGTATCAAATGGAAGCTGTTGGTGAATGCTTTAGTTCAGAGTATTTTTCATGCCGCTCCGTGACTGGGGTCTCGAGATATAGGTCAAAACGTGGACCCGGGTAACCTTCGGATGTGTATGTACAATATGAATATCAAATTGAAGCTGTTGGTGAATGCTTTAGTACAGAGTATTTTTCATGCCGCTCCGTGACTGGGGTCTCGAGATATAGGTCAAAACGTGGACCCGGGTAACCTTTGGTTGTGTATGTACAATATGGGTATCAAATGAAAGCTGTTGATAAGTGCTTTAATACGGGGTAATTTTCATACCTATTGATGACTAGGGTCTCGAAATATATGCCAAAACGTGGACCCGCCGTGTCTTTGCACCGAATTAAACCAAACTTACGCACATTGTTAAGTAAGTATTGAAAATGGGTTTCGTAAAGCTTGGTTGTAATTCGGAGCACTGGCAACGGGTACAGCGTTCTTTTGAACCAGCCATAATGTCGTTTACTTTTTTAACGCTTGGGGCGGAACTAAACTGTCAAATTGACAGTGTGAGTTACAATGTGTCAATATTTCTTTCTGATTTGGATGCCATAAGGAAAAAATGTAAGTGCAACATGTAAAAATTGTTTGTGAATTTTTTTGGAGTGGATTTTGGAACAGTGAATAATTTCCTACGAAATTTGAGAATTTAATGTGAAATCCGAATGAAATTATGTGTTCGTGGGAAAAACAATTTTTTCGTTTTTTTTTTTGAAAAATATAAATGAATAATGGTTAAAAAAGCTCCAATGCTTAATAAAACATATAAATTGAAACGAAAAATTCATGGATGATCAGGAAAAAAGACGATTGTTTATTCATATGCGTTGATTTGAAATTTAAAAACAATATTCTTTTTTCCTGATTTTCAATTTATATTTTATATTTACTCAAAAACAAATAGAAAAACAAAAAATATTGTTTATGCCAAAGCGCTTGAATAAAGAATAAAGAAATAAATAATATGAAAACCATATATTTTCTGTTCTAAACCATATCTATTCTATTTTAGTGTGCCCAGAGAAGGGGGCCGGGTTTGCTAGTAAAATATATGTTAGTAATCTTCATATGTTAGTATTCTACTTGTTGCTGTTTTAGCAGTAACTTTGCTCTGTCAGTGTAGTGTTATCACCGGTCGTCTTCGTCTAGCTCATCTAACGGTAGGCCCAGGAAACTAGCTGTTTCGACAGGTTGGGTCCAGAAGGAGAGGTGTGTTAGATGAGTGGGCTTGATCGGGCATGTGGAAAGATGGTTAGTGTCGTGCGGGGTGCCTTCACATGCCGGACATGTGTCTGTTTTTGTGGCTGAAGGAGTGCTCTTCTGGACAACACAGTTTTGTCCCTTTCTGTGTTTCCATCATTTGCAGTTGCAGGGGCTTGTGTCGACGCATTGAGCGCAATTGCAATATTTTCAGCCTCTTTTGACGTTACTCTTACGTCTAATTCTTGAGGCGTCATTTCAACTCCTTCATTGATTTCTCCATGGTTGGCATTGAGTCGTTCGTAAGTGGCGGATTCGCTTTTTGTGGTGGGGAGCGAAGCAATCGTGGTTTCCTTACGAATGCTGTTTCTCTTGTTTTTGTCTTTTTTCCTTTATTTTATCCATGCTTTTTTTGTTTAACCAATGCATCGTGTGCTGTGGGGCGGGCCGAAATAATCAAGAACGGGTGTACCCTCGGAGGTGTTGGCTCCTTCGACAGTTCCCTGAGGACTGACCTACGCTTTACCGATCCCGGAAAACACGGACGGACTGGCGCTTGGCCGGAGCAACGAAAGCTACTAATCTTTCGCCCAATGAACACTTCCTGACCAGGGTCCCAAGCGGCTGGTTACTGATATATACCGGAGCTTACACATCGTCAGAGCGAACTCACATCATCCCTTTAAGGTCGCAGGTGGAAAACCCTAGCGACCTATCCAGGGACTCCCAATACGCCCCGTTGCATACCGGTCATGTCTTTTACATAAACAGTCGCACCTAACATGGTGAACAGACACTGACCAACATATGCTGGATTTTGTCAACTAACTTTCTAGCTAACTCTTACATTGTCGCTGAAGCGAGGGACATCTTGACTAGGGTCCGCGGGTTCGTCGTACCCGTTACCTCCTCATCATGTTGGTCTCCTTGTCGCGGGGATGAGGCTTAAGTGTTGGTTTGACCCCCATATCATGGGGACCAACCCAACACGAACTAAGAGGGAAGCTCCATATGAGGATTGGCTAGCCATCCACCCGCCTCATGGCAAAATTGGTGGCCATCCAATCACCATATGAAGATCACCGTACCGACGCACCTGTTAATCCTTAACCCTCATCATCCCATCATCTCCTCTCCTCACCCCCCCTAACCCAAGGTGTCATGCGACCCGTGCCTATTGGGTGGTTTGCAGTCAGGGGGTTTTCTGTCCGACTGTATTTCTACGGAGCTACCTCGATACCGGGTCACCTCGGGGTATAACCATGACCTTGCCGTGGTATGGGGCGCTGCCACGGTCGACCATCATGTTTCCCCTTCCTTTTTATAAGATCACCATGTCTGCCACGGTGGACGGTGATCGTAAGAAACAGATGGAGTCTTTCAATCAAAAAACCTCAATGGACAAGCAGTCCCTAAATGCAAAGGAAGCTATAGTTTCCACCCACAAATCTGGATCAAACCAGATTTCTTTTAGTACGACGGAAGCTGGGATAACTAAACCTAGTGGAAGTGTCAGTACATCGAAGCCCTTCACGGCTAGCCCAGTTCGTACGGCGGAAGCTGGTGCTGAGGACAAACCTGGCAAGAGCAGAAGTGGCGGTACTCGCAACAAAACTACGGCCAAGAAGTCAATTTCCTCTACCACCAATACCAGGACTAGCCCTGGTAAAGGTGGCAAAGCTGAGTCTGAGACTGATACCTCCGCAGTAGCAGAGCCTGCACGGCATGGCTACAAGGAGAGACGTGCTGCCTTCAGGCTACTGGAGCGCCTGAAAACGATTCCAGAGGGGGAGTGGTCTGTTAAACAGAAGCACTCATTTAGCTGGGCGACAAGGGTAACGGAGGAGTCCCCTCGGGGTTCTGAACCGAACCCAAAACGTCAGTTGTCCGACCCACCCAGCAACCCCAGCACGTTGAAGAAGCCCCGAATCAACAAGACTTCTCCAGCTACGTACAGCGAAGCTGTCAAAGGCCAACAGCTATGGGCGGTGGTTGATAAAAGCAACCCTGACGGCACTATTTCGCCTGACAATTGGAAGAAAGTGGAAGCCAGGCTCTCAAGCGTCTTCTTCCAAATTCTGAAGGAGAATCCTGGTCCAGCTCCTTTCTGTCGCGATAGTGGATGGCATCAGAGTCATGTGAAGCTAATCGCCTGTGCCGATCAGAGATCCATTGATCTATACAAAATAGCCATCTCAAGGATTGGCGAAGTATGGCCTGGGTCTAAACTCGAGGTAATTTCAAGGGATGACATCCCTAGTTTACCAAGAGCTAGGGCCTGGTTACCAGCGGAGCCATCAGACCCTCAACGAATCCTTGAAATGCTTCGGGTATGCAATGCAGAGCTTCCTACATCGTCTTGGAAGGTCACAAAGCTGGACGATCCCAAGGGCGAGTACCGAAGCGCTACTTTCGTAGTCTGCAAGGACTCGGTGGACGCACTGGCGCGATCTGACGGTGTAGTAAACTATGGGTTTTCGTCCATAACTCTGAGGGTCTACAATAAGGACAAGGCGCCTAACTTAAAGGACCCGGTTGGAGCTGAGATAGGCCCCAAGGCGGAATCTGGCTCCGGTCCTAACACTGCTACAGCGCTACGGAAGGCATCTGCTGACGGCAGTATCTCTTCCTTGTTAGATAGAGTACTTGATACTACTCTCACTGATGAGGAAGAGCTACTGGCGTCAGATTCAGATGAGCCCAACAAAACGGTGGTGGAGAGGAAGCCCAGTAACATAACAGCAGTGCAAGAGCCCTGGGTCTTTAGGGGCCGTCTCTGTGGCTTAAGTGCGCTGAAAGGGGCCACGTTACTATATGACAGGAGTTCTAGCAGACCTAGGACCGGTCTTATAGTATCATCCCATCTCACTGTGACGGGTCTTGAGCAATTCTGTTGCCAAGACCTGGTAGCGGCTGAGGTGTGTTATAGAGGTAGACGCGGATGGTCGAAGTTTGTGATTGCATCTGCTTACTTTCCTTACGATGCTCTGGAAGGGCCACCACCCGGGAAGGCCACTAGTCTCGTGAGGTTCTGTGAGCGGCGCAGTCTAGGCCTCATCCTATGTTGCGATGCTAATGCCCAGCATACAATCTGGGGCAGCAGCAAGTGCAATGGACGGGGCTCTCGACTATTCGAATTTATCGCGTCCTCCTGCCTAGACATACAAAACAAGGGCTCACAGCCAACGTTTGTAACGGCTAGAAGACAGGAGGTGATTGATCTAACCCTATCAAACTCAAAGCTTGGGTGGTCAATCAAGAACTGGAGGGTCCTTGCCGAAGATTCGTGCTCGGACCACAGGTACATTGAGTTTCAGTGTGGCGAGGAGGCTCAAATGCCATTGCCCTCTAGAAACCCAAGAAAAACAGACTGGCAGAAGTTTAGGGAGGCGTTGCGGGACCTTGGCGTTGCGCCACCAAGACTTCGAAAAGAACAGGCCATTGAGGCGGCTGCTGAGAAACTCAACGCTGCCCTAACCGAATGTTTTGAGCCAGCCTGTCCAATTCGACCTCTCCCCAGCCGCACTCCCGTTCCTTGGTGGAATCGAGAGCTCCAGATGCTGAGGCGCGAGTCGAGAAAATTTCTAAACCGGGCCCTCAAGACTAACCTTGCAGAGGACTGGGAGCGATACCGTGATGTTCAGAAGAACTACAAGAGGCTTATTCGGGAATCGAAAAGAGCCTCATTTAGGGAATTCTGCAGCGGTATTGAATCTCTGAGTGACACGGCGAAACTGGTTAGGATCCTGAAAAGGGACCCAACGGCAAAGCTGGGGTCACTTAGGAAATCTGATGGCTCCTTCACGGAGCGGAAAAGCGAGACACTCAGCTTGCTGATGGAGTCTCACTTTCCTGGTAATCAGATAAGCATCAGCCGGCAACAGCCCTTATTGATAGAGGCAGTTGTCAGAGCTGCAACACCTTCTCGGCATGACTGGTTCGTTGCCAGATCTGTGGTGAATGAGGCCGCCATTCGATTTGCCATCAAATCTTTTGGCGACTACAAGTCGCCCGGACCAGATGGCATATTTCCTGCCATGCTGAAGGAGGGTGCAGAGTTCGTGACAGCAGCCCTGAAGAAAATCTTCTCGGCATGCCTGGCACTGGCTTACATACCACGCTCTTGGAAGATGGTGAGGGTCGCTTTCATCCCAAAGGTTGGAAAAGACGACTACACCAGCCCCAAAAGCTTTAGACCCATCAGCATGACCTCCTTCATGCTGAAAAGTCTCGAACGACTGGTGGAACTGCGCATACGTCAGAAGTCGCTGAAGGCTCACCCTCTGTCTCTATTTCAGCATGCCTATCAGAGTGGAAAATCCTGCGAGTCGGCACTGCAAAACCTTGTTGCTAGGGTAGAGCTGGCCATCGACAGGAGGGACTACGCTATGGGTATCTTTTTAGACATAGAGGTGGCGTTTGATAATGCCACTTTTGATAGTATGTGTAACTCTGCTAGTAGGCACGGCGTAGACCGGGTGCTAGTAAATTGGATTCGTTCGATGCTGGCCCAAAGAATCATTTCGGTGCGAGCAGAGGAAAATCTGCTGGTGACATCTGGGGTTAACAGAGGCTGCCCCCAAGGCGGTGTGCTGTCTCCGTTGCTCTGGTGCATGGTAATCGATCCTCTACTCACCACCTTAAACGATTCGGGAGTCTACGCACAAGCATATGCGGACGATGTTGCTTGTTTGGTAACAGGCTCATCGCTTACGAACATCTGCAGGAAAGTGCAGAAAACTCTGGATCGGATTGACACTTGGTGCTGTGCGAACGGGCTGTCGGCAAATCCCGCCAAGACTGGTATTGTCCTCTTTACCAGAAGGAGGAAGCTTGGTGGACTCGTTCTGCCAAAGCTAAAAGGTGTCACAATCCAGCTATCCAAGGAAATCAAATATCTTGGAGTAATCCTCGATAGCAAGCTCCTATGGAAATCACACGTTGAAACAAAGGCATCAAAAGCGCTGACAGCTTTCTGGCAGTGCAAAGGTGTCTTTGGGAGAACGTGGGGTCTCTCTCCTAGCAAGGTCCTATGGATCTACACGGCTATGATAAGACCCATTATCACCATATATCTGGATGAGCAGACTCTCCCTAGTGGGAGTCAGGAGGACCTTATCGAGACTACAACGCACTGTGGCCGGCATTGGAACACAGAGAAGGCATGGACATCGATCCAACGATTCTCTCCATGCCCCTTGACTCCATGCCATCAAGGGTCGTACTTGAAAAGAGATACAGTGTAGTGCTACCAGAGGCTCAGTTGTGGGGAGACTCAGAAAATGAGCCCGGCAAACACTGTTTTCGCATTTTTACGGATGGCTCCAGGACCGAGCATGGCTCCGGCTCTGGGGTCTACGTGGAATCCAGCGGGACAAAACTGCACTTTGCTCTTGGAATGCATGCATCTGTGTTTCAAGCGGAGGTGTATGCAGTTCAAGAAGCGATGAACTTTGTTGTGGAAAAACGATGGAGAGGCAGATCTATATGTGTCTGCAGCGACAGCCAAGCAGCGCTTATGGCCTTAGACAGCCCTCAAACCACATCAGGGGTAGCGAAGTCCTGTAAATCCAGGCTGAACTATGTCGGCAGACATAATAGCCTGATGCTAACATGGGTCCCGGGACACGTGGGTATCGCGGGTAACGAGACCTCTGACTCCTTAGCTAAGATGGGCTCTGAGGCCAACTTCTTTGGCCCAGAGCCCGCTTTGCCACTCCCCTCTGCGGCCATCACGGGCACGGTTAGCAAATGGGTAACTACTACCCACAAGCGAGCTTGGCAGGCTGAGAGAGGTTGCAGATGGACAAAACTGATGTTACCTGTCATGTCCGACCGACTGTCGCAAACCCTTCTGTCATTAAGCAGAGGGGAGTGCAGACGGCTGGTAGGACTGATGACGGGCCACTTTCTGTGGGCAAAGCACATGGAAAGGTTGGGCATCTCAGACAGTGTACTCTTCCCAGCTTGTGAAGAGGAGGATGACACGGCGGACCACTTCCTGTGTGTCTGCCCCGCCTTCGCTCGAATCAGGTTTCAGGTCTTTGGCACTGATGTGTTAAGAAGCGACCATCTTGGCTCCTTGGCACCACAAGATCTACTCAGATTTCTTCGGAGATCGGGTAGATTTTAAGAAAATTAAAAGGGAATCCAAGTGTAGTACAATGGACTCAATTAATGTCTGAGTGCTGCACTTGCTAGTTGTCCCGACAAAACAAAAAAAAAAAAAAACAAAAAAAAACAAAACCATGATGTTACGGGTTCTTCAGATTAACCTTCACCACTCAAAGGTTGCGTCCGCAAACCTCATAATCCACCTGGCCAAAGGTGGACATCATATTGTCCTGATTCAAGAACCATGGGTATCACATGGACTTGTGTGCGGACTAAGGACTCAAAAATATAAACTGATGTATGCTCGCAACAAAGGTAACCCTAGAGCGTGCGTACTAATAAGAAAAGGGATAAATGCTTTCATGCTCTCTAATTACAGCGACACCGATCAATTGACCATTAGCCTGGAGGCGGGAAATGAACGGATGTGGCTATCTTCCTGTTACCTCGCCCATGACCACGAGGAGCTACCGAGATCAATATTCAAAGATCTGGTAGCGCAGGCGCAGAAGCTTGGCGCAAAGCTAATCATTGGTGCGGATGTAAATGCGCATCACGAGATATGGGGCAGCACTGATACTAACGCTAGAGGTGAGTGTCTCTTTGACTATCTGATAGGTACTAAACTACAGATTTGCAATAAAGGTAATAAACCTACTTTTGTCATTAGTAATAGACAGGAAGTGTTAGACGCTACTTTTGCTTTTGACTCCGTTATTAACAGAATTAGGAACTGGAAAGTTTTGGAAGAACATTCCTTTTCTGATCATAGATATATCTCGTTTGAGGTTAGCAAAAATCTACCGAAACCTAAGCCTGGTAGAAATATCAGGAAAACAGACTGGGAAAGGTATATAGATTGTATCGGGGCTACCCTAGGAACATGTCCATCAGCGGTGCCACAAAGCATAGAAGGACTAGAAAATTTGGTTGACAAGATTACCTACAACATGAATGCTGCCTTGGCGGTAGCCTGTCCCATAAGAAGACTGAGGGGTAAACCCAAGCCTAAGTGGTGGACGATTGAGCTAAGCGAGCTTCAAAAAACAAGCAGAAGCGCTTTTAATGAGGCAAAGAAAACACGTCTCGATGAAGATTGGAAAGGCTATAAAGATGCTCTGAGAATCTACAAGAAGGAAATCAGAATTGCCCAAAGGCAATCTTGGAAATCCTTTTGTGAAGAGGTTGAGGGGGCAACTGAGGCCTCCAGACTTCGTAAGATTTTAGCGGGAAGCGCTCAAAATTGGGAACTGCTACAGAAAAGTGATGGTACTTTCACTACAACCAGTAAAGAGTCTCTAGAACTTTTACTCGACACTCATTTTCCAGGCTGCTCAGACATTACTGGGCATGACATGGAAGATACAGCACAATGTCGTGAAGTCAGAATAGATGCTATTTCTGAGGATCGGCTCTTATAGGCGATTGAAAGTTTCAAACCTTTTAAATCACCGGGCCCAGATGGCATTTACCCGGTGGAACTGCAAAAGGCCGCCGGATATCTAGCACACGGACTACTAGCAATCTTCAAAGGTTGCTTTCTCTACGGTCATATACCTCTGAAGTGGAGACAAGTCAAAATTGTTTTCATTCCAAAAGATGGTAGAAACTCACATACCCATCCAAAAGACTTAAGACCGATATCTCTCTCCTCCTTCCTATTGAAAACTTTGGAGAGGTTGATAGAATTTCACTTAAGCCTAACTATAGATAGAAATCTTATCTCTACGTCACAACATGCCTACACGAAAGGGAAATCGGTAGAGACAGCTCTACATAACCTTATTTACACGGCAGAGAGTTCACTGCACAAACAGGAATTTACTTTAGCCGCTTTCCTTGATATTGAAGGGGCCTTTAACAATGTTGAAGGGGGGGCAATTACTGCAGCACTCACTGATCTTAGGGTAGAACCGGGCTTGGTAGGCTTCATTGGCAAAATGCTAAATAGCAGAATCATTGAAGCGGAACTAGGAGAATCGGTGTTCAGGAGATCGGTAAGTAGAGGTACACCGCAAGGTGGAGTCCTCTCACCGTTTTTATGGAACGCAGTTGTAAATAAACTTCTGTTAATACTGGAATCGGTGGGCTGTAAGGTGATAGCTTACGCCGACGATGTTGTTATTGCTGTCTCTGGTAAATTTGTATCTACATTAGGAGACATAATACAAAATGCTCTAGATATACTTTCTAGGTGGGCAGGAAAGTGTGGTCTAGGAGTCAACCCAGACAAAACACAACTCATATTGTTCACTAGGAAACACAGAATCCCTCAGCTAAGTCCAATTACGCTCAAAGGGGAAGCTCTTGTGATTTCGGAAGAAACCAAGTACTTGGGACTAAACATAGATAGGAAACTGACTTGGAAGTCAAACACCTTAGAAAGGGTCAGGAAAGCGAACCTAGCTTTTTATGCCTGTAAGAGAGCTTTAGGGAAGACCTGGGGAATTAAACCTAAGGTTGCTCATTGGCTCTACTCTGCTGTCGTCAGACTCATTCTTCTATATGGAAATGTTATCTGGTGGTGTGCTATGCAGAAAAAAACCTATTCTAATTTATTGAATAAGGTGCAGAGATCAGCGGAACTAGCAATATGTGGCGCCATGAAAACCACGCCATCCATGGCTTTGGACATCATGCTACATCTGCCACCCCTAGATCTCTTCTGCAAATACTCAGCGGCCTGCGCCGCTTTAAGGCTCAAAGCGAGCTCACAATGGAGAACTGTCACACATGGACATTCAACCATTTTAGACTCCTACACGGATATACCCGGTGACTGTGATTATCATCCTCCCATTCTTTGCTTCGAAAGGAATTTCCTAATGAAAATCCCTTCTAGACTGGAATGGCTTGAAGAAGATCCAACACCCAACACACCCGTTAAGATCTACACGGACGGATCCAAAATGGACACCGGTGTAGGATCAGGGTTATTTTGAGAAGAGCTTTCTATTAGTGAATCCTTTAAATTACCGGATCACTGTAGCGTTTTTCAAGCGGAAATAAACGCTATTCATGAAGCCTTTAAAATGGTTAAAGATAAACAGAATATCATCAACGGATATCTGCGTTCTATCAGACAGCCAAGCTGCCCTACGAGCCCTGGATGCATTCCAAACAACATCAAGGAGTGTCTTACGTTGTCGCCAATCTCTAAATGAGATGGCCAAACAATATCGTATAATATTATGCTGGGTCCCAGGCCACAGAGATATACCAGGGAACTGTAGGGCAGACCAACTTGCAAGAGAAGGTACCTGTATGCCAGACATAAGTAATTTTATGGAGATACCTCTCGCAACTTGTAAGCTTCTCATTAAGGACGCACTAATCAACTCTGCAAATCAGATATGGATTAGCGCTAACACCTGCGAAATTGCTAGGCAAACATGGCCAAGGCTTAATCTACGTCTGTCCAAGAGTATTATAAGACTGAGTAGACTTCAAATCAGGACCTTAGTAGGGGCCCTCACAGGACATTGTCTCATAGGAAATCATGCAAGGAGATTAGGCGTATACACGCATGATTTCTGTCGTAGCTGCAGAAATGAGGAGGAATTGGAAACAATTCAACACCTTTTTTGCACATGCCCGGCTCTATCCAGAAGCAGAAACCGATTTTTAAAATCCTACTTCTTAACGAACATAGATAATCTATACACTTTAGGTATCAACAACCTTTTACGCTTTGTCAAAAGCTCAGGATGGTTCAATATGGAAGGGGAAATATAGCCCAGCCCCCGCGGCTCACAACGGACCCATTCCGTGGTCTAAGTGGCATCGTTGTCTCTATGTGCGATGCGGCTGCCAAACCTACCTACCTACCTACCTCCTTGTGGAAGATGCCCTTGCGGGGATGGATGCTAACGAAGCAATCTCCATTAACAAACAAATTGAAACCATTCAATCAAACACATCAAATTGAAACCACTCTAGAATATCAAATCAAATTTAACAATGCTATACAAAATAGACCACTTAATGTTACTAACCACATTAACACAGAACAAGATGAAATTGAGTTTTACCTTAACAAACTAATGAATAGTATATTAAAAGAAGATAATAGATTTTTAGAACTTCAATATAGAACTTCTTCATTCACATCTTTTTGACCTTTTGTGAAAAGCTTGTACCAGTTGTAAATATTTTTTGGACTCTCTCACTGTACTATATGCCACTGTCAAAATTTCAAGTGTTTTTGAACAGTTAATTCTATTTTTTACCCAAAATTTTAATGCATCTTCTTTGATCCATCTTTTTCTATAGCAAAAAATTGCCGAACATGCAAAGCACTTGTCTTATTTATGCGTTTCACAAACAAATTAAACATGTTCAACATATTTTGCTAAAACCGTGAAATATCTTCGAGAGTAGTGTACCAACATAAAAAAATAATAATTAAAAATTAAAATAATAAAAATTAAGTTTATATTATCATAAGCCGAAGGTCCTGGCAGCCAGCGCTTAGTACTTACGTGTGACAGTTATTTATAATTGTTACTCTTGTAAAAATAAATAAAATAAAAAAATAATAATCGCCAATAAAAGTCAAATGTACGTATCCCGTGAAATTTGAAAATTCACCTTATTTTTTGAACATACCTCGTATTATCTAAATAAACCACAACATAGATCTTTTGAATTATCACTTATCCAACGTCCCTGAATCAATTATTTTGACAAAACTAAAAATAATACCGAAATTCGAAATATACAATTTTTTTTTATATGTATTAATAAAAATTACAACCAAAATTATAATAGTGAAAAAATATAGTAATTAAGTTTGAGTTTATTCTTATTCAGTAAATCCTTTTGTTTTGTTTTAACAGTAACTCAATATGTTTTTCCTGTTTTAACTGATTTACGTACAAATTTTTTAATTTAAGTTCTGTTGCTGTGGTATTTAAATTTCCTTTAATTTTGGTAATTTTGTTTGGCAAGACAAATTTATCGTAAATTCTAACTTTAAGTTTTCATAACTTTTACTTCAAGCTATTATTTCATAGTTTTAAAGTTAAGAAGGTTTCTGTTTGTTCACTATTTGATTTTTACAATTGTGCTTAAATTAAAATTTTTTAAGTATTAAAGTTCCTGGCAAGACTTCTTTATTTTTTTTTTTTTTGCGCTTACACCATTTTTGGGTGTTTGTCCTCCTATTTGTGGCATGCGGCTTGATGCTGTTACACAAATGGAGGGGGACCTACAGTTTTAAGCCGACTCGGAACGGCAGATATTTTTTATGAGGAGCTTTTTCATGACAGAAATTCACTCTGAGGGACGACCGCTATTAGAAAAATGTTTTTCTCCGATTTGGAGTTTCACTGAGATTCGAGCCAAAGTTCTCCGAATTCCAAATAGTAGTCTCCGCCGGCCGAATTATATAATTAATTTTAATTAGATTATTTTTTTATCTAAGTGCTTTATGCAGAATGTAAGAGGAGAATTGGGGTATTAGTAAGGTTCTTATAATGTTGGTATCTGTTTGCTGTTGTACATGTCAAATTCGTTGATACGGTTAAAAGGACTTGGGTGACTATGTCCGTCTTTATTTTTTATTGTACTTAAACTCTTCTCGGAGGTCACTATTGACTTTCCTCCCAAAAAATGTTTCGACTGGTTTTTCTTTCGTATCGCAGTGCACTGAGTGATTGTACTCTTTGACCGATCTTTCTATTATTTCTTGCAAGTTGGAACCAAAGTGCTCTACTTGCCCGTTACAGCAGCTTTTATAAGGTGCTGTTAGGGGAATTTTTATACCAAACTCGTTTTCCATCATAAAGTTTATCGTTTCTGATTTATGTTAATGTTTTTTCGTTGTCCGGTTTCTGATATCAGATTGTGTTGGTGTTATATGAAAAAAATTAACACAATGTCACACTTCTTTGCCATCTGGTTGAACGAGTGTGTGAATATGTGCGAAATGTTTGTGTCGAATTGGGCTGGTGATAAGATTGTTTTAGTGATATGCGAAAAAAAAAAGAATCAAAACGGTTCATCCTCATGGTGATTCGTTGCCATCTGAACAACAACTGATTGGACAAGTGAGCGAATACTTGTGAAATGATCGTGCAAAATTCAGCTGCCGAGCTCCCTGTGACGTGGCAGCCAAGGTTCGCCTCACAATTTTCTTTTTAACCATAGTTAATGAGCAAGCATTAGAAATCTATCATCCTAAATTAAATAAATAAATAATTGGCGAGTACACTTCTGTTAGCTATTTGGCCGAACTTCCCCTCCTATTTGTGGTGTGCGCCTTGATGCTGTTCCACAAATGGAGGGACCTAAAGTTTTAAGCCGATTCCGAACGACAAATGGTTTTTATGAGGAGCTTTTTCATGGCAGAACCACTCGGAGGCTTGCCATTGCCTCTCGAGGGTCGACCGATATTAGAAAAAACGTTAAGGTAAAAAAAAATCGATTTTGGTTTATTTGAGAAAATGAATGTACATAATCTCAAGAATGTTGCGTCCAAATTTTAAGTCAATCGGTGCAAAGCTCACGAAGTTAGAGCATTATAACCGTTGGCCGCTCCGACTCGGCTACCTGCTTTGGTCGAACTTTAAATCGATTTTCTGGAAAACGACGTTTTTCAAGTCGGTGGACACTTTTTCTTTAATCTACTCGACCGATCTTCCTCAAATTTTGTACACACTTTCTCTACATAATTACCGAGGTAACCCTGGGAGGTTATTTTTTTTTTAATTTTTATTTATTTTACAATAAACAATATTATGCGATTTATAGTCCAAAAATCGCACTTCTACTTCAAATGTTAAAAAAAATTAAAAAAAAAAATTTTTTTAATAAAAACTCGATGGGGTTACCTCGGACAATTGATTACCTAATGAAAACTCTTTGATTTTTTGATTTCAGATGATTCAATGCTGAGAAAAACTGTCCACGGCAAATTGCCTTTTTTTCGAGACGTCTGCGTAGATCTGCTGTCAACGGCTCAATTTTGCATATTTTCTTGTAAACATTTTTGAAAATATTTTTGAAATATGAGTTTACAGTATACTAATTGGATAAATAAATTTACATGAATCATCTTTCCAAAAAGAATTCATAAATAAGTGCATATTTTTAGTGGAATTAACCCTACCCCCTTCCCCCCTTAAGAGAGATGTCCATTAGGAGAGAGTACACTGTATTTCAAACTAAGAAAAGTGAATAAACAAATGGCAAAGATACTGAATGTGACATTTTGCATAAATGTTATGATTGTTCTAATATTTCCTTGCAACACGCAAGGTTCATTTACCAGAACTTTTTTTTTAGAATTCTTTATATTAACGTTATAAACGGTCTGATTGCAGTAAAACGGTTTAACGTATTCCAGCGCGATTACCACGCAATTTTACATCGAGATTTGCTTTTTTTACCAAAGTCATATTGACCTCTTAAGCATTGCTGATATTCAAAGTATGTACCAAATATGTTTACAGTGTAATGCGAAAAAATGGAAAGGTAAAGCTCCTGGACTTTGTTGTTCCGGTGGAAAAGTTATTTTACCAAGACTATAAGAACCAACAAATTCCTTAAAGTCTTTAATTCTTGCCATAACGAATCCTAAGCAATATTCAACTAATTCAAATGATCCCCTTTGGTGCAAATGAAATTCCTGAAGGAAATTGTATTAACACATTTAAAATTCAACGGGAAGTCTACCTTCCCATCGGTTCATTACTTCCACACGAAGGTCCCTAAAGTTTTAAAAATTTATTTTGTTTCGCAGACCGATGAACTCTCGACAATTAACGAAGTATTGAACAATCAAAGTCGACATATTTCCAGTTTCGAGTACAATTTAGAAAACAACGTTTTATATAAAATTTAGGACTTCCATTTGATTATGCCCACTGATCGCCTAGCCTAAAATGACAATATAGGTTGATATCAAGAATGATATAAACAAGATTGCGCCCATCAGAGCGTACGTGTCGTCACGTTTGCTGAGTTGTGCAGTATTGCCAACCATTTGCTCTTCGCAATAAATTTAGTGCTTTTTTATACCGAAAATGCGAAAATTTTGAAGTTTCGTGTTTGTTTCTTTTTGCGTTTAATTTAAAGCTACCGAATGCTTCAATGCTATCACTAGTAAAATGCTTCATACATATAAAGCTCGTTTTTCGATTGAAGGCATTTCCTCGCCGGCAGAAATGCATCCACTGTTTGCAGAGCGCCTCATCCTTTGGAAATATAATATAAAAAAGCTTATATCACACGCTTTATTGAGGTTCTTACTAGCACAATTTTTCACTGCACATTCCATGTTTTCTTATTTTTCACTTATACGAGTACACTTTCACGAAATATCTTATTTTTGCGTAAATATTCACTAAAACGTTTGTTACCGTTTGTTCTTATTAACGCACATTTCAAATAAGAAACGAATATTCATAAACATCAACAATAACCGCAATCATGGGCAATGTGACCAGATCTCTGAGAAGATTTTAGTGCTAATGAAAATTTTTTTACTCTTATAAAATTTGATAATTTGAAAGTGCAAATTTAATTTTTGGCTCCATTTAAGGTTATGCAAAAATATTATTTGCCCCGCTCCCAACTCTTCTTAAGATTGAAAACCTTTTTACACATTTTAAAAAGCCTTTGAATTTATTGAATGCGAATTAAAACCTTAGAGGTGTAATTGTTTCTTCCGGTCATAAATCTTTAGTGAGACATAGGACATTAAGAGTTGTATTCATTGTAAAAATAAGCCACAAACTACCAGAAAATACTAAAGAAACCATACTGACATTTTTACAAAAAGAGTACCTTATCTAGTTACATAACTTCAAATATAGCAAAAAAGCCGTTCCCTTAACAAAAGAGTCTCGTTTAAGAAAAACCTCATAAATTAAATTGTACATAAGCATGACATATTTATTTAAAAAAACGCACATTTTAAAGACAATTTGTCACGCATACAAAGTTCTTTAAGTGATTCAATAAAAATTTGTTGGGTTATTTTCTTTGAATGGGCATTTTAATGCGTTTTTATATCCAAAGCTAGGCAACACTGCAGTAGCGAGAGAGAGATTTGACTGCCGAAAGCAGAAGAACACCAACAATACCTGCACTCGCGGGCAATGCCACCAGATGTTAAAAAAAAGTAAAGCTAAATAAAACTGAGTGAATTATTTAAATAATTATTAAAAAATGCATATTTTACAAAATTATAAACATGACATTTTAATTAGAACAACTAGAAAAATGTCATGAAGAAAGAACTAAAACTCCGAGACACAAAATAATAAAAATAACAAAAAAAAATCATAAATCAAGTTACGAAAATGGTAATCTGGCCATACTGGAGCTAAAATCACGTAACTAGTTGTCAAATTCGCTGAGCGCAAAGTAACGGGACCACGATGGGCGCCATCTCATTATTCTTTGCATCATGGGTTGATATAGCATTCCTGCTATTAGTGAGGAAAAGAGAGCTAGAGACATTGTCTTGCATCGCCGCAGTGGTGGCAGAAACGATTTTCAGAATTACATCACATGCACGATCCACTTCAGTAAAAAATGTGTCGTGTCGGCAATACTACTCTACCGTTTTATGGTAAGAGCAATTGAATTATCTGAACTTTTTTAAAAATTTGTTCAATCCATATTCTGTTGCTATTGAGGCAAGGGTGATAACCGAAATATTAAATTCCATCCGTTTTAATCAAAAGCAATTACAGGCAGACGAGTACGTACATCTAATGCATTCAACCGTACAGAAATAAATATACTCAAAACCTTGAACACAAGGTTATATTTGTTTCTTTCGACATTTATGTAAGAAAAACTCAGGATACTCTGGCTAATGTGCGCAATTGTGGTCGTCCGAATGTATTCATAACGTTTACTCACGATCTGGAATGGCATGAAATCAAAAACGATTTGTTTAATAAACTAAAGTGTTACGATCTTGAAGGGCTGGCGAAAATCCTCCACTGAACCCTCCCCCAGGGTGCCGGCTGGAAATAAGTACCGCAGTTGTCCTAATTTTAGGAGGTGCTTAGCTAAGTTAAGGGATAGTAGTTCGATACTCCTCAATAGTACAGCACTATTCAAAGTACTTTTAACGTGGTCGGGGGTGAAGGACTTGATTAAGGTGCGATGCGATCTGTGCCGAGAATCTGTCAGGCTTGGGCCCTTTTTGAAAATAACCAAGTCTCAGACGGAGCTTACGGATACCTGGCGCCCTCCGTAATAATTGGCCTTACCCGTCTAGATCGGAGCTATGCACGGGCGGACATCTTTTCTCCGACACTCGTGGGTCCAAAAACGAATAGTCTAAATATTAAAAATAAAAAAAGGAGATCGGTCCTCCTCCCCTAACATACCGACAGGAACAACCAGTTCCGCAGTACGAGCAATGGTCGCACCGGGCTCAAAGAAAAATACAAATATCGGTTTAATAAGTCGTTCCAAACAAGTGACAGCCGGAGCGAGGGCCAGGCCAGTAACTTTATAAACAACAGAACTGGTAGAAGTGACAAGCACAAGTGAAAGTGCAGTAGCCCGACTGTCAACGGTGATTCAACCCCCAAAAACGATCCCGACCGGAAGCACAGCTACTGATAGCTCCGGTAGCGAAGGATGGCCGCTTGTGAGGGTGGTAGACCCAGCGAAAGCGAGCTACCAAGATCACAGAAATGCTACAAGGTCCCTAAGGAGGGTGTTCGAAACCCTGCTTAAAGAGAACGAACTCACACGGGAGTTGAAGGACGCGGTTGAAAGAGCGAAAGCAATCATTCCAGATTTCAACCCCGATTTCAAACCAACACAATCTGCTTCAAAACGACAACGGTCCTTGGAGGAAAATAAGCCGAACGCAAAAAGGCACAAAACCATTGGCGTGGCGCCCAGATAATCCTCTGCGGAGGTTGCAAAAGATCGCAATATTATAGGAGTTCTGGATGAAAACCATCCAGAAGGCCCAATGGAAATGGGTTGAGACCGAGCTAACGAAAGTGACACTGAAGATTATACTGGAGAACCCCGTCTGGCACCAAGGCTAGATAAAAATAATAGCGTGCGACGATGAGAGATTGGTTCAGCTGTACAAAGAGGTCATCTCAAAAGACGGGAAGTGTACCCAAATGTCAAGCTGGTGGTCGTGGACAGGAAGGATATTCCGTCCAGGCCGCGAGTGAGAGTCTGATTGCCTTCAACAGTCGAAGACCTTGAAGATATAATGAAACTAATTCGGGTCTGCTATCCAGACATCCCAACGCAGGAGTGGAGATGCGTCAAACCGTTAAGCAATAAAAACACCACAGAAGAATCGAAAGAGCGCGCTCCTATGCAGGCTCTCCTACTCCTGACCGAAAGCTCGATTGAACCGTTAGCGAAATGCGATGGGCAATTGAAATACGGTTTTGTAAGAGTAAAACTCTATATTTATAAAACCGATGCCTCCGTAGAACTCCTCACCACTAAAGAAAACACAGAAACCATGAGCGAATTAGAGCCCATGAGCGAAACAGAACCGATGAGTGAAGATGAGCATCTCATTCTCAGAAATGGGCTTAGGGAGGTTGTACTTTGAACGGCAGAGTAAGTATTCCGTAAAACAGCGTAAGTATACCGAAAGGGAACTTTTATGCGAACATAAAGAAGATCCAGTCATAACACTAACTGCTCATGCATCTTCTACAGATAAATCTACACCACTGTAAGGAAGCCTGCGTTTGTGTTGAGCACATTTTTATTTAGGGCTAGCAGACCTTTCCTGATAGCCAAAATTTCAGCTTGAAATACACTGCAGTGATCCGGTAACCGGAATGAGATGTTAGCATGGAATGAAGGACTCCGACTACTTGATCATTTAGCTTGGAACCATCAGTATAGATTCCTATTCCGCTTCTATTGTCCATTACCCCGATGTCACAATCTTCTCTCGTAGGGAAAGTTGTGGTACAGGATGTGTTTAAACGCAACTCTACAGAGCTACAAGAGTCTGTCGTTTGATGTAGGAAGGGGTATTCGTCTAGTATTCCCCCTAGTGACCCCTTCTGTTAATGGCTAAGTTAGAAGATTATCTTAATCTAAGTGTCGATTTCGCTGCCAGCTGTTTGCTCTAGGCCTCAATCGGTAATAAGTGCAGCATGACATTCATCGCTGCCGTCGGCGCAGTCTTTAGTGCCCCGCTTATGCAGAGACCAGTGCCCCTTTGAATACTCTCTAAGCGTTTTGCTGTTGTTCTTTTCGCAAGTGTTAGCCACCAGACTAAGACACCGTATGTCATGATAGGCCGTACCACTGCTGTATATAGCCAGTGTACTACTTTTGGGGTTAGGCCCCATTTCGCCCCCACAATTCTTTTGCATGTATAGAGTGCTGTGGCTGCTTTTTTTTACTCTATCATTAATCGTTTGCTTTCACGAGAGCTTCCTATCTAATACTAGTTCTATGTAGCTCGCCTCTTCCCCAATTGACAGTGTGATTCCCTCAAGAGTAGGGGGGCTTAGAACAGGCATCCTGTATTTCCTGGTGAACATGATTAGTATGGTATGAAAACCACCCCGACTTCCCTCCACCTTAGAGGGGCGTAGTTTAGTCGTAATGTTGCTCTGAATATGGTTATCAGCCATTTCATAATGTTGCCCAATGTCTGTTGTAGTGCGCAGGGATTATTCCATCTGGTGCTGGTGTTTTATATGGTTGAAAGTTTTCTACAGTCCAAGTTATCTTGGGTTCTGTGACAATGTTGAGGATGTCGGAACTTAGTACCGCGTCCGAAGTTGGAATATTGGCGGTTATCGCTTCCTCTAAATTACCTGCGAAGTGAGTATTTAGTAATAAGTCTAATGGTTCTTCGCTGGATTCTGTCCGGCTGGAGTCTGGCTTCTGAGGATACCCTATGGGTTGAGTAGACTTGGTGAGGATTTTTCTCAGTCGAGATGCCTCTACCGTAGTCTCGATCTCCCCACAAAAAGTTCTCCATAAAGACCCTGGGTACAGAATGGCGAAATCTGCGGCTTGAGGACTTCAGGTTATAAGTTCTAAACTTTGTGAAGGTATTAAACTGGGCATTTATAATTGCAAAAACGCAACTTAATATACCTATTTGTGATTCAAAATTTCAGCAACGCAGATACTACGACGGTTAGGGCGGGAAGTGAGCGGAAGGGGCATCTGGCTAACCTCGTTATACTTTGCCACAGGTCCACTACCGTCCCCGCTGATAAGAAACTTGTGAAAGACTGCAAATCACACAATCGATAATTAGTCTTAGAAGGTGACGCAAATGTTCACCATACCATATGAGGGAGCTCGGATACTAACGAACGTGGTGAGTCTCTCTTCAATTATATTATTAATTATACAATATGTAAGCTTTTAGTGTGTAACAAAGGCAACGAACCCACATTTATTATACGTAATAGACAAGAAGTTCCTGATATTATGCTAGTAAGTCACACTCTTGTCACACAGTTTAACAGAGCGAAAGCGACACGAGAGTGTAGAGACGGGGACTGCTATTACAGTAAACTAAGAATTTACAAAAAAGAAGTTAGGAAAGCGTAAAGGTCTCTTTGGAGGACGTTCTGTAGTGAAATTGAAGGAGCCACAGAGACTTCTAGACTGCGTAAGATCCTTTCAAAAAATCACTATTTCTCGAAGTGATAATACTTTGAAAATGCTAGTGTACACACACTTTCTCAGCAACGAATCATCCAATATATTAATCAACAATCACACAAAAGTATCTGATTCTGACATTGAAGACATAATCACTAAAACTAGGATAATCTGGGTAGTGAAGTGTTCCATCAGTATGGAAGGAAGTGAAGGTTGTCTTTACTCCCAAGGCAAGGAAAAAGGTCACACACAACATCCAAGGATTTTAGGCCAACTAGCCTATCCTCCTTCTGGTTAAAAACATTAGAAAGAATAATAGAAGAGTATAATAAAGCTAATATCAATCCCAACAGGCGTAGTATCTCACAACATGCGTACTGTAACGGAAATCTACAGAAACAGCGCTTAACTCACTTGTTACAGAAATCGAGAAGTCAATTTACAATAAGGAATACACACTGGTAGCCTTCCTTGATATCGAGGGCGCATTTAACAACATCTTACCGAACACCATAATACCATAATACAATAATAAAGGCGCTGACTGATTTCAGGATATCCGGGAATCTGGTGGAGCTCAGCAAAACCATGCACATGAGCAGATTTGTGATCGCAACCCTAGGGGCCTCGAAGATCAGTAGAGGAGCACCTCAAGGCGGAGTGCTGTCCGCTCTCCTTTGAATGCTGGCAATAAACTTCTTGCTAAAGAGCATAGAGGAGAGAGGACAACACGTCGTAGCATATGCGGATGATGTTGCAATGTTAATAAGAGGGAAATTTCCTAATACACTTTGTGAAATCATGCAAGAAAAAATGGTTGAAAACTGGTTAAAAGCAAATGAGCTAAGCGTCAACCCTAACAAAACTGAAGTGATCTTATTTACCAGGAAACATAGAACTCCAAGAATAACTCCTCCGGCTCTAGGTGGAACGGCTTTGTCATTTAGTGATGAGGCTCGCTACTTAGGTCTAATACTAGACAGAAAACTAAGATGGAAGTCAAATATCGAAGATAGAGTAAAAAGAACAACAATTGCACTATACACTTGTAAGCAACAAATAGGACTAAGTTGGGATCTTTTCCCATCTTTCGTAAATTGCCTGTACACAGCAATTGTAAGACCAATCTTAACATACCGTATACTAGTATAGCTTTAGATAAGTTATATAATATGTATATTACCAATAGAGCATTTCAGCAAGCAAGCAGCTGCCAAGGCGGCTTTCAGATTAAGAGAAATCGGTCTACTCAGAATAAACCAGAGAGGACACTCTTCAATTTTAGAAAAATTCCCCTGCGTTCCTGGTTCAATGGATTTCTGTAAGACCAAGGATATCAACTTAGATAAATCCTTCGTCACTGCATTTCCTTCTAAAGAGGAAAGGGATAATTGGATTATTGTTAAGGAAAATGATTTAAACATCTATACAGATGGCTTAAAACTAGACAACAGAGTAGGTGGAGGGGTGGAGTTAGCCAATAATTTCGTCTACCTGATCATTGCAGTTATTTCAGGCGGAAGTCACTGCCATAAAAGAGGGACTTACGGTAATAAACACCTTATTTGGGTGCCAGGCCACAAGAATATAGCAGGGGACTGCAGGGCAGATGAACGTGCTCGCACCGGTATAACGCTTGACCTCCAAGTGTATAAGACGCAGATACCCATGCCTTTAGCCACTTGTAAACTACTGATAGATAGGGAAACCATCAATAAGGTAAATATAAGTTTGCAAAACCTCTCAACACACGAACTAAGCAGACGCACATATCCGAAATGGAACAGCGGTCGATCAAAAAGTGTGTTAAGATTTAACAGAGAAACTATTAGAAAAATAATAGGGGTATTAACTGGTCATTATCTGATAGGCAGCCTCGCTAGAAGGTGAGGACTCCCATACTTCGATCTCTGTACTAGCTGTCTAAATACAGAAGAAGAGGAAACAGTCAGGCACCTTTTACGTCAGTGTGAAAGCTTAGCGACAAGGAGGCTCCGCACTCTTGGCATGGCATTTTTAATTGATGTAGCGGACATAGCGCATCTAAAACTAACAAAGCTTTGCTCGATTATTAAAGCTACCGGATAGCTTGAAAAAGAACCCAAAGGGTAAGGATAAGTTCCAGTGGTATCACAATGTAGCTATGAAAGGTCTAAGTGTGTCATTGCGACAGCCACCCCACCCTCCTACCTACCTACGATCTTGAAGTAAAAGTAGTTTCATCTGAAAAGTAAAAGGCTTATGCTTATAATTACAAAAGAGAAAACATTTTTGGCGAAGTTAAATGTCACATTACCTCGATAGAGTGGCAAAATCGAGGGCTTACCATACTTTGCCATTATCATCTATGGATAAATAGCAAAGTTCACACACACGAAATAGGCAACACAATTGTCGCAGTAAATAAATAACAGGGATTCTTGGTGAATAGAGAGATGATTAACGATTTTTTAGAGGGAAATTGGATGGTATTTATCTTGGCAACGTTTATTTTCAACAAGACGGCGCTACGTGCCACACACGCAACGAAACCATTGATCTATTACGGCAAAAGTTTCCGAACCGTGTTATCTCTCGAAGAGGTCATCACAATTGGCCACCGAGATCTTGTGATTTAACGTCTTGTGACTTTCTTCTTTGGGGCCACGTGAATGAGAAGGTCAACGCCAACAGCTCAGGGTCGCGGACATAGGGCAGCCACTTTGCAATTCGGTTATAGAAAATTTCATGAAAAGGATATTGTCCTGTAAGCGTGTCGTGGTGGTCATTTGCCTGATGTTATTTTCCACTAATAACGGCATACCTTCCGCTTTATAATGAAATAAACACCTGATCTTTTATATTAAAAAATACCATTTTTCTTTGAATATCAAAATAGCACCTTTGTTTTGAAAACCGCATATATTATTCCAAATAATATTAATAAACCTCGTTTCTTTGCTTACACAAAGATAAGTATTTAAGTGGAAGTGAACTTGAGATATATTCGCAATTTAGTTTTTGAAGTATATGCTGTAAAAGCAACTTGGATTTAACCTTTCACTTAAAAAGTTACATATATCATACTACTCATACCAACTAAAATTATGTTTGGTAGTTGAAAAACAAAACTCATGGTTGTTATGAGCTGATGTCAAATAAAACTTTCAAAAAATATTATAAAATATATGTTAGTAATCTTCATGTGTTAGTATTCTACTTGTTGCTGTTTTAGCAGTAACTTTGCTCTGTCAGTGTAGTGTTATCACCGGTCGTCTTCGTCTAGCTCATCTAACGGTAGGCCCAGGAAACTAGCTGTTTCGACAGGTTGGGTCCAGAAGGAGAGGTGTGTTAGATGAGTGGGCTTGATCGGGCATGTGGAAAGATGGTTAGTGTCGTGCGGGGTGCCTTCACATGCCGGACATGTGTCTGTTTTTGTGGCTGAAGGAGTGCTCTTCTGGACAACACAGTTTTGTCCCTTTCTGTGTTTCCATCATTTGCAGTTGCAGGGGCTTGTGTCGACGCATTGAGCGCAATTGCAATATTTTCAGCCTCTTTTGACGTTACTCTTACGTCTAATTCTTGAGGCGTCATTTCAACTCCTTCATTGATTTCTCTATGGTTGGCATTGAGTCGTTCGTAAGAGGCGTATTCGCTTTTTGTGGTGGGGAGCGAAGCAATCGTGGTTTCCTTACGAATGCTGTTTCTCTTGTTTTTGTCTTTTTTCCTTTATTTTATCCATGCTTTTTTTGTTTAACCAATGCATCGTGTGCTGTGGGGCGGACCGAAATAATCAAGAACGGGTGTACCCTCGGAGGTGTTGGCTCCTTCGACAGTTCCCTGAGGACTGACCTACGCTTTACCGATCCCGGAAAACACGGACGGACTGGCGCTTGCCCGGAGCAACGAAAGCTACTACTCTTTCGCTAAATGAACACTTCCTGACCAGGGTCCCAGGCGGCTGGTTACTGATATATACCGGAGCTTACACATCGTCAAAGCGAACTCACATCACCCCTTTAAGGTCGCAGGTGGAAAGCCCTAGCGACCTATCCAGGGACTCCCAATACGCCCCGTTGCATACCGGTCATGTCTTTTACATAAACAGTCGCACCTAACATGGTGAACAGACACTGACCAACATATGCTGGATTTTGTCAACTAACTTTCTAGCTAACTCTTAAATTGTCGCTGAAGCGAGGGACATCTTGACTAGGGTCCGCGGGTTCGTCGTACCCATTACCTGCTTGTGGAAGATGCCCTTGCGGGGATGGATGCTAACGAAGCAATCTCCATTAACAAACAAATTGAAACCATTCAATCAAACACATCAAATTGAAACCACTCTAGAATATCAAATCAAATTTAACAATGCTATACAAAATAGACCACTTAATGTTACTAACCACATTAACACAGAACAAGATGAAATTGAGTTTTACCTTAACAAACTAATGAATAGTATATTAAAAGAAGATAATAGATTTTTAGAACTTCAATATAGAACTTCTTCATTCACATCTTTTTGACCTTTTGTGAAAAGCTTGTACCAGTTGTAAATATTTTTTGGACTCTCTCACTGTACTATATGCCACTGTCAAAATTTCAAGTGTTTTTGAACAGTTAATTCTATTTTTTACCCAAAATTTTAATGCATCTTCTTTGATCCATCTTTTTCTATAGAAAAAAATTGCCGAACATGCAAAGCACTTGTCTTATTTATGCGTTTCACAAACAAATTAAACATGTTCAACATATATTGCTAAAACCGTGAAATATCTTCGAGAGTAGTGTACCAACATAAAAAAATAATAATCGTCAATAAAAGTCAAATGTACGTATCAAGTGAAATTTGAAAATTCACCTTATTTTTTGAACATACCTCGTATTATCTAAATAAACCACAACATAGATCTTTTGAATTATCACTTATCCAACGTCCCTGAATCAATTATTTTGGCAAAACTGAAAATAATACCGAAATTCGATATATACAATTTTTTTTATATGTATTAATAAAAAATACAACCAAAATTATAATAGTGAAAAAATACAGTAATTAAGTTTGAGTTTATTCTTATTAAGTAAATCCTTTTGTTTTGTTTTAACAGTAATTCAATATGTTTTTCCTGTTTTAACTGATTTACGTACAAATTTTTTAATTTAAGTTCTGTTGCTGTGGTATTTAAATTTTCTTTAATTTTGGTAATTTTGTTTGGCAAGACAAATTTATCGTAAATTCTAACTTTAATGTTTTCATAACTTTTACTTCAAGCTATTATTTCACAGTTTTAAAGTTAAGAAAGTTTCTTTTTGTGCACTATTTAATTTTTTCAATTGTGCTTAAATTAAAATTGTTTAAATATTAAAGTTCCTGGCGAGACTTCTTTATTTTTTTGTTTTTGCGCTTACACCATTTTTTGGGTGTTTGTCCTCCTATTTGTGGCATGCGGCTTGATGCTGTTACACAAATGGAGGGGGACCTACAGTTTTAAGCCGACTCGGAACGGCAGATATTTTTTATGAGGAGCTTTTTCATGACAGAAATACACTCTGAGGGACGACCGCTATTAGAAAAATGTTTTTCTCCGATTTGGAGTTCCACTGAGACTCGAGCCAACGTTCTCCGAATTCCAAATAGTAGTCTCCGCCGGCCGAATTATATAATTAATTTTAATTAGATTATTTTTTTATCTAAGTGCTTTATGCAGAATGTAAGAGGAGAATTGGGGTATTAGTAAGGTTCTTATAATGTTGGTATCTGTTTGCTGTTGTACATGTCAAATTCGTTGATAAGGTTAAAAGGACTTGGGTGACTATGTCCGTCTTTATTTTTTATTGTACTTAAATTCTTCTCGGAGGTCACTATTGACTTTCCTCCCAAAAAATGTTTCGACTGGTTTTTCTTTCGTATCGCAGTGCACTGAGTGATTGTACTCTTTGACCGATCTTTCTATTATTTCTTGCAAGTTGGAACCAAAGTGCTCTACTTGCCCGTTACAGCAGCTTTTATAAGGTGCTGTTAGGGGAATTTTTATACCAAACTCGTTTTCCATCATAAAGTTTATCGTTTCTGATTTATGTTAATGTTTTTTCGTTGTCCGGTTTCTGATATCAGATTGTGTTGGTGTTATATGAAAAAAATTAACACAATGTCACATTTCTTTGCCATCTGGTTGAACGAGTGTGTGAATATGTGCGAAATGTTTGTGTCGAATTGGGCTGGTGATAAGATTGTTTTAGTGATATGCGAAAAAAAAAGAATCAAAACGGTTCATCCTCATGGTGATTCGTTGCCATCTGAACAACAACTGATTGGACAAGTGAGCGAATACTTGTGAAATGATCGTGCAAAATTCAGCTGCCGAGCTCCCTGTGACGTGGCAGCCAAGGTTCGCCTCACAATTTTCTTTTTAACTATAGTTAATGAGCAAGCATTAGAAATCTATCATCCTAAATTAAATAAATAAATAATTGGCGAGTACACTTCTGTTAGCTATTTGGCCGAACTTCCCCTCCTATTTGTGGTGTGCGCCTTGATGCTGTTCCACAAATGGAGGGACCTAAAGTTTTAAGCCGATTCCGAACGACAAATGGTTTTCATGAGGAGCTTTTTCATGGCAGAACCACTCGGAGGCTTGCCATTGCCTCTCGAGGGTCGACCGATATTAGAAAAAACGTTCTGCCATTTTGCTATTTCTTGCATATAGATTCGGACCTACACCCTCCCGAATGGTAGTCACGCACCAACCCATTCGGCTACGGCGATAAGAGTAAAAATAAATTGGACGAATGCATTTGAAATGATAGTGAAGAATTCGGCTGTGGAGTCCCCTGTGACGTGGCAGCCGAAGGTAGTTTCACAATTTTGATTTTCATCATAGTTATTGACCAAACCTTGTAAATTTATCATCCTTGTATATACAGCGTCCTCTCTTAAGCGGACACCTAAGGGACTGACAACTTTGTCCGCTTATGGAAAATGTATGAAAACAGTTCATAAAAATTTGTAATTGATGTAGGCTTAAACAGTTTGGTTTCCAAACCTAGAGGAAGCATTTTAGAAATCCTGAGGGATTTTTTTAGTATTGAAAAAACTGTACATTTATGGTGTCCGCTTAAGAGAGATGTCCATTAGGAGAGAGTACACTGTATTTCAAACTAAGAAAAGTGAATAAACAAATGGCAAAGATACTGAATGTGACATTTTGCATAAATGTTATGATAGTTCTAATATTTCCTTGCAATACGCTAGGTTCATTTACCAGAACTTTTTTTTTAGAATTTTTTATTTTAACGTTATAAACGGTCTGATTGCAGTGAAACGGTTTAACGTATTCCAGCGCGATTACCACGCAATTTTACATCGAGATTTGCTTTTTTTACCAAAGTCATATTGACCTCTTAAGCATTGCTGATATCCAAAGTATGTACCAAATATGTTTACAATATAATGCGAAAAAATGGAAAGATAAAGCTCCTGGACTTTGTTGTTCCGGTGGAAAAGTTATTTTACCAAGACTATAAGAACCAACAAATTCCTTAAAGTCTTTAATTCTTGCCATAACGAATCCTAAGCAATATTCAACTAATTCAAATGATCCCCTTTGGTGCAAATGAAATTCCTGAAGGAAATTGTATTAACACATTTAAAATTCAACGGGAAGTCTACCTTCCCATCGGTTCATTACTTCCACACGAAGGTCCCTAAAGTTTTAAAAATTTATTTTGTTTCGCAGACCGATGAACTCTCGACAATTAACGAAGTATTGAACAATCAAAGTCGACATATTTCCAGTTTCGAGTACAATTTAGAAAACAACGTTTTATATAAAATTTAGGACTTCCATTTGATTATGCCCACTGATCGCCTAGCCTAAAATGACAATATAGGTTGATATAGCATTCCTGCTGTTAGTGAGGAAAAGAGAGCTAGAGACATTGTCTTGCATCGCCGCAGTGGTGGCAGAAACGATTTTCTGAATTACATCACATGTACGATCCACTTCAGTAAAAAATGTGTCGTGTCGGCAATACTACTCTACCGTTTTATGGTAAGAGCAATTGAATTATCTGAACTTTTTTAAAAATTTGTTCAATCCATATTCTGTTGCTATTGAGGCAAGGGTGATAACCGAAATATTAAATTCCATCCGTTTTAATCAAAAGCAATTACAGGCAGACGAGTACGTACATCTAATGCATTCAACCGTACAGAAATAAATATACTCAAAACCTTGAACACAAGGTTATATTTGTTTCTTTCGACATTTATGTAAGAAAAACTCAGGATACTCTGACTAATGTGCGCAATTGTGGTCGTCCGAATGTATTCATAACGTTTACTCTCAATCTAGAATGGCATGAAATCAAAAACGATTTGTTTAATAAACTAAAGTGTTACGATCTTGAAGGGCTGGCGAAAATCCTCCACTGAACCCTCCCCCAGGGTGCCGGCTGGAAATAAGTACCGCAGTTGTCCTAATTTTAGGAGGTGCTTAGCTAAGTTAAGGGATAGTAGTTCGATACTCCTCAATAGTACAGCACTATTCAAAGTACTTTTAACGTGGTCGGGGGTGAAGGACTTGATTAAGGTGCGATGCGATCTGTGCCGAGAATCTGTCAGGCTTGGGCCCTTTTTGAAAATAACCAAGTCTCAGACGGAGCTTACGGATACCTGGCGCCCTCCGTAATAATTGGCCTTACCCGTCTAGATCGGAGCTATGCACGGGCGGACATCTTTTCTCCGACACTCGTGGGTCCAAAAACGAATAGTCTAAATATTAAAAATAAAAAAAGGAGATCGGTCCTCCTCCCCTAACATACCGATAGGAACAACCAGTTCCGCAGTACGAGCAATGGTCGCACCGGGCTCAAAGAAAAATACAAATATCGGTTTAATAAGTCGTTCCAAACAAGTGACAGCCGGAGCGAGGGCCAGGCCAGTAACTTTATAAACAACAGAACTGGTAGAAGTGACAAGCACAAGTGAAAGTGCAGTAGCCCGACTGTCAACGGTGATTCAACCCCCAAAAACGATCCCGACCGGAAGCACAGCTACTGATAGCTCCGGTACCGAAGGATGGCCGCTTGTGAGGGTGGTAGACCCAGCGAAAGCGAGCTACCAAGATCACAGAAATGCTACAAGGTCCCTAAGGAGGGTGTTCGAAACCCTGCTTAAAGAGAACGAACTCACACGGGAGTTGAAGGACGCGGTTGAAAGAGCGAAAGCAATCATTCCAGATTTCAACCCCGATTTCAAACCAACACAATCTGCTTCAAAACGACAACGGTCCTTGGAGGAAAATAAGCCGAACGCAAAAAGGCACAAAACCATTGGCGTGGCGCCCAGATAATCCTCTGCGGAGGTTGCAAAAGATCGCAATATTATAGGAGTTCTGGATGAAAACCATCCAGAAGGCCCAATGGAAATGGGTTGAGACCGAGCTAACGAAAGTGACACTGAAGATTATACTGGAGAACCCCGGCTGGCACCAAGGCTAGATAAAAATAATAGCGTGCGACGATGAGAGATTGGTTCAGCTGTACAAAGAGGTAATCTCAAAAGACGGGAAGTGTACCCAAATGTTAAGCTGGTGGTCGTGGACAGGAAGGATATTCCGTCCAGGCCGCGAGTGAGAGTCTGATTGCCTTCAACAGTCGAAGACCTTGAAGATATAATGAAACTAATTCGAGTCTGCTATCCAGACATCCCAACGCAGGAGTGGAGATGCGTCAAACCGTTAAGCAATAAAAACACCACAGAAGAATCGAAAGAGCGCGCTCCTATGCAGGCTCTCCTACTCCTGACCGAAAGCTCGATTGAACCGTTAGCGAAATGCGATGGGCAATTGAAATACGGTTTTGTAAGAGTAAAACTCTATATTTATAAAACCGATGCCTCCGTAGAACTCCTCACCACTAAAGAAAACACAGAAACCATGAGCGAATTAGAGCCCATGAGCGAAACAGAACCGATGAGTGAAGATGAGCATCTCATTCTCAGAAATGGGCTTAGGGAGGTTGTACTTTGAACGGCAGAGTAAGTATTCCGTAAAACAGCGTAAGTATACCGAAAGGGAACTTTTATGCGAACATAAAGAAGATCCAGTCATAACACTAACTGCTCATGCATCTTCTACAGATAAATCTACACCACTGTAAGGAAGCCTGCGTTTGTGTTGAGCACATTTTTATTTAGGGCTAGCAGACCTTTCCTGATAGCCAAAATTTCAGCTTGAAATACACTGCAGTGATCCGGTAACCGGAATGAGATGTTAGCATGGAATGAAGGACTCCGACTACTTGATCATTTAGCTTGGAACCATCAGTATAGATTCCTATTCCGCTTCTATTGTCCATTACCCCGATGTCACAATCTTCTCTCGTAGGGAAAGTTGTGGTACAGGATGTGTTTAAACGCAACTCTACAGAGCTACAAGAGTCTGTCGTTTGATGTAGGAAGGGGTATTCGTCTAGTATTCCCCCTAGTGACCCCTTCTGTTAATGGCTAAGTTAGAAGATTATATTAATCTAAGTGTCGATTTCGCTGCCAGCTGTTTGCTCTAGGCCTCAATCGGTAATAAGTGCAGCATGACATTCATCGCTGCCGTCGGCGCAGTCTTTAGTGCCCCGCTTATGCAGAGACCAGTGCCCCTTTGAATACTCTCTAAGCGTTTTGCTGTTGTTCTTTTCGCAAGTGTTAGCCACCAGACTAAGACACCGTATGTCATGATAGGCCGTACCACTGCTGTATATAGCCAGTGTACTACTTTTGGGGTTAGGCCCCATTTCGCCCCCACAATTCTTTTGCATGTATAGAGTGCTGTGGCTGCTTTTTTTTACTCTATCATTAATCGTTTGCTTTCACGAGAGCTTCCTATCTAATACTAGTTCTATGTAGCTCGCCTCTTCCCCAATTGACAGTGTGATTCCCTCAAGAGTAGGGGGGCTTAGAACAGGCATCCTGTATTTCCTGGTGAACATGATTAGTATGGTATGAAAACCACCCCGACTTCCCTCCACCTTAGAGGGGCGTAGTTTAGTCGTAATGTTGCTCTGAATATGGTTATCAGCCATTTCATAATGTTGCCCAATGTCTGTTGTAGTGCGCAGGGATTATTCCATCTGGTGCTGGTGTTTTATATGGTTGAAAGTTTTCTACAGTCCAAGTTATCTTGGGTTCTGTGACAATGTTGAGGATGTCGGAACTTAGTACCGCGTCCGAAGTTGGAATATTGGCGGTTATCGCTTCCTCTAAATTACCTGCGAAGTGAGTATTTAGTAGTGAGTCTAATGATTCTTCGCTGGATTCTGTCCAGCTGGAGTCTGGCTTCTGAGGATACCCTATGGGTTGAGTAGACTTGGTGAGGATTTTTCTCAGTCGAGATGCCTCTACCGTAGTCTCGATCTCCCCACAAAAAGTTCTCCATAAAGACCCTGGGTACAGAATGGCGAAATCTGCGGCTTGAGGACTTCAGGTTATAAGTTATAAACTTTGTGAAGGTATTAAACTGGGCATTTATAATTGCAAAAACGCAACTTAATATACCTATTTGTGATTCAAAATTTCAGCAACGCAGATACTACGACGGTTAGGGTGGGAAGTGAGCGGAAGGGACATCTGGCTAACCTCGTTATACTTTGCCACAGGTCCACTACCGTCCCCGCTGATAAGAAACTTGTGAAAGACTGCAAATCACACAATCGATAATTAGTCTTAGAAGGTGACGCAAATGTTTACCATACTATATGGGGGAGCTCGGATACTAACTCTCTTCAATTATATTGTATTATTAATATAATTATATGTAAGCTTTTAGTGTGTAACAAAGGCAACGAACCCACATTTATTATACGTAATAGACAAGAAGTTCCTGATATTATGCTAGTAAGTCACACTCTTGTCACACAGTTTAACAGAGCGAAAGCGACACGAGAGTGTAGAGACGGGGACTGCTATTACAGTAAACTAAGAATTTACAAAAAAGAAGTTAGGAAAGCGTAAAGATCTCTTTGGAGGACGTTCTGTAGTGAAATTGAAGGAACCACAGAGACTTCTAGACTGCGTAAGATCCTTTCAAAATATCACTATTCCTCGAAGTGATAATACTTTGAAAATGCTAGTGTACACACACTTTCTCAGCAACGAATCATCCAATATATTAATCAACAATCACTCAAAAGTAACTGATTCTGACATTGAAGACATAATCACTAAAACTAGGATAATCTGGGTAGTGAACACCTTTAAACGATTTAAATCACTGAGTCCAGATGGCCCAAATACATAACTCATTAGACTACATCATGGAGTGGTTAATGGCTGTTCTGAAACTTAAAAGTGTTCCATCAGTATGAAAGGAAGTGAAGGTTGTCTTTACTCCCAAGGCAAGGAAAAAGGTCACACACAACATCCAAGGATTTTAGGCCAACTAGCCTATCCTCCTTCTGGTTAAAAATATTAGAAAGAATAATAGAAGAGTATAATAAAGCTAATATCAATCCCAACAGGCGTAGTATCTCACAACATGCGTACTGTAACGGAAATCTACAGAAACAGCGCTTAACTCACTTGTTACAGAAATCGAGAAGTCAATTTACAATAAGGAATACACATTGGTAGCCTTCCTTGATATCGAGGGCGCATTTAACAACATCTTACCGAATACCATAATAAAGGCGTTGACTAATTTCAGGATCTCCGGGAATCTGGTGGAGTTCAGCAAAACCATGCACATGAGCAGATTTGTGATCGCAACCCTAGGGGCCTCGAAGATCAGGAAAAGAGTCAGTAGAGGAACACCTCATGGCGGAGTGCTGTCCGCTCTCCTTTGAATGCTGGCAATAAACTTCTTGCTAAAGAGCATAGAGGAGAGAGGACAACACGTCGTAGCATATGCGGATGATGTTGCAATGTTAATAAGAGGGAAATTTCCTAATACACTTTGTGAAATCATGCAAGAAAAAATGGTTGAAAACTGGTTAAAAGCAAATGAGCTAAGCGTCAACCCTAACAAAACTGAAGTGATCTTATTTACCAGGAAACATAGAACTCCAAGAATAACTCCTCCGGCTCTAGGTGGAACGGCTTTGTCATTTAGTGATGAGGCTCGCTACTTAGGTCTAATACTAGACAGAAAACTAAGATGGAAGTCAAATATCGAAGATAGAGTAAAAAGAACAACAATTGCACTATACACTTGTAAGCAACAAATAGGACTAAGTTGGGATCTTTTCCCATCTTTCGTAAATTGCCTGTACACAGCAATTGTAAGACCAATCTTAACATACCGTATACTAGTATAGCTTTAGATAAGTTATATAATATGTATATTACCAATAGAGCATTTCAGCAAGCAAGCAGCTGCCAAGGCGGCTTTCAGATTAAGAGAAATCGGTCTACTCAGAATAAACCAGAGAGGACACTCTTCAATTTTAGAAAAATTCCCCTGCGTTCCTGGTTCAATGGATTTCTGTAAGACCAAGGATATCAACTTAGATAAATCCTTCGTCACTGCATTTCCTTCTAAAGAGGAAAGGGATAATTGGATTATTGTTAAGGAAAATGATTTAAACATCTATACAGATGGCTTAAAACTAGACAACAGAGTAGGTGGAGGGGTGGAGTTAGCCAATAATTTCGTCTACCTGATCATTGCAGTTATTTCAGGCGGAAGTCACTGCCATAAAAGAGGGACTTACGGTAATAAACACCTTATTTGGGTGCCAGGCCACAAGAATATAGCAGGGGACTGCAGGGCAGATGAACGTGCTCGCACCGGTATAACGCTTGACCTCCAAGTGTATAAGACGCAGATACCCATGCCTTTAGCCACTTGTAAACAACTGATAGATAGGGAAACCATCAATAAGGTAAATATAAGTTTGCAAAACCTCTCAACACACGAACTAAGCAGACGCACATATCCGAAATGGAACAGCGGTCGATCAAAAAGTGTGTTAAGATTTAACAGAGAAACTATTAGAAAAATAATAGGGGTATTAACTGGTAATTATCTGATAGGCAGCCTCGCTAGAAGGTGAGGACTCCCATACTTCGATCTCTGTAGAAGCTGTCTAAATACAGAAGAAGAGGAAACAGTCAGGCACCTTTTACGTCAGTGTGAAAGCTTAGCGACAAGGAGGCTCCGCACTCTTGGCATGGCATTTTTAATTGATGTAGCGGACATAGCGCATCTAAAACTAACAAAGCTTTGCTCGATTATTAAAGCTACCGGATAGCTTGAAAAAGAACCCAAAGGGTAAGGATAAGTTCCAGTGGTATCACAATGTAGCTATGAAAGGTCTAAGTGTGTCATTGCGACAGCCACCCCACCCTCCTACCTACCTACGATCTTGAAGTAAAAGTAGTTTCATCTGAAAAGTAAAAGGCTTATGCTTATAATTACAAAAGAGAAAACATTTTTGGCGAAGTTAAATGTCACATTACCTCGATAGAGTGGCAAAATCGAGGGCTTACCATACTTTGCCATTATCATCTATGGATAAATAGCAAAGTTCACACACACGAAATAGGCAACACAATTGTCGCAGTAAATAAATAACAGGGATTCTTGGTGAATAGAGAGATGATTAACGATTTTTTAGGGGGAAATTGGATGGTATTTATCTTGGCAACGTTTATTTTCAACAAGACGGCGCTACGTGCCACACACGCAACGAAACCATTGATCTATTACGGCAAAAGTTTCCGAACCGTGTTATCTCTCGAAGAGGTCATCACAATTGGCCACCGAGATCTTGTGATTTAACGTCTTGTGACTTTCTTCTTTGGGGCCACGTGAATGAGAAGGTCAACGCCAACAGCTCAGGGTCGCGGACATAGGGCAGCCACTTTGCAATTCGGTTATAGAAAATTTCATGAAAAGGATATTGTCCTGTAAGCGTGTCGTGGTGGTCATTTGCCTGATGTTATTTTCCACTAATAACGGCATACCTTCCGCTTTATAATAAAATAAACACCTGATCTTTTATATTAAAAAATACCATTTTTCTTTGAATATCAAAATAGCACCTTTGTTTTGAAAACCGCATATATTATTCCAATTAATATTAATAAACCTCGTTTCTTTGCTTACACAAAGATAAGTATTTAAGTGGAAGTGAATTTGAGATATATTCGCAATTTAGTTTTTGAAGTATATGCTGTAAAAGCAACTTGGATTTAACCGTTCACTTAAAAAGTTACATATATCATACTACTCATACCAACTAAAATTATGTTTGGTAGTTGAAAAACAAAACTCATGGTTGTTATGAGCTGATGTCAAATAAAACTTTGAAAAAATATTATCTATACTAATATTATAAAGAGGAAAACTTTGTTTGTTTGTTTGTTTGTTTGTTTGTTTGTAACGAATAGGCTCAAAAACTACTGGATCGATTTTAAAAATTCTTTCACCATTCGAAAACTACATTATCCAAGAGTAACATGGATTACATTTTATTTTGGAAAAAAATAGGGTTCCGTAAGATATTTGGATTTTTCGGACACAAACTGAAAAAAATCTTATATATAAAATAAAGTCAACTTTTTGTGTGTGTTCGCTAACCGGCCGTGTCTGCACCGAATTAAACCAAACTTACACACAATGTTAAGAAGGTATTGAAGATAGTTTCCGTATAGTTTGGATACCTATTGGTGGATAGGGCTCGAGATATAGGTCAAAACGTGGACCCGGGTAACCTTCGGATGTGTATGTACAATATGGGTATCAAATGGAAGCTGTTGGTGAATGCTTTAGTTCAGAGTACTTTTCATGCCGCTCCGTGACTGGGGTCTCGAGATATAGGTCAAAACGTGGACCCGGGTAACCTTCGGATGTGTATGTACAATATGGGTATCAAATGGAAGCTGTTGGTGAATGCTTTAGTTCAGAGTATTTTTCATGCCGCTCCGTGACTGGGGTCTCGAGATATAGGTCAAAACGTGGACCCGGGTAACCTTCGGATGTGTATGTACAATATGAATATCAAATTGAAGCTGTTGGTGAATGCTTTCGTACAGAGTATTTTTCATGCCGCTCCGTGAATGGGGTCTCGAGATATAGGTCAAAACGTGGACCCGGGTAACCTTTGGTTGTGTATGTACAATATGGGTATCAAATGAAAGCTGTTGATAAGTGCTTTAATACGGGGTAATTTTCATACCTATTGATGACTAGGGTCTCGAAATATATGCCAAAACGTGGACCCGCCGTGTCTTTGCACCGAATTAAACCAAACTTACGCACATTGTTAAGTAAGTATTGAAAATGGGTTTCGTAAAGCTTGGTTGTAATTCGGAGCACTGGCAACGGGTACAGCGTTCTTTTGAACCAGCCATAATGTCGTTTACTTTTTTAACGCTTGGGGCGGAACTAAACTGTCAAATTGACAGTGTGAGTTACAATGTGTCAATATTTCTTTCTGATTTGGATGCCATAAGGAAAAAATGTAAGTGCAACATGTAAAAATTGTTTGTGAATTTTTTTGGAGTGGATTTTGGAACAGTGAATAATTTCCTACGAAATTTGAGAATTTAATGTGAAATCCGAATGAAATTATGTGTTCGTGGGAAAAACAATTTTTTCGTTTTTTTTTTTGAAAAATATAAATGAATAATGGTTAAAAAAGCTCCAATGCTTAATAAAACATATAAATTGAAACGAAAAATTCATGGATGATCAGGAAAAAAGACGATTGTTTATTCATATGCGTTGATTTGAAATTTAAAAACAATATTCTTTTTTCCTGATTTTCAATTTATATTTTATATTTACTCAAAAACAAATAGAAAAACAAAAAATATTGTTTATGCCAAAGCGCTTGAATAAAGAATAAAGAAATAAATAATATGAAAACCATATATTTTCTGTTCTAAACCATATCTATTCTATTTTAGTGTGCCCAGAGAAGGGGGCCGGGTTTGCTAGTAAAATATATGTTAGTAATCTTCATATGTTAGTATTCTACTTGTTGCTGTTTTAGCAGTAACTTTGCTCTGTCAGTGTAGTGTTATCACCGGTCGTCTTCGTCTAGCTCATCTAACGGTAGGCCCAGGAAACTAGCTGTTTCGACAGGTTGGGTCCAGAAGGAGAGGTGTGTTAGATGAGTGGGCTTGATCGGGCATGTGGAAAGATGGTTAGTGTCGTGCGGGGTGCCTTCACATGCCGGACATGTGTCTGTTTTTGTGGCTGAAGGAGTGCTCTTCTGGACAACACAGTTTTGTCCCTTTCTGTGTTTCCATCATTTGCAGTTGCAGGGGCTTGTGTCGACGCATTGAGCGCAATTGCAATATTTTCAGCCTCTTTTGACGTTACTCTTACGTCTAATTCTTGAGGCGTCATTTCAACTCCTTCATTGATTTCTCTATGGTTGGCATTGAGTCGTTCGTAAGAGGCGTATTCGCTTTTTGTGGTGGCGAGCGAAGCAATCGTAGTTTCCTTACGAATGTGCTCTGCTCTAGATCTCCGTCATTAGTGGCCTTCTGCTGTTTCTCTTCTTTTTGTCTTTTTTCCTTTATTTTATCCATGCTTTTTTTGTTTAACCAATGCATCGTGTGCTGTGGGGCGGGCCGAAATAATCAAGAACGGGTGTACCCTCGAAGGTATTGGCTCCTACCCCAGTTCTCTGAGGCCTGACCTACGCTTTACCGATCCCGGAAAACACGGACGGACTGGCGCTCGCCCGGAGCAACGAAAGCTACTACTCTTTCGCCCAATGAACACTTCCAGACCAGGGTCCCAGGCGATTGGTTACCGATATACACCGGAGCTAACACATCGTCAGAGTGTACTCACATCACCCCTTTAAGATCGCAGGTGGAAAGCCCTAGCGACCTATCCAGGGACTCCTAATGCGCCCCGTTGCATACCGGTCATGTCTTTTACATAAACAGTCGCACCTAACATGGTGAACAGACACTGACCAACATATGCTGGATTTTGTCAACTAACTTTCTAGCTAACTCTTACATTGTCGCTGAAGCGAGGGACATCTTGACTAGGGTCCGCGGGTTCGTCGTACCCGTTACCTCCTTGTGGAAGATGCCCTTGCGGGGATGGATGCTAACGAAGCAATCTCCATTAACAAACAAATTGAAACCATTCAATCAAACACATCAAATTGAAACCACTCTAGAATATCAAATCAAATTTAACAATGCTATACAAAATAGACCACTTAATGTTACTAACCACATTAACACAGAACAAGATGAAATTGAGTTTTACCTTAACAAACTAATGAATAGTATATTAAAAGAAGATAATAGATTTTTAGAACTTCAATATAGAACTTCTTCATTCACATCTTTTTGACCTTTTGTGAAAAGCTTGTACCAGTTGTAAATATTTTTTGGACTCTCTCACTGTACTATATGCCACTGTCAAAATTTCAAGTGTTTTTGAACAGTTAATTCTATTTTTTACCCAAAATTTTAATGCATCTTCTTTGATCCATCTTTTTCTATAGCAAAAAATTGCCGAACATGCAAAGCACTTGTCTTATTTATGCGTTTCACAAACAAATTAAACATGTTCAACATATATTGCTAAAACCGTGAAATATCTTCGAGAGTAGTGTACCAACATAAAAAAATAATAATTAAAAATTAAAATAATAAAAATTAAGTTTATATTATCATAAGCCGAAGGTCCTGGCAGCCAGCGCTTAGTACTTACGTGTGACAGTTATTTATAATTGTTACTCTTGTAAAAATAAATAAAATAAATAAAATAAATAAAATAAAAAAATAATAATCGCCAATAAAAGTCAAATGTACGTATCCCGTGAAATTTGAAAATTCACCTTATTTTTTGAACATACCTCGTATTATCTAAATAAACCACAACATAGATCTTTTGAATTATCACTTATCCAACGTCCCTGAATCAATTATTTTGACAAAACTAAAAATAATACCGAAATTCGAAATATATAATTTTTTTTTATATGTATTAATAAAAATTACAACCAAAATTATAATAGTGAAAAAATACAGTAATTAAGTTTGAGTTTATTCTTATTCAGTAAATCCTTTTGTTTTGTTTTAACAGTAATTCAATATGTTTTTCCTGTTTTAACTGATTTACGTACAAATTTTTTAATTTAAGTTCTGTTGCTGTGGTATTTAAATTTCCTTTAATTTTGGTAATTTTGTTTGGCAAGACAAATTTATCGTAAATTCTAACTTTAAGTTTTCATAACTTTTACTTCAAGCTATTATTTCACAGTTTTAAAGTTAAGAAGGTTTCTGTTTGTTCACCATTTGATTTTTACAATTGTGCTTAAATTAAAATTTTTTAAGTATTAAAGTTCCTGGCAAGACTTCTTTATTTTTTTTTTTTTGCGCTTACACCATTTTTGGGTGTTTGTCCTCCTATTTGTGGCATGCGGCTTGATGCTGTTACACAAATGGAGGGGGACCTACAGTTTTAAGCCGACTCGGAACGGCAGATATTTTTTATGAGGAGCTTTTTCATGACAGAAATTCACTCTGAGGGACGACCGCTATTAGAAAAATGTTTTTCTCCGATTTGGAGTTTCACTGAGATTCGAGCCAAAGTTCTCCGAATTCCAAATAGTAGTCTCCGCCGGCCGAATTATATAATTAATTTCAATTAGATTATTTTTTTATCTAAGTGCTTTATGCAGAATGTAAGAGGAGAATTGGGGTATTAGTAAGGTTCTTATAATGTTGGTATCTGTTTGCTGTTGTACATGTCAAATTCGTTGATACGGTTAAAAGGACTTGGGTGACTATGTCCGTCTTTATTTTTTATTGTACTTAAACTCTTCTCGGAGGTCACTATTGACTTTCCTCCCAAAAAATGTTTCGACTGGTTTTTCTTTCGTATCGCAGTGCACTGAGTGATTGTACTCTTTGACCGATCTTTCTATTATTTCTTGCAAGTTGGAACCAAAGTGCTCTACTTGCCCGTTACAGCAGCTTTTATAAGGTGCTGTTAGGGGAATTTTTATACCAAACTCGTTTTCCATCATAAAGTTTATCGTTTCTGATTTATGTTAATGTTTTTTTCGTTGTCCGGTTTCTGATATCAGATTGTGTTGGTGTTATATGAAAAAAATTAACACAATGTCACATTTCTTTGCCATCTGGTTGAACGAGTGTGTGAATATGTGCGAAATGTTTGTGTCGAATTGGGCTGGTGATAAGATTGTTTTAGTGATATGCGAAAAAAAAAAGAATCAAAACGGTTCATCCTCATGGTGATTCGTTGCCATCTGAACAACAACTGATTGGACAAGTGAGCGAATACTTGTGAAATGATCGTGCAAAATTCAGCTGCCGAGCTCCCTGTGACGTGGCAGCCAAGGTTCGCCTCACAATTTTCTTTTTAACTATAGTTAATGAGCAAGCATTAGAAATCTATCATCCTAAATTAAATAAATAAATAATTGGCGAGTACACTTCTGTTAGCTATTTGGCCGAACTTCCCCTCCTATTTGTGGTGTGCGCCTTGATGCTGTTCCACAAATGGAGGGACCTAAAGTTTTAAGCCGATTCCGAACGACAAATGGTTTTCATGAGGAGCTTTTTCATGGCAGAACCACTCGGAGGCTTGCCATTGCCTCTCGAGGGTCGACCGATATTAGAAAAAACGTTCTGCCATTTTGCTATTTCTTGCATATAGATTCGGACCTACACCCTCCCGAATGGTAGTCACGCACCAACCCATTCGGCTACGGCGATAAGAGTAAAAATAAATTGGACGAATGCATTTGAAATGATAGTGAAGAATTCGGCTGTGGAGTCCCCTGTGACGTGGCAGCCGAAGGTAGTTTCACAAGTTTGATTTTCATCATAGTTATTGACCAAACCTTGTAAATTTACAATATCATCCTTGTATATACAGCGTCCTTTCTTAAGCGGACACCTAAGGGACTGACAAATTTGTCCGCTTATGGGAAATGTATGAAAAGAGTTCATAAAAATGTAATTGATGTAGGCTTAAACAGTTTTGTTTCCAAACCTAGAGCATAAATACATAGATACATATTAGACGAAGTCAGGATTTTTCAAAAATTAAAAAAAAATTAGATGTACAAAATATTCAAAATTTTTTACAAAAGTCAGAAATCGTAGCCTGGCGGGTTTTTTTCCTTAATTTCAATGTCTTGAAAATGTTTTAGATCAGTAAGCAGTTCAACACCCTCAAGGTGACTTAAGGAAAAGGCTTTTAGTTTTCTTATAGCTAAGTACGTCTGTTTATAGGAAGTTAACTTGGCGTCAATCACATTTTCTATTTCATCTTCATACCAGATAACCAACGATTTTTGCGAAAGAGCTTACATTTCAATATTGATATTTTAAACATCTTCATCATTTATAAAGACTTGATTATCTTAATTAAAATAATCTTTCACGTCAACTTGGATTTCGCTCTGAACTTGATACATAACGTCCATCCGAAACAAAATGTGTTTTGTACATAAACTTCAAGTATTTTTATAACGCCTTGGTAAAGCGGTTGACAAATGCTGTTGTGTTTGCTGGGAGAAAAATAACTTTGACGTTTTTGAATTTCAGACCGCGAAGATGGGAAGCCGAATTATCTAAAAATATCACGACTTTCCGCTATTGAAGTTGCATTTTTCTATCGAACTGGACGAGAAAATCTATCATCCAATCAGACGTCATCCAAGCCTATTTGTTTGATTGCCACGTAACGGATGTTCAAACTTATATTGTGAAATGCGCGAGGTCTTGCAGATTTCCCAATAACAAAAAGGCGTTATCTTTCTCCAGCCATATTGACGTAGTGTAAAATCTTGAGGCTATCCTTAGCCGATTTTCCACGTGTGTATCGTTACCCTTTTAATGCAAATGTTTTATTGGGTAATGCTAGGAAAAACAAGCCAGTCTCATTTGCATTATAAATGCGTTGCGAATCATACCCTTCAATCAGATTTGGTTCTTTTTCTGTAAAACTTTTGGCAATACCTTGGTTTCCACTACCATCTTATACAGAAATTGCAGGTAGGGCTATGTTTTGAACCTTTCGAGCCAGCCGAATGATGCTCTAAAACCGTCGTATGATAATTGAGTCTCACTGAAATTTATTTAGCTTTGCTCCTTATAAATGTGCCTGACAGAGGAGTACACATATTTCGAGTCTTCACGAACCATTCGTAGCACAATTTATCAATATTGGGCTTCAACAAACTCATTTTTCTCTTCGGATAGACATCATTGTCCTACAAACTTAAAATTTAGTCATTGTTTTTGATAATGCAAGTTGCTTGATTTTTGGTGGTCTTACATTTATTTGCCAACTGTCGTACACTATGTAAGTTTTTTTATGAATTTAAATGACTTTAACTTTGTCTTTTATGCTCAAAACTGCTTTAGGCACACCGATTCTATTCAGATGTATACAAAAGAAACTACGTGTGTATGTATTTACGTACATATTTATTTTTTTTACGGTATTAGAGAAAAGTTTTTCCAATTTAGGGGCTTCCCCTCCATACGTACATGCATGTAGGCTGTCCAGTTATGGGAATTGAAATACCCTTTCGGAGGAAAAAAAGTATTCCGCTCAACAAGGAAACATTTTAGAAATCCTGAGGGATTTTTTTAGTATTGAAAAAAATGTACATTTATGGTGTCCGCTTAAGAGAGATGTCCATTAGGAGAGAGTACACTGTATTTCAAACTAAGAAAAGTGAATAAACAAATGGCAAAGATACTGAATGTGACATTTTGCATAAATGTTATGATAGTTCTAATATTTCCTTGCAATACGCTAGGTTCATTTACCAGAACTTTTTTTTTAGAATTTTTTATTTTAACGTTATAAACGGTCTGATTGCAGTGAAACGGTTTAACGTATTCCAGCGCGATTACCACGCAATTTTACATCGAGATTTGCTTTTTTTACCAAAGTCATATTGACCTCTTAAGCATTGCTGATATTCAAAGTATGTACCAAATATGTTTACAGTGTAATGCGAAAAAATGGAAAGGTAAAGCTCCTGGACTTTGTTGTTCCGGTGGAAAAGTTATTTTACCAAGACTATAAGAACCAGCAAATTCCTTAAAGTCTTTAATTCTTGCCATAACGAATCCTAAGCAATATTCAACTAATTCAAATGATCCCCTTTGGTGCAAATGAAATTCCTGAAGGAAATTGTATTAACACATTTAAAATTCAACGGGAAGTCTACCTTCCCATCGGTTCATTACTTCCACACGAAGGTCCCTAAAGTTTTACAAATTTATTTTCTTTCGCAGACCGATGAACTCACGACAATTAACGAAGTATTGAACAATCAAAGTCGACATATTTCCAGTTTCGAGTACAATTTAGAAAACAACGTTTTATAAAAATTTACGCCCACTGATCGCCTAGCCTATAATGACAATATCGGTTGATATAGCATTCCTGCTGTTAGTGAGGAAAAGAGAGCTAGAGACATTGTCTTGCATCGCCGCAGTGGTGGCAGAAACGATTTTCTGAATTACATCACATGTACGATCCACTTCAGTAAAAAATGTGTCGTGTCGGCAATACTACTCTACCGTTTTATGGCAAGAGTAGTTGAGCTATCTAAACTTCTTTAAAAATTTGTTCAATCCATATTCTGTTGATATTGAGGCAAGGGTGATAACCGAAATATTAAATTCCATCCGTTTTAATAAAAAACAATTACACGCGGACGAGTACGTACATCTAATGCATTCAACCGTACAGAAATAAATATACTCAACACCTTGAACACAAGGTCATATTTATTTCTTTTATGTAAGAAAAACTCAGGATACTCTGACTAATGTGCGCAATAGTGGTCGTCCGAATGTATTCATAACGTTTACTCACGATCTGGAATGGCATGAAATCAAAAACGATTTGTTTAATAAACTAAAGTGTTACGATCTTGAAGGGCTGGCGAAAATCCTCCACTGAACCCTCCCCCAGGGTGCCGGCTGGAAATAAGTACCGCAGTTGTCCTAATTTTAGGAGGTGCTTAGCTAAGTTAACCCATTAAATCCCAACCTTATATAAAACAATTTTTTTTTAAATGCGTTTATAAAACGTTTATTGAAATAGTGTAATTAAGCTCCTTAAAAAAAAAAAACACGAAATAAAATCAAAGAAATGCATTTTTTGGGCTGTACCCAATCGAGTACAATGGGATAATATTATATACATATTGCCTGTATATGAAAATATGGAGTATTAAATAAAAAGACACTTTCAAAGACTTCCTTGGTTATTAGTTCGGTTAACAGTATGGAAGTTTTTGAAACATTCTCTCTCTACGCAAAGGGCTACATTGCATAACTCGCAAATCCATCGAATTCTTTGGTGACACTCCCTGCACCTCAGCTGATTCGATATCCTTTTGGGAAAATGGTTATATGAGGAACCAGCTATTGATGCCGTTGTCGATCGTTTTGAAGATATGTCCCGGATATTATAATTGCGTAAATAAAATCGCACAATTTCACGTTGGTATTGCAACAAGTCGCATTGACTCTTACTTGCCATTTTATAAAGCTTCCATGCGTTTACTACGCACGAGCTTATCATTGTGGTGAAAAGAGGCCACCACCATTTCTTTCCTCTAAACTTTATATTGTAAGTATTCAAAGCTTGGTCGTGGAGGTCAACTCCTCCCATTCCTGAGTTGTATTCCGCTATCAACTTCGGCTGCTGGGCATGCACCTTGCGCCTCTCTTGTCTTGACCATCGTTTGACGGTATGTAAAGGTGCAATTCTATCAAAGTTTGTTCCCACTGTCACAACGCTATTGTCATTCCACGTCACAAAAAGTATTCCTGAGTCAGAAAACCTACAAAATTTGATACAAAACAACTATTCAAATAAATCATTATGATAAACTTACATAAAATCAAACGGGGAGACCGTTGCTTCTTTTGTAGTTCTTTGTTCGTTTTCAGAGGACATTTTTTGGTCCGCCGTTCACGAACAGTCCCAGTAGCCTTAAATCCTTGTTCTTTCAAAATTCTAAGAAGGTCATATGACGTAAAGAAGAATCGAAAAATACGATTCCAAGGTTGGAATATCATCACGCAATATAATATATTATCCTCTTCAATGTCCTCCTCATCTGTGTCACAGTGGGTATTTGGCGGTATAATAGCGAAGTCGAAGTGACTACGGTCGCTTGATTCAATATAGTCGGTGGCCGCAGAAAGGTTATGAAACCTCTTTCCGTAAAATTTTTTTACATCCATTACCAAATCTACATGAAATATGCACACAAAATATATATGAATGTTCCCACTGTACCCATGCGAGTACACTAGAATTTAAACCTACCGAAATGCACTTTTCCACAACTTTTTTCGTTTTTTTGGTATAAAGTATACAAATTATATGTATTATGAATATTACAACACTGAACTTTTTCCGTGATAACTTAGATTTTGTCAAACAGAGAGCTTATTGCACACTAAACCATGAAAAGAAGAAAAATTGCAAAGGTGCACGCAAAGACAAGTGAATAACGGATAACGGGACTCAAAAAAAAGAAGGAGAAACATGTGTATTCCTTTTCGACATTGCTCTGTATTATAAAGTGGCGAGAACATTTAAAAATTTGTAAGCGTTGGCTTTTGACGTCGTTTCGAAAAAGATGCTTTTCCTGTACTCAAGCGAGTACAATGGGATCGAATGGGTTAAGGGATAGTAGTTCGATACTCCTCAATAGTACAGCACTATTCAAAGTACTTTTAACGTGGTCGGGGGTGAAGGACTGGATTAAGGTGCGATGCGATCTGTGTCGAGAATCTGTCAGGCTTGGGCCCTTTTTGAAAATAACCAAGTCTCAGACGGAGCTTACGGATACCTGGCGCCCTCCGTAATAATTGGCCTTACCCGTCTAGATCGGAGCTATGCACGGGCGGACATCTTTTCTCCGACACTCGTGGGTCCAAAAACGAATAGTCTAAATATTAAAAATAAAAAAAGGAGATCGGTCCTCCTCCCCTAACATACCGACAGGAACAACCAGTTCCGCAGTACGAGCAATGGTCGCACCGGGCTCAAAGAAAAATACAAATATCGGTTTAATAAGTCGTTCCAAACAAGTGACAGCCGGAGCGAGGGCCAGGCCAGTAACTTTATAAACAACAGAACTGGTAGAAGTGACAAGCACAAGTGAAAGTGCAGTAGCCCGACTGTCAACGGTGATTCAACCCCCAAAAACGATCCCGACCGGAAGCACAGCTACTGATAGCTCCGGTACCGAAGGATGGCCGCTTGTGAGGGTGGTAGACCCAGCGAAAGCGAGCTACCAAGATCACAGAAATGCTACAAGGTCCCTAAGGAGGGTGTTCGAAACCCTGCTTAAAGAGAACGAACTCACACGGGAGTTGAAGGACGCGGTTGAAAGAGCGAAAGCAATCATTCCAGATTTCAACCCCGATTTCAAACCAACACAATCTGCTTCAAAACGACAACGGTCCTTGGAGGAAAATAAGCCCAACGCAAAAAGCCACAAAACCATTGGCGTGGCGCCCAGATAATCCTCTGCGGAGGTTGCAAACGGTCGCAATATTATAGGAGTTCTGGATGAAAACCATCCTGAAGGCCCAATGGAAATGGGTTGAGACCGAGCTAACGAAAGTGACACTGAAGATTATACTGGAGAATCCCGGCCCCCCGCGTGCGTGCGAAGATTTAGGCCGGAACCAAGGCTAGATAAAAATAATAGCGTGCGACGATGAGAGATTGGTTCAGCTGTACAAAGAGGTCATCTCAAAAGACGGGAAGTGTACTCAAAAGTCAAGCTGGTGGTCGTGGACTGGAAGGATATTCCGTCCAGGCCGCGAGTGAGAGTCTGGTTGCCTTCAACAGTCGAAGACCTTGAAGATATAATGAAACTAATTCGGGTCTGCTATCCAGACATCCCAACGCAGGAGTGGAGATGCGTCAAACCGTTAAGCAATAAAAACACCACAGAAGAATCGAAAGAGCGCGCTCCTATGCAGGCTCTCCTACTCCTGACCGAAAGCTCGATTGAACCGTTAGCGAAATGCGATGGGCAATTGAAATACGGTTTTGTAAGAGTAAAACTCTATATTTATATTGTAAAACCGATGCCTCCGTAGAACTCCTCATCACTAAAGAAAACACAGAAACCATGAGCGAATTAGAGCCCATGAGCGAAACAGAACCGATGTGTGAAGATGAGCAGCTCAGGCTCAGTAATGGGCTTAGGGAGGTTGTACTTTGAACGGCAGAGTAAGTATTCCGTAAAACAGCGTAAGTATCCCGAAAGGGAACTTTTATGCGAACATAAAGAAGATCCAGTCATAACACTAACTGCTCATGCATCTTCTACAGATAAATCTACACCACTGTAAGGAAGCCTGCCTTGCCCTCCTGAATCGTCTGGCACAAGATCAGCCAGATGTAGTCCTCATCCACAAACCCTGGCTATGTTGGTAGGTATAGGGTTGTCGGTTGACACACCTAGGCCTGCTGTAGACCTATTGTGATACCACCGGGGCTGTCCCCTCTCCTCACTCTACATTGTCCTCATTAAACCAACCTGTGGCTTTAGTAAAGCTAACAAGACTTTCTATTTTTATATTGGTTACTTCTGCCAAGTTATTCAGGGAACTTTTTCCTAAAATATTAAAACTTCGTCTATCCAGAGCCACGCACCCGCATAGAAAGTGTTCTATAGTCTCTTCTTCTTCAATGTCATTACAGCTTCTGCAATAGTCGTTATAGGGTGCTCCCAGTCTAGTGGCATTCCTACCAATCAGACAATGCCCGGTTAGGACCCCGAGAATATTTCTCATATTTTTTCTGTTTACTTTCAACAGTCGGTTTGTGCGGCCCATATTCCATTCCGGCCACGTCATTCTACTAGTTGCACAGGTCAGGGACTGAGACCATAACCTGTTGGCAGCACTGATAGTGTGTTTATCTATAAGCATTTTACAAGTTGTTCGCTTTGTCTGGTTGAATCGGTAATGTGGTACGCAATCTCGCTAGTTCATCTGCTTTGAAATTGCCTTCTTTGTCCCTATGACCTGGCACCTAGAGCAGGTTTATTACGTCGATACATTCTTTTACTGTCTTCGAGTTAATATTAGGCGATGTTAAAGCATTCAGGGCCGATTGGCTTACTGAATATATGTTTATACCTATTGTGGTGAGGACATTTTTATTTAGGGCTAGCAGACCTTTCCTGATAGCCAAAATTTCGGCTTGAAATACACTGCAATGATCCGGTAACCGGAATGAGATGTTGGCATTCCTTCCTTCGGAATGAAGGCCTCCGACTTCTTGATCATTTGGCTTGGAACCATCAGTATAGATGCCGATTCCGCTTCTATTGTGCATTACCCCAATGTCCCAATCTTCTCTCGTAGGGAAAGTTGTGGTACAGGATGTGTTTAAATGCAACTCTACAGAGCTACAAGAGTCTGTCGTTTGATGTAGGAAGGGGTATTCGTCAAGTATTCCCCCTAGTGACCCCTTCTGTTAATGGCTAAGTTAGAAGATTCTCTTTATCTAAGAGTCGATTTCGCTGCCAGCTGTTTGCTCTAGGCCTCAATCGGTAATAAGTGCAGCATGACATTCATCGCTGCCGTCGGCGTAGTCTTAAGTGCCCCGCTTTTGCAGAGACCAGTGCCACTTTTAATACTCTCTTAGCGTTTTGCTGTTGTTCTTTTCGCAAGTGTTAGCCACCAGACTAAGACACCGTATGTCATGATAGGCCGTACCACTGCTGTATATAGCCAGTGTACTACTTTTGGGGTTAGGCCCCATTTCGCCCCTACAATTCTTTTGCATGTATAGAGTGCTGTGGCTGCTTTTTTTTACTCTATCATTAATCGTTTGCTTTCACGAGAGCTTCCTATCTAATACTAGTTCTATGTAGCTCGCCTCTTCCCCAATTGACAGTGTGATTCCCTCAAGGCTAGGGGGGCTTAGAAAAGGCATCCTGTATTTCCTGGTGAACATGATTAGTATGGTATGAAAACCAACCTGACTTACCTCCACCTTAGAGGGACGTAGTTTAGTCGTAATGTTGCTCTGAATATGGTTATCAGCCATTTCATAATGTTGCCCAATGTCTGTTGTAGTTGCGCAGGGATTATTCCATCTGGTGCTGGTGTTTTATATGGTTTAAAGTTTTCTACAGTCCAAGTTATCTTGGATTCTGCGATAATATTGAGGATGTCGGAACTTAGTACCGCGTCCGAAGTTGGAATATTGGCGGTTATCGCTTCCTCCAAATTACCTGCGAAGTGAGTATTTAGTAATAAGTCTAATGGTTCTTCGCTGGATTCTGTCCAGCTGGAGTCTGGCTTCTGAAGATACCCTATAGGTTGAGCAGACTTGGTGAGGATTTTTCTCAGTCGAGTTGCCTCTACCGTAGTCTAGATCTCCCCACAAAAAGTTCTCCATAAAGACCCTGGGTACGGAATGGCGAAATCTGCGGCTTGAGGACTTCAGGGTATAAGTTATAAAAGACCAATTGTGAAGGTATTAAACTGGGCATTTATAATTGCGAAAACTCAACTTAATATATTTGTGATTCAAAATTTCAGTAACGCAGATACTACGACGGTTAGCTAGGAAGTGAGCGGAAGGAACATCTGGCTAACCTCGTTATACTTTGCCACAGGTCCACTACCGTCCCCGCTGATAAGAAACTTGTGAAAGACTGCAAATCACACAATCGATAATTAGTCTTAGAAGGTGACGCAAATGTTCACCATACCATATGAGGGAGCTCGGATAATAACGAACGTGGTGAGTCTCTCTTCAATTATATTATTAATTATACAATATGTAAGCTTTTAGTGTGTAACAAAGGCAACGAACCCACATTTATTATACGTAATAGACAAGAAGTTCCTGATATTATGCTAGTAAGTCACACTCTTGTCACACAGTTTAATAGAGCGAAAGCGACACGAGAGTGTAGAGACGGGGACTGCTATTACAGTAAACTAAGAATTTACAAAAAAGAAGTTAGGAAAGCGTAAAGGTCTCTTTGGAGGACGTTCTGTAGTGAAATTGAAGGAACCACAGAGACTTCTAGACTGCGTAAGATCCTTTCAAAAAATCACTATTCCTCGAAGTGATAATACTTTGAAAATGCTAGTGTACACACACTTTCTCAGCAACGAATCATCCAATATATTAATCAACAATCACACAAAAGTATCTGATTCTGACATTGAAGACATAATCAGTAAAACTAGGATGACCTGGGTAGTGAACACCTTTAAACGATTTAAATCACTGGGTCCAGATGGCCCAAATACAACACTCATTAGACTATAGCATGGAGTGGTTAATGGCTTTATTTAAGGCTGTTCTGAAACTTGGAAGTGTTCCATCAGTATGGAAAGAAGTGAAAGTTGTCTTTATTCCCAAGACAAGAAAAAAGTTTACACACAACATCCAAGGATTTTAGGCCAACTAGCCTATCCTCCTTCTGGTTAAAAACATTAGAAAGAATAATAGAAGAGTATAATAAAGCTAATATCAATCCCAACAGGCGTAGTATCTCACAACATGCGTACTGTAACGGAAATCTACAGAAACAGCGCTTAACTCACTTGTTACAGAAATCGAGAAGTCAATTTACAATAAGGAATACACACTGGTAGCCTTCCTTGATATCGAGGGCGCATTTAACAACATCTTACCGAACACCATAATACCATAATACAATAATAAAGGCGCTGACTGATTTCAGGATCTCCGGGAATTTGGTGGAGTTCAGCAAAACCATGCACATGAGCAGATTTGTGATCGCAACCCTAGGGGCCTCGAAGATCAGTAGAGGAGCACCTCAAGGCGGAGTGCTGTCCGCTCTCCTTTGAGTGCTGGCAATAAACTTCTTGCTAAAAAGCATAGAGGAGAGAGGACAACACGTCGTAGCATATGCGGATGATGTTGCAATGGTAGTAAGAGGGAAATTTCCTAATACACTTTGTAAAATCATGCAAGATTTACTAAACATGGTTGAAAACTGGTCAAAAGCAAATGGGCTAAGCGTCAACCCTAACAAAACTGAAGTGATCTTATTTACCAGGAAACATAGAATTACAAGAATAACTCCTCCGACTCTAGGTGGAACGGCAAAAAAAACATGGTACATGTACAAAGAATGGCCAGTCTTTCCAACTGCGTTGCCCTGAGGACCACACCCACAGAGAGCTTAACTTACTACCAATAGAGCATTTCAGCAAGCAAGCAGCTGCCAAGGCGGCTTTCAGATTAAGAGAAATCGGTCTACTCAGAGTAAACCAGAGAGGACACTCTTCAATTTTAGAAAAATTCCCCTGCGTTTCTGGTACAATGGATTTCTGTAAGACCAAGGATATCAACTTAGATAAATTCTTCGTTACAGCATTTCCTTCTAAAGAGGAAAGGGATAATTGGATTATTGTTAAGGAAAATGATATAAACATCCGTACAGATGGCTTAAAACTAGACAAAGGAGTAGGTGGAGGGGTGGAGTTAGCCAATCATTTCGTCTACCTGATCATTGCAGTTATTTCAGGCGGAAGTCACTGCCATAAAAGAGGGACTTACGGTAATAAAGACGAGAGTATTATCGCCGAGTGAAGTCTTCATATACTTGGACAGTCAAGCAGCAATAAAAGGGCTAGAATCTAAAGCACACTTGTCAAAAACAGTCATAGAATATTTTAAACTCCTAAGTGACGTATCAAAATACTACTAAGTATACCTTATTTGGGTGCCAGGCCACAAGAATATAGCAGGGGACTGCAGGGCAGATGAACGTGCTCGCACCGGTATAACGCTTAACCTCCAAGTGTATAAGACGCAGATACCCATGCCTTTAGCCACTTGTAAACTACTGATAGATAGGGTAACCATCAATAAGGTAAATATAAGTTTGCAAAACCTCTCAACACACGAACTAAGCAGACGGACATATCCGAAATGGAACAGCGGTCGATCAAAGAGTTTGTTCAGATTTAACAGAGAAACTATAAGAAAAATAATAGGGGTATTAACTGGTCATTGTCTGATAGGCAGCCACGCTAGAAGGTGAGGACTCCCGTACTTCGATCTCTGTAGAAGCTGTCTAAATACAGAAGAAGAGGAAACAGTCAGTCACCTTTTACGTCTGTGTGAAAGGTTAGCGACAAGGAGGCTCCGCACTCTTGGCATGGCATTTTTAATTGATGTAGCGGACAGAGCGCATCTAAAACTAACAAAGCTTTGCTCGTTTATTAAAGCTACCGGATAGCTTGAAAAAGAACCGATAGGGTAAGGATAAGTTCCGAATGAATACTCACGAGGAGCTCGGCTCCCTTGGGATACCTGAGGGATGAATCGGGACGCTGGGCGATGAGCGCCGAGGAATCACTAAAAATGCTTCTCGACGCTCATTTTCCAACGAATCCGGTATCCAGCAGCACCAGCTTGGGAAGTACACCAATCTGTCTTCAGAACCGGGGCTGGCTGCTGGATGAGCACCGCTTGGCCTGGGCCATAGGCTCCTTCGGGCCCTTTAAGTCACCTGGTCCTGATGGCATCATACCTGCCCAACTGCAGAAATCTGTAGTGGTGTCATGCCGCTGGCTGAGCCCTATCTATGCGAGCTGCATAGCCAGGGGCTATATACCGTGATCGTGGAGGGCTGTGAGGGTTGTGTTCATACCCAAGGCTGGCAAGAGCTCACATGTCTCCCCTAAGGATTTTAAGCCAATCAGTCTCTTATCTTTCTTGCTGAAAACCCTTGAGAGGTTCATTGACCTACGCATAAAAAGCGAAATTCCTCGGGGGCGTTTGTCGCATACCCAACATGCTTACTGTAAAGGCAGATCAGTGGAATCTGCTCTGCACACAATTGTTAAAGATATTGAGGAATCTCTATATCAGAAAGAACTCGCAGTTGGCGCCTTCCTCGACATTGAGGGGGCTTTTAATAACGTTCTCCCGGAGGCAATCACGAAAGCTCTGGGTAGGCTGGGGGTCGGAGCCGACCTTTCCAGGTTTATCTACAGAATGCTCAGCGACAGAACGGTCGGGGCAGAGTGGGGCGGCATCTCTCTCCGCCGGCAGGTGAGCAGAGGCACGCCGCAAGGCGGGGTTCTCTCACCATTCCTCTGGATCATTGTTATCAATGACTTGCTGGAGGAGCTGGTGAGGAGGGGCTGTAGGGTGATTGCCTACGCGAATGATGTGGCATTAATTGTTAGAGGAAAGTTTATAGATACCCTGTATGATTTAATGCAGGGATATCTGAACTTAGTTGTTCGATGGGCAGCAGATTGCGCCTTATCGGTGAGTCCTCTTAAGACGGAGCTCGTCCTTTTCACGAGGAAATGTAAAATACCCAGACCTCAACTCCCCTCGATGGGGGGCGCTCCGCTGGTGCTTTCTGACAAGGTGAAGTACCTAGGTCTAATCTTTGACAGTAAGCTGACGGGGAAACCCAACATTAAAGAGAGAGTAAGGAAGGCAACAATCGCCTTGTATGGGTGCAAAGGCGCAATTGGCAAAAGGTGGGGCCTCTCGCCCATAGTTGTATTCTGGCTCTACAATACCATAATAAAGCCAATTCTTTTATATGGAGTCACTGTCTGGTGGAACTCACTGGAGAGGACGACATCAGTTAAAAAGCTAGAGAGAGTCCAGAGGTCTGCACTCATTGGAATCAGTGGGACGCTTCGAACTACTGCTACTCTGGCGCTTAATGTAATGTTAAATGTGGTACCTATAGACATCGCAGGCAGAATTGCCGCTGCTCGTACCGCAATCAGACTGAGGGGCTTGGGCTATAAGCTCAACCTCACATATGGGCACTCAAGCATCCTCAGAAACTTTGAGTTCATCCTCTCGTCGACGGACCAGTGTGTGCCTTCGCTAAGTCCAAGCGGATCTTTCTTCACCCGTATTCCACCAAGGGAGGAGTGGAACGGGGGCAACACTAGGGGACAGGGCCTCGTTAACCTGTTCACGGATGGCTCGAAGTTGGACGGTAGGGTTGGAGGAGGAGTATTCTGCAAAGAGCTCCCCATCAAACTCAAATTCAGGCTACCGGATCACTGCAGTGTGTTCCAAGCCGAGGTGGCCGCAATTAAAGAAGCAGCTGACTGGCTACTTACTTGCGTAATAACTATTAAGAAGGTAAATATTTACTCCGATAGCCAAGCGGCCATTAGGGCCCTAGGCTCTATTATGGTGCATTCGAAGCTGGTCAGGGAATGCCTGGTCTCACTCTCTATTGCATCAGAGTTCTTCGACATAAAGATAATTTGGGTACCTGGTCACAGTGACATTGCAGGAAACTGCGAAACCGACGAGCTGGCCAGACAGGGGACCTGTGAGGCAATGTGCCCGCGAAAGGAGAGGATCGGGATCCCCTTGACAACCTGCGCTCTACTCCTGGAAGGATGGGCTATGCACCAACTCAGCGAACGCTGGGCAAGTACACGAACGTGTAGGGTCGCGAAGTCCTTCTAGCCACGTTTGGATAGGGGGCGTTCGAGGGATATCCTGGGAATGACAAAATGTCACCTCTCAAATTTCGTGGGCATCATCACGGGGCACTGTCCGCGAGGTACACATGCCGTGAGACTCGGAATTACTCCGAGTCCTTTTTGCGTCAGCTGTTTGGAGGATGAGGTGGAATCATCTCAGCACCTGCTCCTTAGCTGGCCAGCCTTCGCGGGACTATGATTCAAGTATCTTGGTTCTCACTTCTTTTCTGCGCCTGCTGATATAGCAGGTGTTGATAACAAAAATCTGATGAACTACATCAGCAGCATAATGAGGTTAACACAACCGCAGTTTAGTCACCGTTCGTAGTCTACAAACACTCACCACTCCCCCATCCCTTCCATTCCTCCCCCCTTTTCTGTCCTTAAATGGCATCACAAAGGACGAACCAAGCTATTTCGTCCAAGTGGGCCCTACTCTCTGGGCAACCATCATAACCTAACCTAACCTAAGGATAAGTGGTATCACAATGTAGCTATGAAAGGTCTAAGTGTGTCATTGCGACAGCCACCCCACCCTCCTACCTACCTACGATCTTGAAGTAAAAGTATGTTCATCTGAAAAGTAAAAGGCTTATGCTTATAATTACAAAAGAGAAAACATTTTTGGCGAAGCTAAATGTCACATTATCTCGATAGAGTGGCTAAATCGAATCGGGGGAATTGGATGGTATTTATCTTGGCAACGTTTATTTTCAACAAGACGGCGCTACGTGCCACACACGCAACGAAACCATTGATCTATTACGGCAAAAGTTTCCGAACCGTGTTATCTCTCGAAGAGGTAATCACAATTGGCCACCGAGATCTTGTGATTTAACGTCTTGTGACTTTCTTCTTTGGGGCCACGTGAATGAGAAGGTCAACGCCAACAGCTCAGGGTCGCGGACATAGGGCAGCCACTTTGCAATTCGGTTATAGAAAATTTCATGAAAAGGATATTGTCCTGTAAGCGTGTCGTGGTGGTCATTTGCCTGATGTTATTTTCCACTAATAACGGCATACCTTCCGCTTTATAATAAAATAAACACCTGATCTTTTATATTAAAAAATACCATTTTTCTTTGAATATCAAAATAACACCTTTGTTTGGAAAACCGTATATATTATTCGAAATAATATTAATAAACCTCGTTTCTTTGCTTACACAAAGATAAGTATTTAAGTGGAAGTGAATTTGAGATATATTCGCAATTTAGTTTTTGAATAAATGCTGTAAAATCAACTTGGATTTAACCTTTCACTTAAAAAGTTACATATATCATACTACTCATACCAACTAAAATTATGTTTGGTACTTGAAAAACAAAACTCATGGTTGTTATGTGCTGATGTCAAACAAAACTTAAAAAAAATATTATAAAGTATATGTTAGTAATCTTCATATGTTAGTATTCTAGTTGTTGCTGTTTTAGCAGTAACTATGCTTTGTCAGTGTAGTGTTATCACCGGTCGTCTTCGTCTAGCTCATCTAACGGTAGGCCCAGGAAACTAGCTGTTTCGACAGGTTGGGTCCAGAAGAAGAGGTGTGTTAGATGAGTGGGCTTGATCGGGCATGTGGAAAGATGGTTAGTGTCGTGCGGGGTGCCTTCACATGCCGAACATATGTTTAGTATGTCGAGGTCGATTCTAGATAAGTAGGCTACAGTATCCAGAATGTAGTTGTGCCAAGGTTACAAGGGAAGTTGGAGCTTTTCATCTACGATAGGTGGGGGTTGGACTCCGATAACGGCATTCAGGGGTCAGGAGCTTAGGAAGGTGGTAATGGTCTCCCGAATAATGCCGTTTGTGGTCTGTCAGTACACTGTCCGATCCAGTAGATGTCTGTCTGTTTGGTCTTGGATCGCGTCCCCGTAATTGAGAAAATGCCTCCTGACGTCCCTGGGAGGTGGCTCAGCCACAAGCAGATGTCTGCATGGGTGAGGCTTCCGGTAACACCCTAGCAGGAACTGCCTGCTGAGCAGTTTGTTATGCTCCTTCCAGGCAGCATGTGGGCCTCGTCGTGTAGCTGTTGTATCGGGGACATAGACATCCTGTCGCGGTCCATATTGCAGTGTTTTGGCAGGTCTGCGAAGAAGCGAGAAAGGCAGGGGAGGTAGTCGTTTACCTTGGAGCATAGGCCATCAATTTCATTGCCCGAAGCCATTATCGTGCAGTCGTCGGCATAGGAGACCAGTAAGAGATATAGAAATTGAAAAGCAAGGGTGAAAGGACACCATTCTGCGGAACTCCTTGCTTTATTTTCCTCTGTTTCGATGTTTGGTCTCGAAATAGCACCGACGAATGCCACCACTCAGGTAGCTTTCGGACCACCTCTTCAGCCCTGGCGAGAGTGTCGACTGTGAAATGTCATCTAGTAGCGTGCCGGGACACACTGTATCGAAAGCCTTTTTTAGATCCAACGCTTCTAGGACAGTCCTCTCGCAGGGGCGGTTTCGGTTAAGTCCGCGGTTTACCGCTTGGTTGGCGGGTTTCCCAGGTTTCAGTAGAGGGACTTATTCTTCTTCTTCTTGATTGGCGCTATAACCGCTTACGCGATTTCGGCTGAGCTTAACAAAGAGCGCCAGTCGTTTCTTTCTCATGCTAACCGGTGCCAATTGGACACACCAAGTGAAGCCAAGTCCTTCTCCACCTGATCTTTCCAACGCAGAGGAGGCCGCCCTCTTCCTCCGCTACCACCAGCTGGTACCGCATCGAATACTTTCAAAGCCGGAGCGTTTGTATCCATTCGGACGACATGACCCAGCCAACGAAGCCGCTGGATCTTTATTCGCTGCGCTATGTCTAGGTCGTCGTAAAGCTCATACAGCTCATCGTTCCATCGTCTGCGATATTCGCCGTTGCCAACGTGCAAAGGTCCAAAAATCTTACGCAGAATCTTTCTCTCGAACACTCCAAGCGAGAGTCTTGTAGAGTGTTAGTATTGTTCGTCGAGAGAGGACTTTACTGCTCAGTTGCCAACTTAGTCCAAAGTAGCACTTGTTGGCAGGAGAGATTCTACGTTGGATTTCAAGGCTGGCATTGTTATCGGTGTTAATGCTGGTTCCTAAATAAACGAAGTAGAGGGACTACGCCCCCTAATTTCATCCATTTATCTGGAATGATGAGAGTGGCCATAGACAAATTGAAGTCCTTGGTGAGGTATTCCACTCCCAATGGACCCAGCTTTTGAGGCATCAGCATGTTTAGTCCGTCAGGGTCAAGGGCTTTTGAAGGTTTCATGTGGTTGATGGCCCCCTGAACTTCCTCGCTGGAGAAAGCAAGAGGCGCACTGTTGTATGTCAGTTTGTGCAGGCGTCTGCTGCTACTACGTTTCGATCTGTCGGCTGGAGGATGCAGAGTAAATTGCCGGCTAAAGGCGATCGCGCATCTCTACGGATCCGACGCAGTACAAACGTTGAAGGTGATATCCACCTTGTCTTTGCGCTTCGTTGGGTTCGACAGGGACCTTACGATGGACCAGAGCTTGCTCACACCGGAAGTGAAGTGGCAGGACTTCAGATGCTCTTCCCATTTGGTCCGCTTATATCGGGTTACCACTTGCCGGATCTCCGAATGGAGATCCTTTATCCACCTTGCGGAATGCGCGTTCGCCTGTGCGCACATCGGTGGGAATGGGGAGAGCGCCGAAGATGTCTTCAGTAAGTTCCGCGAATCTGATCCAATCAGCTTTCTTAAAGTTGATATATGACCGGTGATCCACGGAAACAAAGTCGGCAGGTTTCTCGACCGAGATGATAATGGGCAAGTGCTTTGATTCAAGCGATAGCATAGGCCTCCAGGTTATGCTATTCATCAGACCTGCGCTAACAATTGTGATGTCAGGCGAGCTGCTGCAATTATCGAATACCCTGGTGGGGGCGTCGTCGTTCACAGTGCAGAATGTCGAATTGTCTATCTGCTCTGCCAATATTCATCGTTTGGCAGGCTTGAATGCCAAAGATCGTGATGCGCATTGAAGTTACGTACTACCAATCGGTTTTCAGCCCTGATGACCGCACCAATATCAGGGCGATATCCTGCCGCGCAGCGGGTGACAGGGGGTATGTATATGTTAAAGATCTCGAGCTCGGCATTGTCTGACTGGACAACTATACCTTGACATTCTAAGATGCTGTCCCTGCGATCGATGCCTTCATTGATGAGACGATACTGCACTGTGTGGTGGACTATGAACGCTAGGCCACCACCGATCATGTCTGTGCCCCCTGGTGATCAGGCAGGAGCTAGCGTGCAGTTTTGTCTCGGCTCATAAAGTATTCTTACTCGTAAGTCCGTTGCAGTTCAATTGTAAGAGTCTAAAACTTGTCGGGGGCGTGGTCGTAACTCGGGGGGTGAAGGACGCGAGTTGTCTGCGTTGGTCCGCAAAAGTTGTTGTGGCCTGATGTTGACGGGTGGCCGCGCCACAGGCGGCGGTTGCGGAGCCAGAGCTCTGGGTGGCCGTTGCAAGAATTGCACTGGACTGTCGTCAGGTTCCGAGGAACTCTGGTCTGATACACGGAACAGACTTTGCGCGGGACCAAGAGCGGCTGGTTTGTCCCCGCACTGGGATAGGATCAGGAGGGCTGTGGGTCAGTAGAGGAGTTGTGCTGCGCCTGACGGCTCCTTGCCGTTAAGGTATGGTTGGTGAGGGCAGTTTGACGTGCCGGCACTGAATACGGTAATGACGTTGAGGCAGGGGCCGCCTGCCTGCGGGAGCAACACGTGGCCACATACCTTGTGGACCACTCCCTATGAGTCTTAAGGCCTGAACAGGTGTTAAGATGGCACCACCCGTTGCACTTATTGCACCTAACCAAGGTGGAGTTCGGGTGGAGCCGTTTGTGGCACATGCGGCAGTAAAATACTTCTGGTCCAGGGTTGGGTTCGACGCCAGCCCTGAAGGGAAGTATTTGGGGCAAGCCTTCTGCAAGGGATTGCTCCTGTGACGAAAGATTGGGGTGGGATACGGTACACTAGACAGGGGCGGCAGCCCTTGGTCGGGAAAACCTCGAGTCATTCCGGTAACGTAGAACCGGCTGCCATGGGAATGAATGTTAGTATTCTAAAAACTAAGCAGCAAACATTTTTTAATGTTTATGTGGTTTTTCAGTTTCCATTATGGTGCTCACACTCACCAACGTAAAAGTAAAAAAAAATCACCACCGTTCCGTTATGTAGTATGGTAGATCGTGTATGTGGGTAAATGAAAAGTCTTGGATTGTTCCGCAAAAACGTATTAGCTGATTACTTTTTCACCACACATTGTTGCCAAACAGTACATTTCGAAATCATTTACAAAATAAACTCAGAAACTTTTTTTTTATTAAAATAACTTAGAAACCATGTTAATTATAGATAATTGAACTATTTGCATATGTTAATTTTTCACTTTGGTTTATCAAACAATGAAAAATTGTAACTGATAACGCGGATGTATAAAAGTGTGTATGTAAAAGTATCAATGGCAACATTATGTCGATACAACCAAACACGAAACACACAAACCGATGTATTGAGTAAATATGTAACCACAAGAAAGTAGTTTTTTCTACATGCTCAAGTTTTGCTTAATTTTGTGTATCTCACGGGCAATAGACAGGGAATACGATAACGTCGGTCAGTGTGGGCACCATTAATCTCGCCACAAACATGTCACAATTCCCAGCGATTTGTAAATCCATAAACCATCATCATCGAAAAAAAGAAACGTGCCTTTAAAAATTCAATCTTTATTTGCCATAATGCTAGCGCATTTTTGAAACATTATAAATTCTTCTAAAGCTTTTTATTAACACTTGTCAATTTTCTGCTCGTTGTCTACCTCCACGACGATCAGTAAAATGAAAAAATCCACAAACTACCCCACAAACTAGCAACAAATCCCAGTTAAATGAAAATTTTCAATTACTTGGGTTTTGTGCCCGCACTTCGCCATACATGAGGGATTTTCTCCGAACTGGAGCGTTAGGGAAAAGCTACAAATAATTCTCAAGAAAATTGTTTAAAAGGCGACGATGGTTATCTCAAGTATTAAAGAAGAGCACCCAATAGGGGTTATGAAGCAATATTTAATATGCGCGGGACTATGATGACTGGGCAAACTCTATGGGTTGTTCCTTATTCTCCCAACCTGACTCCATGTTTTTCGTTGCATCGTGGAATACTGTCACTCAGTAAAGGCCATTTATACATTTACAAATACGTAACAAAGGTTCAGATCAAGCAACATTTTGCGTTGAGAATAACAGGGATGAAAATAAAACTTATGTAAATTGTCATTATAAGGGTGGTTAAGTTTCAAGGACCGGTGTTGATTTTGAATCAAATACAATTTTTTTAGGAACTTATTGTCATTTCTCTTTATTATGATAATATTGGTATGGCTCAATTACGTATGGAATAAAATATTGGCCAAATGGCAGCCGCGGCCTCGGCGGCACACCTCCATCCGATGCTCCAAATTTTCGATGACGCTGAGGCATAATTGAGGTTCTATGCCGGTAATGTGCCGAATTATTTCATCCTTCAGCTCTTGAATTGTTGCTGGCTTATCGACGTACACCTTTTCTTTCAAATAACCCCAAAGAAAGAAGTCCAACGGTGTCGTTGACGTTTAGGTGTGGTTCACATTCAACATCGGCCCTTGAAATTTAACTACCCTTTATAAGCGCGTTGGGCGCTTTCTCGCGTTTTTTTTCGACTCTATACACGGACTTCCTACACACCAGCGATATCCGACGAACAAGATCTCATATGAAAGCTGTTGATCGATCTTTAATAGATGTGGGAAACTGCGATAACTTTTTTGTTCGATGGAGACTTTCGTCCGACTGTACCGGTTGTAGCAAAAGTTATTCAGGCCGATACCATCAAAGCGTGTCTTATAATATCGACTCTATGGCATGTGGTCAACAAGTTAAATTAGCAGACAAATGTTAAAGCCTGCCTTCATGGCATTACACACATAATACACACCAAATCGAATGAAGCATATACCGATATTTAAAAAATATTTTAGCGAAACCGCATAATTATCTGCGCGAGAGGACAACAGTTTCACCAAGAAAAGTTTCTGTTGATGAAATTAAAATTGCGTTATAAAAATTTGGCGGAGAAAATAATGAATGAATATCGGCACATTATTTCACCTCGAAGATGCCGAATTTTTAAATTCATTTAACAAAGCTAGGTTACCACCTCATAACTTAAACTTAAAGTGGCATTCCAATTAAATTTTGGCATAATCTTCAACCACTTTCACTGTGTAATGGCACATGACTGTCAGAGTAAAAATTGTATAGTAATATTTTAGAGTGGATTTCATTAGAGGTTGGGCAGTTAGACAAAAAGTGTATATTCCACATACGTACATATGCCAATGATGCTAACGGATTTTCCATTCCAATACAAACGACTTCAGTTTACAGTAAAGGTTTCATTTGGTATTACCGTAAACAGAGCTCAAGGCCAAACTTTTAAATATATCGGCATAGACTTACGTTCATAATGCTTTATATGTTAGAACTGGAAGTACCGAAAATCAAACGATATTACTGTCTCCAAATGACAGAACCAACCACCTTGACCTAACCAATCTACAAATAATAAAAATATGAAGCAGAGAAGTCTCAATGACAGGAACGTATGGAATTTCGAGGGGTACTCGTCTCGCGAAGCCTGATCACCACAGATACATTTTTCACCAAAACTTAACAGTAAGGGGCTAAATTATGTAAATTTAGCAGCAGTCGATAAGAATTTGTTGGTGATAAGAAGCAAAGAATGTGAGGTAGCTTTTTAATAAGACCTACATACATATATATTTGAATTTTTCCAAATCATCCAAAATTATATACATATGTCATGTCTGTCTGTCTGGTGTCTGTAAAACTTTGTTGAATCCCTTCAACTGAATCAAAATCCTCTATAGAAAACGCTTCATTATGAGGCACACAGGAAGATGGCATATTCAAATGTAAATTTGTGATTTTATATGTATACATATGCGCATATGTATATGCTGTGTGTATGTATGCTCACCAGCCACAGCTCAAAATAAAACGGTAAAACTTCTCAAGAAATCCAGCGCGCATTCTTTGGCGCAGCGCACATTCGTAGGCACAGCATTGTATGTACAGTAACCTTGAAATGTTTACAGGCACCTTCAAATACTCTGCTTTCAGAGTAAGTTTCTAACTTTGCAGATATATGCATAGTTTTGTGCACTTTTTATCAATTCAAGAACTACATACGTAAAGTAATATACTAATTAACTATTTACCTACTATCACAAAACATAAAATAATTGTTTCGAAATTTACTTCTAGTATTGAAATGTCCGACACAGAACTTTTTTATAAGCTACTTATGTAATTTTCTGCAACTTACTGTATGCTCAGGCGCGCACTTGACGCACAGCAGCTGCGGCTGTCGAGCATTTAGAAAGACATATTTACATACATATATTGATGCATACATATGTACGAAGCCGCGGGCACTCGACTTGATAAAAGTTCAACATACATATATCAAATATTGGCAAATAATTCTACGCGAAATATTCCAATATTGACTATTTTCGAATTGTCGAGAAAATTGGCATATGGGCGGCTCGTTTTATGAATAAAAGTACTTGCTCTTAGAACTATGAGCTCGAATTTATCAATGAATTTTTTGATGATGAGTTTCTGTTGAAACTGTTCGGCGCCGCCGCGACTATTTTAGGCTGTTCAGCACCATGGCAACTAGAATGATGGCCGCTACGCCTGCGCCTATGAATGCATTTTGTTCTTGTAGTCGCTAGGCATAGAATTTAAGCTTTGAACGACTTTCGGAATTAAAGGAATAAAGTGAGTAGCCCGTGTGTGCGGCTGTATGTTATAAGCATTGTTTTGCTTGAATTCAATTCACATATTTATATTTGCACATGCCATCTTCCTGTGCGCCTGGTAATGAAGCGTTTTCTATAAATAATTTATTGATTTGATCAATTGAACGACATATGTAGGTGTTAGGGCATCAAGTGTGCATATACGCACATGCAAATACGTCGATGCACATGCAGAAGAAATTGTTTTAGCATTTGCAGGAATTCGATCATTCGAATATTTACTCCCTAATTATTGCATGAAATATGATAAGGCGATGCTCGTGAGGTAGGTCATGTTCCTTCAGTGCATACATACATATGCGTGCAACACCATATTTATTAAAGCTACAATAGAACTTAGTTGTCCCATATATGTACATATGTATGCAAATACGTTTCTTTGAAGTTTTCTTTTATTTATTTTAAATTTCAAAGTTTTATACTATCTATAAAATGCATACATACATACATATATGAATTATTCCCTGTAATATACATACAAAAAAATGCATATTCAAATGTACATAAATATGATAAGGCAATGCGTCGTGAGATAGGTCATTGTTGCTGCAGTGCGTGTGCACATACATTTGTAACACTATAAGAATTGAAGATGCAATTGAACTTTTGCACAAATATAACTAACATAATATATGTGATATATACACATATATTGATATACATATATATTCATCAATATACCAATATGCTTTTTGATTTCTTGTCTAAAATTAATTTCGACTCGAAAAATTAGTAAAAATTTTCATTAAATTTGTATGAAGTTATAAATGTACTAAAACGCACACAACAAAATGTGAGGTCGTTTTATAATGTATGCATATGATTAAATTCTTCTTTTAAAATTAAAGCAACAAACATTAAAGTTACTTTGATTTTAAATGTTGGATTTTAATCTTTATTTGGTTGTATTCGTTTGGAAATATAAGTTGAATAAATTTTCGTTTATCAAGGGAACATAAAAATGCACAAGCAAATGCCTTGCAAAATCCCGTCGGCATTCGTCAATTTGATTTCATACAGAAACCAAAAACTGAGCAGAGCCAATGTTCTTGTACATAATTCACTGTAATCAGCTCTGTTAAGAAGTTCCCCGCTGTCGAGTTGAGCGAGGTGAAAAAGTCTTCGCGGTCAGACTTAATTTTTGACAATTCACACTATTCGTAGCTCGTGAGACTTTTCTATACTTTAACGTTCTCTGTATTGTAGGATGGTTATTGGAGGATGGTTCTATGTGTAGAAGTCCACGCAAGTGGGGAAAGTCACTGATCGCCATTCACTTGGGAATGGCCAGGACGATTCTTCTGCATATGGTTCAAGCAGCTCACAACGGCCGGGATTAGCCCACGTATCCTCTGGGTAGCTTCCGAACACCCGTTCGGGAGTGAGCTAACGTGAGAAGGCGAAACATTCCAGGATAGCTGGTTGTGCGTTGGGTTTGGGACCCGCCACTTAAAAATCCCCCCCCAATGAAAAGTTTGAAAAAGCCTCGGATGAGACCTCCCTATGCTGATGACGACCCCTGCAAACGAAATAAGGAATATGATTTGAGGGCATGCACCTGGAATGTCCGGTCCCTTAATGGGGAAGGTGCCTCTGCCCGGCTGGTTGATGTCCTCGTGAGAGTAAAGGCTGACATCACTGCCATCCAAGAGATGCGATGGACGGGGCAAGGTAAGAAAACCATAGGACCTTGCGACGCCTACTACAGCTGCCATGTAAAGGAGCGCAAATTCGGTGTCGGATTTGTTGTGGGAGAGAAACTTCGTCGCCAAGTACTGTCGTTCACTCCGGTGGACGAGCGTCTCGCAACAATCCGCATCAAAGCCCGTTTTTTTAACATATCGCTAATTTGCGCCCACGCCCCGACGGAAGAGAAGGACGATGCGACCAAAGATTCTTTCTATGAGCGCCTGGAACGCTCCTATGAGCGCTGCCCCCGCCACGACATAAGAATCGTGCTTGGCGACTTCAACGCCAGGGTGGGCAAGGAGGGAATTTTTGGTCCCACAGTCGGAAAATTCAGCCTGCACAGCGAAACATCCGGTAACGGACAGAGGCTGATCGACTTCGCCGGGGCCCGAAACATGGTAGTCTGCAGCACCAGATTCCAGCATAAGAAGATTCACCAAGCCACCTGGCTGTCTCCTGATCGAAAAACACGAAACCAGATCGATCATGTTGTGATAGATGGAAGACACGCTTCTAGTGTATTAGATGTACGTACGATCCGAGGACCCAACATCGACTCGGATCATTACCTTGTTGCAGCCAAACTGCGCACCCGCCTCCGTGCAGCAAAAAACGTACATCTACCTGCGCAAAGAATGTTCGACATCGAAAAGCTGCAATCACAACAGACAGCCAGAAGATTCGCCACTCGACTCTCACTCCTGCTCTCAGAGAGTACTGCCCAACAAACCGGCATCCACGAACAATGGAGCAACATTTCTCGTTCTCTACGTACCGCCGCCGAAGAAGAAATCGGATTCCGGCGAGCCCGAAAAAACAATTGGTACGACGAGGAAGGTCATGCTGCCGCAGAAAGAAAGGATGCCGCCTATAGAGCCACGCTGCGATCGGGCGCAACGCGAGCCATGTGGGATCGCTACAGAGAGCTGAAAAAGGAAGAGAGACGTATTATCCGAAAGAAGAAACGAGAGGCCGAAATACGTGAGTGCGAAGAGCTTGAGATGCTGGCCAACAGGAACAACGCCCGAAAATTCTACCAGAAAGTTCGGCGGCTTACAGAAGGTTTTAAGACCGGGGCGTTTTCCTGTAAGAACAAAGACGGCGAACTGGTGACTGACGTACAGAGCAATCTTAAATTATGGAGGGAACACTTCTCGAACTTATTAAACAGTGACAGCTGCGCATGTCACCGAGAAAGTGAAGATCCCGATACCCCAATCGTTGACGACGGAATTGTCGTTCCGCTACCCGATCATGACGAGGTGAGAATAGCGATAACTCGGCTAAAGAACAACAAAGCCGCGGGCGCCGACGGACTGCCGGGTGAGCTATTCAAACATGGCGGCGAGGAGCTGGTAAAGTGCATGCATCAGCTCCTATGCAAAATATGGTCGGATGAAAGCATGCCTGCCGATTGGAATTTAAGTGTGCTCTGCCCAATCCATAAGAAGGGCGATCCTGCAATTTGTGCCAATTACCGCGGGATTAGTCTTCTAAATATCGCCTATAAGGATCTAGCGAGCGTATTGTGTGAAATGCTGAAGCCCACCGTCAACCAACTGATTGGGCCTTATCAGTGTGGCTTCAGACCTGGAAGGTCTACCATCGACCAAATATTCTCAATACGCCAAATCTTGGAAAAGACCCATGAAAGGAGAATCGACACACACCATCTTTTCGTCGACTTCAAAGCTGCATTCGACAGTACGGAAAGGAGTTACCTGTATGCCGCGATGTCTGAATTTGGTATCCCCGCAAAACTAATACGGCTATGTAAGATGACGTTGCTCAACACCAGCAGCGCCGTCAGAATTGGGAAGGACCTCTCCGAGCCGTTTGATACCAAACGAGGTTTCAGACAGGGTGACTCGCTGTCGTGTGACTTCTTTAACCTGATGTTGGAGAGCATCGTACGAGCCGCAGAACTTAATCGCTCAGGCACAATTTTTTATAAGAGCGTACAATTGTTGGCGTATGCCGATGATATTGACATCATCGGCCTTAACAACCGCGCTGTTAGTTCTGCCTTCTCCAAACTGGACAAAGAGGCAAAGCGAATGGGTCTGGTGGTGAACGAGGACAAAACGAAGTACCTCCTGTCTTCAAACAAACAGTCGGCGCACTCGCGTATCGGCACCCACGTCACTGTAGACAGTTATAATTTCGAGGTTGTAAAAGACTTCGTCTATTTAGGAACCAGCATTAACACCGATAACAATGTCAGCCTTGAAATCCAACGTAGAATCTCTCTTGCCAACAAGTGCTACTTTGGACTAAGTAGGCAACTGAGCAGTAAAGTCCTCTCTCGACGAACAAAACTAACACTCTACAAGACTCTCATCATGCCCGTCCTAACGTATGGCGCAGAAGCGTGGACGATGACAACATCCGATGAAGCGACGCTTGGAGTGTTCGAGAGAAAGATTCTGCGTAAGATTTTTGGACCTTTGCACGATGGCAATGGCGAATATCGCAGACGATGGAACGATGAGCTGTATGAGCTTTACGACGACATAGACATAGCGCAGCGAATAAAGATCCAGCGGCTACGTTGGCTGGGTCATGTCGTCCGAATGGATACAAACGCTCCGGCTTTGAAAGTATTCGATGCGGTACCAGCTGGTGGTAGCAGAGGAAGGGGGCGGCCTCCTCTGCGTTGGAAAGGTCAGGTGGAGAAGGACTTGGCTTCACTTGGTGTGTCCAACTAGCGCAGGTTAGCACGGGAAAGAAACGACTGGCGCGCTTTGCTAAACTCGGCCAAAATCGCGTAAGCGGTTATAGCGCCAATTAAGAAGAAGAAGAACGTTCTCTGTATGAAGTAAAATATAAAAGTATTATACATATATACATATATGTACTTGCAAATGCCAAGCTCCCTTCTTAACCAAACCCTGAGTCCTGAGTGGTACAGTGCGTAACGGCTGCTTGCTTACTAATCGATCATTACCGTGTATCATTTCCCATGCAATGCTGCCTGTAGACGTTTAAAGTATGTATGTAGTTTATTTCGGTTGTATTCATACTTTTATTTTTCTTTCACTGTTGGTTCAGCAGAAGGACCGTACAATCCCAAAAAGAAAGGCGTAGAACCCTAAACAAATGATGTATTTTCAATGTGGCGTTGCAGGTGTTAAAAAATGTGTCTGTGTGCTGATTAAATATAAATAAACATGAATAAACACGATAGTCGCACCACAGAAAGTATCACATCAGCGTGTCGCGTCGCTAGGCGCCATCCCATAACTATCTGTCTCCACAATTTTTCATCAACGCCACATAAACCATACAGTCAGTTCAACCAAATTGCTGACCTCCTCGCTAGTGAACTGAATGGCGTTTCAATAATAGCGAAATAGTAAGATTCGGATAAGTCATATTATGCATCTCCATCTCTTGATTTCGGCAAGCTAATGTTGTCCACGGAAGATACCTTCAGTGAAATTACTCGACTTAAGCCCACATTCCCATGGCAGCCGGTTCTACGTTACCGGAATGACTCGGGTTTTTCCCGACCAAGGGCTGCCGCCCCAGTAAACAAAAAAAAAACTTAAGCCCTCCTTTGTATTCAAGCAGTGTGATTCCTTAGTATACCTCCTGTTGTTAATCTTTAACAAATCACTAACTTCGGGTACTTATATTGATGCATGAAAGTTGGCTTTTATTTCACCACAAGAGCGGGAATAAAAATAATATTACCAACTACATATATGCCTATTTCCGCCAGTGCAAAACTCCTTGAATGCATCATCCACGGCAAATTGCTTTTTGCCGTTAAGAGTAGCATGTCTTCTTCCCGAACCGCTCAACAGTGTCTAATTTATCTGCCTTTTCAGATGATTGCATCGCTGCCTTTTTTTTGTGGAAGGAGGTTTAACTCAAAAGGTCAAAAACATCATGAAAAGCGCCATCGCACTAGTCGTATGGGGGAAATGCTGCATACCTAAAGATATTTCATCAGAGTGGAGCCACGTTTATGTCTGCTGACACAACAGGTACCTATGGCCAAATTCCTCTTACTGTCCTGTTACTGTTCCTCTTACACATGTCCTGCAAAAATCCGATCTCTGACGGCTGGTGTTCTAGGACTCTCTCAAGCAAAACCCGATCTACGCTAAAGCGAATGCAGTAGAAATCCACATGCTCCACGCTCTCTATTGAATAAAGGCAGCTGGGGCTGTCTGTAATCTGTAAACGATGTAGATACTCCAGAAAACAGCCGTGACTGGTGATTAGTTCAGTGAAGTAATAGTCAGTGTCGACGTGTCTTCACCCACTTCTCCAGGTTCGGGATAAGTCTGTACGTCCAACGGCCTTTGATAGACTCTTCCCATCTTCATTGCCACTCGGCCATAGATCATGCTTTTCCCATAGATTTTTTCGCTGCCTTCGGTTTTGCTCGTTTTACACCGTATAAGCGATGTGGCGATGTACAATAACGCATATTGTGTCGTCCGAAACCGTTCTATACGCACATGCAATTCGTAATGCGCTACGCCTGTTTCTCCGAAACAACTCACGCACATGGCTATTGTTAGCTTCGGCCCATATCGGCACTGCGTAATAGATTATTGAGTCAGCTACATTTGACAATAATCGCCTTCTTTCGCCTCGGGGCCCACTAATGTTCGAAAGCATTCTTGCCAGTGCTCCATTGACAGCCGCTGCTTTATAATTGACTGCTGCAAGGTGCTGTTTGGAGCTTGGTCTTGTGTCAATCATTACTCCCAGATATCTAAGATACTCATGTCACACTATTTCATGACCACCAACCGTGATTTGCCTGCGCGCACTGTATCGCTGCCTTTAAATCAGGATACCAAGTTGACACCGTTTATACCGACTTCTCTAACGCTTTCCATCGGGTTTCCCATGCAAAATTAATTGAAAAAATAGCCCGCATTGGACTCCCTTCGGCCTTGTTGAGTATGATCACATTTTACTTGCTCAATCGCCACTGCATGGTTGCCATCGAAAATGTGCTCCATCTGGGGTTCCGCAAAGTATATTCTGGGCCCTTTTTTGTTCTGCTTATCAAACGGCGGCCGGTGTAGTTGAATAGGCTGGTGCGTGACTGCGCTTTGGAATTCGGAGAACGTACGTTCGAATCTCTGTGAAAGACCTGAAGAAGAAAATGAAGAAAACGTTTGTTTCTAATAGCAGTCGCTTTTCGACAGGCAATGGCAAACTTCCAAGTGTATTTCTGCCATGAAAAAATTCCTCATAAAAAATATCTGCCTTTCGGAGTCGGATTAAAACTATAGGTCCCTCCATTTCTGAAACAACATCAAGACACGCTACAAATAGGAGGGAGAGCTCGGCCAAACTTCCAAGGAGGATTTATATCAATGTTTGATTTGTTCTTGCTTCTCGTCAGCGAAATTTCAGCTTTGTGCAGAAGACGTTAGGATTTATTCGATTCTGATTCGATGCAAACTTATTTAGATCATTTCAGTAACTTTTTATTCTTCCTCTTTTACGACGAAGTGCAACATCAAATTAAATATGACAGTTGAAAGTGCATCATCTTGTTTTACACCTGCTTCAATAGAGAAAGAATCTGTGAGCTTCCCTTGAATGGTCGCTTTTTCTTTTGTATTTGTGCAAATTACGATAACGAGCCTTATTAGTGTGGCTGGTATTCCAAGACTTAGCAGTACTTGGTGAATCCTATGTCAACGAAAAGGCTATGAACATCATTCGTAATGTTTTTCAAACATTGGGCTAAGAACAAAGGATTGGTCGATTGTTGATGTTCCTCTACGAAATCCGCATTGGTAGTCATCAATAATGCTTTCTGCATATTGGCTGATTCGTTCATAGAGAACATTGGTAAAAAGCTTGTAAGCCATATTAAGCAGCGATATACCACGATAGTTATCGCATACTCTCTTATCTCCATTCTTGTGTATTAGAAAGAGTATGCAGCCTAGCGAATCTGATAGTACGGACTATTTTTCCGAAACGCCTATTATTAAGTGATGGGGGTACTTATGAAGCTCCTGACCACCTTCTTTCAAAAAATCAGCCGCTATAGAGTTTTCACTGCTTGACTTTCCATTTCTCCGGTTTTTGAGAGCCACAAAGATTTCGTCAAATTCTGGTGGTGGGATGTTGTATTCAGCTGTCGCTATCGGTGGATACTCGTCTTGATGTTTATTATTTAGAAGACTGCCAAAATATTTTCGTCATATTTCTAAGATTTCAAGGTCTGTTTGTATTAATCACCATTTTCAGATAAGCACAAATGTTGTCGTTTGGTTTTTAATTTGCCGATAGAACTGAACCGAATTATACTTTGCATTTAATGATTTAATCTCTTTTATTTAATTTTTGATGCACTCTCTTTTCTTTTTATTTATAATTTTCCTAGTTTCTTTTCTTTTTGCTATAAAATTACGCCAACATTCATTCAGCATGAAACCATTATATTATTTTCTGGATTGCTTCGCTAAGTAGCCAAGAACCTCCTTGGCCGTGCTGGATATGTTCTTTGCTACTATATTTCAGTCTTCTAAAGCAGGATTTGGAAAGAGCTCACTCATCCAATTGCGGATTCAACGCAGCATGAAATCTGCTTTTAATTTCTTTGTCTGAATGAAGTTTTTTAAGTTATATTTTTCTCTCTTGAAGTTATTTTTAGATTCAACAACAGCCAAACGTTGCCTTAATTTAGTTTTCACCAGATGATGATCGGAGTAACAGCAAGCTCCTCGAAGTGTTTTATCTACCAGCACATGATCGATCTGGTTAGCTTTTCGGCTGCCGGGGATTTTCTATTATTTTGGTGAATGCGCTTGTATTGAAAAGATTTACTGCTTATCAATAGGTTATTTTCAGCAGCAAGGTTTATTAAGTACTGGCCATTATCACTTGGTTATTGGGATGTATGGGATTTAGCAATACAAGGCAACGGCCTTGACTGGGTTTAACATGGCAAACCCCAGGGACACGGAAAACAAAACACAACCAGTGAAGACCGCAATAGCCTCGGGTAATGAACCCCTCAACGTTGACGACCATCGCAAACGAAAACCGGACTACGATTTACGGATATGCACCTGGAATGTCCGAACCCTAAATAGGGAAGGTGCCTCTATCCAGTTGGCGGAAGCCCTCGAAAAAATTAAGGCTGATATCACCGCCATCCAGGAGATAAGATGGACAGGACAAGGCTGCTCGAAGCAAGCAGGCTGCGATATCTACTACAGCTGCCCTGCGGAGCGGCGCGAATTAGGATGCGGATTTGTTGTAAGCGGGAGGCTTCGGTCCCACGTCTCTAGGTTCACACCTGTGCGCGATAGGCTAGCCACAATCCGTATCAAGGCACGGTTCTTCAACATAAGCCTGATTTGCGCGCACGCCCCAACGGAGGAAAAGGTTGGGCGAGAATCTGTCTTCGATCCCACCGTCGGTCAGTTCAGCCTCCACGAGACCTCATCGAACAATGGTCTAAGGTTGATCGACTTCGCTGCGGCGCGAAACATGGTAGTTAGTAGCACCAGATTCCAACACCTCAACATCCATAAGGCCCTGATCAAAGAACGTGCAACCAAATTGATCACGCTGTGATCGACGGAAGGCATGCTTCATGTGTGCAGGATGTGCGAACGTTCCGTGGAGTGAACATCGACTCTGAACACTATCTTGTCGCAGCCAAGATACGCATGCGGTTATGCAATGCGAAGAACGTGCGCCCCACTACGCAACGAAAGCTAGACGTCGCTAAGCTGCTATCACAACGGACTGCCGAAACTTATTCCGCTCACCTTTCGGAGTTGCTCCTCCACGATTCTCTACCTGCAGACGCAGGCGGACTTTGGGCACATATATCCCGCTCTATGCGAGCTGCCGCTGAAAAAACTATTGGGTTTCAACGCCCACCTAAACGAAACCAATGGTACGACGAAGAGTGTCGCGAAGGTACTGCAGCGAAGAATGCAGCTTACAAAAGAACTCTGCAGTCAGCTGCAACGCGGGCCGTGCGAGATAACTACAGGGAAAAGAGATCGGAAGAGAGGCGCCTCTTCAGACGCAAGAAACGAGAACAGGAAGAGCGTGAGCGTGAGCTGCTAGAGGAGTACAGGGGCAGGAATGATGCTCGAAAATTCTATCAACAAGTCAAGCGTCTGACACAAGGTTTCAAGACCGGATCATCAGCCTGCAAAGATAAAAACGGAAACCTGGTTATGGATACACAGTCCACACTGGGCATATGGAGGGAACACTTCTGCAATTTACTTGCTGGCGATGACGCAAACAATTCCGACCCAGTAGAAGATGACCCGATACCGCCAATCGACGATAATTTGGACGTTCCACCACCTAGTCATGCCGAAGTCAGAGTTGCCATTCAGCGGCTCAAGAATAACAAAGCGGCTGGCGCTGACGGCTTGCCTGCTGAATTGTTCAAGACTGGCGGCGATGTGCTGATAGGGAGCATGTATCAGCTCATCTGCAAAATATGGCTAGCAGAAAGCATGCCCGACGATTGGAATCTCAGTGTCCTTTGTCCTGTACTGAAGAAGGGTGACCCGACGATCTGCACCAACTACCGGGGCATCAGTCTTCTAACCATCGCCTACAAGGTCCTGTCTAGCGTCCTATGTGGAAGCCTTAAGCCGTTTGCCAACACACTGATCGGGCCTTATCAGTGCGGCTTCAGAAGTGGTAAGTCCACCATCGACCAGATTTTCACATTACGCCACATCCTGGAAAAGACCCATGAAAAGCAAGTCGACACCCATCATCTCTTTGTCGACTATAAAGCTGCGTTCGATAGCCCGATAAGGGATTGCCTGTACGCCACCATGTCTGAGTTCGGTATACCAGCGAAGCTCATACGGCTTTGCAGAATGACGTTGACCAACACAACCAGCTCCGTCAAGGTAGGAAATAACCTCTCCGAGCCATTCAGTACCGTTCGAGGTTTCAGACAAGGCGACCCACTGTCATGCAACCTCTTCAACTTTGTGATGGAAGGGGTGCTCCGAAAAGCAGGTGTGCATCGTAATGGCACTATTTTTTACAAATGTGTCCAGCTCCTTGCGTACGCCGATGACATTGACATTATCAGCCGCTGTAAGCGAGATGTCACGGCTGCGTTTTCTGCTATCGAGAAGAAATCATCACGAGTGGGTCTGGCGGTGAACGAGGGTAAAACGAAGTATATGTTTTCTACAACGCGGAACACACGGCGTGTAGGAACGCACGTCATTGCGGACAACTATACTTTCGAAGTTGTGCTAGAGTTTGTTTATCTTGGCACCGCCGTTAACAGCAACAACGATATCAGCCTGGAGATCAAACGGAGAATCACTCTTGCTAATAAGTGTTACTATGGGCTAAGTAAGCAATTGAGTAGTCGAGCCCTCTCTCGCATGACCAAACTGACACTTTACAAGACGCTCATCATACCCGTGTTGCTTTATGGCGCAGAGGCATGGGTAGTGTCACAAAGCGATGCAGCCGCTCTTGGGGTGTTCGAGAGAAAAGTTCTTCGTAAGATCTTCGGTCCTGTGCGCGTTGGCGAAGACTACCGTTCAAGAATGAACCACGAGCTGTATGAGCTCTACGCCGACATTGACGTAGTTCAACGCATCGCCATCCAACGCCTGCGTTGGCTAGGGCATGTCGTGCGTATGGATGAAGAAGCTCCAGCAAAGAAGGTGTTCGAGGGCGAAGTCCAAGGGAGCCGACGAAGAGGAAGACCATTGCTCCGGTGGAAAGACCAAGTGGAGGAAACCCTATGCTCGCTTGGTATACAGAATTGGAGAAGGCGCGCGCGGAGCAGAGGCGCCTGGAGAGAGCTAGTGAGGTCGGCCGTAACTCGGTAACGGGTTGTTATGGCCACCTAAGTAAGTAAGTAAGGCCATTATCACTAGCGGAATTGTGTAGAGATTGCATCCCATAAACCTCTTTCACAAAATCTTCTTGGCCAATTTTGGCGTTAAAGTTGCCCAGTAATACGAACATATTGCAGCCAGCGATTTTATTGCGTGATTTTATTTACGTGAAATACGGCTGTTATCACCAAGTCCACGCGCCTTTCAGCAAATTTGCAGATGGAATTTTCATTTGTGCAGGGCGACAGTATTTATACAGCGCCCGGGTGTTAGGGTTATCCCGCCTTTACTCGGTCGACAATTTCAGCAACTAGAGCATTAATAATCGTCTATCGCTGAACATATAACAAATAAGTTTTTCCAAATTACCCTCTCCAACGGGTGATTTTTTAGCTATTATCATTTTAAACAGCTGACGCACGTTTCGTGTTTTGTTTCACTGTCAAACATCTTCAGTTTGGTATATAATTTAATCAAGAATCGTCTTACAAACCAACAACGCTTGCAAACCATTGAATTTTATTATAAAAATGCGTGTTCTGTTAAGAAAGTTTATCTCGCGCTTCTTCCACTTTATGGCCAGTTTAATCGACCCACTGAAGCGGCTATCCGAGCTGTTGTGACTAAATTTAGAACCAAATTTACATTATTGGACATCAAACCACCAACACGCCTACGTAGAGTGCGAACTGAAGAAAATATCGCAGCTGTATCGGCCAGTGTTAATGTTGACCATCAATTATCGATTCGTCGCCGTTCGCAGCAATTGGGCCTCTGTTACTCAACAAAGTGGACAATTTTGCAAAAGGATTTAGGTGTGGAGCCTTTCAAAATACAGCTGGTGCAAGATTTGAAGCCGAACGACGAAGCGCCGAATTTTTGGTGAATGGCTCTTGGAAACTTGGCCGAAGATCCACATTTTTATCGAAAAATTGTGTTCAGCGACGAAGCTCATTTTTGAATCAATGGGTACGTAAATAAGCAGAATGGTCGATTTTGGAGTGGAGATCAGCCAGAAGAATTGCAAGAGCTACCAATGTATCCAGAAAAAGTCACAGTTTGGTGCGGTTTATAGGCTGGAGGTATGATTGGACCGTACTTCTTCAAAGATGCTGCGAATCGTAACGTAACTGTGAATGGTGAGCGCTACCGTGAAATGATATCCAACTTTTTGCCCAAAATGCAAGAGCTTGACTTGCATGAAATGTGGTTTCAGCAAGACGGGGCCACATGCCACACAGCGCGTGTAACAATGGACTTGTTGAGAGGCCAGTTCGGTGAACATATTATTTCACGTTCGGGACCTGTCAATTGGCCACCCAGATCATGCGATATAAAGCTTTTAGATTATTTTTTGTGGGGCTATGTTAAAGCGTATGTCTATTCAGACAAGCCTGCTCCAATTAATGCATTGGAAGACAACATTAAAGCATTTATATGTGAGATACCGGCTGAAACATTGGAAAGAGTATGCCAAAATTGGACTAAGCGGATGGACTATTTGAAGCACAGTCGCGGGCAACATTTGCATGAAATAATCTTCAAACATTAAATTATATGGACGGTACTATCGATTTAAATAAAATTTCATGCATTTTTCTGAATTTTACGTACGTTTTTTTTGAAAAACTTTCCTATAGCTCTTAAAAAATCACCCTTTACTTTGTGTCACTGTCATTGACACCTCCTACATATCTAGCGCGCCCCTGTTACCGGTAAATGAAATTAAAGGCTAGGATGCAATATTTGCTTTGAGACTTACTTTGGCTAGGCATATACATTTTATAATTACCAAATCTTACGCCATGATTGATTTTGTTACACGCCATAGCTCCGATTTTTCCGACCTTTTTACGCTGAAGCTTTTGTTTACGGCGTTTGCACGTTCCAAACTTGGGTATGCATTATTCATTCGATTTTCTTATTATACGTACCATGCTTCTATAATTGAACCAATCCAGAAAGTATTCTTACATTTCATGTTGCGTCTCGGATCCTATCTCTACCGATGAAGCGCGACGCTTACTGATTAAGTTAAAATCATTGCAGAATAAGACAATAATATAATATTATATTCGCCCTTCATTTTTGATTTGATCCGTGGTGCTGTTGACTGTTAACTACTTCTTCAGAGGAGTTTCTTTAATGTTTCGGTCAGTGTTCTTCGTAGTTCTTAGTTTTTCTGTGTTGGGTTAATAAAAGCTCTAGATTTGTTGAAATAGATTTTTCATGTTCAAAAGATTCTTTGAATACTTCTTATAAATAGTTTAATGTTTCAATGCCTATTAGCTTTAAAATATCTTTACTTAGCTCATAAAAAATTAATGTATTCATTGGCTTAATAAATAGATATACTAATATATGCATTTTTTTAATTTGTCTATCCTGCAAGAATAGACTAATTTGTTAAGTAATGAAGAACACAGATCCAACCCTTGGTAGTAAAAAATCACTATCTACGCATAGCTCGTTGAATATTATGAAATCAGCTCTTCATGATATAGTATTAAAAACTGCCAATGATCCTACTAAAATCGGTCAACGACCCCATTTCAATGCTTATTTGCCATTGGATACAGCAATTGATATATTGACTTGCATAGGTGTTGAGTACAGCAAAGAATTGGCTAATGCTATTCGTGGTACCATTATAACTACTACATGTAAATTATTAGCTTTATTCGGGCGGTAACGCTATTAGTATGTTGCACAATGTAACGTTACTGTGTTTCCGTTTGTTTTCAAGTCGGTGCACTAGTTTCTTGCGCCTTTCCCCAAGAAATGGTCCCGATGGCTGTATTCAGGACTACTACAATTACACGCTAGGTTAACATATGTTAGGTAAATAAACAATTATCTGTGAGGAGTTCGTTAATTTATTGGCAGGCAAGCTAAATAACGCCATCCCCCACCATATGGAAGCTGTCATTTAGTATCACTCTCAAATGGTACTCTAAAAAATTGAGTTAAGAAATAGTTTATCTTTCCATACCACGTGTACCAAGCGTTGCTATTTTCAGTTTTTCTTCGAGTTCCTGGCTTCAAAAGTCGTAAATGGTACGGCCATGTGGTACACGAGCATGTGAAATAATTTCCTATCTTGCCAGCCCAACTAAATCTAGCTTGAATAGTGGATAACCCATTATACTTCTTGATTGGCGGGATGATCAATTAAGCGATCACGGTTGATTTTACCAAAGTGCGCCAGTCGTTTCGTCTTCGTACTAACAGGAGCCAGTTCTTCCTTTACTACCACCTCAATAGCTACCGTATCGAATACCTTCAGAGTTGAAGTGCTTGTATTGGTGTCGACTTGACCTACCCAACAGGACAGCTGGATCTTTATTCATTGCATTATGTCTACATCGCCGTAAAGGTCATACTGATTATTGCTCCATCGCCTACGATATTCGCCATTGTCAACCTACAAAGGTCCAAAAATCTTCCGTAGAATGTTTCTTTTGAATACTCCAAGGGCTGCCTCGTCGGATATTGACAGCATCCAGACTTCGGCCCCGTACAACAGGTTGATGCGATATTTGTTCGCTGAGAGAATACTTTACTATTTAATTACCTTCTTAGTCCGAATTAGTTGTGTTAATATTGGTCTGTTAGAACTTCAAAATTAAAATTGTCAATTGCGAGAGCTCCTTAATTAAAGGCAGGAGGTACTTTGTCTTGTTTTCTTTTACCACCAGACTCATTTACTTCGTTTAACTATCCCTCTTGAAAAGGGCGCGGTTGTTTATGTACATATATATGTATATACACATATATATATATATATATATATATATACCCTTTTCGGATGTTTGGCCGAGCTCCTCCTCCTGTTTGTAACATGCGTCTTGATATTGTTCCACAAACGGAGAGACCTACTGTTTTAAGCCGATTCCGAGCCGAGATTCGAACCTGTTTTCTCTCCCTACCATTCGGCTACGGAGGCCGCCGTATATATATATATATATATATATATGTATATATGTACCTATAGTACCTATATATGTACATATATACAAATATCAAATACATAGTAGTTAAATAAGCATCTCAAAAACATTAATGTATATTGAAAAAGTCCCTTCTTACAAACCGACGTATTAATAGACAATTATAAATTACTTCACCCACAAATGCACGGATTTTCATAAATATTTTTACTAGTGGTATGTACTTATATCTGTGTATTGAATTATGCCAGTGGACTCACTACTGTACATTGAATGAACAGACGAATAAATAAACCAAGGGTCAAATGTATTGTCGATGAAATGGGTGATTGATCTATTGGATGGAAAGGCAGTCAAGTTCTCTGGTAGCTGAACAATTGCTGATAAGCTGGACAGCAACTGCCGCACCACGGTATTTGATTGTGCAATTTTTAAGGGTGACTGCAGTTATTACAACTGACGCGTGTGCAGTTGCTACGCCGTAACGGAAAACCGCGTTTGGGGCAAAGCGTAACGCTGTCGCTGCTGCTGCTGCTACTGCAGTCATTGCTGTTGCCGCCTACGCTGCAAGTACAATGTAATGACCACGGATACATACAAAAACAATGCCAATGACAGCGTCAATGGAATTGGACGTTAGGGTAATGCAGGGGTTGACATTCCTTGTGGGTAATCTGTGTAAAAGAAGAAACTAAAATAACAAGGAGACCAGAGTATGGTGCAAATCTCTGGAAAAAAACATGGAACCTTAAAAGTTTTGTAAACAATTGTTCTCCGGTTCAGAATGAAGGGAGCGCGAAACGTAATGATTTACTTAACACTAAATCAATATCGAGAAGTGTTGCCAGCTTATTTCAAAAACCAGCGTTGTGTTGCCCAAATAGCGCTTTTATTAAATACATATATAGCACATAATATATAAAACATCTTTATATACATATGCATATAAGGAAATGCATGTCTGTCTGTTTGTTCGTTATGCGTTACTATACCGTTCATTCGATTGGTATGATTTGTAAGGATCTGCTAGGTGGAGCTAGCCTATATATAAATATATCATCGCATTTATGGTGCGATTTGGTTCATCAATATATTCCTAATCATCAGTCCAATGCGAAATGTAAAGAAATTTAGTTCTGAACCAATATGTGTGTTCAATTGTATATGATGCATCCATCGAGCGTTTCACAAAACAATTGCCGGTGATTGCAAGTGGCAAGATGGTAATCGACAGTTCCACACAACGTATAACATTGCCAATCAACTTTTCTAAGAGACAAATTGATTCAAAGAGTTTTCACAAATACCGAGCGGAATTACGAAAATCATAAGTGACAGTACACGTTCTAAAGCGTTTTTAAGTAAGAGCGCTTCAACTTTTGAACTTTTTTGAATAAAACACAAACGGTTTGACTTTTTTAACTAATTTTTTTTTTATTATCGAGTTTGAACATATACATTTAAGTATGAAATTCGATTTCTTTTGCATGACCACCGCGTGCACGTTTTCCGAAGTCCAATCGTTGAACCCAATTTTCGACCACTCTTTTGCATAAATCGGCCGAAATTCCAGCGATTTCGCGTTCAATATTGGCTCTGAGCTCACAAATCGTCGTCGGCTTGTTACTGTAGGCCAATGACTTCACATAACCCCAAAGAAAATAGTCTAGAGGCGTCAAATCACACGAGCGCGGCGGCCATTCGACCGGTCCATTTTTGGAAATAATGCGCTGATCAAACTTACTCTTCAACAAATCAATTGTAGCGTGTGCTGTGTGGCTTGTGGTCCCGTCCTGTTGAAACCACATGTCGTCTAAGTCCATACCATTCAATTGCGGCCAAAAATAATGGTTTATCATGTCGCGGTATCGATTTCCATTCACAGTAACGTGGCGATCGTTCTCGTCAACGAAAAAATATGGGCCAATTACGCCGCCGGCATGTAAACCGCACCAAACAGTGATTTTTTCGGGATGCAACGGTGCCTCATGAATCACGTGTGGATTGCTTTCCGCACAGTAACGCATATTTTGCTTGTTGACAAAGCCATCGAGCCAAAAGTGAGCTTATCACTGAAGATGATTTTTCGACCTTAAACTTTCTTAACAGAACACGCATTTTTATAATAAAATTCAATGATTTGCAAGCGTTGCTCAAGTGTGTAGCGTTCCATGATGAAATGTATACTAATGAAGTTTACAAATAACAAGCGAAAAATAAAAAATATTGCGTCGTTCGCCCTCCCTATCGGAAAAAAGTTGAAGCGCACCTATTGAAAAACGCCTTATATTAGCAGACACGAATAACGACTTCGATTCCATGAAGTTCAGTATTGAAAATGGAATACTAGGTGAAGTGATAACGTAGAAGTCCATCGCTACTGTGTTGAAACAAGACGATTTCTAGAATTCACTCGATTTGCCATATTTTAACATGGCAAATTGGCGTACCTATCATTCATTTGCAACATACAAATTCACAACGACTTTGCAACGATTCAAGACTATTGGTAAAAAAGTTATGAATAATGTCATCGAAGCTACAATTTTAAACCTGAAAATCAATCCAAATATTGTTGTGTTGCCATGTACTCCAATGATCCTAATAGATATGCCGTTTGAAAAGGTTTAATCCTTTTTAGTTTCCTGTACGACTCACTTTTGCAATGAACAAAGTACAAGAACAACCGCGGTGTTGGCTAGATTCGTAGGATCTGTTTTTTTCACATGCGCAACGTTATGAGACCATATTCTGATTTAGCGGCTGTCGCGGTGGTGACTACAAGTCGGAGTTCGGAGCCTATGGACTCCGTTAAACACCAAAATGAAGAAAAAGTGTTTTCTAATAGTAGCCACCCCTAGGCAGGCAATGGCAAACCTCCGAGTATATTTCTGCTATGGAAAGGCTCCTCATAATAAAATATGTGCCGTTCGGAGTCGGCTGTAAACTGTGAAACATCAAGGCGGATGCCACAAATATAAGGATGAGCACGGCCGAACACCCAAAAGGGGTGTAAGTGCTAATTATATTTATAATATTCCAATTTATTGGTTTTCGGACAAGCAATCGTATAAGTCTATAAAATGAAAACGAAATAGTTTCTTTATGAATAAGTTTAATAAGTTAAGATTAATAATATTATTTAAATAAAGGAAAACATGTTCATACTTGTGCAAAAAATATAGGCTCAGTCCATGAAGCATTTTATCTTTTTCAAGCATAACTATGTAAACTTCTAGGCGTTAAGACTTTTTTGGTAGTCGAATATATTAATCTTATGCTGACAATCCAAAAACGATTCAGATTTTTGAGACGAATTTCGATGGGGTCACTCTTGAGGTAGAATCTGAAACTCTCATATTATATAATACCAAACAAAAAATAGTTTCGGTGCATTCGATTTTATTTTCAAAAAGATGCAATTGCTTGGACTGCATTAAAACGTTGCGTTTCTGATATCTAACGGGGTAACACATTGTTCGTTTTGTGTTTGCACACATACACACATATCCGTTTTCATTTTTGCCGTTTGTCGGTCGCTTGTTGACAACACATCCTACCATTTCCGTCCATTGCTCTGGTATATTTACAAACGCAAGTACGTAAGTGTATGCGTGCAATACATATGGCGAGACTATATACGAATGAGAAAGTATGTAAATTATATACATAATTATGTGATTGCACATTTTATAATTAAAATGATTATATGGTTTCCAGAGTGCATACAGCGAACAAGCATATTTTCATTTATGTATATACTTATTGTATTATACATGTGCTTATATATATATAAATAAATATATAGTGGTTGATGGGCGTTGATGGGGGTTGCATGTTTAAAGACATTTATGAAGGCGGACGAGAACTTTAGATGATGCATTGAAATCTATTGTTTTTTCGAGGATTTCTGCTCCAGAATTGTTCATAGCAATAACTCTCATAGGTATAACAATTTGTAGACCTCACAGTGAAAACGATATCCCCAACGTTTCAATAAAATAACTACTACGAAAGCTGATCTGAAACAGTAATAAAATATGTATTAAAATTATGTTGTTCGAAAAGTGGTCTTTTTCTGAGATTCCCAATTTCAATTCTTTGAATTGATGATGGATTTCGTTAATCAACATGTTGTTCATCGTTAACATGCCCACGGCCGTTTTTAATCCGCGCATACCATACGAGGTGTATTAAAACAATAAGGGCTTTCTCAAGTGGGCCACAAAATTACCAAAGTGAATATTTTGCGATGAAACTCAGCCAGAACTGAGTTCTATCATCCAGAAGCACACTCAAAAAATTTTGTTGCAAAATTCTAAATAGGTTTTTTTTATTAACTATCGAAGTTTTTTGCAACGATTGAATAATTATCACATTTCTCGTAAAGTAAGTATCCGATTACAACGATTTTTTAACTGCAGATTGATAAAGGATGATATTTTCCAAATACGTTATTTTTGTTCCGAAACTTGATGTCTTGTTGTTGTAAATAATTTTTTTCAATAAACAATTTAAAATTTAACTAATTTCTGCGCCTCTGGGATGAAAAATTTTTAAGGATATTTACGTAATAAACATTTGTGCATTTATGTATGGAAGAAAATGCGTGCAATTCGAAAAGGATTGATTACAATTAATGTTTTCGTGCCACAATGCGCGTTCCGACTTGCGCGGAGATTCGGCCTCGGGCGCTCCCGCGACGTGCACGAACACACAAACGGCGGCTCGCGGGCGGCTTGCGAAAAAACCGTGTTTTGGACACGTCTCAACGCTATACATTGTGTAAAATAAGTACCCGGAATTTATAATTTAAACTCTCCCGGGAATACCTGACACTTCAAATTTGGTTTTTTCATGTTGGTACACATGTCCTTGAATGCACAAGCCTTATTAGAACGGGATCTATTACTTAGTGTGTTTTATTCTGCAGTCAAAGTGAGTTGATCTTTTGTTTACTTGGCGAATTTTACTATGGATTTTTGCAAAAAGAGCATCGGAAGGAGGTCTCTGAAGACATGGTTTCCCGAGCTAATACGGACCCTACGTTCATGAAACGCATAATAACTGGTGATGAGACATGGGTCTACGAGTACGATATGCAAACCAGTCAGCAATCGTCTGAATGGCGCTTCGAGAAGGAGCCGTATCCAAAAAAACCACGCCAAAGCCGGTCAAAAGTGAAGGTTATGCTCACGGTTTTCTTTGATTACCAAGGCGTGGTGCACTCTGAGTTCCTTCCAGAGGGCCAAACGGTTAATAAGGAATATTATTTATCCGTTCTAAGGCGTTTACGTGAAGCCATTCGCCGTAAACGGCCCGAATTGTGGAAGGACAATTCGTGGATTCTGCACGACGACAACGCGCCATCGCACCGAGCCTTGATTGTACGCGAATGCAACACCAAAAACTTAATAAATACTATCGAACAGCCACCGTATTCGCCAGATCTCGCACCCTGTGACTTTTTTCTCTTCCCAAAACTAAAATTGCCACTTCGGGGAAGGCGTTTTGAGTCGATTGAAGACATTAAAAAAAATTCGCTAAAGGAGCTGAAGGCCATCCCGGCGCCGGCCTACCAGCGGGCCATGGATGACTGGGTTGTTCGTTGGAATATTTGTATCGGCTCAAAAGGAGCCTATTTTGAAGGCGATCCAACAAAAAATGATGAATAATATGAAAAAATGTGTTTTTTTTTTTAATTCCGGGTACTTATTTTACACAATGTATGCTTCCGGAAGATCAGTTTTGCCGACTTTGTCATTACTGGTGCTTAGTTGTTTTTAAAGATTGACCATATAGATAATTTACGTATGACAGCATTTGCGCTTTGACTGACGCGGAAATGCGTAATGATAATTAAATCAAATGTATTCAAAGGAATGTATAAGCTGTCATGCAAGGTTTCATATATCCTTCTTTATTACTCACGTTTATGTTTACATATCAGATCTATACATTGTAAGTTCAGTCAGCCAATGCCCTTAAAATTTCTCGCTGAAAAACAACAACAATTTACGGACGGACACAAAAAGTGAAACAGATATAGAAAGCTATACAGATATCGCATATTAATTTGTTATTTCGAGAAAAAATGAAAATCATTCACGCTTTTTACACTTTTCATGTAGTTTGTTTTTACATAATGGGCATAATTTTAGATTGATCGTGGGCCGAAAATATTTTGCACTCGATAGAATTTTTATCTTTTCGAATAAAAGTATAGAACTGCCTCGTATTTTTCAAAGATCGCACTTTGGAATGGCGCTTTTTCAACTTACTAGAGTGATTTTCATGTTCTTGTTTATTACAGTAATCAAAATTAATTTTCTTACAATTGACTTTTGCCCAATCATACAACTGTTTCGGTCGCGTAATTTTCACCGGGATTTTATATCGCAAACTTGCATGGTACGCATCTCTCTTTATAGCACCACCGATACCATCGCAGGCACCGTTCCCATGTGCAGAGGCAAAAAAGCGCCACTAGGCATCGATGCCAAAATCCTTTTTGTGAAATAGTAAATTTTTAAAATTGTACTTGTTTTTGTACTGTGAGGCCGCCCCGTCTGAAAAATAATAGATTTTCTTCACATTCGTTTACCAAACTGTTTAATCAAATATTGAATCAATTTAGAATTGAACAAATTGACTACGGAACTGTCATGTTCCAATGCTTCAGAAATTATCACAAAATTCTTATGCTGTTCTACGCCGTTTTCTTTGTAATGCACAACGTAAGGATGTATAGTTGCCTGCGTTGTGTTCCAGTATTCTCATTGCACAGAATTTTGAACACGACATACGTAATTTTCGGTGAAATCAAGGCAAACGACGTATTCTTTTTCAATCACATTCTTTTTAATATCGACGAGATACTGTGCTTGTGATTTTGGCGAGAAAATCATGTTTTAAAACTGCAAGAAAATCTTTACTCAGGTTTTGAACGAATTCTGTAACGGGTTCGTTTTTCACTTGCAATCTGTAAACAAAATGTGTGATTAATTAATTAATTTATTTATCATTAATGTTATATCATATTTATACTGTATACAGGTAAACAAAAAAATTGGAATTCAATTAATATTTAAGTTCATGTAGGTACAATTCAAACTAAATTATTTAATTTGCATTGAATTTCATTGGAATTGTTTTTTAAAATTTTTTTTTCAACTTATTTCATAGGTACTTTTAATTTAAATAATAACTTTTGAAATGTGCACAATACCTGTCAGTACTTATCTATTGATCGTAATTCACGAGCCGCCGTTTGCGTATTCGTGTGCGTCGCGGGAGCGCCCGAGGCCGAATCTCCGCGCAAGTCGGAACGCGCATTCTGGCACAAAAAAATTAATTGTAATCAATCCTTTTCGAATTGCACGCATTTTCTTCCATACATAAATGCACAAATGTTTATTACGTAAATATCCTTAAAAATTTTTCATCCCAGAGGCGCAGAAATTAGTTAAATTTTAAATTGTTTATTGAAAAAAATTATTTACAACAACAAAACATCAAGTTTCGGAACAAAAATAACGTATTTGGAAAATATCATCCTTTATCAATCTGCAGTTAAAAAATCGTTGTAATCGGATACTTACTTTACGAGAAATGTGATAATTATTCAATCGTTGCAAAAAACTTCGATAGTTAATAAAAAAAAACTATTTAGAATTTTGCAAAAAAATTTTCTGAGTGTGCTTCTGGATGATAGAACTCAGTTCTGGCTGAGTTTCATCGCAAAATATTCACTTTGGTCATTTTGTGGCCCACTTGAGGAAGCCTTACTCAAGGCGAAGGTTTAAAATTTCGTGATCTACGTACAATCGGTTTTCGATTATAATTTTTTTTGCCGACATCCTCAGCAACTTCTCTAATTTTGATTTGACGATTCTCCATAACAATTTTCTTCATTTTCTTAACATTTTCATCGGTTGTTGATGTGCTGGGGGTTCCAAAGCGGGCGTCGTCATCTTCTCGACCTTATGTGAAAAGTTTGTATCTTCGAGACGAGTGTACCAACATAAAACAATAATAATCGAAAGTCGAAATTTGAAAACTCACATAATTTTTTTAAATAATATACATAGGTGAAATATTTTCCCATCCGATTCATATAATTGTAAATGTCGAGATATTGGACAAGTTATTCTTGTCTTGTCTATACATATATATATAATATATGTATATATATATATTAATACTGACTACTTTGAATTTAGGTTCAGTTGTTTTTGTGTCGGCGTTGTGATCGGTTGTTTTTGGCAGTGTTTGTTTGAGTGAACTTGTGAAACCTCACTACCGAAATAATGAAAGGTGGGAATTGGCTGCGAAGATTATGCAATGTGAAGGCCTTGGATTTCTTTCTTTGGGGTTTTATTTAAACAATTATGCTAATGAAAATGGCGTTTTGTGAACATCTAGTCGAATTATTAATTTCCTAGGTCTGAAGCCACACTCATAAGGATAAATCAGCTTTTCGCACAATACCCTAAATATAACCTTGTGAGTAAACTCTTCTTAGAAGTTCTGTTCCGAGTTGATTTATAGCCTCAGCCGAAACCTCAACCTGAAGTAAACTGCAGTAACCTTGCAACCTTCTACTCTTCCTACGTTTCCGGATGAGAGATGATAATTCCCTTAGCTTTTTCTTCCCAGCTTGGACTTATTGCATTTAAGTTGGTTTCGAGAAATGATACGTTTGCATGTTTTTGAACATTCAATCAAATCAAACGTATTTCGTAATCACTTTAGCTTGCATTTGTTTTTTAAAGGGCTGTAAAACTGCATATCCTAAAAAATTCTGATTAAAAAGTTACAAGTTGTGATGAAATTTTCAAATATTTTCTTCCAATTTTGAAACTTTTTGATAGTGGTCAGGGCAAGTATAACACCAGTATACTGGGTTTCAGTGTGGCGAGGAGGCACAAATACCATTGCCCCCCAGAAACACCAGAAAAACATACTGACCGAAGTTTAGGAGGGCATTGCGGGGACTTGACGTGACGCCACCAAGGCTTCGGAAATAACGGGGTATTGAGGTGGCCGTTGAGAAACTCAACGCTGCCTTAGTTAAATGTTTCGAGTCAGCCTGTCCAATTCGACCTCTCCTTGTTTCGACTCCCGTTCTGTGGTGGAAACGAGAGCTCCCAGCATTGCGGCGTGACTCCCGAAAACTTCTAAACCGGGCCCTCAAGACTAACTTCGCTGAGGACTAACTTTTCTTCTGAACATGACAGAAGAACTACAAGAAGCTAATTCGGAAGAAGAATTCTACGGTGTAGTGACACGGCGAAATTGGTTAGCATCCTGAAAAGGAATCCAGCCGTAAAGCTAGGGTCACTTAGGCAATCTGATGACTTCTTCATGGAGAGGCAAAGTGGAAATCAGATAAGCATTGGCCGGCGTGACTGGTACGTTCCCAAATCTGCGGTGAATGAAGTCGCCATTCGATTTGCATCGAATCTTTCGGCGGCTACAAGCCTCCGGACCAGATGGCATTTATCCTGCCATACTGAAGGAAGGCATAGAGTCCGTGACTGCAGCCCAGAAGAAAATCTTCAGTACATGCCTGGTACTGACTTATACATATACCACGCTTTTGGAGAATGGTGAGGGTCGCTTTCATCCCTAAGGTTGGGAGAGACGACCGCACCAACCGCAGTAGCTATAAACCAATCAGCATGACCTCTTTTATGCTGAAAAGTCTGAGAAGTCGCTGAAGGTTCGCCCATTCTCTCCATTTCAGCATGCGTGTCAAAGCGAAAAGTCCTGCGAGTCGGCACTGAAAAATCTTGTTGCTAGGATATAGCAGGCCATTAACAGGAGGGACTACACTACGGGCAATTTTTTGGATATTGAGAGGGCTTTTGATAATGCCACTTTCGACAGTATGTGCAGCTTTGCCAGTAGACATGGCGTAGATCGGGTAGCACCCGCTACTGAATTGTATTCGTTCAATGCTGGTTCAAAGAATCATCACGATGCGGGCGGAGGAGGATCCGCTGGTGTCATCCGGGGTTAATAGAGGCTGTCCCCAAGGGGGTGTGCTGTCTCCATTGCTCTGCTACATGGTGGTCGATCCTCTACCAACCACCCTAAATTCTGCGGGAGTATACGCACAAGCATATGCGAACGACGTTGCTTGTGTATTAACGGGCCCTTCGCTCATGTGCATCTATAGAAAAGTACAGAAAACTATAGATATGATTGACACTTGGTGCTGTGCCAATGGGCTATCGGTATTGTCCTTTCGCATCAGTGGTCTGGATGAGTAGAGTTTCTCTCGTCGGAGTCAGCAGAACCATATCGAGACTACAACGCACTGTGGCCATCTGCTGAACCGGAGCTTTTCCGACTACTTCCGACCCGGTATTAGATGCTCTGGTTGGTCTACCACGATCCAACGATTCTCTCTATGCCCCTTGACTCCATGCCATCAAGAGTCGTACTTGAAAAGCGATACAGTGTGGTGTTGCCAGAGGCTATGTTGTGATCAAACTCTGAAAATGAGCCCAGCAAACACTGTTTTCGCAGGAGGGCTCCAGGATTGAGCACGATTCCGGTTCTGGGGTCTACGTGGAAGCCAGCAGGACAAAACTGACCTTTTCCTCTTGGAATGAATGCATGCATCTGTGTTTCAAGCGGAGGTGTATGCTGTTCAAGAAGCGATGAACTTTGTTGTGGAGAAGAGATCTGGAGGCAGATCTACATATATGTGTCTGCAGCGATAGTCGAGTTGCGCTCCACCTGTAAATCCAGGCTGAACTATGTCGGTAGACATAATAGCCTGATGCTAACATGGGTCCCGGAACACGTGGGTATCGTGGGTAACGAGATCTTTGACTCCTTAGCTAGGATGGGCTCTGATGCTAACTTCTTTGGCCCGAGCCCGATCTGCCACTATAGCTATCAAACCCACGGTTAGCAAATGGGTTACTCTAACCCACAAGCGAGCTTGGCAGGCTGAGAGAAGCTACAGATGGACTAAACTGGTGTAACCTGTCATATCCGACCGACTGTCGCAAATCCTCCTGTCATTAAGCAGAAGGGACTGCAGGCAGCTGGTTGGACTAATGACGAGCCACTTTCTGTGAGCGAAGCACATGGAGAAGGTAGGAATTTCAGACAGTGCACTCTGCCCGCATTTGGGAGGAGAATGAGACATCGGACCAATTTCTGTGCGTCTGCCCCGTCTTCGCTCGAATCAGGTTTGAGGTCTTTGGCGCTGATGTGTTAAGAAGCGACCACCTTGGCTCCTTGGCACCACGAGATCTACTCAGATTTCCTCGGAAGTCGGGTAGATTTAAGGAAAATTAAAAGTGAATCCGAGCGTAGTGCAATGAACTTATTATTGTCTGAGTGCTGTACTTGCTAGTTGTTCCGACAAAAAAAAAAACAAAAACACGTTCTGAGGCGAGCTCAACATTCTATAGGGTCTAGAGCTAGCAAACTAAAAATGTTCAGATCAACATTTGGCGTAGAACCGAGGTTTCCAGTTATGTAAACCTTCCCAAATTGGTGAATAAATCAAGGCTCACCTTAGTGAATAATTTTATTTTTTCGGGCCTTTACTCTAATTTACACTTAGTCCAAAACGAGGGGCAATCTCAAAAAGAAATCTACACGTGTGAATGTTTCGATCCATGCATACAGGTTGAGCGATATGAAGTGTTACCAACTTCACACTGCTTGTATCTGTAAAACAGCTCATGACATCAACGTCAAAATTGTTCTAATGACAGTTCAATATATTGTTTATAAGCCATCAAAAGCATTTACGTCTCAGTTTTGTTGATTTTTTTTCTGTGATGGAATTCAAACGTAATAGTGTGATTGCGTTATATTTGGCTGGAAAGTCACAACCAGCCATTGTTCGAGAGCCCAGTCACCTCAAAGTGAATAAAATGTGTGTGTATCGCACTATAAAACGTTACAATGATGCTGGTAGCATTGCAAAACGCAATGGAGGTGGGCCAAAAAAAACCGCAACAACGCCATAAATGGTTCGGAAAGTGAAGGCTCGACTCGAACGTAATCCACGTCGAAGTGGAAGAAAAATGGCCAAAGAACTGAAAATATCGCAAGACAGCATTCGACGCATATTGAAAAATTAGCTCAAGGTTAAGGCTTACAAGTTCCAAAAAGCAAATCAATAAAAACTAATTTCACACAAAAAAGTTATGGTGTTTTGAATAGGTAACACTTCATATCGTTCACCCTGTTTATATTTTACTGCTTTCGGAAAGCATTATTTAAAATGAGACACATTCTTTGACGTATCGAGAATTGCAAACACGTATTCAGATCTTTTTATGCCGCCGGTATGAAAAGTATTTAATTAAGAAATTAAGCACAATGAGTGATGCAATCATATTTGTCAAGTCCTTTCCTTTTTCTTTCAAATAACTTTGGTTCCTAAAGAATAGCATCACATTTTATTTTACTAAGTGGACACTGGGAAAATATACTTCAGTTCAAAAAGTACCCGGAATTAGATTAATTAAGATTTATTTTATTTTATTACAATTAATCTCCATGGTAAGCAAAACACATTCGAATTCTTTGTGCAATCACGTGTCGATTTTGCAATCACCATCAGCTCGATCGAACTCTCTCTTATTTCCTCAATCGTTTTTTTTCCGAAATTTGATTCGCGAAGTTGAAATTTGAGTCATGCAAGCTGGAAAAAGTCACGCGAGGCCAACTCAGATGCCAAGAAGAGGGCATGCTGAACGGTATTAGCATTGCTTGTGGTCAAGCAGTCGCGTACATGGTGAAATGTGTGAACCAGATCATTGGCGTGGTTAAATAATTGCAAGATGTTTCCCCACGATACCGGGGTTCAACAAGGAACACGGACGCTCTAATAAATAATACTCATTATATACTGTTTATTGATTTGATTATGCAAGATACTAAAAATGTACTTTTAACAAACTTGACTTTATCGGCGGAAAGTGCTTGACAGAAAGAAAAAGTACATCAAAAGTTTTATTTTTGTTACACGAACGACATTTAATGAACGATTTAGAAAAAGCAGTACTACCGCATAATATTGTACATTTACAAAGCTAGTTTTATAAGCGTAAGTGGACATTATGTTTATTGCAAAAAGATTAAATGATAAAAAGAAGCATTTTGGTAGTCCATAATCTTAGTGAAGATATCGCGCTTTCTATTACGAAATATTATTTATGAATCTGCTTTAACTGTTTATTCTGGCGGAAGGAATTAAAAAACGACTCAACCACGGCATTCCAGAAATAACAGTCATCAAAATTTGGTTGTGGTTATCTGAGTTTTAGGTCTAGGAGTATTTTTGTTTCCATTTGATTCATCATAGGCCAATACTATTTTGGCTTAAAGAAATTATTTCTTTAGCGACTACATATCGTCCCCTTAGTATAACAATAGCCTATGTGCTCATAGGCTATTATTCTTTTATTGAATTTTTGGATTCTCCATCGTCGATTTTATATGTGGTAAAAATTTTGTCAAATTCTAGTTCCACAAAGTGGGTCAAAACGTCAGTCAAAAAATAATAAATATTTACAGACATAACGAAATTTGAGTGAGAGCTACTTTCCACAAAAAGTTTGAAATTCATTTTCTCAAAGCATCAAAAAATTTATAGGCTATTTTAATACTAAGGGGACGATATATTGCTGTACTCTTTAGGGAATTCATGAATACTTGCGATTGGCACCCAAGCTTATGAGATGAGATTGTCAGAGTCGGATGCAGTGCTAAACTGTTTCCCCCAACTGTTTCTACGCTACATATTTAAAGGCGACAAGGTCGGAACGTATTTCCAAGCCTGCATGGGTTTCAACAGGCATCAACTACATAATCAGGTCATAGAAAGCTGACCACCCTACGCATACTTGGCTACATTTTACGTGTTGTTTAGCTACATTTTTACGTGTTTTACGTGTGGTTTAGGTCATGAAGGTTACTTTTCATCACATAAATATTTGAAGGAAGTTTGTTTGTAAAGTTTTTGGCTTTAAATCCAATATAAATATAAAATCCTCAACTTCCCAACTATTTTTCCCGATAATACCTCTAGCCTTGAGGATAATACTGTATTCATTCATAATACACCTCATATATTATACATATATTGTATTTCAATAATTTCCATATAATAATATAATATAATTCTATATACAAATTCTACTTTACAATTCATATTTTTTATAGTGATGACATAGAAAGACATTTTGAAGAATTTCAGAGACGTCTTTCGCATTTTATTTATTTTTATTTAATTCTATAGTTTCCCAAGCTATTGAACTGTGCTGAAACGATACATTGCCAAGCATACTGTCAGTCTAATGGATCTTAAAGGAAAACAAATATGTAGGGTCAATTAGTTATCAAGGTAGATTCGGTTGATTTGGAACCGATTCCCTCCACAACTGGCGCAGAAATTAACACAAAATGTGACCCAGAGATGTGAAGCCATTAGCTCTAATAGTGGTGACATTTTATTGAGTTTATTGCGTGTAATAAATAAATATTGTAAGCCAATACAATGCAGTTTGTTAGAATTTAATTGGTCAAATAGTTTCTAAGCTATGGCGGTCAAGCTTCCATCAGACCATTACATGGCCCACCCTATATATAATAATAGATTAACTATTATAACAACACAACTTGCGGGAAGGAAGGAAAAACGGTATGAGAATGGAAAACAATTTGAAGATAAGACTTTATTATTTCGTGCAATTAAAGCAACTTGGTCCAAGCTTTTTTTAAATTGCCTCTAATCACTTTATGACTCTATTTCAAGTCGGATTTTTTAAGTAATTGCAAAGAATTATGATTCAATAATATTATTAATAAATAATTTTATTTCAGCATTTTCCTCTGTGGTCTTAGTGAATTAAATACAAAATTATGAGTTGACGAAGCAAAGTAGGTATTAATTTACAACCTCCATCGACAGAAGTGGATTTGTTTAGCAATCGCTTTTCTCAGGAAATAATTAGGGTATTCCCTTGAACGTGAAAAGAAGAAAACTCGAAAACCTCGGAACTTTTCGAGGCTGTTTTTAGAATACAACTTCTTGCAGCCTCATAAACAATGGCAAAATTCAGAAATTTGACAGTTCACTTTAAGCTTCTTTGCATAATAAATACATAGCAGGAATTGGATTTAATATGATTATACAATTTCAAGCAACACTCTAAACGCCATGAAAAAGTAAAAAAATTTAAATTGTCTTGTTTATTGACGAAACCGCAGTCAAAAATTAAAGAGGGTCGAAATACATATTTGGGTCAAGTTACTGTTTATAGTTTTTTGTAAGTATTATATGCATATATTAGTTAATTTAATTTTAAACATGTTTTTCCTCTTATTATTAATTTGTTTTAAATGAAATTAGATATTAAACAAATTCTGGTTGCGCTTCTGGTAAGTACATACAATGCATTTAATGCTTTATTTTTCAACGATGAGTTAATAATAAGGAAGATCTGAAGGCATAATTCGTTTTGATAACACTTGTTATCTATAGCCTTATTCTTGTTACACTTGTTATCTAGCCAATTCTATACTTACTCCAGTACTTGACTATGTAAGTAAATATGCTATACTCTATTTTCATGACCTTTTGCTGGTTGAAAGAGGCGGGGAAATCATTTAGTGGGAGATTTTGTAAATGTACAATACGATGTATGTATGTAGACAGTTTCGACGGTAGAATTATTTCAAAATGCGGTATAATCTAATATTGCTCCTAAATTTACAACCCCTTGTTTGAAATACTACATATATACCATTTTATGTAGTATGCATGCTATATGAACAAGTATATGTATATGAATAAGTACATGCATATATTTAATTTCGCATAATGAGATCAAGCATCATGATTTAAACTCATACGTTCCTGCACATAGGCCGACCTATGTACATATAATTATATTGTGTGTATACACATATCTATTTAGGCATGTATGTATGTGGATATATGTATACTTAAGCGTTGATTTATGCAACTAGGAAAATATGCACTAATGTATGTATGCCAATATACACTGCAGGATGTACATATGTTTGCATGAAATGACCACCAATGCAATTTCTTCTCATTGTCCCGCTCCCGAGAGAGAGTGTGTGCTGTCACTTACTTGCAAATGTATATGTACATACATATATTTACAAAAGTGCATATCTTTTATGATCAAAACAGTCACACGTACATTTAAACTTTACTTACTTACATACATATGTATCTATTTCTTGTGTTTTATGTTTTTCTGGCGGTTAGTGCCTTGCAAAAACATCGAGGGCAGCAAATTGCGACGACCAGAACTACCAACTGTTACCTCATTAGCCATTTCAATCCAAATTAAATGGAAGTCCAGTGGCGTATGTAATTATAAAGGATGCTTCATTGTATGTATACGTGCTTTTATGTACATATGCAATTATACTTATTTATGGAAATTTATAAAATGTATGCAGACATAGATACTAATATGCACATACATATATGAATAATGTACATAATTATATGTACCTGTATATATTTATTCATACGTGCGTCTATGTAATTGACGAAATTGATGATTTTGTGAAGGCAGAATTGTATGTTACTGAACTTCTTGAGACTAGATCCATAGCCCTTTTCAATTGACGTAAGACTTCACGCAAAAAAATGGTTCGTTTTTAAAATTTGTTATACATTTAACATCATGACTATACTTATAGGATCGCATAGAATATCTCAATCCAAGAGGTCTGGTTGAGTTAAAAAAAGAGCCTCAACAACTTATTGCGATGAGATTTCTAGATGAGCCTCTTGTTGGGCATCATACTCAGATCTTTGACCTCGTCAGTGTATTGAAGCATTGATTTTTATATGTACTGAAGTGTTCAATAAATAAAAGGGGTAATAAGAAGGTCAAGAGGAAAAAAATGGTGATCAGATGGAGGGGGAAAAGAGCGAATTTAAATCCTTGTAAGGACAATGCGGAATAGGCACGATAGTGTAGAGGCTGAGAACTTTGCCGGAAGACAATCTCACTCCTGATGAGGGGATATTTTGAAGGTGATTCAAAGAAGAGAAAAGCGACAAAAAAACTATTCGCCCCACAACCCAGTCAATAGTCGGTAATGGGTATTCGAAAAATCTATAAGCTTTTTCTTACTAGACACCTTGGGTAACGGTAAATCGGGACACCGGCAGGCATCAAAGTATTGTGAAACTCGTATCGTGCGCTGACAAGCGCTCGGTCAAACTTACAAAGATGCTATCTCTACTGTGAGACAGCTATGGACTAGCGCAGAACTTGTTGCTGTATATAAGGCCAATATTCCTGAAAGGATCAATCAATCCCCGAGACGGACACCGGAAACGATATGATATCAGCGTTCGGTGACATCAGCTCGGTCCACAGCCACTGAGCTTATTTATCGGAGGACCAGCTCTTGAGATCGGTACGCGTGCAGTGGAGGTCGTCCTCCTTCTCTCTGAAGATAATGCGGATTTTACAGATTAAACTGCATTACACGAAGGAATCATCCACTGTTCTTAGTCTGCGTCTCTACAACACTATCGAGGAGATCGTATTTATCCAAGAACCCTGGGTCATAAGAAACGGATTACTACCTACCAGGTGATATTCTTATTAAGGAGAATGCTTCTAATTTTCTAATTTTGCAAAAGTGACAGAAATACAGTGTGTATAAACATAAAGTTGGAAAGGAGACACTTGTCGATACTGTGAGCATACATGACATCCAAAATTTTTCCACGCTGAAATGTGTGTTAGAGGAGGCTAGCCACAGGAACATCCACATTGTTATCGACGTTGACACCAACCACTCACTATAACGCTCAAAGAACACCGCCTCTTGAGGCGACTTCATGCAACAAAAAGCTGGATCCTAATGAGCGCCAATTTTCTCTTGTGCACAGAGGGCCCTGACTCTCTTATCTTGGGAACTTGGGTTATCTCCGGAAACATTATAAATCATAATAAAGATACTTGGGTAACTGGGTCCTTCCAACCAGATAATATCTTTCCCACTGAATCACAATCGGTTTGTGAGCTTCTAAGGCCCCTACTCACAAATATTTACAAGGCTTGTCTCAACTACCACAGTGGAGAGAGTGATCTCCTAGAGTCTCGCATGTGAAACCCAAGGGTTTTAGGCTAATAAGCCTCGCCATCTTTCTTTTCAAGACCTTGGAGAGATTATTGAATGTCTGCAACTGACAACAAATCTACCTAAATTGCATCTTATCGCGTCAGCTCGCATGTTCTAAAGACAGGTTCTTGGACTCAGATCTACATAAAATTGCAGACAGAGTAAAAAGAGAAGCTACATTTAAGGAATTTGCGTGAGAGGCTTTCGAAAATACCTACCCGGTTGCTGTTATCAGGGCCCTACTTCAGGTGGGTCTGGATCGGCCAAAGGTGTAATTTTTTGATTACTTCTTGAGAAAAGAGTCATTATCTCGAAGATGAGAGGACCCCTATTACTAGGCACGCAGCTAAGACCATTCCCCAGGGTGGGCTCCTCTGTTGTATTCTACTCTTAAATTTGCAAAATACGGGGTGTAATGCCATCGGTAATGTGGACTATGTTGTGTTAACGACATCAAGAAGTATCTCAAAGTTCTGATCGAACTGTTGCAAAACGCTCTCTACATTGAGGATAGCTGGATCTGGGAGAGTGGACTGAATGTCAATGCTGAAAAACCGAAATAGAGCTTTTCACAAACAAATATAAAAACCGTCTTTCAAGGTCCCCTCACTAAATAGGGTGCGCTTACACTTTCTACCGAGGTAAAGTACCTTGGAATTATTCTAACCCTTAAACTCAACTGGAACCGAAACATCGAAGACAGGTCCAGCAAAGCGATCATTGCCCTATATGCATGCAAAACTGTACACAGTACACTGGTTATACACAGCGGTTGTTAGGCCTTTGCTCTTCTGCGGAGTCACTGTTTGATGCGCCAAAATTGGAAATATGGTATCCTATAACAAAATGGAAAGGGTACAAAAGCCAGCATCCATGCTTATCACAGGGGCGCTGCTTTCTACCTGAACCAAGGCGCTATTAGACCTTCTCCTTCTTCAAATTTGAGCACTCGAAAATTCTTTCAACTCTTCCGGGAACACATAGGGAGCTATGTTACACTGCTCCATAATTCTGTTTTTAAAATATGTGAATGTGAAGATGTGAATGGAATACCGTTAAGGATCATGACTCAGGGTCAGTGGATATCTTCCCCGACGTCTCAAGACTAAATGATAAGGTCGTTGGGGGATGTCATATTCAGAAGTGCTGCAGCTGAACTTATGTCTACGGCTTCCTGACTATTGCAGCGTTTTTAAAACTGAGTTAATAGGTAAAAAGGTGGCTGCGTTGTTGATCAGGAACTCTCCTTTTGCAGTACAATCGATCTCTATCTACTCTGACAGTCAAGTTGTCTGGGATATCACTATAGCCGGGTAAGCGGTGCACCACGAACTTTTTGTCTATGCTTCTGGAGACAATCCTGTAAATTGCACCATTTCTGCCCAATATGTGAGCATCTCCTTATATTTAAGCAAGCTCCGAAAGAGGCCGGTCTGCACTCTGTAAACAAACAGTAGACGACCACGGGGTCCACTTGTGCTTGTGCTACAACTATAAGTACGCAGGTTTGGCCTAGAAGGGATGAGCATAGAACTGGCTCCCTCAACATTTTTAACCATTTTTCATTAGTACGGTGTTTGGTATCATCGCCGGGCACTGCCACATGGGAAACTTAAGGGACTTCCCTCAAATTATTTCTGTCGAAGCTGCAGAAATGAGTAGTTGGTCTATCATACTTGGAATCTGTAGCCATCCACAGTACTTTAGCTTATCCGAGAGACGATGTGAGAATTGAATCTAAAGTAGAGAACTTGAGTCCAAACTAGTATAATCACAATGCGATTCCAGACGTAAGTAGGCCCCGAACTAAAGCATTCAGTTGGGGGCGTTTACCGTTTGAATGCAGTTTTCAAGAATAGAATTTTCCAATAAGTATTATTACAGTAAGCTGCAAAGAGGTTTTTAAGAAGTAGCCAACGCTGGGTTTTAAAATAAGACAATGATCCCAGGTATCGAAGCCGAAGCTATATAGAGTGAAAACGGCAAAATATTTGGGCAATAGTTCAGTAAAAACTCTAAGTACGTTGAAATAGTTGTCAAGCCAAATTAGGTTTATTTGGAGCCGATTACCTAATTCCAAACTACTTACTTCCACAGAAATAAGCACAAAGAATGACTCGAATATGTGAAACCATTATAGCAAATGGTAGTGACTATACATTTTATTGAATATATTGCATATAATAAATATTAAAACCGCGATGAATGCAGTTTGTTAGAATCGAATTGGACAAATAGTTCTTTAGTTATGGCGGTCACGCTTCTATTGGACAGACTGTAAACCGTACTGGACTTTAAATACAATTTTTATTAAAAGTTTGACTCCAGGTAGGCACATTCCTTCTTTTATTGCTTTCTGTTAATTAAGATTTACAATAATTGAAAACTAAGCTTTAAATAATATTAATTCAATCGTAACTTATTAAAAAAAATGTAGGTATATGTATATTATAAAGGGTAAAGATAAAGTCCAAAAGTGTGATATCACACGATCTGAATGCCAATCCACTGGTTCGAGAGATAAATTACTCACCGAAACGACGACGCAGTAAATCCATTGTTTCACGGGCTATATAGCAAGTAGCGTCGTCTTGTTGTTATGGAGATCACGGGCTTCAATTTTCGGCATCGAAAAGTAATTTATCATGACACGAGAGCGTTCGCCATTCACTGTTACATTTGCAGAAATATGTATCGATGATTCCTCCAACCCATAGGCCGCACTTAACGGTTGTTTTCAATGGAAGTATTGGCTGTTCTTGAATGGTTTCGGGTTGCTCTTCAGTCCAAATATGGCATTTTTGCCCTTATTGACATAGGCATGAAGCAAAAAATTAGCTGTAAATCGCTGTACACCATATATTGGCCTTAGTGCGCGACAAACTCTTCACAGAGCGTCGAATTTCGGAGTACAATACAATCGAACGATTTATAAACGTTGTTAAAGCGAAAGTCTTTCTATGATGAAATGTCAATGAATACGGACAAAAAATGTTCAGTTTGACCGCAGTCACGCGCGATCTGCCAAAAAGCCATATTGGAAAAAGTACCTCCAATCTGATCACCCTTTATATTAAACTAAATTTCTTATGATTAATTTGTGCTTATGCATTCAGTGAAGAGACCGCCAACAATAATGTTAACTCAATAACTAGAGTACACCGAGCGGGCAAAATTCGAAAAATTAGCAAAGCCGTAAATACAGGGTTTAGTAACAACTCGATTCCAGTAGCACTATACTTATATATTTAGAATATATATACCAAATCGGGCCGATAATACGATTTTTAGTAGTAACTCGACTCCAGCGACTCCCGCCAGGTGCAAATCTTTTCCTTTCATGCAGATCTTTTCCTTTTAACTATAAATACCATTAAAAAGAATTAGTTCAATCGGTTGACCCGTTCCAAAGCTGTAAGGCTATATACATTCATGATAATCAGAAAAGGATTACAGTGGCCATTCAATGCCAATTCTTCCAGGCCTATTAAACCTTCGATGAGTCCAGCGACAGAACCAAGACACGTAAAATTGAAAATTTACATAGCTGTAGTGATACGGAAAATATTGCTTTTAGCTACAGATTAAAATTACGGTCAGGAAGAATGAGAGAGGTTTCCGAAATTTTAAAAACTAACCCGCATTTTATTTATTACATTTTATACTTAACAAGTTGAAATTAAAAAAAAGGTTGATTTTAATTGCTTTAAACATGTGTTTTTTTAACATTTTGAGCTAAATTTTCTATAAAAATAAATACCGCCTAAATCGTTCAAACTCCCTTATATGGCACGATCCTAGCGAAGTTTCTTGCCTGCTATGATATCGTAAACACACTAAAACTAAGTGGTTAGGAGATCTCCAGCTCCGAGGGACCACAGCAAAGGTAACAGGACACTAAATAAGTAGAAGAGTATTCTAAGGAAGAAGAAATACCGCGCCCATTAGCATTAGTCTATGGAGGAGTGTATAAGTTAACGCTACTTATGTTAAAAGTTCATCCACTACACGCGTTTCCATTTAACGCTATTTACGCTGAAAGTTGATCCAAATCCGTTGCTCGATCTTTTCGCTGACGCTATGTCTGCAATAAACCGTGTGAACGGCAACAAACGAAATTCCGCGAATATGGTCACGCGGCATAACAGGTGAATGAGGGAATGCATAGGTTAAGTTAGCTTTAAGAAATTTTGTAAAGTGCAGTTAATAATTTGCAATCGTGAAATGAAGACGGTGCTTGCTCCGAAAAATATTATTTTTTTTAAATTATCAATGAAGTGATAATTAATTGACGCCCAACGTGGTAGAAGGAATTCGGCGCGAGTATTTGTAAAAAGGACAAGCGAGTCAAAATTTCTGCGTGCCTAAGAGGACCTCAAGTAGCTCGCCGCACCTCGAATAATTACAACGGCTTTAATTTTTGCGTGCATAAGCCGACCTTAACCCTAGAATCGTAATATACGTAAATTTTACGTGTATATCGCAAAAAAAAGTGAGTTACACTTTACCGTTTGGCGCTATCGCTACGACCTCTTGGCAGTGCTTCCTTTATTTTATTGTTGCATTAACAAGTGAATCATAAATCAGTTGTTACTTCGCGTTTAGCTTTAATCGTTCTTTAAAAAAAAGTGTGCACGTAAATTTTACGTGGTTTTAGCATTAACGTATACATTTTTGTACGTAAGTTTTACGTGGTCTTGTTATTAGCGTATAAATATTTGTAAATGAAATTTATGTTCCGTGCGGTTTTCAGGAGAAATAAAAGAAAATAATGGAAAACTCAAGTCGTTGCCTTGCAGATGCAGAAATAGAAGCCCTCCTGGACAGTATTGACAGCGATGTAAGCTTTACTGAGGACAACCTTGAAGAGGAAGTTGATTTTGACAGTGACGATAGTTTGGAGGATCCAGACCAGGAGAGTAGAGTAGAGAGTAATTCCAGGAAAATACTTTTGAAGAGGATATATGGCATCTGAAAAAAAAAATAAAGGTCCCCCGGCAAAAAATCAGAAGTCAGCACCAACTGTGCACCTACAACTAAATGACATTGAAGATGTATCCAGTTCTAATCCACTTTTGGGAAGGAATGGTCATGTTTGGAGTAGTAATCCAGTGCATCGTAGTAGCGGAAGAGCAATGGCTATGAATGTTGTTTATATTCGACCAGGTAAATATTATTAAAAGTGGATGTTTTTTAAACACTGTTATTAAAATAAAACATAAATTAGGTCCAGATCCATTTTTTTATAATTCATTTCAAGAAACATAAAACTTTGTATTTTCAATAAATAAAATCAAAACAGAAGATATATAAGTTTTTGTTGAACATTTATTTTAAATTTTTGTGTTGTACGTCAAATTTACGTATATTAGCATTAACGTAGGGTAAAACTATCTTACGATTCTAGGGTTAAGCAGCTAGCCGCACCTGAAATAGCTTCAATTTCTAAGTGCCTAAGACGACCTCAAGCAGCTCGCCGCACCACAAATGTGCCGAAACCTTCGAGAAACCACAACAACTTCCTGCATAAGGACACCTGTACTGCATACGTTCTGTAGCATCCGTTCGCAGACGCCCACACGATTTGGACTTCGATAGACCCCTAGTAGCTGTTAAACCTGCAAAAAGGACCCCCTACGAAAGCCTGTGCTGGATTATTGTGGTATTTATATAAACTAATATAGCGAATAAGAAAAGTTAATAAGAAATATAAGAGAACATATTGTGAAAAAATAAATATAATTAAAAAATAAAAGGAATATTTCAAAGTAAAGTAAATTAGAGGAAAATAAAATTAATTTCCAGAGAAAGAAAAATTAACAAAGAATTATAGTTATTGCCGATTTAATATAAATTAAGATAGCGAATAAGAAAAGTGAATAAGAAATAAAAGTGAAAATATTGTGAAAAAAATATAATATAATTAAAAAATTAAAGGAATATTTGAAAGTAAATATAAATAAGAGAAATAAAAATTAACAAAGAATAATAAATAAAAGTGAATACAGAAAATATTTGAGAAAAGTTTAAGAAAAGTTAAGAAAAAAAGTAAACAGTTAAACTAAATTTGTATAAAACCTTGTTAAATTTATATACATATATAAAATGAGTAACCCAAACAATCTCATTAGGCCCCCAGTCCTTAGCGCACCAAACATACCAATCCCTCCAAATCCCAATACTATACCTGGACTCAGTGAATTTATTACCAATATTGTAACGAAGGTTCTTAGAAACACGACCAAGAAGACATAGAGACGGACCAAATAATTAATCCTGAACATCTTAATAATTTAAGCGAACTAGACAAAATACCGGACATTGTCAGGTCTATAAGGGAATTTTCAGGAAAAGAAGATAAATTAAATTCATGGAAGAAATCGGAAGAAAGAATCCTCAAGATCTACGAACCATCTGTAGGAAGACCCAAATTCTATGGCATTTTAAGAGTCATTCGAAACAAAATTATCGGTGAAGCTGGTGCTATTTTGGAGTCATACAATACTCCATTAAATTGGAAATCAATACTTAAACATATCCACTTTAGAATATCAAATGACCTCCCTAGTACAAGGCAATCAATCTATACCAGAATACTACCAAACAGTTTACAAACATCTATCACTAATACTAAATTAAATAGGATTTATGGATATATTCCATGAAACAACCTGCCTCCTTACACAAACTTTTAGGGATAAAGCCCTCGACACGTTCATACGTGGACTAAGAGGAGACCTTCCAAGCCTACTCGGAATGCGAGAACCTGTGGACTTACCACAAGCACTCCGCCTGTGCTTAAAACTCGAAAACCAAATTACCGTACGAACTACGTTTGCAATAACCAAAATAGAAAACGTTTTCAGAACCAAGCACCACCAGTGCCACCAAGAAGATTCAACCAGCCAATCCCACAAAGACAACTAACATTTTACCTTCAGTTAGCGTACATTCCGCAACCCCAAAATAATGCTATCCATAATAATAATTTCCAAAGACCCTTCTTTAACCAAAACAATTCGTACCACCTCGAAATTTTGCACCAAAACCCCAGCAGAAACCAGAGCCAATGGAAGTAGACCTAAGTCTACAAACAAGAAGAGTAAACTATATGAATCGGCAACCATCGAATCGAAATTTCCAGGGAAAAAGACCAACAACAATGCAACCACCAATACAGGATAAACGACAACGCAGTTTTAATATAGAAACACAGTACGAAGATGTAACCAACACACCATACTACGAAGACACTCTAACATTACCCGAATATGTCGTATCAGAAAGTATAACATATAAGAAGACGACCAACCCGATTTCAAGAACCAATTTCAGGACGTTGATTTTACAGACATTCATTTTTTAGAATGAATGTCTCTTCGTTGCCATACATTGAGAGCAAAACGAGCGATGGAGTGATAATAAAAATATTGATAGATACTGGTTCTAACAAGAACTACGTTCAACCTCGTTTAGTAAAAAAGAAAATTAGAAATGAAACCCCTTTTAAAGCCAATTCAGTAGGAGGATATATCGATGTTACCCACCACACATTTGCAAACCTCTTTAACTTAAAAGAATCCAATATAAAATTTTTTATCCTACCCAGTTTAAAATCATTTCACGCCATCATAGGAAACGACTCTTTAAAAGAATTAGGTGCAATAACACACACCAAGGATAATTAAATGACTATTAAAAACTGTTTAAGAATAAAACTAAAGCAACAGATTTCACAAGATGTGAATTCAATCAATATACGATCAGAGCATTTGATCCCAATTCAAAACTTAATGTTGAGAAAATTAAACGAAAATTACAAATCTTTATTAAGCGATCCAGATGAAAAACTGACGTTTACAATCACTGCAAAAGGCGAAATAAAAACAACATCAGGAAACATCTATATAAAAAACTATCCCTATCCGATGTATCTCAAAGACCATGTCGAAAAACAAATTGAGGAATATCTCCGCGACGGTATTATTCAACCATCTAGGTCTCCATACAACTCACCTGTATGGGTAGTACCAACAAAATTAGATGCGTCAGGAGAGAAAAAATACCGAATGGTGATAGACTATAGGAAACTAAACTCAGTAACAAAAGCCGATAAATACCCAATCCCCGAAATAAATTGAGTACTTTCAGAACTCGGAAAGAATAAATTCTTTTCAGTACTCGATCTAAAGAGCGGTTTCCATCAGATCCCTTTAAAGGAATCAGATATAGAGAAGACAGCTTTTTCGGTGAATAATGGGAAATATGAATTCACCCTAATACCTTTCGGTCTCAAGAATGCTCCTTCTATTTTCCAAGAAGCTCTTGATGACATTTTAAGGGATCACATAGGGAAAAGATGTTATGTTTACATCGATGACGTTGTTATATTTAGTAAAGACCAAGAAACCCATTTTAATGATATTAAAACAATTTTTGATACCTAGAAATTCAGCTTGACAAATGTGAGTTCTTAAAAACAGAAGTAGAATTTTTAGGTTTTATTATTTCGGAAAACGGTCTCAAAACAAACCCCAAAAATCGTAGAGTGAATAATAAATTTTCCAGCCCCCAAAACCTTGAAAGACTTAAGATCATTTTTAGGTCTGTCTGGTTTTTATCGCCCCTTCATTAGGGATTATGTGAAGCTCGCGAAACTCCTGACAGCCCTTTTAAGAGGTGAGGATGGACGAGTGTCCAAAAATCGATCCAAAAATATTCAAATCACATGAAATGAAGAAGCCTTAATTGCATTCGACAAAATCAAACTTTCTTTGACTACAGAAAATATAATACTAAACTATCGCGATATTATAAAAAGCCTTCCAACTAACCACAGATGCATCTAACTATGCAATAGCAGCAGTCCTATCTCAAAATGACAGGCCCATCGTTTTCATATCTCGCATATTAGGCGAAACAGAAGAGAACTACGCTACCAACGAAAAAGAGATGTTAGCCATCCTCTGGTCACTAAACAATTTACGTAATTATCTCTATGGGTCACGAAAAGTTCAAATCATTACGGACCATCAACCTTTAACTTACGCCCTCAGAATAATAACAATAAAATGAAGCGATGGAAGACCATCCTTGAAGAGTATAATTATGAATTATACTACAAACCAGGAAAGGCAAACGTCGAAGCAGATGCCCTATCCAGACTACCCCAAATCAACCATATAGCAAATTCAGAAAATTACAATAATTCACTAAGCGAAACTATCCACAGCGACTTTAGTTCTTTGCATCATTTGATACCAATAGCCCAAGAACCAATAAATGTGTTAAAGAATCAAATTTTTATTAAAATAGGAGAAACCTCATCTTATCAATTTGAAATTATATTTCCCTCTTATCATAGGCAGGTCATTAATGAAACTGAATTCAACCAACAAAATTTAATATAATAAATCTTCTGAAAAGATATCTAAATCCATCGGTTATTAATGGCCTTCATACTGACGAGAACACCTTAGGAAAAATCCAAGAAATGTACGCAATTTATTTTAGCAACAGCAGAGTAAGATTCCCACGAAACATAGTGAAAGACTTACCAAACGAAACAGAACAGAATATGGAAATAATTAAAGAACACAAACGCGCTCATAGAAATGGTCGCGAAAACAAAGCACAAATTCTAAGAAACTTTTACTTCCCACAAATGCAAGCGAAAATCGATAGAATCGTTAAATAGTAATATCCAGCAATATCCAGCACAAATAGTTCACCTCGACATTTACCATACTCACAAAAAAGTAATACATACTAACAGCCATAGATAAATTCTCGAGTATGCCCAAGCAAAAATAGTCAATTCTAGAGCAGCCCAAGATATAATACAACCCTTGAGAGAAATCCTTTTAAACTACGGAATAACCGAAAAAATAGTCATTGATAACGAAAAATTTTTGGGATCACACCCAATAACACATTTGATAGAAGATCAATTTAATATAGAAGTTTTTAAAGCACTCCCATATACCAGTACTGTCAATGGACAAATAGAAAGATTCCATTCAACTATAGGAGAAATCATGAGATGCATAAAAGCCGAGAAAATCCATACCTCATTTCAAGACCTATTAGAAAATGTATGTACAAATACAACTACACAATTCATTCCACTACCAATCAAAAACCAATCGAGTTTTCTTCGAAAGAAGAGTATCAACAAATCCTTTGGAATTAGAAAACGATAGAAATGAAAATATTAATAGATTGAAAGCAAAACAAAAAAGATCTTAACTATCACAATAAAAATAGACAAGTTTTTAAAGACTATAACCCAGGAGATATTATATTTGTAAAAACCAACAAAAGAATAGGAAACAAACTTTCATGTAGATACAAAGAAGAAACGGTAAAAGAAAACAAAAATAGTACAGTTATCACTCAATCAGGCAGAACAATTCATAAAGGACTAATTAGGCAATCATAACAATTTACATATTGTAAAACAAAATAGTTATAATTGTAATCCTGATAACAAAAACTAAGAATTTTCTGATTTCTATAGAAACAATATGACAAACAGCAAGGACATCCTACTAATACTAACCATACTAATCATGACGACCACTAGCTTAATAGAAATGGAAATACTAGACTACTCGAAAAATCATCTAAAGAAAAAAATAATAATTGCCGCGTACACAATTTTTGGGTGTTTGGCCGAGCTCCTCCTCGTATTTGTGGTGTGCGTCTTGATGTTGTTCCACAAATGGAGGGACCTACAGTTTCAAGCCGACTCCGAACGGGAGATATTTTTATGAGGATCTTTTTCATGGCAGAAATACACTCGGAGGTTTGCCATTGCCTGCCGAGGGGCGACCGCTATTAGAAAAATGTTTTTCTTAATTTGGTGTGTTCACCGAGATTCGAACCAACGTTCTCTCTGTGAATTCCGAATGGTAGTCGCGCACCAACCCATTCGGCTACGGCGGTCGAAAAATTATCTAATAACGATTAATGACGGACAAGCTAAAATACAGGAAGGGACATTCAAGATAATACACCATATTCACCTGGACCAATACGACAATTTTTTAAAATACGTATTAACCTACCTCAACAAGAATATTCCCGCTAATAACCTTTTCTACCCCATCCTTGAATCTCAGATAGACATATCCTTAGTAATACTTTCAAACATAAAACCAAAAACGGAATTTAGAAATAAGAGAGCTATTAATGCATTTGGTACGGCATGGAAGTATTGTACATTGCTGGTTCTCCTGACCGCGAAGATTTTGAAATTTTGAATAATGATCTAAACAAACTAAAGGAAAATAATAATTATCAAGTAATGATTAATGAAGTTTTCAATGAAAGAATTAACAGCTTAGCAACATTAGGAAATTCCTAATTCGATAAGAAAAGACAATTATGTAATAAGTGAAATAACTCTTAAAATCTGGAAAATAATATAAGAATTATTAAAGAAGAATTAGTAAACATAAAGTACGCCATTCAATGGGCTAAAATTGGAATTATGAATACAATATTTTTGAATAAAAAAGAAATTGAGATAGCAATCATGAAATTAAAAGAAGGAAGAATGCCATTTGCATCAGTAGAAGAAGCATTAGAATATGCAAAAGTTAACGTAATAACTAAGGAGTTAAGAATTTTATATTTTTGTAAAAATACTACTAACAAACAATATTACTTATAAGAATATTATAATAAGACCAGAGAAATAAAGAAATTACTAAACTTGATTTCGAAGAAATACTAAAAAACAGAAATGAAATATATGGAATTAAGAATAAATATATGGAATAAACAATGAAATAAAAATTTGTGAGAGAAATAACATAATTAATATTAGTAACAACACCTGCATCCCTCAAATACTAAGTAGTAGAAAATCATTTTGCACAATAAGTAATAATCAACACATACCAACAATCGAGGAAATAGAGCCCGGGATAAACTTACTAAACGACTTCAATGGAACACTAAAAACGGAAAAAGAGCAGCGAACAATTACTGGTACTTATCTAATCAAGTTTCACATAACATCATTGAGCATCAATAACGAAACTTTCACCAATATCGAAATGTCTACGTTGACAGCAGAACCAGCGATCATACAGCCAACACCGCTAGAAAGGGAACGCATCATCATTTTATCATTAGAAGCCCTCAACGAACTACATATTAACAACACGAAAAAGATAAATCTGTTAAGAACAGATTCGACAATAAATAAGATAATGCTAGGACTAGCAATAATCTTCACAGCAATAATAATAACCTTCAAATTTTGGATAAACCCACATCAAAAATAATCATCCAAGAAGTACCAACGGAACCATTCAAATTAGTCGACCTAAGGACCAGCACCTTACCGAATCTCCTAGATGCATCAATTAACACAAATAATAACCAACGAGGAAACGTCGATAGTTATTCAAATCTTCGACTACATGACCTACCCTATTTCTAATAAGACGATCGAGGACAATCGTTTTTAAGAAGCGAGGAGTTAACACTACTTACTATATGTTAAAGGTTCATCCACTACACGCGTTTCCGTTTAACGTTTATTACGCTGAAAGTTGATCCACCTCCGTTGCTCGATCTTTTTGCTGACGCTATGTCTGCAATGAACCGTGTGAACGGCAACAAGCGAATTTCTGCGAATATGGTCACGCGGCATAACAGGTGAATGAGGGAATGCATAGGTTAAGTTCGCTTTAAGAAATTTTGTAAAGTGCAGTTAATAATTTACAATTGTAAAATAAACACGGAGCTTGCTCCGAACAAAATTATTTTTTTTTAGTTATCAATGTAGTGATAATTAATTTATAATACGAGCGGTATTTGCATAATACATAAACCTAAACCTATGCGAGTCTGGTCAAAAAAATTAGGTTAAAATTTCAAATTTCGCGGGCTACGTACATTCGACTTTCGATTATTATTTTTTTTTTATGTTGGTACGCCCGTGTCGAAGATACATATGGTCACGGTTTTAGCAATATAGTTTAGTTTGTTTGTGAGAGGCATAAATAAAACAAGTGTTTTGCGTGTTCGCCGATTTTCTGTTGAATAGGATCTACAATTCACTAAATTGCTTTATATTTTACTGTATCACGATAAGACAAAATAACTTTAAAAGGTAGGTATGTATGTATAAGCAAAAAATTTAACTCTGCAGTCGATCTAGCCGGTCCAATACCTATGCGGCTCCGCTTGCTGTTGGCGCGAAACCCTTTTTGGATGTTTGGCCGATGCGGCTATAGCCACCAAGCTAAAGCCTTGGAAACTAAACTCTTCCTCATCTTTTCTCGAGTTTGTCTTTTGCTCTCTTCAATTAAGAAAATCATTCTATAATTTAGAAGTCTTTCTGAAACATACTACTGCTAGAGTTTTTTATTATCAAAACTCTTGTGTTCGCTGATGCAAAGCATTAGGTTGGGCAATGAGTTCATAGTGTGTTTATATTTTCATTATTTTACAACTATTTTCTTGCTGTTTGGGAAAGGGTAAGTATTCATTCGATGGAACTCTTTCTGTTCTACAAAACTCTGTTACTTGTATTTTTGAGTTATTTGATTTTTTATTAGTTTTAAGGCTTAGAAATGTAACACCCAGTGGGCAAAAACCAATATTTTCAACACCTACTCTTCTTTGCTTTTCATCGAGGTCAAAAATCTGCCGAAGCAGCCCGGGACATTTGCGACGTGTATGAAGAAGGTGTCAAGGCAAGTCTACTGCACTGAACTGGTTTGCAAAGTTCAAAAATGGACAGTTTGACGTCGATGGCATGTCCCGCAGCGGAAGGCTTTCTGAATACGATGAAGAACGTCTCAAATCACTTTTGAAGGAGAACGACCGCTCCGATCATATAACGATTCTCAATCAGCTTCATTCAATGAGACTTACCGAAAAATTGGGAACCTGGGTGCCTCACGAGCTCAACCAAAAAAGTCGGCTTAAAATTGCTTTTCAGCATCTCGCCCGGTATCGAGCAGCACGCAGTCATAAGCAGCGCTTTTTGTTTCTAATTGTCATGAGAGATGAGAAATGGGGCCTATACATCAATATGAAGCAAAGAAAGAAGTGGGTGGCTCTGGGAAATACGCTAAAGCTGAGAGTCAAGTCGAGTCTTCATCCAAAGAAGATCATAATATGTGTTTGGTGGGACTGTGAGGGGATGGTGCACTGGAAAATGCTCGACAAGAATCACACGGTCAACAAGGAGTTCTACATTGCCTAGCTACACCGCGTGAATGAGGCTATTCGACTGAAAATACCTGAACGGCATGGTTAAACCATTCTCCTTCATGAAAACGCCAGGCCCCATATTGCACAAGTCGTCAAAGCCGCACTCCAAGACCCCTAATGGGACCTCTCCGGACCTTGCACCTACCTACTACCATTTTTTCCGCTCTCTGTCAAACCATATGAAGGGCGTTATCTTTAATAACAGAGAGGTCCTTAAAAACTGGCTCAACAACTTCTTTGACACCAGACCAGGCGATTTTTGACGGAACGGCATCAACAAATTAATCGAAAGGTGGAAAGAGGTTGTAAACAGCAACAGTGAGTATATAATTGATTAAATTATTAATATAATTATTGTTTTTTTTTTTTTTGTTTAAATAAAAATCTTCGGTAAAAACGCTACAAACTTATTCCCCAACACAATATTAAGTTTTAATGTTATTGTGTTAATAATGTATACACATACGGGTTAATCATTTCGACTTTCCTCCTCTCATTCCTTTGTGTGCATGGTTCTCAGAGAACGTTAAATATAGAGAATTCTCAGGAGCTACGAATAGTGTGAATTGTCAAAAATGAAGTGAAACCGCGAACACTATTTCACCTCGCTCAACTCGACAGCGGGGAAGTTCTCAACAGAGCTGATTACAGTGAATTATGTACAAGTACATTGGCTCTGCTCAGTTTTTGGTTTCTGTATGAAATCAAATTGACGGATGCCGACGGCATTTTGCAAGGCATTTGCTTGTGCATTTTTATGTTTCCTTGATAAACGAAAATTTATTCAAACTATATTTTCAAACAAATACAACCAAATAAAGATTTAAAGTCCAACATTTAAAATCAAAGTAACTTTAATAATGTTTGTTGCTTTAATTTTAAAAGAAAAATTTGAACAAAATACATTATAAAACGACTTCACATTTTGTTGTGTGCGTTTTAGTAAATTTGATGAAAATTTTTACTAATTTTTCGAGTCGAAATTAATTTTAGACAAGAATTCAAAGAGCATATTGGTATATTGATGAATATATATATTACATATGTATATCAATACATATATAATATTATGTTAGTTATATTTGTGCAAAAGTTCAATTGCATCTTCAATTCTTATAGTGTTACAAATGTATGTGCACACGCTTGCCTTATCATATATATGTACATTTGAATATGCATTTTTTGTTCCTTTGCCAATTGAAATTTAAAATAAGTAAAAGAAAACTTCAAAGAAACGTATTTGCATACATACATATATGGGAAAACTAAGTTCTATTGCATCTTTAATGAATATAGTGTTGCACGCATATGTATGCACTGAAGCAACCTGCCCTACCTCACGAGCATCGCCTTATCATATTTTATGCAATAATTAGGACCAAATATTCGAATGATCGAATTCCTGCAAATGCTATGAATCGACGTATGTGCATGTGCGTATATGCACTTGATGCACTAACTATGTATATCTATGTACATAAAAAAATTCTGTATACAAAACGCTTCATTGCCAGGCACACAGGAAGATGGCATATGCAAATATAAATATGTGAATTGAATTCAAGCAAATCAATGCTTATTAATATACTCATATGCATGTACATACAACCGCACACAAGGGTACTCACTTTATTCCTCCAAATGCGTATGTCGTTCAAAGCTAAAATTCTATGCCTAGCGACTACAAGAACAAAATGCATTCATAGGCGCAGGCGTAGCGGCCATCATTCTAGTTGCCATGGTGCTGAACAGCCTAAAATAGTCGCGGCGGCGCCGAACAGTTTCAACAAAAACTCATCATCAAAAAATTCATTGATAAATTCGAGCTCATAGTTCTAAGAGCAAGTACTTTCATTCATAAAACGAGCCGCCCATATGCCAATTTTCTCGACAACTCGAAAATAGTCAATATTGGAATATTTCGCGTAGAATTATTTGCCAATATTTGATAAATCTTGAATTTTTGTCAAGTCGAGTGCCCGCGGCTTCGTACATATGTATGCATCAATATATGTATGTAAATATGTCTGATGCTTTCCATTTCAATTCAACCGGGCTATTCGGGTCATGTTCTTCGATTTCGATGTAATTTAAATATGTTGCTCTCTGGTCAAAATAATGAGACACGTATTTTTTTGTTCGCCCGAAAAAAATTTTTTTCAAGAGTTATCGGCAATTTTGTTTTTCGCCTCAAACTCGATTTTTTTTAATTATATAAGAAAAAAGTTTTTTTAAATGCCCATAACTTAGTCAAAAATGAACCGATTTTAATAATTCTGGGTTCAAAATGATCGTAATTACTTACACAAGCGACTTCATGTAATTAGAAACAATTGCAAAAAAGTAGTTGAAAATTTTTTATTTAGCAAAAAAGAAAAAAAATTTAAATTTTTTCAAAATTCAATATTTCAAAAAGTGTATTTTTTTTTGTTTATAACTTTTTCCAAATCAAAAAAACATCTCAAACTTTAATTGAGCTGCATGCCTAGTAGCTAAAATGAGTTGTTTTTGAGTAATGAATTTTTGAGTAAACACCCTGTTTCGCACTTTTTGTTTTTTGCAAAATAAAAAATTTTCAACTACTTTTTTGCAACTATTTCTAAATGAAGTCGCTCGTGTAAGTAATTACGATTATTTTGAACCCAGAATCATTCAAATCGGCTTATTTTTGACTAAGTTATGAGCAATTAAAAAAAATTTTCTTATATAGATTCTTCCCATTTCAATTCAAAAGGTCTATTCGGGACATGTTCTTCGATTTCGATGTAACTCAAATATGTTGCTCTCTGGTCAAAATAATGAGACACGTATTTTTTTGTTCGCCCGAAAAAAAATTTTTTCAAGAGTTATCGGCAATTTTGTTTTTCGCCTCAAACTCGATTTTTTTTAATTATATAAGAAAAAAGTTTTTTTAAATGCCCATAACTTAGTCAAAAATGAACCGATTTTAATAGTTTTGGGTTCAAAATGATCGTCATTACTTACACGAGTGATTTCATGTAGAAATAGTTGCAAAAAAGTAGTTGAAAATTTTTTATTTTGCATATATTTTGCTATATACATTAACGTTCTCTGTGGTTCTTTCCGCTATTTTACCGCTCTCTATTGAACTGAGTGTTTATTACTGGTTCTATTCCACCGTATTCTTAGTGCCTTTGCCTTTTTACTAAACTAACCGCGTTCATTAAATAAAATTTAAAGAATCTCGAATCGATTGAAAAAGTTTGGTTTATTTAGTAATTCGCCGCAACATTTTATGGTCCTTCGACCTGGAATCGGTCGCTCCGCTTGCTTTTTGCATATATACATACAATTGCTCGTGTACACACAATACACCGATACGCACATGAAGAGGCGCAACTAATTGTTCAAAACGTACAATCTGGTGCTAAAAGTGTGCAAACACAAATTTAAATATAAAGGTTGAAATTCGTACTCGACTTAAAAAAAATCGAGTTGCGTTAATTAGCGCGATTCCGTTCTCAGTGCCATTAAACAGTATATGTCAAAAAGTGTTGGTGAGACATTCATGATGGATGCGGAAAATATGGCGAGTTACCTCCAGGTATTGAGTGAACAGTGGGCACGTTGCTCAAGACGCAGTCGAAATGCTTTTTGCTGTCGATAATGTTGAGTTTGAAGAAAATGTGCGGATCCAAGGCGGGGCGTGGTTCTTCAGAAGTCAGCAACGTTTTGCCGCGTACTCCGTAACTCCATAAAAGCACCTGTGTCTGCGGCCATACATATACCGAAAATGGAGTTACCCAAATTATCCAGTGACTTTACGGAATGGGTTGGATTTTATGTCGCATTTACCTCGCTAGTCGACAGTAACTCTGCTTTATCGGATGAACAAAAGCAGCACTACCATCAAAGCTGCTTGAAGGGTACCGCGCTGAAAATTATCAGCGGATTAAAAATATTTGACGCAAAAAACGTTGAAGCAAAGGGACTACTAAAATCGAGGTATAATTATTAGATTATTCGCGTAAGTGTGGAAGCTCACCTTTCGGTTTTGCCGATGTAAAAGGGATATTCTGATGTAACCAAAGGTGTAACTGACGCGTTCCAACAGCATATTCGTGAACTTACAACATTAGGTCATCCGGTTGAGTTTTGGGACGATTGTTTGATGCATGAGGTGGTCAGTAAATTGGTATTCGATACATTTAAGCAGTGGAAAATATCGCTTGCCAGTGATGAGCCTCCGACCCTTGGAAAAACAACCACATTTTCAAAGATAAGATGCCGGTCGTTATCGATGCTTTGTCGTCAACAAGATTGGTACCAATTAAGGTCAAAACTGCATCAGCAGGCCACTCGATAAATATGCTCCACGCAACAAAATAACGTGTGTGCGAATTTTAACGACCTCCATAAAATTTACGGTTGTGAAAAATGTTGTAAGTTGATCTTATCCGCAAAATCGCAGTCCTTAATAGGGAGGGCTCCTCTGCCCGACTGATTGATGGCCTCGTGAGAGAAAAGGCTGAGATCACTGCGACTCAAGAGATGGGATCGACAGGGCAAAGCAAGAAGAGCATTGGACCTTGCGACGTCTAGTACAGATGTCATATAAGGGAGGGCATATTCGGTGTTGGATTTGTTGTGGGAGAGAGACTTCGGCGCTAGGTAATGGCGTTCACTCCAGTGGGCGAGCGTCACACAACAATCCGCACCAAAGGAAGATTTTTTAACATCTCACTCATTTGCAATGAGATCAAAGATTGCTTCTATTAGCGCATGCATCATTTCTATGAGCGCTGATCCACGACATAAAAATCACACTTGGCGACTACAATACCAAAGACGGCGATCTGGTGACTGACATCCAGAGCGTGCTCAAACAATCGAGGAGACACTTCTCAAACCTGGTAAAAAGTGACATCTGTGCATGCCACACAGAATGTGAAGATGCCGTTACCCCTATCGTTGAGGACGGGACTGTCGTTCCCCTACCTGACCATGACGAGGTGAGAATAGCGATTACGCGGCTAAAGAAGATTCGAATTTAAGTGTGCTCTGCCCAATCCCCAAGAAGGGTGATCCTGCAATATGTGACAATTTCCGCGGAAGTAGCCTTCTAAATACCGCCTATAAGGTTCTAGCGAGCGTATTGTGTGAAAGGCTGAAGCCTATCATCAACCAACTTATTGGACCTCATCAGTGAAGCTTTAGACCTGGAAAATCCACCATCGATCAGATATTCACAATACGCCAAGTCTTGGAAAAAGCCCATGAAGGGAGAATCTATAATACATACACCATCTTTTTGTCGACCTAAAAGTTAAGGTTTCAGACAGGGGGACTCGCTCTCGTGTGATTCAATTTTTTATAAGATTATTTATTAATATCATCGGCCTTAACAACCGCGCTGTTAGTCCTTTTTTTTACTGGATAGAGACGCAAAGCGAATGGGTCTGGTGGTGAACGAGGACAAATCGAAGTACCTTCTGTAATCAAACAAACAGTAGGCGCACTCGCGTATTGGCAGCCAAGTCATTGTTGACAGTTATGATTTCGAGGTTGTAAAAGACTTCGTTTATTTGGAAACCAGCATTAACATCGATAATAATGTTAGCTTTGAAATCCAACGGAGTATCTCTCTAGGCAAAAAGTGCTACTTTGGACTGAGTAGGCAACTGAGTAGTAAAGGCTCTACAAGACTCTTATCATGCCCTTCCTATTGTATGGCGCAGAAGCTTGGAGGATGACAACATCCGTTGAGGCGTCCTTTAGAGTGTTTGAGAGAAAGACTTTGCGGGAGATTTTTGGACTTTTTCACGTTAGCAACATCGACTATCGCAGACGATGGAACGATGAGCTGTATGAGCTTTACGGCGATACTAACACAGCGCAGCGAATGAAGATCCAGCGGCTACGTTGGCTGGGTCATGCCGTCCGAACCGCCCCGGCCCTGAAAGTATTCGATGCGGCATCGTTCGAAAGATTAGGCGGAGAAGAGCATGACTTCCCTGGTGTTCCCAATTAGAGGCGGTTATCATGAGAAAGAAACAACTGGCGGGTTTTGTTAAACTCATCCAAAATAGAATAAGCGGTTATCCCGCAAATCAAGAAGAAGAGAATCCACCTGTCCCAGTAGAAAGGTTTGTGGTTTTATCTACCGCATAAGTGAAGGGACACGATTGTTCCAGTAATTGGCAGTCATTGGAATTGAGTCAGCGCAGGGAGAATGAGTTATGTATCACGCTAATTTTGCGGTGGCATATCCGAGACTTGCTTCTAGCCGATCCGTGATTTATGGAATCTGGGCCTATCGGCATATAGATTAACATGGACATTATGAACCAAGTTATCAATAGAGAATTTCGTAAGGATCCATCTGGCACAGCTCATGGTTCTGCTGACTGTCTTTGAGTGGACCCTATTCGAAAGCGTAAATGGATCTGAGTCTGACATGACACGCCTACAGTTGCTACACCGTTATGCTCAGCTAGAATGAGCGTTGACCAGGTTCTGGGAGTTAGAGCAAGCGCCGCAAAAAGCGTACCAATTCGAATCAACTCTCCGCTAGGTTCGATCATTCGTCGTCCATTTGCCGCTGAAGCTCGATTGGCCGCTCGCTCGTGAGGCCGACATATGTTTGTATGATACTATAGCGATTTCATGAATGAACTGATCGACATAAATCGTATGCCGTATCATCTTCCGTATCGTTTTCCGGGAATTGTGAAGAAAAGTGGAAAAGTAGCCATCGAATGCGCCAAAAATTTGAGGAAACAACGAAGAGTGATTAGATAGATTACAAAGCCGCGAGCCCCGATGGACTGCCGGCTGAGCTATTCAAACATGGCGACGATCCGCTTCTATGTAAAATAGGGTCGGATGAAAGCATGCCTGCCGATTGGAATTTAAGTGTGCTCTGCCCAATCCATATGAAGGGACGAGAAAGAAACGACTGTCGCGCTTTGTTAAACTCGGTCAAAATCGCATAAGCGGTTATCGCGTCAATTAAGAAGAAGAATATTAGATAGCCCGGTTTTGTTAGGTAATTCGAGAATTAGTCCTGCTCGAAAGGAAAAGGAGTTCCCACGATGCATACCGAAAACACAATTTCGCAAAGTTTCTGTTATTACTAACCAGCCCTCTACTGATGAGCTTATTGTAGCGGAGAGCTCCAGCCTATATAAAGCAGGACAACGAACTGCGTTCAAGGTTTTGTGAAATATGAACGCTAATAAAGGTTGGATTGATACAAATTAAGAGTGTTGACATTTGAACGTCCAAGTTCCCTTTAAGTATACACTAGAAGAAGCATTGGCTCCTTATATAGATGCAATTCGGCACTAAAGTGTAGACATCTATCTAGCATATGATGCACTGCTGGCAGCAAATAAAAAGTACTATCCAAATTTTAAAAGAACATACAGCTTTGCTAGCGGATATGCCAATACCTGGTTGGTGGAACACTAATAATGGCAATACAACCAGGCGCTATTTCCCCCAACCAGAACTAGCATTCCGATTAACTGGTGTAAGCGAAGAACTGATTTAAAGATTCAGCATAATTCTAGGACCCATTTCTTTCCGATAGCGGATTAATGTTGAATCCTTTCGACAATGTGCTACAAACAGCTGAGCTCTTTGTTAAAAACTATCCCTGGCTCTATATTCCAACTTTGTGCATAAAATTTTAATTCACGGAGATGACATTATAAATACTGTTCCACTTCCAAACGGGCAAATGTCGTAAGAAACATTAGAAGCTAAAAACAAAGATTTCCGCAAATATCCCGAGCATCAAACAATATAAAGCTAAAGAAAAAAGTGTGGAAGATTTTTGTCTTTATTTTCTGTTCGCCCTAACCTTCTGATATCGTCTTATCTAAGCCACAGTTGTTAAAAAAATGTTTTGGATAAAGAGGTATTACAACTTCTGCTTGATAAAGATATCGAATATGAAAGCCTTAGTTCAGATGAAAGCGATTGTGACTGAAAAATTACTAAAACTTAATATAACTAAATATGTTATAAAAACAAAAAATAAAAAAATACTTTTGTATTGTGAGTTAACTGTTACTGTCATAACTTTGTTTATTGAAAAACCCCCTTTGTGAACACTGTGCATCATTAAAAATATACCACTGCAACGGCTATAAAAAATTTAAATTGAAGTAATTTGAATAAAGTTTTGTTTTTTTAAAATGTTCCAGAAACTTTTTTTCGTATGTACATAAAAAAAATAATGCAGCTTTTTTTCGAGACATGAATCAAACTTCGCTAGATCGACCATTTCGACCACTGTGCGACGGTAGCATTATAATTCAAAAACGATGAGCCAAATCCTTCTCCTCATTCTTATAGCTTCTGCAATAGAAGAATTGAGGTACGTTCAATCTTTGACCATGTTGACCTAGGAAGCAGTGATCAAAGCAACTAATATAGAGAGGTTTTTCCTTCAGCGGTTAAGTAGCGTCTTTCAACGCCTGAAGTCCCATTTTGGCCAAATTGTTTTTGTAGCATTACATGTCAGATTATCAACCGAGCTCGTGCTGGCTTGTACATTGCAGTTTGTAGCTTGAAAGGGGTATACCTAAAATCTCCATACCAAGAAGGTGGCGAGTGGTAGTGCCCTCTCTAAATGGATGCGGGAATATTCCACCATCTCGTTGAGAGATGCCTGAAATTTGCGAGCAATGATGGAATTAGTGACAACCCCACCAAGAGATTTAATCGCAGCTTGGCTATCAGAATAAATATAGATTTCTCTAAAGGTAGTCGCATTTTTACCTAACCAAACAGCTACCTCATTAATGGCTAGAATGAACCGAAACGCTTATTTTTGGCTTCTTACAGTAGACACAAAAGTCAACTCTATCGTCAAGTTTTCAGCCATCAGTAAAGAATCATAAGCAGTTTTTCCGACCCGGTATATTGTAAAACGTCAAGCTGGAATTCTAGTTCTAAATAACTTATTAAAATATGGCGCATTCAAACAAAAGACAACAGATTGGTTAGACCCAGACCGAGTGTTATGGCCGAGTGTCCAACCCCTTTGTTGCGCCATTGATTAGTTGAGGCAATCCGAGCAGCAGTGTAACCCACATTCTGTTTACTAACTACTTTTCTTTCTCCTTCACCTCACCTCCTTCATAATGGTATCACAAAGAACGAATCCGTTTATCTTCGTTCAAGTGTGCTAATACCTTGGGCAACCATTTTAACCTTACCTAACCTATTTCTAGGGGAGATAAGAAGAAAAGAGTATTCAGAGGGTGTGGTTCTAAGAGTGCCGCTGGGACATATAAGCGTCATACATTGGAGCTTGTTTCTAATCGTAGTCTTGTCGAGAGCCGTCCCCCACACTATAATCCCGTGAAGAAGGAGAGGTCTCATAACGGTCCTATAAAGCTAATAAGTGTTCTTCGGTGAAAGTCGCCATCCGTGCCCTTTGGCTTTTTTGCATAAAAATAGAGCTACAGTAGCTTTCCTTGAAATTGAAATTTGAAATTTGAAGAGGTTGAGCCGAGGAGCACCAGGAGATTTGGTGGCTCCTAAAACATTCAGGCTAAAAAGCCCATTGTATTTAAAGCTCTGGAAAGGGGGTAGATAGTCAAGGAGGGAAGGAGAAAAGTATCAGAGAAAGAGATAGGAAAGAATAGAGTAAGAGATAGTTAGTCTTTCCTTCAAAGTTTTAGTAGAAAGTTTGACAGCTTTCTGTTCGGACTTGTCACAAAACACTTAGCAGTTCTGCAGCGTTCTAGACCGGACCATCGCTTTTTATGTAGATTGCCTACATAATCGCTAATCCAACTCATGATTCCTGTGGAACTGATTCCGATTATTGGCTCTGGCCCCTGTGGGGACACCAATGATCCACGGTTGGCCAATTCATCGGCAATCTTTGAACACCGGAGTGTCCCGGAACCCATATGAGAACAAGCCTGTTTTGTCTTGCGATAGAATTAAACTTCTTACATTCTTGAATAATCTTTCAGGTTTGCTTTGCGTTCTCCAGGGCCTTCAGTGCAGCCTGACTGTCACTGAAAATTCCAATCGGTTTCTCGCTCATTTCCTCTCGATTATCCATTCGACTACTTTCAGGATGGCAAAAACTTATGTTTGGAAAAAAGTTGCCATTTCCCCCATAGCATAGTGACACTTATTACTATCTTTTAATTACCATCCTACTCCAGACCCTATTTCATTCTTGGACCCATCGGTAAAGAAAATATCCGTCACGCAATGGAAATCTGACATAAAATTTCTTTCCAAATGAAACTGTGCGTATCAGGTCACCTTAAGGTGCCAAAAACAGTGGATACTGCTCAGATAGCTACTTAAAGATTTCTCTGTGTCCCGAAGTCCCGTCTTTCTCCCGTACCAAAAGCCATATTCAGGGAGTCTACACATTGCTTTTATTGCTTCCTGTTGTATATTAAGATCCAGGAGGAGCAAATCAAGCATAGCGTTTAGGGCATCACCAGAGGTTGTACTAATATCACCCGTGATGCATAAAGATACATTTGTTTGTAGCTTGTATAGTTCTCGGATTGTGGACTTAACCATGCTCCGTCGCCACCAAACCCCTGAAACGTAAGTGATGATTGGTCTGATAAGTGCTGTGTATATCCATAGGACCACAGCAGGTTTCAGACCCCAAGTTTTACCAAAGGCTCTACGGCATTGCTGAAAAATCCTCAATGCGCGAGGATTAGCTTCTTATCCAAAATTACTCCTAGATATTTAACTTCATCGGAAAGACCAAGTGTCACACCTTTCAGTGTTGGAATACTAAGTCCATCCAATTTCCGTTTTCTCGTAAACAAGACTATGGTTGTTTTGTTCGGATTAACGGAAAGACCTTGTCTCATACACCAGTCATCGATTTTGTCAAGAACCCTCTTCACTTTCGTGCAAAGCCTCCTTAAGGATTTATCCGATGTTAGCGCACAGACGTCGCCCGCATACGGTTGGACAAGAAAACCGAGTTCCTGCATCTCCGCTAGTAGAGAGTCTACGACGAAGCACCACAGCAGCGGAGAAAGTACTCCCCTTGAGGACATCCTTGCTTGGCCCTGACTGTGATTAGTTCATCACCGCTTTCACCAGCGGTTACCAGGCTCTCAGAGAGCAAGGAATATATCCATTTTACAATGCTTTGACTAACTCCGTGTCGTTCGGCAGAAGAACATATTGAGCCGAAAGTGGCATTATCAAAAGCACCTCAATGTCCACGAACACGCCCATTGTGTATTCGTCAGCTTCCAGCCCGGCTTCAATCTTGCTAACAAGATCGTGTAAGACTGATTCATATGAAATTCCACTCTGGTAAGCGTGTTAATTTGTACTAAGTGGACTTATCGGCAATACCCCCACTCGAATATGTTTCTCCACCAGTCGTTCCAGACTTTTCAACATGAACGATGTCAAACTGATTGGTCTAAAACTGTTTGCTAGGGAATAGTCATCTTTTCCTGGTTTCGGAATAAGTACTACTCTTACGCGTCGCCATTGGGATGGTATATAACCAAATGCAAGGCAGGCTGTGAAGATCCTTTGCAGGGCATCAATCAGCCTGTCTCCTCCTTTTTTAAGCATTGCTGGATATATTCCGTCAGGTCCAGGGGACTTAAGGTTCTCAAAGGAAGACAAGGAAAACCGTATCGATTCCCTTGTCACTATCCGACTAGCAATATACCAGCTGTACCTAGAGGTTCCACCGTTGCTACCGTCATTGTTCATGCCACTCTCTACTTCAGAGAAAGTTCTACTACCCGAAAAATGGGTTTCGAGTGGAGCATTAAACGTTTCCGATTTGGAAATGGTGTATGAACCATCAGGTTTTCGAATGGAATCCAGCCTTACTGAGCGGTCTAAATGAAGGACCTTACAAAGTCTCGCTGTTTCCTTCATTTCTTCGACGTTACTGCAGAAATTTCTACAGGATTCAAGTTTGGATTTCCGTACTTTTTCTTATATTCTCTCTGTGTAAGTCGATGATTAGCCCAGTCCTCTTCTGTTTGGGTCTTTAAGGCCGTAACAAGAAGTTCTCTGAACCGTACTCAAACTTCGACAGTTTAGGGTTCCACCAAGGAACCGCTTTCCCCTGTCTACTTTGCCTGAGTGGGCACAATTCCTCAAAGCATTTGATTTAAGTACCTTCTAATCTTCAATCGTTTCTACTGATTTGAGTTTTTTCAGGTTTGGTAATCGCTCTGTTACAAGCTCACCATACCTGTCCCAGTCCACATTTCGAGGATTCCTACCGGAAGGTATAGATATTGCATCAATTCCCAGTCGGAATTCGATAAGACGATGATCAGAGAAAGAGTCCTCTTCCGAAACGCGCCATCGGTTGATTTCATTTCCAACTGACCTATTGGTAAGTGTTAAATCAATCACCTCTTGTCTCCTTCTGGTCACAAAAATGGTTTGTTACCAGTGTTTTGAATGACCAAATCAGGTGACAGGATAAAACCCAGTAGTTTGAGACCTATGGCGTCGTATTTGCTGCTTTCCCATACAATGCTTTGTGAATTTGCATCACAACCCACTATTAGCCTCAGATTATTGCATTCCGCATACTTGACTACTTCTCTTAGCTCCCTAGAAGGAGGTGGCTGTAAAAAGTCGTAGCGTAGGTAGGCCGAAAATACGATAGCTTTGACAAAGTTCCCACTCTTCCAGTACCTTGTTTTTGCAACAACGATATCTCCGAAGCATAGCTCTTTTAACATCGTGTGTTCGATCAACCTCGGCATGATAATACATGCTCGCAGTCTCACATTCCCTTCACAATGAAGGGACACGACATAACACCTTGACCACAGATACGCTTGTGGCATTCCCATGGTTCTTGTATTAGTGCAGGGTGAACGATATGAAGTGTTACCTATTCAAAAACCCATAACTTTTTTTGTGTGAAATTAGTTTTTATTGATTTCAAAGACAAAATTGTTTAAAAATGATTACAATTTTAACATATATTCATTTTAACTCGATATGACTATCTTTTGTCTTGACTATAGCCTTCAGGCGGTCAAAATATGAGTTACATGCTGCACGAATTTGATCTTGAGGTATTATGGCCCATTCTCGTATAATCGCTTTTTTCAGCGCATCCATACTGTCATATGTTTTAGTCCTCACCTTGCTCTCCCAAATGGACCAGATGGAATAGTCCATCGGATTTGTGTCTGATGAATTCGAAAGCCATTGTGTGGACGAAATGAAGTGCGGAACGTGATTTTTTAACCATTCTTGGTTCACACGAGCTTTATGAGATGGTGCCGAGTCCTGTCTTTTTACAAAATCTGTCCCCGAGTCGACTAGCTGAGCTACAAAAATTTCGCAACGAACTACAGAACAAAAATAACTTACATCAGCGTGAAAACTTTATTTTGTCCTAGATATTGTTGCTTTTCAGTATTTAGTTGGTCCAGCGTTAGCATCAAAAATCGCTTGAACTTGACATGGCATCAAGACAACTACTAAATTGATCTGCTCTGCAAACCTTGTTTTTCTCTAATTTTTCGTTCCACAATTACCAATACCTGTTCAGTAATATTTAAATCTGTTTTCCCTAATTTTTCGTTGCACAATTACCAACATGTGGTCAATAATATTTAATACATGGTCAATAATTATTTAATCAAAATAAATAGACGTCAAGCGTAACGGACGTGTTTCGGACCGCTCTGCAAAAAAGTGTTTTCAAAAAGAGGTTGTCTGTTAAGTCGGTTTACTGATGATAGTTTAACATGACAACGTCATAAGAAAATATTGATGGAATGGTTGCAATTTTCAAAACAAAATTTTAATTTTATTTGTTTGATACATATTTTGTATGGATATAGAGTAAATGGAATTGCAATGGAATAGGTCAAGTTACATTTACACAAACGTGAAAAATGACGAAACATTTATCAAATTCATGAAAGATATCTTCAAATTCGATTGTGCATCAGACGTTAATAAGTCAACAACACTTAGAGGCATCATCATCGATTTGACTTTCTCAAGACACATTACACTTGAAACACTCCCTTTCATTTCCTATTTTTCCTATCATCGTTTATTCTCAACAGAGAATTGGTTCGTTACCATGCACACAGGAAGAAGGCATATGCAAATACAAGTATGTGAATTTATATACAAATGCGCATATACATACATATACATACATATATGCTCACTCAAGTAGGACAGAGCCAGATGTCGAACGTTGCCGAACGCGGGGACCGATTGTGTTCTTTGTCGTTCGTTCCGCGCTCTCGCTTGCAGTTCAAGCACATTAGCTTACATTTGCTTGCGTACGGAATAGATTCGTATATTTGATATGTCCATATGACTTGTATGCATCTTTACATATAGATTTGTTCTTTTTGAAAATTGCGCGAAATTTTATATGTATATGCATGTATATGTATAGCAAACCCGGCCCCCTTCGCTGGGCACACTAAAATAGAATATATATGGTTTAGAACAGAAAATATATGGTTTTCATATTATTTATTTCTTTATTCTTTATTCAAGCGCTTTGGCATAAACAATATTTTCTGTTTTTCTATTTGTTTTTGAGTAAATAAAATATAAATTGAAAATCAGGAAAAAAGAAGATTGTTTTCAAATTTCAAATCAACGCATATGAATAAACAATCATCTTTTTTCCTGATCATCCATGAATTTTTCGTTTCAATTTATATGTTTTATTAAGCATTGGAGCTTTTTTAACCATTATCCATTTATATTTTTCGAAAAAAAAACGAAAAAAATTTTTTTTCCACGAACACATAATTTCATTCGGATTTCACATTAAATTCTCAAATTTCGTAAGAAATTATTCACTGCTCCAAAATCCACTCCAAAAAAATTCACAAACAATTTTTACATGTTGCACTTAAGTTTTTTCCTTATGGCATCCAAATCAGAAAGAAATATTGACACATTGTAACTCACACTGTCAATTTGACAGTTCAGTTCCGCCCCAAGCGTTAAAAAAGTAAGCGACATTATGGCTGGTTCAAAAGAACGCCTGTACCCGTCGCCAGTGCTCCGAATTACAACCAAACTTTACGAAACCCGGGTCCACGTTTTGACCTATATCTCGAGACCCCAGTCACGGAGCGGCATGAAAAATACTTTGTACTAAAGCATTCACCAACAGCTTCAATTTGATACCCATATTGTACATACCCTATTTCCAAAATAAAATATAATCCATGTTACTCGTGGATATTGTAGCTTTCGAATGGTGAAAGAATTTTTAAAATCGGTCCAGTAGTTTTTGAGCCTATTCATTACAACCAAACAAACAAACAAAGTTTTCCTCTTTATAATATTAGTGTAGATTAGTATACAACATATCTTATAAGGTATGTGGTAAATATTACCATACATTTTTTCCTTCATATAATATATAATAAAAAATTAATAATAATAACATTAAAACAACAGGTATTATTAACAAACTTGGTTTTATTTTAAGTTCTTCAAGTAAATCAAATTAATAATAATCAATAAGAAGGCATATGCAAATACAAATTCGTGAATTTATATATGTACATTTGCTCACTTAAATAGGAGAGAGCAAGATGTCGAACGTTGCCTTTCGTTTGCTTTGTCGTTCGTTCCGCGCTTTCGCTTGCAGTTCATTCAAGGTAACGGCAATGAGCAAGGTAACGATAAATAAGCATGGTAACGACAAATGGGCAAGGTGACACTAATGAGCAAGGTAACGACTCATTTATTTGGTGCGTGCAGCCTGTTAAATCGAATTATAAGACGTTATCACATCAAAATTCAAATCTAGACACAATTGATGTTCGTATTGAGACAGTGACTCTACATCAGTGGTGAAGGGGATTTTGTAAGTTTTATGAATCTTTCTCTCCTCCGTAAAACATATTTTACATAAGAAAGAGTGGTAAAATAAAAAAATTTAAAAGAAAGTTTTAAATATTTACTGTTTTATATCAATATACGCAATCCGTGGATTGCAAAAGGTGCAAGCTGCAAATCCGTTGAGAGACGAGAATAAGGTGTGCGTCTGTATGTGGCAAAACGTATCATTCCCAACCGAAATGCTCAGGAATAGATCAAAATACATTAGGAAAACTAGATAAATTTCCCATTGGTCTTCCCGAGTATTGGAACCACGTTCGTTCTGAGCAGAATCCCGCAGACTGCGCTTTAAGAGGTATAACCCCCTCTGAATTGGTATATCATCAACGGTGGTGGGCTGGTTTTATTATTTCTGAGAAGCGCTGAATAATTGTGGAAGTTAAAACCATCGAAAGAGCACACGACAGAACTGGGCATTCGAAGTAGCATTCGTGCCCATGCGACTAGTTCGTGGGATCATTGGTCGACGAAATACTCTTCGTATTCCAAACTGTGTCGAGTCATTTCCTACGTTCTAAGTTTTTTGTCCATGGTTCGAGCCAGCAGGCGACTTAGCATTATAGAGCGTTTTGATACTCCGCGCTAACGGACCAATCACGCTTCGCAGTAGTCTTTTGCGTTTGCAGCCGTTTCTGGATCAGACCTGTGTTCTGCGTGTTCGAGGAAGATTAAAAAATGTTGAAGTCGCTCTTGCTGTAAGGCATCCCATTATGTTGCCTAAAAATTATCCGTTTGCCAAGCTAATATTTAATAAAACTCGCCTTGCACGCCGGGCCCCGCATTATGCGGGCTGTCTTGATTGGTCCGTAGCATATACCACAAGTGCGCGAAGTGCATTCGCTAAAACCGTCATCTCACCATACATACCATGGGTGATCTGCCAGTGACTCGCACAACTTACGCCTGTTAATGTACTTGTACCGCTGTTGATTTCGCTGGACCTTACCTGCATAAGTTCGAAAAATAACCAATAAAGCTGCACCTATTCGTGATATATGGAATTTCTTGAAAGAAAACATCATGGATAATTATGAGCCGCATGAAAATATTACTATTGACGAACAATTATTTCCATATCGAGGCCGCACTAAATTCTCAAAAATCGAGTATATTCCATAAAAAATAGCAAAATACGGCATAAAAATCTGGTGCGCGTGTGACTCCCAAACAAAATATCCTTTGCAAGCAAAACTATGTTGTGACCTATCAGAAGGAGAAGAGCGTGAATTTGATTAAAGGGAAAATTTGATGGTACTTATCCAACAAATATGCGAACAGTGGACGTACGATAATAGCCCATAACTTTTTCGTCACATTGAATGAAGCTAAGCGCCTCGCTACTATAGCACTTGCTTTAGTTGGCAGCATAGGTACTAATGGATCGTACGCTGCATTCCACCCGAAATGAAAAAGAACAAATCTCGCTCAATGCTTTCGTCATTATTTGGTATTTATGACTTTATGTGGGATGCTTTTATGGACTAGTAGTCCACAACCTAGCTTAGCATGATTGCAGTGGGAGAAGTTGTGAAAATAAGTTGAGTATTGTTTGGGAGGGTATGGTGTAGAGTTATGTCTTAAGTGTGTTTCTTGGATGGAAATTAAATGGGGCTACGGTCTATGATCAAGGTCTCTAATTCTATTTAGTTGTTAAAATAGTGTACGTTGCTTCTTGAGGCAATGCACACAGAGGCGTATGGCAGTGTTGCCAGTAGCCTAAAGACCGACCATTGTGGTAGAATGCTACTTCTGCACGAGATGTCCCTGGTCTTAACTAGAGAGGCAAAATTCGGAAAAGCCCGTAATCCTAGGTGTAATTCGAACCGTGCCTATAGGATGAATGGCACTACGCAAGTGTGTCTTATAACGGTGACCCCCAGATATCGGGCGCCCTCTGGTTGTAATTAGCCTTACCGCGACACCGGGGCACTGCCGTGGCTCGACCTTACCCTTCCCCTTTACTCGTGGGACCACATGACAGAGTCAAACATTAGTTTATTAAAAAGGGCTGGAGTGTCTAATATAAACCAGGTCGATAACGACATTTCGGTAAACAGTGCCGAACTACCAACAGCATCGCAGGCAGCTAAGGGAAACCAATGCCCTCCAACTGCCAGCGAAATCAAGGATATGGAAGTTGGCGACATGGCTCTGGGGCCAGATGGCAAAGCTTCTGCAATATCACCAGAGAAAGAGGAAAAAATACAAGCTTCTCCCACTCGTGACTCTGGAAGAAAGGATGAAAACAAGGTGCGGCTGAGTGGTGCCGCCAGAAAGCGCCTAAGGTACTTCCTGAGAAAGGGTCACAGCATTGACGAGGCAAGAGAGCTGGCTCAAAAACCAGCTGATCTGAAGCGACAATGCTCCAGCAGCACCACGCCGAAGCAAAGCTCCCCTAAGCGTGCCAATTTACAGGGGAGCTCTAGCGTTGGAAGAAAGGCAGACGAGACTACCGAAACGGAAGGACCAAAGGCAGGAGTGCCTAATCCAGAAGTCAAGGTAGAATTAACAAAAATGTCTTACAAAGACGCGGCGTGTAGCACGAAGTTGGGAACAATACCTCTTGACTATCCAACTACAATATGGTCGACGGAAAAACTAACGGCCATACAACATGTTATCTTGGAGGTTATAAGGAAAAAGCAGACTGGTGCTGCAAAGCCCAAATTTAGTAGCTGCACCTTTTGCCCAGGATACATAGTAATCTCATGCGGCTGCGATGATACGGCTAATTGGCTAAAGGAAGCAGTTCCTAAGCTGAAGCCGTGGAAAGATGCACCGCTGAATATTGTACAGGAGGCTGATATACCGCGCCCACAAATCTTTGTTGGTCACTTTCCAGAATTGGACAGCACCTCAACTGAGGATATTATTAGCCTCCTTGATGGCCAAAATGAGGGCCTCAACACGAATGCTGGCAATGACAATCTCCGCAGAGGTCATAAAAACCTTCAACAATTGGCTGAACTACGGGTTCGGTAAAATCCAACTTCGGCCAAAATCTAAAGGTCCGATTGATCCGCCCAAGGTTACCGAAAAGGATTCTGAACCTTCGGTGTAACAATGCTCGGAGGAGGCAGGAACATTGACTCCAATGGCTTCAATAGCCCAGGACGATAAAGTCAGTTGCTCCAGACACGATGCAGAAAAGCCAACAACAACCGGCCCATTTCGCTATAACGTGGCTGAGGGCATTCGCATGCGACCCCCGCTGCAGGGCGATAAAGAAGCGCACCGCCATAACAAGGCTCGAAGAGGGGATCAGATGTCTGCTGAGTAAGCAGTCTTGCTGAAAAGCAACCGAGGTATGAAAAAGGCAGCCATTGCCAAACGAAAGATCACTAGATGACCTGGCCAAAGCAAAAACCTCGCCTTCAAATAAATCTTCATCACGTAAAAGCAGCCTCGGACGTGCTTAAGAGGAGATTCAACCTAGAACTCTGGGATGTAGCTTTCATTCAAGAACCATGGGTACATAAAGGAGTCGTTCTGGGACTCGAGACCGTAAACGGTCTGTTAATATATGCTGCTAACAAAGACCGTCCCAGAGCGGCGTTGATAATAAATAATCAACTCACCTTTATCTCAATTTCAGAGTTTATTACAGAAGACCTGGTGGCGATTTGGGTAAAAATGCCAACGAGCAAAGGTGGGCATGAGGTAGTACTTGCCTCCGCTTACCTTCCAGGAGATGAGGTTACTGCTCCAACAAGGGAGGTTATAGCTCCGGTGGATTCTCTGCTATGATGCAAATGCGCACCACACAGCGTGGGGGAGCACAAACATAAATCCAAGAGGTGAGTACCTTCTTGAATTTCTACTTAGGTATAATATATCTAAACTAAATCGAGGCAACGAACCGACTTTCATTAATGCAATCAGGGAAGAAGTCCTTGACATTACTCTCTCTAGTCATAATGCTTTGTCCGAAGTCTCAAATTGGCATGTGTCAGAGGAAACATCTATGCCGGATCACAGACATATTAGATTTGATATAGGGGCGACCAAACCACAATCACCCAAAACCTTACTAAAAGATCACTCTAACGGTATTAGTACCCTGAAAAAGCCAGATGGAAGCTACACAAGGAATTCAGAGGAAACCAGTCAACTTCTGCTGGACACTCACTTCCCTGGATCAGTTGTGCTAGACGAGATCTCTGTGCCGGCAGAAACTACTACATCTGCGAGTGCTGAGAACTTAAAACTAGCAAACAAGCTATTCCATAAAAAGCGGGTACAATGGGCGATATCAACATTCAGCCCATACAAATCTCCTGGACCTGATGGGATATTCCCCTGTCTTTTACAGCAGGGTGCACACCATATTATCCCTAATTTGACCAGACTATACAAGGCAAGCTTACTGCTAGGATACTTACTTACAAAATGGGCTGAGGTTAAGGTTGTATTTATTCCAAATGTAGGAGAAAAACCGGAATAGTTGCCTAAATCATACAGACCAATTAGTCAGTCTCAGCTCATTTTTCCTTAAAATAATGGAAAAGGTAGTTGATCAGTATATTACGGAAAACAATTTAGCTAACTTTCCACTGCATCGACTTCAATTTGCCTATCAACACGGAAAATCCACTGGGACTGCAATACACAGCCTGGTAACAGTTATTGAAAAGGCTATTGAGTCCAAGCAGATAGCTCTATGTGCATTTATTGACATATCAGTGGCTTTTGATACCACTTCCTATGAGGCAATCTGTAATTCCCTATATCTAAAGGAGGTACCTGAACCCATCACTAGATGGATAATATTCATGTTGAAATCTAGAACGATTAGCACCAAACTAGGAGGAGCAATCAAATCTATCAAAGCCAAAAGAGGTTGCCCCCAAGGAAGCGTACTCTCTCCTCTTTTGTGGCCTCTAGTCATAGATGAACTTCTCCACAAACTGAACAACCTAGGTTTTCACACTCAGGGTTGCGCTGATGACCTAGTAGTTTATGTATAAGGCTGGCATGAGGAAACCATTTCGGATCGCATGCAGCAAGCAATTACAATAATAAACAAATGGTGCACGGAAAAAGGGCTTTCCATTAACCCATCCAAAACAGCACTTGTACCGTTTACTAGGAGAAGGAACATAAATCTCAAATGTCCGACCCTTAATGGAACAACACTTCAACTCTCGACAGAAGCGAACTATCTTGGCGTCAGTCTTGACAAAACGCTTACGTGGAATTCCCATATTGAGAGAGTTACTTCAAAAGCCACAAGGGCATGTTTTGCTTGCACAAGGCTTTTTGGTAAGACATGGGGTCTAAACCCTAGAATGACCTTCTGGACATTCACCACAGATGTGAAACCCATAGTCACTTATGCATCCTTAGCATGGTGGCCCAAGGTCAAGCAAAGAAAAGCAGTAAACGAATTAAACAAACTGCATCGCCTGATATGTGTTGGTATTACAGGGGCTATGAAAACATGTCCCACGGAAGCATTGGGTGTGCTCCTGAACATACCACCGCTTCCAATCTTGATTGAAAGGGAAGCTCGCTCGAGTACCTTAAGATGAAAAGGTATATCTGAACTTAAAAGTGGGGATATGAAAGGACATTGAAAGATCTTAGAAGACTTCCTACATAGTCCCATTCTTCATAGGGATGATATATGTTACACAAAAATACAAAGGTTAAAGCAAACAAACAGCTGATTGTGTGCTGTGTTCATTGCTGTGTTCATTGCATCATCTTATTCTTATACTCATATGTACATGCGTAAAATAAACTCGTTCATTCTCTTTTCTCATCTGTAAGCATAAACACACGACTTTTTATTTCCAAGAAAAAGACTACAGGTTATGGGCCCAGCGCCTGTCCAACGCGTGAGAAATAAAATTGAAATTTTCCTGGAATATTGCGGCATTTAAGATGGAAGAAATTAAAATCAACAAGCTTGAAGTTGAGGACGGTTGGACCTTATGGAAGTTCCAGATAAAGGTGATGCTTAGAGCTGGTGGCCTATGGGAACTTGTAAGTGGAGCTGTAACGAAACCTGAAGCTGACGGTGAACCTAGAAAGCAATGGATAAAAGATGATGCAAAGGCGCAGAAAATTCTGGTCGTTTCAATGGGCGAAGCACCGCTGATGCATATTTTAAATTGTGAAACTGCTGCTGCTATGTTTGCTACGCTGGAGAGCGTTTACGAGCAAAAGTCGGATACATCGATTCATTTGCTACAACAACAATTTTTTCAATACGTAAAAAGCGCCGAAGACAGCATTGCAATGCATATAGCGAAGTTACAGAAGATTGCAAGGCAATTAGAAGATCTGGGTGAAAAAATCTCCGAGAATATGCTGGTAACAAAAATTCTAATGACATTGCCGGAACAATATAATCATTTCTTTGCGGCGTGGGAAGCAACAGAGAAAAAGGACCGTACATTGAAAATGTTAACGGCACGCTTGTGTATGGAAGAATCTAGATTGGGTGTGCAGCCAAATACACAAGGAGCGTTCGTAGCTAATCAAGTTAAAGGTAAAGGCGACAATAAGAAGAAAGGAAAATGTTTCATTTGCAAAAAGTTTGGTCATTGGAAACGAGACTGTCCAAATAGAGAAAGTGTTAAAAAATTAGCACATGGTAATGCTTTTGTAAGTGAGGTTATGTTTGTGCAATCGAACATATCACGTGAGAGCAGTTGGTACATGGACTCTGGTGCTAGCGATCACATGTCTTATCGCAAAGAATGGTTCCATGATTATGTCAAGTTTGATACGCCAAAAGATGTTCGCATTGCGGATGGTTCCATAGTGCAAGCATATGGTAGGGGGGATATTCACGTTGAAGCTTATAATGGCAACGTCTGGAACGCAAAGTACTTGGCTGATGTGCTATATGTACCTGGTATTAAAATGAACTTATTTTCATCCAACGCATGTTTAGACAAAGGTTACTCATTGATAGCGGAGGGCAACGATTGCTATTTTAAAAAACAAGGCAAAGTGTGCTTACAAGGTCTACGAGAAAATTCGAAATTGTTTAAGCTCTTATTGAAGGTTAGCGGCGTGGAAGCTCAGGCGAATTTTAGTGCGAAATCTGAGTCGCTGCAACTTTGGCATGAACGCATGTGTCATCAAGCTAAAGACCATGTGAAGAGCGTACTAACTCAACGAAGTATTTCTTTTAATAGCAATGATTTTTTTTGTGAGGGATGTGTATTCGGTAAACAGCATCGGATGCCATTCCATGAAAGCAAAAACAGAGCTAATTCGATAGGTAAGCTTGTTCACACTGATTTATGCGGCCCTATGCAAGAGATTTCATATGGTGGTGCGCGCTATATGTTGCTATTTCGTGATGATTTTTCAAATTATCGAAGTGTCTATTGCATAAAGTCAAAAGCAGATGTTGCATTGTTTGTTGAACGGTTTTTAGATAAAGCTGAAGCAGAAACCGGAAAGCGAGTACAGTGCATCCGTTCCGATAACGGACTAGAGTTCGTTAACAAAGACGTGGCAGAAATATTCAGTAGAAGAAAAGTGGTTCATCAAAAATCAACACCATATACTCCAGAACACAATGGCCGCGCAGAAAGAGACATGAGAACAATTATCGAAGGTGCACGGTCTATGATTCACGCCAAAGAATTGAGCCTGAAATACTGGGGTGAAGCAGTGAACAATATCGAGTACACTCTTAATCGGAGTGGTAAATGTCAAGTGGATGGTAAATCACCATTTGAATTGTGGTTTAATAAACAGGCTGACTTGTCTGTACTTCGAGTTTTTGGATCGGAGGCTTTTGTGCATATACCACAGGAAAAGCGAAGAAAACTTAATGCGAAATCCAAGAAAGGTGTGTTTGTAGGCTACGAGGAAAACTGCAAGGGCTATAGGGTTTGGATACCTAACGAAAGAAAAATTGAAGTATCAAGAGACGTTATAATCAAAGAAACCTGCAAAGAAGCCGCATATGTGCATGAAGAACACGCTGAAGCAGTGGAAGAACCAACTACGAATGCTAACAAACCAGAAACCATAACTGAAAGCTGTGGCAATCACGATAGCGAAGATGCAACCAATCAACCGCAGATACGTAGGATCATGACACGTTCGCAAAGAGGAGATATTGAAAGTAAAGCTGCACTAAGCTATGCGTATATTGCTGAAGCAGATGAGCCGGATTGCTATGTGAAAGCAGTGTCTAGTAACCATTGTGCGCAGTGGAAGCGTGCCATGGATGAGGAGTTTTCATCGTTAATAACAAACCAAACCTGGTCCCTGATAAGTTTGCCTACAGGTAGAACAGCGATTTCTAACAAATGGGTCTACAAAATCAAGCGTGGAAAGGAAGGTGAAATCGAACGTTTTAAGGCGCGTTTAGTCGCTCGTGGCTTTACGCAAAAGTTTGGTACTGATTACTTCGAGACTTTTAGCCCTGTTGCCAAGTTTACGTCAATTAGAATGATTTTTGCCATGTCAGTTGAGCTTGACATGATTGTAAAGCAGTTTGATGTGAAGACAGCGTTTCTCTACGGAACTCTAAGCGAGGAGATTTATATGCATCAACCTACTGGTTACGAAGATGGAACTGACAAGGTGTGTAAACTGAACAAAAGTCTTTATGGTTTAAAGCAGGCATCGAGATGTTGGAATCAGAAATTTACTCAGATGCTGGAGACTTGTAATCTAAAAGTCAGTGCAGAGGATCCATGCGTTTTTATCGGGAGTTTTAACAGTGCGAAACTAATTCTTGCAATTTATATTGACGATGGCATCATAGCAGCGCAATCAACAGAAGCACTTTGTAAGCTGATCGATTATCTCACGAAAGACTTCGACATTAAAGTTTTTGAGTCGATATTTTACCTGGGTATGGAAGTTGTCAGGAAATCTGGAAAAATATTTATTCGACAAAAAGCATACGCAACAAAAGTGTTGGAACGATTTGGAATGCTCGACGCCAAGCCCGTCACAACTCCAGCAGAAGGTGCAAATTTAAACACAGAAAGCAGTCAGCAAGTGCAGTACCCATATCGCGAAGCTGTTGGATCTCTTACGTATTTGTCTACAGTGACACGACCTGATCTAGCCTATGCGGTGTCGTATGCAAGTCGTTTTCTGGACACTTATACCAGCGAACATATCGTCTTGATAAAGCGAATCTTCAGATATCTACGAGGGACTCTCAGTGAAGGTATTTTATTCAAGAAAATTAATAATTTGTCTTTGACCTGCTTCAGTGATTCGGACTTTGCTGGTGATTTGGCGACAAGGCGATCAACTGGAGGTTATGTAATCATGTTATGCGGCGGTCCTATTTCGTGGTCATCAAAAATTCAGCAAACAGTTGCACTCTCAACAACCGAAGCAGAGTACATGGCCGCTTGTGAGTCAGTAAAAGAACTAATTTGGGTTCGTCGATTATTGGAGGAAATGTCCGGAAATCGCACAGTACCAGAACTTTGTTTAGACAATCAAAGCGCAATTAAACTGGTGAAGAATCCACAATACCACAAGAGGACCAAACATATTGAGGTCAAATTTCATTTCATCAGAGAGGTGTATGAGAACAAAGGCTTCACGCTCAAGTACGTGCCAACAAATACACAGCTGGCGGATATTTTCACGAAGCCTCTAAAGAGTTCAAATTTCAATAATTTTAAGTCACTTCTGAAAGTTTGTTCATGTTTTGAAAATGAATAATCTGATCAATGAAAGTGGAAGTGTTACACAAAAATACAAAGGTTAAAGCAAACAAACAGCTGATTGTGTGTTGTGTTCATTGCTGTGTTCATTGCATCATCTTATTCTTATACCAGAGAACGTTAAATATAGAGAAGTCTTAATGACAGGAAAGTGTTCATTTTTGAGGGGTACTCGTCTCGCGAAGACAATTTCACCACAGACACATTTTTCAACAAAAATTAACAGTAAGGGGCTGAATTATGTAAATTTAGCAGCAGTCGATAAGAATTTGTTGGTGATTAGAAGCAAAGAATGCTAGGTAGCTTTTTAATATGACCTACATACATATATATTTGAATTTTTCCAAATCATCCAAATTATGTACATATGTTATGTCTGTCTGTCTGGTGTCTGTAAAACTTTGTTGAATTCCCTTCAACTGAATCAAAATCCTCTATAGCAAACGCTTCATTACCAGGCGCACAGGAAGATGGCATATGCAAATGTAAATTTGTGAATTTATATACATTTGCGCATATGTATATGCTGTGTGTATGTGTGCTCACCAGCCACAGCTCAAGATAAAACGGTAAAACTTCGCAAGAAATCCAGCGCGCACTCATGGCGCAGCGCATATTCATAGGCACAGCATTGTACATATACACATATTTACGTACATATATTGATGCATACATATGTACGAAGCCGCGGGCACTCGACTTGACAAAAATTGAAGATTTATCAAATATTGGCAAATAATTCTACGCGAAATATTCCAATATTGACTATTTTCGAATTGTCGAGAAAATTGGCATATGGGCGGCTCGTTTTATGAATGAAAGTTCTTGCTCTTAGAACTATGAGCTCGAATTTATAAATGAATTTTTTGAAGATGAGTTTTTGTTGCACAGTACAATAGTTGAAACTGTTCGGCGCCGCCGCGACTGTTCAGCGCTATGACAACTAGAATGATGGCCGCTACGCCTGCGTCTATGACTGCATTTTGTTCTTGTAGTCGCTAGGCATAGAATTTTAGCTTTGAACGACATACGCATTTTGAGGAATAAAGCGAATGCCCTGTGTGTGCGGTTGTATGTACATGCATATGTGTATATTAATAAGCATTGTTTTGCTTGAATTCAATATTTATATTTGCATATGCCATCTTCCTGTGTGCCTGGTAATGAAGCGTTTTGTATACAGAATTTTTGATTTGTTTGAAGGGATATGGGCACCAAGTGTACATACGCACATACAAATATGTACATGAGTATTCAAAAGAAATTTGGTTTAGCATTTGTGAGACAGGAATTTGATCATTAGGTTATTTACATGAAATATAAGGCGATGCTCGTGAGGTAGGTCATGTTGCCTCAGTGCACACATATGCGTGCAACATATACATATTTAATAAAGATGCAATTGAATTTAGTTGTCCCATATATGCAAATACGTTTCTTTGAAGTTTTCTTTTATTTATTTTAAAGTTTTATACTATCTAGAAAATGCATACATACAAATGTATGTATATTATTATTCCCTGTAATAAAATGTAAATTGAAAAAGATTTGGTTTGCCAAAGGAACAAATAAATGCATGTTCAAATGTAAATACATATGTCGATATACCAAAACACTTGTATGCTATGAATTAATTTCGACTCAAAAAATTAGTAAAAATTTTCATCAAATTTGTTTAGTTTTAAATTTACTAAAACGCACATACCAAAATGTGAGACGTCGTTTTATAATGTATTTTTTTAAATTAAATCAAAATATTAAAGTTACTTTGATTTGATTTGGCGCATATAATAAATTCAATCATTTTTTCTTCATCACCTTTGTTTGAAAATACAAATTGAATAAATTTTCGTTTACCAAGGGAACATAAAAATGCACAAGCAAATGCCTTGCAAAATCCCGTCGGCATTCGTCAATTTGATTTCATACAGAAACCAAAAACTGAGCAGAGCCAATGTACTTGTACATAATTCACTGTAATCAGCCCTGTTAAGAACTTCCCCGCTGTCGAGTTAAGCGAGGTGAAATAGTGTCCGCGGTTTCACTTCATTTTTGACAATTCACACTATTCGTAGCTCCTGAGAATTCTCTATATTTAACGTTCTCTGCTTATACTCATATGTACATGCGTAAAATAAACTCGTTCATTCTCTTTTCTCATCTGTAAGCATAAACACACGACTTTTTATTTCCAAGAAAAAGACTACAATATACTATCACCCAAAGCAATACTGTCCAGGAACTTCCAAGTTATAATTAATGAACGCACAGACTGGAGAACTAATTCTATCACTTTCAAACCTGGCTCTCAGCTATGATTTATTGAGGCGTCCAAATAGGAAAATGGTAGAACAGGGGCAGGAATCAATGGGCCTAAATTAAAAAAATCGATTCCGATGGGACTCTACCCAACAATACTATATTCCAGGCAGAAATACATGCCATTGAAATATGTGTAAGAGAATGCCTTAGCAGGAAAATGAGAGGTACTCACATCTACATACTTTCAGATAGCCAAGCAGTTCTAAAAGCCCTTCTATCAACAACTATCACCTCTAAATTGGTAAATGATTGCCTAAACCTTCTCAACACGGTAGGAAACCTCAACATACAATAGTAACACTAGGCTGGATTCCGGAACATGAAGCACATGAGGGAAATGAAATGGCTGATGACCTTGCAAAACAAGGAGCGAATAAGCTGCTTACTGGACCTGAGCCTTTCTGTGGACTCACAAAAAGCCACATTAATGAATTCCTTAGGAAATGGAAAGAAAGGAAATTTGCTGCACACTGGCTAAACTGTGCCGGTCAGCGTCAAGCCAAACTATTCCTAAGTCCCAACAAAGGAATATCTGGTAAGCCACTCTTACTAAGCAGAGTAGATCTGCGTCTTTTAACAGGATATCTTACAGGTCACTGCTGCCTGAGGTATCATCTAAATAATATTGGTCTATCTGAGACCAATGTCTGCCGCTTTTGCGAAATGGACATAGAAAGCTCAGAACATGTGTTTTGTGAATGTCATGCGTTAGGCAGACAGAGACTTCATCACCTTGGTGGTATCGTAGTATATCCATGCAATCTTTGGAAAAACAAACCTAAACTTGTGCTAAAATTTTTAAAAAGCCTAAGCCTCTAGCGTTACAAAAATAGGCCTTTCACAATAGATCAGCTCTGTTCGCAGTGCGTAATGGCCTTCTAATAATAATAATAATAATAATAATATCCCTTCATATTCCATTGAAGAATATTAAGAATGATTAACGATATTTCTAATGGTTACCTATTGTACTATTCGGGTTATTTCAGTGTAAAATAACCCATAGTACGGGTTCTTCTTGATGGGTGTTGAGGATTCCTGTATAGATTTCTGTAGTCACTGTGTTGCTTAAATTCCAAGTGCTCATAAGAGATGGTTGTAAGAGATTGTTTTTCTGTTTGATTTAGGTTGGATGAAAGAAATGTGGCTTTTTTTGAAGAGCATGTAGTAGCAATGTTGTGTTCGTTATTGAGTAAAGAGAAGTTGGGTGTTGAATTGATAGAGTTACGTATCAAAAGAGATTGGGGACTTACCGTGTGTGTAGTAACTATATTTTGTTGAGTGAAAAGAGATGAGTGGTTTGAATTTGCATTAGAGTCGTGAGTAGTGAGAGGAAGGGAGTTGTGTAAAGTAATGAAGGAAGAGAAGAGAGCTTGTAGATCTGTTGGGTTGTATTTGTTATTGGTATTTTTTATCAAATCGAATGATTTATTGGGTCCGTTAGAGTAAGAGTTATGATTGGTTTGTGATGTAGCCGATGGGTCGTCAAAGCTGTTTGAACAGTTAGAAAGAGAGATAGAGTTTGAGTTGAGTATACTTGTTTGCGGTTGTGTGGAGCTAGCATTTACCTTCTTTATATGTAATTACACTTGTTCTGTGTTTTTACTTTCAGGATTTCGTTTTGTTGCAAATATAAAGGTTAGTGTTGGTCAGATGAGAGCCGAGACAATTTGCACATATGGTAAGATGACATAATTTAGGGTTGTGTGGGGGCATATTGCAATTCTCACAAGTGGGGTTGTTGTTGCATCCTTTGATAGTGTGACCGAGCAGTTGACTAATTTCTGCATCGCATTGGTGTTGAGAATCATTCTTCTACTCTTACTGAGTACCAAGCATTATCAATGTCAAGCGGGACCTTATAAAGGTCGAATGTCAAGACGGACTTATTCTCCGTTACAAATTTTTGTAAATTTATATACAGCAACAACACCCTGGGATTTAAGACCTTCAATAATCTCTTGTTCTTCTGTGTTTGCAATATTGAGATCAAAGAGATTTCCTTTGCATATACATATTTAATGCTGCGGGTAAGACATAAACCACCGAAATTTTTGCATTTTAGAACATTTTCAGCCACTTTATTTGATTTAGTTAGTACAAGTGGGCTCCCATCGCGAAGTATGCTCACTGAGCTATATTCTATACTAATACTATCCAGTGCCTTCTTTTTAGCAAACACGCTGTATTTAGCAATAGGGTTGGAGGTATCAATCGATTTAATTAAAATAAATTTCGGATAATTTGCATTGATTGTTTTCACTGGTTCCGGTAATACCGGGAAAGAGTCTTCAGTGATAAGGGTTTTTTGCGTTTAGTATTGGGGGGTTCAGGTATACTGTCGGACAATTGCTCGGGGCGAAGGTTAATCGGTGACTCGAACGAAAGAACAATAAGTGGAAAGTTGAACTAAGTACTGTAAATACTGTACATAGATAAACAAATAAACAGTTCTTCCGCTTATTATCTGGCAGAATTGCTAACCTGTCGTCTGCACTAGGGAGTCGTGGTGCTGAGAAGTTTTATGTGTTAAGTTCGTACAGTGCGTCCTATAAGCATAACTTTCCCAGATTTAAACTTTTCCGTTCGTTATCGGTATGTAATTTGATTTCGAAATGTCAATTATTTTGCTGACTGACTAGTCCCAGAAACTTAATACTTTTGTACCGTTTTTCCATAAAAAACTTTAGAGAACTTATATCCTATGCTTTTGTTAGTCTTTACACAAACTTTGTTCCTTGGATAGAAAACTTTCGTCACTGTATCCTTGCTGTGTGTTTTCAACTTACATTCCTGAACTTTTATTAATTTCGCTCTAGTTTCTGTTCTAAAATTCGTGGGCATGGAAGAAATTAACTAGATCGGTTTTCATCTGATAAAGGAGTGAACAAATCTATTATATATCGAGGTGAGGAAAAGAATTAATTCGTCAGTGTCATTTATACAAGTAGCCTCTTCGATTTTAGTGCATCTAGATAAATCCGTAAGAGTGCTATGAAATATTTCTACTTGCCCATTTCTAGAAGTTGTACACTGCGCCACAATAGTCCCTAAGTAGAGACCTTACAGCCTGGGAATTAAGCTATTCTTCGTTATCAAATGTAATTTTGACAGCAAATATCGTTATTGACCGCAAATTGTATCATGTTCGGACGAGTTAACATCTCGCTCTCGAGTGCAACCTCCTTAAAGTGGTAAATCTTTTATTTAAAGTTATTCGGGTCATGTTCTTCGATTTCGATGTAACTCAAATATGTTGCTCTCTGGTCAAAATAACGAGACACGTATTTTTTTGTTCGCCCGAAAAAATCTTTTTCAAGAGTTATCGGCAATTTTGTTTTTTGGCTCAAAATCGATTTTTTTTTAATTATATAAGAACATTTGTCTTTAAATGCCCATAAATTTTTCAGTAAAAACCCTGTTTCGCACTTTTTGTTTTTTGGAAAATAAAAAATGTTCAACTACTTTCTTGTAATTGTTTCTACATGAAGTCATTCGTGTAAGTAATGACGATCATTTGAACCCAGAATCATTAAAAATATTTTCGACTAAGTTATGCGCATTTAAATTTTTTTTTGTTAAATGCTCAACTCCTTAGTCAAAAATGAACCGATTTTAATGATTCTGGGTTCAAAATGATCGCCATTACTTACACGAATGACTTCATGTAGAAACAATTGCAAGAAAGTAGTTGAACATTTTTTATTTTCCAAAAAACAAAAAGTGCGAAACAGGTTTTTTACTCAAAAATTCATTACTCAAAAAGAACTCATTTTAGCTACTGGGCATTCAGCACAATTGAAGTTTGAGGTGTCCTCTTGATTTGGAAAAAGTCATAAAAAAAAAATACACTTTTTGATATATTGAATTTCGAAAAAACTTCAATTTTTTTTCTTTTTTGCTAAATAAAAAATTTTCAACTACTTTTTTGCAATTGTTTCTACATGAAGTCATTCGTGTAAGTAATGACAATCATTTTGCACCCAGAATCATTAAAGTCGGTTCATTTTTGACTAAGTTATGAGCATTTAACAAAAAAATAAAATTTAAATGCCCATAACTTAGTCGAAAATGAACCGATTTTAATGATTCTGGGTTCAAAATGATCCTCATTACTTACACAAATGACTTCATGTAGAAACAATTGCAAGAAAGTAGTTGAACATTTTTTAGCACAGACCAAATTAAATGTGCTCATTGTGGCAAAAACCATACAGCTAATAACAGAGGCTGCGAAATCTATAAAAAAAACTCCAAATACAAATATATCCGACACTACGCAAAAAAGAAATTCACGCTGCACAAGAACAAAGCAATTATGAACAACACCAGAAACTAATGCAAATCAAACCCTTATACCAGGTATTTCTTATGCACAAGCAACATGAACGAAAACATTATAGACGGAGAGCTCATGACCAAAAAACCCAACATATTTTATACTTCTTGAAATTTTGTGTGAGATTAGTTTTTTAATACTAGAATCGATATCCGGCGGGCTGGCTGCTCAATACCGGTCTTAATTAGTTATGCGTTTTTATTTTTTAAAATTGTTAATAAAAAACATTTACTCAACATATTTTATACCACTTGAAATTTTAACAGCATATCACTTACGGTCCGTATAAAATGAAACGATGGTTGCCAGCCCATTCTCATGGTCCCAAAGTACTGCCAGCCCATGTTGAAAGTGCGTTGATGGAAGCACAAGTCAACATATTTTATACCGGCTGTCTTTTTTACACGACATTGGCAATACAATAAATTGACGAAATGTGTAGAGCCAGCCCATTCTGATGGTCCCATCACATGGAAAATTTGGAAAATTTCATTCCTGTTAGTGCGAGCGAGACCGACTTACGTGAATGTGGGTGCGCGAGAGAGAGCGTATATTGTTCATATTCTGTCTCTCCGTACAGTCTTGCAAAAATGGGAAGGATGAAAGGGTTGTTCATCAAAAAATTAGAAAATGGGATTTTTTTTTTCTTTTTCTTAAAAAAGTTTTTATTTCTAATTTATTATTCCTTTATTTAATTTATTAAATGAATAGAAAAATAAAAAACAAAATTAAATTTTTAATTTTCTATGTCAGAAATAGATTCCGAGTCTGAACTGAAATAGTCATTTTCTATTTCTTCAGCTTCAGTCGAAGTATTAGGACTGGACACTTTATACTTTTCAAATACATATTACCGAAAATAGGAAGCATTTTCTTTGTATCCAACCAGCCGAATTATGCACGTTGGCTTGTCAGATATATCGACAATTTGAACAAGATTGGGGAAACGCACCCATCGTTACATGTTGCCATAAAAGAAGGCTTCTTTGGCATAAAACGAACCGACAAAGTTTTTTCAAGACAACCGATTGATATAACCTTAAAACAAACAATTAATGCCGATGCAGCAAAATAATAGACGGGAATAATCCATTTCACAAATTCCATTTCTGCCCGGCAAAGTTGGGCAAAAATTCATGCTATTCGTGCTGCCATCATTTTCCATGTATATGAAACTGCTGGTTTGAAGAAACGTCCCGATATCTCAACGCAACTGGAACCGCATATCATCAAAAGAGATTCTAATCAACTCCGAAATTTCATAAAAACTTTTGATAAATTTATGAACCCCTTCGATGACAGCATTGACAGGAATTTTCTCTTCAACATCGCTACGGGAAAGGCTGCATCATTGCAGGTTGAAAATTATTTATTGACATTTGAACAATCAGGGAGCCAGTTTAGGGAAGAATTCATTACTCAGTGCTCCATAGACCCACAGCGAAAGTCATTACAAGGGTTAAAATTTGTAATTTTTCAGCCAATGCAGTAAATAATAAAGCAAAAGTTGCTAACCAGGTCTACGAAATACGCTTACAACGGGATCTATTTGCACGAATTGTGGCATTATCGATGGATTACAATATCGAAGTCGAAAAAATATTGTCTTATCCAATAACACCAATTCCGTTATCTCTATGTCATTCTGATGGAACAATTTGTAAGACTGAAAAATCTGCAATCACTCAGGTTTTACAAATAAATACAACTGCTAACATACCGCAAATATTCGACATAGTCATAATCGATGGATTTTTCCTGCTCCACTTAATGAAAGAAATTCCAAACACTTTTGGAAATTTATCAAAAAAAATTATCTCATTCATGCAGAAGACACCGGCCAAACGATTCGACATCATATTCGACCAATATTTTACTCCATCCATTAAAGATTATGAACGAATACAAAGAGGAAATGTCAGCAGTATCGATTATAACATCACAGGACCCGAACAAACTCGACCTAAAGATTTCAATAAAGAATTAAGAAATAGCAAATTCAAGGACGCACTGGTCAGATTTCTCATAGAACATTGGGAACAGTGGAAATGGCGCCATTTATTGGCAATTCAACCATAAAATTGAATTACGATGTGTGCTATACATTTACAAGTGACGGCGCCTCTGTATCGAAAATCGTCGATGAGGAAATGTCATGGGAACTTCAGGAGGAAGCAGATACAAAAATTGTGTATCATGTATGTAAAGCGGTCTGCGAGAATATTTTAATAAAATGTTCCGATACTGACATACTGATCATCATGCTGGGTAACAGGACCATCTTTCGCATGACGAATTGCACATATTTATGGAATTAGGAACTGGCAATGACAAACATTGCATTGATATCAATAATCTCAGTGAACAACTCAGCCCATTCCTATGCCAGAGTTTACCAGAATTCCATGCCCTGACCGGCTGTGATTACAGTCCGGCCTTTTACAGAAAACGCAAGAAAAGACCTTTCCAGATATTAAAAAAATCACCGGAATATCAAAATGCTTTTATTGAACTGGGGAATATAAACTCCATCGCAACAAAAAATCATATATTTAAAATGCTGGAAAAATTTGTATGCGAAATGTACAATTTAAGAAACATAAATGACGTGAACAGCGGTCGCTTTTCTAAATTCTGGGAGACATAGAAAGCGTCAAATGTAAACGAAGCATTCCAGAAACAGCTGAAAAATATCGACGCATCGTCTTTACCGCCATGTAAAACCGAGTTACATCAGCAACTTCTCCGAGCTCAATAGGTATATTGGAAATACATGGCGAAACGCTTATTTGAAATTTCCAAATTGTTATCTCCCAGAATCGAATGGCTGGGTGAGAAATGGAGAATTTCTTTCTTTTAATTGGTTTGATGGCGACCAATTCCCTCAATCAGTCCTTGGAGCTGTCATAGAAACTCCTTCAACGAATGACAACATTGAATCAGGTATAGTATTTTACGCCTTCATTCATAGTCCGAAATATTGCAACTATCAGGTATTTTGGTTGACGGTATGATTTTCTTTTAGATGCTGAAGCTGAAGAAATAGAAAATGACTATTTCAGTTCAGACTCGGAATCTATTTCTGACATAGAAAATTAAAAATTTAATTTTGTTTTTTTTTATCCATTTAATAAATTAAATAAATAAGTAAAGGAATAATAAATTAGAAATAAAAACTTTTTTAAGAAAAAGAAAAAAAAAATCCCATTTTCTAATTTTTTGATGAACAAAGCTTTCATCCTTCCCATTTTTGCAAGACTGTACGGAGAGACAGAATATGAACAATATACGCTCTCTCTCGCGCACCCACATTCACGTAAGTCGGTCTCGCTCGCACTAACAGGAATGAAATTTTCCAAATTTTCCATGTGATGGGACCATCAGAATGGGCTGGCTCTACACATTTCGTCAATTTATTGTATTGCCAATGTCGTGTAAAAAAGACAGCCGGTATAAAATATGTTGACTTGTGCTTCCATCAACGCACTTTCAACATAGGCTGGCAGTACCTTGGGGCCATGAGAATGGGCTGGCAACCATCGTTTCATTTTATACAGACCGTAAATGAAATTCTGTTAAAATTTCAAGTGGTATAAAATATGTTGAGTAAATGTTTTTTATTAACAATTTTAAAAAATAAAAACACATAATTAAGACCGGTATTGAGCAGCCAGCTCGCCGGATATCGATTCTAGTATTAAAAAACTAATCTCACACAAAATTTCAAGAAGTATAAAATATGTTGGGTTTTTTGGTCATGAGCTCTTAGACTATTAACAAATGAATTTAAATAACAACCCTAATAGTACCACATCAAGTAACGATGATTTAACTGAACTTAAAACTATGATGAAACAATTGATAGCACAAATGGTCACCATGATGAACATTGTAACCATATTGGTATCGAAGTTAGATTGACGCACTAAGTAAAATAAAAATTGCAATATGGAACGCAAACGGACTAAAGCGCCACGAACTAGAACTCGAGACTTTTATTCTGGATAAAGCAATTGATATTATGTTTATATTCGAGACTCATGCAACTCATAAAACTTATGTAAATATACCTAATTACAACATACACTACACAAATCACCCAGATAACAAGGCTCACTGAGAAACTGCAATAATATCAATTAAATACTACGAACTTGATGGTTATAGAAAAATTGACATACACGTAACGACGGTTTCAATAAATAGCTCTAATGGTCCAATAACTATATCAGCAGTATACTGTCTACCAAAATTCAATAATAAAAAAGATCAATATCTGGACTATTTAAACGGAATATGCAGTAAGTCGGTATATCACTGGAGGTAACTACAATGCAAAAAATTCTATATGGGAATCTAGGTTAACAACTTCGAAAGGCCGAAAACTACTAGACGCTATAAGAGAAAACAATGGACATTTCATAAGCATCGGAGAGCCGACATACTGGTCTACAGATACCATAAAACAACCAGATTTAATTGATTTATGTATTGCTAAAAATATTCTCCAAACCCATCTGACCATTACGTTATGTTTGGACCTATCGTCGGATCATTCACCACTCCTAATGACAATTCTTGGAACTCTACACCAACAAACTCTTAGAGGACAATATAATAATAAAACAGACTGGAATTATTTTCGACAAAGTGTGGAAGCACAATTGACTATAAATATTTCATTAAAAACGGAAAACGAAATTGACTCAGCAATATATATATATATAATCTGGGGCACATCAAAAAAACCAATATCAAAATAATTCAAAATACGCAATTTAAAATACTTCGAACAATAACAAAAACAGGCTGGTATATACCAAACGACGTGAGCCACAGCGACCTTAACATCGACACAATAGATGACACGATTAGAAAATACAGCATCAAGCATATATTATATAACAACTAACAAATCATCAAAATGAACAAATGCGCAAACTACCACAATCGGAGAAAGCGGGAAAACGAAGTTTAAAACGTTTAACGCCAACAGAACTCACAATACAACAAAACAAGAAAAAATAATAATAATAATTATAGCACTTAGAAAATGATTTAATGTATCATAATCTGAAGAAAAATTGAATGTTTATCTAGCATTGGTTAGAGAACAAAGAATTCCAATACTACTTTAAAAATAATTAGTTATTCTTTACATTTAACAGATTTAACAATTACAGCAGCTCGCCTGACATCACAATTGCTAGCGCAGGTCTAATAAATAGCATAACCTGGCGATCTGTGCTATCGCTTGCATCAGACCACTTGCCCATTTTCATCTCGATCGAGAAACCTGCGGACTTTGTTTTCCCGGATCACTGGTCATTTATACACTTTAACAAAGCTAATTGGGCCGGCTTCGCGGAATTCACCGAGGACACTTTCGGCACTCTTCCCATTCCCATTGATGTGCGCGAAGGCGAACGCGGCACAGCCGCTGCGGCTCGCTTCATACCCGCTGGAAGGATCTAGGACATACGTCCCAATTTCCCAGCTGAAGCAGCTGTTCTGGCGAACGAGCGTGGTCTCCTACGCCAGGCCGATCCCGGGGATCCTCGGATAAAGGAGCTCAATTCGGAGACCCGGCAAGTGGTAACCCGATATAAGCGAACCAAATGGGAAGAGCATCTGAAGTCCTGCAACTTCACTTCCGGTGTGAACAAGCTGTGGTCCATCGTAAGGTCCCTGTCGAACCCGATGAAGCGCAACGACAAAGTGTATATCACCTTCAACGTTTGTACTTCGTCGAATCCAAAGAGATGCGCGACCTCCTTTAGCCGGAAATTTATTCTGCATCCTCCGGCCGACAGATCCAAACATAGTGCCGCCAGATGGCTGCACAAACTGACATAGAACAGTGCGCCACTTGCTTTCTCCAGCAATGAAGCTCAGAGGGCCATCAACCACATGAAATCATCTAAAACTATTAGCCCTGACGGATTAAACATGCTGATGCTGAAAAAGCTGAGTCCATTGGGAATAGAATACCTTACCTTACCTACCTTTAATCTGTCAACGGCCACTCTCATCATTCCTGACAAGTGGAAATTAGGGAGAGTGGTCCCACTACTGAATCCTGGGAAACCCGCCAACTAAGGGGAGTCCTATCGCACGATAACTCCCCTTTTCCCAGTAGTGAAGACTCTTGAAGCCCTTCTACTCCCACTCTTTACGAAAGACCTGACCCCAGCCTCACACCATCATGGTTTCTGAAGAGTGCATAGCACCACCACGGCACTCACCGTCATAAACACCCAGGTAAACCGCGGACTTAACCAAGACCGCCTCTGTGAGAGGACTCTTCTAGTAGCGTTGGATCTAAAAAAGGCTTTCGATACAGTGAGCCACGCCACGCTACTAGATGACATTTCACAGTCGACACTCCCGCCAGGGCTGGAGAGGTGGACCGCCAGCGGTCGTCACTCGTGGGTAATATTTCGAGACCAAACGTTCAAACAAAGAAAAATAAAGTAAGAAGTTGCGCAGGGTGGTGTCCTTTCACCCTTGCTTTTAATTTCTATACCTCGAAACTCCCCCAGCCACCAGAGGGAGTCTCTCTGGTCTCCTACGCCGACAACTGCACGATAATGGAGAGTCCTTAGGGGCCGCCTCTGTGGCTTTAGTGCGTTGAAAGGGGCCATGTTATTATATGACAGGAGTTCGAGTAGACCTAGGACCGGTCTAACAGTATCATCCCATCTCACTGTGACGGGTCTTGAGCAATTCTGTTGCCACGTCCTGGTAGCTGGCGAGGTTTGTTATAAGGGTAGACGCGGATGGTTGAAGCTTGTGATTGCATCTGCTTCTTTTGTTTACGATGCTCTGCAAGGGCCACCACCAGGGAAGGCAACAAGCCTCGTGAGGTTTTGTGAGCGACGCAGTCTATTGCCCAGCATACAATCTGGGGCAGCAGCAAATGCAATGGACGGAGCTCTCGGCTATTCGAGTTTATCGCTTCCTCTTGCCTAAACATATACAACAAAGGCACACAGCCAACGATTGTAACTGCTAGATCGTAGGAGGTGATTGATCTCACCCTATTAAACTCAAAACTTGGGTGGTCAGTCAAGGACTGGAGAGTCTTTGCTTAAGATTCGCCCTCGGAGGCGAGGAGGTACAAATGCCATTGCCCCTCAGAAACCCCAGAAAAACAGGTTGGCAGAAGTATAGGTAGGCGTTGTGGGGCTTGGATGTAACACCACCGACACAACGGAAAGAATAGGGCATTGAGGTGCCTGTTGAGAAACTCAACGATGCCTTAGTTAAATGTTTGAGTCAATCTGTCCAATTCGACCTCTCCTTGACCGGACTCCCGTTCCTTGGATGAAACCAGATCTCCAGGTGTTGAGACATGAGTCGAGAAAACTTCTAAACCGGGCCATCAAGATTAATCTTGCTGAGGACTAGGAGCGATACTGGTTAGGATCCTGAAAAGGGATTCAACTGCAAAGCTGGGATCACTTAGGCAATGTGATGGCTTCTTCACAGAGAAGCAAAGTGAGTCACTCAGCCCTTAACGAAAGAGGCTGTTGTCAGAGTTGCTGAAGGAAGGCACAGAGTCCGTGACTGCAGCCCTGAAGAAAATCTTTAGTGAATGCCTGGCACTGGTTTATATACCATGCTCTTGGATGATGGTGAGGGTCGCCTTTATCCCTAAGTTTGGGACAGATGACCACACCAGCCCCAACAGCTTTAGACCAACCAGCACGACCTCTTTCATGGCGAAAAGTCCTAAACGGCTAGTGGAGTCGCATATGCTTCAGTCTCCATTTCAGCATGCCTATCAAAGCGGAAAATCCTGCGAGTCGGCACTTCAAAACCTTGTTGCTAGGGTCGAACAGGCCATCGACAGGAGGGACTACGTTATGGGTATATTTTCGGATATAGAGGGGGCTAATAGAGGCTGCCCCCAAGGCGGTGTGCTGTCTCCATTGCTCTGGTGTATGGTGATCGATCCTCTGCTCACCATCTTTAACGATGCGGGAGTCTACGCACAAGCACATGCGAACGACGCTGCATGTTTGGCAACACACCCTTCGCGTATGACAATCTGTAGGAAAGAGAAGAAAACTCTTGACATGATTGAGACTTGGAGCAGTGCTAACGGGCTATCGGCAAACCCTACCAAGACTGATATTGTGCTCCTCGCCAGAAGGAGGAAGCGTGATGGGCTCGTTCAGAAATCAAATATCTTGAAGTAAACTCCTTTGGAAGTCACACGTTGAAACAAAGAGATCCAAAGCACTGACAGCAGTGCAAAGGTGTCTTTGGGAGAACGTGGGGTCTATCTTCTAGCAAAATCTAATGAATCTACACGACTACTTCAAGTCCGGTATTAGATTCTCTGGTTGGTCTACCACCACTTGATGCTTTCATCCAAGGAAAGGTCTTGAAGGCCGGAAACACAATGGGAACTGGTACGGCCACTGTCCGGCATTGGGCAACAGCTCAGGGAGCTCTTGAAATGCATGCATCTGTGTTTCAATCGGAGGTGTATGCTGTTGTGGAGAAGACATCTGGAGGCATATATACATATATATGTCTGCAGCGATAGTCAAGCTGCGATCCACTTCGAGGGTAGTCGAGTCCTGTAAGTCCAGGCTGAACTATAGTCTGATGCTAACATGGGTGCCGAGATACGTGGGTATCGTGTGTAACGAGGCCTATGACTCCTTAGCTGGGATGGGTTTTGAGGCCAACTTCTTTAGCTAGCTAGGGATCTTTTGCACTGATGTGTTAAGAAGCGACCACTTTGGTTCCTTGGCACCACGAGGAGGTCGAATAGATTTAAAGAAAATTAAGGAGGGAACTCGACTGCAATAAAATGAACCGAATTGTGTATGAATGCTGTACTTGCTAGTTGTCCCGACAAATAAAAAACAAGAGCCGATAAAGAAGGAAACCCGGTTTAACATCCACAATTGGCCATGGACTTAATTGGAATAGCAATGGCAAATTCTGAGAATTTGGCGACACAGGTTAAAAAATGTTGTTTAACAGTGGAATAGTCTTTCCCATTTCTGGATTAACCGGATGCCGTTTGTACTTTGCCTCTTTGCAAATTCTATGATTTTATGGTACTATCTTTAACTTGTTTTGCATGTTTGAAATGAAGTAATCATTTAATACTTTGTTTAAGTTTCCCCATACTGAGCGGTGGACTCTAGTGTGCTCCATCGTAAGTATTTCATTCTAGTCCTCGTTTAAAATGTTATCTACCCTTTTCGCAGTATAACGGAATTTTACTGATGGGAATTTCCTTACAATTTTTTTTTGAAAGTCGGTAAATCGCAATGAATAGCGTTTCATTACATTAATGCATTCCCCAACTAACACCATGATGGGATGATCCTTGATTTGAAAGTAATGTTCGTAACTTTTGCTGACGTATTCCATTTTTCTAGAATTATTTGGTTCTGGAATGAGCTCACCGGGGCTTCGATTGCTGTAATTACTTCCAATCTTCACTATGCATCGTCATGTATAAAAATCTTTGGAATGTTCTACAGCATTTATGCATGTGCTACTGGGACAATGCATCTGCAACAAGATTATTCTTCCCGGACTTGTAAAAAATTCTAGTATTAAAAAACTAATCTCACACAAAATTTCAAGAAGTATAAAATATGTTGGGTTTTTTGGTCATGAGCTCTTAGACTATTAACAAATGAATTTAAATAACAACCCTAATAGTACCACATCAAGTAACGATGATTTAACTGAACTTAAAACTATGATGAAACAATTGATAGCACAAATGGTCACCATGATGAACATTGTAACCATATTGGTATCGAAGTTAGATTGACGCACTAAGTAAAATAAAAATTGCAATATGGAACGCAAACGGACTAACGCGCCACGAACTAGAACTCGAGACTTTTATTCTGGATAAAGCAATTGATATTATGTTTATATTCGAGACTCATGCAACTCATAAAACTTATGTAAATATACCTAATTACAACATACACTACACAAATCACCCAGATAACAAGGCTCACTGAGAAACTGCAATAATATCAATTAAATACTACGAACTTGATGGTTATAGAAAAATTGACATACACGTAACGACGGTTTCAATAAATAGCTCTAATGGTCCAATAACTATATCAGCAGTATACTGTCTACCAAAATTCAATAATAAAAAAGATCAATATCTGGACTATTTAAACGGAATATGCAGTAAGTCGGTATATCACTGGAGGTAACTACAATGCAAAAAACTCTATATGGGAATCTAGGTTAACAACTCCGAAAGGCCGAAAACTACTAGACGCTATAAGAGAAAACAATGGACATTTCATAAGCATCGGAGAGCCGACATACTGGTCTACAGATACCATAAAACAACCAGATTTAATTGATTTATGTATTGCTAAAAATATTCTCCAAACCCATCTGACCATTACGTTATGTTTGGACCTATCGTCGGATCATTCACCACTCCTAATGACAATTCTTGGAACTCTACACCAACAAACTCTTAGAGGACAATATAATAATAAAACAGACTGGAATTATTTTCGACAAAGTGTGGAAGCACAATTGACTATAAATATTTCATTAAAAACGGAAAACGAAATTGACTCAGCAATATATATATATATAATCTGGGGCACATCAAAAAAACCAATATCAAAATAATTCAAAATACGCAATTTAAAATACTTCGAACAATAACAAAAACAGGCTGGTATATACCAAACGACGTGAGCCACAGCGACCTTAACATCGACACAATAGATGACACGATTAGAAAATACAGCATCAAGCATATATTATATAACAACTAACAAATCATCAAAATGAACAAATGCGCAAACTACCACAATCGGAGAAAGCGGGAAAACGTAGTTTAAAACGATTAACGCCAACAGAACTCACAATACAACAAAACAAGAAAAAATAATAATAATAATTATAGCACTTAGAAAATGATTTAATGTATCATAATCTGAAGAAAAATTGAATGTTTATCTAGCATTGGTTAGAGAACAAAGAATTTCAATACTACTTTAAAAATAATTAGTTATTCTTTACATTTAACAGATTTAACAATTACAGCAGCTCGCCTGACATCACAATTGCTAGCGCAGGTCTGAAAAATAGCATAACCTGGCGATCTGTGCTATCGCTTGCATCAGACCACTTGCCCATTTTCATCTCGATCGAGAAACCTGCGGACTTTGTTTTCCCGGATCACTGGTCATTTATCAACTTTAACAAAGCTAATTGGGCCGGCTTCGCGGAATTCACCGAGGACACTTTCGGCACTCTTCCCATTCCCATTGATGTGCGCGAAGGCGAACGCGGCACAGCCGCTGCGGCTCGCTTCATACCCGCTGGAAGGATCTAGGACATACGTCCCAATTTCCCAGCTGAAGCAGCTGTTCTGGCGAACGAGCGTGGTCTCCTACGCCAGGCCGATCCCGGGGATCCTCGGATAAAGGAGCTCAATTCGGAGACCCGGCAAGTGGTAACCCGATATAAGCGAACCAAATGGGAAGAGCATCTGAAGTCCTGCAACTTCACTTCCGGTGTGAACAAGCTGTGGTCCATCGTAAGGTCCCTGTCGAACCCGATGAAGCGCAACGACAAAGTGTATATCACCTTCAACGTTTGTACTTCGTCGAATCCAAAGAGATGCGCGACCTCCTTTAGCCGGAAATTTATTCTGCATCCTCCGGCCGACAGATCCAAACATAGTGCCGCCAGATGGCTGCACAAACTGACATAGAACAGTGCGCCACTTGCTTTCTCCAGCAATGAAGCTCAGAGGGCCATCAACCACATGAAATCATCTAAAACTATTAGCCCTGACGGATTAAACATGCTGATGCTAAAAAAGCTGAGTCCATTGGGAATAGAATACCTTACCTTACCTACCTTTAATCTGTCAACGGCCACTCTCATCATTCCTGACAAGTGGAAATTAGGGAGAGTGGTCCCACTACTGAATCCTGGGAAACCCGCCAACTAAGGGGAGTCCTATCGCACGATAACTCCCCTTTTCCCAGTAGTGAAGACTCTTGAAGCCCTTCTACTCCCACTCTTTACGAAAGACCTGACCCCAGCCTCACACCATCATGGTTTCTGAAGAGTGCATAGCACCACCACGGCACTCACCGTCATAAACACCCAGGTAAACCGCGGACTTAACCAAGACCGCCTCTGTGAGAGGACTCTTCTAGTAGCGTTGGATCTAAAAAAGGCTTTCGATACAGTGAGCCACGCCACGCTACTAGATGACATTTCACAGTCGACACTCCCGCCAGGGCTGGAGAGGTGGACCGCCAGCGGTCGTCACTCGTGGGTAATATTTCGAGACCAAACGTTCAAACAAAGAAAACTAAAGTAAGAAGTTGCGCAGGGTGGTGTCCTTTCACCCTTGCTTTTAATTTCTATACCTCGAAACTCCCCCAGCCACCAGAGGGAGTCTCTCTGGTCTCCTACGCCGACAACTGCACGATAATGGAGAGTCCTTAGGGGCCGCCTCTGTGGCTTTAGTGCGTTGAAAGGGGCCATGTTATTATATGACAGGAGTTCGAGTAGACCTAGGACCGGTCTAACAGTATCATCCCATCTCACTGTGACGGGTCTTGAGCAATTCTGTTGCCACGTCCTGGTAGCTGGCGAGGTTTGTTATAAGGGTAGACGCGGATGGTTGAAGCTTGTGATTGCATCTGCTTCTTTTGTTTACGATGCTCTGCAAGGGCCACCACCAGGGAAGGCAACAAGCCTCGTGAGGTTTTGTGAGCGACGCAGTCTATTGCCCAGCATACAATCTGGGGCAGCAGCAAATGCAATGGACGGAGCTCTCGGCTATTCGAGTTTATCGCTTCCTCTTGCCTAAACATATACAACAAAGGCACACAGCCAACGATTGTAACTGCTAGATCGTAGGAGGTGATTGATCTCACCCTATTAAACTCAAAACTTGGGTGGTCAGTCAAGGACTGGAGAGTCTTTGCTTAAGATTCGCCCTCGGAGGCGAGGAGGTACAAATGCCATTGCCCCTCAGAAACCCCAGAAAAACAGGTTGGCAGAAGTATAGGTAGGCGTTGTGGGGCTTGGATGTAACACCACCGACACAACGGAAAGAATAGGGCATTGAGGTGCCTGTTGAGAAACTCAACGATGCCTTAGTTAAATGTTTGAGTCAATCTGTCCAATTCGACCTCTCCTTGACCGGACTCCCGTTCCTTGGATGAAACCAGATCTCCAGGTGTTGAGACATGAGTCGAGAAAACTTCTAAACCGGGCCATCAAGATTAATCTTGCTGAGGACTAGGAGCGATACTGGTTAGGATCCTGAAAAGGGATTCAACTGCAAAGCTGGGATCACTTAGGCAATGTGATGGCTTCTTCACAGAGAAGCAAAGTGAGTCACTCAGCCCTTAACGAAAGAGGCTGTTGTCAGAGTTGCTGAAGGAAGGCACAGAGTCCGTGACTGCAGCCCTGAAGAAAATCTTTAGTGAATGCCTGGCACTGGTTTATATACCATGCTCTTGGATGATGGTGAGGGTCGCCTTTATCCCTAAGTTTGGGACAGATGACCACACCAGCCCCAACAGCTTTAGACCAACCAGCACGACCTCTTTCATGGCGAAAAGTCCTAAACGGCTAGTGGAGTCGCATATGCTTCAGTCTCCATTTCAGCATGCCTATCAAAGCGGAAAATCCTGCGAGTCGGCACTTCAAAACCTTGTTGCTAGGGTCGAACAGGCCATCGACAGGAGGGACTACGTTATGGGTATATTTTCGGATATAGAGGGGGCTAATAGAGGCTGCCCCCAAGGCGGTGTGCTGTCTCCATTGCTCTGGTGTATGGTGATCGATCCTCTGCTCACCATCTTTAACGATGCGGGAGTCTACGCACAAGCACATGCGAACGACGCTGCATGTTTGGCAACACACCCTTCGCGTATGACAATCTGTAGGAAAGAGAAGAAAACTCTTGACATGATTGAGACTTGGAGCAGTGCTAACGGGCTATCGGCAAACCCTACCAAGACTGATATTGTGCTCCTCGCCAGAAGGAGGAAGCGTGATGGGCTCGTTCAGAAATCAAATATCTTGAAGTAAACTCCTTTGGAAGTCACACGTTGAAACAAAGAGATCCAAAGCACTGACAGCAGTGCAAAGGTGTCTTTGGGAGAACGTGGGGTCTATCTTCTAGCAAAATCTAATGAATCTACACGACTACTTCAAGTCCGGTATTAGATTCTCTGGTTGGTCTACCACCACTTGATGCTTTCATCCAAGGAAAGGTCTTGAAGGCCGGAAACACAATGGGAACTGGTACGGCCACTGTCCGGCATTGGGCAACAGCTCAGGGAGCTCTTGAAATGCATGCATCTGTGTTTCAATCGGAGGTGTATGCTGTTGTGGAGAAGACATCTGGAGGCATATATACATATATATGTCTGCAGCGATAGTCAAGCTGCGATCCACTTCGAGGGTAGTCGAGTCCTGTAAGTCCAGGCTGAACTATAGTCTGATGCTAACATGGGTGCCGAGATACGTGGGTATCGTGTGTAACGAGGCCTATGACTCCTTAGCTGGGATGGGTTTTGAGGCCAACTTCTTTAGCTAGCTAGGGATCTTTTGCACTGATGTGTTAAGAAGCGACCACTTTGGTTCCTTGGCACCACGAGGAGGTCGAATAGATTTAAAGAAAATTAAGGAGGGAACTCGACTGCAATAAAATGAACCGAATTGTGTATGAATGCTGTACTTGCTAGTTGCCCCGACAAATAAAAAACAAGAGCCGATAAAGAAGGAAACCCGGTTTAACATCCACAATTGGCCATGGACTTAATTGGAATAGCAATGGCAAATTCTGAGAATTTGGCGACACAGGTTAAAAAATGTTGTTTAACAGTGGAATAGTCTTTCCCATTTCTGGATTAACCGGATGCCGTTTGTACTTTGCCTCTTTGCAAATTCTATGATTTTATGGTACTATCTTTAACTTGTTTTGCATGTTTGAAATGAAGTAATCATTTATTACTTTGTTTAAGTTTCCCCATACTGAGCGGTGGACTCTAGTGTGCTCCATCGTAAGTATTTCATTCTAGTCCTCGTTTAAAATGTTATCTACCCTTTTCGCAGTATAACGGAATTTTACTGATGGGAATTTCCTTACAATTTTTTTTTGAAAGTCGGTAAATCGCAATGAATAGCGTTTCATTACATTAATGCATTCCCCAACTAACACCATGATGGGATGATCCTTGATTTGAAAGTAATGTTCGTAACTTTTGCTGACGTATTCCATTTTTCTAGAATTATTTGGTTCTGGAATGAGCTCACCGGGGCTTCGATTGCTGTAATTACTTCCAATCTTCACTATGCATCGTCATGTATAAAAATCTTTGGAATGTTCTACAGCATTTATGCATGTGCTACTGGGACAATGCATCTGCAACAAGATTATTCTTCCCGGACTTGTAAAAAAACTAAGGTGAAAATTTCTTAACAAATGCTACCCAACGGCCCGACTAGAAATTTTGGTAAGGCGGTGATTAGGCGCAAATAAGGCAGACCGAATTCCAAATTTGCGCCTCATAAGGCAGGCAAACTAGGCCCACGTCCCGAAAGTAACGCAGTTGACTATTCGTGCCTAATTTGGCTTCCTGATTAGGCAGTAGTTCGGAAGCCACACTTGGCGGTGATAACCAAAACCTAATGTGGCCCGAACTTGGCTTTTTGATAAGGCGATGGTTTGGAAGCCTCAGTTGGCGATTGTTCGGTAGCCACACTTGGCGGTGATTTGAAATCCACACTTGGCAGTGGTAACTAAAACCTAATGTGTTCCAAACTCGGCTCTCTAATTAGGTAGTGGCTTGATATCCACATTTAGTGACAGTAGTTAAAGATAATATGCCTCAAATCCAACTTCTTATTTATGTTATGGATTGGAACCATACCTGGACTCCAAGACGTTGTAGAATAAGGCTTAGACTCAAGATACACCGATTTCAAAAACTAATCGGATGACAATTATATGTATACGTACACCAGAAGAATTCATTTAAATAATGAAAGCTAGTTCAAACAAGAACTACTTAGTCATAAGAAACATAGCCAATTGAAAATATGAAAAATTTTCAAATCTTATAATTTTTTCTTAAAATAAAATTGAAATAAAATTTATATTGTACTTTCAAATTTAGGTTTAGACATTCAAACTTTAGTACTTAAAATGAAATTCAGAAAAAACAAAAAGTTAATGATAAATAATTAATGATAACACTGCCCTGCAAATTTCAATTTTTCTGATGCGAATAAGATGTGACCTAGTGTTTCCGAAGGGAATTTTCGCGCTGAGCACGAATCCGAGTTCAAAAATTTTCCATCACGTCAGGTTTTCAAAAAAAAGGGGGTTGAAACCCCTAAAAATAGCGTATTTGGCCATTTTTCAAAAATTGTGGAGCAGAACCCTGACGTGCTACGATCTTCGTTATTGTCAGTAATTGAAGGCTGAACTTTGCTCTTTGAAATAAGTCCAAACCCAAATTGTTCGCATGCACCCTTAGAGTAGGGGATGTACTTATGTCTACGGGGGTAGGGAAAAAAATGAACATAGGAATTTGATTTTTTTTATTTCTTTTTAAATGGAATGTTTGACTTCAGATTTGTAATCAGCGACACTAAATACCTTAGGAGCACTGCACTTTTCATTATATCTTATCTTGGGTGTAGATAAGTTTCTATGTTCATTTTTTTCTCTACCCCCGTAGACATAAGTACACCCCCTACTCTTAACTTTATAACTACTTTTATAACTTTATAAAACTGAGTATCATTGATACAGTCCTTTTTATCATAGCTTGACTAGGATAAACTAGTGGCGTAAGTTTGCGCACCTACAAAAACGTGATTATAAGTTGAATTCGCAATGATAAATAATCAAGAAATAAAAAATATTTACAATTCTTTTTTGATAATTTTCATTCGACTTTGACTGTTCATTAAAGTTATCGAAATCAGTAATTTCTGAGCACGGCAGTACAATTGTTTCATCTTCTGAATCAATGTTAATGGTTGAACTTGTCGAAGCAGTATTTAATTTATCGTCGTTTTTTATTTCAATTATATTGCCTTTAATGTCATTTAAAGTTTTACTGATAGAATAAAAAGTAGTCTTCAAACTCGCTACGTCCTTGAGAAGCGGATCCAGTACTTTTTGTATAACTTTTGTTAGGAGCGCTGCAATAAAATTTAAATATTAGAAATTAATGTAAAGATCCTATCTAATATTAAAATTGGTTAAAGATTATAAATATTAAAAAAAATATGAGTTAAGAATTAGTTATTTATAATAATCAAAATTATATCATTTATATGTTAATGAAAAAAATGCATTATATATTACTGTGCTAAAATAATCACTATTTATTTGCATTACTCGTACCAGCATCAACGGAAAGTTTTGTATTTAGCAAATTATCGTCAGAAGTAGAGAGCCTTTTCTCAGTTATATTGTTATGAAATGATTCCTTTAATGCATCATTGCTGTTTGAGTTCATTTTCCTGTTTGGTTTCTTCAATTTTCTCGAGGTTAGAGTTTCTTCATTGTTTGAATTTAAGTCAGAGCTTTCACTTTCTTTTGCAGCAAATCGTATTCTTGATCTTCCGGTCCGATAAATTTGATTCTGTTGATTCGATATGAAATATAAAAAATGAATTTATTTAAAATGAAAGTAATTTATAATCAGCATTTTAAAGCGTTTTACTTTTTTTTTTAGTTTGGATATTAAATTTTATTGATTAGTAAATTCTTTGTTTTTTTCGTTTTTACTGTAAACTAGTTAGATTTGACTTCTTATTTAAATTCTCAATCATAAAACATTTTACTTTATTAATAAAAAAATGGATAATTTTATAAGTAATAAAAAAGTGTAATAGTAAAAAAATTATATAAAATTTCCTGAATTTTTATAAAACTTTTTTTTTTAAATTTCATAAAAAACAAATTTTCCCAGTACTAAAAAATAAGTTTGTCTTACCAAACTGATTTTCTTGATCAGAATCTAAACTGATAGCCGCAGAACATAGCATGTTGTTGGCATCAGTAAATGACAATTTTTTTGTCTTGTAGGCTGCTTCATCGTTTTCGGCTTTTTTTTTTGCGGATGCTTCATTTTCTGTCGAGTAAGCGTATGCTTCATACTTTAATTTTTCGATTAATTTTTTAGCATCCTCATAAGAATCTACAAAATAATTGATTAAATAGTCCAGAAATTATAAAAATAGATTTTTAAGAATATTCTACACACAAATCTTTAAAAACGAAATAATGAATTATTAATTGAATATTTGCTTATTTTAATATTATTTGAATAATAAAACTTACTTGCTCGTCCACGAATTTGTACTGTGTAAGAAGGCCAATCAGTACAAGGCTCAGTACAACGCCTAACCATGTCGGTTAACATTTTCAAATTCTTGGAATTATACATCGTTTCAGGCAAACATTTAAATTTTAGTTCATCACATTTTTCATCGTAATAAATCCACGTGCTGGGTACAATTTCGATCGCTTCTTTTTCATCTTCTTTACCAGAGTTTGAAAAAACCACTAACCGATATTTTTGATCGTCTTTTCCTAATTGCGACATTTTTTAGAAGAATCACAAACTTTTTTAGAATAATAATATCAATACAATTTATTAACACTGAGTTCACGATAATTCTTGCAAGCTTGCCGCTTACTTCTGCACTTATTTAGTCAAATTCCATCTGATAAAAATAATTATTCACAATGATGTGTAGCCTGCACACTGTCGATGGATAATACGCACAATTCACAGTCATCAACATCACATGATCGAACACACATACGCAAAGTTCTATGTATATGTAGTTCACTCAAGCACATAACAGCGTGCAATAGATTTCACAGAAACGAACACGTGCTTTATAGATATTTTTTTGTCGAAACTCAAGGCATAATTGTACAAACTTTTAAAAGTTTATTTATGTCGTAGATAATGTAATTAAATTATTAGTTGCAATATTCGCAGAATAAATGAAAAAAGAAATAATTATATTAATGACAAAAATAAATAGTTAAAATTTAAGTTGCACAAGACAAAAATTTAAAAACTTTAACACGTTAATTTTGCATTTTTTCAATTTGAACAATAATTTGTCTTTAAAAAAATAAACCAAACCAATTTTAAAATAATTTTCACTTCAATAACACACATATAATTTTTGTTGTATCATTTATATCAAATAGTGAAAAAAAGCTTTCCAATTTTTATTAGCTTTATTTCAAGTCAAAATTAATTGTTACCTAAAATAAATTAAGGAAAAATACTGAGCACTATTCACATATGTAACAATGGCATTACATATATTTTATCATCGCTCAAGTCCATGCATACCATTTTTTTCGCAATTTGAGCAATTTCATACGTGCCAATTGTTTGATTTTTTGCACTCACATGCCACATTTCCATTTTTTCTGAGTCACAGGGATACGTGAAAAGTGGCTTTATTTTTTTCAATACTTTTCCATGAATCTTTATTGATTTAGGATTGGACGTCGATAATCGGAACATTTCATCAATTTGTAAAATTTCATTATTTTTTAATAGTATAGTATTATCAGGAGATTTAGTAGTTAAAATAGAATTTTCAAATTTGATCTTTGTAATGGTAAATTTATCAATTTCATCTTCATATTCTCTAAATACTTCTATTGTATCAATTAATTTCGGTTTAGGACACATACTCGAACCCATTTCATTAAATCGGCAGCATAATTGAGCAAGTGGCTTATTACCACTTCTCAAAATTTTTTTTATTTTCCCCAATAAATTTTCAAAAGGGTAACTCGATATTAATGGCAAACAGCACTGCAAAAATGATATATCACCGGCAAGGTGGTAAAGGCTGTGGACATTTCCAACGAGAAATTGTAAAGTACATACATATGTATATATTGCCGGTGCCACATTTACAAATGTTGTTAAAAAATATTTTGCATAATGTGCTTTTTTACAGCGAGATCTTTGGAACACAATATTCTGCAGCCAACATGTAGCAATAAAAAATGCTTGTATGTAGTTTCTGGCAAAACTTTATTTAATACCACAGGCCCAGCATATAATAATACAAATTGCAGCTCTGTTGATTTAAAGTTATGAAAATCAACTAACAAACTTTTATCTTTGTTATCAACATAGACAACCGAGATTTATAATTGTTAATAATTTTTAATTTTTTATTGATGCTACCATCGATCCAGCACTCTAATAACTTCTTCATCACTCCTAAATAAAGCAAGTGCATTGAATCAAGAACAAATTAATTGACTAAATCTATTTTAGGTTCAATAAGAAGCAAAGGTGTCGTTCCAGTGTGATGATCTGGATTAGATCTATTCCTAAATGATTCATCGGTTCTTGGTTCATAATTTCCAACAAGAGGGTAAACAGTTTGTTTTTTGTATCGCTTACCTGCTACTGTGCATCTCTCACAAGCATAGTAGCCTCCGTGATTTTTCATGGATTTTAGTAATGATCGTGCAGGCCTATCACACACAAATCCTTTAATTGAGATAGTGAAAAAACGATTATTTATTGTGATTCCTTCAGCTTGTAATTTATTAATTTCAATTATAAAGTTATCTAGATAACGATTCATATCGGAAGGTTTGCTATTACCACAATAAATAGCGACAGGAAATGGTTTATAATAATTATAGTGAGAAAATACTTGACAAAGGATGGGCCAAAGTTGTTTCCGGCTTGACTTGAATAAGGGTACACCTTCATCATTAATTAAAAGTTCTAAATCATTAGTCTCATGTAATCTATTATTTATACATTTTTCTTAATTTACTTTAATACCAAAGTAAACCAACTCTTCGTTGCTGCCAAAATTTTCAATTTCGTATTTTTCCTTCGTTGTACCTAAAAATGTTTTCGCGCACTTTGGTAAATCTGGATATTGGTCTCGTAAAATGTAGTTCTAACCGAGTGTGAGGAAGGGGATGATTAATTAATGCCCATTCACGAATTTTTGCAGTGACACTTAAGCTATTCATTGTGTTATTAATTTCACCATCAGAACCTGAAGTAGAAAGATTTCTGAATTGATCATCAACACTGGGTTCAAAACTATTTTCATTACTTTGCTGCGAATTATCTGACACTGAAGAATTCATCACTGATTCCTGAGTGAATGACACATTTTCACTTACTTCTTCATGAATAAAATTTGAATCAGTACTAAGATCACTATTATTCATTGATAATAAATCACCCGGCATCTCAGAATTAAATAAAATTGAAGATGTACTGTCTTCGCTGTCAAGTAAAGCGGAATGTTCTGATACGCAAGATAATTCACGTCGTGAATTACGAAATTTTTCCGCTCTTAAACGGCCGAGTTCACGTTTCCGCAATGCTTTACTTTTTATGGTATACATTTTTATGAATTAAATGTCTAAATCGTTATGAAATAAAAACAGTCAGATGTACCCTAAATACCAAAAAAATACCAGTCTAACGGTTAGACGCGATAGAAGTGAAACCTTCCGTAAAACAAACTGAGAGAGAATGAGACGAAAGCAGCATTAGGAGCGGGATAATTATAGGTTCATTATAATATTGCTATAAAGTTCATATTTTATTTTCTTCATTTTATTATTATTCATCCTCAATGTTTTCAATTTCAACAAATGATACGAGTGGCTTATGATAGCTAAAATATGATACAAATGCTTTGGTTTCGATGTTGTCAACATATCTTTGAAATACCGCGTCAATTGTTGTTTTTGATCGTGTTGTCGATTCAGTGCGATTGTTACACATTTTTAAATTGAATGTTGTATTGAGAAAGTCAATTAAAGGAACCGCTGTGCCCAATGCAAAATTTAAGTTAAAATCGCCACTTAAAATCAATGGAACTTTATCGTAATCTTTTCTAAGTATCCGCGATACTTCTGCTGTATACTTTATTAAATTTTCGTGAATGAACTCCGTGATGCTATTTATTGATTGATTCGGTGAAATATAAATTGCCACAATTAAAACTGTTTTTCCATTGCTCAATCTGGTTTCGTATGCACATATTTCTCTCACTTTAGAGAGCTGAACAGACAATGATTCTAGTTGCTGTGCATTCAGATCTATCTGTGGAGTTACAATACGAGCACCGTCATTTTGATTGTGGTATATTGCAACACCGCCTGCAATTGCGGTAAATATTTAAAAATGAAAATATTTACGAATATAAAAATAAGGACGCAATACAGCGCACGCGGTTGCTATTATGAGCGTCGTAACGCGTATATTACACAGACGTACTAACATACACACAAACATTCGTAGGACGCTTGGTCTAAGCAAGTATTAAGTAGTGTAGTATAGGTATACATAATGCCTTCTCGCTCACCATGGCTCCGTAATACGCAGGCGCGGACACATACGTACTAGCATACATACAAACATACATACGTATGACGCTTGAACTAAACACCAAAGCAAGTAATAGGCAGTGTAGTATACATACTACAATACTCACTATACTAGCGTGGCTCAGCAGTACGCAGCCACACACATATACGTATATCAACATATAACGCTTCGTAGCCAAGAGTGTCGCTTTTTCGTTTCATCGAGTCTCAAATCACTCCCAACGATTCTAAAGAAGTTTTCACTTCAAAAAAAAATTTAATAAAATCGATACCTTTCATCGAATATATTAAGACAGGAGTGAGAGAAAATAAAGCTAGTCCGAACAAAACAAATAAATAAATATCTATTGAGATCGACTCATACTCACTTCAACGGGTTTAAAACAAATGACCCGATTCTCGGATGTTAAGGCGGAAAAGCGCCACTCTATACTGGTGGCCTGTTGAAGCAAAAAAAATTTTAAGTCCGGCATTGCCACACATCTCCCTCATTAGGCACAGATTTGGAAAACCGATCTTCGGTAATATTCCGGATTCCATTCTACCATTAAGTAAGGAGTTCCAAACTTGCACCTAAGTACGGTGTCGCCACACATCTCCCTAATTAGGCGCAAGTTTGAAAAACAGAACTTCAGTAATACTCCGAACGCCATTCAACAAACCAGTTAGAAATTCCTAACTTTCGCCTAAGTACGGTATCGCCACACATCTGCCTCATTAGGCGCAGGTTTGAAAAATCGAACTTCACTAATACTCCGGATGCCATTCAACAAAGCAGTTAGAAAATCCAAACTTTCGCCTAAGTACGGTATCGCCACACATCTGCCTCATTAGGCGCAGGTTCGAAAAACCGAACTTCGGTAATACTCCGGATGCCCTTCTACAAATCAGTTAGGAATTCCAATTTATGCCTAGGTGAGACACTGCCACAGATTTTCGTGACCACAACCAAATTTGGTATTGTTCTGGCATGCCAATCTTTGCCTTACCTAACGTGGGCCTGGTAAGGTAATAGTGAGGCGTGCCTCAGTAAGGCCTGCCTAATTCGGGCCTAACTGATTCTTCGGCATGCCTCACTGTAATTCTAGTCGGGGGTTTGTATGCGAATTCTTATCCGAAACAGCAAAAGTTAAAGATTGATGGTCCATATAAATGTTCAAATGCCTTACCCCACACAAATAATTCCGAAGTTTTGAAGAGTCCACACAATTGCTAAAAGTTCGTCGTCGGCAGATGATAACGTTCTCGAAATAATGGTACTTGGTGTACCACTCTGCGATAACACTGCCTCAAAAGCATGTGCTGATGCATCTATTCTAAGGTCAAAAGATTAATTATGATCGTGACACAGGAGAAGCATATCCTCTGAGGATAAAATCCTTTTACTTTCTCAAAAGACAACAACGCGTCGTTGTCCAATTTAATTTTAAAATTTTTTGATTGATTAGCCCGAATGTGATGTCTTGTAAATGTCTTCAGCAGATCCAGTTTAGACTTTTAATTATTTTGTAGAATTTGTGCCACTAGCGGATTGGGTACGTATAACCACGCAGTAACCTTGCGCTCTTCTTGAAACGTCGGCAGCTGACTCTGGCAGCTGCCACTCGACTTTGTATTGACATACCGAGGAATGCTTATTGTTGGACACACACAATCCGAGGAGCCAACATCGTTTCGGAGCATTACTTTGTCGCAGGCAAGGTTCGCACAGACCTATGTGTGGGAAAAAGAAACGCGCCAACTCACGCAGCGAAAGCTAACCATCGGTAAGCTGTGGTTACAAAAGATAGGCAGGAACTTTGCAGCTCAACTCTTACTCCAGCTCAATCAGAGCACTCACCAACCCAACAACATAAATGTGCAGTGGATAATAATCGCACCACAGCTGAAATAGCATTGCAACACTTGGTACGATACCGACCACTGCAGTAATAGATGCACCCACAGTAGATGAAAGCCACACTGCGGCCGGCCGCAATTCGTGCACGACGGAGCGATATCGCGAGCTGAGGAAAGAAGAGAGGTACCTTTTCAGACGCAAGAAACAGGATGTGGAAAACGAGATCTTGAAGAGCTTGAGGTGCTAGGAGACAGTACAAATAGTACACTGGCTATATACAGCAGTGGCACCGCCTATCATGACATACGGTGTCTTAGTCTGATGTCCAACACTTGAGAAATGAGCAACAATAAAACACCTAGAAAGTATTCAAAAGGGTGCTAGCCTCTGCATAAGCGGGGCACTAAAGAATACGTCCACGACAGCAATGAATGTCATGCTGTTTCTTATTACCGATTGAGACCTACAGCAAAAACCTGGCGGCGAAATCGGCACTCAGGTTAAGATAATCTTCCAACCTAGTCACTAACAGAAGGGGTCACGCAAAAATACTAGACAAATACCCCTTCCTACATCAAACGACAGACTTTTGTAGCTCAGTAGAGTTGCATTTCAACACATCCTGTACCACAACTTTCCCTACGAGAGAAAATTGGGACAATGGGGTAATGGACAATAGAAGCGGAATCGGCATCGAAATGATCAAGTAGTCGGAGGCCTTCATTCCGAAGGAAGGAATGCCAACATCTCATTCCGGTTACCGGATCACTGCAGTGTATTTCAAGCTGAAATATTATATATAAACATATATTCAGATAGCCAATCGGCCCTGAAAGCTTTAAAATCGCCTAATATTAACTCGAAGACAGTAAAGGAATGTATCGACGTTCTGACATAACTATCACAGTACTTTGTAATAATGCGGTACCAGCAGGTGGTAGCAGTCCTCTACCTCTACGGCCTCCTTTACTTAGGAAAGATCAGGTGGACAAGGACTCGACTTTACTTGGCGTGTTCAATTGGCGCCGGATAGAAACGAATGGCGCAGTTTGTTAAAATCGGCCAAAAGGGCGTAAGTGTTTAACGCTCCAATTAAGAAGAAGAAGTCACACACCAATTCATTCGGCCGCCGCCGCTTGGCATACTCCAGTTAAAAGAGAGAGGCGATCAATGTGGAAATTGCGTGAACCTGGAGATCAAATGGATAATATCTCTATCAAAGAAGTATTATTTTGGGCTCAGCAGGCAATTGAGAAGTAGGGCTCTCCGTTGAACACCCTAAAAACGCTCATCATTCCAGTCCTGCATGGACGATGTCAACAGCAGATGAAAAAGTTTTGGGAGCCTTCAGGAGAAAAATTCTACATAAGGTCTTTGGCACCTCCACGCTAGTGAGGAGTATTTCGTATGGTGGAACAGCGAGCTGCATGAGCCATATGGGCATGGTTATAGTTGAGCGTGTAAAAAGACAGCGGCTACGCTTGGTTTCGCTATGACACCCGTAGAATACAAGACGTTCCAGCTAGCCGAGTTAACGACACGGTACCCCAAAGGGGAAGACGTGGAAAGGGGAAAACCACATCTACTTTGGAGGGACCAAGTGTTGCAGGATATCTCTTCAACCAAGGCTTCCAACTGGCACCAGCGAGCGGAGGACAGAAAAAACTGGCACGCTAGTTGGGATTCTGCCAAATCCGACACATGATTGTAGCGCCACATAATCATAAACTATCTTTATTTCTTACCAATCAATGGAAAAAAGCATTGGTGGTTAAAAAAGGATTTATTGCTTTCAAAACTCTTCCAAACTTTAAGATAATAAATACAATTTTGAATTCGGTTTTGCACATTTCCGCTACGCTTTTTAAATTGTTAGTACTCAATGCTCATTTTTACCACAAGGCATAACAGGACTTCGCAGTCGAGCGAACAGCGACCAGGAGAAAATTCATTGTACCAGTTTTTTGAAAAGCTAAAGCTAGAATCGCCGCGCAATGATTTTGTATGATACAATAAGTATATAAACTAACGCTAAAGAACTAACTATTAGCAATTGAAAGTATTCCAGACCATTTTATTAAACGGGGATATTTGCGTAAACCTGAGATATCTCAATGTATAGGGTTTTTCAGTGAGAGCGCTTCAACTTTTGAACTTTTTTGAATAAAACACAAACGGTTTGACTTTTTTAACTAATTTTTTTTTTATTATCGAGTTTGAACATATACATTTAAGTATGAAATTCGATTTCTTTTGCATGACCACCGCGTGCTCGTTTTACGAAGTCCAATCGTTGAACCCAATTTTCGACCACTCTTTTGCATAAATCGGCCGAAATTCCAGCAATTTCGCGTTCAATATTGGCTCTGAGCTCACAAATCGTCGCCGGCTTGTTACTGTAGACCAATGACTTCACATAACCCCAAAACGGGACGGCTTGTTAAATGGACCGTAAAATGGCCGTAATTCTCTTAAAGTAGCAGCAACAGAACGATTATTTTCATAAAAAATTTGCACGATTTGCAATCGTTGCTCAAGTGTGTAGCGTTCCATGATGAAATGTATACTAATGAAGTTTACAAATGACAAGCGAAAAATAAAAAATATTGCGTCGTTCGCCCTCCCTATCGGAAAAAAGTTGAAGTGCACCTATTGAATAACCCTATATTACAGAATTTGTCAAAGCTTCTTTCATAGCTCAACTCTAACTTACCACCAAGATGTGCCTAATGTCAATGTAAGAGCAAATACTGGCCTTCTTCAGAAATATCTCTACGGAGAAGGAATACTATTGTATATACGAGGTGTGTTCAAAAAGTATCGCAAATTTTGAATTTTCGCAGGTTACGTTGATTCGAATTTCGAATTTTTTGTACCGATATGTTGGTACCCATGTCCCTCACTCATGCCGACGAGTTCGGCTATTTTGAATGTTCAGTTAATTGTTGACAGCTGCTTTGCTTGCACGTGTTTCGGGTCGTCTTCGATTTTTACCTACTCAAAAAGATGAATCAAAGAACCTGTGTTAAATATTGAGTGAAAAACGAAATAAAGTGCGCGGATGCATTCCGAATGTTGACAGCTGCTTTGCTTGCACGTGTTTCGGCTCGTCTTCGATATCTACCTACTCAAAAAGATGGATCAAAGAACCTGTGTTAAATTTTGTGTGAAAAACGAAATTAAGTGCACTTCAACAACAGACGAAAAAATTGATGAAATGAAGAAAATGGTATTTGCCAATCGTCGAATCACCGTTAGAGAAGTTTCTGAGGACCTAGACATATCGATTGGCTCCTGCCATTCGATTTTTTTCAATGATTTGGGGATGAAACGGGTCACCGCAAAATTCGTACCAAAACTGCTCAATCTCGACCAAAAGCAGCATCGCATGAACATTGCTAATGAGTTGTTCGACTCTGTCAGCGGCGACCCAAATTTGCTCCAGAGATTTATAACTGGCGCGCCAAGTTCGGTCGAATGTAAAAGTTTTGCTTAACGTTTTTTTCGAGTGCAGGGGCGTTGTTCATCATAACTTCTTACCACAGGGTAAAACGGTCAATAAAGAACATTACCTGCAAGTTATGTGCAATTTGCGCGAAGCAATCCGCCAGAAACGCCCGGATTTGTGGAAGAACAAAAATTTGCTCCTGCATGACTATAACTTGTTGGCCAAAGCAACACACTAATGATGGCACAGTCACCGTATTCCTCAGATCTGGCCCCCTGTGACTTTTTCTTCTTCCCGAAACTGGAGAGGCCCACCAAAGAATGACGCTACGCTACGATGGACGAGATAAAGACGGTATCGAAAGAAGAGCTGAACAAGATAAGAAAAAATGATTTTTTGAAGTGCTTCGAAAATGGGAAAAAACGTTGGCACAGGTGCATAGTATCTCATGGGGATTACCTTGAAGGCGGGAAAATAGATATTAATGAATAAATAAATAATTTTTGAAAAAACACAAAATTCGCGATACTTTTGGAACACATCTGGTATGCACTCTGCGCTCTGCAATAAGTTTGGACATCATGCATCTTACAAAGGCTGCAAACATAAGATAAACAATTACGAAAAATTGACCAGCTCTAATATAATCTATGTAACTAAAAATGTGTCTCCTCTTCTTAATTGTTGTGATAACCGCTTGCGCGATTTTGGCCGAGTTTAACAAAGCGCGCCAGTCGTTTCTTTCTGATTTTAACCGGCCCCCAGTAGGGGCCCAGTGAATCAAGGTCTTCTTCACTTGATCTTTCCAACGCAGAGGAGGTCTTCCTCTTCCTCTACTGCCACCAACTGGTACAGCATCGAATACTTTCAGATTCGGAGTGTTTGTATCCATTCGGACGACATGACCCAGCAAACGTAGCCGCTGGATCTTTATTCGTTTCGTTATGTAACGCTCATACAGCTCATCGTTCCATCGCCTACGCTATTCGCCGTTGCTAACGTGTAGTACTACAAAGTGATGTACTACAAAGTGTGACCGAGTTTAAGGATCTTGGAGTATTATTCGATACAAAATTTTCCTTCAGTGGCCACATTAATTTTATTCATTGAAAACTGTATTTGGTTTTAGGCTTCATCCGTCGCAATACAACTGAATTTATGATCCGTATAACTATAAACTGCTGTTTACGTCTCTTTTTCGTTCTCACCTAGAGTACGCTGTTATGATTTGGAGACCTCCATCAATATAATAGAACGCGTTGGCAATTTTTTCTTAAGCAAGCATTACGCTCCCGCCGATTTGAGTCGTCGGTTCCATCTTATAATTCTCGGCTAAAGCTAATTAATCTAGAATCTCTTGAAAAGAGAAGGGCAGTCCTTTCATTCTCGTTTATTTTCAGTGTTGTTAATGGCATCGTGGATTATCCAGATCTACTTGAGCGGATAAGCTTTAATGTTCCCCAAAGAAGTCTTCGAAATTTTTTTATGGGGAAAACTTTAAGACTAAATTTGCGAGTAGCGCACATTTTGTAATACCAGTCTGCTTGATTTTGCATTATCCAGATCTAGTTTTGTAACAATTTTTAATTTAGTTACTTAATATTGTATTTATCTTGATTGCAATATTACAGTTGCTAAATTTGGCTTTACAAATGTAAAGAAAATTTGTGTCTAGTCAGTAAGGTAATGTGTACTGTAGATTATTACAATAAATAAATAAATTACAATATTAAGATACATTTTAATAGCCAACTTTAACAAACGCTTACTCTTCCTGAACCTAGAGGCACCTTAAATTTTACTATAATTAAAAGAACCGTTTTAAATTGTATTAACACAATGAACCCCATAAATATTTCCCTTAGCTCAGCCAGAAATCTCGAAATACATACATTCCTGCAACATGATAGAAAAATACCTGATGTCAAACAATTACTGTTCGAGTTTGCGTACAGAACTAGTATTATGAGATAGTGAGTCAGCTCTAGCTATAAGTACAGGGTGGGTTAAATAAGACCTACTAATGACTACTGCCTAGCAGTATGCGCAAATTAGGATACTGCTCCGCCATTGGCCGCAAAAAGTTTTGAATCAATGTTCTGTAAGAAGCTCTTGAAATCGATTCCGGCGTTTCATCCTCATTTTCGAAAAAATATAGACCGGTAACTCTAGGGGCCATAACACCGCACCAAGCAGTACATTTAGATGGGTGCAACTGATGTTGGTGTGTTGCTTTTGGATTTTCTACAGTTTTGTTTGTTGACATAACCATTTAAATGGAAATGCGCTTCATCCGACATCAAAACATTATTTAAAAAATCAATTTGTGTGGCTAATTGTGTAAGAATACAAAAACTCGATCATTTTAACGCGTTGTGTTGTACTGTAGGGTTCCATAATAAATTTCCAACAATTCAATTATAACCTACAAAAAAAGAAAAATAAATATGTCAAAAAATAAAAAAGTTATTTGTGCTTAACATTAATAGGTCTTATTTGGCCCACCCTGTATTTTGTCCAGCTTCCAATTTGTCCTTTTTTGGGTTGAAAACTTCTTTTCCTAAGATCGATTTACCAGGTAAATTAAATTTTATGTGTAGGTGGTCTGATAGAAAGGCTTAATTAGACAAATGCTAATTTTCAATAAAATTTGAAATATACGCACTAGTTAAAGTGAGGTAAGGTATATCAAGGTCACCTTTAGGTACTTAGGAGTAGCACCTTTTTTCTAATATTCACTTCCTTACTTAAAAGATAATTTAGCAAAGGCTAAGTCTGTTATTTACATCAAGCTACTCCAGACTGAATGATGTGCATTTGCGTCACATCCGATCACCAACTAGAGGTAGCTCCTCCACCTCTTTTGGGAGACAAATACAAACTAAAAGTTTGTATTTGATTTTTGATACTCGTAACTTGCTTCCATCAATTCAGTAACATATAGGGTGGGCCATGTAAAATTAGGTTTTTGAATCGGCTATAAAAAAAACTAATCAATATTTTTTCAAACTTCTTTTTTTATTTTGAAGATTGAACATTGTCATTTATGAATGAAAAATAATATTGTTCAAATGACTGCCACGACTGGCTTTACAGTAGGCCATTCGATCAACCCAATTTTTAAGCTCATTTTCGATTGTTTGGGCTCCAATTTCATGAATTGGCAACTTCGATTTCGTGTTTTAAAGCATCAATCGACTCTGGATTGTTCGAATAGCATTTGTCCTTAACGGCTTCCCACAAAAAATAGTCCAACGGGCTTAAATCACAGCTCCAAGGCGGCCAATTGATATTGGAATTCAAAAACGGTAGCCAAAAGTTCGAGTGTAACTTTGGCAGTGTGACAAGTTGCAACGTCCTATTGAAACCAAATGTCCTCCATGTCATCCTCTAAGTAAATTATGAACACATTTGACATGTCATTTGTGTGACCATTCTCAAAAAAATAGGTGGTTCCATAAGCAAACGCTATATGGCCCACCCTGATAAGCAGTTTGTCAGGCCTGCAATTATTTATTTCTCTTTCTCCGCTCACGCGTTTATTACATTTTGAAGATTTTTATCTCTAGGTTTCATGCTTTGCACTAATATAGAAAATATTTCTTATAAAGTATTGATAACTCTGTTAACTATTTTTTTAATATAGTTCACAATTAATATGGATTTTAATTAATTTTTTAATTTTCATAACTGAAAGTCGTTGATAAAGATGCTATATCTTCACGACCGAGGGCGAGAGTTTGGATTCCGTCTACACCCAACGAGCCCGCCGTGATTATAAAAATACATGGAGTAAGCAACCCTGAACTGCTCATAAATGAATGGATGTTCATAAAAATTAAAGGAACTGATGAGAACGCGGAAACGAAACGTCTCACCATGCAAGTTCTTCTTCTTTTGACTAAGGCATCGCTAGAGCCATTGGCGAAATTACGGTTTATGGAGGGTAAAAAAAAAACACATAAAGCCGACACTGAAGTTGTCGACTTCCTTGCATTGGTAGCCAAATCCGAAACTGCAGGCGAGACAAATAATGGGATAGATTCGCTACATTGAAGTAACCTTTCAGAGGGATACGGCTTTGATAATAAATGTAAGGTATCATAGGAAAACTGACTGGCAGATGTATAATCGTAAGCTAGTAAGCAATCTTCCTCCGCGTCGACCGTTTACTCTTAATAATGCCAATTCTCTAAAGAATCTTGATAGGACGTTTACTAACTCATGCACAAAAGCGCTTAATAAGGCTTGTTTAAAAAGATACACTAAACGAAGGAAACAATCCCCTTAGTGGTCTCCAGAGCTAATTCAGAATAAAGTAGATTTTTGGGTTAATTTTTAGGTTTAATTCAGCTAATCAAGCGGCCGCCGTGGTCGAACTACCATTCAGAGAGAGAAAATCGGTTCGAATCTCGTTGAGATATCAAAATCAAGAAAAAGTTTTTTATAATACCGGCCGCACCTCCGAGTGTATTTCTGCCATGAAAAAGCTCCTCATAAAAAATATTTGCCGTTCGGAGTCGGCTTGAAACTGTAGGCCCCTCCATTTGTGGAACAACATCGAGACGCACACCACAAATAAGAGGAGGAGCTCGCCAAACACTCAAAGAGGGTGTACTCGCCAATTATATATTAAGGGAAAGTTTTTCAAAAAAAACACATGTACAATTCAGAAAAATGCATGAAATTTTGATGTAAATCGATAGTACAGTCCATATAATTTAATGTTTGAAGATTATTTCATGTAAATGTTGACCGCGACTGCGCTTCAAATGGTCCATCCGCTTAGTCCAATTTTGGCATACTCTTTCCAATGTTTCGGCCGGTATCTCACATATAAATGTTTTAATGTTGTCTTCCAAAGCGTTAATTGAAGCAGGTTTGTCTGAATAGACATGGGCTTTAACATAGCCCCACAAAAAAGAATCTAAAGGCGTTATATCGCACGATCTGGGTGGCCAATTGACAGGTCCTGAACGTGAAATAAAATGTTCACCGAACTCGCCTTTCAACAAGTCCATTGATACGCTTGCTGTGTGGCATGTGGCACCGTCCTGATGAAACCACATGTCATGCAAGTCAAGCTCTTGCATTTTGGGCAAAAAAAAGTTGGATATAATTTCCCGGTAGCGCTCACCATTCACAGTTACGTTACGATTCGCAGCATCTTTGAAGAAGTACGGTCCAATGATACCTCCAGCCCATAAGCCGCAGTAAACTGTGACCTTTTCTGGATACATTGGTAGCTCTTGTAAGTCTTCTGGCTGATCTTCACTCCAAAATCGACCATTCTGCTTATTTACGTACCCATTGATTCAAAAATGAGCTTCGTCGCTGAACACAATTTTGCGATAAAAAAGTGGATCTTCGGCCAACTTTCCAAGAGCCCATTCACCAAACATTCGGCGTTGCGGTAGGTCGTTCGGCTTCAATTTTTGCACCAGCTGTATTTTGAAAGGCTTCACACCTAAATCCTATCCCAAAATTTTCCACGTTGTTGAGTAACAGAGGCCCAATTGCTACGAACGGCGACGAATCGATAATTGATGGTCATCATTAACACTGGCCGATACAGCTGCGATATTTTCTTCAGTTCGCACTTTACGTAGGCGTGTTGGTGGTTTGTTGTCCAATAATGTAAATTTGGTTCTAAATTTAGTCACAATAGCTCGAATAGCCGCTTCAGTGCGTCGATTAAACTGACCATAAAATGGAAGAAGCGCGCGATAAACTTTCTTAACAGAACACGCATTTTTATAATAAAATTCAATGATTTGCAAGCGTTGTTGGTTTGTAAGACGATTCATGGTTAAATTATAGACCAAACTGAAGATGTTTGACAGAGAAACAAAACTCGAAACGTGCGTCATCTGTTTAAACCAACTGTTTAAATTGATAATAGCTAACAAATCACCCTTTATATGTATATAATCAGTTACGCACTGAGAGCAAAAGGAATTGTTACCATGTGAAGCTAAAATTATTTAACAAGGAATAGAGAAAAGCAAAAAGAATCTGTTGGAGATCTTTCTGCGGTAATATTAAGAGCACTACTGACGTATTTCGATTGCGAAAAGTGTTTATAAACTCCACTCCCATAATAGGATACCTACAAAAATCTGATAAAAGTTGGACGGTCTCTTGTATACGCACACATAACACAATGCTAATCCGTTGCCGTCTTAAGAACAACTCATTCGTCGAGTATGAAGTGTGTCAGGACGAGTGTGAGAGATTATAGTGCAGATTTCGGCTGTCGATAAGTTTTTGTATTAGTGATATATAAAAAAAATCAACGCAGCCTTGTTGTTGTTGTAGCAGTAATACAAGCCCTGCCAGAGGGTATATCACCGGTCGTCTCCGTTTGGCGCATCTAAAGTTAGGCCCAGAAAAGCTGTTGGTGTTAGATGAGTAGGTTTTAAGGGGCATGTGAAAAGGTAATTAGTGTCGTGCGGGGGGCCTTCGCATGCCGGACATATGTTTGGTATGTCGGGCGATTTGAATAAGTAGGAGTTTAACCTGCTACAATATCCAGAACGTAATTGTGCCAGTGTTACGCGGGTCTCACGCTCTCATCTGCTGTAGGTGGTGGTTGGACTCCGATTACGGCATTCGGTGGACGGGAGCTTAAGAAGGTGATAGCGGTTCTGGCTCAATCAGGTGTCTGCAAGGGTGAAACCAAGGGTAGCACCTTAACAGGAACTGCTTACTGAACAGCGTGTTGTGCTCCATTTCAGGGAGCATCTGTGCTTCATTGTGAAGGTATTGAAGAGTGGATATCAGGAGGGAACCCGTCGCTCTTTGAATAGCAGTGTTGCGGCATGTCTGAAGCTTTATTCACTGCGTGTCACTGGTTCCAGGCGACCAGACAGGTGCAGCATAGTTTAGAACCGGTCGGCCAATTGCCCTAAATGTCGATAGCAACAATTCCTTATCTTTGCCTCAACTGCTACCGGCAAGCGATTAGAGGACCTTGTTGCGATTTTGGACTTAAGTGGCAATTACGGTTGTGTGCGCTGAGAAGGAGAGCAAGCTGTCAAAGGTAACTCCCAAAATTTTGAGGTTGTTTACCGTCGGAATTGGTGTGTCATCGACTTTTACCTAAATTGCAGCTTCACCTCCTTTGTCCAGGTGGTGAAGAGGGTCGCCGTGGACTTAGTGGGGAAAAGTTGTAAGTTCCTTGCAGTGAAGAAGCGAGAAAGGCAGGGAAGGTAGTCGTTTACTTTGGAGCATAGGCCATCAATGCCATTGCCCGACGCCTTTATAGTGCAGTGGTCGACGTAGGAGACCAGGGAGACTCCCTCTTGTGGCTGGGGAGCTTAGAGATATAGAAGTTGGACAGCAAGGGTAAAGGACACCACCCTGCGGAACATCTTGCTTGATCTTCCTCTGTTTTAAATTTTGGTCTCGCTCAAATGGTTGGCGGACCACCTCTTCAACCTTGGCGGGAGTGTCGACTTATAAATATCATCTAGTAGCGTGACATGGCTGATTGTACCGTTAAGCCCGCGGTTCATCTGGGCGTTTATGATGGTCAGTGCTGTGGTGGTGCTATGCACTCGTCGGAAATCATGCTGATGTGGGGCTGGGGCCAGGTGTTTCATGAAGAGTTGGAGAAGGAGGGCTTCAGCTCCTTTACTACTGGGGAAAGGAGAGTTATCGGACGATAAGATTCCCCTTGGTTGGCGGGTTTGCCAGGTTTCAGTAGTGAGACCACTCTCCCTGCTTTCCACTTGCCAGGGATGATGAGAGTGGCCGTAGATAGATTGAAGACCTTGGTGAGGTATTCTACTCCTCATGGTCCCAGGAGCGTCAGCATCGGTGTGTTCAGTACGTCAGGGCCAATGGCTTAAGATGATTTTGATTTGTTGATGGCCCCTGAACCTCATCACTGGAGAAAGTAAGTTTTTTTTTTTTTATTACAAACATTTAACTATATATAGGTATGTGTTTGTTGACACTACCACTAGTTTAAGGGAAACTAACAAGCAGTATGATTTTAACAATTTTGTGGGGTTTTTATGAAGAGAATTGTAAAATCTCTTCTTTACATTAACTACCGATAAGATCGTATGGTTTTTTTCGCTGGAGTCGTCGGGTTAGGCCTGCGGTGTTGAGAAGTTTGCTGGCTTCCTCCTTAATGTGCCTCTGGAGCCTCATAGAGTGGGCTTCTGCTTGTATTTTAATAACTTCAGCGACCGTAGGAATGCAGAGGTCACGATGAATGTCTGCATTGCGAACGTACCAAGGTGCGTTGACATTATTTTTGATAATTTTATTTTGAAATCGTTGAATTATGTTAATATTATTTTGACTTTCACAGCCCCAAATTTGAGCGCCATAAGACCACACGGGTTTGATAATTTGATTGTATATCATTATTTTGTTATATATGGAGAGTTTTGAATTCCTTCCAATGAGCCAGTTCATTTTTAATAATGGACTATGAATAAGTTCGTGCGGTTTTACAACAGATGGCGTAACTTGATTATTATTCCATCGATCCACATTTCCAAACATTCATTGGAGAGCTACTGTCGTAAGGCACAAACGTCAGTATAAGTTTTTTATTTGAAGCGTAAACAACAATATTTTTACCACACTTGAAAATGTCGAATTTCGTGCCAAATAATGTGTTTTTGCGGGGAATTCTTCTTCATTATTTTAATATGAAGAAAAAAGCAGCCGAAAGTCATCGTATCTTGGTGGAAGTTTATGGTGAGCATGCTCCATCTGAGCGAACGTGCCAGAAGTGGTTTGCACGCTTTAAAAGTGGTGATTTTGGCTTGGAAGACGAAGAACGCGAGGGTGCGCCGCCAAAGTTCATGGATACCGAATTGGAGGAATTGCTCGATCAAGATCCGGCTCAAACGCAAGAAGAGGTTGCAAAAACTTTGGGAGTTGATCAATCAACCATTTCCAAACGTTTAAAAGCCATGGGAATGATCCGAAAGGTAGGCCATTGGGTGCCGTATGAATTGAAGCCAAGAGACGTTGAACGCCGTTTTATGGCATGCGAACAACTGCTTCAACGGCACAAAAGAAAGGGTTTTTTGCATCGAATTGTGACTGGCGATGAAAAGTGGGTCCATTACGACAATCCAAAACGTCGGGCAACGTATGGATACCCTGGCCATGCTTCAACATCGACGTCGGCGCAGAATATTCATGGCCTGAAGGTTATGCTGTGTATCTGGTGGGACCAGCTGGGTGTTGTGTATTATGAGCTACTGAAACCGAATGAAACGATTACGGGGGATGTCTACCGACGACAATTGATGCGTTTGAGCCGAGCACTGCGAGAAAAACGGCCGCAATACGCCGATAGACACGACAAAGTTATTTTGCAACATGACAATGCTCGGCCACATGTTGCACAAGTGGTCAAAACATACTTAGAAACGCTCAAATGGGATGTCCTACCCCACCCGCCGTATAGTCCAGACCTTGCGCCATCCGATTACTATCTCTTCCGATCGATGCAACATGGCCTGGCTGACCAGCACTTCCGTAATTACGATGAAGTCAAAAAATGAATCGATTCGTGGATTGCGGCAAAACCGACCGAATTTTTCACAAAGGGAATCCGTGAATTGCCAGAAAGATGGGAAAAAGTAGTAGTAAGCGATGGACAATATTTTGAATATTAAATTTGTAACCATTTTACGTCAATAAAGTTTCAAATTTCGAAAAAAACCGCACGAACTTATTCATAGTCCTATTATTTTCAAATTAAGTTCGCTTCGTTTTATTTTTATATGCTCCTTCCAACGTAGCTTAGCATCGAGGGTTATACCAAGATATTTGGCAGTATTTGCGTATGGAATTGAAGCGCCTAGTAGCATTATTGGGTGATGGTTTACTTTTTTATTGGTAAAGGTCACATGAATTGATTTGTTACTATTTAATTTTATTCGCCAAATTTTCGTCCATTTTTCTATTGCGTATATAGCGATTTGAAGTTTAGTTGCAGCTACTTCGGCGGTTTTTCCTGTTGCGAGGATTGCTGTGTCGTCAGCAAAGGTGGCGATCATAGTGCTTGGAGGTATTGGTATATCTTTCCTATATATAAGGTAAAGAAGGGGTCCAAGGATACTTCCTTGCGGTACGCCAGCGTTTATTTTCTGCAATTTGGAATATTCATTCCCTTGTTTTACGCGAAAATACCGTTCAGTTATATACGACTTCATAAATGCACTGTATTGAAGTGGCAGGCATGAGTTCAATTTGTTGATAAAGCCTTCATGCCAAACCTTGTCAAATGCCTGCGCGACGTCCAGGAAGAAAGTAAGTGGCGCTCTGCTGTATGCCAGTTTGTGCAGCCGTCTGGTGGCACGACGCTTGGATATGTCGGCCGGAGAATGCAGTGTGAAGAATCGGATAAATAGCTCGCGCATCTCTTCGGGTCCGAAGATCAACCGTTAAAGATGATGGCCACTTTGTCGTTCTGCTTTATCGGGTTCGACAGGGACCTTACGATGCACCAGAGCCTACTCACACCAGTGGTGAAACTGCAGATCTTCAGGTGCTCAACCCATTTCGTCCGCTTGTGTTGACCTGCCAATTGCCGGATCTCCAAATTGAGATCCCTTATGCGGGGTTCCCCGGGATTGACCTGGCGTAGGTGGACACGCTCGTTTGCTAAACTGGCTGCTTCGGCTGGGAAATTAGGACGTATTTCCTTGAGCCAGCAGGGATAAAGCGAGCCTCAGCAGCTGTGATCACCTTGCAGAATGCATGTTCGCCTCCGTGCACACCGGTGGGAATGGGAAGAGCGGCTAAGGTGTCTTCTGTGAATTCCGCGAAGCCGTCTCAATTAGCTTTGTTTAAGTTAATATAGGATCGGTGCATGGCGGAAATAAAGTCGGCAGGTATCTCAATCGAGATCATAAAGGGCAAGTGGTCTGATGCAAGCGATAGCATAGGTCGCCAGATTATACTATTTATCAGACCAGCGCTAGCTATTGTTATGTCAGGCGGGCTGCTGCAATTATCGAATACCCTGGAGGGGGCGTCGTCGTTCACAGTGCAGAATGTCGAATTGTCTATCTGCTCTGCCAATATTCATCGTTTGGCAGGCTTGAATGCCAAAGATCGTGATGCGCATTGAAGTTACGTACTACCAATCGGTTTTCAGCCCTGATGACCGCACCAATATCAGGGCGATATCCTGCCGCGCAGCGGGTGACAGGGGGTATGTATATGTTAAAGATCTCGAGCTCGGCATTGTCTGACTGGACAACTATACCTTGACATTCTAAGATGCTGTCCGTGCGATCGATGCCTTCATTGATGAGACGATACTGCACTGTGTGGTGGACTATGAACGCTAGGCCACCACCGATCATGTCTGTGCCCCCTGGTGATCAGACAGGAGCTAGCGTGCAGCTTGGTTTCTTGGACTGCAGCTATTGGGATACCGAGTCGGCTCATAAAGTCAGTTATCTCGTCGACCTTACTCGTAGGTCCGTTGCAGTTGAATTGAAGTAGCATAAAGCTTAGTAAGGCTGTTGCAATAACCGCTGGGGGGAGGGACGAATGTGGTTGCCTATACTGGGCCTGCTGTGCACTCTGCTGATGTAGTTGCGGCCTGATGATGTTGGCCGGCCGCGCCACGGGGGGCGTTTGCGGATGCAGAGATCTACAGTAGGGGCAACGTAGTCAGTTGTCCACTCACGGGTGGTGCGCAGGCCAGAACATCTCCGAAAGTAGTACTAGCCATTGCAAAAATTCATTTGATTGATGCGAGGTATTCTGGTCTGGCACCCGGAACAGACTGTGGGGGGACCAAGAGCTGGTAGTTTCCCCCGCACTGGGGTTGGAGAAGGGGTAAGGAGATATTCTGTGTTGGGGGAGCTGTGTTGCTCCAATAGGCTCCTTACCGTGGAGGTAATGGTTGTGGTGGCGGTTGGAGGCGCCCCCCTATCAGGGGGTTAGTAGGCGTTAACGCATCGGACGCCTGCTGGTGGCAGTAAAACGTGGCCACAAACCGTGTGGACCACTCCCTATGTGACTTAAGTCCTGAACAGGTCTTAACGAGGCTCCACTCGTTGCACATATTGCACCTAACCGAGGTGGCGTTCAGGTGGAGCCGTCTATGGCATACGCAGCAATAGAATACCTCTGACCCAGGGTTGGAATCAATACCAGCCCTGAGGAGAAGTATTTTTAGCAAGATTGCTACAAGGAGTTGGTCCTGTGACCTCCGAGGTGGGGTGATATACGGTTCACTAGACAGGGCTAGTTTACAGGGGCGGCAGCCCTTTTTGTTTTTTTTTTTGTTTTTGTCGGGACAACTAGCAAGTGCAGCACTCAGACATTAATCGCGTCCATTGTACTACACTTGGATTCCCTTTTAATTTCTTTAAATCTACCCGATCTCCGAAGAAATCTGAGTAGATCTTGTGGTGCCAAGGAGCCAAGATGGTCGCTTCTTAACACATCAGTGCCAAAGACCTCAAACCTGATTCACCTCATCCTCCTCTTCACAAGCTGGGCAGAGTACACTGTCAGAGATGTGCTTCGCCCACAGAAAGTGGCCCATAATCAGTACAACCAGCCGTCTGCACTCCCCTCTGCTTAATGACAGAAAGGTTTGCGACAGTCGATCGGACATGATATGTAACACCATTTTAGTCCATCTGCAGCCTCTCTCAGCCTGCCAAGCTTGCTTGTGGGTGGTAGTTACCCATTTGCTAACCGTGGCTGTGATGGCCGCAGAAGGGAGTGGCAAAACGGGCTCTGGGCCAAAGAAGTTGGCTAAGGAGTCAGAGGTCACATTTCCCGCGATACCCACTTGTCCCGGGACCCATGTTAGCATCAGGCTATTATGTCTACATACGGACATAGTTCAGCCTGGACTTACAGGACTTGACTACCCCTGATGTGGTTGGAGGGCTGTCTAAGGCCATAAGCGCAGCTTGGCTGTCGCTGCAGACACATATAGATCTGTCTCTCCATCGCTTTTCCACAACAAAGCTCATCGCTTCTTGAACTGCATACACCTCCGCTTGAAACACAGATGCATGCATTCCAAGAGCAAAGTGCAGTTTTGTCCTGCTGGATTCCACGTAGACCCCAGAGCCGGAACCGTGCTCGGTCCTGGAGCCATCCGTAAAAATGCGAAAACAGTGTTTGCCGGGCTCATTTTCTGAGCCTTCCAGCAACTGAGCCTCTGGTAGCACTACACTGTATCACTTTTCAAGTAGGACTCTTGATGGCGTGGAGTCAAGGGGCATGGAGAGAATCATTGGATCGATATCCATGCCTTCTCTATGTTCCAATGCCGGACAGGGGCCGTACCAGTTCCCATTGTGTTTCAGCCTGCAGATGACCTTCAAGACCTCTCCTTGGATGAAAGCATCAAGTGGTGGTAAACCAATCAGAGCATCTAATGGTGGGCCTGAAGCAGTCGGAACAGCTCCGGTGCAACAGATGGTCACAGTGCGTTGTAGTCTCGATAAGGTCCTCCTGACTCCCACTAGAGAGAGTCTACTCATCCAGACCACTGATGCATAGGTGATAGTAGGTCTTATGATAGCCGTGCAGATCCATAGGACCTTGCTAGTAGAAAGACCCCACGTTTTCCCAAAAATACCTTTGCACTGCCAGAAAGCTGTCAGAGCTTTGGATGTCTTTGTTTCAACGTGTGATTTCCATAGGAGCTTACTATCAAGGATTACTTCAAGATATTTAATTTCTTTGGAAAGCTGGATTGTGATTCCTTTTAGCTTAGCGGGATTTGCCGATACCCCATTCGCACAGCACCAAGTGTTAATCCGATCCAGATTTTTCTGCACTTTCCTGCAGATGTTCATAAGCGAAGGGCCTGTTACCAAACAAGCAACATCGTCCGCATATGCTTGTTCGTAGACTCCCGAATCGTTTAAGGTGGTGAGTAGAGGATCGATTACCATGCACTATTACTAGCAGATCTACAAATACTGCCAAAAGTGGCATTATCAAACGCCCCTCTCTGTCTAAAAAGATGCCCACGGCGTAGGCCCTTCTGTCGATGGCCAGCTCTACCCTAGCAACAAGGTTTTGCAGTGCCGACTCGCAGGATTTTCCACACTGATAGGCATGCTGAAATGGGGACAGAGGGTGAGCCTTCAGCGACTTCTGACGTATGCGCCATTCCACCAGTCGTTCGAGACTTTTCAGCAAGAACGAGATCATGCTGATGGGTCTAAAGTTTTGTGGGCTGGTGTAGTCGTCTTTTCCAACCTTTGGGATGAAAGCGACCCTCACCATCCTCCAAGAGCGTGGTATGTAAGCCAGTGCCAGGCATGCCGAGAAGATTTTCTTCAGGGCTGCCGTCACGAACTTTGCACCCTCCTTCAGCATGGCAGGATATATGCCATCTGGTCCGGGCGACTTGTAGCCGCCAAAAGATTTATGGCAAATCGAATGGCGGCCTCATTCACCACCGATCTGGCAACGAACCAGTCATGCCGAGAAGGTGTAATAGCTCTGACAACTGCCTCTATCAATAAGGGCTGTTGCCGGCTGACGCTTATCTGATTACCAGGAAAGTGAGATTCCATCAGCAAGCTGGGTGTCTCACTTTGTCGCTCCGTGTAGGAACCATCAGATTTCTTAGGTGGCCCCAGTTTTACAGTTAGGTCCCTTTTCCGGACTCTAACCAATTTCGCCGTGTCACTCAGAGATTCAATACCGCTGCAGAATTCCCTATATGAGGCTCTTTTCGATTCCCGAAAAAGCCTCTTGTAGTTCTTCTGAAGATCACGGTATCGCCCCCAGTTCTCAGCAAGGTTAGTCTTGAGGGCCCGGTTTAGATGTTTTCTCGACTCACGCCTCAACATCTGGAGCTCTCGATTCCACAAAGGAACGGGAGTCCGGTTAGGGAGAGGTCGAATTGGACAGGCTGACTCAAAACAATCAGTTAGGGCAGCGTTGAGTTTCTCAACAGCCGCCTCAATGGCCTGTTCTTTTCGAAGTCTTGGTGGTGTAACGTCAAGGTCCCGCAACGCTTCCCCAAACTTCTGCCAGTCTGTTTTACTGGGGTTTCTAGAGGGCAATGGCATTTGTGCCTCCTCGTACCTGTGGTCCGAGCACGAATCTTCGGCAAGGACTCTCCAGTTCTTGATTGACCACCAAAGTTTTGAGTTTGATATGGTGAGATCAATCAACTCCTGCCTTCTGGCTGCTACAAACATTGGCTGTGAGCCCTTGTTATGTATGTCTAGGCAAGAGGACGCGATAAATTCGAATAGTCGAGAGCCCCGTCCATTGCACTTGCTGCTGCCCCACATTGTATGCTGGGCATTAGCATCGCAACATAAAATGAGGCCCAGATTGCGCCGTTCGCAGAACCTCACGAGACTAGTGGCCTTCCCGGGTGGTGGCCCTTCCAGAGCATCATAAGGAAAATAAGCAGATGCAATCACAAGCTTCGACCATCCTCGTCTACCTCTGTAACACACCTCAGCCGCTAGCAGGTCTTGGCAGCAGAATTGCTATAGCCTTCTCGCTATAGAATGGCTTGGCCGCACCCTTGGATGTGCTTGGGCGAAGGTCCAGCTTGTCGAGGCGCCGATAGGGACGTGGCTCAGCAGAACCTTTTCCCGCCACATTGACTGGCGCCAAGACCGCGCTCGTACCTTGGGGGGTCGTGACTCGGCCATTGGCGGCAACCGCAGGGCAGGGAGGTGTACCTCTTTCAGCCACCGTCATTCTCCACTTACCTCGAGAGCGAGACAGCTTGGGAGCGCCCGTGGCCACCGAGGATTAGGTAGCTTCCATGGGTATCGCTTCCGCTGACTGAGGTCTTTTGGAAGACACAGACGCAGAAGGGCTGGCAGAGCCACATGAGGATTTCTCCCGCATGAGCCTTGCCCGCCGCTTTCTTATCTCCCTTCTTGCCACGATCTTCGATTTCCCGGCTTCTTTGGGAGGTCGTGCAGCCACCGAAGAGACCTCACAACTCAGGCCCTCCGAAACAGGGAAAGGTTTCTCAGACTCTGAAGGAGAGAAGATTGCGAAAGCAACCCCCGTCTCCTCCAGGATGCGCTCTCGCTCATAGAGCTGAGAGACTTGGGTAATGGTTGGGGCCTCCAGAATCCATTCCCCTGCCACCGAAGCGGGTGGATTGCCACTTGTTTGGATTCCACCTGGAGTAATAGATCCATTGTTTTCCATTCCCTTTTTGGTTTTTTTCCGGACTCCTCCATAGCCAGTTTGGTTCGCGGATGGCACCCTGATTCTATGCCAACTTTGAGTCATCACACGAGTGTTGAACCCACCCCATAAGGGAAGGCCATTCGTGTGATGTCAGGGTTTCCCTATCCACCACCTGGAACGCGCCCGATGGGTGATCAGGCAACTCCACACGGCAGCCCTTGGTCGGCTGCCATGGGAATGTCAACGCAGTCTCCGCTCATGTTGCTTTATTTTCATCTGAACGACGACTAATTGGGCGAGTGTGTAAACACATGTAAAATTATCGTGCAGAATTCAGCTGCCGATTCACCCCCGTGACGTGACAGCCTAAGTTCCCCTCAAAATTTTGTTTTTCAACATAGCTATTGGCTAAACCTTGTAAATCTATCATCCTTGGCTCACCAGTACAAAAGCAACTAACAAGTGCAAACAGCTCAAATTTTGCGCTCTCCGTACCAGAAACAAACAATATGTAAGTCATCAGCTGCACAGCTTCGACTCGCAATTACCGTTAACTTTATACTCCTTTCCATATTTTGCGTCTTTATAAGTTTGAGCATAGATTTTGCTTATTAAAATCTTCTTCAACAGTGAAAGTTTTCGCATCTGCGAAAAGAATATTTCCATGACCGTTGACCTCGAGCCACCGAAGAAATTGCTTGAATCTGTCGAGTTTAATTTTGTTCAAGCGCGTTGTCAAAAGATGACCAGTTGAGCGACGGAAGGCTTTCATGTGGAGATCATCTCTAATTAGTCTCGACACGGATCTGGTCGACATATTAATTCCACTGGACATGATTTTCTACTTTCTAAGGGCTTTATTTTTTGTTTCTTTCTCGAACGGCCTTTTTGGGTGCACTGCTCGAGCTACGTGAGAACGACCACTTCTTTTTCTGTCTGTCGCTTCAGACGTTTGGGAAAAACGGTTGATCGTGCGGTAAGCAAACACTCTCGAAATATTAAGTTTTTTTAGCAATTCGTAAATCTTACTTGCACTTTTATCACACTTTCGTAATGCACTCGCTGCAATACATTTTCCTTACCTCCGCACTCCATTGTTAACAATCGAAAAAGCAAAAATAACGGAACTTTTTTCTGCGAAGTTGTTCTCGCCGTATGTATCGTAAAATCTGTCACAGAATTTATGGCAAAACTAATTTCATATAAGCCCAAAAACACAGGAGATATAAAATAGTTCTGAAGAACTTGCGCAATTCCACACATAAAGAAGAAATTATAAAAGAATTAGGAGAACTTGGTCATGAAGTTATAAACATTCACAATATCTTACACGCTACTACCAAACCACCATTGCCACTATTTATACTTGAACTAAACGCCAAACCAAACAATAAAACTATATACGCTATTACTCATCTACTACACTGTAAAATTAAATTTGAGCACTAATACACTGCCTCAATGTACAAACTACCAAAAATACTTTTGCACAAAGAATTTTTGCCTTAAGTAGTCTGATCAAATACTCATTTTTATAGATATGAATATGATGATAATGACAAGCTTACAGAATAATAATCAGTTTAACTTTTTCGTTTCAGATGTCCTGAGGAGCCGAAATCCTGTTGACAAGCCACCTATTTTTTTTTAAGACGCTCAGTTTGGTGCCACACTACTACAAACAAATATGTCAAAAAAAAATTGGTTTTGTATACTATTTGATGTCAGTAATAACATACTATAAAATCAAAACGATCTCATTGAATTTCCTTAAAAAAAAACTTTCTAAAAAATATAAAAAAAAAAGTATTTGACCAGACTACTACCTTAAATCACCTGCCTGTATCAAATGTGCTGGAAGTTATAGCCATAAAATGGCCAGTAAAGGAAATTAGTGAACAAAAATGTCATTTATAAAGACCATATGCTTTATAAAACATTAAAGATGCAGCGATTTCATAGTCTCAGACAAAATAATCCAACCACGATAACAATCTCAGAACAAAACGTTGCATCACAAAATGCACTAGACTGTGAAAAACAAATCATAATACTATAACACCAAATTTATCATATGCCCATGTAAAAGCTATTAACACTAAAAAGGTAGCTCAACCGTTCCTTACATCTACGACGGAACACAACGAATGGTGTAAGCCAACATGCACTAAAACTAGAAACATTCCGGGAAAACAAGCTGCGTCTACTCTAATATCTGAAGCAGATTTCACACATAGAAATTATTAAAACATTCCTAATTATACTCTATAGGGTCCGGCACTCGAAGTGTAAACAACTTCAGACCGCTCGAGTTACCATCGGGAGTTGGATAGTGTGTCTGTGTGTGTGGGTTTTGCCACTGTTCATAAAAGGTCTGCTCAATTCGAATGCAAAAACAGAAGTAATTTTTTACTTCAGTGTTTACAAAGAATCAATGTATATGTGTTTGTGTGTTGTAGAGTCCCGTTCCAGAGAATTTGTGGCAAGTGTGTTGGGTTGGTAACTCCTCCCTCCCCAAAATGAAGCGGATGGTTGGGAACGGGGTGTCCAGGTGAATACCGCTGATTTTTGTTGTGCGGATTGGGCATAATTAGCGGTCTATAATGTTGAATCAGTTTAGCCTTGATGTCATCCCAGATGAGCCCAGTGTCGGACCTTTTTAAAGCGTCAATACCTCTACCCACGATTTTATTCCTAATGGCTCTTAGTAGAAGAGAGTTGTATGGTGTCTGGTCGATTCCATTAATCAATGTGATGACTTCTTCCACATTAACGATGAAGTCTTGCAGTTGATTAGGGGTTCCGTCAAAGGTAGGTAGCTCTTTGATGAAAGCAAGAATGTCAGTTGGATTTAAAGATGTTGGGATGTTAGACATGCTGCTTAATGTTGGCGTTCCGTTTGAAGTCAATATAGTAGTGGGTAGTGATACCGAGGCGTTGCCAGGTGGGTGGGCAAACTGGGTTTACACTTATTTGTTTTGGAATTCGTCTGCATCAGTTGTAAAATATTTAGTGTCACAAAAAATTTAGACTCCCTTTAAATTTAACTATGCCTTTTTGACTCGAGATCACTTTCGCAAATGAACGAACAGTGAAAGGCTGTTTCATGTGCTAGCATCGTCTGCCCGTTGTGGCTTCGCTTAGCGGATCGATGGCGCCGGACTTTTCGGTGTTATCACTTGACGAACAACAACAACAATGCACACACACTTTGCAAATGCGGCGTCGGTATAACAACGGTGTCGCTGTCGGTGTTGTTAAATTCAAAGAGAGATTACTTTTTTTTATCTTTTCTTTTGTTGTATGCGGCGATTATCAGCGCATGATTTCGCTCTACAACATTAAAAAAATAAGTTTGGTTTGCACTATGATTGCCCTACAGTTATCAGTAATTGATTCTGTAAGCTGTACCAACCCAATCTGGATATACATATGCTTGCAAGTATGTTTATGTATTCTTTTTTTTTTTTGTTTTTGTTAAGTTTATGTGTTTTGATTCTGCTGTCGTAACGATTATCAACGATTGATTCCCTTCCATTTGGCCATGCATATTATACACAAAGTTAACACAGTTAACTTTTATTTTCTACTGCACTTAACTTATGAAACAAAAAAATAATGATACTTATCGTAATTATATGTAGATCCGTTCCTGAGCCGGCAGCGCCAGCTACCATCGTGTGGTATGGTGTGTGTGGGTGTTGCCACTGTACATAAAACGTCTGCTCAATTCGAATGCAAAAACAGAAGTGATTTTTATTTCAGTGTTTTCAGTTTCTTACATTTATATGTGTTTGTGTGTTTTTCCAAAGAATCAATGTATATGTGTTTGTGTGTTGTTGAGTCCCGTTCCAGAGAATTAGTGGCAAGGGTGTTGGGTTGGTAACTCTCGCGTAGCTGATGCACGGTCATCAGCTGTCTGCTAGTTGGCGAAATGACAGTCTGGAGTATTGTTTACAGTGCGCCGAAGCATTTTGCTGAGAGTAAACGCGAAAAAAGAAAATCAGTAATGGATTTCAAATGTAATAGTGTGATTGCATTATATTTGGCTGAAAAATCACAAAAAGCGATTGTTCTTAAAGTAAATAAAGTTTATGTTTATCGCACCATTACTCATTACTTAAGACTGCAACATCACGTGAAATGGTTCAAAAACTGAAAAAGCGACTTGAGCGACGAATTGACCATCAAATGGCGAGAGAACTGAAAATATCTAACCGTAGCATCCGCTGCATACTGAAGAATAATTTCAAAGTCAATCATTACAACATCCAAAAGGGGCATGATGTCACACCAAAGCAGCAACAAGTCAGACTTGAGAGAGCGAAGGAAAGCAACTCGCTTGGCGGAAAGCGGTCAATTTCCGAACATTGTGTTTTCTGACGAGAAAAATTTTCGAATTGAGCAGTTCATAAACTCCCAAAACAATATGGTTTATTTGACCGAACGCTCATACGTGAATTTGAGTCATCGATTGGCTACCAGAAGGCAGCACCCTACACAGGTAATGTTTTGGGCCGCTAAAACAGCAGATGTTCACTCTCCAATCGTTTTCATCGAGCCTGGCGTTAAGGTAAATGCAAAATATTATCGGGAAAGAATTTTGGACGTTACTTTAAAGCCGTGGGCCGACCATGGACGTTTCAACGGGACTTGGCACCGTCTCACAAAGCTCGAGTGAACCGAGAATGATTAAAAAACAAAGTTCCGAACTTCTTAACGTTCACACAATGGCTCTCAAATTCACCAGACGCGAATCCGATGGTATATTCTCTTAAGACCATTTTGGAGAGCAAGGTATGAACTAAAAGATACACCAGTCTCGAGGTGCTGAAAAAAGTAATTGTCCGCGAGTGGGTCAAAATACCTGCAAGTCACGTTCGAGCAGCATGCGATTCGTTTCTGGACCATCTCAAGGCCATAGTCAAGGCAAAAGGTGGCCATATCGAGCAAAAGTAAATTTATTACTAATTTTGTATTATTTCCATAATTTTTTTTCTTTGAATTGAATAAAAGTAATTTTCAAAACTAAGTTTATACCCTTTCTAATTGGTTGCACCTTGAGTGTCGGACCCTGTTTATTACGCCATTCACCCTGATGACAAGGCACATTTTGGAGCGGCAATAATTACGAGTATAAACAAAGGCATCAAATGCATTGACGTGAACCACTACAGGATGGACTTGCAAGTGATATCGGTACAAATTGAGGATTTTAATGGATGTTTATCTCTTTCTACGATACATTGCCCTTTCTACCATGTCTAACCTCAAGTTTTGACTTCTCATTCCATTCTCCTCAGACTAGTTTCCAATATTATTGAGATAATACATAAACTATTGTACAAAACCTATAAATTTTACAATAATTATACGAATTGTGACTATTTTTTAGTGACTAGTGGACGGGCCTTTTTTAGCGTTTTGGCGCTTTTGCCCCTTGGCATCAGCGGATGTGGATCTAAAGGAGTTACCTGACAAACCTGCTCTAAATTTAAGAAATATATAATATTTCACTTTGCATTTAGAATGAAATATTTTCCACTGTCTCCAAATGTTACCGAAATCATTGGAATACCTAAACCAAATAAAGACACATCTGAAGCTAGTTAAAGACTTGGAAGATAGCTAAAGACTTGCTTCTCTTTGGCAAAATATAAAAATTTATTTTTATGAATTCGATTTTAGGGTAGTTCTTAACACTATGTTAATACTGGACTGACTGCCAACATATTATATTTGACAGTCGTATTTATACCTACTTATACCTCATCTTACTGTTTTAGGTACACGACTTGTATATTAGTTTCTTTGTTTGCTGCTTAGGAAAAACATGTTTATCTTTTGTTATTCTTAACATATGTTTATCTTTTGTTATTTTTTAAAATACATATGTTTATCTTTCGTTATTTTTAAAATACATATGTTTATCTTTTGTTATTCTTACAATACATATGTTTATCTTTTGTTATTCTTAAAATACATATGTTTGGATTTGCATGATTATACATAGAATTTACTTAACTATTTTCATTTATTATTTGTGAATGGAATCATTCCTTAACTTTCCCCTTTCTAAATTAAATCGTCCCGATTTATACCGAATTAATGTTTGTTCCTTGTTCTTGCCTAAATAATTCTTACAGTTATTCGTTTTAGTCTAAATATTGTTGCAAAGGGCAATTTCCTTATCGGTGAAAAATTGTTACATGCTTAGTTCTAAGTGGTGGGAATTTAAATAGTTTACAATGATTATTTATGATAGTTTATAAATAGCAATGATAGGATTTTTAGTTCTTATTAAATATTTGTTCGTATGATGTGCGGCCGCCGTAGCCGAATGGGTTGGTGCGTGACTACCATTCGGAATTCATAGAGAGAAAGTCGGTTCGAATCTCGGCGAAACACCAAAATTAAGAAAAACATTTTTCTCATAGCGGTCGCCCCTCGGCAGGCAATGGCAAACCTCCGAGGTTATTTCTGCCATGAAAACGCTCCTCATAAAAATATCTGCCGTTCGGAGTCGGCTTCAAACTGTAGGTCCCTCCATTTGTGGAACAACATCTAGACGCACCCCACAAATAGGAGGAGGAGCTCGGCCAAATACCCAAAAAGGGTGTACGCGGCAATTATATATATAAATATATGATGTGTTAATTTTTGTCAATTAGTTAGGTAGAATAAAAATGTGAATTGTCAAATAAATATGCATCGTCGGTTCTAGTTAGAATATATTTCCTCTTAGTTATGGTTGTTATTTTGGTGTCTTCTTCTTCTTGAATTACGATTATGATGACCATGGCTAGTAATATCAGGTAATTCAGTGTCGTCTCCTGTAACTGTGTAATTTTTAACGTAGCCTTTGTGAATAACTTTTTCCTCCTTAGTCAAAATCGTGTGCTCACGATCTTCCTGCACTACGTAGTTTTTGTAACGACTGTCGCTTTTACTTCTAATGTTAGTCCTTAACACCAATATCTGGTCTCCTTGTTTGAAAGTTCGGTGTCTAGTTCCCTGGTTTAGACGTTGCTATATTTTCTCTGATATGTCTTTCAATTTTTTTACTATGTCTTCCTTGCTGTATTTTAGTAGGTTAAAATGTGTATTCTTTGATTTTTTCTGTGACGGTATGGGTTGCGTTGTTCAATTCCTATATAGCTACAAATATGATAGCTCCTCGGTTGCTGATGTTGAATTCTTTATATTTAATATTCTTGCCAATTCTGATATGGAATTGTGCGTTCGTTCTACCTGACCGTTTGCCTTATATATGTATATTGGTGTTTCATGTTTGTTTGGTGTATTCAGACAACTTTCGTTATCTGTCTGAATGTCTGATAGTTATGTATTTTGATAATTTATCTATTGATACTAAATATGTTTGTTCCCTGGTTGTGTTGGTACGTCGGATTCTTTTAGTGGTTACCTTGTGGGATTCCGTTCGTATTTGCCGTAAAGACAAGCTGTGCACTTTTTGTTGTATGCCTTACATTGTTGTTTTATGTTCAGCCAATAGTAGGCTCTGTTCTAATAGTTCTTTTACATAATTTTTGTATTCCGTGTGCTCGCTTGTGTGTTTGTTTAACTAATTCTAACTGTCTATTAGCTCCTGGTGACGCTCACGCATGCATGTCGAGTGCATGGCGCTAATAGCTAAAATTTTTGATTTTCATCATGCAAAAGCCGACAACAAGTATGTGTGACACGAAGCAAGTACGTATGTCACCCGACACCCACACATATAAGCTGCTGGACATGCATGCTTGAGCGTCACCAGGAGCTATATCTGGTTGTGTTATGTCTTCGAGTTTATTTGGTGTATATATATACGAATTTTACGGCTGGTGTATGTATTGCTAGGATTTTTTTGGCTTCGGATATCAGATAATTTCGTCAGTAAAGGTTATTGTGTGACGTATTTTTCTTTGAAATATAATACGCGAACTTGTCTCATTCTTTTGTGTGTTTGGTATCAATTTTATTTGGATACCGTAGGCATTTAGCGATTGGCGTACTGCCTTGATTATGTCGTTGTATGAACTATCAGATGAGTGTACAGTACCTATAGAAGATGTGTTAATTATTTGTCGCTTGATTTATACACGACATTTGCTCCATAATCTTCGATAATATTTTTCCATCTCTTTAGTTTATGACTTATCCGATATGGCGTAAGTAAGCAATTGATGGTCGGTATATGTAGTGTGGTTAAGTCGGCTATGCCGTATATGTAACTGTGGGACTGAGTGTGCGTGATAAAAAATAAATTGGATTTTTATTTTGACTCAATACAGCTCCAAACGCTATATTAGAAGCGTCTGTAGTGAGTTCAAAAGCTTTCTCATAATTTGGCTGGTATAATTCCGCCTGCTCCTTTAAGCAGTTTTTCAGTTTATTTATGGCTTCTATTGCCGTTTGGTCTAAACTAATTTTTGTGTTCTAGCTTTTATTTTTCCGATATGAGAATTATCTCCTTTGAGATGTAAAGTTAAGGGTTTATTTTCTATAGTATCCAGTAAGTCCTAATCAAGTGTAGTGAAAAATTTGGCTTTCTCTAAGTTTTGCAGCGTAATATTTATGTCTGATATTACGTATCTGTACGGCCGCCGTAGCCAAATGGGTTGGTGCGTGACTACCATTCGGAATTCACAGAGAGAACGGAGAGTCGAATCTCGGTGAAACACCAAAATTAAGAAAAACAATTTTCTAATAGCGATCGCCCCTCGGCAGGCAATGGCAAGCCTCGGAGTGTATTTCTGCCATGAAAACGCTCCTCATAAAAATATCTGCCGTTCGGAGTCGGCTTGAAACTGTAGGTCCCTCCATTTGTGGAACAACATCAAGACGCACGCCACAAATAGGAGGAGGAGCTCGGCCAAACGCCCAAAAAGGGTGTACGCGCTAATTATATATGTATAAATATTACGTATCTGTCAATGATCGTATGTTCGCTTAATTTCCGCTCTCATCTATGCCTTTCTTATGTACGGTTAACATGGGTGAATTGTATTGGCTGTACCTTTTTTGGATTATTCCCTCTCTCAATAATTGGTAAGTTTCCTTATTTACGAATTCTACGTCATTTATATTACCTGTGCGTTGTTTGGTCCATATAGGATCCTTTGTATTTGTCCGTATGCTAGCTTCAATCCTTGTAGTGAAGGGTAACTGTCCTATGACATTATTGTTCTTCATTAACCTATCGATTTCTGCTCTATTCGTGTCTATCCCAATAGTGTAATTTCTATATTTTTCTCACTAATTTCCGACTTCCTTAACACCTCCAATGTCATTTTGTTCAAATTTATAACCGAGTTCAATTTCTTTATTCCCTTCCATCCTAGTATCAAATCAAATCCATTTATCTCATTTACATCAAAAAAATCTAAATCTTCATTCATAAGCTTAATAGTTTGTTTCGTATTAATTATAGAATTACCATGCATTGATATCACTTGAAATGGTTTTACTTTTTTGGTTATATTAAATTTTAACGTTTTCTTAACATAGTTATGGGTTACACCTGTATCTACCAAAACATTATAATTTACTTTCTCATCATTCATTACTATACTGGGCAACCCGTTTATTAGTTTTAAATACTTAATTACTAAATGATTTTGCCCACCTGTTCTTACAATTCTGCTAGAGTTGTCTTCTTCGGATGTTAAGTTGTTGTTCCGCATAAGTTTTGGTTGTTGGTATTGATTGGATACTGTTACCTTGACTGGCTACTGTTACCTCGTGGTCTTTTCCAATTTTTATTGTTTCTATTCATGTCGTAGTAGTTGTTTTAATGCTGAGTTGGTTGCCTGAATGTTGTGCTTCCAGAAGTTGTGTCCATGGGTTCTGGTTTTGGTAATTTTCATGGCGGCTGGTTATAGTTGTATTTCTGCTGATACATGGGACGTCTCTGGTGATATCGTTCCTCATAGTAGTGCTTATTGTTGGTTGGATGAATGCTCTGTTGTGCATAGCCTAGACGTAACTTTCGATGTTCGTCATCATGCTCTATGGTACGGGCTACTGCAAATGCATGCTCTAAATCCCTTATAGAATTTCTTTATAGGGTGGAACGAATATATGAGTTATTTATTCCATCCTCAAACACTCTTACCGCCTCATCAGTCATTACTTTGGTACGACCAGACATAGATATTTTTGACGTGATTAGCGTCAGTGCTCTATTCACGTTATCATGGAATTCACTTAAATTGTGTTTACCTTGTGTGGGTCTCTTCATCTCGTCCTGCAACACATACAGGGTGGCTGATGAATTTTGCTACATTAAGAAACTCAAATAACTTTTTTTTAGTGTATGGAATTCATTTATTTTTTTTCAAGTTGACGGTCATTAAATTTTATTAAATGTAGCTTAACTAGTTTTAAAAATAATTGAATTTAAATGCCCCCCATGCTCGTTGACACAAGTGCGGCATCTTAGTAAAAAGTTTTTCATTGCTGCTTTGAGAGTTGCGACAGGAATAGCCGCAATTGTTGCCCGAATGGATTGTTTTAGTTCATCCAAATTTGTTGGCTTTGTTTTATAAACTTCTTGTTTACATAAACCCCTCAAGAAAAAGTCAGGTGCAGTAAGGTCAGGCGACCTGGGGGGCCAACGAAATTCGGAGTTTCTTGAAATCAGTTTATTGGGAAATTTTCGTCGCAACTCTGTCATAACAGTCTGGGCTATGTGAGACGTTGCCCCATCTTGTTGAAACCACACAGAGTTGAAAGGAATTCTCTTTCGGCGTAGTTCTGGATAGAAAAATTCTTTCAGCATTTTCAAATAACGGTCTCCAGTAACCGTAACGGTGTGACCATTTTCTTCAAAAAAATAAGGCCCGACAATACAGCGTGAAGAAACCGCACACCACACTGTCACGCGAAGAGGATGCAATTCCGTCTCGTGGAGTATCTGTGGGTTAGAAGTACTCCATATTCGACAATTTTGTTTGTTCACATTGTCGTTTAAATCGAAATGGGCCTCATCAGACATGAAAAGGCAGTTTAACATGTTTTGGTCTTCTTCCACCATTTGCAGGATCTTCTGGCAAAATTCCAAGCGAATCGGCAAGTCTGCTGCATTCAGTTTGTTAACCATTTGAATTTTGTAGGGAAATAAGTCTAAATCTTTGTGCATTATTGTTTGCAAAGACTGTTGGCTGACACCAAGTTGAGCAGATAAGCTTCTTGTTGAAACCCTTGGATTGCTTTGTATAGCTGCAGCTACAGCAGCGATCGTTTCCTCCGTCCGAACTGGTGGGTTTCGATGATAAGGCCTTCTTGCGACTGTTCCTTGCTCAGCAAAATTATTCACCAGTCTCATTATGGTCCATCTGCTCGGGGGATCGCCGCCAAATATCCGCCTGTACTCTCTCTGTACCAAAACTACGGACTCCAGTGCGTGATAGCGGCGGACTATCCAAATTCTTGTTTGCGTGTCCCAGTTATCCATTTTAATAAATTTTAAAGATCAATCTGCAAATTAAAACAAAAATGGAACAGATAACTTAAAAAGAAAAAAGTTATTCAATTTTTTTTTGGTAGCGGCTTTCATCAGCCACCCTGTATAAAGGTCGTTGATCAGCATAGGTACAGTCCAATCTATTCCTGATTGCAGCAAAATTAAATATTGTGTTGGTCAACACGTCAGCTGCTGCACCTTGTATTTTAGTTTTTGTAATTGGTAGAGCTTCTACGTATCTGTTGGAATTCCTATGATTACTAATTCCATCCATAAGTCTAGAGACATCTTCCCTCCATACGCGGTATTTGGTAATGTGTCCGTCAAATACCGGTAGTGCTTTAAAAACGTCCAGGTTGATATCGGTTGGATTGGTATAAGATATGTTGACTGGTTCCAAATCCTTCTGTTGCTTGTGGAATCATTGTTGCGTTAACTTGGATTTGATATATCCGACCTCTTAATGTTGCATTTTCTCCTTGGATACTCTGAAGCATAACTTGTAAATTGGCCATCTGCTGAAGCATGGTGTTCACGTCGATTTGTTCCATAACGTCAATGGGGCGATTTTTCTTCGTGTATTTAGTTTATTACATTTCAAAATTTTCTCATCTGCTCCTTTCTATGAGAATTAGATAACTGTTTTTATTTTTTCAATGGAAGAAACACGAATAGTTTTTCTATCACTAAATTTTTTTATTTCTTTGTTCGCTGTATTTTCACTTCTTTTCTTTACATCCTTTATTTTTTTACATAAGATATTGTCCTTTATTATGAAGGATTATGTATGTATGTCCTTGCTGCAACAAGGATGACTATTTTTTGCTCCGCTCACTGGAGCATCAATGTATATGATACTCCTGGCAGGATCGCCAGTTAAAGACTTGGAAGATAGTTAAAGACTTGCTTGCCTTTTGAAAAATATAAAAATTTATTTTTTTGAATTTAATTTTAGGGTAGTGTTATGTTAATAATGGACTGATTGTCGATATATTTGACAGTCGTATTTATAATTACACTGTGCGACAGTGAAATTATACTTTTATGGAGACCTAGTTCAACTTGTATTGTAGGTATAGTAAAACTAAGAAAAATGGTATAGGAGAAATTTCCAATACCCCCCCAAAATCTCATTTTATGGCCATAAAACCGTTTTTCAGTAGGTTGATATGAAGAATAACTCCTAACTTCGCCAATTTCCATCCGATTTCGAATTTGCTTTTTTAGTTCGAAAGAACAAAAACAAGCCTTTTTGACAGTGTGTTGACATTTTTTCTGAAATGACAACTGACGAGACTGTAGACGGAAGTATTTGGAATTTTTTTATTTTTTCTCTATTTTTTCAACTTTGACATAATTTTTACGATATTATCCGATATTGAGGATTTTTTTTAGTACCCTACTGTTATAGTAAATTTAATTCTGCGTAGAATGAACTATATTTGACTGTAATTGAATTAAAATTAATAGAGTTGTGTGAGTTTTAAGATTTTATTTTTATTTTTTTCACTAATTTGGTATGTGGGTATAACTTACGCTAAATGGGAATAAGGACGTGTTTTGATGCGTTATTATAGATACGTAATATTTATTGGAGTGTATATGTATACATAAGAGTACACTGTAATGCATACAACAGAACTGGTTAGAACTTACGAAAATATCTGACATATTATAGCACTTTTTTTTTCAATAGAAATATGAAAAAGCTCCCAAGTGTACCAAAGTTCACACTGTACATTGATTAACAAAAGAAGTTTGTTATTATAATTCAACCTTATTAAAACGTCAAAGTTTTATTGTTTGTTTCATTGAAATTCAAAAGATATAAATCAAAACGTTGCCAGAAAAGTCGAATTTCTCAATATTCTCCGATGATGTGGCATCATCAGCCTTATCATAAACCAAATGATTGTTATTTTTGTAAAACGGACGTAAACGGTCATCATTATAAAACTCGAAAGCACATAAAGTATGCTGATGTTGCAACTGTTAAGAACCCCGTAGTCTTGGACGATATGATTGACTCAACTGCAGGTCATGAACTGAAGGAAGTTCAACTCATTGCTAATAATGATCAATCTGATAACAATAAACCTGATGATGAAGAGTACTTTCCGTCTGGTTCTAAGTCTTCAGAACGACACATTGTATCAAATTCAGATTTTCAGGATCTTTCTCGTGATTTACTTCTATCGGGAAGATAATCTGAAACGCTCGCTTCTCGATTTAAACAATGGAATTTAGTTGATGACGACTTCAGATGAATGATGATGATCGAATTTCTTACAGAGCAGTATTCAAAACTGATGAAGAGAATGACAAATGTACCGTACCATACTAAACTCCAAAGGGCCGTTTCCAATGCATTTTTAAGTTTGGAACCAGTTCCGTTGTGTACTGCACCGTACCGCACCGTACCATACCGTACAGTGCTGCACTGCACAATACTCCAATAAATATTATGTGTTTATAATGACACTTGTTATCATATTCATGCTTCGAAACGCATACCAAATCTCGTAGTAAAAAAAAAGAAAAAATTTTAAAACCCACACAACTCTATTAATTTTAATTCAATTACAGTCAAATATAGCTCATTCGACGCAAAATTAAATTTACTATAACAGTAGTGTACTAAAAAAAATCCTCAATATCGGATAATACCGTAAAAATTATGTCAAAATCGAAAAAATAGAGAAAAAATAAAAAAATTCCAAATACTTCCGTCTACAGTCTCGTTAGTTGTCATTTCAGAAAAAATGTCAACACACCGTCAAAAAGGCTTGTTTTTGTTCTTTCGAACTAAAAAAGCAAATTCGAAATCGGATGGAAATTGGCGAAGTTAGGAGTGATTCTTCACATCAAACATCAACCTACTGAAAAACGGTTTTATGGCCATAAAATGAGATTTTGGGGGTGTATTGGAAATTTCTCCTATACCATTTTTTTTAGTTTTTCTATAGCCACAAGTTGTGCTAGGTCTCCATAAAAGTATATTTAATTTTTTTTTTTTGTCACACAGTGTTATACCTCATCTTACTCTTTTAGGTACACAATTTGTATATTAGTTTCTTTGTTTGCTGCTTAGGAAAAACATGTTTATTTTTTGTTATTCTTAACATATGTTTATCTTTTGTTATTTTTAAAATACATATTTTTATCTTTTGTTATTCTTAACATATGTTTATCTTTTGTTATTCTTAAAATACATATGTTTTTATTTGCATAATTATACTTAGAATTTACTTAACTATTTTTATTTATTATTTGTGAATGAAATCCTTCCTAGCTAGTTCTTGATACAGACCAAATTGTTTGTTACCACATTATCCAAACGATTTGAGAAACTTATACTTGACCGCATATTACAGGCGCGAAGCTTGATTACTTCCCGCTAATTCGGATTTCGTCGAAAACAATCAACAAAAAAGCAGGTACATAGGATAACAAATAAAATATTGTCAGAAAGTAATAAAAATAGTTCCTATGCTGCTGTGTATCTTGATGTAGCAAAAAGACAGCATCCTGCACAAGGGACTATGAAAAGCTATTTAACAACCAGATATTTTTTGTAAAATATGAAGACAAACACTCTAATATTCAACTCATGGGCATCTTTAAGGCAGTGTACTAGGGCTTATACTATATATGTTGTACACAGCTGATATTCCCACGACTGCAAGTTTCAACATGATAGCAACTTTCGAAGATGATACCGTTCTATTGGCAATTGATAGAACCTTAGAAGTAGCAACAAACAAGTTATAGCAGATTTTGGGAAAAACTTGAAAATGGTTTAATACTTTAAATATAAATATACCCCATAAAAATCAATGGTGGCAAAAAAATTCACGTATTTTACTCTTACAAGAAAGTTGGGCATAAGGATCTGAAAATAAACAATTCACAAATCCCGATAGAAACCAAAGCAGGATACCTTGGAATGACTAGAATCCAAACTTGAAAGAGACATATTGAAAAGAAATGAGGTAAAAATCAGATTCCGACAACTACACTGGCAACTTGACAGGCATTAAACTGTCATTGCTGAATAAATTACTTATATACAAATCTATGATCGCGCCAATCTGGGCATACGGCACAGAAATCTGGGGACCTGCGACTAAAACTAACATCAATATTATTCAACGACTACAATCGAAAAAACTCAGAATCAATGCTCCTTGGTACGTCCCAAATGAGGATATCCATCGCGGCCACAATATCGACACAGCAGTAGAAATCGTCCGTACAGCAAATCAAACGAATACTGGCATAGACAACTCCCATCAACAGAAAGCGCCAACTCCAGGCGGTTCGAACGACCTACATGAACTAAGCTGATAACTAGAAAAATTTAAAGTTATGTACATAAAACATTGGCTGAAAGGCCCCAGGCCTAACAAATAGGTGGCACTAGTTTTATTGTATGTATTCAAAGAGCAGCATGCTTATGTATAATTGGAGCTCTTGGAACCACTCCAACAGAGGCACAAAACGTAATTTAATACTAATTGCCATTTTACTCAATATATGTATGTATATGGTAACCAACTAGTGCCAAGTCAGCATTGATGCTCAAAGAACTTGCCCTCCTAAAGCATTCAATAAAGGTCATTTGACTATATTAAGAAAATTTTCCACTATTCCAGCTACTCCAGTGTAGAGTCTCATTTTATTAAATTTTTTACCACAATATTCCCTTCAAAAGAGGACAGGAACGGTGGTACGGTAAATGATGAAAAAAGAGTAAGTAAACCAGCTGTACTTTTGCTTACGAGTATAAGCTTTTACCGCCGGAAAAAATAGCCTTCATCAGTTCAACTCCAGCTACGCCATTCACAGTATGTTTGCGCAGCACTCCTTTCCTCGGTATTGATAAATGTATTTGCATATAATTTTCATCCAAGTATTCTTCTTTTGTTTCATCTTTATTTATGATTATTATCTTATTTCTAACAAAAGCTTATGTATATACATATTAATATGGAATACAAAAATCAGTGTTGTTAATGATCGGATTTTGATCCCGATCTCCAGCACTCTTTCCACCTCTATGGTGGTCTTCCTCGCGGGCGTGTAGTGTTTGGTTTCCCGGTCAACACCAGTCGGTCATTCCGAGGACATGTTGCTTCCAATCTCGTTTTCACTATATCGAGTATTTCGCATATTTTTCTTTCGCTTTCATTCCTCATAAGATCTTTTAGAGTATGACCGGTTATAGCTCTAAGAGATCGCACTTCGATCGTTAAGATAGCACGTTCTGTACCTGCTATGTCTGCGCGGGAGTGGCTTTTTGGTAATGAGTTCGAACTTCATCTATCAAGATTTTTGAAGATACGATCGTTGCCAAGTAATTAAACTTCATAACTTGTTCAATACTTTGTACATATGCAGCAAGTTCACATCGCATTGACTGACGCGATATAGTAAGCGATTTCCTTTGGTACTAAAATAATCATATTGTCTCTACTTGGTGCTTTTTGAAATTTAAAAAGTAGTCTGCCTAACAAATTATCTTTATTTCTGTGTTTGATAATTTATATCCTCTGGAAACATTTTTAACGTCGCTTATTATTTCATCTATTATTTATTATTTGTTATTCGTGTTATTTGTTATTGAATTCTTAGTCTCGTTTAAAATAGGAAATTGTAGTGACATGATACTGATAAATGCATTTGCATATAATTTTCATTGAAAAACTTATTAGTACATACATCTATAATATAATATAAAAATGAATGGCAAAATGTGTTGGTAAGCGCATAACTCAACAACGCATGGACCAATCTTAACAATTCTTTTTTTTAAATGTTCCTTGAAGTCCAAGAATGGTTTCTATGCCGAGAAATGTTCGAATAATTTCCGGGAAACCCCTAAAACAGCCCTTTTCTTTTTCCCATACAAATATTTTCTAACTGAATAAAGAGTCAATTTACACTTTATTGCTATTCAATAAAGTTCATATTAAATTACAAGCACTCAGTGTTGCCTAAACAATGTAGGTGTGTTCCTAACGTCGAAGAGTCAATTTGAGCTTTATTGTTGCTGCACAAAGTTCAAATTCAATCACATGTATGTATGTGCGCGTTCGTGTGTGTGCGTGTTCCCGTTGGAGGATCTAATACGTTCACATAAAAGTGATAATATCATAACAATAACATAATATAAGAAATCGCGTTAAAAATCGTTTATTATCTTTAATAATTAATTTTGATTGTTTTATATCGTGTTTTGTGCAAAGTGTTTTAATACCTGTGATTAATTTATTGCATGTGACATAATTTAGGTAAATATATTCGATAAGCCTCCTATAAGAAATGCTACAAACCGAACTAATTACCGATATAATCATACTGCACAGAACGTGACGACCGAAATGAACGTGAAAAAATTCGTATATCACGAACGCGGGAAGCGAGAGCGAGAGATTCAACTAATAATAGCGCAAGTTTGAATCAAGCTGCTTTCAATTACGATTTGTCAATTGACTACTGTAACTACCAATGTGTTACTATTGGATCTATGAACTTGGTTTGCTATCATTGTAAGGCATTGAAATACAAAAATGAAGCCAAATGTGTTGCGCAAATGGGAAATTGAAATTGATACCATCGGATCCACCACCAGAGTCATTGTGCTCATTGGTTTCAGGAATAGGACCAGATTCCATACACTTTTTGTCAAATATCCAAAAATTTAACAATTGCTTTCAAATGACGTCATTTGGGGCAACAAACGTAGTTCGGGAAAATTTCATGCCAACTTTTAAGGTATGTATTATAGCAGTTAATCATTATTATTTTGGTGATGAAAATTTCCTGTTAACTAAGTGAAGATGTATCATTAACCTTCAGTTCCCTAATCCCCAAGAAATATATTACTTAGTCATAATATTATTTGGCAACACTTTTATTATTTTGAAACACAATGAGAAAACTTGGAATCCCGTGATATGGTTTAACATCGTCGGAATGATCAATTACAACGTATGAAGGAAACACACCGCTCATATGACGCACTGCAATATCCCATTATATTTTGGAAAGGTGAAGATGACTATAATTTCTCAAACAAGATGATAAATCTTATTACAGGTAATTGAAATATTAGTTTAGCTATGGAGATATATTATCAGTCACTACATTGTTTTTTTTAAATTTTCGATGTTACGAAAACAAAAATCTATTTTCAGGTTCTAAAACCAAGGAAAAAGTCAGTTCAATGAACTATTATTCATACCGCCTAATGATTCGGGAGAATGAAGACAATCACATACTCCAATGTCGGCTATTATATCACAAGTATGTTGTCGTCCCTCGGCAGGCAATGGCAAACCTCCGAGTGTATTTCTGCCATGAAAAAGCCCTCGACATATGCATGAATATGCTCAAGATGTCATGTCATATGCTCGTCATTATGGTACAGCAGATTTGTTCATCACATTTACATGCAATCCACACTGGATAGAAATCAAGCAGAAGTTTTTCCCTGGGCAATCACCCATTGATCGTCATGATATTACAGCCAGAGTCTTTAGACAAAAGTTGAAATCTTTAATGGATTTCATTGTGAAACATTTTGTGTTTGGAGAGACCCGCTGCTAGATGTATTCTGTGGAGTGGCAGAAGCGGGGATTGCCATGTGCACACATTTTTATTTATATAGGGGTTTTCAGTAAGAGCGCTTCAACTTTTGAACTTTTTTGAATAAAACACAAACGGTTTGACTTTTTTAACTAACTTTTTTTTTATTATCGAGTTTGAACATATACATTTAAGTATGAAATTCGATTTCTTTTGCATGACCACCGCGTGCACGTTTTACGAAGTCCAATCGTTGAACCCAATTTTCGACCACTCTTTTGCATAAATCGGCCGAAATTCCAGCAATTTCGCGTTCAATATTGGCTCTGAGCTCACAAATCGTCGCCGGCTTGTTACTGTAGACCAATGACTTCACATAACCCCAAAACGGGACGGCTTGTTAAATGGACCGTAAAATGGCCGTAATGCTCTTAAAGTAGCAGCAACAGAACGATTATTTTCATAAAAAATTTCCACGATTTGCAATCGTTGCTCAAGTGTGTAGCGTTCCATGATGAAATGTATACTAATGAAGTTTACAAATGACAAGCGAAAAATAAAAAATATTGCGTCGTTCGCCCTCCCTATCGGAAAAAAGTTGAAGCGCACCTATTGAATAACCCTATATATATATTATATACTAGCGAAAACCGCCCGTTCCGCTGGTCGTCTTTAAAAAAATCTAGATTAATTAATTAAATTAAGCCGAAAAATATTGTGTGGTTTTTATAATAATTCTCGCGCATGAATAGTAATGAAAGAAGTTTTGAATAGTAGTAGCAATTAAAAAACGTTTGATGTGATTTACTTTATAACTTTTTTATTGTAATGCTCTTTGGTATACAATATTCTTCGTTTTTCCATGCGTTGTTGAATAAATGAACAATACCGATGGCTTACCAACTCTTGAGCATGAAAAATAAAGTTGGCCATGAGAAAAACATGGATATTCTAAATCAATACCACAAATTGATAAAGTTTGGCCTTGTGACTTATTAATAGTAATCGCGAATGCAAGGCGAACAGGAAATTGAAGACGTTTGAATTCAAACGGCATATCCGATGGTATCATTGGTAATCGCGGTATTAAAACGCCTTCACCAGAGTATTTTCCATTCAAAATTGTTGCTTCAATGACGTTATTCATCAATCTCTTCATTGTTAATCGAGTGCCATTACATATTCCTGGTTGATTTATGTTTCTCAACATAATAATCGGTGCTCCTATTTTCAAGTTTAGCATGTGTGGCGGTAATCCAGGTAAATCAAGGGAATTCAAAAATTCAGTGGGATAATTTACAATATCATCTTGATTTGTAACAGTGTGAACGGATCGATATGTTTGTTCTGGACTTGGTATGTTAGCCAAAATAGCCGCATTAATTTCATTCTCATCTTTATTTTTGCCAGCCATGATGGCTCGTTCACTAAGCCAATCAATATTTTTGTAATTTTGAGGCAAATTTGGGAAAATACTTTGAATTAACTGTTCTTTCGTTTGACTTATTTGACAAAAGTTTGGTTGTAAAGTTATTAAGCCAGTTAAATTATCGACAGGAACTTTTCCATTTCCAATATCCAATAATTGCTGTGAAAATGCAGCAGCTGATGGATCATTTTGCATTAGAACACGTACATTTGTAGTTAGTTTGAGTGTTTGAAAATGTCTCCACAAATATGATGATTCCAAACATGCAGCCAAATCATCTGCTACAGTTGCTCGAGGAATAACAGGCAGTGTTTGTCTAAAATGACCTGCCAGCAGCACTAAGGCATGACCAAACATTTCATGTTTACTACGTAAATCTCGCAATGTCCTATCAAGCGCTTCCAGTGACTTTTTATGTGCCATCGAGCACTCATCCCATACAATTACGTGTGCGAAAAAGCGGAGAAGAAGAAGAGAACTGTTCTATTCCCCCAGCTTTAACCCAGCTATGTGTTCAGGTGCAAATGACTTTTTTGCGTGAAGTCTGATATAAGATAAGTTCTATTTACTCTTCTTAAATTTATATAAACTTTTCCAGGCGAAGTAAAAAAACTGACATATATTTGCTTCAACCGTATATTTGTGAGTACACAGGGAGTACGTAAATATATGAATGATATAGGTAATATCTCATATTAGCATAACCTTTCTGCAAAAACTTAAGGAAACGATCACCAATCACGCCGGCAATGATACAATGAATTTTTCACTATAACTGACTTCAGATTAACGTTTATATAATAAGCGTATATGAAACATTTTAAAATTTTTTTAGAATTTTTTTTTTAATTTTTAATAATAAGTGGTCTTCCTCTTCGTCTTTCTCTTCCTATTCCTGTAGCTATTCCTTTTCCTCTTCCATCTCCAGCTCCATCTCCTTTCTTTATCCCGGAAACGGGCAGTAAAAATTACTTCACTTAAAAGCTTTCATCAACAGCTTCCATCTGATACCCATATTGTACAAACATATCCAAGGGTACCTTGTTCCACCTTTTCGGCTTTGTCTCGAGGCCCTGGTCGCTCAGAGATCTAAAAAATACTATGTTTTAAAGCACTCATCAGTAGCTTTGATTTGATACCCACAATGTAAAAACACATCCTAGGGTTAACCGGGTTCTCGTTTTGGCCTTCGGCAGCGCCACCTGGTGGCGAGTGGAATCAATAAGCATATTATACTAACCTTCATCGTGGAGAAATAAATATATATACCAAATTTCATAATAATCGGCCCAGACACACACGACCAAAATGTATTCATTCTAATGAATGCTATGTGCGGAACAAAAAATACGTGCGGCAAATAGCAAAAACACACTCACTTAACCGACGCACCGCACACACACGCGTTATCGGATCTCAACCACACCTCACAGAAACCTTTGCCAAAGCAACACCAACAATGTGTGAAACTTTCATTGTTTTCCTTAAACGCGTTGCTGAGATTACCCCGGACAAACGCACTCTTTTTTTCGGCTTGATTTTTATATGTATATATGATATAGATAAAAAACACTGCCCTGCATCGGTTTTGCGAATAAGATGGGACCTAGTGACCCCGAAGGGAATTTTCGCGCTAAGCACGAATCCGAGTTCAAAAATTTTCCATCACGTCAGGTTTTCGAGGAAAAGGGGGTTGAAACCCCTAAAAATAGCGTATTTGGCCATTTTTCAAAAATTGTGGAGCAGAACCCTAACGTGCTACGATCTTCGTTATTGTCAGTAATTGAAGGTTGAACTTTGCTCTTTGAAATAAGCCCAAACCCAAATTGTTCGCATGCACCCTTAGAGTAGGGGGTGTACTTATGTCTACGGGGGTAGAGAAAAAAATGAACATAGGAACTTATCTACACCCAAGATAAGATATAATGAAAAGTGCAGTGTTCCTAAGGTATTTATTGTCGCTGATAACAAATCTGAAGTCAAACATTCCATTTAAAAAGAAATAAAAAAAATCAAATTTAAATTTTCAAATCTAATACATCGTCTGACACACGACCGCACACCTGATAAAATACATAAAAAAGTACCCGTGTATCGCCGGTTTTTCTTATCACGTCATAAAAGTTTTTTAAATCGGAGTTTAATTTTTCTCTGCGTAGTGTATTTTACTAAATAGACAATTAAATTTTAAAAACCTAATGTTTATTTCTTTGTTAATAAAATAACTATCAAACATTTACTCAGGGGGTGAAATTTCCCTAAAAAGATTTTTAACTTTAATAAAAAGAAATTGAAGCTCGGAATATTGATAAAATAGAAATATTAAGTTGTGTTTAAGAAAAAAATGTTTCCCTTTAATGCCCTATTGAACGTTAAAACTAACATTTTTTTTATGTTCATTTTTTTCACTACCCCCGTAGACATAAGTACACCCCCTACTCTAAGGGTGCATGCGAACAATTTGGGTTTGGGCTTATTTCAAAGAGCAAAGTTCAACCTTCAATTACTGACAATAACGAAGATGGTAGCACGTTAGGGTTCAGCTCCACAATTTTTGAAAAATGGCCAAATACGCTATTTTTAGGGGTTTCAACCCCCTTTTTCTCGAAAACCTGACGTGATGGAAAATTTTTGAACTCGGATTCGTGCTTAGCGCGAAAATTCCCTTCGGGAACACTAGGTCACATCTTATTCGCATCAGAAAAATTGAAATGTGCAGGGCAGTGTAATTGGCGCGTACACCCTTTTTGGGTATTTGGCCGAGCTCCTCCTCCTATTTGTGGTGTGCGTCTTGATGTTGTTCCACAAATTATTTTGGTTTGGTTAGTTGAAAAGATAAGGTCAAATGAAGTTGATGCAGTAACATCAGCTGAAATCCCTAATGTCGAAGTAGATCCTGGATTACATGAGGCAGTTATTAAAAACATGATACATGGTCCCTGTGGAACTCTTAATCAAAATTCACCTTGTATGGTGGATGGTAAATGTTCAAAGCGATATCCACGGAAATTAATATCTGAAACAAACACTGGTAATGACGGTTATTCACTATATCGTTGCCAATCGACAGCAGACAATGGAAGATCAACAATTGTCAAATTAAATCAATAAGATATTGAAATAGATAATCGCTAGATTGTTCCATATTCTCCCATTTTATCAAAGACTTTCAAAGCGAACATCAACTTTGAATCTTGCCATTCAGTGATATCTATTAAATACATTTGCAAATATGTAACCAAAGGGAGTGATATGGCTGTGATTGGTATTAATGCAGAGAGTTCCAATGATGAAGTTACCCAATACCAAATGGGTCGCTATATTAGTAGTAATGAAGCAGTTGGGCGAATATTTTCTTTTCCTATTCATGAGAGACATCCTACTGTTGTTCATTTAGCTGTGCATTTAGAAAATGGACAAAATGCTGCTCAGCCAGCATCTACTACTTTAACCAGTTTTTTTGAGATATGCCTAACGATGCTTTTGCTCAAACATTGTTATATTCTGAAATGCCAAAATATTATACTTGGAATCAATCCTCAAGGAGATTTATACGACGGAAACAAGGAAAACCAATTCCAGGATACCCAGATGTATATTTTACCGATGCGATTGGTCGAATTATTCAGTACATCCAAGCAATGATGAATGTTTTTATTTACGACTGCTATTAGTCAATGTACGTGGCCCAACATCATTCAAACATTTACGAACTGTTGATAGTGATTTGTGTGGATCATACAGAGAAGCCTGCCAACGTTTGCAATTACAAAAAAATGACGCTCATTGGGATCAAACTCTCAATGATGCTGTAATATCATCTCAAGCTCATCAAATACGAACATTGTTTTCTATAATCATATCTACATGCTTCCCATCAACCCCAAATGATTTGTGGATCAAGTACAAAGATAATATAATATGTGTGATGATATTTTGTATCGGATTAGAAGGGGAAATCCAAATATACAAATAAGCGAAGAAATTTAGAATGAAGCATTGATTTCAATTGAGGACATGTGCTTGATGATGTCAAACAAACTATTATTTCAATTAGGCCTGGCCGCGCCCAATCGTCCAATGCATAATGCTTTAAATCAAGAGTTGCCCCGAGAAAAAGTGTATGATGTCAACACTTTGAAATAATTAATTCAAACAAATCTTCCACTATTGAATGAACAACAGAAGTATGTATTTGATACACTTATGAAAGTAACAAATGATAAAACAGGAGGGATTTACTTTTTAGATGTTCCTGGTGGTACAGCAAAAGCTTTTTTGATTTCATTGATATTAGCAACAATTCGCTCACAAAATAAAATTGCACTTGCATTCGCTTCGCCGGGAATCGCAGCAACTTTGCTTGATGGTGGTCGAACAGCCCATTCTGCACTAAAATTCCCATTAAACATACAAAGCAACGAAACTCCGACCAGCAACATTTCGAAGAACTCTGCAATGGCAAAGGTTTTGCAGCAGTGTGAATTGATTGTTTGGGATGAATGCACGATGGCACATAAAAAATCTTTGGAGGCTTTAGTTAGAACCTTACAAGATCTACGGAGCAATCATAACCCATTTGGTGGTGCAATGATTTTATTAGCAGGAGATTTTCGTCAAACATTGCCAGTGATTCCACGATTAATGCCAGCTGATGAACTCAATGCATGTTTGAAGTTTTCCAATTTGTGGAAACATGTCAAAGTATTACGCTTAAGCAAGAATATGCGTGTCGAGTTGCAAAATGACCAATCTGGAGACATATTCTCTAAACAACTCATTGACATTGGTAATGGCGAGTTTCTTATAGACACCTTGACTGGTTGCATTAACTTTCTTCAAAGTTGTTGTCAGTTAACTCGATCAAAAGATGAACTTATTCAAAAGGGGTTTCCAGATGTTGCTCAAAACTACAGAAACTATGATTGGTTGAGCGAACGGTCTAAAAAAACATAGATATAAATGAATTAAATTTCAAAATTCAAGAACAAATTACAGGCGAATTGAGGATATATAAATCAGTTGATTCGGCTACAAACCAAGATGATGTCGTCAACTATCTGCCCGAACTTTTAAACTCGCTGGATTTACCAGGACTGCCACCTCACAATCTTTAAATTAAAGTTGGATCGGTGTTTATAATGTTGAGAAATACCAACCAACCGCGTCTTTGCAACGGCACACGGTTAGCGATAAAACAATTATTGAACAACGTGATAGAAGCAACTATACTGAATGGAAAGTATAAAGGAGAAGACGTTTTGATACCACACATCCCAATGATTCCGACTAATGTACCATTTCAATTTAAACGATTACAGTTTCCAGTGCTTCTTGCTTTTGCTATGACCATAAATAAGTCCCAGGGGCAATCATTGGGTGTTTATGGCATTAATCTAGAAAACCCACGTTTCTTACATGGTCAATTGTATGTTACCTGTTCCCGTGTTGGAAAACCATCAGATTTGTTTGTATATTCACCAGGTAATTGAACCAAAAACATTGTATATCATAAAGCAGTACAATAAAAATAAAAAATATTTTTGTTAATAATTATGATTCACTTGATTTACAATAATTATTCTTTATTTTGTCGGTTATTAACCCTATGTTAATAAGGATAATAATAAATAATTAATTATCTCTATCTTTTCTCATTGCAGCACCCACTTTATAAATATTTGTCACCTTTAGGTTCCCACTATCCCTCTAGATTATTTTTCAATCAGGTTTGAACCTTAAGTTCCCCTCTTAGTTTGAAACCCCCTGGCAGACATCCCAGTCGGGGTTTATATATATATTATATATATATAATTGGCGCGTACACCCTTTTTGGGTGTTTGGCCGAGCTCCTCCTCCTATTTGTGGTGTGCGTCTTGATGTTGTTCCACAAATGAAGGGACCTACAGTTTTAAGCCGACTCCGAACGGCAGATATTTTTATGAGGAGCTTCTTCATGGCACAAATACACTAGGAGGCTTGCCATTGACTGCCGAGGGGCAACCGCTATTACAAAAAATGTTTCTCTTAATTTTGGTGTTTCACCGAGATTCGAACCAACGTTCTCTCTAGGAATTCCGAATGGTAGTCATTTACCAACCCATTCGGCTATGGCGGCCGCCAGTCGGGGTTTTTAGTGGGTCCCAAAAGGATGGCCAAAGTTCGTGGAAGCGAAGATACTTAGGTCACCCCGGCTGAGCATTTTCTTTAATTCTCCTGAACAGAACCGTCATCATGATGATAGGGCGGTGCGTGAGGGAGTGAAAACATCTTAAGGCCGAAATATAAACTCCCACATTCAAAATCTATTTGACAGAACGAAGTCTATCGGGTCTGCTAGTATGAAACTATACAAAAATATGTGAAAACACACGGGATGGGCGTCTGTGAAATGTTTCGAACGCACCGAGGCGCGCGTATAAAAGGTAATAAACGAGGATGTTTGTATGATGCATATACAGGTCCGGCACTCGAAGTGTAAGCAATTTCAGACCGCTCGCGCAGCTGATGCACGGGCATATGCCGATGATATCGATATCATCGGCCTTAACAACCGCGCTGTTAGTGCTGCCTTTTCCAAACTGGATAAAGAGGCGAAGCGAATGAGTCTGGTGGTGAACGAGGACAAAACGAAGTACCTCCTGTCATCAAACAAACAGTCGCCGCATTCGCGTCTCGGCGCCCACGTCACTGTTGACAGCTATGATTTTGAGGTTGTACAAGACTTTGTATACTTAGGAACCAGCATGAACACCGATAACAATGTCAGCCTTGAAATCCAACGTAGAATCTCTCTTACCAACAAGTGCTACTTTGGACAAAGTAGGCAATTGAGTAGTAAAGTCCTCTCTCGACGAACAAAACTAACACTCTACAGGACTCTCACCATGCCCGTCTTAACGTATGTCGCAGAAGCGTAGACGATGTCAACATCCGATGGAGGGACGCTTGTAGTGTTTGAGAGAAAAATGCTGCGGAAGATTTTTGGAACTTTGCACGTTGGCAACGGCGAATATCGCAGGCGATGGAACGATGAGCTGTATGAGCTTTACGTCAACATACACATAGCGCAGCAAATAAAGATCCAGTGGCTACGTTGGCTGGGTTATGTAGTCCGAATGGATACAAACGCTCCGGCTCTGAAAGTATTCGATGCGGTACCAGCTAGTGGTAGTAGAGGAAGAGGAAGACCTACTCTGCGTTGGAAAGGACAGGTGGAAAAGGACTTGGCTTCATTTGGTGTGTCAAATTGGCGCCGGTTAGCACGAGAAAGAAACGACTGGCGGGCTTTGTTAAACTCGGCCAAAATCACGTAAGTGGTTATCGCGCCAATTAAGAAGAAGAAGAAGAGGCATCCGTTTTCTGTCGAGAAAAATTTTCAAATTGAGCAATTCATAAACTCCCAAAACGATAGAGTTTATTTGACCGACCGTTCATATGAGAATTTGAGTCATCGATTGGCCACCAGATGGCAGCACCCGCCACAGGTAATGGTTTGGGCCGCTGTAATCGCAGATGTGCGCTCTCCCACCGTTTTCATCGAGCCTGGCGTCAAGTTTAGTGCGAAATATTATCGGGAAAGTATTCCGGAGGTTGTTTTGAACCCGTAGGCAGACCATGGACGTTTCAACAGGACTTGGAACCTTTGTGAGACGGTGAACCGAGAATGGTTAAAAAACAACGTTTCGAACTTCGTAACGTCCACACAATGGCTCTCAAATTCACCAGACGCGAATCCGATGGAGTATTCTCTTTTGGCCATTTTGGAGAGCAAGGTCCGCACTAAAAGGTGCTGAAAAAAGTCATTGTCCGCGAGTGGGCCAAAAGACCTGCAAGTCACATTCGGGCAGCCTGTGATTCGTTTCTGGTCCGTCTCAAGGCCATAGTCAAGGCAAAAGTTGGTCATATCGGACAAAAGTAAATTGATTATTAATTTTGTATTATTTTCTCACATTTTTTACTTTGAATTGAATATAAGTAATTTACCAAACTAAATTTATGGAACTAGTTTTGATGCAACTGAGATTGTTGTTGATATTATATATTGGTGTTATCTAATTTTGGTGAAAATTGCATTTGTTTTTCCTGTTTGGTCTATGTTGGTATTTAAAGCTATGTACACATTGTGAAATAGTCAGTAGTAGTTCGAAGCGACGCATGGGCCCGAACATGAAAGCTGTAACCTTGACACACCCGAAGCCACGCCATTGAGATTTCTCAGACAGTACTCGACAGTTGACTTCATCTCGCTCCACACTAGGCCAATTTGGCTGACGTTCAGAGGGAAGTAAAAATGTGTTTCGCGTATTAGTTTGATTTTAGATTCTTAGCTACAATTTTTTGAATGCTATGGAATCCGCATGCCAGCTAAATGCACCTCAGTGTGTTGTTGCACCATTTGCTGTTGTTGGCGACTGACTCATGGCTATTTGTTTCCTACTAATTTCGAGTAGCAAACATTTGGCGCTGAGCTTCGTAGGCAACAATCATATACACATGTCACAAGGCTTCGGCTAATGGATGACTGGCCGATGGATATTCCTTATTACTCAACTACGGGTCGTTGATAACATCAAGTTGCAAAAAATCGCAGTGCACCTGGAACCTTGTAATATAAAGGCAGAGTTTGGAATTAAAGCTTGAATATTACAAGATTTACCAGTTTTTCAGTAGAAATCGGGGTTATTCTGGGACCTGTGAGAAGCCTGTCGACCTGAGAATTAGATCCTCGGTCAAGTCGGAAATTGACCGAAATATATTTTAGTCTCTTCTTCAGGCAAATGGAAAGTATTGTCCACATCTCGGAGCAAACGTCGATCCCCTGTTTGAGGGTTCTCCATCTCCTCTACACGCGATAAGTCATACGGCAAGTATTCAAAGGACATATTCCCGTTTTTAATAAGTTTTTGTTAATTTAATTTTAAAATCTTAGTTAAAACTACTAATTCTTGTTTTCCCGTCAAAATTAACCACAACAAAATTTTTGTCGTTTAGTTTGCTGATACTATCTTATCGTTTCTCCTTATGAAATGGGTTGCCGAATAGCAAAATCGTTAAAATTGTGGCTAAAAGAATGTGAATTGCACTACTGTCCTAACTCAGCATAACATAGCCAGTAAGCTACAACACTTTTTATGGACCACTCTACGAACTAGGCACATTGCACCATTTTGGAGTGCACTAGTCGATATTGTTTCATTTTCACATAATTCAAAAATAATTTCCTGTTTATTTGTTTATTTTTTTATTTTGTACTAGCGGACCCGACAGACTTCTTTCTGTCAAATAGATTTTGAATGTGGGAGTTTATATTTCGACCTTAAGACGTATTCACTCTGCTGACCCTACACACTGCCCTATCATCATGGTGACGGTTCTGTTCAGGAGAATTAAAGAAAATGGTCAGCTCGGGTGACCTAAGTATCTTCACTTCCACGAACTTTGGCCACCCTTTTGGGACCCACTAAAAACCCCGACTAGCGGCCGCCATAGCCGAATGGGTTGGTAAATGACTACCATTCGGAATCCACAGAGAGAACGTTGGTTCGAGTCTTGGTGAAACACCAAAATTAAGAAAAACATTTTTCTGATAGCGATCGCCCCACGGCAGTCAATGGGAAGCCTCCGAGTGTATTTCTACCATGAAAAAGCTCCTCATAAAAATTTCTGCCGTTCGGAGTTGACTTCATTTGTGGAACAACATCAAGTCGCACGCCACAAATAGGAGCAGCAGCTCGGCCAAACACCCAAAAAAAGGTTGTTCGCGCCAATTATATATATATAATATATTTATTGGGGATTAGGGAACTGAAGGTTAATGATACATCTTTACTTAGTTAACAGGAAATTCACCAAAATAATAATGATTAACTGCTATAATACACACCTTAAAAGTTGGCATGAAATTTTCGCGAACTTCGTTTGTTGCCCCAAATGACGTCATTTGAAAGCAGTGTATGGAATCTGGTCCTATTCCTGAAACCAATGAGTACAATGACTCTGGTGGTGGATCCAATGGTATCAATTTCAATTTCCCATTTGCGCAACACATTTGGCTTTATTTTTGTATTTCAATGCCTTACAATGAGAGCAAACCAAGTTCATAGATCCAATAGTAACACTTTGGTAGTTACAGTGGTCAATTGACAAATCGTCATTGAAAGCAGCTCGATTCAAACTTGCGCTATTATTAGTTGAATCTCTCGCTCTCGCTTCCCGCGTTCGTGATGTACGAATTTTTTCACGTTCATTTCGGTCGTCACGTTCTTGTGCAGTATAGCGAATATATTTACCTAAATTATGTCACATGCAATAATTATTAAACACTTTGCACAAAACACGATATAAAACAATCAAAATTAATTATTAAAGATAATAAACGCTTTTTAACGCGATTTGTTTGACAGATGCAACGATGTGAAAACTGATGTAATTTATGTCGCGTTTTGAAACTAAAACAAAATAAAGAATATTGCGAGACCAATCAAATCTATAGCTCTTATATTTTTTGACTTTTCAATTTGGTCGGGTTCATGATATTATCACTTTTTTGTGAACGCATACAAGACAGTGCTGAGCGCTTTCGACAAAAATTCCAACACATTTACAAGCATTTTATTAGTCTCTAGTACATGCGCATTATCAGAATAGCATATACAACATTTTTTTATGGGGAAATCGAATATTTCATTTGATATTCTTTTCCCCTGTTCGGTGTGAATTCTCTTTTACCAATAGCAATTTCATATAAGTGAAAAATATATCTACTGTACTATAAACGCCAAGGCAACTCATTTGTATGCTTATAATGTGGCTGCTCTGAAAAAAGTTCTAGTGTGAAATTTGGCTGTTGTTGTTGTAAGGTCGCCATAGCCGAATGAGTAGATGCTTGGCTTAAAGTTGAAAATTCGTGAGTTCGAATCTCCGTAAAATATAAATTTTATAATTTCTAAATAAAACATTTTAACGAAACTCCTCAGTTTGATTACTTTTTAACGAAAATGAGGAGTTATTGATGAGTTTGTGCTGATTACTTGTTAATGAAAAATGAGTAGTTTGGCCCATCAGTGCTGATTACTTGCTGAGAACAAAAATGAGAAGTTGCCTTGCCTTTAGATCATAGTCGATATATATTTCAATTATAAGAAATTGCTATTGGTAAAAGAGAGATAGAATGTCACACCGACAAGGGGAAACTATCAGAACTTTCCCATGGCTAAAACAAAACTGTGTAGTTGGAAGAGGATAGTGATAATGATAATATGAGTGCTTATATGATAGTCAACTGTCTTGTAGGGACTAGATCCTCCCACGCGAACACGCACACATATACGAACGCACACACACGAACACGCACACACATACATTTGATTGAATTTGAACTTTGTGCAGCGACAATAAAGCTCAAATTGACTCTTCGACGTTAGGAACACACCTACATTGTTTAGACAACAATGAGTGCTTGTAATTTAATATGAACTTTATTCAATAGCAATAAAGTTTAAATTGACTCTACATTCAGTTAAAAAATATTTGTATGGGAAAAAGAAAAGGGCTGTTTATTCCATTATAAAGAGGAAGGTACGCCGTTAATAGTGGAAAATAACATCAGGCAATTGGTGGTCACTAGCTTACAGCACAATATCCTTTTCATCAAATTTTCTAGAACCGAATTGCAAAGTGGCTGCCCTATGTCCTAGATTGCCTCACGAATTCCATCTTTGAAGTCTTGAATCGACCCTGGGCTGTTGGCGTAGACCTTTTCTTTCATGTGGCCCCAAGGGGTTAAATCACAAGATTTTGGTGGCCAACTGTTATCACCTCTTCGAGAGATAACACGGTTCGGAAACTTTTCCCGTAAAATATCAATGGTTTCGTTGCTTGCGTGGCACGTCACGCCGTCTTGTTGAAAATAAACGTTGTCTAGATCAATACCATCGAATTCCGGCCATAAAAAATCGGTTATCATCTCTCCTGTTTGACACCTAACACCTGTTATTGGAAACCCCTTTATATTGAAACATTTTTAAATAAAAGTCGTCACCTTATTTACAAATTATTGTCATATAAAGTACAGGGATAAAAACTGAGTTGTTTTTTTTTTGTTTGTGTATTAATTTCTTTAGAACTTCATTTTTAAGCTTCGCTTTTTTTATCGCATTTGCAAACCACGGTTGGGTCAGCGTTCTCCTCGTTGGATGTAGTGGGGAAATACTCCTCATATCATCTCCATATCATAAGGGAGGTCGGAGTATTCTAACACCATGTCCTCTAGGGCAACCTTTAAAAAAAATTCACCTACCATACCGGAATCGGATGCCACCTGGTCGACCGTGGTCTCCTCTTCAGACGAGGTCGTATTTCCTGCGGAGGTGATCTTGCTGGCTACATCCTGTCTGTAGCCATGGAGAGTCAGTGCTTGGAAGTCATAATTTATCTTCCACTTCCGGCTGGCGAATATTTCCAGTCATTCTCCATTCAGTACGATTACCGCTAGCCTTCTCCTGCAATCCATTTCGTTAGCCTTCGATACCGTCCAGTCGCTGGCAGGTTGCTCAGGATTGTTCAGTCTAATTAGTTGAGGAAGTCTGGATTTTCGCCTATCGGGGATGTCTTCTTGGAGGACCGCATCGAGGCGGACTCCCAGCCAAGACTCCCTATTAATGATTTATTCCCTATGCATATTTTCCAAAGACTCCTGCTTATCAGGTACCAGTTTGCTTGCGAGATCTCTTTGAGAACCGCGATCAGCCACCGCCCTTATGTAGCCATCTTTCATTATTTCCGCAAAATATTCCTTTATCGTGATGTTAATTGTGTGAGCTGCGGACACCTTCATTTTTTAAAATCAACTTTTTCTCGACCTCCTCATAGAACTGTGGAATTGACAATTTTCCTTCTCGGTTGTTTCCCGTGTAAGTAAATACTAAATCAACGATAATTGCCTTAAAGTCTAAAACCGTGTTAAATGATAACAAAATTTGGTCGGCCAAACCGACAATTTTATTCTTCATTATTGCTACCGCCTGATAGTGCCCAGAGCTATTCTGATAGTTTTGAATTAATTTATAGGCATCAAATTCAGCCTGCCTCCAACTTACGTAGTGCGTCAATTAACCATTGAATTCGGGCAAAGATTTTATAATTTCGGTGACTCCGCGCATTGAAAGGCCGGGTCTATAGTCACCGCTGGATATTGCTCAACCGATACTGGAGTCTCTAAAACCCTTAGACTTTCCGTCAGTTTATTTATCGTCCTTTCAAATGCCGCCCTAGTTCTTTCTTTAGTTGCACTGACCGCAGCAATCAGCATTATTCTTAGCTGCTCTTCATTAATATTGATTTTTCTTTGACTTGAGTACAATCAAACAAAAACAAAAAAATTCAAAAAAGTGTCAATATTTGCTTTAGCACTTATATTTTTAGTCTTGGTATGCGCTTATTAGAACAATTTCAATTTAATGCTGCGTGCAAATTCACTTAATTTTTGTTCGTTCTTTTCTCGCTTTATATCGATCGCTGAGTACTTACATCCAGAAGTGGTTAATCGCATTAAATTATATTATGTACTATATATTAGATGATATTATATTACATTTTCTTGATGGCAGGAACTGGACACAGGCCGGTTGAAGTTGTTTCAAAATTAGTTTAAATGTATCTTCTTCTTTTAAATTTTTAAAAGATTTATTTAAACGACTTAAATTTTTTTGATTAAAGTTTTCACCTTAATTAAGAATTTAACTTTTCGCGTGACTTGACTATGTTATTCGACTATGTACTCATTGAAACTAATACAGTGCACTCGCGATAACTCGAACTAATTAAAACAGGCGCTGTTCGATTTATCGAATTTGTTCGACTTATCAATTGAGTGTGCTATGTTAAAAAAACAGTCATCGATATCGATTTTTTTCAATTAAATTTATTTATTTATTTACATATGGATATGAACATGAATATGTTTAAAATAATTAATTCGTTTCAATATTTTTCATCAAATATTTGGCAGTCTTTGTGTCAGTTACACAAAAAAGTCAGCTTTAACAGAAAAGTTAGGCCGAAAAGAAAGCTGTAATGTGTGTTTGTCTTTTCTTGCCCGCAGCAATGTTGAATATGGCTTTTTCACGCAGCAATTGAAGAGTGTTAACCTTTGCGGGGCTTACTTGTTCAGTTGTGGCCCACTGAATTACCTTATTGATAGAGCTAACTGCCTCCTCAGATGATATCCGCTCACATGTCTCAGTTGTGTTGTTAAACTCAGACTCAGAATCACTAGTTTCAATTATTACTTCTGTGTCGGTAAATTCGGCACCATCATTCCATTTGTTAACATCATAAAGCGTAAATTCGACCTGTAAATTATGTTTTTCATGTTATGTTCTTTCAAGATGAGTCCACTTATTGGGTAATTCTTTTTTCTTTGGCACAGAAACCATTTGTATAAAGCGGCTTTCATTTTAGGAAACTCAGAAGCTTTTAAAGTTCTCCTCTTCCCAGGACCCAAAAACGTGTTGTTTACTGCTTTTAAAATTACCTTATCTTTCTTTTTTATAAGACTTATGGTGGACTTGGCTACCCCATATTCCTTCGCTAGAGAAGTAACACTACATCCACGTTTAATTTTGTTAAGGACTTCAGCCCTCTCTTTTAATGTTAAACACTTCAACCTTTTACGATCCATTACTCACATGCACTGATACACTACAAATGACAAATTTAAAGCAATTTGGTCAATGCAAGATGTTGTTCCCAGAAAACTAACGGGATATTAACGTCGAAATATTCATATGGACAATACACTAGTATACATATAATTTATATACATATAATAGGACTATGAATAAGTTCGTGCGGTTTTACAACAGATGGCGTAACTTGATTATTATTCCATCGATCCACATTTCCAAACATTCATTGGAGAGCTACTGTCGTAAGGCACAAACGTCAGTATAAGTTTTTTATTTGAAGCGTAAACAACAATATTTTGACCACACTTGAAAATGTCGAATTTCGTGCCAAATAATGTGTTTTTGCGGGGAATTCTTCTTCATTATTTTAATATGAAGAAAAAAGCAGCCGAAAGTCATCGTATCTTGGTGGAAGTTTATGGTGAGCATGCTCTATCTGAGCGAACGTGCCAGAAGTGGTTTGCACGCTTTAAAAGTGGTGATTTTGGCTTGGAAGACGAAGAACGCGAGGGTGCGCCGCCAAAGTTCATGGATACCGAATTGGAGGAATTGCTCGATCAAGATCCGGCTCAAAAAATGGATCGATTCGTGGATTGCGGCAAAACCGACCGAATTTTTCACAAAGGGAATCCGTGAATTGCCAGAAAGATGGGAAAAAGTAGTAGTAAGCGATGGACAATATTTTGAATATTAAATTTGTAACCATTTTACGTCAATAAAGTTTCAAATTTCGAAAAAAACCGCACGAACTTATTCATAGTCCTATTACTATTACATATGTATGTATGTACAAAATGTACATGTTTGAAAAGAATGTGTGTACAAATAAATTTGTTTTTTTGTTCGAGTTATAGCGCTTTAATATTGTTCGAGTTACAAAGAAGTCAATAGGGAAAAAAATGTGTTCGAGTTAGCACGTCGTTCGACTTAGCGGCTATTCGAGTTACCGCGAGTGCACTGTATTTTTATTTTAAGCGCTATGTGATGTTGTTTATTTTAAGAGCTAACTAACTGAGCTACAACTGAACCTTAAACATATTTTCACCTATTCATTTGTCCCTAAGCTTGGCACTATTTCGGTGACAGTGTTGGTGTTGTTGGTACAGTTCGCGGTAAGCTTGGATTTATATGGCGTGGGAATACACTGACGCGAGCAGTTCACGCGTTTGAGCACTGGCAGAATTGCTACGCCATCGTCTGTTCTGTGGCGAGGGGTTTCATGTATCAACTTATTTGGCGTGGGAACACGCTAACTCGAGATTTCACGAGCTTAAACTCTGGCATGATTTCTAAGCAGGTGGCGAGGGGCTTTACGGGTTAACTTATATATTGTATAATTCAAAACTTTTAAATTAAATAAACAAACACAATGCAATAAGGGAAATGATTTTGAATTTATTCAATAATTTATCCTTCAACAAGCATAAGCTGCTTGTCTTCCAGGGGCAGTAGGCGCATAAATCGTAATATACGTTCCATCAACGCAGCCAATCACATCTGGTATTCCCGATCTAGAGAAATATTTGTTCCTTCCTTGTTGCTTTTCTTGTTCGGTCATTTCTATGCTTATCGAGGCACTGCGAATTTCACTTTCCAAAATGTGTTATAATATCTCCCTTAAAATAAGCGAAACTGTGAATTCAAATTCTTTCCCCCAGTTTGTTGGCAACTGCCATGAGCAAATAATCTAAGCACACAACATAATTTGAGCATTGACGTTTTGGATGATGAGTGGCGGTAATGAAATGTATCCTTAATTTTGTCCAGCGTTAGAAATACGTCCTTACTTGGCCGAAAGTTCATAATTTGCTTAAAAACATTCATGTTTCTTCGAATGGATAATCTGCACTACTTACATTGCGGTCGGCAGTTCCATAGGATTGGAGTAATTTCTTATGAAACGCTTTTGACGAAGAACGTTAACTCCCGGCTTCACATTGTATTGGGTATGGGAATAAGTTTCCGCCCTCGTAAAAGAGGTGTCTCTGCTGATACTATTTTTGTGTTCGCTCTAGTTATATACTGCACTGTGGGCCAGAAGACCAAAAAATTTGGCCAAAAGTCATTGAAAGATTTTTCAAAATGCAATATAGTATCATCATATAGATAAGTGAAAGTAGTTATTTTGTAAATGTTATAAGTTTTAATGAAATATTTAAGCTTGTATAATAAGTTAATATAAGTGTAAGGCTTAAATGATCACCATATAGCTATTGTTCTAAACTGTCACTGTTTTACTGAAATGTAGTATTTGTCATTAATTTTATTGCATTTTCTCATTAGTTGCAATCATGTATATTAGTATATGAAAATAGCTGAAAAAATAAATCTGATGTTAGAAATATTCAGAATAATTGTGAAAAATTTTGTTTTTTTTACTACTTGTTAATACGCCGATTGAGCCTTGCGCAAAACTCCAGAAGCTATTAACAATTTCTTTACATTAACGTCTTCAGTAGTTCATGTGTAACAAGCTAAAGGTGCGGTTTGCTGCGGTTTTTCATTTTCTTTTTAAAAAAAAATGAAGTTTTACTGATCTATGCGCGAGTTGACTGTATATCAATCATTTGCCAATAGGGTGTAAAAAGTTAACCAAGTATTAAGAGTCACACAATTTTAACTTATTTAATTCATAATGACTTCATTGAAGAAAAAAGAGGTTCTTCAAATTATGTTAGGTAATAATGACATGAATATAACCGTTGATTCAATTTTAACTAAAATTGGTATCAATAAATCAGATGTAGGTTGTAAAGGATTCGAACGCTTGAAAAATGCTTTAAATAGTTTAAAGTCAAAAAGAAATGCAAAATATCAGCATTGCAGTAGGAAAATAGCTGTCTTTGAGTCACAAAATTCAGAGTGGTTAGATTATATTCTGTTACTATTCCTGACTTAGACCTCACAGCTAAAATAAGTAAGACTGAAATACTTAAAAGAGGTCGTCCATCGCTCGATTTTGCAGAAAAATCTACTAGATCGAAAAGACGAGAAGTGTCTAAAATCAGTGAAGAACATGATAATGATCGTCAGAAACTATTAATGGCTACTAGTCATGCGGCACGAGTTTCAGGGGAAGCAGATTTGCGATCGGTACTTAACGAACTTTCAAAAAGCGAGGAACAGGCTAAGAAAATTAGAAAAATAATGACAACACCTTTTCCTACAATAGAAAAGAAAAGCCCAGAAGTGGCTTTAGCATTTCTTTTCGATAATTCTATGTCTAAACAAGTCTATCAGAATATGCGATTAGCGACCAAATCTAGTGGAGCAGACATTTGGCCAGCGTATAATGCGATTAGAGAAGCCAAAGAAAAGTTAAGACCGTCGAAAGAGTCAATTAAGGTACTTGACCACCTTGGAAAGCTAAAAAGTACAACATATTCAATAATTTTTTTCATGTTCTGTATAATATATTAAAATACATTTTTTTTTTAATTTTTATTTAGAGCTTATATAATACAAAAAAAAATTGATTTATTAAAATTTCTTTTTTTAACATATATCCAGGAGGCGCCAAAGTCGAGGCCTGAAGAAAATCATGTCTTGCGGCGGACAGTTAATCTTAGAAATGGTAATTCTAAAACAAAAGAGAGAAACAAAATTTTCAAAAGGAAGGTTCCTTGCGTGAGAATTTACCACAAACTGACAAAAAAAAAAAATAATAAAAAAATGGCGGATGTTTGAAAAAAAGTTAAGAAAACACCCCTGTTTTTCACAATGTTATGCTTAAAAAGCAATACTTTATTAACTTTTTTTTTGCAAAATGTGGTAAATTGGCATACAAAACATCTTAACAAATAAAACAAGACCAAAATCATTAAAATCGGCTAAGCAGTTTCGGAGATAAAGTGTCCGCCATTCGAAAAAAAAGTAATTTCTGGAAAAACGCGTTTAAAGTTAAAACTTGCTATTTTCTTTCAGCTGAGTCAGCAAGTAATGAGTGCAGGATGCGCCTGCACATTTTCACTGATTTCACTTTGTTAGAATTCGAATTTAAAAAAACAGTTTCAGGTGATGATTTTTAAAAGTATAAGGATTGAAAAAATGTAAAAAAAAAAATTTAATTTTTTGAAACTTATAAGGTGGTCAAGTACCTTAAAATTTCTGAAACGTTAGCTGAAGTATCACTTCAAGAACTTTTAAACCACACGGTGAATAGAATAATAGAACTACAAAGAGAAGTTTTACACTGTCTTATTCAAAAAAATAAAATTACTGAGCTCAAAACTGTTCTGTTGTGTTCTTGGGGATTTGATGGGAGTAGTGGGCATTCGCCTTACAAACAAGGTTATGATAGTGTCAATGAGAAACAGACTCCTACTGATGAAAAACTGTTCGTTACTACACTTATCCCCTTAAGGTTATCAAGTGAAGTGGATGTAATTTTGTGGAATAATGTTACATCTCAATCTCCAAGATTTTGTCGCCCTATTCAAATTCGATACGCAAAGGAATCAACAGAAGTAATTCTTGCCCATAAGAAGGCCATCGAAGAACAAATTCTGAAATTACAAGCCTTTGAAATTTTGATTGAAGGCTGTCGTCTTAAAGTACAATATACATTATTAATGACTTTAATTGACGGTAAGGAATTAAATACGATCACCAACACGTCATCAATGAAAACTTGTGCTATCTGTCATGCTGTTCCTAAACAATTTAACGATCTATCTAATATTAAGAGTGTGAAATTTATGCCTCATGAAGAGTCACTGTTACATGGAATCAGCCCTTTGCATGCCTGGATAAGAATTTTCGAATTTTGCTTACATGTTTCTTATAAATTGGTTATCAAAAGATGGGATGCCAGAGGCGCTAAGAATAAAGAACAGGTAGCATTAAGAAAACAAGAGGTGCAATCAATTCTGTGGGAAAAAATGGGACTCAGAGTGGATAAACCAAAGCCTGGAGGAAGTGGTACCAGCAATGATGGAAACACAGCTCGCAGGGCATTTAAAGATAGTAAACTGATTGCCTTGGTCTTAATCACGAATTGCTTCAACGTTTTAAGGTAATTTTAATTAGCCTCTCTTGTCATCTTCCTCTCGATTCAAGTCGATTTGAAGAATTTTGCACCTCTACTGCAAATCTGTATGTCTCGCTCTATTCGTGGTGCCCAAGGTCTCAAACGGTTCACAAAATTCTTATTCATAGCGGAGAAATAATAAAAAACAGCATCTTACCGGTAGGTATGCTCGGAGAAGAAGCATCTGAAGCGAGAAATAAGGACTACAAAAAATTTAGACTCCAGCATAGTAGAAAGCATAGTAGGATGGCAAATTTGGAAGACTTGTTTTGTAGAGCTATGGACACCTCTGATCCTCTTTTATCGAGTTTACGTTTAAAAGAACGCCTTCAACAAAAAGTTCAATTATCTCTTCCTAAAGAAGTGCAACTTTTATTGAAAGAGGTTGAAGTAGATTCTAATCAATCAGGAAGTACCAATTACGTACAGGTAAGTGAAGAACTAGACGAATATGAAATTGAGGAAATTGATTTTACAGAAAAAATCTTATATTTAGATGACATAGAATTATCCGAGGAAGAAGACTCACAATCTGATGTAAATGACGATATTTGACCTCGTGGAGCAAGCAATTAGTATTTACCTATTTTTAAAAAAATTTGTAAAAAAAATAAAAACCAATAAAATAATATTTAAAAACTTAAAAAAAATTTAAAACAACAAAAAATTAAAAAAAAAGAAGGAGTCTGAAGTCGCACTGTAAAATCCTCGTGGTAGATTCCGGAAACTACAGCTTATTATGCAGGCTAACTGCAGGCGTGTCTCTTTATATGACATATTGGATCCACCATTTTCAATTGTTTAAATCTAATTGCAGATTTGTCAACAGCGATACAAAAAAACCCGAGTAACAAGTTTCAAATTAATCAAATAAAATTTAAAAAAAAGGTCCACATAAGGGATTCGACATTTTTAATTTCTAAAATCTGGCAGCAGATTCGTAATCAGCGCCCCCAAAAACCCCTAAATACTGAGTTTGGTAAAAAATAATTAATTTTAAAAAATTTATGTCCGCCATATTGGATCCGCCATTTTGAATTGTTGAAATCTGACTTCATATTCGTAATCAGAGACCATCAAAACCCCTAAATACCAAATTTGGTGAAAAAAATCCAATTTTTTAAATTTCATGTCCGCCATATTGGATCCGCCATTTTGAATTGTTGAAATCTGACTTCATATTCGTAATCAGAGACCATCAAAACCCCTAAGTACCAAATTTGGTGAAAAAAATCCAATTTTTTAAATTTCATGTCCGCCATATTGGATCCGCCATTTTGAATTGTTGAAATCTGACTTCATATTCGTAATCAGAGACCCCAAAACCTGTACATAGCGGTATTAAAAGTTATAAATTGTTGGTGTTTTGGGAATTATGAATTTTGGCCACTTATAAGGGTCTCCTGGCCCACAGTGTACTGGTGATTTGTGAGGTCTCGATCGCAGTAGTTTTGAAGCGTAAAGATCCTTTTTTATCTGACGTCAAAAATGTGTACTTTCGTTACGAAAAAACAGCATTCGCGGGAGTCATGCTTCATTGTTTCCTTTTAAAGAAAAGTGAAGCTAAAACGTGTCGTATAGTTATCAATATTTACGGCAATCACGTTCCATTAAATTTAACTTGTAAGGAGTGGTTTCGAAGCTTGCAAAGAGCCAATTTCGACGTGAGTGATAAAGATCGAGAAGGGGCACCGAAAAAATTCGAAAATACTCAACTGCAACAATTATTGGATGGAGACACCTTGATGATATGTCTAAAGAGTCGGATGTTGACAAATCAAGCGTCGATAAACGTTTGCACGCGATGGGAATGGCCAAGAAAGCAGGCAACTAGGTGCCACATTAATTGAAGAAGAGTGATATCGAGAGACGTGCTTATGCTAGCTTTAACATTTGTTTATCTTATATATCCTATTTCATCGTCATAGAATTTGTGATAGCTTTAATATTTATTGATCTTACATATTTGCCATCAAGCAGCTCACCAGAGTAAAGTATTGTTTACTGAGACTTTTTGTATATATTTGCTGTTATGCGGCTTAGCTGAGTCATACTTTCTGTTAATTTCTGCGCACTGTGTGTAAGTAATCGGCTCCAGATCAGCCGGATTTCGACTGGAGAATTGCTTGACCGTCCATATTTACTTTCCTTTCAGTTTTTTGCTTAACTCTTGCCTAAATATTTTCAATAGGTTTCCTTGTCATGTCGGGCGCCTTGCCGCAGGGATGAGGCTTAAGTGGTGAGTTAACCCCATGATATGGAGATTAACTTACCACGAACTAAGAGGGCAGCTCCATATAGGAATTGGGTATCAACTCATCCGCGGAACGGCGGAATTGGTGGCCACCCAAGTACTATGTGGAGAGTACCGTCCCGACAACCTGGCAGGAGGTATAAAATGCATTTTCCTGCAATGTAGAGGCTAAACATGGATCTCTCTGCACGAGGTAGCCCACTTTCGAGAAATCCTCCCGTCGAGCAATCGACGGCTCGGGCATCGGATGTGCAGGCCCGAACCCCACACTCCCCTATGACCGGAGCTGACACCCAGGGTTCCGGAGGAAGCACACTACTAGTGGTGAAGCATGGCACATTGGCCAATGCCAATGGAGAGCCGAGTGAGTGTGAGTGATACACCGTCGTCGAAACGATCTGAAGCAACTGAACAAGTTCTGGAGGATGTGGAGATGGCGGACAACCTCTCAGTAGACTCAGACAGATCTCTGGTACCGAATAAGTCTTTGACAACGGTTGAACCTGGTACGAATCAGATAAGTACCGGTAAAAAGACTGAAGAGTCGAACGCAGGTGTTGGTCTAACCGCAAGGCAAATCAAACGAAGAAGACTGAAGGCGAGCCAAGCCGAGGCATTAGCTAAGTCAAGTACTCAAGGTCCGTCAACTTCGACACCGGTAATGGAAACGGGAAAGCGTGGCAGAACAGAGAATTCCTCTGTAGTGCTGCACTCTTCCGGAAACGAAACGGGGTCTGTGCCAACGACCGGGAAGACGAGAAAGTCAAATAAGAGGAAAGTCGAGAGACAGAATTCGGAAATGCCTGCATCCTCGACCTAATCGAAGGCAGACAAACCTTTACCTGACAAGGCAAAGGCTAAGAGACCTCAAATGTCGAATAACACTCTTCCGTCAACGTCTGGCGAATCATTCGCGAGAATGGCAGCAAAGGCAATGACGGTGGAGATACATACCGACAAACAAGACGGTCTACTGTCCAAAGGGCAACAAGACTATCTTGACAGCTATCTTTGGAAAGCTATCGGTGAATCGAAAGACGCACCGACTTTCGAGGGGAAAAGCATGGTGGACGGCATTGTAAAGGTGCACTGTTCCAATGCTTTTTCCCGAGAACGGCTGGAAAAAGAGATAGCTAAAATTCCAGCCTGCGAAAACAGCAAGTTGATTCTTGTTGAGAGTAGGAAAGAAAGGCTGGTACGAGCGAGTGTCTGGATTCCGGGTCCTTCCTGTAGTTCACCAGAACTCCTGACACGCATCCGTACTCAGAGCAAAGATCTTGACACGACTCTCTGGAGAGTATATTCGTGCACCAGGCAGAAATCCGCTACCACTTCGGAAGCGGGTTCCCACTTGGTACTGGATATCGATCTTGGGTCCCTCAAGGTTCTTAAGTCGAGGTACGGGAGCCGTCCTCACCTACATCTGGGGCGAATCCGCTTCCATGTCCAGGATAAGGTGAAGGACAAAACTTAAATATACTCAGTCTCATGATTGAAGTAATATTTACACAGATAAATCTGCAGCATAGCAAAGCGTCTACTGCTCTCTTGTGCCGTAGGCATGCAAAACTGCAAACAAACCCACACATAATACTAATACAAGAACCATGGGTATGTCACAAGCGTATCTGTGGTCTAGGTACTATGTCGTGGGGACAAATACTTCATTGTGAAGGGAATGTGAGACCGCGAGCATGTATTATCATGCCGAGGTTGATCGAACACACGATGTTAAAAGAGCTATTCCCCGGAGATATCGTTGTTGCAAAAATAAAGTACTTGAAAAGTGGGAACAGTGTCGAAGCTATCATAGTTTCGGCCTACCTACCCTACGACTCTTTACAGCCACCTCCTTCGAGAGAGCTAAGAGAAGTGGTCAAGTATGCAGAATCCAATAATCTGGGGCTAATAGTGGGTTGTGATGCAAATTCACAGAACATTGTATGGGGAAGCAGCAAATGCAACCCCAGAGGTCTCAAGTTACTGGATTTTATCCTGTCATCCGATTTGGTCATTAAAAATACTGGTAACAAACCAACTTTTGTGACCAGAAGGAGACAAGAGGTGATTGATTTAACACTTACCAATAAGTCAGTTGGAAATCAAATCAACCGATGGCGAATTTTGGAAGAGGACTCTCTTTCTGATCATCGTCTTACCGAATTCCGACTGGGAATTGATACAATATCAATACCTTCCGGTAGGAATCCTCGAAATGTGGCCTGGGACAGGTATGGTGAACTTGAAACAAAGCGATTACCAATAAAACCTCAAATCAGCAGAAATGATTGAAGATGATCCTAAAAATTTAGAAGGTCCTTTAATCAATTGCTTTGAGGAACTGTGCCCACTCAGGCAAAGCAGACAGGGGAAAGCGGTTCCTTGGTGGAACCCTGAGCTGTCAAAGCTTCGTGTGCTGTCCAGGAAACTTTTAAGTAAGGCCTTAGAGACCAAACCAGAAGAGGTCTGTGCTAATCATCGACTTACACAGAGAGAATATAAGAAAAAAGTACGGAAATCCAAACTTGAATCCTGTAGAAATTTCTGTAGTAACGTCGAAGAAATGAGGGAAACAGCGAGACTTTGTAAGGTCCTTCATTTAGACCGCTCAGTAAGGCTGGATTCCATTCGAAAACCTGATGGTTCAAACACCATTTCAAAATCGGAAACGTTTAATGCTCTACTCGAAACCCATTTTCCGGGAAGTAGTACTCTCTCTGAAGCAGAGAGTGGCATGAACAATAACGGTAGCAACGGTGGAACCTCTAGCCTGTCTTGCATTTGGTTATATACCATCCCAATGGCGACGCGTAAGAGTAGTACTTATTCCGAAACCAGGAAAAGATGACTATTCTCTAGCAAAAAAGTTTAGACCAATCAGTTTGACATCGTTCATTTGAAAAGTCTGGAACGACTGGTGGAGAAACATATTCGAGTGGGGGTATAGCCCAGAAGTCCACTTAGTAGAAATCAACACGCTTACCAGAGTGGAAAATGATGTGAATCAGCCTAACACGATCTTGTTAGCAAGTTTGAAGCCGGGCTGGAAGCTTACGAATACACAATGGGCGTGTTCGTGAACATTGAGTGGGCTTTTGATAATGCCACTTTCGGCTCGATATGTTGGGTGTTCTTTCTCCGCTGCTGTGGTGCTTCGCCGTAGATTATCTATTAGTGGAGATGCAGGAACTCGGTTTTCATGTCCAAGCATATGCGGACGACGTCTGTGCGCTAACATCGGATAAATCCTTAAGGAGGCTTTGCACGAAAGTGCAGAGGATTCTTGACAAAATCGATGATTGGTGCATGAGACAAGGTCTTTCCGTTAATCCGAACAAAACAACCATAGTCTTGTTTATGAGAAAACGAAAATCGGAGGGACTCAGTCTTCCAACACTGAAAGGTGTGACACTTGGTCTTTCCAACAAGGTTAAATATCTAGGAGTAATCTTGGATAAGAAGCTGACTTGGGAGCCACACGTTTCACTGAAGGTGAATCGTGCGTTGAAGATTTTTCAGCAATGCCGTAGAGCCTTTGGCAAAACTTGTGGTCTGAAACCTGCTGTGGTCCTATGGATATACACGGCACTTATCAGACCAATCATTACTTACGCTTCTGTGGTCTGGTGGCGACGGAGCATGGTTAAGTCCACAATCCGGGAACTATACAGGCTGGAAAAAGTGCATCTTTATGCATCACGGGTGCCATGAGTACAACCACTGGTGATGCCCTAAATGCTATGCTTGATTTGCTCCCCCTGGATCTTAAGATACAACAGGAAGCAATAAAAGCAATGTGTGGACTCCATAAATATGGTTTCTGGCACGAAGATGGAACTTCGGGACACAGAGAAATCTTTAAGTTGCTATCGGAGCAGTATCCACTGTTTTTGGCACCTAAAGATGACCTGATACCCACAGTTTCATTTGGAAGGAAATTTGTTGTCAGATTTCCGTGAGCAATGGAGCAATCCAGAATGCATGCAAGGAGGTTTGGCGGATATTTTCTTTACCGATGGGTCCAAGAATGAAATAGATTCTGGAGCCGGATGGTACTCAAACGATAGTAATAAGTATCACTATGCTATGGGGGAAATGGCAACTGTTTTCCAAACAGAAGTTTTTGGCATCCTGAAAGTAGCCGAATGGATAATCGAGAGGAGATGGAGCGGGAAACAGATTGGAGTCTTCAGTGACAGTCAGTCTGCATTGAAGGCCCTGGAGAACGCGAAGCAAACCTCAAAGATTGTCCAAGAATGTATGAAGAAGTTTAATTCTGTCGCAAGACAAAACAGGCTTATACTTATATAGGTTCCGGGACACTCCGGTGTTCAAGGAAACGAAATTGCCGACGAATTGGCCAACCATGGATCAGCGATTATGTAGGCAATCTACATAAAGAGCGATGGTCCGGTCTAGAACGCTGCACAACTGCAAAGTGTTTTGTGACAAGTCCGGACAGAAAACTGTCAAACTTTCTACTAAAACTTAGAAGGAAAGACATTCGGTTGATGGTCGGCATCATTACAGGACACAACCCATGTGGCCATCATATGACCACCATTGGAATCATCGAGGACCCGCTATGCCTGTCATGTTTGGAGGAGGCGAATAGCACTGAGCACTTTCTCTGTGAGTGTCCTGCATTTGCTAGAGCACGGCTACGAGTATTGGGCTCCTTGACTACCCCCTTTGCATAGTTTTAAATACAATGGGCTCTTTAGCCTGAGTGTTCTAGGAGCCACCAAATCTCCTGGTGCTCCTTGGCTCGACCTTTTCAAAATTTCAATTTTCAATAGGGTTGGCATCAGGCGACCAGTATAACATATCAGCAGAACACCAGGATCGACACCCAAAAGAAAGATGCCCTCGTGAATATTACCTTTGTCCAATTCTGTTTTGAATTTGCCTTAACCCATGTAAGTCCTTCTCCAATGTGTGATAATGAGACCAGTGGTTTTTTCAATGTGCTCCGGAATTTGAGGTCTTCTGTTCGTAAAAATCCTCGGATCGTATCTTTGCATACATTAACACCACGTTTCCAAGAAGCTGCTTCAGCTAAACCCAATGATAAGTTCGGCTTTGTCACAAACAAATCAATGATCTTCTGATATTGCTGTTCAGACGTAATATATATTTTTTGGACCTCGACCGACAAAGCCTTCAATGTTTTTAATTTCTGAATACCATGGCACCCATTTATTTATCAAAGCCTTCGACTTCCTCAAATATTTTGATGCAGATATATGTGCCATATTTGTACCTATAGGATGTGCACATAGGAACACTACTTCAAATCGTTTCTCATGCGCGGTTTTCATGTTTAAAAACAACGCACGCTATCTAAATTTTTCACAAAATTTACGAATTGCACAACGCATATTGTGAAAGGATGCACCTAAGAAGCAGCATTAAATTTTTTTTTGTTTATAACAGAACTGTAAGCTTGAATTTTGTCAGTCACGCAAACAGACAGACTGTACATGTTTTTAATCATAATGGTAATTTTTAGAATTGGCAACTCGTATGTCGCCTTGTCCTGTCATCTGGTGTCAAGGCGAATACATGTTTTTGTTTTAGTACGCTCGGTATTACCACAATTGAAAGGCGGTTCGCGAACTTTCGTGTTTGCCATAATGTCCTCCGCGCAAGTCTGATCGTACCGATTAGACTCCAGATTCTTCGATCCAAATGAAGTCAATCCCTTACGGTAACTCCTTAGATTTTTCCCTGTCAAGTTTCGCATTACTGTACACGATACACCACATCATTCAATCTTTTAATCACCTTGTGCGGCTCTTCTAACGACGCTTGCAGTTTGCTGAATCCTTCGTAGTTCACAGTACGGTCAAATCAATATTTCATCTTGTTACTCATTAGTTGGGTATGTTGCATGACATGTTGCTGTAGATCATCCATGTCACCTTGCAGTGTTTCCTAACGACTATCATCGTCTATTGCAATAATTTCCAAAGATGGTCCTTGCAGGCGATTAGGTAGTAGTTTCATGTACAACTCAGCGATAGGCTAACAGCAACGTTTGGATGTATTTGTCCCAATTTCGTTGGCACTTTCCAACTACCTTTCACGATCGCTCCTCTAGCGATTGCGGGAGCAAAGGTGTTGTACGTGTTTTTCCCCCCAAACAAGTAACACATCTCTTTAAAAACTACGGACTTGAAGTTTTTTCTTTGAGCTGAGTGCAACTCCATAGGTAGTAGTCTATAACAACGGGCACATACTTGTTTCAGGAGTAATTTACTGGAAACGGACCTGTGGCTACTCTCTCAAATGTGGACCCCGTGTTGTATTGCTGTATCTTCCACTAATCTTTCGAATCCATTCGGCAACTGCTTCTATGAAATTTGCTCAGTAAAACCGCTGCTTAATCTTCCCCAGCGTTTTAGGGATACCCAGATGACCGCCACTTGGCCCATAGTGGAATTCCTCGAAGACGGATGTAATAATGGATTTAAGAACTATGATCAAATTTATTTATTTCATGGGACGCTTAAATGCAATTGGATAGATAGATACAAACAAAGGCCTTATGACAAGAGTCTTATAAGTAGCTTCTTAGAAGTAAACTAAGAGTAAGAGAAATCAAAGACTAAGATAGAAGAATAAGCATTAAATTGAGCTAGGTCCCACTAAAAGAGGCATTCCTTCCATAAAAACTTTGGGCAATAACCACAAAAATCAATTCATTTCAACGCAAAATGCGTGAGGGATAACTAAATTAAAATTAAAATAAATTTTATCGAGCAGATACGGGCTATCTATTGATCCCGCACAAATGTCAAAAACAAAACACATCGACAACAGAACACGCCTAGACTTTAAGGACATTAGATTTATTAATAAGCAACGAGAGAGTCAGGATGGAATGGGATAAATGAATTTCATCAAGCGCAAAGTAAAGCGCTCAAAAAGGAATTGTCTCTGTCCCATACGCGATGGTAGAACTCCATCAATAAATTTAAGTTTATTCCACTTCACGCAATATGCCTTAGCCACAGAACTTTCCATCATCCATCCTTTCCATTTCCATTTTAATTTTAGATGGTCTCGCTCCAGTGTCTTTCGCTTCCATGATCAGCATCATTCCATTGACTTCTTCTTATCGCACTTGGTTCCCACTCATCTTCGGGTCACAACTGCATTACCGTTACAACTGCGAACCCTCCCTGTGGATGCCGACCGGCCAATGGACATCACCCTTCCTCTGGTGGGCCGAGTTGTGATCTTTTGGAGCGTCTCCACAATCATGGCGCGGTCTGCCAAGAGATGCGGTGTGTCTAGCAAAGACGAAAGAAAGCTCCCACATGGTATGATCGTGGAAATAAGTCCACGCGTCGTATATGCACGATCATGCTATATGAGACCTTTCCCGAATCATAGCTATGGGGTATAATAACGATTGGTTTACCAGAATAAAAACCATGCTGGGGTCCGATGAAGGTAAAGGACGGGCTGGGATATCAGCCCAAACGTCGGTGGAAAAAGAAGTTGCTACCACCGGCGGGCGCGGTGAATGTATAAACCTCTGCTGGAATAGGAGTAGGTTCCAGCAGTTGTAATACTACTGCCACTTTAAGGAGTTATGATGCCAGAGTCCCTGTGGACTCGGGTCGTAACAACGTCAGCATGCTGCAACGTAGTGATGCCATAGTCCCAGTAGACTCGGATCACGGATACGTTGCAAGTATCAACACCGCCGATGGGGAGTCTCTTCTGCATTCTCTTGGCGAAGCTGTCAAAGCCAGCTCCATAATGGAGAACTGGCCTAGAGCTAAGCCGAACAAAGAGGGATTCAAGGTTAAAGCGTAATACAAGGCGGTAATCAAACTCTGCGCTCGTCTGGATAACCGGACCGATCTTTCGAAGGCGCAGAAGGATAGGTTGGTCTGGGCAAAAGACAAGGTTGAGAAAGATCGTGCGTACTTCAGCAACAAAAAATGGTGCGAGGCCTCGGATACGAAGTTTCCAAACCATATAGAGGATGAGCTAGCAAGCAAACGGCAGCGATCAACGGAATGCGAATGTTCTCCTGGTAAGATACTGAAGCAAAAAGATGACAAAAGAAAACCAAGGACGACAGCTGGCAATACCAAAGAGCCGGAAGCGTCAACGTCCACCAAACGATGGTGGCTAAACGACACTTGATCGTATGCATTGTCGACCATAGCAACGCTCTAGGACAGATGTCGCAAGCCAATTGGAAAATATTAGAGATGAAACTACTGGACGCCATGATCGCAAATATGGATGCTAAACCAGACTCTCGCTACGTCTACTGCAACGGCAAAATCCTGATGTGCCAACGGTGGATTGGAAGGTGTTAAAGGTCATCAAGCCGAGGATATTCTCTAACCACGCTTCGTAAAAATGTCGTGGGGCGTGGGGAGCGTGTACCTCCACCTCAAAAAGCGGCATCCGAAGAATAAAAATCACAACACGCCAGCGGCAGAGCAGATTGAGAAGGATCTGGGATTGGGGGAAATCCTTATTTCTTCGGTAAAGGTGAAGATACGGGTGCAACGGCTAGTAGAATCAAGAGCAAATGCTAAAGGTTCTACAAATTAATATTCACCGCAGCAAACTGGCCTCAGCCGAACTTCTTCTTACTCTAGAAGAGGGTGGCTACGACGTGGCCCTTATATAGGAGCCATAGTTAGCCTCGGGACACGTGTTATATGGACTAAGGTCACCAAACCTCAACACTTATATACCGAACAGAGTGGTTAGGGTAAGAACTGTTATACTGGTAAAAAAGGTATTAATTCTTATATTCTCAAATCACTCTCAACAGATGATTTAACTGTTGTAGCGCTAGAAGCAAACGAAGGTGGCAGTAACCTACTCCTGGCGTAACAGACATTCCACATGATGAAGGAACACCATCTAGAGAGCTTCAAAGGCAGGTAAAAATAGCCGGCGAAAGGAGACACGAGCTTGCTATTGGGGCCGACGCCAAAGCCCATCATTGCGTATGGCGCAGCACCGACATCAACGAAAGAGGTGAGTCACTTTTTAATTATATAATCCAAAGTAGGCAAAGTCTTGCAAATCGAGGGGAGAAACCGGCTTTGGTGGGCCCCACCTCGACAAACGTTATCGATATAACTTTCTTTACTGGTGGAAAATCTATAACCAGGGACTGGAAGGTTCTGGGAGAACCCTCATTCCCAGATATTAATTACATCAGCTTTAATATTGACTTCCATTTCACAAAAATCAGTAAAGTTCTGAGGAATCCCAAAAACACAAACTGGGAGCTTTATGCAAAGACAAGGAAATGGGTAACAAAACACCGATATATTCTCATGGAGACATCAAAGGCCTTAACAAAAGCATAGAATATATCTTGTCCCCCAACACGAACAAAACGCAAGGAACAAGGCTTAGAAAACTATTGCCAAAGCATCCTTCTGTTCCTAACCAAAGTACAGGAAAAATTATGTTACATGGCCCAAACACAGCGCCGAATCTCTAAAGGATCTCATTAGCACCCACTTTCCAGGCAGTGTTGACGTAAGCAATGCCGATCTAGCCAGGGTGATAGTGGGATTCACTAAAACAGACGCAATTACGCACGAAAGACTGGAGTGGGTATTCAATTCATTTGAATCACCTGGACTAGATGGTACCATTCCGACAATGATATAAAAAGCTACACGTTTAGTAATACCATGGTTGAAGAATATTTACGAGAGATGTTTGGGGTTAAACTATGTAAAGGCAAATTGGAAAGCTTCGAGGGTCGTCTTTATATCCAAAGCAGGTAAAAGATGCCATATGTACTCGAGAGATACTAGGCCGATTAGTTTAACGGCCTGGAGGGCTGTCAAAATCACAAGACGCGTACAGTAAGGGCAGATCCCCGGAGACTGCATATGCTGATCTTCAATGTTGAAAAAGCTTTGGAATAAATGAAATAAGCTTTGGGAGTACTTCTCGACATTGCTGGGGCATTCAACAATATATGACCTAACGCTATTTTAGAAAGCCTTAAAGGTGTAGAAATGGATCCTACCATATATCACTGGATTGCCATCACCTGAACTGCAGAAGGATTGTGGCGGAGTGGAATGAGACTATTTTAACCCCTTCAAGGGGGTGTCTTATCGCCACTTCTCTGGTTGCTGATCGTAAACCAAATACTCACTCGATTTGAAGGTAGAGCTCCAAGACTGATTGCATATGCAGATAACATTGCTATAGTTATTACAGGGAGATGCCTATCTACTCTAAGCACTTTAATAGGCGACGCTCTTAAAACAATACACAACTGGGCCAGTACAGGGTGAACGATATGAAGTGTTACCAACTTCACACTGCTTGTATTTGTAAAACAGCTCATTACATCAACGTCAAAATTGTTCTAATGACAGTTCAATATATTGTTTATAAGCCACCAAAAGCATTTGCGTCTCAGTTTTGTTGAATTTTTTTTTTTCGGTGATGGAATTCAAACGTAATAGTGTGATTGCGTTATATTTGGTAGGAAAATCACAACCAGCCATTGTTCGTGAGCTCAGTCACCTCAAAGTGAATAAAATGTTTGTGTATCGCACTATAAAACCTTACAATGATACTGGTAGCATTGCAAAACGCTATGGAGGTGGACCAAAAAAAAACCGCAACAACGCCAGAAATGGTTCGGAAAGTGAAGGCTCGACTTGAACGAAATCCACGTCGAAGTGGAAGAAAAATGGCTAAAGAACTGAAAATATCGCAATACAGCATTCGACGCATATTGAAAAATGAGCTCACGGTCAAGGCTTACAAGTTCCAAAAAGTGTACCGCTGATGGACGCTCTCCAATCGTTTTTATAGAGCCTGGTGTCAAAGTGAATGCGACTTATTATTGGGAAAATGTTTTACAAGCTGCTTTAGAGCTGTGGACATGCAAACATTTCGGTCGTAGACCATGGACGTGCCAACAGGACACGGCACCGTCTCATCAAGCTCGTGTGAACCAAGAATGGTTAGAAAATCATGTTCCACAACTTTATTTCGTCCACACAATGGCTTTCGAATTCGCCAGACGCAAATCCGATGTACTATTCCATATGGTCCATTTTGGAGTGCAAGGTGAGGACTAAAAAATATGCCAGTATGGATGCGCTGAAAAAAGCGATTATACGAGAATGGGCCAAAATACCTCAAGATCACATTCGTGCAGTATGCAACTCATTTCTTGACCGTTTGAAGGCGATAGTCAGGGCAAAAGATGGTCATATCGAGCTAAAGAGAATATATGTTAAAATTGTAATCATTTTTCAACAATTTTGTCTTTGGAATCAAAAAAACTAATTTCACACAAAAAGGTTATGGTGTTTTGAATAGGTAACACTTCATATCGTTCACCCTGTAATGCTGGCCTGAGCGTCAATGCTGAAAAAACGGACTTACTGCTCTTTAGAAAAATGTACAAGGTTCAAGCATGGACATTACCCTAACTCGACGACGCCTCTCCATCGCTGAAATCCTGCATCAAGTACCTAAGTAATAGTGGACAATAAATTGACGTGGAAATCCAATGTTGAGGAGAGGGTCTCTCCATCGCTGAAATCCTGCATCAAGTACCTAGGAGTAATAGTGGACAATAAATTGACGTGGAAATCCAATGTTGAGGAGAGGGTGAAGAAGGCCACAAATGCTTTATTACTACGTAAAATGATGCTGGAAAGCACATGGGGGCCCTTATGCACTGGTGTTACATCGCAATTATTAGGCCTATATTTCTATATGGCATATTGGTGTGGTGGAAGGCGGTAAGGAGGAAAACATATCTCAGGCCATTGCTAAAAGTTCAACGACTCTCCGCGCTTTGCATCACAGGAACTATAAAACCAACTCCAATGGCAGCTCTCGAAGCTATCCTCAACCTAACACCGATTGATCTCTATACAGAAAATCGAGCTGCAAACTTCCATGTGGATAGCCAAGCGGCGATAAAATCATACTGTGTATCATCCAAAAATATCCTTGAATGCAAGGAAGCAATCAACAAGCTCGTCACTGCAGGCTTTGTGTCTATTGGGTTCCTGGGCATAAAGGGAAACGAGACAGTGGATGGAATAGCTAAAGAAGGTGCGAGACTTGCAGGGGATCAAATAATTCAGATACTTAAACCGCTGCACACAATTCAAAAAGAACTGAAGGAACAAACGCTAAGAAAGGCAAAAGGCAGATTGCTTAGCCTAACCAATTGCAAAGTTGCAAGGATCATGTGAAAACACGCATATAATAACAAGTGTACTAAATCGGTTATATCGTTCAATAGAAGAAACTATAGAACATTAGTTCGTATATTACCTGGTTGCAGCACGCGCTTACAAGCTAAATTTAACCATTAACGACGTTTGCAGGAAAAGTAATGAGCCGGGTACTAGAAAAACGTTGGATCATCTTTTATACTACTGTCCGGCTCTCTCGAAAACTAGACTATGCTAGCTGGATGCTCACAGCTTTGAAAGGCTAGATCTAACCCTGAACCCGCATCTTGAGTGATGCATATTTTCGCTAAATAGGACTCTGATCTGGTATCGCTATGGACCAAAATGGTCTCTGCGTAGCTTCGGCAACTGCCCTCAAGCCCTCTTATTTTATGCAACCAAGCCCTTATGAAGTCAGGGGTTTTCTTCCTGCTCCCTGGAACTCTTCACCTTCCTGTTTTGGTCCATCGCAGTTTGCTATGACTTCTGCAACTCGGCATTTCCGATGATATTTGTGACGACATTTGTGATATTGCAGCCCTCATCACATTTATATCGACTCTTGGTGATGGTTCTGGATTCTCTGCCTTGTCATCAATTTTAGTCGATGATTCCACAGTTTCCATCTTGAATATTATTCGTCATACAAAGACGCCCTTTGTTTCCATATCCTCGCGTAATCGTGCTTGCAACTCAACTTTGTTTCCAAATATTAACAACCCACGCTGTTCCAACTCTTTATCAAGTTGCTGAATCTTAATTCATCACTCAATCATTAACTTAGTATTGGCGAAATTGTATAAGTAGTGTTAATGTTATTATGCTAGTATCGGCTATAAAGTATTATTAATATTGTTAGCATTAACTTCTCCGCCACCAAAAACAAACGTCCTCGAACTGGATCATTTTATTTGGCTTACTAGGGTTATCGGTCCAGTTACCGTAAGCATTTCGGTTAAAGTGACTCCTTTAGCGTCGTGCACGCTTACGTTTACATTATAGCTCGACAGGTATACTGGTTTTTCTTTAAAACTCTCTCTTAGAACTGATACAGCGATTATTGCTGCTACGAAAATTAGACTGATAGTCGATACTGACAAATTTGCGATAAAAGCTGCTGTGTTGGTTGACTGTAATGCAGCTGATAATATTTTTTTTAATGACTTTTTTTTATGTTTTGAGATACTTTCACTGATAAGATACTCTCATTGTTCATAAGGGTGCATTCTGCTGGTTTGCTTCAAAGTAGTCGTGGGCAGTGAGGGATTTACACTAAGTGCCAACGGTGCCTGCGCACAGTGCGGCAGATTCTAGAAGGGTGGCAGAATTTGGAGAAGAAAACTGAAAAAAAAAATTATACTCGAGAAGCGGCGGATTAGGGGCCACCTTAGGGAAAACGCTTATGGAGAAAATAAGAAGCTGATCTCGGTTTAGTTTCTAACAGTTAATGAAAGTTTAATCATTCTGAACGTTAATTATACGTTCCTAAAAAAAGTGTTTTGGCCCACATTATCCGACAGTGTCGGAAATTGTTGGAAGCCAAAGCTTTTATTGAAAAGCGTCACGGTTTTAATGTATAAAATAACATTTTTACTTAAATAACGTAAAATCTCTCGAATGCATTAGTGTGTATGAAAAAATTAAGTATTTTTTTATTATTATAAATATATATGATTCGAGTGACAAAAACTGTTATTTTCAGAATTACTTATCAAACAATGTTGATTCATGATAATTGTTGTAATTAGTAGTTTGTTTGCAATTCAATCTTCAGAAACCTTCGTGCACGCAGAAATAATCGTTATATATTGTTATATAAAACGTGGCCCACAATACCCGCCACAGCGATTTTATTCATTGACTTCTCTAGGGCATAAAAATTTATTTTATTCACAATAACAAATATATTTCGAAGTTGGAGAGAGTCCGGTTAACGCAAATGTGGCGCAGGAAAAAATACATCACTCATTCGATTTTGTATATTAAATTGTTAAAAACCGACAGTCCTTCTAAAACAAGGTCAGAAAGCAGGTGCATACAGTAAAAGCATTCAAATACTTTTTTTTAAACATATGTATGTTCTTAATAATACATAGATAACCATATTGATGTAACAAAATATTTTGTCTATGATTTCCATTTTATAACACATTGAAAAAAAATAAATAATTGGCGCGTACACTTCTGTTAGGTGTTTGGGCGAGCTCCTCCTCCTATTTCTGGTGTGCGTCTTGATGTTGTTCCACACTTTAGTCGGTAAAAAAAGAGTGGGCCACATTAGCCGCTATACTTATATTACAATACCCGCAGCTCCCCTACATTGTATATTTTAAATGATATATGAAATTATATCTATATAATTAGTTACGCACTTATTATTTTTGGGAGTAATTTGATTATTTGCGATCACTGCAACATTGATCATCATCGAATATCAGCCGTCAGGTGAATTAATATTTAGCTTTTTTATACGTTCTCATATGTGTTTTTTTTTGTTTTCATAATTTAAAAAACACCTTGAATTTTTATGACAGAGTTTGACTACATTTCAAAAACTGCCACCTCGTTATAACTCAGAATTACTTATAGCTGTCTAAACTTAACAATGAACATCTATTTCCGGTGGCAGTAGTAACATTTTTATATTCATCTTCAAAAGTTCCTACATAGGTCACAGATTCCTTTTTAAACATAGTTACGCTCAGTTTTAAATTAGGTCCGGCGCTAAAGTTTCAAAAAACGCAGTTTGCAACGCCCACTCATTCTATCACGAGCTACTATCAGCTGTGATCAGCTTTGCTGTTTATTCGCTATTAAGTCAATATACCATCTTGAATTATTTAACGTTTTTCCAATTAATCGGGATTGCTTTTGATTCTTCCGGAGGTAATAACTCTATATGTACGGAAAATATGAGTGACGGGCGCCAAAGGCTGAGTGGGTACGCATATAAAAAGCGTGCGCTCGAGAAAAATAATAAGGAAGTTTTGAACAGGACTCCAAAATTACATAATTATTTCACGAAAAAACATGGTACAGAGGAGAAAGCTGGTCCGGAAAAAGATTGTTTAGTCTTAGAGAACAAAGGTACGCCACATAAGGATTGATATTAATTGCATGTCCAGAGTAAAATATGTATTTTCACAGCTCGCGTATCGAAAATTCGATTTTCGACGTCTGCCAAGCATGACGAATCTCGATCTTTTCATGTTGGTCTATTTTCTCAACTCGATTTCATTTACTCAACTCATATGAGTGAAGTAAGTAAAACAGCTGTTCAATATCGATACTCTCACTTATACAATATATATACATATATGATAGCCGAGACTACTCTCGCGCGAACAGCACATGACGCATATGTTCTCGCTCCTAAAATCGATATTGATGAATAGCTGTTGAATGATTGCTTTAATTCTTCGTTTGCAGATGACTGCGATGTGACTGTTAAATTTTTAAGTAACATATCACTATTTTAACCTGAAGGTATGGGCTTACTTTCGACAACGAATAATGATGTCGATGTTCTCAGTACGACTTCTAGTTTTCTACCTCCTACAAAAGAGAATGAAGAAATTAAAAATTTAGCTACAAGCGGCGAAACAACAGAGATCAAGTCGAACGAAAAAATCATAAAAGATGATCCAGGAACCTGGATAATTAGTGACTTTATCAGAGATTACGTAGCGGAAAATGGATGCAGTCAGAACAAAAACCTCGATTTTTCTATCACAGAAAGAGTTTATAGCGATAGAAAGGCACGCAAGTTGACGGAAACATTATTCGAGAGAAAACTGCTCAATGGTGAAAAAGTCCAACGCCCTTGGCTCAGTTATTCAGCAAGTAAGAAGTCTGTATATTGCGTTCCATGTCTTCTGTTTGATGCAGACTGTTCGTTTAATGGAAAGGCAGGTTTCAACGATTGGAGGCATGGAGGAGTTCGTGTAGCAGAGCATGGGAATTCGAAAAATCATATAAAAAATATGACGGTCCTCAAGGAAAGATCATCAAAAAAAAGAATAAATAATGATTTAATTATCCAATTTGACAACGAAATCACTTATTGCAAAAACCTATTAAAAAGAGTTGTTGCTGCTACGAAAGCTCTAGCCTCACGTGGGCTTCCATTCCGGGGAAGTAATGAAAAATTCGGCTCACCAAATAATGGATATTTTCTGATGCTCATCGAATTTCTGGTATTAGTTTATCCAATAGACCTACATATAAAGAAGACGCCAACCATAGTAGTGGGTCGCTGGAAAGAAAAAACTTATGGTCACGCTAGTCTATTATTGCGACAAGCTCAGTTAATCAGGGTGAGGCCTGACTACATCGTCCCGATGGTAACGTTCAGTAGGAATTTTGCCACACTTTTTCCATCTAAGGTAGATTGGAATAAGGGATTCTCTCTAAACAACTTCGATACCACAGTCTATACAGATGGCAGTAAAATGCATTGTGGTGTTGGAGCTGGTATATATTCTCATAGACTTGGAATTGAAAGATCTGTGCGTCTCCCTAATACCAGCAGTGTCTTCCAGGCGGAAGGACTGGCAATTAGGGAAGCTTGTAGGTTACTAATCGCAGATTTCTCTTTCAAGGACAATATCGCTATTGTTTCGGATAGCCCAGCTGCAATCCAGGCACTGTACCCAGCTACAACAACTTCTAAAGTGGTGGAGCAAAGCAGGAATAGCCTCACCACCGTGAGTGAAGACCATAAAGTAAACTTAATTTGGGTCCCGGGACACCGGAACATGGAAGGTAACGAAAAAGCCGATGAACTGACAAGAGGGGGATCTGCCATGAGTAGCGTTCTTGCAGTACCCGTATTCACACCATTAGGTGCGGTCAAGAACGCAATTTCCTTAAAATACCTTCGAATCGCAGATTGTAGATGGAGAGACCAGACGAAATGCAAAATCAGCAGGACGTTATGGCCCTCCTACAACCCCAAGCAATCGTCGACATTGATAAACATGAAACGACGGGACGCCTGTAGACTAACGGCAGTTATAACTGGCTTCTGGTATATCGGAGAACAAGCCGCGAAAATGGGCATCCCTCACAACACATACTGTCATAGTTGTAAACAACCGAAGAAAAAGGAGACAATCTTTCATTTCCTCTGTGAATGCCCTACCCTATGGAAGGACAGAATGTTAACCGTGGGCAAACCGCTGTTTGAGAGTCTCGAGCAACTATCTGGCTTAGACGTCAAGAACCTAATAAGGTTCCTAAACCGCCCAGGCTGGATATAATCTTGCTGAAAATAACTGTTTAACAATTTGGTAACGAGGATGTGGCAACAAAATGGTGCGGAAGTGCCAGTTGGATTCTGGATCACCACTCTAACCAACCAACCAACCAAGGAGTCGGCTTGAAACTGTAGGTCCCTTCATTTGTGGAACAATATCAAGACGCACACCACAAATAGGAGGAGGAGCTCGGCGAAACACCCAGAAAGGGTGTATTCACCAATTATATTTATATATATGTAGATACATATATATATAGAAGTATCTTTCTGTGAACTACTTCATACTATATTTATAAGTAATGTATTTTTATTCAAAAATACTTTGTTTTTGAAATTTTCCCAATTGATTTTTAATTATTAAATTATAGGCAAATTCAGTTTCCAAATTGTCCCCACAGGAAGTGGAGAAAAGGTTCTGATTAATATGGAATATAATATAGCTAATTCCAACACTCTGTGGCTCCACTCCACTACATACATTGAAACACAGCGCCTACGATGATTTTCTGAAAACTAAGTGTTTGTAATAATTTCACGAAGAGATATTGCGACAGTAGAAGATCCAAAAGATTTAAGTTGTGAACCATGAGTTTAAACAACCTTATTTGAATCAGATGATGTGTCGAACTGATTGCACGATCTCTAAGGCAAAACAGCAATACAAAAACATGATGTAAATTATAAAATAACTTAATGATATATGGGCGTTAGAACTTAAAAGAATGACGCCTTACAAGCCCATTACAAATAATAGTAATACTATGGCGTAATATGGCGCAAAATATATCATTTTGCTTTTGAATAACTTCTCTACCACATAGAAAAATAAACATGATTTTGAGTGATGGAAATCTTTTTTCTGACTTGTATGCCCTTCATTGGTTGTCAGTTTGCATACAGCAGCTGTCTAGCTCACAAGTATTAAATATGATTGGGATATGACACGATTTGTAAAACTATAAATCTTGCGATAGGTTGACTAATTCTGTGCTGCCTTGGTCGTGTATATAAAACAAAATTTCTCCAAAAACTACGCGAAAGTCCCCAATCCCTCGAAATCCACTTTAATCGTCATATTTTACGCCATGCAACTTCTATCTGAATGTGAAATATGCATTAAAAGGTACAAGATTGGCTAGCTGAGAGAAAAGAAGCGGCAAGGGTTTTGAAGGAACTGACATAATGGAAAATTCGCATGGAGAGACAGAGCCCCTCTCTGCATGATGAAGAGGTAACATGTAAATATGTATGAAATAAAAAAAAAAAACATATTTTAAATCTTTAAATAGTCACGCCTCGCAGTTTGCATAAGACATTAAGCTTCAACAGAAAATCATGTAGCAAATTCATAACAAGGTCCTCTCCGTATGGCTATTTCTGGATTCTGTTTCGAAAAAATGCTTGGAGATTGAGACAAGTGTTCTGACAGTCAGCAGCTAGCTCGCAAATACTGAGATATTAAAAAGAATCACATGTAAAAAATATACTTTCATAAATGAATTAGTCATATGTATATTCGTGATAGTTTTTTACTAAATAAATAACTATTGCGAGCGGTCATGTCATTTTTTAGGTCGGCTTTTCCGCGCATCTGTCTCCTAACATATTCACGAGTAGCGCACGCCCATTTATATATCTAAATGTACAAACGCAAATAAGCACATATGAACATCCCTTTTTCCACTCAGTATTCTCAAATTACACGCATGACACGTAACATATCCGCCTAACGGTGACAACTGCACAGATATACAGAAGCAGCTCATTCACCTTTACCTTCGACACTTCACCCGGTCTCACCGGACGTTGAATGTGGCGAGTAAATGGCCGCAAAACGCAGGCGCGGTGACGCTCTCAATGCGGACACAATGGCTATCTATCAACACAGACGGATTTGAGAAAAAACTCATTTGCATAGGGAACGGTTACTATAAAAATGTGCATAGAACACATTACATGCCTACATATCTATGCCTACATGTGTATACACGTATATTCGTACTTAAAAATATATAGGTACATAAATGTATTTAAATTAAATTATATGAGGAAACAACGCTGCAGTACGGTCCGTCAAATGGAAGTCGACCTGATCGCATGGCGCAATCACGGCTAGATGGACAGTGTAGTTGTTCATTAAAGTAGTGAGTAAAATTTAGGTGTCTTGTTGAAGGTCAAATGAATGAATCGACGAATCCTTTTATTCAGTATTTAACCTACTTTCACTGAATTCGTTCACAACTGGGAATGAGAGGGATGCTCAAGATATATACAGCACAAATAGTTTAATCTCGCATCAGAAGGTGTATCTTAATTCATTTAAAGAAACTTATGAACTCCAACTGATTAGTAGACATGCGTCTAAGTAATTTGAACCTTTCAGAGAATGTTATTTAAATTTCCATTTAGACACTCCACAATATGGGATGCATCTAAAATATGTGATAAAAAGTCTGTGGAAATGCTCAAATACCTACAAATATAAGTAGGGCGAATCGTAGTAGTGTACTATGACGAAAAAATAGAATAATAAAGCACGATGGACGTCTGTATATACCTTCTGCTCAAATATGAACGAGACGTTATCAATAAAACAGTCCGCGGATGACATATGGCAAAAATAAATTTTTTGTTTTTTGGTAGGACTGTTATAAGCTTACATGGCAAATTTCAGCGTGATATGTCACATAGTTTGTTTTCTGTGCTACTGTAAACAAGTCAAGCTCGAGTGTGTTCTTCGAATTCTCTTTTATGACTTCAATTGTCTCAAAATGTTTTCCACGGAGCGGCAACTTGAGCTTGGGAAACAGGAAAAAGTCACATGGAGCCATATCAGGTGAATACGGTGCTTGCGGAACGATATTAACATTATTTTTGTTCAAATAATCGCGAACAAGACGTGATGTGTGAGCTGGTGCATTATCGTGATGCAAGAACCATGACTTGCTGTCCCACAATTCCTACCTTTTAAGACAATTGTTCTCGCGCAAACGCTTTAAAACGTCTAAATAATATTCAGCGTTAACCGATTTTGCGATTTGTGCGATTTTCAAGCACAATTTCCTTTACTTTTCCGATGTTTTCGTCGTTTACTGATGTTGCTGGACAACGTTCTTGAGGCAAGTTTTCAACCGATGTACGGCCCTCTTTGAACGGTTTGTACCACTGGAAAACACGTGCACGCGATAGAGCAGAGTCCCCATAGGTTGTCTGCAACATTTTTAAGGCGTCTGAAGCCGAAATTTTGTTGGAATAACAAAATTTCAAACAAATTCTTTGTTCAACTTGAATTTCCATCGTTTAATTCGAAGAACACAATCGAGCTTGACTTGTTTACAGTAGCACAGAAAACAAACTATGTGACATATCACGCTGAAATTTGCCATGTAAGCTTATAACAGTTCTACCAAAAAACAAAAAATTTATTTTTGCCATATATCATCCGCGGACCGTTTTATTGATAACGTCTCGTTCATATTTGAGCAGAAGGTATATAAATAATCTCATCATCTTATATATATATAAATAATCTCATCACATCTTTCACAAAAAAAGAAAAATTTTATAATTTGTTTCAGCGACAGCTATGAGTTGTTACATAAATTTACATTAAAAAGGCTCTACAAGGCCAAAAATTATTTAAGTTGAATTAGTTTGAGAAATCAAAAGAAATTTGCTGAGTTCCCAGCGTTTTATCTCATTAGCATTATGATCGAAAATCGAGGTTTTTTAGTTAAAAAATAGCGTTTTTTTATTCTTTCTCTTTTCCAAAAATTTTATTATCAATTACAATTTATTGCACCCATTGTAATTATATATATATGTAAGGGAGAATGGGGAGTTTTGAGACGGGTTTTGTTTTTGGACCCGTATTACTCAAAATCTTAATATTCTGCATATGTCAACGATGGAATCTTTAGTCAATGAATACTGGAAGCTATTGGTATGGCCTATTTAACAAAACTACAATTTTCCTTAAAATTAAAATTGTATATAATCATATAAAATATAATACAAAATACAAAAATGTGGGGAGTTGTGAGACACCATGGTTTAAGTCAATAAAAATGACTTATTTTAGTTGTTAGTTCTTTATTAAGATGAAAAATAAAAAAGAAAAGACAATTGTTATAAAAAAGTGTATAAAAAATGCAATGCCATCAATCTGATGATTCGCAGTAAGAACATGTATAATAACCAGTTCGTAAATTGGCGCACTTTAGGTGCACAGCTCGATCGCGTACATTGCAATGAATGGAATTGTTTCTGCTTAACTTAAAACAATAAAAACTCAAATTTAACCAACAATTTCATGATATATATACAAACAATGCATGAATATTGCGAGGTACTTATGAAAGATGCGTTAAAACGTCGAAAAAATGGTGTCTCACAACTCCCCAAATCGTTTTTTTTTATAAATGGCCGCGTAGTCATAAACACATCGAACGTTCATGCCGAAGTGAATGTGTAAATTCAAAGCTAATAGGACAATTAATAATTTGTATATATTAACATTTGCAATTCGCTTCAACAACTGATCGAATGTATCGCAAAACAAATGATGAAAAAAACTTACCGAGAAGTTCCAAAACACAGTAACTCGAGAGACGCGTCGAATGCGTGTAAATATGACCAATGCTAGCTGAAAAGAGAGATCGCATCGAGAACACTTGTTGACACTTAAAATCGAATGTAAACAAATGAATAATGCCGAAAGGTAACAATGTCTCACAACTCCCTGTGTCTCACAACTCCCCATTTTCCCCTATATATGTATATACAATATATATATATATATATTGTATATATATATACTTACATATACATATATAAAGATTTTAGCCACTCCCAAATAAATTGTATCAGACACAAAGAATATTAAAAAGTGTCTATTTGTTTGCCTTAACACAAACACTGTGTTCCGATTTGCTGCATAGTTGCTGACAAAGGAAAATTAAAAACTGGCTGAAACTTTTTGCTATCACGCGAGGTTCGTCCTCTGGTCCGCCAGCTGGTCTGCTTACCTTCGCATCTGTGCATTTACCCATGCGCTTTCTGAACCCTTTCCGGTTAGCTCGCTACCGGCCGGCTGGATAAAAACTGACAGAGCTGGTTATGTTATTAGCTTTTCCTATTCCCGCAATAAATATGAAGAATTGTAAGTGAATGTGTATTTGCTACCAAACCAAATGGTCTGTGCAGTGTGCTCATGGTCACATCCACTTCTGTTCAAATAGTCGCAATCCATATGCGCTAGGCACCAGTTTGAAGATTACTTATTGACTAGGGTACACATTTATTTGCTCTCTATTTATCAACTAGAGTTCTGAACAAAATCACAACGGTTGCAGCAATGGGAAATCCTTCAAAAGTTGCATTTGCACTATGCAATGAATTTGTTTGAAAAAATTTTAGTCCGATACATTTGCGGAGATAACGTAGATTGCTGAAATTGGCAATTGACAAGTCATATATTCATGTATACCATAGTAGTCGAAAATAAGCCGGTTCTATATTTGTTAAACAGAGGTTTATGACACACCATAGTTTACTTTAATTGTAGTGTAGTAATTGTATTATTGCGAACAAAAGTATACATATATCAATATATTATTAAATACATAACCTTACTCGAAATGTACTATACTTACTTTTTGTAGCTCATAATATTTAGTCATTAGCTGATCAATCTGTTTGGAGTCTTTCACACAAAAGCAATTTTATTTGCAGGTAAAAATGCGCATTGAGGCGATATGCGATATGGATTAAAATACAAGTGTTTTTCTTATTGCAGGCAGCATGGATTTTGAAGATATGTTATTGTAACGAACCCGAAAAAAAATGTATGAAACTTTACGGTAATTTGAGCGCACGTTTATACGATTTGGGACTATTTTCGATGGGGCGATCTCAAATATGGAGCTGGTATGAATAAAAATTGAAGCCTTGAAATATATATATATATATAATTGGCGCGTACACCCCTTTTGGGTGTACTCCCAATTTGTGGTGTGCGTCTTGATGTTGTTCCACAAGTGGAGGCACCTACAGTTTCAAGCCGAGTCCGAACGGCAGATATTTTAATTTTATTTTTATGAGGAGCTTTTCCATGGCGAAAATACACTCGGAGGTTTGCCATTGTCTGCCGAGACGCGACCGCTATAAGAAAAATGTTTTTCTTAATTTTGGTTTTTCACCGAGATTCGAACCTGCGTTCTCTCTGTGAACTCCGAATGGTACTCTCGCACCAACCCATTCGGCTACGGCGGGTTGCTTAAGTGATAAGACAACCCTGAAATTACAAAAAGCCTAATTTTTTGATTGATTTACTTATGAATGTCTTAAGATGTTTCCGAAAAATATCTAAATAGTTAAAGAAGCTATTATTATTTGAAAACGACGCAGGAAAGCGGGACGGTTCTTTTTATTTTTATTATTAAAATGGTGGGATTGATAGCTCAAACAGCTTTCAATCGATTGACCTAAAAATTGGTACACATCTTCCTAAAGTCATTCTATGTAATACCGAAGACAACGATCCCGAGCATTGAAACCGAATCGAATCGGTCAAATAGTTTCTAAGTTACGGCAGTCACGCTTCTATTGGACAGACTATGCCATAAATTGCATATATATATATATGTGTGTGGTGGTAAGTTTAAAATATACTCTAGTTCGGAAACTACTTTGCATACGTTTGTGTAGAGGGGCATTATCTGTGAAATAATTAAAATATTCGTTTAAATTATAAATGCTCTGTAATAGAACATTCTCGGTATGGATAAATAATATAAAAAGCAGTCGAGATTACTATATAAAAAATGGACTACAGCAAGGAACTGTAAATGCCCCCACCCTCTTTAACATATACATACTAGACCTACTGCATAAAATTGACAATATAATAGCCTTCGCCGATGATGTTGTTATTTACCACTCAGACAATACAATTGCCAACATAAACACACATCTCCAACTTAAATACAATACTGTAGAAGAATATACAACGGACTGGCACCTCAAATTAAACACCAACAAATGTGAAAATATGCTATTCCGTCCCCCTATCAAAAAATGCAACACTAACATAAAAAAAAACTGGAAAAATTTCAAAATTAAATCTGAGAGCACAAATACCACAATTCAACAAACCGATAAAGTCAAATACCTCGGCATATACTTAGATAAGTTCTTGTACTACAATCACCACATTAACAACCAAATAAAGAAAACAACTAGAGCATATTATGTTTATAAGAAAATGTTCTCGACGAAATTTCTGCATAACAGGCTAAAATCAATTATGTATCAGGCATTGGTAAGACCTATACTCACATATGGGTGTCCTATTTGGTATAACTTGTCACCATCTTACATGGAAAGGATAAGAAAACTGGAAAGAAGGATTCTAAGATCATGCACTTCCTTATATAGGACAGCAAAAAGCAACTACACCAAATACGTAACGAATGCAAAAGTATATAACACAGCCAAAGTACCCAGAATCGACTGTCATATAATAAATCTAATTAGGAGACACATAATGCGCTGTCTTCACAATAATAATAACACTCTAATAAGGGCACCTTACCATGAAAGCGATGAATATTTCCTGTCAACCATTAAAAAAGGATTTACACCACCGGAAACATTCCTCTATCTTGATAAGAACGGTTTTATACAAAATAAGGACCATATACCGATAATTTATCACATTCATAGAAGAGCCAACGTTAAAACAGTCACGTCAAAAGCCCTTAACAGAGAAAACCAACGTTTTGATACATACATCTCCCCCAGAGACAAAATAGAAGCCCTTGATATTAATAAAAAATGCTGGTGGCTAAACAATACACAAACATAAACACTATTTCATGCCGAATACCCGACATATCTTCCTTTTAAACCATTTTATCTTCTATTAAAAAAGCTAAGAATGCACTGTTTTTTACAGGTTTTTTTCTCTGCAATATAATCATAAAATATTATAAAAGCTTCAAATTAAAGCAGACACATCTAAAATACCATCAATTAATAAAATGTTACTATATATATCTATAAGAAGCTCGTCATGTACTTGAGAACTCGTCTAGAGTCATTGTATAAGCATATCATATACTTAAAACTATTGTTTATTTTAGTAATATACATAACATTATTAATACCAAATAAATAATCAACTTAAAAAAAAAAAAAAAAAAAAGGAATTTTTTTCCACTGTTTAAATTTGGATTTATTTTTAAATAGGGTTGCGCTTAATTTTAGTATGCTATCATTTACTATATATCAATATAACGATATGTCCGTAAGTAACAAACGCAATATGAAAAATACCTTACATTGGAAAGATTTTATTCCTATAGATATTCGCATTTGAGAACCAAATAAAATATTATGCTTAAATATCGAGAAATATTTTTAAATAGCGTTGCAAGAAATGTTTGGTATACATGATTTTAAGTTAGTTATTAAAAAAATTAATTTCAGTACTTTCATAAGCTTAAAATGTAGCATACTATTAACTAACGTCTCAACCGATTTTTAATAAAATAAATATATACATTTATTAAAACTATAATCTAGATATCAATTGAAAGACGTACATTGAAAGAATCGGCCTCCTTAAGGGGTTATATACCTTGTGTTTTTCAAAAAAATCAAAATAAATTTTATTTCTTTATCGTAAAGTACAATCCCTTGAGAACATTTTCCAAAAATTTCATAGAGATCTGAGCAATAGATCGAAAGTTACAGCGTTTTAAATTGTGCGTCGTCACGTCCTGAGCGTACGGCCTCATGCGGCGCTTGAAACTTTAAACGCGATTATCTCAAAAACGTGTTTTTCCAAAAATCCTTTTGCGGTGGACGCGATTGCAAAAAAAGTATTCAACCGATTTTTATAATTTTTTTTTTAAATTGTTCGTAATTGATGTCGCCTCTTAGTGAACGATCAACTTTTTATGTATAAATTTTTATTTTGCAGATATGAATTTTTTAATGCCAATTTTAGGACTGTAGAAGTGGAGTTTTTCAAAAACATGTTCCTATTTTCACAAAAATCAAAATATTTAATATATTGATCGTTCACTAAGAAGATATAACCCTATACTAATGAAATCTTTTCGATTTTTTGATTTCAGTTGACTTGGTGGACTTGAATCGCGTCCACCGCAAGCCTCTTCCAAAAAAAGGGTCTTGGGGGAAAACGCCATAACTCCGCCATTTTTAAATATTTTTACACAAACAAAGCCTTTTTTTTTTCTTTAAACATTGTAATATCCAATAATAAAAACTTTTATACAATAAAATTATTGCTACATATCTTTAAAAAAAACCCAACTTTCGCTAATTTCACCGGACCACAAGGTATATAACCCCTTAAAGTATTTTCTCAGTATCTAATAACTAATATTTAATTCTTTGTAGAAAATGACTAATTTAATACTTCAAAAGACAAGAATAATAATACTTTTGTTATTATATTATATTAGTAATGGATAATAAAAGAGCATATGTATGCATTTATTGTATAAACCTACATATTACACGGGTATTGCTCATAAACCAGAAATTTTGTGTAAGTTCTAAGATATAAGTAAGTGCAGTAAGACACATTTCCGACGATTATGAAATATTGGTGGAAAATAATCATATAAATAAAGGAATATAAGAAATGTTTGCCCAGGGACAGACTATTGTGACTACAAATAAATTACAAATCGGCAGATTTCATATGTCAAAATCCCATTCAATTCATTCGAATGTCGTGCAATGGATTTTTTTCGAACGATTACCAATATTTTCACGAATTTATTAACACGAATGTAAATTTATTGCAACTCACCATCAACCGTGTATTTGATAAAAAAAATCGAATTTAAAAAACGTAAAAAAAAACAAAGAGTAACAGTGACATATCACCGAGTAGAACCAAAAATTTACCAGCCTCAGGAAAGTTTATCTTCAAATTTGGATTCACATTTTGGGTGTTTGAAGCTTTCAACCGATTTTCGATTTGCTTTCGCTTTTTAAAGAATAATAGGTACTTGTGTATTTGGTCATAATATGACCGAGGGTGCGTGACTACCATTCGGTAGTGCGTGGATTCGAAACGTCGGGCATGAAACGCAAAATCATAGAGAAAGTTCTTTTACAATAAGGCGTCCTTTTTTATTACAGCGGTCGTCCCTCGGCAGGCAATAGCAAATCCCCGAGTGTATTTTTGAAAAATCTCGTCATAAAAAAACTATCTGCCATCCTGAGGCGACTTCAAACTGTAGGGGAGGGACCATTTGTGAAAAAACATGCAGATGCACGTCACAAACTGGAGGAAGAGCGCGACCAAACACCGAAAGTACACCCACTTTCACCGCGCCAATTATTTATATATATATATATATATAAGTATATATGCATATATATGTAAATGCTGCTAAACATAGGTACGTGAATGCGAAATTTGACATGATATTTAATCTTCCGTTAGGCGCACCTGATCTATCATAGTTAATACAAGGGGAAATTTTTTGCTGTATGTTATATCAGTCCTGAATCCTGTTTTGGCATTTAATTATTTTCTCAAGATTTAATTTAATATATTTTAAATGGAAAAGTGGACTAGTATTTTATATTGTTTAGAAATAATATGTAGTATTATTAATTTATTTATGTTTTTGAAACATAACTTTATATTTACTTATATCAATTTGATACCCGGCGCTTTCTCTTGTTGCAAAGGACATTATCTTAACGGAAGGTTAAAATTGTGTAGGTCAAAACATTATTTTGTTATTTATTTTTAATTGTTATGTGGTACCTCTCGGTGTACTGATAGGGAACCCGGTGCTTGCACATCCCAGCAATTGGCATTCAACATTTGGTGTTCGACGATCAGCTAAGCGTTTTGGCCATTATACCGGTCGCCGCAACTGACTTACATGAATAAGACTTTTTTCTCTGTTACTGATATTTTTTGGAGCATTTTGAATTTTTTTCCGTATATAATCTACACATACTCTTGTTTTCACGAGTATGCAAGCAAACGCCCGTAAAGGGATAAATGCAATTTTTCCGTTGATCTGGTTTTTGTTTTGTCTCTATACTTGTTTCTTTTTTGCTATCCTGTTTCGCCACTGGCTTGTTAGGTCAGTAGGGTAGCGCAACTGAAGTCGCTACATATCCTCGAATCGAAAACGACTGTGCTAAACATCTGCTCATAAAATACATATAATACAATTGGGGAATTCACAAGTTATTTTATCATAGTTAAAAAATGTCGTTGTTGGTTTGCAGAAAAAAGGAATTAAAAAAGTACAACTGCTGATTTCTGTATACTCCAATTATGCTTCTGTGCTGTGCAATACAAATATTTCTTATACAGGTTGGAGCTGTTTTATCATAACAAAATTAACGGGGTATTCATAATTGTGATAATTTTTTAATGCTTTGACTTAAATATTGTTTAGTTCTGCTAATGTGACTACACATGTGAGTCTGTCATTTTCTGCTAACCATGACTAAAGTAATTTTACTAATTTCATTAGAAAAGGTTTAGTTAATCTTTATCTACAAATTAAACTTTCGTGTGCACATGTGAAGGCACAAAAGGTCCGCTGACGAGCTCAATGACTAGGTACACCTCATCTATAGGCACCTGATCTTTGCTAACAAAGAAATAGTAACAAAGTTACAGTACCGAACTTAGTTCTAAGTAAGATTTCGTATAAGAGTTTCCGTTTCTGTTAAGAAAAAATGTAGGTGCAATAGGTTAAAATACCGTTTTAGTTTTGTGTTTTTACCACTGGCAGTTGACCATACTGAGATATAACCCAACGGACGACGGTTAACCAAGTATGCTCTTAAGTTATGCACACAATAGGCGCAGTGTTTGACAAGTAATAATACGTTCACATATAAGTAGATAAACTACTTGTTCGTGCTTAACTCCCGATCCGTAATTAAAATGCGAGATTTCCCATACAAAATTTCTCTCCATATATCTGAGATTATAAAATAATCCTAGATAATAACCATACTTTTTGACATACAACCCTGTGTAATAGATCATCGTGTGTAAAGAAAAACGTCAAAGTAAAAACTAAATAAAATGGATTCCGGAAAAGAAAACATGTTACAATTTTTGTTAGGCATTATTAACTATGCATTTATACAACAGAAAAAAACGTGTATCCGTAAACGTGCCCTCTTACTATGTAATATCGAATTTCGAATGCGTATTGCTGCCATAATTTTTTGAAACCTCAATAACCGTCGTTTACGGATTTCCTCCAACTGTTTGTTATTAGCAGCCAATTGCGCAATTAAATTAGCTAATCCTTCTCCTTGTATTTTCTCCATATCGTTAATAATAATTAAACAAACCAAAAACACTGAAATATTCCACCAATATAATTTCTTTATTCATTTTCATTCCAAATTAAACCTTTCACTATTGACAGCGGATTGTCAATTTTGCAGGTAATCTGCCATATGTGAGCGGGTAGATTAATTTTGTGGATTTATTGGTAATTAATGTATATGTAAACGTACTTTAAAGTTCACAAAAGGTTTTGCCTCCATGTGCCTGTTTGTACGTATATGATTGAAGGCCCAGTCACTGTATAAGTACATATATACATACATATAAAAATAAATTTGCATAGTTAGGCGAATAATAAAAGCATGTTTCTGCTCTTCATTTTGTAGCGATTCTTTTGAGCCTCTATTGACGGACAAGAAGTTATTAATCTAAAGGGTTTTCCAATAACAGGTGTTACAGGTTTTTATGGCCGGAATTGGATGGTATTGATCTGGACAACATTTATTTTCAACAAGATGGCGCTACGAGCCACACAAGCAACGAAACCATTGATCTTTTACGGGAAAAGTTTCCGGACCGTGTTATCTCTCGCAGAGGTGATCACAATTGACAACCGAGATCTTGTGATTTAACCCCTTGTGACTTTTTTCTTTGGAGCCACGTGAAAAAGAAAGTCTACACCAACAGCCCAGGGTCGATTCAAGACCTCAAAGATGGAGTTCGTGAGGCTTTCGAAAACATAGGGCAGCCACTTGCAATTCGGTTATAGAAAATTTCATGAGAAGGATATTGTCCTGTAAGCGTGGTCGTGGTGGTCATTTGCCTGATGTTATCTTCCACTATGCATACCTTCCTTTTATAATGAAATAGCCATCCGATAATTTATATTAAATAGTATTTTTCTTTGAATATGAAAATAAAACCTCTTATTGGAAAACTCTTTACATATGTATTTGTATATACAAGTTAAGAAGTTGAAAAATACAAGTTCTAAAAAAATTTTTGTTATCGGTCCAACTGACGGCACTTTATTCACTCACAGTTCTTAAAACAAAAAAGCCGCTTAAACAAGTAAACTACTTAATTTATATTAATAAAAATAGTGGCGTGACTTAATTCTAGGAACTTAAATAAGCAATTTTATAATACTTGCATTATAAGCTTATTGCAGAAATCAATATGAAATTTGAGTAAGCAATTTTATAATACTTGCATTATAAGCTTATTGCAGAAATCAGTATGAAATTTGAATAAGCAATTTAATAAAAAAGAATAAATGAAAAATATAAGAAGCAAAGAGTTTGTTAACTTGGTTTGGGTTAAATTACACTCACAACGTCGGAAAAAAACCGAAGGTGTCCTTAATTATGAAATAAACGCCAATGCAATAATGATAGTCAGTTCATGTCTCCTCCGCGAAAAATAACCATAACCTCCAATCATTATTAACCCTCCTGCACAAATTGAGGCAATTTCCCAATTTCGGAAAAAACTTTAGCAGTGACATATAATTTTTCCAATGTCTCCCCTATATTTATTGCTATATTTAAAATGCAAAAATGGAATTTGTGGGTGAATTTATTCACTCATCAAACACAAACATTATAATTGCCATCTATGTCTACATGCACACTTAAAAAAATAAAAATAAAATAAATAATTGACGCGTACACTTCTGTTAGGTGTTTGGCTGAGCTCCTCCTCCTATTTGTGGTGTGCGTCTTGATGTTGTTCCACAAATGCAGGGACCTACAGTTTCAAGCCGACTCCGAACGGCAGATATTTTTATGAGGAGCTTTTTCATGGCAGAAATATACTCGGAGGTTTGCCATTGCCTGCCGAGGGGCGACCGCTATTAGAAAAACGTTTTTATTAATTTTGCTTTCACCGAGATTCGAACCAACGACCTCTCTGTGAATTCCGAATGGTAATCACGCACCAACCTAATCGGCTACGGCGGCCGCACACTTATGCTTATATAATTAAGTTACTTTATCTTTTTACAATATGCGCATTATTTTCAATTCTATATTTAGTTAGTTATATAGTTTATTGTATGTCAAAAATACAATCCATAACATTAGAATTTGCAACTTCAACTAAACTTAGCCTATTACACACTAACATTAGCATTAAAAATGTTTTATATATTCTACTTTTGATCATCTTAAATAAATGCTGCTTATTATTTTTGCTATTTATATTTTTGCTCACGGAAAGAACTGGAAGGAGTCAAGTGATAGAATACAAAATTGTGCAGAAGTGGAGAAATGAGCATGACTTTGCCGAGGAGGTACGAATGTGGGAGAACTAGGAAGAGAGCGTCGAAATAGTCAGATAGTAAATAACAGGGAAAGATTAACTAATGTAACGTGAATAAAATTTTAATTTTAAAGCGAATAATCTTTTAATCTCTATACAAAATGTGTGTACTTATATAACAACTAGTTAAATGATTCTATTCTCTGATAATTTATATTTTATGAGTCAGAAAAGGTTTTTTTTGCTCATATATCCGTTAGATCACATGTATTGCTTGTATTTTATACTTTTTTTTCAACCCCACAATTTTCTTTCTAATTCTTCAACTTTCTGTAAGATGCAGCCATAATACATCCAAAAAAGTATAATCCTTAAATTAAAGAAGTAATCCGTAGGCAGATTGCGGGTTCAACAAGTGGAGGACAAAATTTCTTAAGATACAAATATACCTAAAACAAATTATGTATATATTATATAATAATAGATTCGATATATAAAAATAGATTCGAATTTCCTTTTAAAATGTAATTGTGAATGTTAACATAAAATTTTACGATCTCAATGGTTTGCAATAACCCGTTCTCGAATCTCAACTCCTTACTGTAATGGTAACTTTTGTCTAACAACTCTTAAATAAATTACTGATCTTCGAGTTGTTTTTGACTCGAAATTTTTGTTTCATATTATTTTAGCCTAAATTAGTTTCAAAAGTTTCGTTGGTGTTCTAATTTATATGTTTACAAATCTCTAAGCTTTTGAGAAAGCAAAAAAAGTCGGCTTAGTATTTTGTACAGATATCTACAGATACCGAACTGTGTAGTTACCGAGATTTCTAATTCAGTTATCGTCTTCATATTATTTCAGGCTAAATTAGTTTCAAAAGTTTTTCAATCAAAAAGAAATATAGATCCATTTGCTATTCGCTTTTAATTACAATGTTGTAGCAGACTATTCAGTCATGCTATTTAAGTACGTACATAGTGTCGATGCGTAAAATTGTACGTTTGCAAATGATAATTTAACCACACTCCACCGTTCCTTGCGCTCCATGTCAATCTATCTCAGTCCAAGCACAACAGTTTGTTTGCCCAAGTAATTTTACACTACATCCACGGATTTTTAAATATAATTAACCCATGCTACTCTTGGCCCATCACCCTCTGTAAACAACCTTAATGTGGAGAGTTTACTGATAGCTCCATTGCCCTCGAAATGCAAAACAACAAAATACGCACTAATCTTGCTTTTACTTGCCTGCTGTCGAAAAAAATTGTGCGTTGTGGAAATAAAAAGAGCAACAAGGGAACGCCAAGAAAGTGAAAAAGAATAAAATTATGTATTGAAATGTCATAGAAAACAACCACAAAGATAAATGTGACGGGACGTGGACGGAGTGCGTACAGTTGTGCATCTCCCTGCCTTTAGGCTGCCGCACCCTTATAACTGTTTTCGTGGCTTTTGTTTCGTAACATTTTTATTTCTGAGTTCTGTTAAATTTTTTTTGCAATGTTTCTGTGTTTTGCTTCTCCAATTGTTTTCTTATTTCGCTGACCCAAGCCAACGCCAAGCAATCTTAGCAACCACACTGCCGCCGCTAAAGTTCAACCCAAATCAAAGAAGACAATAAGAATGCGCCAAAAATCCTAAGAAATGATAGCGAAGGAAAAATTATATTTTTGATTTTAAGAAATTTATTCGCCATTCAGTCTTTCCTTTTTTGACTGTTGCTGAATTTAGTCAACATTAGCTTGTCTGCCCACCCCCTCAACGGCGTACTGGCACCGGTTGGAACAACTGTGTTTTCGCCAAGTATTTATCAAAAATAAAAAAAATTATTTTAATTTCTTCGCAATTATGATGGAAGGAGAGTTTACGACAGTCTTGTTTAAGTTCGTACTTCAGTGAATGAATAAAAACCTGAACGGACAATTAAGGGGTTGGAAAAAGTACGATTTGATGATTTCCTTTGCATTGTAAATTAATTGTGCTTAGTAAATGTTAAAAACGTACTTACGTACATACGAAGATTTAGTGCTGAAGTAAAATGTGTTTAAGTAAGGTAATTTATATAAAGGGTGATTTTTTAAGAGCTATAGGAAAGTTTTTCAAAAAAACCCACGTAAAATTCAGAGAAATGCATGAAATTTTTATTTAAATCGATAGTACAGTCCATATAATTTAATGTTTGAAGAGCCCATTCTCCGAAAATTCGGCGTTGAGGTAGGTCGTTCGGCTTCAATTTTTGCACCAGCTGTATTTTGGAAGGCTTCACACCTAAATCCTTTCGCAAAATTTTCGACGTTGTTGAGTAACAGAGGCCCAATTGCTGCGAACGGCGACGAATCGATAATTGATGGTCATCATCAACACTGGCCGATACAGCTGCGATATTTTCTTCAGTTCGCACTCTACGTAAGCGTGTTGGTGGTTTGATGTCCAATAATGTAAATTTGGTTCTAAATTTAGTCACAATAGCTCGAATAGCCGCTTCAGTGGGTCGATTAAACTGGCCATATAATGGAAGAAGCGCGATAAACATTCCTAACAGAACGGATTTTTATAATAAAATTCAATGATTTGCAAGCGTTGTTCGTTTGTAAGACGATTCATGATTAAATTATAGACGAAACTGAAGATGTTTGACAGAGAAGCAAAACACGAAACGTGCGTCAGCTGTTTAAACCAACTGTTTAAAAAGATAATAGCTAAAAAATCACCCGCTACTTGTGACTTACGTGACCAATATTTCGAAACGTGCTGTGCAAATATAACTATTATTTTATTGTGTAAATTATTATTTTGTGTGTTGCTTGTATGTTAACTCCTCCCCTTCTTAAGTTCGGAACGTCCGTGGTCAGATGGAATTCTTTCGTAAAATAAAATAAAATTTCAAAGAACATTGAAATGCAACTTGTTTTTAAAGTCCAAAAAGATTGGTATATATATTTCCTTATTCAAATATTTAATTTAAATTTAGCTATTGCACATTAACAGTTAATAATATTTTTAATTTTACCTGAAAATAATCAATGATAATATTTCAAAAAACTAAGTGTGTTGATATACTATACATACGTCAATAAATATGTCACCGAACACGCAAAACACTTGTCTTATTTATGCCTCTCACAAACAAACTAAACCTATAGCTTAGGTTTTTAACTTCAATTTAAAGTTTTTTAATTTCCAATTAAAGTTTTTTAAATTCAAATTAAAGTTTTTTTATTTCAAATTAAATTGTTTTAAATTCAAGTTAAAGATTTTTAATTTCAAATTACGTTTATGATAATAAGATTAAACACTTGTTTAAAGTTTAGCAATCGCAGTAAACACAGAATAAAACTTTTCTTTTCTTTTTGTGTAATTATTATTTGTTTTAAAATAAATATGTGAAATTCAAAATCCTTAAAACCCTTAAATAAGTTTATGATAATGAACACCAATACATGACCTGAAGAAAATTGTTTGCACGAAATTTGCTGGCCGATCCACAAAATAATCAAAATTTGGTACAGATTATTGAAGAATCAATGACCACTGTTACTTCTAGTGGTTGCAACAATTATTACGTTGACATGTCTAGGAAACTACCGCTCGTTGTAACAGAACAACCGCTGCATTAAATGCTTTGTCCAAATTGCTTTATTTAACTTTTTTTGATTCTTATTCTTGTTAGTATTCATTTTTTATTGTAAACATTCAATTAAACTTAATTTAAAAAAAAATTCATTTGAAATAAAAAAATTTTATTTCAAATTAAAAATGTTTAATTTGAAGTTAAAAATCTTAATATTGCTAAAACCGTGACCATATGCATCTTTGACAAGAGCGTACTAACATAAAAAAAAATAATCAAAAGTCGAATGCACGCGAAATTATTTTTTGTAATTATTATAATTAAATATTATAATATTTGATTATGTGTAACAAAATAAAATTTCAGGCTTTAATTTTTTTAACATTGCACATTTACATACATATTTGAAAGAACAATATATCTCATTTTTACTTTGCGTTGTGTAATAATTTAATTTTTTTTCACGATTCAATTCGAATATAATTGTACATTACTCGTATCACCACATATACCTAACATTTTATGCTTTTATAATGATATGTAATTCCATGTAAACTTTTTACTTCTTTGACATGAGCTTAAATTATATACGATATTTTTGTATCTTTTTGCCGTTTATTTGTAAGGTTGTAAATTAATCTTTTGGAACTGTATTTTCAAAATGCACCGTATTTAACTTATGGTTTTAACTATTTAATTCTTTATGACATCGGATGAAAACCTTCTTTGAACACTAGAATTTTAAACACTTCAGAATTTTATCTTGGGCAGACCTTAATTTTTTATTTTACCACATTTAAATGAGAGTCAGAAAAGTTGTGAATTATGTCGCTTGTTTTGCCACTAAAGTAAAATGGATTATATTTTTTGTATTTGTAAGTTCCAAGTAGTACGAAAACATGTATGTTAGTTGTATTTTGTTCTGATTTTACGGATTTTATGGATATTTCCTTGGTACCTAAACTTTGACGTTGGTGGTTAGGCTTGCGCACATCTATGAGCGGCTGGACTATATCATCGGTTTGTATAGGCATACCATCAGGGCCATTAATGTTGGAGACAGCAACCTGAAGATGTCAGACTAAATGGGTATATGACTGAGAGGGATGGCCACTAAAAATCCTGCCCCTCGATGCGGAATAACACGCGTTCATTAGATTTGTAACAGGCTGTATTTTTGCGTTGTACCTCACTGATAACTGCCTATCTCAATGAGTGTCTTTGCGCTTACTGTGCTACTGTGCACCCAAACGATTCAAAACTGAACTTGGCAATAACAAGACTTTGGAAGGGTCATCAAAAACCTACAATATATACCAGCACTTGATAAAACGGTGCACGGAGGGATCGTTCACCGAGGATTATGCAGGGACAAGTATTTGCTGACCGGGGAAAAAATTATTGGAAGTGCTAGGCAAGAATACAATTATATTTCAAGCGCTATTTACGCAATAAAAAATTGCGAGTAATTGCAAGAGTAAGTTCTTCTCTCTTCGTGGAACATGCAGGTTCTGTAGAGAGGAACATATCCTTGGTGAACATATTCTACCAGAGGTTATTGAAATTGATCCACTACTTCCTAGTTTTAATTTTTACTCTCGTTACTACTCTGAACTTCAACAGATGAGTAGTGGAGCAGCTAGCGCAAAACGCGCTATCAATTGTTTTACTCCGCCCCAAGCTACCGTAGTTGGAGTAGTAGCAGAAAACTAAGAATCGCCCGAAGCGCTACTTGCGATATTATTTATGTGTACTCTAGCTAGCGCTACTATTCTCACTTTTGATACGCTACTACTACTTGAGCAGTGTTAGTTTTTGTTTTGTGAGATACATTTTGTATGCATTTTAGACAACGTGCACGGAAAACATAACCGACAAATTAGGTAGGCAACCAGGTCAATATGGTGCTAATTCTCGTTCTATATCAAATTATTGTTTATGGTTTTATGTTTTCGCAACAGTAATTAATGTGACATCGCGGAATAACTCGCTTAACATTTTGAAGTATTTCGAACCTCTTAATTACGAAAATGTGAAGTGTAAAACGTGCCCCAAGACAATAAAAACCGGTCTACTATTCAATTAAAAAAAAAAATATTTAATACAAATACATAAACTAAGTCTAGAGAATGAAGAAAATGACTCAACTGGTAGTGTAGGTGCTAGAACTGTTAGGCATTAAACTATCAAAATTAAGATTAATAAAGAAAAATTGAATAGATCATATGTTGGTCTTATGACAGAATGTAGTATAGTACTTAACGTTCACTAAAATTATTTTTAGCTGATAATTGGAACAGATAATGCCATGAAACTTTGAACAATATTTTACTCGTAAAACTAAATTCGACCCATTTGGAAAGTCCGACTAAAAATTCATTATGTACAGTATTGTATTTCATCCTAATTTCTCAGCCTTAGAGTTTTTATTTTTTAAGCAAAAAAATGTATAAAATTATCATTATACATATTACAATAATATTAAAATTTTTGCTTGAAATATTGAAAAAAAATATTAATTTTAATAAAATACGAAAAAAAGTTTGATTTGTTTTGATGTTATAGGCACCAATCTACAGAAAATCAAAAGTATTTTTATAAGGTTGTCAAAAAAGTCTTGCGGTATTTCCGCAAGCTTGTCTTTGCAAGCGCGTAGTTCTAGTTGTATTCGTCGCATCGGTTCACGCTAGAGCTTTTTGGAGTTCGTGAGTTATAGCGTCGCAAACATGGAGCAAAATAAAGAGAAAATACGGCATATTTTACAGTACTACTACGATAAAGGCAAAAATGCATCTCATACTGCCAATAAAATTTGTGCAGTTTATGGACCCGATACAGTTTCCATTTCCACCGCACAACGATGGTTTCAACGTTTTCGTTCTGGTGCAGAGGTGATCGAAGATGCGCCACGGTCCGGAAGGCCTGTCGTCGAAAATTGCGATAAAATCGCTGAATTGATCGAAAGAGACCGGCATAGTAGCAGCCGTAGCATCGGCCAAGAGCTGGGCATGAGTCATCAAACCGTTATAAACCATTTGAACAAGCTTGGATTCAAAAAGAAGCTCGGTGTATGGGTGCCACACGACTTGACGCAAAAAAACATTTTTGCCCGTATGGATGCATGCGAATCGCTTCTGAATCGCAACAAAATCGACCCGTTTTTGAAGCGGATGGTGACTGGCGATGAAAAGTGGGTCACTTACGACAACGTGAAGCGCAAACGGTCGTGGTCGAAAAGCGGTGAAGCTGCCTAGACGGTGGCCAAGCCTGGATTGACGGCCAGGAAGGTTCTTCTGTGTGTTTGGTGGGATTGGCAGGGAATCATCCACTATGAGCTGCTCCCCTATGGCCAAGCGCTCAATTCGGACCTGTACTGCCAACAACTGGACCGCTTGAATGCAGCACTCATGCAGAAGAGGCCATCTTTGATCAACAGAGGCAGAATTGTCTTCCATCAGTACAATGCCAGGCCACATACATCATTGGTGACGCGCCAGAAGCTCTGGGAGCTCGGATGGGAGGTTCTTTTGTATCCACCGTATAGTCCGGATCTCGCACCAAGTGATTACCACCTCTTTCTGTCCATGGCGAACGAGCTTGGTATTCGAAAGTTGTCCACAAGAGAGTCCTGTGAAAATTGGCTCTCCGAGGTTTTTGACAATAGGGAAGCGAGCTTCTATAAGAGGGGCATTATGAAGTTGGCATCTCGTTGGGAACTCGTCATCAAACAAAACGGCGCATATTTGACTTAAATCGCATTATTATAACCAATTTTATGAACAATTGAAAATTCAATAAGAATACCGCAAGACTTTTTTGACAACCTTATATATATTTGTTGCAGGTAACAGCCGAACTAATTACCTCAATTATTTGTAAAAACCAAGCATCTCCATAGTTAGCCTGTATTTTCACAATTTTCAATCTTTTTTGTTTGTCCCATTACACTGTGGAACAAATTCAGGTTAGCAAAAATTAGGTCCATTCTGAGAGTGGCGGGTGAAAATAGAGGCGAAATTAGAAGACCCGTATCGCGCCGTTTTTTATGTTAGTTCGAATTTTTTTTTAATCGGCCTTCGAAGTTCGAAATCGGATCAAAATTGTTTATATGGTTTTTTGGCTATAACTCGTCGACTAATTGATATTTTTTCAATCTGTAAAAGCCAAATTATTGCTAGAGACCTGTGCAACAATTACAATTTTTGAAAGAATTGATTTCGAAAATTTTTGTGGTACTTATGAAACAATATACTGAAAATCGGCATTTGACTGCAAACTTCGAAGGCCGATTAAAAAAAAATTCGAACTAACATAAAAAAACGGCGCGATACGGGTCTTCTAATTTCGCCTCTATTTTCACCCGCCACTCTCAGAATGGACCTAATTTTTGCTAACCTGAATTTGTTCCACAGTGTTATCCCTCGCCTGCCTGCTAAAATTCGTAAAAATGCAAAAGGTTCAAAACCATTGAATCATTTGTGAGGGAAACCATAAGAATAAAAAAATCTGTTATAGACTGACGTGTTTTAAAAGTGGACCTTTGTTTGTAGTAAATAAGATTAATCACTTGATATATTCCTGGACATATCGAGCTTGTTTGCATCTTCACACTGTTGCTGCTTTCTCAATATTTACAATTAGTCCAGTCAAAAGAAGATTTAACTTCGTAATTTTAGGAGTATGCGAGTTTATGGTTTTATTATGTAAAGCCCATCACTGTGAACTTAAGTTTGAGTTTTCGGGGTCGGGGGTTGTGTCCCGCGGCCGCCATCTTGGAAATAAGGGTGCAACTGGTTTTTTGCAATTATCTCGTGAATTTCAAAATGCGATATCTCTGCGAAAAAAAATGATATTTGAGCAAACAAAACGCCATTTGAAAAAAGAAGGATTGTATTTAAAGATGCCATCCTTTAATTTTGGTGAAAGAAAACATCTGCAAGGCTACATAACCTCAAATATGGGCAAAAATGGTGTTTTTTGCACTTTTAGGTTAGGATATCTCGAAAACCGGAGCTGGTAGAGCAATTCTGAGGCCAGATTTGGATTTAGCGCATCATAAACCTTTGGAAATATATAGTCTGGTTTCTGGGTCTGAATGTTGGTTAAATTTTGTCGGCCTGTGTAATCATGTACGCGCTTCGCTAATGTATTGGTTGCTCCGCTTAGCAGCTCAAAATCATACGACTAAATAAAGATAGCGGAAAAAACTTTTAGACAAAAATGTTCACAAAGGAATGCTCTATAAAAAAGCTCTGATGTATATTTTCCATAAAATCAATAAAAAAAAAGTTATTACGCTTTAAAACAATGCATCCCTTAATTTTTCGCGTAATTTTGTTTATAACTTTTTTATTACTAATTTTAATATATATTATATTAATATATATTAATAGGTCTATTTATAAGTTCGTGCGGTTTTACAACAGATGGCGTAACTTGATTATTATTCCATCGATCCACATTTCCAAACATTCATTGGAGAGCTACTGTCGTAAGGCACAAACGTCAGTATAAGTTTTTTATTTGAAGCGTAAACAACAATATTTTTACCACACTTGAAAATGTCGAATTTCGTGCCAAATAATGTGTTTTTGCGGGGAATGCTTCTTCATTATTTTAATATGAAGAAAAAAGCAGCCGAAAGTCATCGTATCTTGGTGGAAGTTTATGGTGAGCATGCTCTATCTGAGCGAACGTGCCAGAAGTGGTTTGCACTCTTTAAAAGTGGTGATTTTGGCTTGGAAGACGAAGAACGCGAGGGTGCGCCGCCAAAGTTCATGGATACCGAATTGGAGGAATTGCTCGATCAAGATCCGGCTCAAACGCAAGAAGAGGTTGTAAAAACTTTGGGAGTTGATCAATCAACCATTTCCAAACGTTTAAAAGCCATGGGAATGATCCGAAAGGTAGGCCATTGGGTGCCGTATGAATTGTGTTGTGTATTATGAGCTACTGAAACCGAATGAAACGATTACGGGGGATGTCTACCGACGACAATTGATGCGTTTGAGCCGAGCACTGCGAGAAAAACGGCCGCAATACGCCGATAGACACGACAAAGTTATTTTGCAACATGACAATGCTCGGCCACATGTTGCACAAGTGGTCAAAACATACTTAGAAACGCTCAAATGGGATGTCCTACCCCACCCGCTGTATAGTCCAGACCTTGCGCCATCCGATTACTATCTCTTCCGATCGATGCAACATGGCCTGGCTGACCAGCACTTCCGTAATTACGATGAAGTCAAAAAATGGATCGATTCGTGGATTGCGGCAAAACCGACCGAATTTTTCACAAAGGGAATCCGTGAATTGCCAGAAAGATGGGAAAAAGTAGTAGTAAGCGATGGACAATATTTTGAATATTAAATTTGTAACCATTTTACGTCAATAAAGTTTCAAATTTCGAAAAAAAACCGCACGAACTTATTCATAGTCCTATTACAATAAAACGTTTTGAATGAAAGTTGTAGATAATATTATTATCTACAAAAAAGTATTTTACAAAATTTTCGTAACTTTCGAAATTCACGAGATAATTGCAAAAAACCAGTTGCACCCTTATTTCCAAGATGGCGGCCGCGGGACACAACCCCCGACCCCGAAAACTCAAATTTAAGTTCACAGTGATGGGTTTTACATAATAAAACCATAAACTCGCATACTCCTAAAATTACGAAGTTGGCTATTTTTTTCGTCTCTTTTGACTGGACTAAATAAATAAAAAAAAACACCAGTCTAACGGTTAGACGCGATAGAAGTGAAACCTTCCGTAAAACAAACTGAGAGAGAATAAGACGAAAGCAGCATTAGGAGCAAGATAATTATAGGTTCATTATAATATTGCTATAAAGTTCATATTTTATTTTCTTCATTTTATTATTATTCATCCTCAATGTTTTCAATTTCAACAAATGATACGAGTGGCTTATGATAGCTAAAATATGATACAAATGCTTTGGTTTCGATGTTGTCAAGATGTCTTTGAAATACCGCGCCAATGGTTGTTTTTGATCGTGTTGTCGATTCAGTGCGATTGTTACACATTTTTAAATTGAATGTTGTATTGAGAACGTCAATTAAAGGAACCGCTGTGTCCAATGCAAAATTTACGTTAAAATCGCCACTTAAAATCATTGGAACTTTATTGTAATCTTTTCTAAGTATCCGCGATACTTCTGGTGTATACTTTATTAAATTTTCGTGAATGAATTCCGTGATGCTATTTATTGATTTTTTTTTCTGTCGATATTCACGACACTTTTCTGCATTATTTTTCGGCATAATTGCGGTAAATATTTAAAAATGAAAATATTTACGAATATAAAAATACACACGCGGTTGCTATTATGAGCGTCCCCAGCAAAACCTGCGTGACCGAAACTCTAACACAATTACATTTTTTTGAATGTTACAAACACATATGCACGCAGGTTTTGCTGGGGCGTGACCGAAACTCTAACACAATTACACATATGCACTCGTATTTGTTTGAAAATCGACTTTTTTTTTTGGTTCTCCGTCACCTTTGGAAAATGTGTAAACAGTAAGCAAACTTTATTCATATATTTTTCCTCATTTTTGCATCAGTAAAATTAAACAAACGCCGTAGCCGAATGGGTTGGTGCGTGACTACTATTCAGAATTCACAGAGAGAACGTCAGTTCGAATCTCGGTGAAAACACCAAAATTAAGGAAAACTATTTTTCTAATAGCGCTCACCCCTCAGCAGGCAATGGCAAAACACCGAGTGTATTTCTGCCATGAAAAAAAGCTCCTCATAAACATATCATAAAATAAAAAAATAAAATAGCTGTATAAAAAAAATGTTTTTCTTGTGATTCGAACCAAGGATTTTGGATCGGAAGCTCACATTGCTAGCCACTCGGCTATCGCGCCATGCTGTCGGCGCTGGCCCAAAAGTTATTTAGTTCGTCGCTACGTGTATATGTAATATTCGTAGCCAAGAGTGTCGCTTTTTTCGTTTCACTTTTTCTCAAATCACTCCCAACGATTCTAAAGAAGTTTTCACTTCAAAAATATTCAAATAAAATTAATATTCAAATAAAATAAACATTCTTTTGTTAGTTTACGGAGATACATACACACAATTCATTCGTACACCCTGCGTACTACGTAAAAAACTTTTTCTTTGCAAACAATGCTATATTCCTAATGAATTGCCGCAAACAAAACTCCCGTTGTTTCAACTTACACTGAAGGGTTCCAAGGAAAGCAGGCAGACGTAGCAAAATGCTGCAAAACATTTATTTGTACACTTTCAGTTCATGATATTGTTGCTACAAAAGTAACGGTAAAAATCGTTTGTGTTTTACTAATGTTGCTGAAAACGATATAAGATTGGTTTTTTCTTAGTTCTTATCGCCAATTCAGTTTCAGTTGCGCGTAATATCTCGATTGAAAGTGACAAAATGCGGCGAGGTGCGGATGTACCATTAGAAATGTGTAAAATTGTCATTAAATGGTTTTTAGAAAGCAAGTCTCTGCGCGAAATCGGCAAAATAATTGGTAAATCGCATTCTACGGTACAAAGTGTTATTGCTAATTACGTTCATATTGGTAAATTGGAAGCTAAGGGGTTCTCGCTTCAACAAGACACTCATCTTATCTCGTGCATGAATGCAGCTTAAAACTCAATCACCGGATATGAACCCAGTTGAGCACAAAATAACATCAAAAGCATCATTAAAGACAGCTTTAAGTGTTGAGTGGGAAAAAATTGCAGCTAATGAAACCAAGGTATTAGTAAAAAGTATGCATCGACGTTTAGAAGCTAAAGGCGACCCAAGAAAGTACTGAATACTCGTTTTTTCTATTATTTTTTTTAATAAAATATTCATTATATGGCTATGTAATAATAATATTTTTGCATGAAATTGTGCCTTATTTCCTTATTGCCTTCAGTTCTCTGATCCCAGAAATGAATTTGAAAGTTTTTGCTCATTAAATATTGAATAAATATGTTATTTTTTACGAATATGTCCAAATTTTATTCTTTTGTATAAATCGTGATAATCATCGGATATATAGGGTTATTCAATAGGTGCGGTTCAACTTTTTTCCGATAGGGAGGGCGAACGACGCAATATTTTTTATTTTTCGCTTGTCATTTGTAAACTTCTTTAGTATACATTTCATCATGGAACGCTACACACTTGAGCAACGATTGCATTTATGAAAATAATCGTTCTGTTGCTGCTACTTTAAGAGCATTACGGCCATTTTACGGTCCATTTAACAAGCCGTCCCGTTTTGGGGTTATGTGAAGTCATTGGTCTACAGTAACAAGCCGGCGACGATTTGTGAGCTCAGAGCCAATATTGAACGCGAAATTGCTGGAATTTCGGCCGATTTATGCAAAAGAGTGGTCGAAAATTGGGTTCAACGATTGGACTTCGTAAAACGTGCACGCGGTGGTCATGCAAAAGAAATCGAATTTCATACTTAAATGTATATGTTCAAACTCGATAATAAAAAAAAAAGTTAGTTAATAAAGTCAAACCGTTTGTGTTTTATTCAAAAAAGTTCAAAAGTTGAAGCGCTCTTACTGAAAAACCCTATATCTGTTTGTAAACTGTGAGAGTACGAATAAATTGTGTGTGATTTGGCAAAGAAAGTGAATTAGCACTATATTGCACATTATAGACATACATATATAAATAATAAAAAAGTTTAAAAAATAGAAAAGATATCAAGATATCCGCCCCATATATTTTTTTTTTACATAAAAAGGTAAATGGTTCAGGAAAAAGGTAAATGGTTGACATACCTAGTTTGCCGGTTATGTTTTCACTGTATCTCCGCAAAAACGCATACAAAATGAATCTAACAAAACAAAGCCGAACACTGCTCAAGTAGCAGCTATGGGAGTAGTAGTAGCGCAGCAGAAGTGAGAATAGTAGCGCTAACTAGAGTACACATAAAAAGTCTCGCAAGTAGCGCTACGGCCGATTTTAAGTTTTCTGCTACTACTCCAACTACACAGAGTACTGAACATTTTTTTTGACTAGTACTCTGAGCTACTAGCCGTATTGAAACGTAGCTTGGAGCGGAGTAAAACAATTGATCGCTCCTTTTGCGCTAGCTGCTCCACTACTTATCTGTTCAAGTTCGGATTTGAAGCGAGAGCAGAGCAATGATTTCGGTAATATTGCTGCTACGAAGTACTTAATACATTTATTGCTGCCTATATTTGGTCATCTTTGCGTAAAAGATCAATGACGAATTTTTGCTTACGTAAAAATTTATCGCCTGAAAAGTTTGAAAGGAGCAATGCTTTTAGTGGGCACAAAATTCCGTTTACACTATTTAGGTTTATGCAATTACGAAGTGTTAAACTTTCGTTCGCTGCAGACATAGGCCCTTATTATGAGCAACATTCGATCTTCGACTGTAGTCGAAAGTCCTGATCGAACGAATTTTCATTTGGTATTATGGTGCTCATTCGCTGAAGAATAGGACTATTGTGAATTTCGATCGCTCGACGCATTTACAATAGATAATTGTTTCTCAGCTGATACAGCAAATCAAAATAAAAGAAAAAACAGTTGTATTGAAATTCTTTGTTAACAACATTTTTAAAAGTTAAAAAAGTATTTTTTGTGAAAATGAGTACAACGGAGTTGTGGTTCCACGATTCATCTCAATGTGAATAATGTAAATTTTAGGTTTTGGCATCATACAATGAAAATAACTTATACAAGTGCGAAAAATCCAGGAGCTACTCATGATTCCAAGGCTTTCAACATGTCGCCATTGAAAGCGCATTTAGAGGAGCAACATCTCAATGGCCGTCGCAATACTTGGCTCCTCGCTATGTAATATACACCAATTGTATTTCCGTTTTTAATAATTTTTGTCTGTCTCAGGTGATGCTGGATACGCTCTAAAACCATATTTAATGACAAACAACATGCTAAAGCGAGAAGTATCATTGAGAGAACAATTAGAGTCTTGAAAAACCGGTTTAGATGTTTGTTGCAGGCAAGAGCTCTCCACTATTCTCCAAAAAACAGCAACACAAATTATTAATGTGTGTGCAGCTTTGCACAACATTTGTCTGCTTTACAATATTCAAGCTCCGGATGAAGAGTTATCCGATGAGACCCTCAACGATGATGCTGGAGATATTGAAGTGGAGTCAAATAACGGAGAAGCAGAAAACATAAGACATGAAATTCTTAGAATATTATAGAAAAAACTAAAAAGTATTAAATAAAAACCTTTACGCCATAGTTTCTTTTTTATTTTTGTTATACATTTTCCTTATTCAAATATTCGTCATTCAGCAGCCCATACCATCCAAGGGAAAATACAAATGTGTTTCTATAAACATCAGAAAAAAAAAACCATTATTAACCTTAATCCACTTTGCTACCGTTCTAACTGGTGGTCCAAATCAATTCAGCTTCGTTGTAAACTCCTCCCACTTCTTTGCTGCTTGAACTTTTGTGTAAATCCCTTTTGCGATTTGTGGATTCTCTTCCATTAATGCAATCAGCCTTTCTAATTGCTGTTTGGTACTCACGACTTTCGACCTGCATAAAATTAACAAAATTGGTATTATATGTTTATTATTTGGTTACTATAAAACAATAAATAATCGCAAACAACTTACATTTTAACTAATTTTCCCACAATACGCTACACAATCGAAAGCAAAATTGCATTCGACTCTGAATTCGGTAAACAACGAAAATTTCAATAGGGTTGCACCGCTCATAATACCAAATTGACTTTCGATTTTCGATCTTCGACAACCAGCGAATATCGAAGATCGAATCTAACTCATAATAGGGGCCATAATTTTGTTACGATGAATTCTAATTTTAATTTACGTACATATGTAGTATATTTCACACCCTTCATCATAGTAATTTATTCCAAATTTCTCCGCTTCTTTCTATATCGGATGCTCCCTAATATTACCTATAAATTATGATAATCACTTTATAAGATTGAGATCGCACAGGGTAGCAAACATCCGGTTTTGCGGGAGTAAGGCTGTAAACTGCTTGAGCTAACTCTTTTACTTGGCTTTTAATTCGCTTTTAGCTTAATATTATTTGAGGTAGCAGTAGCATGGTTTCAGGTTTGTAAAATTTGTTGGGTCTCTAAATAGTAAAATTTGGTTTACATTACTCCAAAGTGTCAATCTTTGTTAATAGATTGAGACATTTGAAGTACCCAAAGCCAAAACAAAATGTGGTAGAGGAATGAGTTGGTGTGTGACTACCATTCGGAAGTTTGCAGGTTTGAATTTCCGTGCCCGTGTATTTCTGCCATGAAAAAGTACCTCATAAAAATCCATTCACCGTTCGTTAAAACTGTAGGTGGCTCAATTTGTGGAACAACATCCAAACACACACCACAAACTACTATATAGAATATAAAGAAATATATACATATATATATATATATATATATATAATAAATGGAAAGGGATGCAGTCGGACCTTCTTAATTTCTAGTGCTTGATTTCTTACGGAGATCTCGATTAAAGACATGTGCTTGATTGTTATAGTGAAACCCCTAAAGATAATATGACATAAAACATTTCATTTCTATAATTTAGCTGAATTAACATTTCCGGCAAGTGTCGCCTAAAATAAAGTTAAATATTATTAACTTGTGCAACAAATGCCAAAATTGCATTTCCGGCACATGCCAACATTTTTTATATTTTCCAGACAAACAATTCTTTGGAATTGTTTTGCAAGTAATTTAGCTCAGTAAAAGACGAAATGTGCAAGATAGTCAAAAATAGGGTATAAGTAATACTGTTGGTTATAACTAGCCGGTTCAGTTCGGTTCAGTGGAGTTTAGTGATATGATGGAGCGAAGTTGTTAAAATCAATAAAAGTGTAATAAAAATAAAGAGTTGTTAAAATCAATAAAAGTGTAATAAAAATAAAACTCGTTTTTTTTTTAGTTTCCGAAAAACTCGGAACGAAAACTGGCGCAGTCGGTAGGATCCCGTAATTATCCTATCTACTATTGTATAAAGAATAGTAAGGATAAGTGGGCTTTTACCCTTAGTACGGTCCTTTGACTTTTTCGCGAAGTTGTTGGCCGAAGATTGCCGCAACAGTGAAAAGTTTTTTAGAAAAAGGGGTTAAGTGAATATTAATCCTTTGACTTTTTGCGAAGTTGTTGGCTGAGGATTGCCGCAACAGTGAAAATTAAAAAAAAAAAAGGGATAAGTGAATATTAATCCTTTGACATTTCTGCGAAGTTGTTGGCTGAAGATTGCCGCAACGGTAGAACATTTTTTCTATACTAAAAAAATTCATGGCTAAATTAAACCACGCATTTTTGAAAAAATTTTGTTTGAAATAAATAAAGGAAACAAATTTCAATAAAGTGTTCGAGCAACTAAACGGTGAACTAATTAACTTAATAATAACGCTCCTGTTACGTTCTTTGAATTACATAAATCTGCGCATATTTGTGCGTGTGCAAAGCGAACAACAACAAATAATAAACAAAGAAAACATTACCAAATTACCATTAAGTTTAACCATCGGTAAGTCAGCCTATTAACCAAGAATTTCGACAACGGAAAATGCAACAAAGTGTAGCTGAAGAGAGAGAAAATAATAAGGAGAAGAAACATACTGTCTAGAATGAAACAATCTATAAGGCGAAAATACCACAGCGAACGTTGAGAAACAAGGAATAAAAGAAAAATCAAACAGCAGCAAGCATTTCCCGATTTGAATTACCACCATCACACTCGATAAAGGCGTCAACACAGGATATCCACTGCAGGAGGAAGACATCGCAGAAGTGAGTCCATTAAGTAAAATTATCAAAAGTTATCACTAAATTATATAGTAAGGTAATATTGTAAAATACCAAAAATTAAATGGCCCAAATAAATTTTGACCCTCTTAAGTATTTAGGGACTCTTCCCGAATTTAATGGAGATTTTTGGGACCTCCGGACGTTTTTAAGTTTGATAGACAAAATCCACCCGTTACTCCAACAATATGACGAACTGTCACAATGCCTTTTTTCGGATCTAATAAAAAGCAAACTGAAGGGAAAAGCTAGAGAAGTTGTCGAAATTAATTGCCAAGCCATTTGGTGGAGCGATATAAGGTGTGTACTACAAAATAATTGCGGCGATAGGTTAAGCTGCGACGATTTATTTGATCTACTCAGGGCAACAGTCTTCAAAAGTACTAGCGTAGAATTTTATAAAGAAATAAAAAATAAATTAAGACGGTTAAATAACAAAACGCTTTCGGTTCTCGGACAAGAACAAGGAGGACTAAACTTAGCAGCCCAAAATAATTGTAGAGCCGCGTTAAATGTATTTAAACCCAAAATACCTGAACCGACGAAGACAATTTTAGCTTGTAGAAACCCAAACAGTTTGGAAGAAGCGATGAACATCTTATTCGAACCAGGATATGCCCACCAGAGGATAGAAAATCTCCTTTATTTCAACAAAACGAAGTTAGAACAGAAACCTCATACACAAAGGTCCAATCCTACAAGTAGGCAAAATTACAACCAACCAGATAGACAGCACTATCAAAACAGGAGAAATTTTCAACCACAAAATAGTGGACAATTTAGATCGAGTTCCTACCCAAAAATAGTGAAAAAGGCCGTATACAAAATAACGGACAATTTGGACCAAATTTCTACCAACAGAATAATGGACAATATAATGGAAATTTCCAACCAAATAACGGACATCTGAGACAAAATAATTATTATGGGCATAACGAACAAAGAAATAACTTTACTCAACCAAACCAGAACAGTAGGATCAATAACCAAAATCATTTCCAAACGTCTAACAGTTACAATAAACAACCGCCACCCGAACCGAAGGATGTTAACAGTTATGAATTTAGTATCAAACCAGGTGAACGGACGATCCAAAATTTTCAGGAATCAGCCTCGGAGAAATACCATATTTAAAGATAAAGACTAAATTAGGGCACATAAAGTGTATCATAGATACAGGTGCGAGCCATTCCATATTAAATCCAGGTATATGTAATCCGTCATGGATGCATCAAATCCAACCCATATCCATAAAACCTCTACAACATAAAATATTTACTGATAAAAAAGCCAGAATACCAACTTTTAAAGAGTTTAGAAACTCCTTGGAATACTTAGATCTTTACATCATCCAATTTCATGATTTCTATGATGGGCTTATTGGAAATCATATTTTAAGACCGTTAAACGCTTATATCGACTATCGAACAAACACCATAACTATTGGTGAGTCAACACTCCAAATGTATTTCCAAAATAGAAATAGTAACAAGTATAACCATAAGATACAAGTAACACCTAAAACTGAACTCATATATTTTAGAGAAGAAAACGACAATATTGGAATTGTCAACGAAGGAATATTAGAGGTCGAAAATGATGAAGTAGAAATAAATCTTACTTCCACTCAAAATAATATATTCACGCAGAAGGTGGATTACAAGAATTTTAATATCATTGAGAATAAATTTCATAGACCACTTTGCGATCAGATTCGCACGAATCATCTCAATTCAGAAGAGAAAAATCAATTAATGACATGTGAAAATATTATTCTGAAATATTTTATCAAGAAAAAACATAACATACGTACGGTTAATAATGTACCAATATTCAGTAAATCTCACGGCTATCCATATATATGTACATAAAGAAGAGGTAAAAACACAAATCCAACAAATGCTTAAAGACAAAATAATAAGACCTAGCAATTCACCCTACTCTGCACCTATATGGATCGTTCCTAAGAAGGCCGATGCCAGCAACAAAACCAAGTGGAGACTTGTCATTGACTACCGGAAACTAAATGAGGTAACGGTAGATGACAAATATCCGATACCAAATATAGACGAGATATTGGATAAACTTGGTAGGTGCCAATACTTTTACACCCTCGATTTAGCCAAGGGATTCCACCAAATAGAGATCGCAGAGGAAGACATCCATAAGACCGCTTTTAGCGTATAAGACGGTCGCTATGAGTTTTTGAGAATGCCATTTGGACTGAAGACAGCCCCAGCGACATTCCAAAGAATAATGAATACAGTTTTAAGCGAATATATTAATAAGATATGTCTAGTCTATTTAGACGACATTATTATATTCTCTACATCTTTGCAAGAGCATTTAAATTCAATTAATTTGATTTTTAAGAAACTAAAAGAAGCTAATTTGAAAGTTCAATTAGACAAATCTGAATTCCTAAAAAAGGAAACTGAATTTTTAGGACATATCGTAACCCAAGATGGAATAAAACCAAACCTAAGAAAAATAGAGTGCGTAAAAAACTTTCCCATTCCAAAGACAACAAAACAAATTAAGCAATCCCTCGGACTTACCGGGTATTATAGAAAATTCATCAGAGATTATTCAATGATTGCAAAACCGATGACAAAATATTTAAAGAAGGACGCTAAAATAAAGTTATCCGACCCAGAATATCAGGAAAGCTTTAATACCCTTAAAACTTTGTTAATAAATGAACCAATCTTAACATACCCAGATTTTTCCAAAATATTTATGGTCACAACGAATGCGAGTAATTTCGCCTTAGGCGCCGTTTTATCACAGGATAATCATCCAATCTGTTTTGCCAGCGAGCACGAGTGCAACTACAGTACTATTGAAAAAGAACTTTTGGCTATCGTATGGGCCACCAAATATTTCAGGCCATACATTTTCGGGCGCAAGTTCATTATAGAAACTAACCATAAGCCATTAACCTGGCTTTTTTCTATTAAAGAACCGAATTCAAAGCTCGTTAGATGGAGACTCAAACTCTCCAAATATGGCTACGAAATTAAGTACAAAAAAGGTACAAAAAACAGCAACGCAGACGCACTTTCGAGGATTGAACCCACATCCATTAGTGTAAACGTTTTGGAATCAAATTCAACAACACTTAAGGAAACTTCTAACCCTATTAATGTTTTCAAAAATCAAATCATTATAAAGAAAATCTACTCGGGTTCGGCTAGGATCAAAAACGAGAAAGTATTTAATAATAATGGAAAAACCATAGAAGTTAAAGAACTCGATAGAGAGACTTCAAAATCGATATTAAAAAACCATTGCAATCCAAATAAACTAAACGCAATCCTCATAGATGATGATAAAAAATACGTACGAGGAGCTTTTTTCGAATAATAACAAATTTAAAATAATAAGATGCACAAAGTTTCTTGAAGACATAGAGGACGAAATTAAACTGACCGCTCTTATAGAAAAAGAGCATTTAGATAAAAACCATAGAGGCAGTATTCGAGGAATTAAAATCCCAAATTTACAATCCAAAATTAAAATTAAGAATTACACAATTCATAAATAATTGTGAAATTTGTAATACAGAAAAATACGACAGGAGACCACCGAAATTACCTTATAAATTTACAGAAACGCCTTTGAGACCTCACGAAATGATTCATATGGATGCCTTTTATTCATTAGAAAAACAACTGTTCTTGACGATGATCGATAAATTTACCAAATACGCAGTGGCATATAAAATTAACGGACGAACATGGATTGAATTCAAAACAAAATTACTTCAGTATATTAACTTTTACGAAAAGATAGGAAAAATTGTCGTAGATAACGAACTTGGGTTTAAAGCCATACCAATGGAAGAATTTCTCGAAGACGAGGAGATCAATATACATTTCACATCCAGTAGTAATCACACTTCCAACGCAGATGTCGAAAGACTAGATAACACAATTAATGAACACCTTAGACACGATGAGAAAAATGATCAGGAAACAGTAGAGGAAAAAATGATGAGGATAATAGGGTTCTATATATAATAACACTATACACAGCAGTACAAGGGTTAAACCAATAGATTTTATAAACGGTAAAATTCACGAAGAAAAATATTCCGAAATCCGCGAATTGATTTTGAAGAAAAAACAGATTAAATAAAGATAGACAACACATGGAATTACAAGAAGGCACCAATTTTATAAAAGAAATAGAAGGTGATAAAAATCATCGAAAATATGGGAAAATTGATGGCAATAAAATTGATAACGAACATTTGTAAGACCCAATAACAGGAGTTAAATATTATAAAACGCAAATAAAGCGTAAGAAAAAAAATCAAACCGTTTAACAAATATTTTCAGATGACCCCGTACGTACTACTACTAACGTGCACATCTTTCACCAACGCACAATCAATCGACATACTAGATCTTACAACAACGGTTACTTACCAATTAAGACCGACGAGGAGAAGGTAATAGAGCATTACAACAAAATAATACACATCATTAACATTACAGCATACACTGATACTTTATCACTAATCCATAGAAACATACTTTCACTTAGCTCTAGCACTACAGAAAACAAGGCATTACTAGATATAGTAAATAAGAATTTTGCTCTAGTCAAAGAAAAGGTTGTAAGTTTAAACCCACACTTTAGACAAAAACGAGGACTGACCAATATTTTAGGAAATGGACTTAGATTAGTTGCTGGATCTATGGTTAGTGACGATGAATGAGAAATTAAGAATTCATGGAACACTTTATACGAGAACGAAGACTTTAACGAAATCGTTGACAAACTTCACAAGCATTAATAATTTAATTTCTTCTCAAATACAGAACATCTCCTTCTTCTTAATTGGCGCGATAACCGCTTACGCGATTTTGGCCGAGTTTAACAAAGCGCACAAGTCGTTTCTTTCTCGTGCTAACCGGCGCCAATTGTACACACCAAGTGAAGCCAAGTCCTTCTCCACCTGATCTTTCCAACGCAGAGGAAGCCTTCCTCTTCCTCTACTACCACCAGCTGGTACCGCATCGAATACTTTCAAAGCCGGAGCGTTTGTATCCATTCGGACGACATGACCCAGCCAACGTAGCCGCTGGATCTTTATTCGCTGCGCTATGTCTATGTCGTCGTAAAGCTCATACAGCTCATCGTTCCATCGTCTGCGATATTCGCCGTTGCCAACGTGTAAAGGTCCAAAAATCTTCCGCAGAATGTTTCTCTCGAACACTCCGAGCCTCGCTTCTGCGCCATACGTTAGGACGGGCATGATAAGAGTCTTGTAGAGTGTTAGTTTTCTTCGTCGAGAGAGGACTTTACTACTCAATTGCCTACTAAGTCCAAAGTAGCACTTGTTGGCAAGAGAGATTCTACGTTGGATTTCAAGGCTGACATTGTTATCGGTGTTAATGCTGGTTCTTAAATAAACGAAGTCTTGTACAACCTCGAAACTATAACTGGCTATAGTGACGTGGGTGCCGATACGCGAGTGCGCCGACTGTTTTTTTTAAGACAGGAGGTACTTCGTTTTGTCCTCGTTCACCACCAGATCCATTCGCTTTGCCTCTTTGTCGAGTTTGGAGAAGGCAGAACTAACAGCGCGGTTGTTATGGCCGATGATGTCAATATCATCGGCATACGCCATCAATTGTACGCTCTTATAAAAAATTGTGCCTGAGCGATTAAGTTCTGCGGCTCGTACGATGCTCTCCAGCATTAGGTTAAAGAAGACACACGACAGCGAGCCACCCCGTCTGAAACCTCGTTTGGTATCAAACGGCTCGGAGAGGTCCTTCCCAATTCTGACGGCGCTGCTGGTGTTGAGCAACGTCATCTTACATAGCCGTATTAGTTTTGTGAGGATCCCAAATTCAGACGTCGCGGCATACAGGTAACTCCTTTTCGCACTGTCGAATGCGGCTTTGAAGTTCACGAAAAGATGGTGTGTGTCGATTCTCCTTTCATGGGTCTTTTCCAAGTTTTGGGGTATTGTGAATATTTGGTCGATGGTAGACTTTCCAGGTCTGAAGCCACACTGATAAGGTCCAATCAGTTGGTTGACGGAGGGCTTCAGCCTTTCACACAATACGCTCGCTAGAACCTTATAGGCGATATTAAGAAGACTAATCCCGCGGTAATTGGCACATATTGCAGGATCGCCCTTCTTATGGATTGGGCAGAGCACACTTAAATTCCAATCGGTAGCCATGCTTTCACCCGACCATATTTTGCATAGCAGCTGATGCATGCACCTTACCAGCTCCTTGCCGGCATGTTTGAATAGCTCAGCCGGCAGTCCGTCGGCGTCCGCGGCTTTGTTGTTCTTTAGCCGCGTTAACGCTATTCTCACCTCGTCATGATCGGATAGCGGAACGACAATTCCGTCGTCAACGTTTGGGGTATCGGGACCTTCAAATTTTCGGTGACATGCGCAGCTGTCACTGTTTAATAGGTTCGAGAAGTGTTCCCTCCATAATTTAAGATTGTTTTGTACGCCAGTCACCAGATCGTCGTCTTTGTTCTTACAGGAAAACGCCCCGGTCTTAAAACCTTCTGTAAGCCGCCGAACTTTCTGGTAGAATTTTCGGGCGTTGTTCCTATTAGCCAGCATCTCAAGCTCCTCGCACTCACGTATCTCGGCCTCTCGTTTCTTTTTCGGATAATACGTCTCTCTTCCTTTTTCAGCTCTCTGTAGCGATCCCACATGGCTCGCGTTGCGCCCGTTCGCAGCCTAGCTCTATAGGCGGCATCCTTTCTTTCTGCGGCAGCATGACATTCCTCGTCGTACCAATTGTTTTTTCGGGCTCGCCGGAATCCGATTTCTTCTTCGGCGGCGGTACGTAGGGAACAAGAAATGTTGCTCCATTGCTCGTGCATGCCGGTTTGTTGGGCAGTACTCTCTGAGAGCAAGAGTGAGAGTCGAGTGGCGAATCTTCTGGCTGTCTGTTGTGATTGCAGCTTTTCGATGTCGAACATCCTTCGCGTAGTTAGATTGACGCTTTTCGCTGCACAGAGGCGTGTGCGCAGTTTGGCTGCAACAAGGTAATCATCCGAGTCGATGTTTGGTCCTCAGATCGTACGTACATCTAATACACTAGAAGCGTGTCTTCCATCTATCACAACATGATCGATTTGGTTTCGCTTTTTCGATCAGGAGACAACCAGGTAGCTTGGTGTATCTTTTTATGCTGGAATCTGGTGCTGCAGACTACCATGTTTCGGGCCCCGGTGAAGTCGATCAGCCTCTATCCGTTACCGGATGTTTCGTTGTGCAGGCTGAATTTTCCGACTGTGGAACCAAAAATTCTCTCCTTGCCCACCCTGGCGTTGAAGTCGCCAAGCACGATTTTTATGTCATGGCGGGGACAGCGCTCCCAAGAACGTTCCAAGCGCTCATAGAAGGAATCTTTGGTCTTCCTTCTCTTCCGTCGGGGCATGGGCGCAAATTAGCGATATGTTAAAAAAACGGGCTTTGATGCGGAATATTGCGAGACGCTCGTCCACCGGAGTGAACGACAGTACTTAGCGATGAAGTCTCTCTCCCACAACAAATCCGACACCGAATTTGCGCTCCTTTACATGGCAGCGGTAGTAGACGTCGCAAGGTCTTATGGTTTTCTTGGCTTGCCCCGCCCATTGCATCTCTTGGATGGCAGTGATGTCAGCTTTTACTCTCACGAGGACATCAACTAGCCGGGCTAGAGGCTCCTTCCCCATTAAGGGACCGGACATTCCAGGTGCATGCCCTCAAATCGTATTCCTTATTTCGTTTGCCATCAGTGTTGGTAGTTCTCATCCGAGGCTTTGTGTATGTTTTCATTGGGGGGGATTTTTAAGTGGCGGGTCCCAAACCCAGCGCACAACCTGCTATGCTGGGATGTTTCGCCTTCTCACGTTAGCTCACTCCCGAACGGGTGTTCGGAAGCTACACAGAGGATACGTGGACTAATCCCGGACGTTGTGAGCTGCTTGAACCATATGCAGAAGAATCGTCCTGGCCATTCCCAAGCGAATGGCGATCAGTAACTTTCCCCACTTGCGTGGACTTCTACACATGGAACCATCCACCGCTACAATCTTAGGCGGACTTATATTAGGAGGGCTCCGTTAAGAGACACCCGAATTTTATCCGCTGGCTGCCAAACCTACCCACTAGGCACGGGTCGCGTTACACTTTGGGTTGAGGGAGGTTTTTTAACGAAGCTTACGTCTTCGACCTGTGTGGTTCGCGGGAGACCTACTCTCCTACCTTCCATATCTGGGAGGCGTTCCCCTAACCACCACCGGCGGACGCGCCCTATAGGGATAACAGGTTCCCCCAAGGGATATGAGGTGGCAATTTAACAAAATTAATCTTCGGTATTTTTTTAGGGACTGAAATTCTCACTGCATTTATTATTTGACTACTAAACAATTTTATATTTTCGTCAACATCTTAGCGGGAGTCAATCTCCTCTAAATTTGTTATACCTGTAGTGTTTTAAGGGCATTTTTTAAAAACTTCTTATATGAGCACCTTTTACCATTTGATAAATTGCATTTGAACCAATGCCTAATATTGATAATAAATCTATTAAATTAGGCGTGTATGAAGTACTTATGGAATCTAATAATAATATTTTTGATACGAGTACTTATGTTAAAGGAAATCTAAAAAGAAACCTATTAAAATTAAAAGATAAATGTTTATTAAATATTATCAATTTTGAAGACGCATACTGCGATATGCAAGACTGCAAAGAAACTAAAATAATAGAAATTAGCCCTGGAATACATACCTTTAAAAACTTCGATTCGAAGATAGCACATAATTTTAATAAAATGGAAATAAAGCCAAAAGGAAATTTTATGATCAAATTTGAAAATTGTGAAATCCAGGCACTTAATAGAACATTTTTTAATACGAAAATTAAAATTTTGGGATAACTTTTCAAATTTTTACGAAGTGCCTTAACAAAAAACATAAAAGGAAAAGGAATGAAACAATAGATAACTTAAAATTGGAATCATAGTATCTAGAACAAGTAAAACATGCAGAATCAACGAGTTATCAAACAAACATATTCAAATTTATTTAATACTAGTATGTAACCCCCGAAAATCGGGTGGGCTTTTTCCCCACGGAAAGTGACACTTTTTTTCACAGATCCTTACGTTTTAAAAAATTTTAAGAAGGATGGTAAAAAAAATTTTCAAAGTTCATATTCATATATGATTTGATAATGGCTGCATACATAAAAATATACATGTACACACATAGAATACAATACAAAGAAAAAAAAAACACTTAAAAATGTATATCTGTGTCAAAAAGTTCGTTGATTTGATGGGAAATAGTGTTCTTTTAAATGGCGTTGGGCATCGTCTATTACTATAAAATTTGTCTGAGAATAGCCCAAATACAGTTTACCTTTGAAATAGTATCAAATAAATAACTAATTTGTCTCTCTCTCCTCATTTTTTAAAACTATTTAAAATTTTGAGTTTTGCAAAAAGGATCAAACGCACACAAAATTTTTAAATACATACATACGTTTATATATTGTAGTTCAATTGTACCATATATGAACGAAAACAAAAGTGGATGCTTCTACCAATCATATCCAATACGTGACGTTTCAAACATTTATCACTTACTTACCTGCTCTATTCCTCCACTTAAAGTAGGAACTCTTCTACGAGCTCTTCTTGGTCGTCCTCTAGGCATATTTTAAAATTAAATATGGATGTACTTTTTTCTTAAAATAAATTCTATTTTGCGTCTGTCCAAAACTCTTTCTAATTTACACTGTTACCGTTGTTTTAAGTGAATTGACAAATTTCAAGTCAATTGTCAATTCATACCAATTATTGCCATCACAACAAAATTTTGAAAAAAATTCGCTGCACCCGTTGGGACTATGTTCATGAATACATATTTATTAGTAAAGAGAACAAAAAAAAACAATTATTGAGAATCCAAATGTATACAATGCTGTGCTCATTAGAAAGAGAGCTAAACAAAGCAAACGTACTCATACCTATATATGCGTATATTTGTGTGTCATCCCGCTTTGCATAGACATCGCTGTTATCAATATGAAAATTTTGATAACTTTACACACAAATATTTCATGAACAAATTAACCAATTTTAATTTTTATAATTTTCCGGAAATATGCTCATCAAAACCTTTCTTTTGATATATATTTCATATCTGTACATATTGTAGTTTAGTTCAGAATAAGCGCCATGTTTTAAAATAATACTATAGATTAGCATTAACACAATAATCATAATCGCAATTATTTTGTTAACAATATTTTTGTACATAGCATAAGAAAGAAAATTACCATATTGCATATTTCGTCGGAGCCTCAAACTAACGGTGGGGGTGTTATAGTGAAACCCCTAAGAATAATATGACATAAAACATTTCATTTCTATAATTTAGCTGAATTAACATTTCCGGCATGTGCCGCCTAAAATAAAGTTAAATATTATTAACTTGTGCAACAAATGCCAAATTTACATTTCCGGCACATGCCAACATTTTTTATATTTTCCAGACAAACAATTCTTTGCAATTGTTGTGCAAGTAATTTAGCTCAGTAAAAGACGAAATGTGCAAGATAGTCAAAAATAGGGTATAAGTAATACTGTTGATTATAATTAGCCGGTTAAGTTCGGTCCAGTGGAGTTTTGTGATATGATGGAGCGGAGTTGTTAAAATCAATAAAAGTGTAATAAAAATAAAGAGTTGTTCAAATCAATAAAAGTGTAATAAAAATAAAATTCGTTTTTTTTTTTAGTTTCCGAAAAACTCGAAGCGAAAACTTTTGATCTCAGAAGATATTCTCAATGTGCAATTATACCTCCGATTGAGAATAAATAAAGAAAAGAGCTGTATTATTAAAATATTCTTATTTGAAAGATTAGCAATTATTAATAAATATTATATTTTTATCATTAATTATATGTATATAACTAATCACTGGCTGCTAAGGTCTTCGGCTTATGTTCGCTTAATCTATTTTTAACAAATATCATAATATTATTCCATATGTGTTCCAAATATTATCAAAGGTATTAAACGCATATTTATATTTGATTGTATCAGCTCACTGTTGGTGCGAGGGCTTGTGATGTTCATTTTATATTTTTTTATAATGTTCGAAATGCAAATACTTCTAACACAATGCATCAAATTTGACTGGTTTACTGTAGTAACGCGACGGTTGTCATAACCGCAATGGCAAATATTGTGGTGGCACGGCGATCTTGCATGTTGCACGTCCATATACATATGTATATTTGACAACTTTTACGCATGCTACTTAATTTTTCATTACTTCCTCCAGTTTTTTCAACTATAGTTTCCAATCCTTTGTTCTGATACCTACATTTGGATATGTGTTTATATTTGAATATGTGTATGGCAATTAAATATGTACATATGTATGTATATACCTTTTAGGCAATCAGCCGATACATGCGGCTTCAACTCTTTTTTGCTATTTCCCTTCTTTTCCTTACATTGCTTTTAAACAAATGCGCACTATATGAAAACACCGGTCACAAGGATAAAATACAAATTTTCATGCTGCTGGAATTTTTTATGTTTTTAAGTGAATTGTTATTACAACAGTTTTTATTCAAGCATGAAATGTCTTTGAACACATTATCTCTTTCGTTTTTATTTTCATTGCTAATATTGTTTTAACCCTTTTTACATCAATGATTTTTTATGCAATCGTGCATTTAACTATCATTTAAAGTGTAACACACTCGCCTAAAATTTAAAAGGGAGATTTTTATAGGTAAGTATGTATGTACGTATTTATCTACGCAAATGGGCATACACTGGCGATCAAAACCGAGTGTTTGTTTAACACCTTTTTACAGACAGTGTTATACAATTTGAAATAGTAGGCTGATTATTTATCATTTTAAACGAATGGTCTTCATTGTTTAAAAAAATTCCATAATTAAAACACAAACAAATATAACGGAAAAAATAAATTTGCAGGGCCGATAATGAGAGAATAAATATAAACTTATTATTATTAATTATAATATTATTACTAGTATGTAACCCCCGAAAATCGGGTGGGCTTTTTTCCCACGGAAAGTAAACAGCATATGTGACACTTTTTTTCACAGATCTTTACGTTTTAAAAAATTTTAAGAAGGATGGTAAAAAAAATTTTCAAAGTTCATATTCATATATGATTTGATAATGGCTGCATACATAAAAATATACATGTACACACATAGAATACAATACAAAGAAAAAAAACACTTAAAAATGTACATCTGTGTCAAAAAGTTCGTTGATTTGATGGGTAATAGTGTTCTTTTAAATGGCGTTGGGCATCGTCTATTACTATAAAATTTGTCTGAGAATAGCCCAAATACAGTTTACCTTTGAAATAGTATCAAATAAATAACTAATTTGTCTCTCTCTCCTCATTTTTTAAAACTATTTAAAATTTTGAGTTTTGCAAAAAGGATCAAACGCACACAAAATTTTTAAATACATACATACGTTTATATATTGTAGTTCAATTGTACCATATATGAACGAAAACAAAAGTGGATGCTTCTACCAATCATATCCAATACGTGACGTTTCAAACATTTATCACTTACTTACCTGCTCTATTCCTCCACTTAAAGTAGGAACTCTTCTACGAGCTCTTCTTGGTCGTCCTCTAGGCATATTTTAAAATTAAATATGGATGTACTTTTTTCTTAAAATAAATTCTATTTTGCGTCTGTCCAAAACTCTTTCTAATTTACACTGTTACCGTTGTTTTAAGTGAATTGACAAATTTCAAGTCAATTGTCAATTCATACCAATTATTGCCATCACAACAAAATTTTGAAAAAAATTCGCTGCACCCGTTGGGACTATGTTCATGAATACATATTTATTAGTAAAGAGAACAAAAAAAAACAATTATTGAGAATCCAAATGTATACAATGCTGTGCTCATTAGAAAGAGAGCTAAACAAAGCAAACGTACTCATACCTATATATGCGTATATTTGTGTGTCATCCCGCTTTGCATAGACATCGCTGTTATCAATATGAAAATTTTGATAACTTTACACACAAATATTTCATGAACAAATTAACCAATTTTAATTTTTATAATTTTCCGGAAATATGCTCATCAAAACCTTTCTTTTGATATATATTTCATATCTGTACATATTGTAGTTTAGTCAGAATAAGCGCCATGTTTTAAAATAATACTATAGATTAAAGAGAGAAAAACAAATGCCTAGAAGTCCAGCATCGCACAATGACACGTTTCGTATTTAGAACTTGAAACCCAACTGATTCACATAAGTTTGAAAGTACATATGTTTGTGTGTTTACATGTTTCCATAAAAATGTAAAATACATTAACAATAACCCTTCTCTCTTTTGCACATTTTATGAATAAAGGAATGCTTTCTGGACTGTTTTGAGGAACAAACCTATTATCATTCTCCTCTTTGCTTATTTTACAAAGTTGTATGAACTATTTTGTGAAAATGGAAGAAGATATTTTACTACATATAGTATTATTACTATTGCTATACAAAGAGGGAAAATATGAAAACAGATTTAGTACGCTTTACTCATTACTGCGGAATGCCAATTATCCATTTTCGTTATACAAAATTTTTCTTCAACGCGGCGATGGTGCTTTGATTCCATCTAAATTAAGTTTATATTTAATTGAACACATATAAGGAATGAGACATACTTACTTGTGCAAGACTCCATTAAAACATTAAACATCTTTGCCATAGCTTGGAGAAAAGTCCTACGAACTAAAGTTTTCAGATTTATCAATATTTGCTCGGAATAAAAACAAGATTTTTGCTTGATCAAACCATTTACTAGTAACAATATTTTATGCACAGAGAGAGAATAAAATAAGGCAATATAATAAATTGCACGTGTTTTATTCAGAATATTTAATAGGGGGCGTCAATGAATAAAATATCGTTGTCTCGAAATACACATCAATATTTTTACAATGGTGTAACGAGAAATGTCGATGCACATATCACATATCACATATCATATACTACATCGGTGATCAATTTGCATATGATTTTTCAGACATTATTTAACAACTAAATATGTTATTAAAGAAATTTTACCGAATTTTAATAACCTACATATGCTATACTTGAATCAGGTCAAAAGCTTTTTCGTAAAACTATAGAAATCATAAAAATTTTAATGTTTCTGCAGTCACAAGTGTCTCCTTAATTTTAAGGATTTTTGGAAAAACCCTTGATTGTAGGAATGTTGCCCATTTCATTCGATCTAATGTCGATATAACTTAATACGTAACTTAATTTTATGTGCAGAAAATGTGGGTAATGATCATAAAGAAGGCCTTAAATAAACATATAAATTAAAGTTACCTCCAAACCACGTTTTTTGAAGTCATTTGACTTGTACTACTGAAAAACTAAAATGGCGGTTCAATATACATACTAAAAATATCTGTTTTCACAAAACATCGTTGAATCGACTATTTACATCGAACTGCAAGTTTTTCATACAACGAATTGAAACATCGATGGTTTCCCGACATCCATATATTAAATAGATGCAAAACGCGGTAGGAACTTGGGACAAGACTATCTATTTACTTTAACATTTTTTGGATCTACCGTTGACAAGCAGATTTGCATATGACTTCCATTTGGTGGATCCGGGTACGAAAGTGTAATGACAGTCGCTCTCGGTAGGCAAAGCAAACGCATTGCATTTCTTTTCATAAATACCGTCCACCGTTTGACAACATCAAGACACCCACATACATATATATGTATATATACATATATACTTATAAATATACATATACTATATAATATATATGAGTATGTTAAGAAATTATACAGATACCATTTAACATGCAATTTTGCATATGACTTTCTGACCATTACAGCTTCTTTTAGGGTGAATTAGGCTGAATGCAATTACAAAGTCTGCTTTTTTGCTCAAGAGCCTTTCCATCTCAAATGTAACAGTCTATGATAATCTACACTGAGAGCCAACGTAATAGCGTTCAAATGTATACACATTACATGAGCGAGCTACAGAGTGTGTCACGAATGTATGAGTAGTACGGGACTCCAAACATGGCGACTTTTCTGTAAACTATGCCATAGGTCTTAGGCAAAGAACATAACTAGCTTACCGAATCTGCAAATCTATCGTACACTCCACTATCTTTATGTAGACATATGATCAATCGTTTAAAAACTTTTCATGTGTTCATGAAGTCTTTGCGAAAAATATTGCTTATCGTAAAGAAAAGTGAAAATGATTAATTCCCTTTTTAATGGGTACTATTACTCGTTTGGAATCTTCTTTCTGAGCGTTGCAGGTTTCTCCATATTTTAAACCATTTTATGTTCATCCAATATGAGGATTCGTAGTTCTTTCCTCTAACTTTTTGAAGCGTTCTGGGAGCATTCGATGTACTTTAAAAGAAAACTATCACCGTCAGCGAAATGGACATCAGTACAGCTTTGTACTTAAAGATTTTTTACTCCCAGAAATGCGCCAATATGGTCTGTAAGACTTTTGTTTTCAGTAAAATGATACCTCATGATATCGTTATTATTAACCTCGTTAACCAATCAGTAAATATTGCAGCCTTTCAACCAACATTAAATACGGCCTAGTGCCCTAAGGCTGCCTAGCTAAGATGCTTCTAATCTTATACGAGTACCTGTTAAAAATATCTTTTATATACGCCCAAATATAAATTAAATTAAACTTGCGGTGCACCCATCTTACACCTTCCTCAAATGTTACTGTTAAGTCAGAATGCAACAATAAATTTAAATAAAAATATGTACGTAGGTAATAAGGATACACATGTACTCATATAAGTGGACAAATTATACTTCAGCTTAACATTACTCATTTCTCGCTTTACTTACCTTTCGCTACTCGACTTTTTTGTTATTTTTATTTACCTAAGTAAGTGGAAACTTACCTATACTTACTCTAACTTTCCACTTACTGTTCTTTCGTTTCTACTATTGTGCTTACTTTTAGTTTAAGCAGTAGTATAAAAACATTAAATAATAAAGAAAAAACACTTTAATTGTTACAATGGGCTAGTGCGGTTATCATCTTTATATTCTTAACACAGACAGTATTCAAAAATTTCGCGTTCCTTAAATTGAATAATTTAGTTTCACCACAAAACAGTGTAGAAACATACAAACAAACTCGTAACCAAATATAATATTGTAAATACATATGTATAGTATATATATGTATGTAATGTAATGTAATGGTGGTACGGGTTAGGCTTAAGCCTTTATGCAAGTTAATGCAACATTTATTCCTATTTCAATATTTAGTTATTTCATATCAGTTATCCTATTTCACTATTTAGTCAGCATATTTCATGACTGCTTACATTGCAGCTAAATGCTTATAACTCATTTATGCTTACTTTACTGTGCCAAATAATAAGAAATGCTAATCAATAAATAAACATGTAAACCAGCATAAGAAATGCTGATCAATAAATAAATATGTAAACCAGCATAAGAAATGCTGATCAATAAATAAATATGTAAACCAGCATAAGAAATGCTAATCAATAAATAAACATGTAAACCAGCATAAGAAATGCTGATCAATAAATAAATATGTAAACCAGCATAAGAAATGCTGATCAACAAATAAATATGTAAACCAGCATAAGAAATGCTGATCAACAAATAAACATGTAAACCAGCATAAGAAATGCTGATCAACAAATAAATATGTAAACCAGCTTAAGACTATTTATAAGAGGCATCGTAATTTTAAGAGTTCAGTGTAAAAGGAGAATTGAAGGAATAAAGAGCTCAGTTCTGAAATATGTTTTAATAAACTAAAATAAATTTATAATTTATTAACTGGCGCCCGAGCAGGGACCGGTCTCAAAGTTCGTGAAGTGAAGTGTTTTGTACAAAAAAGAGTACGATTACAAGGACGCGAACAGTGAGCCGGTGCAGCGTTAGAATCCAGTAGGAAAAAAACGCTCGCTTCTAATAGTGCGAATTGGAGGTGCCCCAGTAGCAGAGACTAGCAAAAAGGAACCACACCCCACCGCCGGGAAGTACTAGTGTAAGGATATTAATATTAAGCAATATTAAGAATTATAAAGAAATTATTGAAAAAAAGGATATTAATATTAAGCAATATTAAGAATTATAAAGAAATTATTGAAAAAAATATAAGTTGAATATTACTATTAATTTGGAATTACAAAAAATTTTTATTGAGAAAAACAAATTTGTGAAAAATACAGAATTAAATATTACTATACAAATTAATCGAATTATTTAAAAAACCAAAAAAATATAAAGAAAGTTATAAAAAAAAAAAAAATTTATTATAATAAAATCTGGCTTGTACAGCCAATAATATAATATAATTTAAAGCTGCGATTCACCACCTAACGGGGGACCCTCCAGCTTATAATAACAAACATTCTCTGCGATTCACCACCCAAGGGACCCTCCAGAGAACTGTTAAACAAAAACAAAAATAAAAAAAAAATAAAAAAAAAAAATAAAATAAAAAAAAATAAATTAATTAAAATAATGTCTAACCCTAACAATATCATCCGACCCCCTACGCTAAACGTACCCTCACCACCTCAGCCAACTGCCTCCTCCCCAAATTGATTCAACATGGACCAACTTACTTCTATAGTTACAGGACTGGTTAACAATATCATGAGTCAGGAAGGCAGAAATATGGTTCAGGCAGCATTAAACCCAAATGCAAGTTTTAGCAACACAAAAACAATGCGTACACCATTTGACTAGAAATTACCCACATCTTTTTACAGACCCCGATGAAAAACTAACATATACCACTACTGTGGTAGGAGAAATCAGGACTTCCTCAGACACCCCAGTTTATACTAAATATTACCCATACCCTCTTGCTATGAGAGATTTCGTAGCAAAAGAAATAGAAAATTTATTAAAAGATGGAATCATTAGACCATCCCGTTCACCGTATAACTCACCCGTTTGGGTTGTACCCAAAAAATTTAGAAAACCACAGGACAACGATTAAAACAGTAACAGGAAGAACAATTCATAAATCCCTAATAAAAACTTAATTAAATTTGCAGGTAAAATGGACCATTACAAACTTTTTATCCTTCTCATCACGATCACTACTTCTTCATCAGACGTTCAAATTTTAGACTATAGTCAATCTCAACTTGTGACAATAGACGACGGACAAGCGAAAATGCAAGACGGAACATTTAGACTTATTCACCTCATCGACTTAGGAAAATACGAACAATTTTTGACAGAAACATACGAAGAAATAAATCACCAAATCCCTAACAACCACTTCCTATATCCTCTCCTCAAACACGAAACCATTCAAACCTTTGAAATCCTAAATGCACTAAAACCTTCTAACACAAATTACAAAACGAAGAGATCAATTGATATACTGGGAACGGCATGGAAATACATAGCCGGATCTCCAGATCACGAGGATTTGAAAATAATTACAAATAATCTAAATAACTTAAATGAAAATAATAATGACCAAGTAGTAATTAATAAACTATTTGAAATACGAATAAATAATATAACCAGTATAGTTGATAGAATGGTAAATACCATTAGAAAGGAAGACAATGTAATAACAGAAATTATAATCAATTTGCAGAATAGGATTAGGTTAATTAAGGAAGAATTAATAAATATAAAATATGCCATCCAATGGGCGAAAGAAAATATATTGAATTCAGTAATATTAAGTAAAAAAGAAATAGAATTGTCAATTAATAAAAATGAAAAAGGAAAAAATACCATTCAAAAGTGCCGAAGAAGCATTAGAAATATCGAAAATAAACGTATTAAGTAAGGATATGGAAATCTTATATATGGTAAAAATACCTCTAACATTAAATGAAATTTTTAAAAGAATTATAATACGACCAGAAAAAAAAAAGCAAACAATATTATAATCAAAACTGAGTATAAAGAAACACTTAAAGGAAAAGATTCACTGTTCGGAATAAAAAATGAATGCGAAAGATATAATGATCTAACGATTTGTAAAGAAACTAATTTAATAGATTTAAGTAAAGATTTATGTATAACTAGGATTATTTATAGCTTGAATTCGACTTGTTCAACAACAAATGGCCATCACGTCCCTACATTAGAAGAAGTAAAACAAGGAGTTATATTGCTAAATCAATTTGACGGCGAACTAGTAGCTGACGAAATACCCCAAAAAAATCAATGGTACTCATGTCATCATATTTCACAATTCAACAATAAAAATAAACAGTCAATTATTCGAAAATTTGGAAACAAGACCGATCGAAGCCATACCCACAATACTACAGCCAACTCCATTAGAAAAAGAGCACATAGAAATACTTTCCTTAGAAGCTTTGAAAGACCTGCACATAAAAAACACGCATCAAATTAACTCTATCAACACGTAACGCTCGAGGACGATCGCTTTTAAGAGGGGAAGAGTTAATGCAACATTTATTCCTATTTCAATATTTAGTTATTTCATATCAGTTATCCTATTTCACTATTTAGTCAGCATATTTCATGACTGCTTACATTGCAGCTAAATGCTTATAACTCATTTATGCTTACTTTACTGTGCCAAATAATAAGAAATGCTAATCAATAAATAAACATGTAAACCAGCATAAGAAATGCTGATCAGTAAATAAATATGTAAACCAGCATAAGAAATGCTGATCAATAAATAAATATGTAAACCAGCATAAGAAATGCTAATCAATAAATAAACATGTAAACCAGCATAAGAAATGCTGATCAATAAATAAATATGTAAACCAGCATAAGAAATGCTGATCAACAAATAAATATGTAAACCAGCATAAGAAATGCTGATCAACAAATAAACATGTAAACCAGCATAAGAAATGCTGATCAACAAATAAATATGTAAACCAGCTTAAGACTATTTATAAGAGGCATCGTAATTTTAAGAGTTCAGTGTAAAAGGAGAATTGAAGGAATAAAGAGCTCAGTTCTGAAATATGTTTTAATAAACTAAAATAAATTTATAATTTATTAACTTGCACTGCGACCAGATTGATTTATTATGCGCACCTAATTACTTAATTAATATATGATTATTTAGAATACCGAGGAATCGAACCAGCTCTTTAAAAGGTAGCTATTATAGGTCTTCCTCCTCTAGTATATACGAGTATACGAGCCCAGGGTTCTGTATCTCCTGTGGCCTAATGACTCACAGTTGGTGATTAAGTGTTTCATAGACTCCTCTTCATCACAGCAGAACTTGCATAATCTTGCACTAGGTAACCCTATTGTGTTAAAGGTTTATTACAGTCAAAGGGACATGTAAGTGCTCCCCAGAGTAATATCAAGCCCTTTTTATCTAGGGTTAGAGCAGCTTTTGCTGTATTTTGGCATTGAAGTTCAAAAACTTTTTGGAGTGATTAAGGCCACTTGCACCGGTGCAGTGTTCCCTGATTTTTGTTTGGATCCATTTTTTGGTTTCCCGTTTTACGTTATTTTTGTTAAAGCCGAAAAATGGGGTTGGTCTAATAAATAGCCCTTCTGCCAGTTTTTTGGCATAAAAGTCTCTGTTCTCCTACTCCTTGGAGCTTTAACCATCTGTGTAGTTTTTGTGAGTTATCAGTTATCGACGTTGGGATAGTATACCCCTTTGCCCTAGACGGGAAGATAACCTTGTATCTCTAAATAAAATTGAGTACGGGTTTCGTGTGACCATTCGCCTGGGTCATGCGTACTGAGGTGTCCATATGAGAAGAGAGTGCTTGCATAGTAGCTTCTTCTTGTATTGCTCAATGTAGCGGTGGTAAATTTAAAAGCGCTTCCATACCAGCAGTTGGGGTAGTTCTCATGGCCGCCGTTATGCTTAGGCACGCAACCCTTTATAGTTTACACAGTTTTGATATAGCAGTAGTTTGATTTGTTTTAACCCAACATACGAAAGCCCCATATAGTACAATTGGTGTTACCAATAGGGTGTAGATCCCGAAGGTCATTTTAGGGTTCAGATCCCAGGATTTCCCCAAGGTTTCTCGTTGCCTTTTTTATTACTGAGTTGAGACGCAGTTTTTTATCCAAGATAATTCCTAGATAATTAACCTCTTCCTTTAGAGGTACCTCTATCCTATTTATTCCCAGAGTGGGTATATTTAGAAACCTTTTCCTGGAAAATGGGATAATAGTGGTTTTGGAAGGGTTGATTGATAATCCCCATTTTCTACACTGCTCCCAGCTCATATTTAAGGCACCCTTCATTAACTCCTTCATGGTCCTTTCATGGTTGCCTTTATTTATTACAGAAATGTATGCGGCCGCCGTAGTCGAATGGGTTGGTGCGTGACTACCATTCGGAATTCACAGAGAGAACATGGGTTCGAATCTCAGCCAAACACCAAAATAAAGAAAACACATTTTTCCTCCGAGTGTATTTCTGCCATGAAAATGCTCCTCATAAAAATATCTGCCGTTCGGAGTCGGCTTGAAACTGTAGGTCACCCCATTTGTGGAACAACATCAAGAAGCATGCCACAAATAGGAGGAGGAGCTCGGCCAAACACCCAAAAAGAGTGTATGCGCCAATTATATATATATATATAACATATATATGTTTTATACCCTTTATTGTTAAGGGTTTGTACCAAATCGTCAGCCTGGATAGACAAGAGCGATAGTACCCCCTTTTGTGGACATGGACTGTTACACTTAGGGTAACGTGCCCCAAAGGGTCTGTGATTATCCTTTGCTTTAGTATGTTGCTTATCCATTTAACTAGAAGCTTATTGCCTCCCTTTGGTAGGAATAATACCTTAACCTCCCGCCAAATCTTAGGGACATAACCCAAACTAAGACTTGATCTGAATATTTGTACTAGAATTTGTATCATTTCACAACGCCCTTGGAGAGCAGAGCTGGGAAAATATCATGTGGCCCGGGTGATTTGTAGGGTTTGACTAAGTTCATTTGATTGACTGAAATGGTAGTTTACCCTTTCTTTGTACTCCATCAAGCTGGCTGCTGATTTCTGGTTTACTGCTAGAACCAGTGTTACGTTTGAGCTTCTTTCAACTCTTCTTAATGTATGTCAGATGTACGGTCGTATCTTCCGGGCTTGCAAGGACTGGGAATTGAGAAAGTACCCCACTGCGATCCGTGGGTGAGGTATCTTTGATTCCGTGGTCCACAGTGAAGCACCCTTCCATGGTCTCGCGTCAGTGATAGCTGCTTTTAACCAGTCCGTGGAAGCGCCATCTTACAATGCAGGACCATGTACCCTGCTTTGTAGACTGCGCCATTTGACGGCTGTTCCTCCCTCCTTGATTGAGGTACTGGGTCCTCTGTCGGTGAGCTATTATGGCTGCTCTCGTCATTTTTGTTTTTGTTGTTATTAGTTTGTATTGTGTTCATTTTGGTCCCACGAGTAAAGAGGAAAGGTTGGTTCACTGCACTAGTGCCCCAGTAGCGCAGTAAGGCACTTATTGAAATGGAGTCTTGCCTGGGCGCTCCAGGTTCGTATTTTAGCGACTAAATACTCTTTAGCCACTCTTTAGCATATGTTGCTCCACCTTGGATTGGGGATTTGTGTAGAGCTTACTTTCCTGATCACATTTATATAGCGAGCCGCTTGCTACAAGATAGACGCCCGCTTTGTTTGTTTTGGTCCACGGGGGGTATTTTACTTCCTACCTACTCTGCATATCTGCCGAGCATTCCCCTATCCGCCACCTGGCACCGCGTCCGATGGAAGACCGGCAACTCCACATGAACAAACCAAACGGTGAACTAACGTAAAATGGTACAGAAACAGAGACCTTACAAAATGAAATATATAAAAAATAAAATAATAATTTAGGCCGATAATCCCATAGCCCTGTTGCTGTAATGTAGCTATTTATAATTATATTTCATATAAATAAATAAATTTATAATATAATAATTATGTACAAAAAATATTGGAAGATCTATAACAAAATATTTAATAACAAAATATTTATATACATTTGTGCGTATAAACCACACAATATTAAAATTTAAATTAATCTGAAAAAAATTCCATTCGCAATTCAGAGAGAGAACGTCGGTTCGAAACTCGGTGAAATATCAAAATTAAGAAAAAGTTTTTTTTAATGGTTGTCTCCCCTTGGCAGGCAATGGCAAACCTCCGAGTGTATTTCTTCCATGAAGAAGCTCCTCATAAGAAATATCTGAGGAGGAGCTCGGCCAAAGACCCAAAGAGGTTTTACGCGCCAATTATATATGCATATACAATATATAAGTATGTAATTGAAGCATAAGCGAATTTGATTTTGTGATTGACTTCCATAGTTATTAAAGTTGCTAATAATCGTCTCACAAATTACACAAGCTTCATTAATTGGCATCTCCACTTCTTGTTACATGCAGACAAACCACGTATATACATACATACATATATACATACTGCTTTGAGGCGAAGAATACAGTGGGACACGAGATAGACGATCGGTTTTCTTGTCAAATAGTTTTGCGAGCATTATGTTTGATTTTTTCATGATTTTTATAAAGAATCGACCAAGAATTGCTGTTTCATAAGTTCAGCCGTAATATTTTCTATATTTTTCATAAAATTTTTGACAATGTGCTAGGGTAAAAACTCTGTTTCCCTAATATCAGGTGTTTTTGTAAGAGCTTGAGAACTTGATAATACAAAAATGAGAAAATGGTAACACAAAACAGAAATATCTTCGGGATGATTTTTTTTATTATTAATTTTTGAATGTGATACTCGGCATATGTCCGCCGCGGCTACCAGTTATATGGCCCATTCGATCAGTCCAATATTGATTGTTAAGCGCGTTGTATGGCAATTTGGGCCCTCTTGTTGGGATCAAATGCAGTCGATTTTTATCTGATTAATTTTTGGAAACAAAAATTGAGTCAGTACGGCTCTATAGAGCTCGCTATTTGCCTTAACGGCAGCTATTTCTAAAGAAATAAGGACCGATTATGCCGCCAGTGCTCTGTGAACTTCGCGAACATATTTTTTTTTTTCCAAAGTAAACTTCCACAATTTGGAAGCGTTAAGCAATTTACGATGACTTGCCAAACCTTACTAAACGGAAATGTCAACATAGTTTGTCATTCTCAGTTGTCAAAACAAAGTTATCGACATCAACAGCTCTCATTTGGCTAAAAAACACCCAGTATTTCCAGATTCGTTTTTAATATAACAACAACCATAGGCTAAAGCAGTGAACTCGAATTAAAACTATAATTTCAAGGAATGAGTAAACCATAGTCGACTAGATTACCTGACAGTAGAAACAAAGTCCAATAGAAAGCCTAAGGCACTAAGCGAGAAACAAATCGTCAATAGCCGAAACATCATTTATTACACTTCCCAACTCACGACAACCAAAAATATTCCCAATTTAAAAATTAAGGCTGGTTGAGAGCTTAATGCGCAACGATCCTACAATTCCAGATATACATAGATACTAAACATTTAATCACTTAGTATTATGTTTATTCGGTGAAGCCTTAGGCGTAGAGAAGTCCTTCCACATGTCTGAAGAGAATTATCCAAAGGCATTGGCAAGTTTGAAAAGAATATATGAAAATGTATGCTAAATATTTTTAATCCCGTGTCAAAACCTTTTGAACTATATGTCTGCAGTTTATCACTCTCTTTTATCGCTGGGTGACAATAAACTCATGTCAAATGCAATGTTGACTCACATTGCCATATGAAATGTTGATCGCACTAGGTTAAAGTGGAAGGAGCACAGCTTCCGCTTTGGGCTGCATTATTGTATCGATTTTTGCTTGGATCTTCGACTCTCTAGTTACCAAAGGATAATTCCTGTTTAATTCAAAAGCTATTAGAGATTAGGATGAGTCAATTCTATTGCGGCTACACGCTTGCTGGCAAAATTTTAAATCTAATTTGCAACAGCTTTCATCATTTAGCAATCCTCGATATGCAAATACCGAATCGAATACCAGCTGCCAAATTCATGGTCTCGTTAAAAATAGACTGTCTGACATCTAATCTTTTAAATTAATTCGAATAGGCCGTTTAGTAAACGCGCCAATCCTCTATGATGCCAACTTTTTTTTTTATTAATCAAATATTTGCACTTTGTGAAGGCACCAATTAACCATGCCGGTCTAATGGCTTTGGGAGCCCTTCTGCTAGAAAGAATATAGCTTTTAAACGCTCGGGAAGCCTATAGTCGAATTGTTAGGGAATGCATTCACTGTTTCCATTATGAGCCAAAACTGAAAATCTTTGCAGAGCAGCAAATGGGCGCATACGCAGCCGTAAGTCTAACCAGGCCAACTCGTCGTCGTACGAGAAGACAACGTGCCACCTCAGCAGTAGATCCTGGATAAAATAACCACAACACTTCCGGAGTGGACGGCAAAATTCGCCACTAGGTCTGAAAACGTGAGACAACCTATCCCCAAGTTCGCTGTGCTACCGATGGAAAACAAAAATTTATGGATTTTGGAACTTTCAAGACGACCGGTTTCATGTCAAAACGCAACAATAAATTTAAACAATATATAAAAAATTAAAAATAAAAAATTAATTTTATTAAACGTAATAAAGTAAATCAAATAATCGAAGTAATTTTTACTTCTTCTTAATTGGCGCGATAACCGCTTACGCGATTTTGGCCGAGTTTAACAAAGCGTGCCAAACGTTTCTTTCTCGTGCTATCCGGCGCCCGTTGGATACACCAAGTGAAACCAAGTCCTTCTCCGCCTGTTCTTTTCAACGCAGAGGAAGCCTTCCTCCACCTCTGCTTCCACCAGCTTGTACCTCATCGAATACTTTCAGAGCCGGAGCGTTTGTATCCATTCGGACGACATGACCCAGCCTTCGTAGTCGCTATGTCTATGTCGTCGTCAAGCTCATACAGCTCATCGTTCCATCGCCTACCATATTCGCCGTTACCAACATGCAAAGGTCCAAAAATCTTCCGCAGAATCTTTCTCTCGAACACTCCAAGCCTCGCTTCATCGGATGTTGTCATCGTTCACGCTTTCGCCCCACACCTTATGACCGGCAATGAGAGACTTGCAGACAGTTAATTTTGTTCGTCGAAAGAAGACTTCACTAATCATTTACCTAGTACCATAGCGCTTGTTGGCAAGAAAGATTCTACGTTGGATTTGCAGGTTGATGATGGTTCCTAAATAAACGAAGTATTTTACAACCTCGAAATCATAACTGTCTACAGTGACGTGGGTGCAGATAAGCGAGTGCGCCGACTGTTTGTTTGATGACAGGAGGTACTTCGTTTTGCCCTCGTTCATCACTACACCCATTCGCTTTGCCTCTTTACTCAGCTTGGAGAAGGCTGAACTAACAGCGCGAATCTTAAGACCGATGATATCGATATCATCGGCATACGCCAACAATTCGACGCCCTTATAAAATATTGCACTTGAGCGATTAAGTTCTGCGGCTTGTACAATCCTCTCCAACATCAGGTTAAAGAAGTCACACGACAGCGAGTCACCCTGTCTGAAACCTCGTTTGGTATCAAACGGCTCGGAGAGATCCTCCCCAATTCTGACGGTGCTGCTGGTGTTGAGCAACGTCATCTTGCAAATTCGTATTAGTTTTGTGGGGATACCAAATTTAGATATCCCGGCACACAGATAACTCCTCCTCGTACTGTCGAAGGCAGCTTTGAAGTCGACGAAAAGATGGTGTGTGTCGATTGTCCTTTCGTGCGTCTTTTCCAAGATTTGGCGTATTGTAAATATTTGGTCGGTGGTAGACTTTCCAGGTCTAAAGCCACACTGATAAGGTCCAATCAGTTGGTTGACGGTGGGCTTCAGCCTTTCACACAATACGCTCGCTAGAACCTTATAGGCGATATTAAGAAGACTAATCCCGCGGTAATTGGCACAGATTGTAGGATCATCCTTCTTATGGATTGGGCAGAGCACACTTAAATTCCAATCAGTAGGCATGCTTTCAAACGACCATATTTTGCATAGAAGCTGATGCAGGCATCTTACCAGCTCCTCGCCGCCATGTTTGAATAGCTCAGCTGGCAGTCCGTCGGAGCCCACGGCTTTATTGTTCTTAAGCCGCTTTATCGCTATTCTCTCCTCGTTATGATGGGGTAGCGGAACGACAATTCCGTCGTCGACGGTTGGGGTATAGGGATGTTCACATTCTCTGTGACTTGCGCAGCTATCATTGTTTAACAGGTTCGAGAAGTGTTCCCTCCATAATTTAAGATTGCTCTGGATGTCAGTCACGAGTTCGCCGTCTTTGTTCTTACAGGAAAACGCCCCGGTCTTAAAACGTTCTGTAAGCCGCCGAACTTTCTGGTAGAATTTTCGGGCGTTGTTGCTCTTGGCCAGCATTTCAAGCACTCACGTGTTTCGGCCTCTCGTTTCTTCTTTCGGATATTACATCTTTCTCCCTTTTTTTGCCCCTGTATCGATCCCACATGGCTCGCGTTGCACCCGATCGCAGCGTGACTCTATAGACGGCATGCTTTCTATCGGCGGCAGCATGACATTCCTCGTCATACCAACTGCTTTTTCGGGCTCGCCGGAATCCGATTTCTTCTTCGGCGGCGATACGTAGGGAACAAAAAATGTTGCTCCATTGCTCGTGCATGCCGGTTTGTTGAGCAGTACTCTCTGAGAGCAGGAGGGAGAGTCGAGTGGCGAATCTTCTGGCTGTCTGTTGTGATTGCAGCTTTCCGCTGTTGAACATTCTTTGCGTAGGTAAATGTACGTTTTTTGCTGCACAGAGGAGTGTACGCAGTTTGGCTCCTCGGATCGTACGTATGTCCAATACACTAGAAGCGTGTCTTCCATCTATCACAACATGATCAATCTAGTTTCGCGTTTTTCGATCAAGAGACAACCAGGTAGCTTGGTGAATCTTTTTATGCTGGAATCTGGTGCTGCAGACTACCATGTTTCGGGTCCCGGTGAAGTCGATTAGCCTCTGTCCGTTGCCGGATGTTTTGTCGTGCAGGCTGAATTTTCGGACTGTGGGACCAAAAATTCCCTCCTTGCCCACCCTGGCGTTGAAGTCGCCAAGCACGATTTTTATGTCGTGGCGGGGGCAGTGCTCATAGGAACGTTCCAAGCGCTCATAGAAGGAATCTTTGGTCGCATCGTCCTTCGCTTCCGTCGGGGCGTGAGGTTTGTTGGTTGATATTTAAGTGGCGGGTCCCAAACCCAGCGCACAACCAACTATCCTGGAGTGCTTCGCCTTCTCACGTTAGCTCACTCCTGAACGGGTGTTTAGAAGCTACCCAGAGGAAACGTGGGCTAATCCCGGACGTTGTGAGCTGCTTGAAACATATGCAGAAGAATCCTCCTGGCCACTCCTAAGTGAATGGCGATCATCAACTTTCCCCACATGCGTGGACTTCTACACATGGAACCATCCTCGAAATATTTTACCGAGGCTAATTAAAAGGCTTATTGGTCGATAGCTTCCCATATCATTTGGGGGTTTTCCGGCTTTGGTATTTCAGTTACTTTTGCCGTTTTCCATGCCTCCGGAAAGTACTGAAGTTTAAGACATTAATTGATAATTGATAATAATGTAAAAAAAAATAACTGCTATTTTAGGTAAATTCTAAATAAAAGCTCATATGGTGGTAGACGAAGAAAACACACGGGTTAGGATATTAACCCAAACGTCGGTGGGAGAAGAGGCTGCTACCACCGGCGGGCACAGTGAGGACGGAAGCTGTGTCGCCAGCGGCCACACCTCTACTATAATGGGAGCAGGTTATAGTAGCTGTATTACTACTGCCAACACAAACACAAAAAACAAAATCGCTATGCAGCGTGCGGGTGCCATAGTTCAAGTAGACTCGGACCTGGAAAGCACAGCTAGCGTAAATGCCGTAGAAGAAAATGCTTTCTTTAACCCGGTAGAACTAGATGGTGCAATTCCAGGCAGTACGAAAAGACCTAGGGTAAAGCCAAGTAAGGAGGCGATGAAAGCTAAGTTGCGATACAAAGCAGCTGTGAAGATCTGCGAGCGACTTGGTTTCATAGCCAATCTGACGCAAGCAGAAGCGGAAAGACTGGCACGGGCTACGGAGGAAGTAGGAAAACGCCGTGCATATTTTGCAACACGTGCTGGATGTCCCGCGTCGAACAAAAAGTTCGCCAACAAGGTAGAGGAGCAAATAGCCTTAAAGGGGCAGCGATCTACAGAAAGCGAAGGGAAGATGCCCAACACAAAAAGAAGGTACAAAGGCGACGCTGTAAAGCTAATCGCAAAGCACGCAACCAGAGACGATGAAAAACCATCCACATCTAAAGCAGCGGCGGCAGTCAGTGAGGTAGCCAAGAATCACTTGACTGTGGCACTTACTGATCGCAGTAACCCGTTGGGACGAATAGCGCAGGAGCAATGGAAGGTAGGTGAGATGAAATTACTGGAGGCTCTGTTCGCAAAAATTGACGCTGATCCGAGCGCAACAATGCCTGCATTTGATGGAGCAGGTTGGTTCCACGGCGTCAAGATAATAAAATGTAAAGACGATCCCACTCTCATATGGGTTAAGGAAGCGGTGAAAAACTTCAAGGCCTATGGGAAAGGGCAACGATACTGAAAGCTAAGGTGCTGATACCGTCAATCCAGAGTATACCTAAAACTCCTGCAACGACAAACCATGCAGGAACCATGGATTGGTTCGGGAAACCTGTTGCCTGGACTAGACTCACCTAACTACAATACATACTTCCCGATCGCTACAAACAGGGTAAGAGCAGTGATACTCGTTAAGAAAAGTGTATGTTCCTACTTTAATACCAATCTATCCATAGATGACCTGACAGTGGTGGCAATCCAGGACTGCAATAATAAAGCTTTACTCCTTGGGTTCTGCTAGATGTCACACGAAAAGGAGGCACCGCCGGACGAGCTTCACAATTTGGTCAAGGAAGCCGAGCGAAGGAAGCTACCGCTTGTCGTAGGGTCCGATGGAAACTCACATCGTACCATCTGGGGAAGCTCCGACATAAACGATAGAGGGGAGGAACCAACATATATTGGGCCCACCTCGAAAAATGTTCTAGACTTAACCTTTTCAAATAGCCTTACGATTGTGGAAGATTGGAGAGTGTTATAAACGCCTTCTTTCTCCGACCACAGATACATATATTATAACATTCACGTCCAAGCTAAAGAGCAATACCTTCAAAAATCCTAGAAATACAAAAACCATTGAGACCTCGCAGGTTCAGCTCTTGTGTTGAACTGGAAGAGAGTGTTAGAACGGTGACAAGGGCACTTAATAAAGCATATCACGCAGCATGCACTCCCCTACGCTTAAAACGCAGATCAAAACCACCTTGGTGGAACAAGGAGCTGGGATCAAAAAGGCGAAGCGTATTCGAATTCTATTAGCTGGCACGGGCAGCCGACAATGATTCCTGCTGGGAGGAATATAACGATTTACGACGTACATATAAGAGAACCATGGAAAGACTTCTGTGGCAGTAAAGAAAGTACAAACGAAGCGGCTAGGCTCAGGAAACTGTTATCGAAACATTCCACCACGCCCAATTTAATTCGCAAAACTAACGGAGACTGGACTGATGGTTGTGAAGAATTACTTCAAGATCTAGTCACTATACTCCCTAGTGTTAGTTGTAGAGAAAGCGCTAGAGTACAAGGAATATGCTTTAGGAGTATTTTTAGACATTAGTGGTGCATTCAACAATGTATCGAGAGAAGCCATTTTAAGGGGCTTAAATACAACGAATACAGAACCCACTGTTTATTCATGGATAAAGAACCTGTTAGGTTGTAGAATAATAAGGGCGGAATGGAACGAAGCCTAACTCACTACAGTCGCATGCGAGGGTTCGCCACAGGGTGGTGTTCTATCGCCACTTCTCTGGCTACTCGCTGTTAATGAGTTACTAAAGAAATTTGAAGGTACGGCATCGAAACTAGTAGCATATGCAGGTGACATAGCCATAGTAGTGACAGGCAAATACCTAAACACCGTGAGTGGCATAATGAATAATACACTCGCAGCAGTGCACCAATGGACAACACAGGCAGGCCTAGAGATAAATGCTGATAAAACGGATTCGATACTTTTTACTAGAAGGTACAAGATCCCTTATTGGCAACCCCCGAAGCTAAACGACGTGGAACTAACTCTTAAAAACCACACAAAGTACCTTGGAGTAATTTTGGATAATAAACTATCACGGAAGTACAATATATTAGAGAGGAAGAAAAAGGCCCGCAATGCACTATACGCATGTAAAAAGATGCTGAGAGCTACATGGGCTATATCTCCTGCTATAATATATTGGTGCTACTCAGCTGTAGTAAAACCAATGTTACTATACGGCGCTCTGGTGTGGTGGACTGCGCTAAGAAAACCGACATATAAAAAGTCTATGGAAAGTATTCAACGTCTTGGTGCACTCTGCACAACAGATGGGTTGAGAACTACTCCAACGGCAGCGCTTGAAAGAATACTCAACTTGTCACCGATTGATATTGCGGCGGAATGCCTAGCAGCTAAATCCGCCTTAAGACTTAGCGCGATAGGCGAATTTGCCTGTAAAACATTCGGACATAGCTCAATAGGCATTAGTTATAGGGTTCAAACGGACTATATGACTCCGAAATGCAATTGGGGGAAGAAATTCCGAGCAACAATAGAAGAAGAGGGGTTAAAAAAAGGAATGAAACCTAACCCAAATACTCTTAATATATTTACCGATAGCTCGAAAATGTTAGACGGAGTAGGGGCAGGAATCTACTGCGCAGAGCTAGGCATCAGGCAGCCATTTAAGCTTATTGACCTCTGTAGTATTTTTCAAGCAGAAGTCTTTGCGGTAGGAAAGGATGCAGAAGCAGCAATCGCAAAGACATCAAGCAACTCCAATATAAATATATGTATATGTTGACATTCAAGCTGCGATAAAGGCAATAAACTCATATTAAGTTTCATGTGTTTCAAATGTTCTAAAAAGCAAGGAAGCAATAGAGAGATTAGCCGCAGACAGACGGTTGCATATCAATGGGTACCCGGATATAAGGGCATTGCTTGAAACGAAACTGTAGATGAGATTGACAAAAGCGCTGTTTACAGACAATTCGAACACGAAAACGGCATACTAAAACCTTTAAATACGGGATACAAAGACATAGCTGCGGACATGAAAATGACGGATAGATGGGAGGTGGAATAATCTAGCCACTTGCAAAACCGCGAAATCATGTGTACACAGAGTGCAAATAAATACGTTCGATTCGTACTAGCTCTGTCTAGAAAAGAAAGCAGAACTATCGTAGGTATGCTGACAGGCCACAATTTGCAAGCGGCGCACGCATACAAGATATGAATTACGAACAACGATAGCTGCAGATTTTCCAATGAACTAGAAGAGGGGAAACGCTAGAACACCTTCTACGTTCCTGTCCTGCATTAGCAGAACCAGATTAAAATGCTTAGAAGCTTTACAATATGAGAAGTTAGAAAACCTCTCGGGGATAGAGCTCCAAAGTTTACTTAGACTCGCAAAAGACGTAGACGTATTACAAGGTGTCTACTACAAAGAAGCGAAAGGATCTAGATCCATCTGGTAACACTAAGGATCAATAGGTCTATGTGATGGCTTTCAGCCAGCCAAGTCAACCTAACGTAACCTTAGGTACATTTGTAAGCATTATATTCCTTATATCGCCTAAACCTGGGGATTTTCGTAAAGCTGTTTGTTGAATTAATAAATCGATGTGTTCGCATTTCACATAGTCGGTTGGTGAGGTATTAACATATAGATAAATCAGTTTTAAATTTTTCTCATTTACCGCATTTTCATGTATTTTAGAGCTTAAGTGCTCCGAAACTTTGTGATTATTTTGGAAAGTGTAAGCAAATGCCTTTGCTTTTTCGTGGCTAAGCACAATAGTTCTGTTTTGATCAAAGAGAGCTGGACATTGTACATGCCTCTTTTTTAAAACTTTGCTTATATTCCAGAAAGGCTTACTTCTTGTATCTAGTTCACCTATCCTTTTATTCCATTCTTTGTTCCTATGTTGAAAGATTTATTTCCGTATACGCCGAGACAATCTAAATATCTTTAAGTGTTCTTCCTGTTGCCGATAGTGGCTCCATTGCCTTCGAAAGTAATTTCTTATTTTAATTAAATTTAATATATGAACTGGCTTTGGTTAGTTGGCTGGTATCAGTGGTGATTCTTCCAGAATCCAACTAGCGCTTCCGAAGCATTTTGTTGCCACATCCTCGTTACCAACTTGTTCACCAGATATTTACGGTATGACTATATCCAGTCTGTGCGGTTTAAGAACCTTATTAGGTTGATGACATCTGAGCCAGACAGTTGTTTGAGTCTCTCGAACAGCGGTTTGCTCAGAGTTAACATTCTGTCCTTCCATAGGGCAGGGCACTCACAGAGGAAGTGGAAGATTGTTTCCTTTTTCTCCGGTTGTTTACAACTATGACAGTATGTGTTGTGAGGGATGCTCACTTTGTCTGTACGAAGGTATTTAAGGGAAATTGTACTCTTGACTGCACCTAATGGTGTGAATACCGATTCTGCAAGATTGTTATGCATGGCAGATCCCCTTCTTGCTGGTTCATCTGCTTTTTCGTTACCTTCAATATTCCGATGTCCCGGGACCCAGATTAAGGTAACATTATAGTTTTCACTGAAGGTGGAAAGGCTATTCCTACTTTGTTCCACCACCATAGACGTTGTTGTAGCTGAATCCAGTGTCTGCTTGGCTATCCGAAAGAATAGCGATATTGCCCTTAAAAGAGAAATTAGTAGCCTTCAAGCTTCCGCAATTGCCAGTACTTCCGCCTGGAAGATATTGCTGGCATTGGGGAGACGCACAATTTTTTTTCAATTTTAAGTGTATGAGAATATATACCAGCTCCAAACCCACAATCCATTTTAGAACCATCTGTATAGACTATAGTGTTGAAGTTGTTACAGGCATATAAAGCAATTTGCCTTCCTTACCCGTTCTTCCACGTTAAATTTCCAGCTAAGTTTGGAGTCCAAAATTACCCCTAAGTACTTTGCACTGGGTAAAAATGAGAGGGTTTGCCCGTTAATATTTGGTAGGGTAAAGATTGATACCTTATATCTGGTGGTAAAAAGCATTAGTCCTGTTTTACGCAGGTTTAAAATCAAGCAACAGCCTTTGCCGAATAATTAAGCTCGCCTAATGCCCTTTGAATGATTTCACTGATCTTATTAGGGCACAGCTCTGACGCTTTTACTCCACCTCTACTAAGTTTTATTAAGATTTTGCTAATCACACATAACCAAAGAAGTGGAGATAAAACTCCCCCCTGTGGAGTACTCTATGGACTCTCTTAGTTCTGTTGATATTACCCATGCTGGCTTTGATGATCCTGGTTTCTAGCATAGAGATGATCCAATTGCTGATAAAATCTTCCACCCCTAAGTCTATTAACGCCCTTTGGATAGCATTAGTGCTAACGTTATTAAATTCGCCTTCTGTATCTATAAAAGCTGCCATGGTATACTGTTTGTTTACTAGAGACCCCTCTATTGCTCGGATTAGTTTTTACAAGGAAGTTCGACAGACTGATTGGCCTAAAGTCCTTCGCTGATTCATGTCCTCTTTTACCCTCTATTGGTATGACTAACAAGTTAACAGCTGTTTGGAATATAACCTAGGTTTAGACCCGCTTTGAAAATTTCCATTAGTCATGGTTGAATACTATCAAGAGTTTCCTATAACATCTTAGAAAAGATTGCATTGATTTTTGAAAGGTGAGAATGATTTGATTGCCCATGCAACCTTCTTTTTCGTAACTATTACGTCGACAAGATGCTGTGGGTAATATCGGCTCCGCCGGATTCTCTCAACATCACTGTCATGGGCGCTACATCCCGGAAAATGAGTATATAAAAGAAGTTCTAGGGACTCTTCTGCCGTAGAAGTCCAAATACCATCTGGCCTCTTGACCCAAGAAGCGATTGAATGATATTTGGACAAAATACGGCTAAGTCTCGCAGAATCTCTGATAGATTCGATAGAAGAACAGAAATCTCTCCAGCTCTCTTTGTTCGCGGCCTTGATTGCTTTCTTGTATTGTCTCCGAGTTTCTCTATATATATAATTGGCGCGTACACCCTTTTTGGGTGTTTGGCTGAGCTCCTCCTCCTATTTGTGGGGTGTGTCTTGATGTTGTTCCACAAATGGAGGGACCTACAGTTTCAAGCCGACTCCGAACGGCTGATATTTTATGAGGAGCTTTTTCATGGCAGAAATACACTCGAAGGTTTGCCATTGCCTGCTGAGGGGCGACCGCTATTAGAAAAATGTGTTTCTTAATTTTGGTGTTTCACCGAGATTCGAACCTACGTTCTCTCTGTGAATTCCGAATGATAGTCACGCACCAATCCATTCGGCTACGGCGGCCGCGTTTCTCTTACCTATTGAGAAGCTGAGATTGAAATTCGATCTGGCTTCTTCCCTTAATTTTGAGAGCTCATTGCTCCACCAAGGAGGATAGGATTTTTACTATATTTAATTGTCCCCTCTAGTGTTGTGATCCTACTCTCAATGTCTTCTGTGAGAGTGATTTTATAGATCGGAATCCTTTCTATTCTGTTCCCTCTTGCATTTTTGAATCGTTTCCAATTTGTTCTAAGTAGGTTTCGATATAGTAAGGGTGGATGTACCTCAAGATCCAGGTGATAGAGGATCCAGCTATGGTCCGAAAAAAGACTTTTTGCATGAGACCCTCCAATTTGCTACCCTTACTGAAGTATTTTAAGACAGTAATGTTATATCTATTACTTCCGCCCATCCTCTAAAGCTTTCCGTGCTTGGAGAGGTAAAAGTCCTGGTATTTCCCCTGTTACAAACTGTTAGGTTAGTAGTAATGATAATGATATAGGGACTCACCTCGATCATTCGTTTCGGTACTCCCCTATAGGGTATGCCTCGCATTGGCGTCACATCCTAGTAGCAGGATACTGTTTTTGCTGTCAAGCACAAGCCTACGAGCCTCGTTAGGCGGTGCTGTTTGATCATGTGCCATATACATGGAGGCAATTTTGATCCTGACGTCAGCAGCCTCCATTTCGATGACCGCCACATCCGATGAGCTGGGATTAAAAATATGTTTAAATGTTTTTTTTGCTACAATGCATGCCTTGGGGTTATCATGGGTCCGCTTATAGTACAAGCTGAAGTTTTTGAGAGAGAATCCGCTTACCTCAGTGCTCCGCCCTCTGGGTTCCTGTATCAGTGCGATGTCTACGTCCTCCTCCGATAGACGAACGGTTATGTTGTCCGTTGCAGTGCTGGAGTGCTACAGATTGATCTGGACAACCTTGAGACCCATACTTATAGGTCGTTTTTAGGGGTGTCAAGCTGCATGCCCGTATGCTGCTCATTAGCGCTGTCGTTTTTGGTAGACCCAGTTGCATGCACATGAACAACAGAATTAGCGTCGTCAACCTCGTCCTGCTCATCCTCCGGATAACTTCAGATGTGCTTTCCTCACGCCAAACCGAAGTTTATTGTCCATTTTTTCCAGTGGCTCAATACTCTCCTCCGAGATTTGGAAAAGGAAGCACACACTGTTCTTTTGCGGAGCCTCCACTTTGATGATGCTCCAGTCATCCAATGGAACAGTGCGGCTGTGGGCTTGTAGATATGATGTTAACTGTTAAGCTTCGAAGTCCATGTTCCGTATCCAAATACAAGCCCTTGGTCGTCGTGGGATCTGACTGGCTGGGATTAGTTTGAGCCTCAACCCTTCCCAGGAGGAAATCAACAGAGAACTGATCGTCGCATTTGATCACCCTGTATCCACGAACAACCTCCATTGAATCATATCCTTGACCCTCCGGGCTTGACTTGACATGATCAACGAAAATACGAGGCAGCCGTCCCTCGATATCGAACCACGCAAATTTACCACGGTTTGGGCGTCAAAGCAGTGTGTGGCGTCTTATGCTTTTCCGCAGTTTTACCGCCCTCGTCCTGCGCGCGATTGCGTTTTATGGCTTCTGCCTTCTAGGTGCCTTGGAACGCCAGGTACTCATCGACCACCTTTTGGCACCTTGCCTTATCGGCCGCATGTTTGGGATAAGTTTTACCTTCGGTCTCATTTTTACTTATTCTGCCGAGAATGGCGGGAGACCTCTGGTAAAGCTTGTACCTAGACGGGCCTTTTTTAGGGTATTGACGCTTTTGCCATTTGGCATCAGCGGATGTAGTAGTTGATTTATAGTTGATGGCGTTCTGTGGCCCACAGCTTTGTCATGAAATTTTTCTTGACTAGAAGAGTTCGGTTTTGTCATTGGGTCCGTCCGCTTGGCTGTCCATTCGTTTTGTCTTTGTGTCAATTCGTTTGTCCGTCTGCTTGTCTGTCCGCTTGGGAGCGTTATCCGAATTTCTTGTTTTTTGTTGTTTGTTCATTTATCTGTTTCTTACGGTTACCTGACCTTCCAGAGGGCTGCCCATGTCGCCATGTGCGGTGAACAATGAGGGAAATAAACGGTCCGCCATGGCAGCGCCCCATACCATGGTAAGGTCATCGTTACAACCTTCTTCTCTTCTTAATTGGCGCGATAACTGCTTACGCGACTTTGGCCGAGTTTGAAAAAGCACGCCAGTCTTTTCTTTCTCGTGCTAACCGGTGCCAATTGGACACACCAAGTGAAGCCAAGTCCTTCTCCACCTGATCTTTTCAACGCAGAGGAGGCCTTCCTCTTCCTCTACTACCACCAGCTGGTACCGCATCGAATACTTTCAAAGCCGAAGCGTTTGTATCCATTCGGACGACATGACCCAGCCAACGTAGCCGCTGGATCTTTTTTCGCTGCGCTATGTCTATGTCGTCGTAAAGCTCATACAGCTCATCGTTCCATCGTCTGCGATATTCGCCGTTGCCAACGTGCAAAGGTCCAAAAATCTTCCGCAGAATCTTTCTCTCAAACATTCCAAGCGTCGCTTCATCGGATGTTGTCATCGTCCAAGCTTCTGCGCCATACGTTAGGACGGGCATGACGAGAGTCTTGTAGAGTGTTAGTTTTGTTCGTCGAGAGAGGACTTTACTGCTCAGTTGCCTACTTAGTCCAAAGTAGCACTTGTTGGCAAGAGAGATTCTATGTTGGATTTCAAGGCTGACATTGTTATCGGTGTTAATGCTGGTTCCTAAATAAACGAAGTCTTGTACAACCTCGAAACTATAACTGTCTATAGTGACCGATAATGTCGATATCATCGGCATACGCCAGCAATTGTACGCTCTTATAAAAAATTGTGCCTGAGCGATTAAGTTCTGCGGCTCGTACCATGCTCTACAACATCAGGTTAAGGAAGTCACACGATAGCGAGTCACCCTGTCTGAAACCTTGTCGTCAAACGGATCCGAGAAGTTCTTCCCGGTTCTGACGGCGCTGTTGGTGTTGAGCAACGTCATCTTCCTAAGCCGTATAAGTACATCTTTGAATTCGACGAAAGTATGGTGTGTGTCGATTGTCCTTTCGTGGGTGTCTCCAAGATTTGGCGTATTGTAAATATTTGGTCGATGGTAGACTTTCCAGGTCTAAAGCCATACTGATAAGGTCCAATCAGTTGGTTGACGGTGGGCTTCAGCCTTTCACACAATACGCTCGTCAAAACCTTATAGACGATATTTAGAAGACTAATTGGCGATAATTGGCACGTATTGCAGGATCACGCTTCTTATGGATTGGGCAGAGCGCACTTAAATTCCAATCAGTAGGCATGCTTTCACACGATCGTATTTCGCATAGAAGCTGATGCATGCATCTTACCAGCTCCTCGCCGCCATGTTTGAATAGCTCAGCTGGCAGTCCGTCGGAGCCCACGGCTTTATTGTTCTTAAGCCGCGTTATCGCTATTCTCACCTCGTCATGCGACATGCGCAGCTATCACTGCTTAACAGGTTCGAGAAGTGTTCCCTCCATAATTTAAGATAGCTCTGGATGTCAGTCAGCAGTTAGCCGTCTTTATTCTTACAGGAAAACGCCCCGGTCTTAAAACGTTCTGTATGCCACCGAACTTTCTGGTAGAATTTTCGGGCGTTGTTCCTGTTGGTCAGCATCTCAAGCACTCACGAATTTCGGCCTCTCTTTTTAGCTCTTTGTAGCGATCCCACATGGCTCGCGATGCACCCGATCGCAGCGTGGCTCCATAGGCGGCATCTTTTCTTTCTGCGGCAGCATGACATTCCTCGTCATACCAACGGTTTTTTCGGGCTCGCCGGGATCCGCTTTCTTCTTCGGCGGCGGTACGTAGGGAACAAGAAATGTTGCTCCATTGCTCGTGCATGCCGGTTTGTTGGGCAGTACTCTCTGAGAGCAAGAGTGAGAGTCGAGTGGCGAATCTTCTAGCTGTCTGTTGTGATTGCAGCTTTTCGATGTCGAACATCCTTTGCGTAGTTAGATTGACGGTTTTCGCTTCACAGAGGCGTGTGCGCAGTTTGCCTGCAACAAGGTAATGATCCGAGTCGATGTTGGGTCCTCGGATCGTACGTACATCTAATACACTAGAAACGTGGTTTGTTGGTTGATATTTAAGTGGCGGGTCCCAAACCCAGCGCACAACCAACTATCCTGGAGTGCTTCGCCTTCTCACGTTAGCTCACTCCTGAACGGGTGTTTAGAAGCTACCCAGAGGAAACGTGGGCTAATCCCGGACGTTGTGAGCTGCTTGAAACATATGCAGAAGAATCCTCCTGGCCACTCCTAAGTGAATGGCGATCATCAACTTTCCCCACATGCGTGGACTTCTACACATGGAACCATCCTCGAAATATTTTACCGAGGCTAATTAAAAGGCTTATTGGTCGATAGCTTCCCATATCATTTGGGGGTTTTCCGGCTTTGGTATTTCAGTTACTTTTGCCGTTTTCCATGCCTCCGGAAAGTACTGAAGTTTAAGACATTAATTGATAATTGATAATAATGTAAAAAAAAATAACTGCTATTTTAGGTAAATTCTAAATAAAAGCTCATATGGTGGTAGACGAAGAAAACACACGGGTTAGGATATTAACCCAAACGTCGGTGGGAGAAGAGGCTGCTACCACCGGCGGGCACAGTGAGGACGGAAGCAGTGTCGCCAGCGGCCACACCTCTACTATAATGGGAGCAGGTTATAGTAGCTGTATTACTACTGCCAACACAAACACAAAAAACAAAATCGCTATGCAGCGTGCGGGTGCCATAGTTCAAGTAGACTCGGACCTGGAAAGCACAGCTAGCGTAAATGCCGTAGAAGAAAATGCTTTCTTTAACCCGGTAGAACTAGATGGTTCAATTCCAGGCAGTACGAAAAGACCTAGGGTAAAGCCAAGTAAGGAGGCGATGAAAGCTAAGTTGCGATACAAAGCAGCTGTAAAGATCTGCGAGCGACTTGGTTTCATGGCCAATCTGACGCAAGCAGAAGCGGAAAGACTGGCACGGGCTAGGGAGGAAGTAGGAAAACGCCGTGCATATTTTGCAAAAAGTTCGCCAACAAGGTAGAGGAGCAAATAGCCTTAAAGGGGCAGCGATCTACAGAAAGCGAAGGGAAGATGCCCAACACAAAAAGAAGGTACAAAGGCGACGCTGTAAAGCTAATCGCAAAGCACGCAACCAGAGACGATGAAAAACCATCCACATCTAAAGCAGCGGCGGCAGTCAGTGAGGTAGCCAAGAATCACTTGACTGTGGCACTTACTGATCGCAGTAACCCGTTGGGACGAATAGCGCAGGAGCAATGGAAGGTAGGTGAGATGAAATTACTGGAGGCTCTGTTCGCAAAAATTGACGCTGATCCGAGCGCAACAATGCCTGCATTTGATGGAGCAGGTTGGTTCCACGGCGTCAAGATAATAAAATGTAAAGACGATCCCACTCTCATATGGGTTAAGGAAGCGGTGAAAAACTTCAAGGCCTATGGGAAAGGGCAACGATACTGAAAGCTAAGGTGCTGATACCGTCAATCCAGAGTATACCTACAACTCCTGCAACGACAAACCATGCAGGAACCATGGATTGGTTCGGGAAACCTGTTGCCTGGACTAGACTCACCTAACTACAATACATACTTCCCGATCGCTACAAACAGGGTAAGAGCAGTGATACTCGTTAAGAAAAGTGTATGTTCCTACTTTAATACCAATCTATCCATAGATGACCTGACAGTGGTGGCAATCCAGGACTGCAATAATAAAGCTTTACTCCTTGGGTTCTGCTAGATGTCACACGAAAAGGAGGCACCGCCGGACGAGCTTCACAATTTGGTCAAGGAAGCCGAGCGAAGGAAGCTACCGCTTGTCGTAGGGTCCGACATAAACGATAGAGGGGAGGAACCAACATATATTGGGCCCACCTCGAAAAATGTTCTAGACTTAACCTTTTCAAATAGCCTTACGATTGTGGAAGATTGGAGAGTGTTATAAACGCCTTCTTTCTCCGACCACAGATACATATATTATAACATTCACGTCCAAGCTAAAGAGCAATACCTTCAAAAATCCTAGAAATACAAAAACCATTGAGACCTCGCAGGTTCAGCTCTTGTGTTGAACTGGAAGAGAGTGTTAGAACGGTGACAAGGGCACTTAATAAAGCATATCACGCAGCATGCACTCCCCTACGCTTAAAACGCAGATCAAAACCACCTTGGTGGAACAAGGAGCTGGGATCAAAAAGGCGAAGCGTATTCGAATTCTATTAGCTGGCACGGGCAGCCGACAATGATTCCTGCTGGGAGGAATATAACGATTTACGACGTACATATAAGAGAACCATGGAAAGACTTCTGTGGCAGTAAAGAAAGTACAAACGAAGCGGCTAGGCTCAGGAAACTGTTATCGAAACATTCCACCACGCCCAATTTAATTCGCAAAACTAACGGAGACTGGACTGATGGTTGTGAAGAATTACTTCAAGATCTAGTCACTATACTCCCTAGTGTTAGTTGTAGAGAAAGCGCTAGAGTACAAGGAATATGCTTTAGGAGTATTTTTAGACATTAGTGGTGCATTCAACAATGTATCGAGAGAAGCCATTTTAAGGGGCTTAAATACAACGAATACAGAACCCACTGTTTATTCATGGATAAAGAACCTGTTAGGTTGTAGAATAATAAGGGCGGAATGGAACGAAGCCTAACTCACTACAGTCGCATGCGAGGGTTCGCCACAGGGTGGTGTTCTATCGCCACTTCTCTGGCTACTCGCTGTTAATGAGTTACTAAAGAAATTTGAAGGTACGGCATCGAAACTAGTAGCATATGCAGGTGACATAGCCATAGTAGTGACAGGCAAATACCTAAACACCGTGAGTGGCATAATGAATAATACACTCGCACCAATGGACAACACAGGCAGGCCTAGAGATAAATGCTGATAAAACGGATTCGATACTTTTTACTAGAAGGTACAAGATCCCTTATTGGCAACCCCCGAAGCTAAACGACGTGGAACTAACTCTTAAAAACCACACAAAGTACCTTGGAGTAATTTTGGATAATAAACTATCACGGAAGTACAATATATTAGAGAGGAAGAAAAAGGCCCGCAATGCACTATACGCATGTAAAAAGATGCTGAGAGCTACATGGGCTATATCTCCTGCTATAATATATTGGTGCTACTCAGCTGTAGTAAAACCAATGTTACTATACGGCGCTCTGGTGTGGTGGACTGCGCTAAGAAAACCGACATATAAAAAGTCTATGGAAAGTATTCAACGTCTTGGTGCACTCTGCACAACAGATGGGTTGAGAACTACTCCAACGGCAGCGCTTGAAAGAATACTCAACTTGTCACCGATTGATATTGCGGCGGAATGCCTAGCAGCTAAATCCGCCTTAAGACTTAGCGCGATAGGCGAATTTGCCTGTAAAACATTCGGACATAGCTCAATAGGCATTAGTTATAGGGTTCAAACGGACTATATGACTCCGAAATGCAATTGGGGGAAGAAATTCCGAGCAACAATAGAAGAAGAGGGGTTAAAAAAAGGAATGAAACCTAACCCAAATACTCTTAATATATTTACCGATAGCTCGAAAATGTTAGACGGAGTAGGGGCAGGAATCTACTGCGCAGAGCTAGGCATCAGGCAGCCATTTAAGCTTATTGACCTCTGTAGTATTTTTCAAGCAGAAGTCTTTGCGGTAGGAAAGGATGCAGAAGCAGCAATCGCAAAGACATCAAGCAACTCCAATATAAATATATGTATATGTTGACATTCAAGCTGCGATAAAGGCAATAAACTCATATTAAGTTTCATGTGTTTCAAATGTTCTAAAAAGCAAGGAATCAATAGAGAGATTAGCCGCAGACAGACGGTTGCATATCAATGGGTACCCGGATATAAGGGCATTGCTTGAAACGAAACTGTAGATGAGATTGACAAAAGCGCTGTTTACAGACAATTCGAACAAGAAAACGGCATACTAAAACCTTTAAATACGGGATACAAAGACATAGCTGCGGACATGAAAATGACGGATAGATGGGAGGTGGAATAATCTAGCCACTTACAAAACCGCGAAATCATGTGTACACAGAGTGCAAATAAATACGTTCGATTCGTACTAGCTCTGTCTAGAAAAGAAAGCAGAACTATCGTAGGTATGCTGACAGGCCACAATTTGCAAGCGGCGCACGCATACAAGATATGAATTACGAACAACGATAGCTGCAGATTTTCCAATGAACTAGAAGAGGGGAAACGCTAGAACACCTTCTACGTTCCTGTCCTGCATTAGCAGAACCAGATTAAAATGCTTAGAAGCTTTACAATATGAGAAGTTAGAAAACCTCTCGGGGATAGAGCTCCAAAGTTTACTTAGACTCGCAAAAGACGTAGACGTATTACAAGATGTCTACTACAAAGAAGCGAAAGGATCTAGATCCATCTGGTAACACTAAGGATCAATAGGTCTATGTGATGGCTTTCAGCCAGCCAAGTCAACCTAACGTAACCTTAGGTACATTTGTAAGCATTATATTCCTTATATCGCCTAAACCTGGGGATTTTCGTAAAGCTGTTTGTTGAATTAATAAATCGATGTGTTCGCATTTCACATAGTCGGTTGGTGAGGTATTAACATATAGATAAATCAGTTTTAAATTTTTCTCATTTACCGCATTTTCATGTATTTTAGAGCTTAAGTGCTCCGAAACTTTGTGATTATTTTGGAAAGTGTAAGCAAATGCCTTTGCTTTTTCGTGGCTAAGCACAATAGTTCTGTTTTGATCAAAGAGAGCTGGACATTGTACATGCCTCTTTTTTAAAACTTTGCTTATATTCCAGAAAGGCTTACTTCTTGTATCTAGTTCACCTATCCTTTTATTCCATTCTTTGTTCCTATGTTGAAAGATTTATTTCCGTATACGCCGAGACAATCTAAATATCTTTAAGTGTTCTTCCTGTTGCCGATAGTGGCTCCATTGCCTTCGAAAGTAATTTCTTATTTTAATTAAATTTAATATATGAACTGGCTTTGGTTAGTTGGCTGGTATCAGTGGTGATTCTTCCAGAATCCAACTAGCGCTTCCGAAGCATTTTGTTGCCACATCCTCGTTACCAACTTGTTCACCAGATATTTACGGTATGACTATATCCAGTCTGTGCGGTTTAAGAACCTTATTAGGTTGATGACATCTGAGCCAGACAGTTGTTTGAGTCTCTCGAACAGCGGTTTGCTCAGAGTTAACATTCTGTCCTTCCATAGGGCAGGGCACTCACAGAGGAAGTGGAAGATTGTTTCCTTTTTCTCCGGTTGTTTACAACTATGACAGTATGTGTTGTGAGGGATGCTCACTTTGTCTGTACGAAGGTATTTAAGGGAAATTGTACTCTTGACTGCACCTAATGGTGTGAATACCGATTCTGCAAGATTGTTATGCATGGCAGATCCCCTTCTTGCTGGTTCATCTGCTTTTTCGTTACCTTCAATATTCCGATGTCCCGGGACCCAGATTAAGGTAACATTATAGTTTTCACTGAAGGTGGAAAGGCTATTCCTACTTTGTTCCACCACCATAGACGTTGTTGTAGCTGAATCCAGTGTCTGCTTGGCTATCCGAAAGAATAGCGATATTGCCCTTAAAAGAGAAATTAGTAGCCTTCAAGCTTCCGCAATTGCCAGTACTTCCGCCTGGAAGATATTGCTGGCATTGGGGAGACGCACAATTTTTTTTTAATTTTAAGTGTATGAGAATATATACCAGCTCCAAACCCACAATCCATTTTAGAACCATCTGTATAGACTATAGTGTTGAAGTTGTTACAGGCATATAAAGCAATTTGCCTTCCTTACCCGTTCTTCCACGTTAAATTTCCAGCTAAGTTTGGAGTCCAAAATTACCCCTAAGTACTTTGCACTGGGTAAAAATGAGAGGGTTTGCCCGTTAATATTTGGTAGGGTAAAGATTGATACCTTATATCTGGTGGTAAAAAGCATTAGTCCTGTTTTACGCAGGTTTAAAATCAAGCAACAGCCTTTGCCGAATAATTAAGCTCGCCTAATGCCCTTTGAATGATTTCACTGATCTTATTAGGGCACAGCTCTGACGCTTTTACTCCACCTCTACTAAGTTTTATTAAGATTTTGCTAATCACACATAACCGAAGAAGTGGAGATAAAACTCCCCCCTGTGGAGTACTCTATGGACTCTCTTAGTTCTGTTGATATTACCCATGCTAGCTTTGATGATCCTGGTTTCTAGCATAGAGATGATCCAATTGCTGATAAAATCTTCCACCCCTAAGTCTATTAACGCCCTTTGGATAGCATTAGTGCTAACGTTATTAAATTCGCCTTCTGTATCTATAAAAGCTGCCATGGTATACTGTTTGTTTACTAGAGACCCCTCTATTGCTCGGATTACCTCTTGAAGCGCTGTCTCTGTCGATTTGACTTTGAGGTAAGCATGTTGTGCAGTTGTATACTAGAACTCTCCAGCGAACTTCTAATGTGCATATCTAAAAGCCGTTCAAACGTTTTTACAAGGAAGTTCGACAGACTGATTGGCCTAAAGTCCTTCGCTGATTCATGTCCTCTTTTACCCTCTATTGGTATGACTAACAAGTTAACAGCTGTTTGGAATATAACCTAGGTTTAGACCCGCTTTGAAAATTTCCATTAGTCATGGTTGAATACTATCAAGAGTTTCCTATAACATCTTAGAAAAGATTGCATTGATTTTTGAAAGGTGAGAATGATTTGATTGCCCATGCAACCTTCTTTTTCGTAACTATTACGTCGACAAGATGCTGTGGGTAATATCGGCTCCGCCGGATTCTCCCAACATCACTGTCATGGGCGCTACATCCCGGAAAATGAGTATATAAAAGAAGTTCTAGGGACTCTTCTGCCGTAGAAGTCCAAATACCATCTGGCCTCTTGACCCAAGAAGCGATTGAATGATATTTGGACAAAATACGGCTAAGTCTCGCAGAATCTCTGATAGATTCGATAGAAGAACAGAAATCTCTCCAGCTCTCTTTGTTCGCGGCCTTGATTGCTTTCTTGTATTGTCTCCGAGTTTCTCTATATATATAATTGGCGCGTACACCCTTTTTGGGTGTTTGGCTGAGCTCCTCCTCCTATTTGTGGGGTGTGTCTTGATGTTGTTCCACAAATGGAGGGACCTACAGTTTCAAGCCGACTCCGAATGGCTGATATTTTATGAGGAGCTTTTTCATGGCAGAAATACACTCGAAGGTTTGCCATTGCCTGCTGAGGGGCGACCGCTATTAGAAAAATGTGTTTCTTAATTTTGGTGTTTCACCGAGATTCGAACCTACGTTCTCTCTGTGAATTCCGAATGATAGTCACGCACCAATCCATTCGGCTACGGCGGCCGCGTTTCTCTTACCTATTGAGAAGCTGAGATTGAAATTCGATCTGGCTTCTTCCCTTAATTTTGAGAGCTCATTGCTCCACCAAGGAGGATAGGATTTTTACTATATTTAATTGTCCCCTCTAGTGTTGTGATCCTACTCTCAATGTCTTCTGTGAGAGTGATTTTATAGATCGGAATCCTTTCTATTCTGTTCCCTCTTGCATTTTTGAATCGTTTCCAATTTGTTCTAAGTAGGTTTCGATATAGTAAGGGTGGATGTACCTCAAGATCCAGGTGATAGAGGATCCAGCTATGGTCCGAAAAAAGACTTTTTGCATGAGACCCTCCAATTTGCTACCCTTACTGAAGTATTTTAAGACAGTAATGTTATATCTATTACTTCCGCCCATCCTCTAAAGCTTTCCGTGCTTGGAGAGGTAAAAGTCCTGGTATTTCCCCTGTTACAAACTGTTAGGTTAGTAGTAATGATAATGATATAGGGACTCACCTCGATCATTCGTTTCGGTTCTCCCCTATAGGGTATGCCTCGCATTGGCGTCACATCCTAGTAGCAGGATACTGTTTTTGCTGTCAAGCACAAGCCTACGAGCCTCGTTAGGCGGTGCTGTTTGATCATGTGCCATATACATGGAGGCAATTTTGATCCTGACGTCAGCAGCCTCCATTTCGATGACCGCCACATCCGATGAGCTGGGATTAAAAATATGTTTAAATGTTTTTTTGCTACAATGCATGCCTTGGGGTTATCATGGGTCCGCTTATAGTACAAGCTGAAGTTTTTGAGAGAGAATCCGCTTACCTCAGTGCTCCGCCCTCTGGGTTCCTGTATCAGTGCGATGTCTACGTCCTCCTCCGATAGACGAACGGTTATGTTGTCCGTTGCAGTGCTGGAGTGCTACAGATTGATCTGGACAACCTTGAGACCCATACTTATAGGTCGTTTTTAGGGGTGTCAAGCTGCATGCCCGTATGCTGCTCATTAGCGCTGTCGTTTTTGGTAGACCCAGTTGCATGCACATGAACAACAGAATTAGCGTCGTCAACCTCGTCCTGCTCATCCTCCGGATAACTTCAGATGTGCTTTCTCTGTGCTCAATACTCTCCTCCGAGATTTGGAAAAGGAAGCACACACTGTTCTTTTGCGGAGCCTCCACTTTGATGATGCTCCAGTCATCCAATGGAACAGTGCGGCTGTGGGCTTGTAGATATGATGTTAACTGTTAAGCTTCGAAGTCCATGTTCCGTATCCAAATACAAGCCCTTGGTCGTCGTGGGATCTGACTGGCTGGGATTAGTTTGAACCTCAAACCTTCCCAGGAGGAAATCAACAGAGAACTGATCGTCGCATTTGATCACCCTGTATCCACGAACAACCTCCATTGAATCATATCCTTGACCCTCCGGGCTTGACTTGACATGATCAACGAAAATACGAGGCAGCCGTCCCTCGATATCGAACCACGCAAATTTACCACGGTTTGGGCGTCAAAGCAGTGTGTGGCGTCTTATGCTTTTCCGCAGTTTTACCGCCCTCGTCCTGCGCGCGATTGCGTTTTATGGCTTCTGCCTTCTAGGTGCCTTGGAACGCCAGGTACTCATCGACCACCTTTTGGCACCTTGCCTTATCGGCCGCATGTTTGGGATAAGTTTTACCTTCGGTCTCATTTTTACTTATTCTGCCGAGAATGGCGGGAGACCTCTGGTAAAGCTTGTACCTAGACGGGCCTTTTTTAGGATATTGACGCTTTTGCCATTTGGCATCAGCGGATGTAGTAGTTGATTTATAGTTGATGGCGTTCTGTGGCCCACAGCTTTGTCATGAAATTTTTCTTGACTAGAAGAGTTCGGTTTTGTCATTGGGTCCGTCCGCTTGGCTGTCCATTCGTTTTGTCTTTGTGTCAATTCGTTTGTCCGTCTGCTTGTCTGTCCGCTTGGGAGCGTTATCCGAATTTCTTGTTTTTTGTTGTTTGTTCATTTATCTGTTTCTTACGGTTACCTGACCTTCCAGAGGGCTGCCCATGTCGCCATGTGCGGTGAACAATGAGGGAAATAAACGGTCCGCCATGGCAGCGCCCCATACCATGGTAAGGTCATCGTTACAACCGTGCTAACCGGTGCCAATTGGACACACCAAGTGAAGCCAAGTCCTTCTCCACCTGATCTTTTCAACGCAGAGGAGGCCTTCCTCTTCCTCTACTACCACCAGCTGGTACCGCATCGAATACTTTCAAAGCCGAAGCGTTTGTATCCATTCGGACGACATGACCCAGCCAACGTAGCCGCTGGATCTTTTTTCGCTGCGCTATGTCTATGTCGTCGTAAAGCTCATACAGCTCATCGTTCCATCGTCTGCGATATTCGCCGTTGCCAACGTGCAAAGGTCCAAAAATCTTCCGCAGAATCTTTCTCTCAAACATTCCAAGCGTCGCTTCATCGGATGTTGTCATCGTCCTAGACGGGCATGATGAAAGCCTTGTAGAGTGTTAGTATTGTTCGTCGAGAGAGGACTTTACTGCTCAGTTGCCTACTTAGTCCAAAGTAGCACTTGTTGGCAAGAGATATTCTACGTTGGATTTCAAGGCTGACATTGTTATCGGTGTTAATGCTGGTTCCTAAATAAACGAAGTCTTGTACAACCTCGAAATTATAACTGTCTATAGTGACCGATAATGTCGACATCATCGGCATACGCCAGCAATTGTACGCTCTTATAAAAAATTGTGCCTGAGCGATTAAGTCCTGCGGCTCGTACGATGCTCTACAACATCAGGTTAAGGAAGTCACACGATAGCGAGTCACCCTGTCTGAAACCTTGTCGTCAAACGGATCCGAGAAGTTCTTCCCGGTTCTGACGGCGCTGTTGGTGTTGAACAACGTCATCTTCCTAAGCCGTATAAGTACATCTTTGAATTCGACGAAAGTATGGTGTGTGTCGATTGTCCTTTCGTGGGTGTCTCCAAGATTTGGCGTATTGTAAATATTTGGTCGATGGTAGACTTTCCAGGTCTAAAGCCATACTGATAAGGTCCAATCAGTTGGTTGACGGTGGGCTTCAGCCTTTCACACAATACGCTCGTCAAAACCTTATAGACGATATTTAGAAGACTAATTGGCGATAATTGGCACGTATTGCAGGATCACGCTTCTTATGGATTGGGCAGAGCACACTTAAATTCCAATCAGTAGGCATGCTTTCACACGATCGTATTTCGCATAGAAGCTGATGCATGCATCTTACCAGCTCCTCGCCGCCATGTTTGAATAGCTCAGCTGGCAGTCCGTCGGAGCCCACGGCTTTATTGTTCTTAAGCCGCGTTATCGCTATTCTCACCTCGTCATGCGACATGCGCAGCTATCACTGCTTAACAGGTTCGAGAAGTGTTCCCTCCATAATTTAAGATTGCTCTGGATGTCAGTCAGCAGTTAGCCGTCTTTATTCTTACAGGAAAACGCCCCGGTCTTAAAACGTTCTGTATGCCGCCGAACTTTCTGGTAGAATTTTCGGGCGTTGTTCCTGTTGGTCAGCATCTCAAGCACTCACGAATTTCGGCCTCTCTTTTTAGCTCTTTGTAGCGATCCCACATGGCTCGCGATGCACCCGATCGCAGCGTGGCTCCATAGGCGGCATCTTTTCTTTCTGCGGCAGCATGACATTCCTCGTCATACCAACGGTTTTTTCGGGCTCGCCGGGATCCGCTTTCTTCTTCGGCGGCGGTACGTAGGGAACAAGAAATGTTGCTCCATTGCTCGTGCATGCCGGTTTGTTGGGCACTACTCTCTGAGAGCAAGAGTGAGAGTCGAGTGGCGAATCTTCTAGCTGTCTGTTGTGATTGCAGCTTTTCGATGTCGAACATCCTTTGCGTAGTTAGATTGACGGTTTTCGCTTCACAGAGGCGTGTGCGCAGTTTGCCTGCAACAAGGTAATGATCCGAGTCGATGTTGGGTCCTCGGATCGTACGTACATCTAATACACTAGAAACGTGTCTTCCATCTATCACAACATGATCGATTTGGTTTCGCTTTTTCGATCAGGAGACAGCCAGGTAGCTTGGTGTATCTTTTTATGCTGGCATCTGGTGCTGCAGACTACCATGTTTCGGACCCCGGTGAAGTCGATCAGCCTCTATCCGTTACCGGATGTTTCGTTGTGCAGGCTGAATTTTCCGACTGTGGGACCAAAAACTCTTTCCTCGCCCACCCTGGCGTTGAAGTCACCAAGCACGATTTTTATGTCATGGCGGGGGCAGCGCTCACAAGAACGTTCCAAGCGCTCATAGAAGGAATCTTTGGTCGCATCGTCCTTCTCTTCCGTCGGGGCATGGGCGCAAATGAGCGATATGTTAAAAAATGGCGTAGGTTCCACGTGTAGAAGTCCACGCAAGTGGGGAAAGTTACTGATCGCCATTCACTTGGGAATGGCCAGGACGATTCTTCTACATATGGTTCAAGCAGCTCACAACGGCCGGGATTAGCCCAAGTATCCTCTGGGTAGCTTCCGAACACCCGTTCGGGAGTGAGCTAACGTGAGAAGGCGAAACATTCCAGGATAGCTGGTTGTGCGATGGGTTTGGGACCCGCCACTTAAAAATCCCCCCCAATGAAAAGTTTAAAAACGCCTCGGATGAGACCTCCCTATACTCATGACGACCACTGCAAACGAAATAAGGATTACGATTTGAGGGCATGCACCTGGAATGTCCGGTCCCTCAATGGGAAGGTGCCACTGCCCAGCTGGTTGATGTCCTCGTGGGAGTAAAGGCTGACATCACTGCCATTCAAGAAATGCGATGGACGGGGCAAGGAAAGAAAACCATAGGACCTTGCGGCGTCTACTACAGCTGCCATGTAAAGGAGCGCAAATTCGGTGTTGGATTTGTTGTGGGAGAGAGACTTCGTCGCCAAGTACTGTCGTTCACTCCGGTGGACGAGCGTCCCGCAACAATCCGCATCAAAGCCCGTTTTTTTAACATATCGCTAATTTGCGCCCATGCCCCGACGGAAGAGAAGGACGATGCGACCAAAGATTCCTTCTATGAGCGCTTGGAACGTTCCTATGAGCGCTGCCCCCGCCACGACATAAAAATCGTGCTTGGCGACTTCAACGCCAGGGTGGGCCAGGAGGGAATTTTTGGGCCCACAGTCGGAAAATTCAGCCTGCACAACGAAACATCCGGTAACGGACAGAGGCTGATCGACTTCGCCGGGGCCCGAAACATGGTAGTCTGCAGCACCAGATTCCAGCATAAGAAGATTCACCAAGCCACCTGGCTGTCTCCTGATCGAAAAACACGAAACCAGATCGATCATGTTGTGATAGATGGAAGACACGCTTCTAGTGTATTGGACATACGTACGATCCGAGGAGCCAAACTGCGCACACTCCTCTGTGCAGCAAAAAACGTACATTTACCTACGCAAAGAATGTTCAACAGTGGAAAGCTGCAATCACAACAGACAGCCAGAAGATGCGCCACTCGACTCTCCCTCCTGCTCTCAGAGAGTACTGCTCAACAAACCGGCATGCACGAGCAATGGAGCAACATTTTTTGTTCCCTACGTACCGCCGCCGAAGAAGAAATCGGATTCCGGCGAGCCCGAAAAAACAATTGGTACGACGAGGAATGTCATGCTGCCGCCGAAAGAAAAGATGCTGCCTATAGAGCCACGCTGCGATCGGGTGCAACGCGAGCCATGTGGTATCGCTACAGAGAGCTGAAAAAGGAAGAGAGACGTATTATCCGAAAAAGAAACGAGAGGCCGAGATACGTGAGTGCGAGGAGCTTGAGATGCTGGCTAATAGGAACAACGCCCGAAAATTCTACCAGAAAGTTCGGCGGCTTACAGAAGGTTTTAAGACCGGGGCGTTTTCCTGTAAGAACAAAGACGACGATCTGGTGACTGACGTACAAAACAATCTTAAATTATGGAGGGAACACTTCTCGAACCTATTAAACAGTGACAGCTGCGCATGTCACCGAAAATTTGAAGGTCCCGATACCCCAAACGTTGACGACGGAATTGTCGTTCCGCTACCCGATCATGACGAGGTGAGAATAGCGTTAACGCGGCTAAAGAACAACAAAGCCGCGGACGCCGACGGACTGCCGGCTGAGCTATTCAAACATGCCGGCAAGGAGTTGGTAAGGTGCATGCATCAGCTGCTATGCAAAATATGGTCGGGTGAAAGCATGGCTACCGATTGGAATTTAAGTGTGCTCTGCCCAATCCATAAGAAGGGCGATCCTGCAATATGTGCCAATTACCGCGGGATTAGTCTTCTTAATATCGCCTATAAGGTTCTAGCGAGCGTATTGTGTGAAATGCTGAAGCCCTCCGTCAACTAACTGATTGGACCTTATCAGTGTGGCTTCAGACCTGGAAAGTCTACCATCGACCAAATATTCACAATACCCCAAAACTTGGAAAAGACCCATGAAAGGAGAATCGACACACACCATCTTTTCGTGAACTTCCAAGCCGCATTCGACAGTGCGAAAAGGAGTTACCTGTATGCCGCGACGTCTGAATTTGGGATCCCCACAAAACTAATACGGCTATGTAAGATGACGTTGCTCAACACCAGCAGCGCCGTCAGAATTGGGAAGGACCTCTCCGAGCCGTTTGATACCAAACGAGGTTTCAGACGGGGTGACTCGCTGTCGTGTGTCTTCTTTAACCTAATGCTGGAGAGCATCGTATGAGCCGCAGAACTTAATCGCTCAGGCACAATTTTTTATAAGAGCGTACAATTGATGGCGTATGCCGATGATATTGACATCATCGGCCTTAACAACCGCGCTGTTAGTTCTGCCTTCTCCAAACTCGACAAAGAGGCAAAGCGAATGGATCTGGTGGTGAACGAGGACAAAACGAAGTACCTCCTGTCATCAAGCAAACAGTCGGCGCACTCGCGTATCGGCACCCATGTCACTGTTGACAGTAATATTTCGAAGTTGTAAAAGACTTCGTTTATCTAGGAACCAGGATAAACACCGATGACAATGTCAGCTTTGAAATCCAACGTTTGAAATCTTGCCAACAAGTGCTGCTTTGGACTAAGTAGGCAACTGAGCAGTAAAGTCCTCCCTCGACGAACAATACTAACACTCTACAAGACTCTCATCATGCCCGTCCTAACGTATGGCGCAGAAGCTTGGACGATGACAACATCCGATGAAGCGACGCTTGAAGTGTTCGAGAGAAAGATTCTGCGTAAGATTTTTGGACCTTTGCGCGTTGGCAACGGCAAATATCGCAGACGATGGAACGATGAGCTGTATGAGCTTTACGACGACATAGACATAGCGCAGCGAATAAAGATCCAGCGGCTACGTTGGCTGGGTCATGCCGTCCGAATGGATACAAACGCTCCGCCTTGAAAGTATTCGATGCTGTACCAGCTGGTGGTAGTAGAGGAAGAGGAAGGCCTCCTCTGCGTTGGAAAGATCAGGTGGAGAAGAACTTGGTTTCACTTGACTTGGTTTCACTGTTAGCACGAGAAAGAAACGACTGGCGGGCTTTGTTAAACTCGGCCAAAGTCGCGTAAGCGGTTGTAGCGTTTTGTTGGTCTTTACTGGTACATGTTTTAAGCTTCGAAATAATATCGCGCGTCAGTCGAGTGATTTCCTCGTACGTGAACAAACAATCATTTGACACGCTATCAGCAACCGCATTATTTCCAGAGCGCCAGCCCTGTGTAGTTGTTGTGGGAGTCGGCAGCCTTTGGTTGAGCTGCAATCTCTGCGCGTTTAGCTTCGGAAACTGTTAACCGTTTAACTGCACTTTAAATTGTGCTGGAGTATAGTATGTACTTGTGAAATCTTGCTGAATATTTGTTTGATTTGCATATATGCAGCCCGATTTTGGCAAGTCGCATCAGTAGACTTGTGGCAGCGATTGCTTTTAGCACGGCTCACTTTAACCGCAATTATGCAGTCTGTGGTTTTATGTTGTTTTAATGAACCACATGCGCTCTCCATGGCCGGACGTTTGACAATTTCGACATTGTGTTGGTGTGTTCCTTTTTTTCGCTAGTAGTCCCATCGTATAATGGTTTGAAATAGAGACTTTACATTTTGACGAAGATCATGAAGTCACACTGTCCCATTTTCAAAATATACAACGTATATAGTATCAGTATAGTTATCATTGTAATTGTTTATGATTGCTTTTACTTCTTTGCATTTGAATCCGAGAGAAGTTAACTCGGTTTTGACGTTGTTTTCGTATATTACCGCTTTGAATGCACGATCACTCTTTAAGTCATTGGTAAAAAATTTTTGTTTATTTTCCTTCAGTTGGTTCTTAATTCGCTCATACACATTAATATTTTCACAAATAATTTTAATTTTTAATTTCTTTTGCCGTCAAAAGTTTAAGTAAATCTTCTTAATTGGCGAGATAACCGCTTACGCGATTTGGCCGAGTTTAATAAAGCCAGTCGTTTCTTTCTCGTGCTAGCCAGCTTCAGTTGGACACACCAAGTGATCTTTCCAACGCAAATTAGGCCTTCCACTTCCTCTGCTACCACCAGCTGGTAAATAGTAGCTACTTATTGCCAGCACCTTGATAGGTGGAATAAAAATTTTGTCAAGCAGTTGTTACCCTGCATCTCCATGGCTTGCAGAGGTGTCCAAAAGTTTTCATTGTTAAGCTTTACGGAATTGGTATTAGCCATCGTTTCCACTTTTTTTGAAGGGGACATTTCGGCTTTATCGCAATACTTCACAACACGTTTTGCTATTTTGCTTTCTCGCGCTTCTTCAGTGGCTCTGTTAGTATTAAGAAAAAACACATCCTACGCTAATCAGAGCACGATTCACACTGAAGAATATTGAATAATAATTTAATAGTTACAGCGGACTAGTGCGATTATCATCTTTTAGCTCTCAATCCAGCCAATATTAAAAAATTCAAGCCTCTTAAATTTAATAATCTATTTTCACCACAGAACAATGATTTTTTAGTTACGATGGCGTAAAACACCAGAATGATAGAAAAAGCGGTCCCTCCTTGACAGTCAATGGCAAACCTTCGAGGGTATTTCTGCCATGAAAAAGCTATTCATAATAACTATCTGCCGTTCGGAGTCGGCTTACAACTGTAGGTCCCACCATTTGTGGAACAACATGAAGACGCACGCCACGAATGGGAGGAGGAGCTCGACCAAGCTCTCAAAAAGGGTGTAAGTGCCCATTATATATTATATATACACAGTATATACCATATAGGCGTGCTTGAAGCCATGGTTAGTTCTAAATTTTTTTTAACGGTAACCAAGCCACCAAACCTTAAATGGCCATGCCAAACCTGGCTAATATGGCGGACAAAGTGCGGATTCACGAATACAAAAATTGTTTATTCGGTTTGCCCTAACACTTCATTGAATCGATTTCCCCTTATGGTGTCAGCTAATGAATCTTAAACTCTAGAGGGACTATTATTTATGTCTATGACATTGTATGAAGGGCGATTAGCTGCCCGTTCTCACTATAACGCATTTACTCTCTCTCGTTGGAATCGCAATGTTTTATCGCGAGAACGAGTTAGAACATTATGTGCCACTAATTCTCGTATTTTAATAACTTTGAAGGAGTATAATAGAATCTTTAATTCCTGTATGTACCAAATCAGCGTCTGCTGAATTTGGGAGCCATTGTGTGGACGTTATGAAGTTCGTTGTTCGGAACGTTGTTTTTTAGCCATTCTTGGTTCAGTCGAGCCTTGTGAGACGGTGCCGAGTACTGTTGAAACGCCCATGGTCTGCCATTTACCTTGACGCCAGGCTGGATGAAAACGATTGGAGAGCGCCCACCTGCGGTTAAAGGGGCCCAAACCATTATCGGTGGCGGGTGTTGTCTCCTGGTGGTAAATCGATGACTCAAATTCTCGTATAAACGATCGGTAAAATAAACCCTATCGTTTTGGGAGATTACCAATTGCACAATGTGAAAAATTTTGTCGTCAGAAAACACAATTTTCGGAAATTGACCTCTTTCGGCCAAGCGAGTTGCTTTCCTTCGCTCTTTCAAGTCTGACTTGTTCCTGCTTTGGTGTGAGATCATACGCCTTTTGGATCTTGTAATGTTTGACTTTAAGATATTTTTTCAGTGTTCGGCGGCTGCTACTGTCAGATGTTTTTGTTCTTTCGCGATTAGATTCGCACTTCGTCGGGGATTTCGCTCAAGTCGCTTCTTCAACCACTTCGCTTGACGTTGCAGTCTTTTGATGACCACCTCCATGACGTTTCGCGAGGTTACCAGTATCATTTTAACGAGTAATGGTGCGATAAACAAAATCTTTATTTACTTTAAGGTGCTCGAACTCACGATTACTCGCTGGCTGTGATTTTCCAACCAAATATAATGCAATTGCACGTTTACGTTTGAAATCCATTACTGATTTTCTTTTTTCGCGTTTACTCGCGGCAAAATGCTTCAGCTGCGCGAGCAGTCTGAAGTTGGTTACACTTCGAGTGTCGGACCTTGTATTTCCCGTTAATTATTAAAGTGTTTCTTCCTCCAAACGGTATGCAATTCCAAGAAGTCAAAAAGCAGGTTATTAATGCATTTAAAGTGAATCCAAACGCTTCAGGCAGAGATTTGGCACGGTTTTTAATGCTTCCGAAAAACAATTAGAAAGTACAAAACTAGTGCTGGATTGACGACATATGTAGCCGCAAGAAAGCTATACAAAGAATTGTGACCAAAAATTGATTATGTTTTAATGAACGATGAACCTTATGTTAAAACAGATTTAGAACAACTTCCAGGTAAACATTTTACGTCAACATAGTGGGATCGAAGAAATGTGTGGCTTGAGAAGCGATTTGTTGCAGAGAGGTTTGTAGAAAGAATTTCTTCGGTTTATCAGAAAACATAATGCTTCAGTGTTATTTTGGCCAGATTTGAACCGGTTGTATAGGGGTAACTGAAGTTGTGGAGGTGGGAAAGAAGAGTAAGATGGTAGGTTCGAGGGTGGGTTTAGTGATTATTGGTGTGTGGCGAACACTGCCATTAAAGGGTGGTAACAAGTCGCTGCAGTAGCAATGTGTAAGAAACAAAGAACAAAATCTCCACTCACCGCAAATGTATTGGTGGCGCTATGAAACTTTTTATTGTATTTCAGTTTCCCGTTACTTATTTATAAACGTAATGTGCTGGCTGGATATTCTTCAGATGCCACCGCCTCTGTGCATCGCGCGTGTCCACATAACATTCAACATTTCCTTTATTATCCAGATTTTTTGTTTTATAAGATTTTTTCCACTGTTTACCATATATCTACTTATTTAGACATATTCTTGCATATGCAACATAATTATGTGCTTATGTATGCATTAAGTTAATTTTTGCACCGTCACTGTGCTATTTCACTCATTTTAAAGAACTCCTACACTAACACTGCACAACGCCTTACAGAAGTGGCCTCAAAATCAATATTCTTATATAAAGACCAAAACTTTACTAGTCCAGTCATTATAGTAAGTTCACCAGCTGTAAGTCTGTAAGTACTTGTATATGGTAGGGTAGGGTACTGAGATATAGTAGGGAGTGCGCAACTATTAAATTTCAAGGTAAAAGGTCACAAAAATCGTTTTTTTTTTTCGCTTATTTTGTAAATATCTCATTTCCCATGGGTTTTTTGCTATTTGTATTTATTATCAATATTGTAGAGTAATTTTTTATATGGTGAACCGTTTTCGAGATAGAGGGCGGAGAGCGCGCGGTCACCGGATCACTTCAGGTCAATCGGTGCCTCCGGTCGAAAACGCGCCGTATATAGTTGATGAACTATCGATAAATCAATGATTATACGAATTTTTCAATTTTTATTAACTATTCTTATATTTTATAATGTTTTCTTAATCTATCCACTTTTTATTCAGTATTAATTTACGTAACAACACTTACCTACCCATGTAATTGCAGAATAGTTGATGAAAATATAGGAATTATATTTGAATTTTAACCTAATTAATATTAAAATCTTCTTACATGATGAAAAAAAAAGAAATTATGAGTTAATCTTTTTATTAAAAAATATTATTCAATAAATTTATTTTTATTAAAAAAAAAAATGGAATAAAGGGTACAAAAACTACACTTTATAATTTTAATCATCTGCTTCCTCTTCATCTTCGTCTTCCGGCTGCTGGTAAATTTCAAACTGGTCTTCATTATCGTCTTCAACGACATTTGTCTCAAGTTCTTCCATGATTTCGGAGTCAAAGGTTTTATCTTCGTGAAGGTCGCTCTGATATGGTAGAGCATTGAGACAAGCTTGTCCATTACATTGGCCACAAGCTAAAGAGCATTGCAAGCCCGCTTTCCTGCATCCTCCACTTAATGCGTGCAGAAATTAAATATGTGTTCTGCAAAGAGGATAATTATCAAAACTTTTAGTCGAGTATATCTCCGTTTTTATATTTCCTTTTCCAACTTTTTTAAAGAAGAAGACTTTGATTGAATTGCAGTTTCAACAATAAGAACATCCGCATCATCTGTGGCTTGTTTAGAAGTAATATTTGCAGCTTGTAATTTTTCAATTAACATATTAATGAGCTTAATTTTGATATTTCGATTTGATAAGAATTTTTCCTGAGTAACAGGAACAACCATTGTTTCATCGAAACAGACTTCATACGTTCTTCTCTGCTGCTCCATAGCTTTTAGTTTCTTACGGTAGTCTGAATATCCAATTACAACAATTATTTTGGAACTGTAATGCCTTTGTAAATAATGAGAGGTATTTATCAAAAATAATAGACTTATTACATAGAAAACACAAATCAGCCATAGTTCTTGAAATTGTACGTCCGTAGTTACTAAGATACGATTCAAACTGAAGTAAAGGGAAGACGGCCGTAACTATACAATACATGTGAACATGTGCCTCTACTGGCTACAAATAGAAAGGTCCGTAGTGTATAATAGGGACCCGTTTAATTCCCAGGTATACTTTTTGACGTAGTGGAAGGATTTTAAAATTTACAGATTTTAAAGAAGATGCACTTAATTCTTTTCTATTTAAAATGTCATTAGTGTATAATAGTGTAATTATATGTATTATGATTTAAGTTTTTCCCTAAATTATTTTTTAATTTTAGGAAACGGTTATCAGTATTATTGAATATATATAAATAGATTTAATGCATAAAGAAAATGATAAAATATTGTATAATATGATAGTTAGTAAAAATTGACAAATATTTATAGTTATTGATTTATCGATAGTTCATCAACTATATATGGCGCGTTTTCGACCGGAGGCACCTGTTGACCTGAAATGATCCGGTGACCGCGCGCTCTCCGCCCTCTATCTCGAAAATATTGATAATAAATACAAATAGCAAAAAACCCATAGGAAATGATATATTTACAAAATAAGCGCAGAAAACCGATTTTTGTGACCTTTGACCTTGAAATTTAATAGTTGCGTACAACCTACCATATGTAGGTTTTGAGACAACTTTTAGAGTGTCAATATACAAGTACTTACAGACTTACAACTGGGTATCTCGAATTCGAGATTTTTACCTAAATTAAGCTTAAATGACTGGACTATACGAATCAACGCAAAGAATAACAACTGTTTCGCAAGAAATAAACAGCCGATCGAATATGTCAACTCCTTCTGCTACCTGGCGAGCATTATTACCACCGATGTCGGATCTGGAGCTAATGTTAATCACAGACTTCAATTTTATCAACACGTATCAAAACAAAAATTTTCAACTCCAATGTAAAGTCAGTACTCCTCCCTGTGAGTCGTGGAACAGGGCTGCCAGTAATATAAAAAAGTGCAAATTTTTATCAACAAGTGTTTGCGACGCAACAAGTTTGAAGTTCTTCTCCAAAAAGGAGTTAGTTATCGCCTTCAGCTATTGTCTCACGCTATGTTCTAGGCGAGGATCGAAGTAGCGAGGGAAGCTTTCTTGAATTAGAGGAAAGTTCTTTCCAATAAAAGCTTGTACTTAAAATTACGTCTTCGGTATCTTAAATGTTACATTTTGTCTGTTTTGTTGTATAGTGTGTAGGCATTGACACTGAAGGTTACGAGTATGAATAAATTAGGCGTGTTCAAAAAATAAGGTGAATTTTCAAATTCGATTAGCAGAAAATCGCCAAACATGCATAACACTTGTCTTATTTATGCCTCTCACAAACAAGCTAAACAATTCACCTGATTTTTCGAAAAAAAAAAAAAATAATAAAAACTCAGTGACTTTAGAAAAGAAAATGTCGATCGAGAATAAAAATTCATATATAAGGGGTGAGCTTTTCATGAGTAATGGAGAGGTATGTAAAGAGAAGTCTCCGAAATCACGTATATACAGTACATTCAAATTACAATAATGATTTTAAAGAAAAATATGTAACTAAAAATTATTTACACTTCGTACACAGATGACGCTAATCATTCTTGTCAGTCTTGAAAAAAAATTTCCTAAGACGCTTATCCTAAACGAGGTTCCAGAAAGGTTTGAAGAGTTTTTTTAAGTTAACGTAGGAGAAGATAGCTCCTGGTTTGAAGACAGTTCTGTAGAACAATTCGTAAATCACGTGATATTAAAAAAATAAAAAATTTCAAACCAGATTCGTAAAGTGTTCATTATTCACAGCCACACTGGTAACACCGGCAGACAAATACTAGAGAAAATGTGTTTTATGTATTACCTTTCTTTCATTTTTTGTAGAATATATTCAAGAATTAAAAATAATGAATTGGAACAAAATATATTACTGTAGTACATATTTGTAACATCTTCGTATTCATTTAACATGTCAAAAGTTCTATATAAAGCTTTCAAACTACTATGTGAGTGTGATTGTACAAAAGATTGACCTACTCACCAAATCACTATTCGATGAATAACCGTTCACGCGATGCTCACTTAAAGCGCTTTAAAGATGTAAGTAATGTAAAAGTTTACTCTTCTGTGAGGTTAACCTCATTCACATCCACCAATGTCGCGTTGCACATTGCTCCATGCTATGCTATATCAACGACCTCGATTCGCCACCTCACTGTAGTCCTTGTTTACCAAAGTGAAATTAAGTAAGCGCTAAACAGCCATTTCCGTTTCTTTCAACACACAACCAGAAAGACAGTTGAGTGGCTCATAAGCTGTGAATTCGCAAGGGTCTGCTTTTTATCATTTAATTGTTCAAAAATATAAGCCATTTCGTTTTTCCTAAACTTGGAGCTGCTGCTAGACAAAAGAAAGCATCTCCCTTGTCCCTTCATCTCAAGAAGTCTAACCAATGCTGTTAATACTCCTGTAAATACATATGTAAAGCAGTTATCTACTGCCTTCCGAACCATTCGGTCGTTTCCGCAGCATAGTAGTGTTTTCTCTTCTGTGTAATTATTATTTTCTTTACTTTACTTGTTCACATTTACCGACTATTTCGTGTGACTTTGCTCCTGGTATTTTTTTGGAGTGTAAGCCGAAATATCGGTAGAGTGACTTCCACTAGGGAATAACATGTTTTCACCGTTATCTCTTACTCCTTAACCAAGAAAGAAAAAAACAAAATCAGTAACTACTGAGTTTTTCCCGTCTTTACCATCAGTAAAAAGAGTGAACCTGAATTATCTCGTGGTAAGTGCCGTTGATGAAAATAAGCCCCTGAAAAATGAGAGAAGCAATAAATTGCAATTCCACCTCACATTGAGTTGAGTACTCCACTTCTTTTACAACTGTAACTAAAGGCATTCTAATTGCCCAATTACAAAATTACTCTTTTATTTTTTCGCCTTTCCCTAATGAAGATACAAACAAGATCTTAAATATTCAAAATAACACGAAAACTGCACTACTTCTTGCACTTCAGCCTCTAACAATATTCCAAATAACCAACATCAAAGTGATAGAAAAACCTCTTCACCACCTCTCTCTAAAGCCGAAAATTACATTTCAAGTAACCTACAACATAGTAATACAAACCTGTTTTCAACATTTAAACAACAAAACAAAAATAAAAAAAAATATCAACAAAATTTCAACACAAACAACATTTCAAGCCTTAATGCAGAAAGCAACAGTCACACTAATATAAGCATTAACCTCTCAAATCAAACTACATCACCAATAAATTCAGTTGATGACTTAAAAAATTCGAGTTCTTCTTCATTCAATTTTTCTACAATAAGTTAAATATCCCAATCCGATAATATCTCAGATTATACTATGAAAATTTTGCAATGGAATCTAAATGGACTTATAAACAACTATCCACACCTTAACATTCTCATAAATGAATTTTCTTCCGATATTATTGCTCTGCAGGATACACACCTCCCACACAACAAAACAACTTTTTCTACACACTGGTACAATAACTATTTCCACAACCTAACCCAAAATTCGCGAACAAAACTATCCCCATTTCATCCAACATCTGCGCTTTAGCAGTTTAAAAATACATTGGCTTTGAATTGTCCATTATTACTCTCTATATTCCGCCCCATCAGACTTTAGAGAACTTCATAGGCATAGTAGAGAACTTCAAAATATCCTAATCTTATTTCCCTTCTCCCTACGTCTTCCTCGGTTATGCTAATGCTTGGATTCAACTTTCGGGCTCTCCATCATCAAATCGTAGATTCGAAATAATTGAAGATATCATCCTACCCACCAACCTCATCGTCCATAACGATGGCTCCTTCACCCAACCTGACATTATCCCCGCTTCCGCTTCCCTAGGACCCAAACTGTCATCCGCCGCACTTGACGAACTCCATAACAGTGATCACTTCCCTCTAGTTAGTTCCCTCAACCCACCGATCCAATACCAGCTTAAGCTTAGAACAAAATTTTAACAGAGCGGACTGGCCTAAGTTCCTCTCCCTTTTGGCAGAAATATGTAGCAGTAAGCCATCTCTGCATAATATAAACGTCGAGATCTCATTAATAAGACCGCGATCAATAAAAACAACAATCACATTCGCTGCTCACATTGTCATCCCACAATCTGCATCAAAGGTGCCTGATCTACTGTTCTCTCATCCCTAAGAAACCGCAAAGAGTCTTTGTGGGCCCGTTATAAACAATTAGACAACCTTGTAAGATTTAAAAACGCGAACGCGGTATTTAGGAGAGAGCTAAAATTAGCAAAAAGGAAAGCATTAGCACTTATGGCCAAAATCATCCCGATATCTAGCCCCAAACATATTTGAACAGACAAAGAATATTTTACAGGAGCAGCTCAACGCAACTAAATATATAAAATTCGTCCACTCCCAAAGGGTCCAATTTTCTGTGCACAGGATAATTCTGAAGAATTTCAATACCTTACAGAATAGAATCCTATCCGAACCCTACCACAACTCATCACCTTACCCCAAAGCCATCCTTTCGGATTTACCGAATATGCTAGAAGAATTTGAGATTACAATATGCTCAATGACTGGCAAAGCCCCAGGAGCGGATTAAATTGCTTATCTCATCCTCGAAAATCTCCCATTAAATACTAGATATAGACTCGTAAATCTCAGGAAAACTACAAAAATTATTCCTATCCTTAAACCCAATAAATCCAGTACCATTATATCCAACTACAGACCTTGTCTGCATGGCTAAGGTTTTCGGAAAAATAATTTCAACTCGATTACTGTGGTACGCAATATAAAAGGATTTCATATCTAACAATCAATTTGCTTTTCAAAGGGGTCTTGGAATGATTGACCCACTTCTATATCTTCAACACTTTACCTCTACCGCTCTATCCTCTCGAAAACATGTTTCAGTTCTAAACCTGGGCTTCAAAAAAGCTTTCGATAGTATAGGTCCTCACATTGTTCTGCTGCAATTAAAACGCTGGAAAGTCGACAACAAAATGTACCATACCATTAAGTCTTTTATACTGAACCGCAAATTCTTTGTTAGTATCAATAACCACAATTCCGATATTTTAAACTTAGACAAAAGGCTCCCCATATACCACATCATTAGCTTTCAATGAAATTACTTTCTTAATTTCCCCACTCCGATCTATTAGTCATTTTTTTATGCTGATGATTTGGTAATTTTCTCTTAAACGACATTTCCCAGATAAAAATCTATTTTTCAAATATTTGAAGTCAGATCTCTGAGTGACCTAAAACATTGTGCAAGTGGGAAACATTTCACATCTGCCGAAAGCACAAGGATATCTTCCCTTGTCTTTCCATTTGTTTTGATAAAAAGCATTGTAAATATTGTATATTAAAAAAAAGTATATTATCTCGATTAAATATTATAAAATACATCATCTAAACACTTTTTAGTGCATATGAGGCCATGTAAAATTTGAATGGCGACTTTGATTTCGTGTTTTAAAGCATCTAGCATTTGTCTTTAACGGCTCCCTACAAAAAATAGTCCAACGGGCTTAAATCACAGCTCCGAGGCCGCCAATTGATATCGGAATTTCGGCTGATTATTCGGTTTTCAAAAACGGTAGCAAAAAGTTCGAGTGTAACTTTGGCAGTGTGACAAGTTGCACCGTCCTGTTGAAACCAAATGTCGTCCATGTCATCCTCTTCAATTTTTGGAAACAACTCGTTGAGCATGTCACGGTAACGCTCGCCATTTACTGTAACCGCGGCTCTTCGCTCATTTTCGAAAAAATGGTCCGATGATGCCGCCAGACCAAAAACCGCACCAAACAGTGACTAGTTGTGGATGCATTTGCTTCTCTACAGTAACGTGTGGATTTTCTGAGCCCCAAATCCGACAATTTTGCTTATTGACGTAGCCACCGATGTGAAAATCAGAAAAGAAGAAGAATACTCACCACTTTAGAAAGAGGTTTTCAATATTTCCCAATTTTCCCAATTTCGTAAATGTCAAACCTTTAAGTAAATTATGAACACATTTGACATGTCATTTGTGTTACCATTCTCACCCTGTGTGGCCCACCCTGATATATATATATATATAATTAGCGCTTACACCCTTTTTGGGTGTTTGGCCGAGGTCCTCCTCCTATTTGTGGCGTGCGTCTAGATGTTGTTTCACAAATGGAAGAACCTACAGTTCTAAGCCGACTCCGAACGGCAAATGGTTTTTTATGAGGAGCTTTTTCATGGCAGATATACACTCGGAGGTTTTTGCCTGCCGAGGGGTGACCGAGATAAAATTTTTTCTTCTTTTTGTCTTTCAGCGAGATTCGAGCCTACGTTCTCTCTGAATTCCGAATGGCATTCAAGCACCAACCATCTCGGCTACGGCGGCTGCCAACTCTCTACTATTACTCTTACAAATAAATAAATAAATATAGCTAAAGCGTGATCAATTTAGAGGTATCGGATTTTAAATTGAAACAAAACAGCGAAAATTCAAACTGATTGGTCAATCTTTATTATTTTGGTGTAGAACCATTCATGACACTTATTTTTTGAAGATATTCTCTTTCAAAATTTGGCCGCAACTGCACCGCGATTCGGCCATCCGTAAACACCAATTTTAAATGGTTCGCTTGAGGATTTCGGTTGGTATCTCGTGACAAACTGTAGTAATGTTGGCTCCCAATGCCTCAATCGAAGTTGGTTTATCCAGGAAGCATTTGGACTTTACATACTTCCACAAATAAAACTCGAAAGGTGTAATATCATACAATCTTGGTAGCCAATTCACTGGTCCCGAAACGACGACGCAGTAAATACATTGTTTCACGGTCTGCATGACAAGTAGCTCCGGCTTTAATATCTGGCATCAAAAAGTCGTTTATCATGGCGCGATAGCGTTCCACATTCACTGTTACGTTGCAACCAGAATCGTCTTTGAAGAAATATGGACCGATGATTCCTCCAGTCCATAGGCCGCAAAATGGTTTTCTTTCAATGGATGTAATGGCTGTGTTGCTCTTCAGAACAAATATGGCAATTTTGCTTACTGATGTAGCCACGTAGCCTAAGCCACGTAGCATTAAGCCAAAAACGTAGGACGGTTATGTACACCATAAGGGTGCTTGCGTGCGATGAACACTTTTCACAGAACGTCGATTTTCATAATACAATTGTACGATTTGTAAACGTTGAGGAGGAGTAAATCTTTCCATGATGAAATGTCAAAGAATACTAAAAAAAATATATATTTAGTTTGACACGCGATTTACGTGTTTTGCCGTTAAGTTGCGTAAAAAAAAACTAATTCTGTTTTTGATTATTAAAATTTATTTATTTAATTCAATTCGACAAACTACTCTGTTGAAAAGGAGGAACAAGACTGACTTTATTGTTTTACTTCAGGTAAAATCAAAGCTTACATATGTATATATATTTGCTTACTCGGTATATTACAATTTTATTTTCTTATTTGCTAATTACATTGGTTTATGAAAAATACTTATTAATATTACATTTTCGTGTGGGAACGGAAATGCTGATTTGACAATATTTATTGTAAGCGGACAGTAAAGTTAGTTAATTTTGGAACGGTTGCAATTCCTGGAATTGCGACCGAAAAATAATTTTGATTTATGCATTTAATAATAATTTCTGTAAACAAAACGGAAGTAGGTTTAGTATTACATTTTGTCTTTAGTTATACTTGCAATGAATTCATCTATGCTTGGTTTTATATATGTAACTGGTTTTATATATGTAACTTCTCCCTCCCTTAGATTAGAATTCTCCTGAATTCTTTTATTTAATTTTATTTTTATCTGTTTATGTTTAGTCAGAATTAACACAATTAAAATAAGTACTACAATTATTATAAAAAAGTTACATCCATATGTTAATTTTGTATGATAATCTAACGCTTTAATATTCTTTACATTATTTTTTTGCTGTAATTCAATTTCTTGAAAGGATAATTTATGTGTAAAATTCTGATCTCTATTTGGATTTTCGATAATTTGTTTTTCTTTTATATTTTCGATAGTGTTTGAAAAGTAATAGTCTTTAATTTTTATTGAACAGTTACTGAAATTTATTAAATAGCTTCCGTTTAACATAACTTTTTCGGAATTACAAGTTTCATTAACACTGACATTCATTGCATTCTTAATTATAATTGTGTCTATATCTAGTTGTATAATTTCAAAATCTTTGTTACTTACTAGTTGACAGTTATTTTTTATTATTCAATGAGTGCTTAATTTTAAGTCTTTTAAATGCTTATTTTCTTCAAATCTATATGTTTTATTTTCAAACTCGAAGCTTTTTTCTATAATAGCATCTATTTCGTTATTGTGAATATTGGGTAGTGGAACAATAGTTCTTAATTTAACAATTATGAAATTTTTAGGTATTTTTACTCCTAAAACTAAGTATGTCCCCTTAACAAATGTTGTACCACACTGTATATATTTCAACTTATTATAATCGATATTGTATTTTTTAATTTCGTTACTGGTTAGAATACTTGGATGTACCAAATCATGTTTTGCAGAAATTACATTATCTTGCAAATGCTCTATTCTACTCTTTATTAGTTGTATATTACTTAATTGCTCTAAATATCTACTTTTATTATTTTCTGTTTCTACAAACTTACTTGTAGAATTTAGTTCTTCTTGAATTTTTTGTCTGTCATTTGTAATTACCATTTTTAAATGATTTATAGTTATATTAAAATAGTCATTAATTATAATTTGTTGATTATTGTTGTTAACAATTTCATCAATATTGAACAACTGTTTTTGTATGTTTTGTCTGTCTTCGTCGTCCATAGTCCCAAATAACCATTTTTGTATGCTTCCTATTCCATTAATTAGTCCTCGTCTTTGCCTATTTTGTCTTGGCAATAATGTCAATAATTTATTTTTAGCGTCACTTAGTTCTAAATTAAGCATTTCTTTATTATCAATCCTCATTAATTTTATATTTTCTGTCATGTTGTCCAAAATGGTTTTGATATCATGCAAATTTATGATATGTAATATTATGTCCGTCTCCTGAACTATTTCCTGACTATTGATATAAATGTCTACAAATCCTTTTTGTTCTATAATTCGTTTGGTATTCATTATTCCTTCAATCGGTTGTGTCCATAAGAGTATCGTCAGTATTGTCCATAGCTGTAAATTTAATAGGCCGTTTGATGTTGCAATGATGCACTCTCTCTAATTTGGATTTTTTATATTTAGGTTGTTCTTTATGCCTAACTGCCTTGTAGTTCTTAATGAATCCTTCTTCCCTACTTTCGTTGTAATCTTCCCTAGATCTGTTTAATTTTTCAATTATTTTTCTTTTATTTTCCTCTAAATTCCTTTTCACTGTACCATTTTCAATTTTTCCCAAATGTACGTCACTAGGTGTGCATTTAATGCTTAAGTGGTGGCGCTCATTATAACTTCTAATTGCTTTTTGAATCAATTGTTTTATTGGAATAGTTTTCTCTAATTTATATAATATCCTGAATTTTTCGGCTATTGTGTTATGCAAACGCTCTATGTCTGCATTACCCGTGTGACTGTTGGGTTTAGTTAGATGTAACTCAATGTTCTCTTTTTCTAAAAATTCTTTTATTCGGATTGTGTTAAATTCATTGTCTGCCACTATTTTCTTTGGTTTTCCTATTTTGGCAAAATGATCTTCTAATTGCTCGATAAGAGTAACGTGGTTTCTATCGTTTAACGGGTATGCCGCCCCAAATTTAGAAAATTTGTCTATTACTGTTAGAAAATAATTCCTTTTCATTACATACGTGTCTATATGAACGATCTAATTTTTGTCTGAGGGTGTTTCTGTGACTAAAAATTTAGGTTTTATTGGTTTTCTATCGTACTTGACTTCTTGGCATATCTCGCATTGATTAATCACCAATTGAATTACCTCCATGAGTTTTGGATAGTAAATTTTATTCTTAAGTTGGTTATATGTTTCGATTATCCCTGAATGCATGCTTTCCCTAACGTGATACAATGATACTTGCTTGACTGCTTCTACTTCTGTTTCTATATCTCTAGCCCTTGTAGTACACTTAGTGAAATTAATTTGTATGTCATTCGAATACATACTAATCAGTTTTTCTTGTACTATGTTATAGCTGTGGTCGGTTAGTTCCGAAAATATTCCAATTTTTCCTTTTAAAATATATCTTCTGAAAATTTCTCCCATTTGTTCAAAATCACACTCTGCAATAAAAATTATCCTTTTTCCGTGTATCTCTCTAAACTCTTCTGTTTTATTATTTGTAAGTATAATCTGAGTTCTATACTTGTTCACTATCTCTTCCTTAATTGCAAAATGATCACCCAAATTCTCCTCTGCTGAATGTACTGTTGCCATGCTTACGTTGTCTTCCTCCCCATCGAGCGAAATTAGGTTTATGCTATTGGAACTGTCATCATCTTCATATTTTAAAATATTATCTTCACTTTTTTCTATTCTACTGAGAAAATCCGCTACTTTGTTCTCTCTACCTTTTATATAGTCTACTTCGAAATCGTACTCTCCTAGTTTGAGTATCCATCGTTGGTGTCTTGGCGATATATCCTTTCCTTTGTATTTTGTACATAAAAACTTAATGGGTTGATGATCAGTAAGAATTTTAAATTTCTTACCATACAAATATGGTCTCAGGTAATTTACACTCCACAAAATTGCTAAAAATTCTTTATCTGTTGCTGAATAATTTCGTTCGTGATTGTTTAATGTTCGGGATGCGAAACAAATCGGGTGTCCTTCTTGTGAAAGGACAGCACCAATTGCATAATTGGATGCATCCGTAGTTAATGTGAACTGTCTATCAAACTTGGGATACCTTAATATTGGATGAGAACTAATCAGTTGTTTTAATTTTTCAAATGCCTCGACATAGGTAGGGTCTTTTGTATTCACTTTTACGCCTTTTTTTAAATATTTTGTCATCGGTTGGGCCACTTTGGCGTAGTCTTTTACAAACTTCCTATAGTATCCTGTAAGACCCAGAAAGCTTTTGATCTGTTTTTCTGTCCTTGGTATATCTAATTCTTGAATTACTTTTATTTTATTTGGATTGGGCTTTAGTCCTTCACTTGTCAAAATATGACCTAGAAATTCGGTTTCCTTCTTCATAAAATTACACTTGTCTATTTGTATTTTTAAATTTGCGTCCTCTAATACTTTGAAAATATCTGTTATTGCTTTTACATGTTCTTTTAGAGGAGTACTAGATATTAGGATGTCGTCCAGATAAACAACGCATGTTCTGTTAATGAATTCGCGTAATGTTTCGTTCATAAGTCGTTGGAATGTCGCTGGGGCATTTTTCAGTCCAAACGGCATTCGTATAAATTCATATAGTCCGTGGGGTGTAACAAAAGCCGTCTTTTCCCTGTCTTTTTCTTCTATTAAAATTTGATGATATCCCTTAGCTAGATCTAGGGTTGTGAAGTATTGTGCTCTTCCTAGCTTGTCCAAAATTGAGTCGATGTTTGGTAGTGGAAATTTATCATCTATTGTTATTTCATTTAATTTCCTATAATCCACTACTATCCTGTACTTTTTTTCTCCTGAATTATCAAACTTCTTTGGTACAACTATTAATGGGCTCGCATATCGAGAGCAGCTCTTCCTAATTATTCCCTGCTCCTCCATTTCTTTAATTTGTCGTCTAACCTCTACTTCGTGTTGTGGTGGATACCGATATAGTTTAGCGTTTATCTGTGCATCCGTTGTTGTTCTGATTTCGTGTTTAATTTCCATTGTACTGGTCAGCTTGTCGCCTTCCTTAAAAAATAATTTCTTGAATCTATTCAATATATCCCTTACTTCTTTATATTCTTCTGTATTCAAATGGTTCAATTGAATTCTGTCCCAGTCAAAGTCTGATCCTTCTAGTGTGTAAACTTGGATGTTTTTATATGGGTTTACTGTAAAATTTGTTATTCTATTATTGAAGGATATGTGACCATCCTCTAGATTTATTACTGTTTTAAAGCAGTTCATTAAATCAATGCCTATGATAAATTTGTATTTTCGTCCTTTCAATTTCGTCGCTTTCCACCTGACTTTCGCATTTTCATTTACGTTAAATTCTTTAGGTGCGTCTGTTAACACTTCATATCTTATTATATCCTTTCCATTTATTGTACTGATTTCAATTGGTTTTGTAAGTAATATTTTCTTAAATTCTTTCATATCATTGTCTATTAAACTTATGTTTGCACCGGTATCTATTAATGCATTATATTCTTTATTATTAATTGTTAACTTTACGTGGGGTAAGTAGTCTGAGGTTGTTCCCAAAAAAATGGTTTTGATTATTAGGGGTTTGTTTAAATTGACCTCTTTCGCATTTACATTCTTTTAGTTCAGAATTTTCTATTACTTCATTTAACTTATAGTTTTGTACATCATTTCTGGATTCCATGGGTGCGTTTAGGTTTTGCCTAGGTTGTTCCAAGCGATTTTGGCTGAAACATGGCCTAGGGTGTCCTACCTGCCCGACCCTCTGGATATTGTGTATACCATAACGTTCTATATTATCAACGTCCATGGGTTCGTTTAGGTTTTGCCTAGGTTGATTCCATCTATTTTGATTGAAATTTGGCCTAGGGTGTCCTACCTGCCCGAAACGCTGGAAGTTGCCTGATGGGTTATTATCCCTATTATTTTGAGATCTAAATCGTCCTGAATTATTATAATTATCATTATTATTATTATTATTTCGTGCCTGTTCAGTATTCTGTCTAAAATAACTTTGTCCTACATAATTTCGTTGATAGTGTCCCTGGTTGTTATTGTTATTCTTGTTTTGAGGACGATTTTGCCTAAATATCCTGTCGTCATTAGTCTTAAATTTCCTGTATTCTGGCCTAATGCATGTATTTTCAAATCTCCTTTTGGTCAATATTTTTAATATGTCATTAATGTTTCGTTCTTCGTAGATTTTATCTAATAGAGTCCCTTGTGTCATTTCTTTAATTGTATTTACAAGTAAGCTATCTATATTCGACAAATCAATATAGTGATCATTCTGATAATATACGGTCAGTTCATCTGACTTATATTTAATATTTTGTACTTCAATTAGTAACTCACTCACCGAATTCACCTTTAAGTTTGCTATCATCCTGTATAGTTGATGTGGTTCCACGCTTGGCCTATACCTCAGTTTCAACGTCTCCTTGATCTGTTGCCAGTTGTCCGGGTTGGGGATGTTTATTATGGTATCTTTCGCCTGCCCCTGGATTATTTTGTAAAATATGGTTCGGACCGCTTCTTTTTTTAGGTTTTCATCTTGTATGGTTGATAGCAGGTATTCGATGCTGCTGAAGAAGCTGTTGACCGTGACTTCTCCTGTACCGGTAAAAGTTGGCATGTGGTTTATCATCTTAAAAATGTTGTCTCTTTTGCCGTTGTCCTGTATTTGGTGTTGTTCCAGGTTGTGCTGTTGTTGCTGTAACTGGTGTGTTTGCTGTTGCAGATCTAGGTAGGCTTGGCGTAAGCTTTCCAATTGCTGATCTTTTCTGGCCAGTTCTTCGGCCACGCTGACGGAAGCAATGTGAGCCTGCTCTTCCATCCTTCTCCGTTTGTCGAATGTTTGTTGTCTCTTAGTATACAGTTTTAGAAAAAAAAATTATAGTGGTGTCTATTGTAAATATTCACTGCACTATAACAATTATTTTTTTTTTTTTTTTTTTTTTAGTGGTGTTCAAGTTGCCTAAATGATCACTGCACTATTTTTTCTTTTTAGTGGTGTTCAAGTTGCCTAAATGATCACTGCACTATTTTTTCTTTTTAGTGGTGTTCAAGTTGCCTAAATGATCACTGCACTATTTTTTCTTTTTAGTTTTAGTTATCGTATGTTTAGTTATACCCTGGAGGGTCCGGTCAACTCCTGAGTTGGCTACGGATTCGCAGGATTAGGTTGGGTGTTTATAAAAAATTATTTTTATTATTTTTATTTCCCGTATTTCGTTTCACTGGATCCTTTTTTTACTGTTTAAAGGATCCTACCGACTGCGCCATTTACGTGTTTTGCCGTTAAGTTGCGTAAAAAAAAACTAATTCTGTTTTTGATTATTAAAATTTATTTATTTAATTCAATTCGACAAACTACTCTGTTGAAAAGGAGGAACAAGACTGACTTTATTGTTTTACTTCAGGTAAAATCAAAGCTTACATATGTATATATATTTGCTTACTCGGTATATTACAATTTTATTTTCTTATTTGCTAATTACATTGGTTTATGAAAAATACTTATTAATATTACATTTTCGTGTGGGAACGGAAATGCTGATTTGACAATATTTATTGTAAGCGGACAGTAAAGTTAGTTAATTTTGGAACGGTTGCAATTCCTGGAATTGCGACCGAAAAATAATTTTGATTTATGCATTTAATAATAATTTCTGTAAACAAAACGGAAGTAGGTTTAGTATTACATTTTGTCTTTAGTTATACTTGCAATGAATTCATCTATGCTTGGTTTTATATATGTAACTGGTTTTATATATGTAACTCGCGTGATCCGTCTAAAACCCCCCATTGGAATAAGTACATCCTTTATATACATATAAAATAAGTAAATATTGTACAATACTTCATTCATAAAATTGAGAAAAACTTAAAAATATTCATATTCGTGTACGTGCACATAAAAGATATTAAAAAAAACCAAACGTTCACTTAAAAAAAATTAATATCGAAACAAAAAAAAAACATTTTTTTAATGAAAACAAATTAAGTACAAATCGCTATATTACAAATAAAGATATTTAGTAGCATGGAAAAAACTATGAAAATCCCCATAGCTATTAAGCTATTCTTTGTACATTACAATATAAATTTATTCAACTAAAAAAAAATAAATAATTGGCGTGTACACTTCTGTTAGGTGTTTGGCCGAGCTCCTCCTCCTATTTGTGGTGTGCGTCTTGATGTTGTTCCACAAATGGAGGGACCTACAGTTTCAAGCCGACTCCGAACGGCAGATATTTTTATGAGGAGCTTTTTCATGGCAGAAATACACTCGGAGGTTTGCCATTGCCTGCCGAGGGGCGACCGCTATTAGAAAAATGTTTTTATTAATTTTGCCTTCACCGAGATTCGAACCAACGACCTCTCTGTGAATTCCGAATGGTAATCACGCACCAACCCATTCGGCTACGGCAGCCGACTATTCAACTATGAGTACTAAATATAGGCTATGTATAAATTAAATAACTATATACTATTAATAATAAAATACGTGTTTTTTGTTTTTTTACAAGCAAAAGTATATATTATGAGATAAAATTAATCTGTTTGCGACTTATGTACCTTTTATTTATTATATTTATTTATCAATAATAATAATTAAAAATACCAGATTTTTAAATCATTACTTGTTTATTAGCTCGGCTCTTTAAAATATTCAGTTCGTTTTCAGTTTGGCTTTAGTCGGCATTGGCCGAAGTTCGGTTTGATTCCGTTCGAATTTTCGATCGAACACTATAAAAATTATGAATTTTGTTTTAATAGTATTACGCCAAGGCTCGTGGCATGTCTTGATGTTTTAAAGATCTATCATTTAGATTGCGAAAAAATGTATCTAAGAATGGTAAAATTAATCAGCCCATCGTAAAATTTCTGATTCTTTCGAATGGCATCGTACGTCAGTCATATTTGACACTTGCGAACTAGACAGTTACAGTGTACAAACAGATAAGCATCCCTCAAAAGATTTTTTTAGTATAAAATTTATTCAAAAACGACGCTTAATCGAAGGTCGTTATCGTTTGTATAAAAACGCTAAAGCAAATTGCTTTGGTGTAAGTTTTTTTTTAGCTTGCTAAATATGATGAAAAGTGGAAATCCCATTTTATCCCAATTCTGCACTTCAAAGTGGAAATTTACAATATAAATTTATTCAACTATGAGTACTAAATATAGGCTATGTATAAATTAAATAACTATATACTATTAATAATAAAATACGTGTTTTTTGTTTTTTTACAAGCAAAAGTATATATTATGAGATAAAATTAATCTGTTTGCGACTTATGTACCTTTTATTTATTATATTTATTTATCAATAATAATAATTAAAAATACCAGATTTTTAAATCATTACTTGTTTATTAGCTCGGCTCTTTAAAATATTCAGTTCGTTTTCAGTTTGGCTTTAGTCGGCATTGGCCGAAGTTCGGTTTGATTCCGTTCGAATTTTCGATCGAACACTATAAAAATTATGAATTTTGTTTTAATAGTATTACGCCAAGGCTCGTGGCATGTCTTGATGTTTTAAAGATCTATCATTTAGATTGCGAAAAAATGTATCTAAGAATGGTAAAATTAATCAGCCCATCGTAAAATTTCTGATTCTTTCGAATGGCATCGTACGTCAGTTATATTTGACACTTGCGAACTAGACAGTTACAGTGTACAAACAGATAAGCATCCCTCAAAAGATTTTTTTAGTATAAAATTTATTCAAAAACGACGCTTAATCGAAGGTCGTTATCGTTTGTATAAAAACGTTAAAGCAAATTGCTTTGGTGTAAGTTTTTTTTTAGCTTGCTAAATATGATGAAAAGTGGAAATCCCATTTTATCCCAATTCTGCACTTCAAAGTGGAAATTTACACTTATGAAACGAAATTTAAAAAACCCGAATAGAAAAATATACGTATTAAAAATAGAAAGTATTCATTTTAAAATTCTTTCAATAAAATTCATCTTACATTCAGAAGAATAAATCGTGATACGCATCTTGTTGCCTTTCTCAGACAATCTAGGATGTCTATCATTTCTTTTCAACACTTTCTAGCAAAATCAAACAGTCCGTATGACTTTAATAACGAAAGCTTATATTTATTAAGAACAAACACGCACATTACGTACGGGACGGTAAAGTACGGTAATCTCCAAACTCAGAAGCTCCAAAATTAAAATAAAAATGTATTGGAATAGTTCTGTGCTTCCACGAGAGAATAGTCGTATAGGTTGCGCACTGCCTCCGGTAAAACTGCGATTTTTACCTATGTACCAAGGATGATAGAAATCATGGTTGCGCTTTCTGAATTCCGAGAACATGAACAAACAAATAGAAAAAGTGGAACTACTTGCTCACAATTGCACAATCATTTCACATTTATTCACACCCTCGTCTAATCAATCGTTGTTCAGACGGCAACGAAGAATTAATTTTTTTCGTACATCACCACAAAATCTCAGTTTTTTTTGTAAACATATTCCAAGTGACGTCAGCCCATCAGCTGATTCTGTCAAATTCGGTCAGATCCGAATAATGGTCTGTTAAAGAGCACACCTCTAAAAATCTTGCCATGTATAATATTATATATGCCTTAATTTTCTCCAAGTCAAATGCCGTGATTGAGTTGGTAGCCAACATGACATGACCTATGAATAGGTCGAGGCAAGGAGAACCAATAGATTTGTTGGCTCCTAAAACACTCAGACTAAAAAGCCCATTGCATTTAGAGCTCTGAAAAGAGGGTAGATAGTCAAGGAGGGAAGGAAAAAAGTTTCAGAGCAAGAGATAAAGTTAGTCCTGTGAGAATTTTTCAGACTCTTTGGCAAATCTGTAGATATCCTCCAGTTTTAGAGAACGAATACTACTCATTCTCACGACATCGGAACCCAAAAATCGTAGCCTTGCTCTAGCAAAAGACAGAACACTTATAAAGAAAGTGATCAGTGCTATACGCCTCCTACAAGCAAGACAGGCACATTGGGTCCTCAATGATTTCAATGGTGGTTATATGATGACCCCATGGGTTGTGTCCTGTAGTAATACCGACCATCAACCGAACGTCTTTCCTTCCAAGTTTTAGTAGAAAGTTTGACAGTTTTCTGTTCGTACTTGTCACGAAACACTTTGCAGTTCTGCATAGTTTTATACCGGACCATCACCCTTTATGTATATTGCATACACAATTGCTGATCCAATTCATGATTACCTGCGGAACTGATTCCGATTATCGGTTCTGGCCCTTGTGTGGGAACCTCTGATCCACGGTTGGCCAATTCGTCGGCGATTTCGTTTCCTTGAACACCGGAGTGTCCCGGAACCCATATAAGTACAAGCCTGTTTTGTATTGCGACAGAATTGAGCTTCTTCTTACATTCTTGAACAATCTTTGAGGTTTGCTTCGCATTCTCCAGGGCCTTCAGTGCAGCCTGACTGTCACTGAAAACTCCAATCGGTTTCCCGCTCCATTTCCTCTCGATTATCCATTCGACTACTTTCAGGATGGTAAAAATTTCTGTTTGGGATACAGTTGCCATTTCCCCCATAACGTAGTGATACTTATTACTATCATTCAAGTACCATCCGGCTACAGACCCTATTAAGTGTTTGGGCCCATCGGTAAAGAAAATATCCGTCAAACCTCCCTGAATGCATTCTGGATTATTGACATCAAATTTTCTTCCAAATGACCAAATACCAACTTAAAGATTTGTCTGTGCCCCGAAATTTCGTCTGAGTGCCAGGAACCATATTTATGGAGTCTATACATTGCTTTTATTGCTTCCTGTTGTATGATAAGATCCAAGGGGAGCAAATCAAGCATAGCATTTAGTGCATCGCCAGAGGTTGGACTGGTGCATAACATACGCTCCTTTGCAGCCTGTATAGTTCCGTCGTGTGTATATCCATAGAACCACAGCAGATTTTAGACCCCACGTTTTACCAAAATATCTGCGGCATTGCTAATAAATACTTAAGGCGTGACTCACCTTCAGTGAAACGTGTGTCTCCCAAGTCAGCTTCTTGTCTAAGATCACTCCTAGATATTTATTTTCATCGGAAAGACCAAGTGTTACTCCTTTGAATGTTGGAAGACTAAGTCCATCCAATTTTCGGTTTCTCGTAAACAAGACTATGGTGGTTTTGGTTGGATTAACGGAAAGGCCTCGTCTCATGCACCAGTCATCGATTTTGTCCAGAATCCTCTGCACTATCGTGCAAAGTCTCCTCAGGGATTTATCCGATGTTAGTGCACAGACATCGTCCTCATATCCTTGGACATGAAAACCGAGTTCCTGCATCTCCGTTAGTATAGAGTCTATGACCAAGCACCACAGCAGGGGAGAAATAACACCCCCTTGGGGACGTACTTCCTTGGCTTTGACGATGATGAGTTCGTCACTGTTCTCACAAGCGGTTAACAGCCTCTCAGAGAGCGTGAAATATATCCACTTTACAATGGTTTGCTTAACTCCATGTCGCATTATCAATCGCCTCCTCAATCTCGTCAGCTTCCAGCCCGGCTTCAATCTTGCTAACAAGATTGTGTAGGGCTGATTCACATGATTTTCCACTCTGGTAAGCGTGTTGATTTCTACTAAGTGGACTTCTCGACAATCCCCTAACTCGAATATGTTTCTCCACCACTCGTTCTAGACTTTTCAACGCGAACGATCCCAAACTGATTGGTCTAAAACTTTTTGCTAGGGAAAAATCATATTTTCGTGGTTTCGGAAAAAATACTACTTGTACGCGTCGCCATTGGGATGGTATATGATCAAGTACTGTGAAGACCCTTTTCAGGGCTTCAATCAGCCTGTCTCCTCTTTTCTTAAGCATTGTTGGATATATTCCGTCAAGTTCTCAAAGGAGGACAAGGAAAAGCTTATCGGTTCTATCCGACTAGCAATATACCAGGAGGACCTAGAGGTTCTACCGTCGCTACCGTAATTGTTCATGCCACTCACTACTTCAGAGAGTATTCTACTACCCGAAAAATGGTAGTAGAGCATTAAGCGTTTCCGATTTGGAAATGGTGTATGAACCATCAGGATTTCGAATGGAATCCAACCTTACTGAGCGGTCTCAATGAAGGACCGTGCAAAGTCTCGCTGTTTCCCTCATTTCTTCGGCGTTTCTACAGAAATATCAATACGATTCAAGTTTGGATTTCCGTACTTTTTTCTGATATTATCTCCGTGTAGGTCGATGATTAGTCCAGTCATCTTCAGTTTGGGGTTTCAAGGCCGAATTAAGAAGTTTTCTGGACCGTAAACGAAGCTTCGACAGTTCTGCCTGAGTGGGCACAGTTCCTCAAAGCAATTGATTAAAGTACCTTCTAATTTCTCAGTAGCATCTTCAATCTTTTCTATTGATTTGAGTTTTTTGAGGTTTGGTAATTGTTCTGTTACAAGCTCACCATACCTGTCCCAGTCCACATTTCGAGGATTCCTACCGGAAGGTGTTTATATTGTGTCAATTCCCAGTCGGATTTCGATAAGATGATGATCAGAAAGAAGCCATCGGTTGATTTGATTTCCAACAGACCTATTGGTAAGAGTTAAATCTTGTCTCCTTTCGATCACAAAAGTTGGTTTGTTACCAGTGTTTTGAATGACCAAATCAGATTACAGGTTAAAATCCAATAACTTGAGACCTTTGGGGTTGCATTTGCTGCTTCCTCATACAATGTTCTGTGAATTTGCATCACACCCCCTATTAGCCCCAGATTATTAGATTCTGCATACTTGACTACTTCTCTTAGCTCCCTCGAAGGAGGTGGATGTAAAGAGTAGGGTAGGTAGGCCGATACTATGATTGCTTGGACACTGTTCCCACTCTTCCAGTACTTTATTTTTGCAAGAACGCTATCTCTGGAGCATAGCTCTTTTAAGCATGAAAATACATGCTCGCGGTCTCACACTGCCTTCTCAATGGAGTATTCGCCCCCACGACAAAGCACCTAGACCGCAGATACGCTTGTGACATACCCATGGTTCTGGTAATAGTATTAGGTGTGGGTTTGTTTGCGGTTTTGCATGCCTACGGCGCAGGAGAGCTGTAGACGCTTTGCTATGCTGAAGATTTATCTGCGTAAATATTACTTCAGTCATGAGACTGAGTATATTTACGCTTTGTCCTCCACCTTATTCTGGACACGAAAATTGATTCGCCCCAGAGGGACCCATTCGCCTTTTGTTTTCTTCGTTTGATCTGCCTTGCGGTTAGACCAACACCTGCGTTCGAATCTCCAATAATTTCAGTCCTTTTACCGGTACTTACCTGATTCGCACCAGGTTTAACCGTTGTCAAAGACTTACTCGGTACCAGAGATCCATCTGAGTCTACTGAGAGATTATCCGCCTTCTCCACATTCTCCACAACTTGTTCAGTTGCTTCGGATCGTTTCGACGACGGTGTATCGCTCACACCCGCTCGGCTCTCCATTGACATAGCCAATGTGCCCTTTTTCACCACTAGTAATGCGCTTCCTCCGGAACCCTGGATATCAGTTCCGGTCATAAGGGGATATGGGGTTCGGTCCTGCACAACTGACGGGAGAATTAAATCACCACTTGAGCCTCATCCCCGCGGCAAGGAGACCGACACGATAAGGACATGACCAATGAGATTGCATACAAAAGTTTTGTTCACATTCTTTTCCCATGAAAGCTAGCCAGTAATTGAATTTCTGAGAATTTGTCAGCAAAACTCAAGGAGAAAACTATTCAAGAAACTACTAAAACCCAGCACTTGTTTTCATGGCATGCAATATAGTTGCATACTTTTTTATTTAAACTGTTCCACCGAAGATTCCATCGAAATTTGTTTTATCAGCATAGGATTATAAACTTCAATTTTCTTACTGGAAAATAAAAATTTATTCTATACAAACTTGCAACTTCCCCATTGAAGTGCCACTTTTCGCTCACAATATTCTCTGTTTTTTAATTTTTTGGGTACCAATCACCAAAACAAGATAGTATTGGGTATGGGCATAAGTTTCCGGCCTCGTAACAGAGGTGTCGCTGATGATACTATTTTTATGTTCGCTCTAGAAATATACTGCTGATTTGAAGGTGTATATGTGAGGTCTCGATCGCAGTAGTGGACATTCGTTTGAAGCGTAAATATCCTTTTTTATTTGAAGTCAAAAATGTCTACGTTCGTCCCGAAAAAACAGCATTCGCGGGAAGTCGTGCTTCATTATTACCTTTTAAAGAAAAGTGCAGCTGAAGCGTGTTGTATATTGATAAACATTTACGGTAATAACGCTCCATCAAATATAACTTGTAAAGAGTGGTTTCGCCGTTTCCATAGTGGCAATTTTGACGAGAGTGATAAAGATGGAGAAGGGGACCCGAAAAAATTCGAAGATACTCAACTGCAACAATTATTGGATGGAGACGCATGTGGAACCCTTGATGATATGTCTAAAGAGTTGGATGTTGACAGATCAACCCTCGATAAACGTTTGCACGCGATGGGAATGATCCAGAAAGCAGGTAACTAGGTGCCACATCAATTGAAGAAGAGTGATATCGAGAAACGTTTGGTGATGTGTGAGATGCTTCTTGAACGGCAGAAAAGAAAAGGTTGTCTGCATCGCATCGTCACTGGCGATGAAAAATGGATCTATTATGATTGGCTGCCAATTTCATTTCCCTCTATGTTCCTATGTTCTGGAACCCAGATCAGAGAAATGTTACCAGCACACCCAAGAGATTTGATCTCCTTCGTCCGCGTCCGTCGCAGAGCTGATTTGCTTCTTCCCCTATTCTGTCCAGGTCGCCATCCAGAGCACCAGACTACCACTTAATGATATTCCAAAGCTCAAACCTTCATCAGAGATAGACATTGACGGTTTTTAGCACTTTTGCTATAAAACTATCCGGCTATAGTTGATCCACTGGACACCTCTTGATAGCTCCCATTTTTTAAAGTTATAATAATATGATAGAAAATGTTATTTCAAACAGCGTTCGCCTTTCGCTGAACTTCCGAGTGTATTTCTGCTTTGAAAAATCTCCTCAAAAAAATTATCTGCCGTTCGGAGGCGGCATAAAACTGTAAAACTGCAAGTTCCTCCATTTGTGGAAAAACATTAAGCCGCTCACTAGGAGGAGTTCGGCATACATTTAACTTGAGTATGAGTAATTGTTTGGCGACCTTTTCAACAATTCATCTTGACAGAATTGAATGCTTTGCGATGTACATATTTAATTAGTCCTACCCCACCATATAACATTTAAAATCTTTGTAAAGTAGGAGATATATACTCTCATTAACTTTTGTATTTGGAATTATCCAAGGGAGTTTTTGACTGCCGGACCCATTAAAAAAAATATTTCGTGAAGGGGATTTCAGAGCTACCATCAGTTTGTATCACCTCTTGCCCGTGTTTTAACTTAACCAGGCTTAAACTTTTATCGAGCTTGGCTTCTCATAACAAAGAACTATTATAAATAGTTTGTACTCTTATTTTTATAAGTTGTCTGTAAGAATTATATATTATCCGTTAAATAAATAGTACATAAAAAGATAACGAATATTGTAAACATGTACATATTTTCCATAATATATACATATACATATGTATTTTCTTTCAAGGTGTATGTATGCTGAGTGCCCAAGGAAAGTTAGTAGCTGAAAATGAGGTGGAAATGAAAATATTCGGCAAAACTTGTTATATTTTTGTTTTTTTTACAGTACAATTCCTCTTAACCGGTTACCTCGGGACTGCATACCTGGCCGGTTGCCGTTCTGGCCGGTTAATCCGAAGTGTACTTGTATAATATATTGCATTTTTTACATATTTATGTATTTCATATTTACATATGGGTAAGGCTTTCTCAAGTGGGCCACAAAATTACCAAAGTGAATATTTTGCGATGAAATTCAGCCAGGACAGAGTTCTATCATCCAGAAGCACACTCAGAAAATTTTGTTGTAAAATTCTAAATACAATAGTTTTTTTTTTATTAACTATCGAAGTTTTTTGCAGCGCTTGAATAATTATTACATTTCTCGGAAAGTAAGTATCCGATTAAAGGATGATATTTTCCAAAAACGTTATTTTTGTTCCGAAACTTGATGTTTTGTTGTTGTAAATTTTTTTTTTTAATAAACAATTAAAAATTTAACTAATTTATGCGCCTCTGGGATGAAAATTTTTTAAGGATATTAACGTAATAAATATCTGTGCATTTATGTATGGAAAAAAATGCGTGCAATTCGAAAAGGATTAATTACAATTAATTTTTTTGTGCCAGAATGCGCGCTTCGACTTACGCGGACGCACACGAACACACAAACGGCGGCTCGCGTTTCAACGCGATATGCTTCCTTAAGATCAGTTTTGCCGACATTGTCATTAGTTGTATCTAGTCTCCTTCCGACTGCTGTGGTGATGTGTTTCGGTGATAATAAAAACTGTGATATTATGTAAATCGCGTACGTTAATGTGTACAAAACTAAGTATAGACTAATATAATGCCACATGCGAATCGTTGTTGTAACCCTTTCGGAAAACAAAACCATAGTCGTGTTTACACAAATCTAGTCCGAATAAGTGACCAAAATGCGAAATTTAGTGTCGTGTTCAAAATTCTGTGCAATCAGAATACTAGAACACAACGCAGGCAACAATACATCCTTACGTTGTGCATTACAAAGAAAACGGCGTAGAACAGCATAAGAATTTTGTGATAATTTCTGAAGCATTGGAACATGACAGTTCCGCAGTCAATTTGTTCAATTCTAATTGACAGTTTGGTAAACGAAATGTTTACATTCCTTTGAATACATTTGATTTAATTATCATTACGCATTTCCGCGACAGTCAAAGCGCAAATTCTGTTATACGTAAATTATTTATATGGCCAATCTTTAAAAAGAAGTAAACACGAGTAACGGAAAAGTCGACAAAACTGATCTTAAGGAAGCATATTGCGTTGAGATGGGTCCGAAACACGGTTTTTCGCAAGCCGCCCGCGAGCCGCCGTTTGTGTGTTCGTGCGCGTCCGCGTAAGTCGAAGCGCGCATTCTGGCACAAAAAAATTAATTGTAATTAATCCTTTTCGAATTGCACGCATTTTTTTCCATACATAAATGCACAGATATTTATTACGTTAATATCCTTAAAAAATTTTCATCCCAGAGGCGCAGAAATTAGTTAAATTTTTAATTGTTTATTAAAAAAAATTATTTACAACAACAAAACATCAAGTTTCGGAACAAAAATAACGTTTTTGGAAAATATCATCCTTTATCAGTCTGCAGTTGAAAAATCGTTGTAATCGGATACTTACTTTCCGAGAAATGTGATAATTATTCAAGCGCTGCAAAAAACTTCGATAGTTAATAAAAAGAAAACTATTTAGAATTTTACAACAAAATTTTCTGAGTGTGCTTTTGGATGATAGAACTCTGTCCTGGCTGAATTTTATCGCAAAATATTCACTTTGGTAATTTTGTGGCCCACTTGAGAAAGCTTTACCCATATGTTAATGTGTTACATCAATAAAATATAAGTGTAATAATTATTTTTTGATAAAGTCTGTGATATTCTTCTGTCTTTTAACCTTCAGTGAAATTCTGAATGCGACATCCCTCCATTTTCTTATCACCAAAACGTCTAATGCTGTTGACTCATGTTGCTGCTCAATGTATTTCAATGCAATTTCCATCATATTTTGGGTTCTTCATGAGAAACTGTTTTCTCCTCTTCAACGTCACTACTCTCATCATCTTCCTCTTATTCTTTGTTTGCTAAATCTATGATTTCATCATCATTCAAAAATTCATTTTCAAGGTGTTCGTCACAGTTTATCGTCCAATTTTCCACATCTTCTGCCTGTAATGGTTCGTTACCCGATAACTTTTGAAGGTCTTGTAAAGTAGATTTGTTTTCTTCTTCTTCAGTCCCTGCAATATTCGAGATCACAATTAGATTCTCAACATCTGCCCAAAGTTTTCTCCAAGACTTAACAAACGTTGAAGAGGGCATTTCTTGAAATGCTATAGCTAACATATAGATAACGTCCTTGATATTGATCTTTTTGATGACTTCTAAAAGACCTTTGTCTTCACTCTCTGAATGTTGCAGAATTTCAGAAACAAGTTTACGCCTGTATCGTCTTTTTAAACTATCGATCACTCCTTGGTCCATTGGTTGCCCAAACTTGTCACATTAGGAGGAAGATAAACTAATTTTATGTCATATACAGCGCAGTCATGAGGATGGATTGGAGCATTATCTAACACAAGAATTGCTTTGATAGGCAAGTTTACACTTTTTAAATGTTTTTTAACTTTTGGAACAAACTCCAAATGAAACCACTCTTTAAACAAGTCTGAATTCATCCACGCTGATTTTTGTGACTTATAATAAACCGGAAGGGAAGATGGATTCAAGTTTTTGAATGCCCGTGGTTTAGCAGACTTGCCAATAACGAAAAGAGAAATTTTATGAGTCCCTGCTGCATTCGAACAAACGGCCACTGTAATACGTTCTTTGTTCTTTTTGAAGCCAGAGGCAGACTGTTCATGACTGCCTAGAAAAGTTGTTTCTGGTAACATTTTAATGTTTAGCCCGGTCTCGTCCATATTATAGACTTGTTCTGGAGATAATTCCTCTACTTTAACCATTTCACCAAACTTAGTCTTGAATTCCGTCGCTCCAGAAGTATCAGCAGAAATTTTTTCTCCACTTACATGTGCGAAATGAATTCCGTGTCGCTTCTTCCATCGATTAAGCCAACCATCACTTGCCACAAAGTCACCTTCAATATTAATCTTCTGGTGGATAGCCAAAGCTTTTTCTTTCAAAATTGGGCCGCCAATCGGTGTACCTCTTCGACGCTCCTGAAGAAACCAGATCCACAAAGCTTCATCGACGACCTCGCAAATCGGTTTTTTCTCCTACAACGGCTACCCAGATTTCTATCAGATTCCATTTTCGAGCAAAACTCCTCAATGGAACGCCTATCTCTTCGCCAGTCATTTACAGTGCTTTTTCCAACATTAAATTCTGCACATATTTTCGCTACGGATTCACCATTATCAATCCGCCTTAGCACTTTTAAACGTGTATCCATCGAAACCATAATTCGTTTGCGCTTTGCACTCATTGTTAAGGAAAGAACTATGTTATGTCCTGTGGGTACGGCAAAAACAAACCAAATTGATCAAAACGACAAACAACAAAATCCTATCTAACATCGTTTATAGTTTACTTCGCCGGGATCTTCCCGTAATATCGGGGGAATCCCAGCCGCATCGCCTCGCCGGTGAATGTTTTGGAAAATATTGCATTGCGCTCGGCTGTTGTAAACAGGCCGGTTAATCCGTCGACCGGTTAATGCGAAGCCGGTTAAGAGGAATTATACTGTACTTGTTAATAACGCTGTAAACAAATTGGAATATTCAGAGAAATTTCATGAGGCCTCCCGTTTCCCAAGTCTCCTTGTTTACGCCTACGGTGAATTTTGTACGTCGACATTTCTCAGTTGATCACATCAACGGGATCATTTCGATATTGCGATTCTCTTTTTTTTTGTTTAGAAGAACGTTAGTTCATATAAAAGAAGTTAAGAACAACATTTATGAAATTAATATATTTAAAATAAAAAAAAAACAAAGTCCATAACGCGTATATACATATGTAAATATATAAAAATACATATGTATATGTATATGTGTGTACGTATAACTGCAAATGTGTAGCACTATTATGCACCACGCCTTTCTGTTTATCTTCTTACTCATATAAAAACGAAACATACTAAACAAATGCTATCCGAGTCTACCTAATTATATGTATATGCACTCGTATCATGCGTGTATTAGAATAGCGTCCTGCTAAGGCCTGACTGGCCGATTCCCTAACGACTACCTACGCCACGCAAGGGTGGGTAAAAAGAATGGCGTTTTTTCTACTGTCTGCTTGCTTAGCTCACTGGCAGGCTGGGTTACTGGCTGACTGCCTATCCGCTGTGTGTATTCGCTACCAACAAAATGGCACAAGGGTCGAAGTTTTGTATTCTCATAGTTTTTTCGTTCGGTATAAAGTAGGGTAAACTTTTTTATCATCCGTTAGTTTTTTGCAGCATTTGCTATAAATGTTTCTATAGTAGCTTTGTGTTTTTCCTTTCCGTTTGCTGTTTTGATTGCGGTGGTGCTTTAACTAAACACATCGCACCGATGTTGGCTGTAGTTGACGGTGGTTGCTTAAAGTATTGTACATGTATAGGGGTGATGATTTTTGTGGGGTGGTAGTTTGATACAGTCATGATTAAGTTGATGTTACCGACGCCGTACTAGTATATTAGATCCCGGGCTATGTATCGTGCGCCCACCAATACAAATAAAATAATTAAATATGTGCCTACTCGATTGTACATGGAAGGAATACATACCCAATTAACGTTTTAGTGCACGTCCGAAAATTATTCAATATCCAGTACCGCACTAAGAACGAACCTATAACCCAAGAGTGATAGATAACAAGATTGATGCACATGACAAATAAGAAAGAGAACAGCGTAGTATGATAAATTCTTAACGAGCGAACAACAATAAAAATGAAAACAATACAGCAATGAAATGAACACAAATGTTGTTAGTTCTGTATTCTGTAACGTTCATACATAGTATATTGGAACCTTTTTTTGAAATGAGATAAAACAAATGAGAACCGTAATAGGTAGAGAGAAAGTACCGTATATTTGGTCTTTTGGAAATTTCTTATTTTTAATGAGTTTTCATTTTTCAACAAAAACGCTTTGATTATGTATTGTTTTATGTAAAAACTAATTTCCTATCCAAAAGTGTATAGAAGCCTATAAAACGAGAATCGTTTTCCAATCCTTTTTGACTTGTTAACCAATCCTAATGTTCATTGGGTATTTATTTACATAACACAATATATGTAATAATGCTGTTAGTAAGTGCTGCAAATACATATGTACCTATATGTAAGTATGCGGATGAGAACCGTGAGCATGGGTATAAATGCATGGGTGCAAATGTCCAGTTAATGCTTGCCCGCCAGTCTGTTCGAAAGGTTTGCTAATAAGCGATAAAGGTTAATAACGTGTATATATGAAGAAAATATTATCTATATGTACTTTCTATAATAAAACTGCTGGACCGTCTGTCTGTATGTACATTGAAATGCTATAAAAATGATTGTGGATCATGTAGGAAACAGGATTCAGGATTCTACATACGTGATTGTAGCTTGATAATATGGGAAGAATGGATTATGCGTAGAGGCGATTAAAAAGCTCGTACAGATATCTGAAAAGAGGTAAATCTATGGGTGGTTTTTTAGTTTTGCCACGGAACAGGATGGTGAATGAGATTAAAGCACACTTGAATGGCTTTGCAGATACTGTGGCGATAATGCTCAAACTGTCATATAAGACCATATATGTTTTGGAAACTTAATGTTATGGGTATATCGCAAAACACTTGACATACAAACATAATATGGTATGTTACTAAACAGTTTACCTAGTGAGAAAAAGTGAATTGATTTATGTTACTTGTTAAGCCGTAGCAAGAAGAAAAACTTCGACTTGCAAGCCGCAAGCGAAACGTTTTTTATCTGTTAAATATGGTTATCTACTACGAAATTTTTTTTTTTGGAATTTTCGCTTATAACTTAAGCATAGCTGAAAGGTTCACTTCATCAAAATTAGTTGACAGCAAATATAAACACAGAGTTTTCCAATAACAGGTGTTATTGGTGAATGGATTGCGCTATCGAGAGATGATTAACGGATTTTTTATGGCCGGAATTGGATGGTATTGATCTGTACAACGTTTACTTTCAACAAGACGGCACTACGTGCCACAGAAGCAACGAAACCATTGATCTTTTAAGAGAAAAGAAAAAAAGTTGTGACTTGTTTCTTTGGGGCCACTTTGTTGGCGTAGACCAACAGCCCAGGATCGATTCAAGACCTCAAAGATGGAATTCGTGAGGCTATCGAGGACATAGGGCAGCCACTTTGCAATTCGGTTATGGAAAATTTCATGAAAAGGATATAGCTATTGTAGGTCACCTTGATAACCTAATTCGTAACTCATTTGGTCTAGCCAGACCATAATATAAAATATGACGAAATAAACATAAAAGCCAGCGGTTGAGCATCGCAATAATTAGTTACCGTTGAATCGTAATATAATTAGCTAAAAACGTAACAAAAATAAACATCAAGCAAGGCGATTTCATAAGAAGTGATTTCGCTAACGCAACAACACCATTTACATGTATTTGGTTTTTGCAATTCAAACTTCAACGCGAATGTAATCAAAAAACAATAAAGGGCCCGAGAAAAATCAAATCAGCTGCTATAACGAAATTACCTGGCGGGAATTCGCCTTGGAATCAAAAAAACCACAGGGAAAAACTACCTACTAACCACGGAGAATACCTGTACCTGAACACTTAATATTATAACACGTGGGCTGCAAACTCCCGGGCTTAACAAAGAAAGCACGTTTTTTTGTTAAAAATCAGCTTTATTCATCAACGTACTTTCTATCAATATTTCAGTTTCACTTCTGTAGAATGATATTTCTTTTGCCTCAAAATAGGCCTCAGTTTCAGCAATAACCTCTTCAGTCGAGCAAAATTTCTTACCGGCGAGGTCTGCGAATAGTCGCTGAGAGCCAAATCTAACGAATACGATGGACTCGAAGTGTAACCAATTAAAAAGGCAATACATTTAGTTTGAAAAATTACTTTTATTCATTTCAAAGTAAAAAACGTGTGAAAAGAATACAAAATAAAGAATCAATTTACTTTTGCTCGATATGACCACCTTCTGCCTTGAATCTGGTCATGAGACGGTCCAGAAACGATTCACAGGCTGCCCGAATGTAGCTTGCAGGTATTTTGGTCCACTCGCGGACAATTACTCTTTTCAGCACCTCGATACTGGTGAATCTTTTAGTGCGGACCTTTCTTTCCATAATGGCCCTTCGCGTCTGGTGAATTTGGGAGCCATTATGTGGACGTTATGAAGTTCGGAACGTTGTTTTTTAGCCATTCTTGGTTTACTCGAGTTTTGTGAGACAATGCCGAGTCCTGTGGAAACGTCTATGGTCTGCCACCGAAATTTTTGTCTGCTCACGGCTTCATAGCAACCTCCAGAATACTTTCCCGATAATATTTCGCATTTATCTTGACGCCAGGCTCGATGAAAAGGATTAGAGAGCGCAGATCTGCGGTTACAGGGGCCCAAAACATTACCTGTGGCGAGTGCTGCCTCCTGGTGGCGAATCGATGACTCAAATTCTCGTACGAAAGGTCGGTCAAAAAAACCCTATCGTTTTCGGAGAATACGAAATGCTCACTTTGAAAATTTTTCTGGCCAGAAAACACAATGTTAGGAAATTGAGCGATTTCGGCCAAGCGGAGCAACTCCTTCGCTCTCTCAAGTCTGACTTGTTGCTGCTTTGGTGTGAGATCGTACGCCTTTTCGATCTTATAAGGCTTGACTTTGAAATCATTTTCAGTTCGCGGCTGATCCGTTCTTTCGCCGTCTAATTGGTACTTCGTCGGCGATTTCACTCAAGTCGCTTCTTCACTTTTTGAACCATTTCACGTCATTTTGCAGTCTTTTGATGACCACCTCCATGACGTTTCGCGATGCTACCAGTATTATTGTAACGAGTAATGGTGCGATAAACAAAAACTTTATTTACTTTAAGGTGCTCGAACTCACGAACAATGGCTGGTTGTGATTTTCCAACCAAATAAAGTGTGGTTAAGTTTCAAGGGCCAATTTTTTTAAAAAATTATTGTCATTTCTCTTTATTATGAAACAAAACATTGGCCTTTAGCTCTTGAATTGTTGCTGGCTTATCGACGTATATTTTTTCTTTCAAATAACCTCAAAGAAAGAAGTCCAACGGTGTCAAATCACATAATCTTGGCGGCCAATTGACATCGCCGCGACGTGAGATTATTCGGCCATCAAATTTTTCGCGCAAAAGAGCCATTGTTTCGTTAGCTGTGTGACAAGTGGAAACCACATTTCAGCCGTTCTGTTGAAACCAGATATCGTCCACACCCATATCTTCCAATTCGGGCCGTAGAAAGTTCGTTATCATCTCACGATAGCGAACACTATACACAGTAACTGCCTGACCGGTCTCATTTTGGAAAAAATACGGCCCAATGATGCTACCGGCCCATAAACCGCACCAAACAGTCACTCTTTGTGAGTGCATTGGTTTTTCGGCAATCACTCTTGGATTATCATTCGCCCAAATGCGGCAATTCTGCTTATTGACGAATCCACTGAGGTGAAAATTTACCTCATCACTGAAGATGATTTTCTTCGATACGCATTTTGATTTGAACGCCCGTTTTCATAATAAGCCTGAATAACTTTAACGCGTTGCTCAATTGTGTATCTTTCGGCAGCTACCTTATATTAGACCAGATGTACAATGTTATCGGAATATGCTTTTTGGATAAATGGTATCAGCTTGCATCCAACCGAAATCAGTAAGCCACCCCATAGCAAGCAACCTATTTTGAAACTTGAAGGCTCACGCCTCGTTTAATCAAAATACAATACACTTGACTACTTCATCTTGCTGAAAAGCAGCTGACAGCTGTAAGCCAATTAAAGGCATAAACACAATGCCGTCGCTAGGCAAATGCTTGCCAGCATCATTGCAAGCAGCCAATCAGGCACGCAGCTCCAATGAGGCATCATGCAGTACTCAGATCAAGACACCAATAATTATTGATAAGTCACCTTCACCCAAAGGTAACGCAAAAAACATACAACACACCGCTGTATCAAGATCAAGAGGAAAACGCTAATGATACTCCACCACCACAAACGAGCATGGAACTGCATTTGGAGAAATTTATATACTTCGTGCTTTCACAATGTAACATGCGGCACTTCATTTTCATTAGTTTGTTTAGTTTAAAAGTCACAAATCCTCAAATTAGAGTATTTACAAGTCATTCACTAAATATTTAGAAACAAGTAATTTTTCTTTGTTTGTTTTGTTTATTGATTTTACATTATTATAACTTATGATGTCAGCCGGTTGTTAAAATCGCGAAAGAATACTAACGGCTTTCTGAACACGCCACATTTGGTATTCTTATATTCCTTTATGTTTGAAGTGGATGCCATATTTGTTAATTATATATGTTTTCAACTAAAACACATTTTTTCAATAACAAAGTCAAGGAAAGTTTCTAAATAAAATCATAAAATCATAAATTTAAATTTAATTATTTCAAAATGTTGCTATAACAAGTAATTTCCTTAACAAAGCCCCCATTTCTATATCACGGTTTGCTTTTTTGGTTTTAAATGGACGAAAATTGTACCTCAAATTTTTTTGTTGATTATAATAAAGTATGAAATTTGATGAATTTTCAGCCCAAAAAAAAAGAAATTCTTAGAGCGCTTTTTGTAAAAAGTGAAAAAAACGAAAGATAATGGAATAGTATAAAATAAGCAAGTAATTAACATGAAATAAAGTAAAAATGTGTTATTGTAGATATTTTTATTATGAATTTTTACATGAACATAAAATATATTTGATATTTTATTATTTTTTTACGAACTTTTGATCATAACCAATTCAAATATGATGACAATTGTATTCACAAACAGCACGTTGCAAATGCTTAGAATAATTTGGATGACTGTTTAATACCTTATAATTGTTCCAACTTGCACTAAAGTCATGATGCAAAGATTCTACAGCTTGTTCACTGTAAAACCCTAATCCGCATTTGTTTTTCAAACAAAATTGTGGCACATGATGAAACAAAGCGTGAATTTTTGGAGTTACTGAAGTACCAAGATCCAGGAAGCTTTTCTGGAATTCGTCGATATCATTTTGATACGTGTCCTTTAATACTGAAGAAAAGCAACTGTCAACAACTTTCTTTAAATTTTCAAAAGCTTTTACAAATTTAAGGCACTCCAAATTACATATAGCTCTTAGTTTATCGACACTATCCAAAAGATTTTTGCATTGATTACCTTCAAAGGCAGGAGAACCGTAAGTTAGCGACCTTTCAACGTGACAATTTTTGGCCCACAGTAAACTTACTTCTTCAAATTTTATCATCATGTCATTGAATATAGTGTTTACTGCTCCAATCATCAAATGCAACTCGGGAGGCGGAATAATGTCTAAAATTTCTTTTCTTGAATCAAGCGATGAAAAAACTGGAAGATTAACACAATTTTTGTAATTTTTGGCTTTTTTATAGTTTTTACCTTCGTGAATCCAGCATTCATAATTTCTTACACAGTTTCCAATACTTCTAGAGTTACCACAAAGATTTAATTTACCACTCTGAGCGTCGCACCATGTGCATGGATGTGTACTAGTATGAGTCATTAATCCAGTGATGATGTTTGCTAATTTAAGATCAGTTGCAACGGTGCCGAGAAGATCATTTATGTCCAAAGCTGACCAAATGAGTTTAACATTTGTAAAATTCTCTTGAACGTTAGGTGCAGCACATAGAAGTAAAACTTTTTTGACACCAGAAGATTTAAATTTTTTCGTAGAATTTTGAATTTTCATTGTTTTTGATTCTTCTTTAATCTGTAATGAGACACATATTTTTAAGAATCCACCTCCTCCATCGATGCCAAATTTAAAATGTAGTTCATCTGCGTTTTGCTCACGCTCTCCATATACGAAATTTATGAAACCTTTTGTATCTTTACAAATTATAACTCGCTCTGGTTCCTGAGTTACATTTTTAGCCTTCTCACGTATAAATGGAAAATCGCGTTCTTCAAAGAATGAATCTAGTTTGTGATTCTTTTCGACAATTTTGTTTCTCAAATGTGGTTCAATAATTCGATTACTGTTTGATCCTTTACGAACTGCTTTTGCTATCTTATAGATCGTATTATTGCTGCAATTTAAATCACTCTGTAATTTATATAGCTCATCATTAGAAATTTTTGAATTTTTTGTCATTTTTGGTTTAACATCCAAAATTAACGGCTTACCGCGAGTTTGTGACAATACAACCAGATTTTTATCTTCATTATCTTATATCAACAATCAATAAGTACTTGAGCCTTTTTCAAACAAATTAAACATAATCTATAACGATTTTGTTCGTGAGTTCCAGCCTTCTTATACGATAACCGCGCCATTATAAAATAAAGAATGTCAACTTTTTTAACAAACGAAGAATATTGCAAAACTTAAAGGACATGTATTTTTCACCATAGCAAAAAACAAAATAAAATTTTACTGCTTAAAAGAATAAAATATCTTATGCAAGGAAGGTTCACTCAACAACATTAAAGATACCGACCGGGTGTCAACAGCGCATTGCATTGTTTTGCTTCCACGCGCATCACAATCATATGCAGAATTTTGAAAGTAAACAAAGAGCATGATGTCTTATATATAAACTTTTTAAATCTTTAGGATAAGAATAAGTTATTAGGAAAGTTATTAGGAATAAGTATTAAGTTCTAAATCATAAGCAAGATGTATAAAGTTTTGAAAGATGATCAGTTTAACAATCTTTTAATTATTGTTTTTCGTAGATATATATTTTCTTTTGCATATACACTACCGGTCAAAAGTTTGGGTTCACTTACATTATTTTGGAATTTTACACAATCAAGTCGGCTTATTAGTGGTTTTGTTTTTTAAACGTGCGTTCTGCTACTAGTTTGAGTTTAGGAGATTGTTATTGTTTACAAAGTGACTGTGGGAGACGCGTAGATCAAGCATAAACGTGTTATGACTTGCTGCATTCTGTCAGTGCGTCTAGTGCCTATTACGCGTAACATCTTATTGCTGCAAAACTCGCTTCAAGAGTTATATTTCTAATTGTTGGTGTAATCTTTGTTATCAAAAAGGTAAGTAAAACAATTTTTTGTATTCCAAAAAATAATTGTTTTACAAAAACTTACATACAAGTCGACGTTATACAAAAATTATCTTCTAATTATTAAATTTTAAATAAAACTACATATTTCTTGTTTTATTATTTAAAATGGGTCGGAAAGCAGAGTTTAGTGTAGAAACACGAGCAGTCGTTGTAGCACTACGTGGAGAAGGCTATTCAGCGCGAAAATTTGCTTCGAAATGTAATGTCTCTCAAACTGCTGTCATGAGAACGTTACAAAGAAAGAGCGATTCTGGGTGCAATCAGAGTCGTCATCGTTCTGGGAGGCCTAAAACTACGTCAAAAGGAGAGGATAAGTTCATATGTGTTGTAAGCAAAAAAAAATCGTTTTCTAACAGCCCCTGAAATTCGCGAACAACTCAATTCCTCGCGCGAGGCTCCAGTATCTGTTTCGACGGTATAGCGACGACTAAGAAACTACGGCCTAAAAGGGTGCGTCGCCGCCAAAAAACTTTTACTTCGAAAGCAAAATAAAGTAAAGAGACTTAATAGGGCTAAAAAACACAAAGAGTGGTCAACTGAACAATGGTCTAAAGTCTTGTTCACGGACGAGTCCAAATTTGAAATTTTCCACAAACGACGCCGCCAATATGTTCGTCGTTTTGTCGGCGAACGAATGATGAACCAATGGGTTATTCTCACATTTAAGCATGGTGGAGGGTTAGTGTTAGTCTGGGGATGCTTTGCTGTAGACAAAGTTGGAGACATTGTGCAAATTGAGGGTATCATGGACAAAAAAGTCTACCGCAACATACTTCAACGGTACGCTTTTCCGTGTGGGAAAAGACTTGTGGGCAGCGGATTCGTTTTCCAGCAGGATAAAGATCCTAAGCACACTTCATAATTTTGCCAGGATTACATTGCAGCCAAAGAAAATCAAAAACAACTCAAATATATGGAATGGCCTCCTCAGTCGCCGGATTGTAACCCGATCGAGTTGCCGTGGGGCGAGTTGGACAGAGAAGTACGAAAATTGCAACCTACTAATACAAAACAATTTTGGAAATTTCTGCAAAATTGCTGGAATCAAATAACAGCAGAATCTTTGCGTAAATTAATTGATAGGATGCCCAGAATATGCGATGCTGTAATACGAGCAAAAGGCGGATATTTCGAGGAATCGAAAATATGAACAAATACTTGCGGGTTTCTTTAAAAGTTAACATATTTTGTATTAAACAAAATTACTTTCTGTAAAATAACAATATTAAAAAATATTTGACGAAGAAAATCATGATTATTTAAAAATTGTTTACAATTTTTCAAGTGAACCCAAACTTTTGACCGGTAGTGTAATTGTCAATATTTTCAATAGATATTAAAATATTATCAATTATTACATGAAAAAATATAGTCAATATTTTCACAATACAATATTTTTATTTTATGTAACGTTAATTATATGGATATTTTATAATATAACAAAATTTGTTTGGTTTTTTGATTTCAGATAATCCAATCCTGAGTTGCGATGTACACCGTAAATCGTCTTTTTTTAAAGGAGGTTCCAGAAATCGCCTGCAGCACGCTCTATAATCAACATTTTCATAAATAAAAAATTTTGTTACGTTCTTGAAGGATGCTTTTATAACCGCCAAAAATTTTCAAATTAAAATATTCTGAAGTTTCTTCAGGATAAATCCTTGACAAACCGTCTTTTATTTGCTTCATAACTGCGTATAACCCCTGAAATGGCAAACCAAACTGAGCATAAATTAAGTGACAGCTGTCAAAAAGACCATCTACGAAAAAAGTAGTGCCAACTTGAAAACCTAACCTCTAAAAAATAGAGTTGAAATTTCTGTGTTTGTATTTTGCCGATTCTTTTTTTCCTCCCACAAAATCATAGCTTCAACAGGCGATCCTGTCCTTTCATGTCGTGGAAAGCCTCTTTTAGCATCTTTCGCATTTTTTCAGTTTCTAAAGCCATTCAAAGTAAATGCCACATCTTTCAAATCTGATGGTTTAAACTGCATACATGCGTAACAAAAAGCAGCGTCTTTGTCACTGAATACATTAACCATTTATATTCGTAGAACCATGATGATAGAAAAGAACGGTTATTACTTTTAGAAATTTCATTTCATTTTCTGAATTAAATATGTTAATGAAACATGTACTGTAGAAAAAAGTAGCTTAGATATTTCAACCAACTTCAGCCAATGCTACCGAAGTTTAACATAGAAACAGTTTTTCAATAGTGAATTTCAAGATATTTCACACACTTGTTTTCGAGAAATTCAATAGAACTCAAGTTCTACCAAAGCAAACAAGTCTTACATTTTTCACAAAAGCCAACATTAAGAGTTTTGCATTTTTTTAAATAGTAGCGGCGAAGTTTGTACGATGTACTGTGTTATGTTGAAACAAAAAAAGATAAAATAAAATATCATGAACTTTACCTGCTATTTTTTACTCACTTACCAAAAGCTGGATATCCTTTTTGTGCTAATCCAATCTACAGTCAGTTTTAATCAGGCAAACTTTATCTCGATTGCGTTTCACTGGCACTAGATAGGTACTTCCTGAGTTGAATTTTCTAAATAGGGTCTTGAAATATTTGACAAAAATAGGATGTTCTTCGTAAATACCGGGCAGATTTTTGCGTGGCAAAGCTTAACTTAAGTAAACTGGTGTGAATCTAGACAATGCGTTGGTTCTCTCTATAATTATTACGATAACCCTCATGAGATGTCCATCAGGTTATAACTACCACTTTTAAAAATCAAAATCAAATATAGCTATTCAATTTCCGTTTTTTACCGTTTTTTTACTGTGAAATCGAAAAAATTCCAGCTCTTTGGATTTTGTTAAATAACCCCTGATTGTGCTAACTTTATGGTTATACAGCACTACCGCCCTAGTAACTTTTGAGTGGGTGGGTAAAAATGAAAAAAGTGTGCCAATAATTCCCGTTTTTTTTACCGTTTTTCAACGTGGATTCAAAAAATGTATCGCTCTTTTTTTAAATAACCCCTGCTAGTGAATCCACGGTCAGTGCCTGCTTGGAATTTCCTAACAATACTTCTCTAAAATAGGCATTAATCGTAGAACTAGGGACTGGCCGGTGTCTATTCTAGAATCGAGCGAAGAAATGGAAAATCCAGCTGGTACCCAGCCAAAATCCAGTTCCGATATCTCATCGGGTTATTATCACTTATAAGCACACTAATAATTCAATAGTGAATAAATGATTACTTAATTTTTATATATTGATTTGAAATAAAAATTTTGGAAACTTGTTCTCGGGTGAATTAGTTGACGAAATCAAGACACAGGCTATAGTCTACCTTCAGTCATGGCTGATCATCCGTAACGTTGAGTAGGCGCGTTCATTGGTGGGCAGGCGAAATTCCCATTATCCGAAGAATTTTATGAATGTTTGGTGCATGCTTGTGCAGTTTGGGAACATTTGTCAAAATTCTAATACCAAATTTCCATATCGATAGAAATAACTCGAACTCAAAATAATATCAACAAACACAAGTGTGCGATTCTCCAATGCTATCCAATCACATCACTAGCACAGAAAATTTCAACCATTTAATATGCAACATTTTGAGTGATTTTTATGACAAATTTTCTTCAAACATCGGTTTTTTCTTTTACTTTCTCTCGGTACGCGCAAAGAATTCGCTTGTACGGGCAAGGCCCGTCCACGCCCGTACGTAGCTACGGGCCTGATACAACTGGTTATAGTATAGATGGTCTAAAACTCAGATTTGTTTTTTGTGTTTAAAAGTTAAATCTTCGAAATTGGCTAGATTGTTAAACAAATCTAGTACAAATTTGCTATCAAAATCAAAGAAAAAACCAATGCTCTACTCTCAAAAAAATTCACTTTATGGTTTATGGTATATAGCTGCTATGTTATATATTATATAGCTGCTAATACGTTTCTATTAAAAATATTTTTAGGAAGGTAAGAAGTTTCACGTAAATATATAGTGGGGTTAGTAGAATACATCTAAAGATAAAAACCGTTTTGACACGTTACCGTTTACGTTATCAGAACGACCCGGATTTATATCCTGTAAATGACTGGCATTCATGTAGCATTTACCATACTGTACATATAGATATATGTATATGTATACTAGTTATCATATAAGCTTTCTGACATCATATTTGTTCACGTCCATTTACATTCATACCCAAATTATAAATGTATTTAAAGTGTTTCCTCGAGTTACCCAGTTCTGTATCACGAGTTATTGCAACTTATATATTATTATTGCAACTATTATATTATTATTATATATTTGACTTCATATATGTACATACATAAGTGCAGGTTTTGTAATATATGTACCTCTTCACGTAGGTGATTGCTTTCTTAAATACCATGCCCTTAAATTGTACTAGTTTATTATCATGTTTGCATATTTATGTGTTTATATAGCTTGAATGAGATACTTAAATAATACTTAATGAGATACTAAAATAAGTATATTTCAAATATATTAACGATACTTTCAAGTTTGCAAAAATAGAGTGCAATTAAGAATAATAAACTGTTCGCGCAGAGAACGTTAATGTATAAAGAAGTCTCAACGACAGGAACGTATGGAATTTTGAGGGGTACTCGCCCCACGAAGACTAATTGCCACAGACACAATTTTCACCAAAAGTTACCAGCAATAGACTGAATTGTGTAAATTTAGCAGCAGTCGATTAGAATTTGTTGGTGTTTAAAAACAAAGAATATTAACGCTGTAGGCAAAATTTTTTGCAAATCATCCAAGCTATATACTGTGGGCAAAAAGTAAGGTGAACTTGGTTGTAAAATGAAAAATCTTTATTTATTCTTGTAAATCAATTTTATTCCCTTCAAAATAATCCCCTCTCCATGAAATACACTTATGCCAACGATTTTTCCAATCCCCGAAACATGCCAAATAGTCCATTTCCGGTATAGCCATCAGCACCTTCTTCGATTCAGCTTTTATCTCCTCAATCGACTCGAAACGCGTTCCCCGGAGTGGTCTCTTGAGTTTTGGGAATATCCAGAAGTCACACGGAGCCAAATCAGGCGAATACGGTGGTTGCGGAACGATATGCGTGGAATTTTTGGCGAAATGTTCACGAAGAACGAGTGCAGTGTGAGACGGTGCATTATCGTGATGCAAAAACCAAGTGTTGTTGGCCCATAATTCTGGTCTTTTTAGACGAATTGCTTCACGTAAACGAAGCATAACGCTCAAATAATATCCCTTATTAACAGTTTGGCCAGGTGGAAGGAATTCATAGTGCACCACACCACGAAAATCGAAAAAAACTGTCATCATGACCTTTATTTTGAACGACTCTGACGTGCTCTTTTCGGTCTGGCCTCGCCTTTACCACGATATTCGCTTGATTGGTCGGTTGTTTCAGGGTCGTAAGCATAAATCCAAGTCTCATCTCCCGTAATGATGCATTTGAGCTTGTCCTGATAGTCTCAAAGCATTGTTTCACACACATCAACGCGACGACTTTTTTCCAAGAAATTGAGAGTTTTCGGTACCAAACGCGATTTGACTTTTCGTAGGCCCAAATGGTCTTTCAAAATGATTTTCACAGATCCTTCTGATATTACGATCATATCAGTAAGGTCTTTAACAGTCAACCGACGATTTTTGAGCACTAACTCCTTCACTTTATTGACGTGTTGGTAATCTGATCTGATATTGACATTCACATGAAAGTTGGCCCAGATATTATTAACAGTGCTGCCAACTCATGAAAAAAATAACTAGAGCGAAATTTTAATCCCGCAAAGTTTGACAAATAAATTCACCTTACTTTTTGCCTACAGGTATGTACATACGAGCATATATATGTAAAGGGTTTTCCAATTAGAGGTGTTATTTTGATATTCACAGAAAAATGCTTCATTACCAGGCATACAGAAACATGGCATATGCAAATTTAAATATGTGAATTTATATACATAAGCGTATATACATATATGTACATATATGCTGTATGTATGTATGGTATATAATATATGCTGCGAGCACAGCAAAAAATATTACGATAAAACTTCTCAAGAAATCCAGCGCACATTCATAGGCACAGCATTGTGCCAAAAATTATGAATTATGAAGCGTCTTTACTATAGAGTTGTACATCATTATTCGATATGTGAATTTTAATGTTCAAGAGGAAAAGTATGAACACATTTTTAGAAATAAAAAATACATATTGACTGAAAAATAGTAGTTCAACAATTTGCGGCTTTGGCCCCTATTGTTATAAACAGCGCTGCACAGCTCACAGAAGCTTCATCCGAAGGCTGAATATTTGTACAGTAACCTCCAAACAAGCCGCATTCTGATTTCAGAGTAAGTTTCTTGCTTTGCAGATATATGTTTTTGTGCACTTTTTATCAGCTGGAGAGCTACATATGTAAAGTAACACACTAATTAATTATTTAATGTCCGTAACACACTAATTTAATTATTATTCATCAAAAGAACAGAGAGGGACAGAACTTTTTTATAAGCTACTTGTTGCTGTCTTCTGCATCTTACTGAACGCTCATGCGCACACTAGACGCACAGAAGCTTGCGCTGTCGAGCGTTTAGAAGACATATTTACATGCCCATATGTTTGCAAACATATATACGAAGTCGCGACTATTCGATATGACAAAAATTCACGATTTACCAAATATTTTTGTAAGAAATATTTCAGTATTGACTATTTTGATTTGATGTCTTCAACCTTAGAAGTAAATTTTTGTCATCGTTGAGGGGCGGCTCGTTTTATGAATGAAAGTACTTTGCTCATAGAAATATGAGGTTGAGCTTATCAATAATTTTTTTGTTGTGCTGTACAATATTTGCAACTGTTCAGCGTCATGGCAACTAGAATCATGGCTGCTACGGCTGCGCCGTTTGTTCTTGTAGTCGCTAGGCATAGAATTTAAGCTTTGGGCGACATACGCATTTATAGCTCCTGGACACGCTCAAGCATGTATGTCCAGCAGCTTATATGTGTGCGTGTCGGGTGCATGACGCTAATATCTAAAATTTTTGGTTTTCATCATGCAAAAGCCGACAACAAGTATGGTATGTGTGACACGAAGCAAGCACTTAAGCTGCTGGACATGCATGCTTAAGCGTCATCAAGAGCTATTAGAGGAATAAAGTGACTGCCCTGTGAGGGCGGTTATGTGTACATGCGTCTATACATATCGCACTTGTTACGTTAAAGCGTAACAATTAGAAAATTATTTTAGCATTTGTTAGGTAGGAATTCGATCATTCGGGTATTTATTCCCTAATTATTGTATGTAAGTATGATAAGGCCTCGTGAGGTAGGTCATGGTTGCTTCAGTGCATACATATGTGTGCAACACTATATTTATTAAAGATGCAATTCAACTTAGTTGTCCTATATATGTACATACATATCCTAAAAAGTTTCTTTTAATTTTTCTTTTATTTATTTTTATTTTCAAAGTACAGTGCACTCGCGATAACTCGAACTAATTAAAACAGGCGCTGTTCGATTTATCGAATTTGTTCGACTTATCAATTGAGTGTGCTATGTTAAAAAAACAGTCATCGATATCGATTTTTCGATCGATTGTTGAAAATGGAAGCCAGTAGAAAATTTCTGTAGTATAGTTTCGTTATACGAATTACATTTTGGTCCATTGGCTGGATCAATGGTGTCACATTCGGCGGCATAAACATAGTTAAAATTAAACCATCCTCGGACTTTAATTCGATTTCGTTGGGATGTGATGGGGCATTATCAATTAGAAGAAGAGCCTTCTCAGGTAGTCCCCATCTTTCAAATTTTTTCTTACCTAAATATTAAAGTCATTTAACTTGGTTAAAACAATTGTTTTAATGAATCTGGATTTTACCTGCGGCACGAACGAATTATGAAACCAGTCTTTGAAAATCGGCGAAGTCATCCAGGCTGATTTGGAATTTTTGTACTCCACCGGACAGTTAAAATTTTTGAAAACACGAGGATTTCTTGCTTTGTCAATAACGAGAAGTTTAAGCTTATGGTTGCCGGTAGCGTTAGTGCAAGCCATAAATTGCCTTATCTTTCTTTTTTATAAGACTTATGGTGGACTTGGCTACCCCATATTCCTTCGCTAGAGAGGTAACACTACGTCCACGTTTAATTTTGTTAAGGACTTCAGCCCTCTCTTTTAATGTTAAACACTTCAACCTTTTACGATCCATTACTCACGTGCACTGATATACTACAAATGACAAATTTAAAGCAATTTGGTCAATGCAAGATGTTGTTCCCAGAAAACTAACGGGATATTAACGCCGAAATATTCATATGGACAATACACTAGTATACATATAATTTATATAATAGGACTATGAATAAGTTCGTGCGGTTTTTTTCGAAATTTGAAACTTTATTGACGTAAAATGGTTACAAATTTAATATTCAAAATATTGTCCATCGCTTACTACTACTTTTTCCCATCTTTCTGGCAATTCACGGATTCCCTTTGTGAAAAATTCGGTCGGTTTTGCCGCAATCCACGAATCGATCCATTTTTTGACTTCATCGTAATTACGGAAGTGCTGGTCAGCCAGGCCATGTTGCATCGATCGGAAGAGATAGTAATCGGATGGCGCAAGGTCTGGACTATACAGCGGGTGGGGTAGGACATCCCATTTGAGCGTTTCTAAGTATGTTTTGACCACTTGTGCAACATGTGGCCGAGCATTGTCATGTTGCAAAATAACTTTGTCGTGTCTATCGGCGTATTGCGGCCGTTTTTCTCGCAGTGCTCGGCTCAAACGCATCAATTGTCGTCGGTAGACATCCCCCGTAATCGTTTCATTCGGTTTCAGTAGCTCATAATACACAACACCCAGCTGGTCCCACCAGATACACAGCATAACCTTCAGGCCATGAATATTCTGCGCCGACGTCGATGTTGAAGCATGGCCAGGGTATCCATACGTTGCCCGACGTTTTGGATTGTCGTAATGGACCCACTTTTCATCGCCAGTCACAATTCGATGCAAAAAACCCTTTCTTTTGTGCCGTTGAAGCAGTTGTTCGCATGCCATAAAACGGCGTTCAACGTCTCTTGGCTTCAATTCATACGGCACCCAATGGCCTACCTTTCGGATCATTCCCATGGCTTTTAAACGTTTGGAAATGGTTGATTGATCAACTCCCAAAGTTTTTGCAACCTCTTCTTGCGTTTGAGCCGGATCTTGATCGAGCAATTCCTCCAATTCGGTATCCATGAACTTTGGCGGCGCACCCTCGCGTTCTTCGTCTTCCAAGCCAAAATCACCACTTTTAAAGCGTGCAAACCACTTCTGGCACGTTCGCTCAGATAGAGCATGCTCACCATAAACTTCCACCAAGATACGATGACTTTCGGCTGCTTTTTTCTTCATATTAAAATAATGAAGAAGAATTCCCCGCAAAAACACATTATTTGGCACGAAATTCGACATTTTCAAGTGTGGTAAAAATATTGTTGTTTACGCTTCAAATAAAAAACTTATACTGACGTTTGTGCCTTACGACAGTAGCTCTCCAATGAATGTTTGGAAATGTGGATCGATGGAATAATAATCAAGTTACGCCATCTGTTGTAAAACCGCACGAACTTATAAATAGACCTATTACATATACTATTACATATGTATCTATGTACAAATTGTACATGTTTGAAAAGAATGTGTGTACAAATAAATTTGTTTTTTTGTTCGAGTTATAGCGCTTTTTTATTGTTCGAGTTACAAAGAAGTCAATAGGGGAAAAAATGTGTTCGAGTTAGCACGTCGTTCGACTTAGCGGCTATTCGAGTTACCGCGAGTGCACTGTATTATACTATTTAGGAAATGCATACATATATTATTTTCTGTAAGAAAATGTAAATTGAATAAAATTTCGTTTGCCAAAGGAACAAATAAATGCATATTCAAATACAGTCGGTAATTTGATTTCATACAGAAGCCATACAACTGTTCAGAGCCAATATACTTATACAGAATTCACAGCTCAGTGAAGAACTTACCTGCTGTCGAGTTGGGCGAAAAAGTCTTCGCGGTTTCACTTCATTTTTGACAATTCACACCATTCGTAGCCGGTGAGACTTCTCTAAACAATAACGTTCTCTGGTTCGCGCTTATCGAAAATGAATTCACTGAACAAAACCACCGAAGATGGAGAGACACACATACATATATAATAGAATTCCCCTATTTGACACCCCTGCATATACTGCAAAACACTTTTAACAGCCACTACAGCATATGCACTCATCTAACAGCCTTTACTCTGTTAATAACAGAATATGATTATCAGAACGATACAGAAGTTGAAAAAAGGAAAATTATGTGAAAGATGGTTGTTTGAACAATTCTGTATTTAAAGTTTATTCATAGTCAGCTGCCAACTAGTCGAAACGAGTACTGGAACGATTACATGCTTACCTACATATAAAATTGGAGCTTACACTCTTTTGGGGTGTTTGGTCGACCTCCTCCTCCTACTTGTGGTGTGCGTCTTCAAGTTGCCCCACAAATGGATTGACCTACAGTTTAAAGCCGACTCCGAACATCAAATGGTATTTTATGAGAGGTTTTTTATGGCAGAAATACACTCGGAGGTTTGACATTGCCTGCCGAAGGACGACCGCTGTTAGAAAAGAGTTTCTATCATGTTTCATTTCCGAATTATAGTCACGGACCAACTCTTTCGGCTGTGGTCGCCGGCATTATTGCACTATGAATAACTTTAAATACAAAATTTTTTAAACAACCATCTTTCACATAATTTTCCTTTTTTTGTACATGAAAGTATTAGTATATACCTTAATATGATATTTATCCTCCCCGGATAAAGAAGGATATGTATGTAAATAGTAAATAAATGAAAACTATGGTTCGTTTTAAAACGGATTTTGGCCTATATATTAAGAACTATCTAAATATTATATCACGGTTTGCTTTTTTGGTTTTAAATGGACGAAAATTGTACCTCAAATTTTTTTGTTGATTATAATAAAGTATGAAATTTGGTGAATTTTCAGTCCAAAAAAAAAGAAATTCTTAGAGCGCTTTTTGAAAAAAGTGAAAAAAACGAAAAAATCGAATAATATATTAATATATTAGATTATCTAGTAATTAATCGTTCGGCTAATCAAAATAGTGAATTTTCACAAAATGGCAGCTTTTAAAAGAAATGATTTCGATTTTTACGTTAAAATTTGGCCGTAAATTGATTATAAAATGGAAAATAAGTATCAGATTTACAAAAGGAACGATTAATTACTAGAAAATGTATCTTTAAAGATTGAGTTAAAACGGTTGACCGATCAAACAAGCCGTTTTCGAGATATCGTGTACACCGACTTGAAAAATGCCGTTTTGAAAAAACACGTTTAAAGTTTCAATACCTACATTAAAACGTGCCGAGGCATCTCTACATATTTAGGTATAACTCCGAAAGTATTGCTTAGATCTACTTCAAATTTCGTGCGTATACTTTTGAATATATGTACATTACAAAAATGCAATAAAAAATCGATTTTTTTGAAAGTCATAACTGCGTATAACCCCTTCATAATGAATAGACTTACACCTGAACAACGTTTGCAAATCGTGCAAATTTATTACGAAAATAATGGTTCGGTTCGCGCGACGCATCCCGATTTTCACAAGAAAATTTTGTTCAGCGATGAAGCTCACTTTTGGTTGAATGGGTATGTCAATAAGCAAAATTGTCGCATTTGGAGTGAACATAATCCACAAGCCATTGCTGAGACGCCGTTACATCCTCAAAAAGTCACTGTTTGGTGTGCTCTATGGGCAGAGGGAATCATTGGTCCATATTTCTTTAAAAATGAAGCCGGCCATAATGTTACAGTCAATGGAGAGCGCTATAGAGCCATGATTAATGACTTTTTCGTGCCTGAATTGGACGATGTTGATGTGGACGACCTTTGGTTCCAACAAGACGGCGCTACATGCCATACAGCCAACGCAACAATCGATTTATTGAAGGAAACTTTTGGTGAGCGCATTATCTCGCGCCGTGGACCTGTGGCGTGGCCTCCAAGATCGTGCGATATAACACCGCTGGACTATTTCTTGTGGGGCTATGTGAAGTCGCTTGTCTACGTAGATAAGCCCGAAACGATTGACGTCTTGGAAGAGAATATTCGGCGCGTTATTGCTGACATACGGCCCCAATTGCTGCAAAAAGTGGTCGAAAATTGGGCCTCTCGGCTGGAATTTATTCGAGCCAGCCGCGGCGGCCACTTGCCCGAAATCATTTTTAAAACATAATGGCAAACCCTTGTCTTTATAATAAAGCTAAATTCTTGGCCATAACATTAAATTATATACGTTTTATTTCATCTTGAAAACCTAACCTCTAAAAAAAACACCCTTATTACATAAAATCTATTATTGAAGTCGGTCAATTCCTGGCGACCAATGAACTTCCCTTTCACGGATCTTATGACGTTGAAAAAGCTGAACGTGGTTTATTCATACAACTTTTCGAGTTGACATTAAAAATGGATAGTGCAACGAAACTATTCCCAAAACTGCTAAATACACATCTCCAGAAATACAAAGTGAAGTTATTGAAATCATGGCTAACCAGTTAGAGAATCAGTAGTTTCTGATGTGAAAAATGCTGATGTTCCATGGTTTACCGTAATGCTAGACGGAACCAAAGACAAAAACAACCGAGAGAATATAGCTATCGCTCTCAGATACGTGAAGGAAGGAAAAGCTTAAGAATCATTACCCGATATTATTACCACTAAGGGATTGGACGCTAAAACTTTCACCGAAAGAACAATTGAAACATTGGTGATTTGTCGTGTCTTTTGAGCCAATGCTATGATGGAGCTAATGTGATGAGTGGTAAAAGAGGAGACGTTTCTGATCCCCTGGAACAACACCTAGATCGTAAAATTCTTTGCATACACTGCTTCAACCATCGTCTTCATCTCGTTGTTGTAAAAGCAGTGTCTGACAATGATTCGCTGAGGAACTTTTTCGATATGTGTGTGATGTTACATGAATTTTTTCACCATCCCAATATTTCTTCTTTATATTATACTAGCTTATACCCGTGGGTTTCACCCCACATTTCTATCAAAAAGTATGCAATGTAAATAAAACAACTTTAACTTTTTTAAGTCAGTTTAGGTATTATTTAAAACGATCGGATATACGACATTTTTTGTTATATTATTTTGAGTATAAATAAAAAGGTTTTTCGGTGTGCCAACTCTGGAGCAGGCTACATATAATTGGCCATGGGTAAAACATGAGTTGGTTAGATTGACTCCTGCTACAGCTAATGATTGTCCCTGAGCTTTATTTAGGGACATTGCGAAAGCCAGTCTAATAGGAAATTGGAGGCGTTTAAAATTGAAAGGCATATCCGTCGGTATCATTGGAATTCTTGGTATAAAAACTTTGTGGTTTTCAAAATTTCCTGATAAAACCATAGCTTCTATAACATTCGGTAAAAGTTTCGTGATGATTAGCCTTGTGCCATTGCATAAACGTGGAGGATCCAAATTACGCAGCATAATTATCATGGCCCCCTTTTTAAGGATCAGTCGATGAGGAGGAATTCCTGATGGGTCCAAGGAGTTAAGAAACTCAACGGGATAATGAACAGCCTGGGATTCTTCGACGACTGTGTCAATGGAATAATAAGTTGTGACAGTTCCAGGTAGTATTTCTTGAATTTTGGAATTAATGAGATTTACATCGTCATTCTTAGGTGCCAAAATTGCCCTTTCTCGAAGCCATCTATAGTTTGTGTGATTGGCTGAAATATTTGGAAATACCCTTTCTATCAAAGCATCGACTGATAACATAAGTTGACAAAAACCTGGAGGAAAAGAAATTAAATTTGGTGGTAAAGAAACTGGTATTTTTCCATTGCCTATTGTAAGTAGTTGTTCAGAAAAAACTTCTGCTGAAGCATCTCCTCCCAAATGCGCTCTCATATTTGTAGAAAGAGTCAATTTCATCAATACCTCTATTGTTGATAATATAAATTCGTTTCTATATCAAATGGTCTAACCCCCATTTTTCTCTAAGCTCATATTTTTTCTAGGAGTACTAAATACTAACTTCATTAAACTTTTTACCAATTTTTGGTATTCTACCATAAATGCGTCCAGTAGTATGCAGTATGAAAAATCCCATTTGTACAGGAGGTGTCACGCCCCATTTCTCACTATCACCAGTTTTCATGCAGGTGTTAGGTATTTACCTTATATAATCTCTTACCGAATTTCAGTTGTCTAGCCCAAATACTTCCGGAGATATGGACAATGAAAAATTGCATTTATATGGGACGTGCCAAGCCCCCTTTTTCGTTTTTCTCAGTTTTCTTGGAGGTGTTAGGAATTAACCTCATATAACCCCTTCCCAAATTTCATTGGTCTAGCCTTAATACTTCCAGAGATATGGACTATAAAAAATTCCAGTTGTATGGGAGGTGCCATGCCCCCTTTTTCGTTATACGCAGTTTTTGTGTATGTGGTAAGGATTTATGTCATATAACCCCTTACCAAATTTCAGTAGTCTAACGTAAATACTTCCAGAAATACGGACTGGTAAAAATTCCATTTGTATGGGAGGTGCCACTCCCCCTTTTTCGTTATACGCAGTTTTTCTGGATGTAGTAAGGATTAATGTCATATAACTCCTTACCAAATTTCAGTAGTCTAACGTAAATACTTCCAGAAATACGGACTGCTAAAAATTCCAGTTGTATGGGAGGTGCCACACCCCCTTTTTCGTTATACGCAGTTTTTGTGGATGTGGTAAGGATTAATGTCATATAACCCCTTACCAAATTTCAGTGGTCTAACGTAAATACTTTCAGAAATACGGACTGTTAAAAACTCCATTTGTATGGGAGGTGCCACGCCCCCTATATATATCAAAATATTTTTTAGCCTATGACCATCCCGGTAAGGTATCCAGTTCGTGTTTCAAATTTGGTTACGATCGGTTTATGCGTTTAGGACGCAAGTCGATCTATAGATACATACATAATTTGAATTTTATATATATGTACATATACAAGATAGATGAAGGAAAAACCGTAGTGCGATTGCTACCGCAACGATGGTCCGGTCACTTGCAATTACACAGGTTGTGATATCTAATTACACTGAAATTAATAGAGTGCTTGATGAAGTAGTTACCCAGTCTAAATTGTTCAATGGAGAAGAAAGACCAAGAAGTATTTTAATTAAAACAGTCATAAAAACGGAAGAATTTCGATTTTGTTTAATTTTTGCTAAAAAGTTTCTGGGGATTTTACATCCAGCGGACGCTGCAATGCAGTCACGAACAGCGAGCTTGAAAGACGTCATAGAGTCAGTTCTTCAGCAACTTCAAGTTGAGAGATCAAGCCGGAAGGAATTTGAATTAATTTTGGAAGATGCGTATAAGCTAATACCCATGACTGAACCCATGAACGAAACAATGTCCAAACGAAAAATTAAAACAACTGAGCATCCAAGCTACATAACTGAGACCAGATTACCTTCATACTCTGCGAATCGCGCAACTGATGGGAACCTACAAGAAACAAATAAGAAGCTGAAAGGAATTTACAATGAACGCCTTGATCTTATAATAAACGAAATCAAGTGACGCTTCTCAGAGAATAAAGAGCTAGTTACTGCGATTACATTAGCGAATTCAAAAGGGATGATTTTAATAGCTTTAGAGAACTACATAATTCGAGACATTTACCGTCAACACAAAATTTGTCCCTTCCATTTTCTAGCACTTATAAATTTATATGTTTACAGGTTTGAAAGTTCCCAGCGAAGAAGAATTGACAGCCGTCAACAACTTTTTCAAGAATTGAAAGGAAGGGGCTGACGATGGAACAAAGTTGGAGGTACTTTTCAGATTTCGTGAAGCTTTCAGTGATACGTTCGAGCTGATGACAGCTGTTGAGACATTTGGGTGCAGTACAGCAACTTGCGAATCAATGTTTTCGGCATTGACCGCAATTAATAGGCCGCAACGCCTATCCATGACCCATACCCGCATGGCTGCTCTACTTAGCTTTTGAAAGGCATCGCATACGTGCAATTAATATCGATATGATTCTCCGAAAACTTAATAATAACAAAATCGTAAACTGTCATTGTACTAAGTATCTACTCTTAACAATATTTTTTATACGTTTCTTTTAAACATTAATTGAAAATTGAATCTTCTTATTTATTTTATTTACAACTATTTCATTATATACAATAATAAAATAATTTATAATAAAAAAAATTTATTACACAAATAATTTTAACCAATTATTCATTTAATTATTTGTTTTTGCAAACTTTTAATCCTGCCCGTCCTTCGATAGTGTCTGCCCGTACAGTTGGTTAGGTCTGGCTACGGGCCTGAGTTGTATTCTGATTTTTATGAAGTTTTACATACCTTTAACACAAGAACGTGGAATATCTGAACATCTGGATATATTGTTAAACTAGCTGACCCAGCAAACCTCGTACCGCCTCAGAATCAATAAATAAAAAGCTTAACGATAATTTCAACTTCAGAAAGAAATGTGGTCAAATTTTAACCGGACCAAAAAGAATTCGTAATCAATAAAAAATGCTCGATATTAATTAAGTTTTATTACTACTTTTAATTACAAAGGATGTTACTTGAAAAATTGTCATGTCACGTGTTTATCTATATATATAAAAATGAAATGATGTTCGTTTGTACGCATTTTTTTGGGCCGATAAGAGGCCAATTTTATTCGTTCTTTTTTCATATTATAGGGATCCACTAGGGGAAGGTTTTTAGCAAAAAAAAATTTCTTTTAAATATTTTCTTCATATAAAAAAAAGAAAAAATCAAAATATTGTACAAAACAAAACTTGCTCGATTCTTAGATTAAAGTAAGTTTCGAATCGACATTCATTTTATGTGTACAACTTTTTTTGAATTTTTCGTTATTGTATACAGAAATTTCAAATGATTCGAATGAAAATTTTTTTTTTTTTTTATTTCTTCCATAAAATATTACACCTGTCGTTAGACAATAAGTAATTTGATTTACAAAAAGATGGAATGAGAGTGATATTGAAGGGCCAATGCCCCCAAGCTCATTTAGAAGAAATATATACATATTATTTAAAAACAAGTGGTTAACAAACAATGACATATACGATTAGTTGACAATTGATTACAAGGATTTTGCAAGATCTGTTGGTGTTTGACGGTTAAGCCGACTTTGGGTAGATTTTTCTTTATTTGGTAGTCTTCTCATCATAGGATTTGTATGCGTTAACCCTTTGCACTCGATTTATTTTCAAAGTTGTTGCGTGTCAACTTGTTATTATTTTTAGCTAAATGAATTAAAGTAATTTACAGTCGTAGAATTCAACGTATTATATTTATTTCATTAATTATTAATATAAAATGTTTTATTTTTTGTAATCTTTTACAGTGTGATACTTTTTAAAACAATTTCCAACGTGAAGAAAAGGATGTCTTTCGCATGTTTCGCAGAAATAAACAGTTGTCTTCCTTTCGCCCTTAGCTTTTCTGTTAGAACAGACCATACAATCATTATGTTTTTTTCCCGGATGAGGTACTAAAATGTGGAGTTTTCCATCAAGTCGATTCTCTACATCTGATGTTGATTCCGTGCACGACTTGCACTCGATTAACAAAACTTGACAAATTATAACTGTGTAAGATCTCGAATGCCGTATGTATTTTACAGTTATTTAGTGCTATTGGTTACAGGCATACATTAGTATTGTCACCTCCAGTGTGACATACGAGTTGTAGAGTAAATTAGTATTGTCACCTCCAGTGTGACATACGAGTGCAAAGGGTTAATAGTCTATTTATGTGTCTTCTGCTAGCGCTTTCTATTGTTTCATCAATAGTATCGATGTCAAGGTCGCGATGAATATCTGCGTTAGGAAAATAATGTTTCAATTCAATTGAGCAATGCTTTCTTTGACCAATTCTATATGGAAATGAATGCGTTTGCAAACGATGTTTTCGGCTATGAACAAATGTTGGAATCGAATGAAAAAGGAAAGAAACGCGAAATGATAAAAAAAATTCTTGGAAAATTTAAAATGAATGGTGCTTCATTGGAAAAATTCAAAGGTAATAAGAACATACACAAGATAAAGTTAGAATTCGAATTTTTAGATTTATTTTGTTTATTTCTCATTTTTTCAGAAGTACACCACACAACAACTCATTCCAACTCTGATTTTGAAATCCTGTTGGAATTGGTGATCGATAATTTTGTCACTATAATGGTCAATGGAAATTTGCGTGTATCAGACCCTGCATATTATTTACCATATCAACTTTTTATGGAACATATGGACCAAATGAACACAAAAAAATAATTTAGTTTTGTTTTGATTTTTTGCAACATTTTGGTTTTCAGTTAATACAATAAAAACAATACTGTTTTTTCGTGAATACAAAATTCTAAATTTATTACGTTGTTTGTTTAGAATTTTTTTAGAAAAAAAGTAAATTTTTTGGTTTTGAGGAAATTTGTTTATTGTTGCTATTTGTGAAAGCGTAGATATTTGTAAGTATTTGACTATAATCCTAAAAGTTAATGGAATACCACTATGACACATAGAAAACATTTTTTCAAAGGGGTGTTTTTCGAAAATTATAAAAAAAATTGTTTTCAAAAATTTTGAAGAAATAAAGTAAAATAAAAAAATTTCGAAAGCATGAAATTTTTTCAAAACCAAATTTTCCTCAAAAAGATAAAAGAAATTTCTTCGAAGAGGTGTTTTTCTAAAATTACAAAAAAAAAAATTTCAAAAATTTTAAACAAATAAAATAAAATAAAACTTTTTCAAGGGTATGAAATTTTTTCAAAACAAAATTTTCTGAAAACCAAACAAAATTAAAAAAAAATGGTGTTTTCGAAGCATTTCATATTCCACTATTAATAGAGAATACATTATTTCGAGGGGGTGTTTTTCAAAGCGGAAAAAAATCTTTTTTAACAAATCAATTTAAACTTTTACAAAAGTATGAAATTTTTTCAAGAACAAAATTTTCTCGAAAACGTTAAATTAAAAAAAAATAGTTTTTTCAAAATATTTAATTTTCAGCAATTAACTGAGAAGAAATTTGTTAGAGCGAAGTGTTTTTCAAAACTTCAAAAAACACTTTTTAACCAAAAAAAATAAACCTTTTTTCAAAAACAACAGGAATGATAACATTGCCTAACAATTTCTGCACAGTCTAAAGAGGCATTGATACAGAGTGTATTTCCAAACATAGTTCAACATTACAAAAACCATGATTGACTCAGCGAAAGAGCAATTTTAGCTGGGAAAAATAAGGGCGTCAATGATATAAATTCAGCTATTTTAGATCAAATACCTGGTGACATAGTTGCGTATAAGTCAATGGACACTATTACTGATCAAGATGAGGTCGTAAATTATCCAACTGAATTCTTAAACTCACTCGATTTGCCAGGCTTACCACCTCATAATTTACGATTAAAAATTGGAGCACCGATTATTATGCTGCGCAATAGTAATGTGCCCCGACTTTGCAACGGTACCAGACTCGCTGTGAAGAAGCTAATGGGTAACGTTATCGAAGCAACAATTTTGAAAGGGAAGTACAAAGGAGAAGACATTTTGATACCCTGAATTCCACTGATTCCGGCGGATTTACCATTCGATTTCAAACGTTTGCAGTTCCCTATTCGCCTTGCCTTCGCTATGAGAATTAATAAGGCGCAAGGACAGTCTCTACAAATGTGCGGTATTAATTTAGAATACCCAATATTTTCTCATGGACAATTGTTGTAGCTTGCTCACGAGTTGGCAAACCATCGTCATTATTCACGCGAAAGATGAAAAAACCAAAAACGTTGTCTACCAAAAAGTGTTACAATAAAGTTCGAATGAAATTGTATCAAAGAATTTGCTTTGTTTCGTATTAATTTTATTCTCTTTCAGCAAATCATTGAATTTATCGTCTAGCGAAGCGGGCGAGGGTACGCTAGTTGTCTATAAAATAAAGTTTGTAGTGTACGGTTTTAATTTAAAACATGCTTACAATACAAATTAATATTAACCTGTAGGATCTTCGCCATTGCGCTATTTTTTGGCGATGTTGCAAACTGTTGTTTGATGATTTGCATATTCAATGGTAATTTCAAGTCAAAATGTGCAGCTCGTCCCCCTAACAGAGTCGCAGCTATTCCAAATGAAGCGAACGCTAGATCTGATCCTCGCCAATATGACGCCATGTCCTCGCCATGTCCAAACATGACAATACTTTATTTGCTATCAATAAACACATCTCTATCATGATCAATTTCTCATTGTAAATTTCTGCACATGATGCAGACATTGATTATCAATGTCAAATGTCGAAAAGAAATGAAAAAATAACTATTCTAATTACTTTCACTTTTAGATTTGATTTGATTTCTGAACGACGGGAAGAACATCAAATGTTTGAGAGAAAGGAGCAGTTTATAAGGGAAAACAAAATGTTGTTTTCACTACATATATTCCTAGCATATTAATATCATAAATAAAAGGTGATTTTTTAAGAGCTAAAGGAAAATTTTTCAAAAACACACACGTAAAATTCAGAAAAATGCATGACATTTTTATTTAAATCGATAGTACAGTCCATATAATTTAATGTTTGAAGATTATTTCATGCAAATGTTGACCGCGACTACGCTTCAAATGGTCCATCCGCTTAGTCCAATTTTGGCATACTCTTTCCAATGTTTCGGCCGGTATCTCCCATATAAATGCTTTAATGTTGTTTTCCAATGCGTTAATTGAAGCAGGTTTGTCTGAATAGACATGAGCTTTAACCCTCTCATGCCCGAATTAAAATGGGCGGGGCTAAAAATTTTTTGAGTAGATATATAAGATGGGGTTAACATCAATATTGACTGTTCAAAATTTCAAGGTCCTAGGTGTCCTGGTTCAAGAGCTACAGAATGTTGTGTATATGCAACATTGGGCAAGGGTGGTATATATTTAAAAACAAGTTTATTTCTTTTACAAATGCCGTTAATTTATATTTTATGTATGATAAGACACAAAACAGTTTTTTTGGGGATTGGAACAGAAGTGCACATTACATTTGCTGCATTTACAGCTTGGAAACCCAGTGGTGCATACTCTACATCTGCCTCTTGTTCCCCATTCCGCCCAATGATTATAACCATCAAGTCGTAGTGATTTTGGTGGGCCTTCAATATAAGCTCTTTTATAGGGATTTGATTCAGATCCTGTAGAAGCAGCTGGTGATGATGGAGCTGGTGATGCTGGAGAAGATGGTGCAGTTCCTGAATTCATTGTCATAAGGAGTGATGATGGACGACCTCTCTTTTTGGCGGCAGCTGTAGTTTGACTTGCGTTCAAAAGTTCGGCAGCAACATCCAATTGAAAATTTATAAGCGTCATATACTTTGATTCACCGTCTGTATGTGCAATGTCTCTGCGGTACAACAACCAACTGTTTACTAAACTCGAATTTATGCACCAGTATACTATACGCATGTACCATTTAGTTGAGCGGTGGTTGATTTTGTACAATTCAAGCAGCATGTCTGCAAGATCAACCCCTCCCATGTGTTTTTTGTAACATTCAACTATACCTGGACGAGGTATGGTTATAATTTTCTTCTCTTTGCGGCACCATCTGTTGCATTCAGTCATGGGATTCTTACAGCCACAGTTCATCCGTAAGGAAAGTACTAAAATATTCTATATATTCATATTTTGATCTTCTTCTTCTTCGATTTCATCGTCAGCCGAATCATCCCAATCAAAGTTGGCAAATCTTTCAATCTTAGCTTGAGTCAGACCTTTTGGGCGCATCTTAGAAAGTGTATACTGAAATAAATTATATTTTTCGAAAGTTACCACAACAGACTAATGTTGCATATACGCAACATGAAAATAACAAAATTATTACAGACCAACTAAATAATATTTTGATGTAGGGTTTTTTTCTAAATACTCTCTTACCTTTCTATATTTATGTAGAAATGTTGGTTTCAGGATGAAATAATTATTTTAATAATTTTTTTGCACTTTTTTAGAACACCGTTTTTTCGCAAAATCAATTTTTCAACTTCTCGCTCACAAATATAGCTACGGACTGAAAGCGTGTACAGCTGACTGCCAAACAACTTGCTGCTTGCTTTCTCAACACAGTAAGCTATAATTTAAAAGAAAATTCAAAACAATAACTAGAAAATAACGGGAGTTAGAGGCTCGGAAACACAATGTTGTGTATATGCAACATCGGGCATGAGAGGGTTAACATAGCCCCACAAAAAAGAATCTTAAGGCGTTATATCGCACGATCTGGGTGGCCAATGGACATGTCCTGAACGTGAAATAAAATGTTCACCAAACTCGCCTTTCAACAGGTCCATTGTTACGCGTGCTGTGTGGCATGTGGCACCGTCTTGCTGAAACCACATGCCCTCCAAGTCAAGCAAGATAGTTCCAGCCCATAAACCGCACCAAATTGTGACCTTTTCTGGATACATTCGTAGCTCTTGCAATTCTTCTGGCTGATCTTCACTCCAAAATCGACCATTCTGCTTATTTACGTACAGATTGATTCAAAAATGAGCTTCGTCGCTAAACACAATTTTGCGATAAAAAAGTGGATCTTCGGCCAACTTTCCAAGAGCCCATTCACCAAACATTCGGCGTTGCGGTAGGTCATTCGGCTTCAATTTTTGCACCAGCTGTATTTTGAAAGGCTTCACACCTAAATCCTTTTGCAAAATTTTCCACGTTGTTGAGTAACAGAGGCCCAATTGCTGCAAACGGCGACGAATCGATAATTGATGGTCATCATTAGCACTGGCCGATACAGCTGCGATATTTTCTTCAGTTCGCACTCTACGTAAGCGTGTTGGTGGTTTGATGTCCAATAATGTAAATTTGGTTCCAAATTTAGTCACAATAGCTCGAATAGCCGCTTCAGTGGGTCGATTAAACTGACCACAAAATGAAAGAAGCGCGCGATAAACTTTCTGAACAGAACACGCATTTTTATAATAAAATTCAATGATTTGCAAGCGTTGTTCGTTTGTAAGACGATTCATGGTTAAATTATAGACCAAACTAAAGATGTTTGACAGTGAAACAAAACACGAAACGTGCGTCAACTGTTTAAACCAACTGTTTAAGAAGATAACAGCTAAAAAATCACTCGTTATGTGCCTATAAACATTGCTGAATCAGCAGGAATTGGACGCTTTGGGATTAACGCTTTCGCTACTGCTGGGACACTGATATCCCACAGCATTTTCACTTCACCCTGAAACTTGCAATTTTCATAGGAAACTCAACCAAAATGTCCTAATCAGTAGCTGCGAACAATACTGACAATTTACCGTTATCCGCATTCCACACTGTTTCAATCGTGTTTAGTTTTGATCAGTTGTTTGTGAGCAGTCGCTAATATTGCATCAAATTTACGAGTAATTTTGGTGAAATAATACGTATTTTTATAAGAAGTGTTAATTTTTCTAAAGAAAAATATTGCCCTTTTACTGGTAAGTACAAATATATATTTTAATACGAGTTTTGTGAAAAATATTCAGCGATAATTAATTTTGGGATGCATGTGCCCCAGCAGGGCTTTATATGGGGACATATATGTCCCAGCAGTACGTTGTACATAATGTATCACCCAGCTCATTTTTTTATTTTTGCAACTTCGTAGACAGCAAAAATGTCGAAATTAAATCGCGATCAAATTAGTGCATTACTTTAAGATGATGATGATGAATCCATGGAATCAGGAACTGATTTTAGTGTCGAAAGTGATGATATTTATACTCCTGAGTTAGATAAAACCACTGGCAATGACGATTCTTCCAGCGATTCAGAGGAGACCGGATTGAGTGACGAGAATGGTGGCATAGACGATCAACCTGCACGAGGTGAGGAAGCCTCAGGCACGGTTATTTGGAGCACCCCGAATGAGTCCTTTGTTTCAAGAAAATCGGTTAGTAACCACCGCGAATGCAAAATTGCTGTAAATATTGGGCGCCACTCAACCCCCTACGAAATGTTTCGCAAATTGTTTCCAAGAAGCATATCTTTGTACATTTCCCAAGCAATATATGCCACTCAAGCCAGTGAAACGGGGCATCAAAATGTGGCTTCGCTGCGATTCTTTGACTGGAGACACCTATGACATGAGTATCTATTGGGGAAAAGAAGAATCTGTCCTTGAAAGGACGCTCGGCGAACGAGTTGTGAATGATCTTGCAGCAACGATTTCTAACCCTGACGTGACACTTTGCTTTGATCGTTTTTTCACCACTGTTAATCTTATTAACAACATACAATATCCAGCTTTAGGAACATTCATGTCCAACCGGAAGAATGTTCCGAAAATACCAGAAAAATTGCAGCGAGGCGAAGCTATTTTCAAAGTTAATTCGGCGGGTACGAAGTCAATCTAAAACCCTTTAATTAATTTTTTAAGTAACTTTCTTGATTGCAGGTACCATACGGTAAAGTGGCAGGACGTCAAAGAGGTAATGCTGCTCAGTAACTACCACACTCTGAAATTAGCACTGTTAGACGCAAAATGAAAGATGGAACTGAGGCAGAGTTTCCATGCCCTGACATCGTAAAGACGTACCGCGCAATAATGAGCGGTGTGGACTTGGCAGATCAAATGTCGGGATTATATGATATAAACGGAAAATCAAATAAATGGTGGAAAAAAGTATTTTATCGTGGCATGATGATGGCTGCTGTAAACACTTGGGTTATACATTCGAAGCTGAATAGGAAGAAACCTGCCTTCTTACCAGTGCTGGTCGAGATTGCTGAGTCGCTAATTAAAAAAGGAAAGGAATCTACCGTATATAAACGATCCCGTCGGTCTGGAAGATCATCGAATAGGTATAAATCAATGACAAATGTGGGGGATCATTTACTCATAGAGCAGTCTAAAAGACGTCGGTGCGTAGCATGCGCCAATCGAAAAGTCGAGAAAAGAACAAAAATTATTTGCGGGGCTTGTAATTTGCCATTCTGTATACAATGTTTCGCTTCATCACATTCATAAAATAAATAAAAGTACAAATCATATGTTATTACCAAAAAAATGTTTCTACTTTCTAGGTGTCGTTGTACCCTGTTGGGACAAATATATCCCATTTTTAAATACTGTTGGGACACATATGTCCCACCTCAAAATACCGTTATCTACATAAGTTACAAGCTTCATCTAGTTTCTATGCCCATAAAGTACCAATGGGTATCCAAAAATTCAAAAATAAAGTTTGAGCAAATCTCCTGCAAAAGTCGGAGCGAAAGGGTTAAACGCTCTTGTTTAGTAGATTTTGATGAAATTGCGCATGCATGAATGCATCTCCTTAAAATGAGTAAGAGACGTCTACCTAAACGCATTGTATGTTTTTATGAGCTTTGCATATAGTCAGGTCTTTACATCAGTTATTGTACTCCCATTTTTTTAGAAGCCGAATGAGTTCACGTGTGACTAATATTTGTTTGGTCACAGGTTATGTTCCCATTGTTAGCATGAAACATCAAACTTTACAAAAAATGTTTTCTAATAGCGACCGAAACTCAGCATTCATTGAAAAACTTCGTGTATATTTCTGCATTGAAAAATATTTTCATACTCTTCTTCTTCATAGTTGCCTTTTATATCAAGGGAACAAAGTATGTATATGCGAATGTACATATTATATAATATATCTGACTTACGTCAGATTGTCTTTCTATCTGTCAAGCATTGAGTTACCGGGTTTTTAAGCAATAATTACTCTACTAAGTTGAATTAATATGTATAATAAAATTTCAGAAACTTTGTAAAACGCTTGGGCTTTCTTGAATTTCATTGAAAATATGAATATTGTCATATTTTCCAATAAAAAAACATACCGAAATCGCTTATTGTTACGTTCCTGTTTAACTTGAAAAGTTTCAAAGGGGTACGCGTAAACAAACATATGTATAAGAACGAGTTAGCTACATATGTATCTTTCCGAACGTAAGTGGCATTTGGTCGTTTCTTTGCCCAATAGCATTGTGCGACATCTAACAGCGGATAGCAAAAGTAAAATAAGTTTTCTGCTATAACATAGTGAGAATCAGAAAGCGGGAGCATATTTATAAATATAAATATATTGCATACATATATGCATACAGTGACTCGACTTAAGTTGCATGAGTATAGAACAGTTGATTTAGCCGCTCACACCATTGTAAGGATAGCAACTAATTCAATTAAAGAAATAAACTTCCAAAAATAATTATGCGCAAATGAAATTGAAAGAGCCCTGTTTTTTCTTATTCATACCGATAATAGCAAATGAAAGTACTTCATCAATTAGGTGATCTAGTTGTAATTGTGTCTTTGAACAGCAAGATTATGCAGGAAATGTATTATTTTCGATTAAAAATAAAAAACTAAAGCTCTACTCTTTTAAAATTATTAGTTTTCTTAAAGTATCAAACATCGATTTGTTTCGAATTTTAGATGAAAAATTTAAACGGTCAAACAAGAGCAGAAGTTAAGAGATTAATAGAGTCAAGGAATAGTCATCGGGATATTCAAAACAGCTTAAACAAAAAACCGCGAAAGAAACCAGTTCTTAATAATTGTACTCGATGATTGCACTAAAAGCGGCATTAGAGTAGTTTAGTGCAAGGGCGCCAACAACAACAAGTAATGGTATGCAAAGCACTGAAGACTTGGCACATGAAAGTAGAATTAACCGAAGGTGTATATTTCAAGATATTGAGTATGACTTGCTGTCTAGTGAGACCAGAGAAGTGAAAACTTAGGGAGCCTCTGATAACACAGCTCAGATTAATAGACAGCTTTTTTCATGTATTGTTGACATTTAGTAGAATAAAAAAAATAGTCAGCTGCGCGGTAGAGGGGGGAAAACATGTCAGCTGAACAGGCGAACTTGTAAAATAAATTAAAAAGTAAAACTACTTTATGCCGATTGACATTTTTTTACATAATTTTGGACACATACTAAAATATTATAATGATGGTCAGCTGCGTTTATAGCGGTGGGAAGACCGTCAGCCGAAGCAAGAATGTATCATTGCGTTCATACATCTCGGGGGAGCGCGGAATTTTCAATGCTACAACTGACGTCTTTTCCCCCAACGGACAATCAGCTGACGATTATTTTTCCATTTTCATTTATTAATACTATAATATTTGAACATTTCAAACGGTCTTTTATCAATTTGTATATTATACACTAGATAACACTATATACTATTGTATATAAATGATGTATGATATATATATTTCCCTACGGGACCTACTAGACATTTTATAAATACAGCCCTGTGCCCCTCTTCTCTAGAAAAGGACAGCTGCTTTTCGGCTTTCTCCATTCAACATCATCACGACATTATTGACAGTTTGAACAGTTTATACCTGACATTCTTATACAGCAGACGCGTGGAATATTCCGAAAATACCATGGCGTCAACCGAAAAACTGAATATTTTCACTGCTGAGACAATGGAAAAGTGTAAAATTATTTTAGAAATTCCCAAAGAAAATATTTTAGCGATGAGTAATGCGAAAGTGCCGACTAACATCAGTGATTTTCAACGATATCACTCAAGGTGCTATCGAACATTTACTGCACTACCGCCGAAATATCGGATCCATCGACAAGTGCAACAAGAAGACGTCGAACATTCGATGAAGTAACATTTTAGCTTGAGCAGTACAATAAAAGGCCCAAGCTGCGGGAAACCTTGGCGCCTGTCGACAATTCACTCATTTTATATGATGTTGACATAAAGAAATTTCAATTAATAGATTTTGCATGGACAATGTCTCATTTTTTGAAGTTACCGAATATACCAGGTTGGGTTAGATATATCAGCATGATTTATCACGACAATAACGTCAAACAAAAAGTATCTTATCTTACAACGATAAATGCATCTCCGACAAATATATCAGGGGTATTACAGACAATGAGATAAGCTCAACAAATCGCCGAAGAATGTCAAGAAGAATTCATGGAGGTCACTTACGATTTAGCAATTGCGAAACTAGCTCTCCAAATTCAGAGCCGACCATCAAACTTCGCGGAGGTATTGAAAAATATTTACTTCAAAAAAGCAATTATCGACTTTTTAATTGAATATTGGGCAAATGATCACATGGCACCATTTATTGGCATTAAAATCATTTATGTAAATTATTTAGAATGTCATAAATATCAAGTACATCAAGGCAAAGTACAAAGAGTATCAGAGCCATTGTTGGCACGTCCAGGTCATGAAGAACCTGATACAAAAATAATTTTCCATGTTTGTCAGTTGACTTATGATGCTCATGTAACAGTACGGTGTTTAGACACAGACATTTAAATTATTATGTTGGAGAACATGAATAACATCAAAAGCATTTGAAATACCTCGATGCACATTGGGACCGGCAACAATCCGAAATTTATTAACGTCACCAAGTTATATCAAACATTGGGTCCCAATTTGAGCTCAGCATTGCCAGGATTTCATGCCTTCACGCCTACCTATGTTTGCCGATTATATGCTATGATAGCAATTGAAGATATCAATGTTGCTCGTGTCGTAACATTCACGAAAGCATACGGTACGCATGAGGACTCGAACCCGCTAAATCTCGAAAGAAGGATTGATGGCTCATTGTTCCCGCCCTGTAAAACGGAGCTACAACAACATTGTTTACGTGCGGCATACATCGCCCACCTTTGGAGCCATGCTCATCTTCCCATGCCAACCGAATTATTACCTACCGAGTATGGATGGGAAGAAAGCAATGACAAATATTTCTTTAAATGGTTTATAGGCGATCAATTGCCACCGACCATCACCAGCATCTCTAATCTCGACACGAGCCCCTCTGGTATGAGCATATTTATTCTCTCAATTTTTTTTTTGACAAATATTGATCTACATGATTTCCTCGATTCACTTGTATTTTTACAGATGATGTCGAAACTGATAACTCCGATGATGACAAAGACGAAAATAGCGATGCTAAGAATTAAAAAAAAATTTTATTCTCTTCGATATTTCAATTATATTTTATATTTCAATTATAAATTAAATATCTTTTATATATATATATAGTAGGCGTGTACACCCGTTTTGGGTGTTTGGCCGAGCTCCTCCTCCTATTTGAGGCGTGCGTCTTGCTGTTGTTCCACAAATGGAGGGACCTACAGTTTCAAGCAGACTTCAAACGACAGATATTTTTATGAGGAGCTTTTTCATGGCAGAAATACACTCGGAGGTTTGCCATTGCCTGCCGAGGAGCGACCGCTATTAGTAAAATTAATCTTAATTTTGGTGTTTCACTGAGATTCGAACCTACGTTCTCTCTGTGAATTCCGAATGGTAGTCACGCACCAACGCTTTCGGCTGTGGCTACGGCTAAATATCTTATATTTCAATAATAAATTAAGAAAGTTATATTTTAATAATAAATTAATTTAAATATGATGGATGGTTCCATATGTAAAGTCCACGCAAGTGGGGAAAGTTACTGATCGCCATTCACTTGGGAGTGGCCAGGACGATTCTTCTACATATGGTGCAAGCAGCTCACAACGTCCGGGATAAGCCCACATATCCTCTGGGTAGCTTCCGAACACCCGCTCGGGAGTGAGCTAACGTGAGAAGGCGAAGCATCCCAGCATAGCTGGTTGTGTGCTGGGTTTGGAACCCGCCTCTTTAAAAGCCCCCCCAATGAAAACAGCAACAAAGCCTCGGATGAGAACTTCCAACACTGATGACGACCCCTGCAAAGGAAATAAGGAATACGATTTGAGGGCATGCACCTGGAATGTCCGGTCCTTTAATGGGGAAGGTGCCTCTGCCCGGCTGGTTGGTGTCCTCGTGAGGGTAAAGGCTGACATCACTGCCATCCAAGAGATCCGATGGACGGGGCAAGGAAAGAAAACCATAGGACCTTGCGACGTCTACTACAGCTGCCATGTAAAGGAGCGCAAATTCGGTGTCGGATTTGTTGTGGGAGGGAGACTTCGTCGCCAAGTACTGTCGTTCACTCCGGTGGACGAGCATCTCGCAACAATCCGCACCAAAGCCCAATTTTTTAGCATATCGCTAATTTGCGCCCACGCCCCGACGGAAGAGAAGGACGATGCGACCAAAGATTCCTTCTATGAGCGCTTGGAACGTTCCTATGAGCGCTGCCCCCGCCACGACATAAAAATCGTGCTTGGCGACTTCAACGCCAGGGTAGGCAAGGAGGGAATTTTTGGTTCCACAATCGGAAAATTCAGCCTGCACAACAGAACATCCGGTAACGGACAGAGGCTGATCGACTTCGCCGGGGCCCGAAACATGGTAGTCTGCAGCACCAGATTCCAGCATAAAAAGATACACCAAGCTACCTGGCTGTCTCCTGATCGAAAAACGCGAAACCAGATCGATTATGTTGTGATAGATGGAAGACACGCATCTAATGTATTAGATGTACGTACGATCCGAGGACCCAACAGCGACTCGGATCATTACCTTCTTGCAGCCAAACTGCGCACACGCCTCTGTGCGGCGAAAAGCGTCCACCTAACTACGCAAAGGATGTTCGACATCGAAAAGCTGCAATCACAACAGACAGCCAGAAGATTCGCCACTTGACTCTCACTCTTGCTCTCAGAGAGTACTGCCCAACAAACCGGCATGCACGAGCAAGGGAGCAATATTTCTCGTTCTCAACGTACCGCCGCCGAAGAAGAAATCGGATTCCGGCGAGCCCGAAAACACAGTTGGTACGACGAGGAATGTCATGCTGCCGCCGAAAGAAAAGATGCTGCCTGTAGAGCCACGCTGCGATCGGGCGCAACGCGAGCCATGTGGGATCGCTATAGAGAGCTAAGAAAAGAAGAGAGACGTATTATTCGACGGAAGAAACGAGAGACCGAAATACGTGAGTGCGAGGAGCTTGAGATGCTGGCCAATAGGAACAACGCTCGAAAATTCTACCAGAAAGTTCGGCCACTTACAGAAGGTTTCAAGACCAGGGCGTTTTCCTGTAAGAACAAAGACGGCGGTGCCTGCCGATTAGAATTTAAGTGTGCTCTGCCCAATCCATAAGAAGGGCGATCCTGCAATTTGTGCCAATTATATATCTAAATATCGCCTATAAGGTTCTAGCGAGCGTATTGTGTGACAGGCTGAAGCCCACCGTAAACCAAATGATTGGACCTTATCAGTGTGGCTTTAGACCTGGAAAGTCTACCATCGACCAAATATTCACAATACGCCAAGTCTTGGGAAAGACCCATGAAAGGAGAATCGACACACACCATCTTTTCGTCGACTTCAAAGTTGCATTCGACAGTACGGAAAGGAGTTACCTGTATGCCGCGATGTCTGAATTTGGTATCCCCGCAAAACTAATATAATACGGATATGCAAGATGACGTTGCTCAACACCAGCAGCGCCGTCAGAATTGGGAAGGACCTCTCCAGCCGTTTGATACCAAACGAGGTTTCAGACAGGGTGACTCGCTGTCGTGTGACTTCTTTAACCTGATGTTGGAGAGCATCGTACGAGCCGCAGGACTTAATCGATAGATAACAGTCGGCGCACTCGCGTATCGGCACCCACGTCTCTGTTGACAGTTATAATTTCGAGGTTGTAAAAGACTTCGTTTATTTATGAACCAGCATTAACACTGATAACAGTGTCAGCCTTGAAATCCAACGTAGAATCTCTCTTGCCAACAAGTGCTACTTTGGACTAAGTAGGCAACTGAGTAGTAAAGTCCTCTCTCGACGAACAAAACTGACACTCTACAAGACTCTCATTATGCCCGTCCTAACGTATGGCGCAGAAGCGTGGACGATGACAACATCCGATGAAGCGACGCTTGGAGTGTTTGAGAGAAAGATTCTGCGTAAGATTTTTGGACCTTTGCACGTTGGCAACGGCGAATATTGCAGACAATGGAACGATGAGCTGTATGAGCTGTATGAGCCTTATGACGACATAGACATAGCGCAGCGAATAAAGATACAGCGGCTACGTTCGCTGGGTCGTGTCGTCCGAATGGATGCAAACGCTCCGGCTCTGAAAGTATTCGATGCGGTACCAGCTGGTGGTAGTAGAGGAAGGGGAAGGCCTCCTCTGCGTTGGAAAGATCAGGTGGAGAAGAACTTGGCTTCACTTGGTGTGTCCAATTGGCGCCGGCTAGCACGAGAAAGAAACGACTGGCGCGCTTTGTTAAACTCGGCCAAATTCGCGTAAGCGGTTATCGCGCCAATTAAGAAGAAGAAGTATAAATGAAAGTGGAAAAATAATCGTCAGCTGATTGTTCGTTGGGGGAAAAGACGTCAATCGTAGCATTCAAAATTCCGCGCTCCCCCGAGATGTATGAACGCGATGATACATTGTTGCTTCGGCTGACGGTCTTTCCACCGCTATAAACGCAGCTGATCATCATTATAATATTTTAGTATGTGTCCAAAATTATGTAAAAAAAATTCAATCGGCATAAAGTAGTTTTACTTTTTAATTTATTTTACAAGTTCGCCTGTTCAGCTGGCGTATTTCCCCCCTTTACGGCGCAGCTAACTATTTTTTTTATTCTACTAAATGTCAACAATACACAAAAAAAATTTCAGCCGGTATTAAATGAGTTGTTACAAATTTTTTTTTCGACACGTTTCGCAGCATCTCACGCACATACCCACCGCTAGTGGACCAGATTACGGTTGGTTTCGTCATCCATTGGATGACATCTGCCTTCAGTATTAAAATCAGTCGGCATGAAATGATGAGGTCAAAATGACCCCTGGCTCCCGGACTATAGCAGGAAAAGATCAAAAAGAAAACTTTACAATCAATTCAAAGAAGTTTTTTTGTGTTAAACACAGCAAAATACAAATGCTATGCAGTAATTGCTCAGAAAATTAAACTATTGATATGTATGACAAGTTACACTAAACCATCACATTTTCTAAAATATTACAGATTTACAAATGTAAATAATGCTAGGAATAGGTGAAAAAACTACAGTATACCAAAAAACAAGGTTTGGCCACTGGACCGACATTTTTGTATATGTAAAAATGCTTTCAGTTCAACCAAGTTAATTTCGAGTCGGATCTTCCACAGTAAGCATCGAATTTTTTGCACAATACCTGTTACTGCAGCTAGCTCTGAACGTTGCTTTAGTGTGCTTAGCAGAGTAAAGAACTTTCATCGCTCGTGTTCTTGACAAGAGTGTATTTCGGGACTAGCTGCTTACTATCATATATTACAGTGGTCGCCAACCCGTCGATCGCGAGCTACCGGTAGCTCGCAAATGCAATTCTGGTAGCTCGCGCTGCTCACGTTGCAAAAAATCCAAAAGTCTGAAAATCATACCAGTATTAGCAAATTTCAGAAATTTTCATAATAAATAGATAATAAACACCTGCAACGGTTCACTCATTTGGCGTTCTAAGTCACTCGCATAAAACTCTGCTACTTGATCTACATAACGCTAACTCAACATCTGAACTAAAGAGCATGTTTACGAAGAGAGAGAGTGATCTCACTACACTGCAATAACGATAGATGTTTCATTTATTATTATTGTCCATTGTGTTCATAATTCGAAAAGCAATTGATTTGAGTGGCAAATGAATCGAATGGCAATATGGTCGACTTCAACAAATTACCGTTTGTAAATTAGTTTAAAAATATGTAAACATGTAATTGATTTTACTGTTGAGTACTTAGAATATATGTATACGAACATAAATGTAATTAGGTATGTATTAGAAAGAGGTGGAATTTTATGTACATACATATGTATCTAAAAGTTTTTTATTTCATATAACAAAAGTAAATTTAATTCATGAATAAGTTTAATAAATAACAGAAAATATTAGCCTACACTAATTTAATATATTCATATCCATATTATAATGTAAAAACATTATTTGATGCACAGAAAATGAATTGGAGCCGATTGCACTTCGCTTCTCTGATATTAAGTTCCTTGCTTTTGAGAAAAGCCTTTCCGAAGCGGCACTACTGGCTGGAATCGCCAGCAGACTATTGGCTACTTTGAAAAGCAAAGGGAATTGTACTTGGTGTAAGCGCCACCATTGAAGGACGTCGAATTCGTCATAATATATGACGCTAGTTGATTCGTATCTGATAATCTCATTATTTATATTATCTTCTTCATTAGAACTTTCAGCTGGTTGTAAAAATGCTGTGAAAAGCTGCGTTTTCCGAGTGGTGGGCGGGTTTTCAGGTGTAGTTTGATGGTCTTGGATGGTCGTATCGTTAAAGTAGCTACACATTAGAGTCTTGCATTCATCTCTTATGAGAGTCTTATCATTTTCGTTGAAAAATATTAACTTGTTTGTTGGCGGGAACAGAAATACGGCAAGTTTGTGATATACTGTAAGATTTTCAAAAACAATGGTGTCCAACAAATTATTTAACTTTTCTTTAAAGTGATTTATGAAAGCTAAGTCACTTTCACGAACTGAACAAGTACTTTTTAGTCTGTTTATGTGGGGTAGTACCAAATGCAGCGTTGGATACTTTTCACCTTCTAGTTCCTTTGATGCTTCTTCGAAAATCTCTAATACTTTTAATATTTCCTCTATATAGCTTAAGCTAATACTATTCAACTTAGACAGTTGTTGTTTGGCTTGTAAAATATCAGTAATTTCTGCCCAGTTTTTTTTACTGAGCTCAGCAAATAAAATATTGAGTTCCACCTGGAGGGTGAAAAGCTTTTTAAGGTCGTTTGTAAACCGGAATTCTCTCCAGATTTCTTAAAAAATTTAACAAGCTTGGTAGCTGCATCACATAGCTCATTGAGCTCAGGAATACTTGTTATTGCTTGTTCCAACACGTTATTCATTAAATGGTTTATGCATGAAATTCTTTTAAAAGGCTCAAAAGCCTTCTTCATATTGCTACCTCTATCAGTCACAAAAACGGATTTATCAATAAGTAGGTCATGAAATTTCAAAATGTTCAACACCTTTCGTTGGATATTTTCCCCTAAAGACAAAATCATAACATAACCGACTGACTATTAAAATAAACTTTACCTGTACATCTTTGTCCTTCAAAGGCGGACAATCCTAATAGCCGATTTATAAGTTCACCATCCTTTGTATAATGTATAGTCAGGGAAACATACGATGTTCTAATATAGTTATCTGTCCAAATATCGGATGTTAAGCCAAAACCTATCTTATTTCCAGTTACAAACTGTAAGTCATTTTTAACTTTTGCCAGAGTTTTGTCATATAAAGTAGATACATTTCTTGATATTGTTGTTGGGTGAGGTAGTAAGGCTTCAACATTGACGTGGAGTCCGTATTTTGCGCCGATTGATACAAGAAACTCTGAGAATTTCAGTAAACCCGAATCCTTTACTATTTGAAAGGGACGGCAATTTGCAATTACCCATTCTGTTAAAATATTTATTCCGACATGCTTCAAATCAGCACTAACTTCTATCTTCGATACAGAAACACTGTCTTTAAAATTTTTATAGCACTTATGTCTTACTAAATTAGAAGTGCTATTTTGATTGAACTTATATACGTTCCAACAGGTTCTGCACGCAACTATATTATTTAGTTCGTCACCAGTGCTAGTCTTCACCTTGCCAAAAATCTGCCAAACAGTGCTACGCCCTTTTTTATTGCATATTTCGTACTCTTTATTTAAAATTTTCAATTTTATTTCCGAAAAATTTACTTCTTCACTGTTTTCCACATTGCTTGATAATGTGAGGCTATTAGACGGTAACTATAACACATAATTTTAAATACTTAATACTAATATTTTACCAAAATTTGTTTTTTCATCAATAAAATATATGTATATACTTACATCTTCTTCCATTGTAGCGTCGTTATACTTTTTGTTTGAAAAGCAAACGCCAAAGGCATAACAATAGCAACTGTGCAATCGAATAATTCGCGAAGTTTATGATATTCTCTTCTGTTGCAGATGCTACCTCTGTCGTAACTCGAAAGGCAATGAAATTCAGTATAAGACTAAATGCTCACATTTAAAAGAGAAGAGCGCGCTACATTGCATAGCAACTCTTGCTAACACTTGTTGCTGAGTGAATACAGATCGCTGGCTAAACTAACTCAAACCTCACTTCGGCAATGACAACGAATCACAATGTGTTAAAAAAATACGAATTCGCTCATGCAGGAGTTTAATAGATAAACAACGGCAACACTGCGGTAAGCGATTTCGCGCCGACAAACACGACGCGAAGTCGCGTCTCCGTTGTCCCGATTTACACGAGGAGACATCTGGAAGGGAGACACTGGAAATTCTCTTTTGATGTTTCATTCGCGTACACACTGGCAAAAATGTTTCCGCGACATTTTGACATTTAATACTTTAGCATCGTCTGGTTCGGATGTATTCTAGCACGCGCTTACATGTAAAGCAGAGAGCGTTCGACAACAGTTTCTTAAATATATGAATGTAAAAATGCAAACTGGTTAAATAATAAATAATTTGTTGTTATTGTTATTGAAATATATTTATAAATTCTTATACTTGAATAAAAAAAATTAAATTAAAAATACTTCATATGTAAATAATTAACTTAAAATTAACTTAAGTATCTAGAAATGCAGGGAAAAATTAGAAATCAACATAAACATGTCCCATAACTATTTTAAATTATACCAACTTTACTAGCAAAAATAATCGTGCATTTCCCAAGCAGCGTTCGGATGTTTGTCATCGTTGTTATCCTCCGTTTGATTGAAAACCAACACATAACTTAGAACTTTCTTCCACAAAAGAAGAAAACGAATGAAGCAACTGTCAAAAATTGCTTTAAGATAAGAAATACGAATAAGAAGAGCAAAGCGTGTCGCCGAGTACGGGAGACAAAATCCCTTCTCTCTTCCCCGACCGTCCTTCGCCCTTGAACAAAATGTTTCCCTTCCAGATGCCTCCTCGTGTAAATCGGGTCGTTCTAGGATCGGCTGGAACCGATTAGCGTGTTCGAGAATTTTTTGGCTTTATATATACGCAATGCACGTCGACATTGCGCTCAGTTTAATACTGAACGGCATTATCAACGTTCTGCGTGTAGCGGTTGGGTTAGAGTTCGAAACATTATGGCAAGCAGTAGTAAGAAGGCGAAGATATACCATTTCCATTCAGAATGGGAAGAACAACACTTCTTCACAGAAGTTAAAGGCAAAAGTGTTTGTTTGTTATGTAATACATCTGTGTCAGTTCCTAAAAAAGGAAATATTGAGAGGCATCATAAAACTGTACATTCGAATTTTGAGAAGGCATTCCTGTTAAATTCTGCCACCAGAAAAGAAAAACTGAAACATTTAAAAATCCAGTTAATTGGACAAAAGTCAATATTTTCGAAAACAATCGACAAAAATAAGGCTGCAACTGAAGCATCTTATCGTGTTTCCCAGATAATTGCACAAAAGAAAAAACCTTATGAAGACGGGGAAATCATAAAACAAGAATTTTTGGAAGCTGCAGATTCTTTATTCGCCAACTTTAGAAATTAAGACGAAATAGTGTCTGCTATAAAATCTATGCAACTTTCTGCTAATACAGTGATGAGGCGAGTAGAAGTAATGAGCAATGATATTTTTTTACAGTTAAGAAGTGACTTAGATAACTGTATTTATTTTTCACTTCAACTGGATGAATCAACAGATGTAGTTGACACCTCACAGATGGCCATATTTGTCAGGATGGCTTTTAGTGATTTTACAATTAAAGAAGATCTTTTGAAGTTTATTCCACTCAAACGAGATACTACTGGGCTAGAGCTGTTTTCTCATTTAAAAAATCTCATCTCTTCTGAGAAAATTCCAATATAAAAAATGGTAGGCCTGACAACTGACGGTGCTCCAGCTATGGTGGGTTGTGATAAGGGGCTCGTGGCGCTATGTCATAAAGATGAAAGTTTTCCACAATTTCTTAGTTACCACTGTATTATACATCAGCAAGCATTATGTGGAAATTTTCTAAACTTGAACAACGTTATGAAACTGGTGGTGAAAATTGTGAACAAGATTAGAGCTCAAGCGTTACAAAGAAGATTATTTAAAACCTTGGCTGATGAAATTGACTGTCAATACGGAGAGCTACTTCTTCACTCTGAAGTGCGATGGTTAAGCAGAGGACGAGTGCTCAAACGTTTCAATGATGTCCTGCCTGCTATACTCCAATTTTTCAAAGAACGCGATGAACCGATTCCTGAACTGGAAAATTCGACTTAGCTCAGAGATTTTGGTTTTCTTGTGGACATTACAGAGAAATTAAATCAGCTTAACTTGCAGCTTCAAGGCAGGGATAAAGAATTAGCGGAAATGATTTCTGATATAAATGCATTTATTACAAAACTTGAATTTTGGGAACAAAACCTAAAAAACCGCGATACTAAGCATTTTCCTATTCTTTCCGAAAAGATATCCAAAAATCTATTAGAGCCCTATGACAGTAATTATCATATGGAAATAGTTTCTAACATGGATGTAGTTATGCATAAGTATAAGCACTATAAGTCATAAGTTTATTATATATAGAACGTATATTAGTAAAATAAATACATGTATTGTATGTCGAATATAACTGTGTATTATTTAATTTATGTTGGCTTGTGCAAGTAGCTCGCTGTTTATTTCAAAATCTTGAAAGTAGCTCAACACATTGAAAAGGTTGGCGACCACTGATATATTGTATCGAAGCACCGCTGGAAAAGCAATTGGCTATTGATGATTTGATAAAACAAAATTCTATTAAAAGCACTAATTAGGAGGGCGGTTCAATAACCTGTGTTTGACGACAGAGAGCGTTACTTAGGGAAGTTGGTGTGTGCTGCGGTCTATCAAAAGACGGGAAAACAAATTTCAGACTGATTGATAGGTTTGTTTAGATTAAGCAGCTATACGAGTAAGAGGAGTTTCGTGATTTTTGATTTGTGCTAAGATAAAAAAAGCAGTATCGTTTTGTAATTCGCTTTTTGTTTTTGAATGTGAAAAATGGGAGGAGATAAAAGTAAAGTTAGATGCTGTCTAGGGGGGCGTTTCGCCGTCTATGGCCACAGTTAGATATTGGGTCGACGAATTTAAACGCCCGGTAGACATGGTTATCAAGGAAACCATTCAAAAAGTTCACGACATGGTTCTCACTGATCGACGAACGAAAGAGCGCTATGTAACAGAGGCCATAGGAGTGTCGAACGGAATGGCAATTACAACAAGCAACAACAAGCGGATGCAGCTGTTAATTTCGAAGCAGAGTTTGGAGCATTTTAAACGAGATCCGAAGGAATTTTTGCGTCAAGTTGTCAACCTGGACACATCATGAATCTGCTCCAAATGAGGCGAAGGCAGTCCCGTCTGCCAGAAAGGTTCTGGCGACGATTTTTGGGGATGCGAACGGCGTCATCCTGATGGATTTTTAAGAAAAAGGAAGAAAGATCACTGGGCAATACTACAGTGACCGCTTTCACAAAAAACTGAAGGAGACATGGCCGCATTTGGCAATAAAAGAAGGTGCTGTTTCCCCACGATAACGCACCAGCACTTTCATCCGGAATTGTCGCCGCCAAACTGCAAGAATTGCGTTATGAATTGCTGCCTCGTATTCACCAGATCTGGCTAGGTAGCCAACAAACCAGATTATTATGAACAATAAAAGCTTCGGACACCTACACCGAAGAATCAAAAGCCACTTCCTCTGAAACCGCTGCAATGGGCCCGACAAGGCCTACACGATCCACCCAATCGACGAACCAGATTCTTCGGTCTTCGGCAAAAGCAAGGCTAAGCCTTTAGAGCGAAAGCGGCTGCCTGGTTGAACCGGGCGAGCTAAACACCTAGTCAAAACTGCTTGATGGCCATCTCCCATCATGAGCGGTTCACACAAGGACACCGAAGTAAATCAGCGCCCGTGTTGCTCAAAAACCCCTAAGATACTCCAACATAAATAGCGAAAAGGGACACATTTCCATTTCCTACACTCCTTGACGCCACAGAAACCGACCTCCAAGAGGCAAAGATCGACGGAAAACACCCAAAGTTCATCTACGAGACCTCAACCTCCGGCCTATACCTCGTGTAATTCAGCCCGTCCAAAAGGCAAGAGGAGATCACCAAGGGCTAAAAGAGAAACTTGGAAAGACTTCTGAGACTTCAAAAAAACTAAGAAGAAAATCGGTTATGGAGAATTCTATCTAGAAATCCGATTTTTCCAAATTTCACCTAGAAACCAAACGAAGACTGAAATTCTTTATGCAATAAAGTGGTAGATACCCTTATAAATGCCCATTATCCCGGGTATACAGAGAATCCTGGGGCAAACGTTTTTTAACATGAGCACCTGGAATTAATTTAGGAACATAATAAGTCTTAAACAGGTGAAATTGGCAGTTAGTCCTTTCCAGGTGCATACATCTCTACGATAGATGGCATCTTTCCCGCTGAGCTGCAAAATTTTAAAAAGTTTGCTGGACGACCACATCCGGCAATAAATCCATCTGAATTGCATCTCAACGCGTCAGCACGCAAGCTTTAAGGGCAAGCCCATGGAAACATGTCTACATGAAATTGTAGACAAAATTGAAGGTGACTTGCATTCAGGCATTCACACTAGGTATCTTTTTCGATCTAGAAGGAGCATTCAACAACCTCTAGCTGGATGCTTTCAACAGGACCCTCCTTTAAGCGGGCCTTGATCAACCATTGGTAGAATATGTTCTTCTTCTTTTTGAGAAAAGAATTATCGTCCCAAAGATTTGGTATCCACTCAGAAGTCCCGCAGCCGAACCTGAGACTACCACTACGTGACTACTGCAGAGTCTTTCAAGCTGAGTTAATAGCTTTAAAAGAGGCTGGATTGAACAGAAAATAAGCTACATGTGAGGTAACCAGACAGGTTTGGCCTTGAGATTGATTGGTATCATCCCCTGGCGCTGTCTAATGAGAATTCATGGTGAACAAATCGCTGTCTTAACTCTTTCTTCCATGAATGCCTCGAACACGTGGAATCGGCACATGGTTGATTGGTTGGTTGTTTTAAGCGGTGACTCACCACGAATGCAATTAGTGCTTTCGTACTCTTTTGTTTGCCGCATCCTCACTACCAACAATTTATACCATTATTTCTTCACGACTATATCCAGTATGTGCGATAGAGGAACCTTATAAGGTTGTTTACGCCTATGCCGGCCATCTCTTTGAGGTTTTCAAAAAGCGGTTAGCCAAGGATTAACATCCTTGCCTTTCCAGCATTCACTTTTGGCTTTCACCTCTCCTATAGACCAAAAGGCAGTTATCACCGCCGTGAGTCTGCAGGCATTCCCTAGTTTCATATTTGGCTATCCGAAAGAATAGCGATATTGCCCTAAAAAGAGAATTAGTAGCCTACAGCTTCCCCTATTTCCAATACTTCCACCACTGCTAGCAGTAGGAAGACGCACAGATTTTTCAATTCTAAGTATATGAGCATACATATATACCTGCCCCATCACCACAATCCATTTTTGAATCATATGGATAGACAGTAGTGGCGAGGCTTTTTGGTAAACGTCCCTTACTCCATTCCTCCCGAGATAGAAACAGAGTCGAAAAAATCATATTGAATGTCACCATTGGAACGATGTAATCAGTCCTCCCCGTGGTGATCTGAGTTTGTCACTTCATGGAACTTAATGCGCTCGTGGTTGCCATCTTCTTAATATGAAGAAAATCGCGGAACACGCAAAGCACTTGTCTTATTTATGCCTCTCACAAAAAACTAAGCATGATACATTGCTAAAACCGTGAACATATCTTCGATACGAGTGTACCACCATAAATATAATAATAATCGAAAGTCGAATGTACGTAGCCCGCGAAATTTGAAACCTTCGCCAAATTTTTTGAACACAACTCGTAAGTTGAAGACCCCGTATTCTTCCAAGCATACGTTTGCAAGCATAAAGAGCAATTTCTGTTTTCCTTACCCGTTCTTCAGTGCTCAGTTTCCAGCTAAGTTCGGAGTAACAGATTAACTCTTAGTACTCTGAGCTGGGTGAAATTGGAACCCTTTGTCCATTAATTAGTGTAAGGGTATAATTGGTTACTTTGGTGGTAAATAACATGAGTTTTGCTTAACCTAGGTTCAAACTAAAGAGACAGAATGTAGTCCAAAAGTTGAGCTCACCTAGCGCCCTTTGAATGATACCACTGATCGTCCTAGGATCCAGTCCTGATGCCATTACCACTACATCATCAGTATACGCCACCACTTTTACCCCGCCCGTATGCCGCCATGGTATACTATTTGTTTTCAAAAGAGCCCTAAATTGTTCGAATTACCTCGTGAAGAGCTGTCTCCGTAGATTTGCCGCATGTTGTGCAGTGGATATACCAATTCTCCAATGAGGAGTATATTCAAAAGCCTTTCACGATTTTTTAAAAAGAAGAACGAAAGACTGATGGGTTTAAAATTTTTCGCTAATTCATGTCCCCTCCTACCTCCTTTGGATATGAAGACGACCTTATCTAGCCTCCAACTATCTGGAAAAGAGACTAAGTTTAAACACGCTTTGAAAATTTCCACAAGCCATGGAGTGATACTGTCCAGGGTTTCCAATAACATGATTAGAATAACACTGTGGAACAAATTCTGGTTAGCAATAATTAGGTCCATTCTGAGAGTTGCGGGTGAAAATAGAGGCGAAATTAGAAGACCCGTATTGCGCCGTTTTTTTATGTTAATTCGAATTTTTTTTTAATCGACCTTCGAAGTTCGAAATCGGAGCAAAATTGTTTATATGGTTTTTGGCTATAACTCGTCGACTAATTGATATTTTTTCAATCTGTAAAAGCCAAATTATTGCTAGAGACCTGTGCAACAATTACAATTTTTGAAAAAATTGATTTCGAAAATTTTTGTGGTACTTATGAAACAATATACTGAAAATCGGCATTTGACTGCAAACTTCGAAGGCCGATTAAAAAAAATTCGAACTAACATAAAAAAACGGCGCGATACGGGTCTTCTAATTTCGCCTCTATTTTCACCCGCCACTCTCAGAATGGACCTAATTTTTGCCAACCTGAATTTGTTCCACAGTGTAATTCCACCAAGGCCCAGAGATTTAAAAGGTGAAAAAGATTTGATTGCCCATGCAACTTTCTCCCTCGTAATTATTACACATGCGAAATGCTGGGGATCGTATTGCCTCCGCCTAATACTTTCACGCCCATTTCCGAGAGCCCTGCATCCCGGAAAATGAGAACTCCAAAGAAAAAAATGGATTTAAAACCCTCCTGTCGTCGTAGTCCAAGTACCATCTGGATTCTTGACCCAAGATGTCATTGAATGATCTTTGGAAAATATGCGGCTAAACCTAACAGAATTCGTGGTAAATTTGATGGATTCGATACTCTCCCCAGTTCTCTTTCTTAACGGCCCTAATTACCTTCTTGTACTGTGCAACTCCCAATCAAATATCGTGTAGCTGAGGCTTAAGGTCGATCTGCATTCTTTTCTTAGTTTTAAGAGCTCATTGCCCCACCAAGGATGTTGAGTTTTTGTACTATATTTTACTACTACTGTCAAGGTTTTCTGTGACCGTGGTTTGGCTGATCGGAATCCCTCCTATTCTGTAATTTAGTAAAGTTTTGAACCTCTTCCAATTGCTTCTGAATGGATTTCGATACGGTAAGGGTAAATCTACCTTAAGATCCAGATCATAGAGTGGATTCTCCGAAAAATACTTTTTATTAGATACCCTCTAATTTCCTACCCTTACTGAACTGTTTCCAGACAGTGAAGTAACATTAATCACTGCCGCCTATCCCATAAAGCACCACGTACTAGGAAAGGTAAAAGTGGAAGTATTACCCCTGTGACATACCGACTAGTTAGTAGGACTCACCTCAATCAATAGACTCACAGCTTCCCCATAAAGCATGCATCCGAGTATCAGGATTTTACTCTTGGTTTCAAGCACAAACCCCGGGCGGTTTTGGGCAATCATGTGCCTTGTAGATGGAGGCAATTAGTATGCTGATACCGTCAGCGACTTCCACCTCACATGATCTAGGATTGCCTTGAATTCAAGTATATCACAGGTTGTAGTTTTTTCCAGAAAATGGTTTCAATGGTTTTTTAACCATCAAACTGTTTGGATTTGCCTGCGCTTAGTTTATTTTGGGTGTGATATTATTATTCAGTGCAATAGTAAACGTTAACTTTTAATTTTTACTTGGACACATTTAGAATGCCTTGATCTTGCAAACAAAAAGTTGACCGTGGTCAGCCGAAAATTGAATGCTTCAAATGCAAGGAACTTTTCCACTTAAAATGTGTTAATCTGTCAGAAGACGATGCTGTTAAGTCGGATCGTGAATTTTTCTGCGCAGTTTGTACTAAAGGGCGGCGAAACTCAATTCGCTCCCCGCATCCACCTCGCAACACACTTGGTGCATTGTCGCCTGTGGGTAATCTGAATGTTGTTATTGCTCTTCCAATACGTTAAAAAATATGCCGGCTTAGATACGAAGCAAATCTTATGCTATATATATGTATAGGTATATCTATAAATATAAAAATTCAGCCGTTTTTCGCGTTGTGATGAACTTGACGGAGAATGGCTCAACCGATTTTAACCAAACTTTGCCAAATTGAAGAGACACATGTGGAGAAGGTTTGTGTTTTAAAATTTTAAGAATCGGATACCGGGGTCACGAGAAATAGGCCAAAACGTGGACCCGGGTAACCCTAGGATGTGTTTGTACAATATGGGTAGCAAAAGGAAGCTGTTGATGATTTCTATAGTATAGAGTATTTTTCATACCATTCCGTGACTAGGGTATCGAGATATAGGCTAAAACGTGGACCCGGGTAACCTTTGGTTTTGTATGTACAATATGGGTATCAAATGAAAGCTGTTAAGTGCTTTAATACGGGGTAATTTTCATGCCTATTGATGACTAGGGTCTCGAAATATATGCCAACACGTGGACCCGCCGTGTCTTTGCACCGAATCAAACCAAACTTACACACATTGTTAAGTAAGTATAGAAAATGGGGTTCGTAAAGTTTGGTTGTAATTCGGAACACCGGCAACGCGTACAGCGTTCTTTTGAACCAGCCATAATGTCGTTTACTTTTTTAACGCTTGGGACGGAACTGAACTGTCAAATTGACAGTGTGAGGTACAATGTGTCAATATTTCTTTCTGATTTGGACGCCTAAAGAGAAGACGTAAGTGCAAAGTGTAAACATTTTTTGTGAATTTTTTTGGAGTGGATTTTGGAACAGTGAATAATTTCTTACGAAATTTGAGAATTTAATGTGAAATCCGAATGTTCAAGTGAAATTATGTTTTATGGATTTTTTTTTTTCGAGAATTCCAATGATTCCACCTGAATTGCCATTTGAATTCAAGCGTTTGCAACTGCCCATTCGTTTAGCATTTGCAATAACTATCAATAAATCACAAGGGCAAACTTTAGAAATATGCGGGATGAATTTAGAAGAACCAGTATTCACCCATGGTCAACTATACGTTGGCTGTTCACGTGTTGGGAAGCCAACAACATTATATATTTACTCAAAAACAAATAGAAAAACAAAAAATATTGTTTATGCCAAAGCGCTTGAATAAAGAATAAGGAAATAAATAATATGAAAACCATATCTTTTCTGTTCTAAACCATATCTATAATATTATATTTTAGTGTGCCCAGCGAAGCACACCCTTTTTGGGTGTTTGGCCGAGCTCCTCCTCCTGTTTGTGGTATGCGTATGGATGTTGTTCCACAAATGGAGGGACCAACAGTTTTAAGCCGACTCCGAACGGTAGATATTTTTATGAGGAGCTTTTTCATGGCAGATATACACTTGGAGGTTTGCCATTGCCTGCCGAGGGGCGACCGCTATTAGAAAAATGTTTTTCTTAATTTTGGTATTTCACCGAGATTCGAGCCTACATTCTCTCTCTGTGAATTCCGAATGGTAGTCACGCACCAACCCATTCGACTACGGCGGCCGTTAGCTATGCTATGAGCTAATTAAAAAAAAAGACAAATGCGGACTCTCATAGGCACATAAACTTTAAGTTGGGTGTTAGTGAGCATAATTACAATAAAATGCTTATAGTCTCAGATGTGACAGCGTGATTTATACGTTCATATGTTTGATTAATAAAATATAATTTTTATCGGTATTTATAACTAAACCAATGCCGATCCGCAAAGGTGGCCATCCAAATTTGGCCGCAATTATTTTAATTAAAATGTAATTAATTATTTATTTTCGAACAATTACATTCATTTGTAATTGTTAAAAAATATATTTCATTCGAAAGAAATATACCTGGGTTGCCGAAAAAGTTCAAGGTGCCATCCCTCTCTTGGCCGCAACCTAATGTCAGCCAGATGTAAACAGGTATAATTTCGTTAAATATATACATTCATAATGTCATAATTATCATGTTATACATACCAAATTGAAGATGAATTTTTTCTCTACATGATGAGATATAGGTGCCTACGCGAAAATGCCCGAAAATAGTGGTTGCCACCGGGTAAAGATAAATAAAGGATGCTCAACTAGTAGCTCTGTTATTTGCTTGGAGTTTAAAATTCTCCAAAAATTGAGCAGTAAAAATGATATGTCATCACTACATATTATAAAACAAAGTCCCTATGTACCCTTGAATGCTTAAATCTTTAAAACTACGCAACGGATTTTGATGCGGTTTTTTTTTAAAGATAGATTGATTGAAAAGGAAGGTTTATATCAATAAAATGTGAAGAAATATATTAAGGGGGCGTGGCAATCGGTCAAAATGTGGCAAAAAAACATAATTTTTTTGTTTCCACGGCCATAAATCATAAACGAATCAACCAATTAAAATGAAACTTTCTTGAAGTTTAACTTTGAAATATTTACTTTCGTTCTGCACCAAAAAAATAATTGATTTATTTGTTATTTAACCAAAATTGTTTAAACAAAAGCAGCTGTTTTCGAAAAAAAGCTGTTTGTATGTTTGTTCGCTGTCAACCGAATGAAGCAACAGGCGTTAAGCGATAATCTCACCACACCTCATTAATGTTGAATTACATCGTATGGTGACGCATTATTTCATTTCGGACGTATGTACATATGTATGTATGTATGTACTGAATTCCATGTAATTATATGTACATACAATTTTACAGCGAAATAAACCGCTATTTTCACGTTCTATATTAGTAAATCGCACATAATTAAAATACAGTTTTTGAATAGTTTTTATTGATTCGGAGTGCGTTAAGTTTGCTATCGATTCCATACAATAACATTTTTTGTCATTTACTTTTTACGACAACTAATAGCTTATTTTCGAAGCGATTTCAACAAATCTATGTACATATATGGCTCTTTACAGCATATAATTGAAAATAATATTTTTCAAGGTATTACATCAGTAATTAGTAATTGAGATCTACCGGAAAAATTGCGTTAGTTGTTGCGTCATCCGGCATTGCCGCTACTCTTTTGGAAGGAGGCCGAACCGCACACTCTACAATCAAGCTCCCCACCGACCATGATAACAGCGTCTGTAGTGTTTCTAAAGAGAGCAATACAGGAAAATTGATGAGTGACTGCTCATTAATAGCCTGGGACGAAGCTACCATGTCAAACAAGACGTCTGTGGAAGCACTGGATAGGACAATGCGCGATTTGCGCAACAAAAATTCACCTATGGGTGGATGTACAATTCTGTTCTCAGAAGATTTTCGTCAAATCCTACCAGTTGTGACTCGAGGAACACGTGCTGACGTAATAAATGCTTCGCTAAAAAGATCCCACCTTTGGTCGCATGTCAATAAATTAGAGCTTAAAACTAACATGAGGGTTTCGTCATCTTCACGTGAGAACAGGCTATTTCCAGAGATGCTGCTAAAAGTTGGCAATGGAGAATTAACACAAAGTGAGGGAAGGATTAACCTAGAAAATCTTTGTGTTTTGATAGACAACATCCAAGAGTTAGTCAACAATGTCTATCCAGACATTGATAACATAAGTTATAAGACACTATCCTGGTTTAAAGAAAGAGCTATTCTGTCACCAACTAACGAACAAGTAGATAAAGTAAATAACTTGATTATTTCAAAGATTGATGCGCCGACGAAAATATACTACTCGGTCGATACTGTTCTCGATTTGGAAGAAGCCGCTCATTTTCCTACAGAATTTATAAATTCTTTGAATCCGTCTGGACTCCCTCCTCACAAAATGGAGCTGAAAATAGGTTGTCCTGTTATTTTATTAAGAAACCTAAATCCACCTAAACTTTGCAATGGCACGGGTTTGCTGGTAAAATGACTTTCGTAATAGAGTGCACAATACTCCCAGGATGTGGTACCGGAGAAGATGTATTGATTCCCCGAATCCCTCTGATACCATCGGATCTACCATTCCAATTTAAACGCTTACAATTTCCGGTAAAGACATCTTTTGCAATGACCATTAATAAATCTCAGGGTCAAACATTCAACGTTGCAAGCTTAGATTTGAGCGTTGACTGTTTTTCACATGGCCAACTGTATGTCGCTCTTTCAGGCCGGCGGGCCAATTAAAAGGTCAAAAAAATCGATTTTTTTTTTTCCTGAAATCAATAGCTTAGATATTCAAGAACATGAGACACAAATTTTCAGAGTTAAATTCCAAGTATTTGCAGAGCTACAGAGCCGAGCGTAGTGCGGCGTCGAGCAACCGTGCGCTTATTGTTGTAGTTTGAAGCGCGTTTTCTCGGCTTTTCATTTTCACGATTTTACCTAATTTATGTACACGATTGCAAAAAAACTAAACGAGCTATCCATTTCATTCAAAATGCGTTATCTTCAGTATTGTTTTCTCTTCTATGTGAACTAAAAAAAAACATCCAAAAACTTTTTTTAAGCGACTTTTTTACCCAGTTGAAGAGTTTTTTTTTCCTTGAAAAACCACTTTTTTTTCTACCTTCCCCAAAAATTCGAATTTTACGTGTTTCTCCCAATTTTCTTAGTTCACATCGAAGATAATTACATCAAAATTAATAATCTTTTTTTTTTTTGTTTTCAGATGAAAATTGCAAGTTGTATCTTGTACAGAAGTTGGATACTTCAGTGGCAAGGCGCTCTGGGAATCTATTGATAACTCGGCTTACAATATATTGTTGGAGATTGTACAAATTTTTTTTTTTTAGTTCAAATATATATTAAACTATCCCCAAAACTTCATTTGGCTAATTGTTTTTTTTCTCATCCTACAACGCTTCGCGAAAACTACTGAATTTAGGACATCTAATTGGCCCGCCGGCCTTCAAGAGTAACCTCTAGAGAAAACATGTTTGTATTGTCTAATTAATTGTTGTAAAAATAAAATAAATACATATGTAGGTTAGGTTAGGTTATAATGGTTGCCCAGAGAATAGGGCCCACTTGGACGAAATAGTTTGGTTCGTCCTTTGTGATACCATTTAAGGACAGAGAAGGGGGAGGAAGGGAAGGGATGGGGGAGTGGTGAGTGATTGTGGACTACGAACGGTGACTAGTCCGCGGTTGTGTTAACCTCATTATGCTGCTGATGTAGTTCATCAGATTTTTGTTATCAACACCTGCTATATCAGCAGGCGCAGAAAAGAAATGAGAACCAAGATACTTGAATCTTAGTCCCGCGAAGGCTGGGCAGCTAAGGAGCATATGCTGAGATGATTCCACCTCATCCTCCATGCAGCTGTCGCAAAAGGGACTCGAAGTGATTCCGAGTCTCACGGCATGTGTACCTCGAGATGACATTTTGTCATTCCCAGGATATCCCTCGAACGCCTCCTATCCAAACGTGGCCAGAAGGACTTCGCGACCCTACACGTTCGTGTACTTGCCCAGCGTTCGCTGAGTTGGTGCATAGCCCATCCTTCCAGGAGTAGAGCGCAGGTTGTCAAGGGGATCCCGATCCCCTCCTTTCGCGGGCACATTGCCTCACAGGTCCCCTGTCTGGCCAGCTCGTCGGCTTCGCAGTTTCCTGCAATGTCACTGTGACCAGGTACCCAAATTATCTTTATGTCGAAGAATTCTGATGCAATCGAGAGTGAGACCAGGCATTCCCTGACCAGCTTCGAATGCACCATAATAGAGCCTAGGGCCCTGATGGCCGCTTGGCTATCGGAGTAAATATTTACCCTCTTAACAGTTGTTACGCAAGTAAGTAGCCAGTCAGCTGCTTCTTTAATTGCGGCCACCTCTGCTTGGAACACACTGCAGTGATCCGGTAGCCTGAATTTGAGTTTGATGGGGAGCTCTTTGCAGAATACTCCTCCTCCAACCCTACCGTCCAACTTCGAGCCATCCGTGAACAGGTTAACGAGGCCCTGTCCCCAGGTGTTGCCCCCGGTCCACTCCTCCCTTGGTGGAATATGGGTGGAGAAACTTCCACTTGGACTTAGCGAAGGCACACACTGGTCCGTCGACGAGGGGATGAACTCAAAGTTTCTGAGGATGCTTGAGTGCCCATATGTGAGGTTGAGCTTATAGCCCAAGCCCCTCAGTCTGATTGCGGTACGAGCAGCGGCAATTCTGCCTGCGATGTCTATAGGTACCACGTTTAACATTACATTAAGCGCCAGAGTAGGAGTAGTTCGAAGCGCCCCACTGATTCCAATGAGTGCAGACCTCTGGACTCTCTCTAGCTTTTTAACTGATGTCGTTCTCTCTAGTGAGTTCCACCAGACAGTGACTCCATATAACAGAATTGGCTTTATTATGGTATTATAGAGCCAGAATACAACTCTGGGCGAGAGGCCCCACCTATTGCCAATTGCGCCTTTGCACCCATACAAGGCGATTGTTGCCTTCCTTACTCTCTCCTCAATGTTGGGCTTCCACGTCAGCTTACTGTCAAGGATTAGACCTAGGTACTTCACCTTGTCAGAAAGCACCAGCGGAGCGCCCCCCATCGAGGGGAGCTGAGCTCTGGGTATTTTGTATTTCCTCGTGAAAAGGACGAGCTCCGTCTTAAGAGGATTCACTGATAAGCCGCAATCTGCTGCCCATCGAACAACTACGTTCAGATATGCCTGCATTAAATCATACAGGGTATCTATAAACTTTCCTCTATCAATTAGTGCCACATCATCCGCGTAGGCAATCACCCTACAGCCCCTCCTCACCAGCTCCTCCAGCAAGTCATTGATAACAATGATCCAGAGGAATGGTGAGAGAACCCCGCCTTGCGGCGTGCCTCTGCTCACCTGCCGGCGGAGAGAGACGCCGCCCCACTCTGCAACGACCGTTCTGTCGCTGAGCATTCTGTAGATAAATCTGGAAAGGTCGGCTCCGACCCCCAGCCTACCCAGAGCTTTCGTGATTGCCTCCGGGAGAACGTTATTAAAAGCCCCCTCAATGTCGAGGAAGGCGCCAACTGCGAGTTCTTTCTGATATAGAGATTCCTCAATATCTTTAACAATTGTGTGCAGAGCAGATTCCACTGATCTGCCCTTACAGTAGGCATGTTGGGTGTGCGACAAACGCCCCCGAGGAATTTCGCTTCTTATGTGTAGGTCAATCAACCTCTCAAGGGTTTTCAGCAACAAAGATGAGAGACTGATTGGCCTAAAATCCTTAGGGGGACATGTGAGCTCTTGCCAGCCTTGGGTATGAACACAACCCTCACAGCCCTCCAAGATCCCGGTATATAGCCCCTGGCTATGCAGCTCGCATAGATAGGGCTCAGCCAGCGGCATGATACCACTACAGATTTCTGTAGTTGGGCAGGTATGATGCCATCAGGACCAGGAGACTTGAAGGGCCCGAAGGAGCCAATGGCCCAGGCCAAGCGGTGCTCATCCAGCAGCCAGCCCCGGTTCTGAAGACAGATTGGTGTACTTCCCAAACTGGTGCTGCTGGATACCGGATTCGTTGGAAAATGAGCGTCGAGAAGCATTTTTAGTGATTCCTCGCCGCTCATCGCCCATCGTCCCGATTCATCCCTCAGGTATCCCAAGGGAGCTGAGCTCCTCGTGAGTATTCGTCTGAATCTTGAAGACTCATGACAGCCCTCCACGCTTCCACAGAAGTTCCTCCAAGAGTCCCTCTTGACCTTCCTAATTTCGGACTTGTAGATTCCAAGTCCTACTTTATACAGTTCCCATCCTGAGGGAGACTTAATTCTTTTAGCCCTATTAAAGAGGCGCCTGCACGAGGCCCTAAGCTCAGAGAGCTCTGCGGTCCACCAAGGTGGTTTCTCCTTCTTAGGGAGCGTTCTAAGTGGACATGAGCTTTCAAGAGCCTTATTACAAGCTGAGGTGAAGATCTCCACCAGATCATCGATCGCTCCCTCCGAGAGATCTAAGTTTTCCATGGGTGCTTCGGGGAGAAGGTTTAGCAGATTCCTGCCGTAAGTATCCCAGTCCGTTCTCCTCAGATTCCTGTAGGAGGGTCTTTTTGGACGAGTGTCAGTGAGAGAGAATTGAATATACCTGTGATCCGAGAAGGAGTGGGTGTTAAGCACCCTCCAATCGGAAATTCGGTTTAACAGTGAGGAGGAGGCCAGAGTAAGATCCAGCACCTCCTCCCTGGTTGCGGTAATGAAAGTGGGGTCCTTACCCCTGTTGCAAATAAACAAGTCTTCGTTTAAAATAAAATCAAAAAGTGACTAACCTCTTGCATTTATGTTGGAACTTCCCCAACAGGTATGGTGGGAGTTTGCATCCGTCCCTACAATAACGCCGGTTTTCCTGCGCCTCGCTTCTGCCACGGCTTCCCTCAGCATCATCGGAGGTGGCTCCACCTCGTCCTCATGCGCCATATAGGCCGACATCAGCCATAGCTTCCCCGCAGGGCCCTCTAGGCTCACAGTCACAATGTCTTCATTGCTAAAATTAGGCAAAATAAATGCATTAAGTTCCTTCCTGATGAGCATACAAGATCTTGGTTTACCTAACCCGCTATGCGCCATCAGTTTATATCTTTTCGTCCTGAGTCCAGAAATGCCGCTGCTGCTCAGCCACGGTTCCTGGATCAGAACTATGTCAACTCCACCTTGTTCAAGATGGAGCAGTAGATTGGCGGACGCCGCCTTAGAATGCTGAAGATTTATCTGAAGAATAATCATCTTCGATAATCCTCTCCAGCATCCCAAGGTCGGTGTCCTCACTTTCCGAGGCCCGAAGCCTCTCCTCCTCCGCCCTGTCGAAGAATGACCCTATGCTAATAACGGACCCTGGTCGTGAGGGAGCGTCACCAGCACTGTCAACCTCCGACGTGACGGAGTCTATCTCCATGTCCACAGGAGCTTCCTCAGCTGTGGGCCCTTCTTCCTCCCGCACCTCCGGATGAGCAGAGGCATCCGCTCTGGCATCGCTTTGGTAGACCTTAAGGACTACCTTTTCGAAACCATAGCTGATAACCCCTTTTGTTTCAGCGAGAGGGCCGAGAGATTCTGCATTCAGCAGAATCAGTGCTTGCCGATATGATCTCTCGGTCTTCTCCACCATAACCACCTTCCAGTTGTGCGTGGGGAGTTTCGGGTTGCAGTAGCGGAGGATTTCCTCCATTCCCTCGGTGGTAGAGGGTTCGGAAGGAAGCCAGACACGTGCTCGCGGACGCATAGGTAGATCCTTTTTATCCACCGCTTTCAGCTTAGCTCCCTTCCATACCTCTCCCACCAAGGCCACTGCCGCCCTGTACATGTTAGCCGACCGTTCGTCAGCGCAAAGAATTCTTTTGAACATGCCGTAGTGCCATCCGGCACTCTCACAGCAGGGGGGGGGGGGGGGGGTCCAGGGTTTTCCCTTACTACCCTCATGAAGACAGCGGAGATGGCGGACGCTACTCTCTTCCATTCCTCCCTTGAGATGGCGCCGTCCTCTCTAGCGCTGTCCATGACTCCAAGAGTGATACGGCCTGCCTGTTTAGCGACTTCGCTAAATGATTTGGGTATGCCGCCGTCAGTCCTGGGTCTCTTTTCGAGGGAGACATCCTCGATCCTGGGATCGTTGTCTTTTTACCCCCGAATCCCCTTGTGGCGCACTCACTCCCTTTCCTCTGTCCTCTTCCGCCCTCCGTAGAACCTTCCTGGCCCACTCAAGCGTCTGGGAATGTTTCTCAGATAGCTGAGAAGCATTTTGGTCGCCGTAGCGCTCCAGGATTTTGGTCGCGAGACGGAGGTCGGAGAAGGACCGCTTGCTTTGCCCTTTCTGCCGTGTAGGCTTAACAGGGGGTCCCCGAAGAGGCAACCCCGAAGCCCCCGGAAAACTGATGGAGGACCCCTTGCTGGTACTGGCCACCCCGTCCAGTACTGCTAGATTAGGAGACGCAGTCGGTTCCGCCTGCGGCCTCCTACCTACCATAAGCGGGTTCCCGCTTGTGACCCCCACGTTCTTGCTGGAAGTCGGTTCCGACTTCCCCTCAGGGTCCCCCTCGTGTTCTGCTCTGCTAGTCGCTTCCGACATTTTGCTGCCACTGGGAACTTCAGCCTTCAGGGTAAGACCCTGGGAGAATTTACGGGGAGGCGATTTCGCCCCTCCTGTCCTACGAGAGATGGTTTTAGGACTCGGTTCCGAGTTCCCATACATACATATGTAAAAATGCAAAAAGTAAATATGTAAAAGTGTAGGGTATGAATTTAGATATTCCAAAAATAGCAGGAAATCTTCATGCTATAAAGAAAGGGGAATTGTTTTACTCCAAATTTAACGCGTACGGGCCACGGGCAGTAATGAATAAGCCAAAACTACTGGATCGATTTTAATCATTTTTTCAGTGAGTGACATAGGGTATATATTTTATACCCGTGCAAAGCCGGGCGGGTTGCTAGTAATAAATAATCTACAAAACTAGTTTGTTCAATTTTTTTTCAATTATATTCAACTCAAACAATAACTGTTAACTGACGTAAATTTGAATATATATTAATATTTATCTTTATACAAAAATGTTTTTTTATTATTATTTGGATCAATTTAAAGTTTCGTTCGTTTTCTTCAAATCGCATTAATATAAATTTGTCAGGTTTATTTATTGAAAATAAAAAATGTTGGAAACATTTTTAGCAATTATTATTTGTTTAAAAAAAGTATTTGTTGATTAAATATTTTAAATGAAAAATGATAAAAAATACAAACTATTTTTTATTAAAAAAAAAATGATAAAAATTACAAAAATGGTAAAGAAGTTAAATAGTCATCTATACATATCGGAGTATTTGTAACAAAAAAATATTCATTCACCTATGTACTATCGTCACTTGAATCATCGGAACTGTGACTCTCATATGTTGAAATGTCAGAATCTTTATCGTCTGTATCTTCTGAAGATTGTTCAATTAAATCACAAATAACATCTTTTACTTTCTGTGGCATTGAATCTCCTATGAACCATGTTGGTTTTTAAGTTCCATCTAAAATCCAACCATTATTTTCAGGTTCGCCTACATTTAAAGGTTTGCCCACCTGAGTTCGTGGAAAAATAACATAAGTATCTTTGGGATAATTTTCAATTTTAGTATTCGATGAAAAACTACGTAGTTGAAAATTTGTGTATATATCGCTGTATTAAACATTATTTTATACATTATTAAGATTTATTAAATAATAAGAGATAGTCTACTATTATATGTACAAGTTTCATTAGATTAAAAATATCGTTCTATTAAATCTACACTCTACGCAATAATATTTGTATTTAGCAGCTATAAAATTATTCATTTTTCCTGTTTGATTAAAAATTGTACTTACATTTTGGGTTTTACAAAATTCTTCAAATTCCTCCTTGTATTTACTTTTCACAGTAATAATTTTTTTTAAACAATTTATGTGATAACCAAATTCATTAGTTAATTCCACATTTAGTTTTAGGTCATGATACATGAAATTTTTGTGACGTCAAAACAATATCATTAAAAAACTCTTTTTAAATGGTACATCACTAAAGTTAAGCACTTCTTGGTTTTCATTACACAACAAAAAACACTTCTTCATTTTATTCTTACGGTTTAATAACGTTAAGAATGAAATACAGTAGGTTCTGTTTTTATGCGGCTTTTTTTTATGCGGTTTTGAAATAGTGCGGTTTTTTTTTAAATTACAAAATGCATGTCGACCTATCGGGAATTGTACATATAAACAAGATTCTAAACCAGCTAAGCAAAAACTCATCACAGATTACATCAGAAATGCTAACCCTACAAGTATGGAACCGCCTGCATAACTATCTGGATCAGACGTGTACATTTCCTCAAGTGACGAAAGTGATTTTACGCCAAATCCTAAACGAACGCGCAACATGTGGGTATTGTCTGATTCTATTTCTGACTTAAATTTATTTTTCGATTCTGACGTTTCTTAAATAAAGATATAATTTTCAAAAATACAATATTTTGTTTATGCGATTTTATTTAATTATTTCAGATTCATGCGGTCTATGGAACGTATCTATAGTTATAATATGGGATTAGTGCCCTTTTTTATGCGATTTTATTACATTATTTCAGATTTATGCGGTTTTAGCATTTGAAACGTATCTATAGTTTTACTGTTTTTTTTTATGTATGGAACGTATCTACCGCATAAAAACAGAACCTACTGTATATCAATATTAATGCGCAGTAGCATGAAAACTACAAGCAGCTGGCATGCTCTATCTTTATTCGACAAACGGTGTTCACCTTAACTTTCTCTCGCTTTTATTTATCTTTAATCGTTGGCAGCCACTATTTTCGGGCATTTTTGTGCAGGCAACCTATATCTCATCATGTAGAGAAAAAATTCATCTTCAATTTGGTATGTATAACATGATAATACATTATGAACGTATATATGTATTTAACGAAATTATACCTGTTTACATCTGGCTGACATTAGGTTGCGGCCAAGTGAGGGATAGCACCTTGAACTTTTTCGATAACCCAGGTATATTTCTTTCGAATGAAATATATTTTTTAACAATGGCCACCTTTGCGGATCTGCCCTGGTTTAGTTATAAATATCGATAAAAATTATATTTTATCAATCAAACATATGAACGTATAAATCACGCAGTCGGATCTCCTACTATTAATGCTGCAAACAGTGGCCGACGTATCGTAGTCCCTTATCGCAGCCCCTAGAGAGCACAAAATTGAGCAAAACTCGTCCCGTAGAGAACAACTGAATTCTTACAGTTACATATTTACACAATACATCGGTTTGTGTGTGTATGTGTTTGGTTGTATATTATCTACACAATGTTGCCATTGATATTTTTGTTTACACACTTTTTCACACATCCGCGTTATCAGTTACAATTTTTCATTGTTTAATTAACCAAAACCAAAAACCAACAAATGCAATAGTTAATTTATCTATAATTAACATTATTCAACATTGTTTTTAAGTTATTTTAATAAAAATTTAAATTTTTCTAAGTATATTTTGTAAATGATTTCGAAATGTACTGCTTGGCAACACTGTGTGGTGGGAGAGCAATGAGCTGACACGGTTCTACGGGAATTTTCAAAAATCCTGTGATTAAATCTACGATACTACGATACGGAAGGGAAGTAATTTTTCATTCACATGGGGCTCTCATTAGTTTGATTGTAACAGCTGACAACGGACTGCGTTTACGTCGGTGATTGTTTGCAGCATAAGCCTGAGATTTGACCTGTTTTCTTTATATTTGTGTTCCTTATATTCCACCCTTAAGTAATGGGTGCTTGTATATGTCGCATGTTAACAATGTGTCCAATTATGTGTCTAAGGTTTATATATTTAGATAATAACGTATATCTAACGCCTTCAAATTTCAATAGTCCTACAGAATCTTATTTTATTGATAATTTACTGGGCATGGGTCTAACTCACATTAATGGGTGAGTATGAGCCGTTTATTAGATTTGATTTTTATAAGCGACAATATTAGTTTTGTTTTATCGCAGCCTTGTTCTTCAATATCGATATTAATGTTCACAATATTCCTTTGGAATTTTTTGAATTCAGTCCTGATTGTCCTCATCCTTCCGTTAATTTTTCCGGGTGTGATGTCCAAACTCTTGATAATGCCTTACGTTAAATTAATTGAGAAGTATCTTTAGGCAATATTGAAATTGCAGAATGCTTTAAGATATTTAAAACTTTAGTCATAGATCTATGTTCCAATTTTTAAGCGTGTAGTTTATAATATAAGATTCCTTGGTGCCCAAAAGAACTTAAACATCATAAAAATGTGAGAAATAAGTTTTTTAAGAAGTTCAAGTTAACTAACGAACCCCGCTTTTGTGATTTTTTTATCTTCCACAGGAATAAGCACTTTAAATAAGTCTTTGTATAAAGAATATATTCACAAATATGAGCTTAATACAAAAAGTAGTCCGAAGAATTTTTGGCGATATATTAAATCGGTGAAAAAGACCTCTTCTTTTCTTAATACTGTTTTTTATGCGGACGTAACTACCTGCTCCGTCAGTGTTGCACCGAATTTATTTGCCGATTTATTTTCGTGTCCGATAAAGATATTCAGGAAGAACATTTGGCAGCCATTCGCCATAATTTCTTGGGGAAATTGTCTTCTTCAGTTGACTTCGGTTCACTTATTCTATCAGTTGATGATGTCATTGAGGGATTGTTAAAGATTAAAAACTCTTCTCATTCGGATGTAAAGGGTGATTTTTTAAGAGCTATAGGAAGGTTTTTCAAAAAAACACACGTACAATTCAGAATCGATAGTACAGTCCATATAATTTAATGTTTGAAGATTATTTCATGCAAATGTTGACTGCGATTTCGCTTCAAATGGTCTATTTGCTTAGTCCAATTTCGGCATACTCTTTCCAATGTTTCGGCCGGTATCTCACATATAAATGCTTTACTGTTGTCTTCCAATGCGTTAATTGAAGCAGGCTTGTCTGAAAAGACAGGAGCTTTAACAAGCCCCACCACATGTCATGCAAGTCAAGCTCTTGCATTTTGGGCAAAAAAAAGTTGGATATCATTTCACGGTAGCGCTCACCATTCACAGTTACTTTGCGATTCGCCGTATCTTTGAAGAAGTACGGTTCAATGATACCTCCAGCCCATAAACCGGACCAAACTGTAACCTTTTCTGGATACATTTGTAGCTCTTGCAATTCTCCTGGCTGATCTGCACTCCAAAATCGACCATTCTGCTTATTTACGTACCCATTGATCCAAAAATGAGCTTCGTCGCTGAACACAATTTTTCGATAAAAAAGTGGATCTTCGGCCAACTTTCCAAGAGCCCATTCACCAAACATTCGGCGTTGCGGTAGGTCGTTCGGCTTCAATTTTTGCACCAGCTGTATTTTGAAAGGCTTCACACCTAAATCCTTTCGCAAAATCTTCCATGTTGTTGAGTAACAGAGGCCCAATTGCTGCGAACGGCGACGAATCGATAATTGATGGTCATCATTAACACTGGCCGATACAGCTGCGATATTTTCTTCAGTTCGCACTTTACGTAAGCGTGTTGGTGGTTTGATGTCCAATAATGTAAATTTGGTTCTAAATTTAGTCACAATAGCTCGAATGGTCGATTAAACTGACCATAAAAGGGAAGAAGCGCGCGATAAACTTTCTTAACAGAACACGCATTTTTATAATAAAATTCAATGATTTGCAAGAGTTGTTCCTTTGTAAGACGATTCATGGTTAAATTATAGACCAAACTGAAGGTGTTTGACAGAGAAACAAAACACGAAACGTGCGTCAGCTGTTTAAACCAACTGTTTAAAAAGATAATAGCTAAAAAATCACCCGTTAGATGGGCTTTCTGTAACTTTGTTTAAAAATTGTCGTTCTTTGGTGGAACCTCTTAAACTAATTTTTAGCATATCCTTGGCTGAAGGAATATTTATCGATGATTGGAAGCTGACTTCAGTCACTCCTATTTTCAAAAGCGGTAATAAAAGCGATATTGCAAATTACAGGTCAATTTCCAAATTATCTGCTGTATCTAAACTTTTTGAATGTGTTGTAAAAGACAAGTTATATTTTAGCGTTAAACGTCCAATTAGTCCGAGACAGCATGGTTTTGTAGTTGCAAGATCTATGTTACCTAACTTATCCGCTTTTTCTTAAGATTGCCACGCAGGCTTACAGAATGGTTTCCAAACTAACTCGATATACACAGATTTCTCTAAAGCCTTTGATAAAATCTTCTATACCAATTTTGAAACTAATTGGCTCGGTTTTCATTCAATTTTCCTTGATTTGGATTCGATCGTTTTTAATAAAGAGGTGCAGTACTGTAGTTATCGATGGAGTTTCTTCGAAACATCGCCACCTTTGGTGTACCTCAGGGTAGTATTTTAGGGCCTTTGTTGTTTGTATTGTTTATAAATGATATTTGCATGATATTGTTCCTTTGCTAATTTTCTTCTCTATGGTGATGATCTAAAAGTGCATGCTGAAATAAGAAATTCAAGTGATTCAGCCGTCCTGCAATCCGAGTTGAATAATTTATTTTCCTGGTGCCTTATGAATCGTCTATTTCTTAATATTGAAAAATGTCATAAAATCACATTTTCTAAGCTTCAAAATGCCTTTAATACCTCTTATCATATCCATTATACATATCTTGCTTCGTCCGATGTGATAAAAGATTTAGATCACTCATCGCACTTCACTTACCTATATACTCTTATTATACTCTGCCTTTGTTCGGTCCAAATTAGATTATACTGCTTTTATTTGGGGACTTTGCCATGCAGTCCATATAAATGGAGTGGAGAGGGTTCAATAAATTTTTGTACGTTTCGCACTACCTTCACTCAATTTCTTAGACCCGAAACCTTAATACGAATCACGTTGTCGTTTGGATAAGTCTCTTTCAATTAAGTGACAGAGGTACTTTTCAGGTAGTATCATTTATCTTTGATCTCATTGTCGGTCTTTCTAGAAAGAATACAGTTTAATTTTCCGTGCAGAAATTTTCGCCGTTGCAAGGTTTTTCGCGTTGGCTTTAGTAGGACATTATATAGTACCAATGTGCCTCTCTTTAGAACGTTGTCTGACCTTAATTATCTCTCCACCCTTTTGGATTTAGACCTTTCTAGAGCCAAACAAGTATTACTTTCTATGTAAGAAATTAAAATAATACCTAGCATATATTTGTTATTTTAGTTTCATAATTATTAATTTATATTATATATATGTTATATTATAATTAAATATATATTTATATTACATCAGGCTTAAGTGAGTTTGTTGTTGTAGTTGTGTAGGATAACTTTTATGAGATACCACGGCCGCTAAGCATAACCCAGCCAAAACGAGTTTTTTGCTGTCCCCTACGATCATTTGGCATGCTTGAATGCCAAAGATTTGATTGAAAAGTAATGAGCCTTATTTTTTTAAGCAGTTTTATTAAACCTTTTGGCTTATACAACTAATATACTTCAAAGTAGGACCCTTGAGCGTGAATACACCGCTATTAGCGGTCCTTCCGCTGCAGGAAACATTTTTGAAACTCATCCGCCGGAATCGCGTTCAACTCGGCTGTCACAGTTTTTTGGATCGCCTCGATTGAGTCGAAACGCCTCCCCTTCAGCTTTATTTTCAGGCGCGGGAACAAGAAGAAGTCCAGAGGGGACAGGTCTGGGCTGTAGGGAGGGTGGGGAAGCACCCGAACCGCCATCTTGGGCAATGCAGAGATGTAGAGGAAGGCGGTGTGCGCCGGCGCATTGTCGTGATGAAGGGTCCAATTGTTGACGAGGTCGGACCGAACCCAGGCGACGCGGTTTTTCAGCCGAAGGAGCACTTCTTTGTAAAATTCCGCGTTTACAGTGCTTCCTGGAGGTACAAACTGTTTAGCTTTACGCAAAATTTGATAGAATAACTTTGCTCCAACGATCGCTGCATTTTCGCCACTGCAAAATCCTAACACACTTTTAAAACAGCTTTCACGCGCGGAGCGATGTTGACTGCACCACTGTTACCAGCGAAATGGGACCGGTTTTTAGTGGAAGGGGAAGGTCCAACGATCATTTTCCCCCACCAACCGATTCGGTTGATCGCTGGGCAGACGCTCCACGCGGGAAGGCTCATTACTTTTCAATCAAACCCTGTACATATAGTGTATGTAAACGTTTTTAGAAACTTAGTAAAGATAATTGTTGTATTATACATACGTATATATATATATTATATGTGTTTATAAGCGGCCGCCGTAGCCGAATTTGTTGGTGCGTGACTACCATTCGAAATTCACAGAGAGAACGTAGGTTTAAATCTCGGTGAAAACACCAAAATTAAGAAAAATATTTTTCTAATAGCGGTCGCCCCTCGGCAGGCAATGGCAAACCTCCGAGTGTATTTCTGCCATGAAAAAGCTCCTCATAAAAATATCTGTCGTTTGAAGTCTGCTTGAAACTGTAGGTCCCTCCATTTGTGGAACAACAGCAAGACGCACGCCTCAAATAGGAGGAGGAGCTCGGCCAAACACCCAAAAAGGGTGTACGCGCCAATTACACCGCCTTACACACATTCTGTCCTATGAACCAAATATACTTTTTCGGAAAGGGGATAAAAAATAAAAATACACGTGTATCGGCGATTTTCATGTACACGTCACAATTTTTTTTGTTTGTACTTTATAACTTTAAACGAGCAATTCTTGTATGCATATCTGTATAGCCACACGATCTCAGGATTAGCTTAACGGATTTGAATGAAATTGGGCACACAGATAGTGTATCACATTTCTAGACTTTTCACCTAGGTGTTGCCACTGACAATGTTTCACAGGATTGCCACCTGTTCGAAATTAAAAAAAAAAATTCCATGAGATATGCCGATGTGGGTATCAAAAGAAAGGTATTTCACTCCGCATTACAATAGAGATATAAAACCCCGAATTTTTTTATTAATTTTATTATATTAGAATTAAAAATTGTTACATTATTAATGTTAATGCTTTTAAAGAAACTTAGGCCTTTTATTTTTGCGTTTGTAAGCATTTGTGTCAGTATCGCGACAAATAGACCAACAGTATTCGCCAAGCATATGCGTAATGTCTTGTCCTTTAAAGCGCTTTTCAATAGCCGCAATGTCCTGATGGAACCTTTCGCCATGCTCATCGCTACAAACTTCTAAAGTTCACTGGGTTTTGGTACAAATTCCGATACTTCTGGTTCCCCGCATCTCGCATTCGATGCAAGAAATGTTAATAGAATTGTTGGTGCTACTGTTGGTTCTCCATCCCTTAATTCGGGAGCATCATCAAAAATCTCCATTGAAGCCGCTATACGTTCTTCTGGTGAGTACAGAACCGCTGGAATAACCGATTCTACATTAGCGTAGCGAATTATGTTGCGGCGAAAGTATTGGTACCCTTTAGTTCGAGTAAAATTTACGCAAAAGTAGCACAGTTCTCTGCAGTGCTCCGTACGTGGTAGCCAAACTGTTGGTACAGAGTACTTTATTGTTGACCTTCCATCAGTAAACTTGCATAAATTTCTATAGCAATAGTCGCACACGACTTTCGGAATATACCACAAGTTAGGAACATAAGCAGTCTTGAATATTTTCTGAAACGAATTAACCACTGTTTTCGTAATATTTTTAAAATTTTTACTTGGTGCGAATAAGCCACAAACGTAACAAAAGTTATTTCGAGTCGGGTACTGCATTTTTCGTAAGATGAAATATACAGAAAGACGTTTTCGCGCAACAGAACTTAAAACAATTGTCAAAGTATACGTCTCCTAGTAGCGCAACTGTCAGATGATCGAAACTTCCGGAACTGTAACAAACACACAAAAGGCACAGAGTGTGTTGTATGAAACAATAAATTAAAGGTTAATAAGTTGTTTAAAAGTTTGGAGTCCCTTCAAGTTATGCCGAAAATTTAGAAAATTTTTTTTTTTTAATTTTACATAATAAAAATATTTCCACGAGTCTGCCTGCAGAAATTCAGCGCGATTGGATCACCGAAAAAGGGTTAAAAATTGATCCAAAGTTTTTCACACAGGCGGACTACGAGCTCTATATTTTATACATAAAAAAACAAAATTCTGACGTGTACATGAAAATCGCCGATACACCTTTATTTTTATTTTTTCTGCCCTTTCCGAAAAAGTATATTTGATTCATAGGACAGAAAAACAGTTTGTTTTTGTAACGCAGTATTATATATATAGTTATTATATAATTAGCGTTTACATCCCTTTTGGGTATTTTACCGTTCCTCCTTCTAATTGTGACGTGCGTCTTGATATATTATGGGGGACTTTTTCATGGCAGAAATATACTTAGAGGTTTGTCAGTGCCTGTCGAGGCGCGACCGCTATTCTATATCTTTTTCAATAATTTTAGCTGTTTCGTTCACATATATTCGAATATACGCACTCCCGAATGATAGTCACCACCAACCCATTTGGCTACGATGGCCGTTACATACGTAAAATGACAATTATATGAACAAATTTACTTCCTTATTTTAAAGAAGTGATCACATGAAACTCAGTCTTACATATTTTGTATTTTACTTGGTTTCAACTTACACAATTTTGCAATGGTAAAATTCGTCATAACAAAAACAGGCCTAGCAAATCTTTTAAGACGTTTAAGACGTGGTGTCGCGCCGGTTGCTCACTCTGGGACGGTTGTTCCGATGCGTCGTTGTTTATTTCCTTTGTCTTTTTATCAATAAAAGGATGCTTTAATTTAATGTGACGATTTAAATTACCGATGGACCCGCCGATGTAGCTGATGACAGCCAAAGAATGCTTACAATAAACACTTTCTCCATTCCAGACGATCTTCATATAATGAATAAATATTTAATGAAATTAATAAAAATAATAAATTTTTAATTAAATTAATTAAAATTTTGCAGTGACCGGAACAAATAATAATCTGAAGGGGCCCGGTCTGGAGAATATGGTGGGTGTTGCAGTACATCCCATCCAAGCTGTAAAAGCTTTTTGTGAGTGACCAAACTGGTGTGAGGTCTCGCATTATCTTGGTGGAACACTACACGTTTTCTATTAATTAGTTCTGGCCTTTTCTGTTGAAGTGCATCATTCAGTTTGTCCAGCTGATGACAGTAGACTTCCGAATTAATTGTTGTGTTATCCGGTAAATGCTCAAAAAAAGTGACTCCTTTAAAATCCCACCAGACAGAATCACCTTTTTTTGATGGATATCGGCTTTTGAAATGCTTTGAGCCGGTTGATTTTTTCTGCTCCATCATCTCTTTCGTTTGACATTGTTATATACAACTCATTGTTCGTCCCCAGTAATGATGCGCTTCAAAAATGGATAATTTCCTCTCAAGAGGAGCAGGATGTTGAAGCAATAAACTGCCGTACAGCTTTGCAAATGGTTGCTGAAAACAATGTGAAGGTATTTCTTCTTTATAATTTCCTCTCAAGAGGAGCAGGATGTTGAAGCAATAAACTGCCGTACAGCTTTGCAAATGGTTGCTGAAAACAATGTGAAGGTATTTCTTCTTTCAGAACTCTTCAAAAACACCAACCCTCATACCTAGATGCAGAGATGCTGGCAGCGATGTGGGTATTGGATGACAAGTCTTTCCAGTGTAAGATGCCAACGTCTGATTTAGGATACAAGTTAACACAACCAATCAATCGCAACAATGTATCTCACAAATTAACGATTCACCGTCCTGAAAGACATACTTCGTCAGCGAAATACAGGTGAACACCGGTCTGCAGCATTGTAAGCAGTAGGCAACTTTGTCACTGCAGAGAAATAAGATCCTAAGCGTGGGAACGCTGAATCATCAATAGTATATGGTGCAGGGATAATTTATGTTATAATAATTTTTGTACTTAGAGAGTAGTATCATTTGGGAAATAAAGACGACGGCTACGCCTCTCTAATCTCGTGTTTGCTCAATTTATTCAGCTGATAAACTAAATTTACACATGGGCGAAAATTGAAGGAGTCTACTGTGTAAGCTGCTGTGCACCGCCAAGATGGTCCTTAGTAAATTTTGCATGAATGATGACGCCACTTGAGGTGGATATAAGAGGGAAGACTCCTATCCTTATCACCGGGTATTTCAATGCATGGTCGAGAGCCTGGGGAAGTTTGTTTACAAATCCAAGAGGGCAATTGGTCTAAGAAACCTTCGGGTTAATGGATCTCGTATTAATTAACACTCCTGGAACATATACTTTCGAATCCAGTAAAGTCGGTCAATGATAGACCTAGCTTTTGCAGACCGTGTAACTGCTAAATACCTAAGATAGAGGATAGAGGAGGCCATTCATACGCAAAGTGGCCATAGGGCCATAATGATAGAAATCGAGAATGACAGGCGTCAATTTGACGGGCGGAAAACTCTTTGCAAATGGAAATGAACGGTCTTCAACACCGAGGCGTTTGGCACTGTGTGGAGGACCGTCTTTCTTACCAGCGTTAATGCGGACGATATGGCAGAGAAAATCGTGCGTGAAACTTAGAGCTAAAAAAAGCAATGGAAGTAAGCAAAAACAGCTGCTTTAAGAAAATGCGGGAGAGTGCAGACACCGACCCCTAGAGTTTGTGGTATAAGACACTCATGCAAAACGTCAAACTGCCAAGAGAACTGAAGCCTTCATGTCCACAGCTCCTACAACAGGGAATTGTTCCAAAAACAATTGGACTTTGTCGACAGCCAAGTTTCGGAAGCCATAGGGAAGTCGAAAGATCTTCCTATATTTCAGCGAATGAGAGTCGAGTACGGTATCTTGAAGATACAACCATCAAACTCTCTATAGCTAGAATGGCTGATTAAAACTGTGGCTGCGATGCAAGTCAACGATGCCAGTCATCCAACTGTCTTCAAGGGAGCCGCATGCGATAATTTTGAGGTTCCATACCTCCAACGAAGGACTGGATACGACTCACTGGAGATCATACCACGGCACCAAATAAATAATGGAAACGCCTACCAACTGGTTCTTGGCATGGGCCCAGAATCGTTGAAGGTCTTACCGTCTAGGTATGGAATGCGCCTATATCTGAATAGTGGAAGGGTACTCTTTACTGTTCTCGATTCAGATAAGGGCAAGGTGTAACATAAAATTATGATTATTCATATGTCACTAACTTGCAACACAGCATATCGGCAGTGCTTGGGATATATAAAGCGGCGATCTATCCTTTATGAAGAGACAATGGTTGTCTCGGCCTATTTCGCCTGCGACTTTATTCTCCCTCCTCCTACGAGGGAGGTTATGGAAGTCGAAGTTACGCTGAATCCAAGGAATTAGGTCTTATTGTGGAATGTCACGCAAATTCGGAGGCCACACTCGAAATGTAACTTCGGAAGGCGTGGACTTCTATCTGTCATCTCGATTAGTAATGAAGAACGTTGGCACCAGTTCGACCTTCGCAACCAGCAGGAGGCAGGGGGTGATTGATTTGACATTACTGGCTACAAAATATCATATCATATCACTGCTTGAAAATATTCGATAAAGGTTCCCTGTCGGACCATCGTTATATAGAGATTAAGTTTGCGGTCGAGACAACCTCGACGCCAGCAGGCCGAAATCCTTGGAACTGGATAGGACACGATATGATTATCTCATTAAAGAGGAAGTCCCGACTTCCCCAAACTCTGGACTATAACTGCTATTGAAGAAGCCACAAACTCATGGTTTTAAGTGAATGTTATGAGAAGGTGTGCACGGAACGTAGGAGACGAGAGCGTAAAGCAGTGCCTTGGTGGAATGCTGAACTTTCAAAGCTCCGAAAAATTTCCAGGACACTTCTTCACAAAGGTCTTTAAATAGAAGAAAATTTGATCATTTAAATTGCACTCCTATAGAACCTTTTGGAATAAGCTGGAGGATCAGAAGAGTTCAGCGAGGTTGTGTAAGAATGTCCAAAGGAAGCGGACGGCTAAGCTGGACTCACTGCTCAAACCGGATTGACTCAAAGTCAGAAGTGAAAGATGTTCTCTTTTCAACACTTTTCCCTGGCTGCATAAATGTTGTTGGCCGAAGCTCCATCGATCAATCTGATTATGCCAGTATAACTAGCAGCAGACGTGATTGGAGGCTTCCGAGGAAAGGATAATGTTCGCCTTCTCGTTATTCGAAAACTTTAAGTCCCCAGGACCCGATGGGATTTACCCAATCATGTTCAAGCGTATCGAAGAACCACTAATTAAGGTTCTGAAAAGAACATTTACGACAGGAATATAATGTCGGACAACACGTTCACCAAAGTGGAAAATCTTTTGAATCGGCTCTGCACGAGTGTCTCAGCATAATCCAAATTGAGTTGAAAACAAGAGAGTACACTCTTAATGTGAAGAAGGGCTGCCCACAAGGCAGTGTGTTCTCTCCCCTACCTTGGTGCTTCGTTGTGGACTCTCTTTTGAATAATCTGCAGGAAATTGGACACGTCCAAGCTTATGCGGATGATGTGTGCGTACTAATTTCATGACGGTCACTAGCAGCATGTGCAATAAAATGCAGGTAACCCTACACAAGATTGGCCATTTGTGCAAATTGCATGGTCTTTCGGGGAATCGCATAAAAAGTATCTTGGTACTTTTCATTAGGAAACGCAATATGGATGTCTTGTTTCCGCCCACCTTGAAAGAAGTATCACTGCTACTGTCTTCTGAGGTCAAATACTTAGGGATAATCCCAGATTGTAAGATGACCTGGAAAATGCACGTCGAGCAGAAGGTCTTTTGATGTACACTAAAAGTCTTCTGGCAGTGTAAGATAACCTTTGGCAAGACATGGAGTCTAAGATCGGCGATAGTATACTAGTTGTACATCACCCTGATTAGATCCAGTATTACATGCACCTCTGTAGTCTAGTGGAAGACTACTATGGTTAATTCCAGAGTAAAACCCCTAACCAGACTACAGAGAAGTGTGTGCTAGGGTATCACAGGTGCTATGAGTAAAAACGTTCGCGACTACAGTCGCGATGAGGCTCAACCACATTGAGTGGGAGATACCGCAATTTGCGGTCGTTTTAACAACTAGATTCAGATAATCCTGTATCAGTTCCATCTGAGTATCTAAAAACTTTCCTCTGACAATAAGTGCCACGTCACCCGCGTAAACCATAACCTTGCAACCTCTCCTCTCCAGCTCCTCGTTTTTTCCTTGTTTCCTCGTCCCGGGGGCATAAGGCCTTGACAACCATCATATACGGTTCTGTACTGTTGTTTTTGCACCATCCCATGTGAGGTCGGCATTTGCTAGTTCGCGCAACATCGACCTTCTCCAAGTGTTTTTTGGTCGATCGCGACCTTTACTCCCTTGAGGGTTCCAGTTCAGCGCCCTCTAGCAAGTTGTTAAGCACAACATCACAGAGTAATTACGAGAGAACATCGCCTTGCGGAGGAACTCTGCTCACCTCTGTTCCCTATTTTATCCAGAGACTTGGTGATTGCCTCTGGGAGGACATTGATAAAAGCTCCCTCTATGTTGAGGAAGACGCCTACAGAGAACTCTTTCTGAGAGAGGATCTTCAACAACAGACTCTACCGATCTGTTTTTACAATAGGCATTTTGAGCGTACGACAAATGCTCCCGAGTAATTAGACACCTTAAAAGCAGTCTCTCAAAGGATTTCAACAAGAACGATGAAAGGCTTATTAGTCTGAAATCCTGGAGGATACATGTGAGACTTTACCTGCCTTGGGTATGAAAGTAACTCTCACAGCCCTCCAAGATCTGAGTATGTAGCTCCTATCTATGCTGCTCGTGTAGGTAGGGAATAGCCAACAACAAGATGCGGATTTCTGCAATTGAGCAGGTATAATGCCATCGGGCCTAGCTGACTTCAAGATGTTTTGAACACTGTCCCTGCTGATATTGCTCGTGTTTGAATTTGGTGGAAAAAGGACGTCAAGAAGCAACCTGAGAGACTCCTCGCTGCTTATCGTCCAGCACACCGATCCGTCCCTCAGTCTGTAGGACGCTCAGTCCTGTAGCACGCTCTATTCGATTTGGTTTAATTGAGACAAAACTGAATGGACCTGTGATGGGAAAAGGAGCAAGTTTTAAGCACCTTCCTTTCAGATATTCGATACATTAGTAAAGAAGAAACTATGTTTGGTATGTTTTGTTGGTCTGTCTTGGATACTGAAAGCTACATTTATGAATAAGTTGTAGATTTTTGAAAAATGTTGCTATCGAAGAATGTTGAAACTGGCTTGGACTCAAAACATAAGCAGGGCAAAATTTTATGTAAGCTTAATAAGGAAAGAACGCTTCAAACAGCAATAAAGCGTCGAAGAACCGCATATTTCGGGTTTATTATTCGTGGACCCCAATACGAATTATTATTACTCAATGTACAAGGAAAAATTGATGGTAGACGTGGCATAGGAAGGGTAGGTAAGCTTGCGGACATCCTCTAACATGGGACGGATAAACGTGATGACGGGAGAAAGATGCAATTTTTTGGCTGCAGAATCAGCATAATCATTAAATGGTCGCTTTTTTCATTAAATGGTCACGTAATTGTCAGATAATTCTATTGCTGTTCTGAATATTTTCCAGACTCTTTAGGACAGGAAAGCTATCAGTGAAAATTCTGAACTTAGATTTTGCATTAGGTGCATAGGTTACTGCCTTAAAAATTGTGAAGGCTTCCGATGAAAAGATGGAACTGTAATTTGGAAGTCTACCGCTGGTTAATAATTTGCCGTCGTTATAAACAACAGCAAGAGTGGTACTCTCGTCGACTTTAGAGCCATCGCTAAATAATAGAGATCTGTTAGCTAAGTCTTTCTTACGGGCTAATTCTTGATTCAGCTGTTTAAATGTGTCACGGTTGGTGTTATTAGTTGGAATGAAGACTAGAACTAACTGATCTAGGATGTAAAAACCATGGCACTTGGTGACTTACCGTAGAACAGGCGTAAGGCCGACTTTATTTTGACTTTATTTATGCGTTTCTCAAAATATCAAATAGTGGTCTGATAGTTGTGGTCAATATCTTCGGAATGAGCCTCAGAGTGGCCGCTTTGCATCTTTCAAGGATAGATGACAGCCCAGCCCTGACAAGGACAAATTTAATTGGAAATGTTGGAAAGGCGTAGACGCTTCAACGTACTGCGGTGTGATAACGTATATTGAGGTGTTGAAGATGGCAACTGGCACATCCTCCATATATCCGGGTTATACGATTTTTTTTGTAGGTAAATACAATGTTTTTTATATGTGTACTTAGCATCGAAAATGATGCTCAGTACTTTCAAGCAACTGACGTTCTCTATAATTGTATTTCTTAGTAGCTAAGAACAGTTGGATTTTCGGCAAACGTATAAAATTTTGCATTTGCTGCGTGTTAAATTTTCTCCTGAGTATTTTCCCCAGGATTTCATATCTTCCAGTAACTTCCGGGGATGGTTGTGCGTTAGATTTGGGACCCGCCACGTACAAATTCCACCCAATGAAAACGAAAACGTATTATTATTAAGAAACGAGAGGCCGAAATACGTGACTGCGAGGAGCTTGAGATGCATGCCAATAGCAACACGAAAATTCTACCAAAAAGAAACGCCAGGGCGTTTCCTTGTACGAACAAAGACGGCGATCTGGTCACTGATAGCCAAAATGCGCTTAAATTATGGAGGGAGTATTTCTCGAACTTGTTAAGTGGTTACAGCTGTGCATGTCACAGAGAATGTAAAGATCTCGATATCCCAATCGTTGACGACGAGACTGTTGTTCCTCTACCCGACCACGACGAGGTAAGAATAGCAATAAGGTGGCTACAGAATAACAAAGCCGAGAGAGCCGACGGACCGCTGGCTGTGCTATTCCAAAATGGTGGCGAGGAGCTGCTAAGGTGCATGCATCAGCTTCTATGCAAAATGTGGGTGGACAAAAGCATGCCTGCCGAATGGAAATTAAATTTGCATTTCCCAATCCATGAAAAGGGTGACAACTACCGCGGAAGTAGGCTTTTAAATATCGCCTACAAGGTTCTAAGCTGAAGCCCATCATCAACGAACTGATTGGATCTTATCAGTGTGGCTTTATTCCAGGAAAATCCACAATCAATTAGATATTCACAATACGTCAAGTTTGGGAAATGATCCATGAAAGGAGAATCGACACACACCATCATTTCGTTGACTTCAAAGCTGCATTTGACAGTACGAAAAGGAACTGCTAATATGCCACGATGTCTGAATTTGGTATCCCAGCAAACCGAATGCGGCTTTGCAAAATGACGTTGCTCAATACCGGCAAATGGGTCTGGTGGTGAACGAGGATAAAACGAAGTACCTCCTGTCATCAAACAAACAGTCGGACAGTTATGATTTCGAGGTTGTAAAATACTTCGTTTATTTACCGACCGATACCAATGTCAGCCTTGAAATTCAACGAAGAATCCCTCTCCCCAACAAAAGCTACTTTGGACTAAAGGTTGTAGGATTCTGTACTAAAGGGATGAGAGAGATTTTTGTAAATTTGTAGTTCTATCGGAGCAAATAAACCTCTAGGCTTTGTGCATCGCCCGTTAGTAAAGAAGCGTTATATTATATGTACATGTGTTTGAAACAGTATTAATCTTTTGCTTGTTAGGTAATTTAATGTAAAATTGGAGTTCACTGCGTAATGTGGCCAAGTTTTTCCGAAGGCGGCTGCAATATCTGAATAGCAGGAAAGTATAGTGCTGTTTGTGGGGTGGTGGTGGGAGGTCTGTAGGAGATTTTATGGAAGCCCACATTTTTTTGGTGGATTAATTTTTCTGTGAATTCTGTGATTGATGCCCTTTTGGTAATCTTAACGGATTTTTCCTCTTCTATTAGTTCTACTTCTATTAGTTCTTCTACTTCTATTAGTTTGGAAAGGGAAGGAGCGGATTTGTATGTTTGCCATAGTTTTTGCTTATTGGTAAACACTCGACTTTGTTCCACCATAGTGAATATTTTTTAGCGTGTGAGGTGTTACTATGCAGGATAGGTATATTTGCCGCCGTTTTCATGGCTTTTGTGATTTTTGATATATGTTGGTAAATGTTAGTGAAGCTCCAATCATTGAAGTTTTTTTCGCAAAGGGATTGATAGAGCTGTCAGTTGGCGGCGTCCCTTTTAAATTTTGACTATTTTTTAAGAAGGCAGGGAAGCGAGTTGGTTTGAATTTCACAAAATACCAGGTAACGATCACTTCCGTATAGGTTGTCGAGTCAACTAACGTAAGGTCAACATGTGTAAAAATGTTATGCGTAGAAAGGTGTGTCCGACATCCGTCATTTGAGATGACAACATTTTTTATGAAGATCATAATTTTCATCGTTATACCCCGAGCATTTGATTTTGGAGAGCTCCATAATGGGTTACAAGTATTGAAATCACTTAGAAGTTGCGTGGAATAATAGAAAGAAAATATCGCTTTCATAGAACTTTTGGTAAGGTGGTAGGTAAGTGTTGACTATTGCAAATGAAGGGGAATGATGGAATTCGATGAATTTGGATATGGAACTTTTGGATTAATATTCAGCGGGGTACATTACGCTTAATAAGAATGGCCACTCCTTGCCTAGAAGTATGTATTGTTGCATTGCTATTGTTAAAGCAGCCTTAGTACTTTTTTGGTGTGATTATGTGTTAAATGATGGGGGGATATGGGTTTCTTGGTTTGAGTTTCTTGGTTTCGTGCCTCTGTCTAAGAGATCAAGCTCATTGTAGTTATTAAAATATTTTTTGATATTCCATTGTGTAATTTTAAAAGACATTATTATAGTACATGCATAATGTAATATTTACAGAGTATAATTTTAGTTGATGAGTTTGGATTATAAGTACTATGTGTATGGATAGGGGTTTGTTGCAGTAGTAAATATAATGGTTCTACACATTTTTTTAGAAACTATTGTATATGTACTCGTATATGTAAACTATCATAAACTATTTTGTATTAGATTTATTTCTTTTTCTATATGTACGAAGTGTTATCAAAAAGTATCGCGAATTTTGTGTTTTTTTCAAAAATTATTTATTTATTCATTAATATCTATTTTGTCCCCTTCGAAGTAATCACCATGAGATATTATGCACTTGTGCCAACGTTTTTTGCAATCTTCGAAGCACTTCAAAACAATTTTTTTTTATCTTGCTCAGCTCCTCCTTCGATGCCGTCTTTATCTCGTCAATCGTAGCGTAGCGTCGTCCTTTCTCTTCAGTTTCGAGAACCAGAAGAAGTCACAGGGGGCCAGATCTGGAGAATACGGTGGCTGGGGCATCATTAGTGCTTGTTTTTGGGCAAAAAGTCGCGCACAAGCGTTATGGTGATGCAAGAGCCAATTTTTGTTCTTCTACAAATTCGGGCGTTTTAGGCGGATTGCTTCGCGTAAATTGCGCATAACTTGTAGGTAATATTCCTTATTGACCGTTTTACCCTATGGTAAGAACTCATGATGAACAACACCCCTGCAATCGAAGAAAACGGTAAGCAAAACATTTACATTCGACTGAACTTGGCGCGCTTTTTTCGGTCGTGGTTCGTGCGGCAGCTTCCATTGAGATGATTGAGTTATGGTTTCCACGTCATAACCATAAACCCACGATTCGTCACCAGTTATGACCCTCTGGAGCAAATTTGGGTCGTCGCGGACAGAGTCCAACATCTCATTAGCAATGTCCATGCGATGCTGCTTTTGGTCGAAATTGAGCAGTTGCCAAATCATTGAAAAAAAAATCGAATGGCAGGAGCCAATCGATATGTCTAGGCCTTCTGCAACTTCTCTGACGGTGGTTCGACGATTGGCCAATACCATTTCTTTCACTTCTTCAATTTTTTCGTCAGTTGTTGAAGTGCTCAGGCGTCCGGCACGCTTTTCGTTATTCACATCTTCTCGGCCTTCTGAGAACATTTTGTACCACCGATAAACGTTGCTTTGGTCCAAAGCAGCTTCTCCGTATGACACAGTCAACATTCGGAATGCATCCACGCACTTAATTTCGTTTTTCACACAAAATTTGATACTGGTTCTATGATCCATCTTTTTGAATAGGTAAAAATCGAAGACGAGCAGAAACACGTGCAAGCAAAGCAGCTATCAACAATTAACTGAACATTCACAATGGCCGAACTCATCGGCATGAGTGAGAGACATGAGCACCAACATATCGCCACAAAAAAATCGAAATTCGAATATACGTAACCTGCGAAAATTCAAAACTCGCGATACTCTTTCAACACACCTCGTATTATATGTTCTTCAGGTGGAGTTTTTATTGTTGGAGATGTAACTTTGTTGTTGCTGCTGATCGCAGTTAAGGCTCTGGAGAGATTTGTTGTAAACAGATGTTAAATTCCATAGCATTTTTTGTAGCAAGTAATGTGGTATGCTGAAATAATATGGGATAAGTATTTGTAATTTGCACTTGTGTTTCAACTGCCGGTAGGCATTTGTTTTGAGTAATGGGCGCTGGGATGTGATTATGATTGTTGTACTGTTTTTATTGGTTGCTGTTTATTTTGAATTATTATGTTAATTATTGGTTCACTGATTTGTTTTTGGTTCTTATTAAAGAGCTGTTGGTGTACCGCTTTACATTTCTGTTTTCTTCAGGTAGGTTATTTTTCAAACAGCGCTCGCGTACAATGAAGAGCTGAGCTATAATTAATTGGGGGACTTGTAAATTTTGTTGCCTTCACGCATAGAGTAATTTTCTTGTGTTTTTATTATTAGCACTCCTTTTGTCTGTAGGTATTTTGAGCACGAGTTGTATGTTGCTGCGTGTCCTCCAGCGCAGTTCGCACAGTAGGTCCTTATATCCTTGTGGAGTTGCCTGATCTCCCATCGCGCGCGTCCCAGGTGGTGGATAGGGAAGCCCTGGTATCACAAGAGTGGCCTTCCCTGATGGGGTGGGTTCAACACTCGTGTGATGACTCAAAGTTGGCATAGAATCAGGGTGCTATCCGCGAACCAAACTGGCTAGAGATGAGTCCCGAAAAAAAACAAAAGGTAATGGAAAACAATGGTATTATTACTCCAGGTGGAATCCACACAAGTGGCAATCCACCCGCTTCGGCGGCAGGGGCATGGATTCTGGAGGCCCCAATCATTACCCAAGTCTCTCAGCTCTACGAGCGAGAGCGCATCCTGGAGGAGATCGCAATCTCCTCTCCTTCAAAGTCTGAGAAACGTTTCCCTGCTTCGGAGGGCCTGAGTTGTGAGGTCTCTTCGGTGGCTGCACGACCTCCCAAAGAAGCAGGGAAATCGAAAAGTGTGGCAAGGAGGAAGAGAAGAAAGCGGCGTTGCAAGGCTCATGCGGGAGAAATCCTCATGTGGCTCTGCCGGCCCTTCTGCGTCTGTGTCTTCCAAAAGACCTCGGGATCGGGAGCTGGACCTTCGCCCAAGCACATCCAAGGGTGCGGCCAAGCCATCCTAAAGCGAGAAGGCTGCTGGCTCACGACCTGTGGCTGTGATTGGAAAACTGGGGCCTGACCATCAGCTGACGGATGCAGAAATCAAATACTGCAAAAGTCCACTGATGCGTCGGGTTATTGCCTCCGGTCCGGAAGCCAACGCGAAGGGCTATGAGACAAAGGACGGCACCATTAAGGTGACGTGTGCGTCTTTGGCCAACTTCGAGTGGATCAGGACCGTGGTCAATAACGTGCCCCCCATGGGGACCACTCGCTTCGTAGTCTACAACGAGGAGAGTGTACCCCTCAGGAAGGCCATCTGCTGGATTCCGGATCCAGAACTGTCTACGGCGGATGTCCTATCCTGTCTACGTTCCCAGAATCCGGGCATCAACACGAGGCTTTGGCGAGTCGTCTCGTACACCAAGAGCAAAAACCGGGAAGGGAAGGAAGGGGCTGCTCTTGTGGTGCGAGTGGACGAGGCCAGTGTTGATGTCGTGGGCTCACGGTACGGGAACCGCCTGAGTCTCTTCTTTGGGACGGTCAGCTTCCATGTCTTTCCCAAATGGTTGACTCGGACGATTCCTGTAGCTACCGTCCCTTGACGGTGACGCAAATTAACTTGCAGCATTCCAGAGCCGCTACTGCACTACTAAGTAGAAGGCTTTCCCAGCTGCACACATTACCCCACATAACAGCAGTGTAAGAGCCCTGGGTCTTTAGGGGCCGTCTCTGTGGCTTAAGTGCGCTGAAAGGGGCCACGTTATTATATGACAGGAGTTCTAGTAGACCAAGGACCGGTCTTATAGTATCATCCCATCTCACTGTGACGGGTCTTGAGCAATTCTGTTGCCAAGACCTGGTAGCGGCTGAGGTGTGTTACAGAGGTAGACGCGGATGGTCGAAGTTTGTGATTGCATCTGCTTATTTTCCTTACGATTCTCTGGAAGGGCCACCACCCGGGAAGGCCACTAGTCTCGTGAGGTTCTGTGAGCGGCGCAATCTGGGCCTCATCCTATGTTGCGATGCTAATGCCCAGCATACAATCTGGGGCAGCAGCAAGTGCAATGGAAGGGGCTCTCGACTATTCGAATTTATCGCGTCCTCCTGCCTAGACATACAAAACAGGGGCTCACAGCCAACGTTTGTAACAGCTAGAAGGCAGGAGGTGATTGATCTAACCCTATCAAACTCAAAACTTGGGTGGTCAATCAAGAACTGGAGAGTCCTTGCCGAAGATTCGTGCTCGGACCACAGGTACATTGAGTTTCACTGTGGCGAGGAGGCACAAATGCCATTGCCCTCTAGAAACCCAAGAAAAACAGACTGGCAGAAGTTTAGGGAGGCGTTGCGGAACCTTGACGATGCGCTACCAAGACTTCGAAAAGAACAGGCCATTGAGGCGGCTGTTGAGAAACTCAACGCTGCCCTAACCGAATGTTTTGAGTCAGCCTGTCCAACTCGACCTCTCCCTAGCCGGACTCCGGGAGGAATCGAGAGCTCCAGATGTTGAGGCGTGAGTCGAGAAAGCTTTTAAACCGGGCCCTCAAGACTAAACTTGCAGAGTACTGGGAGCGATACCGTGATGTTCAGAAGAACTACAAGAGGCTTATTCGGGAATCGAAAATGGCTTCACTTAGGGAATTCTGCAGCGGTATTGAATCTCTGAGTGACACGGCGAAATTTGTTAAGATCCTGAAAAGGGACCCAACTGCAAAGCTGGGGTCACTTAGAAAATCTGATGGCTCCTTCACGGAGCGGAAAAGTGCGACACTCAGCTTGCTGATGGAATCTCACTTTCCTGGTAATCAGATAAGCATCAGCCGGCAACAGCCCTTATTGATAGAGGCAGTTGTCAGAGCTGATACACCTTCCCGGCATGACTGGTTCGTTGCCAGATCGGTGGTGAATGAGGTCGCCATTCGATTTGCCATAAATCTTTTGGCGGCTACAAGTCGCCCGGACCAGATGGCATATATCCTGCCATGCTGAAGGAGGGTGCAGAGTTCGTGACAGCAGCCCTGAAGGAAATCTTCTCGGCATGCCTGGCACTGGCTTATATACCACGCTCTTGGAGGATGGTGAAGGTCGCTTTCATCCCAAAGGTTGGAAAAGACGACTACACCAGCCCCAAAAGCTTTAGACCCATCAGCATGACCTCTTTCATGCTGAAAAGTCTCGAACGACTGGTGGAGCTGCGCATACGTCAGAAGTCGCTGAAGGCTTACCCTCAGTCTCTATTTCAGCATGCCTATCAGAGTGGAAAATCCTGCGAGTTGGCACTGCAAAACCTTGTTGCTAAGGTAGAGCTGGCCATCGACAGGAGGGACTACGCTATGGGCATCTTTTTAGACACAGAGGGGGCGTTTGATAATGCCACTTTTGATAGTATGTGTAACTCTGCTAGTAGGCACGGAGTAGACCGGGTGCTAGTAAATTGGATTCGTTCGATGCTGGCCCAAAGAATCGTTTCGGTGCGAGCAGAGGAAGATCTGCTGGTGTCATCTGGGGTTAATAGACGCTGCTTCCAAGGCGGTGTGCTGTCTCCATTGATCTGGTGCATGGTAATCGATCCTCTACTCATCACCTTAAACGATTCGGGAGTCTACGCACAAGCATATGCGGACGATGTTGCTTGTTTGGTAACAGGCCTTTCGCTTATGAACGTCTGCAGGAAAGTGCAGAAAACTCTGGATCGGATTGACACCTAGTGCTGTGCGAATGGGCTATCGGCAAATCCCGCCAAGACTGGTATTGTCCTCTTTACCAGAAAAAGGAAGCTTGATGGACTCGTTCTGCCAAAGCTAAAAGGAGTCACAATCCAGCTATCCAAGGAAATTAAATATCTTGGAGTAATCCTCGATAGTAAGCTCCTATGGAAATCACAGGTTGAAACAAAGGCATCCAAAGCACTGACAGCTTTCTGGCAGTGCAAAGGTGTCTTTGGGAAAACGTGGGGTCTCTCTCCTAGCAAGGTCCTATGGATCTACACGGCTTTGATAAGACCCATCATCACCTAAGCATCAGTGGTTTGGATGAGTAGACTCTCTCTAGTGGGAGTCAGGAGGACCTTATCGAGACTACAACGCACTGTGGCGATCTGTTGCATCGGAGCTTTTCCGACTACTTCAGGCCCGGCCTAGATGCTCTGATTGGCTTACCACCACTTGATGCTTTCATCCAAGGAGAGGCCTTGAAGGCCATCTGCAGACTGAAACACAGTGGGAACTGGTACGGCCCTTGTCCGGCATTGGAACACAGAGAAGGCATGGACATCGATCCAACGATTCTCTCCATGCCCCTTGACTCCATGCCATCAAGAGTCGTACTTGATAAGAGATACAGTGTGGTGCTACCAGAGGCTCAGTTGTGGGGAGACTCAGAAAATGAGCCCGGCAAACACTGTTTTCGCATTTTTACGGATGGCTCCAGGACCGAGCATGGCTCCGGCTCTGGGGTCTACGTGGATTCCAGCGGGAGAAAACTGCACTTTGTTCTTGGAATGCATGCATATGTGTTTCAAGCGGAGGTGTATGCAGTTCAAGAAGCGATGAACTTTGTTGTGGAAAAACGATGGAGAAGCAGATCTAAATGTGTCTGCAGCGACAGCCAAGCTGCGCTTATGGCCTTAGACAGCCCTCCAACCACATCAGGGGTAATGAAGTCCTGTAAATCCAGGCTGAACTATGTCGGTAGACATTATAGCGTGATGATAACATGGGTCCCGGGACACGTGGATATCGCGGGTAACGAGACCTCTGACTCACGCCAACTCCTTTGGCTCAGAGCCCGCTTTGCCACTCCCTTCTGCCGCCATCACGGCCACGGTTAGCAAATGGGTAACTACCACCCACAAGCAAGTTTGGCAGGTTGAGAGAGGCTGCAGATGGACAAAACTGATGTTACCTGTCATGTCCGATCGACTTTCGCAAACCCTTCTGTCATTAAGCAGAGGAGAGTGCAGACGGCTGGTTGGGCTGATGACGGGCCACTTTCTGTGGCAAAGCACATGGAAAGGTTGAGCATCTCAGACAGTGTACTCTGCCCAGCTTGTGAAGAGGAGGATGAGTCGGCGGACCACTTCCTGTGAGTCTGCCCCGCCTTCGCTCGAATCAGGTTTGAGGTCTTTGGCACTGATGTGTTAAGAAGCGACCATCTTGGCTCCTTGGCACCACAAGATCTACTAAGATATCTGCGGAGATCGGGTAGATTTAAAGAAATTAAAAGGGAATCCAAGTGTAGTACAATGGACTCAATTAATGTCTGAGTGCTGCACTTGCTAGTTGTCCCGACAAAAAAAAAAAGGTTCTTATAAATTGTTCTGGAACGTGAAGACGAAGATTACCCGAGACGCAAGCGGTCATACCTTTAACATTTTTTTTGGGTATAGCCAATTTTTTGGCGTATTTTATAGCGCATTGGGTTGGGGAGAAAAGGCCGGACAAACATGTTAATCCATGCGAAGTTTTTACTTTGTCAGGTATGCGATAGCTGTCGAATGAGATGAGAACAACACCGGTTGGTTTTAAAACTCTTTCGGTTGTAAATTGGAGTTAATATACATTCATCACATTTTATTCCTTGAGTCCTTCCACAATTTCAATTTCTGGGATATTGTTTAAAAATGGAGCGTAAGCCGTTCCCTTGACGCTGTTGAGGCGTTCGTGGTATTTCGAAGTTATTTTGCATATGCCAGGCAAAATTTTGACATACAAAAAATTTTTTTTTGTGTGCTTCATTTTTTAATAAAAGCACCAAGCTTACATCTGAAAGCGGAATGATCTTGTTTATATCCTTGCATATAACCAGTAAGGCTTAATGTACCGCGAAGATGGAATAGGATGAATGATTTTTGCCCGGATCGGTGGATTTGATTGTAAGGAGCTTTGGATCGTCTTTTTTGATGGCCGGGAGTCCTGGAAACTGTAGGCTTCTAACTTGTGGTTTTTTTCTTTTCGCTCGAGGGCTGGGGGATAAGTAAACCTATTATTACCAAGGATAGTGGTCCCAAGAGCCATTTCACACTTCATTATGTTATCTATGTATAAGTGTTAAAATGGTTTGTATTATACATACATAAAGCACATAGAATGTACATAGAAGGTAAAGAAAATTAGCACACTAAACACAATAACACGTATGCTTAACCCCTTGAACGGAAATCACGTCCGGCTCGTCATAAACTTTCCTGAACAAACTGAAAATCTATACAATATATATATATTATATCTAGTATATAACGATAAATATTCATACAGGGTGGGCCAAATAAGACCTACTAATGTTAAACACAAATAACTTTTGCAATAATCATTTATTTTGGTTAATTGTTTTTATGCATTGAATATATTTTATGGAAATTATGTATGAAATATTACATCTGACAAATGTCCACCATTTTTCTCGATACAAAGATTGGCTCTTTTTAACGCGTTTTCCATTACACCACATAATGCTTCTGGTTGAAGGCTCAGTATTTCATCTCGAATATTTTGCTTCAGCTGTCTAATAGTCTCTGGTTTATTAAAATACACTTTGTCTTTTAAATATCCCCATAAAAAGAAGTCCGGCGCAGTCAAATCTGGCGAACGAGGTGGCCAAGGGAAATCTGAATTTTCGGAAATCAGACGTTCGCCAAAAATTTCACGCAGCAGGTCCATAGTTTGCCTAGCAGTATGCGCAGTTGCTCCATCTTGTTAAAACCACAAATTAGGATACTGCTTTGCGCATATGAACCAGAAACGCATCATTATTGGAGCAGACGCTAATGCACATCATATTGTTTGGGGTAGTACAAACAACAACACACGAGGTGAGCAACTCTTTGATTATATTCTAGCGAATAAGCTTGATATATGTAATAGAGATGATGTCCCTTCGTTTCTTAACTCGTCGAGAAGAGAGGTACTCGATATTACTCTTGCTAGCGAATCATGTACACAACTGGTGTAGGATTGGAGCGTTGATAAACAGCACTCTTTTGCCGACCGCCAATATATAACATTCACTATAAAAGCCGAAACGGCAAAACCCACGAAGTACCTTAACAAAAAACGTATGAATTGGATCAAATATAAAGAACATCTTGCCAAACAGACTTCCTGACATCAGGCAGTTTGAAATGGCAAATAAAAGCGATATCGAAAACGCTGTCAACATGATAACGAAGACGTGTCAAAGCGCAGCACGACAATCTGGTCCCCTGACAAAAACAGGAGGTAAGCATAAACCTTGTTGGTGGACTCCAGAAATCTCCGAACTTAGCAATCGAACTCGGAAACTCTTTAACCAATCTAAAATAACAGACAAATGGGAAGAATATCGACAATGTCTCAAAGACTTTAGGAAACCTGTCAGAAGTGCAAAACGCACATTCTGGCGATCATACACTCAAGAATTAGAGAACACTTCAGAAGTAAGCAGACTATGCAAGATTCTTGCATCAAACCCAGTCTCTCCCAGTTTTATCATGACTCAAGATGGATCTTGGACTACTTCAACTGATCACACTCTTAGAATACTTCTAGAATCTCACTTTCCAGGCTGTGTTGCCAACTTACCCGCACTTCCCAGCACTCTTCAGAGTAATTATGGGAATAGATCAGATCTAATTAGCTCTAATAGCATCTCTACAGCAATACTAAGTTTTGAAAAATTTAAATCACCAGGTCCAACTTCAGGAAGGACTAGAAATTCTGCTGCCTTGGTTAACAATGATATTTAACAAGTGTTTAAATCTCTCTTACCTTCCGACAATTTGGAAGAAATCGAAGGTAGTACTCATTCCGAAAACGGGGAAACCTTCACACTGCAAAGCAAACGATTTCAGGCCCGTTAGCTTAACCTCTTTTTGCTTAAAGGCTTTTGAAAAAGTCTTAGATGAGCAAATCAAAACCCAACTTGATACTAAGTTGATCTCTGAGACACAACACGCCTACACTAAAGGAAAATCGACTGAAACGGCACTTCATTTACTGGTGCAAACAGAGGAAACTTCCCTTCACAATAAGGAGTACTCTCTTGTCGCATTTATGGACATAGAAGGTGCTTTTAATAATATTGAACCTAAAGCTATTTTCTGAAATTGCAAAATTGGGTATTAATTACTCCATCCGAAAGATGATCGAACAAATGCTCCAAAATAGAATAATCACTTCAGAGCTTGAGTTAAGCCGCATGAGAATGTACGCCGGCAGATGATATTGCTCTCTGCGTGTCAGGCAAACACCTGAATACCGACACTGAGCTCATGCAACGCTCAATCAATATTCTGTCAAAATGGTGCACCGAATACGTTCTAAATGCGAATCCAGCAAAGAAAGATCTTGTTCTCTTTAATAGGAAACAACAATCTCCTCCCCTGCAAAGAATAACTTTAAAAGGGGAATCATTACTTCTATCAGATTCTGCTAAATATCTAGGAGTAATTCTAGATAGGAAGTTGAGTTGGAAATTGAACATTGAAAAGATGTAAAAAAGCTTTCATAGCTCTTTATACTTGTAAGAAAGCTATAGACAAAACCTGGGGGTTTTCACCTCGGATCATATATTGGATATATACCTCGATCATCAAACCGATAATCTTCTACGGTGTGGTTGTATGGTTGACAGCACTCGAAAAACGGTGTAGAGTAGCCACAATTGATCGAGTCCAAAGAACAGCCCGCCTCCTGATAACAGGATGCTTAAGTATAACACCTACTATGGCTCTAAATACGTTGCTTCACTTGTTCCCTTTCGATTTGGCTGTCAAAGCGATTGCAGCGAAAGCCGCGACACGCATGAATGCTATATCGAAATGGAATAAGTGTCTTGGCCATTCGGCCATACTAAACAGGAACACTGTTATCTCTTCCGACATAGACTATCATGTAAGTCTTCCATCACCACCCATGCTATTCTCCTGTTCACTAGGGAAGAATGGAAGACAAATCTTACCGAAATCGATGGCCCTCTGATTATATATACAGACGGTTCAAAACAAGACGGTAAAGTGGGATTTGGAACCTTTTCCAATTCCCCTCACATCAATCTATCATTTAGATTACCCGACTACTGTAGTATATTCCAAGCGGAAGTATGCGCTATCTGGTATGCTGCGAAAACTCCCTTAGAAAAGAGAATATCTCTAGAGGATATCCGCTTTTCACTGCCAGTCAAGCGGCCGTTCGAGCACTCAGCTTCTCTTATACCCACTCAGATGTGGTTCGATCCTGTCTCTTATCTCTTAACGAAAAAAGTGTTCAGAATTCTGTCCAAGTTATCTGGATACCGGGCCACAGCGGATTCGAAGGTAACTGCAAAGCTGATGAGCTCGCAAGAGCTGGAGCTGCGCAATTAAATGTTAGTAACTTACCCACAATCCACATTCCGCTCTCAACATGTGAAATGATCATTGATCGAGAATTTCACAGCATTGCTGTATCGGAGGTGGCGAGTGGAAACTACTTGCGTTGCGCCCAGACAAATCTGGCCATCCTACAATCTGAAACAGACGAAAACCCTTATAAGTCTTTCGAAACACGAACTAAGGCATATAATATCTCTTATCACCGGCCACTGCCTTTTGGGCACTTATGCACGTCGGCTCGGGGTTCCTCGGAAAGACCTGTGCAGATACTGCGAGGACGAAGATGAGAAGGTATCGAGCAGGCATTTGCTGTGCAGTTGTCCAGGCCTAGCCAGAAGTCGGCTCGCTCTTCTAGGCTCCCCAACAATTGACAATCTTTCAGTACTCTCGGACCTGAAAATCGAATCTCTCATTAAATTCTCGAAACGAATTAATATCTTTGACCAAAATCTATAATAAAAATCTTGGTTAGGTGGGGAAATCATATAACATAATGAGCTCTAGGGCAACACAACGGACCCAACTTGCAGTCTATGTGGCACTCCGATGCGGGGTCACCCTTAAACCAACCAACCAACCAACCAGGATACTGCTCCGCCATTGGCCGCAAAAAGTTTTGAATCAAAGCTCCTGAAATCGATTCCGGCGTTTCATCCTCATTTTCGAAAAAATATGGACCGATAACTCTAGTGGCCATAACACCGCACCAAACAGTACATTTAGATGGGTGCAACTGATGTTGGTGTGTTGCCCTTGGATTTTCAGAGTCCCACAATTTACAGTTTTGTTTGTTGACATAACCATTTAAATGGAAATGCGCTTCATCCGACATCAAAACATTATTTAAAAAATCAATTTGTGTGGCTAATTGTTTAAAACGAATAGCGTATTGTAGTTGTTGTTGGTGGTCTTGCGGTAGGGTTCCATAATAAATTTCCGTAAGTTTCTATCAGGTCAGTCCATAAGTTCGTGCGTATTTTACCCATAATTTCACTTTTGTACGATTTTTGCATACAAAAAATTATTCGCGGAATATAACGGAACTATTTATATTTTAACTTTAATCGCGGATAGAAGCACGTGTTGTTAAAAAATAAAATGAAATTTTCGAACACGTAAAAGAGGCATATTTTGAATTTTTTTTTATAAAAGTGGTAAAAATGCAACAACTGCTGCTGCAGAAATAAACACTGTTCACGGGGAGGATACCGTGAGTGTAAGGACTGCGCAAAAGTGGTAGCTACGATGTGAAGGATGCCCCGCGCGCTAGTCGTCCTGAAGTCTTTAACTCCGATGCCTTGCTCGAACTCGTGGAAGCTGAGCAAATTTGACAGTCGATATGATAGCTCAGAGGTAAAATTTATCGCATGGAACAGATCACAGGCACCTGGTTCAGTTGGGAAAGGTTTCAAAGCTGAGAAAATGAGTTCCGCATAAACTTTCCGTTGCCAACCTTCAGCAGAGAGTGAATGTGTGCTTGAAAATGAAATTTTTTTGAACCGTATCGTTACTGGTGATGAAAAATGGGTTCTTTACAATAATCCTGTTCGCAAACGCCAATGGTTAGATAAAGATGAAACACCAGAGCCGACCCCTAGAGATGGCCTTCACGCCAAGAAGATTCTTGTGTCTATTTGGTGGTATTTGACCGGTATTGTTTATTATGAACTTCTGGAACCAAACCAGACGATAACTGCGGATTATTATTCCCATCAGCTATCAAACCAAAATGATGCAGTTAACAAAAATCGGCCGTCTTTAGTGAATAGACGCAAAGTTTTGTTTCACCGCGACAACGCAAGACCTCAAACCGCAATGCAAACAATTGGCAAGCTGAACGAGCTCGGATGGGACCTAATGCCGCATCCACCATACTCTCCGGATATTGCACCTTGGATTATCACCTTTTCCGTGGACTTCAATCCCATATTAATTAGTAAAAAGAATTACTCCTCAAAAGAAGCTATAAAAAGGGATATCGGAGCGTATTTTGGCTCCAAGGACAAACAATTTTTTGAGCTGGGAATTAAAATTTGCCTAAAAGTTGGGAAGACATTGTAAATAATGAAGGAAAATATATATATATACTAGCAAACCCGGCCCGCTTCGCTGGGCACACTAAAATAGAATAGATATAGTTTAGAACAGAAAAGATATGGTTTTCATATTATTTATTTCTTTATTCTTTATTCAAGCGCTTTGGCATAAACAATATTTTTTGTTTTTCTATTTGCTTTTGAGTAAATATATAATGTTGTTGGCTTCCCAACACGTGAACAGCCAACGTATAGTTGACCATGAGTGATTACTGGTTCTTGTAAATTCATCCCGCATATTTCTAAAGTTCACCCTTGTGATTTATTGATAGTTATTGCAAATGCTAAACGAATGGGCAGTTGCAAACGCTTGAATTCAAATGGCAATTCAGGTGGAATCATAGGAATTCTGGGTATTAGAACGTCTTCATTCTTGAATTTGCCAATTAAAATAGTTGCTTGGATAGCATTATTCATCAATCGTTTGACTACTTCATTTTGTTCTTGACGTTCTTCTGATGTCGCGTTATTCCGGGCATTTCTCATGCGCCTATTATTATTTGTCGAACGACCAATATGATTACGTGATTGCCTTGGCATTTGTACTGTAATAAACATGATTGTAATTATGGTATTCTGAGATTTTAAAACATGTTTTTTTTCAATTTTGTGGATTATATTTTCGATGCATATGTGTTTAAAAGCCCAAGTCCAAAAATAAATCCACAAAACATAATTTCATTTGAACATTCGGATTTCACATTAAACTCTCAAATTTCGTAAGAAATTACTCACTGTTCCAAAATCCACTCCAAAAAAATTCACAAAAAATGTTTACACTTTGCACTTACGTCTTCTCCTTATGGCGTCCAAATCTGAAAGAAATATTGACACATTGTAACTCACACTGTCAATTTGACAGTTCAGTTCCGCCCCAAGCGTTAAAAAAGTAAACGACATTATGGCTGGTTCAAAGAACGCTGTACGCGTTGCCGGTGTTCCGAATTACAACCAAACTTTACGAAACCCATTTTCAATACTTATTTAACAATGTGTGTAAGTTTGGTTTAATTCGGTGCAAAGACACGGCGGGTCCACGTTTTGGCATATATTTCGAGACCTTAGTGATCAATAGGTATGAAAATGACCCCGTATTAAAGTACTTATCAACAGCTTTCATTTGATACCCATATTGTACATACACAACCAAAGGTTACCCGGGTCCACGTTTTGAGCTATATCTCGAGACCCCAGTCGCGGAGCGACATGAAAAGTACTCTGTACTAAAGCATTCACCAACAGCTTCCATTTGATATCCATATTGTACAAACATATCCTAGGGTTACCCGGGTCCACGTTTTGACCTATATCTCGAGACTCTATCTACCAATAGGTATTCAAACTATACGGAAACCATCTTCAATACCTACTTAACAATGTGTGTAAGTTCGGTTTAATTCGGTTTAAAGACACGGCGGGTCCACGTTTTGGCATATATTTCGAGACCCTAGTCATCAATAGGTATGAAAATTAACCCGTATTAAAGCACTTAACCACAGCTTTCATTTGATATCTATATTGTACAAACATATTCTAGGGTCCACGTTTTGGTCTCTATCTCGAGACCCTAGTCACGGAGCGGATGGAAATACTCTGAACTAAAGCATTCACCAACAGCTTCCATTTGATACCCATATTGTACATACACATCCCCAGGTTACCCGGGTCCACGTTTTGACCTATATCTCGAGACCGTATCTACCAATAGGTATCCAAACTATACGGAAACCATCTTCAATACCTCCTTAACAATGTGTGTAAGTTTGGTTTAATTCGGTTTAAAGACACGACGGGTCCACGTTTTGGCATATATTTCGAGACCCTAGTCATCAATAGGTATGAAAATTACCCCGTATCAAAGCACTTAACAACAGCTTTCATTTGATACCCATATTGTACATACACAACCAAAGGTTACCCGGGTCCACGTTTTGACCATTTTCCCGGCAATTATTCGAATTTTTCTCACCTTTTAAACCTTCCCTAGACCTCCACGAATAATTCAAGACCAAGATAAGATAAATCCGTTCAGCCGTTCTCGAGTTTTAAGCGAATATAGGGACAGATTTTCACATTTATATATATAGAAGATTATAAAACCACCTTTAAAAAACGTACGAACTTATGGACTGACCTGATATTTCAATCGCACCTCTTAAAACTAAGAAAATTAAACCGTATGCCAGAGCAGTGCTGACTTAAAATAAATTGTCGTTTAAGGGTTTAAACACTGTAAAAAAAATTAGTAGGTGAACGTTCGCGGTGAATCCTTGTCGATGACTGTGAATCTTTCATCAAATGACATTTGCTTACTTAAAAACGTTTTTTATACTGGGCGTATCGGACGGGTTTTACTATCGATCCGTGTTTATACAAGTTTTTTCAATGAATTCAGAGTGCAATATTGCTAATAAGAGATAGAGACTCATAACAAACTGCATAGAAACTGCAAAGTGCTTCAACAAGTGATACTCGATAAGCCAATCCATATTTAAATTAAAACAAAAAATAAAACATAGCAAAGTAGCTTACAAAATAGACATAAAAAAAATATATGACCATGCGTTTGTTACGTTCTCCCCCTTGGGAGAGAATACGATCCACAAGTGAGACGAAAATTCTTACTCTGCAAAGAGTGCCGCTACATACCGAAAACTCGAACTCAATGCAGTGCACGAATTTAGCACAAAGCGGATCTAAAACAAACGGTTCAATACAGTAAGCTCCTACAAGTTGCAATAACAACATGCGCTCTACATTATAGCCAAGGAGCGCAGAGAGGATACGTTATGTTGATCACCATATAAGCAGTACCGTATTCTCTGTATCATGCGTAGATACTGCTCCGACAGCAACTTAAAGATTTCTCTGTGTCCCGAAGTTCCATCTTCGTGCCAGAAACCATATTTATGGAGTCTACACATTGCTTTTATTGCTTCCTGTTGTATCTTAAGATCCAGGGGGAGCAAATCAAGCTTAGCGTTTAGGGCATCACCAGAGGTTGTACTCATGGCACCCATGATGCATAAACATACACTTATTTGCAGCCTGTATAGTTCCCGGATTGTGGACTTAACCATGCTCCGTCGCCAACAGACTACAGAAGCATAAGTGATGATTGGTCTGATAAGTGCTGTGTATAACCATAGGGCCACAGGAGGTTTCAGACCCCAGGTTTTGCAAAAGGCTCTACGGCATTGCTGAAAAATCTTCAATGCACGATTCACCTTCTGTGAAACGTGTGGCTCCCAAGTCAGCTTCTTATCCAAGATTACTCCTAGATATTTAACTTCGTTGGAAAGACCAAGTGTCACACCTTTCAGTGTTGGAAGGCTGAGTCCATCCTATTTCCGTTTTCTCGTAAACAAGACTATGGTTGTTTTGTTCGGATTATCGGAAAGACCTTGTCTCATGCACCAGTCATCGATTTTGTCAAGAATCCTCTGCACTTTCGTGCAAAGCCTCCTTAAGGATTTATCCGATGTTAGCGCACAGACATAGTCCGCATATGCTTGGACGTGAAAATCGAGTTCCTGCATCTCCACTAATAGAGAGTCTACGACGAGGCACCGCAGCAGCGGGGAAAGAATATCCCCTTGGGGACATCTTTGCTTGGCCCTGACTGTGATTTGTTCGTCACTGCTCCCACCAGCGGTTAACAGCCTCTCAGAGAGCATGGAATATATCCATTTTATAATGACTTGATTAACTCCGTGTCGTTCGGCAGAAGAACATATAGAGCCGAAAGTGGCATTATCAAAAGCCTCCTCAATGTCCACGAACACGCCCATTGTGTATTGCTAACAAGATCGTGTAAGGCTGATTCACATGATTTTCCACTCTGGTAGGCGTGTTGATTTCTACTAAGTGGACTTCTGGGCTATACCCCCACTCGAATATGTTTCTCCACCACTCGTTCCAAACTTTTCAACATGAACGATGTCAAATTGATTGGTCTAAAACTTTTTGCTAGGGAATAGTCATCTTTTCCTGGTTTCGGAATAAATACTACTCTTACGCGTCGCCATTGGAATGGTATATAACTAAATGCAAGACAGGCTGTGAAGATCCTTTTCAGGGCCTCAATCAGCCTGTCTCCTCCGTTTTTAAGCATTGCTGGATATATTCCGTCAGGTCCAGGGGCCTTAAAGTTCTGAAAGGAAGACAAGAAAAACCTTATCGATTCCCTTGTCACTATCCGGCTAGCAATATACCAGATGTACCTAGAGGTTCCACCGTTGGTACCGTTATTGTTCATGCCACTCTCTACTTCAGAGAAAGTTCTACTACCCGAAAAATGGGTTTCGAGTGGAGCATTAAACGTTTGCGATTTGGAAATGGTGTATGAACAATCAGGTTTTCGAATGGAATCCAGCCTTACTGAGCGGTCTAAATGAAGGACCTTACAAAGTCTCGCTGTTTCCCTCATTTCTTCGACGTTACTGCAGAAATTTCTATAGGATTCAAGGTTGGCTTTCCGTACTTTTTTCTTGTATTCTATCTATGTAAGTCGATGTTCTGTTTTGGTCTTCAAGGCCTTATTAAGAAGTTTCCTAGACCGTACACGAAGCCTCGACAGTTCAGGGTTCCACCAAACAACCGCTTTACCCTGTCTGCTTTGCCTGAGTAGGCACAGTTCCTCAAAGCAGTTGATTAAAGTACCTTCTAATTTCCTAGCAGCATCTTCTATCATTTCTACTGATTTGAGTTTTTTCAGGATTGGTAATCGCTCTGTTACAAGCTCACCATACCTGTCCCAGTCCACATTTCGAGGATTCCTACCGGAAGGTATTGGTATTGTGTCAATTCCCAGTTGGAATTCGATAAGACGATGATCAGAAGGAGACTCCTCTTCCAAAACTCGCCATCGGTTGGTTTCATGTCCAACTGACCTATTGGTAAGTGTTAAATCAATCACCTCTTGTCTCCTTCTGGTCACAAAGTTGGTTTGTTACCAGTGTTTTGAATGACCAAATCGGATGACAGGATAAAATCTAGTAACTTGAGACCTCTGGGGTTGCATTTGCTGCTTCCCCACACAATGTTCTGTGAATTTGCATCACAACCCACTATTAGCCCCAGATTATTGGATTCTGCATTCTTGACTACTTCTCTTAGCTCCCTCGAAGAGTCGTAGGGGAGGTAGGCCGAAACTATGATAGCTTCGACACTGTTCCTACTCTTCCAGTACTATGTTTTTGCAACAACGATATCACCGGAGCATAGCTCTTTTAACATCGTGTGTTCGATCACCCTCGGCATGATATTACATGCTCGCGCTCTCACATTCACTTCACAATGAATTATTTGTCCCCGCGACATAGCACCTAGACCACAGATACGCTTGTGACATACCCATGGTTCTTGTATTAGTATTATGTGTGGGTTTGTTTGCAGTTTTGCTTGCCTACGGCACAGGAGAGCCGTAGACGCTTTGCTATGCTGCAGATTTATCTGTGTAAATATTACTTCAGTCACGAGAGTGAGTATATTTAAGCTTTGTCCTCCACCTTATCCTGTACACGGAAGTGGATTCGCCCCAGATGTAGGTGAGGACGGCACCCGTAGTTCGACTTAAGAACCTTGAGGGACCCAAGATCGATAAACCCGCCTCCGAAGTGGTAGCGGATTTCTGCCTGGTGCACGGCTATACTCTCCAGAGAGTCGTATCAAGATCTTTGTTCTGAACACGGATGCGTGTGAGGAGTTCTGCTGAATTAGAGGAAGCACCCGGAATCGAGACACTCACTCTACCAGCCTTTCTTTGCTACTCTCAGCAAGAATGAACTTTCTGTTGTTGTCTTTGCTATCGCTTTGTCCAGCCATTCTCGGGAAAAAGCATTGGAACAGTGCACCTTTACGATGCCGTCCACCACGCTTTTCCCCTCGAAAGTCGGCGCGTCTTTCGACTCACCGATAGCTTTCCAATGATAGCTGTCAAGATAGTCTTGTTGCCCTTTGCACAGTACACCGTCTTGTTTGTCGGTATGTATCTCCACCGTCATTGCCTTTGCTGCCATTCTCGCGAATGATTCGCCAGACGTTGACGGAAGAGTGTCAGTCGACATTTGAGGTCCCTTAGCCTTTGCCTTGTCAGGAAAGGTTTGTCTGCCTTGGATTGGGTCGAGGATGCAGGCATTTCCGAATTCCGTCTCTCGACTTTCCTCTTCTTTGACTTTCTCGTCTTCCCGGTCGTTGGCACAGACCCCGTTTCGTTTCCGGAAGAGCGCAGCGCTACAGAGGAATCCCCTGTTCTGCGACGCTTTCCCGTTTCCGTTACAGGTGTCGAAGTTAGCGGAGCTTGAATCCTTGACTTAGCTGGTGCTTCGGCTTGCTTCGCCTTCAGTCTTCTTCGTTTGATCTGCCTTGCGGTTAGACCAACAGCTGCGTTCGACTCTCCAATAACTTCAGTCTTTTTACCGCTACTTACCTGATTCGCACCAGGTTTAACCGTTGCCAAAGACTTATTCGGTACCAGAGATCCGTCTGAGTCTACTGAGAGATTGTCCGCCATCTCCACATCCTCCAGAACTTGTTCAGTTGCTTCAGATCGTTTCGACGACGGAATATCGCTCACACTCACTCGGCTCTCAATTGGCATAGCCAATGTGCCATGTTTCACCACGAGTGGTGCGCTTCCTCCGGAACCCTGGGTGTCAGTTCCGGTAATAAGGGAGTGTGTCGTTCGGGCCTGTACATCCGATGCCCGAGCCGTGGATTGCTCGACGGGAGGATTTCCCGAAAGTGGGTTACCTCGTGCAGAGAGATCCTTTGTTAGCCTCCACATTGTAATAAAATGCATTTTATACCTCCTGCCAGGTTGTCGGTACGGTACTCTCCACATAGTACTTGGGTGGTCACCAATTCCGCCGTTCCGCGGATGAGTGGATACCCAATTTCTATATGGAGCTGCCCTCTTAGTTCGTGGTTAGTTAATCTCCATAGCATGGGGTTAACTCACCACTTAAGCCTCATCCCCGCGGCAAGGAGACCGACGTGACAAGGCAACTGTCAATTAGTGAAAAAAGCTTTTTGATCGGTTAGGTAGTTTTCGTTCGGCGTTCGTTGAAAAATGGAAAATCATATTATGCTTTTTTATTTCTGCATATTACGAAATTAAACAATGCAGTGGAAGAAAAGCGGCCTGAATTGAAAAATCGAAAAGGTATTGTATTCCATCATAACAATGCAAGGCCACACATATCTTTGGCCACTCGGCAAAAATTATTGGAGCTTGGTTGGGATGTTATGCTACATCCACCATATATGGTAGACCTGACCTTGCACCATCTTATTACTTTTTGTTTCGATCTTTACAAAATTTCTTTAATGGTAAAAATTTCGATAATGGTGATGATGTCAAATCATACCTGATGCATTTTTTGCTAATAACAACCAAAAGCTTTGTGAACGTGTGATTATGATGCTGCCTGAGAGATGGCAAGAATAAAGTTATTTTGTTCCAAGAAAAAATTGTCTTTGATTTTCTTAAAACAATCCGCAATTACTTAGTTGCCAATAAAACAATTTTTGTTCAGAAAGAAATTGGCATAGCATTGACTGCATAAGCACACTTCACCGACAAAAGTTTTCTGAAATTTCCTAATTATAAAATGTATGTGACAAACCCTCCTGATGGAGGAGTCCTTGGGGGGACAGCTATAATTATTAAATCAAGCATAACTCACATAGAACAACTTCAGTATTCGACGCCTTATCTCCAATCTGGGACATTACAAATACTATATGACAAAAATGCACCAGTATCTAATCCATTTATTGACCGCCTAAACATATAATAAGCTTGGATAAATGTGATAAATACATTAGAACGCTTAACAATAGATTTAATGCAGCTGGAGATCTCAATGCAAAACACATTGATTGGGGCTCAAGACTCACTAACAAAAAGGGGCGTCTTCTAATTAACGCAATTAATAAAAACAATTGCAGATTTACAAGTTTCGGAGAACCTACCTAGTTGGCCAATGACGCAAAGAAAATTCCAGACTTGATCAATTTGTGCATAACCAAAAACATAAGCCATAGCCAATTTAAAATTCAGTCGTGCTATAAACTTTCTTTTGACCACTCGCCGATATTACTTGAATATGTCCATAAGTTATATTAAACCTATAGATTCATCTTTTCGCATACTTAATACTCGTAACAGAACCAACTGGAAACAATTCCGCCACCATATTGAAGATCAACTTATACCAAATGTGATATTAAAAACGCCACTTGACATTGAACATGCCATTATCCATTTCAACGACGTAGTCCTAGAAGCAGGGATCAGATCGGCACCAAAATAAGCAAATAGAACAGCAGCAACTCACATTTCTATTAAGAAGCAAATTATTCAAGAACGTAAGTTAAGAAAAAGATGGGAAAAAACTAGATCACTTAACGCCAAGCGAAAAGTAAACTTAGCCACAAAAATACAGGATACTTTAAACAAAGAAATCGAAAACTATTTGAAGAACATAACTCCCAATCAAAATACAAACTACTCTTTATGGAAATGTACTAAAATATTAAAACAAAACATCTTCTCTTCTTCTTAATTGGCGCGATAACCGCTTACGCGATTTTGGCCAAGTTCAACAAAGCGCACCAGTCGTTTCTTTCTCGTGCTAACCGGTGCCATTTGGACACACCAAGTGAAGCCAAGTCCTTCGCCACCTGATCTTTCCAACGCAGAGGAGGCCTTCCTCTTCCTCTACTACCACCAGCTGGTACCGCATCGAATGCTTTCAAAGCCGGAGCGTTTGTATCCATTCGGACGACATAACCCAGCCAACGTAGCCCCTGGATCTTTATTCGCTGCGCTATGTCTAGGTCGTCGTCAAGCTCATACAGCTCATCGTTCCATCGCCTACGATATTAGCCGTTACCATCATGCAAAGGTCCAAAAATCTTCCGCAGAGTCTTTCTCTCAAAAACTCCAAGCGTGGCTTCATCGGATGTTGTCATCGTCTAAGCTTCTGCGCCATACGTTAGGACGGGCATGATGAGAGTCTTGTAGAGTGTTAGTTTTGTTCGTCGGGAGAGGACTTTACTACTCAATTGCCTACTAAGTCCAAAGTAGCACTTGTTGGCAAGAGAGATTGTACGTTGGATTTCAAGGCTGACATAGTTATCCGTGTTAATGCTGGTTCCTGAGTATACGAAGTGCTTTACAAATCATAACTGTCAATAGTAACGTGTTTGCTTGATGACAGGAGGTACTTCGTTTTGTCCTCGTTCACCACCAAACCCATTCGCTTTGCCTCTTTATCCAGTTTGGAGAAGGCAGAACTAACAGCGCGGTTGTTAAGGCCGATGATATCGATATCATCGGCATACGCCAAGAATTGTACGCTCTTATAAAATATTGTGCCTGAGCGATTAAGTTCTGCGGCTCGTACGATGCTCTCCAACATCAGGTTAAAGAAGTCACACGACAGCGAGTCACCCTGTCTGAAACCTCGTTTGGTATCAAACGGCTCGGAGAGGTCCTTGCTAATTCTGACGGCGCTGCTAGTGTTGAGCAACGTCATCTTACATAGCCGTATAAGTTTTGTGGGGATACCAAATTCAGACATCGCGGCATACAGGTAACTCCTTTTCGTACTGTCGAATGCAACTTTGAAGTCGACGAAAGGATGGTGTGTACCGATTCTCCTTTCATGGGTATTTTCCAAGATTTGGCGTATTGTGAATATTTGGTCCATGGTAGACTTTCCAGGTCTAAAGCCACACTGATAAGGTCCAATCCTTTGGTGACGGTGGGCTTCAGCCTTTCACACAATACGCTCGCTAGAACCTTATAGGCGATATTTAGAAGACTAATACCGCGATAATTGGCACAGATTGCAGGATCGCCCTTTTTATGGATTGGGCAGAGCACACTTAAACTCCGATCGGTAGGCATGCTTTCATCCGACCATATTTTGCAAAGAAGTTGATGCATGAGCCTTACCAGCACCTCGCCGCCATGATTGAACAGCTCAGCCGGCAGTCCGTCGGCGCCCGCGGCTTTGTTGTTCTTTAGTTGCGATATCGCTATTCTCACCTCGTCATGGTCGGGTAACGGAACGACAATTCCGTCGTTAACGATTGGGGTATCGGGATCTTCACATTCTATGTGACATGCGCAGCTGTCACTATTTAATAGGTTCCAGAAGTTTTCCCTTCATAATTTAAGAATGCTCTGGATGTATATTATATTATGCGGGTCTCCTCCCTATCTGACAGAGAAGTTGATACCAGTAAGGTCTCGCAGACACAAAAAATGCATTGTTCCAAAATTTAATTACCTACCATCATCTAGATTATTTTTCATTAACGCTGCTAAAGTGTGGAACTCATAACCCGACTCTGTGAAAGCTGGACTTAACAGATTTAACTTCAGGGCACAAATCTATAATTATTTTAAAAGTTTTTGATTGCATTAAAGTAGCGCATTAAATTGCTCTCTACATTCTCTAATTACAAGTACTGCTTTTTTTTCTTTTCTAAATCCTTCTTTTCTTTTCCTACTGCTTCTTTTCTTCTTATTATTATAGTTAAGTTAAATATATTGGATTGGATTGATTTGTAAATGAACTGATGTAAAATTTAGATTAAGTAACTTGTATGTTAAAAACATTCCAGTTTTTTATAATATTGTTGAAGTACTATTAAAAGACCTTAGTCTCACTATGTACTATTTATATAAACAAGTAAATAATAAATAGTGTCAGTCACCAGATCGCCGTCTTTGTTCTTACAGGAAAACGCCCCGGTCTTGAAACCTTCTGTAGGCGGCCGAACTTTCTGGTAGAATTTTCCGGCGTTGTTCCTATTGGCCAGCATCTCAAGCTCCTCGCGCTCACGTATTTCGGCCTCTCGTTCCTTTTTTCTGATAATATCTTTCTTAGCTCTCGGTAGCGATCCCACATGCCTCGCGTCGCGCCCGATCGCAGCGTGGCTCCATAGGCGGAATCTTTTCTTTCTGCGGCAGCATGACATTCCTCGACGTACCCACTGTTTTCTCGGACACGCCGGAAGCCGATTTCTTCCTCGGCGGCGGTAAGTAGAGAACGAGAAATGCTGCTCCATTGTTCGTGCATCCCAATTTGTGGGGCAGTACTCTCTGAGAGCAGGAGTGAGAGTTGAGTGGCAAAATTTCTGGCTGCCTGTTGTGATTGCAGCTTTTCGATGTTGAACATTCGCTGCGTATGTAGATGTACGTTTTTTGCTGCACAGAGGTGTGTGCGCAGTTTGGCTGCAACAATCCGAGTCGATGTTGGGTTCTCGGACATTCCAGAAGCATGCCTTCAAATTATAGTCCTTAGTTCGTTTGCAGGGTTCGTCATCAGTGTTGGAAGTTCTCATCCGAGGCATTGTGTATGTTTTCTTGGGGGGGGCGGTTTAAGTGGCTGGTGCCAAGCCCAGCGCACAACCAGCTCTCCAGGAATGTTTCGCCTTCTCACTTTAGCTCACTCCCGAAAGGGTGTTTGGAAGCTACCCAGAGGATACTTGGGCTAATCCCGGGAGTTGTGAACTGCTCTAAAAAAGATGACCGTTCATGGGCCGTTACAAAAGATTAAACGCCGAAAATATTGGCAAATTACTTTGAAAAGGTTTTATAAAATGGCGAAGAAAAGAAAATTGACTACCAAAACAACTACCAGTATGATTTTACAAAAATAAAAAGGACGAATACACACGAAATAATAGCTTGCATCAAAAAAGGAATAAAACATAAATAAACACCTGGATATGACTTGATAACAGGAAAAGCATTAGCGGAGCTACCAACCAAGACATATATATTTTTGCGAAACGTTTTTAATGCAATGTTTCTCTTACAATATTTTCCGTCACTCTGGAAATTGGCAGAGATTATTACATTGCCAAACCGAGTAAAGATCCAACTACCGTATCATCTTATAGACATAAGCTTACTACCGACAATATCTAAAATTGCTGAAAAACTACTGCATGATCCAATTAGCCAATTTCTAAAAAAAAAGTACAATATAATACCGGATCATCAATTTGGATTTAGAAAAAAACATTCGACTATCCAACAGATCCATAGAATTACAAATAAAATCCAATTAGACCTTGAAAACAGTCGTTACTGTGTAGCAGTATTTTTGGACGTAGCTAAAGCGTGACAAAATGTGGCACAAAGGCTTACTCCACAAAATAAAAATAGTGATACCTTTTGACTACTATCTCATCATAAAAAGCTACCTAACCGACCGAAGTTTCCATATCAAATATGACAATCAATGCAGTTAGGAATGGTTGGTTAATTGGTGCCTAAAATAAATGAAGACAAAACCGTACAAGTTATATTTACCACCAAATCAAAATTTGCTGCAGTTCCAGTTAAAATAAATGGCAAAGCAATTACAATAAAACCAAATACTAAATACCTGGAATTCATTTGGATTTGAAACTTAATTGGAATCACCACATAAAGCAAGAGGTCAAACAAATAAAAGAAAAACTTCAGCAACTTCATTGTACAAACTATTGAACCAATCTGCCTATATGGACTACAGGTGTGGGGACGGTTAATACCTTCTGTTCAAATATGAACGAGACGTTATCAATAAAACGGTCCGCGGATGACATATGGCAAAAATTAATTTTTTGTTTTTTGGTAGGACTGTTATAAGCTTACATGGCAAATTTCAGCGTGATATGTCACATAGTTTGTTTTCTGTGCTACTGTAAACAAGTCAAGCTCGAGTGTGTTCTTCGAATTTAACGATGGAAATTCAAGTTGAACAAAGAATTTGTTTGAAATTTTGTTATTCCAACAAAATTTCGGCTTCAGACGCCTTAAAAATGTTGCAGACAACCTATGGGGACTCTGCTCTATGAACAGTTATCTCTATCAAAGTTATTTAAAATCAAAGTAATTTAATGGTTTGCTGATTTAATTTAAAAAGAAGAATTTAAACAAATTACTTTATAAAATGACCTCACATTTTGGTGTGTGCGTTTTAGTAAATTTAAAACTATTAAAATTTGATGAAAATTGTTACAAATGTTTTGAGTCGAAATTAATTTCAGACGAAAATTCATAGAGCATACAAGTGTTTTGGTTTATACAAGTTAGCGCATTGCACACTTGCAAAGCTAAAACAGAGATTTGATGATTCCCTTGAATCACTCCCACGCTACTGGCTGTTCGTAATTAGATCGCACAGCTTACTCCTACGCCTGCCCGTCTTTTGGATTTTGCAAATAAACAAATCTTACAGCGGTCAAGCTGATCATCAATTTACGTACGTGACTTTTGGCAGCTTGAGGAATGCAGCTGAGAATGCATTCGTACCAACATACAAACAAAGCTGCCGGCGCAACTACACCAACACAAACTCAATAGCTACACCGCAAGTAGGGATTTAGGGTAGATTGTAAGAATATAGTTTTTAGTTGAGATTGGAGTTTAATAAAGAACGGTCGAAAGTTGAGATTGGAGTTTAATAAAGAACGGTCGAAAGTTGAGATTGGAGTTTAATAAAGAACGGCAAAAATTAGAAAAGTGGCGCCCAACTAGCAGGACAACTGAACCCAACTAGCAGGACAACTGAACCCAACTAGCAGAATAACTGAACCCAACTAGCAGAACAACCGAGCCCAACTAGCAGGACAACTGAACCCAACTGGCAGAATAACCGAGCCCAACTAGCAGGACAACTGAACCCAACTGGCAGAACAACTGAATCTAACAACGAAGGATACAATCAACTATTTGTGGAAACGAAGGAAACCTGCACGGCAGAAATGATTGCAATACGTGTAATAATAATGCTGTAAGTAATTGTTCGGTTTTGATCCAGTGCAATTAAAGAAAAGTTATATAAAGTTTTTGTAAAGCGAAATACCTTCGGCTCTTTCTTACAATTTTTTAAAAAAAAAAAAAAAGCAAAACAAAATTAACATGAGTGTAACTAGGGAACAGGTAATAGAAATTTTAAGACAACAAAATGAGCAAAATAAAAAAGAATTAAAAGCCCAGTTGGATGAAGTGATGCAAACTCTTCGGCGCTTAGAGCCGCCATCCGCGGAGAGTTACATTCCCGTGGAAATAAATCCAACTGTGGTCGGGGGCAACACAAATATGGATTTAATAAAATCTATACAAGAATTTAAGGGGGATACTGCTTCTTATCCGGCCTGGCGTTCCGCAGCAGAATTCGCCATTGGCTACTACAAAGAGGGTTCAGAGCAATATTATGTTGCCATGGGGATATTTAGAAACAAGATAGTAGGCCCCGCAAATGCAACGCTCGCTTCCTTCTCAGCTGTTTTAAATTTTAAAGCTATAATAGCTAGATTGGACAAAGCATACGCGGACAAAAGACCGCTACATGTTTTGGAAACAGAGCTCAGCGTTCTGAGGCAGGGCAGTTTGTCAATCTGCCAATATTATGATACGGTAGACAAGCAATTAACACTCATAACAAATAAAAATATAATGACTCATTCAAACAATACGCAGCTTGCCGCCGCGCTCAATGATAGAGCTAGAGAAAACGCATTAAGAGCTTTTATTTCTGGCCTAAAGCGGCCGTTATGCGACATTCTATTTTCTGCCAATCCTAAAGATTTGCCTTCTGCACTGGCTACTGCCCAGGAGTTAGCGAACAACCGCATGCGTTATGATTTCGCCAGAACATTTGCGGTTAACAACGTAGCAACTACCACTAGCCCAAAATACCACAATAACTATCCTGGCAATCCCCAAATGCTCAAGGACACCCCTACTCCAATGGATGTAGACCGCGGATCCTCCGCATTCCGACGTACAAAACAGTCCAACCAGAGTTATAGAAAGGGAAATGCCGTGGGAGGGCACCCCAAAAGGGATGCTAATCAATACGTGAATAAACGGGAGCACAGAAGGGGAGATTCAGTAAATTCACGGAAGCCGAAAGTGCAACGGACCAACCATTTGGAGACAACCCCAGAGGTGGATCCACAAAAGAAAATTACTGTGGACCGTGACAGTGATTCGGATGTCGAGATCGCTTCCAATTTCGCGATGGAAGACGAGGTTAATTTTTTAGTATAAGGTCGCTCCTACCTTACATTACCAAGAAGGCGTCGGAGGGGCAGGAGCTTAGGTTACTGATTGATACAGGAACTTCAAAAAACTATATCAAAAATTTGAGCTTCCTAAAGGGAATTATCCCTGTGGAGAGACAGTTTACGGTCAAAACTATAAACGGATGTAATCTCATAGAAAAAAAATGTAAGGTTTTCGTTTTGGGGAAAGTCTCAACTTTCTTCATTCTTCCTAATATAAAGGGCTTCGATGGTATAGTGGGATACGATTTCCTTAAGGAGATAGAATCTAAAATTGATACGACATCCGGATACTTATATTACGAGAGTGGTAAGGAAAAATTAAATAACGTCAAATGTGAGCAAGTTAACTCCATATATTTGGACAAGGACTCGGTCCCAGCTCTTGTGAAAAACGAGTTTGACTCTATGATTAAAAAGAATTTTAAGGCCTTTGCCGAACCTAACCGCGCTTTGCCATTTAATACTAAGGTCAAAGCTAAAATTCGTACCACTTCCTCGGAACCAATTTACACCCGATCTTATCCATACCCGGTTTCGGCGGCAGGATTCATTAATAAGGAAATAGAAATACTGTTGAAAGAAGGAATTATCCGAAAATCTAATTCGGCGTATAACTCTCCGGTCCATGTAGTGAATAAAAAAGGCCTGGATGAATATGGTAAACAAAAGCTCCGCATGGTAATCGACTTTCGAAAATTAAACGAAAAAACGATTGCGGATAAATATCCTATACCAGATATTTCTACCATATTGGCAAACCTGGGCAGTTCCAGATTTTTTACTACTTTAGATCTAAAGTCTGGATTCCACCAGATAATCCTTGAGGAGAAGGACCGCGAAAAAACAGCCTTCAGCATTAACAATGGTAAATACGAATTTAATAGATTGCCATTCGGGTTAAAAAATGCGCCCAGTATCTTTCAACGGGCTATTGATGACGTCTTGAGAGACGACATTGGCCAAAGTTGCCAAGTTTATATGGATGATATAATCATCTTTTCAAGGGACGAAAAGTCTCATATTCAACATGTCGATAAGGTACTGGGGAAGTTGGGAAGGGCCGGTATGCGAGTTTCAGCAGAAAAGACTAAATTCTTTAAAGATAAGGTTGAGTTTCTTGGCTTTATTGTCTCTCGAAGGGGGATAAAAACATGTCCAAATAAGGTCAAGGACATAATCGACTATAGGAAGCCGGAAACACTTCGAGCATTACGCTCTTTCTTGGGTCTGTCAGGTTATTATAGAAGGTTTATAAGGGATTATGCGTCTATCGTCAAACCATTAACAAAGTATCTTCGGGGGGAGAATGGCCATGTGTCATCCCACAAGTCCAAACACACTAAAATAGTCCTTGATGACGAGGCCATTCAAGCATTTAAAAGGGTAAAAAGCATTTTGGCATCGGAAGATGTTTTGCTGTTTTATCCGGATTATGACAAAACATTCGAACTAACAACAGACGCTTCCTCTAGCGCTTTAGGCGCGGTCCTCTCCCAGAATGGTCGGCCCATTACAATGATTTCAAGAACATTATCAAAAACAGAGGAGAATTATGCAACCAACGAGCGTGAGCTCTTGGCTATAGTGTGGGCCCTTAAAAACCTTCGACATTACTTATACGGTATTAAAGACATCGTAATATTCACAGACCACCAGCCTTTAACTTTCGCTATTTCGAACAAAAATCCTAATACAAAAATGAAGCGATGGCGTGCGTTCATAGAAGAATTTTCGCCTAAATTTGTTTATAAACCCGGCAGAGACAACGTCGTAGCAGACGCTCTGTCCCGTCAGTTTTTGAATAATATGACTGATACAGATGCTACAGCACATAGCGAGTCATCGCTCTCAAACACAATTAAAACTATCCAGTATCCAGTAAACCAATTCAAAAGACAATTCATTTTGACAAAGGGGGATCATTATCACCAAAGTACAAAAATAATTTTTCAGAAAAAAATTCGTTATACTATAAATTACGACACAATAGTAAATTTGTTGCATAATCTTAAGAATCTCGTAAACCCTAGCGTTACAAACGCTCTTTGTTGCGATCTTCCGACACTATCAGAGATCCAGGGACCTCTTGTCGAAGCATTCCCGGGGGTTAAATTTATTCATACAGAAAAATTTGTAATCGATCTAACGAATCCGAACGATCAACAGGAAGCAATAGCAACGGAGCATGCCCGTGCCCATCGATCTCTGTCCGAGAATTTTAAGCAAATTCTATCAGAATACTACTTTCCCGACATGAGGAAAATGCTCAGGTCAGCTGTATCAAATTGCAAGATCTGTCTGGAAAATAAATACCAAAGAAAACCACCAAATCCGGAAATTGGGAAAACTCCAATCCCAGAGCACCCAGGAGAAATTCTCCACTTAGACATTTTAATTAACACTAAAACAATTGTCACAGATAACGAAAGAGCGTTTACTTCAAATTTAATTAGAAACATGCTACGCGATCATTTCTCCATAGAACAGTTTTTCGTACCCACCTTACATAGCGAAAGCAACGGACAGGTCGAAAAGTTTCATTCAACCCTTTTGGAAATAGCCAGATGCGTGAAGGCACAGCAGCAGATAAGCGAGGTTAAAGATCTGATTTTGCTTGCTGCTTACAAGTACAACAGAACAATTCACTCGGTTGTAGATTCGAAACCAATCGAAATTTTGCAGAACTGCCCAGCGGAGAAATTTGGGGAAATTAGAGATAAATTAATAAGAGCCCAGAATTTAGTATTGAATAGATTGAATGAGAAAAGAATAACCAAAACATATCAGCCTGGTGAAAGGGTGTTTCTTCGACGAAATAAGCGATTGGGAAATAAATTTGAGAAGGTGTTCGTGAAAAAAATAGTAGAAAGAGATTTAGGTACAACAGTACAGATAGAAAGCAGGAAAATTCATAAAAGTAATTTACGATAAAATCAATTTCAGATTGCCGCTTGCCCTAGTCTTCGTCACTAGAGCCAATTTAATTGACTACACCTCCTCACAAGTTATCACCATCCCTCGGGGAAATGTGGCTATTTATAATGAATTCATTTACCTCGTGCACGCCACCAACCTAACAGATTATCGCCAGATAGCTTACGAAAGCCGATGGTTCACATCAAAATCAAAAAATCAGGTAGTGAACGAAAATATTTTGAAACAGCAAGGTGAGGAAATACTACACATAATTCGCACTTTGGAAATACCTAAGAGAATTGCAAGGTCAATAGATTTTCTGGGGTCCGCCCTGAAATTTATAGCCGGTACCCCGGACCACGAAGATTTTGAACTGCTCTTGACAAAGGAAAGCATACTAATAGAAAACAACAATAGGCAGATTAGAATTAACTCCGATTTACAAAATAGAATTAACGAAATTACCAACCTAATCAATACACTTCGCGGAAATCAAACGGATTGGATATTAAAAGACGAGGAAACATTGCTCTGTGAAAATTTGGTAAGAAGAAATAACCATATAATCAGCCAACTAAACAGACTAGCACTCTCCATTGTGTTGGCAAAAAGTAATATCATAAATCCACTTATTTTGGATGACGAAGAGATGGATCAAGCGTTCAATTCCGAACAATTACCCTTTAGTTTAAGTAATTTACTTTTAGTATCTAAGGTAAAAATTTTGCAAAGTTCTGATGTTATTTACTATATTCTTAAGGTTCCTAAGGTTACAAATTTCTGTCAATTCCTAAAAATCTATCCTGTAGTCCATAATAATAGTATCGTAAAGCTAGAGACCACGCTTGCGGCAAAATGTAGCGATACGTTTCAACCACTCGAGAACTGCAATGACACTCTGGTAGCTAAAGTGTGCAAACCGGCTCACTCAGATTGCTTGGGTCAGATGCTAAATAATAACACAGCTAATTGTTCATCAGAATCGGCATATCACATACCATCAGTTCAAAAAATAGAAGAGGGCATCATTATTCTTAACAACGTGCAACCAACGACAATATTTGATCAACGAAAATTGGAAATAAGGGGAACGTATCTGCTTCTTTTTCGTGACTCTATCACCATAAATGATACAACTTACGTGGTAAAAAGAGAACCGACTTATATCCAACCACATCCTCCAAAAACCGTATCCATTAATTACTTGGAACACCATACGAGTTTGTCCCTACCATATTTGCACCAAATTTATATCGACAACATCTCTCGCATTCACGAATTGAAGGAGGGTATATCTGTTCATCGTAATTTGTTCTGGACGATTTTTTCTTTTCCTCCATTATTATTGATCGCAATAGCAATTTTTTTCATCCACCGCAGAAACAAATTAGCAAGTAATAAAGTAAAAACTCAGAGGGCAGTAGAGGAAATTTTGGCACGAGTCGAGGACGGCTCGTCTTAAGAGGGGGAGAAGTTAGCGCATTGCACACTTGCAAAGCTAAAACAGAGATTTGATGATTCCCTTGAATCACTCCCACGCTACTGGCTGTTCGTAATTAGATCGCACAGCTTACTCCTACGCCTGCCCGTCTTTTGGATTTTGCAAATAAACAAATCTTACAGCGGTCAAGCTGATCATCAATTTACGTACGTGACTTTTGGCAGCTTGAGGAATGCAGCTGAGAATGCATTCGTACCAACATACAAACAAAGCTGCCGGCGCAACTACACCAACACAAACTCAATAGCTACACCGCAAGTAGGGATTTAGGGTAGATTGTAAGAATATAGTTTTTAGTTGAGATTGGAGTTTAATAAAGAACGGTCGAAAGTTGAGATTGGAGTTTAATAAAGAACGGTCGAAAGTTGAGATTGGAGTTTAATAAAGAACGGCAAAAAATAGAAAAGTTACACACTTAACAACGCATTGAATTTATTAAAATTCACTATAAAAATGTGGAAAATTTTACGGAGACGGTTCGTTAAACTCGAACATTATTGGGTCATCGTGAAGCACCTTGTCGGATCGCAATACAGAAATGGTGAAAAAATTGGAGCTGTTGGAACAAGTTAGTGATGTGAAGAATAAAACCCAAGTACGTCGCTCAACAAGGCTTATAAAGTCAAGTTAACACAAGAACTCAAGCCCGCCGATCATCAACAACGTCGTGTCTTTGCTGATTGGGTCGTTGAAATGCATGAAAATGATCCGGAATTCCATCGAAAATTCATCTTGAGTGATGAGGCCCATTTCCACCTCGGTGGCTTCGTCAACAAGCAAAATTGTCAGATCTGGGGCTCAGAAAATTCAAGAGTTATTGTTGAATAGCCTCTCTATCCTCAACGTGTGACTGTTTGGTGCGGTTAATGGTCCGGCGGAGTCATTGGACCTTACTTTTTCGAAAATGAACCTGAGCAACAGTTACAATGAATGGATTGCGCTATGAAGAGATGATTAATGATTTTTTATGGCCGGAATTGGATGGTATTGATCTGAACAACGTTTATTTTCAACAAGACGGTGCTACGTGCCACAGAAGCAATGTAACCATTGATCTTTAACGGGAATAACACCTCTTATTGGAAAACTCTTTATTATGTTAGGTATGTTTATGCAAAAGTTCAACTGCATCTTCAATTCTTATAGTGTTACAAATGTGTATCGCCTGATCATATTATATTTACATGCAACAATTAGGGAGTAAATACTCGAATGATCGAATTCCTGCCTAACAAATGCTAAATCAATTCTATTTTGCATTTGCATGTACATATTTGTATGTGCGTATGCACACTTGATGCACTAGCCTATGTACGTATATATTTATATTCTGAACTTCCAGCAAAGCAATACTTATTGGTATACACATATGCATATACAAATAACCGCCAGAGAACGTAAATTCATAGAGAAGGTCAGTCCCTGCCCGTTCCTCACACGAATGGTAGAAACAAGATTGCGCCCATCAGAGAGTGCGTAACGTCACTTTTGCCAAGTTCCGCAGTGTTGCCAACCATTTGCTCTTCGCAATAAATTTAATGCTTTTTTATATATCAAAATGCGAAAATTTTTAAGTTGGTTTTTGTTTCTTATTTTTAATTTAAAGCTACCGAAACTAAAAGTTAAAAAAAACTTTATTATTAATGAAAATTTGCTGGTTCTTATAAAATTTGATATTTTGAAACTGCAAATTGAGTTTTTTGCTCCTTTTAAGGTTATGCAAGAATATTAAATGTCCCTCTCATATTTTGAAAAGAGTTGGAATTTACTGAATGCGAACTAAAACCGTAGTGGTGTAATCGTTTCTTCCTGTCCTAAATCCTTAGTGGGACATAGGGCATCAATAGGTGTATTCATAGTTAAAATAAGCAACAAAATACCAGAAAATACTGAAGAAACCATAACGACATTTTTACAAAAAGAGTACTTTATCTTCTTACATAACCTCAAATATAGCCAAAAAGTCGTTCTCTTAACAAAAAACTTATTAATAAAATTGTAAATAACTATAACACATTTATATAAAAAAGCGCACAATTTAAAGACAATTTGTCACGCATACAAAGTACTTTAAGTAATCCAAAAAAAATTGGTGTTTTATTTACTTTAAATGGGCATTTTAGTGCGTTTTTATATCCAAAGCTAGGCAACACTACAGTAGGGAGATAGAGATTTGACTGCTGAAAGCAGAAGCACACCAACAATAACCGCAATCGCGGGCAGTGCGACCAGATGTTAAAAAAAAGTAAAGCTTAATAAACCTGAGTGAATTATTCAACTAATTTAAAAAATATGTATATTTTACAAAATTATAAACATTACTTTTAATTAGAACAGGCAAAAACAAAAAATCCCAAATCAAGTTACGAAAATGGTGGGCAAGATTACCACTGGTGCTAAACGACGTAACTCAATAATTGAACGCGAAATATTCCAATATTGACTATTTTCGAATGGTCGAGAAAATTGGCACATGGGCGGCTCGTTTTTTGAATAAAAGTACTTTGCTCGTAGAAATATGAGCTCGAACTTATCAATGAATTCGTTTTTGTTGTGCTTTTTAATATTTGAAACTGTTCTCCGCCGTCGAGGGTAAATAATCATGGCCGCTATGGTTGACCCTAAAAATGCATTTTGTTCTTGTAATCGCTAGGTATAGAATTTTAGCTCAGAATGACATACACATTTAGAGGAATAAAGTGAGTGCCCTGTGTGTACGGTTGTAAATATGTACTTTCATATGTGTACACCTAATTCTGTTTTTACACGGTAGAATGGTTACAGGAAAACCCGTGTAAAAAAGACATTGATCGTATGCAAAAATAGGTGATTGGTTCCTAATCTCTAAAACCTATTAAAATTAGTGAAAAACAGGGATGTTTTAAGAATACTTATGAATACTTGCATGTTTATTTAATTAAATCACGAATACAATGTTTATTTTTAGAAACATAGTTATTAAAGATAAAAAAAATATGCACTCTAATCTTAAAAATAATATGAATTAAATGTATGGCAAGTTCAGGAACTAAAAGTAATTATGTTAAGCAGCTATGTTGTTAACGAAAAGAATAGGTTATTCAATTTTTAAGGTAAAAAATCTATTAAAAATTAAGTGATAATCATAAATACAGGAACATAAATTTAATTGCTGTCATCATCAGTTACTCGCTTGCTTCGAACGCGTATACAGTCACTATCATCACTGGAATAATTTTGAACTGGACTTTCTCTTGCTCGTTCAGCATCTACATTTTTAACAATGAACTCTGTTATGAGCCGTTGTTCGCCAATTCTTGCTACCTGTTTCTAAAATTCTTTATAACGAGCCATACAAGAATTCAGCTCACGTTGGAATTGTGCAGCTCTTTCGACATTGGGATCATTTGTGATGAAATGGTGTCCTAATTTATTTGCAAGTTTAAGTCCTTCTTGAATTAAATTTGCAGTTAATATAATTTTACAGGTTCCTCACTATCACTGCTTTCTATAGAATCAGCATTCTGTGAGGCAAAATGTAATATTTCCTCTTCGCTAAGAACTTTATCAATCATCAGTTCATCAATGTCATCGAATACCAAGTCATCAAAATCCTCCCCACCAACTGCGTGTGACAAATCAATTATATTGCGATATTCTTTAGTATTTGGATCGACAGGATTTTTACTTTTTACACATTCTGGCCAAATTGCTCTCCAACATCCGTTTAAGGTTGATGGTCGTAAATCTGATAATGATAAAGCAGCATGTTTAACGCAATCTTTAATAGAAAACTTTTTCCAAGCATCAATTACTGTAAGAGTTTTATCCTTATCCAAAGTGTCTAAAATGTTTTGCAATGTTCTTCTGATGTAGTAAGTTTTAAATGTTGCGATAATTTCTTGGTCCAGTGGTTGGATTAGGGATTAGGTATTCCGTGGCAGGAACAAAACTAGTACATTTTCGAGTTCCAACTGACGATGCCCGGGTGCATTGTCTACCAACGGAAGAACTTTAAATACTAAGCCTTTTTCATTCATATATTTTCTAGTTTCTGGTACAAAATATTTAATGAACCATTCTGTGAAAACTGTAGTTGTCACCCATGCTTTTTTAATGGCCATCCAATTAAACGGCAATGTACCCAAATCGACACCTCTCAATTCTCGAGGCTTAAGTGCACGATTTATAAGCAGGGGCTTTAACATCCGATCTCCTGAAGCGTTACTGCAAAATAAAAATGTGACGCGATCTTTTTCAACTCTAAAACCACCAGCGCTTTTTTGGGATTTGGCCACATATGTTCTTCTCTGCATTTTTTTCCAAAAAAGACCACTTTCGTCGGCATTAAAAACCTGATCTGGACTGTCTGCACCATCGGCTACTATTTTTTTAAGTTTTAGTGGAAATTCTTTGGCGGCTTTCTGATCTCCAGAAGCAATCTCGCCCTTGATTTTTGTGTTATAAAGCGCATGACTTTGGAGAAATCCCGTTAACAATCCTGTGCTTGCAGAAAATACGTAGCTTTTCTCATGAGTTGAATGTATGGATGTAGAAGGTTGTTCGTCTTTTATCCTTTTATAAAACCTTAATGCTTGCTGTTTGATATTGATTCCGTCTACGAGAATTCCTTTTTGTGCATTGTCCTCAAGCCATATTATGAGTGATTTTTCCATTTTTTCTTTACTAGCATCTCTAGTGTATGATGAAGACTTAACAGATAGTTTCGTTCCAGAAGTCACCGATTGCCTGAAATTTAATTTTTTTTATAGTTCTTATTGTGGCTTCATTTAAACCGAACATTTTGCCAAGAAATGTTGAGCCTTCTCCATTTCGAAGGCGATCTAAAATTTCAATTTTGGTTTCCAAAGAAATTGCTTAACGTTTTAGTTTTATATTTGATATTTTTGTATTTTGTATTTAACAAAATTAAAAAATACAAATAACTGAATAAATATAAAATATTTTTTGGCTTACCTCTTTTCTTAATGCGTTAAATTTAATGTAACGATTGCATTGATAATTCACAAAATAAAAGTAAATTTGTTTGTATGCAACATATTTCGCAAAAATTAAATTTGACAAAAAAAAATTGAAGCACAAAAAATTTTAAATCATGCTAAATGGAATAAAATCCTGTAAAAAAACTAAAAATATTTTATTTTTAAGCCGTGTTATATCAAAACCGTGTAAAAAAAGACGGTGTAAAAACAGAATTAGGTGTACATATATACATATATAAGCATTGTTGTGCTGGAAGTTAAGAAGACAAATATGTACGTTCATAGGCTGTGCATACGCACATATAAATACATATGTACACGCGTATGCAAAACAGAATCGTTTGAGCATTTGTTAGGCAGGAATTTTGTCTCTCGGGTATTTACTGCCTAATTATTGCATGTAAATAGGCGATCCGTCGTGAGATAGGTCATGGTTGCTGCAGTGTGTATGCACATATGCAACACTATAAGAATTGAAGATGCAATTGAAGTTTTACAGAAACTAACATAATATATGTATCATATATATATATTGATATACATATATATCACTATACCAAAACACTTGTATGCTCATGAAATCTCGTCTAACATTAATTTCGACTCAAAAAATTTGTAAAAATTGTCATTACTAAAACGCACACACCAAAAGTGAGGTCGTTTTATAATGTATTTAGTTCTTCTTTTTAAATTAAATCTACAAACATTAAAGTTACTTTGATTTTAAATGTTCAAATCAATCATTTAAGTTTGTTTGAAAATATATATTGAATAAAATTTCGTTTATCAAGGGAACATAGAAATGAAGAAGCAAATTCCTTGCAAAATGCCGTTGGCTAATCGTCAACTTGATTTCATACAGAAGCCTCTGCACAGGAGCCAATATACTAAAGAGAGAATTCACTGTAATCAGCTCTGTTAAGAAGCTCCCGCTGTCGAGTTGAACGAGGTGAAAAAGTCTTCGCTGTTTCACTGAATTTTTGAAAATTCATACTATTCGTAGCTCGTGAGACTTCGCTATACATGCATACATATGTAACACTATAAGAGTTAAAGATGGAATTGAACTTTTGTACAAATATAAGTAGCATAATATTATATAATATATACAGGGTGCGCCATCTTTCATGTTGGTATGTAAGAACTGAATAACTTCGTAATTTACCAACCGATAAACTTCAACGGTACATGTTTTCGATACGTCAATTCAGTAGAATTTCAACCATGGATCGCTTTACACTAACAACGCGCTGAAATAGTGACGCTATACCTACATCGAAAATAGTCGTTCTATTGTTCTACGCGCATATCGCAAAAAGTATCGCGGCAAACAGGCACCGTCTGACAATACTATTCGTCGTTTGGTGTCGAATTTTTTTGAGTACGGGACAGTAGGAGATCGTCAACATACAGTTCATCAACGACCACGACATTCCAATGAACTTGTTGAAGCCAACACTGTCGTATCGTCGCACTATGGAAAAGAGTAGAATAACGGCATATCAAAAATGGTTTTTACAAATGTCGCTATTGTCATCTTTTTTATGTTTTCCCCATAGTTTAAGGATCGAATTAAACTATCGTTAAAAGTTATTAATAAATTATATGAAATTAATTTTTTATCATTCGGCAATCTTTTTATTTTTGGAAACGTCCAGGTGAAGCCACTTCACCTTACTACATACATTTAAAGTGATTTTCAAATCATACTTTGTAGGATTAAATATAAAGTGTTATATATTTTCGGAAAGATTATTTTTTGCAAATTATCAAAAAAATAATGTGTCTTCAAATTTTGTTTAAATTGTTACAAAAAACAGTTTCAAATAACATAAGTTAAAAAAAAAGTTTTTTTAAGTTCATCGAAACTTTCAACAGTTACCCACGCCTCCCCACGTTTACAATTTAAGTGGGATTTGTAATTTTATTATTAGTAAGAAACATTTATAAAAATTGGCTGCGGATTTTTGCGATTTTCAAAGTTATTGATAAAAATGTAAAAAGTCAAAACATCGAAATCCAATTTCAATTGCGATTGCAGAGGCAATCTATTTACCTTTTAAGTTGTCTTACTGCGTGAGACGAAATTAGTGAAATTCTTTGGAATCGCTGATTTCCTGAAACTGAAAACTTTTTATGCGCGCTTCCAGTGTCATGTAAACATAAAATTATTTGTAAAGGGTGGTTAAGTTTCAAGGGCCGGTGTTGATTTTGAATAAAACACAATTTTTTTAGAAAATTATTATCATTTCTCTTTATTATGATAATACTGGTATGGCTGAATTACGTTTGGAGTAAAATATCCGTCCAATGGCCGCCGTAGCCTCGGCGGCACACCTCCATCCGATGGTCCAAATTTTCGATGACGCTGAGGCATAATTGAGGTTCTATGCCGTTAATGTGCCGAATTATCTCATCCTTTAGCTCTTGAATTGTTGCTGGCTTATCGAATTTTCAACTACTTTTTTGCAATTGTTTCTACATGAAGTCGTTCGTGTAAGTAATTACGATCATTTTGAGCCCAGAATTATTAAAATCGGTTCATTTTTGACTAAGTTATGGGCATTTAAAAAAATCGAGTTTGAGCCGAAAAACAAAATTGCCGATAACTCTTGAAAAAAAATGTTTTCGGGCGAACAAAAAAATACGTGTCTCATTATTTTGACCAGAGAGCAACATATTTCAGTTACATCGAAATCGAAGAACATGACCCGAATAGCCCGGTTGAATTGAAATGGAAAGCATCTATAAATACTAGCTGTAAGCATATCAAAATTGTAATTGAAAAATACCATTTAATCAATAAAGACGCGTTTCGATGCCACTTTGATTTTTTTTAATCCACGACTTTCGCTTTGGCATAATTGGCGCAGTCAGTAAACCTCAAATCCGAAGATTTGAAATAATTAAAATTATACATACATCCTTCTTAAGGGGGGGGTAGGGTTAATTTCACTAAAAATATGCACTTATTTAAGAATTTTTTTTGGAAAGATGATTCATGTAAATTTATTTATCCAATTAGTATACTGTAAACTCATATTTCAAAAATATTTTCAAAAAGTTTCACAAGAAAATATACAAAATTGCGCCGTTGACAGCAGATCTACGCAGACGTCTCGAAAAAAAGGCAATTTGCCGTGCAAAGTTTTTCTCAGCATTGGATCATCTGAAATCAAAAAATCAAAGAGTTTTCATTAGGTAATTAATTGTCCGAGGTAACCCTGTCGAGTTTTTATTAAAAAAATTTTTTTTTTTAATTTTTTTTAACATTTGAAGTAGAAGTTCGATTTTTAGACGATAAATCGCATAATATTGTTTATTGTAAAATAAATAAAAATTGAAAAAACAAAAAAACCTCCCAGGGTTACCTCGGTAATTATGTAGAGAAAGTGTGTACAAAATTTCAGGAAGATTGGCCGAGTAGATTCAGAGAAAAAGTGTCCACCGACTTGAAAAACGTCGTTTTCCAGAAAATCGATTTAAAGTTCGACCATAGCAGGTAGCCGAGTCGGAGCGGCCAGCGGTTATAATGCTCTAACTTTGTGAGTTTTGCACCGATTGACTTAAAATTTGGACACAACATTCTTGAGATTATGTGTATGAATGTATTTTCTCAAATAAACCAAAATCGATTTTTTTTACCCTAAAAACCCTACCCCCTCCTTAAGTAAGGACTAATTTTAAATAGCAAAAAAAATAAAAACGCGAATGGTATTTCCCATTTTTAAGAAAATTTGTTTTCCTCATGCCCAAAGTGCATAAACAAAAAGAGAACTCGAGACCATACGATATTCTCAAAGAGAACGATTTAAGTGAAGAAGTGATAAATACAAATAAAACATCAAATATGCAACAAACAACGAACACACAACCTATTGCATTAAGCATACCATCTAGCGATTTAATAAAGGAAGCCGCCAGAATTAGAGAATTCAGGGGAGACAACGAATATGATTTAACATCGTTTATTCGCGAAGTAGAAGTCATCCTCCCTCTGTTCGAGAGCAACCCAGCGCTGCAGCTCTTCATATTTCAAACTTACATAATAAACAAAATTCAAGGAGAAGCCCTCAAAAGCATTCGGACATTGGGAAACAACATTACATGGGACTAAATAAAAGAAGAACTCATCAAGAATTTCGGAATCAAGGATACTTACTTTAAACTACATCAGAAGGCCCTATATTTAAGAAATTTCAATAATGTAAGTGATTATTTTAACAAACTAAAAAATATTCTAGATGATTTAAACACAAAATATGAATTTGATACACAAAAACCAACTGAATTCTCGCCAAAGGCAAACGAAAGTGCAATTCTTAGTATACTTTTAAATGGTATAGATCCTTCATTATCAAGCATTATACATAGTAGGAACATTAAAACCCTTAAAGAGGCATACCACACATTAGAACAAACTAACATGCACAGACACTTTAACAAAAAATCTTGCAATGAGAAAAATGATAAAGGGAACAATTCTTTTAATCTCAATCACCATCCATATCTTCAACATAAAAATCCACATTCAGACCCTTCCCAAAGCACGAACGATAGAACAAACTCTAGAAATAACCAAAATTTAACCAGTATAACGACAGGGTACAACCAATAAAAACACCTCAAAACTACTACCAACAAAATCGTAGGGAAAATTCTGCCCAATCCAAACAAAGCTTTAATAATCGATCAAGAGAAACCAATCGCTATCAAGATACACCCCAACCAATGGACGTAGACCATATTCAAACACACCTCGACTCGAACGAACTCAATGAGACTAATAACAATATTTACACGGAGGAAAATTTTCAATTGCCAAGCCATCAACAAATTTACCGGTAGCACAGGCCGACAAAATTTAACCAACATTCAGACCCAGAATCCAGACTATATATTTCCGAAGGTTTATGATGCGCTGAATCCAAATCTGGCCTCAGAATTGCTCTACCTATTAGTTTGAGTTTTCGAGATATCCTAACCTAAAAGTGCAAAAAACCCCATTTTTGCCCATATTTGAGGCTATGTAGCCTTGCAGATGTTTTCTTTCACCAAAATTAAAGGATGGCATCTTTAAATACAATCCTTCTTTTTTCAAATGGCGTTTTGTTTGCTCAAATATCATTTTTTTTCGCAGAGATATCGCATTTTGAAATTTTCATGTTTCGAAATTTTCCTACACCTGAAAATCGATTAAGATAACATAGACATGATATAGTCGCCTACTAATTTTCTTGGGTTTGAGGGCCTGAAATATATGGATTAATAGAATGTAAATTTGGAGTTTGTGGGAAAGCCTGCTTGCGGTTATGTGGGTTAGCCTGCTCGCGGTATGATAGGGGTGGTTTCTAGGGGTTAAAGCTGTGTGTGACTCGGTACCCAAAGGTTAGATAGTGTAGGAATGTGGTGAGTCAGCACACTTATGGTGTGAGACAAAATTTTAAGAAAAATAAGACTCAATTCAAGAAAATTAGTAATCGAGTATATCATGTCTATGTTATCTTAATCGATTTTCAGGTGTAGGAAAATTTCGAAACATGAAAATTTCAAAATGCGATATCTCTGCGAAAAAAAATGATATTTGAGCAAACAAAACGCCATTTGAAAAAAGAAGGATTGTATTTAAAGATGCCATCCTTTAATTTTGGTGAAAGAAAACATCTGCAAGGCTACATAACCTCAAATATGGGCAAAAATGGGGTTTTTTGCACTTTTAGGTTAGGATATCTCGAAAACTCAAACTAATAAATTAATTTTAGTTATCAATCCGAATTTTGCATGGACAGAGAAGCAGATATTAGTTTAAATTATTTCGGGTACTTTTCCTTGTAGACTAGTGTAGTCGAACTGACGATAGTAGATGAAAAAATAAAATGTCTAATAGACACAGGGTCGACAACGTCACTGACCGATGAAAACTACTAAAATATAAAAGACTGAATTTAAAGACCCCCATACATTTCAAAACACTTAACGGACTAGCCGAGATATCAAAAGAAATTATAACTGAACTAACGTTGGCATTTAAAGAAAGAAACTTAATGAGCTGGAAAGTTACGAAACTTTCAAATAAACCTTTTGATGCTATAATAGGACATAATATCCTTAAACCAATGGGAGTAATTAATCTTACAGATGAAGTCGTAGAAATTGGGATCCCTACAAAATGCTGTATATCAAAATTCTTTTCGTACGAAATACAGTAAATTAAAGTAACAAAATTCTGCAGTGACAAAATTCTGTATTTACAGAATTCTGTATTTACAAAATTCTATAAAAACCAAATTCTGTACTGTCTTAAAAAAATTCTGTATTGACAAAATTGTGTATTGACGAAATTCTGTACTGACGAAATTCTGTACTGACGAAATTCTGTACTGACGAAATTCTGTATTAACAAAATTCTGTATTGAAAAAATTTTGTGTTGACAAAAGTCAACGAAAAAAGGAGTTTTACGCAAAAATACGGTGGATTGCGTAGCCGGAGTCGGACTGATGAGGGTTATTTTGTTGAAGCGCGGCCGAAGGCCGCCCACGCGAAAAAGAGTTCTCCGCAAAAATACGGCGGATTGCGTAGCCGGAGTTGGACTGATGAGGGATATTTTTTTAAATCGCGGCCGAAGGCCGCCCACGCGAAAATGAGTTTTACGCAAAAATACGGTGGATTGCGTAGCCGGAGTCGGACTGATGAGGGTTATTTTGTTGAAGCGCGGCCGAAGGCCGCCCACGCAAAAATACGGTGGATTGCGTAGCCGGAGTTGGACTGATGAGGGTTATTTTTTTGAAAGGAGTTCTACGCAAAAATACGGTGGATTCTACCGAAACTAAAGAAAAAAAGTGCGCACTTTTTTTATAAAATTTGTTGAATTTCTTATCATTTACTTACAGCATTTCGTCAATACAGAATTTTGTCAATACAAAATTTCGTCAATACAGAATTTCGTCAATACAGCATTTCGGCAATACAGAATATTTTTTACAGAATTTTGAAATACAGAATTTCGTATACAGAATTCTATAATACAGAATTCTGAAATACAGAATTTTGTATACAGCATTTTGTAAACAGAATATTGTATCATACAGCATTACGTACCCAACCCTTATCGCCTTCTTTAAAGAATAGGTTGGTATTTTTGGATATTATCTTTTCCAGTTGAAATATTTCTTCTTTATTCATTTCATTATGAATAAGTTTTTTCTTTATTTCATCATTTGGTTGACATTTTTCCAATTCACAGATTTGATCTATATCATAAGGGCAAGCCTTAATAAATTCAATTTTTGTGTTATGAATTTCTACGGGTTGGGTACGTTATGCTGTATGATACAATATTCTGTTTACAAAATGCTGTATACAAAATTCTGTATTTCAGAATTCTGTATTATAGAATTCTGTATACGAAATTCTGTATTTCAAAATTCTGTAAAAAATATTCTGTATTGCCGAAATGCTGAATTGACGAAATTCTGTATTGACGAAATTTTGTATTGACAAAATTCTGTATTGACGAAATGCTGTAAGTAAATGATAAGAAATTCAACAAATTTTAAAAAAAGTGCGAATTTTTTTTCTTCAGTTTCGGTAGAATCCACCGTATTTTTGCGTAGAACTCCTTTTCGCGTGGGCGGCCTTCGGCCGCGATTTAAAAAAATAACCCTCATCAGTCCAACTCCGGCTACGCAATCCACCGTATTTTTGCGTAGAACTCATTTTCGCGTGGGCGGCCTTCGGCCGCGCTTCAAAAAAATATCCCTCATCAGTCCAACTCCGGCTACGCAATCCACCGTATTTTTGCGTAGAACTCTTTTTCGCGTGGGCGGCCTTCGGCCGCGCTTCAAAAAAATAACCCTCACCAGTCCGACTCCGGCTACGCAATCCACGGTATTTTTGCGTAGAACTCCTTTTTTCGTTGACTTTTGTCAACACAAAATTTTTTCAATACAGAATTTTGTTAATACAGAATTTCGTCAGTACAGAATTTCGTCAATACACAATTTTGTCAATACAGAATTTTTTTAAGACAGTACAGAATTTTGTTTTTACAGAATTTTGTAAATACAGAATTCTGTAAATACAGAACTTTGTCACTGCAGAATTTTGTTACGTTAATTTACAGTATTTCGTACGAGAAGAATTTTGATATACAGCATTTTGTAGGGATCCAAAAATCCCTATCCCTCATCAAATTAAATCATTCCTGGGCATAACAGGATATTACAGATAATTTATCAAAGATTACGCTAACATTGCGCATGGTATGACAAAATATTTGAGGAAAGGAGCGAAAATAAATAAAAAAGATTCCCAATACATATATGCCTTCGAAAAACTTAAACAACTTCTGACCAATCCTCCTGTCTTAAGATATGTAGACTTTAATAAAAAATTTAAAATTGCTACAGATGCAAGCGACTTTGTAATAGGCGACGTCTTAAAACAGGAAGAACATCCGATAAGGTACGCCAGTAGAACACTTAATGATCACGAGAGGAAGTATTCTACAACCGAACGGGAGTTACTTGCTATCGTTGTTAACTATTTTCGACCTTACATTTATGGTAAGCCATTTGACCTTGTAACAGATCACCAACCACTAAGGTGGCTCCAATGTAAACAGGACGGAAAAGACATAAACCCTCGACTACAGCGATGGATTTTAAAGTTGGGAGAATACAATATAAATATAAATTATATAAAAGGAAAAGAAAATAACGCTGCAGACTTCTTAAGCAGAATCAACACAGATACGTTTGAAATAAATACTGGAGAACAAATTGATAACATGAGTGTACCTGTGCATTTTGTAGGGATCCCAGGCGATAAACTTACTCACACACACGAAATTCAGCATGAAATTATCACAACAATTAGTAAACCAGTTTACGCGAAAATATATAGATATCCACAAGTACACGAAGCAGAAATAAAGATGCAAATAAACGAAATGTTAGAGCAGGGAATAATCAAGGAAAGCAATTCACCCTTCAATTCACCATTATGGATTGTACCAAAGAAAATGGACAATTCTGGGGAAAAGAAGTGGCGGATTGTAATCGATTATAGAAAGCTAAACGAGATAACAGAGAACGATAAATTTCCAATGCCAAACATTGAAGGAATCCTCGAAAAACTCGGAAGAGCACAATATTTCACAACGCCCGACCTCGCTAAAGGCTTCCATCAAGTCCTTATTAAGGAAGAAGATAGAAGAAAAACTGCATTCTCAACACCCCTAGACCATTATGAGTTCGTAAGAATGCCGTTTGGTCTGAAAAATGCACCGGCAACCTTCCAAAGACTCATAAACTCAGTACTCAGGGACAATATAAACAAAATATGCGTAGTATATCTTGACGGCATACTAATTTTTGGCACAAATATCCAGGAACATACAGAGAATATACAGAAAATATTCAATAAACTAAAGGAGCATAATTTGAAAATACAAATAGATAAAGGTAAATTTTTTGCTAAGACAACAGAATTTTTGGGTCATACTCTGACGCAGGACGGTATTAAACCAAATATGGAAAAAATCGAAAACGCGATAGCAAAAGTTTTTGAAAATAAGAAAATTAAAATCGGTTCATTAGTCTTCGAGAAATCGTTTCCACCGTATCAAAAAAACTCGTTTCAAGAAAAACAGAAAAAATAAGTACAAAAACAGTTTCAAATAACATAAGTTAAAAAAAAGGGATTTTAAGTTTATCGAATCTTTCAACAGTTACCCACGCCTCCCCACGTTTACAATTTAGGTTTGATTTGTAACTTTTTTATTAATAAGAAAAATTTATAAAAATTGGATACGCATTTTTGCGATTTTCAAAGTTATTGATAAAAATGTAAAAAGTCAAAACATGGAAATCTAATTTCAATTGCGATTGCAGAGGCAATCTATTTACCGTTTTATCTTTTGAGTTGTCTTACTGCGTGAGACGAAATTAGTGAAATTCTTTGGAATCTGTGATTTACTGAAACTGAAAACTTTTTATGCGCGCTTCCAGTGTCATGTAAACATAAAACTATTTGTACATTCGCGGCACGTTAAATGCAACAAATTTAATAAATGACTTATTTCAAGTGTTATAAGTGTGAAATAATAATAAATTATATTGAAGGAAGAAAAACTTTTAATGGTTTATCAAGTGTTTTGAAAAATAATTACAAAGTCTCTGAAGACAACATATGTCTTATCATCAGTGATATTCAAAGACATATAATCTTTCCAGGTTTCTATAAATCCAGCTTTAATAAAAGATGGATGGAAGTGTCCCATAAAAAGACATATTAAAAAAAAAACACTAATTGGCTGGATTCCGAATATTCAGTTATTTTACCGAAAGATAATACATCCGTTTCTGGTAAACATGGAAGACCGTATAGGGTAATGCAGACTCATCAGAATCCAGCAAGAAAAAAAAAACAATGTTACTCCATGAATACGGATTTGAACACATTTACTATGCAATGCTTATCTTCAGGGACTACGTTCGATAGGAGAAGAAACAGAATCAAATCTTGTGGAAATAATAAGAGCAGCAGACCGTAAAAATAAGACCTTATACTCGGATCTAATAGAAAAATCAGAACAAAAACTCATTCGAACGGATTAAGAAGCATTAAGTGTTTTTATTGATTCAAATTTAACAAAAGCCCAATATCAATACCTAAGAAATTTTACTAACAAACGACACTCTTTTATGTTTCCACCATATTACAAAGTGCAAGCAATTAAACAAATCTGCTATCCGCCAGTGTAATCAATAGAAGTAACAAACACAAGTGCAAAAATAGTGAGACTTCAATATTTGTTGGATCACACTGTGGCTAGAATATTGAGAGTAGATTCCTTCTTCAAAGATGAGTTGAAACATCTAGTTCTGTACAGTAAATGGGGATGTGATGGTTCATCTGGGCAAAGCCAGTATAAACAAAAACTTCCAGAAGAGTCTGAAAGTATCATAATACTGACGCAAATTTGTTTATCACTTCTATGGTGCCTATTAAATTGATTAACAACCTAACAGAGGATGTGGTATGGGAAAATCTAGTACCCTCATCTGTTCGATTTTGTCGTCCAATATCTATTGAATTTAGCAAAGAAACTCCGGAAAAAAATAAAGCTGTTGAGGATGGGATAAAGTGTCAAAAAAATTGTTTAAAACCAACACTTATTATTAAAGAAGATAAGGAAGTAAAAGTAAATCATGAACTCTTTCTAACAATGATAGATGGGAAAGTTGCTCAAGTATTGACGGACACTTCATCATCTTCCACATGTACAATATGTGGGCCTAGTCCACGTGAAATGAACGATCTAACTAAGGTAGGTCTGAAAATGAAGATTCCCATCACTATGGACTATCTACATTACATGCCTGGATTCGTATGAATATTTCCCACAATCTTTCCTTCAAAACATGGTCAGCTCACAGTGAAGAAAATGAACTGATAAAGCAAGAGAAAAAAATCCTGGTACAAAAATGATTTTGCGATGAACTAGGATTGATAATCAACAAACCCCGACAAGGAAGTGGCAATACCAATGACGGTTATACTGCCAGAAGATTTTTTTAAAAAGCTAGCTGTTCAGCTGAAATTACTGGAGTCGACATTCATTTGATTAAGCGCCTTCATATATGTAGTTCTACAGACTCTTTCATCGGAAATGATGATAAATTCAGAGAAATTTGATAGTTATGCTATAGAAACTGCTCAGATCTATATGACTAATTATACATGGTATTACATGCCATCTTCGGTCCACAAAATTTTAACACATAAGCATTGGGCATCCACCCTTCCGCGGAACGGCGGAATTGGTGACCACCCAAGTACTATGTGGAGATTAAGGTACCGACAACCTGGCAGGTGGTATAAAATGCATTTCTTTCTTACAATGTGGAGGCTACACAAGGAATTCTCTGCACGAGGTAACCCACTTTCCGGAAATCCTCCCGTGGGGCAATCGACGGCTCGGGTATCGGATGTACAGGCCTGAACCCCACACCCCCCTATGACCAGAACTGACACCCAGAGTTCCGGAGGAAGCGAACTACTAGTGATGAAACATGGCACATTGGCTGTGCCAATGGAGGGCCGAGTGAGTGTGAGCGATACACCGTCGCCAAAACGATCCGAACCAACTGAACATGTTGTAGAGGACGTGGAGATGGCGGACAATCTCTCAGTAGACTCAGACGGATCTCTGGTACCGAGTAAGTCTTTGACAACGGTTAAACCTGGTGCGAATCAGGTAAGTACCGGTAAAAAGACTGAAGTTAATGGAGATTCGAACGCAGATGCTGGTCTATCTGCAAGGCAGATCAAACGAAGAAGACAGAAGGCGAAGAAAGCCGAAATATTAGCTAAGGTAAGTACCCAAGCTCCGTCAACTTCGACACCTGTAATGGAAACGGGAAAACCTGGCATACCACAGGGGACTAGGCAGAAATCAGCTACCACTTCGGAGGCGGGTTTCCACCTGGTACCAGATATCGCTCTTGGGTCCCTCAAGGTTCTTAAGTCGAACTACGGGTGCCGTCCGCACCTACATCAGTCTCATGACTGAAGTAATATTTAAACAAATAAATCTGCAGCATAGCAAAGCGTCTACGGCTCTCCTGTGCCGCAGGCATGTAAAACGAGCATGTATTATCATGCCGAGTTTGATCGAACACACGATGTTAAAAGAGCTATGCTCCGGTGATATCGTTGTTGCAAAAACATAGTACTGGAAGAGTAGGAACAGTGTCGAAGCTATCATAGTTTCGGCCTACCTCCCCTACGACTCTTCGAGGGAGCTAAGAGAAGTAGTCAAGAATGCAGAATCCAATAATCTGGGGCTAATAGTGGGTTGTGATGCAAATTCACAGAACATTGTATGGGGAAACAGCAAATGCAACCCCAGAGGTCTTAAGTTACTGGATTTTTTCCTGTCATCCGATTTGGTCATTCAAAACACTGGTAACAAACCAACTTTTGTGACCAAAAGGAGACAAGAGGTGATTGATTTAACATTTACCAATAGGTCAGTTGGAAACCAAATCAACCGATGGCGAGTTTTGGAAGAGGACTCTTTTTCTGATCATCGTCTTATCGAATTCCGACTGGGAATTGATACAATTTCAATACCTTCCGGTAGGAATCCTCGAAATGTGGATTGGGAAAGGTATGGTGAGCTTGTAACAGAGCGATTACCAAACCTGAAAAAACTCAAATCAGTAGAAATGATTGAAGATGCTACTAAGAAATTAGAAGGTACTTAAATCAAATGCTTTGAGGAATTGTGCCCACTCAGGCAAAGTAGACAGAGGAAAGAGAATCCTTGGTGGAACCCTGAACTGTGGAAGCTTCGGGTACGATCCAGAAAACTTCTTAATAAGCCCTTAAAGACCCAAACAAAAGAGGACATAGAGAGATTATAAGAAAAGATTACGGAAAGCCAAACCTAAATCTTATAGAAATTTCTGTACTAACGCCGAAGAAATGAGGGAAACAGCGAGACTTTGTAAGGTCCTTCATCAAGACCGCTCTATAAGGCTGGATTCCATTCGAAAACTTGATGGTTCGTACTCCATTTCCAAATCGGAAATTTTTTATGGTCTACTCGAAACCCATTTTTCGGGTAGTAGAATACTCTCTGAAGTAGAGAGTAGCATGAACAATAACGGTAGCGACGTTGGAACCTCTAGGTACAGCTGATATATTGCTAGTCGGATAATGACAAAAGAATTGAAAGGAGACAGGCTGATTCACGCCCTGAAAAGGATCTTCACAGCCTGTCTTGTGTTTGGTTATATACCATCCCAATGGCGACACGTAAGAGTAGTATTTAGTCCGAAACCAGGAAGAGATGACTATTCCCTAGCAAAAAGTTTTAGACCAATCAATTTGACATCGCTTGTGTTGAAAAGTCTGGAACGAGTGACTGGAACGAGAAACATATTCGAGTAGCTGAGAAGTCCACTTAGTAGAAATCAGCACGGTTACCAGAGTGGAGATTCATGTTAATCAGCCTCACGCAATCTTGTTAGGTAGATTGAAGCCGGGCTGGAAGCTGACGAATACACAATGGGCGTGTTCGTGGACATTGAGGAGGCTTTTGATAATGCCACTTTCGGCTCAATATGTTCTTCTGCCGACTGACACGGAGTAAATCAAACCACTGTAAAATTGATATATTCCATCCTCTCTGAGAGGTTGTTAACCGCTAGTGAGAACAGTGACGACCTAATCATCGTCAGGGCCAAGCAAGGATGTCCGCAAGAGGGTGATCCTTCTCCGCTGCTGTGGTGCTTCGTCGTAGACTCTCTACTAGCGGAGATGCAGGAACTCGATTTTCCCGTCCAAGCATATGCGGACTATGTCTGTGCGCTAACATCGGATAAATCCTTAAGAAGGCTTTGCACGAAAGTGCAGAGGATTCTGGACAATATCGATGACTGGTGCATGAGACAAGGTCTTTCCGTTAATCCGAACAAAACAACCATAGTCTTGTTTACGAGAAAACGGAAATTGGATGGACTCAGTCTTCCAACACTGAAAGATGTGACACTTGGTCTTTTAGATGAAGTTAAATATTTAGGAGTAATCTTGGATAAGAATCTGACTTAGGAGACACACGTTTCACTGAAGGTGAATCGTACATTCAAGATTTTTCAGCAATGCCGTAGAGCCTTTGGCAAAACCTGGGGTCTGAAACCTGCTGTGGTCCTATGGATATACACAGCACTTATCAGACCAATCATCACTTACGCTTCTGTGGTATGGTGGTGACGGAGCATGGTTAAGTCCACAATCCGGGAACCATACAGGCTACAAACAAGTGTATCTTTATGCATCACGGGTGCCATGAGTACAACCTCTGGTGATGCCCTAAACGCTAAGCTTGATTTGCTCCCCCTGGATCTTAAGATACAACAGGAAGCAATAAAACCAATGTGTACACTCCATATATATGGTTTCTGGCACGAAAACGGAACTTTGGGTCACAGAGAAATCTTTAAGTTGCTATCTGAGCAGATGCCAGATTTCCATTGCGTGAACAATGGAGAAATCCAGAATGCATGAAGGGAGGTTTGACGGGTATTTTCTTTACCGATGGGTCCAAGAATGAAATAGAGTCTGGAGCCGGATGGTACTTAATCGATAGTAATAAGTATCTCTGTGCTATGGGGAAATGGTAACTGTTTTCCAAACAGAAGTTTTTGCCATCCTGAAAGTAGCCGAATTGATAATCGAGATTAGATGGAGCGGGAAACAGATTGGAGGTTTCAGTGACCGTCAGGCTGCACTGAAGGCCCTGGAGAACGCGAAGGAAACCCCAAAGATTGTTCAATAATGTAAGAAGAAGCTCAAGTCTGTCGCAAAACAAAACAGGCTTGTACATATGTGGGTTCCAGGACACTCCGGTGTTCAAGGAAACGATATTGCCGACGAATTGGGCAACCGTGAATCAGCGGTACCCCCACAGGGGCAGAGTCAATAATCGGAATCAGTTTCGCAGGAATCATGAATTGGATCAGTGATTATGTAGGCAATCTAGCGATGGTCCGGTCTAGAACGCTGCAGAACTGCAAAGTGTCTGGGTACGTAGCCCCTATCTATGCAGCTTGCGTAGATAGGGAGAAGCCAGTCACATGATACCTCAGCAGATTTCTGCAGTAGAGCCGGTTTAATGCCATCGGGCCCAGGTCACTTGAAGGGCTTGAAAGAGTAAGTCGCTCAAGCTAGGCGTCGCTTTTGCAGCCAACGGTGGTGGGTGTGCCGGTGTTAAACGAGTCCGGACTTGTCGGAAAATGGGCGTCAAGAAGTAACCTGAGTGACTCCTCTCTGCTCATCGTCCAGCATCCCGAGCCATTTTACAGGTACCCTATAGGTGTGGAACTCCTCGAGAGAATACGTCTGAGTCTCACAGACTCATGACAGCCTTTCACGCTTTCGCAGGATCTCCTCCATGAGCTTCGCTTCGTTTTCCTAATTTCGTACTTGTAAATTCCTAGTCCTACTTTGTACAGTTTCCATCCCGAGGGAGACTTAATTCTTCTGGCTCTATTAAAGAGCCGCCTACATGAAGCCCTGATCTCCGTGAGCTCGGTTGTCCGCCAAAGCGTCTTTTCCTTTTTGGGTCTTAGCGGACAAGCGCTCTCAGAGAGCTCTGTTACACGCAGCGGTGAATGTCTTTACCAATACATCTATCGATTCTTCCGAGAGATCCGCGTTTCCTTGCGGTGCTTCCGGAAGGAAAATCTGCAGGTTTCTGTAGTATAGGTCCCACTCCGCGCTCCTAAGGTTCCTGCAGGAGGATCTATTTGGTTTGGTTTCATTCAGAGAAAAGTGGATGTATCTGTGATCCGAAAAAGAATGAGCGCTGAGCACCATCCAATCAGATATTCGATATACATCAGTGTAGAAGAGGCCAAAGTGAGGTCAAGCACTTCCTCCGTAAGCACCGTAATGAAAGTTGGGTCCCTATCTCTATTAATATACAAATAAACAAGTCTTCGCTTATGATAAAATCAAAAAGTGACTTACCTCTTGAATTAATATCCGAACTTCGCCAACAAGTATGGTGGGAATTTGCATCGGTTCCGATAACGACGACAAGCTTCCTGCGCCTCGTCTCAGCTGGGCCTCCCTTAGCAGCACCTGAGGTGGCTCCAGCTCGTCATCGTGCGCCAAATAGACTGAGATAAGCCAGAGTCTCCCTGTAGAGCTCTCCAGACTTATAGCGACAATGTACTTATTGCCGAAATTAGGCAAAATGAATGCTTTTAGTTCTTTTCTGATGAGTATACAGGATCTTGTTTTACCCGCGCCACTGTAAATCATCACTAAATAACTCTTCGTCCTAATTGCAGAGATACCGCTACTTCTCAGTCACGGCTCCTGGATCGAGACAACGTCAATTCCGCCTTGCTCAAGGTGGATTAATAAGTTAGCTGATGCTGCCTTGGAGTGCTGCAGATTTATCTGAAGAATCTTCATCTTCGATAACCTTCTCCAACATCCTGAGGTCAGCCTCCTCACTATCCGAGGCCAGAAGCCTCAACTCCTCCGCCCTGTCGAACAGGTGCCTAATACTGAAGACCGGCCCCGCTAGAGAGCGGACGTCGTCAGCACTGCCCCCATCCGACATGACAGATTCCACCTCCATTTCCACGGGAGCTTCCTCTACCGTGGGCCTATCCTCTCCCAGCACTACCAGAGGTGCAGAGACATCCCCCCTGGCATCGGTCTGGTAAACTTTCAGGACTACCTTCTCGAAACCATAAGTGATGATCCCTTTAGTTTCAGCGAGAGGCCGTGGGACTCTACATTAAGCAGAATCAGCGCTTGCAGGAAATACCCTTCGGACTTCTCCACCTTCACCACTCCAGTTGAGCGTGGGAAGTTTGGGGCTGAGATAACGGAGGATTTCCTCCATATCCTCTGGAGCCAGACCCGGGCGCGCGGACAAAGAAGTAGGTCCTTTTTAGCCACAGCTTCCAGTTTGGTTTCCTTCCAGACCTCCCCCACCAGAGCTGCTGCCGCCCTGTACATTGTGGCCCACCCAATACGCTTGAAGGTACTGTGGTGCAACCCGGCACTCTCACAGCACGGTGGATGTCCAGGGTTTTCCCTTACCACCTTCATAAGGACCGCAGAGACGAGTGTGCCCTATGGTTTAGTCTGCTGCGTAGATTTCAGCTTGGAACACAATGCAGTAGTCCGATAATTTGTATCACTGTTGTTATCTTAATTCCGAACAGAATACTGCGGCTCCAACACCGTCGTCCAATTTGTAACTGTCTGTGTATATGTTAAAAGTGTGGTGCGTTGAAAGTTGTCCCTACCGCCATCCGTCCTTTTCTAATATTACTTACTACCGTAGGTTCCCTGTAGAAATTAGTTTGAAGAACAACGAAGTTTAAGTTTGGGTTTGAAATTCCGCGTATTCGAATGTACGTCTTGGAACTAGTTGTACTGTTGTCAATAGTCTAAGTGCAGACTTCTGTGCAGAACTTTTTGCTACTTAACAATTTAGACTCGAATAAGTAGATTTCCAGCTCACTAATCCTAGCTTAGTGTTAGATGAAAACTACCTACACCTCCAAGCAGGTGTTGGCCGCGAGTGGTATTTTATTTCCCACTTACCCTGCTTAGCTGCTGAGCGTTCCCCTATCCACCACTTATGGACGCGACTGATAGTAACATACACTAAAAAACGTCATTTTATTTTAAACTTAAAACTTTAACTTGAAAACAAAACACATCATGTGTTAAAAAAAAAACAAAAAAAAAAACACAAAAAAAAATATGCAGTTGTATAAAATATTAAATTTTAATATATTGTAATGTAAAATTGAAATAGCTTCAAAATCGCATTGATTTTTGCTAGTTTTTATGTGACGAATGTTCGAATTTCTTTTTAAGCGGAAGAAGATACGCAACATCTTCAGCAAAAAAGAAAATCAAAATTCCAATTTCACGTGGAAAGTTGCATCATTAAGTTGTATTATTCACAATTCAAGAATTATATAGAGTCAGAAGAAATGTGAATCAAAATAAGTATTATTTAAAAATAAATAAACTATGAGCTTAATGCAGAAAATAACAATATTACAAAGTACTAAACATCGACCTACAACATCAAAGCAAAAAATTGATGCTAAAAAAAGAGGTTGTCTGTAAAGTCGGTTTACTGGAGATAGTTTAACGTGACAACGTCATAAGAAGATACTGATGGAATGGTTGCATTTTTCAAAAGAAAATTTAAATTTTATTTGTTTGATAGATATTTTGTATGGATATAGAGAAGGAGGTAAATGGAATCGGAATGGAATTGATCAAGTTACATTTACACAAACGCGAAAAATGACAAATCATTTATCAAATTCATGAAAGATATGTTCAATTTCAATTGTGCATCAGACGTTAATAAGTCAACAACACTAAGACGATTGGAATTTTTCAAGACACATTACACTCGAAAAACTCCCTCTCATTTCCTACTTTTCTTATCATATCATATCGTAGAGAATAGATTCGTTCATTTGATATGTCCATATGATTTGTATGCATCTTTACATATATATTTGCTCTTTTTGTTTGAAAATTGCGCGAAATTGTATATACATATGCATGTTTATATGTATTGGCATAGGACATATGTATATTAGACTATGAAAATTCCACCAAAGTATATGTATGTATGCACGTTGATATACATATATTAGTATACATCATATCTTATAAGGTATGTAGTAAATATTACCATAAATTTTTTCCTTCATATATAATAATAAATTTATAATAAAAACATTAAAACTTCTGGTATTATTAACAACTAGTCGCCACTAATTATAAATTCGGTATATACAATATATATATTATCATTATTCATATGTATATATACAAATAACCCATTATATATATTACATAAATATTATTGTTATATTTATTTGTACATAAACATAATAATAACATATATAAACATCATTATTATATTTATTTTTATATAAACATAACAACAATAGTATATATACATATCGCACCCTAAATACAAAAGGGTCACAACTCAAAATGTACCTTCTGCTCAAATATGAACGAGACGTTATCAATAAAACGGTCCGCGCATGACATATGGCAAAAATAAATTTTTTGTTTTTTGGTAGGACTGTTATAAGCTTACATGGCAAATTTCAGCGTAATATGTCACATAGTTTGTTTTCTGTGCTTCTGTAAACAAGTCAAGCTCGAGTGTGGAAAATTTTGAGTTGTGACCCTTTTGTATTTAGGGTGCGATATATATATCAACAAATCATTGTTATGTATATAAACATAATAACACACTCACGCACACAAACCAAAATGTAACAAAACACAACATAACATAACAAACATAACATAACATAACACAACATACCATAACATAATATAACATAACATAACATAACATAATATAACATAATATAACATAACATAACATAACATAACATAACATAACATAACATAACATAACATAACATAACATAACATAACATAACATAACATAACATAACATAACATAACATAACATAACATAACATAACATAACGTAACATAACATAACATAACATAACATAACATAACATAACATAACATAACATAACATAACATAACATAACATAACATAACATAACATAACATAACATAACATAACATAACATAACATAACATAACATAACATAACATAACATAACATAACATAACATAACATAACATAACATAACATAACATAACATAACATAACATAACATAACATAACATAACATAACATAACATAACATAACATAACATAACATAACATAACATAACATAACATAACATAACATAACATAACATAACATAACATAACATAACATAACATAACATAACATAACATAACATAATATAACATAACATAACATAACATAACACAACATAACATAACATAACACAACATAACATAACATAACATAACATAACATAACATAACATAACATAACATAACATAACATAACATAACATAACATAACACAACACAACATAACATAACAAAGCAGTTTTGTTAATGTTCATTAGGTGAGAGGATTATCTATAATAAGAGCGTCCAAGCAATTCCGGTCTGTTAGGGTTGTAGTTTTCGGCAAGATTTAATAATCCAGAGATGCAAGCGCGTGTATGATTTGAATGCTTTTAATCGAAAGGAAGGGATACTTTTTTTGACGTGATAACGTCTTATAATTCGATTTAGCCAGCTGCACGCACGAAAAAATGCGTCGTTATCTTGCTCAATCGTCGTTATCTTACTCATGCGTCGTTATCTTGCTCATGCGTCGTTACCTTGCTTGAACTGGAAGGGAGAGCGCGGAACGAACGACAAAGAGCACAATCGGACCCCGCGTTCGTCGACGTTCGCCATCTGGCTCTCTCCTACTTGAGTGAGCATATATATTTATGTATATATTGTAACATAAGACACATACCTACATACATTTATAACACATAAATACCTAAATACATATCTACATACGTACATACTTACATACACAAACATATTAACATACATATGTAAATATTAATCTTAAATTTAGCAATAAGAGAAATTAGAGTAAGAGTAGAGCTTTAAGAGATTTCGTTAGATGTAAGCTTTAGATAAATAAGGTTTACTGTAAATAAATTGGAATAAAGGAGTTGAGTTATTTTGCAGACACCGAGAAGTGCGTTTGTGTTTTTAATAACGTTAATGGCGACGAGGAAAAAAAATATAAAACATTATTTAAGCTGATTTAAATATTTGTTACTCAACTGTTAGACGGTTAAATAAAATTTGTTTGATATTTCAAATAAAAAAAACCTAAAAGTTGTGAAGTTGGCTAACCCAAAAAAAAATACATTCATATATTTGTGAACAAAATTAAGTCCTCTGGCATGGTCAGTGGAAAACTTTAAAGCTTTATCAGTGTGATTTGCAATAAATAATTAAAGTAAAAAGCGCTATAAAAGAAAATGCAAATAAATTAATTTTGAACATTAGTGAACATTTGTGCAAAAATAATAAAATAACGGCAAATGAAAGTGGCTTGTGGAAAAATTTAAGAACACATGCATTGAGGAAAAGTTCCAATGAATGACCTTCATAGAGGTTAGTGGAAAAAAATTGTAACGACATAAGGCGTTTTTCAATAGGTGCGCTTCAACTTTTTTCCGATAGGGAGGGCGAACGACACAATATTTTTTATTTTTCGCTTGTCATTTGTAAACTTCATGAGTATACATTTCATCATGGAACGCTACACACTTGAGCAATGATTGCAAATCGTGAAAATATTTTATGAAAATAATCGTTCTGTTGCTGCTACTTTTCCAAAAAATCATCTTCAGTGATGAAGCTCACTTTTAGCTCAATGGCTTTGTCAGCAAGCAAAATATGCGTTACTGGGCAGAAAGCAATCCACACGTGATTCATGAGGCACCGTTGCATCCCGAAAAAATCACTGTTTGGTGCGGTTTACATGCCGGCGGCGTTATTGGCCCATATTTTTTCGTTGACGAGAACGATCGCCACGTTACTGTGAATGGAAATCGATACCGCGACATGATAAACGATTATTTTTGGCCGCAATTGAATGGTATGGACTTAGACGACATGTGGTTTCAACAGGACGGGGCCACAAGCCACACAGCACACAGCAACAAATCGATTTATGCAAAAGAGTGGTCGAAAATTGGGTTCAACGATTGGACTTCGTAAAACGTGCACGCGGTGGTCATGCAAAAGAAATCGAATTTCAAACTTAAATGTATATGTTCAAACTCGATAATAAAAAAAAAAAAATTAGTTCAAAAAGTCAACCCGTTTGTGTTTTATTCAAAAAAGTTCAAAAGTTGAAGCGCTCTTACTGAAAAACGCTTTACAAGAACCTGTACCCTTTTCAAGGGCAAATATCAGCGAAATATTAAAAAGAGATCAAGTGTCCGTTATTAATATTTAGCTGGACTCTCATTTAAGAGAAAAACCAAAAGAAAAAAAACAGGAGAAAAGATAATAAATAAAAAAAAATGCGACACTGCCTTCCACTCCCAGTCTTGCTGAATTTTTTTTTCTGTGATGGAATTTAAACGTAATAGTGTGATTGCATTATATTTGCCTGGAAAATCACAACTAGCCGTTGTTCGTGAGCTCAGTCACCTCAAAGTGAATAAAATATTTGTGTATCGCACTATAAAACGTTACAATGATACTGGTAGCATTGCGAAATGGAGGTAGACCAACAAAAACCGCAACAACGCTAGAAATGGTTCAGAAAGTGAAGGCCCGATTTGAACGAAATCCACGTCGAAGTGGAAGAAAAATGGTCAAAGAACTGAAAATATCGCAAGACAGCATTCGATGCATATTGAAAAATGAGGCTCGTGTGGAGCTGCTTGTCTCCCATCGGATGCGTCCCCAGGTGGCGGATCGGGGAATGCCCGGCAAATATGCAGGGTAGGTGGGAAATAAAATACCACTCGCGGACCAAAACAAGTCCATGCGGAGTTGCTTGTCTCCAATCGGGTGCGTCCCCATGTGGCGGATTGGGGAATGCTCGGCAGATATGTAGGGAAGGTGGGAAATGAAATACCACTCACGGGCCAAAACAAGCCCGTGCGGAGTTGCTTGTCTCCCATCGGGTGCGTCCCCAGGTGGCGGATTGGGGAATGCTCTGCAGATATGCAGGGTAGGTGGGAAATAAAATACCACTCGTTGACCAAAACAAGCAAAAACAAAAAAAAAAAATCCAGGAGCGTGGGACTCAGAATGAGCGGTTATCCTGGTCGGCGTCTGTTCTCCAAGTTAGGAGCGGCTGATTACAAAACAATGGCGTGGCCTGAGGGCCATCAGGACCGATTCCAGTAAGATCCTGATTATGGCATACTGGAGTGGAAGCAGATTGCAAACGGGCTGGAGCAGTGAACCTCTGTAATCCAAGTAAGCGGAGTGAAATCTTGCTTAAACGACTTACAGAAGGGTTCTCTACTTCTTCGCCCTATTAAAACCTGGCAGGTCTTACAGAGCGCTCAAGGCGCGTAATCTTAATTGACTATGTAGGTTGGGTTGAGATAACTCCCCATTAGTCCCGGATCGAAGTCTGGCTCTGAACACAGGTACCCATAAGGACCTGTGTCAACCCTAGTATGGCCTCCCTGTTTTCATAAATAACCATAGGACTTACGGGTACTACATACACGCGGGGCGATAGCGGCTGTAAGTTTGGGCCCTATAGCATGGAAAACAATAAACAATTAATTGAAAAAAAACAGCAGTAATATAAATTAGAAGGACAAGGTCGAAGTTGCACCGCCCTTCAGGCGGAGCTCTGTCATAAGCAGAACACCTCCAGAAAAAGCAGCAACCACAAGTAATACACCGGTGGCAGTAACAGCGGAAAGTAGTCCAGCAAACCTGGCGGCCAGCCAACGACGGGCAAACAGAATGGCTTCACATACAATTGCCCTCGGTGGATCGGCAGGTACTCCGACAAGCCACCAGCAGCAGCTAGTTCTCACCCCAAAGGTGAGCAATAGGCAGCGAACTCTGACAATTAGTAACCCTGCGCCCAAAACAGGGGTGTAAGCGGAGTTGATAGAGCGCATGGGAGAGGATATCGACGGTCTTTTACAGTACGTTGAATCCCATCGAAACGTACATGGTGACATCAGGAAAATGCGTAGCATTATAAAACGTGCACACACATAGGTAGCAATAGAGCAGAAAATCGATGAGCGCACCACCGCTCCTAGGCCTGCACCAGCGCATACAAGGAAGACAACGGCGGCTGAAAACACTGCAACTCTATCCGCAAAAAGAGATAGAACTAAGACTAGTCCTAATGCAGTCCAAGGAACAGAAGTATCGCCAGACACCAAGAGGAGAAGGTCGAAATCTCCACAGAACTTACCCCCCAAGGATTACAGAGAAAAATGGCAGAAAGTGGAAAGCAAAAAGAAGCCGGCAAACAATAGGAAGAGCAGCGGCTCACATCGCCCGCTTTCCGATGTGATCATTATCGAAAGAAAGGAGGAAGGTACAACATACGCGGACATGCTTCGCGCTATCAAATCGCTATGTTAAGCGGATTCGGCGATAAAGTTAGGACAATGAGACCTACGCAAAAAGGAGGGCTATTGATAGAGCTCAAAAGAAACAAGGACAACGAATCATCTAATTGTCAATCTGCTGTCAAAAAAGCCCTGGATGGTGTTGCAACAATCAACCTAAAAACCCATTGCATCACGCTGCAATGCAAGGGCCTTATAACAGAACTGAATTCGGAGAAAGAGCCGCCGGATGCGATAGCAAAGCAAACACATGTAAAGAGGCCAGATAAATTCGCCATCAAAAGTATGCATGCCACGACGGCGGTACCCAGCCTACATTTCGCTACTCGCTGTGGATGCCAAAAAGGTTCTGGCGTTCGATTCCCTTAAGGTGGGAAGGGTACGCTGCCGGGTATCAGAGGTCATATCTCCAAAGAGATGTTATAGATGTTGGTCATACGATCATGTAGCGACCGTATGTAAATCATCTGATCGCACGAAACTCTGTCGTCGTTGTGGGGAAGACGGCCACATGGCAGCGAGCTGTAGAAATGCAGAAAAATGCGCACTATGCGATGGAGCACACAAGGCTGGCAGCACAAAATGCCCGCCCTACCAAGAAGCGGTACGTAAAATCAAGCGATGAAAGTCCTTACTCGGGCAAATAGTCGTCGAAAAGAAAGTAGACATCGCAATGGTTTCGGAGCCCTTCCAATTGATAAACTCTCACAGCTGGATAGCAGACACCGAAGAACAAGCAGTAATCTGGGCGGTAAACGACAAAGTTCCTCAGAGCAGGATGTCCACACCTTGTAAGGGGTTCACGTGGATGAAGTTGGACGACATCCTCTTTGTGAGCTGTTATGCACCTCCACGATGGTCAATTGAAGACTTTACTTCGATGATGGCGGCACTAGAGCTAGAATTTAGGGGTAAGCGACTTATTCTAATTGTAGGTGACTTCAACGCATGGTCCAGAGGTTGGGGCAGTAAGTATACAAACGCAAGAGGGAAAATTGTAGAAGAAACGTTTGCAGCAATGGACCTTGTATTGCTCAACACTCCGGGGGTATATACATTTGATTGCACTAGAGGGCGCTCTATAATTGACCTAGCATTTGCTGATCGTATCACAGCGAATCAGGTCAAGGTAAATGCGAAATATTATCGGGAAAATGTTTTAGAAGCTGCTCTAGAGTCATGGACACGCAAAAATTTCGGTCGTAGACCATGGACGTTCCAACAGGACTCGGCACCGTCTCATAAAGCCCGTGTGAACAAGAATGGTTAAAAAATCATGTTCCACACTTCATTTCGTCCACATAATGGCTTTCGAATTCGCCGATGGATTATTTCATCTGGTCCATTTTGGAGAGCAAGGTGAGGACTAAAAAATACGCCAGTATGGATGCGCTGAAAAAAGCGATTATACGAGAATGGGCCAAAATACCTCAAGATCACATTCGTGCAGCTTATAACTCATATTTTGACCGTTTCAAGCTAAAGTGAATATATGTTAAAATTATAATCATTTTTGAGCAATTTTGTCTTTGAAATCAATAAAAACTAACTTCACACAAAAAAGTTATGGTGTTTTGAATAGGTAACACTTCATATCGTTCACCTTGTAGTTTTAACTTGTATAAAAAATATAGAAAGTTTTGACGGTAGTGATGCGAACCAGCTACCTGATTACATTAATCAAGTTGAAAACATTCTTCCATCATATGAAGAGTTTGACAATAATAGCAAACAAACTATGTTTGGCTATATAAAAAACAAATGTGTTGGCAAAAAAAAGAGGTATGCTAATGTAACTACTTGGCCCGTTTTAAAAGATATTTTAACAAAAAACTTTGACGAAAAATATAGTAGTAATGACTTGATGGATGATTTAAAAACTTGTACATTAAAAGGAACTGTAGAAAATTATTATTTTAAAATTAACAAACTTGCTAATAGGATTCATAATAGAAACTTAACTCTTGGGGATAATGTTTACACCACTGATGAAGTTAATAGAATTGCTCTTAAAACGTTCAGAGATCATCTTCCTGAACCAACACGCACTATGATATTTTCTAGAGATCCAAGAACTTTAGAAGACGCCTTTAAAATATTATTAGAAGCCAGACATCAACATTATACCCAGTTTGGTCCAGCAAGAAGAGATTATATGAATACAAATATAAGAACGAACTTTAGTGATCATTTTAATAACACTAATAATTTTGATCATCAAAAGCAACTTAGTTTTAACAACAGTAGCAATAGATCTAATCGAACTAATTTACAAGTATCAGTAGGCCAGCAAGTCACACCCTATCAAAATAAACAGTTTCCCAATCCAAATTTATACCATAATAACCCATCAAACTCAAATTCCACAGGTCAAACAAGACGTTCACATTTTTCACAAACATCGAATGGAAATTATCAACAATTTGTCCCTGATACTAGATCTTACCAAACTAGGCAACCAGTTCTAAACAACCAAAATGCATATAGTTTTAATAATACAAATCAGCAATTTGAACCAATGGAAATTGGAAATTCGAATGTAAATTTTCCTGTAGCAGACGAGCAAAACTTCCTTACATAGTTATTAACAATCCCGTGAAAAAATTAAAATTTATTATTGACACTGGTGCTGAGTTTAGTATAATTAATCAATATCAGGATCACCGTAAATTTAAGCAAGATGTAAACGTAGTAGCAAGAGCACTAGGTACTAAAATATCAATAACCAAACTTTGCAAATTTCCAATATTTAAAGAGTTTAATATAAATAATTATCATTGTTAATTTTTAGAATATGCTTTTAATGAAAATTTTGATGGACTTATCGGTAATAATATTTTACAAGAATTAAGTTGCATCATCGATTTACCCAATCGTCAATTAATTACCAGAACTGCAGTAATTACTATGTTTTTATCTAAAGAAGAAAAAGTCTATGACGATTTAGCTTATAAGGATAACTATTTTTTTAATTGTGAAGTTGAAAGGGCTAATGTAATAACCCATATTCAAACGAGCCACCAAGAAGAATATGAAAAAGAAAAGTTACTAAAAATTATTAAAAAATATAAACACGTATTTTATGATAAAGCCTAAACTAAAGTTTTACCGTTGAAATAAAACATAGGATTTTAACTAAACACGATATGCCAGTTTACTCAAAGTTATACAGCTATCCCGAGGTGCATAAAGACGAGGTTAATGATCAAATTGAAAACATGCTAGAACAAAACATAATCAGATACTCTAATAGTCCTTATAATAGCCCTGTTTGGATCGTTCCAAAAAAATTTAACTCCTCCAATAAACAAAACTGGCGCATAGTAAGTCATTACCGTAAACTCAACGATATTACTATTGAAGACAGATTTTCAATGCCTAACATTGATGATATCTTTGAAAAACTAGGAAAACGCCCATATTTTTAACACACTTTTATTAGGTCGGGTTGTATGTATGTAACGGAATCTTTGAGCTTAATTTTCACTGGCTTCTAAACATCTGATCGACTTGAAATTTTGCACACCTATCAAGGACCGATGACAATGCAATAATTTGATAAAAGTTTTCCATTATCCTTATTGAGATTCCCAGGATTAATATTTTCTTTTTTTACCTGTGGGCAAAAAGTAAGGTGAATTTGGTTGTAAAATGGAGAATCTTTATTTATTCTTGTAAATCAATTTCATCCCCTTCAAAATAATGCCCTCTCGATGAAATATTTTTCCAATCCCCGAAACATGCCAAATAGTCCATTTCCGGTAGTGCTCTCTTGAGTTTTGGGAATAGCCAGAAGTCACACGGAGCCAAATCAGGCAAATACGGTGGTTGCGGAACGATATGCGTGGAATTTTTGGCGAAATAGTCACGAAGAACGAGTGTAGTGTGAGACATGTGAGATAAATTTTCCGTTATCCCGGATTAATATTTTATTTTTTTAACACACTTCTATTAGCTCGGGTTGTATGTATGAATGACTGTAACGGAATCTTTGAGCTTCATTTTCACTGGCTTCTAAAAATCTGATCGACTCGGAACACACAACATAGATGACTAGATGGGAAACTCTTTTTCTCGTGAGAGCGCTGAAGAATGTGCATTTTTTATAACATTTGCCAATATTGCCTTACCGGTAGAAACATGAATTGGGTATTTTTTTAAACAAAAATTGAGAATTTTTAGTTTCCACACCACCATTGAGGTTAGTATTTAGTGTGCGGTTGTGTAATAGTATATTACTCGTAAACACCTACATATACTAAAAATAAAAAATAGTTAAAAAAAAAACTAAAAAACACGCTTTTATTGCTAATCGAACTTAAAAGTAGAAAATAAAAAATGGTTTAAAAAAACTAAAAAACACGCATTTTGCTTCACTTTCATAACCCTCTGTACATAGGTAGTTGCCAATAGAATGATTGTAATATTTACTATATCAAGCATCCCACGCTTTTAACTCTAATTTGAATTACTCTATTTGTATCTTAATTTTTGTTATAATTCTGTTCTGAGGTAGTTGACTATGACTGATCCTTCAATTTGCTATTACTTCCTTATAGGTCTCTTTGTCATTAAAATTTATTTTCTACTTTTTAGTTCGATTAGCAATAAAAGCGTGTTTTTTAGTTTTTTTAAACTATTTTTTATTACATTGTGCAATGTGCGTCTTTTTAGAAAACCTATCAGCCATCCCTCACTGCATTAAATACCAGTTTCTTCGTTGTCTGAAGACTTGGTGATGGTTCAAATTTCTGAAGTTGGTTGTATATTTTAAATGCATTCTCTTTTATAATTTTCTCATCAATAGGTTTTGTTCGGTTTGACAAATCTTCCATCCAAAACACCATGTGTTTTTCCGGTTTCTCTAAGATAGGATTTCGACTTTAAGAAGAGGTTTTAGAACTAAGTTTCGATCCAGAAATAATTGATTGTCGGATGGAATTCTCATTTTTTTCTAATTGTTCTTACAGTCGCTTCGCTTAAACCAAAAGCTTTGCCAACAGATGTGGGACCTTCGTCTCTCTTCAGACAGTCTAAGATTTTTATTTTAGTTCCCAACGAAATTTGGCCACCTATTAAAAAAAAATTTAATTTGAACATTAACTTACAGAACTTTATTGAAATTATTTATTACGTCCTAGGAACTGAATGCTTTAACACAATGCTGATTAACGAAATGCTGTTTTCAAGCTGAACCAGAGAACGTCAATTCATACAGAAGGTGCAGTCCCGGTCCGTTCCTCATTTTGGACTCTAACAAAACACGGGTAAGGAATTCAAATCAGAAATTACTTCATCACAAGTTAACAGTACGAAATTAATTAATATGGTTGCCGGAGAGAAATGAGAGGGAGAGAGTGATACGCAAGACTAAAAAAATGTAGTTTACATTAGCTTACATTTGCTTGCGTACAGAATAGATTTGTTCATTTGATATGATATGATTTGTATGCATGTTTACAGATTTGTTCTTTTTGGTTTTTTTATGAAAATTGCGCAAAATTATATGTATGCATGTTTATATACATATATTAGAAATAATGTTAGCGCTGTATGCTCGCTACAGGCATTTTATCATAAAAAACAAGGCACTCAGGTAGATAGCATATGCAAATTTAAATACATATGTGAATTTATATTCATATGCGCATATATATATGATATGTGTATGTATGTGGACTTGCCACAGCAAAAATATTACGATTCCCTAAAGCTTCTCAAGAAATCCAGCGTACATTCATAGGCACAGCATTGTGTGTACAGTAACCTTCAAATATGTGCAGTAACCTTAAAATACTCTTATTTCTGAGTAAGTTTCTAACCTTGCAGATACATATGTATATGCATATGTTTTTGTGCACTTTTTATCAATTAAAGAACCACATACGTAAAATAATATACTAATTAACTATTTACCTACTATCAGAGAGAATAAAGTAATTGTTTCGAAATTTTCTCCTAGTATTGAAATGTCCGACACAGAACTGCTGTTTTCTGCAACTTACTGTGTGCTCATGCGCGCACTTGACGTATAGCACCTGCGGTTTTCGAACATTTAGAAAGACATATTTACATACATATGTTGATGCATACATATGTATATATCGAGCCGCGACCATTCGACATGACAAAAATTCAAGATTTACCAAATATTGGCAAATAATTCTACGCGAAATATTCCAATAATGACTATTTTCGAATGGTCGAGAAAATTGGCATAGGTATGGGCGGGTCGTTTTATGAATGAAAGTACTTTACTCGTAGAAATATGAGCTCGAACTTATCAATGAGTTTGATTTTGCTGTGCTTTTTAATATTTGAAACTATTCAGCGCCGTCGCGGGTAAATAATTATGGCAGCTACAGCTGCGCGTATGAATGCATTTTGTTCTTATAGTCGCTAGGCTTAGAATTGTGGTTTTGGAAACATATGCTTGTAGAGGCACAAAGTGAGTGTGTGCGGTTATATGTACATACATATGTATGAATAAACGAATATGTATTGTTTTGCTTAGAATATAAACATCTATGTACGTACGTACATACATTGTCCCAACATATGTATTTTATATGCATACATATATACATATGTATATGTAATCGCATACCGTTTAGATGAGATTTTCGCATACATATCGCATCCTAAATACAAAAGGGTCACAACTCAAAATGTTCCTTCTACTCAACTATTAACGAGACGTTATCAATAAAACGGTCCGCGGATGACATATGGCAAAAATACATTTTTTGTTTTTTGGTAGGACTGTTATAAGCTTACATGGCAAATTTCAGCGTGATATGTCACATAATTTGTTTTCTGTGCTACTGTAAACAAGTCAAGCTCGAGTGTGGAAAATTTTGAGTTGTGACCCTTTTGTATTTAGGGTGCGATATGTATATTAGAAATTTGTTTGCATATGTTTGTCTATTTGCTCTTGAATTTTTTATAGTATGTAGATATGCATATGAGCTGTATTATGAGGCAGGTCAAGATTTTTTTCTGCCCAAATGAATATGGATGGTAGAAGTTATATGCATTCAATACTTTGTAGTATATGAATTAGATACTTAAAATTTCACATTCATGCATGCATATACACTTAGAATTAATTTATTCATCTCACAAGAAATAATCTATTTGCGTATGCTAAATGCCGACGGTAAATAAGCTTGAAAGAAAAATGTAAAGGGTTTTTCAATAAGGGCGGGTAGATGTCGAAATCGTCAATCGTGGCGTTTGCTGTGTGGTACGTAGCGCCGTCCTGCTAGAGCCACATGTCGTCTAGGTCCATATGGTTCAATATGGGCCATAAGAAATTGGTTATCATCGTTGTGTAGCGCTCGTTGTTGACGGTGACCGCCTCACCAACGTCGTTTTCAAAATAGTACGGGCCAATGACTCCGCCGGCCCAAAATCCACACCAAACGGTAACTTTTTGAGAATGCATTATCACCTGGTGAACCTCGTGTGGATTGGTGTCGTCCCATGTACGGCAATTTTGTTTGTTAACACAGCCATTCATCCAAAAATGCGCCTCGTCACTAAATATGATTTTTCGCCCAAACCGGACGTTCTCTTCCAAACGATTCGAAGCCCAGTCAGCAAACAAACGGCGTTGTCTATGGTCATCAACTTTAAACTCCTGGGTCAGTTGGATCTTGTACGGGTGTAGACCCAAGTCCCGACGCAAATTTCGCCAAGTTGAAGTCTGCGAAAGGCCAAGTTCTTGTGCACGGCGAGGAATAGACTGCCTCGGGTTCTGCTATAGACTTTCACGGACCGCGGCCATGTTCTCGGCTGATCTTGCGTTCCTTGAACGTACGGGTGTTGGCTGATTGTTTACTGACCCGGTCGTCTCAAATTTGGCCACCAAACGTTGAAGAGTCGACTTTGAAGGACCACCACGTCTACCGAAAAATGGGCGCAATGCGCGCAACGTTTGCGTTAATGAACACTCATTTTGATAATAAAGTTTTATCATTTGAACGTGCTGTTCAATCGTGTAACTTGCCATGATGATTTGGCATAAACAACTGAATAATAAACAAAAGATTTGACAGATGTCACCAAAACAAAATGGCTGCCACAGGGCGCCAAAATCGACCCGCGCCAATTGAAAAACCCTTTACAAGTCTGCTGTAATTTTATTTTGCTAACCCCAAATCATGGCATTTTACATTTCATTGCAAACGCTACATTTAATTCAGTTGACTACGCTCCGCTGTGTTAACTCTCTTCTGTTAACTTTTCCAAGGCCGCGGTTAAATAATAAAAATTTCTTACCCGTGTTTTGTTAGCATTTGACATTTAACCTGCTCATTCGTTCCTGAGCCTTCTCTATGAATTTACGTTCTCTGTTCAAAGATGTACAGTAACCTTCAAATACCCTAATTTCAGTATTTGGGTGCAAACATATATACGAGCCGCGACCATTCGACATGACAAAAATTCAAGATTTATCAAATATTTTCAAATAATTCAACGCGAAATATTCCAATATTGATTGTTTTCGAATGGTCAAGAAAATTGGTATATGGGCGGCTCATTTTATGAATGAATTTGTTTTTGTTGTGCTTTTTAATATTTGAAACTGTTAAGAGCCGTCGCGGGTAAATAATCATTTTGTTCTTCTAGTCGCTAGGCTTAGAATTTAAGTATTGGAAACATACGAATGTAGAGGCATAAAGTGAGTGCGTGCGGTTATACCTATGTCACATGAAACGCCAACCACAATTCCCATCAATTGGGAAACATAAGAAAAGAAATTCGAAACGAAAAGTATTGCAATAAGTGTTGGAAAGAAATAAACAAATAAGAATAGCAACAGCAGCAATTCTTATTAGCATAATTGCAATGCTTGCTTTTAGACAATAAAAACAAAATAGTTTAAAAAAACTAAAAAACAAGCTTTTATTGCTAATCGAACTAAAAAGTAGATAATAAATTTTAATGACAAAGGGGCCTATAATGAAGTAATAGCAAATCGAAGGATCTTCATAGTCAACTACCTCATAACAGAATTATAACAAAAATTAAGATACAAATAGAGTAATTCAAATTAGAGTTAAAAGCGTGGGATGCTTGGTATAGTAAATATTACAATCATTCTCTTGGCAACTACCTGTGTACAGAGGGTTATGAAAGTGAAGCAAAATGCATTCCACGCTTTTAACTCTAATTAGAATTACTCTATTTGTATCTTCATTTTTGTTATAATTCTGCTCTGAGGTAGTTGACTATGACTGATCCTTCAATTTGCTATTACTTCATAATAGCGATTAGCAATAAAAACGTGTTTTTTAGTTTTTTTAAACTATTTTTTATTTTACACTTGATTTGGCGAAGGGATTTCACCAAATCGAAGTTCATCCAGACGACATTCCAAAAACCGCGTTTTCGACATCAACTGGCTATTACGAGTTTTTGCGCATGCCCTTTGGCCTTCGTAATGCGCCAGCGACGTTTCAGAGACTGATTAACAACGTATTGAAAGAATACATTGGTTCAATCTGTTTAGTGTATTAGGATGACGTTCTAATTTTTTCGACAAGTATTGAAGAACATGTAGAAGCAATAGCTAAAGTATTAAGACGTTTAAGCCAGGCTAATTTGAAATTGCAAGTAGATAAGTGTACGTATCTGGCAAAAGAAACTGAATTCTTAGGCCATGTTGTCACTGCCGAAGGTATCAAACCAAACCCTGAAAAACATAAAACTGTAGAGAAAATAGCTTTATCCCAAACACAAAAAGAAATTAAATCATTTTTAGGCGTAACTGGTTTTTATAAGCGTTTTATTATAGACGACTCATAAGTAGCTCATCAACTTATTAAATATTTAAAGCAAGGAGCAAAAATTAATATAAATAACAAAGATTATAGATTAGCTTTTGAAAAATTTAAACAATTACTTAAGAATGACCCTATACTGGTTCATCCGGATTTTAATAAAACAGTTACACTTGTAACCGATGCAACAAGTAATTTTGCATTGGAAGCAGCACTTATGCAGAGAAATAAAGCAGTATCCTTTGCAAGTCTCACTTTAAACGGCCATGAAAGAAACTTCAGCACAAGAATGATTAGCCATTGTGTGGGCAACAAAATATTTTCGTCCTTATCTTTTTGGCCGTAGATTCATAATTAAAACCGACCACCGTCCTTTAGTCTGGCTTAATAATATAAAAGAACCTAATGCAAAAATCCAAAGATGGAAAATCAAGCTAAATGAGTTCGATTTCGAAATTAATTATATAAAAGGTAAGGAAAATGTAATAGCTGAAGGCCTTAGTAGATTAAGTTATGAGGCATCAAATAGTGAAATTGATATTAATTTAAATGAATTGTTTGACGAAGATGCCAATACAGTTCACAGCGCAGATAGTGATGATGCTGACTTTATTAAAATCACGGAATGTCCTATTAATATGTTTAAAAATCAAATATTTATACAAACGTCAAATGAAAATTCTTGTAAGACGAAAATAATGTTCAAAAATAAGATTCGACACATATTAAAAATAGCAAATACAGACGATATTTTGAAATTTTTTAAGTATAAGCTTTCTTCAAAAGGTCTTGTAGTAGTTTTTTGTCCAAATATTGAGCTCAACAAAGAATTCCAAACTTTGTATATTAAATATTTTGCCACAAACAAAAATCTCAAAATAATAAAAGCAAATTTATTTTTGGAAGATGTAGTTGATAGAGACAGGCTCCTAAAGTTAATTGAAACAACACACATTAAAAATAATTATAGGGGTATTAATGAGGTTAACGAAGAATTAAGAAAAGAGTATTTATATCCCTAACTACAAAAAGAAATTCAGAAATACATAAACAATTGCGAAACATGCAAGCTGGCAAAACGCGACAGGTCTCCGATTAAATACAATTTAAATATTACGCCCACCCCTGTAAAGCACAATGATATTGTGCATGTAGAAATATGGTACCCACAACGAGGCACCATGTATCTCACAAGCATAGATAAGTTAACGAAGTACGCAACTGCGTACTATTTAGAAGATAGAACTTGGGTGTCAATACTAAAAGCACTTAAGCAAAGAATCCAATATTTAGGAAAGCCAAATTTATTAGTATTCGACAACGAACTAGATACTGCCGTAATAAGAGAATTTTTAAAGGAACAAGAAATAAAATTCCACACTACCACAGCGTATCTCAAAACTGGCAACGCAGATATAGAAAGGTTACATGGAACCCTTAATGAGCACATTCGTCTTTTTAATGCGGATCCAAATAATAAAGATGATATTGACGAAAATGTATTGTACATAAAGCTATAATATCATACAACAACACAATTCATACTACTACTAATTTTCGACCAAGCGATCTTTTGAATAATATACTTTCACAAGAAGAAATATCCAAGCTTTCACAAAAAGCACATGAAAAGAAAGTTAATAAAATAAATTTATTGAATCAGAATGCCAACAGAGTTGACACAGACAGTTTTGCCAACAACATTGTTAATAATAACAGGGTTAGCAAATCAAAACCAAAATATAAGAAAATTACTAATTTTAAACAAGAAGCAAATTACTTAATATCAAACGATAATAAATTTAAAAAAATATATAAATCCCAAGTAAAATAAAAAAAGAGGTTGTCTGTAAAGTCGGTTTACTGACGATAGTTTAACGTGACAACGTCATAAGAAAATATTGATGGAATGGTTGCAATTTTCAAAACGAAATTTTAATTTTATTTGTTTGATAGATATTTTGTATGGATATAGAGGAGGAGGTAAATGGAATTGCAATGGAATAGGTCAAGTTACATTTACACAAACGTGAAAAATGACGAAACATTTATCAAATTCATGAAAGATACCTTCAATTTCGATTGTGCATCAGACGTTAATAAGTCAACAACACTTAGAGACATCATCATCGATTTGACTTTCTCAAGACACATTACACTTGAAACACTCCCTTTCATTTCCTATTTTTCCTATCATCGTTTATTCTCAACAGAGAATTGGTTCATTACCATGCACACAGGAAGAAGGCATATGCAAATACAAATATGTGAATTTATATACAAATGCGCATATACATACATATACATACATATATATGCTCACTCAAGTAGGACAGGGCCAGATGTCGAACGTTGCCGAACGCGGGGGCCGATTGTGCTCTTTGTCGTTCGTTCCGCGCTCTCGCTTGCAGTTCAAGCACATTAGCTTACATTTGCTTGCATACGGAATAGATTCGTATATTTGATATGTCCATATGACTTGTATGCATCTTTACATATAGATTTATTCTATTTGAAAATTGCGCGAAATTGTATATGTATATGCATGTTTATATGCATATATTAGTATACAACATATCTTATAAGGTATGTGGTAAATATTACCGTACATTTTTTCCTTCATATATAATAAAAATTAATAATAATAACATTAAAACAACAGGTATTATTAACAAACTTGGTTTTATTTTAAATTCTTCAAGTAAATCAAATGAATAATAATCAATAAGAAGGCATATGGGAATTTTCACGGTAACGGACGCGACATTTGTACGCTTTTAAGTGCCTCCAAAACAATGAAGATAAAGTAAAAGTTTATATATATTGATATTGTTTTAAAGGGCTGACGGAGTGCTAGATTTTAATATATACGGGAAAGATCTTTTACAAATAAGTACGTAGTTATAAGCAATTATAAAGTGATACGGACGCGACAAAAAATAGAAGTTTTTTTGAGGCGCATTCAGAAATATACAAAATTCAGCAAATTAAGGATTTATATATATATACAATATATATGTTAATAAATGCGAACAGATGACTGCTATTCGTAGGTTTATGAAATATGATAATTTTCTCTTCGTTTTTTTTAATTGAGTATAGAAGAAATACGGACGCGACATAGCGGACGCGACAAAATTTTCCATGAGCTAGGAAATAGAATTTTTTTCATTATAACACTTCAATTTTATTGAAAATAAAAACTCAAGTAATATTACAGTAAGAACGACTTAAAAAATTAAGAAGAAAGTTATTAGTTTTTAGGATGGTCTATTTTAATTATTTTCTTTAATGAATAGGCCGTCCGAGCAATTTCAATACATTTACTGTCGAAATATGAAAACCAATGCATACTTTTAACTCCTTTGATATTTGGAACATTTTGCCATAACTCTGACAGTTGATTAGAAAAACTATCAATTTGTGTTCCAGAGATATACAAAATTTTAACTCCATCAATGTTGTTCTTAGCACATTCATAGAAGCATAAGGCATCACCGAGAATGATATTTCTTGCTTTAACGATTTGCCAGACTTTTCGTTTAACTACGGCACCTATTCCGTCTACAGCACCTTTGCCATGTGAAGTGGCGAAAAAATTCCACTCTGAGATTCCGCAATGAAATTCAGCTGCAAGTCTTGGAATACTAGAAAGAATAAATTTATTTTTGAATTGGGAAGTGCTTCCATCAGAGAAAATATAAATGCTGGTAACTCCTTTGTACTGGTTTTGTAAGATATTGATAAGTTTGGAAATAAAGCAGTAAACGTCGAATTTACTGTGAGTCAATCTATAACTGATAACAGCATAGGACTTGGTTTCACCAAGAACCCAAGCTACGCACGTAAACACGTTCATCATGAATTAAGTCGCTTAAAGGACCAATAGTGTAGTTTAAAGTTATGCGATCGTCCACTTTTCTCCACTGTTTCCATTTGATTTGCGTATCAAATTGGTTAATAAACTGCATTGGAACTAGATCGTCTTTAATATCGCGTACACAGCTGTCACAAGTATTAGCCATGTACTTTTCATTCATAACGTCGCAGCAAACTCTTGTAAGAAATAAATCAGCTTTGGCAGGAATCTGCGGTATAATCTTTGCACAGCCTTCTAGTAAGAAAATAAAATTTGCATGGTACTTACAGATACACATATTGTGTCGTAAATTATTGATTAACTGAATGTAAGTCGGCTTAGAACGAATAAAAATAGTTTTGCAGACTTTTTCCTCGGTATATTCGGCTTTGAAGAGTTGATATGCTTCTGTTAAGGTCATAAGCATAAAACGTTTTGAGACTACTTTCCCATTGATTAGCATTGTATCCTTTCTCCCAGTAGCTTGAACGCTGATTCCATCTTGCAAAAAGAATTTTTCAATTAATTTTTCACGCATCAGGCTTTTTGATGACTTGGCAGTATTTTCATCCATCGTTTCTGTTGGCCTAAGATATTTATTGCATAAAGATTTGAGGATAGCTATTTTTCTATTCAGGTTTTTAGGTAACGCACGCTCAACTTTTTTATTGCTTTTCCCATCGTTTGCTTACAGCTGTAAATTTCGCAATTCAAACTATCAATATTATTTACGCTCTTTTTTTGACGCAAAACTTGCTGCCTGACACGGTCCTTTTCTTTCTTCTTTTCTAATAAATTGCAATCACTTTTCATTTTTTGCGATAATCTTTTTCGGTACTCTTGCTTCCGTTTAGCTTCTTTCTTCTTGTATTCCTGCCATTTCTCGACGTCTTCTTTCATTTTCTCTCTATATTTCGTTGTTATTGCTTTTCTTGTTTCCTTTGCCGTTTTTGCCATCTATAAAATTTTAATCTTGTGCAAACTCTACGACTTTATTTAAAATTTAAGGTTCGCGGTAACGGACGCGGAAAATTTCAAACACCAATAAATTTTATTAATCGTTTTTGTCGAGAGTCAATGGCTACTTTTCTTTAGTGAAATAAGTTATTTGCTTAAAGTCTGAAAGCAATTTATACTTCAACACTTTTTGCACTAATGAGAACAATAAATGCTATTTTTCGATAACGGACGCGACATACGAATATAAGCAGAAATAATCAAAAAAAAAAAAACTACCGTTAATCGATCTCCACTAAGTCTCTCTGCTTGTTAAACATTATGTTACTATCAGTAGAAGATTTTTAAATTATAAAAACATCATAGTATTGCTTTGAATAAGGGAATATTACAAGGAACAAAGTTGGTATATTCGGTCAAAAGAGCTAGATTTTTGTAAATTTTGTATATTAGTTGTATATTTCGGCTCAAAATTAAAAGAAAAGAAAAATTCTTTTATATTTATAAAGTAAACACATTTGAGATTTATTATTCATCAACAAAAAGTTTTCAGGAACAGTTTGAGTTTTGCACTCGTGGTTGACCTTTTTGTGAAAATGCCCATATGCAAATACAAATACGTGAATTTATATATGTACATATGCGCATATACATACATATATACGCTCACTTAAGTAGGAGAGAGCAAGATGTCGAACGTTGCCGTTCGTTTGCTTTGTTTGCTTTGTCGTTCGTTTCGCGCTTTCACTTGCAGTTCATTCAAGGTAACGACAATGAGCAAGGTAACGGCAAATGAGCAAGGTAACGACAAATGAGCAAGGTAACGACATATGAGCAAGGTAACACTAATGAGCAAGGTAACACTAATGAGCAAGGTAACGACACATTTTTTCGTGCGTGTAGCCTGTTAAATCGAATTATAAGACGTTATCACGTCAAAAACATGAAAAAAGCAGAAAAAAAGGAAGAAGAAAAAAAAAACATTCAGAAAAACTAGAAAATGTGAATAATGTTTAAAAATATAAAAATAAATAATTGCAATAATGTATACCAATATAAAAAATATGATTAAACATTTACTTTAAATATGTTCATTTTGAACAAGCAGGGACTGCTTAGTCTAGGGGTAGAGGTGTAACATAAGACACATACCTACATACATACATTTATAACACCTAAATACATATCTACATACGTACATACTTACGTACACAAACATATTAACATACATATTTAAATATTAATCTTAAATTTAGCAATAAGAGAAATTAGAGTAAGAGTGAGCTTTAAGATATTTCGTTAGATGTAAGCTTTAGATAAATAAGGTTTTCTTAAATAAATTGGAATAAAGGAGTTGAGTTATTTTGCAGACACCGAGAAGTTCGTTTGTGTTTTTAGTAACGTTAATATATGCGCATATGTATATAAATTCACATATTTGTATTTGCATATGCCTTCTTCCTGTGTGCATGGTAATGAACCATTTCTCTGTTGAGAAAAGGACGATGATAGGAAAAGTAGGAAATGAAAGGGGGTGTTTCGAGTGTAATGTGTCTTGAAAAAGGCAAATCGATGATGCTGCCTCTAAGTGTTGTGGACTTATTAACGTCTGATGCACAATCGAAATTGAACATATCTTTCATGAATTTGATAAATGTTTCGTCATTTTTCACGTTTGTGTAAATGTAACTTGATCAATTCCATTGCGATTCCATTTACCTCCTTCTCTATATACATAAAAAATATCTATCAAGCAAATAAAATTAAAATTTTGTTTTGAAAATTGCAACCATTACATGAGTATTTTCTTATGGCGTTGTCCCGTTAAACTATCGTCAGTAAACCGACTTAACAGACAACCTCTTTTTTTTGGCAGTACTTAGAAGCTCATTCAATATTTAGTATATATTTTTATCCCAACTATGTGGTTGTTCCCAGAGCTAGCCATTCCATCCCTACCACGAAGTAATGAACTATAAAATAATAAGTCCTGCCATAAGTTCTGTTACTAAGTAATTCCGTTATAGTTAGATATGAAATATGAAGGTGTGCATGTGTGAGAATTGGTAGCCAAGATATAAGCGCGTGTATGATTTGAATGCTTTTAATGGAAGGTCGAAAGTAAGGGATACCTTTCTTTAGATAGCAGAGGTATTTATGAGGAGCTTTTTTCATGGCAGAAATACACTCTGGGGTTTGCCACTGCCTGCCGAGGGGCGACCGCTATTAGAAAGATTTTTTCTTCTTTTTGCTGTTTCACAGCGATTCGAACGTTCGTTCTCCTATGACTATATAGGTGCGTGACTACCATTCTGAATATATATACATATGTACATATACAAGTATATAATATAAAGCACTGTTTACATTCGAAAAAGTCAAATAATCCTTCGCTGTATGTTCTCTTGGTAACTCCAGCGTTTTGACAGCAAAATGGTTCATTCATATATCATCCATGGAGATTGCGTTCCAACTGTCCGATGGAGAATAATACGAGACAGTTCAAGTTGTATTTGCAAACAAATTTTCAGTTCAAACAAGTTTTTCAAAATATGTTTTTATGCTAGGTATTTTATCCAATGGGTATCCGGCATGAAATTCTATATTACTCATTTCTTTGTAAGTTCGTTTTCCATAACAATTTGTGCCGCCGTTTTCTTACTTGTAGTGGCCGCCATATATACATCACCAATTCACCATATATACATCAGCCAATTTTTCTCAAGAACCCACTACAAAAAAAGTATAGTAAAAAATTAGATTGTAAAAAGTTGCAGGAAAATCTTTGTGATTACAATTTTACATATCTATACACATACTGTCGAAAACTCTGCAACGATTTACAAAGACAACTTTTCCAAATCTTTGATACTTTAAAATCACTTATATGGTTATTTTCTTTAAGGTTTTATTCTTTATAAAACAAAACTTCCTTGTAGGAAATGTGGGTAAATTATTAAAGTACCACTTTTGAAATTATTCTCAAGCTCCGTATCGGAAAGGCGGATAGGTGTGGGTTAGGAGTGTAGGCTTAATTCGAAAACATATAAAAATTCTGCGTGAAAATAAAGAATCGCAGTCAGTCTGAAAATTCGCGAATATATAAAGATAAATTCTGCCACATCGGCAAAACCAGGAACCATCCATATCTTGGAAAGTACCATCTACACCAACAAAAACAGCTTGATATCTACGACAAACCCATAGGGAGATCCGGGACGTTACCCTTACTTGGATTTGGACACGATATGGAATCGAAATTATTAATTTTGTGCTCATACTCTGATAACATCGGGTGCTCATTAAAATCGAATTAAAAAGACTCGATTACAAATTTGTAGAAAAATATTGGTCTCAATGTATAATAAAGAAGTAATCTGTTCACATTAATAGGCAAATACTTGCACATAGTCGTTGTTATCTTGGCTTACTACGCCGAAGTCGCAGAGTAAATATTTCTACCACTTATAAGTTATTTAACTTGCCATTACCTACCGTACCTGGAACTTCAGTGCAGACCAAATGAAAACAATATTTCAGACAGCTTTACGGGACTCTGACTTGCAAAACTAATACATCCAAAGACCCATACATTTTTATTCGTACGTAAAAAACTGAAGTCAAACGTTTAAATGTGAACATACAAGTATCGAGTCGACCGAAACGTATTCGTTCCTACGGCCCAGATTTATATCCGGCCAAGGACGGTCTCTCCAGCAGCATTCCCCGTACATGTATGTTTATACTGTGGCAACAACCACAACAATCGAAATGCTATAAACAAGTGTTTGAAAGCTTAAAATATTTAAGAGGTTATAAATTAATTCTGCAGTCACCGACTAACTCTCTTGCCGTACGGTTGTGCGTATCAAGTGATTACCTAAGTTGAGTAAACTCCGCGAGCATTTGTGCTATTTCCACGTGCTTTTTGATAATTCCATCCTTTTACATTCTTATTGTTATTCAAATTACCTGGTTTGTAAAATATTTAAAAGAATATCATTAAGTGCCTTATATGGGTAAAAGCCCCACGATTCCTTCGGGGAATCGATTTAGCATACTTACCGACGGTATGCTAATTTCCCCGAAGGCAAAACGTAAAAAGGTGAATAAAGAAGCATCTTTTCCACTACTATCAGACGTGACCCAAAATCATAATTGCAATGATCCAAAATTCATTATCATTAAATCTACCGATGTGTCCAACTCATTATCAAAATACAGCGTTTTTGCTAAAAAGAAGGCTATTGATGGCATTAGTACCGAATACTTATCAGTAAGCTTACTACGCGATGGCAGCCTGCTGATTCTAACAAAATCTCTCAAGGTTGCTGAGAAATTTATAAAATGCAAAAACTTTGGCGGCCTATGCCCCGTGTCTGTTACTCTTCACGAAGCCCTTAACACTTGTAAAGGTACAATTTTCGACAAGAATTTGGCAAATACGGACGAAAAAGAAATTCTGGAGGCTTTAAATTCACAAGGAGTTGTGGGAATATTCAAATTTACTAAAACTATTAATAATATAAAAGTTCCTACAGGCAGAATAGTTCTGTCGTTCAACTTGTACAAAGTTCCCCTCACTATTGACATAGCATGGTACTCAGTGAAAGTTGAGGAATACTTTCCTACTCCCATGAGATGCCGCTCATGCCAACTACTAGGTCACACCATAAAAAGATGCAATAATAACACCACATGTGAAATTTGTAACTTTCCACCCCATTCCACACTGCCATGTCAACGCACAATGTGTGCTAACTGTTTTGGGCCTCACCCCGCCTCTGCTAGAGACTGTCCAAAATACTTACAAGAGAAAGAGGTATTAAAAATAAAGACGCAGAACAAGTGCAGTTATGCCGAAGCCAGACGCTTATACAAACAACAAAACCCCATCAACCTAAGCCAAATGCAATCTTACTCGACAGTTCTAAACTCAACACAAGTTTCTCACCACAATATCGCTCACAACTCCATGGATCGTACCTCTTCAAACAGCACTGCAGTCGCCACTCAACCACTCAACACCACTAACCAATCCGACACATCTACGAACACGTCTCTTTCAAGCTCTCATTCAATCTCTCAACACTCATTGGATCATATTCATGCTCCTTCAATAGCTATCACAACATCGACATCTCAATCTCAATATCTCTCAGCTAACTCAAACAACCAAAGCAACATCCACTCAACAGCAAATATCCGCTCTACCTCTCTAATTCATTCTCCAACCACGCCAACTATCAGTACCATGGACTGTATCCATAACAATACCAACTACGAAACTAATGCAGCAACAACTCACTCCAATCAATTTTCTGTTCACCAATCAAATTCTCTTACTACATCCTACAATTCCAACAACACCGCAAACACTGAATCCACAACTCATTCCAACATAATCCCTCAATCTCTACTAACAACAATATCCGAAATGCACAACACTACTACACCTTGGGAGCTTCAAGAACCAGAGCTATAGGTTATTTTCTCTTGAAATTAACACTAATAGCAAGCATAAAAAGGTATAATATTGATGGTTAACATTCTTCAGTGGAATATTAAAGGTTACCAAAATAATTACCTGGAACTAGAAACTCTAATCAAAGGTCGCAAACCACATATAATTTGTTTAAAAGAAACACATATTAAACCCAGTTACTCACCATATTGCCCCAAACAATACTCGCCGTATTTTCATAACTTCTCTAACATTAACTATTCTAAACAAGGCTGTGGAATTTTAGTCCACAAAAATCTTCAACACAAAAGAATCGATATAATTTCCAATTTATCAGCTGTTGCTGTTGAATTTAATGTTAAATATCCAATCACTGTTATTTCTGTTTACATCCCCCCAAGCCAGACATTCTCTCACTCAGACATATTGCAACTTACCTCCTCAATAAGTACTCCTATAATTATATGTGGCGATTTCAACGGCTGGAGTCCACTTTGGGGTTCACCAAACGCTAATCGTAGGGGCACTATAATTGAAGATTTTATTCTTACTTCCAACTTGTGTGTCCTCAACAATAATAGCCCAACACACTTCTCCACCCACAAATCATTCACACATGTTGACCTGACCATTTGTTCACCACAACTAGTCCCCATTGCATCCTGGCACACGCTTGAGGACCTGCATAACAGTGACCATTTTCCGATAGCTTGCTCTTTTTCCATCTGTACCCCAAATACCCCCAGCATTAAAATTACTTCTAGGTACACCACTACCAAAGCTAACTGGGAGAAATTTAATAATATATTAAATGACAAGCATTTTCCTTACTTCGACAACACCAACCCTAATAAAGAAGCAGCTACAATTCATAAGGCTATAAGGATAGCAGCGAACCTAGCAATTCCTCGGAGTCATCCTCGTAAAGCCTCAAGAAATGTGCCCTGGTGGTCGCCAGAACTAGGTAAACTACGACTTGAGAAAATGGTAGCCTGGAGGAATTATCAAAGGTGCCTAACTCTCGATTCATTGATAATTTACAAAAAGCTGAACGCCCGTTTTAAGAAGAGAAAGGCTAAGTCCATAAGCTTTGAAGAATTTACGAAAAAACTAAACCCTAGCTCCCCTACTCGATATATATGGAAGGGTATACAAACTCTCACGGGGACATATCAGCCTCATTGTATTAATTCCATAACTGTAGATAACACTGTAATCACAAATCCACACTCCATTTCATTAGAATTTGCACAGAAAATTTCAAAATCTTCGGAAACATCCAACTTTCCGCCCCAATTCATAGCCTCTTCCAACAATATGCCTTACATGTGTGCGACCGACGCCACGGACCACCTTGCTCTTTCCCTTGAAAATAATATCAGCATTGATGAAATAGATTCTGCTTTAAAACTATGTAAAGGTAAGACCCCAGGCTTTGATCAAATAAATTACGATATGTTACGCCATATACCCATGTCCGTTAAACATAGACTACTCCAACTTTACAACTCAATTCTTAATCTTGGCGTAATTCCCCAGAGTTTCAAGACAGCTGTAGTAGTACCTATATTAAAACCACAGAAAAATGCATCGCTTATCGAAAGTTATCGGCCCATTTCCCTAATACCATGCATGAGCAAAATAATGGAGAAAATTATATCAAAAAGATTAATATGGTTTTTAAAGACCAAAAAACATCTATCATCATTCCAAGTTGGATTCAAAGCCGGTTCCAGCACATTGGACGCCTTACTTTTTCTTGACCACCAATTATCTTCAAATTTCTCCAAAAAAAAACACTCATCTGTACTTGCAATCGACTTTGCTAATGCTTTTGACAAAATCGGATGTCACATAGTTCTCAAAAAGCTTCAAGGCTGGAAAGTTGGACCCAAAATCTTCAATTACATAAAATCTTTTCTGAGCAATCGCAAATTTCGTTGCAAGGCAAATAACAGCTTTTCTCCCATTTTTTCTCTTCACAATGGAATCCCTCAGGGATCTCCGCTCTCTGTGACTCTTTTCTTAATAGCTTTTGGCGAAGTTAGCAAAATTATGAGCCTACAACCAAACATTAAGCATTGTCTATAGCTGACGACTTATTTTTAATATGCAATAATAAGAAAATAGCTGATATTGAAACTTCATTTTGTACAGCTTTAAGCTCTTTGGACGAATGGTCAAAACATTCGGGTGCTCTCATTTCATTTGAGAAATGCAAGCACCTGCATGTCTGCAGGAAACACAATTGTAATCAGCTTAACATTCAATATAACAATCACACCATAACCAATGTTAAGTTTATGAAAATACTAGGTGTTATTTTTGATAATAAACATAGTTTTAAGCATCATTGTATTAAATTAAGAAGTGATCTAGCTACCAGATTGAATATTGTAAAATATTTGTCATCTAAAAAAAGTTGTATACATACAAACACACTACTTACCGCAACTAAACTAATTATACAATCAAAAATTGACAATGGTCTACAAATATATGGAAAATGTAGTAAGTCTACCATCAATAAAATCAAAGCACCATTTCATGCTGCGGTTCGGAGAAGTTTACGTGCTTTTAGGACAACTCCTACTATAAATATGCTAAAGGAAGGTGGTTTTCAATCACTCGAAGATCGCACGAAATATCTCAGAAGTCGCATAATATACAAATTATTCTGCGATTCCACTCATATTCTTCACCATGAAATTCGTTTACTGAATAAAAGAAGAAGACCACTTTCACATAAATCAACATTATGCGAGTTAAAAGAGCTCGCCGATAATTTAAACTTGAAGATATCTCCAATGAGAATACCTCAAACCAAGCTACCACCCTGGGCTCTAAACTCTGAAAGCTTTATCGAAGACTTATGCTATTTACGTAAACAGTGCACGAACAACACAACATATCAGCAAATTTTCTGGAGCATAGTGCACCCTCTGAAACGAAGTGGTTGGAATCTCCTTTTCACGGATGGCACCAAGCAAGTCAATGGCATCGCATTTGCTGTTACAAATGAAGCTGGGCAAACCCTTTCTCACGGACTACTACCGCAGGACGCCAATATCTTTGAAGCTGAATTACAGGGCATAATTTCAGCATTAAATCTTGTAAAGATTAGACAAAAGGTTTTAATATGCACTGATAGCCAATCAGTGTTCAATGCTGCAAGAAACATTCGAATGGATGTAGGCCCAATATATCACATGCAACAATTGTTAATTAAGAAAGCGTCAAACACAAAACTAATGTGGATACCTGGACATTCGGGCATACTCGGCAATCATCATGCTGACTATGCCGCAAATCTTGCCTTAAAATCGTGTTTGCACTTTTATAATCCATTTAGTACAACATCAATTAAAACCATATACTCCAGAGCTTTAAAGTCTCAGCTGGGTGCCAATTGGTATATCTACCAGCATGAATACAAAGAAGTAAATCCACACGGTTCCGCTACCATATTGCCAACTTCGACTACTACTTGGATGAACCGATGCTTTGTACGTTTAAGGCTAGGACATACTCTTTTAACACACCAATACCATTTAACAAAGAGTCCACCGCCAATGTGTAACTTTTGCAACGCGAACCGCTTAACCGTACGCCACATTCTCCTACATTGTCCATCTATCTCCGCCTTACGCACCACAACACTGGATAACGCAGATCCAATCAACATTCTCTCCATCTCTTCTGAAGCAAATATAATAAAAATGTCAAATTTTCTTAAAGCTATAAACATATTTCAACTTATTTAGTCTTATAATCTTCATTTAATTACATCTACTATCACTTGACTAGCCGATAGCCCTGGTAGCTAGAGCTTTTATCTTAGATTAATCTATAATTTTAATTATATTTTAATAAATAATAATAATAATAATAATAAATTAATTCTGTTAAGAACTATAGAGCAATTCGTATCTCAAAAAGAGGTTGTCTGTAAGGTCGGTCTACTGACGATAGTTTAACGTGACAACGTCATAAGAAAATACTGATGTAATGGTTGCAATGTTCAAAACAAAATTTTTGTATTTTATTTGTTTGATAGATATTTTGTATGGATATAGAGAAGGAGGTAAATGGAATCGCAATGGAATAGGTCAAGTTCCATTTACGTGAAAAAATACGAAACATTTATCAAATTCATGAAAGATATGTTCAATTTCGATTGTGCATCAGACGTTAATAAGTCAACAACACGAAGAGGCACCATCATCGATTTGACTTTTTCAAGAAACATTACACTCGAAACACTCCCTTTCATATTTCCTACATTTCCTCTCATCGTCCTATTCTCAACAGAGAAATGGTTCATTACCGAGCACAGAGGAAGAAGGCATATGCAAATACAAATATGTGAGTTTATATACATATGCGCATATACATACATATTTATGTATGCTTACTCAAGTAGGAGAGCGCCAGATGTCGAACGTTGCCGAACGCGGGGACCGATTGTGCTCTTTGTCGTTCGTTCCGCGTTCTCGTTTGCAGTTCAAGCAAAGTAAATTAGCTTACATATGCTTGCGTACAGAATAGATTCGTACATTTGATATGTCCATATGACTTGTATGCATCTTTACATATAAATTTGTTCTTTTGTTTGCGAAATTTTATATTATATATGCATGTTTATATGTATTGTCATAGAACATTTGTATATTACATATATATAATTGGCATGTACATATGTACATATATTAGTCTTTGAAAATTGCACCAAAATATATGTATGTATGCATGTTTATATACATATATTAGTATACAACATATCTTATAAGGTATGTGGTAAATATTACCATACGTTTTTGACGTGATAACGTCTTATAATTCGATTTAGCCGGCTGCACGCACGAAAAAATGTGTTGTTACCTTGCTCATTTGTCGTTACCTTGCTCATTAGTGTTACCTTGCTCATTAGTGTTACCTTGCTCATTTGTCGTTACCTTGCTCATTGCCGTTACCTTGAATGAACTGCAAGCGAAAGCGCGGAACGAACAAAGCAAACGAACGGCAACGTTCGACATCTTGCTCTCTCCTACTCAAGTGAGCCTATATATGTATGTATATGCGCATATGCACCTATATAAATTCACGTATTTGTATTTGCATATGCCTTCTTATTGATTATTATTAATTTGATTTACTTGAAGAATTTAAAATAAAACCAAGTTTGTTAATAATACCTGTTGTTTTAATGTTATTGACGTGATAACGTCTTATAATTCGATTTAACAGGCTGCACGCACGAAAAAATGTGTCGTTACCTTGCTCATTAGTGTTACCTTGCTCATATGTCGTTACCTTGCTCATTGCTGTTACCTTGAATGAACTGCAAGGGAAAGCGCGGAACGAACGACAAAGCAAACGAACGGCAACGTTCGACATCTTGCTCTCTCCTACTTAAGTGAGCGTATATGTGTATGTATATGCGCAAATGTACATATATAAATTCACGTATTTGTATTTGCATATGCCTTCTTATTGATTATTATTCATTTGATTTACTTGAAGAATTTAAAATAAAACCAAGTTTGTTAATAATACCTGTTGTTTTAATGTTATTATTATTAATTTTCTTTATTATATATGAAGGAAAAAATGTATGGTACAATAGTATTTACCACATACCTTATAAGATATGTTGTATACTAATATATGCATATAAACATGCATATACATATACAATTTCGCGCAATTTTCAAAAAGAATAAATCTATATGTAAAGATGCATACAAGTCATATAGACATATCAAATATACGAATCTATTCCGTATGCAAGCAAATGTAAGCTAATGTGCTTGAACTGCAAGCGAGAGCGCGGAACGAACGACAAAGAGCACAATCGGCCCCCGCGTTCGGCAACGTTCGACATCTGGCTCTGTCCTACTTGAGTGAGCATATATATGTATGTATATGTACAATACGTATATGCGCATTTGTATATAAATTCACATACTTGTATTTGCATATGCCTTCTTCCTGTGTGCATGGTAATGAACCATTTCTCTGTTGAGAATAGGACGATGATAGAAAAAGTAGGAAATGAAAGGGGGTGTTTCGAGTGTAATGTGTCTTGAAAAAGACAAATCGATGATGATGCCTCTTAGTGTTGTTGACTTATTAACGTCTGATGCACAATCGAAATTATTGATATTGATAAATGTTTCGCCTTTTTTCACGTTTGTGTAAATGTGACTTGACCTATTCCATTGCAATTCCGTTTACCTCCTCCTCTATATCCATACAAAATATCTATCAAACAAATAAAATTAAAATTTTGTTTTGAAAATTGCAACCATTCCATCAATATTTTCTTATGACGTTGTCACGTTAAACTATCGTCAGTAAACCGACTTTACAGACAACCTCTTTTTTAATTAAGTTAGTTTTGTTTAATAATGTAAATATTTCTGGTACATTTTTGGGCCGGTCTTAACCTCTTTATCGCAGAAGTTAAGAGATGTAACGCCTTTACATCTCCCCCCCAAGCCATTACGGAGGCTGGACCCTTTATCAATCCAGATTCTGGCAAAAATTAAAATACATATATAAATTACATTTGCTGTTGTTCACTTAATTGAAATTTTTGAATTATAACACTAGTTTTTAATAAATTAATGTAAATTAAATGCACAAGTTGGCAATTTGTGTAGGCTGCACGCAAAATATTTAATAATTAATAATAAAATAAAGTAACCAACCAAATAACTAAAAGAATATCTCTTGCGCGGTCGGTTGGCAAGCAAAAGTCGTCTCGCAAAACAAAAATTAAAAAAACAGACAAACAAATAATGTAATAAATTAATACAAGTATGTATTAATATATATATGTACATGTATAAGCATAAAAACAAGCGGTGCAATAAAATAAACTAGTGCAGTGACAGTAAGCCCCCAAAAAACGAAAACAATAAAAACAAAAAAAATTGTTTGAAATATTAATAAAATATTTATATATTATACATAAAATATATAAGAAATAAAATATTTATATAAGTAAAAAAAAAAAAATAATTTAAAACATATAGAAATTCGTTTACGAAGGGGAGTTGTACTTCACCTCACCGGTTCATCAATCATCACCACCATTATCCACCGTTATAGAGGACATCGTGGGAAATAAGAATGATCTGCAATTGCGTGGCCAGCCAAAGGAAAGTGGAAGCTGGAAACAAACCAATCTGTGGTAAAAAAGTATTGAGTGCGAAAAATTGAAGCAAGAAATTGGATTTGTGATTGACCAAACTTATTACAGTTCCTAATAATCGTCTCACAGGTTACAAGGGCTTCAATTATTGGCATCTTGTGTATCCACCTCTTATTATATGCAAATAAACCATACATATATACTTATATATATACATATCTATGTATACATACACATACTGCCTATGAAGTGAAGGATGCTATGGGACCCAAGGTAGAGGATTGTGTTTGTCGCGAGTACTATTTTTAGGTTTATTTTAGGGATTTCTACAAAAAATCAAACGAAATTGCAGTTTCTTAATCAGCTGCAATATTTGCAATACATTTAAAAAAAAACTTTTTTCGACAATACAAATTGTGTTTAAGCAAAGATTCAATTGTTCGCTGCTATTTTCGTTCTCGTTTTCGTTGGTTCTGGTCAAGTTGCAGCTATTATATACTTCAGTATTTATCGTTTTCGTTTTTGAGCTGACAAACTTCATGAGTGTCAGTCGGAAATCGACGAACAAGACATTGCCCGTGGAGAGTTAGAAAACTTAATTGAAACAAAGTCCATTATAAAGCAAAGTCCATAAAGCCTCATAAATACAATTTTAGAATCGGCAGTCCTGAAATTAGCAAAGTTGTTTTCCAATCATATAAACTCATCGAATAGTGAGAGTCTCTAAAAATTATTGCAGCTCGCCTTTTTGACCCTCTTGGTTTATTAGCCCCGCTAGTTACCGAAGCTAAAATCTCATTACAAGAGATTTAAATTCAAAAGCTGGCCTGGGATCAGTCGATTCCACTGCGGCTTGATACTAGCTGGCAAAAAAGCCAATTGTTGCAGCTTCCATCAGTTAGCATTCCTCGGTATCTTAATACAGAGTCGAGAGTAAGAGCGTATGGCTTCTGCGTGGTATACGTAGCCAATCCGCTAGTGATACGAAATGCACGCTGCTTAAATATCTACCGCGTTTAGAGCTCTCGGCAGCCCATGTTCTTGCCAAATTATGGTCAAGAATTTCACCAGTGTTGAGTCGACCAATAGAACAAATAATTTTCTGGACAGGCTCCGAAATAGTTCTGCATTGGATTAAAACGCATCCATCGCCGTTGCAAACTTTTGTCGCAAATAGAGTGTCCGAAATCCAAGAGTGGACCCAGAATGTGTCGTGGCGTCATGTGCCCACAAAATAAAATCTAATGGATCAAGGGTCTCGGGGTGGTAACGTGGACGAATGGGGTAATTCAATATGGTTTAGTGGTCTGCAGTTCCTCCTAGAAGATTCTGCTGCTTGACCAAAAAATGTCAAGTTCAATCTCTCCAGAACAAGCAGCACTCGAGGAAAAGAAGAACGCAATTACGTTAACCGCAATCAACGCCACAACAAATCCACTTATCGAAATAATTCAAAGTTTCTCATCTCACAGAAAAGTGCTTCGGATTTTCGCTTATATACTCAAATGGCCTCGAAAGCGAAAAGCAGAATTTGAAATAATACCCTCGGCAAAGGAATTACAATTGAGTTTCCTTAAAATTGTCGAAATAATTCCACATTTTGAATTTAGCGATTAAATTAACAAATTGTCGAAAAGGAACGCACTTCCCTCAAGCTCGCGTGAAATTAACTCCATTTCTGCGTGAACACTCGGAATCATCATTATTGTTTAAGCTGATTCGAGTTGGTGGCCGTCTATTAAACGCGCCAGTCCCCTATGATGCTATGGATTTGTTAGTTGAAATTAAAATCAACGGTTTACGTTATGGTGTAAAATATTTTAATATGATTCGGCTTTTGAATATACTGTTCTTACAATTGCGAATGATGTTGTCTCGTCGCCGGTTGAGAAGAGAAGAAGGTATTTAGAGAGTGCGTGCTAACAACTAATGTCAAATGACGAACTGTCATAAATTATTTGAGCAGCGGTGCTGCCACATACTCTCCCACCAGTGATTGCTTATGATCACGTCACAAAGTCACAGAACGATCGGGTTTTTTTGATACTCGACCTGAGTGTGTTACAACTTCCGTGGGTGCACTGTTAGAATTATTGTGTTCTTTGGAATTACAATTTACATTTGATGTCTTAATACTATTTTGTACAATTTTCTGTTTATTATCTTCTTTGTTGACATTAATTGCATCATCGTCTATTATTGCGGCTTTCAGTCGGTCCAGAGATACTGTCGACACTTTGCCATTTACCAGAACGTCGAAATGTTTTTCTTTATGTTTCACTACTTTAAATGGGCCATCATAGGGCTGCTTAAATGGTGGTCGCACAGAATCATCGCGAATGAATACATGCGAACAATTCAAAAGTTCTTTTTGCACGTGAAAATTGATATTTGAATGATTAGACGTGACAATGGGTTTTAATTGATTCATAGTGTTTTTAAGATTGTTGACAAAATCTGATGTGTAAACTAGGAGTTTGTCATCAAAGAAATCGCCTGGCAATTTTAGCATCGTAGCGTAAATTAACTCTGCCGGTGAAGTTTCAAGGTCAGCTTTGAACGTTGATCGAAGACTAAGAAGTATCAGATGTAATGAATCATAGAAACGCTTGTCTTTGTGACACATGGTCGCAGTTTTAAGGGTGCGATGGAAACGTTCAATCATGCCATTAGCTTGTGGATGATAAGCGGTAGTAAATGCTTGCATCCAAGAAGTCGATTTAACTCCTTGAACAAATTAGATTCGAACTGTCTACCTTGATCAGTGGTAATAAAACTGGGTGTCCCAAAATATTGGACCCAACCAAGAATAAGAGCCTCGGCTCCAGTTTCAGCCGTCATATTTTCGATGGGAATGGCCACGGGCCAAGGAGAAAAACGATCAGTACACGTCAAACAATAACGAAAATTGTTGTTGGTAGGGAGTGGTCCTATCAAATCGATGTTGATGTGTCCTAAAACGACCATCGGGAACATTGAGATTAACCAGTGCAGTTTTGTTGTGTTTATGAATTTTACTCTTTTGACAAGGTATACACCGCGCTGCCCACTTGGCGACATCAGATTTGACATTTGGCCATATGTAACGTTCAGTTACAAGTTTGATGGTAGCTATTTTACCGGGATGTGACAACCCGTGCACAAGGTTGAAAACTTGTCTACGGAGGTTCTCGACAACAAAAGGTGTAATAAGTTTTGTTGAAGTGTCACAATATAAGTGTAGTTGTGAATTGGGTAGAGAGATTTTGCTCAGAGCGAGAGAATGTTTGGATTTTCCATCAAGAATTAGTTGCAGTTCGTGATCATTAATTTGTGACTCTGCAAGAAGGTCGAAAGAAAATTTTTCACAACTGGCTACCTCAATTCTAGATAAGACATCTGCTACTATGTTGTCTTCGCCTGAACTGTGGCGTATGTCCGTGGTCATTTGACCAATAAAGTCCAATTGTTGTAATTGGCGTGGCGAAGCTTGTTCGGGTTTTTGAGAAAATGCGAAAATGAGTGGTTTGTGATCAGTGTACACAATGCATTCGCGTCCTTCGATCATAAATCGATGATGTTTAATTGCTTGAAAAATTGCAAGAAGTTCACGATCGTATGTACTGTAACGTTTCTGAGTGTGTGTCATTCGTTTAGAATAAAAACTAAGAGGTTGCAACTGATCGTTTGAAACTTGATGAAGAGCTGCTCCAATGGAAAAATTACTGGCATCGACTAGAAGTACTAATTTCGCGTTTGGAATAGGGTGTGCTAAAAATGCGACATTAGCGATATCAGATTTACACTGTTCGAAAGCGTCAGAGGTTTCATTGGTCCAAATAATTGGGGAAGTGTCTTTTTTCTTGTTGCCTTTTATAAGAGATTGAAGTTTGCCTTGAATAAATGCGGCATTTGGCAAAAATCGACGATAGAAATTCAAAAGCGCGATGAGTTCGAAGGCTTTTTCAGGTTTTTTCAACGTTTTGATAACTTCAACTTTGTCAGACAGTGGTATGCTTCCGCCTTTTTTGATTAAATGTCCCAAAAAATTTACTTCGCTTTTACCGAAGGTGCATTTTGCGAGATTGATTTTAATATTAAATTCGCGTAAACGTTCAAAAACTAAGCGTATATGATTTTTGTGCTCCTCGGTGTCTCTAGAGGCGATGCAAATATCGTCGATGTAGACTACTACGAAAGACAAATCATGGAATAAATCATTCATGAAACGTTGAAATGTTTGAGATGCGTTTCTCAAACCAAATGTCATTACATTGAATTCGAAGAGACCAAAAGGGGTAATAATTGCTGTTTTTTCTTTGTCTTCTTCGGCAATTGGAATTTGATTGTAAGCACTTACGAGATCAATCTTTGAGAAAATTTCCTTATTAGCACAAATGTGTGTCAAGTCTTGAATGTGAGGTAAAGGGTATCGATCAGGCGTGGTGATAGAATTGAGCATACGATAATCACCACAAAGACGCCACTGTCCTGTCTTTTTTTGAACCATATGCAAGGGGCTTGCCCAAGGACTTTTGCTTGGTTGACATATACCAGCTTTGATCATCAGTTCGAATTACTTTTTTGCCATTGCTAGCTTTTCTGGATTAAGACGCCGAGCACGGGAGAAGACTGGTTGTCCACGTGTAATAATCTGATGTTTGACTGAACTTTGTTTCAGATTATTACCTTTATTGAAAGTAGGGGGAAGTGTAAGATCTTTGAATTGTTGCAATAAATCGCTAAAAATCGAGTTCTCGTCAATAGTGTTGACTTTTTCATATTGAATTAATTGAGAATTGCGTTTGGTGCGTAACTTAGTTTTCGCATCGATTAATTGCTTGTTCTTGATGTCAACTAAGAGACCAAATTCATTGAGAAAATCTGAACCTACTATTGGCTTTGCTACATCGGCGATGAGAAATAACCATGTGAAATTACGTCGAAGTCCAAGGTCGACTGAAGAAGTAAAATAACCGAAAGTAGCTATGTCTGTGCCATTTGCGGCGAAAAGTTTATAGCTATCGGGAATTTTTAATTTATTGAAAAAATTTCGAGGTAAAATGGAGAAATCTGCTCCGGTGTCAACTAAATATTTGCAGCAATTTGAACAATCTGTGACAAATAAGCGGGGAGAATAATTCAGACCCACTTCGTCTACCGCAAATGACGAAGAGGAATTTAGTTTTTTGAATGCTCATCACATTTATCGTCGGAATTTTTGAATGCGCATGGCGGTTCACACTTGCGTGCCATGGCCCCAAAACGATAATGAAATCGACAATACGGTCTTTTATTACGAGATTTGGAACGTGAACGACTCGAATTGTGTGACTTCTGGGATTTATTTGGACTATTGTTTCTGCTCGCTCTAAATTTGCGAAAAGATTTGGCTAATTCATCGATACGAGCGTTCAATTGAAGGAGTGTGTTATCCGATTTGATCTCCGAAATTAGTTTTGGGGCAGTCAATTCGACAACTTTATCTGCTAAGGTAGCACAGGTGTTGAGATCGTCGTTTGAAATTGCCACGACGGCACGAACGTTTTCCGGAAAACGTTCAATCCAAAGGGACTTGATTGCTTCATCGGTGAGAGCATTTTTGGCTAAATCACGCATTTTGCGTAACAAATGTGACGGTTTGTCATCACCAAACTCGATTTCAGTGAGTAAAACTCTCAGTTTCCTTTGATCAGATTGAGTGTATTCCCTAATTAGACGGTTTTTAAGTGATTCATGTTTGTTTTCCGCGGGCGGACTACGAATCAAGTCATTCTGATGGTGATGTGGTGATACCATATTGATATAGTGTTACTAAAATCAGTAATTTTGTACGTACATACATATATATAAATCAGCCTTGTGATTTACAAAACACATATTTTCCTTATTCGTTTTGCAGTGCATATAAATATATCATTGTACGGTAAAAAGAAAAACAAAAAAAAAAAAAAAACAACAAAAAAAAACAAAAACAAAAAAAGAAGAGAAGCTGTCGTTATTGCTAACCATCGATAATCAATTTGTCCCGTTCGCGGTTTTTTTTTGTTTTTACACTATTTTGCCCAAAAGTGACAGCTGTTATCAAAAACACAGCTGGTAGAGGTGTTGCCAGGCTTCGGCCATGCCATTAAATCGCACTCCCCCTCACAGCTCGGACGCGAACCATTCATCAACCAAACAGCCAACAGATGGCGCTTCTCGTCAAGGGAATATTAACCCATATACAACCAATGAGGTTATGATTGTGACAAATGAAACTCAAAAGCAACGCTCCTCTTCTATGAGCTCAATAAATCCGAATGAAACGAATATTACAAATTCTACGTCAAATGATAAAAATTGGACCCTAGTCAAAAATCCAAAAAGGCCTTTAGGTAGCCCGCAAAATGTAAGCAAAGCAAAGCAACAAAAACTTAGCTATTGGCTAAGTAATGAAAACAAATTCGATGCTCTTTCAATGGATGATAACAACGAATTAAAAGCAGATAAAATACCTGAAAAGGAAAAACCTCTCAAACCTCCTCCAATCTTCGTAGACAGAGTCGAGAATATTCACCCATTATTAAACACGCTCAACGAATTTGAAAGTAATAACTACGAATTAAGAGTCATTGGGTCAAATCGTGTAAAAATCCAGCCAAAAACACCGGAAGCATTCACTAACATAGTTAAATTGCTTGAAAGTAAGAAGACCGAGTTTTACACATACAAACCAAAAAATAAAAGAAGTTTTAAAGTAATTTTAAGAAATATGCATCCGTCAGTTGAACCTGAAGAAATCAAACTTGCATTAAAGGAATATGGTCACTCTGTCACAAATGTTTGGAATATGAAGCACTCTCAAAACAAAAGAGCACTTCCAATGTTTGTCGTAGAAATGGTGCAAAATCCAAACAATAAATCAATCTATGATATTAGAAACTTACTCCACAGTCGCATTACTTTTGAACCACCCCGGCTAAAACACGACCTGCCACAGTGTTCGCGATGCCAAAACTATGGCCATACAAAATCTGGTTGCCGAAGACAAGCCAAATGCGTTAAGTGCGCAGGCGATCATTTAACATCTGAATGCGAACGAAAGACGAGATCCAAAGACGTCAAATGTGCACTGTGTGAGGGTAATCACCCGGCGAACTATAAAGGATGCACCGTATATAAAAAGCTGCAAGCAACCTCCTTTCCTGCGCTAAGGAAGAAGATAATGCCATCTCAGAGCGCCCAAAATGATCCAAGCCACCAACAAGTACAACTAAATTTTAACCAACAGAAGCTATCGTATGCACAAGTTGCTAGTAATGAAATAAACCAAAACACCAACGAAAACAACGCCTTGATCAGCGAAATCCGGGAAATGATGAAGCTATTAAGAGATGTAATGAGCCAAATGACTGCCATGACAAACCTTTTAGTAAGTCTTGTTCAAAAGCCCCATATTCCATGCCCTTAAACCTTGCTTTGTGGAATGCAAATGGGCTGTCACAACACTCAAATGAGTTAAAAATTTTCTTGCAAAAACACGATATAGACATCTTCTTAGTATCAGAAACCCATTTCACCAAAAAGAGTTTTTTCAATATTCCCTTCTACTGTTTCTATCACACAATGCATCCTGACGGATCTGCTCACGGCGGCTCTGCTATTCTTATAAAGAAATCCATCAAGCACTATGAATCTACACATTATAGAACAGATGAAATTCAAGCAACAAATGTCATAGTACAAGACTCAATCGGGGCATTACTTATTTCTGCAATATACAGTCCACCTAAACACAAAATTAAAAATAAAGAATATGTTAAGTTTTTTAAAACCCTGGGAGCACGCTTTATAGCAGGAGGTGACTATAATGCAAAAAATACACTATGGGGTTCTCGGCTTACGACAACAAAGGGACGCGAATTGCACAACGCAACGACATCAATGAACTTCAAAGTTTTCTCAACCGGAGAGCCAACTTATTGGCCTTCAGACCCAAAAAAGATTCCTGACCTTGTTGAGTTTTGTGTCATCAAAGGTCTATCGTACCTGCAGATAACCTGTAAATCCTGCCTGGATCTTTCTTCTGACCATTCGCCAGTGATAATCACAATAAATGATAAACTCGAAAATAGGCCCCAAAACTGCCAACTTACCAGCAGCCGTACGAATTGGACTCAATTTAAAACCATTTTGACGTCGACACTTGGCATAAAAGTTGCTCTAAAAAACGAGGAAGATATAATCGAGGCTACCGAATATCTAACAAAATGCATCCAGGATGCAGCGTGGTCATCCACCACTCATGTGAGTCCTCATACTTGCACACAAAGAAATTCAAACATCGGTATCTTCCTAAAAAACAAACTGAAAGAGAAACGCCAGGCAAGAAAAATATGGCAACAAACAAGATTTCCTGAATATAAAAGCCGTTTTAACAAATTATCAAAAGAAATAAAATTATTATTGAAAGAACAACACGATAAAGAAATGAGGCAGTTTCTATGGGGTTTGGAACCAACATACCTCACCAATTATTCCCTGTGGAAAGTCAGCAAAAAAGTAAGTACCACAAAAGAGCACCGTCCTCCACTTCGTAAAAAGGATGGTTCATGGGCGAAAACCGCAATCGAGAAATCGGAGCTTTTTTCTAAATATCTAAAAGATATTTTTACACCAAACGATACTGAAGCTGATCTTTGTTTTGAGAGCACTGTTGCTGCCTTTCTAAACGAACCCTACCAAATGGAGCTACCGATGAAGAAGTTCACCAAAAGTGAAATAGTTAGCGCTATTAAAAAGCTAAAAGATCACAAGGCACCAGAATATGATCGCATCACGGCCGAAATTCTCAAAAAACTACCTCCTGAACCCTATAATTTCATTACCCATTTGTTTAATGCGTGCTTAACCAGAAACATTTTCCCAGCTCAATGGAAAGTAGCAGAAATTAAAATGGTGCTCAAGACAGGAAAACCAGGCGATGAAGTGAAATCATATCGCCCTATCAGTCTTCTACCAATACTGTCAAAAGTTTTTGAAAAGATCTTCTTTAACCGTTTAATGGTTTTTATCGAACGCAAACAAATAATTCCGAAACATCAGTTTGGTTTCAGGAATGAGCATTCCTTCAATTGAGCAAGTCCATAGACTTGTCGAAAAAATACAAACAGCGCTCGACCGAAAACAAATCTGTTCAGCAGTTTTCCTGGACATATCACAAGCCTTCGACCGAGTGTGGCACCAAGGCCTACTCTTTAAAATAAAAAAGAAATTACCACTAAATGCTTATTTGCTCCTTAAATCATATCTAAACCAACGAATGTTCTACGTAAATTACGAAAATGAAATTTCCAATTTCCAACAAATCAAAGCTGGGGTCCCACAAGGCAGTATATTAGGTCCAATCCTGTACTTAGTTTTTACACACGGTCTGCCAACCACAAAAGGTGTACTAACTGGCACTTTTGCCGATGACACCGCTATTATGGCGACAGCAGTGGATCCCGTAAACGCCTCTTATATGCTCCAAATAAGCATAAATAAAATCTCCAAATGGCTCCGGAGCTGGCGGTTGAAAGTAAACGAACACAAATCTCAACACGTAACCTTTACCACAAAAAGAACCACCTGCCCACAAATCAACTTAAACCGTATTCCAATTCCGCAATGTGATAGTGCTAAATATCTAGGCATTCATTTGGATAAAAGACTTACGTGGAAAACGCATGTCTTTACAAAAAGGAAAGCTCTAGGTTTAATATTTCGTAATATGTACTGGCTGCTAAACCGCAAATCCACCCTCTCAATGGACAAAAAACTTATCCTCTACAAATCCGTGATAAAACCAGTCTGGACTTACGGAGTCCAACTGTGGGGTACTGCGTCAAATTCAAACTTGGAAATTCTGCAGCGTTTCCAGTCCAAGACTCTACGCATCCTAGTCAACGCTCCGTGGTACGTTACAAATGCCCAAATTCATCGGGACTTAGACATCCCTTCAATAAAAGAGGAAATACGAAATGTAACCAGTAAATACCGAAATCGACTTCAATCGCACCCAAATGAACTGGCCCTACACTCATGTCACCATCATGGTCTTTTTAAGGTTGAAAAGAAAAACACCAATTCAGCTCGTCCAAGAGCCATCTATAAAATATTGAATTTATTTATTAGAAAGGATATATCACTGGAAATATTCCTTTAATATATTACTAAAATCAAAGCCACTCTTAAATGTAACCAAATATTTGTACAATGTCTTCTAAGAATTGTAAGTATAGACAGAATACAAAATAAAGTTTAAAAAAAAAAAAATACTTCGAATTGTCGCGAGTAATGCTACCGATAATGAATTGTGCTTCCATTTGAATAAAAAATATATCCGGTTCTTTCTTAACCAATGTCGGTGCTTTTATTGTAATTCGACCGATTTCTGGTAAACGCACAGAATTAACAGTACTCACGTTTGATGTGTTGCTTGACTGTGAAGTTCCGCTCGATTCGCTATCTCCAGGCATGTTGAATGCACGAAGTAGATTTTCCAAAACTTTGTCACAATTCGACTTCCAGACGAAAGATCCCTCAAACAATTTCTGCTAACGATCGCTCATGCAAGTCCAATTGAAAAAAATACGACGAAAAAACCTTCGCAATATCGGCGCGTTGAAACCACGTGGCAGCAATGAGGTCTTCTTTTTCTTAACCCTAGAACACACACCCGGGTACAAATGTATCCACTTCAACTTTGAAGTGTTGTAACTTTTGAACCGCTATACCTCTATACCGCTAACTTCGGATCTACGAAGATTATTTAGTTTTGAGTTCAAATTCAAAATTTGAACCAGATCGGACCATTGGTTCAGGAGCTACAGCCTTCCAAACACATTATATACGTAAACACACACCCGGGATACGTTTGTACCCCAATAGTAAAAATCCTCATAATAATCAAAAAAAAAACATTTTTTATATTATTTTTTTATTTGAAAAATTAAAAATATTCATTTCACACATTATATTATTGACTTTTATTATAAAAATTATAAAAATGCATCTTATATCTAAGGAAAATCATGGCAAATAGAGCAATTTGTTGATGTGACCGAATGTTCAAGACACATTGGCTTCTTACATTTGGCGCACAGCTTTCTGGTTTTTCTACGGCGTTTTTCCTCTTGTGCGTAACATAAATAGCAAGATCCGGACACAGGTTTTGGCGTGCGCGCTGCGGCAGATATTGATGCTGCTGTTGACACCATTGATTCCAGCGGTCGGTTGAAATATGCTTCAATAGCAATTTTAGTCGAAAAATTTCGCGTCACTTGACGATTTATGGCTCTGGCTTCAATAATGGGCATACACAATGCTTCAGCCAAGCTGCGCAGGATCTGCTTACGCTTGTTGTTTGTTCTCCAAGGCAACATAGGGTTATTCAAATCGTAGACAATGTAGGCTGCAAGAGCTGTAATGTCCCACATGTTGAAGAACATCGCTAGTGCCCATCGTTTTGTTTGTCTTTGTGTTGGATATTCCGCAAACATTTGGTCCATTCGATCAACACCACCTTTGGTACGATTATAATATTCAATTATTTCAGGTTTCCCACTGTCAGCTATTTCAGCATCATTATGCATGGTCGAAAGCAAAATTACTGCTTTATTTTTTTTGGGAACATAAGAGCACATTGTCACATTATTTTTGAAGGCAAATGTCGTTGAACCAATTGTCCTGTTTTTGTTCTGCTTCATTTCTTGAGGAATATATGATTTGTTTTTGCGCAAAGTTCCAACGATCGTGAGTTTCCAGGTGAGAATCAGTTCTGCAACTGGCAAGGTCGTAAAAAAATTGTCCATTGTAATGTTTCGGCCACTTCCTTGGTATTTGGCAGACAAATCCTTCACCACTCGTTCGCCTTGGTTCGTTTCCCTACCAGTTTCTGCTTGGCCAGTATATATTTGTCCATGCAGTGGATATGCATTTGTGGCATCGCAAATCCACCAAACCTTGACACCATATTTAGCAGGTTTTGACGGTATGTACTGCGTAAACCGTGTGCGTCCACGGTAAGGAAATAATTGTTCATCAATCGTCAAGCATGAGCTGGGCTTGTAATGTGCAGCAAGATTATTGTTCATCATCGTCCACAACTCACTGATCGGTGCTGCTTTATCAGTTAGTAAGCGTGTTGCACGAGTGTTTTTATCGTCAAATCTTAGGAACCGCAATATCGAACAGAAACGGTTGACTCCCATTGTGGCGCGATATAAAGGATAGTTTTTGACGCTCCATAAATCTCGAACATGTTCTCCATTGCTATGGTTCGCACCAGTCATAATAAGTATGCCAAAAAATGCATACAGCTCTGTTATTGACACAGGCGTCCATGACTTAGGAGTTGTGTTTGGATGCGCATTGTTGTAAGCATTATAAGTTTCTTTTGCTAACTTATTTGTGTGACGCATAATTATATCAGCCATTTCAACGTTCATGAAACATTTGAATGTTTGCTCTATTGACAACATTTCAGTGCATCTAGCTGGTCGTTCTCTTATAATATTTTGTCTGAGTACCTGACGACTTACATTTGGTTCTTTCATCCACTCAGTACCATCACGTGCAACAAATTTTTCGCCACTAGCAGGTAATTCATTATTTTCTTCTACTTCTTCTTCTTCGTCGTCTTCTTCATCATCCTCATAGTCCGCATAATCAGGTAATACTTCTGCGGCACTTTGCGAAACTACAGCATCGTCATCAGCAATTTCAATGTCATTGAATTGAATTTATTCTTCATCTTCTGAGTCAAAGTCATAGGGAGCGTCATCGTCACAAATTTCATCAAATAAAGATTGTATATATGATTCTCGCTGTTCCTCAGTTAGCCTGCATAATAAAAAAAATTAGTATACATATGTTTACATTGTTGCTTATTTTACATTTTTTACCTTCTATATGCTGCACTTGATAAATATTCGTTTCTTCTTGAAGTCATTTCGTATCCAGTTATTTATAGTTTCAGTTATATTTATTTTCATTTATATTTTCACTTCTTACACTTTTGAGCACCAAAACAATAATGAAAATATCAACAGGCAGCATTTATAACAACACCTCGTGTGAAAACAACCCTTGCAGCTGCATATAAAATACAAAATCCAGTTATACCAGTGTATTTGCTACCTACGTACCCATACCTTGCGCGACCTTTTTGCACATATCTTTTGAACCAGGTAGAATATTTCAATGAAATAAAAACCAAAATGTGTATTCGTTGTTACTCTACAAGTATATTATTATAAATTATATTATTTTGTTTTGCATTTATCAGGACAACAACAAAAACAAAAATCCACTGTTGCATGTCCTGACTTTATTTGCCCATATCGCTGGAACCAGTAATAATATTCGAATGAAACAAAAGACAAAATACTTGTTATATATTAAAATATACATTAAAAAAAAGAATCATATAAATCGGTTGAATAAGCATTAAAAAAACCGCAAAATAAGGTCCCGGGTACAAACGTATCCCGGGTGTGTGTTTACGTGGTATTTTCTGGGTGTGTGTTCTAGGGTTAATTGTTTTTATGGATAGCGTGTTAAATTACGTCCAAAAAAATTGCGAGTAAATTACGAGTATATTCCGTTGATTATTTAAAAAATGTATTTTCAAACGTCGGGGTCACCAATATGGATTTGTTAGTTGAAATAAAATCCACGGTTTACGTTATGGTGTAAAATATTTTAATATGATTCGGCTTTTGAATATACTGTTCTTAGAATTGCGAATGATGTTGTCTCGTCGCCGGTTGAGAAGAGAAGAAGGTATTTACAGAGTGCGTGCTAACGACTATTGTCAAATGACGAACTGTCATAAATTAATTAAGCAGCGATGCTGCCAAAATGTTAAGTTCCCTTTGCTATTACGTAAAAATTTACCCTTTGTGAAGGCATATATCCGGTTCCTACATTTTCGTAATCACCATGCCAGTCCAAAGGCGGCCGCCGTAGCCGAATGGGTTGGTGTGTGATTACCATACGGAATTCACAGAGAGAACGTTGGTTTGAATCTCGGTGAAACACGAAAATTAAGAAAAAACATTTTTCTAATAGCGGTCGCCCCTCGGCAGGCAATGGCAAACCTCCAAGTGTATTTCTGCCATGAAAAAGCTCCTCATAAAAAATATCTGCCTTTCGGCCAAACACCCAAAAAGGGTGTACGGGCCAATTATATATTTATATAAATAATACATGAAACCTCTCCAAAATTTCTTCGCAAAATGTGATCAAAATTATATATATAGTCCAAAGGCGTCGGGAGCGCGTTCTAAAGAGTTACCTTCTCGAGGTTCAGAAAAACAGGTTTTTACCTGGTTGTTTTTAAGAAAAAACAAACAATAACTGATCTTTATTTCTTTTAACTTTCTTATTTATAATAAATATTTTATTACTTGACAATATTTAATTTAATTAATATTTCAATTTACAGTTCTTAGAAAATTGCTTAATAGTTCGTTAATTTTGTTTAGAACCACGTTACACACATTCTGTCCTATGAACCAAATATACTTAAAAAATAAAAATAACGTGTATCGGCGATTTTCATGTACACGTCACAATTTTTATTTTTTATTTTTATAGCTTTAAACGAGCAATTCTTGTATGCATATCCTGTATAGCCACACGGTCTCAGGATTAGCTTAACGGATTTGAATGAAATTGGGCACACAGATAGTGTATCACATTTCTAGACTTTTCATCTAGGTGTTGCCACTGACAATGTTTCACAGGGTTGCCACCTGTTCGAAATTAAAAAAAAAATTGCATGAGATTTGCCGATGTGGGTATCAAAAGAAAGCTATTTCACTCCGCATTACAATAGAGATATAAAACCCCGAATTTTTTGATTAATTTTATAATATTAAAATTAAAAACATAGCATTGCAAATTTTAATGCTTTTAAAGAAGCTTAGGCCTTTTATTTTTGCGTTTGTAAGCATTTGTGTCAGTATAGCGACAAATAGACCAACAGTATTCGCTAAGCTTTAATGTCTTGTCCTTTAAAGCGGTTTTCAATAGCCGCAATGTCCTGATGGAACCTTTAGCGACATTAATATGCCCATTTCGCCATATGCCGAAATCATTTCTGCAACAATATTTTTATAATTGGCAGCTCGTTTGTTGCAAAGAAACTGCTCAATAACGGCAACTGTGCGTTTCCATGCACGTTTTTCGATAGCATTCAATTTTGATGAAAATTCATAACTTGCAACTATTTTTTTTATCTGCGGCCACTCAAAACACCTTAAATTATACACATAATTAAAAAAATTAAGTTACTAAAATCCTTCGCAAAAAAATACCTGCATGAATCTTTGCGCCGTTCAGTTTCGGAAAAATATTGTGCAAACTTGCAATCGCCTCGCCCTCACGATCCAGTTTTTTAACAAAATTTGATACGACACCGAGCTTAATGTGTAGTGATGGCAAAATGATTTGAGTTGGCTGCACTAATGGTAGATTTTCTATACTTTCTATGCCCACTTTGTAGCATGTTCGCGGCTTCCTCTTAAATTCAGTGTAATGCTGATCTCTTTTGCGACCTTCCCATGTACACAAAAAGCACAGGTGGGTTGGAAATCCACGCTTAACAGCCATGAGTAATCCGACCACTTTTAGTTCGCACCATATTTTCCAATTATGCTCTTGGTAGTTTATCAGCTGTAATATTAATTCCATGCCTTCGTATGTTTCTTTGAGGTTGGTGGCATATGCGATCGGGACAGCTGGATGTTTGTTACCGATATGAAGCAGCACTACTTTAAGGCGGTTGACCGATGCATCGATGAAAAGTCGCCACTCCTCTGAAATATGAGGGTAACCAATTTTTTCAAACATTAAAGGTTAATAAGTTGTTTAAAAATTTGGAGTCCCTTCAAGTTATGCCGAAAATTTAGAAAATAATTTTTTTTTTTAGAAAAAAAAAATCAAGAAAATCTGAGAATTGATAAATTTTTTTTTTTTTAATTTTACATAATAAAAACATTTCCACGAGTCTGCCTGCAGAAATTCAGCGCGATTGGATCACGGAAAAAGGGTTAAAAATTGATCCAAAGTTTTTCACACAGGCGGACTACGAGCTCTATATTTTATTCATAAAAAAAAAACTTTGACGTGTACATGAAAATCGCCGATACACGTTTATTTTTATTTTTTATCCCCTTTCCGAAAAAGTAACATATATAAAAAAGTTCGTTTTTGTAAGGCAGTGTTATGATTACTTGACAATATTCAATTGTTCATTGGTCTTCGTAATATGTATGTGTATGTATGTTTGTTCATATTCTTCTGAACAAACATTTTATATTTCGAATTCAGTGGAGGCTATAACTCCCCCACCGTTAGATTGAGGCTCCGACGAAATTATGATTTTCTTTTTGGTTTTGATGATGTATGCTATAATTATTATTACAATTAGTATTATAACAAGATTAATGCTAATGTTTACATTTTTTGTTTTACTAATTTCATACAGTACATTTTCAAGATTTTATTCATTTTTAATTTGCTTCAGAAATAGAATTTCGAATTTTATATCATTTAACGTTACATTTTCGTTTTCTTTAATTTTTGTTATGATGTTAGGTAATAATATATAATTTTATCATACACTTTTATATTGACATTTGAAAAATTTTTATCCAAAGTTTGAAAAATACAGTTCTCAAATTTTATCATAAAGTTTCCTATTTCCTTTATTTTAAATTTGTTACAATTGTGAGACACTTCTGCGTTGAAGTTCTTAAATATTAGGATACCAGGTAAAATTTCTTTTACGATTGTTTGGTTTAATGGTATCATGTTGCAATATGCTTCTTTAAAATTGAATATAAGTTAATACCACAAAAGCTAAAGTTGACGTTCACACGCGCGAGGCAATTTCTGCTGACGCTATGTCTGCTAACTTTGGGTGTCATATCACCCAAAGTCAGAAATCGTGCGAAACAGGTATGGCACATGTTTGATGCATGTGACAACATTCCGTCGCAAGCTTAGGTTAAGAACAAAATGTCAAATTTAGGTTAGTTCGTTTTAGACTCAATAAAGTAAAGATGTGCCTATGAGCACATAAAAAAATATTTTTTTTAAGTTTTAATCTGATGAGAGGTTAACTGGCGCCCAACGTTTTTCGGTTAAAGTGCGGAAAAAGTAATTAAAAGTTTTGGTCAATTGCCTAAAAGGAACAGAGTACCAGTGCGAAAAAAAATAAAAATTTAAAATTATTTCGGTCAGTTCGCGCAAATAAGTCACCGTACTGTACGCACAAAGCTTATACAAATTAAGCCAGCCCGCGAAAAACAAACATAAAGAAAGAGAAGTCGCCGGGCTGCAAGGATATCCCGCCAAAAAATTAACCGGAACGAACCAAGCCTGTTGTGTCCGTCCGCTGGCAACCTCGCATTTGTGAAAATCATTAAGTAATAATATAGTGTAAATTTGTATAAACAAGAACGTTAAAATTTATTAAATTAATAGGATAATAATAACAAAATACAATAAAGTTTGACATACAACAATCCTTAAATCGAAAAATTCTTGCTGCAATTTTAACGATACCCTAATTTCGGGAAGAAGAAAAAAAACAATATAAATATATTTTTTTCTCTCTTTTTTACTTCAAAAATAAAAAAAAATAGCATACAATGGCTACAAATAATAATAAAATTAGGCCACCTGTATTGACTGGTCAATTACAACCAAACACAGAAATGCCAAGGGAAATGAGTACCCAAATTGCAGAATAAGTAAATAGATTAGTTGAGGCTAGATAAGGACAAAGACAAACGCCAACACTAGAGGTTGATCAGACCATGACCAACTCAAACAATATAGGGGAACTAGACAAAATTCCCGATGTTCCCGTGGTTCGAAGCCTTCGAGAATTCTCTGGCGAACCAAAGGAATTCAGCTCTTGGAAAAAGAGTGTAGAAAGGATAATACAGATTTACGAGCCCATCTGCGGTAGCCCAAAATACTTCGGTATTTTAAGCGTAATTCGAAATAAAATCACAGGTCAGGTGGACGAAGCTTTAGAATCTTATAATACGCCTTTATTAATACGCCACTATGCGGATCAAAGAGACCTCGGTACACTTGAGTACCAAATGAATTCACTTCTTCAAGGACAGTTGACCACACAACAATTTTACCAAAACGTTGACTCACATTTATCCCTAATTTTAAATAAGATATCCTGTATGGACATGAGTCACGAAACACTATGCATCATGACCCAAACATATAGAAATAAAGAACTCGATACATTCATTCTTGGTTTGAACGGCGATTTACCCAAGTTGCTAGGAATGAGAGAGCCAGCTGATCTCCCTCAAGCCTTACATCTTTGTCCGAAATTGGAAAATCAATATTTCAGAACAAATTACGCTCATGGATTAACAAAAAATCTTCAAAATCCTCATCAAAATCATCCTGTAATCCACCCTAGGAATCCTATTAATCGTATCAATCCAAATAATAGAGGAACCCGAAATTTTTATCCAGAATTAGCATATCTCCCACAGCCTTCAAGAAATCCTTATACTGCCGCAAGCCCTGGTTTCGGATATAATTATCACTACAGTCCTAATAATTTTAGAAATAACCCTGTACCACCTCCTCGTCCTTTTGAGCCTAAACCACAAAAAAAACCAGAGCCAATGAAAATAGACCAAAGCGCGCAAACACGTAACGTAAATTATATGAATCGACCGTCGCAAAATAATAATTATCAGAGAAAAAGACCAGCATCCACACAGCTTTTCACAGACAAAAGGCAGCGCAATTGCAACATAGAAACCCAAGACTATGAAAACGCTATGGACAACGATGAATTCTTACACGACTATATTTATCCTTCCGAAAATCCTGAAGAGAACTATCCAACAGAATGCGACTCCTCCGAAAATATTAATTTTACAGATATTCATTTTTTAGGATGAATAACTCGTCATTGCCTTACATAGAATGCAAAACAAGTAATGGAGAGTTAATGAAAATACTAATAGACACTGGATCTAATAAAAATTATGTGCAGCCCCAGTTTGCAAAAAAAACCTGTTAAAAAAAAGAACCCATTCTTCGCAACCTCTGTAGGTGGAAATATATCTATCACACATCATACTTTTGCAAATGTTTTCGGATTGGAAAACACCACCGTAAATTTTTTTTTGCTACCAACATTAAAATCATTTCACGCCATTATAGGGAATGATTCATTAAAAAAATTAGACGCCGTAATACACGCAAAGGATAACTACATGTCAATAGGCAACAAATTAAAAATTAAATTGAAACAACAATCCTCACAAGACGTAAATCTTATCAACATTAGAACAGAACATTTAAATAAAATTCAAAAAGCGAAACTGCAAGACTTAGTGAATGATTTTAATACGTTATTTGCCGACCCCGAAGAAAAGTTAACTTTTACTACCACAGTAAAAAGCGACATTCGCACTACAACAGACAGACCAGTTTATTTCAAAAGTTATCCCTACCCAATGTGCTTAAAAGAGCAAGTGGAAAAACAAATTAAAGAATACTTACGTGATGGAATCATTCGACAATCTAGATCGCCCTATAATGCCCCCGTATGGGTCGTACCCAAGAAAATGGACGCAACAGGAGAAAAGTTCGATTTAAAGAGCGGATTACATCAAATTCCACTTAAAGAATCGGATGTTGAAAAAACAGCATTTTCTATTAACAACGGCAAGTATGCGTTTACTCGATTGCCTTTTGGGCTGAAAAATGCCCCCTCTATATTTCAAAGGGCCCTCGATGACATTCTCAGGGATCATATCGGTAAGCGATGCTATGTTTACATAGATGATATCATTATCTTCAGTAAAGACCTAGAAACTCATTTCAGTGACATTAAAATTATTTTCGAGACTCTAGAGAAAGCCAACCTAAAAATACAATTAGATAAGAGCGAATTTCTAAAAACCGAGTTAGAGCTTTTAGGATTAATTATCTCCGAGAAAGGCCTCAAAACAAATCCGAAGAAAACCGAAGCAATAATGAACTTTCCAGAACCCCGAACATTAAAAGAAACTCGTTCCTTTCTGGGACTTTCAGGGTACTATCGCCGCTTTATCAAAGATTACGCGAAGCTGGCAAAACCCCTTACAGTCCTTTTGACAACAGATGCGTCTGACTACGCAGTCGGAGCAGTACTCTCGCAAAATGATAAACCCATTGCATTCATTTCACGAACCCTAAGTAAGTCAGAAGAACATCTAGGCCTTAAACAACTTACGAAACTTCCTTTACGGATCAACCAAAATTAAGATATTTACTGACCACCAACCGCTGACGTACGCACTTAGTACTAAGAATAACAACAATAAAATGAAAAGGTGGAAAGCCATCCTGGAGGAATATGATTACGAACTCCAATATAAACCAGGAAAGGCAAATGTGGTTGCTGATGCATTTTCACGGCCGCTCCAAATAAATACACTGGCAGCAACTATACATATCGATGAAAGTTCCAATCATAACCTAATACCCATAACGGAAACACCTATAAATGCATTTAAAAATCAAATATTTTTAAATGTCGATGTAATTTCTTCTTATCGATTCAATATTATTTTCCCCACAATCACAGGCATACTATAACTGAAATTGATTACTCTCAAGAGAAACTTATTGAAATATTAAAACGATATTTAAATCCATCAGTCGTAAATGGCTTAAGCACAGACGAACCCACTCTTGGCAAAATACAAGAAATTTACCCTTTACACTTCAGTAACTATAAAATCAGATTCACGCGCAGGTTTTTAACTGACTTGACAGATGAAGTTCAGCAAGAGAATGAAATCCTAAATGAACACAAACGAGCACATCGCAGCTCACGCGAAAATAAACAACAGCTTGTACGATCATACTACTTTCCTAAAATGCAAGCAAAAATAGACTCCATAGTAAAACAATGTAAAATTTGTAAAACGCAAAAATATGAAAGACACCCACCAAAACCAATTATTCAACCGACACCAATTCCGCAATGCCCCGGACAGATAGTACATTTAGACATTTACTTTACAAATGACAGAGTAATACTGACCGCAATAGACAAGTTTTCTAAATATGCGCAGGTGAAATTAGTTAAATCAAGGGCTACGCAACATATTAAAGGACCTCTTAGAAGATTATTGATGTGTTTCGGGATACCGGAAAAAATAGTTATTGACAATGAAAAATCATTAGGATCAGCCTCGATACCGCATCTCTTAGAAGATCAATTAAATATAGATATATTCATATGTCCACCTTATACCAGTACAGTAAACGGCCAAATCGAACGATTCCCCAGCACTTTATCAGAAATAATGCGTTGTCTGAAGGCAGAAAGGGTTCACTCATCCTTTTCAGATCTCCTCGACAAATCTATTTAAAAGTACAATTATTCAATTCATTCTACAACGAACCAAAAGCCTGCAGAACTATTTTTCGGACGACATGTAATGTCTGACCCTCTCCAAATCGAAGCTGAAAAGCAAAAGAACATTCAGAGGCTCAAGGACAAGCAGGATAATGATCTAAATTATCACAACAAAAAAAAGAAAACCGTACAAAAACTATAACGTAGGCGATTTGATATTCGTTAAGACAAATAAAAGAATTGGAAATAAACTCTCTTGTCGTTATACAGAGGAAATTGTAGCGGGAAATAAAAATAGCACAGTTACTACAAACTCAGGAAGAATAGTACATAAAGGATTAATAAGAAACTAGATAGAAACATGTACCTAGGAAAGAAGAAAATTAACCCACTACTGGTTGATAAGAACTACTTTTATTCACAGGAAACAACTTGACAATCCTTATAGGACTCGCACTCCTCCTTAAACTAATGACGACATGCCTCTGCGAAACCCAAATATTGGACTACAGCAATTCCCAAATAATCGCAATCGATAAGGGAATTACCTTACTACAAACCGGTACATTTAAACTCATACATACAATTAGCCTTGACCAATATGAAAATGCGATCCTGGAGATAGAAGCTACAATCAAAAATTACGTGACCCAGAAGGATTACAGTTACCCCTTCCTCAAACATGACATAGAACTGCTTAAAAACATCCTTAGTGGACTTAAACCGAGACGAAAAGGATCATTGAACCTCCTTGGGACTGCTTAGAAATGGCTAGCAGGCACACCAGACCACGACGATTTCCAATTAATATCCGATCAGACAAACAATTTATTGAACAACAACGACAAGCAAGTTATAATAAATAGGCTAACCATTAATCGATTAAACGAAATTTCAAAAATAACAAATACCCTTTTAAACACAGTCCAGTCAAGTGAAATAGCAAACAAAGAGGTTTTCCGAAATTTAGAACACAAACTTAAGATAAATAAAGATGAATTGGTTCAGATAGATTACTCAATACAGTGGGCCAAAGCAGGTATTATCAATTCCTTTATTTTATCAAATTTTGAAATTAACATTACTAAAAATATTTTTGAAGAACAAAAGATGTCTTTTGTAAACCTAATAGAAGCCTTGGAATTTAGCGAAATAAAAATAGCTTCAAACCAGTCAACTATGTTGTACATTGTATTGTTGCCATTAACAGAAAAAAATAGTTGCAAAAAATTGTTATTAGAACCTGTAAAAATCAAAAATGTTAGTATTAAGTTGGAATTTGAAAATTTAATATTGTGCGAAAATGAAATATTAGGAACTAAAAGGATTGTAATTCCTTAAATGAAATATCAATTTGTAAAACATCAAATTTTGTAAATATTCTCGTGGGCAAAAAGTAAGGTGAATTTGGTTGTAAAATGAAAAATCTTTATTTATTCTTGTAAATCAATTTCATCCCCTTCAAAATAATCCCCTCTCGATGAAATACACTTATGCCAACGATTTTTCCAATCCCCGAAACATGCCAAATAGTCCATTTCCGGTATAGCCATCAGCACCTTCTTCGATTCAGCTTTTATCTCCTCAATCGACTCGAAACGCGTTCCCCGGAGTGGTCTCTTGAGTTTTGGGAATAGCCAGAAGTCACACGGAGCCAAATCAGGCGAACACGGTGGTTGCGGAACGATATGCGTGGAATTTTTGGCGAAATGTTCACGAAGAACGAGTGCAGTGTGAGACGGTGCATTATCGTGATGCAAAAACCAAGTGTTGTTGGCCCATAATTCTGGTCTTTTTAGACGAATTGCTTCACGTAAACGAAGCATAACGCTCAAATAATATCCCTTATTAACAGTTTGGCCAGGTGGAAGGAATTCATAGTGCACCACACCACGAAAATCGAGAAAAACTGTCATCATGACCTTTATTTTTGAACGACTTTGACGTGATCTTTTCGGTCTGGCCTCGCCTTTACCACGATATTCGCTTGATTGGTCGGTTGTTTCAGGGTCGTAAGAATAAATCCAAGTCTCGTCTCCCGTAAAGATGCATTTGAGCTTGTCCTGATAGTCTGAAAGCATTGTTTCACACACATCAACGCGACGACTTTTTTCCAAGAAATTGAGAGTTTTCGGTACCAAACGAGATTTGACTTTGCGTAGGCACAAATGGTCTTTCAAAATGATTTTCACAGATCCTTCTGATATTCCGATCAAATCAGTAAGGTCTTTAACAGTCAACCGACGATTTTTGAGCACTAACTCCTTCACTTTATTGACGTGTTGGTCATCTGTTGACGTCGATGGTCGGAGCGCTCCAAGTCATCAACACGTTCTCGACCCTCTTTGAAGTCTTTGTACGATTATAAACATTTTTCTGCGACATGGTCGAATCACCAAATGCCTTCTGCAACATACTAAACGTTTTCGCAGCCGAAATTTCATTCAGCAAACAAAATTTGATGGCACTTCTCTGCCCAATCAAATCAGACTTTGTAAAAATCGAAAAATGCACTCTTGGTCGTTTGGTAAACACAAGCGTAAATATATTACTGATAATGACATTCACATGAAAGTTGGCCCAGATGTTATTAACAGTGCTGGCAACTCATGAAAAAAATAACTAAAGCGAAATTTTAATCCCGCGAAGTTTGACAAATAAATTCACCTTACTTTTTGCCCACAGTAGTATTACTAGCTCTAGTTGTATCCCTAATCTAATAAAAAGCTTGCCTTCGACATGCATCAGTAAGGACAATCAACATTTGCCGACGATTGAAGAGATCACATCCAATATTTTTTTACTGAATGATCACAGCGGACAATTAACTATCGATAATAGATCCGTGTCCCTACAAGGAACCTTCCTAATTCACCATAGTAACTCCACTATCATGGTACAAAATCAAACATTTAAGAGCAAACAACTATCAGCCGCTAAACCTTTACCTGCAATAGCACAAATTTCAAATGCAACAAATGTCTTCGAGGAAGCCTTATCCTTACAGATGTTGAAAGAATTACATATTACTAATACCCAAGAGTTGAGAGGAATCAAGTACAAATACGGTGCAAGTCTATCCCTTAATTTCATCATCCTTGCCATAATTATTGGTATACTATCTTATAAAACATACTCCAACAGAAGGAACTATAAGATATTGTAAAAATACGAACAAAAAATAATAAAGGAGACATTCCCAGTACCTCGCATCACAACAGTGAGGACACTGTTGAACCTAAAGGGGGGAGAGTTAATACCACAAAAGCTAAAGTTGACGTTCACACGCGCGAGGCAATTTCTGCTGACGCTATGTCTGCTAACTTTGGGTGTCATATCACCCAAAGTCAGAAATCGTGGGAAACAGGTATGGCACATGTTTGATGTCAAATTTAGGTTAGTTCGTTTTAGACTCAATAAAGTAAAGATGTGCCTATGAGCTCATAAAAAAATATTTTTTTTAAGTTTTAATCTTAAGTTAACTTATATTTTGTTAGCATTCATCATTAATTTTTTTCTAAATTCTTTTGAAGGTTATCTTTGACATAAATATCAAAGATGTTGTTCTTCATGTCCGCTAAGACTTCATACTTATTAAGAATAATTGATTAATTTTTTGCGTTTGGAAGGGTGTCAAATATTATATTTGATAGAACATAATCGGAATATTTCGGAATTTGAAGGAATATTACAATGTTTTCGTTGTGGAAACCTACACTGACTTTAGTATTTGTGTAATTGTTAAAGTCGCTGATTAAGACTAATTCAGTATGAGTAGGTAAATATATCTGAGGAAATACCTAATTCCTAGTTTAGTAGAGAAGATAATTTGGCCGGTATTATTTATGTGATTTTTTTAGAAGTGATATATCGGTGTTATTGTGGTGGACGGTTGAACTAAGCAAGCCTCAAAAAACAAGCAGAAGCGCTTTTAATGAGGCAAAAAAACACGTCTCGCAGAAGATTGGAAAGACTATAAAGATGCTCTGAGAATCTACAAGAAGGAAATCAGAAATGCTCAAAGGCAATCTTGGAAATCCTTTTGTGAAGAGGTTGAGGGGGCAACTGAGACCTCCAGACTTCGTAAGATTTTAGCGGAAAGTCCTCAAAATTGGGAACTGCTACAAAAAAGTGATGGTACTTTCACTACAACCAGTAAAGAGTCTTTAGAACTTTTACTCGACACTCATTTTCCAGGCAGCTCAGACATTACTGGGCATGACACAGAAGATACAGTACACTGTCGTGAAGTCAGAATAGACGCTTTATCTGAAGATCGGCTCTTATGGGCGATTGATGGTTTTAAACCTTTTAAATCACCGGGTCCAGATGGGATTTACCCGGTGGAACTGCAAAAGGCTGCCGGATATCTAGCTCACTGGCTACTAGCAACCTTCAAAGGTAGCTTTCTTTACGGTCATATACCTCTTAAGTGGAGACAAGTCAAAATTGTTTTTATTCCAAAAGCTGGTAGAAACTCACATACCCATCCGAAAGACTTAAGACTGGGGGAATTACTGCACCACTCACTTATCTGGGGGTAGAACCGGACTTGGTAGGCTTCATTGGAAAAATGCTGAAAAGCAGAATCATTGAAGCGAAACTAGGAGAATCGGTGCTCAGGAGATTGGTAAGTAGAGGTACACCGCAAGGTGGAGTCCCCTCACCGTTTTTATGGAACGCAGTTGTAAATAAACTTCTGTTAATACTGGAATCGAATGTATATATAAGGCGTTGTTCAATAGGTGCGCTTCAACTTTTTTCCGATAGGGAGGGCGAACGACGCAATATTTTTTATTTTTCCCTTGTCATTTGTAAACTTCATTAGTATACATTTCATCATGGAACGCTACACACTTGAGCAACGATTGCAAATCGTGCAAATTTTTTATGAACATAATCGTTCTGTTGCTGCTACTTTAAGAGCATTACGGCCATTTTACGGTCCATTTAACAAGCCGTCCCGTTTTGGGGTTATGTGAAGTCATTGGTCTACAGTAACAAGCCGGCGACGATTTGTGAGCTCAGAGCCAATATTGAACGCGAAATTGCTGGAATTTCGGCCGATTTATGCAAAAGAGTGGTCGAAAATTGGGTTCAACGATTGGACTTCGTAAAACGAGCACGCGGTGGTCATGCAAAAGAAATCGAATTTCATACTTAAATGTATATGCTCAAACTCGGAAAAAAAAAAATTAGTTAAAAAAGTCAAACTGTTTGTGTTTTATTCAAAAACAAAGTTGAATCGCTCTTACTGAAAAACGCTTTAATTATTATATTTTACAATTATAACATTTTTTGAACAACTTATTTTTTGAACCCAAAAAGTTATTCACAAATGGGAGATTTATCCTGAATAGATGATGTTTCGCCTGCCTTATCATTGTCCTATGAACAGTTAGGAATTCTATCTTTTTTTTATTTATGACTGTATAATGTCGGTAATGCATCTAATAATTTTTTTAAAGATCATATTGCGGGTCTGATCGACATGGATATTTATTGCGATTCTCAGTCGTAATAAAATAATGAAAACGCAATACTGATCTATATACAGGGTTGGCCATATTAAACTGACCCATGTGATTATTAAAAAAATATGGAAAAAGAAACATTTTTTTGTGTTTCATTGTGAAAAACATTTAATTTAGTTCAAGGAGATTCGTTTACATCACTTTTTGAATATGATATCGCGCAAGTGGTCGCCCTTAGCTCGTATAGCGTAATGTGCCCGTTTTTCGGCGTTTTCCATAGTTTTGGCCAGCGTCTCGGCCGATATGGCGGCTATTTCCCGTCGGATATTGGCCTTAAGTGCGCTTAGTGTCTTTGGCTTGTTGACGTAAAACTTAGATTTCAAATAGCCCCAAAGAAAAAAGTCCGGTGGCGTCAAATCCGGTGATCGTGGCGGCCAGTCAAAATCGCCGCTTTTTGATATCAAACGGCCAGGGAACAAAGTCTTCAATAAGCGCCATCTTGCTGAAACCAGAAGTGCTCCATACCATTTTCACGAACAATCGGCATCACAAAATCGGTTATCATGGCCCGATAACGCTCTTGATTGACGGTCAATGGTTGGTGTTGACCATTTTCAAAGAAGAACGGCCCAATGACCATATCAGCGCAAATGCCACACCAGACTGTAACTTTTTGGTTGTGGAGAGGTACCTCTTCAATAATTTGAGGGTTTTCAGTGGCGTAGAAACGGCAATTTTGCTTATTTACGGTTCCGTTCAAGGAGAAATGGGCCTCATCACTCATAATGATTTGATGCCAAAAATCCTCATCAGTTTGGGCCATTCGGACGACAAAATTGGCATATTCCAAGCGACGAGGCTTATCGGCCGGCAACAGTTGTTGATTTAGTTGTATTTTGTACGGGAATATCCCCAAATCCAAACGAATGATACGTCGTAGAGTGGTCCGAGGGATGTCCAACTGAGCAGAACGACGATTACCTGACGTTCGCGGCGATGACTCGATACTGGCTCGTACGGCCGCGATATTTTCGTTAGATCGTCTTGGCCGCTTTTTATTTGGACGTCGGGTATTAGCCACAGTGCCGGAAGACAAAAATCTTTTGTGCATTTGCTTGATTGCGTTCTTTGACGGCGCACTTTTCACTTTATTTTTTTTTCTCCACGCACGTTGCGTTTTTACAATCGAGAAGGAATTTTGAATGTACAGCTGAACAATTTCAGCGCGTTCTATTGGGGTGTACTGTTTCATGGTATAAATCTCCTTCGACTGACGCTTCCAACGCGGTATGTCATTAGCTGATCTGAAATTACAGTAAAAAGTTATAGGGTTACTCAATGGGTCAGTTTAATATGGCCAACCCTGTATATAAAAATTAAGCCGAAAAAAAGTGTGCATTTGTCCGGGGTAATCTCAACAACGCGTGTAAGGAAAACAATGAAAGTTTCACACATTGTTGGTGTTGCTTTGGCAAAGGTTTCTGTGAAGTTTGGTTGAAATCCGATAACGCGTGTGTGTGTGCGGTGCGTCGGTTAAGTGAATGTGTTTTTGCTATTTGCCGCACGTATTTTTGTACCCCACATAGCATTCATTAGAATTGAATACATTTTGGTCGTGTGTGTCTGGGCCGATTATTATGAAATTTGGTATACATATATATTTATTTTTCCATGGATAAGGTTAGTATAATATGCTTATTGATTCCACTCGCCACCAGGTGGCGCTGCCGAAGGCCAAAACGAGGACCCGGGTAACCCTAGGATGTGTTTTTACATTGTGGGTATCAAATCAAAGCTACTGATGAGTGCTTTAATACAGAGTATTTTTTAGATCTCTGAGTGACCAGGGTCTCGAGATATAGCCGAAAAGGTGGACCAAGGTACCCTTGGATGTGTTTGTACAATATGCGTATCAGATGGAAGCTGTTGATGAAAGCTTTTAAGTGAAGTAATTTTTACTGCCCGTTTCCGTTGGTGATCGTTTCCTTAATTTTTTGCAGAAAGGTTATGCTAATATCAGATATTACCTATATCATTCATATAGTTACGTATTACCTGTGTACTCACAAATATACGGTTGAAGCAAATATATGTCAGTTTTTTTACTTCGCCTGGAAAAGTTTATATAAATTTAAGAAGAGTAAATATAACTTATAACGGAGGATGGTTCCATGTGTAGAAGTCCACGCAAGTGGGGAAAGTTACTGATCGCCATTCACTTGGGAGTGGCCAGGACGATTCTTCTACATATGGTTCAAGCAGCTCACAACGGCCGGGATTAGCCCACGTATCCTCTGGGTAGCTTCCGAACACCCGTTCGGGAGTGAGCTAAAGTGAGAAGGCGAAACATTCCAGCATAGCTGGTTGTGCGTTGGGTTTGGGACCCGCCACTTAAAAATCGCCCCCAATGAAAACTTTAAAAAAGCCTCGGATGAGACCTCCCTATACTGATGGCGACCCCTGCAAACGAACTAAGGACTATGATTTGAGGGCATGCACCTGGAATGTCCGGTCCCTTAATGGGGAGGGTGCCTCTGCCCGGCTGGTTGATGTCCTCGTGAGAGTAAAGGCTGACATCACTGCCATCCAAGAGATGCGATGGACGGGGCAAGGAAAGAAAACCATAGGACCTTGCGACGTCTACTACAGCTGCCATGTAAAGGAGCGCAAATTCGGTGTTGGATTTGTTGTGGGAGAGAGACTTCGTCGCCAAGTACTGTCGTTCACTCCGGTGGACGAGCGTCTCGCAACAATCCGCATCAAAGCCCGTTTTTTTAACATATCGCTAATTTGCGCCCACGCCCCGACTGAAGAGAAGGACGATGTGACCAAAGATTCTTTCTATGAGCGCCTGGAACGTTCCTATGAGCGCTGCCCCCGCCACGAAGTAAAAATCGTGCTTGGCGACTTCAACGCCAGGGTGGGCAAGGAGGGAATTTTTGGTCCCACAGTCGGAAAATTCAGCCTACACAACGAAACATCCGGTAACGGACAGAGGCTGATCGACTTCGCCGGGGCCCGAAACATGGTAGTCTGCAGCACCAGATTCCAGCATAAAAAGATACACCAAGCTACCTGGCTGTCCCCTGATCGAAAAACGCGAAACCAGATCGATCATGTTGTGATAGATGGAAGACACGCTTCTAGTGTATTAGATGTACGTACGATCCGAGGACCCAACATTGACTCGGATCACTACCTTGTTGCAGCCAAACTGCGCACGCGCCTCTGTGCAGCAAAAAACGTGCATCTACCTACGCAAAGAATGTTCGACCTCGAAAAGCTGCAATCACAACAGACAACCAGAAGATTCGCCACTCGACTCTCACTCCTGCTCTCAGAGAGTACTGCCCAACAAACCGGCATCCACGAACAATGGAGCAACATTTCTCGTTCTCTACGTACCGCCGCCGAAGAAGAAATCGGATTCCGGCGAGCCCGAAAAAACAATTGGTACGACGAGGAATGTCATGCTGCCGCAGAAAGAAAGGATGCCGCCTATAGAGCCACGCTGCGATCGGGCGCAACGCGAGCCATGTGGGATCGCTACAGAGAGCTGAAAAAGGAAGAGAGACGTATTATCCGACAGAAGAAACGAGAGGCCGAAATACGTGAGTGCGAAGAGCTTGAGATGCTGGCCAACAGGAACAACGCCCGAAAATTCTACCAGAAAGTTCGGCGGCTTACAGAAGGTTTTAAGACCGGGGCGTTTTCCTGTAAGAACAAAGACGGCGAACTGGTGACCGACGTACAGAGCAATCTTAAATTATGGAGGGAACACTTCTCGAACCTATTAAACAGTGACAGCTGCGCATGTCACCGAGAAAGTGAAGATCCCGATACCCCAATCGTTGACGACGGAATTGTCGTTCCGCTACCCGATCATGACGAGGTGAGAATAGCGATAACGCGGCTAAAGAACAACAAAGCCGCGGGCACCGACGGACTGCCGGCTGAGCTATTCAAACATGGCGGCGAGGAGCTGGTAAGGTGCATGCATCAGCTCCTATGAAAAATATGGTCGGATGAAAGCATGCCTGCCGATTGGAATTTAAGTGTGCTCTGCCCAATCCATAAGAAGGGCGATCCTGCAATTTGGGCCAATTACCGCGGGATTAGTCTTCTAAATATCGCCTATAAGGTTCTAGCGAGCGTATTGTGTGAAAGGCTGAAGCCCACCGTCAACCAACTGATTGGACCTTATCAGTGTGGCTTCAGACCTGGAAAGTCTACCATCGACCAAATATTCACAATACGCCAAATCTTGGAAAAGACCCATGAAAGGAGAATCGACACACACCATCTTTTCGTCGACTTCAAAGCTGCATTCGACAGTACGGAAAGGAGTTACCTGTATGCCGCGATGTCTGAATTTGGTATCCCCGCAAAACTAATACGGCTATGTAAGATGACGTTGCTCAACACCAGCAGCGCCGTCAGAATTGGGAAGGACCTCTCCGAGCCGTTTGATACCAAACGAGGTTTCAGACAGGGTGACTCGCTGTCGTGTGACTTCTTTAACTTGATGTTGGAGAGCATCGTACGAGCCGCAGAACTTAATCGCTCAGGCACAATTTTTTATAAGAGCGTGCAATTGCTGGCGTATGCCGATGATATTGACATCATCGGCCTTAACAACCGCGCTGTTAGTTCTGCCTTCTCCAAACTGGATAAAGAGGCAAAGCGAATGGGTCTGGTGGTGAACGAGGACAAAACGAAGTACCTCCTGTCTTCAAACAAACAGTCGGCGCACTCGCGTATCGGCACCCACGTCACTGTAGACAGTTATAATTTCGAGGTTGTAAAAGACTTCGTCTATTTAGGAACCAGCATTAACACCGATAACAATGTCAGCCTTGAAATCCAACGTAGAATCTCTCTTGCCAACAAGTGCTACTTTGGACTAAGTAGGCAACTGAGCAGTAAAGTCCTCTCTCGACGAACAAAACTAACACTCTACAAGACTCTCATCATGCCCGTCCTAACGTATGGCGCAGAAGCGTGGACGATGACAACATCCGATGAAGCGACGCTTGGAGTGTTCGAGAGAAAGATCCTGCGTAAGATTTTTAGACCTTTGCACGTTGGCAACGGCAAATATCGCAGACGATGGAACGATGAGCTGTATGAGCTTTACGACGACATAGACATAGCGCAGCGAATAAAGATCCAGCGGCTACGTTGGCTGGGTCATGTCGTCCGAATGGATACAAACGCTCCGGCTTTGAAAGTATTCGATGCGGTACCAGCTGGTGGTAGCAGAGGAAGAGGGCGGCCTCCTCTGCGTTGGAAAGATCAGGTGGAGAAGGACTTGGCTTCACTTGGTGTGTCCAACTGGCGCCAGTTAGCACGAGAAAGAAACGACTGGCGCGCTTTGTCAAACTCGGCCAAAATCGCGTAAGCGGTTATAGCGCCAATTAAGAAGAAGAAGAAATATAACTTATTTTATATGAGACTTCACGCAAAAAAGAGATTGTCTGTAAAGTCGGTTTACTGACGATAGTTTAACGTGACAACGTCATAAGAAAATACTGATGTAAGGGTTGCAATTTTCAAAACAAAATTTTAATTTTATTTGTTTGATAGATATTTTGTATGGATATAGAGGAGGAGGTAAATGGAATTGTAATGGAATAGGTCAAGTTACATTTACACAAACGTGAAAAATTACGAAACATTTATCAAATTCATGAAAGATATGTTCAATTTCGATTGTGCTTAATAAGTCAACAACACTAAGAGGCACCATCATCGATTTGCCTTTTTCAACACACTTTACACTCGAAACACTCCTTTTCATTTCCTACTTTTTCTATCATCGTCCTATTCTCAACAGAGAAATGGTTCATTACCATGCACACAGGAAGAAGGCGTATGCAAATACAAGTATGTGAATTTATATACAAATGCTCATATACATACATATACATACATACATATATATGCTCACTCAAGCAGGACAGAGCCAGATGTCGAACGTTGACGAACGCGGGGGCCGATTGTGCTCTTTGTCGTTCGTTCCGCGCTCTCGCTTGCAGTTCAAGCACATTAGCTTACATTTGCTTGCGTACGGAATAGATTCGTATATTTGATATGTCCATATGATTTGTATGCATCTTTACATATAGATTTGTTCTTTTTGAAAATTGCGCGAAATTGTATATGTATATGCATGTTTATATACATATATTAGTATACAACATATCTTATAAGGTATGTGGTAAATACTATTGTACCATACATTTTTTTCTTCATATATAATAAAAAAATTAATAATAATAACATTAAAACAACAGGTATTATTAACAAACTCGGTTTTATTTTAAATTCTTCAAGTAAATCAAATTAATAATAATCAATAAGAAGGCATATGCAAATACAAATACGTGAATTTATATATGTACATATGCGCATATGCATACATATATACGCTCACTTAAGTAGGAGAGAGCAAGATGTCGAACGTTGCCGTTCGTTTGCTTTGTCGCTCGTTCCGCGCTTTCGCTTGCAGTTCATTCAAGGTAACGACAATGAGCAAGGTAACGACAAATAAGCAAGGTAACGACAAATGAGCAAGGTAACGACAAATGAGCAAGGTAACGACATATTTTTCCGTGCGTGCAGCCGGCTAAATCGAATTATAAGACGTTATCACGTCAAAACGTCATTTGCACCTGAACACATAGCAGGGTTAAAGCGGGGGGGAATAGAACAGTTCTCTTCTCCTTCTCCGCCTTTTCGCACAGGTAGTTGTATGGGATGAGTGCACGATGACACATAAAAAGTCACTGGAAGCACTTGATAGGACATTACGAGATTTACGTAGTAAAAATGAAATGTTTGGTCGTGTCTTAGTGCTGCTGGCAGATGATTTTAGACAAACACTGCCTGTTACTATTCGAGCAACTGTAGCAGATGAATTGGCTGGATGTTTGAAATCATCATATTTGTGGAGACATGTTCAAACACTCAAACTATTTACAAATGTACGTGTTCTAATGCAAAATGATCCATCAGCTGCTGAATTTTCACAGCAATTATTGGATATTGGAAATGGAAAAGTTCCTGTCGATAATTTAACTGGCTTAATAACTTCACAACCAAACTTTTGTCAAATAAGTCAAACGAAAGAACAGTTAATTCAAAGTATTTTCCCAAATTTGCTTCAAAATTACAAAAATCATGATTGGCTTAGAGAACGAGCCATCATGGCTGGCAAAAATAAAGATGTGAATGAAATGAATGCGGCTATTTTGGCTAACATACCAAGTCCAGAAGAAACATATCGATCCGTTGACACTGTTACAAATCAAGATGATATTGTAAATTATCCCACTGAATTTTTGAACGCCTTTGATTTACCTGGATTACCGCCACACATGCTAAACTTGAAAATAGGAGCACCGATTATTATGTTGAGAAACATAAATCAACCACGACTACGTAATTGCACTCGATTAACAGTTAAGAGATTGATAAATACCGTCATTGAAGCAACAATTTTGAATGGAAAATACTCTGGTGAAGGCGTTTTAATACCGCGAATACCAATGATACCATCGGATATGCCGTTTGAATTCAAACGTCTTCAATTTCCTGTTCGCCTTGCATTCGCGATTACTCTTAATAAGTCACAAGGCCAAACTTTATCAATTTGTGGTATTGATTTAGAATACCCATGTTTTTCTCATGGCCAACTTTATGTTTCATGCTCAAGAGTTGGTAAGCCATCGGTATTGTTCATTTATTCAACAACGCATGGAAAAACGAAGAATATTGTATACCAAAGAGTATTACAATAAAAAAAGCAATAAAGTAAAAAACGTTTTTTAATTGATACTACTATTCAAAACTTCTTTCATTACTATTCATGCGGGAGAATACACACAGTATTTTTCGGCTTAATTTAATTAATTAATCTAGATTTTTTTAAAGACGACCAGCGGAACGGGCGGGTTTTCGCTAGTACTGATTAAAATCTCTTAAGTTAAGTGAGTATGAGTACTCCATACACGAAAAGTTCCGAAACTTGGTATTGTCAAGTCTAAAAATAGATATATGTATGCATTGTATGTATGAATACATCGCACTTGTTACGTTAAAGCGTAACAACTCAAAATCTGAACATTTTCAGTAGAGACGAGAAACTGTTTCCGTAAATATTAATAATATAGGTATTACAAGGGGAAAAATATGTAATTGCACGAAAATATCATTAAAAACAATATAACGGTTGTTTCATTCTTATTTGTTTAGTAGTTGCGCTAAAATAACAAATTTTTGAGTGGTTACTCTTTTCCTTTTCTTTTTGAGTTGTTACGCTTTAACGTAACAAGTGCGATATGTAAGTACATTAAATGTTTTTGTTTTGCAAAAGCCTTACATTTTTTTGTAACTCGTACATTTTCCGATGGCTTGGGGATGAAAAAAAATACTTGTAAAATAAAAAATAGTCTAAAAAAAAACTAAAAAACACGGTTTTATTGCTAATCGAACTAAAAAGTAGAAAATAAATTTTAATGACAAAGAGACCTATAAGGAAGTAATAGCAAATCGAACGATCAGTCATAGTCAACTACCTCAGAACAGAATTATAACAAAAATTAAGATACAAATAGAATAATTTAAATTAGAGTTAAAAGCGTTGGATGCTTGATAAAGTAAATATTACAATCATTCTATTGGCAACTACCTATGTACAGAAGGTTATGAAAGTGAAGCAAAATGCATCCCACGCTTTTAACTCTAATTTGAATTATTCTATTTGTATCTTAGTTTTTGTTATAATTCTGTTCTGAGGTAGTTGACTATGACTGATCGTTCGATTTGCTATTACTTCATTATAGGTCTCTTTGTCATTAAAATTTATTTTTTACTTTTTAGCTCGATTTTTTATTTTCGACTATTTTTTATTTTCTACTTTTTAGTTCGATTAGCAAAAAAATCGTGTTTTTTAGTTTTTTTTTTAACTATTTTTTATTATGAATGAAAACTATTGTTATCATTGCAGTCAGTGAATTAATAATTCGATATATTCGTGTTATATTTAATTCCTTTCTTATCGACTGTGAGTCTAAAGCTATGCAGTTATCGGCCGTGATAAAGAAGTTATCGGGATGAAGAACTTATTTCGTGGAGGGAGCCTGAGAAACGGCTACCCCACTCCTGAAACGGAGAGGTAACAACAAAATATACTGACAAAATCAATATGTTACATACTTTTTCCCATATAGATCATTGATTAAAGGTCGGGCCTTGTTTATCTGAATGAAAATTATTGTTTTCATTTAGTCAGTGATTTATAGTCCAATTTAATTGTGTTATATTTAATTCCTTCTTTACCGACTTTATGTCCAAAGAAAGGCCAGCATTGGCCTTGACACAGAATAGATACTCAGCACTGAAAAAGGAGACCGTGGATTATATTGACACAATCAAAACGAGATGAAAAGTTCCAGTTTGGTTTGTTTAGTTCATTTTTGTTGTGAATTGTACTTTAATCGATAAAATTTTATAAATGCAATTATGGTCATGATAAATTCCTTCTTTACTTGCCAAAATTTTGTTCCGTAAAATAATTTCAAAATTTATGTGTTGATTATTTTATTGTAATTAAAAAAATTACATCTTATATGAAAATTATTTCATCTTATATGAACATTGAATAGAGTAAATTTGCGTATATGAGACTTGTAGTATCTACGCATGTGTAAAGACTATACAAAGTGAGAATGCAACTACCCTGAAAACGTTTTATGCTGAAAACAGTGAAACCCGTCCCAGTGGACAAAAAGGCTTTTAATAAACTTAAAGGCACCAGAGCGACAAACAAATGTGCAGTTATGGTAGTAGTCTTGTGATATACTCATTTTTATAGAAATCTTTTAGGATTTGTTTTAAGAAAGTAAAATGCTATCGTTTTGATTCTATAGTATGTTATTATTGAAATCAAATTGTATACAGAAACAGTTTTTGCTTTTTTGTTTTACAAAATCAAACTGATTATTATTCTGTAGGCTTGTCATTTTGGCCTTGAGCTTATTGCTCACGACGGCCTCCAAACGTAATTACAAAAACGGTATCCCTGTAGGATGAGCCGTCGGACTTGAAGTGCTTTTAGTGGCGTTAAAGACCCACACTGACTAAGTCTTCTATTGCTTTTATACCTCGTTAAAAAAAAATAAAAAATCTTGTACTGTCTATGAGTTAATATTAGGTGATTGTAATGATCTCAGGACCGAGTGGCTATCTGAATATATATTTATTTCTCTATGGTGAGGACACTTTTTTTAAGACTAACCGGCTTACCCAGATAGGCAGAATTTCAGCTTTAAATATGCTACGAGGGGTGCCTTGTATATGTCGGGATTTGGCAACCCTGGTGTTGCAATCTGGCAACTGACAGCTATACCGCAAAGTTTGACATTTTTTTGGCTTTTACGTACTCAGAACGTTTTGAAATACCAGCACTATTTGTGTTGTTTACAGTAACTTAAAAGATTCATATCGGTCCAAAAATGGAATTAAATCGTGAACATTTTCGTGCGATTATTTTTTACAACTTTCGACGTGGACTTACTCAGCAACATTGCATGGATGAACTTAATTCATTTTTTGGCGATGAAGCTCCATCAAGGACCAGTGTTTATCGATGGTATGGTGAATTCAATCGTGGTCGTAGTTCACTCCAAGACGAATTTCGTGAAGGTTGTCCAAAATCAGTTGTTGTTTCGAAAACCATTGATGCTGTGCGCGAACTGATAATGCAAGATCGTCATGTGACCTATCGTGAGATTGAGATAATCTTAGGCATTAGTGGGACCAGCATACATTCAATATTGCATAAACATTTGACTGTCAAAAAAAAATTGTTCGCGTTGGATCCCACACAATTTGTCAATCGCTCAAAAAAAGGCTCGTGTCGATTGGTCGAAGGAAATGCTCAAAAAATACGATCGCGGGGCTTCGAAACACGTCTATGACATAGTGACAGGTGATGAATCATGGATTTACGCGTATGAGCCCGAAAGTAAACAGCAGTCGACTGTATGGGTGTTTCAAGATGAGCCAAATCTAACAAAAGTTGTTCGCGCACGAAGCACTTCCAAGCAAATGGTCGCCTGTTTTTTTGGAAAAACTGGACATGTCGCAACCGTACCAACCGTAGAACAACCGTACCAACCGTAGAACAACGCAGAACAGTAAATTCTGAGTGGTACATAACCATTTGTTTGCCAGCTGTCTTCCAAGAAATTAGGAAAACCAATCGCCAAAGACGGATCACTCTTCACCAAGACAATGCGAGCTCTCACACATCGGCTCAAACAACTGCATTTTGAGCACCCAAAACATCGAATTAATGGGTCATCCGCCGTATAGTCTTGACTTGGCACCGAACGACTTCTTTTTATTCCTGTACGTAAAAAACAAACTGAGAGGTCAACGTTTTTCGACACCTGAAGAAGCGGTTCAAACGCATGCAAAAGTGTATAGATCTTCATGGAGAATATTTTGAAAAACAATAAAGTGATTTTCGATGATTAAAATTTGTTTTTGTTCTCTAATCCCGAAATATAAAAGGCACCCCTCGTACAATGATCCGGTAGCTCGAAGGAAATGCTAGCACTCAATTCCTCAGAGTGTAAGCCTCCGTCTATGTGCTCAGTGAGCTTGGAGCTATAGATACTGACTCCACCTTATTGGCCATTACCCCATTGTCCCAATATTCTCTTGTTGGGAAAGTTGTGGTAATGAATGTATTTAAATGTAGCTCTGCTGAGTTACAAAAGTGGTTTGGGTTATGGGTGATGCTTCCTGTTAGTGGCTAAGTGAGAAGATTATCTTAACCTGAGTGCCAATTTCGCAGCTAGTTGTTTGCTGTAGGCCTCAATATGTAACAGATGCACCATGACATTCGTCGCTGCCTTGGACGCAGTGTTTTAGTGCCCTGCTTATGCAGAGACTAGCACCCCTTTGAATACTTTCTAAAGGTTTTACCATACTTTTTTCCCAAGTGTTGAACACCAAACTAAGACACCGTATGTCACGATTGGTCTTACCAATGCTCTATAAAGCCAGTGAACTATTTTCGGGGATAAGCTCCATTTTGCATCCGCAATTCTTTTCCATGTATAGACTGCTGTGGCTGCTTTCCTTACTCTATCATTTATCGTTTGTTTCCAAGAAAGCTTCCTATGTAATATTAGTCTTAGGTAGCTTATTTTTCCCCCGATTGACAGTGTGATTCCAGCAAGACTGGGGGGTTTAGAACAGGTATCCTATGTTTCTTAGTTCTATTTTGTTGGCACTTACCCCAAAACAACCCGATTCAGCCCACCGGTTTACATCGTTCAAAGCGCTTTGCATTATATTGCAGAGGGTATCTGGGAATTTTCCTTTTATTAGCATTGCAGCATAATTTGCGTAGCCCACCATATGTATCCTTCTCTCTTCTAGATCCCAGTCCTTTCGTCGTCGCGGGCTATGATTTTGATATGGCGTGAACCAGCGAGCGTCAATGCATGACGGCGGATAACCCGGATTGCTTAGCAGCACTTCCAGTGTCAAATTTGTTAAAGCGGATATTAGGTAGATAGAGAGTACAACACATAGCATGCTGGAATGTAACATCCTTCCATAATAAAGCACAAGATACCATAATAGGACTTGAGAACCATAAAATAGAGACTAGCGCAATCTCAGGGAATAAAAAATAATTAAAAGGTAGAGACAGCAAAGAATATATGTAGACCACACGCTTCTACTGTAGAAAAAACAAACAATAAAGGGCTTTATCTGGGGTGGGTATACTTGTTCATGAACGGCTTACTGACAAAGTAGAGCATGTAGAATACGTTAATAATACAAGAGAAGATTACTTATTAAAGTAAAGACGACAGCCGAATAATGTATCTGTATATGCACCCGGCACCAGCAAGCCCGATGAAATGAAAGAATTATTTTACTGCGATTTACAACAACTTTTCGAGTAGATACCACGAAATGATCAAGTGATATAACTGGGTGACTTCAATGCCCGAATTGGAATTGATGTATTGGAGGCATCAAAAGCAAATACAGTGAACATGTAATAAATGAAAATGGCAGTATGCTGCTTAATCCCTGCATGTAGAGTGAATTGAGGATTAACAACACCTACTATCCTCACAAAAGTCAACACAAGTACACTTTCAACAAATCGAGATGACATAAATTGATCTGCCGAATCGGTTGGTGCGTGAGTACCATTCGGAATTCAGAGAGAATGTAGGTTCGAATCTCGGTGAAACACCAAAATGAAGAAAAAGTTTTGTCTAAAAGCGGTCGCCCTTCAGCAGGCAATGGCAAACGTCCGAGTGTATTTCTGCCATGAAAAATCTTCTCATAAAAAATATCTGCCGTTCATAGTCGGCTTGAAACTGTCGGTCCCTCCATGTGTGGAACAACATCAAGACGCACACCACAAATAGGAGGAGGAGCTTGGCCAAACACCCAGAAAGGGTGTACGCATATATATATATATATATATATATATATATATATATATATGAGCATATATAATAGAATAATATACCCATCGAAAATCTTAGACGTTCGTATGTTAGGCTCGGCTAATATGGGAATAGATCACAATTTAGTACTAGCAAAAGTTCAGCTATACTTTAAAATCGCAACAACAAAATATGACAGAAAAGTTTAATATCGAATCGCTAGGAAACGCATCCACAAAAGAACTATATCAAAATGGACTTAGCAACAAAGTATCAGACAATTCAATTACAACTTCTGATAATATTGACAAATTGTGAACCAATATGTACACAAACATAGGCCCTTATTATGAGCAACATTCGATCTTTTGTGATAATGAGTACAACGGAGTTGTGGTTCGACGATTCATCGGACGATGAAAGATTAGTGGAACTAGCTAGAAGTAGAAAAAAGTTGAGGGACGCATCCAACCCCCTAGAAATGGCTTCCACTGAGTAAGTTTAGAATTTTCAAAATGTGTTGGCGTACTTAATATTACAGAAATTTCCTCACAGATTTTTAAAGAATTTTAGATTATCTAAAAAGGCGTTTATGAACCTACTGTCCAGTACAGAAAATCAGTTGCAGCAGTACACCCAAGCCAAATCCATCCAAATATTTTATAGAGACCCTCAACGATGATGCTGAAGATATTGAAGTGGAATCAAATACTGTGAAATTTCCAAAAAATCGATTTTTCTTTTTTTGCATAAATTGTTAGTAAAACTACTCAAGAAAATGTGATAAGAATTTTAAAGCGAAATTCGCTTTATTCCCGATTCTATGTGCACTTAAGTGAGCGCCCGTCGCACTATGGGAAATCGAGGGGTTTTACGGACCAAAAATCGATAATTGTTACATTTCTAAAGATTAAGTTGCGAAAATTTGCACAAGTACAAAAAAATGTGTAAAGATTCAAATAAAATATATTTAAATATCATGTACAATATTTTCAAATACCGTGTGAAAAAAGTTAAACTTAAAAAGTTATTCTATTTTGAACTGGAGACTTTTAGATATGCTTTTTTTATATTAATCGGAAAAATATTTTTAAAAATGGATTTTAAAGCTGAAGACTAGTACTTTGCGATGCCTTTGTGGAAAATTAAAACAAAACTTTACCTTGCTCAAAAAAAATATTCAAAAAATGGCCAAAATCTGCATTTTTTGACTATTTAACCTCAAATTGCCAAAACTCCTGACGTGCTGGAGCATTTTCAAGGTCACATTTATTTCAGTATAAAAAAACCTTCACGAAACACCCGTAGCCGTTTTAGAAACTGTACCTCGCAGGACTGTGAAATATATTCGATACATTTTGGTACATAAACTTTATTTTTACTTAATTGTAAAATGTGAAAAATTGATGGGTGATATAAATTTTAATAATTTTTTTCGTAATCAGGACACCAAATTACAAAGTAATTAGTTAAAATTATCGAAAAAGTTTTTTGGTTGTTTGCCTGTGTTATCAATACTAGTTCATCGCGAAATCGTTTTTGCCCCAGAATTTTTTTCAGTCCTAGCAATCACTTTAGTTAGATCGTTCATTTCACGTGGAGTAGCCCCACATATTGTACATGTGGAAGATGATGAAGTGTCCGTCAATACTTGAGCAACTTTCCCATCTATCATTGTTAGAAAGAGTTCATGATTTACTTTTACTTCCTTATCTTCTTTAATAATAAGTGTTGGTTTTAAACAATTTTTTTGACACTTTATCCCATCCTCAACAGCTTTATTTTTTTCCGGAGTTTCTTTGCTAAATTCAATAGATATTGGACGACAAAATCGAACAGATGAGGGTACTAGATTTTCCCATACCACATCCTCTGTTAGGTTGTTAATCAATTTAATAGGCACCATAGAAGTGATAAACAAATTTGCGTCAGTATTATGATACTTTCAGACTCTTCTGGAAGTTTTTGTTTATACTGGCTTTGCCCAGATGAACCATCACATCCCCATTTACTGTACAGAACTAGATGTTTCAACTCATCTTTGAAGAAGGAATCTACTCTCAATATTCTAGCCACAGTGTGATCCAACAAATATTGAAGTTTCACTATTTTTGCACTTGTGTTTGTTACTTCTATTGATTACACTGGCGGATAGCAGATTTGTTTAACTGCTTGCACTTTGTAATATGGTGGAAACATAAAAGAGTGTCGTTTGTTAGTAAAATTTCTTAGGTATTGATATTGGGCTTTTGTTAAATTTGAATCAATAAAAACACTTAATGCTTCTTAATCCGTTAGAATGAGTTTCTGTTCTGATTTTTCTATTGGGAGGTTGAATTAGTTTTAAAGGTGACACACAGATGGCGCTATTTATCACTTTATCGCGTTGGCAATACTGAATATATATTCATGACAAAGCCTCATCCCTAGGCTTTGTTTATCAGTATCTGTCATTTCGCTGAAGTATAAACAACGCAGTGTTTTCGTGCTCCGAGTATGTCAACTTTCGTGCCGTCGAAACGCAATTTGCGGGAAGCTTTGCTTTTCTGCTTCAATTTGAAAAAAAATACAGCCCAAGCCCGTGAATTGCTGCAGGAGGCCTACCCAGACCATACTCCGTCGATTTCAACATGTGAGTCTTGGCCAGCCCAAAAAGTTCGAGGACGCGGAATTGGGGGAATTGGTAAACGAGGACTCGTGCCAAACCCAAGAAGAGCTTGCTGAATCATTGGGCGTTGATAAATCAACCGTTTGCAAGCGTCTAAAAGCGATGGGAATGATCCAAAAGCAAGGACATTGGGTCCCGTACGAGTTGAAGCTGCGCGACGTCGAACGGTGACTTTTTACGTGCGAATTGCTGATCGAGCGACAAAATCGGAAGGGTTTTTTGCATCGGGTGGTGACTGGCGACGAAAAATGGATCCACTACGATAACTCAAAACGCAAAAAATCATGGGGTTTGCCCGGCCACGCATCAACGTCGACGGCCAAGCAGAATATTCACGGCAAGAAAATCATGCTCTGCATTTGGTGGGATCAGGTCGGCGTCGTATATTTTGAGCTGCTCCAACCGGGCGAAACAATCACGGGGGATCGTTACCGACTGCAATTGATGCGTTTAAGCCGGGCATTGAAAGAAAAACGGCCGGAAACGGTAAAAAGGCACGACAAGGTTATTTTGCAACATGACAACGCTCGGCCGCATGTTGCTCCTGTCAAAAAATACCTTGGAACGCTTGGCTGGGAAGTGTTACCCCACCCGCCGTATAGTCCAGACATAGCTCCCTCCGATTATCATTTGTTCCGGCATATGAGTCTCGATTTGGCGGACCAGCGGTTCTCCTCGTACGAGGCTACCAAAATATGGGTTGAGTCATGGATAGCCAAGCAGCGGCCAGAATTTTGGAGAAACGGCATCCGGAAATTGCCCGAAAGATGGGCGAAAGTTGTAGCTAGCGATGGCCAATACTTCAAATAAAATATTTTGTACCGTTTTTTCACAATAAAGCCCCAAATCTTCGAAAAAAACCTTTAAAACTAATTCAACCTCCCAATATTAGATCCGAGTATAAGGTCTTATTTTTACGGTCTGCTGCTCTTATTATTTCCACAAGATTTGATTCTGTTTCTTCTCCTATCGAACGTAGTCCCTGAAGATAAGCATTGCATAGTAAATGTGTTCAAATCCGTATTCATGGAGTAACATTGTTTTTTTTTTCTTGCTGGATTCTGATGAGTCTGCATTACCCTATACGGTCTTCCATGTTTACCAGAAACGGATGTATTATCTTTCGGTAAAATAACTGAATATTCGGAATCCAGCCAATTAGTGTTTTTTTTTTAATATGTCTTTTTATGGGACACTTCCATCCATCTTTTATTAAAGCTGGATTTATAGAAACCTGGAAAGATTATATATTATGTCTTTGAATATCACTGATGATAAGACATATGTTGTCTTCAGAGACTTTGTAATTATTTTTCAAAACACTTGATAAACCATTAAAAGTTTTTCTTCCTTCAATATAATTTATTATTATTTCACACTTATAACACTTGAAATAAGTCATTTATTAAATTTGTTGCATTTAACGTGCCGCGAATGTACAAATAGTTTTATGTTTACATGACACTGGAAGCGCGCATAAAAAGTTTTCAGTTTCAGTAAATCACAGATTCCAAAGAATTTCACTAATTTCGTCTCACGCAGTAAGACAACTCAAAAGATAAAACGGTAAATAGATTGCCTCTGCAATCGCAATTGAAATTAGATTTCCATGTTTTGACTTTTTACATTTTTATCAATAACTTTGAAAATCGCAAAAATCCGTATCCAATTTTTATAAATTTTTCTTATTAATAAAAAAGTTACAAATCAAACCTAAATTGTAAACGTGGGGAGGCGTGGGTAACTGTTGAAAGATTCGATAAACTTAAAAACCCTTTTTTTTATCTTATGTTATTTGAAACTGTTTTTGTACTTATTTTTTCCGTTTTTCTCGAAACGACTGTTTTTGATACGGTGGAAACGATTTCTCGAAGACTAATGAACCGATTTTAATTTTCTTATTTTCAAAAACTTTTGTTATCGCATTGGCTATCGTTGTACGTAGCCGATTTTCAAAATTTTGAAAATAACTATTTGGGCCTGTTGAAAATCAAAAAAATGGTTAAAAGCACAAATCGAAATTCAAATCACCACAATTTTGTCAAAAAAAAGGACAAAAAACGTCTACGCGCAACGATAGCCAATATTTTGTAGATTAATAAGATTTTTGTTTTTTTGATTTTAGATTTTTTATTCATTGCTGTATCGCTGCCACCAGATATCGTAATTTTTTCAACTCTTACGTTTATTTACATAAATTTGTCAATTTTCAATATTTTTTAATAAAAATTTACATCAACATAGTTTAATACATATATAATAAATTACCTTTTGTCCGATCCTCGAATAATCATTCCTGCTTACAAAAATCAATTTCCAAAAATCGACTATTTTTACCCCCACAGTGGCATTCCCCTATAATTCAGAAAACCCCAAAATAAAAGAAAACTTCTGAGAGACTTTCACCTCAGAAATGGAACATGATATACATATATGGAAGACAAAAGAAGACGTAGAACTGGCTTCGAAACTAAAAAACCCATTAACAAGCTTGTTAACATAATACCTATATCGGAAGAATCATGGATCAATCATTTCTCATCCCTTTTGACAAAAACTGAACTAGCGGAAACCACAATTTCAGAAAATAGGAAAGAAATAATATATTACGGTCCCCAACTTTCAGACATATGTCTTGCAAATAGCCAATTAAAGAATAGAAAATCGCCGGGTATTGGCAATATGAAGAGAACCAACACTATGCAATTAAATATGCAGACTATTTCACAAGGTTTGTGAGTCAACGGCCATACCAGAAGCTTGGAGTGAGAGTATTAGCATCCCAGTATTCAAAAAAGGGGTCAAAAAAGAACCAAATAATTACACAGGCATCTCCTTTCTCTGCTCCATGTCAAAACTCTTCACAAAAATAATTGCAACGGAAATATCAAAATACGGTATGCCATATTCATAATGAGACAAATCGTGGAGATACAACAAACCAGCCTATCTATGCTTTGTTGACCTTACTAAAGCTTTCGACAGGGTTAGACTAAAGGACGTGATAGAGCTGCTCAGCAAAAAAAGGTTGCAAAAAATATCTTGGAAATAGTCTGGGAGTTAAACAAGAACAACAAAGCAGCCATAAAAGTAAGCTCAAAGCTATCATGTCTAATACCTATAACAACAGGACATCCTGAGTCCAACATTATTTAACATTATAATGGACGAAATAATGGATCAAGTCAAAATAGCTGCTGTTGGATTCCGATTGACAACCGGCGAATTCAAGATAGTTATTTACGCGGACGTCCCAGTTTTTATTGTTAAAAATGAAGACGACCTACAGAGACTTCTCTTCAAATTTGAGCAATTTGCCGAAAAGTACAGCTTACAAATATCTGCAGAAAAAACCAAATGCTTGATTGTATCGAAAGAACCAATACGATACAAATTGGAAGTTAACAACAAGCCGATAGAGCAGGTTCTTGAATTTACCTATCTCGGATCAAGAATCACCAGCAATCTAAGAATGGAAGGAAATCAAGCGTCAAGCTGTCTGAGAACTGCTCGTCACTCAAACGGGTACATCTGCCTATTTGTATGTCTCGCCACTTCAGTCATTCATATAGAGCTGGTATCAGATTTGTCGACAGATGGGTTTCTATCAATGCTCCTTCGCCTCATATCACGGAGAGGTAAAAGCTCACAGTTGTTAAGTGACAATGGACGCAATTTTCTAGGTACTTCACGTGCTCTAATGAAATGCATCAAAGTTGAAAATAAAACTAAAAAAACTAATAAATAATTTATAACCTAAAGATAATATAATATTTCCACGAGAAACCCAACGCATGGAATATTTTGAAGCATACGTCGATGCTCTTAACAATATTTTTTAGCTTATAATATAGGTATACCCGCAAAATATACGAAGAATTGTTTTAAATTAATAATGTCAATACCGATCGCACACGAAAACAGCTGCTATTTGATATTTATTCGTTCATATTTTTCATATTTAAACAAGCAAAATTGTAGCATTATTGACAAAAATAACGAGATCTAACGGGAGTTCACAAATAACCCCAGTTTGCTGTGAAGCAAAGTTCATGCATTTACTATATGTATTATATTATATTCATACATGCATGGTCTCCTTTTTTGCTCCGTTAAAGAAATTTGTAATGCGTAAATAAAGGGTGATAAATTTTAGGTATCGGATTTTAAATTGAAATAAACAACGAAAATTCAAATTGATTGGGAAATCTTTATTATTTTTGTGTAGAACCGTTCATGACATTTATTTTTTAAAGATAATCTCTTTCAAAACGGGGCCGCAACTGTGCCGTAAACGGCCATCTGTAAACATTAATTTTGAATGGATCGCTGGAGGACTTCGGTCGGTATCTCGTGAAAATCGTGCCTCAATCGAAGCTGGGTTATCCACATACTTCAACAAATAAAAGTCCAAAGGTGTAACATCACATGATCTTGGTGCCCAATACACTGGTCCGAGAAGAGAGATAAATTGCTCACCGAAACGGCGACTCAGTAAATCCATTGTTTCACGGTTTGTATGACAAGTAGCACTGTCTTGTTTAAACCAAATGTTGTGGGGATCATAGGCTTCAATCTCCGGCATCAAAACGTCTGTGAAGAAATATAGGCCGAGGGTTGTTCTTCAGCCCAAATATGGCAATTTTGCTTATTGAATTAGCCATTAAGCCAAAAACGTAGGATGGTTATGTACTATACACCGTAAGTTGGCCTGAGCTAGCGATGTACACTTTTCATTGAGCGTCGATTTTCGTAATATAATAGTACGATTTGTAAACGTTGATGAGGCGTAAGTCTGTCCATAATGAAATCTAAATGAATACTGAAATAAATTATGTATTTAATTTGACAATAGTATCTCGTGGTCTGTGAAAAAACCATATTGGAAAAATCCAATCTGATCACCATTTTTATACACACAAGTATATTAGTTAACTCAGGATAAGTCAACACCACCCAAGACGCCTGTAATAGATCTGCACCGCACTTCTATTATTAAACACAACAACTACTTGAAACTGTGCCACCTAATGGCAGAAGACCAGCTCAGCATATTCGCACCCAACGACCACACGCAATTTCATAAACACATTGTCGCATATATAGGCCGACAACAAAATGCAGTTGTAGCACAGGCTTAAGTTTGCTAGAAATATTGTAAAGAACTGTAAAATCTTTGATGAATCTTTATTTATTGCTGAATAAAGGCGGTTGCTGTCGTTGACCCAAAATAAACTTGTACGCGGAACATGTCCTGAAAATACCAAGAAAAACCTCGCGAAATATATTATTATACAAAAGGGTCCTAAAAATTTGAAGTAAGGATCCACGAAAAAAAGTGCACGTCGATATATTCCTGAAATATAAGTTAAGGCAATATCCTTAACGCGAGAGGTAAAAAAACTCATTCTGGGATTATAGTGGAGAAACTCTGTGGTAACCCAAGGTAAACTGGTGATATAACGTACCACTGTATAAAAAAAACAGTTATGAAATCAACAATAACTAAAGGCTTGTACAGCTTATAACTAAAGAAAATAAGAGCCGCAAATCACCATCGAAAAGGGGACGCTCCTGTTCTATAAATAAAACTTAACTTTGTGATTCCAAAGGTATAAAAGCTCCCTTTCAAGCAACCAAACTAAACAAATTTTCAGAAAGTAAAAAAGCAAACGTTTTAGAAAAAGAAAAAGCAAAAATTTTTAAAGTAAAATTCTTAAAGTGGAATAAAATAAAAAAAAAATACGAACAAAAAATTTAAGAGAATTGAAGAGAAAAGAGAAAACCAAGGTTGCTAGGTATGAAGGAACCTGTCGCCTTACCCCTCTACTTATGCCAAAAATTACATAACCAAAATTTTCGGCCGAATTATGCCAATAGCATAAGGCCCACAAATTAAGGGTAGAGCCGCAACGTTTTTACCCACAATTAGTTTATGCCCTCAACCAAATCAATATATTCTAAAATCTACCGGCCATCTAAAGGTGAGTGCTTCTCCAAGACCTCCCAAGTCACAAACGCAGCCAGAGCCGATGGACGTCGACCAAACTATAGGTACATTCGCGCGGCATATACTACATGAACAAACCACAAAACTTCCAAGTTGAGATAAGAGCCAATTAAGCGGAAGGCAATAAACGAAACAAAAACCAAAGAATGTTTCATATAGTGCAAACACATCAGCGAAAGGAAACGATCAACGTAAGCAAAATCAGCCAGATCTTTTGGAACAATGAGCTCTTCACTGCCGTATTTCGAATTCAAGGAGGAGAGCAGGAAGACTTCAAAATTTAAGCCCGATTTAGTAGAAAAACATACAGCAAATGGTGTTTTGAGGAATTAAGTATTTTCTTAATCCTGTTAATTATTTTTTCCGAGTGAAAAACAATGTGTGGATTTGTTCACGCACCAAGTAGAAGAGGGTGCAATGTATTTTCGCAACCTTATTTATAGTATCAAATCTGCAAAGCAGGCACTGTTAGCTTAACGAAAAATACAGATGGAAAAACAAATATGATAACAATATTATATGTATGTACATGCTAATTTTTGGTACGGTTACAGAGATCGGATGTTTCTACTGTTATTTTAGAAGGAATGCCTGTAGGTGTAACAAAGAAAGAATGCCTGTAGGAATAATACAAAGTATTTTCTATAACTTAAACTAAATGGGGGTTTATGCAGATTCCTGCTGCATACATACTCCCCCCGTTGGAAGGTGTAGGCTTTCAACCAAATCTGTTTCAACCGGAAGTGCTGCAATCTTAGTTATAGCTCGTTTTACTGGCCCATTTGCTGTTTTAATGATCGCTGCTCTAACATATCCGTCAGCGCCACTGAAGGTGTGTTCAACCCGACCCAGACTCCATTTTAAAGGCGGTTGATTGTCATCCTTTAAAAGCACCATAGCACCTTGTTGTATGTTTGCCATGGGATTTCGCCACTTACACCTCTCTTGCAGTAATGATAGATACGCAGTGCTCCACCTTTGCCAAAAGATTTGCTGCATCTGACAAATTCGCTGCCACCGGCTTAGACGTTTCATATTTAGATGCGTAACAATTGGTTCTTCTATGGCTGTAAATGACCCACCAATGAGAAAGTGCGCTGGTGTAAGCACGTCAAGATCGTCTGGATTTTCTGTAATTAGACAAAGGGGACGAAAATTTAAAATAGCAGAAATTTCACAAATGAGAGTGCGAAGCTCATCGAAGGTTAAAATAGAGACGCCAACGGTGCGATAAAACTGAAGTTTTGCGGACTTGACCGCAGCTTCCCATAAGCCGCCAAAATGGGGCGAGCGGGGAGGAATAAATTTCCAATCTATTTGATTTTCAATGCAAGCTTCAGCTACTGCTCTATTGTGATTTTGATCGGCGAATAGTTTTCGCAGCTCTTCTAGCTCATTTTTCGCCCCAACAAAATTTGTAGCGTTATCAGACCAAATAGTGCTTGGCTTGCCTCTAATGCTGATAAATCGTTTGAGTGCAGCAATGAACGATGACGTCGATAAATCTTGGACAAGTTCAAGATGACATGCTTTCGTTGAAAAACAAACAAAGATACATACGTAGCATTTCACGGGTGGCCGGTTGCGCACCTCACATTTGTACTGGAGTGGTCCACAATAGTCAACACTTGTTGTATTAAAAGGTCTAAATGGTCTCACACGGTCTGTAGGAAGTTGACCCATAATTTGCTGCAGTACCCTGGGCTTAAGGCGGAAGCACCTCAAGCATTTATTAATGATTTTTGAAACTGTTTTGCGCCCACCAATAGGCCAAAACTGCTGACGAATTGATGCTAATAAGCTCTGCGGTCCTGCATGCAATAGTTTACGATGATAGAATTCAATAAGTGCGGAAGTGACTGGATGCTGCTTAGGTAGCAAAAGTGGGTGTTTTGCCTCGAATTCTAAATTCGAATTATAAAGGCGCCCTCCAACGCGTAATGAACCAAAGTCGTCGATAAATGGATTGAGTGACAGTAAATGGTTACAGGAAGGCAACTGTTTGTTTTCTTTCAGTACTTTGTATTCTGATGCGAAGTGCACTTGCTGGATATGCCTGATTAGCAGCAGTGTACCACCTTTAATGTCGTCGACTGTGAGAAATCCAGCTGATGGTAAAGTTCGTTTTGATTTAATGTGGCAAAATTTGTAAACGTACGCAAACACGCGCTGTAACTTGCTGAATGAATTTTGGAACTTGCAACCGTAAGTTTCATCGATTTGAGTTGCAGCAATTAAAATATGGCACCGTCTTTCTGGAAGATTAGATAAGAAATCCATATTGCTTGGCCAATGCGCTGAATCAAATTGGAGGAATGAAGGTCCATTAGCCCAAAGGGTGTTACTTAGAAGCTCTTTTGGAGTGCAGCCGCGCGAAAGAATATCCGCAGGATTCGGTTCGGTTGGAACGTGATGCCAGGTCATACCTGATGTAAGCGATTGTATTTTAGCTACGCGATTTGATACGAATATGTTAAAATTACTGGGAGCAGATCGTAGCCACGACAATACAACCATTGAATCCGACCAACAATGGCACTCATATGATAGTTGGCTATTTTCCAAAATATTTGAAACCAATTCCGCTAACAACAACGCAGCAGACAACTCGAGTTTCGGAACCGTGATCGACTTCAAAGGTGCAACTCTGGACTTGGAACATAGAAGATGTATTTTGTTGACGCCGTGCTTTTCAACGCGTGTGTAAACACAAGCACCATAAGCGGATAAACTGGCATCACAAAAGGCATGAATTTGAACGCGGGTTTGCAGTGCAAGCACGTATCGTGGAAAATGAAGATTACTAACGAATGAAAGTTGAGCACACAAGTCCAACCAAATGGACTGTAGCGATTGCGGCAGGCTTTCGTCCCAAACCAGTTTTTCCTTCCATAAGGCTTGCATGAAGATCTTCAGCTTTGTGATAACTGGGCATATTAAGCCAAGTGGATCGTAGAACCGCGCTATGACTGAAAGAATAGATCGCTTTGTTATTTTCTGCGAATTCAAGATTGGTGTGAAACTGAATAGAAAGTTGTCTGAGATACGTTCCCACACAAGGCCAAGTGCCTTTGTCACATCTGTCCCATCATGAAACTTTATGAATTTTTCGCAATTACTTTCGTCTTCATCTTTCAAAACATCAACTTCATTAGAACACCATTTTCGAATTGGAAAGCCTCCTCGTAGAAGTAGCTGTCTGATCTCTTGCTTCATTTGTATGACCTTCTCGATTGAATCGCCACCAGATATCAAATCATCCACGTAAAAATCTCTTCGAATGATGTTATTGTATGGAATCGATAGCAAACTAAACGCGCTCCGAATCAATAAAAACTATTCAAAAACTGTATTTTAATTATGTGCGATTTACTAATATAGAACCTGAAAATAGCGTTTTATTTCGCTGTAAAATTATACATATAATATAATTACATTGGATTCAGTACATACATAGATACATATGTATGTACATATGTCCGAAATGAAATAATGCGAGCGATTCGTAAATACATACATACATACGTCACCATACGATGTAATTCAACATTAATGAGGTGTGGTGAGATTAACGCCTGTTGCTTCATTCGGTTGACAGTGAACACACACACAAACAGCTTTTTTTGGAAAAACAGCTGCTTTTGTTTAAACAATTTTGGTTAAATAACAAATAAATCAGTTATTTTTTTTATGCAGAACGAAAGTAAATATTTCAAAGTTAAACTTCAAGAAAGTTTCATTTTAATTGGTTCATTCGTTTATGATTTATGGCCGTGAAAACAAAAAAATTATGTTTTTTTGCCACATTTTGACCGATTGCCACGCCCCCTTTATATATTTCTTCACATTATATAGATATAAACCTTCCTCTTCAATCAATCTATCTTTAAAAAAAACCGCATCAAAATCCGTTGCGTAGTTTTAAAGATTTAAGCGTATAAGGGGACATAGGGACAGAAAAAGCGACTTTGTTTTATAATATGTAGTGATATGTGATACGCCTCCAGAAACCACCCAGCCCAACTTAGTTTTTTGCAGTGTTGGTAGGTGATCAGCAATTCTAAATTGTCCAACGCAAATCAAGTCGTAGAATAATTCCGCACCGATCAAAATATCAATGCGATTTGCTTTAAAGAATGATGGATCAGCTAAGTTAATGTTGTTTGGTATGTTCCACCCCTCAATGCTGATATCAAAATTCGGCTGATATTCTGTTATTCTTTGTGTTATTAAAGCTGTGAACGATGTCGAAAACCGACCATCTTGCGCTTGGGCAAATATGTCGACGCATCTGTCTGCATTGAGACTCGATTCTCCAATGCCAGATACTGAAACTGGTGAATGATGAGACCGAAGTTGAAGTTGATTTGCTAACCGGGATGTAATGAAATTTAATTGAGACGCAGAGTCTAAAATAGCGCGACAAGGAATTAATGTACCAGCACGATTTTTTACTAAAATGATGGCCGTTGCTAAGAGCACACAATTGTTAGACACATTTTTCGAGGCTAAAGGTTTGGGACTTGCAACTAATGATGTTAATAGGGCTGATTGTGATGTTGTAACCAGGCAATTTGTTACAGGCGATGCCACAATTGGTTTTGGTACACTATCTTGCTTGCCATTTAAATGCAGTAAAGTGTTATGTTTTGCTTGGCAATACCTGCAATTGCCAGATTTGCATTGCTTGATAGTGTGACCCTTGCGTAGGCAATTTAAGCACAAATGAAATTTTTTTGCTTCCTTATAACGCAAATTTGGAGAAAGATTCAGAAACGAAGTGCAACCAGTAATGAAATGCTCTTTGGAATCACAAAAAATACAGAGTGGAGTGGGCTTGCTACCACCTACAGTAACGAGTACGCTTGCTTTTGATTTTGCTTGAGATACAATATTTTTCACCTGTTTGCTAGGTGCCTGTATGACCATAGCGTTTTCCAAATTCTCCATCATGCGGCATCTTCTTTCCAAAAACGTTGACATGTCAATCCATGTAGGTAATTTGTGTGCAGATAAATTCTCTTCCCATTTTTCGTGCGTTTGTCGATCCAGTTTGCTTGTGATGAGGTGTATGAGTAAGCCATTATATATCTCTTCAGTAGCTGCTAAAGTTTGCAGCGCTCGAAGATGTGCATTTGCTTAATCGCTTAATTTTCGTAACCCATCTGATGCGCCCATTTCCATACCTTGTAGCCCGAAAATTGCCTTTATGTGTGCCTGGAAATGAAGTAATTTATTATCAAAACGTACTTTTAATAAATCTAAAGCTTTGTCGTAATTCTCTTCACTGGGCTCGAGTGAGCGCACAGTGTCTAAAGCTGCATCACTGAGACTGGTGATCAAGTACTGCATTTTTTCTAATTTGGACATCTCCACGTCTTTGTCTATTGCTGAAGTAAACGTGCTGAGAAACGATGGCCAGTCGAGATAGGAGCCACTAAAAACTGGAATTTTGAGCTCAGGTAGCCTGGATCGTCGTTGTAACTGCTGCGGCGTAATGTCGTCCCAAGAGAACTGTCGTAGTGTTGAAGAGTGCGCGCCAGATGACTTATGTTTTGTATTCAGCCAACGATTAATTTTTGCCTCTACCTCAATATACACTTTGGAGAAATTTTCGTCAGCATCAGACTCAAATTCCTTGCGGTCCAATCGCCTAAGTGTTGATCGTGCATTTTCGAAGTTTGCCTGCAAACGCTCAGCATGTTTAAGTCGCGCAGAAAGTTCGGCCTCATCTAAGTTTTTTAGCTGCTCGTTCGTAAGGAAGCTATTGAGATTATCTAGCTGGCGTTGAAACGCATTGCCTTCCTTTTTGTAGAAAGCGATTTCACCTGCTACACCAGGATTCTCATCAGACGATTTACACTCTTTCGGCATTTTATAAATATATTTTCTTTTGTTGAGTTCTATTTACTTTTCACTGCACTAATTGTCTTTATGTTTGTACTAATCATTAACAGTTAATAGAAAAAACACCAAATGTCTTTATTTTAAGCGAAAAACAACCTGTTTGCCTTCGATAGCTGTTTTAAACTATGTGCGTACAAATATGCCTACCGAAATTACTTCTACTTGGGAGGTAGGGTTTTTAGGGTAAAAAAAAATTGATTTTGGTTTATTTGAGAAAATGAATGTACATAATCTCAAGAATGTTGTGTCCAAATTTTAAGTCAATCGGTGCAAAACTCACAAAGTTAGAGCATTATAACCGTTGGCCGCTCCGACTCGGCTACCTGCTATGGTCGAACTTTAAATCGATTTTCTGGAAAACGACGTTTTTCAAGTCGGTGGACACTTTTTCTCTGAATCTACTCGACCGATCTTCCTGAAATTTTGTACACACTTTCTCTACATAATGACTGAGGTAACCCTGGGAGGTTTTTTGTTTTTTTTCAATTTTTATTTATTTTACAATAAACAATATTGTGCGATTTATCGTCTAAAAATCGCACTTCTACTTTAAATGTTAAAAAAAAAATTTAAAAAAATTATTAATAATAAAAACTCGACAGGGTTACCTCGGACAATTGATTACCTAATGAAAACTCCTTGATTTTTTGATTTCAGATGATCCAATGCTGAGAAAAACTGTCCACGGCAAATTGCTTTTTTTTCGAGACGTCTGCGTAGATCCGCTGTCAACGGCTCAATTTTGTATATTTTCTTGTGAAAATTTTTGAAAATATTTTTGAAATATGAGTTTACAGTATACTAATTGGATAAATAAATTTACATGAATCATTTTTCCAAAAAAAATTCATAAATAAGTGCATATTTTTAGTGGAATTAACCCTACCCCCCCCCCCCTTAAACAACGCCTAACTAATTGTGTTAATGCAATTAACGAAAAAAAGTCTGCCATCTTTACAGAAGAATAACGTGGAGGAAATAGAAGCAATGCTTTCAAAGCTTTTCTCAGAAATCGGTGGAATGCTCACATACAACAACAAGCACACCTTTGTATACAAACTCATAGCCTTATCCGGCAGCCTTGAAATTTGAGTTAGAACGCCAGGTAAGACAGCTTCTGGACGATGGTATAATAAGACCATCCACATCATCTCCTAAGGAAATCTAACATAGAGAACGTAAATTCATAGAGAAGGCTCAGGAACGAATGAGTAGGTTAAATGTAAAATGCTAACAAAACGCGGGTAAGAAATTTTTATTATTTCACCACGGCCTTGGAAAAGTTAACAGAAGAGAGTTAACATAGCGGAGCGTAGTCAACAGAATTAAATATAGCGTTTGCATTGAAATGTAAAATGCCATGATTTGGTGTTAGCAAAAGAAGATAACAGCAGACTTGTACATTTTTCTTTCATGCTTATTTGCCGTCGGCATTTTGCATGCGCATTCTTGTGAGATGAAAAAAATAATTCTAAGTATATACATGCATGAATGTGAAATTTTAAGAATCTAATTAACTAAATTGTATTGATGTTAAGTGTATTATCAAAATTATTTCAAAATATGCACATAAAAAATTAACTTTGTAAACCATTCATTTACATCAAGGGTTAGTATTCAACAATATGTTGTACTCTTTAAATTATTATTAAATTATATAACATCTACTATCCATATTTATGTGGGCACACACACAGCTCATATGCATATCTACAGCAAATAAACAAATATATTCCAAATATATATTGTATATGCAAAAAAACTCATCTAAACCGTATCATATATGAATACATATGTTGCGACAATGTATATATGTACGTAGATGTTTGTATTCTAAGCAAAACAATACATATTCGTGTATACATATAACCGCACATATATATTTTATTTATTCCTCTACATGCGTATGCTTCCAAAACTAAAATTCTAAGCCTAGCGGCTACAAGAACAAAATGCATTCATAGCCGTAGCTGTAGCGGCCATGCTTATTTACCCGCGACGGCGCTGAACAGTTTCAAATATTAAAAAGCACAACAAAAACAAATTCATCGATAAGTTCGCGCTCATACTTCTACGAGCAAAGTACTACATTCATAAAACGAGCCGCCCATATGCCAATGTTCTCGACCATTCGAAAATAGTCAATATTGGAATATTTCGCGTTGAATTATTTGCCAATATTTGGTAAATCTTGAATTTTTGTCATGTCGAATGGTCGCGGCTCCGTACATATGTATGCATCAATATATGTATTTATTTAAATATGTCTGCTAAATGCTCGACAACCGCAGCTGCTGTGCGTTAAGTGCGCACATGAGCATACAGTAAGTTGCAGAAAACAACATAAGTCGCTTATAAAAAAGTTCTGTGTCGGACATTTCAATACTAGGAGAAAATTTCGAAACAATTACTTTATTCTCTCTGATAGTAGGTAAATAGTTAATTAGTATATTATTTTACGTATGTGGTTCTTTAATTGATAAAAAGTGCACAAAAACATATGCATATACATATGTATCTGCAAGGTTAGAAACTTACTCAGAAATAAGAGTATTTTAAGGTTACTGTACATATTTGAAGGTTACTGTACACACAATGCTGTGCCTATGAATGTACGCTGGATTTCTTGAGAAGCTTTAGGGAATCGTAATATTTTTGCTGTGGCAAGTCCGCATACATACACACATCATATATATATGCGCATATGAATATAAATTCACATATGTATTTAAATTTGCATATGCTATCTACCTGAGTGCCTTGTTTTTTATGATAAAATGCCTGTAGCGAGCATACAGCGCTAACATTATTTCTAATATATGTATATAAACATGCATACATACAATTTCGCGCAATTTTCATAAAAAAACCAAAAAGGACAAATCTGTAAACATGCTTATGAATCATATAAATAATATCAAATGAACAAATCTATTCTGTACGCAAGCAAATGTAGGCTAATTAATGTAAACTATATTTTTTCACATTAATAATTAATAAATTTACTACTGTTAACTTGTGGTGAAGTAATTTCTGAGTTGAATTTCTTACACGTGTTTTGTTAGAGCCCAAAATGAGCAACGGGCCGGGACTGCGCCTACTCTATGAATTTACGTTCTCTGTCTAACACTGAAAAAGCATTTTCTACTAAGAAAGGTAAATATGAATTTACTCGTTATCTTTTGGCCTAAAAAGTTCGCCACCAATATTTAAGCTTGCATTGGACGATTAAGAGAACACATTGGCAAACGTTGCTCTGTGCACATCACCAATATAATAATTTTTAGTAAAACTGAAAGAGAGCAGTGCAAAGATATAGAAAAAATGCGGATAAATGCGATTTCTTTAAAAAAGAAGCAGAATTTTTAGGGTAAATTATTACTACGTTTAGCATAAGAACCAATTCAAACAAAGTGGAAGCTATTGCAAGATTAGCAGAACCAAAAAATTCAAAGGAACTCTATAGCTTCCTAGGATTGTCTGGATACTACCAGAAATTTGTGAAAGATTACGTAAAGATTTCTTAACCACTGACTACGGGGAAGACGGTAGAATCTCAAAGTGCGAATTTGCCACGAAAATCATTTCTTTAAATAATGAAGCAAACGAATTCTTCAGGAAAATGAATAATTCATTTTTCATTTTTCATTATTCATTTTATTGGAGACACTAATTTTTCTGCAGTTTTGTAACACTTTAGATAGAAGTAGAGTTTGTCAATAATTTTTGATAGGCCTCAATTCCGTACATTTATAGCCATCGATAATTTCGAAAGCCACATGACTCTAGTCGAATTACAGATAGGGATATTCCAAAATAGTATCACTTTATTTGTTTAAAAGATAAAGTAGAGTCCATTCAACATAAACCTGAAGTACTATATTACTTAGTATTCAGCATCCTAAAGGATTCAATTCACTACAGGGGAACCATGCACTAATCGACGAGACTACAAACAGCGGCAAAGTGGTCCTGCAGAAGTGGGGGCAAGTGGAGGCCAAAGCTCGTGCTAGACAATCATGTGGTTGGAGCACAGGGCGGAACTCTCCCTTCCTTCGATTCTGCAGGAGTACTTCGCTTCTGTAGGGTAATCAAGTGCGACGACGACTGGTCAAGGGTTGTCCTGGAAAAGTGTGTTGCCGAGATCAGCAGCTCACTGGAAGGCTTTGAACTTAAGCTCATTCCGGCCAAGGACATACCTTGCCCTCCTCGCGCTCGCATTTGGCTACCGGTGATGAACTTGAGCGGTGCAGATGTGCTGAAATACCTGAAGTCACACAACCCTGCAGTGCCGATGGACGACTGGGCAATCGTGAAGGCAGAAAAACCACAAAAGAGCAGCATGTCATTCGTTCTGCAGATCAACGATGAGTGCCTGCCAATACTGAAACAACATGGCAACAAAATGCGGTTTTGCTCTAAGAAAGGCCACACTGAAAATTTTCAAAGCAGACTTCAATGAAAATGAGGAAGACCCAGATGAGGTCGACAACAACATACAGCTAGAAAGGCTAGAAAAGCTTGACCTAGCTGAAGACGGCAATAAACCCGATGCCTAGAGCCATACATTTGAATCTGCAGCACTCGAAATGTGATGCAGAGAACTTGGATGTCTTCCTCAGGGAAGGGGACATCGACATCGGATTCATACAGGAGCCCTGGGACAGAGACAACGAGATTAAGGGGTTCCAAAACAACAAGAACATCAACATATTCTGCAATAAAGCAGACGGTAAGCACCGGTCATGCATAATCACTAAGAAACACTTAAAATCTTTTTTGTGTTCTAATTTTAGTACTCCCGACTTTACTGTGGTGAAAGTGGAGCTGCAGAAATCGGCGATATACCTGGCATCGGTGTATATGCCGCATGATAAACCGGCGCCGCGAGACGAAATGGCTCGATTCCTGTCAACATTAAATAACACAGACAAACTATTGACGGGCTGCGACGCAAACGCCAGAAACGAGCTCTGGGGCAGTTCGGAGACGAATGAAAGAGGTGAGTCACTTTTTGTCACTTTTTTCCTATTAAACACCAACCTAGACATATGTAATGTAGGGACCACCCCAACCTTCACTTTTCCGAGCTCGGCAAACTTTCCAGGCTGGGAAGAGGTCTTAGACGTTACCCGATGCACAAACAACAATTCCCAAATAGTCAGAAATTGGAGAGTATCCGACAAGAAATCCTTTTCGGACCACAGCTGGATCCTCTTCGATATCAATCTTAAGCTTGAGAAACCTACCCCATATAGAAATCCTAGAAGAACAAACTGGCACACGTTCCGTAGAGTGACCCAGTCTAAACTCAACACATAAATAAAGCCATAACGTCAAATTAAGACCTAGATAAGAAAATAAGAGCTTTCGAAGCCTCGTTGACGAAAGGGCTTGAAGCTTCATGTCCCGCCACATATGGCAAAACAACCTATCCTACCTGGTGGAATGAAGATCAACTCAGGAAAACGACAAGAGAAATCTTCGATATCTGCTACAAACACAAGTATTTCAAACCCTACAAAGATTGCCTTAGGGAATGCAAGAAAGCGATTAAAGAGGCTCGGACAGAGGCTTGGAGAGATTTTTGTAGTTCCATAGAATCAACCAAGGATACGGCCAGCCTAGGCAAGCTTTTATCCAAAGAACACTTTTGCCCTTCCTTCTTGAAGAAAGATATCGGAGAATGGACAAAATCCTCGGCCGACACACTAGAACATGTTGTAAATACACATTTCCCTGGCAACACAGAATATATTGACAACAATACTGACAGTGTTCAAACATCCAAACTATCATCCATTATAATCAACCTCATCGTATCCCAAGATAGAATATTATGGGCGATAAAAAACTTAGAACCATATAAAGCTTCCGGTCCAGATGGGATATTCCCAGCCATGCTGTGGAACACTCGAGAAACGACGATTCCTTGGCTGGAGGTCTTTTTCAGAAAAAGCCTTATACTAGGGCATATACCAAAAACCTGGAGGAGGGTTAAGGTGATCTTTATCCCCAAAGCTGGTAGACGCGGTCATGATACAGCGAAAGATTTCAGACCCATCAGCCTATCCTCCTTCATCCTCAAAACTCTCGAGCGATTGTTGGATGTATATCTCAGGGAAAAGATTACAGACACAACGATTTCACCATCTCAACATGCCTATCTCAAAGGAAAATCCACAGGGACAGCTCTTCATGAGGTTGTAAGTGCGATTGAGAGGAGCAGAGAATACAAGCAATACTCACTAGTCGCTTTTCTCGACATAGAGGGGGCCTTGAACAATGCTACCACAAGATCCATAATTGAGGCTCTTAACATGTTAGGCACAGACATAGGTCTCAACGAATGGACGACATAGTGCTCATGGTTTCAGGAATGTTTCCAACCCGTGAGATTATGGAAGGAGCTCTGGTATTACTCAGCAATTGGGCCACGGACCGTGGTTTAAGTGTAAACCCGAGAAAAACTGAACCGATGCTATTCACCAAGAAAGCCAAGGTACCAAACTTTAATCTCCCAAAACTTAACGGCGTCAGCCTCACGCTAACCAAACAGGCAAATTACCTGGGGGTTATCCTGGACCCCAAACTCAGCTGGAAGTCCAACGTAGAGTACGTGGTAAATAAAGCGAATATAGCACTTTACACGTGTAAGAGAATGTTGGGGAAAAATGGGGTTCCCAACCAAAACTATTGGAAAGGAAATACAACAAAACTAAGCTGAACAAGTTACAAAGAACAGCGTGTATCTTAACTACAGGAGCGCTTAGCACCAGTCCTACTGAAGCGCTCAATGTACTAAATAGATGTATTGCCATAAGATTTACACATTAAAACAAAAGCTACTTGTAGCGCGGTGAGCTTCAGAGACATAGGAAGCTGGACAACAAGGTCGTACGGTCACAGTAAGATCCTCCTACAGGGACCCTTGCTGCTCAAAAAGGGATCAGACTACACAGTCCCCGACCTCAACTTCAAGAAAGGCTTTACGGTACGTTTTCCACCGAGAACCGATTGGAGCAAAGGAGAGGTGATTGGAAGACACGATATAGAAATTTATACCGATGGTTCTAAGATGAACTGTGGTGTGGGAGCTGGCTTCCATTCGGAGCCACTCAACCTATCTCAATCAATTCGTCTTCCTGATTATGCCACCGTGTTTCAGGCAGAACTTTTAGCGATCAGAGAAGCATACAAATCCCTAGAGCTCTACAAGGAAGTTGGTGCAAGAGTAGCTATCTTCTCAGACAGTCAAGCAGCTATTAAGGCCTTAGACTCCAACTACATTTCATCCAAACTGTGTAGAGAGGAGCTGGAACTGCTCAGCCATTGGCTTGAAATTACTCTGATATGGGTTCCCGGTCATAGGAACATACGGGGCAATGAGATAGCGGATGAGCTAGCAAAAAAAGGTTCGACACTAGACATAGCAGAGGCGGTGGCAGTCTCCACCCCACTGAATACATTAAAAGCATCCATTGCTTCACACTATCTTGCTTTAGCCGAAAGAAGATGGAAGCAAATATATATATATATAATTGGCACGTATACCCTTTTTGGGTGTTTGGCCGAGCTCCTCCTCCTATTTGTGGTGTGCGTCTTGATGTTGTTAAACAAATGGAGGGGCCGACAGTTTCAAGCCGACTCCAAACGGCAGATATTTTTATGAGGAGCTTTTTCATGGCAGAAATACACTCGGAGGTTTGCCATTGCCTGCCGAGAAGCGACCGCTATTAGAAAAATGTTTTTCTTAATTTTGGTGTTTCACCGAGATTCGAACCTACGTTCTCTCTGTGATTTCCGAATGGTAGTCACGCAGCAACCCATTCGGCTACGGCGGCCGCCGCAAATACCTACATGTATTACAACAAAAACACATGGCCGTCACACAAAATCCAAAGGACGAATGACCTGCTAGGATGTTCTCGGCCAAACATTTCACGTATCACTGCAACCCTTACAGGCCATTGGAAAGTAGGGGATCATGCAGCTAGACTCAATCTATCCTTCAATCGTATCTGTAGAAGCTGTCAAGCGGAAGGGGCGAAGGAAAGTCTTTTCCACTATTTATGTGAATGTCCGGGACTAGCCAGGGCACGACTCCGATCTTTCGGTAAGCCTTTCCTACACCAAATTAAGGAGATCTCAGACATCGAGATAAAGGATTAGCTGCTATACTTGGACCTCACTAAATGGATCTAACTTGGAAACAAAAAAAAAAAAGAAAAATAAAAAGAAAAAATACACAATACAAAAATACATCATCACACGAGATAGTGGTAGTAAAACGGTGCTGGTCACTAATTAGGAGCATTTCAGTGGAAATGTTCAACCACCTCAACAACAACAACAACAACAACAGGAGAACCAAAATTACTGGTATACATAGAGCACCCAAAACCGTTAGACCACCGTGTTGGAATCCGTACCACATTTTGTTACTTGTGCTAGTCCTCAACAATCGAATATTGTGAATCCATACCTCGCCTAATGTAAGTTCTATGAGTGGGAAATTGTAATGAAAATACTTATGTTTTTACTTTTGATTACTCCCTTGGCGTAAAACAAATATCTGAAGGGTTTTCGCGGGATCCAGAATAAAAATGTAAAAAAGTAAAGTTTAAAATTTTGCTCACAATCCCCATGAACACATCACAGTGGCATATAATGCACAACTCTCATAAAGAATGTGAAAACATTTGTAAACGTTTGTCACCACTGATAGATCAGGATAACCAACTTTAATGAGATCACTCTAATGACTGTCTTTACATTTACATAAAATGAGTTCATATGCCGGCAAAAGAATGAACTGTGTGAAAAATAGCATGTACAATGAATAGTAAACAAATAATGTAAAATGAATCTACAGAGATGCCAAATATATAGAATTACTGATGACAGTTCGGCCTCTCCTGACAGAAATTCGCCCCGAGCTTCATGACCATCATCATCTTGGTCACCATCATCATCAATTTCAGGGAATAAGGCATACCATGCCGTCATCTTGTCTGCTGTTGCAATTGTACTGCACTTTCGTTACGAGCGTTGCATACCTTCAATATCTTCGATGACATATCGGTCGAATCATAGGGCTTTCTTGACAATGTATGTGCCTTTGTACTTTGGCCGGAGTTTTCGCGATTCGCCTGTACTTGGCGGTGGACCTAGAAGGACCAAAGACCCTTCCTCATATGGCACTGGCTTCCAATGTCTAGCGCCGAGTTCGGCCTTCCATGTAACTCTAGCTGTTTCGGTGTTACGAATTGCTTCACTACGTCGCCCGTTCATATGTACAGAGAACGTAAATTCATAGAGAAGGCTCAGGAACGAATGAGTAGGTTAAAAGTCAAATGCTAACAAAACGCGGGTAAGAAATTTTTATTATTTCACCACGGCCTTGGAAAAGTTAACAGAAGAGAGTTAACATAGCGGAGCGTAGTCAACAGAATTAAATATAGCGTTTGCATTGAAATGTAAAATGCCATGATTTGGTGTTAGCAAAAGAAGATAACAGCAGACTTGTACATTTTGCTTTCATGCTTATTTGCCGTCGGCGTTTTGCATGCGCATTTTTTGTGAGATGAAAATATTAATTCTAAGTATATACATGCATGAATGTGAAATTTTAAGTATCTAATTAACTAAATTGTATTGATATTAAGTGTATTATCAAAATTATTTCAAAATATCCACATAATCCTCTATGAATTTACGTTCTCTGATGTGTAGATCGCGAAGCGGAAAATCGTGAACTAGGTCGATCGGTGCAAATTTCGTTGTTGCATTCAATTTTGTATTTATTGACCAGTGAAACATCCGAATATGTGTATCCAAGTCCTTTGCATCGTTAGTCGCTGCTCTTAAATATGCCAACACTGTTTGACTTACGCCCTCCGCTAAGCCGTTCGATCGTGGCATTCATTTGGTTGGTTGGTTAGAGTGGTGATTCATCCAGAATCCAACTAGAGCTTCCACACCATTTTGTTGCCGCATCCTCGTTACCAACTTGTTTAACAGTTATTTACAGCAAGACTATATCCAGTCTGTGCGGTTTAGGAACCTTATTAGCTTATTGACGTCTAAACCAGACAGTTGCTCGAGGCTCTCGAACAGCGGTTTGCCCAGGGTTAACATTCTGTCCTTCCATAGGGCAGGGCATTCACAGAGGAAATGGAAGATTGTTTCCTTTTTCTCCGGTTGTTTACAACTATGACAGTATGTGTTGTGAGGGATGCCCATTTTGGCCGCTTGTTCTCCGATAGACCAAAGGCCAGTTATGACTGTCGTTAGTCTAGAGGCGTCCCCTCGTTTCATGTTTATCAATGTCGACGATTGCTTGAGGTTGTAAGTGGGCCATAACTTACTGCTGATTTTGCATTTCGTCTGGTCTCTCCATCTCCAATCCGTGATTCAAAAGTATTTTAGGGAATTTGTATCCTTGACTGCACCTAATGGTGTGAATACCGGTACTGCAAGAACGCTACTCATGGCAGATCCCCCTCTTTTCAGTTCATCGGCTTTTTCGTTACCTTCTATGTTCCGGTGTCACGGGACCCAAATTAAGGTTACTTTATGGTTTTCACTCAAGGTGGTGAGGCTATTCCTACATTACTCCACCTCTTTCGGGGCTGTTATGGCCGCGTCCAGTGCCTGGATTGCCGCTTGGCTATGCGAAAGAATAGCGATATTGCACTTAAAAGAGAACTCCGTGATTAGTAACCTACAAGCTTCTCCAATTGCCAGTACTTCCGCCTGGAAGACACTGCTGCACTGATTTTTCAATTCCAAGTCTATAACAATATATACCAGCTCCAGTATAGACTGTGGTATCGAAGTTATTTAGAGAGAATCCCTTATTCCAATCTACCTTAGATGGGAAAAGTGTGGCAAAATTCCTACTGAACGTTACCATCGGGACGATGTAGTCAGGCCTCACCCTGATTAACTGAGCTTGTCGCAATAATAGACTAGCGTGACCATAAGTTTTTTCTTTCCAGCGACCCGCTTCATTTAACCTAAATGCACTCATGGTTGCCGTCTTCTTTATATTTAGGTCTATTGGAATAACGTGTGTCAGTGCATTGAGAGCCTCTCTAGGACATGATCTGATTGCACCGACCGTTATTGCACAGGCTGATCTTTGTATTCTGCCGAGTAGTTTGGAATTGGGCTCTCTTCCTTGAGCTTTCCACCAAACTACCGAACCATACTATAAAATAGGTCGTATAGTCGCCTTATACAGCCATAATGTATGCTTAGGTTGAAGAGTCCATCTTCTTCCAAGCATATGTTCGCAGGCATATAAAGCCATTTCTGCTTTCCTTACCCGTTCTTCGACGTTTAACTTCCAGCTAAGTTTGGAGTCCAGAATTACCCCTATGTACTTTGCACTGGGTGATAGTGACAGAGTTTGTCCGTTGATATTTGGTAAGGTAAAAGTTGGTATCTTGTATCTGGTGGTAAAAAGCATGAGTTCTGTTTTACTCGGGTTTAAACTTAGACCACATCCTGTGGCCCAAGAGTTAAGCTCGCCTAACGCCCTTTGGATGATACCACTGATCGTATTGGGACACAGTCCTGACACCATTAGCACCACATCATCAGCGTACGCCAGCATTTTTACCCCTCCTCTATTAAGTTTTATTAAGATTTTGCTTAACACACATAGCCAAAGAAGCGGAGATAATACTGCCCCATGTGGAGTGCCCCCGTGGACCTTCTTGGTTATGTTGATATTACCCATATTAGCTTTGATGATTCTGGTTTCTAGCAAAGAGATGACCCAGTTACTAATGCTACTGTCCACCTCTAGGTCTATAAACGCCAGTTGGATGGCATCTGTACTAACATTGTTGAAGGCGCCTTCTATATCCAAGAATGCCGCCATGGTATAATGTTTGCTCTCTAGAGAGCCCTCTATTGTTCGGGTTACCTCGAGAAGCGCTGTATATCCAAAAGTCTTTCAAAAGTCCTGAAGTCCTTCGCTGATTCATGTCCCCTCCTACCTACTGTTGTTATGGAGACGAACTTGACTAGTTTCCAACTATCTGGAATATGGCCTAAGTTTAAACACGCTTTAAAAATTTCCTCTAGCCATGGTAGGACACAGTCCAGTCTTTCCTCTAACATCTTTGCAATCATTCCATCTGACCACAGATGTTTAAGAGGTGAGATAGATTTGATTGCCCATGCTACTTTACCCTTGATAATGATTTCATTTGCAAGATGCTGTGGATTATTTCCGTCTAATATTTCCCCTCCAGCTCCCTTTTTTGCCGGCCTGATTAGCCTTCTTGTACTGTCTCCGAATTTCTCTATACAATTCCCAATTTCCCGTCGAGTAGCTGAGGTTAAACGTTGATCTAGATTTTTCCCTTAGTTTTAAGAGCTCACTGCTCCACAAAGAAGCGTGAGTTTTTTTACTAAATTTTATGGGGCAGGACGTTTTGTAGGCACTACTAAATGCCTTTTACAGGGTTATGACCCTACTCTCAAGGTTTTCCGTGAGAGTGATTTGAGGGATAGGAATCTCTCCTATCCTCTTGTTTACTGAATTTTTGAACCTCTTCCAGTTGGTTGTTAAAGGATTTCGATACCGTAATGGTGGATCTACCTTAAGATCCAAATCATACAGGATCCAACTATGATCTGAAAAGGACCTTTTATTGGATACCCTCCAATTATCTACCCTTACTGAGCTATTTTCAGACAGTAAAGTAACATCAATCACTTCCTCCCATCCTCTGAAGTACTCCGTACTAGGAAAGGTGAGAGTGGGAGTGTTATCCCTGTTACATACCGATAAGTTAGTGTTGATAATAAAGTTATATAAAGACTCACCTCGTTCGTTTGCCTCAGAGCATTCCAACAACGCATGCCTCGCGTTGGCGCCGCATCCGAGTAGCAGGATTTTATTTCTGTTTCTTTCAAGCACAAGCCTCCTCGGGCGGTGCTGGCCGATCATGTGCCATATAGATGGATGCAAGTGTGATGCTGACACCGTCAGCGGCTTCCACCTCAACGGCCGTCACATCCTGTGAACTATATGATGGGATTAAAAATATGTTTAAGGGTGTTTTAGCTACAATACATGATCTAGGATGACCTTGAGTACGCTTATAGTACAGATTGTAATTCCTTCCCGGGAACCCCTTCACACCGTTGCTCCGTACCCAGGGTTCCTGGATTAAGGCTATGTCAACGTTCTCCTCCCTTAGGAGAACGGTGGGTTGTCCGGTGCAGCCTGTGAATGCTGCAGGTTAATTTGGACAACCTTTAAGACCATTTTTTATTGGTTTGTTTTCCCAGGCTCGGCGTCATTTAACCGCATGCCAGTCAGCAGTTCGCTGGTACCGTCGACCTTATCCTGCTCCTCCTCCGGATTCGCAGAACGGAATATCTTCAGCTGGACCTTCCGTATACCAACCCGTTTATTTTCCACTTTTTGTAGTGGTTCGGGGCTCTCTTCAGTGATTTGAATAATCGACCAATTTGATGATCGACCAATCGGTCATCGGCACTGTGCGGTTGTGAGCCTAGAGATAGGGATTTAATTGATTGGCTTCAAACTCCATGTTTGGTATCCAGATGCGATCCCTCGTCCTTCGTGGTATCTCGCTGGCTGGAATGAGCTTGAGCCTCAACCCTCCCAGGTGTTCTGAATTTCATCAATCCCCTTTGTCAGGAAATGCAATGATTACTGGTCATCACATTTGATTACCCACCAACCGCGACCCACTTCCACCGAGTCGAAACCTGGCGATTGGCCCTCCAAACTCGCCATGACATGACGGTTGGAAGTTTCGTCCACCAGTGCCATTTGAAGATGGTCCGTTGCCACCTCACTGAATTGTTTGGTAGTTTTAGGGACAACCGCACCCTGATCTGAGATCTTGTGTTTCTTTGTTGCCCTCTTGTTTTCATCTTGCAAACGGTCACGTTTTTTCGATCCTGTTTTTCGGGCGGTTTGGAATGCCAGGTATTCTTCCACCTCCTTTTGAGACCTTGCCTTGTCAGCCTTATCTTTGGGATGAGCTTTACCTTCGGTCTCGTTCTTACGAATCCTGCCAAGGATAGAGAGAGACCTCTGGTAGAGCCTTATACCTTGATGGGCCTTTATTAATGCGCTTTTGCCCCATGGCTTTAGCGGATGTTGTCGGTTCATTTATAGTTGTTGGCGTGCTGTGGCCCACAGCTTTACCCTCAACTGTTTCCTGGGTAGAGGCCAGGAGCTTATCCTCCGAGGAAGATCCGATCCGCAGTTTGTCATGGGTGACCGATTGCTCGTCCTGTCGTTTAGTATTTGTGTCCGTTTGTCTCTCCTGTGCTGTGAATGCGTTCGTCTGGCTTCCCGTCACTTCGTCCGTCTGTTTTCCGCCACTAGTGGCGTTCGTACTTCTACCTTAATATGTTGGATGTTATTCGTTTGGAAAAAATTACTGAATGCAGTCGATGTAAAAGCCGTATCACAGTCTGTCACAATTCTTCGTGGTAAGCCAAAATACAGTGTTTGTTGGTTTAGCGCATCCATTACAGGCTTGGTATTTGTAGAGCGTGTTTGAACGACTACCGAGTATCTCGTAAGTGCGTCTACAACAACAAGTGCACATTCATAACCTCGTCGACTTTAAATAAATGGCCCTAGATGGTCCAAGTGCAGTATCTGGAACGGCAACGGTGGTATATCCATGTCATACAGTTCACACTCCTTGCGCTACGGTTGACGATTGTAGCAACACTGTATGCAAGATTTTACTAAACCCTTGACAAAATTTTTTAACCGAGGGAGCCAAAAATTTTGTACAATTCTCTGTATAGTTCCGTCTACACCAGGACGCCCAACGTCATCGTGGCAGACCTTAAGTATACGGAACCGCTAGCAATTGACGCCTGGGCTCAACTTTCCAAAAGAGTGGATTGTTCCTCAGTTAACTACCAATATCTAAAGCACTTCTTCTAATTGCCATGACTCTGCATCTACCACCCTCAACTACAACTTTTCCCTTAGCTAGCGCGAGTTAACGACATGGCCTCACTTTCTTCTTTTCTAATCTCTTCAGTCCATGGTCAATAGACATGCATCATCAAGTAAACAACATCAAGCCGAAAGGACTTGTTTTCACATACATTATCAAGTAAACAAAAAAAGAAATTCGGTATCACCAAAACAAACCATAAACATTCAAATAATATAGTTATCTACAAGTAAAAGTAAACAATGCACAATCAGCAACGAATTGTCCCAATGCGATAACAACCGCCGCATTCAAATAGTATAAATAGCAGTAAGATTTCTGTAACAAGTTAGTCTTAAGAATATCGAAAATAAACACGCACTTCGGCGTTAAAATATAAAAAAGGTATTTCTTTTTTCTCATATCGTGAAAGCGATATTAACTGGGGGCTCGTCCGTTCTTTCTTGAACAAGCCATATCCTGCATTACAGGAAAAAAGTAAAAAATTCCCCGTTATTAAAGAAGGGAAAAATTGGATTCCTGAAGAATCGGAAAAAGAGCAGGAATTAGAGCAACGTGATAAGCAATACGAACAGCACATCCTGAACAGACATCACACTGGAATCGCGAAGAAAGCGACAAGCAATCTTCAATTTATCACGTTTATCGTTGAACATAGACTCCGAAATGACTGCACAGGAAATCGCTAATCTAAAGGCACAAATCGCTGCTCTGACCACAGGACTCACTGAAACTCAACATAGATTGAGTTCCATCGCAACATCTAACATCACAGTTACCAATCAATACTAGGACTATACACAACATATCACCAATGAGTCACAAATTAACCTAGATGCTTTCCATTTCAATTCAACCGGGCTATTCGGGTCATGTTCTTCGATTTCGATGTAACTTAAATATGTTGCTCTCTGGTCGAAATAATGAGACACGTATTTTTTTGTTCGCCCGAAAAAAAATTTTTTTCAAGAGTTATCGGCAATTTTGTTTTTCGCCTCAAACTCGATTTGTTTTAATTATATAAGAAAAAAGTTTTTTTAAATGCCCATAACTTAGTCAAAAATGAACCGATTTTAATAATTCTGGGTTCAAAATGATCGTAATTACTTACACAAGCGACTTCATGTAGAAACAATTGCAAAAAAGTAGTTGAAAATTTTTTATTTAGCAAAAAAGAAAAAAAATTTAAATTTTTTCAAAATTCAATATTTCAAAAAGTGTATTTTTTTTTGTTTATAACTTTTTCCAAATCAAAAAAACATCTCAAACTTTAATTGAGCTGCATGCCTAGTAGCTAAAATGAGTTGTTTTTGAGTAATGAATTTTTGAGTAAACACCCTGTTTCGCACTTTTTGTTTTTTGCAAAATAAAAAATTTTCAACTACTTTTTTGCAACTATTTCTAAATGAAGTCGCTCGTGTAAGTAATTACGATTATTTTGAACCCAGAATCATTCAAATCGGCTTATTTTTGACTAAGTTATGAGCAATTAAAAAAAAATTTCTTATATAGATTCTTTCCATTTCAATTCAAAAGGGCTATTCGGGACATGTTCTTCGATTTCGATGTAACTGAAATATGTTGCTCTCTGGTCAAAATAATGAGACACGTATTTTTTTGTTCGCCCGAAAAAAATTTTTTTCAAGAGTTATCGGCAATTTTGTTTTTCGGCTCAAACTCGATTTCTTTAAATGCCCATAACTTAGTCAAAAATGAACCGATTTTAATAATTTTGGGTTCAAAATGATCGTCATTACTTACACGAGCGATTTCATGTAGAAATAGTTGCAAAAAGGTAGTTGAAAATTTTTTATTTTGCAAAAAACAAAAAGTGCGAAACAGGGTGTTTACTCAAAAATTCATTACTCAAAAACAACTCATTTTAGCTACTAGGCATGCAGCTCAATTAAAGTTTGAGATGTTTTTTTGATTTGGAAAAAGTTATAAAAAAAAAAAAATACACTTTTTGAAATATTGAATTTTGAAAAAATTTCAATTTTTTTTCTTTTTTGCTAAATAAAAAATTTTCAACTACTTTTTTGCAATTGTTTCTACATGAAGTCGCTTGTGTAAGTGATTACGATCATTTTGAAACCAGAATTATTAAAATCGGTTTATTTTTGACTAAGTTATGGGCATTTAAAAAAATTTTTTTCTTATATAATTAAAACAAATCGAGTTTGAGGCGAAAAACAAAATTGCCGATAACTCTTGAAAAAAATTTTTTTCGGGCGAACAAAAAAATACGTGTCTCATTATTTTGACCAGAGAGCAACATATTTAAGTTACATCGAAATCGAAGAACATGACCCGAATAGCCCGGTTGAATTGAAATGGAAAGCATCCCTAGAAATTTTCAAAACGTTACCCATATTCACAGGCGATAAGAACCAATATCGGTCATGGAGAAAACGTTCCTGGCCACACATGGGAAATATTATATAAAGAATTACTCTACTACACCCACTTACTACAAGGCACTCTCTATTATACATTCGAAAATTCAAGGAGAGGCAGCCGACATTTTAATTAACCACGACGCCAAATTCCATTTTTATGATATAATAGACCATCTGGATTACACTTATGCGGACCAGATACCACTGCATGTGTTGCTCGAAGAAATGAAGAGAATAAGGCAGGAAAAAAGAACCTTGGCAGAGTTCTATTGCGAAGTCAGTAAGGCACTTAATCTTGCAATCACTAAAGTTGAGATGGATAGCTCAGGAAATCCATCACCTATGAAAGAATATGCGAACAAGGAAGCTGTAAGGACATTCATTCTTGGTCTGAACAGCAAATATATAAGCGGCAGCCTATATAGTCACAATCCAAATGACTTAGAAACCACTTACGCTATCGCAAGTACAATATACCACTATAACGTGAACTCACAGTCCGACGTTCCGCAATATAACACAGGTCGACAATGTTTTGTCCTATAAAAGTGTAGGGTCATTTCTGAAGTAATTTTTTGCGTAGAATCCGAATCCGGGGTTTAAATTGCTCTATCACGTCAGGATTTTGAGATATCCTAACCTAAAAGTGCAAAAAACGCTGTTTTTGCCCATTTTTGAGGTTATGTAGCTACGCAGATTTTTCTCTTCAGAAAAAAGTAAACATAGTTTTTTAAAGTATTAGTCTTCTTCTTTTAAATGCCGTTTAGTTTGCTTAAATATCTTTATTTTTCACTGAGATATCGCATTTTGAAGTTTTTTTTATTTTTTTTGTGCGACTATGTAATCTACCGTATCACGTCTCATGTTATCTCAATGGATTTTCGAATATCGAAAAATTCACAAACATGGAAACTCAGTGCGATATCTCAGTGAAAAATTAAGATATTTAAGCAAACTCAACGGCATTTAAAAGAGAAGGACTTATACTTTAAAATACTATGCTTACTTTTTTATGAAGAGCAAAATCTGCGTAGCTACATAACCTCAAAAATGGGCAAAAACAGCGTTTTTTGCACTTTTAGGTTAGGATATCTCAAAATCCTGATGTGATAGAGCAATTTAAACCTCGGATTCGGATTCTACGCAAAAAATTACTTCCGAAATGACACTAAGCTTTTATAGGACACTCCGAACTCATCTTTTTGCAGACCTGAGTAATCAGAACAGACAATAAAATAGTACATTACAGTATCAAAACCAAGGCAGAAGATATTACGAGATACCACAAAGGTAAAGACCCAACGTACAGGTGCAATACAACCAAACTGCACCCAGGCAACAGCACGAACCAATGGACGTAGATCCATCACAACAGTACACGAGATCCGCAAATAGGAATCATTCTGCTCCACAACAAAACAGCAATGACCGCCAAATGCAAGGATTAGCTCCGAATAATCCATTTCGAGGTGATCCTCAAAAAAGAGACCGAAATCCTTCATCTCGTAACTACAACACACAACAGAAGGTACAACGTGTGAATCAAACACGCGAGGAAAAACTACAATTGCTTGCACCAGAGTACGAAAATGATGAATATGAAACAGGCAGTGTTAGCGTTTTTAGGCGCATAAACGATTTGCTGTGTCTGCAACGCCACTGCAGGGATACAGACAAACTAATTAACATCCTGATCGACACTGGAGCAACCAACAATTACATAAGTACAAAATGCAACATCGGTGAGTCTATTTCCATTAAACCTGTAAAAGTGAAAACCATTCACGGTTATTCAATAACAAAATCAAAAAAAATTGTAACACTATTAGAACATAATATCACATTTTTTGAAACAGATGCATTAGAAGAATTTGATATGCTTCTGGGTGAACAGGGACTTAGAAAAATAAAAGCAGAGATCGACCTTTTCGAGTACAAGCTCAGTTATAAATATAGGGCTAATATAAAAAGGGAATCTGTACAAAAAATAAAGTATGCAGTTAATAATGAAAAGTATATTGCAGAAACTGAAAAAATTATTCAAAACAATGAAGTCACAAACGAAGTGCTACCTTATACTACCACGATACAAGCTACCATTAGAACAATATCCGAAGATCCTATTTGGACCAAGCAATATCCGTACCCTATGTCGGATAATGACTTCATTACCACAGAAATCAAAAAACTTTTAAAAAATAAAATAATCAAACCAAGCAAAAGTCCGTACAACTCTCCCATTTGGACAGTCGCTAAAAAAGGTGCCGATGAACAAGGGAAACCTAAGCGCAGAATGGTCGTAGACTTTCAGAAGCCAAACGCTCATACTATCCCAGATAGATACCCCATACCTGATGTGGCTATGACCATACAGAATTTAGGTAATGCAAAAGTATTTACAACCTTAGATTTAGAGTCAGGCTTCCATCAGATTCTTATTAATGAGTTCGACAGGGAAAAAACTGCCTTTAGTGTAAATGGAGCAAAATACGAAATGCTTCGCATGCCTTTCGGTTTGAAAAATGCTCCTTCTATTTTTCAAAGATGCGTAGACGATATCCTTAGACCATATATCGGCAAGTTCGCGTACGTTTATATAGATGATGTTCTCATTTATTCTTCTTCCCCTGAAGAACATATCGAACACATTCGCATAATTATAAACGCGCTTCATCAAGCCAACATGAGATATCTAATGAAAAATCTCACTTTTTTCAAGACTCTGTGGAATACTTAGGGCACATAATTAAATACAACTGGATCACAGTAGACCCTACAAAAATACAAACTATTAAAGATTTTCCTATTCCCATAACACTGAAGGAACTCAGAACTTTCCTAGGCCTCGCTGGTTATTATAGGAAATTCATACAGAATTTTGCAGGCATTGTCACACCACTCACAACATTCCTCAGAGGAGAAAACCGTGGCATATCCAAAAATCAAAGCGCAAAAATAAAAATCACCTTAGACGAACCTGCACTAGAAGCGCTGGAAAAAATTAAAGAGGAACTGCAAGCCCAGGTTGAACTCTTCCAACCAAATTTTAATAAACCTTTCGAATTAACCACAGATACTAGCAACTACGCTATAGGAGCCGTATTATCGCAAAACCGGAAACCAATATCATTTATTTCGCGAACACTCAGCCAAGCAGAGCAGAATTGTTCTACGCATGAGAAAAAGTTACTCGCAATTGTTTGGTCACTACAGAAACTACGTAATTACTTGTATGGTATAGCTGATTTAACAATTTACACTGATCACCAATCTTTAATCTTCTCCATATCAGATAAAAACCCCAATACAAAATTAAAAAGATGGAAAAATTTCATTGAAGAATACGGTGCAAAACTTGTTTACAAACCTGGACATCAGAACGTTGTTGCTGATGCACTTTCCCGCCAGCAAATAAACAACACTCCAAATTCTGATGACTCCCAACATTCAGCACAAAGTTCCCCAACACAAAAACTCAAACGAGTAAAGCAACCATTAAACTCCTTTAGAAATCAAATTATTATAAAACAGTCAGACCAGAACCTCGTCGAAATATCCTCACAAAATATATTTTCTAACAGCCGGCATACGCTTTTTTTAACACCAAAACTGAATTGCTAGACAGACTAAAAAATATAATTAAACCTGAGGTAACTAATGCTCTGCAAATAGACGAGCAAATATTATTTTACGTCGAAAATGACATTATCAACACATTTTCAATTGTATCGATCGTAATAGCGCAAAAATTGGTGGACGACATCACTCAAACCGAACAACAAGAACAAATTATACAGGACATACACAAACGTGCTCACAGAAACTATAAAAATAACCCACGGGAAATTTCGATCAGATACTACTGGTTAAACATACGTGACGCTTGTAAAAAAGAAGTACAGGGGTCGAATCGTGACAGTCGTTAACGAAACGACAATCGTTCGAACACAAATTACGTGAGTCGATAATCGAATGAACGAGTTGGGATCATAACAGTCGAAAGATGACGTATCGTAATTGTAATTTTGTTTATCGATTATTTTTCTCATCTTCTTCGTTTTTTTAAGTCACAATAGAATTTGAAGTGTCAAAATAAACCGCAGAAAGTAACGAAAATATAAAAAGTTTAAATGGATCCAAGTATTTTCTTTTATTTAAGTTCCAGCGATGAAGAAAATAATGAAAGAGTTGTGCGAAAACAACTTCGAGACAAAAGCAATCCGCTAGCATTATCAAACAATGCGTAAGTACTTTATATATGACGAAAAATAGGTAATAAAATATCCTTCGCTTTATCAGTTCCTCAGGTTTATCAAAAGGTTTCGCTAATGCAAAGAAGCATTTAATTATGTTTTAAATAACATAAATATAAATTGCCAAGACACAAAATCTGTTCCGGCGGTGCTCCAACTGGCTGAGTGTCTCAGCCTACTCGCAAGTGGTGGCTATCAGCATGCAATAGGCAATGACTATTTGATAGGAATGTGCCAGAGCACTGTCTCGAAATTAACGGGCAATGTTTTGGAAGAAATTGAAGCCAAATTGTGTCCTAAGCATATTAAATTTGAGCCAGATGATTCGAGAAGGTGCAAAGAGTGGTTTGTTGAGAACTATCAAATTCCAGGAGGTAAATTCAATCCATGTTTTAGCTGTGAAAAATTTATTTAATATTCGTTTTTTAATAATAGTGGTTGGATGCATTGATGGCACCCACATTGGACTACAAAAGCCCACGGTCAACGCATTTCAAAGCATAAATGCGATGTTGGTGAGTTTTTTAATAAAGAGATGGAATGTTACTTTAAGGTTGTTTCTGTTAGATTTGCGACCACACTACGAAAATTCTCGCAATAAACTGCCAATATGGGGGTGCAGCCCACGACTCATTCATATGGAAGCATTCAAACGAACGAATGGTTATGGAACATCGTTTTTTGCACAATATGAGTGACAATGCCTGGCTGCTAGGTATGTGTTATACATATATAATTACAATTCATTTAGATTGTGCTAAATTACGTGTTGTTTGTTTTTAATAGGGGACTCTGGATATCCACTTGAGCCGTGGTGCATAACACCGTACAGAAATCCATCGGACGGATCAGGTGAAGCAAAGTTCAATGAAATTCATTCCAAGGCACGGTGCATCATTGAACGAACTAATGGTGTACTGAAAGGTCGGTGGAGAATCCTAGAATACAACAAAAGAGGAAGATATGATCCTATAAAAGTGGCTAGGTTTGCGAATGTGTGTGCAGCGCTTCACAACATTTGTATACAATTTAATGTGAGCTTTACAGCAACAAATTCAGAGAGTCAAACCGCATCTGACATAGTGTCTGGAGAAGGCCAGTATACTACAATAGAATCGGCCAAACAATCAGAGATCAAATTAAAATCTCGTTGATGAACTCGACATAACCATCTTGTTTTCATATTGTACTATTATGCTTTTGAAGTATAATGCTAACCGACCTAAATAAAATAAAATAACTCGAAACACTAATGGATACTTATTCAAAATCAATTTCATTTAATGCTTTTTTTTACTCCATTTAAAAACGTAAAATTTAGTTAATTTAAACTTGAACAAAACTTCAGGTATAGTTATTTAAAAAGAACTGAAATAAATATTCAAATGCATATATACATATTTACAAAAACCTTAAATAAAACTTAAATATATACATACTTACAAAAACTTAAATAAAACTTCAAATATATATATACATAAAACTTAAGTACAACCTAGAATATATACATATTTACAAAAACTTAAACAAAACTTCAATTACATATATACATATTTACATAAAACTTGATTAAAAATTTGGAATATATACATATTTACAAAGAGGATTTTAATTCAGAAGGAGGGACACTATGTTTTTCTTTTTCATTGACCTTCAATTGGTTTAATTCAATACTCTTTATTTTCAAATCAAGTTCTTTTACAGCTATTATAGCTCGGTGCTTCTCCTCCTTCATCGCCAAAATCCTCCTAGAGACAGCTAGCTGTCGTTCACTTATTTCAAGCTGCCTCTCGTCAATCTCTAGTTGCCTCTCCTTAATTTGAAGCAGCCTATCGATTTTCTGCCCCATAGCTTTATGGTGATCAGCTGTCAATTTTATGTTTTCTTCCAGCAGCGAAGCTTTATTTATTGTTCTTCTTCGTGGAGTTGGAGCGACTGGACGAGAAGGCGTACAGGAAGCAGGGCTGTTGGAGGAGGAACGACTTGGAACACTACTAGTTGAATGATTCGAATTACGTCCACTGCTCCTGCTTGAGGCCGAAGCACTTGATGCTGGTCTTGAAGCAACTGCGACTGGTGCAGGTTGTGAACTACCATATGTTTGCACCATGCTGTTTCCTGAAACAGATGCTTCAAGACCAGCAGCTTCAACTATTAGCTCCTCAGCTGGAGTTAAAGCCCTCTGCTGGTAAGGTCCTCCGCCTGTTTGCCTTTTTGAAATTTTGTTGAAGGACAACTTTCTTTTCGCATTGTACTTCTGATCTGCGTATACCTAGAAAGAAACTAATAAGTTTCATTTTGATAACATGATTATAATATATGTACTAACTTTTTTCCATAACTTCGCATTTTTTATTGGCGGTCCTTCCGCATTTAACTGCTTGCTGAGCTCTTCCCAAAGTCGGTTGGTAGTCGACCTTCCTTGTGCACAATTCGGCAAGGAATTTTTGGCCAAATCTGTGTGCTCACTCATGAAATGTGCCATTATATCCTTCTGCTCGTTGTTTAATTTATTACAGTTTGTCCTCAAATTATAAAACTTCATTTAAAGTTACACAATTTACATATATTTTAGTTATTCTTACATTGTTCGTTAATACTTTGAAATTCTGCGCAATTACGTTTATAAATAACAGATCGAATGACAATTCGAACGAACGAGTTGTTCGATTACTCGATGACGTTTGTCATTATACCGAATTACGATAGCGATAACACGTTCACGATAGTTATAATCCGATTTGCGTTCTTTTACGTGACGAATTGCTCGTTCACGACTGTTACGATTCGGCCCCAGGACTGCGAAATTTGCCTCACAAACAAATATGAACGCCGACCAAATAAAAAACCAATAGGTTCAGCGCTAATACCGAACAAGGTAGGCGAATACATACACTTAGATTTATTTTTTATGAGCAATAATATGTACATTAGTTCAACCGACAAATACTCCAAATTCTGCCATTTGAGACAAATACCATCACAGAAGGACACATATAAATACATTGACGAGATACTATCTCAAATATACCCAAACGCAAAGTTTGTAATGACTGATAACGGTCAACATTTACCGGCATATGTGCACAACAAATATACAAGCGACTACAAATAACGCATACCAAAACTCCAGCCTTTCATTCGACAACAAACGGTCAAGTTGAACGAACGCACAGTACCATAATAGAACTCGCGAAAGTTTTAGCACATCAACACAGTTCGGCACCTGGCGAACAGATATTTGAAGCAGTCCGATAATACATTAAAACAATCCATTCGGCAACCAACGAGAGACCCGAGGACGTGTTTTTCAATCAAAGGGGGTATCCTGACATCAAAGGGCGTCTTCAACAAAACCAAGCGAGAGTTTTGCGATACCACAACCGCAATCGGAAACAGCTGAACTACAAAGAAGGAGACTTCGTATATTCAAAGACGCATAGAAGGAACAAAAACGTAAAAAAATATGCCAAACATATCGTCAAAAAAGACAACGGTTATACAATAACGACCAATAAAAGAGTTATTATACACAGGGACTATATCAGAGTAAAGACATGTATGTAATAATATTTACCTTACTTTTCTCTATCGTACTTTGCGATAATATAATAGATTTAGCCAATAGGAAATATGTACTAGTAGAAGCAGATCCTGTTTGCATTTATCAAGACACAGCCTTCTTGTATCACATATCTAATCTGTCAAAAATATTCACGCCATACGAAAGAATAATGAAATCTATAATTTAGAAAACCAACCTGAAACTCAAATTTTAGTGAACAAAATCGAAACCCTGAAAACTCAACTCATTTCAAATATTTATAGACCCAAAAGATCACTTAACTTTCTTGACTCCATGTTAAAATTCATCACTGGCACACCAGACCACGATGACCTTGTAGAAATTAAATTTACAGTTAATACGCTCATAGAAAATAATAATAAGCAAAGAACAATTAATTCACAGTTCGAGAGAATACTCGAAGCCCTCGATCCTAAAGCAATAACCAAAAAAGTTGTCATACCAGAAGTTAATAATGAACTTCAATCAATAACGAACACTATAAATTTTGTAAAACCTAATAATTTTTATGCTGGCACATTAAATTTGAAAGATGTGTAAAATTTAATAAAACACGAAAAGTTGGATCTTCCAATAATTAATATATTAGAATATGCCGATATTCATATCTGTTACCTACAAGAAGCAATTATAACAATGTACAAATATCTTATCCTCGAAACTAAATGTAGCCTATTTAATGTATATCCTCTAGCACATATGCATGGTAAAAATAATTTAGACCCTAAAATCGCAAAATGTAACGATTATCAAAGAATATCTAAATGTAAAAACTATATGAATAACTTTTTTTGTAAATCAGAACCCTCTGACAATTGTACTATAAAAATATTAAAAGACAACTCAGCACAATGCGAAACAATCCACGAAAATAATGCTCCACTCCGCATCTTAGAGAATGGATATATTTTGACAGACTACGAGCACACTTGGAACAATACGCATATCTCCGGCCCTAAATTCGGACATCGAACATCGATAATATCACATATAATATTACAATCATCAACTACAACTGAGGGAAATCCTACACAACCAAAATAACGAAAAACTTGAAGTACTCCGCATCCTTTCCTCAAGTTCGATATACAAATTCAGCAATATACAAAAACTCTCAACATTTTTGATACCTATTGAAGAAAATCCTGTACAGTTTACGTTCTTCACAGTAATGGGATTCTTAACCTTGGTAGTTATCACTCACGGTATGGTACACCTCTGCCGATACCACGAAAATAGAAGGATGCTTAACAGATAAAGGCAAATTGAAGAATCATATGAAATCGAAATGAACCGTCTTCAACAGCAGCTTGTAGCAGCACCATAGCAAGGACGCTACGTCTTAAGAATGAGGGGAGTTAACGACATGGCCTCACTTTCTTCTTTTCTAATCACTTCAGTCCATGGTCAATCGACATGCATTATCAAGTAAACAACATCAAGCCGATAGAACTTGTTTTCACATACATTATCAAGTAAACAACAATAGAAATTCCGTATCACCATAAACATTCAAATAGATATCTACAAGTAAAAGTAAACAATACACAATCAGCAACGAATTATCCCAATGCGATAACAACCGCCGCATTCAAATAGTATAAATAGCAGTAAGATTTCTGTAACAAGTTAGTCTTAAGAATATCGAAAATAAACACGCAACTCGGCGTTAAAGTATAAAAAAGATATTTCTTTTTTCTCATATCGTGAAAGCGATATTAGCTCGCGATTTGTCTTCGATTTTTACTTATTCAAAAAAATGGATCAAAGAACCAGTATCAAATGTTGTGTGAAAAACGAAATTAAGTGCGCGGATGCATTCCGAATGTTGGCTGTGTCATTCGGAGAAATGTTCTCAGAAGGCCGAAAAGATGTGAACGACAAAAAGCGTGTCGGACGCCTGAGCACTTCAACAACAGACGTAAAAATCGCTGAAGTGAAGAAAATGGTATTGGCCAATCGTCGAATCACCGTTAGAGAAGTTGCTGAGGACCTAGACATATCGACTGGCTCCTGCCATTCGATTTTTTCAATGATTTGGGCATGAGACGGCTCGCCGCAAAATTCGTACCAAAACTGCTTAATTTCGACCAAAAGCAGAATCGCATGAACATTGCTAATGAGATGTTGGACTCTTCAGAGGGTCATAACTGGTTACGAGTCGTGGGTTTATGGTTATGACGTGGAAGCCAAAACTCAATCATCTCAATGGAAGTTACCGCTCGAACCACGACCGATAAAAGCGCGCCAAGTTCAATCGAATGTAAAAGTTGTGCTTACCGTTTTCTTCGATTGGAGCGGCGTTGTGCATCATGAGTTCTTAGCACAGGCTAAAACGGTCTATAAGGAATATTACCTGCAAGTTATGCGCAATTTACGCGAAGGAATCCGCCAGAAACGCCCGAATTCGTAGAAGAACAAAAATTTACTCTTGCATCACCATAACGCCCCTGCTCACACAACGTTGCTTGTGCGCGACTTTTTGGCCAAAAGCAACACACTAATGAAGCCACAGCCACCGTATTCCCTAGATCTGTCCCCCTGTGACTTTTTCTTGTTCCCGAAACTGAAGACGCCCATGAAAGGACGACGCTACGCTACGATTGACGAGATAAAGACGGCATCGAAGGAGGAGCTGAAAGAGATAAAAAAAAATTTTTTTTTGAAGTGCTTCGAAGATTGGAAAAAACGTTGGCACAAGTGCATAATATCTCATGGGGATTACTTTGAAGGCGACAAAATAGATATTAATGAATAAATAAATAATTTTTGAAAAAAAACACAAAATTCGCGATACTTTTTGAACACACCTGGTATGTTGTTACTCAAAACATAATAGTGCAAAATTAAATTACATTAAAAAGTATTGGACTTAAATGTAAATTAATAATAACATTATCTATATCTTAATAAGGAGAACAAAATTTTGTCGTACCTTTTTTTGGTATTTATAGTCAGAGAAAAAAGTTCAAACATATACCAATGAATAGCATATGTGGAGACGGTTTGCACAATGTATTAAAAAAAAAAACATAAGGGAATCGGTGCAGATAAAATTAATCACACTATTTTACCTGTATTAATAGTGTGTTAAAGCGGGAGAAATATTTTTTTTTTTACATATATATAGTCGCACTGTAAGGGCAACAGAGTTGTTTGTTTGAAAATTGCTATATATATCATGTATATAAACGCATAATAGAATAGTGTGAAGATGAAATACAAAACAATATTTCTATAGTATATACATACTATTTATATAGCCGTTCTGTTGCTATGGCAGCTCTGTTGCCATACACATATAAATGTTGAAACGTATAAACGAATAGTGTGAAGACGGAATAAGAAACATAGCTCACAATAATAATGCATACTATTATAAATTTGATTCAGAAATAATGATGCTCATGGATTAATTAATGATTGTTTTTTTAAAAGATTTAAAATAAAAAATAAATTTTTTTTCAGTAATACATGAAATTAAATATTTCCAATCCATGAATAAAAAAAATTATGATATTTGAAATACACAAATATAAGATCGCTTAATACAGGTAAAATGGGATAATTTTCACATTTACAATTTTCACAATTTTACCACGAATAACGTCGAATTTTCGTAGTTTCCTAGTATATACTCGACTTAAACTCAACGCGAAAAGTTGTACGCACAGTGCTTCTGGTGATCTACGAGTATTTCGCGTTTTATTATTTTTTTTCTTAGCATATTCCGCGCTTCCATACACCCATACTATTTTCGAAATCATTCGAAACTACACGTTGTGCATCGTGTAGTTTGGTATTGAACCATTTGTCTCCCGGAGGACACTCCCTTGGGGATTACAGGTTTTCTCTGTTATCAGCAAGTCCAAAAACTAAGAAAAAATACGCAAAACTTAATAAGTAATAACTTTCCCACATTACCACAATAAAAATAGATAACCCCGAATACTTGGTTGCAAGCGCTTCAAGCTCCAACCGACGTCTGAATAAACATTCATGCTTCGCGGTTCACTAAGCCCCAAAAAACGTTAGCACAGAAATTGTAAGTATTTCGGTACTTAGGGACTGTAATTTACCCTTGTTGCAGCCTAGACAAGGTGCCATAGTCTATACGAAATGGCGGAGAGCGAAATAATCGAAAATTTAATCTAATTAATTGGTTTCAGTTCCTGAAATTTGTTAGCGGTAATCCAACTCCTGGCGACCGCCGTGGCCGAATGGGTTGGTGCGTGACTACCATTCGGAAATAAGAGAGAACGTAGGTTCAAATTTCGGTGAAACACCAAATTAAGAAAAAGTTTTTTCTAGTAGCGGTCGTCCCTCGGCAGGCAATGGCAAACCTCCGAGTGTATTTCTGCCATGAAAACGCCTCTCATAAAAATTATCAACCGTTCGTAGTCGACTTAAAACTGTAGGACCCTCCATTTGTGGAACAACACCAAGACGCACACCACAAATAGTCCTCCTCCTCGGCCAAACACCCAAAAAGGGTTTTCGCGCCAATTATATATTATGTATATATGTATATATAATCAAACTCCTAGTGATGTAGTCCTACTTACATTTGACATGTACTATTAGCCAGAAAAACTTCTTATCTCTTGGTATACCACCAAAGAGGAATCGTGCAACCGATCGTGCTGTGTCAACTGCTCGGACCTTCACCCCGCTTCAAATCGGTCATTCCCTAAGTTCACACAGATGAAACACATTATAGTAATAAAAACCGAAAAAAATCCTCTATGCGCGAAGCCATCACATTACACCTTATGCAAAATCTCCCTGCCTTCAACTCTCATTCTACCACTTTTTCTAATGTCACAAAAAATATAACCAATTCGCAACAAATTACATTGAATAAAAATAACATTGAAGCAAATCACACACCAATCAGCTGGTACGAAAATCGCAAAACGAGTCTAGCCTTTAATAAACCCGCTTTGCTCAAAATAAAAAATAAAACTTACAACATAAATCCTCAATTATTAATATACAACAACACAATACCCACGTAAGCACAACGCAAGAATCCTCATTTAATGTTTTCAATACTCCGATTACTCTATTCGGAGACAGATCATAAAAGACATAATCCTTTCCCATAGTCTTATAGTCCTTAACGAAAAATCTTTTTTTTCAAAAATCAATTGCTGATCCTTGTAGGAAATTTATTCAAGTTTTCAAAACCAACTTTAAAATTTCTGTGCGATCATTGGTACTGAGATATTGATAATCGAAGGCAAAATGACCTTTTTCCATTCAAACACCGATATCTCAATGAGAAATGCTCGTATTGAGATTTTTAATAAACCAAAATAGTACAAGCTATAAATGATACTGACGAATTAATCCTTCTTGTCAGTTCGAAAAAACACTTTTCACAAAAATTAAGGGAGCAAGAAAAAACTCCAAATTTTTGGGGGATTTTCAACCGGCTGTACCTTATACAAAAATGGTCGTACAGCAAAAATTTTTTTTTTGAAAATTGTTTTCGAGAAATCTTAAGAAAACCACCGAAAAACAAAAATTTCGAGATTTCTACGGACGTGGAAAAATTTTTTTGACTAAACTTTCGTATGGACTGGATAGGTTAGTTATTCAGCTTTAATTTGGTTTATTAAAAATCTCAATACGAGCATTTCTCATTGAGATATCGGTGTTTGAATGGAAAAAGGTCATTTTGCCTTCGATTATCAATATCTCAGTACCAATGATCGCACAGAAATTTTAAAGTTGGTTTTGAAAACTTGAATAAATTTCCTACAAGGATCAGCAATTGATTTTTGAAAAAAAAGATTTTTCGTTAAGGACTATAAGACTATGGGAAAGGATTATGTCTTTTATGATCTGTCTCCGAATAGAGTAATCGGAGTATTGAAAATATTAAATGAGGATTCTTGCGTTGTGCTTACGTGGGTATTGCGTTGTTGTATATTAATAATTGAGGATTTATGTTGTAAGTTTTATTTTTTATTTTGAGCAAAGCGGGTTTATTAAAGGCTAGACTCGTTTTGCGATTTTCGTACCAGCTGATTGGTGTGTGATTTGCTTCAATGTTATTTTTATTCAATGTAATTTGTTGCGAATTGGTTATATTTTTTGTGACATTAGAAAAAGTGGTAGAATGAGAGTTGAAGGCAGGGAGATTTTGCATAAGGTGTAATGTGATGGCTTCGCGCATAGAGGATTTTTTTCGGTTTTTATTACTATAATGTGTTTCATCTGTGTGAACTTAGGGAATGACCGATTTGAAGCGGGGTGAAGGTCCGAGCAGTTGACACAGCACGATCGGTTGCACGATTCCTCTTTGGTGGTATACCAAGAGATAAGAAGTTTTTCTGGCTAATAGTACATGTCAAATGTAAGTAGGACTACATCACTAGGAGTTTGATTATATATACATATATACATAATATATAATTGGCGCGAAAACCCTTTTTGGGTGTTTGGCCGAGGAGGAGGACTATTTGTGGTGTGCGTCTTGGTGTTGTTCCACAAATGGAGGGTCCTACAGTTTTAAGTCGACTACGAACGGTTGATAATTTTTATGAGAGGCGTTTTCATGGCAGAAATACACTCGGAGGTTTGCCATTGCCTGCCGAGGGACGACCGCTACTAGAAAAAACTTTTTCTTAATTTGGTGTTTCACCGAAATTTGAACCTACGTTCTCTCTTATTTCCGAATGGTAGTCACGCACCAACCCATTCGGCCACGGCGGTCGCCAGGAGTTGGATTACCGCTAACAAATTTCAGGAACTGAAACCAATTAATTAGATTAAATTTTCGATTATTTCGCTCTCCGCCATTTCGTATAGACTATGGCACCTTGTCTATGCTGCAACAAGGGTAAATTACAGTCCCTAAGTACCGAAATACTTACAATTTCTGTGCCAACGTTTTTTGGGGCTTAGTGAACCGCGAAGCATGAATGTTTATTCAGACGTCGGTTGGAGCTTGAAGCGCTTGCAACCAAGTATTCGGGGTTATCTATTTTTATTGTGGTAATGTGGGAAAGTTATTACTTATTAAGTTTTGCGTATTTTTTCTTAGTTTTTGGACTTGCTGATAACAGAGAAAACCTGTAATCCCCAAGGGAGTGTCCTCCGGGAGACAAATGGTTCAATACCAAACTACACGATGCACAACGTGTAGTTTCGAATGATTTCGAAAATAGTATGGGTGTATGGAAGCGCGGAATATGCTAAGAAAAAAAATAATAAAACGCGAAATACTCGTAGATCACCAGAAGCACTGTGCGTACAACTTTTCGCGTTGAGTTTAAGTCGAGTATATACTAGGAAACTACGAAAATTCGACGTTATTCGTGGTAAAATTGTGAAAATTGTAAATGTGAAAATTATCCCATTTTACCTGTATTAAGCGATCTTATATTTGTGTATTTCAAATATCATAATTTTTTTTATTCATGGATTGGAAATATTTAATTTCATGTATTACTGAAAAAAAATTTATTTTTTATTTTAAATCTTTTAAAAAAACAATCATTAATTAATCCATGAGCATCATTATTTCTGAATCAAATTTATAATAGTATGCATTATTATTGTGAGCTATGTTTCTTATTCCGTCTTCACACTATTCGTTTATACGTTTCAACATTTATATGTGTATGGCAACAGAGCTGCCATAGCAACAGAACGGCTATATAAATAGTATGTATATACTATAGAAATATTGTTTTGTATTTCATCTTCACACTATTCTATTATGCGTTTATATACATGATATATATAGCAATTTTCAAACAAACAACTCTGTTGCCCTTACAGTGCGACTATATATATGTAAAAAAAAAAATATTTCTCCCGCTTTAACACACTATTAATACAGGTAAAATAGTGTGATTAATTTTATCTGCACCGATTCCCTTATGTTTTTTTTTTTTATACATTGTGCAAACCGTCTCCACATATGCTATTCATTGGTATATGTTTGAACTTTTTTCTCTGACTATAAATACCAAAAAAAGGTACGACAAAATTTTGTTCTCCTTATTAAGATATAGATAATGTTATTATTAATTTACATTTAAGTCCAATACTTTTTAATGTAATTTAATTTTGCACTATTATGTTTTGAGTAACAACATACCAGGTGTGTTCAAAAAGTATCGCGAATTTTGTGTTTTTTTTCAAAAATTATTTATTTATTCATTAATATCTATTTTGTCGCCTTCAAAGTAATCCCCATGAGATATTATGCACTTGTGCCAACGTTTTTTCCAATCTTCGAAGCACTTCAAAAAAAAATTTTTTTTTATCTCTTTCAGCTCCTCCTTCGATGCCGTCTTTATCTCGTCAATCGTAGCGTAGCGTCGTCCTTTCATGGGCGTCTTCAGTTTCGGGAACAAGAAAAAGTCACAGGGGGACAGATCTAGGGAATACGGTGGCTGTGGCTTCATTAGTGTGTTGCTTTTGGCCAAAAAGTCGCGCACAAGCAACGTTGTGTGAGCAGGGGCGTTATGGTGATGCAAGAGTAAATTTTTGTTCTTCTACGAATTCGGGCGTTTCTGGCGGATTCCTTCGCGTAAATTGCGCATAACTTGCAGGTAATATTCCTTATAGACCGTTTTAGCCTGTGCTAAGAACTCATGATGCACAACGCCGCTCCAATCGAAGAAAACGGTAAGCACAACTTTTACATTCGATTGAACTTGGCGCGCTTTTATCGGTCGTGGTTCGAGCGGTAACTTCCATTGAGATGATTGAGTTTTGGCTTCCACGTCATAACCATAAACCCACGACTCGTAACCAGTTATGACCCTCTGAAGAGTCCAACATCTCATTAGCAATGTTCATGCGATTCTGCTTTTGGTCGAAATTAAGCAGTTTTGGTACGAATTTTGCGGCGAGCCGTCTCATGCCCAAATCATTGAAAAAATCGAATGGCAGGAGCCAGTCGATATGTCTAGGTCCTCAGCAACTTCTCTAACGGTGATTCGACGATTGGCCAATACCATTTTCTTCACTTCAGCGATTTTTACGTCTGTTGTTGAAGTGCTCAGGCGTCCGACACGCTTTTTGTCGTTCACATCTTTTCGGCCTTCTGAGAACATTTCTCCGAATGACACAGCCAACATTCGGAATGCATCCGCGCACTTAATTTCGTTTTTCACACAACATTTGATACTGGTTCTTTGATCCATTTTTTTGAATAAGTAAAAATCGAAGACAAATCGCGAGCTAATATCGCTTTCACGATATGAGAAAAAAGAAATATCTTTTTTATACTTTAACGCCGAGTTGCGTGTTTATTTTCGATATTCTTAAGACTAACTTGTTACAGAAATCTTACTGCTATTTATACTATTTGAATGCGGCGGTTGTTATCGCATTGGGATAATTCGTTGCTGATTGTGTATTGTTTACTTTTACTTGTAGATATCTATTTGAATGTTTATGGTGATACGGAATTTCTATTGTTGTTTACTTGATAATGTATGTGAAAACAAGTTCTATCGGCTTGATGTTGTTTACTTGATAATGCATGTCGATTGACCATGGACTGAAGTGATTAGAAAAGAAGAAAGTGAGGCCATGTCGTTAACTCCCCTCATTCTTAAGACGTAGCGTCCTTGCTATGGTGCTGCTACAAGCTGCTGTTGAAGACGGTTCATTTCGATTTCATATGATTCTTCAATTTGCCTTTATCTGTTAAGCATCCTTCTATTTTCGTGGTATCGGCAGAGGTGTACCATACCGTGAGTGATAACTACCAAGGTTAAGAATCCCATTACTGTGAAGAACGTAAACTGTACAGGATTTTCTTCAATAGGTATCAAAAATGTTGAGAGTTTTTGTATATTGCTGAATTTGTATATCGAACTTGAGGAAAGGATGCGGAGTACTTCAAGTTTTTCGTTATTTTGGTTGTGTAGGATTTCCCTCAGTTGTAGTTGATGATTGTAATATTATATGTGATATTATCGATGTTCGATGTCCGAATTTAGGGCCGGAGATATGCGTATTGTTCCAAGTGTGCTCGTAGTCTGTCAAAATATATCCATTCTCTAAGATGCGGAGTGGAGCATTATTTTCGTGGATTGTTTCGCATTGTGCTGAGTTGTCTTTTAATATTTTTATAGTACAATTGTCAGAGGGTTCTGATTTACAAAAAAAGTTATTCATATAGTTTTTACATTTAGATATTCTTTGATAATCGTTACATTTTGCGATTTTAGGGTCTAAATTATTTTTACCATGCATATGTGCTAGAGGATATACATTAAATAGGCTACATTTAGTTTCGAGGATAAGATATTTGTACATTGTTATAATTGCTTCTTGTAGGTAACAGATATGAATATCGGCATATTCTAATATATTAATTATTGGAAGATCCAACTTTTCGTGTTTTATTAAATTTTACACATCTTTCAAATTTAATGTGCCAGCATAAAAATTATTAGGTTTTACAAAATTTATAGTGTTCGTTATTGATTGAAGTTCATTATTAACTTCTGGTATGACAACTTTTTTGGTTATTGCTTTAGGATCGAGGGCTTCGAGTATTCTCTCGAACTGTGAATTAATTGTTCTTTGCTTATTATTATTTTCTATGAGCGTATTAACTGTAAATTTAATTTCTACAAGGTCATCGTGGTCTGGTGTGCCAGTGAAGAATTTTAACATGGAGTCAAGAAAGTTAAGTGATCTTTTGGGTCTATAAATATTTGAAATGAGTTGAGTTTTCAGGGTTTCGATTTTGTTCACTAAAATTTGAGTTTCAGGTTGGTTTTCTAAATTATAGATTTCATTATTCTTTCGTATGGCGTGAATATTTTTGACAGATTAGATATGTGATACAAGAAGGCTGTGTCTTGATAAATGCAAACAGGATCTGCTTCTACTAGTACATATTTCCTATTGGCTAAATCTATTATATTATCGCAAAGTACGATAGAGAAAAGTAAGGTAAATATTATTACATACATGTCTTTACTCTGATATAGTCCCTGTGTATAATAACTCTTTTATTGGTCGTTATTGTATAACCGTTGTCTTTTTTGACGATATGTTTGGCATATTTTTTTACGTTTTTGTTCCTTCTATGCGTCTTTGAATATACGAAGTCTCCTTCTTTGTAGTTCAGCTGTTTCCGATTGCGGTTGTGGTATCGCAAAACTCTCGCTTGGTTTTGTTGAAGACGCCCTTTGATGTCAGGATACCCCCTTTGATTGAAAAACACGTCCTCGGGTCTCTCGTTGGTTGCCGAATGGATTGTTTTAATGTATTATCGGACTGCTTCAAATATCTGTTCGCCAGGCGCCGAACTGTGTTGATGTGCTAAAACTTTCGCGAGTTCTATTATGGTACTGTGCGTTCGTTCAACTTGACCGTTTGTTGTCGAATGAAAGGCTGGAGTTTTGGTATGCGTTATTTGTAGTCGCTTGTATATTTGTTGTGCACATATGCCGGTAAATGTTGACCGTTATCAGTCATTACAAACTTTGCGTTTGGGTATATTTGAGATAGTATCTCGTCAATGTATTTATATGTGTCCTTCTGTGATGGTATTTGTCTCAAATGGCAGAATTTGGAGTATTTGTCGGTTGAACTAATGTACATATTATTGCTCATAAAAAATAAATCTAAGTGTATGTATTTGCCTACCTTGTTCGGTATTAGCGCTGAACCCATTGGTTTTTTATTTGGTCGGCGTTCATATTTGTTTGTGAGGCAAATTTCGCAGTCCTGGGGCCGAATCGTAACAGTCGTGAACGAGCAATTCGTCACGTAAAAGAACGCAAATCGGATTATAACTATCGTGAACGTGTTATCGCTATCGTAATTCGGTATGATGACAAACGTCATCGAGTAATCGAACAACTCGTTCGTTCGAATTGTCATTCGATCGGTTATTTATAAACGTAATTGCGCAGAATTTCAAAGTATTAACGAACAATGTAAGAATAACTAAAATATATGTAAATTGTGTAACTTTAAATGAAGTTAAGTTAAGTCAAAGTTAAGTCAAAAAAATTTTTCCACGTCCGTAGAAATCTCGAAATTTTTGTTTTTCGGTGGTTTTCTTAAGATTTCTCGAAAACAATTTTCAAAAAAAAAATTTTTGCTGTACGACCATTTTTGTATAAGGTACAGCCGGTTGAAAATCCCCCAAAAATTTGGAGTTTTTTCTTGCTCCCTTAATTTTTGTGAAAAGTGTTTTTTCGAACTGACAAGAAGGATTAATTCGTCAGTATCATTTATAGCTTGTACTATTTTGGTTTACATATATATATATATAATTGGCGAGTACCTCCGTTTTGGGTGTTTGGCCGAGCTCCTCCTCCTATTTGTGGTGTGCGTCTTGATGTTGTTCCACAAATGGAGGGACCTACAGTATCAAGCCGACTCCGAACGGCAAATATTTTTATGAGAAGCTTTTTCATAGCAGAAATATACTCGGAGGTTTGCCATTGCCTGCCGAGGGGCAACCGGTATTAGAAAAAAACTTTTTCTTAATTTGGACCTGTCACCGAGATTCAAACCGACGTTCTCCCTCTGAATTCCGAATGGTAGTCACGCACCAACGCATTCGGCTATTTTGGTGCTTCTAGCAATTTCCGTAAGTGAGCTATGGAAACTTCCTACTTGCCCATTTGTTGAGCTATGGAAATGAGGAGTTGTACAAATTTCTGCCCACAATGGTCCCTAAGAAGGGACCTAACAGTCTGGGAATTAAGCCATTTTTCATTATCAAATTTACAATTTTTATTGGATTTTCAAAACAATTAAACATAAGTAGTAAAGCCTGTTTGACGTCGATAATACCCCTTGATTTAATTGGAGTAACAATGGCAAATTTAGATAATTCGTCTACACAGGTTAAAAAATGAGGTTTATCAGTGGAGTAGGCATCCATAGCAACATTTCCCCATGGCGAGAGGGTACCGGGTTCTTTTCCATATCTGGATTAACCGGATGCCGTTGGTACTTTGCCTCTTTACAAATTCTATAATTTTCTTTAACTTGTTTTGCATGTTTGGAAAATAGTAATCATTTAATGTATGTTTTAAGTTTTTCCAGACGGAGCGGTGGGCTTTAGTGTGCTCCGCCGTAAGTATTTCATTCTGGTCGCCCTCGTTAAAAATGTCATCTACCCTTTTCGCAGTATAACCAAATTTTACTAATGGGAATTTCCTAATTTCCGTTATTGAAGAGCCCACACAATTACTAAAAGTTCTCTTTCATTAGTTGCATAAAGCTCTTCGGCATATATATTAATAACGTTCTCGAAATCATGGTACTTGGTCTACGTCCCTGCGACAACACTGCCGCGACAGTATGTGCTGATGCATCTGTATGAATATGATTTTGAATAAACCGGCTCGTCATCCACTGCCCTTACTTCAGCAACTATGTTGCGGCCGCCGTAGCCGAATGGATTGGTGTGTGACTACCATTCGAAATTCGGAGTACGTTGATTTGAATCTCCGTGAAATACCAAAATAAAGGAAAAGGTTGTTTTTAATAGCGGTCGCCCCTCGGCAGGCAATGGCAAACTTTCGAGTGTATTTCTGCCATGAAAAAGCTCCTCATAAAAACTATCTGCCGTTCGGAACCGGCTTAAAACTGTCGGTCCCTCTACTTATGGAACAACAACAAGACGCATATCACAAATAGGAGAAGGAGCTCGGCCAAACACCCAAAGAGGATGCAAGTGCCAATTATATATAGGTATATATATATTTATATATATATATATACACGAAATTCCTGACATAATATACATATACAACAAATACGTGATATATGTATAGGTATATCATATATATTATATAATATATATAATATATACAATATATATGTCGGTAGTAGGTTGTAGTGCTTTGTTTGCATTGTGAAACAACCCTTTGTGTTTCCCCAGAATCTGCAAAATCTTTACATTACTCCTATTCTCAGGAATTTCATGAAAATTTTTACGTCAGAGCAGTGAAAATATTGTAAATATTCCTTCTCTTTGCGATATAAGAGTATACCTTTTTTCATGTCAAGTATAGAATTAATTATTTAAGTAAAGCCAATCAAGTAAAAATTGGGCGTTACTGCCAAAACAATTTACGTGGCATTCCTGTTTAATTTCATCGTAGCCATTAATGGACTTGGCCTTCAAGGGAGTTGTGACATTCTTAATTCCTTTCAGGCCAGACGCACCAGTGTCAATTAGAAACTTTAATGTTTTCCCCTCCAGTGTCCTACTAATGTAGGGCGAGAGAAACTTTGTCTTGCACCACATTCACAATGACCTTCATACTCGTAATAATCTTCAACTTGACTTACATTTATTCTTTACATTTTAGGTACGTGATGCCTGTTGATTATTGTAGCCTATCGGTCTTTGGTTAGAAACTGGCTGACGAGTTCTGTGAGAGTCCTGCCCGGCTCTCCAGTTTGGCTTATGATTTGTTCTATGTATAAATTGGAAGAGAGTTGGATTGATCTCCATAGGGAATGTCCTCTTTGGAGGCGGTTGATTAACCTGCGTATAGTGAGGAGAATGGTTCAGAGCAGTTGTCCTTCCCCCATTTTGTCCTTTCTGAGCAGTTTCATTTTTGTTGGAGAAAGAGGTTGCAAACGAATATCTGGCACGATTCTCTCTAATTCCTGAGCCAATGCTAAGGTTTTTTTTTTTGTTTGTGTCGGGACAACTAGCAAGTGCAGCACTCAGACATTAATTGAGTCCATTGTACTACACTTGGATTCCCTTTTTAATTTTCTTTAAATCTACCCGATCTCCGAAGAAATCTGAGTAGATCTTCTAGTGCCAAGGAGCCAGGATGGTCGCTTCTCAACACATCAGTGCCAAAGACCTCAAACCTGATTCGAGCGAAGGCGGGGCAGACTCACAGGAAGTGGTCCGCCGTCTCATCCTCCTCTTCACAAGCTGGGCAGAGTACACTGTCTGAGATGCCCAACCTTTCCATGTGCTTTGCCCACAGAAAGTGGCCCGTCATCAGTCCAACCAGCCGTCTGCACTCCCCTCTGCTTAATGACAGAAGGGTTTGCGACAGTCGATCGGACATGATAGGTAACATCAGTTTTGTCCATCTGCAGCCTCTCTCAACCTGCCAAGCTCGCTTGTGGGTGGTAGTTACCCATTTGCTAACCGTGGCCGTGATGGCGGCAGAAGGGAGTGGAAAAACGGGCTCTGGGCCAAAGAAGTTAGCCATGCTCGGTCCTGGAGCCACCCATAAAAATGCGAAAACAGTGTTTGCTGGGCTCATTTTCTGAGACTCCCCACAACTGAGCCTCTGGTAGCACTACACTGTATCTCTTTTCAAGTACGACTCTTGATGGCTTGGAGTCAAGGGGCATAGAGAGAATCGGTGGATCGATGTCCATGCCTTCTCTGTGTTCCAATGCCGGACAAGCGCCGTACCAGTTCCCACTGTGTTCCAGTCTGCAGATGGCCTTCAAGGCCTCTCCTCGGATGAAAGCATCAAGTGGTGGTAAACCAATCAGAGCATATAGTGCCGGGCCTGAAGTAGTCGGAAAAGCTCCGGTGCAACAGATGGCCACAGTGCGTTGTAGTCTACATAAGGTCATCTTGACTCCCACTAGGGAGAGTCTACTCATCCAGACCACTGATGCATAGGTGATAATGGCTCTTATCATAGCCGTGTAGATCTATAGGACCTTGCTAGGAGAGAGACCCCGAGTTTTCCCAAAGACACCTTTGCACTGCCAGAAAGCTGTCAGCGCTTTGGATGCCTTTGTTTCAACGTGTGATTTCAATAGTAGCTTACTATCGAGGATTACTCCAAGATATTTAATTTCCTGGGATAGCTGGATTGTGACTCCTTTTAGCTTTGGCAGAACGAGTCCATCATGCTTCCTCCTTCTGGTAAAGAGGACAATACCAGTCTTGGCGGGATTTGCCGATAGCCCATTCGCACAGCACTAGGTGTCAATCCGATCCAGAGTTTTCTGCACTTTCCTGCAGACGTTCATAAGCGAAAGGCCTGTTACCAAACAAGCAACATCGTCCGCATATGCTTGTGCGTAGACTCCCGAATCGTTTAAGGTGGTGAGTAGAGGATCGAATACCATGCATCAGAGTAATGGAGACAGCACACCGCCTTGGGGGCAGCCTCTATTAACCCCAGATGACACCAGCAGATCTTCCTTTGCTCGCACCGAAACGATTCTTTGGGCCAGCATCGAACGAATCCAATTTACTAGCACCCGGTCTACGCCGTGCCTACTAGCAGAGTTACACATACTATCAAAAGTGGCATTATCAAACGCCCCCTCTATGTCTAAAAAGATGCCCATAGCGTAGTTCCTCCTGTCGATGGCCAGCTCTACCCTAGCAACAAGGTTTTGCAGTGCCAACTCGCAGGATTTTCCACTCTGATAGGCATGCTGAAATAGAGACAGAGGGTGAGCCTTCAGCGACTTCTGACGTATGCGCAGTTCCACCAGTCGTTCGAAACTTTTCAGCATGAAAGAGGTCATGCTGATGGGTCTAAAGCTTTTGGGGCTGGTGTAGTCGTCTCTTCCAACCTTTGGGATGAAAGCGACCCTCACCATCCTCCAAGAGCGTGGTATGTAAGCCAGTGCCAGGCATGCCGAGAAGATTTTCTTCAGGGCTGCTGTAACGAACTCTGCACCCTCCTTCAGCATGGCAGGATATATGCCATCTGGTCCGGGCGACTTGTAGCCGCCAAAAGATTTGATGGCAAATCGAATGGCGACCTCATTCACCACAGATCTGGCAACGAACCAGTCATGCCGAGAAGGTGTAGCAGCTCTGACAACTGCCTCTATCAATAAGGGCTGTTGCCGGCCGAAGTTTATTTGATTACCAGGAAAGTGAGACTCCATCAGCAAGCTGAGTGTCTCACTTTTCCGCTCCGTGAAGGAGCCATCAGATTTCCTAAGTGACCCCAGCCTTGAAGTTGGGTCCCTTTTCAGAATCCTAACCAATTTCGCCGTGTCACTCAGAGATTCAATACCGCTGCAGAATTCCCTAAGTGAAGCCATTTTCGATTCCCGAATAAGCCTCTTGTAGTTCTTCTGAACATCACGGTATCGCTCCCAGTACTCTGCAAGTTTAGTCTTGAGGGCCCGGTTTAAAAGCTTTCTCGACTCACGCCTCAACATCTGGAGCTCTCGATTCCTCCCGGAGTCCGGCTAGGGAGAGGTCGAATTGGGCAGGCTGACTCAAAACATTAGGTTAGGGCAGCGTTGAGTTTCTCAGCAGCCGCCTTAATAGCCTGTTCTTTTCGAAGTCTTGGTGGCGCAACGTCAAGGTCCCGCAACGCCTCCCTAAACTTCTGCCAGTCTGTTTTTCTTGGGTTTCTAGAGGGCAATGGCATTTGTGCCTCCTCGCCACACTGAAACTCAATGTACCTGTGGTCCGAGCACGAATCTTCGGCAAGGACTCTCCAGTTCTTGATTGACCACCCAAGTTTTTAGTTTGATAGGGTTAGATCAATCACTTCCTGCCTTCTAGCTGTTACAAACGTTGGCTGTGAGTCCTTGTTTTGTATGTCTAGGCAAGAGGACGCGATAAATTCGAATAGTCGAGAGCCCCTTCCATTGCATTTGCTGCTGCCCCAGATTGTATGCTGGGCATTAACATCGCAACATAGGATGAGGCCCAGATTGCGCCGCTCACAGAACCTCACGAGACTAGTGGCCTTCCCGGGTGGTGGCCCTTCCAGAGAATCGTAAGGAAAATAAGCAGATGCAATCACAAACTTCGACCATCCGCGTCTACCTCTGTAACACACCCCAGCCGCTACCTGGTCTTGGCAACAGAATTGCTCAAGACCCGTCACAGTGAGATGGGATGATACTATAAGACCGGTCCTAGGTTTACTAGAACTCCTGTCATATAATAACGTGGCCCCTTTCAGCGCACTTAAGCCACAGAGACGGCCCCTAAAGACCCAGGGCTCTTGCACTGCTGTTATGTGGGGTAATGTGTGCAGCTGGGAAAGCCTTCTACTTAGTAGTGCAGTAGCGGCTTTGGAATGCTGCAAGTTAATTTGCGTCACCGTCAAGGGACGATAGCTACAGGAATCGTCCGAGTCAATCATTTGGGAAAGACATGGAAGCTGACCGTTCCAAAGAAGAGACTCAGACGGTTCCCGTACCATGAGCCCATGACATCAACACTGGCCTCGTCCACTCGCACCACAAGAGCAGCCCCTTCCTTCCCTTCCCGGTTTTTGCTCTTGGTGTACGAGACGACTCGCCAAAGCCTCGTGTTGATGCCCGGATTTTGAGCACGTATACAGGATAGGACATCCGCCGTAGACATGGATCCGGAATCCAGCAGATGGCCTTCCTGAGGAGTACACTCTCCTCGCTGTAGACTTTGTAGCGAGTGGTCCCCATGGGGGGCACGTTATTGACCACGGTTCCACTCGAAGTTGGCCAGAGACGCGCACGTCCCCTTTATGGTGCCGTCCTTTGTCTCATAGCCCTTCGCGTTGGCTTCCGGACCGGAGGCAATAACCCGACGCATCAGTTGACTTTTGCAGTATTTGATTTCTGCATCCGTCAGCTGATGGTCAGGCTCCAGTTTTACAATCACAGCCACAAGTCGTGGGCCAGCAGCCTTCTCGCTATAGGATGGCTTGGCCGCACCCTTGGATGTGGTTGGGCGAAGGTCCAGCTCCCGATCCTCCACTGACGAAGATTTCGCCGGGCAGACAACTGTGCTGGACATTTTGTCGAGGCGCCGATAGGGACGTGGCTCAGCAGAACCTTTTCCCGCCACATTAACTGGCGCCAAGACCGCGCCCGTACCTTGGGGGGTCGTGGCTCGGCCATTGGCGGCAACCGCAGGGCAGGGAGGTGTGCTGCTTTCAGCCACCGTCTTTCTCCGCTTGCCTCGAGAGCGAGACAACTTGGGAGTGCCCGTGCCCACCGAGGATTCAGTAGCTTCCGTGGGTGTCACTTCCGCTGACCGAGGTCTTTTGGAAGACACAGACGCAGAAGGGCCGGCAGAGCCACATGAGGACTTCTCCCGCATGAGCCTTGCCCGCCGCTTTCTTCTCTTCCTTCTTGCCACGCTCTTCGATTTCCCTGCTTTTTTGGGAGGTCGTACAGCCACCGAAGAGACCTCACAACTCAGACCCTCAGAAGCAGGGAAACGTTTTTCAGACTCTGAAGGAGAGGAGATTGCGATAACGAACACCGTCTCCTCCAGGATGCGCTCTCGCTCGTAGAGCTGAGAGACTTGGGTAATGGTTGGGGCCTCCAGAATCCATGCCCCTGCCGCCGAAGCGGGTGGATTGCCACTTGTGTGGATTCCACCTGGAGTAATATTACCATTGTTTTCCATTACCATTGGTTTTTTTTGGGGACTCCTCCCTAGCCAGTTTTGTTCGCGGATGGCACCCTGATTCTGTGCCTACTTTGAGTCATCACACGAGTGTTGAACCCACCCCATCAGGGAAGGCCACTCTTGTGATGCCAGGGCTTCCCTATCCACCACCTGGGACGCGCCCGATGGGAGATCAGGCAACTCCACACGGGAATGCTAAGGTACTAAGGCATGCCCTTCGGCTACGAAGAAAACATAACGTCGCTCTTTGGCCTCCGTAATCCGGATACAAAACCCTTTAGGGCATCCTGCCTATATTTTTGACATAACGACTCTATTAAAACATCGTTGCCTTTAATTATTAATAAAGTGAATTTTTTCTCGACCTTGTCATAAAACTGTGGAATTGACAATTTTCCTTGTCGAAGGGGTGACATCTCCTGTTATACCAAATGAACCGGTCGTATGTCTGCGTAAGTAAACTAAACTAGAGATAATTGCCTTAAATATTAAAACAGTGTTAAACGATGACAAAACTGGTCGGCCGAACCGTAAATTTTATTCCTCATTATTGCTACCGCCTGATAGTGCCTAGAGCTTTTCTGATAATTTTAAAATAATTTATAGACAGCAAATGCTGCTTACAACTTACATAGCGCGACAATTCACCATTGAGTTCGAGCAGAGATTTTATAATTTCGAGTGACTCCTCGCATCGAACAGCTGAGTCTATAGTCACCGCTCAACCGATACTGGAGTCTCTAAAATCCTTAGCCTTTCCGCCAGTTGATTTAATGTGCTTTCAAATGCCGCCAACAGTTTTTTTTAACATTTATATTTCTAGCATTGATATGCGCGTATTAGAAACATTTAATTTTTTGTTCTTTTTCCTTTTATATCGATCACTGAGTACTTACATGCAGTAGTTGTTATTCATATTAAATTTTGTTGATAGCAAATTATTTTAAATGTCATTAAAACACGAGTAAGGTTTTTTATTCTTTTTCCTTCACTTAAAGAGAGAGCTTTAATGTTTTACATTAAAATTTTTGGCGTTATTTAAGACTTTTACTTTTTACTTTGGGCGCCAGTTATTGATATTAGACACTATGTTGATTTAAAGAGCTAATTATCACTAACTTAAAGAATATTTTCACCTGTCCACTTGTTCCTAAACTTGCCACAATTTCGGTGACAGTGTTGCTGTTGTTGTAGCAGTTCGCTCTGGTGTTGTTTGTGCAGTGGCATAGAAACACGCTGACGCTAGCAGTTTTCGCGCTTACACTTTGGCAAAATTTCTAAACCATCGTCTGTCCTATGGTGTTGTGGTAGCGAAGGTTTTCATGTTTTAACTTATATCCTCAAGATTTAAAGATATCTTCTTATTATTATCAAAGTATGTTAATTTTTATGTAGCCGACGGCCCCGGCAGGCCGTGCCTTATATATAAAGGGTGATTTTTTAAGAGTTATAGGAAAGTTTTTTGAAAAAAACACACGTACCATTCAGAAAAATACATGAAATTTTTATTTAAATCGATAGTACAGTCCATATAATTCAATGTTTGGAGATTATTTCATGCAAATGTTGACCGCGAATGCGCTTCAATTGGTCCATACGCTTAGTCCAATTTTGGCATACTCTTTCGAATGTTTCGGCCGGTCCCTCACATATAAATGCTTTAATGTTGTCTTCCAATGCGTTAATTGAAGCAGGCTCGTCTGAATAGGCATGAGCTTTAACATAGCCCCACAAAAAATAATCTAAAGGCGTTATATCGCACGATCTGGGTGGCTAATTCACAGATCCCCAGAGCGTGAAACAAAATGTTCACCGAACTCACCTCTCAACAAGTCCATTGTTACGCGTGCTGTGTGGCATGTGGCACCGTCTTGCTGAAACCACGTGTCATGCAAGTCAAGCTCTTGCATTTTGGGCAAAAAAAAGTTGGATATAATTGCACGGTAGCGCTCACCATTCACGGTTACGTTACGATTCGCAGCATATTTGAAGAAGTACGGTCCAATGATACCTCCAGCCCATAAACCACACCAAACTGTTACCTTTTCTGGATGCATTGGTAGCTCTTGCAATTCTTCTGGCTGATCTTCACTCCAAAATCGAGAATTCTGCTTATTTACGTACCCATTGATCTAAAAATGAGCTTCGTCGCTGAACACAATTTTGCGATAAAAAAGTGGATCTTAAACTTTCTTAACAGAACACGAATTTTTATAATAAAATTCAATGATTTGCAAGCGTTGCTCGTTTGTAAGACGATTCATGGTTAAATTATAGAACAAACTCTAGATGTTTGACAGTGAAACAAAACACGAAATGTGCGTCAGCTGCTTAAACCAACTGTTTAACAAGATAATAGCTAAAAAATCAGCCTTTAAATGTAGAAATTATGTATAAATGTTTCTATTTCAATTTTGAAAAAATCAATTTTAAAATGTTTCTTTGACTACTTAAAATTACAAGAATGAACACTTTCGAAGGTAAAAAGTTTATATGAGAGCAATATATCCGGTTTTACAAAATATGTATGTATGTATGTTATTGCTCCTTAAACTATTTATTTAAGAGGTATTGGTCTTTGAATCCATGGATAAGTTTTTACACAATTTTTTTAACTTGAAGTCAACATCGCAAAGCTTTTCCCCGCTATAGATGTCCAGACTTTTTAACACACTTTTATTAGCTCGGGTTGTATGTATGTATGAGTGTATGTTTGTTTAATCTTTGAGCTTAATTTTCACTAGCTTCTAAAAATCTGATCGACTTGGAGTTTTGCACACCTATCAAGGACCGCTGACAATGCAATAATTTGATAAAAGTTTTCCATTATCCTTATTAGGATTGCCCGGACTAATATTTTCTTTTTTTAGATCTTCTGTAGAGTAGAGTAAGAAAGACAGAGCTTACGCGCGGTCTGCGCATGCCTGCACTCTCCGAGTTACTCTTACTGATTTCGGGAGTCTACGACTTACTCTTTCGAATTCGAACTTGCTCGGGCACGCGGCACTGCAGTACGAATAGAAGGCTAAACGTGTTCAGGGTAGTTGCATTCTCACTTTGTATAGTCTTTACACATGCGTAGATCAGAGAACGTTAATGTATAGAGACGTCTCAATGACAGGAACGTATGGAATTTCGAGGGGTACTCGTCTCGCGAGGACTGATCACCACAGACACATTTTTCACCAAAAGTTAACAGTAACGGGCAGAATTATGTAAATTTAGGAGCAGTCGATAAGAATTTGTTACTGATTAGAAGCAAAGAATGTTAGGTAGCTTTTTAATATGACCTATAATATATTTGATTTTTTTCCAAATCATCCAAAATTATATACATATGTTATGTCTGTCTGTCTGGTGGTGTCTGTAAAATTTGTTGAATTCCCATCAACTGAATCAAAATCCTCTATAGAAAACGCTTCATTATCAGCATATGCCATCTTCCGTTTCTTTGAAGTTTTCTTTTATTTATTTTAAATTTCAAAGTTTTATACTATCTATAAATTGCATACATATATGTATTATTCCCTGTAATATATGTAAATTGAAAAGTATTTCGTTTGGCAAAGGAACAAAAAATGCATATTCAAATGTACATATGTACATATGAATGATAAGGCAATGCGTCGTGAGATAGGTCATTGTTGCTGCAGTGCGTGTGCACATACATTTGTAACATTATAAGAATTGAAGATGCAATTAAATTTTTCCACAAACATAACTAATATAATATATGTATATATATTGTACATATATTGATATACATACATATATATTCATCAATATACCAATATGCTTTTTGAATTCTTGTCTAAAATTAATTTCGACTTGAAAAATTAGTAAAATTTTTCATCAAATTTACTAAAACGCAGACAACAAAATATGAGGTCGTTTATAATGTATTTTGTTTAAGTTCTGCTTTTAAAACTAAAGCAACAAACATTAAAGTTACTTTGATTTTAAATGTCAGATTATAAATCTTTATTTGGTTGTATTTGTTTGAAAATATAAATTGAATAAATTTTCGTTTATCAAGGGAACATAGAAATGCACAAGCAATTGCCTTGCAAAATGCCGTCGGCATTCGTCAATTTGATTTCATACAGAAACCAAAAAACTGAGCAGAGCCAATGTACTTGTACATAATTCACTGTAATCAGCTCTGTTAAGAAGTTCCCCACTGTCGAGTTGAGCGAGGTGAAAAAGTCTTCAGACTTCATTTTTGACAATTCACACTATTCGTAGCTCGTGAGAATTCTCCATACATTAACGTTCTCTGAGTGCCGCGTGCCCGAGCAAGTTCGAATTCGAAAGATTAAGTCGTAGACTACCGAAATCAGTAAGAGTAACTCGGAGAGTGCAGGCATGCGCAGACCGCGCGTAAGCTCTGTCTTTCTTACTCTTCTACAGAAGATCTAAAAAAAGGAAAATATTAATCCTGGCAATCCTAATAAGGATAATGGAAAACTTTTATCAAATTATTGCATTGTCATCAGTCCTTGATAAATGTGCAAAATTTCAAGCCGATCAGATTTTTAGAAGCTAGTGAAAATTAAGCTCAAAGATTCCGTTACATTCATTCATACATACATACAACCCGAGCTAATAAAAGTGTGTTAAAATAAAGATTTTTCATTTTACAACCAAATTCACCTTACTTTTTGCCCACAGGTAAAAAAAGAAAATATTAATCCTGGCAATCCTAATAAGGATAATGGAAAACTTGTATCAAATTATTGCATTGTCATCGGTCCTTGATAGGTGTGCAAAATTCCAAGTCGATCAGATGTTTAGAAGCCAGTGAAAATTAAGCTCAAAGATTCCGTTACATACATACAACCCGAGCTAATAAAAGTGTGTTAAAAAGCAGACACCGTGAGGACAAAATCACTTAACTCACTTACCCAAGAACTCAAAGAACTTCTTAAAAAAGAACATAACTCTTTGCTCCAGAACTATCTCAGGAAACTTGATGCAACCTCTTTCACTGACTACTCTCTATGTAAAGCAACAAAAAATTTAAAAAGGCAAACACAGTCATTCATTAAAATGGAAATTAACAAATGGGCTAAAACAGATCTCGAGAAGGCAAACAAGTTTGCTCATCTCTTAACCCGAGCGTTCTGCTCTCACGAAATCGAACCCTCTCCAAGTACTGCTCAAAAAGTGAAAGATACCCTCGAACACACTCACCAGATGAACCCACCCATTAAAAAATAAGTAAAGTTAAGGAAGTGATAAAAAACTAAAAAAAAGAAGGCCTCTGGATATGACCTCATAACAGGAGAAGTATTGAAACAACTCCCACAAGAAGGACTCACTTTTCTTACGTACATATGTATATATTTCTATTATATTATCTGGTTTTGTTCCGCCCCAGGAAAAAATGCTGAACAAGTGAAATCATACGGCCCATCAGCCTATTGCCTCTAAAGTAAAGGGATTCCATTAGAATAGTGCCTACAATGGAAGAATAACGCCTATAATGAAAGTACGAAATATAATCCCAAATCAGCAATTCAGTTTTAGGAAAAACACAGTACCATTGAACAAGTCCATAGACTCATGAACAGCATACACTAAGCATTTTAACAAAGAAAATATTGCACAAGCCTTTGAGCGCGTTTGGCACGATGACTTACGCTAAAAATAAAAGACACTATTCCAATAAATTATTATATATTTATTAAGTCCTACCTGAAAATCGATACTTCTTTGTGAAACAAGGCGAAGAACAGTCTGAACTAAGTGAAAGTTCAGCTGGTGTAGTCCTAGGCAGTGTTATGGGCCCCATTTCCTTGCTATACATATACGATCTACCAGCTTCTGAAGAAAGAGTAGACGAGACTCCTACCCTCATGTGGCCTCCCTACAGAAAGGAGTTGATAAAATAACTCATTGGTTGAAAGAATGGCGCATTAAACCAGACGAGACAAAATCTTCCCAAGTCACTTTTACACTAAATCGAAAAATTTGCCCACCAGTTAAGCTCAAAAACACAATCATACCCCAAACCAACGTCACAAAATATCTCGGCATGCATCTGGATACCAAACTTACATGGAACACACATATTTTCGCCAAACGGAAGGCTCTAGAAATAAAGCTCAGAAACATAAATTGGTTACTACATCGAAATTCATATCGTGCATAGAATTCCAAAGGGTTGGTCCCAGGACCGATCTGGCTTTCTAAAGTCGATAGTATGTTGGGGCATTTCGCCGTGTTGAAGGCATTTTTTACATCTAGTGTGACGACCGCACAGTATTTCATGGGACGTCCCACGCTGATAGCTACCTGGGCGATGTGTGTAAATTCTTCGAATTGCATCAACTGTTGACTTGGCTCGCCGGAAGCCGTACTGCTTATCAGATAATCTGCTGGATGCCACAGGTCCCCCTCAGGCAGTCGCATATGGGGCATTCAAACAATTTCCCTATTATATCCAACATGCACAGAGGTCTGTATGCTGATGGTTTGTCAGGTTCCTTGCTTGGTTTAAGCAGCAGAACGAATGGTATTACAAAGCACGAGTCGGTTTTTTTTTCTTCGTCCAATTGTGCTCATTCCTTTGGCAACCATACCAACCTAACCTAAGCAGCAGAACAAGGCGTTGCAGCTTCGATCGCATCGGGAAAGTTGCCTCCATCAGTCATGTACTGTAAAGCTATCCAAATATATGCAGTTTTGCCCGTACTGCTGTCTTGAGCCCGATGTTTGGGACCTCACCTGGGTCAGGGGCTTTGCTGTCTTCTACCCGTTTCCTCTATTGTCAATGATGACACGTCTGTTCATGTCTGATTTGATCCTGCTTGGGAAAAAGTGCCAATACTACCCGTTGTAGTATAGATTAGATTAGATTTGTGGGGGGTTTGACAAGTCCATGCACTCAGTCAGGAAGACCATTGTACTACACAGGGATAGATTACAGTGGAGGGAACAGAGAGAGGATAGATACAGTATGGATTGTCTTACATTCACCAACTATTTTCAAAGAGCAGGGTGAGTTAGCAAGGACTCTTAGTGCATCTTGACTGTCACTATAAATACCGATAACACTACCCATTACTTTTTCTCAATTAGCCAGTATGCTACATTCAAGATAACTTAGATTTCCGTTAAGAATACCGTAGCCATCTGTCCTGTGGCGTAGAAATAGTAAGTGTCGTCATCTAAGTACCCTCCAGATCCGCTCATTGGGTTTGGATCCGCCGTTTTGGAAAGTTTGCTGAAACTCCGATAATAGGTTCTTTGAACTTAATCATTGAACTGTATTGATATCTGGGATTAAAAAGGTCATACTTCTTACCGAAGCTAACATAAGGCATCTGATTGTCCGACAACTGATAGCAAATCTGACAGTGGCTAGTGTTTTCTTAGTTCCCCCAGACTCCGTTTGACTTGAGTCTGTACGCCGTCTTCATTGCTTCCTTCCGGATTTGAAGATCTAAGGTTGCACGTTCAGGATGGCATTAAGGGCACCGCCAGATGTTGTTTTGTTTCTTTTTTAGTCAGGAGGTATAAATCAAAATGTCAGAAACATCATCAAAGGTGCCGTTTCACTAATGGTATTTAGTGCATGCTCCCACTAACACTATCACATTCCTCTTCCTCGGCTGATTTCCATTCTGGAACCGCGTGCACTTCTTCAAGCTGGAGCCGCGTTTATGCCTATTGCCACAACAAGTTCCTGCGTCCAGGTTCCTCTCTTGTGGGCGTATGGAGAATGCCTTCGAAAGCGGTTGTGGGAGGAATGAAACATCGGAGAATGTGCAATAGTCCGATACTCACAAACAATTGTCTTGTCTTCAGTTTGGTACTGTTGTGAGTGTATGACTCAGGCCTCTGTATCTGTCGTCGGTTTGTCAAAAAGAGTTAATCTCCACAGCCTAGCTGCTAGCAAAGGCTCTTACAAAACTTAATAATAAACGAACTATACTAAGTTTATAAGCTTTTATGACTTATCTGGATTAAGTAAATAATGTACAAAATAATATGGCTGGCCTTCCTGTCTAATTTATTAAATATTTCAATAGTATTAAATACTTAACCTATGTTTCAGCTTCTACTTCTGATCCCGCTGTTGTGGCTACAATTGCAATTGCTGCTGTCGTTTCTGTGCTTTCCTCTCGCATGCAACGTTGTTGAGCCTAATCACGAATGTAGCCGCGAACGTTTTTACTCATAGCACCTGTGATACCCAAGCACACACTTCTCTGTAGGCTGGTTAGGGGTTTTATTCTGTTAACCGTAGTAGCCTTCCACCAGACTAAAGAGGCGTATGTAATAAAGGATCTAATCAGGGTGATGAACAACTAGTATACTATCTCCGGTCTTAGACCCCATGTCTTACCAAAGGTTCTTTTAATGTATGTACATCGATAGACCTTCTGCTCGAGGTGCATTTTCCAGGACATCGTACAATCTAGGATTATCCTTAAGTATTTGACCTCAGAAGACAGTTGCAATGATACTCCTTTCAAGGTGGGTAGTGGAAAGTACCAAGATACTTCTATAGGATTCCCCGAAAGACCATCCAATTTGCACCAATGGTCAATCTTGTGTAGGGTTACCTGCATTTTATTGCATGCTGTTAGTGACCGTCCTGAGATTAGACGTGTCCATTATCCTGCTGATTATTCAGAAGAGAGTCCACAATGAAGCACCAATGTAGGTGAGAGACCACACTGCATTGTGGGCAGCCTTTCGTAGCATCAACCTTGCCTTCTTCATCGTTTTCTCCATCTGTAATAAGCAGTTTCTTTCTTCCATCTGACAATGATTTCCTCTACTCCATGCCTTCTGATGGAAGAGCAAATAGAATCAGAGGTAGCATTGTCAAAAGTTATTTGGATTATGCTGATACTCTCCTGCAGAGCCGATTCATAAGATTTTCCACTTTGGTAAACGTTTTGTCCAACATTAGATTCCTGCCGTAAAGATTATTTTCAGAACCTGAATTAGTGGTTCACCGACACACTTGAACATTATTGGGTAAATCCCATCGGGTCCTGGGGACTTAAAGTTTTCCAAAGACGAGAAGGCGAACATTACGTTCTCCTCGTTAACCTCCAATCACGTCTGCTGGTAGTTAGTAGGCTTCGGCCAACAATATTTATGCAGCCAGTGAAAAAATAGAACATCTTTCACTTCTGACTTTGAGTCAATATAAGTACCATCAGGTTTGAGTAGTGACCCCAGTTTAGCCGTCCGGTGCCTTTGGAGAATCTTACACAACCTCGCTGAACAATACCGATCCTCCAGTTTACTGCAGAAGGTTCTATAGGAGTGCAATTTAAATTATCTATTTTTCTACTCTTTAAAGAGCTTTGAGAAGAAGTTTCCTGGAAGTTTTTCGGAGCTTTGAAAGGTCAGCATTCCCCCAAGGGGTTGTGTTACGCTCTCTACTCCTACGTTCCATGCACACCTTCTCATAACATTCAATTAAAATTTGCCATGGGTTTGTGGCTTCTTCAATAGCAGTTATTGTTCAGAGTTTGGGGAAGTCGAGGACTTCCTCTTCAAAGAGTTTATCATAACGTGTCCAATCCATTTTCGAGGATTTCGGCCTGCTGGCGTCGAGGTTGTCTCGGGAATCTTTGAAATACTGACAGGGAATCTCTATCGAGTACTTCCAACCAGTGATGTGATCTGATATTTTGTAAATTTGTATATATATTGAGAATTAAGTACCAGGCAAAATTGGCCGAGACAACGATTGCCTCTTTAAAAAGGATAGATCGCCACTTTATATATCCCAAGCACGGTATTTGTCTTTTAGACACCCACGGTTCTCGAATAATATTGAGTGAGAATTGGTGTGCAGTTTCGCATGGCTGCAAGTTAGTGCAGTGATGGTAAATGTAGGGAAAATTCCCTACATGTAGGGATTTTTGTCGAAAAATGTGGGTGTAGGGAAAAGAAGGACAGATTTTTTTAAATTCTGTAAATGTAGGGAATTTCCCAGAAGGACAGAAAAAATTTTAAAATAGCGGGGTAAAATTAAAAAAGCTCATTTAAAATAAAAATCCGCAGTAAGATTTCATGCCAGACTTATTTTCCTTATGGCTGCATACTTTTAAAAGCGTTAATACGGCAGCATTGCCTTTTTTTACGTCGTTAACGCTAGCACGATTTTTTCTTTGCGCGAAAATTGTTAGTTGTCCCACGTTTTCTGGTGCTTTTCACTTTTGAAGTAAGTTTGCAATTATTTTAGATTTAGCTTTTTTTATATTTAAAATGCATATATTTTACAGAAATGAGCTCTTCGACTGACTCTTCGGAGGAACACCAGGAAAACAATGCAAGTATCGGAAACAAAAGTTCAATAATAAGTGGCTTGACGACGAAATTTTAGTGGCTAGTTTGAAGCTGTGGCTAACGATCCATTCAAATGCAAATGCACTGCGTGCGACAAAATTTTGAGCTGTGGCAAGTCTGATTTACAGAAGCACGCCGAAACAAAAATGCACCAAAAAATACTACAATAAGACAATTAAAAAGACATCTAAAATAAACAGCTTTTTTTATAAAAAGCGAGTAAACCAAATGGCTCCAGAAATTTCGAAATAAGACTTAGCATGTTCTTCGCTGAGCATAATGTTGCGCTGCAAGTGGTGGACCATTTAATCCCACTCTTAAAAGAAATCGTGCCCGATTCTGAAATAATAAAAAAATCTGAGCTAGGAAGAAAGAAGTGCACCAGCATAATAAAAAATGAATTGGCAAAAAAAATTTTCCATAATGATCGAAGAGAGCAGACATCGCACTCAATAAGCGTATGTGCCTCATGGTGAGATTTTTCGACGAGGAAAGCGAGCGGCTTGTGGTTAAGCTGATGGATCTAATTCCCATAAGAACTGATTGCATCTTAAGCAAACAATTCAATTTTGACGTTGCAATTGCCTCATTATAGTGTAAACACAGGAGAAAAAAATGTAGGGAATTTCGTAGGGAAAATTTGTTTTAAGCGTAGGGAAAAGTAGGGAATTTTTTTGGGCTGTATAGGGATTTTTCAAAAAACCACTTACCATCACTGAGTTAGTGGCATATGGATGATCATAATTTTATGTTACACCTTGCTCTTATCTGAATCGAGAACAGTAAAGAGTACCCTTCCACGATTCAGATATAGGCGCATTCCATACCTAGACCGTATGAGCTTCAACGATTTTGGGTCCACGCCATAAAACCAGCCGTTATGTGCCCAGAATCTTTTTGGCATCATTGGCGCGAGGCAATATGTACAAAGACTCCGTGCCTCCGAATGGATTTCGCCTGCTCTTTTTAGTGTTATTTTCCAAGTTTTTTTAGTACGAAGTGGAATCATCTCAACACCTTTTTCTCAGCTGCCCTGCTCTCGTCGGGCGAAGGTTCAAACATCTGGCCTCTCACTTTTTCGGTACAGCTGTATGATATCACAACGTGCAAATTTTAAATTTTCGTCGAAGTGGGTCCGTCACAAAATTGGCCATTTAACTGTGGTTTTCCCTTAAATGGAAAGTCAACAGAATATTTGTGAACCGTCTGGCGATATACCGTACTCCGAAAATGTTGTTCTACAAAAAGGTAATCAAGGTCTATTAATAGTTGTGTCTTGGATTCCTCGATCTCGAGGTGTGTGATCTAAATCCGAAACCGTAATACGCGAGGATGTGGAAGAAATTTTCCTTAACGAAAAGATAGAAGTGATAACCCAACCGAAAATTGTCGAGATAGCGAATTGATTGCCGACGCCGTCCACTATTTTGGAAGTCAAGATATCCCAGACATGTTGATTTCCCAGTAGAATATCCACTATTGAAATTACATATGAATTGAATTGAAGACCCACTCTGAAATACAAGAGGTGGGGTCCGCCAATTCTATGCTCTGCAAATCTGTTACAGAGCTTATGTTAATGGCTGTCGTCGATAACTTGGTGGCTGTGAAGCATGTACTGAAATATACCACGGTTTAACCAGAGAATGTTAATGCAATGAGAAGGTGCAAATGTTACTGTAAGCTTTTTTTAGTACAATTGAGATTTGAAAGATTTGTAATAAGGTCATTTAGCACACCGAGTTTATAGACACCTCACTGACTTTTGCCCACACAAAAATTAGAAACACCACATATCTTTCACCTCAACACACAACACATTTCTCACCTCGACATTAAACCAATTAAATTTGTACTATTTTCGTATTTTTGAAATAATAAGCGAATACGTAAAATTTATTACATAATTTTTTTTTTTCAATTACATTAAAAACAAAAAAAAACGATTTTAAAAAATAAAATTTATAAAAAAAAGTTTGCACCGGGAATTGAACTCGAGTCTAACATGTGGCGAGGAAAAATAGGCGGTGCGTTTATTTCTTCGACTGCTTATTTTTTGACCATTTTGTTACTTTTGAAATGATAAGCGGATACATAAAATTTATTACATAATTTTTTTACGATTACATTTAAAAAAAAAACGATTTAAAAAAAAAAAAATTTATAAAAAGAGTTTGAGCCGGGAATTGAACTCGAGTCTAACATGTGGCGAGGAAAAATAGGCGGTGCGTTTATTTCTTCGACTGCTTATTATTTTACCATTTTGTTACTTTTGAAATGATAAGCGGATACATAAAATTTATTACAAATTTTTTTACGATTACATTAAAAAAATAAAAATTAAAAACGAAAAAAAAACAAATTTCCACCGAGAATTGATGGCGAGTCACGTGGGGAGGATAAATACGCAGAGCGTTTATTTCTGCGCCTGCGTTGTGAACAAAAGGTTTTGTGCATGCGCGCGACGCGAATAAATTTTAATAAAGTTCTGAAAGTAATTCATGAAGTTTTTCATTACATACATATGTACATAAATGAACGTATACTTTATATGTAAATAAATGATGGTATATGAAATATACATAAGTACATAATATGTATGTACATGTCAATAGGAGGTATTTGCATTCAGAAAAAAAGAATGGTTTAAGATAAATCAACACTTATTTTATATTGTATGTCAATTTATAGTTTATGTATTCGACAGCATTTACATACATATGTATGTATGTACATTTGTATATGAAAAACAATAATGCACAAGCGCAAGAACATCATATCACATATGCAAGTATGCCCAAATAACCTTGACTTATGTATGTACACATGTCATACCACATCACATTCTTACAAGAAATCAAATACACATACGCACTAGTGAACGAGTTTCTCCCTAACAAGTGCAAAAACAATTCTGCTCTATGTATGCATATATACCGACTTTATGTCCTAGCACATATACATACATACATATATACCTACTTGCCTTCTAAACTTCCTACAAAATAATTGTATTCATATATTCATTCAATCATACATATACATATGCGCGAACACAGCGCTCCCTTCTTGCTTCCGTGTACTTTTGTCTTTCACCAGTCGATATTCCTAATATTGTACTTACAAAAACACAATACTTTGATAGACGCAAAAGCAACAGCAAGCGCAACGCGATGGCCGCTTTGCCACCACACATTCTAAAATGTTCTAGAACACAACAAAAACAAATACATACCTCACATGCGCATGTCGCCCAAAGCTAAAATCTTAGCCTAGCGACTACAAAAACAAAATACATTCGTACACGCAGTCGCAGCGGCCATGATTCTATCAGCGACGGCGCTGAACAATTTAGAACAAAAACAAAAAGTTCATTCATAAGTTCGAGCTCATATTTCAATTTCATTCATAAAACGACCCGCCATATGCCAATTTTCGCGACCATTCGAAAGTAGTCAATATTGGAATATTTCAAACAGAGTTAAATTTAAGGCAAATTTATATTATCTCCTTCAAAATTTGACCCGTCTGAAGCAACACACATGTGCCAACGTTTAACCCAGTCCTCCAAACACCCCCGGCAGGCCGATTTGTATTCTCTTTGATCAGTGCGATGGCGCGTTATCATCATGCAAAATCTGAGAATTGTTTGCTCACATTTCCGGGGGTTTCCAACACACAGCATCTCTCTAAGGTTTCAAAACGGATAAATAGTATTTTCTATTGACTGTCTGGCCCGATGGAAGGTACTCATGGTGGACTATGCCTTGGCAATCGAAGGAAACAGTCAACATCACCTTCCCGGTTCTTTTTGCTCATAGGGTATACATATCCCATCTTTTCACTGACGGACAAGAAGACGGTCGCAGTTGTTGTTTTTTATATGCATACATTTTGCGTTCGTTGAAAGTTTGTATATATTTGTATACATATGCGTGTATGCGCGTTTGGCTTTCTGGATGCATCCATGGATATTAGAATATTTTCTCATCAATATGTGTATGTAAGTAGTTCAGATTTGACTGAAGAGATTAAATATAGGAATGCATATTCATATGATTGCCTTTATGGCTGTTTTACATATAAATTAATTCAAAAGAAGTATGAATAATGTTATATAGAAAATAAATTTCTAAATAACAGGTATTAGAAAAACCTGAATACACTATTTTAAATCAATTCTAATTAAACCAAATATAAAAAATGAAATATCGAACAAAAAACCGCGTACAGGATTTGAACCTGAGTCAAAATTGAGACTATGTACCGCACACACAACACGTCTTTGACGATTGCGCTAAACTATAATTATTAATGAAGTTTTCTAAATCACTCATTTATTCGATTCGCAGTTTTATATGCACATATTCTGCGTTAGTTGAAAGTTTGTATGCGTAATTATATGCATATGTATGTGTGTTTGCGCGTTTGGCTTTCTGGACGGATATTAGAATGATATTTTCTCATCAATATAATTTGGATTTGATGAAATAGATTATAGACATACATATGTACATATTTTCTGTTTTGATTGATTTATATAAAAATCAGGTCATATCCAGTATGAACTATTTTATACCGAAAAGAAATTTCCATTTATAAAATACAAAAAAAACAGTATTTTAAAGAAATTTTAATTAAAATAAACTCAAAAATTTTACCAAACTTTCCTGGTTTGAATTGTAAAATAAAATGTGCAAGAAAAAAAAATATGACTTCAGGACTTGAACCTGAATTAAATACGTGCCAAAAAACAAAACGAATAACTCCGCCGACTTTAGCTTCTGCACCACAAACTAACTACCGCACGGCCTTCTTAATCGCAAATTTATTCGCTTCGATTTCCTTAGTAGTGTGCCGAAAAATCTTATGAACTTCCTCAGTAGTATGGTAAACGCAGAAAAAATCTGAATTTCTGTCCTAGCGTGGTAAGTAAATATAGAAACCATCCACTCGCGTCACTCGCGTGGTAAATATCTGCAATTCGCCACTCGTGAGCAAAGTTGAAATTGAAATGACCTTATTATGAATCTACAAATTAGAACTCGAAAAAAGCTCGTTTAACATTTGCTCCTTCTCATTGCATTAACATTCTGTGGTTTAACCAGAGAATGTTAATGCAATGAGAAGGAGCAAATGTTAAACGAGCTTTTTTCGAGTTCTAATTTGTAGATTCATAATAAGGTCATTTCAAATTCAACTTTGCTCTGTGGTTTAACCAGAGAATGTTAATGCAATGAGAAGGAGCAAATGTTAAACGAGCTTTTTTCGAGTTCTAATTTGTAGATTCATAATAAGGTCATTTCAAATTCAACTTTGCTCACGAGTGGCGAATTGCAGATATTTACCACGCAAGTGACGCGAGTGGAGGGTTTCTATATTTACTTACCACGCTAGGACAGAAATTCAGATTTTTTCTGCGTTTACCATACTACTGAGGAAGTTCATAAGATTTTTCGGCACACTACTAAGGAAATCGAAGCGAATAAATTTGCGATTAAGAAGGCCGTGCGGTAGTTAGTTTGTGGTGCGGAAGCTAAAGTCGGCGGAGTTATTCGTTTTGTTTTTTGGCACGTATTTAATTCAGGTTCAAGTCCTGAAGTCATATTTTTTTTTCTTGCACATTTTATTTTACAATTCAAACCAGGAAAGTTTGGTAAAATTTTTGAGTTTATTTTAATTAAAATTTCTTTAAAATACTGTTTTTTTTTATTTTATAAATCGAAATTTCTTTTCGGTATAAAATAGTTCATACTGGATATGACCTGACTTTTATATAAATCAATCAAAACAGAAAGTATGTACATATATCTATAATCTATTTCATCAAATCCAAATTATATTGAAGAGAAAATATCATTCTAATATCCGTCCAGAAAGCCAAACGCGCATACACACATGCATATTCATATAATTACGCATACAAACTTTCAACTAACGCAGAATATGTGCATATAAAACTGCGAATCGAATAAATGAGTGATTTAGAAAAGATAATCAATAATTGTATATTAGCGCAATCGTGAAAGACGTGTTGTGTATGCAGTACATCGTCTGATATTTGACTAAGGTTCAAATCCTGTGCACAGTTTTTTGTTCGATATTTTTATTTCATTTTTTATATTTGGTTTAATTGAAATTGATTTAAAATAGTGTATTCAGGTTTTTCTAATACCAGTTATTTAGAAATTTATTTTCTATATAACATTATTCATACTTCTTTTGAATTAATTTATATGTAAAACAGCCATAAAGGCAATCATATGAATATGCATTCCTATATTTAATCTCTTCAGTCAAATCTGAACTACTTACATACACATATTGATGAGAAAATATTCTAATATCCATCCAGGAAGCCTAACGCGCATACTCACATATGTGTATGAATATATGTACAAACTACCACCATTCTAACAAACCCAGAACACAAGCTTCTGCGCACACTTGACACAGGGCATGTAAAGAACAACAACCATTCACTGTGGCCGCCTACTCTTTACCCTTCAGGAAAATACGGTATATGTATCTACAATACATATTCGGTTGTTCACACACGATTCGCTAAAAAGGAATCCGCGCGCATTCAAAGGCACAGCATTGTGCCGAAAATTATGAATTATGAAGCGAAAACAAAACTGCCCCATAATATACTTAGATACCTTTTTAAACCTTTTTTATGAAGTGTAACTTATTATTTGGTATATGAATACTTATATTAATGTCGAGTGTTAAGTGTTACAGCTTTGAAATAAAAAGTACATATTGATTGAAAAATTTTGGTTACAAATTTTGAGACATCGGTCTCTTTTGTTATGAACAATACTGCACATCAACACAACTCGCAGAAGCTTCAGTGATTTCTTCAATATTAAATGTTTGGCACTTTGTGCTTCATGGGAAGGCTGAATGTCTGCACAGTAGCCTACAAAAAAACCGCACTCTTATTTTACAGTAAGTTTATTTCTTTGCTGCTAATATGCATATGCTTTTGTGCACTTTTTATCAATCGGAGAATCACATACGTAAAGGAATATGTTATCTTTGTATTTATATACCACGCGAGAACTAAAAATAATGGTTTAGAAATTTTCCCTAGTATCGAAATGTCCTGGCCAGAACTTTTTCATATACTACTTGTCGTTTTTTTGTGCCTATTACTGTAGCTTTTGCGAACACTTGACTCACAGCAGCTGCGGCTGTCGAGCAGTTGGAACACATATTTACATACATAGAAGCGTGCATACATATATACGGAGCCGCGGCCACTCGACATCTCAAAAATTCAAGACTTACAAAATATTGGCAAATAATTTCAATTCGACGCGAAATATTCCAATATTGACTATTTTCGAATTGTCGCGAAAATTGGCATATGGGCGGCTCGTTTATGAATGAAATTGAAATATGAGCTCTAACTTATGAATGAACTTTTTGTTTTTGATCTAAATTGTTCAGCGCCGTCGCTGATAGAATCATGGCCGCTGCGACTGCGTCTACGAATGTATTTTGTTTTTGTAGTCGCTAGGCTTAGATTTTAGCTTTGGGCGACATGCGCATGTGAGGTATGTGTTTTTGTTGTGTTCTAGAACATTTTAGAATGTGTGGTGGCAAAGCGGCCATCGCGTTATGCTTGCTGTTGCTTTTGCGTCTATCAAAGTATTGTGTTTTTGTAAGTACAATATTAGGAATATCGACTGGTGAAAGACAAAAGTGCACGGAAGAAAGAAGGGAGCGCTGTGCTCGCGCATATTTGTATGCATGAATGTATGAACGTGCACGGATGTAGTAACATATGAATACAATTATTTTGTAGGAAGTTTAGAAGGCAAGTAGGTACATATATATGTATGTATGTATATATGCTAGGACATAAAGTCGGTATAGATGCATACATAGAGCAGAATTGTTTTTGCACTTGTTAGGAAGAAACTCGTTCACTAGTGCGCATGTGTATTTGATTTCTTGTAAGAATGTGATGTGGTATGACATGTGTACATACATACATAAGTCAAGGTTATTTGGGCATACTTGCATATGTGATATGATGTTCTTGCGCTTGTGCATTATTGTTTTTCATATACAAATGTACATACATACATATGTATGTAAATGCTGTCGAATACATAAACTATAAATTAACATGCAATATAAAATAAGTGTTGATTTATCTTAAGGGGGTAGTATGGTATTTTTTTTTTTTTTTTTTTTTAAATTATTCTATAACATCTTAAGATTATTGTGTGAAAGTTTGAAGTGCATTAGAGTAAAATTGACAAAGACACAAAGGATTAAGTATCTACCTCTCCAACCGGATTTCACGCTGTAAAAATCTTCACAAATCTTTAAACGCGTTTTTCTCACACTTGCCTTTTTTACGGTCGGTGTCCACTGTAGATTCATATCTACTGCACCGATTCTTTTCAAATTTGGTTTTTTTGTTTCTTTACTTTATTCACGAGGTAATGACGTCGAGTTTTTTTTTTTTTTAATTTTGTCATATTTTAAAACAACAAAGTTTTCAAGTTTTTTTTATGAAAAATCGGTGTTTTGACTTCAAAGCGCTTGAAAAAATTAAAAAAAAAAAAAAAAAAAAAAAAATCGACGTTGTTACCTGCGAAACTTTATTAGCTGATGAAATCAATTTGGTTTTTTGATTTTAGTTCATCCAGTAATGAGTTCTGAGGGACACCGCAATAAAACTTTTTTATGAGACGTCCGCGAAGATTCGCTGCCACCAACTCATTTCTTCATAAAAATCAATGAAAATTTCACACAATATTCTTTAACCCTTTGCACTCCAGCCTAGTAATGCATAGAGGCTACCAGCAACTCCAGCACTATATTAGTTCCAAGTACATACCTATGATGTAGAAGAAAAATAGAGTCGTTTCAATAAAACAAAATTTTTATTTCTTAGCTATTTTATAAACAAAACATATTCTAACTTATATTATAAAAGAAAAACATAAATTTTAGGACTTAAAATTTCTTAAAGTGTGATATCTTTCGAAACAATTGCCCATATGCATTCGCGGTTTACCGGGACAAGTATACAGTATTCCGAAGTTTCGCGTCTTTGTCCTTTTTCCTGTCTATTAGAACAAACAATACAATCTCTTTTCTTGCCTTTTCGCAATATGTGCAGTTTTTTGTCCAGTCTTGTTTCAGTTGCTGAAGTGGAAGGTCTTGATCGATCTTCGCGGAATTCACCTACAAGTTGATCGACTAATCTCTTGACGAACTTCAAATGGGACAGTGGTTTTTCGTTCTTACTTTTTTTTACACACTTATATAAAATGTATGCATTTATTGCAGACATCTCCATTCCCCAAAAGAACAGCTTCCTCCACCACTTAAGAGATTTTCTTAGAAAACAATATGATGATGCGTATTGATCAGCGCGATCAACACCACCCATTGAAGCCGTGTAGTTAACAACAATTTTTGGCTTTTCCACATTTTGTTGTTCACCTCCTCTTACAAATCTGGTTTTTGTAATGAATCCAGCGCTATCACTGGTGCTTATCAGCGTAACCACCCTTTTATCTTTCCAAGACAATATCATCGTTCTTCCCTTTTTGTAAGCGATCGATTTATTTTCACCGAATTTGGGTTTCTTTATTGGATCAGGTATGCCCTTGCGATTGATTTTTATTGTACCTGTTAGATGGCATTTCATTTGTAATAATTCTTCCGCCAGGACAATGCTAGTGTAATACCTATCTGTATACATATGGTAACCTTGTGCATCTGGTACGTTCGACAATAACTTGTTATACAGGTGCAATGGAATTCTAGTACTGACAGGCAATTGAGGTTTTATAAGATTATCGGAGGTAATACTACCATAATATGGGAGAATATTGTACATATACCCAGTTTCTGAGTCAGCCAAAACGTATATGCGTATGCCCCATTTTGTAGGCTTATTTGGATTGTAGGTTATAAAACTAATTTTACCTTTGAATTTTATTACCGATTCGTCGACACATATATCTTGTCCTGGTATAAAATATTCCGCAAATTTTGAATTGATATATTCCATAAAATTACTGACCCGTTGAATCCGTGTTCTGATGTCTGTTTGTTGCTGATTAACTGTTTTTAAATGTAGCATCCAAAATAATTGGTTAAATCTGCTTCTAGTGAACAAATCAGAAAAAAATGGTATTTTGGTATTTGCACTAGTAGACCAATAATCTTGAACATTTGGCAAAACCACAGTTCCCATATTCAAAATTACACCGATAAAGGCCCAAAATTCCTCCTTACTTGTGTCGCGCCATGTATGCCATACAGAATCTTTGGAAAGAGTTTTATTTTTCAATTTGTTCTTGGCGTAACTATTTGTTTCTGACACTATTTCGTCCACTAACTCTTCCGTGAAATACAGTTTAAAAAATTGTAATGGTTCCTCGATGTTGAAAACTTGTGGCCCTGGTATTTTATTTCCTGTTGAAAAATTGATTTTTTCCAAAGGAATGTCGCTTCCCGTAATATTACTCCATACATCGCCGTCTACAGATGGTGTATCTTCGTCCTCTAAATCTGATTCAATAATTGCAATTCTTCTTTTTTTTCTAACTACTATTACGTCACTATCGTCACTATCTGTCTCTAAATGATCTTCTAATTCTATTTCACTTAAATCGTCGGCAAGCAACGCAAAATCGAGTTCATCTTCCACATCACTTATTTCACAACTATCGTCAAAATTTTCGCCTTCCATCTTCACTAGGGTTATAACGTTATGAGTGTAACGAAATAAACTTAAATAGAGCACTTTTTACTCTTATTACAATGTAAGCATAATAAAAGTATCATAAACACTATAAGATAAGCACAGACTATTTTGCTTACCTAACTGTTAAGGGCACCAAGGCAGCAAAACAACCATGTCGCCGCTACGGCGACAGCGGATTTATTGTTAGCTTTTTAATGTCGCAAATACGGCGACAACGGAGTGCAAAGGGTTAAATATGACTTTATAATGAAGTAATTTTAAAATTTTGAATAAATCAACTGTGTCGACAAAAAAAATTTCGAAAAATATGCTTGTTTTACACCGAATTAACCATACTACCCCCTTAAACCATTCTTTTTTTCTGAATGCAAATACCTCCTATTGACATGTACATACATATTATGTACTTATGTATATTTCATATATGTACTATCATTTATTTACATAAAAAGTATACGTTCATTTATGTACATATGTGTGTAATGAAAAACTTCATGAATTACTTTCAGAACTTTATTAAAATTTATTCGCGCCGCGCGCATGCACAAAACCTTTTGTTCACAACGCAGGCGCAGAAATAAACGCTCTGCGTATTCATCCTCCCCACGTGACTCGCCATCAATTCTCGGCACAAATTTTTTTTTTCGTTTTTAAATTATTTTTTTTTAATGTAATCGTAAAAAAAATTTGTAATACATTTCATGTATCCGCTTATCATTTCAAAAGTAACAAAATGGTCAAAAAATAAGCAGTCGAAGAAATAAACGCACCGCCCATTTTTCCTCGCCACATGTTAGACTCGAGTTCAATTCCCGGCGCAAACTTTGTTTTATAAATTTTTTTTTTTTTAAATCGTTTTTTTTTAATGTAATCGTAAAAAAATTTGTAATAATATACATTTTATGAATCCGCTTATCATTTCAAAAGTAACAAAATGGTCAAAAAATAAGCATTCGAAGAAATAAACGCACCGCCTATTTTTCCTCGCCACATGTTAGACTCGAGTTCAATTCCCGGCGCAAACTTTTTTTTATAAATTTTTATTTTTAAATCGTTTTTTTTTTTTTTAATGTGATTGAAAAAAAAAAATTATGTAATAAATTTTACGTATTCGCTTATTATTTCAAAAATACGAAAATAGTACAAATTTCATTGGTTTAATGTCGAGGTGAGAAATGTGTTGTGTGTTGAGGTGAAAGATGTGTGGTGTTTCTAATTTTTGTGTGGGCAAAAGTCAGTGAGGTGTCTATAAACTCGGTGTGCTAAATGACCTTACTACAAATCTTTCAAATCTCAATTGTACTAAAAAAAGCTTACAGTAACATTTGCACCTTCTCATTGCATTAACATTCTCTGGTTTAACTGCTGCTGATGACGTAACCGGTGTCACTGAATTATAGCAGAGAATGTTAATGCAATGAGAAGGAGCAAATGTTAAACGAGCTTTTTTCGAGTTCTAATTTGTAGATTCATAATAAGGTCATTTCAAATTCAACTTTGCTCTCGAGTGGCGAATTGCAGATATTTACCACGCGAGTGACGTGAGTGGAGGGTTTCTATATTTACTTACCACGCTAGGACAGAAATTCCGATTTTTTCTGCGTTTACCAAACTACTGAGGAAGTTCATAAGATTTTTCGGCACACTACTAAGGAAATCGAAGCGAATAAATTTGCGATTAAGAAGGCCGCGCTGCAGTTAGTTTGTGGTGCAGAAGCTAAAGTCGGCGGAGTTATCCGTTTTGTTTTTTGGCACGTATTTAATTCAGGTTCAAGTCCTGAAGTCATATTTTTTTTTCTTGCACATTTTATTTAACAATTCAAACCAGGAAAGATTGGTAAAATTTTTGAGTTTATTTTAATTAAAATTTCTTTAAAATACTGTTTTTTTTTGTATTTTATAAATGGAAATTTCTTTTCGGTATAAAATAGTTCATACTGGATATGACCTGATTTTTATATAAATCAATCAAAACAGAAAATATGTACATAAGTCTATAATCTATTTCATCAAATCCAAATTATATTGATGAGAAAATATCATTCTAATATCCGTCCAGTAAGCCAAACGCGCAAACACACATACATATGCATATAATTACGCTTACAAACTTTCAACTAACGCAGAATATGTGCATATAAAACTGCGAATCGAATAAATGAGTGATTTAGAAAATTTTGTTAACACTTGCAGTTTAGCGCAATCGTGAAAGACGTGTTGTCTATGCGATATATAGTTTCATGTTTGACTCAGGTTAAAATCCTGTACACAGTTTTTTGTTCGATATTTTTATTTCATTTTTTATATTTGGTTTAATTAGAATTGATTTAAAATAGTGTATTCAGGTTTTTCTAATACCTGTTATTTAGAAATTTATTTTCTATATAACATTATTCATACTTCTTTTGAATTAATTTATATGTAAAACAGCCATAAAGGCAATCATATGAATATGCATTCCTATGTTTAATCTCTTCAGTCAAATCTGAACTACTTACATACACATATTGATGAGAAAATATTCTAATATCCATGGATGCATCCAGAAAGCCAAACGCGCATACACGCATATGTATACAAATATATACAAACCTTCAACGAACGCAAAATGTATGCATATAAAAAACAGCAACTGCGACCGTCTTCTTGTCCGTCAGTGAAAAGATGGTATATGTATACCCTATGAGCAAAAAGAACCGGGAAGGTGATGTTGACTGTTTCCTTCGATTGCCAAGGCATAGTCCACCATGAGTACCTTCCATCGGACCAGACAGTCAATAGAGAATATTATTTATCCGTTTTGAAACCTTAGAGAGATGCTGTGTGTTGGAAACCCCCGGAAATGTGAGCAAACAATTCTCAGATTTTGCATGACGATAACGCGCCATCGCACTGATCAAAGAGAATACAAATCGGCCTGCCGGGGGTGTTTGGAGGACTGGGTTAAACGTTGGCACATGTGTGTTGCTTCAGACGGGTCAAATTTGGAAGGAGATAATATAAATTTGCCTGAAATTTAACTCTGTTTTGTTTAATTTAAACATTCCCGGTACTTTCTGATCATAAGGTACATATATGCGGCTTTGCGGACAGCAATGTGTGATTCGCTGGAAGTCGCATTAACTCGCGACTGTCGCACAGTTAGAAGACATATTTACATACATATAAGGGTGCATACATACATACGGAGCCGCGGCCACTCGACATGACAAAAATTTAAGATTTATCAAATATTGGCAAATAATTCCACGCGAAATATTCCAATATTGACTATTTTCGAATGGTCGCGAAAATTGGCATATGGCGGGTCGTTTTATGAATGAAATTGAAATATGAGCTCGAACTTATGAATGAACTTTTTGTTTTTGTTCTAAATTGTTCAGCGCCATCGCTGATAGAATCATGGCCGCTGCGACTGCGTCTACGAATGTATTTTGTTTTTGTAGTCGCTAGGCTTAGATTTTAGCTTTGGGCGACATGCGCATGTGAGGTATGTGTTTTTGTTGTGTTCTAGAACATTTTAGAATGTGTGGTGGCAAAGCGGCCATCGCGTTATGCTTGCTGTTGCTTTTGCGTCTATCAAAGTATTGTGTTTTTGTAAGTACAATATTAGGAATATCGACTGGTGAAAGACAAAAGTACACGGAAGCAAGAAGGGAGCGCTGTGCTCGCGCATATGTACATATATGTATGCTTGAATGTATGAACGTGCATGGATGTTGTAACATATGAATACAATTATTTTGTAGGAAGTTTAGTAGGCAAGTAGGTATATATGTATGTAATTATGTATATATGCTAGGACATAAAGTCGGTATATATGCATACATAGAGCAGAATTGTTTTTGCACTTGTTAGGAAGAAACTCGTTCACTAGTGCGCATGTGTATTTGATTTCTTGTAAGAATGTGATGTGGTATGACATGTGTACATACATAAGTCAAGGTTATTTGGGCATACTTGCATATGTGATATGATGTTCTTGCGCTTGTGCATTATTGTTTTTCATATACAAATGTACATACATACATATGTATGTAAATGCTGTCGAATACATAAACTATAAATTGACATACAATATAAAATAAGTGTTGATTTATCTTAAACCGTTCTTTTTTTCTGAATGCAAATACCTCCTATTGACATGTACATACATATTATGTACTTATGTATGTATATTTCATATACCATCATTTATTTACATATAAAGTATACGTTCATTTATGTACATATGTGTGTAATGAAAAACTTCATGAATTACTTTCAGAACTTTATTAAAATTTATTCGCGTCGCGCGCATGCACAAAACCTTTTGTTCACAACGCAGGCGCAGAAATAAACGCTCTGCGTATTTATCCTCCCCACGTGACTCGCCATCAATTCTCGGCACAAATTTTTTTTTTCGTTTTTAAATTTTTTTTTTTTTTAATGTAATCGTAAAAAAATTTGTAATACATTTTATGTATCCGCTTATCATTTCAAAAGTAACAAAATGGTCAAAAAATAAGCAGTCGAAGAAATAAACGCACCACCTATTTTTCCTCGCCACATGTTAGACTCGAGTTCAATTCCCGGCGCAAACTTTTTTTTATAAATTTTTTGTTTTTTAAATCGTTTTTTTTTTTTAATGTAATCGTAAAAAAATTTGTAATACATTTTATGAATCCGCTTATCATTTCAAAAGTAACAAAATGGTCAAAAAATAAGCATTCGAAGAAATAAACGCACCGCCTATTTTTCCTCGCCACACGTTAGACTCGAGTTCAATTCCCGGCGCAAACTTTTTTTTATAAATTTTTTTTTAAAATCGTTTTTTTTTAATGTAATTGAAAAAAAAAATTATGTAATAAATTTTACGTATTCGCTTATTATTTCAAAAATACGAAAATAGTAAAAATTTAATTGGTTTAATGTCGAGGTGAGAAATGTGTTGTGTGTTGAGGTGAAAGATGTGTGGTGTTTCTAATTTTTGTGTGGGCAAAAGTCAGTGAGGTGTCTATAAACTCGGTGTGCTAAATGACCTTATTACAAATCTTTCAAATCTCAATTGTACTAAAAAAAGCTCACAGTAACATTTGCACCTTCTCATTGCATTAACATTCTCTGATTATAGGGCGAAGTAGTAGGTAGTGCGTATCTGAGAGTGCAACGAAGTGTGATGATAACGATTAAGAGAATTTTTTCGATGTATGTCCCACCTTTAGGCAATTAAAACTCAGCGATCTATCTTTGACTGGTAGACGTCTATCTTACATAGCCAAGCTTAAAAATATTGAACATTTTGAAACTGTGTGATTGATGGAGCAACATTTTAGGAATTTCTGGTTTGTGTTGCAATCGTCAATGAAGACAAATACACGTGAACTAGAGTTACGTTCCATGGTGGAACCGAGAGCTCCAAATATTGAGGCGTGAGTCGAGAAAACTTCTAAACCGAGCCCTCAAGACTAATCTTGCTGAGGACTGAGAGCGATTCCGTCATATTCAGAGGAAATACAAGAAGCTAATTCGCGAGTCGGAAAGGGCTTCTTTTAGGGAATTCTGCGATGGAATTGAATCTCTGAGTGACACGGCAAAATTGGTTAGGATCCTCAAAAGTGATCCAACCACCAAGCTGGGGTCACTTAGGAAATCTGAAAGCTCCTTCAGGGAGAAGCAAAGTGAGACATTCAGTTTGCTGATGAAAATCAGATAAGCATTGGCCGGCAAAAGCCCTCAATGAAAGAGGCTGCTGCCAGAGCTGCTACACCTTCCACGTGACTGGTAGGTTGCCAGACCTGTGGTTAATGAAGCCACAATTAGATTTGCCATCGACTCTTTCCTTAAAAGTTCTTCCTTTCATCCCTAAAATTAGGGGAGATGACTACACCAGCCCCAAAAGCTTCAGACCTATCAGCACGACCTCTTTCATGCTGAAAAGTTTCGAACGGCTAGTGGAGCTGCATATGCGTCAGAAGTCGCTGAAGGTTCACCCAGTCTCTCCATTTCAGCATGCCTATCGAATTGGGAAATCCTGCGAGTCGGCATTGCAAGACCTTGTTGCTAGGATAGAGCAGGCCATCAACAGAAGGGACTACGCTATGGGCATCTTTTTGGATATAGAGGGGTTTTTTGATAATGCCACTTTCGACAGTAAGTACAGCTCTGCCAGTGGACATGGTGTAGATCGGGTGCTGGTGAATTGGATTCGTTCAATGCTACCCCAAAGAATCGTCACGGAGCGCGAGGAGGAGGACCTGTTGGTGTCGTCCGGGGTTAAAAAAGGCTGCCCCTAAGGTGGTATGCTGTCTCCATTTCTCTGGTGCATGGTGATCGATCCTCTACTCACCACCTTAAATGGTGCTGGAGTCTAAACACAAGCATATCCCGACGACGTTGCCTGTTTGATAACGGGCTCTTCGCTTATGAACATCTGTAGAAAAGTACAGAAAACTCTGGATATGACTGACACTTGGTGCTGTGCGAATGGGCTATCGGCAAACCCCACCAAAACTGGTATTGTCCTCTTTACCAGAAGGAGGAAACGTGATGGACTCGTTCTCCTGCTATCCAAAGAAATGAAATATCTTGGAGTAATCCTCGATAGTAAACTTTTTGGAAGTCACACGTTGAAACAAAGACATCCAAAACACTGACAGCGTTCTGGCAGTACAAAGGTGTCTTTGGGAAAACGTGGGGTCTTTCTGCTAGCAAAGTCCTATGGATCTATAAGCTATGATAAGACCTATTATCACCATCAGTGGTCTGGATGAGTAGACTCTGTCTCGTGAGAGTCAGGAGGACCTTATAGAGACTACAACGCACTGTGGCCATCTGTTACACCGGAGCTTTTCTGACTACTTCAGGATCCTGAGAGTATCCTAGTGGATGAAGGCGCCACCGCAGCACCAGCCAATGTGAGTGAACCAAAACCAGAAGCATCGATGATACAGCGCAGCATTCGAGTAAAAATTCATCAGCGTGAAAATCTCTTAACACGCTTGCGTTCGTTGCCCCTCAGCGTTATCGAAAGTGACACTTTTTCGTGGTGTCAACTTACCGCGAAATTGGATTTGGTAGAGCGCCAATACAGTGCACTGGAGAAATTACAAACGCAATTAGAGTAGCTGGATGAATCGCAACTAAATGAAAACCATCGTGTGACTTTTGAAGATACTTACATTGAAGCAAAAACCGCAATATTGGACCAATTAGAAGAGCTGCAAAGAGTCCAACCGCTTAGTCACATGAGCAGCACACAAGTGTGGCGGCAATGTACACATCGCATCAATTATCCAAAATTGCAGTTAACGAAATTCAGCGGGGAGCAGTCGCAGTGGTTGGACTTCTACAATGTCTTTACCACCCCTGTGCACAACAAAAAAACTTGACAGAGATTGAAAAATTTCAGTACCTCAGGTCGTGTCTCACTGACGAAGCCTCTCGACTAATACAATCACTTGAAGTGACAAGCAAAAACTATAATACAGCGCTAGGCCTCATAGTCAATCGTTTCAACAATAGCCGTTTAATCTTCCAGTCACACATGCAGCAAATTTGTGACCTCACGAATTTGTCGTCATCGAATACATATTTGCTTCGCAACTTCATCGACACAATCAACGTCAATCTTCGGTCCATGCAGTCACTAGCAACTTCGGAACAAATCGGGGAAGCAATTTTATTATACGTCATAATAATCAAGTTAGATTCAGCAACTCGAACAAAATGGGAAGAAGAAGTGGCCATCAACTGGAATTGCAGAAGCTCATCACCTTTAAAAATACCAGCTTGGGCAGACCTTGCTGCATTCCTTGAGCGTCGCTGCGAGACATTCAACACGCTTGAAACCAACAAGGCAACCAACCTATTGTCAACCCCGATGAAAAACCCTTCGCCTAAAACCAGCAAGAAATACGCGTTGACGGTTGCGAATTCACACAAAAGGTGCCTGCTATGTGATTCAAGCCCTCACCATAGCCTTTTCATTTGTGAAAGGTTCATGAATATGGACCCATTTCATATATATTTTCTTGTGAAGCGTCTTAGCTTGTGTTTGAATTGCCTGGGAAAGAACTATACTTCAAGCAACGTAGGTGTCAGCAATGTAAAGTTATTCACCATACACTGCTATACAGAAATAAAGAAAGCGATGCTATACCGAATATTCGCAACAACAACACCAGTGGTCCTAAAAGCGAGAATGGCAACCAAGTCACCATGAAAGCAGAGCAGATAACCGGCGATGTCATTCTTGCTACAGCCCGTATTCACTTGTGCAATTCATCGCGATCATCACTTATTGTTCGTGCACTTTTGGGTTCAGAATCACAGCTCAATTTCATAACAGAACATATCGCACAACATCTTCGTCTTCCACGGATCAAACAAAGCATTGAAGTTACAGGCATAGGTGCCACCACGACAAAAACACATCAACTTTGTTATGTAACTATGAAGACAATTCACACCGAAGCTTGAAGCTGTGATAATTCCTGCAATCACATCAAATCAACAAAACAGCCCCATCATCTCGAAGGGGTTTCAATTTCCAAACAACATCAAGCGTGCTGACGAAAGATTTAGCAAACCAGGTGGCATCGACTGATCGGTGCCGGTATATTTTTCGATCTACTGCTTGTGGGCCAGATTAAAGATGACATCAGATATCCCATCCTTCAAAAGACCAAACTAGGGTGGATCGTTCCCGGCACAGCTCCATCGGACTCATCGCATACTACAAATTCATCATCATTGCTCACATCGTTGCCCACATATAAAACATTTATAGCTGTGGAAAACCAAATACCTTTAGACAATTTGGTGGAAAAGTTTTCGACAATTGCAGGCTACAAAAATCCACACAAACTGCTTTCAGATAACGAATTGGCCTATGAGCAGTTCTTCAAGCACACTACGACAAGGTGCCCGACAAGCGGAAGGTGCATCGTCCGACTACCATTCAAGTAAAAGCCAGTCGCATTAGGCCAGTCATATGATATAGCGTTTCGAAAGTTAGTAGCACTTGAATAACAAATTCTCCGAGAATCCCTCTCTCTGAAAGAGTTATCGTGAGTTCATATGAGCAGATGCAGCACATGAAGGTTATCGAAAACGTCAAACATGGCCGAAATTTCATTCCATACCACTGCGTTATGAAGACTGACAGCAGCACCACAAAAATTATGAGTTGGTTTTTCTCTACGCAAGTTTGCTGCAAACAACATGGAAATTATCGACGACATACCTTTAGATGACAGAGAAGAAATAATTACACTGGCGTCTCAGATTACGTTGAAACTCTCGGCCTGAGATGGTCACCTTCTAAAGATACCTTTTTCTTCAGCTACCATGAACCAGTAATATCGCGTAAGCCAACCAAGCTCAACCCTCAACCCTCTCATCGTCGCCGGTAAAATCCTGATGCAACAACTCTGGGAAGTGGAGTTAGATTGGGACGAAAGCGTACCCCAAGACATTTACACACAGCGGTGCGCGTTTCAGGTGCATCTGGGCGGTATTAGCAACATTCAAGTACCAAGGTATGTTCCCATGGATAGCACAACTGAAATCCACGCCTTTGCAGATTTCAGTACTAGAACGTATGGCGCGTGCATTTACCTTGTGACGCGCATGGAGGAAGAAATCTCGTCCGCATTGCTTTGAGCAAAATATCCTGTGGATCCAATAAAGCAAATTAGCTTACCACGGCTTGAGTTGTGTGCAACAATGTTATTGGCCGAGATTCTACAAACCGTCGTTGCAATATTTTCGCCGAACTTGAATAATATTCACTGCTGGACCGACTCAAAGATTGTATTGTGTTGGATTCGAGGGGAACCAAATCGGTGGACAGTATTTGCGGCCAACCACGTCTCCAAAATCCAACAGTTGACGTTTAAGTGCAAATGGCATCATGCACCATTCGAACTCAACCCTGCTGATCTTGTTTCTCGTGGCACAACAATAGCTGGCATCCGGGAAAATCAACTTTGGCTTCAAGGCCCGCAATTTCTGAAGCTTGGTCAAGAAAAGTGGCCCAGATCCTCATTCGACACTGTTCCCGATGTACCTGAGCAACGCAGGCCACTAGGTAGTAGCTTTAATCAGCGAACGGGAAGTAGATATCATTGCTGAAAAGAAATACATAAATAGGTTCAAAAAATTTCTGCGTATCTTCACGTATGTAAGATGCTTCATCACAAAGGTACGTAGGCCTTCGTTCACCCCTGAGGAAATAACCGAAACACTTGAAGTAGTATGTAGTAGAATTCAGCAAATGTATTTTCGCGTAAACTTTTGAACAATCAGCTCATTAATAAAAATTCTGGACTTGCTTCGTTGTCACCTTTTATGCATAATCAACTAATACGAGTTGGAGGAAGAGTAAGGAACTCGACCCTAAGTTTCGATGCTAAACATCCGATCGTGCAACCACATTCGCACCCTTTCGTATGTTCACTTATAACGCATGCACATCGCACAAACCTTCATGCTAGTGCTCAAACACTATTGAACATCCTTCGCGGCAAGTTCTGGATAACCTGCGCACGGAAAGTTATTAGGAAAAAATATTCACAACTGTATCATCGGCTACCGTTTTCGCCCAGTTGTTGCAGAGCAAATCATGGGCTTGTTGGTAAACCGTGTTACCCCATCGCATACGTTTGAAACTACAATTGTTGACTACCGTGGTCCCTTATAAGTAACTCAAAAAATTAGATGTCGTCCACCAAATAAAGGTTTATATTTCAGTTTTCGTCTGCTTTACTACAAAGGCTGTGCACTTAGATATTGCTCCTGTCTATCGTTGCATTCATCGCGACACTCAAGCGCTTCACAGCCAGACGTGGGAAGTGTCGCGTTATTGTCTCAGACAACGCAACGAACTTCATTGGAGCTAACCAGGAGTTACGAAAACTTCTTCAGTCATTCGCAACACAAGCACATATACAACGCGTCGAAGAATTTTGCAGAGTATGTTCGCGCCCCTCTTTATAATTCATCGTCGCCGCCCCTGTACTTCCAATTGTCGTTACAGCTATCAAATTTACATTCACACTCTCTCATCACTGCAGCTGTTGTTGTCGTCGCTAACGTCGCTATAGTCTTCGCTGGAGCTCCCGTTTACTTAGTTCCACTATCTTCGCACCTTCCTTTATGTATTGTTTTTGCTCAAAACCAACAGCATTCGCATAAGTTTGTCGAACTATTCTCGCTCATTATATTTTTTCCTGCTATTTCAGAAAATCATACGATATGTGACCTTCATATTGTAACACGTGAAATAGCAGGACCTTTCCAATATACCATAAGCGTCTTGGGTTATGCATATATTTAATTTAGTAATATGGTAAGAATCATTCTAATGCCAGAGCTCAATAAATAAACGTCGTGAAATTTTCAAGCGCTTGTTGAAGTGAAAACTTCTTTGGAATCGTTGGGAGTGATTTGAGACTCGATGAAACGAAAAAGCGACACCAAAAAGAAGAAGAAAAAAGATATACGTATATATATGTATGTATAGAAAATGCTTCATTACCAGGCAGACAGAAGGATGGCATAAGCAAATTTAAATTTGTGAATTTATATATGTATGTATTTATATATGCGGATATATGTATATATATATATGTTGCGGATATATGTACATATGTGCCTCGCCACAGCAAAACATCCGGTAAAATTTCTCAAGAAATCCAGCGCGCATTCATAGGCACAGCGCACATTCATAGGCACAGCATTGCATGTACAGTAGGGCGGGTCGATTTAAAAATCGCTCATTGCTCTATGAAAATCGTATTCTAGGGATCAAAATAAGAAACTTTGCCGAAGGAACCATACCTCTAAAACGAATTCTGATGTCCCTCAATTTCAAAATATCACCATTTTTGGCCTTTACATGAAAAAATCAGCTAAATGGCTATGTTTTTTCTTTATTTTTATTTATTTATAATATTATCTATTTTTGCTCTTAAGAAATTTATTTAGTCAGAACATATGTAAATGAATGAATGTGAGTTATAGAAAAGAAACTAAAAAGTTCGACCCATATTGGGGGACATCAGAAATCGTTTTAGAGGTACGGTTCCTTCGGCAAAATTTCTTATTCTGATCCCTAGAATATGATTTTCACAGAGCAATGGGCGATTTTTTTGCCTTCCCACAAATCGACCCGGCCTAATGTACAGTAACCTTGAACAGGCAGCTGCGGTTGTCGAGCATTTAGAAACATATATTTACATACATATATGGGTGCAAACATATTTACGGAGCCGCGGGCACTCGACTTGACAAAAATTGAATATTGGCAAATAATTCTACGCGAAATATTCCAATATTGACTATTTTCGAATTGTCGAGAAAATTAGCATATGGGCGGCTCGTTTAATGAATGAAAGTACTTGCTCTTAGAACTATGAGCTCGAATTTATAAATCAATTTTTTGATGATGAGTTTTTGTTGCACAGTACAATAGTTGAAACTGTTCGGCGCCGCCGCGACTGTTCAGCGCTATGGCAGCTAGGATGATGGCCGCTACGCCTGCGCCTATTAATGCATTTTGTTCTTGTAGTCGCTAGGCATAGAATTTTAGCTTTGGACGACATACGCATTTACAGGAATAAAGTGAGTGGTCTGTGTGTGCGGTTGTATGTAGATGCATATGTGTATATTAATAAGCATTGTTTTGCTGGAAGTTCAGAACACAAATATGTATGTGCGTACATAGGCTAGGCCATAGTATAGCATACATACATATGTATAAAAAATTCAAACCAAGCGCCCTACGAATGTTTGCGTGTATGTTAGTACGTCTGTGTATTATACGCGTTACGACGCTCATAATAGCAACCGCGTGTGCTGTATTGCGTCCGTATTTTTATATTCGTAAATATTTTCATTTTTAAATATTTACCGCAATTATGCCGAAAAATAATGCAGAAAAGTGTCGTGAATTTCGACAGAAAAAAAACCAAAAAGAAAATAAAACTAATTTTCTAATTCTTTCCGAGGCTTGGTTGGATAATGAAAACATTTTCGACATTCCCAATTTTGATATTGTAGTTCAATTTAAAAGACCACAAACGAGAGCAGGCGGTGTTGCAATATACCACAATCAAAATGACGGTGCTCGTATTGTAACTCCACAGATAGATCTGAATGCACAGCAACTAGAATCACTGTCTGTTCAGCTCTCTAAAGTGGGAGAAATATGTGCATGCGAAACCAGATTGAGCAATGGAAAAACAGTTTTAATTGTGGCAATTTATATTTCACCGAATCAATCAATAAATAGCATCACGGAATTCATTCACGAAAATTTAATAAAGTATACACCAGAAGTATCGCGGATACTTAGAAAAGATTACGATAAAGTTCCAATGATTTTAACTGGCGATTTTAACGTAAATTTTGCATTGAGCACAGCGGTTCCTTTAATTGATTTTCTCAATACAACATACAATTTAAAAATGTGTAACAATCGAACTGAATCGACAACACGATCAAAAACAACAATTGACGCGGTATTTCAAAGATATGTTGACAACATCGAAACCAAAGCATTTGTATCATATTTTAGCTATCATAAGCCACTCGTATCATTTGTTGAAATTGAAAACATTGAGGATGAATAACAATAAAAAGAAGAAAATAAAATATGAACTTTATAGCAATATTATAATGAACCTATAATTATCCCGCTCCTAATGCTGCTTTCGTCTCATTCTCTCTCAATTTGTTTTACGGAAGGTTTCACTTCCATCGCGTCTAAACGTTAGACTGGTATTTTTTTTTTTGTTTAATTTTTAAAATCGTGAAAAAGGCTTCACGATTCACCATATATGTATATTAAACAAAAGCATGTGTGTTAAACTAAAATATTATTTTGAAACCTTTAATACACATTATTAATAAATAAAATTTAAATGAATTTATATGCACAACTATTTAACCGAGTAAAACATTTGCTTCAATAAAGGGCGAATTATTAAAAGTAAGCATGATATTGCTTCAAATGAGTAGGTACTAAAGTTAACCCTTTGCGCTCGAGAGGTGAGTCTCACTCACCACATAATTTAATGCCGCAACTCGAGAGATAAATCTCACTCACCACTTTGTTTGGTACGGAAATTCGATGCGCTGTGTAAACTATTTATGTTCATACAACCATCAAACAAAGAAAGCTTACAAAAACTAATGTTTAAGAAATTTTCTTCGTAAAGATGTAAAGATACATTAAATATTATATTAACATATGCAAGTTTTATGTGTGTATTCATTTCAAGTAAGAAATTCACCAAAAGCGCTACGAAACGCTTCGGGTTGCTGGTTAGTGCGCGCGGAAACGGCCTCGAGTGCAAAGGGTTAATACATAATAACACATTTTTCACCTCACTAAAATGGCACATTCTCCTTACTGAGATTTTCTTTCTTTGCTGTTCTTGAACAAGTTTTAGTTCTTATATACCGTTTACTATAGCTTTTCGGTCACAAATTTCACAAACAGACGCATCGGTCCGGTCCACTTGGTTTCGTGGAGTAACTAAGTTTATACACAAATGTGTGATATTTTTTGTTTAAGTTAAAAAATAAATTAATTAATGGGGGGTGGAATGAGAAAGTGATGCGAACAACATAGCCACTCCGCCCCAATTCGCAACACCTACCCACTATCCAAGACTTGATGTTCTGGACTTGGTACTCCCTGTTTAAGCTAACGAGGCTCTGTCGACCGGTGACAAGGCGGTATAACCTTGTCAGCACTTTAAGCTAAGGTGTTGAGGTACCCGTGCCGAGAGGTGCATGGTATACCGGCTCTGTCGCGGCGGACCGTACCTACTCGCTCGACCTAAAAGCAAATGAAATTTAAATTAAGGAAAGATAAAGAAAAGGAAGAAAAGGAAATAAAAAATAGTTTAAAAAAAAATTAAAAACACGCTTTTATTGCTAATCGAACTACAAAGTAGAAAATAAATTTTAATGACAAAGAGACCTATAATGAAGTAATAGCAAATCGAAGGATCAGTCATAGTCAACTACCTCAGAACAGAATTATAACAAAAATTAAGATACAAATAGAGTAATTCAAATTAGAGTTAAAAGCGTGGGATGCTTGGTATAGTAAATATTACAATCATTCTATTGGCAACTACCTATGTACAGAAGGTTATGAAAGTGAAGCAAAATGCATCCCACGCTTTTAACTCTAATTTGAATTATTCTATTTGTATCTTAATTTTTGTTATAATTCTGTTCTGAGGTAGTTGACTATGACTGATCGTTCGATTTGCTATTACTTCATTATAGGTCTCTTTGTCATTAAAATTTATTTTGTACATTTTAGTTCGATTTTTTATTTTCGACTAATTTTTATTTTTTACTTTTTAGTTCGATTAGCAAAAGAAGCGTGTTTTTTAGTTTTTTTTTTTAAACAATTTTTATTATGAATGAAAATTATTGTTATCATTGCAGTCAGTGAATTAATGATTCGATATATTCGTGTTATATTTAATTCCTTTCTTATCGACTGTGAGTCTAAAGCTATGCAGTTATCGGCCGTGATAAAGAAGTTATCGGGATGAAGAACTTATTTCGTGGAGGGAGCCTGAGAAACGGCTACCCCACTCCTGAAACGGAGAGGTAACAACAAAATATACTGACAAAATCAATATGTTACATACTTTTTCCCATATAGATCATTGATTGAAGGTCGAGCCTTGTTTTTCTGAATGAAAATTATTGTTTTCATTTAGTCAGTGATTTATAGTCCTATTTAATTGTGTTGTATTTAATTCCTTCTTTACCGACTATATGTCCAAAGAAGGGCCAGCATTGGCCTTGACACAGAATAGATACTTTCAGCACAGAAAAAGGAGACCGTGGATTATACTGACACAATCAAAACGAGATGAAAAGTTCCAGTTTGGTTTTTTTAGTTCATTTCTGTTGTGAATTGTACTTTAATCGATGAAATTTTATAAATGAAATTATGGTCATGATAAATTCCTTCTTTACCTGCCAAAATTTTGTTCCGTAAAATTATTTCAAAATTTATGTTTTGATTATTTTATTGTAATTAACAAAATTACATCTGATGCTTTCCATTTCAATTCAACCGGGCTATTCGGGTCATGTTCTTCGATTTCGATGTAACTTAAATATGTTGCTCTCTGGTCAAAATAATGAGACACGTATTTTTTTGTTCGCCCGAAAAAATTTTTTTTCAAGAGTTATCGGCAATTTTGTTTTTCGCCTCAAACTCGATTTCTTTAAATGCCCATAACTTAGTCAAAAATGAACCGATTTTAATAATTTTGGGTTCAAAATGATCGTAATTACTTACACAAGCGACTTCATGTAGAAACAATTGCAAAAAAGTAGTTGAAAATTTTTTATTTAGCAAAAAAGAAAAAAAATTTAAATTTTTTCAAAATTCAATATTTCAAAAAGTATATTTTTTTTTTTTATAAATTTTTCCAAATCAAAACAACATCTCAAACTTTAATTGAGCTGCATGCCTAGTAGCTAAAATGAGTTGTTTTTGAGTAATGAATTTTTGAGTAAACACCCTGTTTCGCACTTTTTGTTTTTTGCAAAATAAAAAATTTTCAACTACTTTTTTGCAACTATTTCTAAATGAAGTCGCTCGTGTAAGTAATTACGATTATTTTGAACCTAGAATCATTCAAATCGGCTTATTTTTGACTAAGTTATGAGCAATTAAAAAAAAATTTCTTATATAGATTCTTTCCATTTCAATTCAAAAGGGCTATTCGGGACATGTTCTTCGATTTCGATGTAACTCAAATATGTTGCTCTCTGGTCAAAATAATGAGACACGTATTTTTTTGTTCGCCCGAAAAAATTTTTTTTCAAGAGTTATCGGCAATTTTGTTTTTCGCCTCAAACTCGATTTTTTTTAATTATATAAGAAATTTTTTTTTTTAAATTCCCATAACATAGTCAAAAATGAACCGATTTTAATAATTCTGGGTTCAAAATGATCGTAATTTATTACACAAGCGACTTCATGTAGAAACAAGTGCAAAAAAGTAGTTGAAAATTTTTTATTTAGCAAAAGAGAAAAAAAATTGAAATTTTTTCAAAATTCAATATTTCAAAAAGTGTATTTTTTTTTTTTATAACTTTTTCCAAATCGAAAAAACATCTCAAACTTTAATTGAGCTGCATGCCTAGTAGCTAAAATGAGTTGTTTTTGAGTAATGAATTTTTGAGTAAACACCCTGTTTCGCACTTTTTGTTTTTTGCAAAATAAAAAATTTTCAACTACTTTTTTGCAACTATTTCTAAATGAAGTCGCTCGTGTAAGTAATTACTATTATTTTGAACCCAGAATCATTCAAATCGGCGTATTTTTGACTAAGTTATGAGCAATTAAAAAAAAATTTCTTATATAGATTCTTTCCATTTCAATTCAACCGGGCTATTCGGGTCATGTTCTTCGATTTCGATGTAACTTAAATATGTTGCTCTCTGGTCAAAATAATGAGACACGTATTTTTTTGTTCGCGCGAAAAAAATTTTTTTCAAGAGTTATCGGCAATTTCGTTTTTCGCCTCAAACTCGATTTTTTTTAATTATATAAGAAAATTTTTTTTTTTAATTCCCATAACATAGTCAAAAATGAACCGATTTTAATAATTCTGGGTTCAAAATGATCGTAATTACTTACACAAGCGACTTCATGTAGAAACAATTGCAAAAAAGTAGTTGAAAATTTTTTATTTAGCAAAAAAGAAAAAAAATTTAAATTTTTTCAAAATTCAATATTTCAAAAAGTGTATTTTTTTTTTTATAACTTTTTCCAAATCAAAAAAACATCTCAAACTTTAATTGAGCTGCATGCCTAGTAGCTAAAATGAGTTGTTTTTGAGTAATGAATTTTTGAGTAAACACCCTGTTTCGCACTTTTTGTTTTTTGCAAAATAAAAAATTTTCAACTACCTTTTTGCAACTATTTCTACATGAAATCGCTCGTGTAAGTAATGACGATCATTTTGAACCCAGAATTATTAAAATCGGTTCATTTTTGACTAAGTTATGAGCATTTAAAAAAAAAAATCTTATATTATTAAAAAAAAATCGATTTTGAGCCGAAAAACAAAATTGCCGATAAAGCTTGAAAAAAATTTTTTTCGGGCGAAGAAAAAAATACGTGTCTCATTATTTTGACCAGAGAGCAAGATATTTGAGTTACATCGAAATCGAAGAACATGTCCCGAATAGCCCTTTTGAATTGAAATGGAAAGAATCTATATAAGAAAATTTTTTTTAATTGCTCATAACTTAGTCAAAAATACGCCGATTTGAATGATTCTGGGTTCAAAATAATAGTAATTACTTACACGAGCGACTTCATTTAGAAATGGTTGCAAAAAAGTAGTTGAAAATTTTTTATTTTGCAAAAAACAAAAAGTGCGAAACAGGGTGTTTACTCAAAAATTCATTACTCAAAAACAACTCATTTTAGCTACTAGGCATGCAGCTCAATTAAAGTTTGAGATGTTTTTTTGATTTGGAAAAAGTTATAAAAAAAAAAAATACACTTTTTGAAATATTGAATTTTGAAAAAATTTAAATTTTTTTTCTTTTTTGCTAAATAAAAAATTTTCAACTACTTTTTTGCAATTGTTTCTAAATGAAGTCGCTTGTGTAAGTAATTACGATCATTTTGAACACAGAATTATTAAAATCGGTTAATTTTTGACTATGTTATGGGAATTAAAAAAAAAAATTTTCTTATATAATTAAAAAAAATCGAGTTTGAGGCGAAAAACAAAATTGCCGATAACTCTTGAAAAAAATTTTTTTCGCGCGAACAAAAAAATACGTGTCTCATTATTTTGACCAGAGAGCAACATATTTAAGTTACATCGAAATCGAAGAACATGACCCGAATAGCCCGGTTGAATTGAAATGGAAAGCATCATCTTATATAAAAATTATTTCATCTTATATGAACATTGAATAGAGTAAATTTGCGTGTATGAGACTTGTAGTATCTACGCATGTGTAAAGACTATACAAAGTGAGAATGCAACTACCCTGAAAACGTTTTAGCCTTCTATTCGTACTGCAGTGCCGCGTGCCCGAGCAAGTTCGAATTCGAAAGAGTAAGTCGTAGACTACCGAAATCAGTAAGAGTAACTCGGTGAGTGCAGGCATGCGCAGACCGCGCGTTAGCTCTGTATTTCTTACACTTCTGCAGAAGATCTAAAAAAACGAAAATATTAATCCTGGCAATCCTAATAAGGATAATGGAAAACTTTTATCAAATTATTGCATTGTCATCGGTCCTTGATAAATGTGCAAAATTCCAAGCCGATCAGGTTTTTAGAAGCCAGTGAAAATTAAGTTCAAAGATTCCGTTACATTCATTCATACATACATACAACCCTGTGTTAAAATAAAGATTTTTCATTATACAACCAAATTCACCTTACTTTTTGCCCACAGGTAAAAAAAGAAAATAGTAATCCTGGCAATCCTGATTTTTAGAAGCCAGTGAAAATTAAGCTCAAAGATTCCGTTACATACATACAACCCGAGCTAATAAAAGTGTGTTGAAAACCGAGAGTGTGCCAAATAATGCAAAGAATGAACAGGCAGGTAAAGCACACGAGCGGGGCACCGAGGGTCGTGCTTAGTGCGCAGCTAAACTTAACCAGCCACAAGAGCAACCCCATCAACAGCCGAAATCGGCACGGAGCTCGGCTAAGCGTAACCGTTCACAGCATGTGAGTGGAAGCGAAGCCAAGAAGAGCAAATACTTCTCAGCCCAGGGGGTTGAGGGCCCTTCAACCAGTGAGGAAGCTGCCCCCAGGGGACGTCTTACAGTGAGGTAGCCAGGGATCATCTCCAAGTTGACCTCGTGGGCGCAAAAAGCAATAGTGAAAGGGTGGTGTTGCCCCTTTGGGATGCTATAGAGGGACGGCTATCTAGTATGGTCGTCAGATACCTCATAGACAATAAAGGACTAGTACCTATCTTCGATTTGGGTGAAATCTGTCGAGATTGTCGGGTAATAAAATGTGCCAATCAGTTCTCGAAGGAGTTTCTGGAGAGGAGCCTTGCTGCGGTTAGCAACGCCTGGGAAGGGCTTTCGCTAAAGCTCATCCCTGCTTCAGTAATTCCAAGGCGACTAATAGCTCTAATTTCGTTGCCGAAAATGACTGCCAGAAAATGAGTGGTCCGTCATCCAGGTAGATGAATCTCAGTCACACAGCTCCGCCGTTTTACTGCTGATTAGCAACGAGTCCCTAGAGGTACTCGGAAAAACAATAGTTAAAACTTCGCCTTGGCCTCAGGCTGGCAAAGTGAAGGTCTTCCCCGCCAGTTGCAGTTGTTTCTGCTTGGTGTCTGCCTATATGGAGCATGACACGTCGGCGCCTCCTGAGGAGATGCAGCATTTGGTGGATAGTCTCCTGTCCACGAAAGAGAGCATCCTGATCAGCTACGACGCTAATGCCCGACACACCATTTGGGACAGCAGGGTGATCAACGAACGAGGTGAGTATCTTTTTGATTTTATAATTAGCCGTAATTTACTCCTCTGGAACCAGGGCAACACCGTAACTTTTGATTTCGCAGCATCGGAAACATCATGAGGCTGGGAGGAAGTTCTTTACATTTCTCTCTCGACAAACTCTTCTGCCGTTAAGGTCACAAAGGAATTTTTATTCCGATCACAGGCTGATGCTTTTCGAAATCGATTCCGTTCGGGAAACCTTTCCACCCTGCAGGAACCCTAAAAGAACTAACTAGTCTCTTTTCTCTGCCATTAAGTCCGGCTGAAGCGACTCGCGGTTTCCCTGACAACTGTCCTGTCCGTCAACAGAATAAACTGGACAATCGATAGCTTTTCTCCTTCCAAATCTCCAGTTATCGATCGTATCATGCCAGTGATGCTTCAGAAGACTAAAACCATGGTAGCTCCCGTCCTTCAAGCTATCTTTTTGGGGTGTATCTCGTTACACTACGTTCCTGCTAGCTGAAATAGAACCAAGGTGGTCTTCATCCTACGACAGGGAGGAGGGACCACGTCTTGGCCAAGGACTTCAGACCTATAAGTCTTACCTCCTTTATTCTGAAGGTGTTCGAGAGAGTGATCGACTATCACATTCGAGAGCACTATGGAACTAACCTATCTCCAGTTCAACACGCTTACCTGAGAGGAAAATCTATCGAAACAGCCTCACATGAGGTTTTAGGGTCTATACAGAAATATCTGGAGGGAAAACAATCCACTTATGTGGCTCTTACAGCCAAAGAGGACGGCTTTAATAATGTTACGGCTGAGTCAATTGTCAATGCTCAAAGTAGGCTAGGGGTAGAAAAACCTATCTACCTCTGGATCTCGTCCTCGCTTGGTGGTAGGGAAATAAATGTTGCGATAGAAAGGGCTAGAACCATTGGGTTCGTATAAAGGGGTACACCGCAGGGCGGCGTCGTCTCGCCTGTTTTTTGGCTAGTAGCTATTGACGAAACTTTAACTCGTTTAAACAGGGCTAGAGTGGTGGTAGCATATGTCGATAAAGGTGGTAGCATATGCCGATAACTTGGTCCTAATGGTTTTAAGACCCTTTCAATCCGCTGAAATTTTGTAAGGCTGAAATTTTGGAAGGCGCATTGTCTACACTCAGTGGATGGGCTGCCAGTTGCGGTGTCAGAGTCATCTCTGACAAACTGGAGTTGATGCTATTTACCAGGAAATAAAAGCTTCCCCCTTTTGAGCTTCCAAGACTAAAGAACCAGCGTCTTACACTCTCATCGGAAGTCAAGTATCTTGGTATAATACTTGACTCCAAACTCCACTGGAAGCTGCACATAGAAAATCGAGTAGAGAAGGTCAGTATAGCTTTCTACGCCTGTAAATCTATGTTAGGCAAAATATGGGGTCTCAAGCCACGTGTAGTACTCTGGATGTAGAACTTAGTGGTTCTGTACAATTTTGACATATGGTAGCCTAGTATGGTGGGTAACTCTTCAGAAGGCCTACAACACCACTAAATTGGAGAGATACATGTGTGGGCATCACTGGTGCATGTAGAACATGTCCCACAGCTAACCTCAACGTCATTCTGCACTTACTTCCCGTGGATCCTCAAGTTAAGTCCATTGCTGCACAGATTGGCCTCTGCAGGCCACTTCCTGTAGGATATGGGAGCATCTTGAAGCAGATCTTTCCTTCCTTCTCTGTATTTCGTACAGATCTCTCCATCCGCAAACTGGGTTTTAAGGGTTGTTCTAGAGCTATCTTTTCGAGCAGGCTAGATTGGAAGAAGGGGGAGTCGGCTCGGATATAGGTACCTCTGTTTCTACCGACGGGACCAAGTTGGAACCTGGCATGGGAGAGGGGGTTTTTCTCTAAACCAGCCAATATTTTAGTCTCCGTTAAACTGAGCAGCGTTTTTCAAGCAGACGTCTTCGCGATCCTGCAAGCATACAAATTGCTTTGGGATCGCTGTCGGGAGGGAGGCATTGAAATTGAAATTCAAATTTGAAAAGGTCGAGCCAAGTCGCACCAGGAGATTCGGTGGCTCCTAAAACACTCACGCTAAAAAGCCCATTGTATTTAAAGCTCTGGAAAGGGGGTAGATAGTCAAGGACGGAAGGAGAAAAGTATCAGAGAAAGAGATAGGAAAAAATAGAGATTGAGAATATACATATTTAGTCCTGTGAGAATTTTCCAGATTCTTTGGGAAATCTGCTAATTTCCTCCTGTAAATTTCGAATATTACTCATTCTCACGACATCGGAACCCAAAACTCGTAGCCTTGCTCTAGCAAAGACAGAACACTCACAGAGAAAGTGCTCAGTGCTATCCGCCTCCTCCAAGCACGACAGGCACATTGGGTCCTCAATGATTTCAATGGTGGTCATATGCTGACCCCATGGGTTGTGTCCTGTAATGATGCCGACCATCAACCGAATGTCTTTCCTTCTAAGTTTTAGTAGAAAGTTTGACAGTTTTCTGTTCGGACTTGTCACACAACACTTTGCAGTTGTGCAGCGTTCTAGAACGGACCATCGCTCTTTATGTAGATTGCCTACATAATCGCTGATCCAATTCTTGATTCCTGCCGAACTGATTCCGATTATTGGCTCTGGCCCCTGTGGGGGCATCGCTGATCCACGGTTGGCCAATTCGTCGGCAATTTCGTTTCCTTGAACACCGGAGTGTCCCGGAACCCATATAACTACAAGCCTGTTTTGTCTTGCGACAGAATTAAGCTTCTTCTTACATTCTTGAACAATCTTTGAGGTTTGCTTCGCGTTCTCCAGGGTCTTCAATGCAGCCTGACTGTCACTGAAGATTCCAATCTGTTTCCCGCTCCATCTCCTCTCGATTATCCATTCGGCTACTTTTAGGATGGCAAAAACTTCGGCTCCAGACCCTATTTCAGTCCTGGACCCATCGGTAAAGAAAATATCCGTGAAACCTCCCTGCATGCATTCTGGATTGCTCCATTGCGTGAGATCAAATTTCCTTCCGAATGAAACTGTGGGTATCAGGTCATCTTTAGGTGCCAAAAACAGTGGATACTGCTCCGACAGCAACTTAAAGATTTCTCTGTGCCCCGAAGTTCCGTTGTCGTCCCAGAAACCATATTTATGGAGTCTAAACATTGGTTTTATTGCTTCCTGTTGTATCTTAAGATCCAGGGGGAGCAAATAAAGCTTAGCGTTTAGGGCATCAACAGAGGTTGCACTCATGGCATGGCACCCGTAATGCATAAACATACACTTCTTTGCAGCCCGTATAGTTTCCGGATTGTGGACTTAACCGTGCTCCGTCACCACCAGACCACAGAGGCGTAAGTGATTATTGGTATGATAAGTGTTGTGTATATCCATAGGACCACAGGAGGTTTCAGACCATAGGTCCTATGGCTCTGTGGCATTGCTGAAAAATACTTAATGCGCGATTCCCCTTCTGTGAAACGTGTATTTCCCAAGTCAGCTTCTTATCCAAGATTACTCCTAAATATTTAACTTTGTTGGAAAGACCAAGTGTCACACCTTTCAGTGTTGGAAGACTGAGTCCATCCGATTTCCGTTTTCTCGTAAACAAGACTATGGTTGTTTTGTTCGGATTATCGGAAAGACCTTGTCCCATGCACCAGTCATCGACTTTGTTTAGAATCCTCTGCACTTTCTTGCAAAGCCTTCTTAAGGATTTATCCGATGTTAGTGCACAGACGTCGTCCGCATATGCTTGGACATGAAAACCGCGTTCCTGCATCTCCGCTAGTAGAGAGTCTACGACGAAGCACCACAGCAGCGGAGAAGGATCACCCCCTTGGGGACATCCTTGCTTAGCCCTGACGATTAGTTCGTCACTGTTCTCACTACCGGTTAACAGCCTCTCAGAGAACATGGAATATATCCATTTCACAATGGTTTGATTAACTCCGTGTCGTTCGGCAGAAGAACATATTGAGCCGAAAGTGCCTTTATCAAAAGCCCCCTGAATGTCTACGAACTCACCCATTGTGTATTCGTCAGCCTCCAGCCCGGCTTCAATCTAGCTAACAAGATCATGTAAGACTGATTCATATGTATTTCCACTCTGGTAAGCGCGTTGATTTTTACTACCTGGTGTTTTCGCAATACCCCCACTCGAATATGTTTCTCCACCAGCCGTTCCAGACTTGTCAACACGAACGATGTCAAACTGATTGGTCAACAACTTTTTGCTAGGGAATAGTCGTCTTTTCCTGGTTTCGGAATAAATATTAATCTTACGCGTCGCCATTGGGATGGTATATAGCCAAGAGCAGGACAGGCTGTGAAGATCCTTTAAGCATTGCTGGATATATTTCGTCAGTAAAAGGGGATTTAAAGTTCTCAAAGGAAGCCAAGGAAAACCTTATTGATTCTTTTGTCACTATCCGGCTAGCAATATATCAGCTACACCTAGAGGTTCTGCCGTCGCTACCGTTATCGTTCATGCCACTCTCTACTTCAGAGATTGTTCTACTACCCGAAAAATGGGTTTCGAGTAGAGCATTAAACGTTTCCGATTTGGAAATTGTGTATGAACCATCAGGTTTTCCAATGGAATCCAGCCTTACTGAGCGGTCTTAATGAAGGACCTTACAAAGGCTCGCTGTTTAGCTCATTTATTCGACGTTACTACAGAAATCTCTATAGGATTCAAGTTTGGCTTTCCGTACTTTTTTCTTATATTCTCACTTTGTTCTCTGTGCCCTCTTCTGTTTGGGTCTTTAAGGCCTTATTGAGAAGTTTCCTGGACCGTACACGAAGCTTCAACAGTTCAGGGTTCCACCGCTTTCCCCTGTCTACTGTGCCTGAGTGGGCACAATTCCTCAAACAAATTGATTAAAGTACCTTCTAATTTCTTAATAGCATCTTCAATCATTTCTACTGATTGGAGTTTTTCAGGTTTGGTAATCGCTCTGTTACAAGCTCACCATAGCTGTCCCAGTCCAAATTTCGAGGATACCTACCGGAAGGCTTGATATTGTATCAATTCCCAGTCGGAATTCGATAACACGATGATCAGAAAGTGAGTCCCCTTCCAAAACGCGCCATCGGGTGATTTGATTTCCAACTGACCAATTGGTAAGTGTTAAATCAGTCACCATCTCTTTTGGGTCACAAAATTTGGCTTGTTACCAGTGTTTTAAATGATCAAATCGGATGACAGGATAAAATCCAGTAACTTGAGACCTCTCTCGGTGCATTTGCTGCTTCTCCACAAAGTTCTGTGAATTTGCGACACAGCCCACTATTAGCCCCAGATTATTGGATTCTGCATACTGGACCACTTCCTCTAGCTCCCTCGAAGGAGGTGGCTGTAAAGAGTCGCAGGGGAGGCCGAAACTATGATAGCTTCGACACTGTTCCCACTCTTCCAGTTCTTTGTTTTTGCAACAACGATATCTCCGGAGTATACCTCTTTTAACATCGTGTGTTCGATCAACCTCGGCATAATAATACATCCTCGCGGTCTCACAATCCCTTCCCAATGAAGTATTGGTCCCCACGACATAGCACCTAGACCACAAATACGCTTGTGACATGCCCATGGTTCTTGTATTAGTTTTATGCGTGGGTTTGTATGAAGTCTTGCATGCCTACGGCACAGGAAAGCCGTAGACGTTTTGCCATGCTGCAGATTTATCTGTGTAAGTATTACTTCAGTCATGAGACTAAGTATATTTATGCTTTGTCCTCCACCTTATCCCGGACACGGAAATGGATTCGGCGCAGATCTAGGTGAGGATGGCACCCGTACTTCGACTTCAGCACCTTGAAAGACCCAAGATCGATATCCGGCACTAGGTGGGAACCCGCCTCCGAAGAGGTAGCGGATTCCTGCCTGGTGCACGAGTATACTCTCCATAGAGTCGAAAGACGCGCCGATAGCTTTGCAAATATCTGTCAAGATAGTCTTGTTGCCTATGCTGCCATTCTCGCGTATGAATCGCCAGACGTTGACGGAAGAGTGTCATCCCACATTTGAGGTCGCGTAGCCTCTGCCTTGTCAGGCAAAGGTTTGTCTGCCTTAGATTGGGTCGAGGATGCAGGCACTGCTGAAATCCGTCTCTCGACTTTCCTCTTCTTTGACTTTCTCGTCTTCCCGGTCGTTGGCACAGACCCCATTTCGTTTCCGGAAGAGTGCAACGTGACAGAGGAATCCTCCGTTCTGCCACGTTTTCCCGTTTCCATTACAGGTGTCGAAGTTAGCGGAGCTTGAGTACTTACCTTAGCTAATGCTTCGGCTTTCTTCGCCTTCTGTCTTCTTCGTGTGATCGGTCTTGCAGATAGACCAGCATCTGCGTTAGAATCTCCAATAACTTCAATCTTTTTACCGCTACTTACCATATTCCCACCAGGTTTGACCGTTGTCAAAGACTTACTCGGTACCAGAGATCCATCTGTGTCTACTGAGAGATTGTCCGCCATCTCCACATCCTCCACAACTTGTTATGTTGCTTCGGATCGTTTCGACGACGGTGTATCGCTCACACTTACTCCGCTCTCGATTGGCATAGGCAATGTGCCATGTTTCACCACTAGTAGTGCGCTTCCTCCGGAACCCTGGGTGTCAGTTCCGGTCATAAGGGGATGTGGGGTTCGGGCCTGCAGATTCGATGCCCGAGTCGTCGATTGCTTCACGGGAGTATTTCCGGAAAGTGGGTTACCTCGTGCATAGAGATCCCTGGTTAACCTCCACATTGTAGGAAATGCATTTTATGCCTCCTGCCAGGTTTTCGGTACGGTACTCTCCACATAGTACTTGGGTAGCCACCAATTCCGCCGTTGCGGGGATGGGTGGAAACCCAATTCCTATATGGGGCTGCCCTCTTAGTTCGTGGTAAGTTAATCTCCATAACATGGGGTTAAATCACCACTTAAGCCTCATCCTCGCGGCAAGGAGACCGCCATGTCAAGGAGAGACATTAATATTTTTTTTACTAATGAAGCTGCGATGAAGGCCCTGTCGTTGCCGTATTGCAGTCCTTTCCTGTTAAACAGCTGTGAGGAGGAATCCAAAAGTTTCGAACGTGCAGGAATCATTTCCCTTATCTGGGTTCCTAGGCACAGGAATATAGTGGGAAATGAAATTGCCGATGAGCTTGCCAGGAAGGGATCGACAAAACCGGTTTCAGTTGTCCCCATCTCAGACATCGACGTCCCCGTGACCGTTGTTAAAGGAAAAGTGCACAATTTCTTTCTCAAAAAAGCGCAAGACAGATGGAGATCTGTCTCATCGCGTGCTTTCTCAAAAACAATATGGCCTCAATATGACCGAAATAGGACGCTTACGGTGATGGGAATCCCCCGCCATTCAATCTATAAACTGATTGCGGTGTTAACTGGTCACTGGGGGATCGGTGCTCATGCGGAGAAGCTTGGACTTCCGTAAAACCCCTATTGCAGAAGCTGTGGGGATCCTACAGAGAAAGAGACTGTTGAGCACTTTCTTTGCAAATGTCCGGCTCTGGCGGCTAGGCGTCTGAGGTTCCTCAGCATGCCTTTTGGGGATGGCCTGAGGAAACTCTCCGGCCCAGATCCTTTTTCTCTTCCGCACTACATCAACAGTACTGGATGGTTGTAGATGGTTTCTGGGGTACTCTTGCCATCTAACATACCTGCCTACCTAAAAAATAAATAAAATTGTCGCGTACACTTCTGTTGGGTGTTTGGCCGAGGACCTCCTCCCATTTATGGTGTGTGTCTTGATGTTTTGCTACAAATAAGACAAACAGTTTTAACCCGACTCCGAACCGCAAATGGTTTTTTATGCGGAGCTCCTTTCATAGCAGCAGGACACTTAGAGTCTTGCCATTGCCTGCCGAGGGGCGGCCGCTACTAGAAAAATCTCGTTTTATCGTTTTGCTGTTACATGCACGGATATTCGAACCTACGCACTCCTGAATAGTAGTCACACACCAAACCATTCGGTTATATATATAAAGGTTGGCCAAAAAGTCTTGCGGTATTTCCGCAAGCTTGTCTTTGCAAGCGCGTAGTTCTAGTTGTATTCATCGCATCGGTTCACGCTAGAGCTTTTTGGAAAGCTCTTTTCACGTGCTAACACGTGTTTGATTAATTGTTGTTTGCTTTTAGTCGTTCGTGAGTTATAGCGTCGCAAACATGGAGCAAAATAAAGAGAAAATACGGCATATTTTACAGTACTACTACGAAAAAGGCAAAAATGCATCTCATACTGCCAATAAAATTTGTGCAGTTTATGGACCCAATACAGTTTCCATTTCCACCGTACAACGATGATTTCAACGTTTTCGGTCTGGTGCAGAGGTGATCGAAGATGCGCCACGGTCCGGAAGGCCTGTTGTCGAAAATTGCGATAAAATCGCTAAATTGATCGAAAGAGACCGGCATAGTAGCAGCCGTAGCATCGGCCAAGAGCTTGGCATGAGTCATCAAACCGTTATAAACCATTTGAACAAGCTTGGATTCAAAAAGAAGCTCGATGTATGGGTGCCACACGACTTGACGCAAAAAAACATTTTTGCCCGTATGGATGCATGCGAATCGCTTCTGAATCGCAAAAAAAACGACCCGTTTTTGAAGCGGATGGTGACTGGCGATGAAAAGTGGGTCACTTACGACAACGTGAAGCGCAAACGGTCGTGGTCGAAAAGCGGTGAAGCTGCCTAGACGGTGGCGAAGCCTGGATTGACGGCCAGGAAGGTTCTTCTGTGTGTTTGGTGGGATTGGCAGGGAATCATCCACTATGAGCTGCTCCCCTATGGCCAAACGCTCAATTCGGACCTGTACTGCCAACAACTGGACCGCTTGAATGCAGCACTCATGCAGAAGAGGCCATCTTTGATCAACAGAGGCCGAATTGTCTTCCATCAGGACAACGCCAGGCCACACACATCTTTGGTGACGCGCCAGAAGCTCCGGGAGCTCGGATGGGAGGTTCTTTTGTATCCACCGTATAGTCCGGATCTCGTACCAAGTGATTACCACCTATTTCTGTCCATGGCGAACGAGCTTGGTAGTCGGAAGTTGTCCACAACAGAGTCCTGTGAAAATTGGCTCTGCGAGTTTTTTGACAATAGGGAAGCGAGCTTCTATAAGAGGGGCATTATGAAGTTGGCATCTCGTTGGGAACTCGTCATCGAACAAAGCGGCGCATATTTGACTTAAATCGCATTATTATAACCAATTTTATGAACAATTGAAAATTCAATAAAAATAGTAGCAGTAGTTTATATTTTATATTATATATGTATATTTTCTTATAATATGAGATATATTGTAATTTATATAAAATGTATTGCTTTTTATTATAATATATATTTAAATATGTAGTTTTAGCCATTGTGTCCTCTTTAAAAGCTAAATTTCCAACCCCTGCTGATGACATACAACCCCATGCTAATCGTTAGCAAGTAGGGAATAGATGAAACAACTGATACAAATAAACATAAACAAATAAACGACGAATCTGGATCGATAACTGTTTTATTTATGTATTTATTTAAGTCAATGAATTACAATCCTTACAGCCTATGATACAAAAGTTGCTTAGATTAAACTACATATATATTACATGTATTTAAAAACAATTATAATATAGAATTCAAGAGATTCAAAAATGCTACTCTTGAAAGCGAAAGATCGAGAACCACATCATTATGAAGGGTGTTTAATTCCCGTAAAGCATGAGTAATGGGAGCATTACTGGCATACTTAGTTTTAAAGTTTTCTCCATGAAGAGGGTAGAAGTTCCTAAGAGATCGCTGCGGAACATAAAATCGAATCCTTTCCAACAAGTAGGGACAATAAATTACTCCAGTAATAATTTCTAAGGACTTGAGCCTTATAAGCGTGAGACGAGCAGAATATGATGGCATGGGACCAATAAAATTCAGAGACCGAAGGGCGTATTTGAGAAATATTTTTTGCAAAGGTTCGATTCTATTGATAGCTTGCTGACTACAAGGTCTCCAAACAAAAACAGCATATTCTAAATGAGACCTAACAAAAGATGTATAGAATAACTTAATGGTATAGAGATCAGAGAACTTAGTGGCTTGAGGAAGCCTAACATCGAGAAAGATTTTGAAGTTATCCAGTGGCTCAATAAAGAACTGGGACATACATGCATGCAGCTTCAAATTCAAAAATTTTGTACGAAATGCAAGTTAAATATTTTTTGAAGTGAAACTTCTTTACGTCCGCGACACACGAGCTGGCGTTACGAAAAACCGTCACGAAATGTATAAGCCTACGGCATACAAGCTATTATCTTTCTCCGCTTTGTGCGGGGCTTCGTAGTCTCCCCACTCTGTAGATACGTATTACAGTACTTTGCCATATACTGCAGCCTACGGCTTATGTCATATGGTGAAATCCGTATACACAGGGATTACAGGGGCGAGGAGACGCAGTCGCCTAGACACGTAGAAAACGACGCGGATTTGTGTAGTCCACGTGTTCATAAAAATTATTATTATTATTATTAAATTATATTTAATATTTAAATATATATTCAGTGAAAGTCAAGTTAAAATTGGCAAATTAATTTCCAGTTAGATCAGGTATGTATTGATAAATTTTTATAAATATACTATGTCAAATTTAGTATACAGTTAGTAACAGAAGTAAGTATACACCGGACACGTTTTCAATTTTCCCCCAATCGATTCCTTCAAACAACCTAAGTTATAACAAAAGTGTGTTTTATTTACATGAATGAAATACAAAAGTCATATTTAATCCAAATAATGACACAATTTTAAAAAGGAAGAAAATTATAGCTTTTTATATTAAACTTTATATATATTCATGTCTCAAAAGTAAGTATACAGTTCATCATATTATTAATTTGTGAAATCAAAAACAAAATTAAAATCAAATCTTAGTATGTGGTAGGATAACCATTAGACTTTACAATCGGTTTAAGTGGTGATGGCATTGATTTCACCAAGTTTTCAGTTACAGCTGGTGGTATTTTATTCCATTCCTCTTGAAGGACGTTTTTCAGTTGTTCCTTATTCCTAATCGGATGTTTACGAATTTGCCGCTTTAAATGTTCCTATAAATGTTCGATTGGGTTGGTATCCGGGGACTGTGGCGGTGTTTTCAGCTGTTTTCGCACATTGTATAACAGCCATTATCCTGCTGGGAGATAAACGTTCCACCAAGGCCCAATTTCGTAGCGCTTTCTTTTAAAATGCTTTTAAAATATTTAAATAACCATATCGGTCCATAATATTTTCGATAAATACCAAGTTTCCAACCCCGTTCGAAGCAATACATCCCCAAACCATCACAGAGCCCCCTCCATGTTTCACAGTGCCGGTCATATTGTTTGGATTTAATTCCGCGTTTACTTTTCTCCAAACTTTTTCACTTCCATCAGATCCACAGATACTGAACTTATACTCATCAGAAAATATGACTTGATTCCAAAACGTTTGGTCATATTTTTCATGATCTTTTGCGAATGAAATCCGTTTACTCCGATTGACACTACTCAAGAAGGGCTTTATCCTAACATTGCTTCCATGATAACCAGCACTATGCAAAACCCGGCAAATATGTAGTTTCGGTGCTAAATTGTTTTCCAGTCAACTTCAAAATTCAATTTGGAGGCATTTATTTTGGGGTGTGTCCTGATTTTTCATACGACTAAGCTTTTTTCTCTGGGAATGATTTATGTTCCTTGTGATATTTTATAATCAGTTTTTAAAGTATCAGAAAGCTCTTTTCCTTTTGGTGCCATTACTGAAAATGTCGCAAAAATTAATACAAAACGTACTTCCCTAAATTTTTATACTCACTTTAATTATTTTCTTTTAATAGCTTTAACCTTTTTAATCTATACGTAAAAATAAATGTTATGCTAACTGAACAATCGTTTGCTGTATACTAACTTTTGTGACATAAATTTCGCGCATATGAAAGCTTAACTATCCCACTAGACAATTACCATGTGTGAAATATTTTGATTACATATTAAGGAAAGCGTTAGCGTCAAACAATTCGATAAATCAGGCTCCTGTATACTTATTTATGTTACTAACGGTATATACAAAGAAATAAAATATCAGTATATTCTGATAATGAAAGATCTATCTTATACAGTTCCCACCCGATTTGACATCACTAATTTGAGTATTTGTAAGTATAATTTTGTAATAGTTATATTATTGTATTGGTATTACAATTGTTATAGACTTCAATATGCCAAAAAAGCCTGCTGAGAGCCTCACGTGCACGAGAATACAGAGCTCGGAAAAAATTGTTGAAACAAGAAAAACCGCCAGCGCGAATAGCAGCACTACGCAATCGAAAATTTAGGGCTCCACAGAAGGCGTTGAGCAATGCAGTCGCCACTATCGGAGACGAATCATCATCGACGAATTTCTTTGGGCCAAGTGAAATACACATAGTCAATCCAGATAATCCACAACCCAGTACCAGCAGAGACGATGGTAACATATTGCATCAATATTTATCACAAACGAGTGGCCAAGCTGAGCAGGCTCAAGTTCCTGTTGAAAATACTGAGGGAAGAATTATTATCGTTCAAGTCGATGTGCATCAGGCCAATTCATCGCAAAGTCCAATGAATCCGATCTGTCAGCGGTGTCGTGAATATAGACAGCGAAAGTAGATGCTGGAAGATGCCAATACTATTGTCGGCCAAACTATATTTCAACAACAAAATCAGGCACAACGATAGATGCCGTATTTTCTCGCTCTATCGACACAATCGAGTCAGAAACATATAAATCCTATTTCAGTTACCACTAACCGATTTTATCCTCTGCTGCTATTGCCCCATCAATACAAAATGTACAGGCTATTGAAGCACCGACTAATGTACAAATTTCAGAAATAAATGAATAATAATATTATCCACTATTATTGTATGTAATTTTATAAAAATATTTTCAGTCCTCATTAAAATATTTAAATTTAATCCAGAAATTAAGAAGTTTCACTTCAAATATGCACACATAGTGCGGCTGGCCTTTTTGCTTTTTTATTTTTATATCTTCCTTTTTGGTATTCAAATAGGATTTTAAAAATAGTAATAGCAGCATTCCCAAAATTGCTGTTAAAAAGAAGTCAGACATCTGGCATTATTGCGATTGTTTGGCACGTTAAAACGGGGAACCTCACATTTAATTTGCTCTCGGTAGAACAGTGCAAAGCGAGAAACAAATGTAATAAATTAAAATAAAATTTCAGCCGTGTTTAGTTGAATAAAAGTGCAAATTATAAACATAGGTAAACAGCGGGGACAAAGCTCAATTCAAGTCAGAAATTTAATTATTAGTCATCATGAAAAAGGAAAAACCATTCGGGAAATCGCAGAAATAGTGGAAATACCCCGTTCGACTGTATACGACGTGATAAAACGTTTCAAAGAAATAAAATCCGTGGAAAATAAGAAGAAATCGATACTACCTAAAGAGTTTTCAGATGCAGATAAACGGTGGATAGTGCAACAAATTGATAAAAATCCAATTTTGAGCGCTCCTAAGCTCGCAACAGAAATCGCCCAACCCCTCAATATTAATTGCAACCCCAAAAGTAGGTATACGTATAGTGTGACGAAAGAATAATTATAATGGAAGAGTTGCACGAAAAATGCCTTTCATCAACGAGATTAACCGACACAAGAGAATAAAATTCGCAAAGCGTCATGGGGATAAGGATTTCGAGTTCTAGAACGTTTTATTTGCAGATGAAAGTAAATTTAACATATTTAGGTCAGATGCATAATCATATGTGTGGAGAAAACCTAATGAAGAGTTGCTGGAAAAAAACTTATGTCCGACAGTTAAACATGGGGGTGGATCGGTAATGTTATGGGGTTGTATGTCCGCTGCTGATATTGAGTATTTGTGCTTCATTAACGGAAATATGGACCACAAACAATACCTAAGAATTATGAAAGAGAATTTGGTGCAAAGTGCTGAAAAGTTCAGTACAATTTCCAGTACTATCAAGACAATGAACTCAAGCATAAGGCACTTGATGTCCATCTATGGCTTATGTATACCTACCCTAAAGTACTTGAAACACCTCCACAATCTCCAGACATCAATATAATTGAACATTTGTGGGCTCATTTGGAAAAACAACTGAAAAACCTTCTTATTAGAAGCAAGAAAGACCTAGAAGTTGCTATTAAAGAGGAGTGGGGGAAAATAGATCCTTTAACATGCAAGATGTTGGTCGAATCCATTCCAAGATGACTGAATGCTGTAAAAAAAATAAGGGCTTGCCGACTAAATACTAATTATATTCTGTTTTCTTAAATATTATTTGTATAACTCTACTTGATATAAATGTCCGAGTTGTTTTTGGCATGTATTTTGCTAAGTTTTTATTTTTGTATTTTCTATGTACGAATGAGTTGAAGTTTGTTTATTTTTTTTGTAGTTTTGGAAAATACGCTTGAAGAACGAAAATAAATGTGACACATAAACGCAATATAATTGCATTTTAATATATATTTTTAGTTTTAAAACCATATCAGTCGGGTGTCCGAGTTCTTTATTGAGCCACTGTATGATTTACAGGGTTGGCCATATTAAACTGACCCATTGAGTAACCCTATAACTTTTTACTGTAATTTCAGATCAGCTAATGACATACCGCGTTGGAAGCGTCAGTCGAAGGAGATTTATACCATGAAACAGTACACCCCAATAGAACGCGCTGAAATTGTTCAGCTGTACATTCAAAATTCCTTCTCGATTGTAAAAACGCAACGTCATCAAATCATTATGAGTGATGAGGCCCATTTCTCCTTGAACGGAACCGTAAATAAGCAAAATTGCCGTTTCTACGCCACTGAAAACCCTCAAATTATTGAAGAGGTACCTCTCCACAACCAAAAAGTTACAGTCTGGTGTGGCATTTGCGCTGATATGGTCATTGGGCCGTTCTTCTTTGAAAATGGTCAACACCAACCATTGACCGTCAATCAAGAGCGTTATCGGGCCATGATAACCGATTTTGTGATGCCGATTGTTCGTGAAAATGGTATGGAGCACTTCTGGTTTCAGCAAGATGGCGCACCACCACACACAGCACGAGCCACCGTCAACTTATTGAAGACTTTGTTCCCTGGCCGTTTGATATCAAAAAGCGGCGATTTTGACTGGCCGCCACGATCACCGGATTTGACGCCACCGGACTTTTTTCTTTGGGGCTATTTGAAATCTAAGGTTTACGTCAACAAGCCAAAGACACTAGGCGCACTTAAGGCCAATATCCGACGGGAAATAGCCGCCATATCGGCCGAGACGCTGGCCAAAACTATGGAGAACGCCGAAAAACGGGCACATTACGCTATACGAGCTAAGGGCGACCACTTGCACGATATCATATTCAAAAAGTGATGTAAACGAATCTCCTTGAACTAAATTAAATGTTTTTCACAATGAAACACAAAAAAATGTTTCTTTTTCCATATTTTTTTAATAATCACATGGGTCAGTTTAATATGGCCAACCCGTATATGGTTATTAAAAGAGAATTTGTGATCAAAAATTACGCCAAGGCCCTTAAACTCGCTAACACACTGCAGGACACTTTTCGAAATACAGTACTTAGTGCACAAAATGTTAGATCTTTTCGAGTAAGATATTTGAAAGCATTTAGATAAGTTCAGCGAAAGACGGGAATTCTGGCACCACAAATAAAGCCTATCGATATCGGGTTGAAATTTAATGGCATCCTCATGGGTCTTGATCGCTGAGAACATCTTAAGATCATCAGCATAAAACAAAAATTTAGCAAATGAGAAACAACTTTTGATGTCATTAATAAATAACACAAATAAAAGCGGTCCCAAGATATGATACTTCCTTGTGGAACATCAGAGGTGCCAGCAAAGGGAGTGGATGAAATACTATCAATTGTTACAACACAACGTCTATTGCTCAAATAAGAGTTTATCCATTGCAGAAATGCAGAATGAAAGCCAAAACGAGCTAATTTTTCAACTAAGATCCTATGAGCAACTTTGTGGAAGGCTTTTGAAAAGTCAGTGCAAATACAGTCGACCTGGAAACCAGCCGAGAAGGAATCAATGCACTATTCACTAAAACAGCCAGATTAGATACTGTAGATCTGTTAGCAACAAACCCATGCTGATTTAGGAAAATTAAAGATTTAACCGCAAAACTCAGCTTTGCATTGACCGCGTGCTCAAAAATGTTGGAAATAGTCGACTGCTTGGAAATAGGCCTATCATTTCTAACGTAATTTTTATTCACACTCTTAAAGAATGGCGCAGCGAAAGAGAGCTTCTATTCGTCAATGAAACATCCCGATGATAAAGATTTGCTGAAAATAATTTTCAGGGGATAAAGCAAACCCAGACAATTTTTCATCAAAACCGCTGAAAGTCCATCAGCATCAGTTTGAGAGGATGATTTCAATTTAAATAAAGCATTACTAATATCCTCAGAAGAGATGCACAGAGCTCCAAAGAACAGGGCATAAACTAGATCAGAAGAAAAGTCGGCCGGAGGATCAAGTTCTTCGTCAGCAAAATTAGATTAAAAAAACTCAGGAAATAAGTTTAACGCTTCACTTAGGCTTCGCGCTTGACTATTATCGAAAAATACCAATGGGGACACTGGCACTACTCCTTATAGATTTTATGTATTTCCATAAGGTTTTGTTATTTGCTTTAATGTTTAACTCCATGTTATTAATATAGCTATTATAGAAAGATTTATTTAAATCGTTGAAATACGTTTTGACGTTTTAACGTTTGCTTATATAATATTTAACGAAATACAAATGATTCTTCGTAGATTTAAACTTCATGAAATAATTATTTTTAAGAGTTTCAAGCTTTTTCAAAGTCTTAGAATACCAGGGTAATTTATAAAGCTTTTTCTTTCTGACCGGAATACTATCTAAGCAGAGTTTAGACAAAATGGACTTAAAGGCAGAAAAACTACTAGATGTGTAAAGTTCAGCAAATAAATGATCCCAATTAATGTTCAGTAATAAGTCATTGAAATTATCAAAATCGCATAATGAATAATTGGATGAAAACCTGGCATCAGACGGAATAGTAGCAAAACAGTAAATGTCGAGTTTGACAACTAAGGCTAAATGATGCTTACCTTTAGGAGATATGAGATTCAAACATTCATTGATCTTGTATTGTATATTAGTTTATGTTATCACTTACAAATATGAGGTCCAAGGTTCTATTCAGAGAATTAACAAAATTATTGTTTTGAATTTTAATTAAATTAAGACTAAGAATATTATCAATAAAATATAATTCATGATTTGCAGAACATTATTTGGTGTGAGAATAGAGTTAGAGACACTAGCACACAAATTTATCTTACTTAAGTTGAAATCACCTAATATAGTACATTAATGATTGTCATTAAGATTATTCAAGACTAGACAACATATTATGTCAACATGCGCTTTGTACAGCTCGTATGAACTTTCAGGCGGTAAATAGGAGGAAAGTAGATATTAAGGGCCTTGTGAATTGGGACATCTTATGCAGACGCAGTTCTGATCCAACAGAGAGTCACAGTCCATGAGGGAGCACAAAAATGTGTTTAAGTGAACCTTGCTAGCAATAAGAGCACTACCTCCAAGCAAGCACCGTGTTTTAGCAGCATCCCTATCTTCGCGAAAAACGTTAAATAAGTTCGGGTCGAAGAGTTCAATGTCGCAGAAACTTGGAGATTTTAGAGACCTGGCTATTCAACAAGAACGAAGATGTCGTAATCTAACTGCGCACTAAGGGAATGTACATGCTCAGCCTTTGTACGTATGCCGGATAGACCTTAAGACCACCACTAGGAGTATTTGAAGATGTTATTATGCCGGTGGCGGCTGCTGCGAATGCTTTTGAAAAAGTCGAAACTGCTTCACGGTTACATTTGTTGGCCAGATTTCTGAGCTCAACAACTTTTCATACGAAGGCTCCGGAACTCCGCACTTACAGTTGAGCCTTTTAATGCTCGTTAGTAAATTTGAAACAGGAAAGTATATTTCTACTTAAGCATACTCTAAGCATACAGAGATGTAATCTTTAATATAATCTTCAGATACGTATGTATATGTTGTTGCTTTCACATTAAAATTTTTCTTTAAGTGACCCGAACAGCGAAAGGCCACTTGAAAACCTTTTTCTTAAATTAAAATTGATTTGAATTTATTATTGGGGTTTATAATTCCAAAGATATAGAATCACAGATATAGAACGTACATTTGAGTTTTTTTGAAAATATAACTAAAATGAAAAATATCATACATTTTCTTTTGAAAAGAATAACACGAAATAAGCTGTGCTCCACCATATGTAGCAAAAGAATACATCTTATTCCGTTGTTCAAAAAATGTGTCGCCATTAGAAGTAATCAGTAGAAAATACTTATTTGTTTCCAGAAAACACTTATTTGGTTGAAAAAATGCAAGCTATATGGTATACAAAACAGAGTTAAATTGCAGGCAAATTTATTTTATCTCCTTCAAAATATGACCCGTCTGAATCAACACACATGTGCAAACGTTTAACCCAGTCTCCATGCACCCCTGGTATGCCGACGAAGGGATAGCCTTCGGTGAATACGGTGCTTGCACGATGGTATTTACTTGGTGTTTGGTCAAATAATCCAGCACAATTTGGGCTAGGTGCGATAACGCGTTATCATCATTCTAACTCGAAAAATTGTTTGCCCACATTTCCGGCCGTTTGCGACGTACAACATATTTCAAACGCTTCAAAACGGATAAATAGTGACAGATGGGCGTCTTATAGCCCTACTAACATAAGAAAAAAATATGGACCGGTTCCCACGTGCGCGGTTCGTTTAAATTAAACATTCCCGGTACTTGTCGTAGCTAAGCATTCATATTGAGAATGATGAAAAACCAGCTCAAATTAAGGAAATTGTTAAATAACTCACTTGCCACAGAAACACAGCAAATTTGCTAAAATATTGTAACGGGTGATTTTTTAGCTATTATCTCCTTAAACAGTTGGTTTAAACAGCTGACGCACGTTTCGTGTTTTGTGTCACTGTCAGACATCTTCAGTTTGGTCTATAATTTAACCATGAATCGTCTTACAAACGAACAACGCTTGCAAATCATTGAATTTTATTATAAAAATGCGTGTTTTGTTAAGAAAGTTTATCGCGCGCTTCTTCCATTTTATGGTCAGTTTAATCGACCCACTGAAGCGGCTATTCGAGCTATTGTGACTAAATTTAGAACCAAATTTACATTATTGGACATCAAACCACCAATACGCTTACATAGAGTGCGAACTGAAGAAAATATCGCAGCTGTATCGGCCAGTGCTAATGATGACCATCAATTATCGATTCGTCGCCGTTCACAGCAATTGGGCCTCTGTTACTCAACAACGTCGAAAATTTGGCGAAAGGATTTAGGTGTGAAGCCTTTCAAAATACAGCCGATGCAAGAATTGAAGCCGAACGACCTCCGCAACGCAGAATTTTGGTGAATGAGCTCTTGGAAAGTTGGCCGAAGATCCACTTTTTTATCGAAAAATTGTGTTCAGCGACGAAGCTCATTTTTGGATCAATGGGTACGTAAATAAGCAAAATTCTCGATTTTGGAGTGAAGATCAGCCAGAAGAATTGCAAGAGCTACCAATGTATCCAGAAAAGGTCACAGCTTGGTACGGGCTGGAGGTATCATTTGACCGTACTTTTTCAAAGATGCTGCGAATCGTAACGTAACTGTGAATGGTGAGCGCAAAAGGCAAGAGCTTGACTTGCATGACATGTGGTTTCAGCAAGACGGTGCCACATGCCACACAGCACGCGTAACAATGGACTTGTTGAGAGGTGAGTTCGGTGAACATTTTATTTAACGTTCGGGACCTATCTATTGGCCACCCAGATCGTGCGTTATAACGCCTTTAGATTATTTATTGTGGGGCTATGTTAAAGCTCATGTCTATTCAGACAAGCCTGCTTCAATTAACGCATTGGAAGACAACATAAAAGCATTTATATGTGAGATACCGGCCGAAACATTGGAAAGGGTATGCCAAAATTGGACTAAGCGGATGGACCCTTTGAGGTGCAGTCGCGGTCTACATTTGCATAAAATAATCTTCAAACATTAAATTGTATCTATCGATTTAAATAAAAGTTTCATGCATTTTTCTGAATTTTACGTGTGTGTTTTTGAAAAACTTTCCTATAGCACTTAAAAAATCACCCTTTAGTAGCTACTGCACAACTAAACGGAGTGGTAATGGATAATACAACAGCCTGAAGTGGCTGACGGAATGAGTAGGGGAAATTTTAAATTATAGCGAGTGTATTTCTGCCATCATAAAAAAAATATCCGCCGTCGGAGTCGGCTTAAAACTGTAGGTCCCTCCATTTGTGGAACAACAACAAGAACAACACCACAAATTGGAGGAGCTCGGCCAAACACCCGTAAAGCGCCAGTAATATAAATCATGCATATATGTATATAAGACACTTATGAAATAAGAAGTAAACTGTAATAAAAAAAGATCATAAAAAACCTTTTATTAAAAAAAATATATGTTTTAAGAAAACGAAATCATAATATATTGTTTTGTTAAAAATTTTTGGAAACATTTTGATTTTATTTATTTCATACTTACGTATTTAAATATTTTATTAGTTGAAAAATTGAAGAAATTCCACTATGAAATTTCCAGGGAAAATTGAGCATAATCTCAGCTACGGGTATGTTTTATAACGAAAAAATGGAATTCGCTCTCAACTGTTTAGCGCTGACTGGGCTTACTAGAAGTATAAGCGAATACAAGAGTTTTTACAACAAGAAATATGCCATTTAAGTATCATATACCATATAGAATATCACAACTTTCCTCAAATAACATATTTCAATGAACATTTTTTCAAGGTAGTTTTATATTGAAACTTGGCGAAATCGGTCAAAAACCACGTCCACACCCATATAACAGTAATTTTCAAAACATAAAAAAAGCGTGGTACCCAAATCGGGTACAAATGATGTGCCTACGAAAACAAATACGACGCTTGTGAAATTTCGAAAAATAGGCTGTGTTGCCCACTTGTCGAGAAACGCGTGTATCTCAATAACAGCTTAATGAAACTCGCCCAAACTTAATGCATGTGCACCTGGTTTATATCCACCATACTTTTTATTGATATCGGATAAAAACCATTCCCATTTATCATTTGTTAGGACGAAATTTTGAGTCCGTCCCTTTAATTATTTATGAGTATTTTTGTTTATTCCAAAATTAAAAACCATCCCGAAATCAATTTTACTAAAAAATGTTATTCTTTATGTTCTCACGTATTCTTTTTCAAATTTGTTATTTCTAAAGTAGAAAAATATCCGCAAACGTTAACCCTTACTATGGAGAAATATTTTATGTAAATTTTTTTTTATTCAAATCTACCATAATGTTACCATTATTATCTATCTAAATATCAAAATGTAAATATCAAAGATGGGGCGATAGCAATAAATAATAATAATAATAATAAATATATTTAAAGGATATTTATGTTTGCATTCTTGTACGTCTCCTATAGACACCGAAATCACTTAACAGATTTTGATACAATTTTCAGGAGTGCTTTGACGGAGCCTGGAGATTGCTCCTGTAGAGTTTTGTGGCGATAGATTAAAAACACTTGGCCCCTATGTGAAAAATGTATAGCGTTTTTCAATAGGTGCGCTTCAACTTTTTTCCGATAGGGAGGGCGAACGACGCAATATTTTTTATTTTTCATTTGTAAAATTCATTAGTATACATTTCATCATGGAACGCTACACACTTGAGCAACGATTGCAAATCGTGCAAATTTTTTATGAAAATAATCGTTCTGTTGCTGCTACTTGATCCAGATTTTTTCCAAAAAATCATCTTCAGTGATGAAGCTCACTTTTGGCTCAATGGCTTTGTCAACAAGCAAAATATGCGTTACTGGGCAGAAAGCAATCCACACGTGATTCATGAGGCACCGTTGCATCCCGAAAAAATCACTGTTTGGTGCGGTTTACATGCCGGCGGCGTAATTGGCCCATATTTTTTCGTTGACGAGAACGATCGCCACGTTACTGTGAGTGGAAATCGATACCGCGACATGATAAACGATTATTTTTGGCCGCAATTGAATTGTATGGACTTAGACGACATGTGGTTTCAACAGGACGGGTCCACAAGCCACACAGCACACGCTACAATTGATTTGTTGAAGAGTAAGTTCGATGAACGCATTATTTCCAGAAATGGACCGGTCGAATGGCCGCCGCGCTCGTGTGATTTGACGCCTCTAGACTATTTTCTTGGGGTTATGTGAAGTCATTGGTCTACAGTAACAAGCCGGCGACGATTTGTGAGCTCAGAGCCAATATTGAACGCGAAATTGCTGGAATTTCGGCCGATTTAATCAAAAGAGTGGTCGAAAATTGGGTTCAACAATTGGACTTCGTAAAACGTTCACGCGGTGGTCATGCAAAAAAAATCGAATTTCATACTTAAATGTATATGTTCAAACTCGATAATAAAAAAAAATTAGTTAAAAAAATCAAACCGTTTGCGTTTTATTCAAAAAAAAAAAATTGAAGCGCTCTTACTGAAAAACGCTTTACATGTATTTTTTAATTAAATTAAATAAAATGGTACAAGATATGTATCAAACTAAATTTGAGACTAATCGGTTTAGCCGTTTTCGAGTAATGTTGGTCACCGACTTTGAAAACACAATTTTGAGAAAACGCTCTTAAAGTTTCAAAAGCACTTTACATAGGATAAAAACGCATTTTCAAATTTGCGTGTAACATCGAAAATATTCACCGGAACGATATTAAATTTTCTGTGTGTATTCTTAAATATATGTCCATTAAAAAAAATCGATTTTTTTTAATTCTAACTGTATATAACCTCTTAAGAAAAACTTCGCAGAGAAGCATGTCCAGTGAAATTAATGTATCGACCAGATCCGTGTCAAGACTAATTAAAAATGCCCTTCACATGAAAGCCGTCCGTCGCTCAACTGCTCATCTTTTGACAACACGCTTGAAGAAAATTAGACTCGACAGCTGCAAGTAGCTTCTTCGGTGGCACACGGTCAACGACCATGAAAATATTCTTTTCACAGATGAGAAAATATTCACTGTTGAAGAAGTCTTTAATAAGCAAAACTGAAAAATCTGTTCTAAAATTTCTAAAGATGCAAAAAATGTTGTTCCAAGGGTTCAGCGTGGCCACCATCCATCCTCCGTAACGGTTTGGTAGGGAGTGTCTTGTAAAGACGTTATATCTTTTCATTTCTGCGAAAAAGGGGTTAAGGTCTTAGAAGGCGCGTTGAAGCAGTTCTGCAGTACTCTCTTCAATGGAGGGCGTTGGATCTTGCAGTAAGATTTCGCTCCAGCCCATAAAGCAAAAACCACCCAGCAGTGGTTAAAAAGCAATATTCCTGGGCTCATAGACGAAGAAGATTGGCCGTCTGGAAGTCCAGATCTGATGATCTGGTGTGTCGAAGGTTTCACAAAAATTCGGACAGTTTCGAACAATCTTTGGTTCGAGTAGCAACGTCGATATCCACACCGTGCGTGTTGCAATAGCTGAATGGCCTAAACGTTTGAAGGATTGCTATAAGTAAATGACCATTTTGAATGGAAATTCAAAATTTCGCCACTATCCGCTCGCTATGTTTGGGCTCTGCTCGCTTAACGAAAAATTTGCATGTGAAAGCAACAAAAAATTTATCGAGGAGGATTTGCCCCTAGTGAGTATGGTTATGCCCTGTAAAACTGTTATGACCTACTATTTATTTTCAATACTGCCATTAGGTAAGTTTCGTAAAACCGCGTTCATACAGAGGAAATTTTGTTGCTCATATTTGTAAATTCTCTTTTGGTGCTACTACCTCTTTATCTAAACTAGTAGTGGAATTAAGACTACTGGATGGTGGGCGTGCAGGGCGGAATGAATCTCTTAACAAGCACATGTGTTGAAATGAATCTCTTAACAAACACACTCCACGTCCGCCATCGCCGAATTCCAATTCGAACCAGACCTAGACAACTAGTACATGTAACATCAGCAAAAATTCTTCAAAAATTATAATTTGGGATAAACGCACTATATGCCATAAAAAATAGCTCGAAATATTTGGCAGGACACTGCAAGATATCTGGGGAAAGAACTATGGGATGGAAGGCGCTGCCCTACTAAAGGTCTTTCAAAAGTGATGTCAGTTGAGAATAATTCGTAGACGGAACCTTTTTTATGTCACCTTAATATTTGTCAAATTTGAACCATGGATACTAACACGATAGAACAACGCGTAAAATTATTTATTTATTTTGAAAATGATCGATCTTTAAGAACATTATTTGGCGAAAATTGTAATTTTTTGGGTAGAAATAATCGTCCGAGTGAAACGAAAATTCAAAAGCTGGTGAAAAAATTACAAAAACCTGGTTCTGTCGAGGACAGAAAACAGGCAATCAGACCAAAAACTAGACGTCCTATTGAAAATATAGCTGCTGTAGTTCAAAGTGTTACTTTATTAATCTCGGGCAAAATCGCGTTATCGCGCCATTCAAGAAAAAAAGAATAATTGTTAAGAATAATTTTGAATAAAAATAGAAAAAAGAAATAAATTGAAGGTAATGTTCGTCAAAGGGTGGTTCGGAGGATGGTGGATGTCTACGCAAGTGGGGAAAGTTAATGATCGCCATTCACTTGGGAGTGGCCAGGACGATTCTTCTACATATGGTGCAAGCAGCTCACAACGTCCGGGATAAGCCCACGTATCCTCTGGGTAGCTTCCGAACACCCGCTCGGGAGTGAGCTAACGTGAGAAGGCGAAGCATCCCAGCATAGCTGGTTGTGTGCTGGGTTTGGGACCCGCCTCTTTAAAAGCCCCCCCAATGAAAACAGCAACAAAGCCTCGGTTGAGAACTTCCAACACTGATGACGACCCCTGCAAAGGAAATAAGGAATACGATTTGAGGGCATGCACCTGGAATGTCCGGTCCTTTAATGGGGAAGGTGCCTCTGCCCGGCTGGTTGGTGTCCTCGTGAGAGTAAATGCTGACATCACTGCCATCCAAGAGAAGCGATGGACGGGGCAAGGCAAGAAAACCATAGGACCTTGCGACGTCTACTACAGCTGCCATGTAAAGGAGCGCAAATTCGGTGTCGGATTTGTTGTGGGAGAGAGACTTCGTCGCCAAGTACTGTCGTTCACTCCGGTGGACGAGTGTCTCGCAACAATCCGCATCAAAGCCCGTTTTTTTAACATATCGCTAATTTGCACCCACGCCCCGACGGAAGGGAAGGACGATGCGACCAAAGATTGCTTCTATGAGCGCTTGGAACGTTCCTATGAGCGCTGCCCCCGCCACGACATAAAAATCGTGCTTGGCGACTTCAACGCCAGGGTGGGCAAGGAGGGAATTTTTGGTCCCACAGTCGGAAAATTCAGCCTGCACAAAGAAATATCCGGTAACGGACAGAGGCTGATCGACTTCGCCGGGGCCCGAAACATGGTAGTCTGCAGCACCAGATTCCAGCATAAAAAAATCCACCAAGCTACATGGCTGTCCCCTGATCGAAAAACACGAAACCAGATCGATTATGTTGTGATAGATGGAAGACACGCTTCTAGTGTATTAGATGTACGTACGATCCGAGGACCCAACATTGACTCGGATCATTTCCTTGTTGCAGCCAAACTGCGCACACGCCTCTGTGCAGCAAAAAACGTACATCTACCTACGCAAAGAATGTTCGACATCGAAAAGCTGCAATCACAACAGACAGCCAGAAGATTCGCCACTCGACTCTCACTCCTGCTCTCAGAGAGCACTGCCCAACAAACCAGCATGCACGAGCAATGGAGCAACATTTCTCGTTCCCTACGTACCGCCGCCGAAGAAGAAATCGGATTCCGGCGAGCCCGAAAAAACAATTGGTACGACGAGGAATGTCATGCTGCTGCAGAAAGAAAGGATGCTGCCTAGAGAGCCACGCTGTAGTCGGGCGCAACGCGAGCCATTTGGGATCGCTACAGAGAGCTGAAAAAGGAAGAGAGACGTATTATCCGACAGAAGAAACGAGAGGCCGAAATACGTGAGTGCGAGGAGCTTGAGATGCTGGCCAACAGGAACAACGCCTGAAAATTCTATCAGAAAGTTCAGCGGCTTACAGAAGGTTTTAAGACCGGGGCGTTTTCCTGTAAGAACAAAGACGACGAACAGGTGACTGACTTCCAGAGCAATCTTAAATTATGGAGGGAACACTTCTCGAATCTGTTAAACAGTGACAGCTGCGCATGTCATAGAGAATGTGAAGATCCCGATACCCCAATCGACGACGACGGAATTGACGTTCCACTACCCGACCATGACGAGGTGAGAATAGCGATAACGCGGCTAAAGAACAACAAAGCCGCAGGCGCCGACGGACTGCCGGCTGAGCTATTCAAACATGGCGGCGAGGAGCTGGTAAGGTGCATGCATCAGCTCCTATGCAAAATATGGTCGGATGAAAGCATGCCTGCCGATTGGAATTTAAGTGTGCTCTGCCCAATCCATAAGAAGGGTGATCCTGCAATCTGTGCCAATTACCGCGGGATTTGTCTTCTAAATATCGCCTGTAAGTTTCTAGCGAGCGTATTGTGTGAAAGGCTGAAGCCCACCGTCAACTAACTGATTGGACCTTATCAGTGTGGCTTTAGACCTGGAAAGTCTACCATCGACCAAATATTTACAATACGCCTAATCTTGGAAAAGAGCCACGAAAGGAGAATCGACACAGACCATCTTTTCGTCGATTTCAAAGCTGCATTCGACCGTACGAAGAGGAGTTGTCTGTATGCCGCGATGTCTGAATTTGGTATCCCCAAAAACTAATACGGCTTTGCAAGATGACGTTGCTCAACACCAGCAGCGCCGTCAAAATTGGGAAGGACCTCTCCGAGCCGTTTGATACCAAACGAGGTTTCAGACAAGGTGACTCGCTGTCGTCTGACTTCTTTAACCTGATGTTGGAGAGCATCGTACGAGCCGCAGAACTTAATCGCTCAGGCACAATATTTTATAAGAGCGTACAATTGTTGGCGTATGCCGATGATATTGACATCATCGGCCTTAACAACCGCGCTGTTAGTTCTGCCTTCTCCAAACTGGATAAAGAGGCGAAGCGAATGAGTTTGGTGGTGAACGAGGACAAAATGAAGTACCTCCTGTCTTCAAACAAACATTCGGCGCACTCTCGTATCGGCACCCACGTCACTGTTGGCAGTTATAATTTCGAGGTTGTAAAGGACTTCGTTTATTAAGGAACCATCATTAACACCGATAACAATGTCAGCCTTGAAATCCAACGTAGAATCTCTCTTGCCAACAAGTGCTACTTTGGACTTAGTAGGCAACTGAGTAGTAAAGTCCTCTCTCGACGAACAAAACTAACACTCTACAAGACTCTCATCATGCCCGTCCTAACGTATGGCGCAGAAGCTTGGACGATGACAACATCCGATGAAGCGACGCTTGGAGTGTCCGAGAGAAAGATTCTGCGTAAGATTTTTGGATCTTTGCACGTTGGCAACGGCGAATATCGCAGACGATGGAACGATGGAACGATGAGCTGTATGAGCTGTATGAGCTTTCCGACGACATAGACCTAGCGCAGCGAATAAAGATCCAGCGGCTATGTTGGCTGGGTCATGTCGTCCGAATGGATACAAACGCTCCGGCTTTGAAAGTATTCGATGCGGTACTAGCTGGTGGTAGTAGAGGAAGACCTCCTCTGCGTTGGAAAGATCAGGTGGAGAAGGACTTGGCTTCACTTGGTGTGTCCATTTGGCGCCGGTTAGCACGAGAAAGAAACGACTGGCGCGCTTTGTTAAACTCGGCCGAAATCGCGTAAGCGGTTATAGCGCCAATTAGGAAGAAGAATGTTCGTCAAACATTACCTGTTATACCATGGTCTACGCCTGCAGATGAACTTATCGCAAGTTACATAAGTATGCAAATAACGGTTCCTAGCAATGCCAAAGACAAGTATGATGAATTTTTATTGTAAAAGAAATCAATAAAGCTAAATTATAATGTGAATCCAACTTCCGTCAATTGAATTAACTGGCAAAGAGAATAAACCAAACTGTAACAAAATAACTTAATTCCAAGAATTAATAAGTTAAGCAATAAGCAAAAAGTAAATACGTTCGCTTATTTGCCATTCAATAAAATAGCAAGTAAACACTTTTTAAAACCCAAAACCCAAAAAAATGGCGCTGTCGCTTACCCTTTTATTACAGGGATTAAAAGGATAGAGATCGAACGTCTACACTTTGATTTGTAATATAGCTAAATCAAGAGTTGGTCTGGTCCATGATATAAAGCAAAGATATATTGTGAACGTACTAAATAAAAATAAAAATTAATTTAAAATAAAATAGTTTAAAAAAACTAAAAAACACGCTTTTATTGCTAATCGAACTAAAAAGTAGAAAATAAATTTTAATGACAAAGAGACCTATAATGAAGTAATAGCAAATCGAACTATCAGTCATAGTCAACTACCTCAGAACAGAATTATAACAAAAATTAAGATACAAATAGAATAATTCAAATTAGAGTTAAAAGCTTAATTTCAAAATTGATGCTTTGATTATTTTATTGTAATTAACAAAATTACATCTTATATGAAAATTATTTCATCTTATATGAACATTGAATAGAGTAAATTTGCGTGTATGAGACTTGTAGTATCTACGCATGTGTAAAGACTATACAAAGAGAGAATGCAACTACCCTGAAAACGTTTTAGCCTTCTATTCGTACTGCAGTGCCGCGTGCCCGAGCAAGTTCGAATTCGAAAAAGTAAGTCGTAGACTACCGAAATCAGTAAGAGTAACTCGGTGAGTGCAGGCATGCGCAGACCACGCGTTAGCTCTGTCTTTCTTACTCTTCTACAGAAGATCTAAAAAAAAGAAAATATTAATCCTGGCAATCTTAATAAGGATAAAGGAAAACTTTTATCAAATTATTGCATTGTCATCGGTCCTTGATAAATGTGCAAAATTCCAAGTCGATCAGATTTTTAGAAGCCAGTGAAAATTAAGCTCAAAGATTCCGTTACATTCATTCATACATACATACAACCCGAGCTAATAAAAGTGTGTTAAAATAAAGATTATTCATTTTACAACTAAATTCACCTTACTTTTTGCCACAGCTAAAAAAAGACAATATTAATCCTTGCAATCCTAATAAGGATAATGGAAAACTTGTATGAAATTATTGCATTGTCATCGGTCCTTGATAGGTGTGCAAAATTCCAAGTCGATCAGATTTTTAGAAGCCAGTGAAAATTAAGCTCAAAGATTCCGTTACATAATATACATACAACCCGAGCTAATAAAAGTGTGTTAAAAAAACGTGATTTCACCGAAATAGAAAAAAAAAATTTTTTTGAAGGCACATATTCACTAAAGTCCACATCGCCATTCGTGTTGACGAGTCATGTTTTAAAAGGTGTTTTGAAAAAAAAGACAGGATTCCACACTTAACAAATTATGTATATGTCGCGATTGCGGACTCAGTGCAGTTGTGCATTCTCAGTGGAAATATTATATTAAACACTTAATTTGGCTTTCTCAAGTTTTTGCGAAATTAGAAATTTGTGTTAATGTGCGAAGTGAATGAGGTAGTAACAATTTAAGAACAAATTAATTCCGTTTTAGGTAGAAGTCACCCTAATGTGGTAACAGAACACTAAACTGAATTGGGTATATATGAATACTTACAATACCCCACCACCGGGGTGTAGAAATGCCGAAAAAATTAAGAAACTGCAAATTTAAAACGAAAACTAAATAAATTAAATCAAAAAGGTATATATTTTATACGCTATTAGTAAACGAGATAACTGCGCGCAAAACTGAAAACGAAAATTTAAAATCATCAAAAAAATCTAAAGAAACTAAAGAACATGTAGATATATAAAACACAAGCACGCACTTGCCAGAGAAACTTACTGAATATTCAAAGAGAATAGACCAAATAAAACACGAACGGCCGATTCTTCGCCAGACGTGGCAAATCAAAGCGGATCCTCGGATCCTAATGTAAAAGTAAAATCTATTGCTATTAAAACAATTAGGCCCCTCAAATTATTATCAATGGTGCAAAGGCTTTAAAAAACTGCATGCCCAACTTATCGCAACTATAAAAGACAAGTTCTTTTAAAGATTATAAATAGTTGTTCATATAGAGTAACTGCCTTTGACGCTCTTGATTATCACTCTGTTACAAAATTGCTAACTAACTCCTTGAATAAAAATTGAAACTTTGAAATATATATATATAATTGGCGCGTACACCTCTTTGGGTGTTTGGCTGAGCTCCTCTTCCTATTTGTGGTGTGCGTCTTGATGTTGTTCCACAAATGGAGGGACCTACAGTTTCAAGCCGACTCCGAACGGCAGATATTTTAATTTTATTTTTATGAGGAGCTTTTCCATGGCGAAAATACACTCGGAGGTTTGCCATTGCCTGCCGAGGGGCGACCGCTATTAGAAAAATGTTTTTCTTAATTTTAGTGTTCCACCGAGATCCGAACCTACGTTCTCTCTGTGAATTCCGAATGGTAGTCACGCACCAACCCATTCAGCTACGGCGGGTTGCTTAAGTGATAAGACAACCCTGAAATTACAAAAAGCTAAATTTTTTGATTGATTTACTCATGAATGTCTTAAGCTGTTTCTGAAAAATATCTAAATAGTTAAAGAAGTTATTATTATTTGAAAACGACGCAGGAAAGCGGGAGGGTTCTTTTTATTTTTATTATTAAAATTTGGGATTGATAACTCAAACAGTTTTCAACCGATTGACCTAAAAATTGGTACACATCTTCCTAAAGTCATTCTATGTAATACCGAGGACAACGATTCCGAGCATTGAAACCGAAAGTGAGAAAATAGCATCAGTGGGAAATGTTGCATTGGCCTTCGCAGTCGCCCGATGCCAACTCCATTGAAAATGTTTGAATAATTGTAAAGCAAAACTCTAAGGAAAACAAAAATTTACCATCCATTTTTTTTTTACGTTATCACGGCAAGTTCAGTTGATTTAGAGCGACAACTTGTGCAGAAATTTACACCCCGTATGACCCGAAATTGTAAAAACGATTATACATGGTGGGCCATATAGCGTTTGCTTTTTGAACCACCTATTTTTTTGAGAATGGTAACACAAATAACATGTCAAATGTGTTCATAATTTACTTAAAGGGAAACAATCGAAAATGTTGGGTTGATCGAATGGCTTACTGTAAAGCCAGTCGTGGGAGTCATTTGAACAATATTATTTTTCATTCATAAATGACAATGTTCAATCTTCAAAATAAAAAAAAAGTTTGAAAAAGTATTGATTAGTTTTTTTCTTATAGCCGATTCAAAAAGCAAATTTTATTATAGGGTGGCCCACCCTATAATAGTAAAAACCTTAATCACTCATGTCATCAAAACCAACCGAGCAAAAAGCGAATCACTTTTCTGAGGATTTGAAGAAAACCTATAGCCTATATATAATAAAGATACTGATGATGTAGGGCATTTTGGAAACTGCCTGAGTACAATGAATCCAGTTACATCAAAACAAGTTGGTAAGGAAATAAACAAGATGAAGCTTAAAAAGTCCCCTGGATTTAATTTTATTACGGCTGAATTCCATCATAATCTGCTACAACATTGTATTGTCTATTTGACCAGTTTATTTAACGAGTGATTCAGCTTTAGGTACGTAATAACATATAATATATGGTATATAGGGAATCCGCCGAAGTTACTATGATACCAAAGCCTGGTACATCACCCATCGAAGTGTTCTTTTACAGGCCAATATCATTGTTACCAGTAATGTTGAAGCTTTTTGCAAAAACTTAAAAGAGAAACAAGTAATTTCAGAAGCAACCGTTCAACAATCGATGAATCAGAATGTTCAAAGTATCAGAATGTTCAGAAATATAAATATTGCCCCACTGTAAATGCTAAACATTCTGAAACTTAGTTTTTCTACTAAGCGTCAAAGAAGTTTTCGTTGCGCTTTTGACACTTAAGAAAGGTCGAAATAAAATTGAGTAGAATACAATTTTCGCTTAGATTTTTTTTTTCACAATTTCCAAAAAGTCCAAATTTTAGATAATTTTATTTTATAATATAGTTTAATGGTTTTTAGCGAAATCCTCATGGTATGATATTTATCGGGGAGCTAATTGAGGTACACCACAAGGAGGTGTACTCTCCCCTCTACTGTGGACTCTGGTACTAAACAGAATCTAATTTGAATGAAAATTGGAGGACCTAAGTTAACTGCGTATGCAGATAACCTGGAGATTGTCATCTCAGAAGATGGCTAAGCACAATGAGTCAAGTTCTTGAAGGGGCACCAAAGGAAAACAGGAAGTGGGCAGTTGAAGCGGGACTAAAATAAATCCTGAGAAGACGGACTTAGTACTATTCACTAAGAAGTACAAGATTCCGGACTGTACCCCACCTAGGCTGGATAGCTTCACACTACAGGTTAAGACATATAAGGCGTTTTTCAATAGGTGCGCTTCAACTTTTTTCCGATAGGGAGGGCGAACGACGCAATATTTTTTATTTTTCGCTTGTCATTTGTTAACTTCATTAGTATACATTTCATCATGGAACGCTACACACTTGAGCAACGATTGCAAATCGTGCAAATTTTTTATGAAAATAATCGTTCTGTTGCTGCTACTTTAAGAGCATTACGGCCATTTAACGGTCTTCAGTGATGAAGTTCACTTTTGGCTCACGTTACTGTGAATGGAAATCGATACCGCGACATGATAAACGATTATTTTTGGCCGCAATTGAATGGTACGGACTTAGACGACATGTGGTTTTAACAGGACGGGGCCACAAGCCACACAGCACACGCTACAATTGATTTGTTGAAGAGTAAGTTCGATGAGCGCATTATTTCCAGAAATGGACCGGTCGAATGGCCGCCGCGCTCGTGTGATTTGACGCGTCTAGACTATTTTCTTTGGGGTTATGTGAAGTCATTGGTCTACAGTAACAAGCCGGCGACGATTTGTGAGCTCAGAGCCAATATTGCTCTCGAAATTGCTGGAATTTCGGCCGATTTATGCAAAAGAGTGGTCGAAAATTGGGTTCAACGATTGGACTTCGTAAAACGTGCACGCGGTGATCATGCAAAAGAAATCGAATTTCATACTTAAATGTATATGTTCAAACTCGATAATAAAAAAAAAAATTAGTTAAAAAAGTCAAACCGTTTGTGTTTTATTCAAAAAAAAAGTTGAAGCGCTCTTACTGAAAAACGCTTTACTAAGTACCTAGGAGTAATGTTGTAATGAACGAAGAAAGCATTCAATGCCTTATACGTTGGCAGATACATGGCCGCTGGGACTTATCATCACGACTTTCACATTGGATTTACACGGTGTTAGTAAGACTAATAATGCTCTATTGTATTCTAGTATGGTGGACAAGTTTGAACAAGAAGGCATGCGCTAACGAATTGTAGGAAATACAAAGAGTTGCAGAGCTGTGTATAACGGGTGCAATGCACACCACTACTACAGCAGCATTGAAAAAGATACTTGACCTTAGGCTTTTGACAACAGTACAACTAGTTCCAAGGCCTTATATCCACAATCGAATATATTTCGAATATAATTCCTAGAGAACCTAAGGTAGTAGGTAGTATTAGAAAAGGACGGATGGCGGAGTGAACAACTTTCACCGCATCGCACTTTTAACATATACACAGACGGTTATAAAATGGACGAAGGTGTTGGAGCCGCAGTATCCTTTTCGAAATTAAGATGTGAACAATGATACAAATTACCACTACTGCAGTGTTTTCTAAGCTGATATCTACGCAGCGACGTAAGCAGCAGGCCATAACCATAAAGAATACTCCATTGAACTCTCAAATAAACTTTTACATTGACAGCCAATCGCCCATCGAAGTAATAACAGCTGTAAGGGCACACTCACACTGCGTAGGGCAATGCTGGAGCAGGATGGATGAGCTAAGAACTGAGAAACAAGCCACCATCTACTGGGTTACAGGACACAAAGGAATTGAAGGAAACGAGAAAGTGGATATCCTAGCGAAAAAATGTTACAAACTATATTTTATCTCTTTCCAGGAAAAAGTGTAAATTTGTAGTGCGGGTACTCACGAGACCCTGTCTCATTTCATCGTACGCGGCCAAACTGAAGATAGTGCAGAACGATATGATCTTGAGGCACGATGTGATCTTGTGGTATTTTGGCCTATTCTCGTATAATCGCTTTTTTCAGCGCATCCATACTGGCATATTTTTTAGTCCTCACCTTGCTCTCTAAAATGGACTAGTTGAAATAGTCCATCAGATTTGAGTCTGGCGAATTCGAAAGCCATTGTGTGGACGAAATGAAGTGTGGAATATGATTTTTTAACCATTCGTGGTTCACACGAGCTTTACGAGACGGTGCGGAGTCCTGTTAGAACGTCCATAGTCTACGACCGAAATTTTTGCGTATCCACGGCTCTAATGCAGCTTCTAAGCCATTTTCCCGATAATAAGTCGCATTCACTTTGACACCAGGCTCGATAAAAACGATTGGAGACTATCCATCAGCGGTCACTGCGGCCCAAGCCATTACTTGCGATGGGAAATTGCTTGTCCGTTGCCACGACAGTCGGTTCTACGTTACCGAAACGACCCGGATTTATATCCGGCCAAGGACTGTCACTCCAGCAGCATTCCCCGTATGTAAGTATGGGGAATGTTTATGCTGCTACAACAACAATGGGAAATTGCTTCGAGTGGCCATACGTAGGCTCAAATTTTTGTACGAGCGTTCGGTCAAGTAAATACGAACGTTTTGAGTGTTTATGAACTGCTCAATTGGGAAATTTTTTTCATCAGAAAACACAATGTTAGGAAATTCACCACGTTCGTGCAAGCGCAACAACTCTCTTTCGCACCGAACTTTTTTTTTTTGCTGGGGTGAAAGATCGTGTGCTTTTTGGAACTTGAGCTCATTTTTCAATATGCGTCGAATGCTGTCTTGCCATATTTTCAGTTCTTTGGCCATTTTTCTTCCACTTCGATGTAGATTTCATTCAAGTCGAACCTTCACTTGCCGAACAATTTCAGACGTTGTTGCGGTTTTTTTTGGTCCACTTCCATAGCGTTTTGCAATGCTACGTAACGTTGCGTGTACATTGTAAAGCCTTATAGTGCGATACACAAACATGTTATTCACTTTGAGGTGACTGAGCTCACGAACAATGGCTGGTTGTGATTTTCCAGCCAAATAAAGGAAAATTAAATTTCAAGGGCCGATGTTGAATGTAAACCACACCTAAACGTCAAGTTCTTTTCTGCATTTTATTCGACATTTTTCAATTTCAGACTAATTCAATTTGAACCATGGAAAAATACACAATCGAACAACGCGTTAAAAATATTCAGGCTTATTATGAAAACGGGCGTTCAAATCAAAATGCTTATCGCGCACTTCGTGATTTTTTCGGTCAATTTAACGGTCCAAATGTGCATGCAATCGGAAAAATTGTGCAAAAATTTGAGCAAACAGGGTCTGTAGGAGATGTGAAAACACCAGGGCATGCTCGTACAGCTCGTACTGCAGAAAATATTGCTGCTGTTCGCGATAGTGTGGTTGAAGATCCGTCCACCTGAACTCGTCCACGTGCCCAACAATTGCACCTCTCACGCTCGTCGTTGATGAAGATTATGCATCAAGACTTGCATTTACACGCTAACAAGATGCAATTGACTCAAGAATTAAAGCCTCTTGACCATTTCAAGCGTCGTCAATGGTCAGAAAAATGGCAGGAAAGGGCAACAGTGAATGACTAATTTTCGAAGAAAATCATCTTCAGTGATGAGGTACATTTTCACCTCAATGGATTCGTCAATAAGCAGAATTGCCACATTTGGGCGAATGATAATCCAAGAGTGTTTGCCGAATAACCAATGCACCCACAAAGAGTGCCTGTTTGGTGCGGTTTATGGGCCGGCGGCATCATTGGGTCGGATAGAACCTCAATTATGCCTAAGCGTCATCGAAAATTTGGACCATCGGATGGAGGTGTGCCGCCGAGGCCGCGGCGGCCATTTGGCAGATATTTTACTCCATACTTAATTCAATATTTTGGTATTATAATTATAAAGAGACATAACAATAATTTCCTAAAAAAAGTGTATTTTATTCAAAATGAATACCGGCCCTTGAAACTTAACCACCCTTTATAACGCAATTACACTATTACGTTTGAACTCCGTCACAGAAAAAAAAAAAATCAACAAAACTGCCACAAATGATTATGATTTCCTATAAACAATATATTGAACTGTCATTAAAACAATTTTGACGTTGATGTCATGAGATGTTTTACAGATACAAGCAGTGTGAAGTTGGTGCCACTTTCATATCGTACCACACACATGCGTAACACATCTATGGACTAGTAAACAGATAACGACCGACGCATCTCAATAACTAGTATAAGTAGCACTAAGATTATGTAAACCAGTCAGTCTAAAGAAGATAAATAAAGAGTGCACATTTCGGTGTAACCAAAAAATATCCTTTTTGCCCAAATATCACCAAATGATATCAACTTGCGGCTCAACCGTTTTTAAGTCATTTTTATAATTAAACGTGAAAATTATTAAAAAACTAGTTCCACGGGAAATAAGATTTCCAGCACTAACATTTGAAAAAAGTACATAAATAATTAATGAAAAGAAAAACATGTTATAAAAAATTCAAACAACATAATTAAAACGAACAAAAAAGCGACAATGCATCTTTGACTCAACACGTTTATCATCGGATGCAGAAATGAGCGCACAGGAAATTGCAAACCTAAGGGCACAAATAGCTGCTTTGACCACAACCCTGACTGAAACCAAAGAGAGGATGAATTCTCTTAAAACCAACGCAACAGTCACAGTCACAGATCAATACCTAGACCAGAGAATGTTAATGCAATGAGAAGATGCAAATGTTACTGTGAGCTTTTTTTAGTACAATTGAGATTTGAAAGATTTGTAATAAGGTCATTTAGCACACCGAGTTTATAGACACCTCACTGACTTTTGCCCACACAAAAATTAGAAACACCACACATCTTTCACCTCAACACACAACACATTTCTCACCTCGACATTAAACCAATTAAATTTTTACTATTTTCGTATTTTTGAAATAATAAGCGAATACGTAAAATTTATTACATAATTTTTTTTTCAATTACATTAAAAAAAAAAACGATTTAAAAAAAAAATTTATAAAAAAAAGTTTGCGCCGGGAATTGAACTCGAGTCTAACATGTGGCGAGGAAAAATAGGCGGTGCGTTTATTTCTTCGACTGCTTATTTTTTGACCGTTTTGTTACTTTTGAAATGATAAGCGGATACATAAAATTTATTATAAATTTTTTTACGATTACATTAAAAAAATAAAAATTTAAAAACGAAAAAAAAAATTTGTGCCGAGAATTGATGGCGAGTCACGTGGGGAGGATAAATACGCAGAGCGTTTATTTCTGCGCCTGCGTTGTGAACAAAAGGTTTTGTGCATGCGCGCGACGCGAATAAATTTTAATAAAGTTCTGAAAGTAATTCATGAAGTTTTTCATTACACACATATGTACATAAATGAACATATACTTTATATGTAAATAAATGATGGTATATGAAATATACATAAGTACATAATATGTATGTACATGTCAATAGGAGGTATTTGCATTCAGAAAAAAAGAATGGTTTAAGATAAATCAACACTTATTTTATATTGTATGCCAATTTATAGTTTATGTATTCGACAGCATTTACATACATATGTATGTATGTACATTTGTATATGAAAAACAATAATGCACAAGCGCAAGAACATCATATCACATATGCAAGTATGCCCAAATAACCTTGACTTATGTATGTACACATGTCATACCACATCACATTCTTACAAGAAATCAAATACACATGCGCACTAGTGAACGAGTTTCTTCCTAACAAGTGCAAAAACAATTCTGCTCTATGTATGCATATATACCGACTTTATGTCCTAGCATATATACATACATACATATATACCTACTTGCCTTCTAAACTTCCTAAAAAATAATTGTATTCATATGTTACTACATCCATGCACGTTCATACATTCAAGCATACATATACATATGCGCGAGCACAGCGCTCCCTTCTTGCTTCCGTGTACTTTTGTCTTTCACAGTCGATATTCCTAATATTGTACTTACAAAAACACAATACTTTGATAGACGCAAAAGCAACAGCAAGCATAACGCGATGGCCGCTTTGCCACCAGACATTCTAAAATGTTCTAGAGCACAACAAAAACACATACCTCACATGCGCATGTCGCCCAAAGCTAAAATCTAAGCCTAGCGACTACAAAAACAAAATACATTCGTAGACGCAGTCGCAGCGGCCATGATTCTATCAGCGACGGCGCTGAACAATTTAGAACAAAAACAAAAAGTTCATTCATAAGTTCGAGCTCATATTTCAATTTCATTCATAAAACGACCCGCCATATGCCAATTTTCGCGACCATTCGAAAATAGTCAATATGGGAATATTTCGAGTGGAATTATTTGCCAATATTTGATAAATCTTAAATTTTTGTCATGTCGAGTGGCCGCTCCTCCGTATGTATGTATGCACCCTTATATGTATGTAAATATGTCTTCTAACTGTGCGACAGTCGCGAGTTAATGCGACTTCCAGCGAATCACACATTGCTGTCCGCAAAGCCGCATATATGTACCTTATGATCAGAAAGTACCGGGAATGTTTAAATTAAACAAAACAGAGTTAAATTTAAGGCAAATTTATATTATCTCCTTCAAAATTTGACCCGTCTGAAGCAACACACATGCGCCAACGTTTAACCCAGTCCTCCAAACACCCCCCGGCAGGCCGATTTGTATTCTCTTTGATCAGTGCGATGGCGCGTTATCATCATGCAAAATCTGAGAATTGTCTGCTCACATTTCCGGGGGTTTCCAACACACAGCATCTCTCTAAGGTTTCAAAACGGATAAATAATATTCTCTATTGACTGTCTGGCCCGATGGAAGGTACTCATGGCGGACTATGCCTTGGCAATCGAAGGAAACAGTCAACATCACCTTCCCGGTTCTTTTTGCTCATAGGGTATACATATCCCATCTTTTCACTGACGGACAAGAAGACGGTCGCAGTTGCTGTTTTTTATATGCATACATTTTGCGTTCGTTGAAAGTTTGTATATATTTGTATACATATGCGTGTATGCGCGTTTGGCTTTCTGGATGCATCCATGGATATTAGAATATTTTCTCATCAATATGTGTATGTAAGTAGTTCAGATTTGACTGAAGAGATTAAATATAGGAATGCATATTCATATGATTGCCTTTATGGCTGTTTTACATATAAATTAATTCAAAAGAAGTATGAATAATGTTATATAGAAAATAAATTTCTAAATAACAGGTATTAGAAAAACCTGAATACACTATTTTAAATCAATTCTAATTAAACCAAATATAAAAAATGAAATATCGAACAAAAAACCGCGTACAGGATTTGAACCTGAGTCAAAATTGAGACTATGTACCGCACACACAACACGTCTTTGACGATTGCGCTAAACTATAATTATTAATGAAGTTTTCTAAATCACTCATTTATTCGATTCGCAGTTTTATATGCACATATACTGCGTTAGTTAAAAGTTTGTATGCGTAATTATATGAATATGCATGTGTGTATGCGCGTTTGGCTTTCTGGACGGATATTAGAATGATATTTTCTCATCAATATAATTTGGATTTGATGAAATAGATTATAGATATATGTACATATTTTCTGTTTTGATTGATTTATATGTATGAACTATTTTATACCGAAAAGAAATTTCCATTTATAAAATACAAAAAAAAACAGTATTTTAAAGAAATTTTAATTAAAATAAACTCAAAAATTTTACCAAACTTTCCTGGTTTGAATTGTAAAAAAAAAAAGTGCAAGAAAAAAAATATGACTTCAGGACTTGAACCTGAATTATATACGTGCCAAAAAACAAAACGAATAATTCTGCCGACTTTAGCTTCTGCACCACAAACTAACTGCCGCGCGGCCTTCTTAATCACAAATTTATTCGCTTCGATTTCCTTAGTAGTGTGCCGAAAAATCTTATGAACTTCCTCAGTAGTCTGGTAAACGCAGAAAATATCTGAATTCTTGTCCTAGCGTGGTAAGTAAATATAGAAACCCTCCACTCGCGTCACTCGCGTGGTAAATATCTGCAATTCCCCACTCGTGAAGATAGTTGAATTTGAAATGACCTTATTATGAATTTATAAATTAGAACTCGAAAAAAGCTCATTGAACATTTGCTCCTTCTCATTGCATTAACATTCTCTGCCTAGACTGTGCACCCAACATTACTGATGCGTCGCAAATTAACTTGGAAATTTTTAAAACGCTACTAATATTCACAGGCGACACGAACCATTATAAATCGTGGAGAGAACGTGCCTGGACACACATGGAAAACATCAAGAATTACTCTACTACACCCACGTATTATACGGCGCTCTCGATCATTCATTCCAAAATTTAAGGAGAGGCGGCCGATATTCTAATTAACCACAACACAAAGTTTAATTTCTACTCCATAATTAACCGTCTTGATTATACCTATGCGGACCAGAGACCCCTGTATGTGTTGCTTGAAGCAATGAAAATAATAAAACAAGAAAAAAGGACGTCGGCGGAGTTCCATAGTGAAGTTAGTAAATCGCTTAACCTTGCACTCACTAAAGTTGAGATGGATAGCTCAGGGAATCCCTCAGCCACGAAAAAATACGCAAACCAGGAAGCTGTAAGGACATTTATCCTCGGTCTCATTCTCAGCAAATACGGCATCCTCCATAGCCACAGTCCAAAGGACTTAGAAACCGCTTACGCTATCGCAAGAACTATACATCACGACGACGTGAACTTTCAGCTCAACTTTCCGCAATACAACCACACCCGTTACAATGCTTCGCCAAGTAGAAGATACGAGGAGCCACAAAGTTACAGACCTAACATGCAGGTGCAATACAACCAAACTGCACCCAGGCAAGAGTATCAACCAATGGAAATAGATCCTTCACAAAAATACACGAGATCCACAAATTATAATAGGACCCATTCCGCACCACAAAATAGCTATGACCGCCAGAGGCAAGGACTACATCCTAATAACCCATTTCGCGGAGAGCCTCGAAAAAGGGAACGAAATCCTCCATCTCGTAATTTCAACATACAACAGAACGTACAACGAGTCAATCAAACACGAGACGAAGAAATACAATTACTTGCACCGGAAAATGACGAATATGAAACAGGCAGTGTTTTTTAGGCGTATGAACGATTTGCCTTGTCTGCAGCGCAGGGATACAGGCAAACTTATCAACATCCTGATCGACACCGGAGCAACAAATAATTATATAGGGTCCGCCATATAACTTTACGTAATTAAAAATGCTATAAAAAATAAACTACTCAATATTTTTCCAAACTGTTTTTTTTTATTTTAAAGTACAATCCTTCCGGTTAATGATGGAACACAACTTCATTCCCATTGGACTTTGTACGGCGTCATACCAAGGTCTTTACGCAAAATTCGTCTCAATGATGTCTCCGAAATGCCCAATTGTTGAGAACGACGGTGAACTGATGTTTCTGGTGATTCACGAACACTCTCGGCCACAGCAGCAATATTTTCGGGTGGACGCACGCTTTTTGATTGGTCACGCGTTTGTTTGTCAATAAGCCACCCAGCTTCTCTTACTTTGTTCGCAAAGTAACGCACATACGCTTCATTCGGTGCTTTTCTTCTTCCCATTGCCGTACGTAATATTCGTACACATTCTGCAACATTACCATGATTTTCAAAGTAATGTCGCAATATTTCCCAGCGTTGTTTGAGCGTATACACAACCATTTTCGTTCAGCGGAAGAATAAAACTAATATTCTGTCAAATCAGATGACAGCTAAGTGTTACCATTCTTCAAATAATACCTAGTTCAAATCCGTAACGATAGATGGGGGGCCCTATATAAGTGAAAATTGCAAAATCGGTAAGCCTATACCAATCAAGCCAGTTAAAGTAAAAACCCTTCATGGTTACTCAATAACTTACAATAACTTAATAATAACATTATTAGAGCATAATCTCACATTTTTTGAAACAGATTCATTAGAAGAATTTGTCATGATTCTGAGTGAATACGGTAAAAAATACAGAGCAGAAATCGAAGAAATTCTACAAAAAAATGAAAGTACATACAAACGAAGTACTACCATATAATACCACTAGAACGAAATCCGAAGATCCTATTTGGACCAAGCAATATCCGTACCCTATATCGGATAATGAATTTATTCACAAAGAAGTTAACAAACCGTTAGAACATGAAATAATTCAACCCAGCAAAAGTCCGTACAACTCTCCTATTTGGACGGTCGCTAAAAAAGGTACCGATGAACAAGGGAAACCTAAGCGCAAACTTCTCATAGACTTTCAGAAGCTAAAGGCTCAAACTATCCCAGATAGATACCCCATACCTGATGTGTTTATGACCATACAGAATTTAGGTAATGCAAAGGTGTTTACTACTTTAGATTTAGAGTCTGGCTTCCATCAGATGCTTATTAATGAATCTGACAGGGAAAAAGCGGCCTTTAGTATAAATGGAGCTAAGTCCGAGTTCCTTCGTATGCCGTTCGGCCTGAAAAATGCCCCATCCATTTTTCAAAGATGCTTGGATGATATCCTTAGACCATGTATCGGGAAGTTCCCGTACGTTTATATAGACGATGTTCTCATTTATTCTTCCTCTCCCGTAGAACATATCGAACATATCCGCATAATAATAAACGCTCTTCACCAAGCCAACATGAAGATTTCCAACGAAAAATCTCACTTCTTCCAAGATTCTGTGGAATACTTAGGGCATATAATCAAATACAACTGGATCACAGTTGACCCTATCAAAATACAAACTATTAAAGATTTTCCTATTCCCACAACAATGAAGGAACTCAGATCCTTCCTGGGTCTCACTAGTTATTATAGAAAATTTATACAGGGTTTTGCAGCCATCGTCAAACCACTCACTACGTTCCTCAGAGGAGAGACTGGTTGCATATCAAAGAATCAAAGTGCAAAAATAAAAATCACTTTAGATGAACTTGGAATAGAAGCAGTGAATAAAATAAAAGAGGAACTGCAAGCCCAGGTTGAACTCTTCCAACCAAATTCTAACAAACCTCTCGAATTAACCACAGATGCTAGTAACTACGCTATAATAGCCGTATTATCTCAAAACCAAAAACCCATATCATTTATTTCACGAACGCTCAGCGAAACAGAACAGAATTACTCCACATATGAGAAATAGTTACCCGCAATTGTATGGTCGCTACAGAAACTACGTAATTACTTGTATGGTATAGCAGATTTAACAATTTAGACTGACCATCAATCTTTAATCTTCTCTATATCAGAAAAAAACCCCAATACAAAATTGAAAAGATGGGAAAATTGCATCTAAGAATAGGGCGCAAAACTTGTTTACAAACCCGGACATCAGAACGTTGCCGCTGATGCACTTTCTCGCCAGCAAATAAACACAAAGCTCCCCAATACAAACAATCAAACGAATAAAGCAACCACTAAACGCATTTAGAAATCAAATTATTGTAAGACCATCGAAATATCCTCACAAAACATATTTTCTAACAGCCGACATACGATTTTTTTTAACACCAAAACTGAATTGCTAGACAGACTAAAATATATAATTAAACCAAAGGTAACTAATGCCCTGAAAATAGACGTGGGAATATTATTTTACGACGAAAATGATATTATCGACACATTTCCAACCATATCGATTGTAAATACTAGCGCAAAAATTGGTTGATGACATCACCGAAACCGAACAACAAAAACAAATCATACAAGGCACACACAGACGAGCTCACAGAAACTACAAAAATAACGCACAGGAAATTTCATTCAAATATTTTATACATGACGCTTGTAAAAAAGAAGTACCGGACTGCGAAATTTGACTCGCAAACAAATATGAACGCCGACCAAATAAAAAACCAATAGGTTCAGCACCATTACCGAACAAGGTAGGCGAATACATACACTTAGACTTATTTTTTTATGAGCAATAATATGTACATTAGTTCAACCGACAAATACTAAAAATTCTGCCATTTGAGACAAATACCATCAAATAAGGACACATACAAATACGTAGACGAGATACTATCACAAATATACCCAAACGCAAAGTTTGTAATGACTGATAACGGTCAACATTTATCGGCATACTACTATGTGCACAACAAATATACAAGCGACTTCAAAGAACACATACCAAAACTCCAGCCTATCATTCGACAACAAACGGTCAAGTTGAACGAACGCACAGTGCCATAATAGAACTCGCGAAAGTTTTAACACATCAACACAGTTCGGCACCTGATGAACAGATATTTGAAGCAGTCCGACAGTACGACAAAACTATCTATTCGGTAACGAACGAGAAACCCGAGGGCGTGTTTTTCAATCAAAGGAGGTATCCTGACATCAAAGAGCGTCTTCAACAAAACCAAGCGAGAGTTTTGCGATACCACAACCGCAATCACAACCAACTGAATTACAAAGAAGGAGACGTAATATATTCAAAGTCGCATAGACGGAGAAACACGTACAAAAATACGCGAGATATATTGTCAAAAAAGACAACGAAATTCATACCTATTACATAAAAGAAGCAATTATAACAAATATCCTATCCTCGAAACTAAATGTAGCCTATTTAATGTATATCCTTAGTACATAAGCATGGTAAAATTAATTTAGACCCTAAGATCGCAAAATGTAACAAATATCAAAGAATAAATATATAAGAATAGAAATTATATGAGTAACTTTATTTGTAAGTCCAAACCCTCTGACAATTGTACCATAAAAATATTATGAGACAAATCAGCCCAATGCGAAACAATCCATGAAAATAATGCTCCACTCCGCATCCTAGAGAATGGATACATTTTTACAGATTACCAGCACACTTGGAACATCATGCATATATCGGGCCTTAAATTCTTCTCTTCTTAATTGGCGCGATAACCGCTTACGCGATTTTGGCCGAGCTTAACAAAACGCGCCAGTCGTTTCTTTCTCGTGCTAACCGGCGCCAAATGGACACACCAAGTGAAGCCAAGTCCTTCTCCACCTGATCTTTCCAACGCAGAGGAGGCCTTCCTCCTCCTCTGCTACCACCAGCTGGTACCGCATCGAATACTTTCAAAGCCGGAGCGTTTGTATCCATTCGGACGACATGACCCAGCCAACGAAGCCGCTGGATCTTTATTCGCTGCGCTATGTCTATGTCGCAGTAAAGCTCATACAGCTCATCGTTCCATCGTCTGCGATATTCGCCGTTGCCAACGTGCAAAGGTCCAAAAATCTTACGCAGAATCTTTCTCTCGGACACTCCAAGCGTCGCTTCATCGGATGTTGTCATCGTCCAAGCTTCTGCGCCATACGTTAGGACGGGCATGATGAGAGTCTTGTAGAGTGTTAGTTTTGTTCGTCGAGAGAGGACTTTACTGCTCAGTTGCCTACTTAGTCCAAAGTAGCACTTGTTGGCAAGAGAGATTCTATGTTGGATTTCAAGGCTGACATTGTTATCGGTGTTAATGCTGGTTACTAAATAAACGAAGTCTTTTACAACCTCGAAATTATAACTGTCTACAGTGACGTGAGTGCCGATACGCGAGTGCGCCGACTGTTTGTTTGAAGACAGGAGGTACTTCGTTTTGTCCTCGTTCACCACCAAACTCATTCGCTTCGCCTCTTTATCCAGTTTGGAGAAGGCAGAACTAACAGCGCGGTTGTTAAGGCCGATGATGTCAATATCATCGGCATACGCCAACAATTGTACGCTCTTATAAAATATTGTGCCTGAGCGATTAAGTTCTGCGGCTCGTACGATGCTCTCCAACATCAGGTTAAAGAAGTCACACGACAGCGAGTCACCTTGTCTGAAACCTCGTTTGGTATCAAACGGCTCGGAGAGGTCCTTCCCAATTTTGACGGCGCTGCTGGTGTTGAGCAACGTCATCTTGCAAAGCCGTATTAGTTTTTGGGGATACCAAATTCAGACATCGCGGCATACAGATAACTCCTCTTCGTATGGTCGAATGCAGCTTTGAAATCGACGAAAAGATGGTCTGTGTCGATTCTCCTTTCGTGGCTCTTTTCCAAGATTAGGCGTATTGTAAATATTTGGTCGATGGTAGACTTTCCAGGTCTAAAGCCACACTGATAAGGTCCAATCAGTTAGTTGACGGTGGGCTTCAGCCTTTCACACAATACGCTCGCTAGAAACTTACAGGCGATATTTAGAAGACAAATCCCGCGGTAATTGGCACAGATTGCAGGATCACCCTTCTTATGGATTGGGCAGAGCACACTTAAATTCCAATCGGCAGGCATGCTTTCATCCGACCATATTTTGCATAGGAGCTGATGCATGCACCTTACCAGCTCCTCGCCGCCATGTTTGAATAGCTCAGCCGGCAGTCCGTCGGCGTCTGCGGCTTTGTTGTTCTTTAGCCGCGTTATCGCTATTCTCACCTCGTCATGGTCGGGTAGTGGAACGTCAATTCCGTCGTCGTCGATTGGGGTATCGGGATCTTCACATTCTCTATGACATGCGCAGCTGTCACTGTTTAACAGATTCGAGAAGTGTTCCCTCCATAATTTAAGATTGCTCTGGAAGTCAGTCACCTGTTCGTCGTCTTTGTTCTTACAGGAAAACGCCCCGGTCTTAAAACCTTCTGTAAGCCGCTGAACTTTCTGATAGAATTTTCAGGCGTTGTTCCTGTTGGCCAGCATCTCAAGCTCCTCGCACTCACGTATTTCGGCCTCTCGTTTCTTCTGTCGGATAATACGTCTCTCTTCCTTTTTCAGCTCTCTGTAGCGATCCCAAATGGCTCGCGTTGCGCCCGACTACAGCGTGGCTCTCTAGGCAGCATCCTTTCTTTCTGCAGCAGCATGACATTCCTCGTCGTACCAATTGTTTTTTCGGGCTCGCCGGAATCCGATTTCTTCTTCGGCGGCGGTACGTAGGGAACGAGAAATGTTGCTCCATTGCTCGTGCATGCTGGTTTGTTGGGCAGTGCTCTCTGAGAGCAGGAGTGAGAGTCGAGTGGCGAATCTTCTGGCTGTCTGTTGTGATTGCAGCTTTTCGATGTCGAACATTCTTTGCGTAGGTAGATGTACGTTTTTTGCTGCACAGAGGCGTGTGCGCAGTTTGGCTGCAACAAGGAAATGATCCGAGTCGATGTTGGGTCCTCGGATCGTACGTACATCTAATACACTAGAAGCGTGTCTTCCATCTAATATATCACAACATGATCGATCTGGTTTCGCGTTTTTCGATCAGGGGACAGCCATGTAGCTTGGTGGATTTTTTTATGCTGGAATCTGGTGCTGCAGACTACCATGTTTCGGGCCCCGGCGAAGTCGATCAGCCTCTGTCCGTTACCGGATATTTCTTTGTGCAGGCTGAATTTTCCGACTGTGGGACCAAAAATTCCCTCCTTGCCCACCCTGGCGTTGAAGTCGCCAAGCACGATTTTTATGTCGTGGCGGGGGCAGCGCTCATAGGAACGTTCCAAGCGCTCATAGAAGCAATCTTTGGTCGCATCGTCCTTCTCTTCCGTCGGGGCGTGGGCGCAAATTAGCGAGATGTTAAAAAATCGCGCTTTGATGCGGATTATTGCGAGACACTCGTCCACCGGAGTGAACGACAGTACTTGGCGACGAAGTCTCTCTCCCACAACAAATCCGACACCGAATTTGCGCTCCTTTACATGGCAGCTGTAGTAGACGTCGCAAGGTCCTAGGTTTTTCTTACCTTGCCCCGTCCATCGCATCTCTTGGATGGCAGTGATGTCAGCCTTTACTCTCACGAGGACATCAACCAGCCGGGCAGAGGCACCTTCCCCATTAAGGGACCGGACATTCCAGGTGCATGCCCTCAAATCGTATTTCTTATTTCGTTTGCAGGGGTCGTCATCAGTGTTGGAAGTTCTCATCCGAGGCTTTGTTGCTGTTTTCATTGGGGGGGCTTTTTAAGTGGCGGGTCCCAAACCCAGCGCACAACCAGCTATGCTGGGATGCTTCGCCTTCTCACGTTAGCTTACTCCCGAACGGGTGTTCGGAAGCTAACCAGAGGATACGTGGGCTAATCCCGGACGTTGTGAGCTGCTTGAACCGGGCCCTAAATTAATACACATTAATTAATCTACAACCATCGATAATATCACATATTACAATCATGAACGACAGCTCAGAGAAATCATACACAATCAACATAGCAAACAACGTGAAGTACTTCGCATCCTTTCCTTAAACTCAATGCACTCAGCAATATCCAAAACTCTCAACATTTTTTATACCTTTTGAAGAAAACCCAGTACATTTTACATTCTTTATCATAATGGGTTTCCCTACTTTAGTAGTCATCACCTATGGTATGGTACATCTCAGCCGATACTATGAAAATAGAAGAATGCTTCACAGACGAAGACAAATTGACGAATTATACGAAATCGAAATGAACCGTCTTCAACAGCAACTCGCAGCAGCTCCATAGCGGGGAGGAGAGTTAACAACGTTAGTACAAAGATACATATGTCTGTTCTTATATAATTTTATACATCACATACATATATACACTGCATACATATATACATGATTATTGTTTACAAACAAAATGCCGATAAACAACAATATGCCCTTTAACCTTGTATGATAACAATATACACAACATCAAAACAACAGAACTTGTCACTAAGACAAACAATAGCTATCTGCTAGTAAACAGATAACGACCGACGCATCTCAATAACTATTTAGGACAAGTAGCACTAAGATTTATGTAAACCAGTCAGTCTAAAGATTATGAATAAAGAGTGCACATTTCGGTGTAACCAAAAAATATTCGTTTTGCTCAAGTATCACCAAATGATATTAACTCGCGAGAGGAACTCTGGAACACCTACTCCGCCACTGCCCTACATTTAGCAAAACATGAATAAAGTGCTTAGGTTCTATATTATATGGGGAAGTACCCGAACTAACAGACGTTAGACGTGCTTTTGGAAAGCCTGGCACCATTTGCCTTGGAATTGCTCAATGTGCCTGGTAAATTGACTTTTCAAACCGAAAGAGGATGCTCAATGGTAGATCTTGCCTTCGCCCATAGTACTATAGCGCGCAATGCAACATGGACTGTAAGCTCCATCTATACGTACAGCGATCATAAGGCAGTAACCATCGATATACCAATGGTTGTAGAAAGCAGTGATTTTCGCCTTCAAAGAGAACAGCAAAAAGGGTGGAAGAGACAGTCTTTTGATACCGAAGTTTTCAACATGAGCTGGAACGCTTGCCTAACTCTAGATAGCCCTGAGGAAATGAAATCAGAAGGCATGACGGCGGTCATAAGCAACTGTCTCAGGAAAGCCTGCGACGCGACCATGCCTAGGTTATCGGGAAGGCCACACAGAAAAGCAGTATACTGGTGGAATAGTCACATCGCAAAAATAAGAGGAGACTGCAATCGGGTGCGCAGAAAGCTGAAGCGAGCTCGTGGTACACCAGCCGTCAACGCATTATTAGCACAACATAAAACCTTTAAAGCTGCACTTAAAAAAGCTATACAGGCTAGAAAAATCGCTGTTTTAAAGAGCCTTGCGACAGCGAAAACGTCGACCCCTGGGGAATGGGGTATAAGGTTGTAATGAGAGCTATTAAGAATCCAAGAAGACCACAGCCACCGTGCCCAGCCCTATTGCGAGTAGTGGTTTCCACATTATATCCATATCAGGTGGAGTCAAATCCACGACAGACATAAAGTTTAGCTCTCTTTCTCCTTTTCCTCTTCGTTATACCTTTTTTCTCTCTCGCGGAACGAAAATGCCAAAAAAGTTGCATGGCCTTGAAATTTTACTCTCCATTCTCGCTCGTCCATCGACGCCTAGGAAGTTTCACTCAGGATCATTAAGAGTTGAAAAAATCTCCTTTTCGGATCTCTATAGAATCGAGTTCACAGTCAACGTAGAGCAATCTAAAGGACTTCCTTAGATATCTAAGCTTATGACTAAGTTAGATCCACCTGAATATGAGGAAACAACAGACGTCTCTAGCTCAGAAAATATCATCAATTTGTAGACAGCTGCAACAGAGGAACCTTTTCGTAAACTGGACGTAAGCAGACCCCCACAAAACCAAACAAGCTCATAGTGTAATAGCTCAAACTACTATGAAGAAAAACAGGAAGACTTCAGAATGCAGAAAAGGCGTCAAAGACGACAGAGGATCGGGACTGAGATCGAAATAGTTTCAATACTTTTAAGAGATAAGCAAAGAAGGCAAAGAAAGAATCCTGGATGAGGTTTTGTGAAGAATTGGAGAATAAATCTGAGTTCTGAAGACTCAGCAAATGTCTAATGTCAAAAAGACTGGATAGCAGCTTCACAGGGAAGGAAACATATGAATATCTAATGCAAACACAATTCCCTGGATGGCAAGAATGAAACAATATCCGAAGTTCTAGCCCTTCTGGAATTCAGATAGATGAACTTGCAAAAGATATTATCGGTGATACTAAGGTAATCTGGGCGGTAAATTCCTTCCAACCATACAAGTCAGGAGGACTGGAAGTGGTTAATGTTACTAATCGGCGCTCACTTGGGAGTGGCCAGGACGACTCTTCTACAAATGATTCCCGCAGCTTACAACTTTCTTGAATAGTCCAAGTATTCTCGGTGTAGCTTCCGAACACCCGTTCGAGATTGAGAAGGCGAAGTATCCCAGGAAAACTGGTTGTACGCTGGGTTTGGGACCCGCCACGTAAAAGCTTGCGACGTCTACTACAGCTACCATGTAAAGGAGAGCAACTTCAGTGTTGGTTTTATATTCGAGCAGAGACTTCGTCGCCAAGTACTGTCGTTCACTCCGATAGACGAGCGTCTCGCAGTAATCCGCTTCAAAGCGCGATTTTTCAACATTTCGCACATTTGCACCCACGCCCCTATGAAAAAGAAGGACGATGCGACCAGGGATTCCTTCTATGAGCTACCTCCGCCACGACATAAAAATCGTGCTTGGAGACTTCAAAGCCTGCGTGGGCAACGAGGGAATTTTTCGACTTACAGTCGGAAAATCTAGCCTGAATAACGAAACATCCGGTAAAGGCCAGATGCTGATCGAGTTCGCCGGGGCCGGAAACATGGTAGTCTTCAGCACCCGGTTCCAGCATAAGAAGATAAAAAAAGGAACGTGGCTGTCTCCTGATCGAAAAACGCGAAACCAAATTAATCATGTTGTGATAGATGGAATACACGCTTTTAGTGTTTTAGAACTCTAAAGAACAACAAAGCCGAGAGAGCCGACGGACCGCCAGCTGTGCATGCTTCAACTTTAGGGCACAATATGGTGGGATAAAAGCATGCCTGTTGACTGGACATTGACGTCATCGGCCTTAATAACCGCGCTATTAATTCTCCTTTTTCAAACTTGATAAAGAGGCAAAGATAATGGATCTGGTGGTGAACGAGGACAGAATGAAGTACCTCCTGTCATCAAACAAACAATCGGCGCACTCGCGTATTGGCGCCCACGTCACTGTTGAAAGTGATGATTTGGAGATTGTAAAAGGCTTCGTTTATTTAGTAACCAGCATTAGCAACGATAAAAATGACAGCCTTAAAGTCCAACGAAGAATCTCTGTTGCCAAGAACTGCTACTTTGAACTAAGAAGGCTACTTAGTAATAAACTCCTCTCTCGACGAACAAAACTAACACTCTATTAGGCTCTCATCATGCCCGTCCTCGCGTATGGCGCAGAAACTTGGACGATGACAACATCCGATGAGGCGTCCCTTGGAGTGTTTAAGAAAAAAATTCTGCTGAAGAACTTTGGTTCTTTGCACGTTGGCGACGGCAGGTATTGCAGGCGATGGAGCAATGAGCTTTATGAGCTTTACAATGACATAGACATTATGCAGCGAATATGGCTTCAACGGCTACATTGGCTGGGTCATGTCGTCCGAATGGATACAAACACTCCGGATCTGAATGTATTCGATGTAGTACCAGTTGGTGGTAGCAGAGGAAGGGGAAGGCATTTCCCGCGTTGGAGAAGAACTCGGCTTTACTTGGTGTGTCCAACTGGCGCCGGTTAGCACGAGAAGGAAACGACTGGGGCGCTTTGTTAAACTCGAACAAAATCGCATAAGCGGTTATCGCGCCAATTAAGAAGAAGCAGAGAAGATCTTTAGGGAAAGCATATCTTCAGGGTATATCCCTAACTCATGGAAAAAAGCTAGGCGGTCTTTCTTCCCAAAGCAGGGAAACCGGTCCATATGACTTCAATTATTTTAGACCAATTACTCTCTCTTCGTTTTTGCTGAAAACAATAGAAAGACATATTGATTTACATGTCAATAGCACTCTTAATACTGAGAACTTCAACAATGTATAGGGTGGGCCATGTAAAATTCGCTTTTTGAATCGGCTATAAAAAAAAAAACTAATCAATATTTTTTCAAACTTTTTTTTTTTATTTTAAAGATTGAACATTGTCATTTATGAATAAAAAATAATATCGTTCAATTGACTGCTACGACTGGCTTTACAGTAGACCATTCGATCAACCCAACATTTTCGATTGTTTGGGCTCCAATTTCATGAATGGCAACTTCCATTTCATGTTTAAAAGCATCAATCTCTGGATGTTTCGCATAGCATTTGTCCTTAACGGCTCCCTACAAAAAATAGTCACAGCTCCGAGTCGGCCAATTGATATCGGAATTTCGGCTGATTATTCGGTTTTCAAAAACGGTAGCCAAAAGTTCGAGTGTAACTTTGGCAGTGTGACAAGTTGCACCGTCCTGTTGAAACCAAATGTCGTCCATGTCATCCTCTTCAATTTTTGGAAACAAAAACTCGTTGAGAATGTCACGGTAACGCTCGCCATTTACTGTAAACTCTCTTAGTGGGCGAGCTCAAACGGTTCAATGGTTAGTCCAGCCAAACCGGAAATTCTGTTCACAAGAAGGTACAAGATACCGGGTTTTCAGTTTGTGCTTATTGATGGAGTAACAGTAACCCTATCAAATGAAGCCAAGCATCTTGGCATAACTCTGGACTTTTATTGGAAAAAAACACCGAGCAACGGGTAAAGAAAGCTTTTAATGCGCACTTTATGTGTAAGAGGACATTTGGAAAGAATGAGGTCTGAAACCGTAAGAGTACCAAAGAATCTCATAACGGTCCAGAGATTAGGTTCTGTAGGAATAAGACGTGAGATAGGTACTAGGCCACATCTGCTCCACACAAGAGACGGCTTCTTTGTAAAGCTTGACCGCGCCCTCATCGATACAAGATAGAGACGGTTTAGGATCGATTTTCGGTCATACTTAGATATGTATACCGCCAGGTGCCTCCTGTTGACATTTAATTATTTATTATAAATATAATTATGAATAATTTTATCACACTACGAAATGCCCTAGTAGGTAGGATAATGGGCCCAAAATACTAACAGATTTTTACTAATTATAAACAAAGAGAAGAGGGACGTATTATCAGAAAAAAAAAAACGGGAGGCCGAAATACGTGAGTGCGAGGAGCTTGAGATCCTGCTCGATTGGAACAACGAACTAAAAGTGTACCAGAAAATTTGGCGGCTTACAGAAGGTTTTAAATCCGGGGCGTTTTCCTGAATGAACAAAGACGGAGATCTGGTGGCTGGCATTAAAAATGTGCTTAAATTATGGAAAGAGCACTTCTCGAACTTGTTAAATAGTGATAACTACGCATGTCACAGAGAATATGAATATCCCGATACCCCAACCGTTGACGACGGGACTGTCGTTACTCTACCCGAGCATGACGAGGGGAGAATTGCGATAACGAGGCTAAAGAACAACAAAGACGAAAGAGCCGACGGACCGCAGGCTGTGCTATTCCAACATGGTGGCGAGGAGCTGGTAAGGTACATGCATCAGCTCTAGTGCAAAATATGGTCGGATAAAAGCATGCCTGCCGATTGGAATTTAAGTGTGATCTGCCCAATCCATATGAGGGGTGACGCTGTGATTTTTGCCAATTACCGTGGGATTGGTCTTTTAAACATCTAAGATTGTAGCTAGTGTATAGTGTGAAAGGCTGAAGCCCACCATCAGCGAACTGATTGGTGACTTTAGACCTGGAAAATCCTGAATCGATCAGATATTCACAATACGTCAAGTCTTGGAAAAGACCCATGAAAGAAGAATCGGCACACACCTTCTCTTTGTCGACTTCCAAGATGCATTTTACAGTACCAAAAGGAGTTGCTGATATGCCGCGATGTCTGAATTTGGAATCCCCGCAAAACTAATGCGGCTATGCAAAATGACGTTGCCCAATTCTAGCAGCAGCGTAAGAATTGGGAAGGACCTCTTCGATACGTTTGATACCAAACGAGGTTTCAGAGCGAGTCGCTATCGTGTGACTTCTTCAGCTTGATGCTGGAAAAGATCGTGTGAGTCGCAAAGCTGAATCGCTCGGGCACAATTGATATCATCAGCGTTAAGGGGGGCAGCTCCACCAAACAACAAGTTTTTCAATCATATTTTTCCGAAAAATTTAGACTATTTATTATCGTAAAATAAATTACATATTAATATTCATGTTTAAATTAATAATACAAAGACTTTTTTGAAATAAAAAAGGAAACAAAATGGGGGCGCTACCGCTTCTCAAAGTTAGGTCTTTTAATTTACGTCGTGGAATGCACAGCCTCCTGTAATCAACTGAAATTAACCATAAAAAATGTCTTACTCAAATAAGTTATTCCGCCTTGCACTTATATATATGTATATATATATATGGCGCGTACACTGTTTTGGGTGTTTGGCCGAGCTCCTTCTCCTATTTGTGGTGTGCGTCTTGATGTTGTTCCACAAATGGAGGGACCTACAGGTGAAAGCCGACTCCGAACGGCAGATATTTTTTATGAGGAGCTTTTTCATGGCAGAAATACACTCGGAGGATTGCCATTCATTGCCTGCCGAGGGGCGACCGCTATTAGAAAAATCTTTTTGTTAATTTAGGTGTTTCAGCGAGATTCGAACCGACGTTCTCTCTGTGAATTCCGAATGGTAGTCACGCACCAACCCATTCGGCCACGGCGGCCGCCTTGCACTTACTTATTTAAAAAAAACAAAACAACAAAATGAAAATTTGAAGTGAAATAATATATAAAAAATGTATCTTTTTTTAAACAAATTAATTAAAACAATATTTTTAGTGATAACTTATATAAGATTTGAGGTACATGCTAAGGCCAATATGTTAGAGAATATTGTTGTAAACTTTTTAGTTGATATCTTGATTACTTTTTGTTTTATAGTAGACAGCGCGGAAAAAACATATTTCGAGAAAAACACGATAAAGGTTTTCATTCTTACTCATCTTTCGTTCCACGCTCATCACTTCACTGACTTTTAAGGAACTTTTTAGACTTTCTATTAAGTTTAAAACGTCCTCTGGATGACTTGTTTCGCAAAACTAAGAGTACACCATGTATTTAGTGGCTCACCAGAACAAATTGCTGAAAAAGAGTCATTCCGACAGAAGCGACTTGAGGAACATAGCGCATTAGGCAAAGAGAGTTTGAAACAGGGAAAGAAATAGAGAAATAAAGAAATCGGGCAATGAACGAAGAGATAGAGTATGAGATCAAAGGCATAATCGATCCAGTGATCGCCGTTTTCGGAGTCGTGATCAACGTTGTTAGTAAACAATTATTGTTATTGTATACACAAATTACACTGTGTGACAAAAAAAAAATTAAATAAACTTTTATGGAGACCTAGCACAACTTGTGGGTATAGAAAAACTAAAAACAATGGTATAGGAGAAATTTCCAATACACCCCCAAAATCTCATTTTATGGCCAATTAGAGTCAAATATAGCTCATTCGACGCAAAATTAAATTTACTATAACAGTAGTGTACTAAAAAAAATCCTCAATATCGGATGATATCGTAAAAATTATGTCAAAGTTGAAAAAATAGAGAAAAAATAAAAAAATTCCAAATACTTCCGCCTACAGTCTCGTCAGTTGTCATTTCAGAAAAATTGTCAACACACTGTCAAAAAGGCTTGTTTCTGTTCTTTCGAACAAAAACAACAAATTTGAAATCGGATGGAAATTGGCGAAGTTAGCAGTGATTCTTCACATCAACCTACTGAAAAACGGTTTTATGGCCATAAAATGAGATTTTGGGGGTGTATTGGAAATTTCTCCTATACCATTTTTTTTAGTTTTTCTATACCCACAAGTTGTGCTAGGTCTCCATAAAAGTTTATTTAATTTTTTTTTTTTGTCACACAGTGTTATCATTACGTCGTCGCTGCATTTGAAATTTATTACTTTTCAACACATGCAACAGCGGATCCATGCTGAAATAAATTTCATTTTGCATCGTTCTGAAGTTCAATGAATTCTTAAAGCAAAAAAAAAAACAGTTGGTGCTGGAGGAGCTGCCCTTTCTAACAACCGCACTGTTAGTTCTGCATTTTTAAAACTGGATAAAGAAGCAAAGCGAATAGGTCGGGCGGTGAACAAGAACAAAACGAAGTATCTCCTATCATCAAACAAACAGTCGGTACACTCTCGTATCGGCACCCACGTCACTGTTGAAAGTAATGATTTGGAGATTGTAAAAGACTTCGCTTATTTATTAACCAGCATTAACAACGATAAAAATGTCAGCCTTGAAATCCAACGAAGAATCTCTCTTGACAAGAAGTGCTGAATTTGAATTTGAATTGAATTTGAAAAGGTCGAGCAAAGGAGCACCAGGAGATTTGGTGGCTCCTAAAACACTCAGGCTAAAAAGCCCATTGTATTTAAAGCTCTGGAAAGGGGGTAGATAGTCAAGGAGGGAGGGAGAAAAGTATCAGAGAAAGAGATAGGAAAGAATAGAGACAGAGATAGAGATAGTTAGTCCTGTGAGAATTTTCCAGATTCTTCGGCAAATCTGTAAATATCCTCCAGTTTTAGAGAACGAAAATTACTCATTCTCATGACATCGGAACCCAATACTCGTAGTCGCGCTCTATTAAAGGCAGGACACTCACAGAGAAAGTGCTCAGTGCTATTCGCCTCCTCCAAGCATGACAGGCCTACCGGGTCCTCGATGATTCCAATGGTGGTCATATGCTGACCCCATGGGTTGTGTCCTGTAATGATGCCGACCATCAACCGAATGTCTTTCCTTCTAAGTTTTAATAGAAAGTTTGACAGTTTTCTGTTCGGACTTGCCACAAAACACTTTGCAGTTGTGTAGCGCTCTAGACCGGACCATCGCTCTTTATGTAGATTGCCTACATAATCGCTGATCCAATTCTTGATTCCTGCCGAACTGATTCCGATTATTGGCTCTGGCTCCTGTGGGGCACCGCTGATCCACGGTTGTCCAATTCGTCGGCAATTTCGTTTCCTTGAACACTGGAGTGTCCCGGAACCCATATAACTACAAGCCTGTTTTGTCTTGCGACAGAATTAAGCTTCTTCTTACATTCTTGAACAATCTTTCAGGTTTGCTTCGCGTTCTCCAGGGTCTTCAATGCAGCCTGACTGTCACTGAAGACTCCAATCTGTTTCCCGCTCCATCTCCTCTCGATTATCCATTCGGCTACTTTTAGGATGGCAAAAACTTCTGTTTGGAAAACAGTTGCCATTCCCCCCATAGCATAGTGATACTTATTACTATCGTTTAAGTACCATCAGGCTCCAGACCCTATTTCAGTCCTGGACCCATCGGTAAAGAAAATATCAGTCAAACCTACCTGCATGCATTCTGGATTGCTCCATTGCGTGAGATCAAATTTCCTTCCAAATGAAACTGTGGGTATCAGGTCATCTTTAGGTGCCAAAAACAGTGGATACTGCTCCGACAGCAACTTAAAGATTTCTCTGTGTCCCGAAGTTCCATCTTCGTGCCAGAAACCATATTTATGGAGTCTACATATTGCTTTTATTGCTTCCTGTTGTATCTTAAGATCCAGGGGGAGCAAATCAAGCATAGCATTTAGGGCATCACCAGAGGTTGTACTTATGGCACCCGTGATGCATGAACATACACTTCTTTGCAGCCTGTATAGTTCCCGGATTGTGGACTTAACCATGCTCCGTCGCCACCAAACCACAGAAGCGTAAGTGATGATTGGTCTGATAAGTGCTGTGTATATCCATAGGACCACATCAGGTTTCAGACCCCAAGTTTTGCCAAAGGCTCTACGGCATTGCTGAAAAATCTTGAATGCACGATTCACCTTCAGTGAAACGTGTGTCTTCCAAGTCAGCTTCTTATCCAAGATTACTCCTAGATATTTAACTTCGTTGGAAAGACCAAGTGTCACACCTTTCAGTGTTGGAAGACTGAGTCCATCCAATTTCCGTTTTCTCGTAAACCAGACTATGGTTGTTTTGTTCGGATTAACGGAAAGACCTTGTCTCATGCACCAATCATCGATTTTGTCAAGAATCCTCTGCACTTTCGTGCAAAGCCTCCTTAAGGATTTATCCGATGTTAGCGCACAGACGTCGTCCGCATATGCTTGGACGTGAAAGCCGAGTTCCTGCATCTCGACTAATAGGGAGTCTACGACGAAGCACCACAGCAGCGGAGAAAGAACACCCCCTTGGGGACATCCTTGCTTGGCCCTGACTGTGATTTGCTCGTCATCGCTCCCACCAGCGGTTAACAGCCTCTCAGAGAGCATGGAGTATATCCATTTTATAATGGCTTGATTAACTCCGTGTCGTTCGGCAGAAGAACATATCGAGCCGAAAGTGGCATTATCAAAAGCCCCCTCAATGTCCACGAACACGCCCATTGTGTATTCGTCAGCTTCCATTTCAGCTTCAATCTTGCTAACAAGATCGTGTAAGGCTGATTCACATGATTTTCCACTCTGGTAAGCGTGTTGATTTCTACTAAGTGGACTTCTCGGCAATACCCCCACTCGAATATGTTTCTCCACCACTCGTTCCAGACTTTTCAACATGAACGATGTCAAACTGATTGGTCTAAAACTTTTTGCTAGGGAATAGTCATCTTTTCCTGGTTTCGGAATAAATACTACTCTTACGCGTCGCCATTGGGATGGTATATAACCAAATGCAAGACAGGCTGTGAAGATCCTTTTCAGGGCCTCACTCAGCCTGTCTCCTCCTTTTTAAAGCATTGCTGGGTATATTCCGTCAGGTCCAAGGGACTTAAAGTTCTCAAAGGAAGATAAGGAAAACCGTATCGATTCCCTTGTCACTATCCGACTAGCAATATACCAGCTGTACCTAGAGGTTCCACCGTTGCCACCGTTGTTGTTCATGCCACTCTCAACTTCAGAGATAGTCCTACTACCCGGAAAATGGGTTTCGAGTAGAGCATTAAACGTTTCCGATTTGGAAATGGTGTATGAACCATCAGGTTTTCGAATGGAATCCAGCCTTACTGAGCGGTCTAAATGAAGGGCCTTACAAAGTCTCGCTGTTTCCCTCATTTCTTCGACGTTACTGCAGAAATTTCTATAGGATTCAAGTTTGGATTTCCGTACTTTTTTCTTATATTCTCTCTGTGTAAGTCGATGATTGGCCCAGTCCTCTTCTGTTTTGGTCTTCAAGGCCTTATCAAGAAGTTTCCTAGACCGTACACGAAGCCTCGACAGTTCAGGGTCCCACCAAACAACCGCTTTACCCTGTCTGCTTTGCCTGAGTAGGCACAGTTCCTCAAAGCAGTTGATTAAAGTACCTTCTAATTTCCTAGCAGCATCTTCTATCATTTCTACTGATTTGAGGTTTTTCAGGATTGGTAATCGCTCTGTTACAAGCTCACCATACCTGTCCCAGTCCACATTTCGAGGATTCCTACCGGAAGGTATTGGTATTGTGTCAATTCCCAGTTGGAATTCGATAAGACGATGATCAGAAGGAGACTCCTCTTCCAAAACTCGCCATCGGTTGGTTTCATGTCCAACTGACCTATTGGTAAGTGTTAAATCAATCACCTCTTGTCTCCTTCTGGTCACAAAGTTGGTTTGTTACCAGTGTTTTGAATGACCAAATCGGATGACAGGATAAAATCTAGTAACTTGAGACCTCTGGGGTTGCATTTGCTGCTTCCCCATACAATGTTCTGTGAATTTGCATCACAACCCACTATTAGCCCCAGATTATTGGATTCTGCATTCTTGACTAGGTAGGGAGGTAGGCCGAAACTATTATAGCTTCGACACTGTTCCTACTCTTCCAGTACTATGTTTTTGCAACAACGATATCACCGGAGCATAGCTCTTTTAACATCGTGTGTTCGATCAACCTCGGCATGATAATACATGCTCGCGCTCTCAAATTCACTTCACAATGAATTATTTGTCCCCGCGACATAGCACCTAGACCACAGATACGCTTGTGACATACCCATGGTTCTTGTATTAGTATTATGTGTGGGTTTGTTTGCAGTTTTGCTTGCCTACGGCACAGGAGAGCCGTAGACGCTTTGCTATGCTGCAGATTTATCTGTGTAAATATTACTTCAGTCATGAGACTGAGTATATTTACGCTTTGTCCTCCACCTTATCCTGGACGCGGAACTGGATCCACCTCAGTTGTAGGTGAGGACGGCACCCGTACTTCGACTTAAGAACCTTGAGGGACCCAAGATCGATACCCAGTACCAGGTGGGAACCTGCCTCCGAAGAGGTAGCGGATTTCTGCCTGGTGCACGAGTATACTCTCCAGAGAGTCGTGTCAAGATCCTTTTTCTGAACACGGATGCGTTTGAGGAGTTCTGCTGAATTACAGGAAGGACCCGGAATCCAGACACTCGCTCGTACCAGCCTTTCTTTGCTACTCTCAACAAGAATAAACTTGCTATTTTCGCAAACTGGAATCTTTGCTATCGCTTTTTCTAGCCATTCTCGGGAAAAAGCATTGGAACAGTGCACCTTTACGATGCCGTCCGACTCACCGATAGCTTTCCAAAGATAGTTGTCAAGATAGTCTTGTTGCCCTTTGGACAGTAGGCCATCTTGTTTGTCGGTATGTATCTCCACCGTCATTGCCTTTGCTGCCATTCTCGCGAATAATTCGCCAGACCTTGACGGAAGAGTGTCATCCCACATTTGAGGTCCCTTAGCCTTTGCCTTGTCAGGAAAGGTTTGTCTGCCTTGGATTGGGTCGAGGATGCAGGCATTTCCGAATTCCGTCTCTCGACTTTCCTCTTCTTTGACTTTCTCGTCTTCCCGGTCGTTGGCACAGACCCCGTTTCGTTTCCGGAAGAGCGCAGCGCTACAGAGGAACCCCCTGTTCTGCGACGCTTTCCCGTTTCCGTTACAGGTGTCGAAGTTAGCGGAGCTTGAATCCTTGACTTAGCTAGTGCTTCGGCTTGCTTCGCCTTCAGTCTTCTTCGTTTGATCTGCCTTGCGGTTAGACCAACACCTGCGTTCGACTCTCCAATAACTTCAGTCTTTTTACCGCTACTTACCTGATTCGCACCAGGTTTAACCGCTGCCAAAGACTTATTCGATACCAGAGATCCGTCTGAGTCTACTGAGAGATTGTCCGCCATCTCCACATCCTCCACAACTTGTTCAGTTGCTTCAGATCGTTTCGACGGCGGTATATCGCTCACACTCACTCGGCTCTCCATTGGCATAGCCAATGTGCCATGTTTCACCACTAGTAATGCGCTTCCTCCGGAACCCTGGGTGTCAGTTCCGGTCATAGGGGAATCTAGAGTTCGGGCCTGCACATCCGATGCCCGAGCCGTCGATTCCTCGACGGGAGGATTTCCCGAAAGTGGGTTACCTCGTGCAGAGAGATCCTTTGTTAACCTCCACATTGGGATGAAATGCATTTTATACCTCCTGCCAGGTTGTCGGTACGGTACTCTCCACATAGTACTTGGGTGGCCATCAATTCCGCCGTTCCGTGGTTGAGTGGATACCCAATTCCTATATGGAGCTGCCCTCTTAGTTCGTGGTAAGTTAATCTCCATAGAATGGGGTTAATTCGCCACTTAAGCCTCATCTCCGCGGCAAAGAGACCGACATGACAAGAAGTGCTACTTTGGACTAAGTACTCTCTCTAAGGACTCTCTCGACGAACAAAACTAACACTCTACAAGGCCCGTCCTAACGTATGGCGCAGAAGCTTGGACGATGACAACAACCGATGAGGCGTCCCCCGGACTATTTGAGAGAAAAATTCTGCGGAAGAACTTTGGTTCTTTGCATGTTGGTGACGGTGAGTAACGTAGGCGATGGAGAAATGAGTTGTATAAGCTTTACGACAACATAGACATAGCGCAGCGGATAAAAAGCCAGCTGCTTCGTTGGCGGGTTCATAGATTCGAGCGGATACGATGCGGTACCAGCTGATGGTGGTAGAGCAAGGTCACCTCTGCATTGGAAAGATCAGAAGGACTTGGCTTCATTTGGTGAGTCCAACTGGTGCAGGTTGGCACGAGAGAGATATGGCTGATCCGCTCTTTTAAATTCGGCCAAAATCTCGTAAGCGGTTATCGCGCCAGTCAAGAAGAAGGAGAAGAAATCTTTAAAGATAATAATGAAGCATAAACTAATCCAATTTCATATAAATATAAAATCATAAATTCCTGACATATTTTCTAGAGAAATCTATTTTAATAAATCTGAAGGTTTCTTGCTTTTAAAGATGTTGTTTCTGCTGTTTTTGGACATGATACAGTCGTCTAGTATGTGAATAATGGAGAGTGGGCAGCTACCCGTTCAGGAAATTGGGGCAGGTATTCCTTTTAGAAGGTGGTGGTGAGTGATATTTCCATGCCCTGAATTTGAATTGAATTTGAAAAGGTCGAGCCAAGGAGCACCAGGAGATTTGGTGGCTCCTAAAACACTCAGGCTAAAAAAGCCCATTGTATTTAATGCTCTGGAAAGGGGGTAGATAGTCAAGGAGGGAGGGAGAAAAGTATCATAGAAAGAGATAGGAAAGAATAGAGACAGAGATAGAGATAGTTAGTCCTGTGAGAATTTTCCAGATTCTTTGACAAATTTGTAAATATCCTCCAGTTTTAGAGAACGAAAATTACTCATTCTCATGACATCGGAACCCAATACTCGTAGTCGCGCTCTAGCAAAGGCAGGACACTCACAGAGAAAGTGCTCAGTGCTATCCGCCTCCTCCAAGCACGACAGGCATACCGGGTCCTCGATGATTCCAATGGTGGCCATATGCTGACCCCATGGGTTGTGTCCTGTAATGATGCCGACCATCAACCGAATGTCTTTCCTTCTAAGTTTTAGTAGAAAGTTTGACAGTTTTCTGTTCGGACTCGTCACAAAACACTTTGCAGTTCTGCAGCGTTCTAGACCGGACCATCGCTCTTTATGTAGATTGCCTACATAATCGTTGATCCAGTTCTTGATTCCTGCGGGACTGATTCCGATTATTGGCTCTGGCCCCTGTGGAGGCACCGCTGATCCACGGTTGGCCAATTCGTCGGCAATTTCGTTTCCTTGAACACCGGAGTGTCCTGGAACCCATATAAGTACAAGCCTGTTCTGTTTTGCGACAGAATTAAGCTTCTTCTTACATTCTTGAACAATCTTTGAGGTTTGCTTCGCGTTCTCCAGGGCCTTCAATGCAGCCTGACTGTCACTGAAGACTCCAATCTGTTTCCCGCTCCATCTCCTCTCGATTATCCATTCGGCTACTTTTAGGATGGCAAAAACTTCTGTTTGGAAGACAGTTGCCATTCCCCCCATAGCGTAGTGATACTTATTACTATCGTTTAAGTACCATCCGGCTCCAGACCCTATTTCAGTCTTGGACCCATCGGTAAAGAAAATATCCGTCAAACCTCCCTGCATGCCTCCTGGATTGCTCCATTGCTCACACAATGGAAATCTGACATCAAATTTCCTTCCGAATGAAACTGTGGGTATCAGGTCATCTTTAGGTGCCAAAAACAGTGGATACTGCTCCGACAGCAACTTAAAGATTTCTCTGTGTCCCGAAGTTCCATCTTCGTGCCAGAAACCATATTTATGGAGTCTACATATTGCTTTTATTGCTTCCTGTTGTATCTTAAGATCCAGGGGGAGCAAATCAAGCATAGCATTTAGGGCATCACCAGAGGTTGTACTTATGGCACCCGTGATGCATGAACATACACTTCTTTGCAGCCTGTATAGTTCCCGGATTGTGGACTTAACCATGCTCCGTCGCCACCAAACCACAACAGAAGCGTAAGTGATGATTGGTCTGATAAGTGCTGTGTATATCCATAGGACCACATCAGGTTTCAGACCCCAAGTTTTGCCAAAGGCTCTACGGCATTGCTGAAAAATCTTGAATGCACGATTCACCTTCAGTGAAACGTGTGTCTCCCAAGTCAGCTTCTTATCCAAGATTACTCCTAGATATTTAACTTCGTTGGAAAGACCAAGTGTCACACCTTTCAGTGTTGGAAGACTGAGTCCATCCAATTTCCGTTTTCTCGTAAACCAGACTATGGTTGTTTTGTTCGGATTAACGGAAAGACCTTGTCTCATGCACCAATCATCGATTTTGTCAAGAATCCTCTGCACTTTCGTGCAAAGCCTCCTTATGGATTTATCCGATGTTAGCGCACAGACGTCGTCCGCATATGCTTGGACGTGAAAGCCGAGTTCCTGCATCTCGACTAATAGGGAGTCTACGACGAAGCACCACAGCAGCGGAGAAAGAACACCCCCTTGGGGACATCCTTGCTTGGCCCTGACTGTGATTTGCTCGTCATCGCTCCCACCAGCGGTTAACAGCCTCTCAGAGAGCATGGAGTATATCCATTTTATAATGGCTTGATTAACTCCGTGTCGTTCGGCAGAAGAACATATCGAGCCGAAAGTGGCATTATCAAAAGCCCCCTCAATGTCCACGAACACGCCCATTGTGTATTCGTCAGCTTCCATTTCAGCTTCAATCTTGCTAACAAGATCGTGTAAGGCTGATTCACATGATTTTCCACTCTGGTAAGCGTGTTGATTTCTACTAAGTGGACTTCTCGGCAATACCCCCACTCGAATATGTTTCTCCACCACTCGTTCCAGACTTTTCAACATGAACGATGTCAAACTGATTGGTCTAAAACTTTTTGCTAGGGAATAGTCATCTTTTCCTGGTTTCGGAATAAATACTACTCTTACGCGTCGCCATTGGGATGGTATATAACCAAATGCAAGACAGGCTGTGAAGATCCTTTTCAGGGCCTCACTCAGCCTGTCTCCTCCTTTTTAAAGCATTGCTGGGTATATTCCGTCAGGTCCAAGGGACTTAAAGTTCTCAAAGGAAGATAAGGAAAACCGTATCGATTCCCTTGTCACTATCCGACTAGCAATATACCAGCTGTACCTAGAGGTTCCACCGTTGCCACCGTTGTTGTTCATGCCACTCTCAACTTCAGAGATAGTCCTACTACCCGGAAAATGGGTTTCGAGTAGAGCATTAAACGTTTCCGATTTGGAAATGGTGTATGAACCATCAGATTTTCGAATGGAATCCAGCCTTACTGAGCGGTCTAAATGAAGGGCCTTACAAAGTCTCGCTGTTTCCCTCATTTCTTCGACGTTACTGCAGAAATTTCTATAGGATTCAAGTTTGGCTTGCCGTACTTTTTTCTTATATTCTCTCTGTGTAAGTCGATGATTGGCCCAGTCCTCTTCTGTTTTGGTCTTCAAGGCCTTATTAAGAAGTTTCCTGGACCGTACACGAAGCTTCGACAGTTCAGGGTTCCACCAAGGAACCGCTTTCCCCTGTCTGCTTTGCCTGAGTGGACACAGTTCCTCAAAGCAATTGATTAAAGTACCTTCTAATTTCTTAGTCGCATCTTCAATCATTTCTGCTGATTTGAGTTTTTTCAGGTTTGGTAATCGCTCTGTTACAAGCTCACCATACCTGTCCCAGTCCACATTTCGAGGATTCCTACCGGAAGGTATTGATATTGTGTCAATTCCCAGTCGGAATTCGATAAGACGATGATCAGAAAGAGAGTCCTCCTCCAAAACTCGCCATCGGTTGATTTGATTTCCAACTGACCTATTGGTAAGTGTTAAATCAATCACCTCTTGTCTCCTTCTGGTCACAAAAGTTGGTTTGTTACCAGTGTTTTGAATGACCAAATCGGATGACAGGATAAAATCCAGTAGCTTGAGACCTCTGGGGTTGCATTTGCTGCTTCCCCACACAATGTTCTGTGAATTTGCGTCACAGCCCACTATTAGCCCCAGATTATTGGATTCTGCGTACTTGACCACTTCTCTTAGCTCCCTCGAAGGAGGTGGCTGTAAAGAGTCGTAGGGTAGGTAGGCCGAAACTATAATAGCTTCGACACTGTTCCCACTTTTCAAGTACTTTATTTTTGCAGCAACGATATCTCCGGAGCATAGCTCTTTTAACATCGTGTGTTCGATCAACCTCGGCATGATAATACATGCTCGCGGTCTCACATTCCCTTCACAATGAAGTATTTGTCCCCACGACATAGCACTTAGACCACAGATACGCTTGTGACATACCCATGGTTCTTGTATAAGTATTATGTGTGGGTTTGTTTGCAGTTTTGCATGCCTACGGCACAAGAGAGCCGTAGACGCTTTGCTATGCTGCAGATTTATCTGTGTAAATATTACTTCAGTCATGAGACTGAGTGTATTTACGCTTTGTCCTCCACCTTATCCTGGACGCGGAACTGGATCCGCCCCAGATGTAGGTGGGGACGGCACCCGTACTTCGACTTAAGAACCTTGAGGGACCCAAGATCGATACCCAGTACCAGATGGGAACCTGCCTCCGAAGTGGTAGCGGATTTCTGCCTGGTGCACGAGTATACTCTCCAGAGAGTCGTGTCAAGATCCTTATTCTGAACACGGATGCGTTTGAGGAGTTCTGCTGAATTACAGGAAGGACCCGGAATCCAGACACTCGCTCGTACCAGCCTTTCTTTGCTACTCTCAACAAGAATAAACTTGCTGTTTTCGCAGGCTGGGATTTTTGCTATCGCTTTTTCTAGCCATTCTCGGGAAAAAGCATTGGAACAGTGCACCTTTACGATGCCGTCCACCACGCTTTTCCCCTCGAATTCCATGCCCTAGTCGAATTTGGCTGAAAATTTTTGTCTGCTGCAGTGTTGCTCCTCTTACCAGAATTGCTTTTAGTCGTTCTGGCTTTATGGATTTGTAGCTGTGTTGGTATGTAATCCAATTCTTCCTTAGAGATTAGTAATACGAATCGACTATCCTATGAATGTCGGTTTTAACGAAAGAATATAGACATAAAGTAGGCATTTTGCTGATGTTTTTTGCTGTTTTATCAGTGTTTTTGATGCCAATAATTTCGCTGTGTCCAGGGACCCACATAATTTTTTGTTTTTGCCATTTGCTGGGACAATTTATTTTGAGCCGCTTCAATTCAAGATTCTCAGCTGTTCGCGTTTGAAAAAGCTGCGATAGCAGATTTACTATCTGTGCAGATTATTCATACATTTTCCCTTAGTTGATGAGCCGTCAGTGTAAATAAAGCTGCAGCCTTTGGCATTCCAACACTTCATGGCGGCTAAGGATAGTATTTGGTAAACAGGAGGTGTTTAGAGGTGTTTTGTTTTTAACACATGAGTAGGTTGGTGATGAAATTGGACGGAGGAAGTTTTCAGGATTGGAATCTTGATGCTAAAGTTAACACGCTTCAATATTGTAGCTCCTCTGATGAAATTTCGTATGTTATTGTTAGTATTTGCTTTGCAGGAACAATAAAATACTTGCAATGAATTCACAGCTTCGGTTAAAATACTCTTTGTAGGAGAGGTTGGGAAAGTTCGAAGGCTTTTTCGAACAGCTGAATGGTAGACTGCTGACACACTCGCGAGTCTGCTTTTTGAACTTTGTCCATACTGGATTGCCCATATTAGACGGACCCATCTGGAAAGCCTTTCCATCTTTTGACGGAAACGTCGGAACGCTTAATGACATATCTCGTTGGAAGCGTCAGTCCAAGCAGATTTTTTCCATGGAATAGTACACGCCACGCGAGCACTCCCAAATTGTTGAAATTTACATTCAACAAAAGAAGTCAATTGTGAAAACACAACGTGCGTATAAAAAATTAAATAATGTGAAAAGTGCTCCTTCTAAGAACACCAAGTTAGTAAGAGGAAGGTTTGTAAAAGAAAGGTTTTCGACTAGTGATGCTTTTTCTAATCGAAAGAGGCCAAATAAAAACCGACCAAGGCGATCGGATGAGAATATTGCTCTTGTACGGGCCGGTGTTGAGACGTCGCCGAGGACATCCCAAAATCGCCGTTCTCAGTAGTTGGGCATTGCTCGGACCCCTTTACAACGAACTACCCGCATTGATTTGCATTTATTCTCGTATAAGATTCAATTGACGCAAAGATTGTTGCCTGCGGACAAGCCTCGTCGATTGGAATGGACCCAAAAAGTCATCGAAGTGGCTGAAGATGACGAGTAATTTTGGAATGAAATCATCATATCCGATGAGGCTCATTTCTTATTGAAGTGCGCCTTCTAAGAACACCATTAAACGTTTGTACGAAAGGTTTTCGACTGGTGATGCTCTTTCTAATCCAAAGAGACCAAATAAAAACTTACCAAGGCGACCGTATAAAACTCAATTGAAGTAAAGATTGTTGCCTGCGGACAAGCCTCGTCGATTGGAATGGGCCCAAAGAGTCATCGAAATAGCTGAAGATGACGAGCAATTTTGGATCAAAATCATCATGTCCGATGAGGCAAAATTGCCGTATTTACGCCTCTGAAAATCCTCACGAAATTCAAGAGATACCTCTATACGACGAAAAAGTCACTGTTTGGTGCAGCGTTAGTGCGAAAACGATTATTGGGCCGTTTTTCTTCGAAAATGAAGATGGTCAAGCTGTTACCGTCAATCAGGAGCGTTATCGCAATATGATAACCACTTTTGTGACGCAAATTATACGTCGAAAGCGTATGAGGCAGTTCTGGCTTCAACAAGAGGGCGCTCCACCACACACAGCTCGCACCACAATCGATTTTTTAAAGAAATTGTTTCCTCTTGTGATGTCAACAAATCTACTTGAACCAAGTAAAATGACTTTTATTGTCTACAGCTTGCGTTTTTCTTTGATTTAAAAAAAAAACACATGGGTCCGTCGAATATGGGCAACCAGGTATATTGGCAGACCATAATCAACGATTTTGTTAAATTTATTAGAGAATTTTGGGGGAAATTACTCTGTTTTTAGGCAAAGTATTTAATGAGATTTATTCTATTACTACGTTTACGTTTTAGGTATTTACAATGTTTCTTGAAGCAAAGAGTTTTATCAAACATTATGCATAATATTTTCAGGTTAATAGCGCTTTCTTTTGCCTCATTGCATAAATTAAAGCTACAATAGGACTTTTTCTTACATTCATGTAACGTTTTGCACATACTATATATAGGATTGGCTAGCTCCGGAACTAAGTGTCCAGAGAGAAATATCAAGTAAATTATGGAATATGTTATTAATTTGTTTAAGTTGTTTTTTTTCGAAAAGATAAATACGTCATCAGCCAAAATAGGGTGTTTGACGTTGTATTTTGCTAATATAGGGTTTTTCAATAGGTGCGCTTCAACTTTTTTCCGATAGGGAGGGCGAACGACGCAATATTTTTTATTTTTCGCTTGTCATTTGTAAACTTCATTAGTATACATTTCATCATGGAACGCTACACACTTGAGCAACGATTGCAAATCGTGCAAATTTTTTATGAAAATAATCGTTCTGTTGCTGCTACTTTAAGAGCATTACGGCCATTTTACGGTCCATTTAACAAGCCGTCCCGTTTTGGGGTTATGTGAAGTCATTGGTCTACAGTAACAAGCCGGCGACGATTTGTGAGCTCAGAGCCAATATTGAACGCGAAATTGCTGGAATTTCGGCCGATTTATGCAAAAGAGTGGTTGAAAATTGGGTTCAACGATTGTACTTCGTAAAACGTACACGCGGTGATCATGCAAAAGAAATCGAATTTCATACTTAAATGTATATATTCAAACTCGATAATAAAAATAAAAAATTAGTTAAAAAAGTCAAACCGTTTGTGTTTTATTCAAAGAAGTTCAAAAGTTGAAGCGCTCTTACTGAAAAACCCTATATAATGCAAATATAAAAATGCAATAATAAAAAAATATTACTGATAAGGAAGAACCCTGTGCTACTCCATTGTACAGGGGTACTCTATCAGAGTATGTACGAGGTTAGTTGATTTTTGTTTGAGACCTAGGGGAGATAATCAAATACACTTTTTTTATACTTATATATAAATCTTTGATCAAAGTTGTCGTTATTAGAAAATGCAGACCAAATTGAGGAGACATGATTGGCGATTTCTTTGCTTCCAGTGATGATGTACCTTTTTTTGTTGTAAAACTTTTTTTGCTTGCACGGATCTGAAATCAGTCTAATACCAGTGCCAAACAACTTTTGGGTTAGTACTGGGATTGATTGATGTAGTAGTTGTGTAGTTATGTTAGCAAAGCAGGTTCTTTTAGTTAATTTGGAGTTGTATCTAAAAGTAAAGTTGCCTTTTTGTAAATTATTAAATTATATTCATTTTATAGCTGTTTATACTTAGCCCAGTCTATTTTTTTCTTATGCCTTCAGTTTGTTAAATCGTTACTTAACCTTGGAACCGATGGTTTGAGTAACCTATTTTTTGTTTGGGGTATATGGAGGTGAGCTACAGCACGTAGCATCTTTTTAATAGTTTCTGTTTCTTTATTGAAGTTCTCGGATATCACAATTTTTAAATATAGATCATCGCATATAGATCATCGTCTTTTGGTACTTTGATTTGTGGGTAATGAATCGAGGTTCTTGTGGTTAGATTTCATCGTTAAAACAATTGGAAAGTAATCACTTCCACGGAAATTATTCAAAATTTCCAGGAGCATTTTGGAGCTAAATTAGGGCTACAAATGTCTATATTGGTGAAAGTCTTGTAGGTTGAGAAGTGGGTGTAGGACTCGTCATTCAGAACGATTAGGTTTGAGACAAAAAGTACGTCTTCAATATTTTTTCCTATTTAGTTTACAGTATCACAGCCCCAGAGAGGGTTCCAACCGCTTAAATCCCCTGATAACAAAACTAATGTCGAGGAGGACATAAATGAGATCACTTGAATTTAAATTTTGATCGTATCGGATATACGTAGGGGAGAATGGGGAGTTGTGAGACATAGGGAGTTGTGAGACATTGTTACCGTTCGGCATTATTCATTTGTTTACATTCGATTTTAAGTGTCAACAAGTGTTCTCGATGAGATCTCACTTTTCAGCTAGCATTGGTCATATTTACACGCATTCGACGCGTCTCTCCAGTTACTGTGTTTTGGAATTTCTCGGTAAGTTTATTTCATCATTTGTTTTGCGATACATTCGATCAGTTGTTGAAGCAAATTGCAAATGTAAATATATACTAGTTATTAATTGTCCTATTAGCTTTGAATTTACACATTCACTTGGGCATGAACGTTCGATGTGTTTATGACTACGCGGCCATTTATAAAAAAAACGATTTGGGGAGTTGCAAGACAACAAATGTGGGGAGTTGTGAGACACCGTTTTTTTCGACGTTTTAACGCATCTTTCATAAGTACCTCGCAATATTCATGCATTGTTTGTACATATATCATTAAATTTTTGGTTAAATTTGAGTTTTTATTGTTTTTCCGCTTTTAAAGTTAAGCAGAAAAACTCCATTCATTGCAATGTATGCGATCGAGCTGTGCACCTAAAGTGTGCCAATTTACGAACTGGTTATTATACATGTTCTCACTGCGAATCATCAGATTGATGGCATTGCATTTTTTATACACTTTTTTATAACAATTGTCTTTTCTTTTTTATTTTTCATCTTAATAAAGAACTAACAACTAAAATAAGTCATTTATATTGATTTAAACCATGGTGTCTCACAACTCCCCACATTTTTATATTTTGTATTATATTTTATATTATTATATACAATTTTAATTTTAAGGGAAATTGTAGTTTTGTTAAATAGGCCATACCAATAGCTTCCAGTATTCATTGACTAAAGATTTCATCGTTGACATATGCAGAATATTAAGATTTTGAGTAATACGGGTCCAAAAACAAAATACGTCTCACAACTCCCCATTCTCCCTTACTCATTGAAATTACGCAAAGTTTAAGTCCAATGTTTATTTCTATTGCAATTGTTGAAATGTTTTATGTGACATTTAATTTTTGTCTGCGGAATATATTGTTTAATTTGGGGGTTAAATCGAAAAGTGATGTGAATCAACATAGCCACTCCTCTCCAAATGGCAACCTCTACCCACCATCCTGTGTTGTTGTCCTGCCACTAAGCGTAACCGTTCACAGCATGTGAGTGGACGCGAAGCCAAGAAGAGCAAATACTTCTCAGCCCAGGGGGTTGAAGGCCCTTCAATCAATGAGGCAGCTGCCCCCGGGGGGCGTCTTACAGTGAGGTAGCCAAGGATCATATCCAAGTTGTCCTCGTGGACGTAAAAACTAATAGTAGAAGGGAGTTGTTGCCCCTTTGGGAGGCTATTGAGAGACGGTTATCTCGTCAGATACCTCATAGCCAATAACGGACCACCACCACTCTTCGACTCGGGTGAAATCTGAAGGAGTTTCTGGAGAAGGGCCTTGTTATGGTTAGCAACGCCTGGGAAGGGCTTTCACTAAAGCTCATCCCTGCTTCAAAAATTCCAAGGCGACCACGAGCTCGAATTGGGTTACCGAAAGTGAAGTTGGATAGTTCGGACATTGTCTAGTGTTTCAGACTATAAAACCCTGAGGCACTGATGGCGAAAGTGAAGATATTCCCCAGCTCTATTGCCGGATGACGACTTGGAGGAGTTAGGGGGCGATAAAAAAAAGCTGCTCGGTGATCTGCGATTGCCTGAGACGAACGCAGACTCCGAGCAAAGGCAGCAGACATAAAGGTAGGCAACTCTTTTGATCAGTTTGTTAAAAGTAGTTCAACCTTCGTCACTCGAAATAAACCACCGATACCCTACGAGTCATCCTCCGTGAGGAGGACATCGATGTCTGCCCGATAAAGAAGCCTTCACTCGTGTGGAACAAGGGCAGCACCCTATCTTTTGTTTTCCCGGCATCGGAAGCATCAAGAGCCTGCGAAGAAGTTCTTGACACTTCTCTTTCAACAAACTCTTCTGCCTTTAAAGTGGTGTGTCCAGTATCTTTTAGCAAGAAAGACTTTCCTCAGCAAAACGCTGACCGACTTGGAAGAGAAGGTTAGGAGAGTCTTCAACAAATGCTAGCAAATTAGAAACTTTCAAGCTTACCGAGTTGGTTGGTTGGTTGATTGGTAGGTTGGTTGGTTCTTCTTCCAAAACCTAACTAGTGCTTCCGCACCTTATTAGGTTTTTGACGTCTAAGCCAGACAGTTGTTCGAGATTCTCGAACAACGGTCGACCTAGGGTTAACATTCTGTCTTTCCATAGGGCCCATTTTGGCCGCTTGTTCTCCGATAGACCAAAGGCCAGTTATGACTGCCGTTAGTCTAGAAGCGTCCCCTCGTTTCATGTTTATCGATGTCGAAGATTGCTTGAGGTTGTAAGTGGGCCATAACTTACTGCTGATTTTGCATTTCGTCTGGTCTCTCCATCTACAATCCGTGTTTTGAAGGTATTTTAGGGAATTTGTATCCTTGACTGCACCTAATGGTGTGAATACCGGTACTGCAAGAACGTTATTCCCCGGGACCCAAATGAAGTTTACTTTATGGTCTTCACGCACGGTGGTGAGGCTATTCCTGCTTTGCTCCACCACTTTGGAGGTTGTTGTAGTCGCGTCCAGCGCCTGGATTGCAGCTTGGCTATCCGAAACAATAGCGATATTGTCCTTGAAAGAGAAATCTGCGATTAGTAGCCTACAAGCTTCTTCAATTGCCAGTACTTCCGCCTGGAAGACACTGCTGGTATTAGGAAGACGCACAGATTTTTCAATTCCAAGTCTATGAGAATATATACCAGCTCCAGCACCACAATCAATTTTACTGCCATCTGTATAGACTGTGGTATCGAAATTGTTTAGAGAGTATCCCTTATTCCATTGTTCCTTAGATGGAAAGAGAGTGGCAAAATTCCTATTGAAAGTTACCATCGGGACGATGTAGTCAGTCCTCACCGAGATTAACTGAGCTTGTCGCAATAATAGACTAGCGTGACCATACGTTTTTTCTTTCCAACGACCCGCTTCATTTAACCTAAATGCACTCATGGTTGCCGTCTTCTTTATATGTAGGTCTATTGAAATAACGTGTGTCAGTGCATTGAGAACCTCTCTAGGACATGATCTGATTGCACTGACCGTTATTGCACAGGGTGATCTGTGTATTCTGCCGAGTAATTTGGAATTGCTCATTACCTTATCTTGAAAGAATATAAGAAAGTCATAAGAAATGCGAAGCCCAACACTTGGAAAGAGTATTGAGAATCTATTGAATCCGTAAAAGACTCGGACAGACTCAGCAAGATCTTCTCCAAGAACCACTCATGTAAAATCATTGTCAAAAGAAAAAATGAGGAGTGGGCTGAATCTGCCGGAGAATCTTTAAAAATCCTTGTTGATGCCCATTTCTTTGAAAATTCTTTTGCTGCAGTCTGTAACCAAAGTCTAAGGCAGGAAGGACGGACCATGCCTTGGGCAAGGACTTCAGACCCATAAGTCATACTTCCTTTAATCTGAAGGTGTTCGAGAGAGTGATCGACTATCTCATTCAAGAGCACTTTGGCACTAAACTATCTCCAGCTCAACACGCTTACCTGAAAGGAAAATCTATCGAGACAGCCTTACATGAGGCTAGTCACTATAGAGAAATCTCTGGAGGAAAAACAATCCACTTTTGCCGCCTTTAGACATAGAGGGCGGCTTTAATAATGTTACGGCTGAGTCAATTGTCAATGCTCTAAATAGGCTAGGGGTAGAAAGACCTATCTACCTCTGGATCTCGTCCTTGCTTGGTGGTAGGGAAATAAATGCTGCGACAGAAAGGGCTAGAACCATTAGGTTCGTATATAGGGGTACACCGCAGGGCGGCGTCCTCTCGCCTGTTCTTTGGCTAGTAGCTATTGACGAAACTTTGACTCCTTTAAACAGGGGTAGAGTAAAGGTGGTAGCATATGCCGATAGTGTGGTCCTAATGGTTTCAAGACCCTACCCATCAGTAATAGCTGAAATTTTGGAAGGTGCATTGTCTACAGTTAGTGGATGGGCTGCCAGTTGCGGTGTCAGAGTCAATTCTGACAAACTGGAGTTGATGCTATTTACCAGGAAATAAAAGCCTCCACCTTTTAAGCTTCCAAGACTAAAGAACCAGCGTCTTACACTCTCATCGGAAGTCAAGTGTCTTCGTATAATACTTGACTCCAAACGCCACTGGAAGCTGCACATAGAAAATCGAGTCAAGAAAGTCAGCTTTCTACGCCTGTAAATCTATATTAGAACTCTGGATGTACAACTTAGTGGTTCTGCCAATTTTAACATATGGTTCCCTAGTTTGGTGGGTAACTCTTCAGAAGGGTGTTGTAAATTGGAGAGATACATGTGTGGGCATCACTGGTGCATGTAGAACATGTCCCACCGCTACCGTGAACGTCATTCTGCACTTACTTCCCGTAGATCTTGAAGTTAAATCCATTGCTGCTCAGAGCGCTATTAGGTGGAAGGAGATTGGCCTCTGGAGGTCACTTCCAGTAGGATATGGGAGCCTCTTGAAGCAGATCCCCCTTCCTTCTCTGTTTTTCGTACAGATCTCTCCATCCGCAAACTGGGTTTTAAGGGATGTTCTAGAGCTATCTTTCCGAGCAGGCTAGATTGTCGCCGATGTATTGCAGTTCTCTTCTGGTAAACAGCTGTAAGGAGAACCTTAAATGTTTCGAACGTGCAGGAAACATTTCCCTTATCTGGGTTCCTGGACACAGGAATATAGAGAGAAATGAAGTTCCCGATGAGCTTGCCAAGAAAGGGTCGAAAGACATCGGTGTCCCCTTGACCGTTGTTAAAGAGAAACTGCACAATTTCTTTCTCAGAAAAGCGCAAGACAGATGGAGATCTGTCTCATCGTGTACTATTTCACAAAGAATATGGCCTCGGTACTCATGCATAGAAGCTTGGACTTCCGTACAACCCTTATTGCAGAAGCTGTGGGGATCCTACAGAGAAAGAGACTGTTGAGCACTTTCTTTGTAATTGCCCGGCTCTGGCTGCTAGGCACCTGAAGAAATTCTCCAGATCCCTTTCCTCTCCTCCACTACATCAGCAGCACTGGTTGGCTGTAGATGATTTCTCTGCCTTAAATTTTTCGCAGGCAGTGGTCCCCATTATGGTATCAAAACGGCACGTAAGTGCTACTTGAAGGATACCTGGGGTATACTTGCCATCTAATCTACCTACCTACCATCCTGTTTAATTAAAACGCATAGACACATGAAATATTTACTTGTCGTATTAATTAGTAAATTGTGATAATGTTTAGCATACGATTTGGGTGGAGTAGGGGAGTTCTTATAAAGGGCGTTTTTTTTAGAGGTTAGGTTTTCAAGTTGGCACTACTTTTTTCGTAGATCGTCTTTTTGACAGCTGTCACTTGATTTATGCTCAATTTGGTTTGCCATTTCATAATGAATAGACTTACACCTGATCAAGCGCGTCGCACGTTCGGTGAATGGGCCCAAAACGAGATGGCCACCGATCCCGATTTTCACAAGAAAATTTTGTTCAGCGATGAAGCTCACTTTTGGTTGAATGGGTATGTCAATAAGCAAAATTGTCGCATTTGGAGTGAACATAATCCACAACCCATTGCTGAGACGCCGTTACATCCTCAAAAGGTCACTGTTTGGTGTGCTCTATGGGCAGAGGGAATCATTGGTCCATATTTCTTTAAAAATGAAGCCGGCCATAATGTTACAGTCAATGGAGAGCGCTATAGAGACATTATTAATGACTTTTTCGTGCCTGAATTGGACGATGTTGATGTGGACGACCTTTGGTTCCAACAAGACGGCGCTACATGCCATACAGCCAACGCAACAATCGATTTATTGAAGGAAACTTTTGGTGAGCGCATTATCTCGCGCCGTGGACCTGTGGCGTGGCCTCCAAGATAGTGCGATATAACACCGCTGGACTATTTCTTGTGGGGCTATGTGAAGTCGCTTGTCTACGCTGATAAGCCCGAGACGATTGACGTCTTGGAAGAGAATATTCGGCGCGTTATTGCTGACATACGGCCCCAATTGCTGCAAAAAGTGGTCGAAAATTGGGCCTCTCGGCTGGAATTTATTCGAGCCAGCCGCGGCGGCCACTTGCCCGAAATCATTTTTAAAACATAAAGCAAACCCTTATCTTTATAATAAAGCTAAATTCTTGGCCATAACATTAAATTATATACGTTTTATATCATCTTGAAAACCTAACCTCTAAAAATAACACCCTATAGTGTAAATTGGTTTCCTGTAGGGCAATAATTATCGGATTGTGTTCTTTTATCAATCGTTGCAATACGTTATAGTTATTCCAACAGCATTTGATATTCCATTGGAGTACTAGTCATTATTCAATAAACAAATAGGACAAAAGGAGAATGGATAGAGAGAATGTGTGACCGAAAAACGTTGAAAGTTAACGACACAAATATTGCAAGCGAAATAAATATTTTTCCCTGCGCATAGCTCTTTCACACGCGCACCCAAGGTGGATTTATTATAGGTGACAGCATTCAGCCAGCTGAATTTTTCGCCGTAGATATGGCTTACGTCAAAATGATATGCTTTGTTTATATTGGTATGTACATTCATATATAGGTATGTTTACTTTTGTGTTTACTGAGCTATTGATGCAAATGGAACCTTTATTCACGTTTGCCAATTTATTGACTCGCGGTTGTCCTTTAATTCAATTAATTTAAAATTTTAGGACAATTTATTGTGGCTGTATCGTTGCTAGACCGTGGTGAATCATACAAAGCACTGGTTCGACTCGCTGCTTATCGAAAAGACGTACAAACGTCTACAGAAATTGACAATAATTTTATCTGGTTGTGGTTTATATACGGCTGCATTGAAGCTGCTTTCTGGCTTCGGATTATCACTTCTTCCCATATGGGTACACCGCATTACCAAGGAAAGCGCCAATGAAGCATGACCGTGGTCACAAGAAAATTAAATGGCTGGTGAGAAAAAGTAGTTTCTATGCAAACATTTTCTTTGGTATATGAATTTTTCTATAATTTAGATTTGCCTCATCGCAATAAAGCAACCAATAAGGCCCGGTCACTGTTACAAAAACTCATTTATGGTTATGAGTTAGAAAATTCTACTAGCGTACGTAAATATATAGCAAACAAGCTGCTTAATTGAAGCTGCCGATTTACCACACGCGCTGTTGGAAGCTAGAAGCGAATACTCAGTTTCAGATATCGAGTATAAGCAGGTATGCATAAAAATAGTTCGAATAATAGGCATAAATAATAATTTGTTTTTTATATCATAGGAGCTCACAAATTTGGAGAACGATACCACACAGCGCACAGCAAATAAAATATCCAAATAGATGAAATAAAATTAATATAAATTTTTTTAAATTAAATACTTAATTTTTCATCAATTTTTCAATGTTCAAGAACTTATGTTCCAAATACAGGCTATAAAATCAATAAAGTTGAATTATATAAAATGAATTCACAAGCATGTTACAAATTTGTTGTCCAGAATTTTTAAGTGTTCAGTTTTAGATGTCAATCATAGCGATCGATTTTCCACAAAAAACATGAAGCAAACATTTTTATGCAATAGGGTATCCGCATCTCAACATTATTTAGTATGAAGTCATCATAGTCATTAGCAACCAAGGTGGGTTTCTGATAGCCATCAATATCCTATGAGAATATAGAATTACACATGTAAAAATTGCATATTAAAAATGTGATACAAATGCAATTGAGCTCAATATTACATACATTACTTTCTGTACATAGAGACTTTAATTTTGCCCTTGTTTCGAAGTTTTTTTGCGTTATGTTTCTCTATTTTAAACTTTTTCGCGTCCAAATTTCCCTCTCTACATTCAATTTCACCTTATGCATGCCCGTGGCAAATTCTGAAATATGTATGTATAACATTAATAATTAAAATACCGCAAACTCAAATGATTTCTTTCATATCCACAAGAACTTACAATTCACACATAATAAATCCACCTTGCACATAAGCTACATACGAAATTTTCAATGAACTGTGGGAAATGTGGCGACTTTTTATTTTGTGACTATTTCGAGCATACATTTCACAAGCAAATAACACTGCAAATGAACAGCTGATTTTGACTTGATGCTTGGACCAAAGGCAACAACAAATACAAGTAGGGTTTTACTTATACGTGGTTGCGTAAATTCGCCTTGCGCGCACCATAAGCTCAGTATTTTGTTTACCTGATAGTTCGGACTAATTGGCTGACGCTATGTCCGCACCTCAAGCTAACGACAAGCTACTGATCACGTTGCAGCGACATGTGCAATTCTTTGAATAAATTCTTTTAAAATATTTTTAAAGTTCACTTCTAAAGTTAGTCGTAAAGTACCACTCACTAGAAGCAGTTGCATTTGCATTTAAAATAAAATTATTATAAAAAAATAATAAAGTATAGTTTTTATTTAACTAATAGAATTACACTGTGGAACAAATTCAGGTTAGCAAAAATTAGGTCCATTCTGAGAGTGGCGGGTGAAAATAGAGGCGAAATTAGAAGACCCGTATCGCGCCGTTTTTTTATGTTAGCTCGAATTTTTTTTTAATCGGCCTTCGAAGTTTGCAGTCAAATGCCGACTCTATAGTTACCTTATTTCAAATGGAAGCGCAGTTTGATGATGACGTTCGCCTTGCTCATCAGATTCAGTTGGCAACTGTTGAGCAAGTTTTTCAAGATTTTGAGCAAGTTCTGACAGACCGAGAATTAAATGCATGGCTCGCATTGAAAGCAGTCATCAAAGGACTTTTGGGTGAAGAACGCGAAGAAAACTACAGGCAATCTGTTGCAAACATGTTGGCAGCTTTCGCTGAAATTGGGGTTAATATGTCATACAAAATTCATCTCTTGCATCAGCATCTTGAAAAACTCGCTCAACAGTTGCCAACTGAATCTGATGAGCAAGGCGAACGTCATCACCAAACTGCGCTTCCATTTGAAATAAGGTAACTATAGAGTGTGCATATTTTGAATTCCTAGATTTTTCTAATATCTTGGTCAGAGTGCACAATTTAAACATGTTAACGATTGAAAACTATTTTCGTTTCAGGTACAGAGGAAAGAAATCTCCAGATGCGATACTCGCTGAAATTTGTTGGTGGTATAAAAACACCTTTGAAGAAGAGGAAGACGAGGAAACAGAGGAAGAAGGGGAAGACACAGATGAAAATCCAGAATATCTGTTGGACGAAATAATCGATCTCTCTGATGATGATGACGATGACCAAGACATTAGAGAGAGCAGTGATGTTGATCCACAGCCGCCTGCTAAACGGCAGCTGGCCAAATTATTAATATAATTTAATTTATTTTATTTTTCTACTTAAAACTTTTCATTATTAACATTTCAAAATTATATTTTTTTCCATATTTTTATATTTTCTTTTTCTATGTTTCTTCAAAACCAACACTGAACAAAATTGGTAAATAAAAAATGAGAAATAAATTAATATTAAGCTCAAAAAACGCAAGTTTTGTATTATGACTGTATGCCTAAAGCGCAAATTATCGACTAAGACAATTTTTTTTCAAATGAAATTCAATAAAGACACTGAGAAGGATATTATAGACCACAAAAAAAGTATAAGACACTTAGTTTGCGGAAAATATTTTCAAAAAACATGAAAAAAAAATAATTTTTCCAACATTTTGCTTCATAAGTACCACAAAAATTTTCGAAATCAATTTTTTCAAAAATTGTAATTGTTGCACAGGTCTCTAGCAATAATTTGGCTTTTACAGATTGAAAAAATATCAATTAGTCGACGAGTTATAGCCGAAAACCCATATAAACAATATACTGAAAATCGGCATTTGACTGCAAACTTCGAAGGCCGATTAAAAAAAAATTCGAACTAACATAAAAAAACGGCGCGATACGGGTCTTCTAATTTCGCCTCTATTTTCACCCGCCACTCTCAGAATGGACCTAATTTTTGCTAACCTGAATTTGTTCCACAGGGTTATTATACAAAAAATAACTACTGGCGCCCAACTTAATAAGAAAAAAAGGGACTTGCGCGAACAGTGACTCAAATAACATATCGTGTACGCGTATGCCTTATTGTGCCGGATCGGAAAACATTTTACCCAGTGTTAAAGGCTCCCCGAGTCACCAGTAAGGAAAAAAGGGGGAGAAGCGTTAACACCTACCGGTTAGACTTTAAGAAAAAATGCTAAAAATTTAACAGTGATAATGATTAAACCTATTGAAAATCGTAATAACGAAGTGGCAGTAATATAAGACATTTTAAATAAATTATAAAGCCAGCGGCAGCAAACTTAAAATTTTCTACAACACAGTGCCAACAACTTTAAACAACAATAGACTTAAAATTTTCTACAACGACACAGAGCCAACAATTGTAAAAGCAGCAGGAGACTTCAAAATTTTCTACAAAGCGGTAGCTGAATTTCATCTACAATCACAACAGTGCACGCAAATGTAAAATCGGTAGAGGAATTTAACATCGACAACAAAGCCTTCAACTACAGAACAAAAGTTAACAGCAATGAAGCTTATGCTACTATTGTGAGTGTATCGTTGTAAAATATTAGTTAGATATTATTATTTATTTAAATATTCTTGTTAGTTAAGATTGATAAACTTAAGAAAAGTGGGAGTAAAATTCTAGAAATACCCAGTAGGAAAATTCTGTGCTAATAAAAACTTTCTTTTAAATAGGATACAATTTTTTTTTTGCATCTGATTGAATTATTAAACATTTTTTTTGGTTTTTTTAAACATCATGAATCCAAATAACTTGATACGTCCTACAGTTATCAACAATAACCAGCCTTCCAACCCAAACCATAATCCACAAGCACAAGCTTTAAGTCCAGAGATGGAAATTGCTATTAGTCAGGCGGTTCACAGGCTCTGCATTTGCAGAATGTGCGTCCATTGTACCAACACTAATAAATCCAAGGGCAAACATTTTCGTAGATCAGAGCATCGATGATATCCATAGAGCAAATCTAGGTGATCTGGATAAGGTTCCAGATGTTGTCAGATGCCTTAGGGAGTTTTCAGGCGACCCCAAAAGTTTGCATCATGGAAAAAAAGTGTCGAACGCATATTAACACCATACGACTCTCTCAAAGGAACCCCCAAATATTTCGGAATCTTGAGCGTGGTGTTTGTAGGAAACGCGAACACCGCGTTGGAGTCGTATAATACCCCTCTAAATTGGGAAGCCATCTCGGCATGCTTAACAACGCACTATGCCGATAAAAGGAGTTTAGAAATATTAGAGTATTAAATGGCTACTCTTATCCAAGGAAGCAACACGGTACAACAATACTATCAAGAGGTCTATTCACACTTTATACTTATCCTTAGCAAAAGAAGCTGTATGAATGCGGGTGCAGAAGCTATTCAGTTCCTGACAAAAACGTATCGCGACAAGGCGTTAGACACGTTTGTCAGAGGACTGAGAGGTGATCTTCCTCGGCTATTGGGAGTTCGCGAACCAAATGATCTTCCACAAGCGCTTCATCTATGCCTCAAGATGAAAAATCAAAATTTTCGGACAAATCAAGCACGTAGTTCTAATAAAATGGTACCACCTAGGACAAATTCGAATAACCCCCAACAAAAATTTTACCCACAGTTAGCTTACTTTCCACAACACAGAAGAACACTACAGAAAGCCTCAATTCCAATCAAATTATAGATCTGGGAACCAACAATTTCCCTTGCAACCAAAAAGGCAATATAATTTTAACACACCACAACAGCAGTCGTTTAGGCCGCAATACACTACGCCAGCCCAACAACAATAATTGGCTCCACCTTCAAGACCTTTTCAGCCGAAGCCACCAATTCCTATGGACGTGGACAGGTCCTCACAGACTAGAGCAATTAATTACACAAATAGACCACAGGAGACAACCAATTAGAAGACAGGCTCCAATTTCGAATTAATTTCATCAATCGCAACCAAAACTACAGAGAATAAACCAAATTGATAGCACAGAAATTGCTGAAGAACAGCAATATGTTAATGAACATTATTTTGAAAGGAATGCTCAGGACCAGGAACAACAATCTCTTGAAGAGTATGTGCAAGAATACTCTAACGCAGAAGGATATAAGGGATGGCATTTTCTGACATGCATTTTTTAGACTAACGCATTCCGCTTTACCCTACTTTGAATGTACGACAAAAGAAAGCAATATTTTAAAATTTCTCATAGATACCGGTTCGAACAAGAATTATATTTAACCGTCTTTAGTACTAAATCAATTGCCCAATAAAAACAATTTTTATGTAGATTCAGTTGGTGGTAAAATCCCTATAACACACCACACAAAGCTTAACCTTTTCGGAACTAAAATCGACCTTAAATTTTACATCAATTGAAATCTTTTCATGGCATTCTCGGTAACGATAGTTTAAAATCATTAGACGCAGTTATTTACACCGCAAACAATTATATGTTAATAAAAAGCTCTGTTAAAGTCAAAGTTCTACAGCAAATTTCTAAATCTGTCAATATACTTGAAATCCGAACCAGCCATTTATCACATTCACAGGAAGGAAAACTTCGCATACTATGTGAAAAGTACCCAAACTTATTCATGGAACCCGACGAAAAATTAACGTACACTACTACAATAAAGGCGGACATAAGGACAACAACTGGCACTCTTATTTATTCAAGATATTACCCATACCCCATAGCAATGAAAGATGAGGTGAAAAAACAAATAATAGAGTTATTGAATCAAGGAATTATTTGACAATCAGAGCCACCGTATAATTTACCGGTATGGATAGTACCGAAAAAGCTTGACGCTTCAAATGAAAAAACAAATCGCATGGTCATAGACTATAGAAAACTTAATTCGGTGACAATTCCGGATAGATATCCGATTCCGGAAATAAATGAAGTCTTAGCACAAATGAAAAATCAAAAATTCTTCACGGTCTTGGACCTTAAAAGCGGATTCCACCCCCGAATTCCCCTTAACGAAAATGACATTCCAAAAACAGCATTTTCGGTAAACAATGGAAAATAGGAGTTTACTCGACTGCCGTACGGGTTAAAAAATGCTCCGGCTATTTTCCAAAGAACCTTAGATAACATTCTAATTGGTCAAATAGGGAAATGTTGCTTTGTTTACATAGACGACATTATCATTTTTGGAGAAAATGAGGAAAAACATTTGCGAAACATAGAAAAAGTATTCAGGATACTAAGAAATGCGAACATGAAAGTCCAAATTGACAAGTGTGAGCTCCTTAAAAGCGATGTCGAATATTTAGGATTCATCGTATCCTCAGAAGGAATTAAAACTAATCCCAAAAAAGTTGAAACAATGAAAAATTTTCTTTGTCCTAAAACTTTGAAGGACTTAAGGTCATTCCAGAGAATGTCAGGCTTCTATAGACGTTTCATCAAGGATTATGCGAAACTCGCAAAACCGTTCACCGCTCTTTTGAGAGGGGAAGAGGAACGAATATCCATACACCTGTCTAAAAAAATTCCAATTACATTTAACTCTGAAGCTACTGAAGCCTTTGATACAATAAAAAACACACTCGCATCTACCGAAGTTATGCTACATACAATATCCGGACTACATATAAAAAAGAATTCCATCTCACATCTTTACAACATTGAACAAAGCTGAAGAGCACTTTGCTACTAACGAGAAAGAGATGCTCTCTATAGTATGGGCTCTCACATCGTTAAGAAATTATATTTACGGATCAGCTTCTATAAAAATTCACACTAACCACCAGCCATTAACATACGCTCTTAGTAACACAAGCAAACTCAAGATATGGAAGGCAATACTTGAGGAATACAATTATGAAATGAAGTACAAACCAGGTAGTTCTAACGTAGTTGTAGACGCTCTATCAAGACCGACACAAAAAATTTAGGTTAATTCCATGACCGCCACACGATACAGCGATAAAAGTTCTTCTCAAAATTTTATACCCTTGCATTTAAAAATCAAATAATCATTACGAAGGGAGAAAATGCATCTTATAATTTCAATACAAGCGAGTATAACAACGACAACCTAGTAAACACTTTAAAAAAATATCTTAATACTTCAGTCACAAATGCCATAAAGACAGAGGACACCATTCTTGGAAAAATTCAAGAATTGTATCCCAATCTTTTTCCCAATATAAAGTAAAATATTGCCGTACAAGGACGAAACCGACCAAGAAAACGAAGTCCTTAGAGAACACAATCGTGCCCATAGAAACGCACGAGAAAATAAAACCCAGTTATTAGAAAATTTTCACATACCACGGATGAGTGCGAAAATGAGCCGGATAGTAAAACAGTGCAAGATGTGCAAATTAAACAAATACGAAAGGCATACGGATAAAACTATGCTAAAAGCTACACCAATTCCAATGTATCCAGGTCATATTGTTCATATACTTATATATATATCACACGGACAAAAAGGTAATATTAACTGCAATACATAGACAAATTTTCTAAATTTGCAATGGCACGAATAATAAAATCAAGGGCCACACAAGATATTAAAGAACCATTAAGAGATATGCTCATGTCCTTTGGCACCGCTGAAAAAGTTGGGATAGATAATGAGAAATCTCTAAATTCAGCCCCAAGAATCCACATGCTACATATTCAATACAACATCGAAATATTTGGAGCTCCACCTTACATGAGCACAGTAAACGGACAGGTGCGCTTTCACTTGGCTTTATCAGAAATTATTCATTTGATGATCTGCTTAATAGACCTATCTTAAAATACAATTATTCCATTCATTCATCAATAAGAAGAAAACCTGTAGAGGGTTTCTTTGGAAGGATAGTTACGACTGACCCTATACAATTAAAACAGGACAGGTTAGAAAACATAAAAAAACTTAACAGACAAAAAAGAAAAAGATTTAAAATATCATAATCAAAAAAGGAAAAAATTCAAAACATTTTTTGAAGGACAAATAATTCATTCAAGTATCAACAAAAGGCTAGGAAATAAACTTTCTCCTCGTTATAAGGCGGAAACTGTCAAGGAAGACCCGGGAGACACAATTTTAACTAAATCCGCAAAAATAATTCATAAAAGACATATCAAGTATTAACTCCTTTCAGATATTTGATCAACCTCTGCTATGGAGAGGTTCAGATACTCGACTACACTAATACGTCAATAATGACAATAGAGACGCGGACGGTAAAATTACAGACATCGACCTTTAAACTAATTCACGTAATAAAGTACGATCCAATACTTAATGAAATAAGAAGCACCTTGACAGAAGGCGTAACAAAAAGTGATGAAAGTTACCCCTACCTAATGCACGAAATTCAAATTATTGAAAGCGTATTACGTAGATTAAAACCTGCGAGAAATAAAAGGGAAATAAATGAACTTGGTACGGTGTGGAAATGGGTTGCTGGGACACCGGACGATCATTTTGAACCCAGAATCATTAAAATCGGTTGACTAAGTTATGAGCAATTTAAAAAAAAAAACAATTCTTATATAATTACAAAAAAACGATTTTGAGCTGAAAAACAAAATTGCCGATAAATCTTAAAAAAAATTTTATCGGGCGAACAAAAAAATACGTGTCTCATTATTTTGATAAGAGAGCAACATATTTGAGTTACATCGAAATCGAAGAACATGTCCTGAATAGCCCGGTTGAATTGAAATGGAAAGCATCTACATAAGAACTTTTTTTAATTGCTCATAACTTAGTCAAAAATGAACCGATTCTAATGATCCTGAATTCAAAATGATCGTCATTACTTGCAAGAGCGACTTCATGTACAAACAATAGCAAAAAAGTAATTGAAAATTTATTATTTTGCATAAAACAAAAAGTGCGAAACAGGATTCTTACTCAAAAATTCATTACTCAAAAACAATCGATTTCAGCTTTCAGCTCAATTGAAGTTTGAGGTGTCCTCTTTGATTTGGAAAAAGGTAAAAAAAAAAACACTTTTTGAAATATTGAATTTCGAAAAAATTTCGCACTTCATGTTTTTTTGCAAAATAAAAAAATTTCAACTATTGTTTTGGCAAGTAATGACGATAATTTTGAACCCAGAATCATTAAAATCGGTTAATTTTTGACTAAGTTATGAGCAATTAAAAACAAAATTCTTGTATAATAAAAAAAATCAATGTTGAGCCTAAAAACAAAATTGCCGAATAGCCCGGTTGAATTGAAATGGAAAGCATCACCTTTGATAATAATCGTGCTTAGAATAATCCTCCAGAAACGGACAAAATCATTTACGGGACAACAGCAATGGACAAAACTAAAACATTGGGGGAACAGGACGGAATTTCCAAGAACTAAAGTAACTTCCAAATGCCTCAGCGTAACTCAGTGAGGACACCGAGTTATTTAAAGGGGGAGGAGTTAACGACACAAAAATTTCAAGCGAAATAAATATTTTTCGCTGCGCATAGCACTTTCACACGCGCACCATAAGCTCAGTATTTTGTTTACCTGATAGTTCGGCCTAATTTGCTGACGCTATGTCCGCACCTCCGCAACCAAAGCTACTGATCACGTTGCAGCGACATGTGCAACTCTTTGAATAAATTCTTTTCAAATATTTTTAAAGTTCACTTCTAAAGTTAGTCGTAAAGTACCACTAACTAAGAGCAGTTGCATCTGCATTTAAAATAAAATTACTATAAAAAAATAATAAAGTATAGTTTTTATTTAACTAGTAAAATTATTATAAAAAAAATACCCGTCTAACGGTTAGACGCGATAGAAGTGAAACCTTCCGTAAAACAAACTGAGAGAGAATGAGACGAAAGCAGCATTAGGAGCGGGATAATTATAGGTTCATTATAATATTGCTATAAAGTTCATATTTTATTTTCTTCATCCTCAATGTTTTCAATTTCAACAAATGATACGAGTGGCTTATGATAGCTAAAATATGACACAAATGCTTTGGTTTCGATGTTGTCAACATATCTTTGAGATACCGCGTCAATTGTTGTTTTTGATCGTGTTGTCGATTCAGTGCGATTGTTACACATTTTTAAATTGAATGTTGTATTGAGAAAGTCAATTAAAGGAACCGTTGTGTGCAATGCAAAATTTACGTTAAAATCGTCACTTAAAATCATTGGAACTTTATCGTAATCTTTTCTAAGTATCCGCGATACTTCTGGTGTATACTTTATTAAATTTTCGTGAATGAATTCCGTGATGCTATTTATTTTTTCTGTCGATATTCACGACACTTTTCTGCATTATTTTTCGGCATACTTGCGGTAAATATTTAAAAATGAAAATATTTACGAATATAAAAATACGGACGCAATACAGCACACGCGGTTGCTATTATGAGCGTCGTAACGCGTATATTACACAGATGTACTAACATACACACAAACATTCGTAGGACGCTTGGTCTAAGCAAGTATTAGGTAGTGTAGTATAGGTATACATAATGCCTTCTCGCTCACCGTGGCTCCGTAATACGCGGGCGCGCACACATACGTACTAGCACACATACAAACATACATACGTATGACGCTTGAACTAAACACCAAAGCAAGTAATAGGCAGTGTAGTATACATACTACAATACTCACTGTACTAGCGTGGCTCAGCAGTACGCAGCCACACACATATACGTATATCAACATATAACGCTTCGTAGTGTCGCTTTTTCGTTTCATCGAGTCTCAAATCACTCCCAACGATTCTAAAGAAGGTTTCACTTCAAAAATAACTAAGTATAGTTTTATCTAACTTGTACATATATAGCAAGTAGTACATTATTTTTGCTTTGTTTAATAGTTGATCGATAATTGCTAAATTACGTTTTGTGCTTTTGTACGAGTATGTTTATTCTTTGTGTTATAACATTGATGTAAAGAGTTATGGTGCCAGCACTCACCGACGTTATCGTAGTCCCTTTCTGTTGCCCGTATAGTGGAGCGCCCGGGGGTTTTGACCTCGGATCTCATAGGGACTGAATGAATTGCCATGTAACCAACAGGATTTTCTTTTGTATGCTCTAAATTGTAACTTCTACTAATATTATATTGTGCAATTAATTTTTTCATTGTTTAAACAAAAAAATATGAAAAATTAATATATTGGAGCATAATATTTAGTTGGAAATAATTTTTTTTAGTTCTACGTTAAATTTTACTTAAATAGATAAAGACAAACATCTTCCCAACGTTCCATTTTATTTGAAGGGTCGAAGAGACCTTGAGCAGGTAGTCAAACTTGAAGAGGGGAACGGCAGCTGCGGCATTCTATGAATTTGTTCTGGCTAAATCAGTTATAAGTGACACGTGTTGAGTGAATGTTGTGAATACGTAATAGTGAAAATTTAGGGATTTTATTTAAAACTTTTTTTTGCAAAAGTGTTTAGTTATCGGAGCAACTTGAAAACCTCGCATATTTCTGACGCATCGAAGGGGGTCCTTTTAAACGAGGTGCCACTGAAAGTGTAGTTTATAAATGGATCAGAGGAGTTATTTATAGTAAAGATATTATTGAAAGCATAGAAAATTTTTGTGACATATCTTTCAATAAAAGTCATCAACACAGTGATTCTACAGATGCTAGAATAGAAAGGGATGGTATCGATGTAAAAAGATTGGTAGACTTTTTCAAAGAACACAGTCCTTTTCCTGATACAGATGCAATTATGTCAATTGCCACTGGAATTACCGGTGATAAAAGTAAAAATTGTTACAATGCTTTTGAAGAAAGTTTAAAAGTTATGAAGAAAATCGAAGGGAAAAATGTACGCGAATTAAAGTTATTAAGGAAAGATAAAATAAATTCTCTATTGGCTTAAAATAATAAAATAAAAATTCATGACAATGTTATTCCCGTTGATCCATTGTTGCTGTTTCAACGTATTTGTGTGTTGAAAAAAACAGATGATGAACTAAAAACTTATATGAATTATGAACTGGCACCATATCCACTTGCTCTGTTTGAAGATGGCCAACTGCGAAAGACAAAAAAATCAACTTTCTACGAATTATTCCCAGAAATTCAGATTAATTTGAAAAGTTTAGAAAATGTTCATTATGTTATTGATGGAGGCATGTTGTTATATCGTTGCAAATGGCAATTAAATGAAACATTCAAAATGATATGCGAGCATTACGTAAGATATTTGAGGAATAATTATAATAACGCATACGTGGTATTTGATGGATATAAGAAGGACTGTATTAAGTCTGCTGAAAGGAATCGTCGCGCACTAAAAAATATAAGTACAGATATTGAATTTGATGAAAATATGCCGTTAAAAATCGCTCAAGATAAATTTCTAACGAATAAAAAAAATAAATCTCGCCTAATCGAAATGTTAAGAATAAAATTAGCTGATAACAATATTTTTACATGCCAAGCGGAAAGCGATGCAGATAAATTAATTGTTGATACAGTAATTAGTTTAAAATCTCAATATATTGTTGTAATTTCCGAAGACATTGACGTCTTGGTTGTGTTAACGGCATTGGCGCCTACTGATCGTGAAATATATTTTTTAAAACCATCCCGAGGCAAAGTTAACCAACAAATATTTTCATCGAAAAGTTTAGAAAAATCTCTACCAGCATGTAAAGAACATGTTCTATTTTTACATGCTTTCACGGGCTGTGATACTACTTCTGCGTTTTACAATAAAGGAAAAATTAAGTTTATCAAAAATTTTGAGAAGCGGAATGATCTACATGACTCAGCAGCAGTATTTAAAAATGTACATAAAGATGCAAATAATATATTTCAATCTGGTATTACATGTATTTTGGGACTGTCTGGTGCTTCGGCAAAAATGACAGATTTGAATACATTCAGGTTCAATTCTTTCATCAAAGCAACTGCCAAAGACACAAGTGTTCTTTTATCTTCGTTACCTCCCACATCTGATGCAGCATTTGAACACTTAAAACGGGTTTACCTACAAATCCAGATGTGGTTAGGGAATGATTTAATCATCGAAAATTGGGGATGGAACTATTCCAATAATACCTATCATCCAATATTTACGAATCAATTACCTGCTCCGGAAAATTTATTAAAAATGTTATTTTGCAATTGCAAAAAAGGATGTGGAGCTGCATGCGGATGCCGAAAAAGTGGATTATACTGCAGAGTAGCATGCCTACAGTGCAACGACGACAGCTGTCTAAATGTAGCGCCTATGATTAACATCAGTGAAATTGAAGATGATATTTGAAAAAATGTAAATTTTTCAATAGACAAATTTTTTTGTTAATTAATTTTTTTCTTTCAAATAGTCATAATTTTTTTGCTTTTAATAATTAATTCGATTTTACTTTTATGCTATAATAACAGAAAACAATTTTTTATTTTTTTTTGTATGCTAATTATTTAAATAAACGAATAGTTTACATAATATTTCTTTTTAACATTTAATTATCCATAATCTATTTATTTTTTCAGTTGCTTCCACTTCTGTTACAAAAAAAATAAATTCTACAACGTTATTTGAACAACTTTTAAATAGGTAGAGATTATTATTTATGTTATTCACAACACATTTTCCCAAAGATAATTTAATTTCATCTAGTCCCTAAGAGATCCTAGGTTTTAATGTTTTTAACGCTCCAGACACTCCACTAGTAGGATACACAAAATTTAGCAACACTTATGCCCATAGAAAGCAGCTGCTTTCCTTTCGTTACATATTTACACAATACATCGGTTTGTATGTGTTTTGTGGTATCGATACAATGTTTTTTTCCCCCCAAAGTAACGTATTTGTCATTTAATTAACAATTATACTTTTTATGAGAGCATTTATGGGTTAGTTAATATTATTTATACAACTATCAATAAAATTCGTTTTAAAAATACATTATAGATACTGAATCAATTTCTTTTAAGAGCTAAGTAATATTTCTAAGATTGTGATTTATATAAGGTCGAACGTCCGTTTGCGTTGGAGTGGACGGGCTCGCATAAGTTCTTGTGTAGGAAGTACATTTACTTCGTTGTTGCCGTGTGTTTTTATCGTTGCCTGATAATTTCTGCTGACTTTTGTTATTTCTTCTTTGATTGTGGTAAAGTCCAGTTCTCTGTGTAAGTCGTGATTTTAGATATATCGGGGTGCACCAGTTATTATTCTTAAAATTTTAGATTGCTGTCTTTGTATAATACTAGTGTTCGATCTTTTGGCTGTTCCCCATAGTTGTATTCCGTACGTCAAGATAGGTTTTATAATTGTTTTGTAGATTAGAACTTTATTGTACAAGGACAAAGTTGAGTTTTTGTTTAGCAGCCAGTAGAGTTGTTTGAATCTATTTTTGATTTGGTCCTTCTTATTTTTAATGTGGTACTTCCATAGTAGTTTACTGTCCAGATGTATACCTAGGTATTTCGCAGTTAAGGATTTAGGAATAGTAGTTCCATTTATGGTGACGTTTCTTGGTATGAAGTTCCTTTTTGTTGTGTATATAACCTGTTGCTGCGTTTTCAGAGCATTTATTTTAATATTCCACAAGTCGAACCATTCTTTGGTTTTGTTAAATATTTGTTGCATCTTGTTCGTAGCTTTCGCTAAGCTTGTATGTCCGTAAAGTAAAATGGTGTCATCTGTGAATGTAGCCAACATTGCATTCACATTCGTGGGCACTGGTAAGTCAGCAGCGTATAGATCGTAAAGCAGTGGTCCGAGAACACTACCCTCTGGGTTGGTGCGTGACTACCATTCGGAATTCACAGAGAGAACGTACGTTCGAATCTCGGTGAAACACCAAAATTAAGAAAAATATTTTTCTAATAGCGGTCGCCCCTCGGCAGGCAATGGCAAACCTCCGATTGCATTTCTGCCACGAAAAAACTCCTCATAAAAATATCTGCCGTTCGGAGTCGTGGATCCTTGTCAGGTTTGGGAATAGCAATTATTTCCGCTATTTTCCAAACCTTCGGAAAATATTTAAGCTTAAACATAGCTTTAAATATGTGGCGTATGTATGTAGGTTATTGCCCGAGATGCTAGTTGTTTTAATATAAGTCTTGGGATTTGGGTAAATCCAGGCGATTTTTTTGGTTTTATATCAGTCTTTATTATTTTTTGGATTTCTCGTGTAGTCACCGGTCTTAATCTATAATTTTGAATATGAGTTCGCTCTGATGCAAACGGGAAGGTATTAGGAGTTGTAGAGCTCGAAAATATTTATGCCTAATAATCTGATAGTTTTGATGCATTTCTTCATTCGTTCTTGCCCATCTTCCGTTTCCCTTCATTCTAGGCTGTTGGTGAATTTTTTTTAGAAGCTTTTTGGTTGCTTTCCAGATTTAGTATTTAGTTTCTGCTGTTGCCGACACATTTTTTAAATGGTGAGAGATGTCATTTTCGGATTTTGTTTTTAAGACTTGTTTTAGGTTTTTAGTTGCTCTATTTAGTTTAGTTTTATCTGGGAGATACGGACTTTGTTGTCATTTTTTCGTAAGCTCCCTTTTCTCTAAAACAAGTTTCTAAATCGTAGGACAGTTGTTTTTGTGGATTATGTCTTTCAGATAAGGTGTTGGCTTATAAGCTGCTTCTTGTATGACATTATTAATGTAAACTATCAAGCTTTCGATGTCAGCACTCGATTTTAAATCAATGTGTAATTGTAGATTTAAATCTATATAATCACGAAACGATTCCCAGTCAGCTTTTGCATTTGTTAGTTTATTGGGTTTTCCTGCCCTACTAGCTTTTTCCCCGTACGTTTGTAGGATTGTTGACCGTGTTATCTCTCGAAGAGGTGATCACAATTGGCCACCGAGATCTTGAGATTTGAAAGGGAAGGTCTACACCAACAGCCCAGGGTAGATTCAAGACCTCAAAAATGGTATTCGTGAGGCTATCGAGGACATAGGGCAGCCACTTTGCAATTCGATTATGGAAAATTTCATGAAAAGGATATTGTCCTGTAAGCGTGGTCGTGATGGTAATTAATATATATAATATTATCGTTCGAAATTACTTGAAATAATTTTCAATGTTTTGCTTTTACATTCAATTAGTAATATACTGTACTGAAAGAATGCCACGTGCAAGACGAGCAAACATTGGCAGACGTTCACGTCAATCAAATGCTACAGCGTTAAGTCGAAGATCACAAGGTGAAGAAGATCGTGTTCGACGAAATGAAGTGGAAACACAACGACACAGACGGAGAAATCTGTCGGTTAATAGTGAAGCTCCAAGAAACCGTCGTGGGCGTACGTCCGTTTGTGATATTTTTTTTTTTTTTTTTTTTTTTTTTTTTTTTTTTTTTTTTTTTTTTATCCGAAGGGGGAATCTTACATAGATACCGTCAATATAGATGGCATGCACGATTCATACTGATCGCTAAGGGTGCACCTCATTCGGGACCACGCACAGTCAGTATTACTACTAAACTGGACTTGCGAAACAGTACACCTACGTACTAAACCCTAACTCCGACTTCTGTAGCTTTAGTTTGCCCTGCGGTACCGCCGTTTAAGCATTGCATCGCAGGGCCAAGCTAGCCATTATGGCTCTTCACTTATATCTCTCTCTCCGTCTACCCTTCATTATTTCTTTGTCTTCTTTCTTTACTGCGTTCCCATTCCTTTTTTCGCAGTTCCTGTAACGCATTTGCGGACCATTCTCTCATCTTGGCCCACACCAACTTCGACCGCAGCATGTGATCTACAATGTTGCCTGGGGTTATTTTTTCTTTTATTATTTCTTCAATGCACATTCTTTCAGATGCGTATCTCGGGCAGGAGAAGAACACATGTTCCACGTTCTCACTACCGTTGCCGCAGAGCGAGCAGTCAGCTGCGTCCTCGTGGCCGAGTCTTTGGAGATACTCTCTATAGCATCCATGCCCCGTCAGGAACTGTGTTAGGTAGTAATCTGTGTCACCATGTCCTCTCTCAACCCAAGCCTGTACGCTTCTGATAAGCTTATGCGTCCATCTTCCTTTTGTCGCTAGGTCCCAGCGATTTTGCCACTCAGTTATGCTCCCCAGTCTTTCTTCTTTACGCTCTTCCGCCGTTAATCTCCTGTTTAGGCTTTTGGCTTTGTCGTACACTCTACCCAGTTCAGAGGCCATTATATCTGGTGGCATGATACCCGATATGACACATACTGCTTCAAACGACACTGTCCTGAAGGCACATGCAACTCTAAGGGAAATAAGTCTAAAAACTATTTCCGCCTTCTTCGCGTATGTTTTCTGTATCAGGGCTTTACCCCATATGGGTGCTGCATACATGAGTGTAGACTGGGTAACTTTAGCCAGGAGCGCTCTTCTACTCTGAGTGGGACCACCGATGTTGGCCATGATTCTTGACAGTGCCGCCGTCACCATGGCTGCCTTTCCGCATGCTTTTTTAATGTGCTCCTTGAAGCTTAGTCGAGCATCGATCATTACACCCAAATATCGTAGTGCCGCTTGTGTTGTGACGTTAAACCCATCAATGTTTAGTGTGGTCGTTTCTAACTTTTTTCTACTCGTAATGAGAACTGCTTCTGTTTTTTGCCCTGCTAGCTGTAGTTTAACCGCCGTTAGCCATTGTTTGACCTTCGTTGTGGCCTCGCTGCAGATACTCTGAATCTGAGGGATTGTTTTGGCGACTATGGTTAACGCAATGTCGTCTGCGTATCCTATTATTTGCACTTCCCTCGGCATTGGAAGTTGCAGTACCCCATCATATAGTACATTCCATAGGATCGGGCCCAGCACAGATCCCTGCGGTACTCCGCCCGTCACTGCATATCTCTTAGGGCCTTCATCTGTATTGTACAGAAGTACTCTTTCCGACAGGTAACTGTTTATAACCCGTACTAAGTAAGCTGGGGTTTTTTTTCCTTCAAGAGCCTTTATAATATGTGGCCAGTATGCCGAGTTGAAGGCGTTCTTGACATCCAGAGTGACAACTGCACAGTATTCTTTATCACCATGCATCCACCTGTCACCCTCAATAGCCTTACTTGCAATGTTTGTCACCCTCCTGACGGCATCGATGGTTGAACGACCTTTTCGGAAACCAAACTGATGTTCGGATAGCTCAGCCGGCGCTTTCTCCAGGTGCTGTTCCAGGCGTGTGCAGATTAGTTTCTCCAAGATTTTACCCATAGTATCTATCATGCAGAGTGGCCGATAAGAGCTTGGGTCACCCGCTGGCTTATTTGGTTTCTGAAGTAGGACCAGTTGTTGTTTCTTCCATACTTTCGGAAACGTGCCTTCATTTATACACTTGGTGAAGTGTTCTGCAAATGGCTTTGTGTTGCGCCTGATAGCGATCTTCAGCGCCTTGTTCGGAATTCCGTCAGGTCCTGGAGCCTTAGCATTGCCGAAACTTTCCGTTGCCAAAATCACCTCTGCTTCACTGATTGTGACACTATTTTCTGCTGCGTGGCACTGGGTCTGGCTTGGTTGCATGTCTTGCTTTGGAAAGAGTGTCTGTACAATCTTTTCCAAAAGAATGGGGCAAGTCGGCGCCTGTCCTCTACCTCCTTTGACCTTGGCCATAACGAGTTTGTAGCCATCACCCCACGGGTTTTCGTCCACATTCTGGCACAGTTCTTTAAAGCTAGCTGCCTTGCTGCTTTTAATGGCTTTCTTTAATTCTTTCCGCTTCTTTTTATAGTTCTCGCGGAGCCTGAAGTGTTCTGCCAACCCATAGCTCCTTTGGGAAAGGCGCCTTGCTTTTTTGCATTCGCTTCTTAGGGTGCTGATCTCCTCGTTCCACCAGTATACAGGCTTTCTGGGAGCGCTCTGTGTTTTCCTGCTCATAGCAGCATCGCAAGCTCTGCTAACATATTTTACTAGCAGTTCCGCCTGTAGTTCCACATCGTTGGTGCTAGTTGGGTTCTTTTCTAGCATGATTTGGAACATTTCTTCATCAAGTGTCTCCACCCTCCAACCCTTATTCTGTTTTTTCTGTACGGTTTCTTTTCCATGCGAAAAGTCCACCGTAATGGCAAGGTGGTCACTGCCTGTGTAAAAATCATTCACTTTCCAGCTTGCTGATCGTATTAGAGCCCTGCTGGCGTAGGTGATGTCGATTATTGATGCACGACCATTCACTTCGAAGGTGTTTTTTCCCCCAGTGTTTAGCAGAACCGCATCAAGCAGTGAGAATGCCTTAATCAAGGCATCTCCCCTTTTATTGGTATATCTGCTACCCCATTCCAGGGCCCACGCATTGAAATCACCCGCAATCACGTTTGGTGTGGTACCACGAGCGTTTTGCACAAGTTCATCCAGTAAGTTTTCGAACTCTGCTTGCGTCAGTTTCGGTGGCGCGTAGCAACTGTAGAAATATATGCCACGTATTTTTGCTCGGGTATAGTAATCACTGTGGGTGTGCGGTTTGTCCTGCAGGGTATTTCCTCCACAGGCCCAAATAGCAGCTTTACTTTTCCTATCCGAGACCCACGTTCCGGCGTTTAGATTTTTATGCTGGTCGCTGACGAGCACAACATCCACCTTATTTTCATATACCCTTTGTTTTAAGAGTTCTTGTGCAGCCTCGCAATGGTTTAAATTGATCTGCTCAATCCTCATTTTTTGGTTTTAATATACGCCGCTTGATACAGGGGGCATTTTCTGCTTCCAATCTGATGGCTTGTGTCCTCCCGTCCATTTTTTTTACAAGCTCCGCAGAAGGGCTTTTTCTCGCATACTTTCGCTTGGTGTCCCTTTTCTCCACATTTGAGACAGTTCTGGCTTCTGTCGTCTTCGTTTTTGCATGCCCTCGCTAGGTGTCCATACTCCAGGCATCTGTAGCATCTCCTCAAGTCAGGCTTTTCTCTTATTCGGCATACTGCCCAGCCGATTTTCAATTTTTGCTTCTCAAGCAGTCGCCTTGCGTCCAGTGCTGGTAGGCTTATCACTGCTGTTTGCGTGCCTGCATACGCCGCTCTAACGCTTTTTATTGCGTTTTCACTAAATAGGTTAAGCTCGTTTACTTGCGTTCGTATAGCCTCACCTATGTCCTCCTTGGTTGTGATTTCATCCAGGTCACGGATCTCAACCAACATCTCGTGGGTTAGGACCTTGATTTGCGCCTGGTCCCCTAGCACCTTGCCAATCTTCTTCTGATATACTCCTGTATTGGCCATCTGCTCTTTTTTCAGTTGGAGCAGGATTTCGCCTTTGGCCGTCTTTCTGATACGCGTTACGTTTTCGCCGAGTTCTTGCAGGGCATCATCTTTTTTAACCACCCTGAGAATGTCACTGTACGTCATTGTTCCGGCACGCGCAATGACAATCGCATCCGGCCTCGGGGGTGGTTTATTTGTCACTTTCTTCTTGGCTGGTTTGCGCTTGACACTAATCCAGCCATTTTCCACAACCCCGTTTGTCCTCTTAACATTTTCCTCTCCTTTGACTTTCTTGTCTGCACTTGCTGACACTTTGTGTTCTTCCTCGCGTATAGTTTTACTTTTCTTGGGTGGCGTTTTTCTGCCCGGCTGTTTATCGTCGCGTGGTCTTTTTGGTGTTCCTTCCGCCATTATACTTCCAAGAACGTTTCGCTTGGCTTCCCTGCTTTTTGCTTCTTCCTGTGCTTTCGAGTGCAGCTTGGTGATCGCTTCAAGGAGTTCCCTTATGTTGTTGTTAATTGAGCGTTGCGGTAGACGCATTGCTTCAGTCAGCTTCCCAATCATCTCACCAAGAAGCGTTAAGGTATCATTACCCGATTGTGCTGCTTTTTCATTGCTTTCTTGCAACGCAGGTGGCGACGATTTTGCTCTCTTTATATACGTCGCTCTTGTGATATACGTCAAATGGAATGCGCGGCTTTCAATTACGATGCCACCATTGATTACAGCATGCATGCCTACATTGGCCAAATGAATATAGAATGTATACATTGCAAAGCAATTAAATTCAGAAACGAAACGCCTGGTATGTGCTGTGCTGGTGGGAAAGTCAAATTGCCGGTGCTATAACTTCCGCCAGAACCTTTGCATTCATTGGTTTTTGGCAATTCACCAACGTCGAAGCATTTCCTCTTAAACATTAAAAAATATAATTCATGCTTTCAAATGACATCTTTTGGAGCTACAAATATTATGAGAGATGGATTTATGCCGACGTTTAAGGTTATTACTTCGTTTGGAATAAACAATATCATATTTAATTTATGTGCCGTCCCTGTGTTCGATGTTTTTAAAAATTCAGATCCGTTATCTACATATATTTCTCGAACTTTACAGATTCAAGGTCAAATATACCATAGAGCTGGGTCTTTGCTACCATTCCCAGATGGTGACCATCAATTTTTGCAAATATATTTTATTGGTGATGAGAATCGTGAATTAGATCAGCGCTGTGCAATTTCGACGAATACGAGAAGATCAATCGTGAATGAATTGCAAACAATGTTCCATCACCATAATGTATTGGAGAAATTGTTCAAAGTGGCACTCGATCTGATGCCCACCGATGACCCCAAATCATAATAAAAGCCGATAAAACACCAATTGGGGAGCACGCCAGACGATTCAATGTACCAACGATTGATGAAGTAGCCGTTGTTGTGGTTGGTGAACAGTTTCGGCCACGAGATATTGTTTTGTATCGTAGAAATGAGCAATTACAACGTATTTCAGAACTCCATCGCTGTAATGATGCATTGCAATACCCCACTTTGTTTTGGAGAGGGGACGATGGGTCTCATATCAACATACCAATGATAAAACCAACAACTGGTACATACACATAATTTTTGTTTAAATATGATTTTTAAATAATTTTCATACGCTAATTAATTTTTGCATTGCAGGTCAAAAATCAACGAAAACCGTCAGTGCGATTAATTTTTATTCGTATCGATTGATGATTCGCCCTCAAGAAAACAATTTTATTTTGCGATGCAGTCAACTTTCGCATCAATATATTGTCGATATGTACGCCAAAATTGAAAGTGAGCGATTCAATTTCATCCGTCACAATCAAGCCCGATTGAGATCAGAGGAATACATACATTTGCGTGACGCAATAATCAATGATGCAAATGTGAATGATATCGGCCGTTTAACAATTTTACCGTCATCATATGTTGGTAGCCCACGTCATATGCATGAATATACGCAAGATGCGATGACATATGTACAAAATTATGGCCGACCGGATCTATTCATCACATTTACATGCAATCTGAACTGAGTCGATGTGTCTGATTGTTTATTTGATGGTCTGTTGCCAAAAGATCGGCATGACATAACGGCTCATGTATTTCAACAAAAATTGGAAAAATTAATGGATCTGATTGTCAAACTCCGTGTATTTGGAGAAGTGCGGTGCTTTATGTTTACCATAGAGTGGCAAAAAAGGGGCTTACCTCACGCACATATCTTGATTTGGTTGATACACAAAATAACACCTGATATGATTGATACTGTCATATCGGCCGAAATTCCAGATCAAACCATCGACCCAGGATTATTCGAAGTTGTCACGAAAAATTTGATTCACGGTTCCTGTAGTGATATTAATCGAAATTCACCCTGTATGATTGATGGCAAATGTTCGAAACGTTTTCCAAAACAATTGATTGCTGAAACAATTACAGGAGATGATGGATATCCACAGTATCGTCGACGATCAACTGAAGACAACGGTAAATCAACTGTAATTAAACTTCAAAATCAAGACGTTGAACTCGATAATCGGTGGATAGTTCCGTACTCACCGATACTGTCAAAAATGTTCAACACTCACATAAATGTAGAATATTGCAATTCTGTAAAATCAATCAAATATATGTGAATAAAGGCAGCGATATGGCTGTTTTTGGAGTGGCTCCTGAAGATTGTCATGATGAAATTTTGCAATATTAAATGGGGCGCTATATTAGCAGAGAATGTTAATGCAATGAGAAGGTGCAAATGTTACTGTGAGCTTTTTTTAGTACAATTGAGATTTGAAAGATTTGTAATAAGGTCATTTGCACACCGAGTTTATAGACACCTCACTGACTTTTGCCCACACAAAAATAAGAAACACCACACATCTTTCACCTCAACACACAACACATTTCTCACCTCGACATTAAACCAATTAAATTTTTACTATTTTCGTATTTTTGAAATAATAAGCGAATACGTAAAATTTATTACATAATTTTTTTTTCAATTACATTAAAAAAAAAAACGATTTAAAAAAAAAATTTATAAAAAAAGTTTGCGCCGGGAACTGAACTCGAGTCTAACATGTGGCGAGGAAAAATAGGCGGTGCGTTTATTTCTTCGACTGCTTATTTTTTGACCATTTTGTTACTTTTGAAATGATAAGCGGATACATAAAATTTATTACAAATTTTTTTACGATTATATTAAAAAAAAAAAATTTAAAAACGAAAAAAAAAATTTGTGCCGAGAATTGATGGCGAGTCACGTGGGGAGGATAAATACGCAGAGCGTTTATTTCTGCGCCTGTGAACAAAAGGTTTTGTGCATGCGCGCGACGCGAATAAATTTTAATAAAGTTCTGAAAGTAATTCATGAAGTTTTTCATTACACACATATGTATATAAAAGAACGTATACTTTATATGTAAATAAGTGATGGTATATGAAATATACATAAGTACATAATATGTATGTACATGTCAATAGGAGGTATTTGCATTCAGAAAAAAAGAACGGTTTAAGATAAATCAGCACTTATTTTATATTGTATGTCAATTTATAGTTTATGTATTCGACAGCATTTACATACATATGTATGTATGTACAGTTGTATATGAAAAACAATAATGCACAAGCGCAAGAACATCATATCACATATGCAAGTATGCCCAAATAACCTTGACTTATGTATGTACACATGTCATACCACATCACATTCTTACAAGAAATCAAATACACATACGCACTAGTGAACGAGTTTCTTCCTAACAAGTGCAAAAACAATTCTGCTCTATGTATGCATATATACCGACTTTATGTCCTAGCACATATACATACATACATATATACCTACTTGCCTTCTAAACTTCCTACAAAATAATTGTATTCATATATTCATTCAATCATACATATACATATGCGCGAACACAGCGCTCCCTTCTTGCTTCCGTGTACTTTTGTCTTTCACCAGTCGATATTCCTAATATTGTACTTACAAAAACACAATACTTTGATAGACGCAAAAGCAACAGCAAGCGCAACGCGATGGCCGCTTTGCCACCACACATTCTAAAATGTTCTAGAACACAACAAAAACACATACCTCACATGCGCATGTCGCCCAAAGCTAAAATCTAAGCCTAGCGACTGCAAAAACAAAATACATTCGTAGACGCAGTCGCAGCGGCCATGATTCTATCAGCGACGGCGCTGAACAATTTAGAACAAAAACAAAAAGTTCATTCATAAGTTCGAGCTCATATTTCAATTTCATTCATAAAACGACCCGCCATATGCCAATTTTCGCGACCATTCGAAAATAGTCAATATTGGAATATTTCGAGTGGAATTATTTGCCAATATTTGATAAATCTTAAATTTTTGTCATGTCGAGTGGCCGCGGCTCCGTATGTATGTATGCACCCTTATATGTATGTAAATATGTCTTCTAACTGTGCGACAGTCGCGAGTTAATGCGACTTCCAGCGAATCACACATTGCTGTCCGCAAAGCCGCATATATGTACCTTATGATCAGAAAGTACCGGGAATGTTTAAATTAAACAAAACAGAGTTAAATTTAAGGCAAATTTATATTATCTCCTTCAAAATATGACCCGTCTGAAGCAACACACATGTACCAACGTTTAACCCAGTCCTCCAAACACCCCCGGCAGGCCGATTTGTATTCTCTTTGATCAGTGCGATGGCGCGTTATCATCATGCAAAATCTGAGAATTGTTTTTCCGGCGGTTTGCAACACACAGCATCTCTCTAAGGTTTCAAAACGGATAAATAATATTCTCTATTGACTGTCTGGCCCGATGGAAGGTACTCATGGTGGACTATGCCTTGGCAATCGAAGGAAACAGTCAACATCACCTTCCCGGTTCTTTTTGCTCATAGGGTATACATATCCCATCTTTTCACTGACGGACAAGAAGACGGTCGCAGTTGCTGTTTTTTATATGCATACATTTTGCGTTCGTTGAAGGTTTGTATATATTTGTATACATATGCGTGTATGCGCGTTTGGCTTTCTGGATGCATCCATGGATATTAGAATATTTTCTCATCAATATGTGTATGTAAGTAGTTCAGATTTGACTGAAGAGATTAAATATAGGAATGCATATTCATATGATTGCCTTTATGGCTGTTTTACATATAAATTAATTCAAATGAAGTATTAATAATGTTATATAGAAAATAAATTTATAAAAAACAGGTATTAGAAAAGCTGAATACACTATTTTAAATCAATTCTAATTAAACCAAATATAAAAAATGAAATAAAAGTATCGAACAAAAAACTGTGCACAGGATTTGAACCTGAGTCAAACATGAGACTATGTACCGCAATATACAACACGTCTTTCACGATTGCGCTAAACTACAATTATTAATGATCTTTTCTAAATCACTCATTTATTCGATTCGCACTTTTATATGCACATATTCTGCGTTAGTTGAAAGTTTGTATGCGTAATTACATATATGCATATGGATCTGTGTATGCGCGTTTGGCTTTCTGGACGGATATTAGAATGATATTTTCTCATCAATATAATTTGGATTTGATGAAAGAGATTAACATATGTACATACTTTCTGTTTTGATTGATTTATATAAAAATCAGATCATATCCAGTATGAACTATTTTATACCGAAAAGAAATTTCCATTTTTGAAATACAAAAAAAACAGTATTTTAAAGAAATTTTAATTAAAATAAACTCAAAAATTTTACCAAACTTTCCTGGTTTGAATTGTAAAAAAAATGTGCAAGAAAAAAGAATATGACTTCAGGACTTGAACCTGAATTAAATATGTGCCAAAAAACAAAACGAATAACTCCGCCGACTTTAGCTTCTGCACCACAAACTAACTGCCGCACGGCCTTCTTAATCGCAAATTTATTCGCTTCGATTTCCTTAGTAGTGTGCCAAAAAATCGTATGAACTTCCTCAGTAGTTTGGTAAACGCAGAAAAAATCTGAATTGCTGTCCTAGCGTGGTAAGTAAATATAGAAACCCTCCACTCGCGTGGTAAATATCTGCAATTCCCCACTCGTGAGCAAAGTTGAATTTGAAATGACCTTATTATGAATCTACAAATTAGAACTCGAAAAAAGCTCGTTTAACATTTGCTCCTTCTCATTGCATTAACATTCTCTGATATTAGTTGGTGAACGTACATGGACCGCAATCATTCCAACATTTACGAACTATCAATGATCAAATGTGCGCCACATACCGTGAAGCATGTCAACAATTGCATTTGCTGGAAGATGATACGCATTGGGATGCCACGCTTCGTGATGCATCAATTTCATCTCCACCAAATCAAACTCGTATGTTATTTGCGATCATAATATCAACATGTTTTCCATCAAATCCACTGGAATTGTGCAATAAATACAAAGATTTCATGGCTGAAGACATTTTGATTCGACTTCAACATCGTTCCAATGATCCTGCATTGCTGTTGACATTGGAAATGTATAATGAAGCCTTGATAATGATCGAAGATTTGTGCCTTACTATTGCAAATAAAGCATTAGGGCAATTAGGATTGACTCAACCAAATCGTCCAATGCATGATTTATTTGAACGAGAATTGCAACGCGAACAGCAATTCGATCGTGATGAATTGCGTGCGTTCGTACAAACGTATACTCCACAATTAAATGATCAACAAAAAGATGCATATGACAAAGTGTTGCAAGCTGTCAATAACAACACTGGTAGATTGTATTTTTTGGATGCACCTGGCGGCACTGGAAAAACATTTTTGATTTCATTGATATTGCCAACGATTCGGTCGGAACCAAAAATCGCATTGGCACTTGCTTCTTCCGGTATTGCAGCTACATTACTTGATGGCGGCCACACAGCACATTCCGCCTTGAAATTGCCATTAAACCTGCAAGCAATTGAAACACCAACATGCAATATTTCAAGGAGTTCTGAAATGGCTAAAGTCTTGCAACAAACATCGATTATTTTATGGGACGAATGTCCAATGGCCCATAAAAAATCTTTGGAAGCCTAAAGTCGAACATTGCAAGATTTGAGACAGAGTCAACAGCTGTTTGGATTAATATTGTTATCTGGTGATTTTCGTCAAACGTTGTCTGTTATTCTGAGATCAACACCAGCTGATGAAATTAAAGCATGTTTGAAAAGTTCATTTTTGTGGGCACACGTACAAAGGCTTTCGTTGACGACCAATGTGGGTGTGCGTCTTCAAAATTATTCATCAGCACGTGAGTTTTCAAAGCAATTGCTGAAGATTGGCGATGGAAAAATTGCAAGTGATCAAAATGGGTTTATCATGTTACCGAATAGTTTTTGCATAATTGTATCATCAAAACAAGAACTCATTGATCGCGTTTTCCCAAATATTGTTCAAAATTACAATAACCATGACTGGTTACGAAAACGTGCAACTTTAGCACCAAAAAATATCAATGTCAATGAAAGCAATTTCCACATCCAGGAAAAATTGCCAGGTGATTCGGTAACGTATAAATCCATTGATACTGCTATGAATAATGAAGACGCAGTCAATTATCCGGTCGAATTTTTAAATTCTTTGGAACCACCAGACATGCCTCCGGATAATTTGAATTCATTACTAGTAATGAAATAAACATCCGATCATTTATATTAAAAAATACCATTTTTTGAATATCAAAATAACTCTTCTTATTGGAAACCCCTTTAGATTGTAAGAGATTCTTCCCTATTTTATTTGTAACTAGCAACCCGCCCGGCTTCGCACGTGTATAAAATATATACCCTATGTCACTCCCTGAAAAAATGATTAAAATCGATTCAGTAGTTTTGGCTTATTCATTAGTGCCCGTGGCCCGCACGCGTTAAATTTGGAGTAAAACAATTCCCCTTTCTTTATAGCATGAAGATTTCCTGCTATCTGTGGAATATCTAAATTCATACCCTACACCTTAACATATTTCCTTTTTGCATTTTTACATATGTATTTATTTTATTTTTACAACAATTAATATATTACAGAATGTCTTTATATACAACGTTCATAGCTTTCTTGTCATTAGACAATACAAACATGTTTTCTCTAGAGGTTACTCTTGAAAGAGCGACATACAGTTGGCCATGTGAAAAACAGTCAACGCTCAAATCTAAGCCTGCAACGTTGAAGGTTTGACCCTGAGATTTATTAATGGTCATTGCAAAAGATGTCTTTACCGGAAATTGTGAGCGTTTAAATTGGAATGGTAGATCCGATGGTATCAGAGGGATTCGGGGAATCAATACATCTTCGCCGGTACCACATCCTGTGAGTATTGTGCACTCTATTATGAAAGTTTTCAGTGATTTTACCAGTAAACGCGTGCCATTGCAAAGTTTAGGTGGATTTAGGTTTCTTAATAAAATAACAGGACAACCTATTTTCAGCTCCATTTTGTGAGGAGGGAGTCCAGACGGTTTCAAAGAATTTAGAAATTCTGTAGGAAAATGAACAGCTTCTTCCAAATCGAGAACAGTATCGACCGAGTAGTATATTTTCGTCGGTGCCTCAATCTTTGAAATAATCAAGTTATTTACTTTATCTACTTGCTCGTTAGTTGGTGACAGAATAGCTCTTTCTTTAAACCAAGAAATTGCCTTATAACTTAAGTTATCAATGTCAGGATAGATATTGTTGACTAACTCTTGGATGTTGTCTACCAAAACACAATGGTTTTCTAGGTTAATTCTTCCCTCACTTTGTGTTAATTCTCCATTGCCAACTTTTAGCAGCATCTCTGGAAATAGCCTGTTCTCACGTGAAGATGACGAAACCCTCATATTAGTTTTAAGCTCTAATTTATTGACATGCAACCAAAGGTGGGATCTTTTTAGCGAAGCATTTATTTCGTCAGTACGTGTTACTCGAGTCACAACTGGTAGTATTTGACGGAAATCTCCTGAGAACAGAATTGTACATCCACCCATAGGTGCATTTTTGTTGCGCAAATCGCGCATTGTCCTATCCAGTGCTTCCACAGACGTCTTGTTTGACATGGTAGCTTCGTCCCAGACTATTAATGAGCAGTCACGCATAAATTTTCCTGTATTGCTCTGTCTAGAAACACTACAGACGCTGTTATCATCATCGGTGGCGATTTTCAGCGGGTGCTTCATTGTAGAGTGTGTGGTTCGGCCTCTTTCCAAAAGACTCTTTCCAAAAGAGTAGCGGCAATGCCGGATGACGCAACAGCTAACGCAATTTTACCGGTAGATCTCAATTACTAATTACTGATGAAATATCTTGAAAAATATTGTTTTTAATTATATGCTGTAAAGAGCCATATACATAGATCTATATGAAAACAACAATGTATTTAAGGTATTTAATTGGATAAGGATTAATGTTGTACCCATTTGTTGAAATCGCTTCGAAAATAAGCTATTAGTTGTCGTAAAAAGTAAATGACAAAAAATGTTATTGTATGGAATTGATAGCAAATTAAACGCGCTCCGAATCAATAAAAACTATTCAAAAACTGTATTTTAATTATGTGCGATTTACTAATATAGAACGTGAAAATAGCGTTTTATTTCGCTGTAAAATTGTATGTACATATAATTACATGGAATTCAGTACATACATAGATACATATGTACATACGTCCGAAATGAAATAATGCGAGCGACTCGTAAATACATACATACATACGTCACCATACGATGTAATTCAACATTAATGAGGTGTGGTGAGATTATCGCTTAACGCCTGTTGCTTCATTCGGTTGACAGCGAACAAACACACAAACAGCTTTTTTGGAAAAAGCGCTGCTTTTGTTTAAACAATTTTGGTTAACCCTTTCGCTCCGACTTTTCCAGGGGATTTGCTCAAACTTTATTTTTGAGTTTTTGGATACCCATTGGTACTTTATGTGCATAGAAACTAGATGAAGCTTGTAACTTATGTAGATAACGGAATTTTGAGGTGGGGCATATGTGTCCCAACAGTATTTAAAAATGGGATATATTTGTCCCAACAGGGTACAAACTACACCTAGAAAGTAGAAACATTTTTTTGGTAATAACATATGATTTGTACGTTTATTTATTTTATGAATGTGATGAAGCGAAACATTGTATACAGAATGGCAAATTAAAAGCCCGGCAAACAGTTTTTGTTCCTTTCTCGACTTTTCGATTGGCGCATACTACGCACCGACGTCTTTTAGACTGCTCTATGAGTAAATGATCCTCCACATTTGTCATTGATTTGTACCTATTCGATGATCTTCCAGACCGACGGGATCGTTTATATACGGCAGATTCCTTTCCTTTTTCAATTAGCGACTCAGCAATCTCGACCAGCACTGTTAAGAAGGCAGGTTTCTTCCTATTCAGCTCTGAATATATAACAGCAGCCATCATCATGCCACGATAAAATACTTTTTTCCACCATTTATTTGATTTTCTGTTTATATCATACAATCCCGACATTTGATCTGCCAAGTCCACACCGCCCATTATTGCGCGGTACATCTTTACGATGTCAGGGCATGGAAACTCTGCCTCAGTTCCATCTTTCATTTTGCGTCTAACAGTGCTCATTTCAGAGTGTGGCAGTTACTGAGCAGCATTACCTCTTTGAAGTCCTGCCACTTTACCGCTATGGTACCTGTAATCAAGAAAGTTACTTAAAAAATTAATTAAAGGGTTTTAGTTTGACTTCGTACCCGCCGAATTAACTTTGAAAATAGCTTCGCCTCGCTGCGATTTTTCTGGTATTTTCGGAACATTCTTCCGGTTGGACATGAATGTTCCCAAAGCTGGATATTGTATGTTGTTAATAAGATTAACAGTGGTGAAAAAACGATCAAAGCAAAGTGTCACGTCAGGGTTAGAAATCGGTGCTGCAAGATCATTCACAACTCGTTCGCCGAGTGTCCTTTCAAGGACAGATCCTTCTTTTCCCCAATAGATACTCATGTCATAGGTGTCTCCAGTCAAAGAATCGCAGCGAAGCCACATTTTGATGCCCCGTTTCACTGGCTTGAGTGGCATATATTGCTTGGGCAATGTACAAAGATATGCTTCTTGGAAACAATTTGCGAAAAATTTCGGTGGGGGTTGAGTGGCGCCCAATATTTACTGCAATTTTGCATTCGCGGTGGTTACTAACCGATTTTCTTGAAACAAACGACTCATTCGTTGTGCTCCAAATAACCGTGCCTGAGGCTTCCTCACCTCGTGCAGGTTGATCGTCTATGCCACCATTCTCGTCACTCAATCCGGTCTCCTCCGAATCGCTGGAAGAATCGTCATTGCCAGTGGTTTTATCTAACTCAGGACTATAAATATCATCACTTTCGTCACTAAAATCAGTTCCTGATTCCATGGATTCATCATCATCTTCTTAAAGTAATGCACTAATTTGATCGCGATTTAATTTCGACATTTTTGCTGTCTACGAAGTTGCAAAAATAAAAAAATTAGCTGTGTGATACGTTATGTACAACGTACTGCTGGGACATATATGCCCCTATATAAAGCCCTGCTGGGACACATGCATCCCAAAATTAATTTTCGCTGAATATTTTTCTCAAAACTCTTATTAAAATATATATTTGTACTTAGTAAAAGGGCAATATTTTTCTTTAGAAAAATCAACACTTCTTATAAAAATACGTATTATTTCACCAAAATTACGCGTAAATTTGATGCAATATTAGCGACTGCTCACAAACAACTGATCAAAACTAAACACGATTGAAACAGTGTGGAATGCGGATAACGGTAAATTGAAGGTATTGTTCGCAGCTAGTGATTAGGACATTTCGGTTGAGTTTCCTATGAAAATTGCAAGTTTCAGGGTGAAGTGAAAATGCTGTGGGATATCAGTGTCCCAGCAGTAGCGAAAGGGTTAAATAACAAATAAATCAATTTTTTTTTTCATGCAGAACGAAAGTAAATATTTCAAAGTTAAACTTCAAGAAAGTTTCATTTTAATTGGTTGATTCGTTTATGATTTATGGCCGTGAAAACAAAAAATTTATGTTTTTTTGCCACATTTTGACCGATTGCCACGCCCCCTTTATATATTTCTTCACATTATATAGATATAAACCTTCCTCTTCAATCAATCTATCTTTAAAAAAAAACCGCATCAAAATCCGTTGCGTAGTTTTAAAGATTTAAGCGTATAAGGGGACATAGGGACAGAAAAAGCGACTTTGTTTTATAATATGTAGTGATTTTTATTTTAATTATGCTTTGCGTTAAAGACTCCGGCACATATGAATCTATCACCGAGACTATTAAAAAATTGTAAGTATTGTACTGCAGAGATTTTGTGTTTAGGTGGGCTGTAAAGTGCCAAGATTGTGAATACTCTTTTTTCATCTCTGATTTGAATATTTGTAGATTGAATATAATCTTTTTTGAAGTGTCCCCTCTGTGAATTTTATTGTATTTTTAATTATTATTGCTGTTCCAACATGCCCTGTGCCGTCTGGGTGGTTTATATTTAGTATAGTGTATCGCGGAATTTTTAAGCAATGTTTTTTAGTAAAGTACGTTTCTGAAATAAGTGCTATGTCTATAAAGTTGTCGCTAAGGAATTGTTTTATTTCATGAGCATGGTTAAACAATCCGTTTGCATTCCAGACAAGGATTTTAAGTTTTTCCTTCAGTTTTGCCAAATTGGGTCATAAGCAAAGTGTTTATTATACCCACGAAGTACACCCATATGAAATTTGTTAAATTAATTGCTTTAGCATATCATTTTTTTCTCACATTTCATTGTGTTGGTTTTGTTAATGGGAGTTTTTACAGGTAGCTCTAAAGCCCTGCTTGGTGTTGGCGTAGACACGCACTGCCTTTTGGTTGTGTAGCAGGATCCTGGACATTATTTGTTTATGGCGTAGAGCTGGAAAACGTTGAATTTTGAGGGCCATATAGATTTCTCATCCTTTGTAATTGGCAGTGAGATTGCCTGAGCACAGAGCACACTTAACTTGCCCGTCTGTTGTTGTCGCAGTACAATCAAGTGTTTTGTGTTTACCAGCACATTTAACGCATACGGTGTCTCTTATATTTTTTCGACACGTTCCACATAGTTTGGCGGTGGTTTCGGAATTTTCACTGTTTCTTTTCTTGTTTAAGTCTCGCCTGTATTTTTGTTTTGGTTATAGGAACTTGTTTCTAGCCACAGTGGGCTAGTTTTCTTCAGCTTCGAACAAGTTCGCCGAAGTTTGTGCACTAAGCCAGTATTTTTGAAGAGTTGTTTGTGTAGTGTTCTTGGTTTGTTTTTTGGTATTAGTGTTGGATTCAGGTTTGTTTGAAGGAGATTGCTTGTCGCGAGAACGCTTTAACTTTGTAGGATCGTTGTTGGTTTTTTCCTCTCTTGCTTGTTTTTCTTCGTTCGATGTGTATTTACCTGCGTGTATTTTGTTGTTGCTGGTGTTATTTGTGCCGAATTAGTTGATATGTTTGATGTTGCAGTGGTTATTGCCGAAGCAAAAGTTAACACTGTTGTTGTTGTTGCCGTCGAAGCTAATGTTGTAGTGGCCGTTGTAGTTATGAAGACTGGTATTGAGAGCGTAGTAGCTTGTGGAACTATAACTTTAGGAAGAGGGCTCTCTGGTGAAGCGCACTGGGCACTCCGTGAGAGCGGTCGATTATTATGCTGAAAACAGTGAACGCCGTACACAGTCCCTTACCGCAGCCCTTAACGAGCACAAAAACTCATCCCGTGCGAACAACTGCGTTCCTCTAATTACATATTTACACAATACATCGGTTTGTGTGTGTATGTGTTTGGTTGTATCTACACAATGTTGCCATTGATATTTTTGCTTACACACTTTTTCACACAACCGCGTTAACAGTTACAATTTTTTATTGTTTAATAAACCAAATCCAGACACCAACAAATGCAAATAGTTCATTTATCTATAATTAACATTATTCAACAGTGTTTTTAAGATATTTTAATAAAAATTATAATTTTTCTAAGTTTATTCTGTAAATGATTTCGAAATGTACTGCTTGGCAACACTGTGTGGTGAGAGAGCACTCAGCTGACAGGGTTTTACGGGATTTTTTAAATATCGTGATATAAAATCTACGATACTACGATACGGAAGGGAAGAAATTTTTCATTTACATGGGGTTCTCATTAGTTTGATCGTAACAGCTGAAAGCGGACTGCGTTTACGTCGTTCACTGTTTTCAGCATTAGTTACGTTTGCCGAAGAACATGATTTTTGCTAGCATTTTGTTAAACCTTAAAACTGCGTAGTTAGAATGTAATAATGTTTTAAGTGAGTTTTAAACGGGAAGAAGTATTACTCTACTACTGATAATTTATTCAATCTGACTAGTATCGCCCACGTTAATTTTTGTACAAAAAAGAGAACTTTTGCGTTCTTTGTATATTTTTCATGTTCCGCGTAATATGTTTTTTTATAAACTAACACATATCGGCCTCTCCAGCCATATAATTGAGATTATACGTTTTATTAATTGCGGCACTATAAATCAGGTTCGCTAAAACGGAGTCTCACCATTTTCTTGTTAATCAAGGTATGCGGCAAGGTTTTTTCGCTGAGTCCTAGCCTGTTTTCCTTGTATCTTACTGACCTATAGTAAGTGACAGTTTACAATGCGGTATTAAAGTTGCAGATAGAACGGTCACGGTACTGCTGTAAGCTGATGATATCGTTTTGCTTGCAGATTCTGCGATAGATCTTCAAAATATGATTGCTGATCTTTACGCTTATTGTACGTAGTGGAGTCAAGCGTAAACCTGATTAAATCAAAGGTTATGGTTGTCAGAGAATGCACACGAATTCCTGCTGGCTGTCATTGGTTTTACGATAGTGTTCCAAACGAAATCGTTAATGAATATAAATATCTTGGTATTATGTTAAACTATAAACTACATTACATAAAACATTTGGATAAAATAACTTTCTGAGGCAAAACTTGCAATAAACGCTACGTGGCTGAAATACATAAAAAATCCGAGGATAAATGTTTCCAAAAAAATTGAAATTGAAAATTTTCTACGCTGCGTCCAGGAGCCAGTAGAGAAACTTGGGAGATTCTTTCTAAAAAGTTAATTTTTCTACCTCCGAACACGCCAAACTATGTGCTCCACCTAAAAACAGGATTTTTACCGCACTGTTTCAATACTCTCTATAGCCATATGACTTATTATATATTGTACGGCGCCTTAGTCTATCGGCAAACGGACTCCCTCGCATCTTTGCTAAGGAAGCAGTAAGGCAGGAATCACATTGGGTTAAGAAGTGGATTAAAGTATACAATGGTGTTGATATGGACTTATGCCCTTCGTCTATTAAGACTAGCTTGCCCTTATTAATAGATGAATCGGTTCAGAAGGAACTGCTAGCTTTTGCAGAATGTGTTCGAAAGACATTAGCACATGATCTTTATTCTCATTGGGCGCAGCTACATAGAATCAATTTATTTTAACGAAGAGCTCTCGGTATATCCCGTAAGCATGATTTTTAGAGCTACAGGCGGCTTACTAAAGCTTGATGCGTCAACTTATACTGTTTGCAATTTAAATGTTGTTGAAGATACTTTCCATTTTATCTGGGCGTGTTCTGTTTATTCAAGTGATCGTGTAATGTGTTTTGGTGAGAAAGTTCTGGATCGACCGCAGGTGTGAATATCTTAAGAGGAAATAATTAGTTTGTTTTTTATAAATATACTTGTAATTGTTTAAAGCATAGAGAACTAATTCTGATGGAATTCGCTTAGTTTAAAATTGAAGAGCTTTACAGACATACAGCATCAAATGTTATGTCTATGATTTTATTTATCCCACTCTATTTTTATATGAACTTCCAATCTTGGGCGGGCGGCGACGTAGCCGAATGGGTTGGTGCGTGACTACCATTCGAAACTCCAAAAGAACGTAGGTTCGGATCTCGGTGAAAGGCTAACATGAAATTTTCTGAGAAAATCGCTTTAGAATGTGTTTTTGTTCCATTGTTAGCGAATACAGCACCCATTGTGCACACAGCTTGAAACCCAATACTATACTCAAAATACAATACTATATATATTGCTCATACTGCCTAATAAGATCTCGTTCAGTCACTTGACGATTCTCTAATACGATAACCCGTATTTTTTCTACGAGTAAAACTAAGAAAAATGGTATAGGAGAATGTTCAATACAATACAAAATCTCATTTTATGGCCATAAAACCGTTTTTCAGTAGGTTGATGTGAACAATCACTCCTAACTTCGTCAATTTCCATCCGATTTCGAATTTGTTTTTTTAGTTCGAAAAAACAAAAACAAGCCTTTTCGACAGTGTGTTGACAATTTTTCTGAAATGACAACTGGCGAGACTGTAGGCGGAAGTATTTGGAATTTTTTTATTTTTTCTCTATTTTTTCAACTTTGACATAATTTTTACGATATTATCCGATACTGAGGATTTTTTTAGTACACTACTGTTATAGTAAATTTAATTCTGCGTCGAATGAGCTTTATTTGAAATTGTAATTGAATTAAAATTCATAGAGTTGTGCGAGTTTTAAGATTTTATTTTGTTTACTAATTTTATATGTACGTATAGCTGAGCTAAATGGGAATAAGGGCGCGTTTCGAAGCATGAAAATGATAGCAAGTGTCAGTATAAACACATCATATTTATTGGAGTATAGATATACAGTAGAGTGCAGCACTGTACGGTATGGTACGGTGCGGTACGGTGCAGTACACAACGGAACTGGTTCCAAACTTAAAAATGCATTGGAAACAGTACAGTACAGTATAGTATATTACAGAACAGTACATTAAATAACAGCATATTGCAAAACAGTAAAAAAAGGACATAACATTACTTAACCGGAATAGAACAGTACGAAACAGTACAGGTTTAAAATTTTAAAAGATGTCGGGAAAAACTAATCTTGATTTCAAAAATGTTTGCTAGACCTGCTCCGTTTGTAAGAGTCATCACTTGTTTTACGCTTCAAGGACCAGCAATAATCAGCAAGCATGTTGATGGAGTTCTTCCCTTGAAAACGTTTTTCGATGACTCCTATCTCCTGGTGAAATCGTTCACCCTGTTCATCGCTCATCTGGCCCAGGTTTTCCGGGAAAAAATTCAAATGTGAGTGCAGGAAGTGTATCTTGATGGACATATTACATTCCATTTTTTCGTACGCACTCAAAAACTCTTTGACGACTTCAACATAATCAGAGCTCTTTTTATTTATGTGAACTTCTCACACAATGATTTAAAACTTTCCCATGCCCGTCTTTCCACTGCACTGAGCTTACTCGTAAATTTCTCATCTCGGATGAGTTTTCGAATCTGAGGCCCGTCAAGGATCCCTAAAATTGTAATAAACTGTAAACTAATAAATTATAATAACAAACTTCTTTTGTAAATCAATGTACAGTGTGAACTTGGGTACACTTGGGAGCTTTTTCATATTTCTATTGAAAAAGAAATGCGTGGTAATATGTTAGATATTCTCGAAAGTTCTAACCAGTTCTGTTGTATGTAGTACAGTGCACTCGTATACATAGGACATACATACTCCAATAAATATGAAGTATCTGTCATATAATAACGCATCAAAACACGCCCTTATTCCGATTTAGCGTCAGTTATACCTACATACCAAATTAGTAAAAAAAAAACAAAAAAAATCTTAAAACTCGCACAACTCTATGAATTTTAATTCAATTACAGTCAAATATAGCTCATTCGACGCAGAATTAAATTTACTTTAACAGTAGTGTACTAAAAAACATCCTCAATATCGGATAATGTTGCAAAAATTATGTCAAAGTTGAAAAAATGGAGAAAAAATAAAAAAATTCCAAATACTTCCGTCTACAGTCTCGTCAGTTGTCATTTCAGAAAAATTGTCAACACACTGTCAAAAGGGCTTGTTTTTGTTTTTTCGAACTAAAAAAACAAATTCGAAATCGGATGGAAATTGGTGAAGTCACATCAACCTACTGGAAAACGGTTTTATGGCCATAAAATGAATAAAATTTTAGGGGTGTATTGGAAATTTCTCCTTTACCATTTTTTTTAGTTTTTCTAATATATATTCCATAAAAGTATATTAAATTTTTTTTTTTTGTGACACAGTGTAATACTAAAGGGTTGTTAAATTTCAAGGGTCGATGTTGAATGTGAACCGCACCTAAACGCTAAGTTTTTTCTGCACTTCATTTGACATTTTTCAATTTCAGACTAACTCAACTTGAACCGTGAAAAGACACACAATCGAGCAACGCGTTAAAGTTATTCAGGCTTATTATGAAAACGGACGTTCAAATCAAAATACATATCGCGCACTTCATCTTCAGTGATGAGGCACATTTTCACCTCAGTGGATTCGTCAGCAAGCAGAGTTGCCGCATATGGGCGAATGATAATCCAAGAGTGATTGCCGAAAAATCAATGCACCCACAAAGAGTGACTGTTTGGTGCGGTTTATGGACCGGCGGCATCATTGGGCCGTATTTTTTCCAAAATGAGGCCGGTCAGGCAGTTATTGTGAATAGTGTTCGCTATCGTGAGATGATAACGAACTTTCTATGGCCCGAATTGGAACATATGGATGTAGACGATATGTGGTTTCAACAGAACGGTGCCACTTGTCACACGGCTAACGAAACAAAGGCTCTCTTCCGCAAAAAAATTGATGGCCGAATAATCTTACGTCGCGGCGATGTCAATTGGCCGCCAATATCATGTGATTTGACACCATTGGACATCTTTCTTTGGGGTTATTTGAAAGAAAAGGTGTACGTCGAGAAACTAGCAATAATTCAAGAGCTAAAGGATGAGATAATTCGGCACATTAACGGCATAGAACCTCAATTATGCCTCAGCGTCATCGAAAATTTGAACCATCAGATGGAGATGTGCCGCCGAGGCCATGGAAGCCATTTGGCTGATATTTTGTTCCATACGTAATTGAACTATACCAATATTATCATAATAAGGAGAAATGATAATAATCTTTTAAAAAAATGTTATTTGATTCAAAATCACCACCGGCCCTTGAAACTTAACCACCCTTTATATAAATTGATGGCGAAAAGTCCTTATACTATATCAACATTTATTCTTAAATTTCGTTTAGTTTTAAACTGTTGCTCAGAGTACGCTTTATTCAAGAAGAAAAATTATAAAGAAACGGAAGTGCGGAATATTGTATGTTGAAATATGTAAGACAAAATAAAATGTTGAATTAATCTAAATGAATTGTAGATGGCGCAACATAAACCTTTCAAATATAAAAATTCAATCCGCACGATACTTGATTTTTTCCATTGTAGAAAATTTGCCAGATTGCAATGAAACTCCGCATACGTTCATACGCTCTCTTATCGAACCGCAAAACTTAGTGAACAACCTACTTGCTGATGCAGAGGGGCCGTTCATAAACCTCGTGTCCCGAATTTCCTCAATGGTTTTTCTAAATAGATTAATAGTAGGTGCAATGTAACTCAATTTGACGCGAATGCCGATATAGGTGGGGGAAAAAAATGCTAAAAACCTGAAAAGGATATAGCGAGAAAAAATTCTATAATTAACATTGTTGCACAGAAAACGATCTACACAAAATATCCAAGTATATATAACAAAAAAACAGCTCAGGAATTAAATTTAAATCCACGGAGTGCTGAAATGCTCATCCATTGTTATCAAAGGAGCTTGATCGACTTCTTTCTGTTTTGAAATTTCGACATTTGACTCAACTAAATCTTCATCGATCCATTCCCATGTCACTTTATTTTCGTTCTCAATTATAACTGCCAGCAACTCTTTTTGACGTTTTGCTGCTACCCTCACAGATCGGATTTTCGGGAATAGAGTTTGTTGTCTACAGGATTTTTTGTGTTTTTCCAATTTATTCAAACAGGCAAGATATAAACCACATTTTATGCAGATTTTGTGTTCTAAATTCTGTTTCACTGACGGGCAAGCAATATCATATGGAATTTCGTCGTATTGTGGAAATTTCTTCATGTATAAGGTTTGCTTGAATATTTTAGAAGCAAAAAGAGATGCGAATTTACCGTCTTCTTCCGATATTCCAAGTCCTGTATCGTTTTGCGAAATCCTGCACGGTGGAGGCAAAAAACGATCTTTCAATATCTTGAAAATGGAGCTGCGAGAATTTGAACAGCATTTTCTCTCCGAGCATATTGTAATTTGTAAAAAGTAAGTTTTAGAGTACAAATATTACTCATTCTCATGACATCGGAACCTAATACTCGTAGTCGCGCTCTAGCAAAGGCAGGACACTCACAGAGAAAGTGCTCAGTGCTATCCGCCTCCTCCAAGCATGACAGGTATACCGGGTTCTCGATGATTCCAATGGTGGTCATATGCTGACCCCATGGGTTGTGTCCTGTAATGATGCCGACCATCAACCGAATATCTTGCATTCTAAGTTTTAGTAGAAAGTTTGACAGTTTTCTGTTCGGACTTGTCACAAAACACTTTGCAGTTCTGCAGCGACCGCCAGATCGGACCTTCGCTCTTTATGTAGATTGCCTACATAATCGCTGATCCAATTCTTGATTCCTGCGGGACTGATTCCGATTATTGGCTCTGGCCCCTGTGGGGGCACCGCTGATCCACGGTTGGCCAATTCGTCGGCAATTTCGTTTCCTTGAACACTGGAGTGTCCCGGAACCCATATAAGTACAAGTCCGTTTTGTCTTGCGACAGAATTAAGCTTCTTCTTACATTCTTGAACAATATTTGAGGCTTGCTTCGCGTTCTCCAGGGCCTTCAATGCAGGCTGACTGTCACTGAAGACTCCAATCTGTTCCCCGCTCCATCTCCCCTCGATTATCCATTCGGCTACTTTTAGAATGGCAAAAACTTCTGTTTGGAAAACAGTTGCCATTCCCCCCATAGCATAGTGATACTTATTACTATCGTTTAAGTACCATCCGGCTCCAGACCCTATTTCATTCTTGGACCCATCGGTAAAGAAAATATCTGTCAAACCTCCCTGCATGCATTCCGGGTTGTCATCAAATTTCCTTCCAAATGAAACTGTGGGTATCAGGTCATCTTTAGGTGCCAATAACAGTGGATACTGCTCCGACAGCAACTTAAAGATTTCTCTGTGTCCCGAAGTTCCATCTTCGTGCCAGAAACCATATTTATGGAGTCTACATATTGCTTTTATTGCTTCCTGTTGTATCTTAAGATCCAGGGGGAGCAAATCAAGCATAGCATTTAGGGCATCACCAGAGGTTGTACTTATGGCACCCGTGATGCATAAACATACACTTCTTTGCAGCCTGTATAGTTCCCGGATTGTGGACTTAACCATGCTCCGTCGCCACCAAACCACAGAAGCGTAAGTGATGATTGGTCTGATAAGTGCTGTGTATATCCATAGAACCACAGCAGGTTTCAGACCCCAGGTTTTGCCAAAGGCTCTACGGCATTGCTGAAAAGTCTTCAATGCACGATTCACCTTCAGGGAAACGTGTGTCTCCCAAGTCAGCTTCTTATCCAAGATTACACCTAGATATTTAACTACGTTGGAAAGACCAGGTGTGTCACACCTTTGAGTGTTGGAAGACTGAGTCCATCCAATTTCCGTTTTCTCGTAAACAAGACTATGGTTGTTTTGTTCGGATTAACGGAAAGACCTTGTCTCATGCACCAGTCATCGATTTTGTCAAGAATCCTCTGCACTTTCGTGCAAAGCCTCCTTAAGGATTTATCCGATGTTAGCGCGCAGACATAGTCCGCATATACCTGGACGTGAAAACCGAGCTCCTGCATCTCGACTAATAGGGAGTCTACGACGAAGCACCACAGCAGTGGAGAAAGAATACCCCCTTGGGGACATCCTTGCTTGGCCCTGACTGTGATTTGTTCGTCACTGCTCCCACCAGCCGTTAACAGCCTCTCAGAGAGCATGGAATATATCCATTTTATAATGGCTTGATTACCTCCGTGTCGTTCGGCAGAAGAACATATCGAGCCGAAAGTGGCATTATCAAAAGCCTCCTCAATGTCAACGAACACGCCCATTGTGTATTCGTCAGCTTCCAGCCCGGCTTCAATCTTGCTAACAAGATCGTGTAAGGCTGATTCACATGATTTTCCACTCTGGTAAGCGTGTTGATTTCTACTAAGTGGACTTCTCGGCAATACCCCCACTCGAATATGTTTCTCTACCACTCGCTCCAGACTTTTCAACATGAACGATGTCAAACTGATTGGTCTAAAACTTTTTGCTAGGGAATAGTCATCTTTTCCAGGTTTCGGAATAAATACTACTCTTACGCGTCGCCATTGGGATGGTATATAACCAAATGCAATATACCAGCTGTACCTAGAGGTTCCACCGTTGCTACCGTTATTGTTCATGCCACTCTCTACTTCAGAGAGAGTTCTACTAGCCGGAAAATGGGTTTCGAGTAGAGCATTAAACGTTTCCGATTTGGAAATGGTGTATGAACCATCAGGTTTTCCAATGAAATCCAGCCTTACTGAGCGGTCTAGATGAAGGACCTTACAAAGTCTCGCTGTTTCCTTCATTTCTTCGACGTTACTGCAGAAACTTCTATAGGATTCAAGTTTGGCTTTCCGTACTTTTTTCTTATATTCTCTCTGTGTAAGTCGATGATTAGCTCAGTCCTCTTCTGTTTTGGTCTTCAAGGCCTTATTAAGAAGTCTCCTGGACCGTACACGAAGCTTCGACAGTTCAGGGTTCCACCAAGGAACCGCTTTCCCCTGTCTGCTTTGCCTGAGTGGACACAGTTCCTCAAAGCAATTGATTAAAGTACCTCCTAATTTCTTAATAGCATCTTCAATCATTTCTGCTGATTTGAGATTTTTCAGGTTTGGTAATCGCTCTATTACAAGCTCGTCATGCCTGTCCCAGTCCACATTTCGAGGATTCCTACTGGAAGGTTCATGTGGAAATATCACGCTAGTTAACTCCTTGCTTAACGGAGCCATTCGTCTTTCAACTCGGTTAAAAGCACTTCGGATCGGAGCATTGCATGCAACGAATAAGGCATCCAGGTAATTTTTCAAAAAATTGTGAATTCCGGCTTCAATCACTTTTGCATATCGGGGATTTTCATCAGGGCCGCCATCCACAGTGAAAATCCAAACGGGTTTGACAGCGCCAACTGAATTTTTGAGAATTCCGTAAAAATCTGGTAATTCCAAAATCCTTTCGATGTCCAAAGCGTGTGGAAATGCAGTAGGCGAGGTATGTTTTCCAGATCGTATGTGGGACCATTTTCTTTAATCACGATTCCGGCGTAAACAGAAGGGATTAGTTTGTGTGATGGCGCGATGACCCAGTCGTGATCAGGAAGCCGGATAGGATACTCAACATGCATTAATAATGGAGTTTGTTTGTGAGCAGCTGCAATCAAAAACAATCAACGTCAAAACCGAGAACCGAATATCTCTTTTAGATATGCATAATGAATTAATATGCGTGCCAAATAAATCTTCATCTCTGCTATTCTTCTCAAAAGTCAAGTATTATGAAAGCATAACATAAAATATTTTTTTTTAATCTTATATGAAATTATAAGCCCCAACAATATCAATTAATAAGACTACAAAATTAATACGAATTGTATACTTGTTATTATAGTTACACAATTTCAGGAAAAATATTAATTTTTCTCAGAATGTACTAAATAAAGATAACTATAAACATAGCCGAATAGGTGGCGGCCGCCGTAGCCGAATGGGTTGGTGCGTGATTACCATTCGGAATTCACAGAGAGGTCGTTGGTTCGAATCTCGGTGAAAGCAAAATTAATAAAAACATTTTTCTAATAGCGGTCGCCCCTCGGCAGGCAATGGCAAACCTCCGAGTGTATTTCTGCCATGAAAAAGCTAATCATAAAAATATCTGCCGTTCGGAGTCGGCTTGAAACTGTAGGTCCCTCCATTCGTGGAACAACATCAAGACGCACACCACAAATAGGAGGAGGAGCTCGGCCAAACACCTAACAGAAGTGTTCGCGTCAATTATTTATTTTTTTTTATTTTAAACATATTTCTTAGTGAATTGAGAAAAATACTAGTTATCGCAGTGGGTAAGGATGCGCATTATATTGTGAACCTTCGTTAATGTGAAGCATTGCTATAGAAAAAAATTTAGTTTTCACTTTATCTGCATTACAAAGATTGATAACACGTTTTTCGAAGATTTAACAAAGACATGAGAGACAGAAAAGTGTATTCCACGGTTTTTTTTAGCACTCCACGCCGTAGCATAATATATTTAGGCATTAAAGTATTTATATTATGTCACGTGATGTGTATTACCGTTAATATTATTACTCGTGTAGAGACTCGTTGCGTGGGCATGTGTTAATACTTTTGTGACAGCTTAATTTGCAGATTTTAGTATTTTATTAAACTAAAGAGTGAATTTTTATGCAAAAAGCTCATGCCAATTATATTTTTTGATTTTTTTAATGCGTATGATTGCTTCTGAATTAATGATATAAAAAATGTAGTCTGTACACAGAAAGATGCTAGAAAATTAATAATTTTCAAATATCATGAGTCTAATCAAATAATCCGCAAGCATATATGATGGAATAGAAGGATTCCCACCAGTAATGCCAATTGGGACCCGTGATTTATCATCTTGGCTCAAAAACGTAACTTGTTTTGGCCCAAGAATCGATGCAACTTCTTCCAAATTATAAATTGTGTTGGCTGCAAAATGCGTATCAATAAGATTTTTATGTGCGTTGGCATGAGGCTTGGCTAGTTTGATGGTTACGGTAAGTATTGCTTCTTTCCTTGTATCGAATCTTGTCTGCGCGGAAGCAAACGCAAATACGTTCCACCTCGACTTATTTTGAATCCAAAATCGCCCTGCAAAGCTTCAGTTAATCGCTCAGAGACTTTATGTAACGAATTTTATCACTCCGGCGTCTTTCATCTGCTGAAGAGCCATGCGTACATATATCGACAATAGTTTTTAGCAATTCAGGTTGTTCCTCTTCGACTCTTGGGCGACCTACTTTATCATGTATTTTCATCTGTTTTTTGAGCTCAGGATTCTGAGAACATGCTGACTCAAGAGCTCTCTTTTTACATTGTCTGTGTACTTTGTTCCTTTCTGTTTTATCTCGCCTTTGCTTTAATGATTTTTTCAAAACAGCAAGATCTCTTTTTTCATCTTCAATAATTTTTCTTCTACTTCATTCAACATTTTTCCTTGTTTTCGCATTTCCATAGGATCTATTTCAAGTTGTGTATAATTTATTTTCAGTTGTAATTTATTCTGAGCTGGAGTTTCTGCTTTTTTATCAGTCGTTTTTTCACCCTATATGGAAAATTACGTTCAATAAACTAGCTTTTGATCGACCATATAAAAGTCAAATATTATCGCTAAAATGTCTTCAAAAATTTAATATCTTCGTTCTCGATTTGAGGTAAACGTATTATATTTGAATGAAGAATTTTAGGTTATTTTTATCCAATTTAGTCAAAGCGAATAAATTAAACGTCAACTTATGTAAAAAAGAAATTGCTCTGAGGTGGGACACGAACCCACTGTACTATTGAGCTGCTCAGGACTTAGCAATTCACGAGCAAATTGTAACTTTTGTGAAAATTTTCCGAAAATTGTACTGTTAAAACAATTTTTTACTGAATATACGTTTGATTGGATTTGCTACTATTAAATTGGATTGGAACAACGTTAAAATCATTATTTAGAGATTATCTTTACCAATCACAAAATTAAACGAAAAAAAATAATTGTATTCATAAATAATTCTATAACGTATGGGCGTTATCATTCCATAAATAGCTAGCTTACATCATCAGGGACAGGAAGCACAGGATCACGATTTTCTTTTCTATGACTCTCATTGGACGTGGACGAGGAACTTGGAAAAGTAATATTCTTTTCAAGCTCTGTAGATTAACTTGGATTCTGCTCACTCTATGAAATATGGGTTTTGTTTGACGCTGCCTACATACAAAAGTGTTTCGGTTAAATTTTCATTGTATAAATATGAATTCGAAAATATTTACTTTACTCCAAAAATACATCAATCGACTTTTCTTTTTCAAAATGAAACTTGACAAGTCCTGCAGCTTATTTTTCATCACAACCTCAAAATGTTCTTCGTTTTTGTTTTCATTCCAAAATTTATTTGTATCTTTTTGTAAATCAGCAGGCTTTTTCTCGGGATGCGCTGCTTTCCTTTTAGATACAAATTCTTGATATATTATATTTTTATCCATATTTGATCACTTTGAATGACAAAAGAAGCAACGGTAAAATGAATAAACAAGAACTTAATTTATGATTATCAGTTGGTTGACATTGACAGATTCAGGGCTGCCATCAATCAAAGAGAATAAAAAATCAGTATTTTTTCATGTGAACTTGACCAAAGAGTGATTCTAATGGTCAATAATAATAAACTCTATAACGTGTATCACGTAAAATGGACACTTTGTAAAACTTGATTAAGCGCTCATCGCCAAAAGGTGTCTCGTAAGAACATTAGAAATTACTTCTAGTTGTCTGGAGATATGTCACCGACAGGGTGCCCCATGTCAATAATTGCCAGCGCAAAGTGATCCTTCGCCACCTCATTAGAGGCTTTGGAGGGCTTTGAATGAAAACATATGTAAAAACAATTCCCGAAGAGTAAATATGATACTTAATTTATAATAAATTTTATTAGAAAGTCCGATAGTTGTGTACAAGAAATGGTCGGGTGCATTATTTTACTTTTAATAACTCTAGACCTGTTAAACATTTTTGATTTGTCAGCTCGATTAAGATATTACTCTTTTGGGTTCTCCTTATTTTTGATACTGCGTTCATTTGTCGTATTCGTTAGTTAAGCTTTGCAGCCATTGCAGTCAGAATGTGAATTGTGGTACATCGCACAACGGAGACGTAAGTTTCCTTCTGCACGAGCGACTTGAATTTTTTAAAATAATCAAAATTATCGTCTTTTTAGCACTTGGTACTAGGTAACATTGCTGCTGAAATCGTCGACAAAAGTAAAAAAAAACATGCACATCCTACTCTGGGATTCCCGCTCTTCTTTGGGCCACAAATATCTGAATGTATCAAATCGAAACGTTGTTTGGCTCTTGTGCCAGGATATTTGAAGGCCATCCGGTTTTGTTTGCATTTCATGCAAGTAATGCATTCCTCACCATTAATCGACGATACCTTTAGACCTTGCGATGACTTTTGCTCCTTAGTTAAATTGCTGTCACAGATATGGCCGAGGCAACGATTCCATAACTCATGGTCATAACTCGCAATAATTGCTTTGTGTCCACTATCTATGTTGTGCACAGGTCAGTCGATATAATCCATTCGCAAGTGACGTTGTACCGATCAATTCCGAATTCGCATTATAAGTTTCACAACCCGTCTTTTGAAAGACGATTCTTCTTCCTTTAATTACCATTTGATATTGAAATATTATCAGTGATATTTAGGGAGAATTGTGGAACATATGTGCCAATAGTAATTTTTGCTTTGGATCGACGTTCCTCTTTGCCAGTATTGAGAAACATGTCTAAGTCACCAATACATTCCGCTTTAAGACTTGAATTAACATTGTTTTCTGAGCGTTTTCTAAGGAAAGCGAGCTGCCTGTGACATGTGGGAAGTGGCAACGCTATCGGCGTACCAGTCTATCGAGTTTACATTACACGCAAGAATCGAAGCAAGCAATACATTATCTAAGCCTAAACATGCTTGTTGTTGATAGGTTTATTTTTCTTCTTTTGGCAGACATTCGAAAAATGCTCAATTTGCTTACAAAAATGACATGTAAATTGTTTATCTTTTACGTCCAATGATCGTAGTGTGGTTCGAAGTGTTGCCCTTTGGATCTAGCCTCGATTTTTGCAACAACGTAGTTTTAACAAACTCAATTGTTAGAGTTTTTTAAGTATTTTCGATGGTCATAACTGATGAGTCAGCCAAAGTAAGGTCTGTAAGCAAAACGAAGGCTGGGGCCATAATTCTGGAGTGTGGTAAGGGAGAAAAGTTACGCCAGAGTTCGTGCTCTTCAACTGAAAAGCACGGTGCAGGACACGGTTTCCATCGCAAAGTTCAAACCGAGCACCACGATTAAGATACGAGATCTGCACTCCATGAAGGCAGAGGTGGAAACAGCAGCCCGGAAACAGCTCACCAATCAGGAGGAACACATACAGACGAGGATCAAGGCACCGAACGCGCGGGAGCAGAAGGGGCCGCGAAACTCATCAAGATCGGCGACATAAAAATCGGCTGGATCCGAGCCAAGATAGGAGTATTCGAACAAATTAAGAGGTGGAATCGCTGCCTTGGGATAGGGCACACAAACAAACTGCACTGGTCCTGATAGAAGGGATATGTGAAGCAGATGCGGGAAACCAGGCAAGAAATAAAAGACTGCAAAGCAGCCATCAATTGCATTCACAGCGTAGACGCGAAACGCGAACTTGTCGACCACCTGCCAGGATCAAGGAGATGTGCACCAGCTAAGAAGCGATGAGTGTTCTCCTTTCCCCTTTCACGTGGGTCTCCTTGCCACGGGGATGGGGCTTAAACGTAGGTTAGATTCTATTTAGGAATTTAACCCACCATGAACTAAGAAGGAAGCTCCGTATAGGGATTGGCGAACAACCCATTCGCGAAACGGCGCGTGCGCTGTTCGTCTAATCATCTATACGGAGAGTACCGTACCAACACATTCCCAAGCCAAGGTGTTCTTGGAATCGTGCCGAGGGCTGAATGGTGCAGGGAATTAAAACATGTGCATCGGTGATGGACTTAAGCGGTGCAGACGTACTTAAATACGTAAAGTCACACAAACCTGCGGTGCCGATGCATGACTAGGCAATCGTGAAGGCAAAAAAACCGCAAAAGAACAGCATGTCATTCGTTCTGCAGATTACCGATGAGTGCCTGCCAATTCTCAAAAAATCTGACAACAAAATGCGGCTTGGTCTAAGAAAGGCCAAACTGAAAATTTTCAAAGCAGACGGCAATGAAAATGAGGATGCGCCAGATGAGGTTGACAACAATACACAGCTAGAAAAGCTCTACCTAGCTGAAGACGACAACAAACCCGATGCCTAGAGCCATACAGGTGAATCTGCAGCACTCGAAATGTGCTACAGAGAACTTGGATGTCTCCCTCAGGGAAGGGGGCATCGACATCGGACTTATACAGGAGCCCTGGGTCAGAGACAATAAGATTAAAGGGTTCCAAGACAAGCCCCGATCATGCATAATCACTAAAAAACACGTAAAATCTTTTCTGTGTTCTAATTTTAGTACTCCCGACTTTACTGTGGTGAAAATGGAGCTGCAGAAATCGGCAATATACCTGTCATCGGTGTAAATGCCGCATGATAAACCGGCGCCGCGAGACGAAATGGCTCGATTCCTATCAACACTAAACAAGGCAGATGAACTGTTGATGGGCTGCGACGCAAACGCCAGAAACGAGCTCTGGGGCAGCTCAGAGACGAATGAAAGAGGTGAGTCACTTTTTGAATTCCTTCTAAATACCAACCTCTATGCAACGTAGGGACCCCCCAACCTTCACTTTTCCGAACTCGGCAAATTTTCCAGACTGGGAAGAGGTCTTAGACGTTACCCCATCAATCTTAAGCTTGAGAAACCGACCCCATATATGTAGAGACCTTAGAAGAACAAATTGGCACATATTCCGTAGAGTAACCCAGTCTAAGCTTCAACACACAAATAAAACTATACCGTCCAGTGAAGACTTAGATGAGAAAGTAGGAGCTTTCGAAGCTTCGTTGCCGAAAGGGCTTGAAGCTTCATGCCCCACCACATATGGCAAAACAACCTACCCTCCCTGGTGGAATGAAGATTTAAGTCAGCTAAGGAAAATGACAAGAGAAATCTTCAATATCTCCAAGAAACACAAGTACTTCAAACCCTACAAAGATTGCCTTAGGGAATACAAGAAAGCGATCAAAGAGGCTCGGACAGAGGCTTGAAGAGATTTTTGTAGCTCTATCGAATCAACCAAAGATACGGCCAGACTAGGTAAGCTTTTATCCAAAGAACACTCCTGCCCTTCCTTGTTGAAGAAAGATATCGGAGAATGAACAAAATCCTCGGCCGACACACTAGAATATCTTATAAATACACATTTCCCAGGCAACACAGAATATATTGGGAACAATAGTAACAGTGTTCAAACATCTAACCTTTCATCCATTAAAATTAATCACATCGTATCCCAAGATAGAATTTTATGGGCGATGAAAAACTTTGAGCCATAATAAAGCAGTCGGTCCAGATGGGATATTCCCAGCCATGGAACACTCGGGAAGCGACGATTCCTTGGCTGGACGTCTTTTTCAGAAAAAGCCTTATGCTAGGGCATATCCCAAAAAGCTGGGGAAGGGTTAAGGTGATTTTTATCCCCAAAGCTGGTAGACGCGGTCATGATACAGCGAAAGATTTCAGACCCATCAGCCTATCCTCCTTTATTCTGAAAACTCTCGAGCGATTGTTGGATGTATATCTCAGGGAGAAGATTACAGACACAACGATTTCCCCATTTCAACATGCCTACCCCATAGGAAAATCCACAGAGATAGCTCCTCATGGCGTTGTAAGTGCGATTGAGAGGAGCAGAGAATACAAGCAATACTCACTAGTCGCTTTTCTCGACATAGAGGGGGCCTTGAACAATGCTACCACAAGATCCATAATTAAGGCTCTTAACATGTTAGGCACAGACATAGGTCTTAGCGAATGGATAGAGAACATGCATAAAACTAGAATAATCATTGGTGAGGTAGGCAGCAACACGGTAAAACGCTCTGTCAACAGGAGAACCCCTCAGGGAGGAGTCTTGTCCCCTCTGCTGTGGTTACTAGTCGCTAACAACATCCTTACCAAATTCAACCGAAGGGGAATTAAAGTAGTGGCGTACGCGTATGACATAGTGCTTATGGTTTCAGGAATGTTTCCAACCACAATCAGTGAGATTATGGAAGGAGCTCTGGTATTACTCGGCAATTGGGCCACGGGCTGTGGTTTAAGTGTGAACCCGAGAAAAACTGAACTGATGCTATTCACCAAGAAAACCAAGGTACCAAACTTTAATCTCCCAAAACTAAACGGTGTCAGTCTCCCGCTAACCCAACAGGCAAAATAACTAGGTGTTATCTTAGATCCCAAACTCAGCTGGAAGTCCAACGTAGAGTACAGGGTAAAGAAAGCGAATATAGCACTTTAGACGTGTAAGAGAATGTTGGGAAAAAATGGGGTATCGAACCAAAACTATCCAATTGGTCCTATACAGCCATTGCAAGGTCAATACTTACATATGCGGCACTAGTTTGGTGGCCTGCAACAGAAAAGAAATAGAACAAAACTAAGCTGAACAAGATACAAAGAACAGCGTGTATCTTTACTACAGGAGCGCTTAGCACCAGTCTTACTGAAGCGCTCAATGTACTAACTCATCTGCTACCAATAGATTTTCACATTAAAACAATAGCTACTTGCCGCGCGGTGAGACTCAGAGACATAGGAAGCTGGACAACAATGTCGTACGGTCACAGTAAGATCCTCCTACAGGGACCCTCGCTGCTCAAAAACAGATCAGACTACACAGCCCCCGACCTTAACTTCAAGAAAGGCTTTACGGTACGTTTTCCACCGACAATGGAATGGAACAAAGAGAAGGTGATTGGAAGATACGATATCGAAATCTATACCGATGGTTCTAAGATGAACTGTGGTGTGGGAGCTGTCTTCCATTTGGAGCCGCTCAACCTATCTCGGTCAATTCGTTTAACTGACTATGCCAGCGTGTTCCAGGCAGAACTGTTAGCGATCAGAGAAGAATGCAAATCACTAAAACTCTACAAGGAAGTTGGTGCAGGAGTAGCTTTTTCTCAGACAGTCAAGCAGCTATCAAGGCCTTAGACCTCAATTTCATTTAATCCAAACTACTCTTACAGTATAGAGAGGAGCTGGAAATGCTTAGTCATTGGCTTGAAATCATTCTGATATGAGTTCCCGGTTACAGGAACATACGGGGTAATGAGAAAGCTGATGAGCTAGCAAGAGAAGGTTCGACACTAGAAATATCAGAGGTGGTGGCAGTCTCCACCCCACCCAACACATTAAAAGCATCCATTGCTTCACACTTTCATGCTTTAATCGAAAGAAGATGGAAGCAACTAACTACATGTATTACAACAGAAAACACATGGCCGTCATACAAAATCCAAAGGACGAATGATCTGTTAGGATGCTCTCGGCCAAACATCTCACCCATCACTGCAACCCTTACAGGTCATTGGAAAGTAGGGGATCATGCAGCTATACTCAATCTACCCTTCAATCCCATCTGCAGAAGCTGTCAAGCGGAAGGGGCGAGAGAAAGTCTTCTCCACTACTTATGTGACTGTCCAGGGCTAGCTAGGGTACGACTCCACTCCTTTGATAAGCCTTTCTTGCAGCAATTTAATGAGATCTCAAACATCGAGATATAGAATTTCCTGCTATACTTGGATCTAACTAAATGGATTTGACTTAGAACAAAAAAAAAAACATCATTATACGGGAACGGTGGTAGTAAAACGGTGCTGGTCACTAATTTGGATTATTTAAGTGGACATACTCAACCACTTCAACAACAACAATTCCAGGCAAACAGGCATAGAAGCCGCACAGCGTACGCTTTGCTTGAATAGATAGCTGTCCAGAGGGAGCTAGATGCGGTCATCATCAGCGAGCACTATGGACGGATCGCCAAGGGAACCTGGTTCGAGGACGCAACAGGAAAGGCCGTACTCTGGTTGCCAAGTGGTAGTGCAGTCGCCGTCACACAGGACGGAGCCGGCCGTTGCTACGCATGGAAAATGTATTTGGAAATATGTATTTGGTCTTATGCCATTCGGGCTCAATAATGCGCCAAGTATTTTCCAACGAACTACAGATGATGTGTTAAGATCCAAAATAGTCCATGTCCTGTCTATGTCGACGATATAACATTACTGAATATTGCAATTATGCAAACATGAATCTAATCTAGAAGAGTCGACGTTTTTTTAATGGTCTGTTACTGTACGTTGAAAATGTGTAGCATTATAAAACGTGCACACACAGTTTACACAAATTTTACATCCCAAGGAGCGTAAAGAAAAATGGCAGAAAGTGCAGAGTAAAAAGGAGCCGACAAACGATAGGAAGACCAGCGGCTCACTTCACCCGCGATCTGATGTGATTAAAATCGAAAAAAGGTGGAAGGTACAACGTATGCGGACATACTTCGCGCTATTAAATTCAACGATATGCTAAGCGAAATCGGCGATAAAGTGAGGGCAATGAGGCCTACGCAAAAAAATGGGCTGTTGATAGAGCTGAAAAAAAACAAGGATAGCGAATCATCTAGTTGTCAAACTGTTTTCAAAAAAGGCCTGGAAGGTGTTGCAACAGTCAATCTAAAGACTCCTTGCACCACACCGCAATGCAAGGCCTTATAGCAGAACTGAATTCGGAGAAAGAGTCGCCGGACGCGATAGCAAAGCAAACACAGGTAAAGAGGCCAGATAAATGCGCTATCAAAAGTATGCATGCCACGACGGCGGTACCCAGCCTACATTTCGCTACTCGCTGTGGATGCCAAAAAGGTTCTGGCGCTCGATTCCCTTAAGGTGGGATGGGTACGTTGCCGGTGATCAGAGGTCATCTTTCAAAAAAATGTTATATATGTTGGTCATACGACCATGTAGCGACAGTATGTAAATCTGCCGGTCGCACGAAACTCTGGCGTCGCTGTGGTGAGGACGGCCACATGGCAGCGAGTTGTAGAAATGCAGGAAAATGCGCACTATGCCTTGGAACACACAAGGCTGGTGTCACAATATTCCCGCACCAACAAGAGGCGGTACGTAAAATCAGGCGATGATAATCCTACAACTCAACACCCGCCACTGCAGAGCTGCTCAGGACTTACTCGGGCAAACAGTCGTCGAAAAGAAAACAGACATCGCAATGCTTTCGGAACCCTTCGAAATGATGAACTCTCATAGCTGGCTAGCCGACACCGAAGAACAAGCAGTAATCTAAGCGGTAAACGACAAATTTTAGTCAGAGCAGGATGCCCACGCCTTTGAAGGGGTACTCGTGGATGAAGCTGGAGAACATATTTTTTGTGAGCTGTTATGCACCTCCAAGATGGCCACTCGAAAACTTTACCTCGTTGATGGCGGCACTAGAGATAAGCCTTAGGGGTAAGCGACCGATTCTTATTGCGGGTGGCTTCAACGAATGGTCCAGAGGTTGGGGCAGTAAGTATACAAACGCAACCCCACAAATTGGAATTTGGACGGGCTACTCATAGCGATTACTTGGCCATTGTAATGAGCGTACGCAATGTACTGCCGCGGACTGCATCTAAGATAGTCAGGTAAAGATGGAAGTAAATAGGTTTTAACGCAGTAATTTGTGGACAAGTGTGGATAGACACATACATCTTTCGCAAATCAGCAGAGGAGATAGCAGCAGAAATAGCCTTCCGGTTAAAAGGAGCTTGCGACGCAACGATGCCGAAATCTATAAATGATACTAGGGAAATCGCAAGCCAGTACATTGGTAGGCGGATGAAATAGCCAACCTTCATAATGACAGCAACTCTGCTCTAAGAAAGGCTCAAATGTAAAAAATTGTGGCTTAAAAATGCAATTCAAAAAAAGAGGTTGTCTGTAAAGTCGGTTTACTGACGATAGTTTAACGTGATAACGTCATAAGAAAATACTGATTGAATGGTTGCATTTTTCAAAAGAAAATTTTAATTTTATTTGTTTGATAGATATTTTGTATGGATATAGAGAATGAGTTAACATTAACATAACATAATATAACATAACATAACATAACATAACATAACATAACATAACATAACATAACATAACATAACATAACATAACATAACATAACATAACATAACATAACATAACATAACATAACATAACATAACATAACATAACATAACATAACATAACATAACATAACATAACATAACATAACATAACATAACATAACATAACATAACATAACATAACATAACATAACATAACATAACATAACATAACATAACACAACACAACACAACACAACATAACATAACATAACATAACATTACATAACATAACATAACATAACATAACATAGCATAACATAACATAACATAACATAACATAACATAACATAACATAACATAACATAACATAGCATAACATAATATAACATAACATAACATAACATAGTATCTCAAAAGAAATAAAAAAGCAGCTTAAGGAATCAGGAGGATGGAGGATGGTTCCATGTGTAGAAGTCCACGCAAGTGGGGAAAGTTACTGATCGCCATTCACTTGGGAGTGGCCAGGACGATTCTTCTACATATGGTTCAAGCAGCTCACAACGTCCGGGATTAGCCCACGTATCCTCTGGTTAGCTTCCGAACACCCGTTCGGGAGTGAGCTAAAGTGAGAAGGCGAAGCATCCCAGCATAGCTGGTTGTGCGCTGGGTTTGGGACCCGCCACTTAAAAAGCCCCCCCAATGAAAACAGCAACAAAGCCTCGGATGAGAACTTCCAACACTGATGACGACCCCTGCAAACGAAATAAGGAATACGATTTGAGGACATGCACCTGGAATGTCCGGTCCCTTAATGGGGAAGGTGCCTCTGCCCGGCTGGTTGATGTCCTCGTGAGAGTAAAGGCTGACATCACTGCCATCCAAGAGATGCGATGGACGGGGCAAGGTAAGAAAAACCTAGGACCTTGCGACGTCTACTACAGCTGCCATGTAAAGGAGCGCAAATTCGGTGTCGGATTTGTTGTGGGAGAGAGACTTCGTCGCCAAGTACTGTCGTTCACTCCGGTGGACGAGCGTCTCGCAATAATCCGCATCAAAGCGCGATTTTTCAACATCTCGCTAATTTGCGCCCACGCCCCGACGGAAGAGAAGGACGATGGGACCAAGGATTCTTTCTATGAGCGCTTGGAACGTTCCTATGAGCGCTGCCCCCGCCACGACATAAAAATCGTGCTTGGCGACTTCAACGCCAGGGTGGGCAAGGAGGGAATTTTTGGTCCCACAGTCGGAAAATTCAGCCTGCACAACGAAACATCCGGCAACGGACAGAGGCTGATCGACTTCGCCGGGGCCCGAAACATGGTAGTCTGCAGCACCAGATTCCAGCATAAAAAGATACACCAAGCTACCTGGCTGTCCCCTGATCGAAAAACGCGAAACCAGATCGATCATGTTGTGATAGATGGAAGACACGCTTCTAGTGTATTAGATGTACGTACGATCCGAGGACCCAACATCGACTCGGATCATTACCTTGTTGCAGCCAAATTGCGCACACGCCTCTGTGCAGCAAAAAACGTACATCTACCTACGCAAAGAATGTTCGACATCGAAAAGCTGCAATCACAACAGACAGCCAGAAGATTCGCCACTCGACTCTCACTCCTGCTCTCGGAAAGCACTGCCCAACACACCGGCATGCGCGAGCAATGGAGCAACATTTCTCGTTCCCTACGTACCGCCGCCGAAGAAGAAATCGGATTCCGGCGAGCCCGAAAAAACAATTGGTACGACGAGGAATGTCATGCTGCCGCCGAAAGAAAAGATGCCGCCTATAGAGCCACGCTGCGATCGGGCGCAACGCGAGCCATGTGGGATCGCTACAGAGAGCTGAAAAAGGAAGAGAGACGTATTATCCGACAAAAGAAACGTGAGGCCGAAATACGTGAGTGTGAGGAGCTTGAGATGCTGGCCAGTAGGAACAACGCCCGAAAATTCTACCAGAAAGTTCGGCGGCTTACAGAAGGTTTTAAGACCGGGGCGTTTTCCTGTAAGAACAAAGACGGTGATCTGGTGACTGACGTACAGAGCAATCTTAAATTATGGAGGGAACACTTCTCGAACCTGTTAAACAGTGACAGCTGCGCATGTCATAGAGAAAGTGAAGATCCCGATACCCCAATCGTTGACGACGGAATTATCGTTCCGTTACCCGACCATGACGAGGTGAGAATAGCAATATCACGGCTAAAGAACAACAAAGCCGCGGGCGCCGACGGACTGCCGGCTGAGCTATTCAAATATGGCGGCGAGGAGCTGGTAAGGTGCATGCATCAGCTCCTATGCAAAATATGGTCGGATGAAAGCATGCCTGCCGATTGGAATTTAAGTGTGCTCTGCCCAATCCATAAGAAGGGCGATCCTGCAATTTGTGCCAATTACCGCGGGATTAGTCTTCTAAATATCGCCTATAAGGTTCTAGCGAGCGTATTGTGTGAAAGGCTGAAGCCCACCGTCAACCAACTGATTGGACCTTATCAGTGTGGCTTCAGACCTGGAAAGTCTACCATCGACCAAATATTCACAATACGCCAAATCTTGGAAAAGACCCATGAAAGGAGAATCGACACACACCATCTTTTCGTCGACTTCAAAGCTGCATTCGACAGTACGGAAAGGAGTTACCTGTATGCCGCTATGTCTGAATTTGGTATCCCCGCAAAACTAATACGGCTATGTAAGATGACGTTGCTCAACACCAGCAGCGCCGTCAGAATTGGGAAGGACCTCTCCGAGCCGTTTGATACCAAACGAGGTTTCAGACAGGGTGACTCGCTGTCGTGTGACTTCTTTAACCTGATGTTGGAGAGCATCGTACGAGCCGCAGAACTTAATCGCTCAGGCACAATATTTTATAAGAGCGTACAATTGTTGGCGTATGCCGATGATATTGATATCATCGGCCTTAACAACCGCGCTGTTAGTTCTGCCTTCTCCAAACTGGATAAAGAGGCAAAGCGAATGGGTTTGGTGGTGAACGAGGACAAAACGAAGTACCTCCTGTCTTCAAACAAACAGTCGGCGCACTCGCGTATCGGCACTCACGTCACTGTAGACAGTTATAATTTCGAGGTTGTAAAAGACTTCGTTTATTTAGGAACCAGCATTAACACCGATAACAATGTCAGCCTTGAAATCCAACGTAGAATCTCTCTTGCCAACAAGTGCTACTTTGGACTAAGTAGGCAACTGAGCAGTAAAGTCCTCTCTCGACGAACAAAACTAACACTCTACAAGACTCTCATCATGCCCGTCCTAACGTATGGCGCAGAAGCGTGGACGATGACAACATCCGATGAAGCGACGCTTGGAGTGTTCGAGAGAAAGATTCTGCGTAAGATTTTTGGACCTTTGCACGTTGGCAACGGCGAATATCGCAGGCGATGGAACGATGAGCTGTATGAGCTTTACGGCGACATAGACATAGCGCAGCGAATAAAGATCCAGCGGCTTCGTTGGCTGGGTCATGTCGTCCGAATGGATACAAACGCTCCGGCTTTGAAAGTATTCGATGCGGTACCAGCTGGTGGTAGCAGAGGAAGAGGAAGGCCTCCTCTGCGTTGGAAAGATCAGGTGGAGAAGGACTTGGCTTCACTTGGTGTGTCCAACTGGCGCCGGTTAGCACGAGAAAGAAACGACTGGCGCGCTTTGTTAAGCTCGGCCAAAATCGCGTAAGCGGTTATCGCGCCAATTAAGAAGAAGAAGAAGGAATCAGGAAACATCAAACGCGAAATCAAAAATACTATTGTTCACGAAATCTCTCGTTTAGAAGCACTTATACCATCAATCGAAAAACTACAACCAAGTGATGGTTCGACGCCACCATTATCTGACGCAAACTCGAACATACGCACCATTCTTCGCGAGGAATTATCCGAATTCACCAAGCTACTGCGGCCAAATAATGTATCAGAAGTTCCAACAATAAGTTATGCAGCTGCTGTAAAAACAAAAATTATGGCCAACAAAAACGTCACTGCAAAGCCTGCAATAATCATAGGTGCAAAAGACGGCACCAACTGTAGGCACACTGATATTCTCAATTCTTTCCGAAAAGGCGTCACATTTAAAGACACAACATATGCACCAGCGAAAATTGTACCTGTCTCAAATAACAAAGTGCGTGTAGAATTCGACACAATTGAGCAACGTGACGTTACAATGCGAAAACTTTCAGAAGTTACAGATCTCAAAGCGGAGAATGCAAGAAATAAGCGTCCTTTAGTCATTCTGAAAGGAATATCAAATGAAATTCCAGTAAGTGATCTGGTAAACATCATAACAAATCAAAATGCTAGTATCAGTGCGGAAATTAAACACGATGATGATATCATATATCGATTTGGACGCAAGAACCGCCGAAATCCAGAGACACTTTATAATGCAGTCCTAGAGGTATCAGGAAATGTTCGAAATGCAATGATTACACTCGAGCGCATCAACATCGATTTTCAACGAGTAAATGTATCTGACTTCAGTGCCTTCATACAGTGCTTCAAATGCTTGCAATTTGGCCATACCAAAACTAAATGCACTGATACAATAACTCCTTGTTCCCACTGTGCAAGCAAAAATCACCAGTATGCTGATTGCCCAGAAAAGAATGATGCATCTAAACTCAAATGCTTCAATTGTGCTTTGCGAAACGAAAAAACCAACGTCAAGGTAGATGAAAAGCATTCTGCGGTTAGCGCTAAACATTGCCCCCAAATCAAATCCATGCAGCAGCGAATCAACTCACGTATTGAGTATGGTTGTTAAGCCACTCAGCATCATACAACTTAATGCGAATCGTTGCTATGAAGCACACAATGAGCTAATACAATATATTGCTTCACATGATATAGACATTGTACTCTTATCTGAACCATACACCGGTACTAGAACTGTTAGCACACTAAGTGGATTCTCAACGTTCCAATTCCCGATGGTGAATCGAACAACTAAGGCGTGCATTTTAATAAAAAATACTATTGGTGCTGCACTCGGTATTTTACAATACTCAACTCCAAATCTCAGCGTCATTAAGCTGCCCTTAGCACAACGATCGTTATATATCGCATGCGCTTATGTCGAACCAAGCGATGATAAATTTGATACTCTCGACGCTCTTAATAAATTTCTTAGTAGCACGAGGCCAGCAGTACAGCTCATAGGTGGAGACTTCAATGGTTGGCACTCATCATGGGGCTCAAACAGATCAAATGATCGTGGGTTAGCAGTTGCAAATATTATAGCTGCCAACGATATGGAAGTAAGCAATCAGGGTAAGGTTGCCACATTCAACGCGATACGGTATGGCGCACATGCTTGTTCAATCATAGATATAACGATTGCTTCAGGAAATCTCGCACACCATATCACAAATTGGTCAGTGAATGTTGAGGCCATTCAAAATTCAGATCACAGCGCAATAACTTTTAAAATCGAAAACAGCTCCAGCGTTACTGCTGCAAAAAGTACATCAACCTATCTATACAACAATAAGACAGCCAACTGGAAGAAGTTCGAAGAAGTTTTAGATGAGCAGCTCAACATAAAAGATATTTTAAATGTAGACCTTGCCAATTGTACCGCATATGATCTGGACAATACTGTAGAATCTCTTACTGGAATTATCAAGAAGGCGTGCTCAATATCTATGAAAATTCGAGGACGTGGCAAAGCAGCAAATCCATGGTGGAATAATGAACTCGAGGATCTTAAGAAAAAGTGCATCCAACTTCATCATAAGCTAAACAACTCAAAAAATACTCAAATTTCGACAGCAGTTGCTATGCAACATTCCAATGCTAAACGCACATATGCCGCTGCACTAAAGAAGGCATCAACTGAGCACTTCCGAGAATTCTGCGCACAACAAGGCAAAGAAAATGTCTGGTCACTGACAAATCGATTAATTAAGGATGCACCATTACATCGACCTCCAATGACGCTTCAATATAGCGGACTATACTCTGACACCAGCGCCGGCACAGCTGAAGCTCTCCTGCAACATTTCTTTCCTGACGACACCGTTGACTCTACGCGTGAACACCTCCACCGTCGCAATAGAAACAAACATTACCTTAACACACCCAAGGATGAACCATTCACTGAAGAAGAAGTACTCGAAGCGTTAGTAACCATGAATCCAAATAGAGCCCCAGGTTTAGATAACCTAACCTCAGACATATGCTTGGCTTTTACAAAGAAATATTCCAAATTTCTCACAGCTCTCTATAATGCATGCCTCCGTGTGGGTTACTTTCCAAAAATTTGGAAAAAGGCTTACATTAAAATTTTACCAAAGCCAAACAAAGTTGAAACTAATGAGCTAGGATCTTACCGCCCCATAGGACTCCTTCCTGTGTTCGGAAAGCTGTTAGAGAAACTCTTTACCAAACGCCTTATATATCATGCTGAATCGAATCAACTATGGTCTCCAAAACAATATGGTTTCAAAGAGCAGACCTCCACTTTGGATGCTTTGCGTAACGCAATTGAAACTATTGAGAAGGAGAAGCGTAAAAAGCGGCAGGTAATTTGTGTGTCTCTAGACATTAAAGGTGCGTTTGATCACGCTTGGTGGCCGGCGCTCTTAAATCAGCTAGAACGAATGCAAACTCCGTCTAATATTTACAGGCTTATTATAAGCTATCTTACAGATCGCAGCGCTTCACTAAACTACGCCGACGCCACTGCAACAAAAGCAACAACTAGAGGCTGTATCCAAGGGTCTGTATGTGGTCCAATTTTTTGGAACATTATCATAGATGAGCTTCTTTCTACGCCGCTGCCTGAAGGGTGTGAAATTCAGGCCTTTGCAGATGACATCCTCTTAATAGTCAGCGCCAAAACTGTAAAAGAACTGCAACTTTACGCTAATGATGCTTTGCGCCTAATATATAATTGGGGAAAGAATGTGAAGTTGACTTTTAGCGACACCAAGACATATGCTATGGCATTTAAAAGTAATGCTAAACAAGCTGAACTATTTTTAAATGGCAATCGACTAATCTTCGTCAAAGAAATTAAGTACCTGGGTGTAGTAATAGATGATCGACTGAAATTCACCAACCACGCTAAGTACGTTGTCGATAAAGCTCAGCGAGTATATAAAAACTTATGCCGATATGTTAGACCCACATGGGGTGTACACGCAGACAACGTTATCACAATCTATAAGCATGTTGTGGAGCCAACTATAACTTACGCTGCAAGTATATGGGGCAAAGCTATACAGTTTAATTATATTCGCCGTCTTCTTCGCTCGTTCCAAAGAACTTTCGCTATACGAGCAATCAGAGGCTTTCACACAGTTTCGGCTAATTCGGCTCTGGCGCTTGCAGGATTCACACCGCTGCATCTGAAGATAAAAGAAACTATGCAAATCGAAAGTGTCAAATTATCCGGAGTATATGATGAAACACTAAACGTCATGCTTGAACAACGCACTACACCAAAAAATCAACTACATCCTTCCGAGCGTCAGTCTATACGTTTTGAAAGTATAGCATCACAACAGGAAGCTGACAATACTATGGATGCAAATGCGACTCACATCTATACCGATGGAAGCAAGTTAGAAACAGGCGCTTGTGGATCAGCTTTTGTCGTTCATAAACAAGATGACGACTGGACGTCACGTAAATTTAAATTACATGACACATGCACTGTCTTCCAGGCTGAAGCTCTAGCAATTGACACTGCACTTAAATGGGCTCGGAATGAATTGAAAACTGAAAAGCTAGTCATATATAGCGACAGTCGCTCTTGTTTGGAAGCTATCCAAAATCGGAGCAACCCCAATCCTTTAATTGCATCAATTCATCAGCACCTGTACCTTCTTCGCCAGCGACACAGAATTGACTTTTACTGGGTCAAATCGCACATCGGTATTGAAGGAAACGAGCGTGCAGATGAACAGGCAAAAGAAGCAGCAAATCAAGGAGTCGATCCAGTATATACTGCATTTCCCTTAAGCTATGCTATACGGCAAATACGTTCTCAAATATTCGAGTCATGGCAGCAGGAGTATGCCGACGATACCACTGGCTCCATTACAAAGATTTTCTTTCCAATTCTTGAAGATGCGCAACTATACCGACAACTCTTTGGGATATCATTTGAATTGACACAGCTCTTTACTGGCCATGGTTTCAACAAGGCATACTTAAAGCGATTCAAAATCATTGACGAAGACTGGTGCCCGTGTGACCAACTCACTGTGCAGAGTATGCATCATCTTTTGCACGACTGCCCACGCTTTCACAGTGCACGACAGAGACACGAAACATTCTGTACACAATATGATATTCCAGCATTCAACATAAAACAAATTTCAAAATATCCTAGTTTGATAACATCATTTAATGAATTTGTCAAAAAAATAATTGATAATTTAAAAAACTTCAATGCTTCAAACATTCCTACCTAATGTCTTAATCATAATAGTAATATAGTAGAATAACCATCTAACTGCTTGTATCCAATCGCAGGCATTTTATTTCAGTTAGTTTTGTTAAACTATAAAATATTTATGTAATTGAAAATACTTGTAATCTATCTGAATGTTAAACTGCACATATGTATGAAAATATTTGCTCTAGAAAACAAACTAATTGAAATAATAAATTACTCGAAACGCAGTAAGCGCGTAGAGCCCAAGGAAAAAAAAACATAACATAACATAACATAACATAACATAACATAACATAACATAACATAACATAACATAACATAACATAACATAACATAACATAACATAACATAACATAACATAACATAACATAACATAACATAACATAACATAACATAACATAACATAACATAACATAACATAACATAACATAACATAACATAACATAACATAACATAACATAACATAACATAACATAACATAACATAACATAACATAACATAACATAACATAACATAACATAACATAACATAACATAACATAACATAACATAACATAACATAACATAACATAACATAACATAACATAACATAACATAACATAACATAACATAACATAACATAACATAACATAACATAACATAACATAACATAACATAACATAACATAACATAACATAACATAACATAACATAATATAACATAACATAACATAACATAACATAACATAACATAACATAACATAACATAACATATCATAAAGCATTCACCAACAACTTTCATTTGATACCCATATTGTACATACACGTCCGAAGGTTACCCGGGTCCACGTTTTGACCTATATCTCGAGGCCCTATCTACCAATAGGTATTCAAACTATACGGAAATCATGTTCAATACCTACTTAACAATGTGTGTAAGTTTGGTTTAATTCGGTTCAAAGACACGGCGGGTCCACGTTTTGGCATATATTTCGAGACCCTAGTCATCAATAGGTATGAAAATTACCCCGTATTAAAACACTTATCAACAGCTTTCATTTGATATCCATATTGTACAAACACATTCTAGGGTCCACGTTTTGGTCTCTATCTCGAGACCCTAGTCACGGAGCCGATGGAAATACTCTGAACTAAAGCATTCACCAACAGCTTCCATTTGATACCCATATTGTACATACACATCCGAAGGTTACCCGGGTCCACGTTTTGACCTATATCTCGAGACCCTATCTACCAATAGGTATCCAAACTATACGGAAACCATCTTCAATACCTCCTTAACAATGTGTGTAAGTTTGGTTTAATTCGGTGCAAAGACACGGCGGGTCCACGTTTAGGCATATATTTCCAGACCCTAGTCATCAATAGGTATGAAAATTACCCCGTATTAAAGCACTTATCAACAGCTTTCATTTGATACCCATATTGTACATACACAACCAAAGGTTACCCGGGTCCACGTTTTGTTCTATATCTCGAGACCCCAGTCACGGAGCGGCATGAAAAATACTCTGTACTAAAGCATTCACCAACAGCTTCAATTTGATATCCATATTGTACAAACACATTCTAGGGTCCACGTTTTGGTCTCTATCTCGAGACCCTAGTCACGGAGCGGCATGAAAAATACTCTGGACTAAAGCATTCACCAACAGCTTCCATTTGATACCCATATTGTACATACACATCCGAAGGTTACCCGTGTCCACGTTTTGACCTATATCTCGAGCCCTATTTCCAAAATAAAATATAATCCGTGTTACTCGTTAATGATGTAGCTTTCGAATGGTGAAAGAATTTTTAAAATCGGTCCAGTAGTTTTGAGCCTATTCATTACAAACAAACAAAGTTTTCCTCTTTATAATATTAGTATAGACAACATATCTTATAAGGTATATGGTAAATATTAATATACATTTTTTCCTTCATATATAATAAAAAACTTAATAATTATAACATTAAAACAACAGGTATTATTAACAAACTTGGTTTTATTTTAAAGTCTTCAAGTGAATCAAATTAATAATAATCAATAAGAAGGCATATGCAAATACAAATACGTGAATTTATATATGTACATATGCGCATATACATACATATATACGCTCACTTGAGTAGGAGAGAGCAAGATGTCGAACGTTGCCGTTCGTTTGCTTTGTTTGCTTTGTCGTTCGTTCCGCGCTTTTGCTTGCAGTTCATGCAATGCAATGAGCAAGGTAACGACAAATGAGCAAGGTAACACTAATGAGCAAGATAACACTAATGAGCAAGGTAACACTAAAGAGCAAGGTAACACTAATGAACAAGGTAACACTAAAGAGCAAGGTAACTCTAATGAGCAAGGTAACACTAAAGAGCAAGGTAACACTAATGAGCAAGGTAACACTAATGAGCAAGGTAACTACATATGAGCAAGGTAACACTAATGAGCAAGGTAACTACATATGAGCAAGGTAACACTAAAGAGCAAGGTAACACTAATGAGCAAGGTAACGACACATTTTTTCGTGCGTGCAGCCTGTTAAATCGAATTATAAGACGTTATCACGTCAAAAGCAAAAATTATTTCTTTAAGAAGCTGCGAAAGCAAGCCGACCACGAGTTTTGGGGATAAGCTTACAAGATAGATATGAGCATAATTGAAGGACCAAGAGCGCCACAGGTAACTGGTCCGGTTCTAATGAAACAAACAGTTTCAGTACTCTTTAAAGTTCTTACAAGTAAAAATGTTCCACAAGTAACGGAGGAAGAAGTTCTTAGGACCTTAACGAGGATAAAGAGCAGCAATGCCTCCGGGCCTGACGGGATTCCCAATATAGCGAAGTAATTCGGAGGGATTATTTATCGCGTAATGATGAAAGTTCTCATTCCATTTCAATAAGAATTTGTTCTGTAGGCAATGCTCTATTAGGCAATAAGGCATTGTTATGAACGAAGTTTGTGAAATAAATAAGTTGAATTTTCAAATTTCGCGGACTACGTGCATTCCAAAATTTGTTGCAACTTCTTTAATCCATTTTTTTTAATAGCAGAAAATCGCCGAATACGCATAATACTTGTCGTATTTGTGCCTCTCACAAACAAACTAAACCATGCTATATTGCTAAAACCGTGAACATATTTTCGAGACTAGTGTACCAATATAAAAAAATAATGCTCGAATGTCGGATGTACGTAGCCCGCAAAATTAGAAAATTCACCTTATTAAAAAAAAAACTCGTAGATACTGATGTAAATAGTTTTAAGTCAGTTTTTTCAAGATCACCAAAATACAGAGCCGGTTCTTTATGAATAATTTTCGCAACAGAATCAGCCAATTTACCTTGAATTGCACAGTGACCTGGTATCCATATAAATTTAATTTTATTGGTTTGCTCGATAAGCAAATCTTGTACGCAAGTTAATGAAACACTGTTATTGATGAGACTTCGTACAGCATGGATGGTAGATTGATTGTCGGTACAAATGCAAAGTTTACCTTTCTTCTTCGAAGCAATTAGAGCGGTTTGATATGTACAAAGATCTCACTAGTAAACTTTGAAGTGGATGTATTGCTGGAGGTGACTACAATGCAAACAACTCTATATGGGGATAAAAGCCAACAAGGAAAGGCCGAAAATTATTAGACGCTTTAAGAGAAAATAATGAACATTTCATAAACATCGGAGAGCCGACATATTGGCCTACATTTATGCATTGTTGAAAATATTCCCCAAACTCATTTGACAATTGAGTCATATTTGGAGCTATAGTCGAATTTTACAGGATTATATAATATAATAATAAAACGGCATGGAATTATTTTCAAAAAAAGTGTAGAAACACTATTGACAATAAATATTTCATGAAAAACAGAAACCGAAATTGACTCAGCAAAAGCTTTTTTCAACGATTCCATCATCAAAGCCCTCACCCTTTTGACACCGACTATAAAAATTTAACAAACAAATCTATTACAACACATATGAAACAAAAAATACAGCAAAAAGTAAACTCCGTAAAAAGTGGCAAACTACTAAACATGGCGAAGATTAGGCAAAACTTAACAAATTAACAACTGAAGTAAAAACAACTTAAAACAATATCAAGCTAAAAATCTTGAGAAATATAGGGTTTTTCAGTAAGAGCGCTTCAACTTTTGAACTTTTTTGAATAAAACACAAACGGTTTGACTTTTTTAACTAATTTTTTTTTTATTATCGAGTTTGAATATATACATTTAAGTATGAAATTCGATTTCTTTTGCATGACCACCGCGTGAACGTTTTACGAAGTCCAATTGTTGAACCCAATTTTCGACCACTCTTTTGCATAAATCGGCCGAAATTCCAGCAATTTCGCGTTCAATATTGGCTCTAAGCTCACAAATCGTCGCCGGCTTGTTACTGTAGACCAATGACTTCACATAACCCCAAAACGGGACGGCTTGTTAAATGGACCGTAAAATGGCCGTAATGCTCTTAAAGTAGCAGCAACAGAACGATTATTTTGCTGATTAGTTGCAATCGTTGCTCTAGTGTGTAGCGTTCCATGATGAAATGTATACTAATGAAGTTTACAAATGACAAGCGAAAAATAAAAAATATTGCGTCGTTCGCCCTCCCTATCGGAAAAAAGTTGAAGCGCACCTATTGAATAACTCTATACAAACATAATTTGGGAGCCACGACAGCTGACAATTAGTCTCTATGGAGAGCAACTAAAAACTTAGTCAAAGTAGTTTCACATAAATCTCACATATAAAACACAAGACGAAACTTGGGAAAAAACATAAAGAGAAGGCAAATACACTAGCTAAACACTTTAAAACAATATTCTCAAACTAAAAATACAACCAGCACATTGAACAAAATGTAAATACGACAACCTTGAAAAACAAGCTTAGCACCAATATATGAATAGAGTACAACATAGACTGAACTCACGCAAAAAGAGCCCAAGGAACATAGAAATTTGTATGCGAGTTTTTTAATATCATAGCAAGTGTTTAGCAGCGCTGATGAACCAGAAATAAAATTAAGAAAAGGATTTGAGTTGAATAAAAAACAATTTTTCCAAACAGGACAATCGCAAAGAATCCTCGCAGCAACCATATAGGTATTATACATAAAATATGATTACGAAATGGAATTAGTTTTATTTATGTTCCGAATGTGAATACTTTAAGTTTTTTTCTTTATTATTTTCTGGTCGGACAATTGAAATTTCGTAGGACTTCCTCGTGTTTAAAATATCACTTGCTAACATGGAAAAAAGATAGAGCACAAACTGGTTAAGATGAAAAGTAAACTGATAGTATTCTAGTTCATAATTATTACTTTTCCTTGCATGGCGTATACTAACGTATATTCACATGCACTCAAAAGGTTACATATACATATACTTACGAGAGTATAAAACTACCCTGCAATCTTCTACATTTTCATCATTTAGGAATTATTCATTATCTAAATTAATACAGTCTTCTACAATGACTTAGCTCTGTATATGAAATAAACCACATCTAATACAATATTTACTGATTTTCACAACTCCAAAGCAGAATTTTTACCATCTATCCGCAACAAAATATGTTTTAAAAATAACGATTTGTATAAAATTTTGAGTTTTGTATAGCGCTTTGATCCCTGACATTGCAGTTGTGTTAGCTAAGAGAAAAAAAGTATATTTCTGCCATGAAAAACCTGCTCATAAAATATCATCTGCTGGTCGAAGTCGGCTTAAAACTCCATTTGTGGAAAAGCATCAGAAGCACACCACAAATTGGAGATGGAGCTCGGCCAAACACCCTATAAAGGGTGTATGCACCAATTATACAATATATCGCGTGCTTTATTTAGCTGCATGGAAACTATCGATATCGATAACTATAGTCTGACAGTAGTTGTAAATTAAAACCTATTTTACATCGGCAAACAATTATTTTCAATGCACTTCATTAAGACGTTGTAAACTGTCATTCGATTCATGTAATCGCATGAGTTAATGAAATTTTAGGTTCAAATTCTTTTCCTTTCTCATGCCCTTTTTTTCGGTCTCGCAAGTTTTCATAGTAAAAGTGGTTAATAATTAAATACCTAATCAGCAATTATAAAGAATTACCAACGAATTGAGATCATAATTAATGTGATACAATGCGTAGTTTTGAAGCAATAGCAATTTGCAAGCGCTGTGCTGTTTGAAAAAGGGTTTTGGCCTTTCCTCGGACTTCATATTGATAATTATTTTATGCCGAAGATTTAACCCCATATTACTTTAAAATCTCTTTCACGCAATCACTATAAAAAATATGTTTTTTTTTATTTTAATTCAATAATCCTGACTATATTGACGATGGCTCGAGGTAGCATCTTTTATAATGCGAATAAACGAATGGACGGATGCAGAAATCATATAAGACTGCTACATATTAAAAGTACTAGAGCCTGCGGTGTGGTCAGTAAAAATAACACTCATAGTATTTGTTTCAAGTTACGAATATAAACTTGTGTGGGTGCTTAAAATTAAAGTTAATTTTTTTCTAATGATACCACAGCACCGACTAACCTGACAAGACAATTAACCGACCGAAATACCAACCGCAATAAATGGAGTGGAGAGTAAACCCAAGCAAAAACGTATTTGAAAAAAAAATGTAGGGATAAAAGCAAACTCGCCCCAAAAAACAATAAATACACATTCCCAGGCTCAAGCCGCAAACGAAATCATTGCCACCGTGACTTTAGTTCCTGGGGTTGCATGGAGCTCGTAACGTGTTTAATAAACCTGATTTATGGCGGTTTTGCGGCATCGCCGCAAATGTGGCCGTCACCAGCAACGGCCAACGAAAAAAGTGCTTTGTGAAGAAAAAAATTACCAACAGTCAGACCGTTGGTGTGGTAACACCAAATTCAGAGACAAATTTGTGCGCATTAAATTGTGAAAAAGCGAAAAAATGGGCACTTATTTGGCAACTGTGGCGAATGCATGGTTGGGCGAATATAGGTATGTACGTTCGGCTGCGGCCGCTATGAAAACGAAAGTCCTTCACGGTCATATGACGCGGGGTAGGTTGCATTTGTAACAAGCAACAAGTGAACATATGTTGGACAGACAAACGTTTTATATGCAATGCTGAATGGCCGTTCTATAGCGGCAACATGATTTTTTCATATACTTTTCTTTTTATTTTTGGGAATTTTCGGTCTGCATACATTTATTTCTTCACACTTATTCAATAAACCTCTGTAACAGTATGTTTGTGGAGTGATAATTGGAGGAAAATACTTGATTGATGTTGCATAAAAGTGTCGACAGACAAAGACAGTGGAGCGAAGCGATATACCATAAGTATTTAAGAATATGGACATGGGGGATCAATACTGCTGCGAAACTAAGAATACTACTGTAATTATTAATAATTTTCAACATTTTCAATCTAGAAAAAAGATGAAAGAGTTTTGACAATAACACAAAAACATGGGTATTGAAATATGTGTGCTAAGTCATAACAGCACCCTTATTATGTTAAAACAGCAATGTGAAAATTTGTCAATGCACACACAATAACAGTTAGCATAATTTTTTTTATGTGTAAAAATGTTTAAGTGGAAGGCATCGATTTGTACGGGCCACCATATCATATAGCCCAAAAATGTTTGCCCTATGTAATACATACAACGGTTAAAAAAGTATTCGACATACCAATATTAGCTGAAAAAAATTAGTTTGCAATAAAAAAAAAATCAGTTTCGATTAAAAATTATAAAGAAATAAGTCCTCAGCTTTTGTTGTGCAGGTAGTTGTAATTACAAAAACACACAATTCACAGTTTTTATATTCTAAGCTAATTTGAGAAACACAGTAAGTATTCCACAATTAGAAAATACAATGTGTTTATATAGTAAATGAGTATTATTTAGAAAAACTAATATCTAGTAGCTTTTCCTTTACGCCGAATAATTTCTCGCAATCTCTTAGCATCATTTCCATTAATTTTTTTTTTTTTTTACCTCTGTGTCAATTTCACTTTTCTTTCAGAATTTGACATTTGTTCGTAAAATGGCACTTTTTTAAAAATACTTCACAAATGCTCAATCGGGTTGAGGTCTGGGCTTTGGGCAGGAGTTTTTATAACTTTTCGACAGTTATACAATAACCAAAACCTTGTATTATTCGCGGAATGATTGGGATCGTTATCTTGGTTGCATTGAAAGTCCTGTTCGATTTTTTTAGATATCCTATTCATTTATCATATCCTTTTTTCGCGCTGATCTAGCTATATTAATAAAACGGAATGGAAGAATGAAAATAAATTCTGATGGTTTTGGGGTGTAACGCCTTTAATTTCTACTGACATCACTCCTCGTTTGCGACCCATTTTGCTCATAGTTTGAATAAGACTGAGTTTAGTGCAATTAAAATTTAAATTAAAATTAGATTCTTGAAAAAATTCGATTGTACATAACGGTACTTTAAAATTGGCATTCAAAACTTCACCTAGCTGCTATGTTAAATACTTTTTTATCAGCTAAATGTCTTTGGATGTAATAACTTTAAATTGTATGCCTTCTTTTGCATTTGTAGCTTGAAATCACTAGAAAGAAATTTCCTGAATATGATTTTGAGTTTTTACATTAATATTAATGTTTGCAGAAATTGCGGTATCTCGAATTCTTTTTTGAGTGGTTTACATACACATGTATTTTTGACTCCACTAGATTATTTCATATTTATTACTTAGTTCTTCAAATTCGAACTCGAATTCAAATACAATACTTAGATCTTCAACTTCCAATAGAGTAGAACGATTTTTGAATGGTGTTGAGTTCGGACGCAGTCTTGGTATATTTTCGCTAAATCTGAGAATTTTATCCTCCCCTTTTTATGAATATCTCATTTGGGAACCACGTTTAAAGGATCTTTGTTTTCTCTTGCGGCTTTACATATTACGCACATTGTTCCGTCAATGTTGTGTCTTTATTTTGTCTATTTTTTTGATTCGAGTTCTTGAGCTATCATTACTTAGCACTGTACCTAAGTATAGAAACAAATAATTTAATTTATTTTGCCATTTGTAAAGCAAATACTATTATTTTGAAGCCTCTAATTGGGAATTCCATACAGTATGTGAAAGTGCCATTTCCTTTAAATCTCCGACCCAGGAGTGTTTCCTTCATTAAAAACCTTTGCTTCATAGGACAGGAGACATACATAGGTAAGAATATTGGATTGGCGCAAAGTCTTACTGCTTAACAGTAATATCCATAATAATAATAACTTGAAAAACGGCAAAACGACCGAAATTTAGGTGTGTGAATGATCCTGATATATTTTTACGAGATATACTTCCAAGCATGATCATCGTAAATATACAGCTAATTAATAATCAACCTTTTTTTCTTCCATTCTTCAGCGCTCGATTTTGCCTAGAAACTTAGATGGTCTTGTTTTTGGGTAAAAAATCGTTAATTATTTATAAACCACTGTTATGTGGTTTCGAGAGCAACCTCTATTAAAATGCTGTTGTTTAACTGCATATTTCTTTATATGTGTATGCAGACATTTTTTAAAATACGTTTGTACGCACATATGTATGTATATGTTATATGTAAGGGATATAAATATTTACTATATGTAGTATCGTCCGGCATTATACCGCCCCAATTTGAGCAAGCCTTAGAAATAGGAGTATAATACAACTCTCGGCAGTGACCTCGTGAGATTAGCGCAATACTTAATGCATGTGGATTATCTATACGAGACGAGAGATTCTCAAGGTAAATTATTGGTAAGCCTTTTCACGGCTTAAAATTGATTTTTGGGCGTAGTTTTTGTTAGAATGTCTCACAGTGCTACATGGCCCATGCCAGTCACGTGGCGTATCACGACTACAAGAGCATAAACATCAATTAACTTTAATAAATGTGTAAACAACAACGACAAGGTCTGGGGCAGATAGACAAACTGGAGAGCACAAATGGTAAATCTACTGACAGGCAATTGAACGTTGGTAACTACGTACGACCTAGCTTGACACAATTGGGGTAATATTGGAATGTTGAGTTCCTGCCGCCGGCTTGAATAACTGCATATACATACTATACATATGTATGCATGCCATAAGCAAGTTTATGTGTACTACAAATCTGATAATTGCCTTTCAATACCTTTGGGTATGAGTAGGTCTCGGCCAAACACCTAAAAGTGGTGTAAGCTCCAATTATATATGTACATATATACAGGGTGGGCCATATAATGTTTGCTTTTTGAACCAACTATTCTTTTGAGAATGATAACACAAATGACATGTCAAATGTGTTCATAATTTACTTAAAGGTTTGACATTTACGAAATGGGAGTTCAATTGGTGCAAGAACTGAAGCCTGATGACCATCCAATGCGTTTTCGGTTCGCTCAATGGGCAGAAAATCGTTTGACCGAAGATGAGCATTTTGACCGAAAAATCATCTTTTCTGATGAAGCTCATTTTCACATCGGTGGCTACGTCAATAAGCAAAACTGTCGGATTTGGGCTTCAGAAAATCCACACGTTACTGTGCATCCACAACGAGTCACTATTTGGTGTGGCGGCATCATCGGGCCATTTTTTTTCGAAAATGAGCGAGGAGCCGCGGATACAGTAAATGGCGAGCGTTACCGTGACATGCTCAACGAGTTTTTGTTTCCAAAAATTGAAGAGGATGACATGGAAGACATTTGGTTTCAACAGGACGGTGCAACTTGTCACACTGCCGAAGTTACACTCGAACTTTTGGCTACCGTTTTTGAAATCCGATATCATTTGGCCGCCTCGGAGCTGTGATTTAAGCCCGTTGGACTATTTTTTGTGGGGAGCCGTTAAAGACAAATGCTATGCGAACCATCCAGAGACGAAGATTGATGTTTTAAAACACGAAATCGAAGTTGCCATTCATGAAATTGGAGCCCAAACAATCGAAAATGGGCGTAAAAATTGGGTTGATCGAATGGTCTACTGTAAAGCCAGTCGTGGCAGTCATTTGAACGATATTATTTTTCATTCATAAATGACAATGTTCCATCTTCAAAATAAAAAAAAAATTTGAAAAAATATTGATTAGTCTTTTTTTTTATAGCCGATTCAAAAAGCAAATTTTACATGGCGCACCCTTTACAATCATATACGCATATAGTGCAGAAACATTTTATACTTTTACATTAGTTTTCACTTCTTCTCCTGATTTTTGCAAGCTAAAAATTGTGCGAAGGATAGACCTGTAAACAACTAGGGATAGCTTGTGACTGTCATTCACAAGGAAGTTGGCAAAATCGATTGTATTCCATACTGTTCAAGCACCTCATAACTGCCGACTTCGGTCAGGAATACTCTGGGTAGCAATCCCGTTTGAAGGGGAGCCTAAGTCAGAATGGTAACTTTGATGGAGTCAAGCTTGTCCATTGGTATTTGCCCACCAGTATATAAAACTCCATGCAGACGTCTGTGCAGAACAAATAAAACAAAACCACAGGTGAGGAACCTTCGTTCTATGAATGGCGAAGAAGGCTCCGCCAGGGTGGTTAATACCTCGTAAAAGCAAAAGCTAGCATATAGCAGCATCGTACTTTAATTGTATTTAGTCCTGCCAGGCCCGATGAGAGCGGGGGGGGATCGGGTACTTTTTCCCCCGGGCCCGGAGTTTTCAGAGGGGCCCGGACTCGAGACTATACCTATTTATGTGAATTAGACATCATTGGAAAGGGCCCGCATTTGCAATTTTCCCCCGGGGTCCGGATTTTTCCCCGGGGCCCGGATATGCTCTCTACGGCCCTGAGTCCTGCCATAAGTTAAAAGTTAAGTCCGTCGTAGATATGAAATTATAATACCTTTTTTATTGAATTTAGTTTTATTTAAACATGTAAATATTAAAAACAATTTTAATTTTCATTCGAAATGGCCACCATTTACTTTTACAGAAACGTTCAAACAATTAGGCCATTCAGCTATTGCAGCACGTACGGTTTCCATGGATTCCAAAGATTGTGTGAGACTCTCCAAATTTCTGTGAGATCTTCGACAGATCTGTGAAAAGAATATTTTCATGGTCGTTGACTGCGTGCCACCGAGGAAACTGCTTGCAGCTGTCAAGTCTAATTTTGCTCAAGCGTGTTGTCAAAAGATGAGCAGTTGAGCGACAGAGGCTTTCATGTGGAGGGTAGCTCTAATAATGATTTTCTGCTTTCTAAAATGATTTCTGCAAATTTTTTCTTAAACGGCTTTTATGGCTGGACTGGTTCGAACCACGCGACAGCGACCACTTCTTTTTCTGTCTATCACTTCAGACGTTTCGGAAAACGATTAATGGTGAGGTAAACAAACATTCTCGAAGTATACAATTTTTTCAGCAATTGGTAAATCTCACCAGCACTTTTACCACCCTTATATTTATAATGCAATCACTGGAATGTCATTTTTTAGCCCGCCATTCTATTGTTAACAAGCGCAATTTGCCACGGAATTTTTTCCTGCGAACTTTTTCTCGCCATATTCAATGGAAAATTTTGCACAGAATTTATGGAAAGACTAAGAGGTAGGTGTATGTAATTCCATCAGGCGCCCAAGTACAATTTTTTAAGAAGAGGACTTGCTTAAAATTCTCTCAATTTTCCAAGAAAAAAATAACTTATGAGACAAAACAACACATTTTTAATGAAACAAATTACATCAACAAATAAAAGCACTTAGTCGTATGAACTGCTATAGATAATTGTTGTTTGGTTACAGTAATTTTTTCTACAATTGTTTTGACAGTGACAGCTTGTGGCTCTGTGGATATAAAGATATGCTGCACATAGACTCTTACCAGAGTCATCGAAAAAATTCATTTTGCGAATAATTGAATTATGTTCTAAGAAAAGTGATTGCTAAAAAATCCTCTTCTCTCCATGATACTTAAAAATTATAGCCAGGTCCAGTAATAGTCTTTGATTCATTTGATTAAGACCGGAGAGGCAAATGTTAAGATAAAAAGGCGTTTTGGTTGTAAACTATTATTTGTTTTATTTAGTATGTTTGATAACCATTATTTAGTTTAAAGAGATCTGCTTTAATCGCATGAATTAAATGAATGTTATCTTTAAATTATTTTCGCCAGACTTCAAATTGCAAATTATTTTATACCAAAGATTTAATATCCTCCGTACTTCCTTAAAATGTCCTTTTAAGTCATCACTATAAAATGCACGAAATTTCTTTAAATTAAAAGTCAGGAAGTATACCTTTACGTTTGCAAAAAGATATATTTTGCAATACGAATCAAAGAATGCTATAAAACGGTAATGAGCTTAGACGAGTGTTTCATAAATCTTAAGGTTTGTTTTTAAATTTTAATTCGTTTCCCAGAATTATTGTATATTTCTTAAATTAAATGATCCCAAAGTTAAGCCATACAAGATCCAAAGGGCGCATGATCTCACAGCAGCAACAAGTCAGACTTGAGAGAGCGAAGGAGTTACTTCGCTTGGCCTAAAGCCATCAATTTCAGAATTTGAGTCATCGATTCGCCACCAGGAGGCAGCACCCGCAACAAGTAATGTTTGTAACCGCAGATGGGCACTCTCCAATCGAGCCAGGCGTCAAGGTAAATGCGAAATATTGTCGAGAAAGTATTCTTGAGGTTGCTTTGAAGCCGTGTTTCGATGGCAGACCATGGAAGTTTCAACAGGACTCGGCACCGTCTCACCAAGCTCGAGTGAACCAATAATGGCTAAAAACAACGTTTCGAACTTCATAACATCCACTCAATGGCTTTCAAATTTACCAGACACGAATCCCATGGATTATTCTCTTTGGGCTGTTTTGAAGAGCAAGGTCCGAACTAAAAGATTCACCTGCATCGAGGCACCGAAAAAAGCCAAAATATGATACCTCCAAGTCACATTCGGGCAGCTTGCGATTCGTTTCTGGTATTAAGTTGGTATTATTTTCACACATTTTTTACTTTGAATTGAATAAAAAAAATTTTCCAAACTAAATTTATGGCCTTTTTAATGGTTACACTTCGAGTGCCGGGCCCTTTACATTATATTTTAATTTTTTGTCGTACTAGGTAGGCAATCTTTCCCATAACTTTATTTGTTTTCGAAGCCTGAATATCATGGGAGATATATACGTACCAACAAGTAAATTAAGGTTAAACGATTTACTCAAGGTGGGTCGTTATATAGCCAGTACTCGTACATATAAAACTTATTTTTTAGTTGTATCCCATTCGAAGTAATAAAAAACAGTAAAAACAAACTGTTTCACACTTTCTTTGGTAATATTTTTTAACTTTTTTGTAAGTATAACTAACATGCTTGTAAATTTAATTATTGGGTTTTCATACTTGATTTACCCATTGCGTTAGCCACGTCAACTCATACTTCTAAACAGAGCCCGGGCATTTCATTTGCTGTACTCTCTTACTATTGTCGTCCTTACCACATGCATAAAAACACATGAAAGTACCACATCAAGCTTAAATCGCATTTTACTAGGTTGTGTACTTCAAGTATCTATAAAAAATGGTTTCACAAATTTAATTTGATTGTGCACATTTGCCGTGCTTGCCCGCACTGACTGCTGACTCCCCGCCATTGCAGCCAGTACAGATCCTAGCACGCGCCGATTGAAATGAGATGTGTGAAGGACTACACATAATGGGCATCAACTTGGCCATAAAGCACCCAAAAGACGCCACGAACCCCTGCCACAACCCACCGAGAGCCAATAATATGAAAATAAAAAAAAAGAGCTTCAAATAGCCTATGGATATTCTGCGGCACCAGCACAATGAACATTCAGTTGAAAACAGCGGCAAGGCTTTGATTTATGTGGGAAAGTGGCAAAAGGCGCACGGATGCGTTTTTAAATTAGCTTTTAGGCTTACACGAACTGTTTTGAAGGGATGGGCAAAGCTGCAGAGCATTCACTTTTCGAAATCATTCCGATACACATAATCTCGCACGTACGAATGTCTGGTTAGACTTGTTCGGCAAATTAAAAAGTGAAGAAGTAAATAGTATAAATGCTTTCCATTTCAATTCAACCGAGTTACTCGGGACATCTCCTTCGATTTTGATGTAATTCAAATATGTTGCTCTCTGGTCAAAATAATGAGACACGTATTTTTTTGTTTGCCTGAAAAATTTTTTTTTCAAGATTTATCGGCAATTTTGTTTTCGGCTCAACATCGATTTTTTTTATTATACAAGAATTTTTTTTTTAATTGCTCCTAACTTAGTCAAAAATTAACCGATTTTAATGATTCTGGGTTCAAAATTATCGTCATTACTTGCACGAGCGACTTCATGTATAGAGAATACCAAAAAAATAGTTGAAAATTTTTTATTTTGCAAAAAAACATGAAGTGCGAAATTTTTTCGGGATTCAATATTTCAAAAAGTGTTTTTTTTACCTTTTCCCAAATCAAGAGGACACCTCAGCTGCTAAAATCGGTTGTTTTTCAGTAATGAATTTTTGAGTAAAAAACCTGTTTCGCACTTTTTGTTATGCATGATTTCGCTTGTGCAAGTAATGGCGATCATTTTGAACCCAGAATCATTAAAATCGGTTGATTTTTGACAAAGTAATAAGCAATTAAAAAAAATTCTTATATAACTAAAAAAATCGATTTTGAGCCGAAAAACAAAATTCCCGATAAATCTTCAAAACAAATTTTTTCGGGCAAACAAAAAAATACGTGTCTCATTATTTTGACCAGAGAGCAACATATTTGAGTTACATCAAAATCGAAGGAGATGTCCCGAATAGCGCGGTTGAATAGAAATGGAAAGCATCAGCAGGCATTTATTGTCATAAACCTTTCTCAAACTTTCCAACGCTTTTGGATAATTTTCTTCCGACATTTGGAAAGACTTCACTGTGCCTAAAACTTCACCGGATAGGCATAATACTAAACGATTAAATTTTTCAATATCCGGGATTGTGGGATCATTGTGCAAGAAACTCTCAAACAGACTCATAAAGTTTTTAAAATTCGGAATGTTTCGGCTATTGACGATTTATTTCTCTCCTCTCACTCTCCACGGGCAATGTCTTCTTCGTCGATTTCCTCAATTTTCGACTGACACTTCATGAGTTTTTCGCTGTGGGAGTCGGCACTCCAATTAAATTGGATCTAGCGACATGGTCTTCTCAAGGAGACCCGTTTTTATGCGCACTATGTTGTTTTTTGCAACAGTTCTCTGACGATTTGAAGACTTTAAGTCCATCATCTCCTTACTTGGAGAGAGACTTGAAATAGCCGACTTTGGCTTACTCATGTTGAGTTCGCTGCTTTAGCCTGTGGCTTTTGTAAAACGAAAACAGTTCCGGAAGTTTGTCAGCACAAACACGAAAGCGATAAATACTGAAATGTGTAATAGCTGAAACTTGACCAGAACCAACGAAAACGAGAACGATCCTCTCCAACATCAGGTTAAAGAAGTCACACGACAGCGAGTCACCCTGTCTGAAACCTCATTTGGTATCAAACGGCTGGGAGAGGTTCTTCCCAATTCTGACGATGCTGCTTGTGTTGAGCAACGTCATCTTGCATAGCCGTATTAGTTTTGCGGGGATACCAAATTCAGAAACCGCGGCATACAGGAAACTCCTTTTCTTACTGTCGAATGCAGCTTTGAAGTCGTCGAAAAGATGGTGTGTGTCGATTCTCCTTTTTTCTAAGACTTCGTGTATTGGGAATATTTGATCGATGGTAGACTTTCCAGGTCTAAAGCCATACTGATAAGGTTCAATCAGTTGGTTGGCATAAGCTTCAGCCTTTCACACAATACTCTCGCTAGAACCTTATAGGCGATATTTAGAAGACTAATCTCGCGGCAATTAGCACAGATTGTTGGATCGCCATTCTAATGGATTGGCAGCCCGTCGGCGCCCGCGGCTTTGTTGTTCTTTAGACGCATTTTCGCTATTCTCACCTCGTCATTGGCGGGTAACGGAACGACAATTCGGTCGTCAACGATTGGGGTATCGGGATCTTCACATTCTATGTGACATGCGCAGCTGCCACTATTTAATAGGTTCGAGAAGTGTTCCCTCCATAATTTAAGAATGCTCTGGATGTCAATCCCCAGTTTGACGTCTTTGTTCTTACAGGAAAACGCCCCGGTCTTGAAACCTTCTGTAAGCCGCCGAACATTCTGGTAGAATTTTCAGGCGTTGTTCCTATTGGCCAGCATCTCAAGCTCCTCGCGCCCACGTCTCCCTTCCTTTTTTAGCTCTCAGTAGCGATCCCACATGGCTCGTGTTGCGCCCTATCGCAGCTGGGCTTTATAGGCAGAATCTTTTCTTTCAGCTGCAGCATTACATTCCTCTTCATACCAACTGGGCTCGCCGGAATCCGATTTCTTCTCCGGGGGCGGTACGTAGAAAACGAGGAATGTAGCTCCATTGCTCGTGCATGCCGGTTTGTTGGGCAGTACTCTCTGAGAGCAGGAGTGAGAATCGAGGCTGTCTTTTGTGATTACAGATTTTCGATGCCGAACATTCTTTGCGTAGTTAGAAGTACGCTTTTCGCTGCACAGAGGCGTGTGCGTAGTTTGGCTGCAACAAGGTAATGATCCGAGTCGATGTTGGGTCCTCGGATCGTACGTACATCTAATACACTAGAAGCGTGTCTTCCATCTATCACAACATGATCGATCTGGTTTCGTGTTTTTCGATCAGGAGACAGCCAGGTAGCTTGGTGTATCTTTTTATGCTGGAATCTGGTGCTGCAGACTACCATGTTTCGGGCCCCGGCGAAGTCGATCAGCCGCTGTCCGTTACCGGATGTTTCGTTGTGCAGGCTGAATTTTCCGATTGTGGGACCAAAAATTCCCTCCTTGCCCACCCTGGCGTTGAAGTCGCCAAGCACGATTTTTATGTCGTGGCGGGGGCAGCGCTCATAGGAACGTTCCAAGCGCTCATAGAAGCAATCTTTGGTCGCATCGTCCTTCTCTTCCATCGTGGCGTGAGCGCAAATTAGCGAGATGTTAAAAGAACGGGCTTTGATGTGGATTATTGCGAAACGCTCGTCCACCGGAGTGAACGACAGTACTTGGCGACGAAGTCTTTCTCCCACAACAAATCCGAATTTGCGCTGCTTTACATTGCAGCTGTAGTATACGTCGCAAGGTCCTATGGTTTTCTTTCCTTGCCCCGTCCATCGCATCTCTTGGATGGCAGGGATGTCAGCCCTTACTCTGACGAGGACATCAACCAGCCGGGCAGAGACACCTTCCCCATTAAGGGACCGGACATTCCAGGGGCATGCTCTCAAATTATAGATCTTAGTTCATTTGCAGGGTTCGTCATCAGTGTTGGAAGTTCTCATCTCGCTGCGCACAACCAGCTCTCCTGGAATGTTTCGCCTTCTCACTTTAGCTCACTCCCGAACGGGTGTTCGGAAGCCACCCAGAGGATACTTGGGCTAATTCCGAGAGTTGTGAGCTGCTTGAATCATATGCAGACGAATCGTCCTGGCCACTCCCAAGTGAATGGTGATCAGTAACTTTCCCCAGTTGCGTGGACTTCTACATATGGAACCATCCTCCTATTCGAGCTATTGTGACTAAATTTTAAACCAAATTTACATTATTGGACATCAAACCACCACCACCCAGCTTACGTAGAGGGCGAACTGAAGAAAATATCGCAGCTGTATCGGCCAGTGTTAATGATGACCATCAATTATCGATTCGTCGACGTTCGCAGCAATTTTTGCCTCTGTTACACAACAACGTGGAAAAATTCAGCTGGTGCAAGAATTGAAGCCGATCGACCTACCGCAGCGCAGAATTTTTGGTGAATGGGCTCTTGGAAAGTTGGCCGAAGATCTACTTTTTTATTGAAAAATTGTGTTCAGCGACGAAGCTCATTTTAGGATCAATGGAAACGTAAATAAGCAGAATTGCCGATTTTGGAGTGAAGATCAGCCAGAAGAATTGCAAGAGCTACCAATGTATCCAGAAAAGGTCACAGTTTGATGCGGTTTATGGGCTGGAGGTATCATTTGACCGTACTTCTTCAAAGATGCTGCGAATCGTAACGTAACTGTGAATGGTGAGCGCTACCGTGAAATGATATCCAACTTTTTTTTTGCCCAAAATGCAAGAGCTTGACTTGCATGGCATGTGGTTTCAGCAAGATGGTGCCACATGCCACACAGCACGCGTAACAATGGACTTGTTCAGAGGCGAGTTTGGTGAACATTTTATTTCACGTTCGGGACCTGTCAATTGGCCACCCAGATCGTGCGATATAACGCCTTTAGATTATTTTTTGTGGGGCTATGTTAAAGCTCATGTCTATTCAGACAAGCCTGCTTCAATTAACGCATTGGAAGACAACATTAAAGCATTTATATGTGAGATACCGGCCGAAACATTGGAAAGAGTATGCCAAAATTGGACTAAGCGGATGGACCCTTTGAAGCGCAGTTGCGGTCAACATTTGCATGAAATAATCTTCAAACATTATATTATGTCTATCGATTTAAATAAAAATTTCATGCTTTTTTTAAATTTTACGTGTGTTTTTTTGGAAAACTTTTCTATAACTCTTAAAAAATCAACCTTTATATATAATAAGAAGTGGATACACGAGATGCCAATAATTGAAGCCCTTGTACTGTGACACGATTATTAGCAACTGTAATAATCTCGGTCAATCAGAAAACCAATATCTAGATTCAATTTTTCGCATGTTTATCATGGACTGGTTTGTTTCCAGCTTCCACTTCCCTTTGACAGGCCACGCAGTTACAGGTCATTCCTTTTTCCCACGATGTCCGATGTAACGGTTGATATTGGTGGTGAACAGTTGATGAACCGGTGAATATGAAGTACAGGTCCAACTCCCCTTCATACCAACTTGTTTTTTTTTGTTTCTCAATTTTTATACTAAATAGAATTTCTTTTTTTTTTGTTTTTGTTTTTATTTTTGTATAAATATTTTATTTTATGCTATTCATTTTTTCAATAATTAATTTTTTAGTTGATAGAATTTTTGGTTTTGTTTTTGAGGGCTCACTGTCACTGCGTTTTTCAGTTGACTGCACTGGTTTATTTTACCGCTTGCTTTTGTTTATTTATGTATACATATGTATATTATTAGTTTATTATTGATTTGTTTGGCTGTTTTTTAATTTTTTCTTTTGCGACACGACTTTTGTTTGTCAACCGACCGGCAATATTCTTGTTGCACAACATGAGCATTTATGTTTTGTTATAACTATGTTTAATGTTTTTTGGAAATAATTTTCGTATCAATTTAAATTTTTAGGTTCACAAATTATGTTCAAAAAATTATTGCTTATTTCAAGATTTATTTGTAATTTTTATTTTATATTGTAATCATATTTCAACTTTTATCACTTACGCTTTCCTACTACTGTCCCTGCTCGGGCGCCATGAAAATTCTTCACTAGTTTGGGAAGATATTTTAATTATTTAAAAATAACTTTACTTAGGGAAGCACGAAATAAAACGAATGTTGCCTGTGGAAGCGAAATTAAAGAATTGAACCGGACTCGTCCGATTAACAATTCAAAAGGGAGTTTATTTTACTATGTTCTGTCCTTATATTATGCCTAAAACTAAGATAAAAGAAATTGCGGAAATGGAAGAACAGTACGTGGAGAGTTAGAGAGACTATGTAGTTAAGTAAATAGAAATAGGAAGAACGGAAGGTATAGCTGTGGAAATAGAGTCAATGATCGAAAGTAAATAGAAACAGATAAAAAAGATAGCGAAAGCGAGAAACAGTAATGTATGTATATACTTATATAGAAACTAACTTAATATTAAATATAATTTCCATTACCATATTTATCCATTTAATAAAATTTCAAACCATATATTTATTAGCTACTTAATACTAATTTCACTTTATTAATTCAATTTTATATTAATTTATTCTATTCTAATATTATTATATTGTTCTATTGGAATAATTTGAAAGAATCTGGCTTAACATCAGTGATGATTTTTCTACGTACGCTATCAGCTTATTTTTTCGTGCAAGAGGAAGTCATCTTAACTTAATGCAATGTACTTTCTATCGCCTGCACAGTTTGCAACTTCGGTGTCCCCGAAAACATCCAACATATCATAGGCATATGCCCAATGTATAAAAATTTTCGTTTCGAGGTGAAAAGAAGTTAGATCTATCTAATATTATAAATATCTTAAATGGCTGTGATTATAGAGCTTTGTATAAATATTTATCCTGCTGTCTCAAGTATAGGGAAACGATTTTAAATGAATTTTCATAATTACACTTTTGAGTTTAAATAATAATATTTTGTGCGTACTGAAATTTTAGATATTGTTTGCATTTTATAATAATACACTTGGATCAGAATCCTTTGAATTAAAAATGCAGAAAATGTGCAATCATATACTTATTTTAAATTATTCCGACTGACAAATTATCAATGTTATAGTCTACGTTCTACTAGTTATAAGTGCTTAGAATATCAAAACCTGCAACGGACAAAGCGAAAGCCCTGTCGGAAGCAGCCTTCTGTGGCCGATTCTGAGAAACGATACCAACCGCCAAATAGTTCCAAGTAATCCAAAATGGGTAGAATCAGCGTTGAAGAAGGTGGAGCTAAAGGTAATCCTGGAACCCCGCTTGAATGCGAAGATTTAGGATGGCGTCAAGGCCAAATAAAGATTGTTGCGTGCGATGATAAGAGATCGGTGCAATTTTATAATATAGTCATATCTAATGTCGGCGAGATATAATTAAATGCCAATCTCGTGGTTGTCGACAAAAAGGGCATTCCATTAAGACCACGCGCGAGGGTATGGATACCGCTAACCCTTGATGATCCTGAGGAGATTATGCAACTCATACGAGTATACAACCCCGAGATTCCAACACAAGACTGGAAGTTTGTCAAGATTGGAAAAAGCAACACCAACGCTAATGAGGCTGAAAAATCAGAGAATGCAACTATACAGGTTATGCTGTTTCTAACAGACGACTCCATCGAACCGGTAGCGAAACGCGATGGTGAGCTTAAATTAGGCTTTTTAAAAGTCGAAGTAAGAGTTTATAAGACTGACACTGAGGCAATAGAACTTCTGGCCTTCAATGCAGAAACCGAGCCTATGAGCGAAGAAGAGCACAAGAGCGAAGATGAACCTCTTGTTGAAGAAGAGTACGTCGCACCCGGTTCAGAATTGGACTATCCTCCCCAGTACCTCGAGAAGGGGTGTAAGTATATCATATGTGTGGATAAATACTCCGAAATGTAGCTTTTATGCGAAATTGGAGAAGATACAGTCATAACGTTAACAGCGGATGCATCTTCTCCAGATTTGTTTACATCACTGCAAGGAAGCCTGCCTTGCCCTCTTGTAACGCCTGACAGAAGATCAACCAGGGCTTTAAACTGATTGCCGTACAACACAGAGATAAGATTCGTAGCTGTATCCTCGGAAAAAATAATATAAATATCTTCTTGCTCCCACAGCTTAGTAGCGGCGACATGGTGGCGGCAAGCATTGAGCTCGGGAGAACCGATTTTTGGCTAGCTTCCGCATATATGGCCTATGACAGAGATGCCCCGCCGGACGAAGTCCCAACTCTGGTGCAAGAGGCAGCCCGGAAAAACAAAGATTTGGTTGTCTCCTGCGACGCAAATGCAACATCCTGTGGGGGAGCAGCGACACTAACGCTAGAGGTGTGTCACTACTCGACCTTATTCTAGAAAATAAAATTAGTGTTTTGAATTTAGGCTCAGAGCCGACTTTTGTTACTATAAACAGAGAGGAAGTTTTGGACATCACCCTGGCTTCTAACATGTTTTCTAATCACATTAAAAGATGGCGAGTTTCAAACGAAAATTCGCTCTCAGACCATCGCTATATCGAATTCGAAATCGACACTAGGTCTCCCCAAGTTAGTCAGTTCAGAAATATGCAGGCAATCCGACCTAGGAAATCTCTTAGTTAGAAACGCAAAAATCGAATTGGCTATTAACACTTTTGGTCCTTATAAATCGCCAGGAATAGACGGCATCTACCCTGCTGAACTGCAGCCATCATGGGACATTAGACTACCGTTTATCAAATTGTCATTGGAAGTTGTCTCAACATGGGCTACATTCCGTTAGGCTGGAGGGAGGCAAAAGTCTCCTTCATACCCAAGGCAGGTAGGTCCTCACACATTAACCCCAAAGACTTCACACCCATTAGTCTAACGTATTTTTTTTCAAGATACTGGAGAGAATAACGGCTGAATACATACGGGGTGTCGTGCCTTTAAATAGTCTCTCCTCGGCATAACATGCCTATGCTAAAGGGAAGTCTACAGAAACCGCCTTACACTCACTCGTCGAGTTGGTGGAAAAAAGTTGATCAGACAGACAGGTCTGCAGAGGCACACCGCAAGGCGGAGTCCTCTCCCGTGAAAGGCAAATATCCTAACATCCTTATGGATATCCTGCGCTCTAACATGGCCACATTTAGAAGCTGGACTGAGACCAGGGGACTCGATATAAACCCCTCAAAAACTGAAATAATTCTCTTCACAAAGAAACATAGGCTCCCTATAATCTCCTCGCTATTTTTTAAGGGTGTGGAGATTCCTTTGAAAGAGAATGTCAAGTATCTGGGACTCATATTAGATAGGAAACTCACGTGGAAATCTAATATTGAGGAAAGAGTAAAGAAGGCCAACGTTGCATTATATGGTATACTTGCAACAAATCGGTCGACATCAAATGGGGACTAACACCTCGTATTACGCACTGGCTCTATACTTCTGTAGTTAGGCCAATCTTAATGTATGGAATACTTGTATGGTGGCCATCTGCTCAAAAGGCGACTTACGCTAAAATCATGAGTAAGGTCCAAAGAACAGCTTTTTTATGCATGCCTGGCGCTTTAAGGACTACCCCAAACATAGCGCTGGAAGTGCTAATCAATTTACCTGCCCTAAATCTGGTAGGGAAACACTTGGCCGCCTCCTCGGCGCTCAGACCCAAAAGTATGGCGCTATGGAAAGACCGGTGGGTTGGCCACGCTTCTATTTTACACTCTCTGAATAGTCACAAACAAGAAATAGACTGCTCTATCCCTAGACTCACCTTTGAAAGGCACTTCAAAACGAGTATACCGTCAAGAAGGGAGCGGCAGACACCAAGGCCATGGAGAAGGGGGGAATTAAACTTTTATACAGATGGTTCGAAGCTATACGATAAGGTTGGCTATGGAGTTTTCTCGAAGGAATTTGGACTGGAACTATCCGTTCGACTACCAGACTATTGCGGCTTTACTAAGATCGAAGGTTGCACAGGAATGCCGGGCAGCTCTATATGATATTAGTGACGTATTCAAAGTCAGCCAATAGGTCATGGAGAAATGAAGATACATGTCTAACAGCTAGAACAAGGAGGAGGAGGAAAGGGGAGCTCACATCGTAGCCTGCGTGGATGATGTTGCTATGGCAGTAAGAGGGAAATTTCCTAATACGCTATGTGAAATTATTCAAGGACTATTAAATTCAATTTGAAAGTGGTCGAAAGCAAAGGGGCTAAACGTCAACCCAAACAACACCGAAATGATTCCATATACTAGGAAACACAATATTCCGGAAGTAGTTCCTCCATCACTAAGTGGCACGGTACTCTTGATTAGGGAGGAAGCCCGCTACTTGGGATTAATGGTAGACAAGAAACTGAATTGGAAGTCAAATGTCGAATATAGTGTAAGGAAAGCCACTGTAATACTTTACTCATGTAAAATACTAATAGGATCAACTTGGGGACTTTCCCCTTACTTGGTTAAGTGGCTTTACACGGCTTACTAGCATGGCTTTAGAAAGAAGATACATCAGAAAGACATTGGATCATATTCAAAGGATGGCCAGTGTTTGTATTTGCGGAGCCCTTAGAACTACACCTACAGATGCTGAGCTTACTACCAATCGAATTATTCGGTAAGCAAGTAGCTGCCAAATCAGCTCTAAGATTAAGAGAAATAAAACTCATTAAGGTCATTCAGACTAAAACAGACTTTTGTTATATCAATTACATTATCTTTAATAAATCCTTTATCACAATCGAAAAAAGATTGGGATAATGGCCTTATTGAACATCAAAAGGAAGTAACTATCTATACAGATGGGTCAAAATTAGAAAATAAAGTAGGTAGAGGGCTCTACTCGAAAAACTCCAAGTCACCCAATCATTCTGCCTACCAGATCACTGTAGTGTATTTCAAGCGGAAGTCACTGCTATTACGGAAGGCCTTTTGGCGATAAAAATGAGAGTATAACCCGCAAATGAATTCTTCATTTACTCAAACAGCTGTAAAAGCGCTAGAATATAAAACGCACTCAACAAAAACAGTTATAGAATCTTTTAAATTACTAAATGACGAGTCTCAATACTACAAAGTACACCTTATTTGGGTGCCAGGCCACAGAAATATAGCAGGAAACTGCAAAGCAGATGAACTTGCTCGACATGGTACAACTCTTGATAGCCAATTGCATAAAACGTGGATACCTATGCCCATTGCTAGTTGTAAATTACTGGTAGACAGAGAAACTATTAAAATAATAAATACAAAATGGCAAAACAACGCACTATGGGGTTTTTTGCGTTTTTTTTTGGCATATATTAAAAAAAAAACGTATCCTGTATTTGAAAATAAGCTTTATTTTTGTTTTTACCATACCCTAATTATTTGAGAACGGTACGCCTTCAAAGTCAGCTGATTATAGTGTTCGCTTTGTGCACAGTTTGGTGGAATACATTGAAAAAAGTTTGATTGCTCGAGTTATCCAAATAAAACAAAGAATCCAAATTTAAATGATGGAAGGTCATAGTCCAGGTATATAAGATAATAGTACAGTAACATTTTTTCAATTATGTGTGGTTTAGATTTTGTATATCGTGTTTTATTCATATGTATTATTTAAATTAGTCTTAACAAGTATAGGTGCGTTTCGTATAATATGTAGAACTACCAAGGCGCACAGAAGTGCACAGAGCTTTGAATGTAGAGTTACTTACTAAAACGTCCACAATAATATGTAACTAACTTTGTTTGCACAAATTTGCCCCTTTTTGATAAAATCGCCTTTTACAGAGGGATATACGTTCGGAAATGTAGAGCTGCTAGATATTTACATTAAAAATAATCGAGCAGAGGTCGCAGTTAAGCAGCATATATTAAAAAAATTGGTGAAAGTCTGAATCAATCTAAGGTAGCCCAAATTAATAAAAAAGTTCGAGCTTTTGTCAAATATTTTGAAAAACACTGGCCCCATTGTCATCGAGTTATGTCAAGATTTAGAAAAAGACATTCAGAATGGCTTGATAAAAGCCTAGTAATCAACACCGAAATTAATCGTGTATCCGAAAATAAAGTTGGTCGTCCAAAAGTGGACTACGAGAATGCTAGCTCCCGACTAAAACGGAAGTTTGCAAAAGAACTTTCGCAAGAACACGAAAACTCGTTGCCCTTGCTTTTACATGCTGCTACAGTTTCAGCTCAAAAATCAGAAGAGAAAGATATGGTTGCTGTTTTAAAAGCTGCTGCAAAAAGCAAAGATATTTGTAAAATGAAAAGGAAACTTTTTTCGTCTGAGCCCCAACAAATGTCAGCTGACAGTGCTTTAGCATTTTTGTGAGAAAACGGATTTACAAAAGAGCAATATAATAATATAAAACCAAATGCAAAAATGCATGGTTATGATATATATCCGTCCTATAAGGATTTGTCTAGTTCCACATTAAAGCTAAGACCAGACGGCATTCAATATTTTGAAGATAAGGCACAAGTTCCTTTACAACAACTTTTGGACCATACAACTACCCGCATCCTTGAAATGCAACATGAGGTCCTAGGTATAAGTGACACATTGCAAGTTAATTTTCAGTTATGGATATGATGGTTCGACCGGGCACAGTATGTACAAGCAGCGTTTTCAAGACCATGGTAATGTGTCTGATTACTCATTGTTCCTAACAACAATTATTCCTTTAAAACTGATTAATGAGACAGATCAAATTATTTGGGTCAATAAAGCACCCCATTCAGTTCGGTTTTGTCGGCCATTGAAGATTGAATTCATCAAGGAAAGTCAAGCTCTCATTCTAACAGAAAAAGAGTACTTGGATACTGAGATTCGAAATCTGAAATCATATATGTACGGGTATAATGGTAAAAAGATATTTGTGGAATATTTAGGACAAATGACCCTAATTAATGGGAAAGTTTTAAATATATTGTCGGGATGCAACTCATGCCAGTCTTGCCCCATCTGCGGTGCAAAGCCAACACAATTACTTAATATTAAAGATATGAATTCAGAAGTTTTCAAGGCCAAAACACATGCCCTTCAATATGAAATCAGCCCTTTGCATGCTTGGATCCGCTTTTTCGAGTTTGTGTTGAAACTTTCATATAGAGTCAAGATGAAAAAGTGGCACGTTAAAGATTGCGATAAACCTCAATTAATAGCTCGAAAACAATTAATACAAAGGACACTTTTAAAGGAAATGGGCCTCAATGTAGACAAGCCTATTCCAAACGGCAGCGGAAACTCCAATGATGGCAACACAGCAAGGAGGGCATTTTCTGACGCAGCCTTATTAGCATCAATTTTAAATGTTGAAGAACAACTACTGAAAAACTTCTATATAATTTTAGTGAACATTTCTTGTGAGCATGAAATTAGTTCAAGCAAGTTTGAAACCTTTTGTGGAAAGGTTTTTGAACTGTACCATTATAATTATCCTTGGTATCCTATGTCTCCTACTGTTCACAAGGTACTAGTACATGGTCATCAAATAATAAAAAACTCCTTGGTTCCTCTTGGCTGCCTTGGGGAACATGCATCCGAATCCCGAAATAAGTTTTATAAGAGCGATAGAAGGGGGCATGCAAGAAAATGCAGTCGGCTGGATAATATGCCAGATGTTTTTAAAAGAGCCTTAGATACTTCGGACCCATTTTTGTCCACTATCTTTTTAAAAGAACGACAAAACAAAAATAAAAAGAAAGACATACCAAAAGAAGTTTTCGCGCTGCTTCAATCGCCATCTTTAAATATTTTAACAAATAATGACAAAGATTATCAAGAAGAAGATGAAGAAGATCATGTAGATCAGGACGAAGATGAAGAATATGACGAAGATATTGAACTTGATGTGATTACTTCTGACGAAGAATATATTAAAATAGAAGAAAACTAAATTCATATTGGTAGTAAGTAGTCTCAATAAGCTGTTTGTAAGTTATACGTAATATTTTTCTTTCTTCTTAGAACACATATATGCAGTTTAAAAATGTACCTAAGCCATTTTGGAAGGGAATTATCCACCCAGACAAATTTAATAGAAAAACAAAGAAATAATTTAATTAATATAATTTTAAAATAAATAAATAATTATAAATAAATAAATACTTATTGTTTAAGAATGCACAAATTCGCGAAATAAATTAAATATATGTAGTGGAGCGCCCGGGGGTTTTGACCTCGGATCTCATAGGGACTGAATGAATTGCCATGTAACCAACAGGATTTTCTTTTGTATGCTCTAAATTGTAACTTCTACTAATATTATATTGTGCAATTAATTTTTTCATTGTTTAAACAAAAAAATATGAAAAATTAATATATTGGAGCATAATATTTAGTTGGAAATAATTTTTTTTAGTTCTACGTTAAATTTTACTTAAATAGATAAAGACAAACATCTTCCCAACGTTCCATTTTATTTGAAGGGTCGAAGAGACCTTGAGCAGGTAGTCAAACTTGAAGAGGGGAACGGCAGCTGCGGCATTCTATGAATTTGTTCTGGCTAAATCAGTTATAAGTGACACGTGTTGAGTGAATGTTGTGAATACGTAATAGTGAAAATTTAGGGATTTTATTTAAAACTTTTTTTTGCAAAAGTGTTTAGTTATCGGAGCAACTTGAAAACCTCGCATATTTCTGACGCATCGAAGGGGGTCCTTTTAAACGAGGTGCCACTGAAAGTGTAGTTTATAAATGGATCAGAGGAGTTATTTATAGTAAAGATATTATTGAAAGCATAGAAAATTTTTGTGACATATCTTTCAATAAAAGTCATCAACACAGTGATTCTACAGATGCTAGAATAGAAAGGGATGGTATCGATGTAAAAAGATTGGTAGACTTTTTCAAAGAACACAGTCCTTTTCCTGATACAGATGCAATTATGTCAATTGCCACTGGAATTACCGGTGATAAAAGTAAAAATTGTTACAATGCTTTTGAAGAAAGTTTAAAAGTTATGAAGAAAATCGAAGGGAAAAATGTACGCGAATTAAAGTTATTAAGGAAAGATAAAATAAATTCTCTATTGGCTAAAAATAATAAAATAAAAATTCATGACAATGTTATTCCCGTTGATCCATTGTTGCTGTTTCAACGTATTTGTGTGTTGAAAAAAACAGTTGATGAACTAAAAACTTATATGAATTATGAACTGGCACCATATCCACTTGCTCTGTTTGAAGATGGCCAACTGCGAAAGACAAAAAAATCAACTTTCTACGAATTATTCCCAGAAATTCAGATTAATTTGAAAAGCTTAGAAAATGTTCATTATGTTATTGATGGAGGCATGTTGTTATATCGTTGCAAATGGCAATTAAATGAAACATTCAAAATGATATGCGAGCATTACGTAAGATATTTGAGGAATAATTATAATAACGCATACGTGGTATTTGATGGATATAAGAAGGACTGTATTAAGTCTGCTGAAAGGAATCGTCGCGCACTAAAAAATATAAGTACAGATATTGAATTTGATGAAAATATGCCGTTAAAAATCGCTCAAGATAAATTTCTAACGAATAAAAAAAATAAATCTCGCCTAATCGAAATGTTAAGAATAAAATTAGCTGATAACAATATTTTTACATGCCAAGCGGAAAGCGATGCAGATAAATTAATTGTTGATACAGTAATTAGTTTAAAATCTCAATATATTGTTGTAATTTCCGAAGACATTGACGTCTTGGTTGTGTTAACGGCATTGGCGCCTACTGATCGTGAAATATATTTTTTAAAACCATCCCGAGGCAAAGTTAACCAACAAATATTTTCATCGAAAAGTTTAGAAAAATCTCTACCAGCATGTAAAGAACATGTTCTATTTTTACATGCTTTCACGGGCTGTGATACTACTTCTGCGTTTTACAATAAAGGAAAAATTAAGTTTATCAAAAATTTTGAGAAGCGGAATGATCTACATGACTCAGCAGCAGTATTTAAAAATGTACATAAAGATGCAAATAATATATTTCAATCTGGTATTACATGTATTTTGGGACTGTCTGGTGCTTCGGCAAAAATGACAGATTTGAATACATTCAGGTTCAATTCTTTCATCAAAGCAACTGCCAAAGACACAAGTGTTCTTTTATCTTCGTTACCTCCCACATCTGATGCAGCATTTGAACACTTAAAACGGGTTTACCTACAAATCCAGATGTGGTTAGGGAATGATTTAATCATCGAAAATTGGGGATGGAACTATTCCAATAATACCTATCATCCAATATTTACGAATCAATTACCTGCTCCGGAAAATTTATTAAAAATGTTATTTTGCAATTGCAAAAAAGGATGTGGAGCTGCATGCGGATGCCGAAAAAGTGGATTATACTGCAGAGTAGCATGCCTACAGTGCAACGACGACAGCTGTCTAAATGTAGCGCCTATGATTAACATCAGTGAAATTGAAGATGATATTTGAAAAAATGTAAATTTTTCAATAGACAAATTTTTTTGTTAATTAATTTTTTTCTTTCAAATAGTCATAATTTTTTTGTTTTTAATAATTAATTCGATTTTACTTTTATGCTATAATAACAGAAAACAATTTTTTATTTTTTTTTGTATGCTAATTATTTAAATAAACGAATAGTTTACATAATATTTCTTTTTAACATTTAATTATCCATAATCTATTTATTTTTTCAGTTGCTTCCACTTCTGTTACAAAAAAAATAAATTCTACAACGTTATTTGAACAACTTTTAAATAGGTAGAGATTATTATTTATGTTATTCACAACACATTTTCCCAAAGATAATTTAATTTCATCTAGTCCCTAAGAGATCCTAGGTTTTAATGTTTTTAACGCTCCAGACACTCCACTAATGGAAACACAAATTTACTATAAATGTTACATTATTTTAAAGATCATGTTCAGGGCGGAGGTGTAGGCGTAATCGAATGAAAAAATAAACAAAAACCGAAATTCTACTTTAATCTACGTGATTCACCTGCAAAAATTTAAGTCATTATCTTTAAATTTGTGTTTTATGCCAAAAAATTAAAAAAAACCCCATAGTGCAACGGGTTAATTTAGCAAATTGGCATGGCCGAAACTCAACAGTGGTCGTTCAAAATGCTTGCTGAAACTCAATAGAAAGAATATAAGAACATTGGTAGGTGTATTAACCGGTCATTGTGTAATAGGTAACCATGCCAGAAGGCTGGGAGTTCCATGCTATGATTATTGTAGAAGCTGCTACAATACAGAAGAAGAGGAAACTATTAAACACCTCGTTTGTGAGTGAGAAGGATTAGCTAGAAGAAGAATTTACACGCTTGGATGTACATTTTTATCAGATGTAGCGGATATAGCGCATCTTAAACTAACGAAGTTAAGCTCATTTATAAAAGTCTCAGGATGGTTCATAAGGGATCCCATAGTGTAAGGAAAAAGTTCCAGTGGTATCACAATGGACCTACGACAGGTCTAAGTGTGCCATTTTGGCAGCCACCAGACCTACCAAGCATAGTAAAATTCGTTCGAGAGTTTTAGTACATGAGTTGCATTTTCTCTATAAGTATGTAGGTAACTTTTGTAAGACTTTACCCCACGAGTTGCTAATGCTTCATATCCATATATTTCCTATTTCTGTTTCACCCCGTTGCTAATTCACATGGAAAGTTAGCAAATCTTTGTGTTACGTTGCTTGACAAGTTTCAAGAGACAAGGATTCCGTCTGACAGTATCGCAGACCCAATAAATAATACAATACAGCAAAAACACTGAAATGCTTTACTGAATGCTAGACATAAGATATCAGTAACCAACAGCCGTTGAGTGACATAAGCTGAGGGTTGTTGAATTACACACTTGTATGTTCATGCATATGCATGGTCACCTCAGAATATTAAAAAACAAATGAAACTGCGCTGGCTGGTGGACTTGAAAAAGGCAAATATTACACACTTCTGAGTTGGGCATCGACGGCGGAAGGGTTGGAAGTGGGTAGAGTACCGTTGACCGCTGATCGAGAGCTAAGGCGTAATAAGCTTGAAATTGCCTTAAGATTACATGCACTGCACCAGCAGCAACAACAACGCTCTCAACAAAGGTCGTTAAACAGCGTTATAAGAAAAGTCCATCCAAAAGCGGTGAGAATATGAATAGAGTACTCAACTAAGTAAAGAAACGTAGATGAATTACATTACTTACGCTTGCGAAGAGAAAATCAACTTATACAGGCAAAGGCAGGAACCTGAAAATAGGCCACAAAAAAAGATGCGGTATGCCGGTTTGAATTCCCCCCAAGCAAAAAGCGGTTGATAGGCGCCTTGACCAGTGGTCAGTTCGTAAACTCTGGGAAAATAAACAAGTTTTTTATTGTAACGGCATTCAATCGCAAAACCGGAAATGAGTTATTGAACAATTGCCTGGCAAATCCCCGACCGTTACATATTTTAATCCACTCAGTGGTATAGTGTTGAAAACTACTAATATTTTATGTATTGTACATATATATTTCTGTGTATATATGTACACTAGACGGCGCGGTCGCAATATAAAAAATTTTTAAAAGTACACTGCCGTATTTAAAGCTTATGTTGTTCGGCATCACCAAAAGCATTTTTTGGTCTTCCTAAAATCCGCCGAAATAGATTTTTTATTATAACTTAGTTATTTGTTATTAGAATGCTCTTTTGAGCTCTAAAGTCGCTTTTATATAATTTGGTCAGCGACTCAGAGTTGTGCAGAGAGGTGACAACCTTTTTATTTCATCGATCTCAAGGCTTTAAAATTCTTTGGGAGTTTGAATTAAAATTTTTTTGCATTTGTAAATAAAAAATCCACAATCTCATACAGAAAAATTAACCCTTAAAATCGCGATTTTTTTTATTGAGGGTAGCATAACAATTGTATAAAAATTGGTATCAGAAGTCGGGTTCTCGAATAAAGTCCCATAAACATAATCTTAAAAACAAGAATCTCAAAGTTGGCAAATCAATGCAGAGTTGCAAGCACGGCTACGCGAAGATATGGTGACAGAGGGCGCCGAAGGTGTTGGACAGATGAATTGTGGATCATGTGTGGCAAGGCGCCAAAGTTTGCGAACCGATTGGCAATTGTGCCAATACCGAGCGAACGAGATACATTCGCCTTGACACCAGATGACAGGACAGAAAGGGGCGAGAAGAAAGTCGTCATGAGATAATAATTACGAAATCTAAAAATTATGACTGTTATTAAGCCATGTATTTAAGCAGACTCGCACGCTCATAAGATATTCAGTCGTAACAAGTTGTGTTGCCATTAGTTTTTACCTTTCTGTTTAGCAGTCCAGTCAACGAACACAGAGCAATTATTGTGGGATGTTTTATTTGGATAAAAGCATAACCATTTCGTAGCAATATTATACTTACGTATATAGATAAGTATTTTAAAGGAATGAAAATATGTAAGCAAAATTTATGAGTTTTGGTTCGGTATTGATTTAATAATAAAATACTTTTGTAAAATGGACTCGATATTGCTAAGTAAAGGGTATTTCACAAGTGACGCCTAGATGTACTTCTTTTCGAATAGAGCAACAATCGCTTACTCGATTTTGGCCAAGTTGAGAAAAGCCAGTCGTTTCTTTCTCGTGCTAACCGGTGCCAGTTGGAGACACCAAGTGAAACCAAGTCCTTCTTGACTTGGTCTTTCCCTTCCTCTTCTTCTGCTACCATCAACTGGTACCGCATCGAGTATTTTCAAAGATGGAGCGTTTGTATCCCTTTGGACGACATCACCCAGCCAACGTAGCCGCTGGATCTTTATTCGCTGCGCTATGTCTATGTCGTCGTAAGGCTCTCAGAGCTTATCGTTCCATCTTCAACGATACTCGCCGTTGTTAACGTGCAAAGGACCAAAAATCTTCCGCATAATATTTCTCTCAAGCATTCCAAGAGTCCCTTCATCGGATGTTGTGATCGTCCACGCTTCTGCGCCATACGTTAGGACGGACATGATGAGCGCCTTGTAGAGTTATAGTTTTCTTACCTTCTTAGTCCAAAGTAACAATTGTTGGCAAGAGAGATTCTTAGTTGGATTTCATGGCTGACATTGTTATCGGTGTTAATGGTGGTTCCTAAATAAACGAAGCCTTTTACACTCTCGACATCATAACTGTCAACAGTGACTTGGTTGCCGATACGTGAGTGCGCCGACTGTTTGTTTGATAACAGGAGATACTTCGTTCAGGCCCATTCACTTTGCTTCTTTATCCAGTTTGGAGAAGGCAGAACTAACAGCACGGTTGTTAAGGACGATGATATCAATATCATCGGCATACGCCAACAATTGTACGATCTTTTAAAAAATTGTACCTGAAAGATAAAATAACTAATTTTAGTTTTCAATCATTCTTAATAATAACTTTGAGGAGTAAAAGGATAGCATGCAACTCTATGCAAGAGATAATGATAATTTTTCGCTCATTCCGAGAAATAAGCAACAGGCTATTTTGCAACAACAAAATGAAGTGACTGCTTATTCCGCCGGATTTTTAAATAGCCTAACTCTAAGGATTTCTATTCCATAGAATTCCATTACATACAGTTCTGCTAATGCCACTGTGCGTACAGGGATGTAAATACTTTAATAAATATATGGGTTCAAAATGTCAGATAGAAAAGGAAATTAAAATAAAATAATTTGAATTAAAAACAATTATTGTTTGCCATGTCGTTGATAAAATGTTATGCATGCATATTGGTAAGTATTTCTTTATGCTCAAATATGAACGACACTTTATCAATAAAATAGTCCGCGGATGACATATGGCAAAAATACATTTTTTGTTGGGTGGTAGGACTGTTCTAAGCTTACATGGCAAATTTCAGCGTGATATGTCACATAGTTTGTTTTCTGTGCTACTGTAAACAAGTCAAGCTCGAGTGTGTTCTTCGAATTTAACGATGGAAATTCTAGTTGAACAAAGAATTTGTTTGAAATTTTGTTATTCCAACAAAATTTCGGCTTCAGACGCCTTAAAAATGTTTCCAGTGGTACAAATCGTTCAAAGAGGGCCGTACATCGGTTGAAAACTTGCCTCATGAACGTCGTCCAGCAACGACGAAAACATCGGAAAAGTAAAGGAAATTGTGCTTGAAAATCACCGTGTGACCGAAAGAGAGATAGCTAGTGAGCTGAGCATATCAAATGGATCCGTTCATACTATTATTCATGATGTCTTGGGCATGAGACGAGTGCCCGCGCGTCTTGTTCCAAAATTGTTGAATTTATTATGTTATGCTGACTGTTTTTTTCGATTACGAAGGTGTTCCTTCCGCAAGGCCGATCGGTTAACGCTGAATATTATTTAGACGTTTTAAAGCGTTTGCGCGAGAACATTCGTCTTAAAAGGAAGGAATTGTGGGACAACAAGTCATGGTTCTTGCATCACGATAATGCTCCAGCTCACACATCACGTCTTGTTCGCGATTATTTCAACAAAAATAATGTTAATATCGTTCCGCAAGCACCGTATTCGCCTGATATGGCTCCATGTGACTTTTTCCTGTTTCCCAAGCTCAAGTTGCCGCTCCGTGGAAAACATTTTGAGACAATTGAAGTCATAAAAGAGAATTCGAAGAAGGAACTGAAATCCATACCGAAATCGGCCTTCCAGAAATGCTATGATGATTGGAAAAAACGTTGGCATGTGTGTATCGCCTCCAATGGTGATTACTTTGAAGGAGATAAAATAAAAATTGAACAAAATTTACCGTTTGTGTGTTATTAAATCAGTCTCGTTCATATTTGAGCAGAAGGTATTTCACTTTATACGGCAGCGGAACCGTTGTTATTAGCTGGTTAGTAACAATATTCATAATAAAATTTAGAGCAGTAGGTTAGGTTACGTTAGTCAGGTTGCTTGTCTAAAACCACTTAGATCTCTTTAAGAAGATAACTAGTACCTCCAGTGAGACATTTTGCAAATTTCCCAGGCCTTCAAAGAAATAATCGCCAAGATACTTGGCACGGCTTCTTTCAAGTGCAGGGCATTCATAGAGAAGGTGTTGTACTGACTCAATTTCTTCCTCATCTCCACAGCTCCTGCATATGTCATTCTGAGGTACACCCATTCTACTAACTAAGGAGCCAATAGAGCAGTGACCCGTTATTGCACCTGTGCTGATGCTGGTAGCTGATCTGTTGAATCGAAGTAGACATTTTGTTCTTCTAATATCCATTTTTTTCCAGAGCGCTTTGGAGACCATGTGGTTAGTAGTCAGAGACCACATTGTATTGGTTTCTGCGATTATGCTCAAGTCGATCGCAGTGTACGGTTCGTTTAGAGGAATGCTAGTATCCAATACCACTCGCTGAAGGTCTAGTTCAGAGCCTTTTCTTCCACACTCTTTCATTTCCCTCCACTTCAGTATGGCCGGGGTCCCAACAAAGTATGGTTTTTTTGATGTTGGATAAGCGAGAATGACCTCCTACATTCTTTGGCACTTCTTGAACTGATGCGCACTGGCCTCAGCCTTGACATCTGCTTGACTATTAACAAAAATGGTAAGGTTTGCTGAAGGTAAGTCCATTAGTCCTATCGATTTTGCTGCTTTGTCTATAGCGTAAATCTTAGAACAGAAGACGCTACATCGGCTTTGGAGTCTAAAGGAGCAATTTAAGGTTAATTGTTCCGAGTAAAACTTTCGATCCAGTGCAATTGTTCATCTTTGAGCCATCAGTATAAATGTGGTGACCGTTATCATCTTATTTGACTCTGGCCTGTCAATCCTTTCTTTTCTTATTTTATAGTCTTTTTTCAGATCTATCTTGGGAACCAGATGCGTGTTGCAAGTGTTCGACAAATTAAAGAACTGTTGCATGGCCGTGCGTGTTTTCTTTAGTCATGCCTGCTGCTTTGATCATGTAAGCATATTTCACTCTATCGATGATTTTGACCCACTGATAGTCGAGAGAAATTTCCCTCTCATCAGAATGATTGCATCGCCCGCATAATCAATTATGTTCATCCTTTTCTTGCTCATATTAATAAGCAATTCATTTAAGACTAGATTCTAGTAACGGCGAATCCCTGTGGGATTCCTCTGATAACTTTTTTTCTAGACTAGTGATACTTAAGCTCGAGGTGATTTCTCTGTTAGATAGCATATGGTCTATCCATCGAATAATCTTTTCGCTTGTAAATACCTATGATCTTCAATGCTAAATTTATCGATTTCACATCCAGATTGTTGAAACCTCCTTCGATATTTGGAAAAGTTGCTACAGATACTAGGGTTATATCAATAACCTCCTCCCTAATCCTATTATACTATGTGGGATAATCACGCCGGTTACATATGTATATTGAGATAAGTAGAGAGTAAGTATTCAAAAAGAGACTCACCTCGTCCATTTATGTAGCTCCTGTCCCACCAGATCCAGTCGTCTTCCGCTGGTTCATTGGACTAGGTCTCTAATAAGAGTAACAACAGAACTCAAAATAAAAATAATAATTTTTCATCGGGCTAAAAAAACTGTTTAAAACATCTTGATTTTTTTGTCAGTATGTATCCAACCCAATAGGCACGGACAAGGACACTCCACACATCTCGTCAAATATAATATAACAGGAAACTGACAAAAAAACTATATCGCGTTTGAATAAAGAAAAAACTAGCACTTTCATTCTGATTGATATATTAATCTTCCAGGTTTTCATACGAAAAAAATGGATACCCCGAAAGGTCGCGAGCGAATGAAAGTGAAATAAATTTCATGTAATTTGCGAATGAATGTAATTTCGGTGACATTTACTCGTATATATTGATGACACGAATATACATAAATATTTACTATTCGGCAGCTTGCTGAGTTTTATTGTTTAATTCACTTTCTATACAGACAAACTAATATGTTTGTTGAATTGTTCACTTTTCACAAATGAATTACTAAAAACTGGCACAGAGGAATTAGTACAAAAGCAGATAAAGGTGTATAATGTGTTTGTTGAAAAAAGAAATATAGGTGAGGCAATTCTAAACAAAATAATTTTTCCCATATTCAGGACGGGTGGCCAAATTTGGCCAGTAACCACAGAGGAATTTAATTCTTGAATTATGTAGCTAAGGTGCTGATGGGAATAATAAATAAAAGGTTAGCAAATTGGGTCGCAGAGTATAACATATTAACAGAGTTTCAAGCAGGTTTCAGAAAAAACTGCTTTTTGACAGAGTACCCAGAAAACCTTTGCTGTATAAACTATGTCAAACGGGAATATCTACCGAAATCGTTAATTTTATCAAATATATGTATATGCCAATATATTAAAATGGCTATATGGACAGGGCAATAAGTGGCTGATTATTTTGAGACTGATACACTCCTTTTTACGCTGTACCTGAACGATTTACATGATTATATCGGAAATGCTCTAGTGCAGTGGTCGCCAACCCGTCGATCGCGAGCTACCGGTAGCTCGCAAAGGCAATTCTGGTAGCTCGCGCTGCTCACGTTGCAAAAAATCCAAAAGTCTGAAAATCATACCAGTATTAGCAAATTTCAGAAATTTTTATAATAAATAGATAAACAGCGGCAACACTGCGGTAAGCGATTTCGCGCCGACAAACACGACGCGAAGTCGCGTCTCCGTTGTCCCGATTTACACGAGGAGACATCTGGAAGGGAGACACTGGAAATTCTCTTTTGATGTTTCATTCGCGTACACACTGGCAAAAATGTTTCCGCGACATTTTGACATTTAATACTTTAGCATCGTCTGGTTCGGATGTATTCTAGCACGCGCTTACATGTAAAGCAGAGAGCGTTCGACAACAGTTTCTTAAATATATGAATATAAAAATGCAAACTGGTTAAATAATAAATAATTTGTTGTTATTGTTATTGAAATATATTTATAAATTCTTATACTTGAATAAAAAAAATTAAATTAAAAATACTTCATATGTAAATAATTAACTTAAAATTAACTTAAGTATCTAGAAATGCAGGGAAAAATTAGAAATCAACATAAACATGTCCCATAACTATTTTAAATTATACCAACTTCACTAGCAAAAATAATCGTGCATTTCCCAAGCAGCGTTCGGATGTTTGTCATCGTTGTTATCCTCCGTTTGATTGAAAACCAACACATAACTTAGAACTTTCTTCCACAAAAGAAGAAAACGAATGAAGCAACTGTCAAAAATTGCTTTAAGATAAGAAATACGAATAAGAAGAGCAAAGCGTGTCGCCGAGTACGGGAGACAAAATCCCTTCTCTCTTCCCCGACCGTCCTTCGCCCTTGAACAAAATGTTTCCCTTCCAGATGCCTCCTCGTGTAAATCGGGTCGTTCTAGGATCGGCTGGAACCGATTAGCGTGTTCGAGAATTTTTTGGCTTTATATATGCGCAATGCACGTCGACATTGCGCTCAGTTTAATACTGAACGGCATTATCAACGTTCTGCGTGCAGCGGTTGGGTTAGAGTTCGAAACATTATGGCAAGCAGTAGTAAGAAGGCGAAGACATACCATTTCCATTCGGAATGGGAAGAACAATACTTCATCACAGAAGTTAAAGGCAAAAGTGTTTGTCTGTTATGTAATACATGGACAACAGTCAATATTTTTGAAAACAATCGACAAAAATAAGGCTGCAACTGAAGCATCTTATCGTGTTTCCCAGATAATTGCACAAAAGAAAAAACCTTATGAAGACGGGGAAATCATAAAACAAGCATTTTTGGAAGCTGCAGACTCTTTATTCGCCAACTTTAGAAATAAAGTCGAAATAGTGTCTGCTATAAAATCTATGCAACTTTCTGCTAATACAGTGATGAGGCGAGTAGAAGTAATGAGCAATGATATTTTTTTACGGTTAAGAAGTGACTTAGATAACTGTATTTATTTTTCACTGCAACTGGATGAAAGTTGACACCTCATAGATGGCCATGAAAAAATTCTAATATCAAAAATGGTAGGCCTGACAACTGACGGTGCTCCAGCTATGGTGGGTTGTGATAAGGCGCTCGTGGCGCTATGTCATAAGGATGAAAGTTTTCCACAATTTCTTAGTTACCACTGTATTATACATCAGCAAGCATTATGGGGAAATTTTCTAAACTTGAACAACGTTATGAAACTGGTGGTGAAAATTGTGAACAAGATTAGAGCTCAAGCGTTACAAAGAAGATTATTTAAAACCTTGGCTGATGAAATTGACTGTCAATACGGAGAGCTACTTCTAAACTCTGAAGTGCGATGGTTAAGCAGAGGATGAGTGCTCAAACGTTTCAATGATGTCCTGCCTGCTATACTCCAATTTTTCAAAGAACGCGATGAACCGATTCCTGAACTGGAAAATTCGACTTGGCTCAGAGATTTTGGTTTTCTTGTGGACATTACAGAGAAATTAAATGAGCTTAACTTGCAGCTTCAAAGCAGGGATAAAGAATTAGCGGAAATGATTTCTGATATAAATGCATTTATTACAAAACTTGAATATTGGGAACAAAACCTAAAAAACCGCGATACTAAGCATTTTCCTATTCTTTCCGAAAAGATATCCAAAAATCTATTAGAGATAGTAAATATCATATGGAAATAGTTTCTAACTTGAAGGAAAACTTCAAAAATCGTTTCAAGGATTTCAGCAAAATTGCTTTAGTAACGCAATTTGTTGTTTCACCCTTCATGGACATTGATATACAACAGTTTGCAACTTGTGTTATGAACAACTTTGGCGAAGACATTGCTGTGACAGAAATGGAACTGATTGCTTTTCAAAGTGACTTGACTTTAAAATCTTTAGGTTCAAATACAAAATGTATATGGACTTTAGTAAGTCAAGATTAGTATTCAGTTTTATGTCGTGTTGCGTTGAAAGTGAAAGCGTTATTCAGTTCAACTTATTTGTGTGAATCTTCTTTTTCCAATATGAAATTTATTAAAAATAAATACCGCAATCGGCTTACAGATATACATTTGGATAACTGTATTCGAATGACTGTATCAAATTATACTGCAAATATTAAACAAATTATCGATGAGTCAGAATGTCAACCTTCTCATTAAATATGCTCTTTTTATCTGCCCATATTTTATTTATATAATAATGTACTATTACTGTTTTGCTGTTTTTTTAAGTCGCTTGTGATTTGCCATTATGACTGCAAAAAATTTTGTTACGATTGATAGGTGTGAACATGGATGTAGTTATGCATAAGTATAAGCACTATAAGTCATAAGTTTATTATATATAGAACGTATATTAGTAAAATAAATACATGTATTGTATGTCGAATATAACTGTGTATTATTTAATTTATGTTGGCTTGTGCAAGTAGCTCGCTGTTTATTTCAAAATCTTGAAAGTAGCTCAACACATTGAAAAGGTTGGCGACCACTGCTCTAGTGGTTAAAAACATTAATATGGGTAAGGCTACTGCTGACCGCGGGCGATATTTTACTGTTAAGAGATTATCCAAGGATTCTGGGAGCTATGATACATAGACCAGAAAAATATTGCAACGAATGGAATATAGAAGTTAATCCAAGTAAATCGGAAATTATGATTTTTATTAAAGGCTGCCGAATATTCTAATGGCGAAGATGTAAGAGTTGTAAGAGATGTATGTTGTCATCCTCTTTTACAGTGGATCTTCATATGAAATATATTTGTAAAACTTTATAATAATATAAAGAAAGCAGAGTCCCGCATAAATTGTCGCAGTATTTGATATGAAAAAAACTTTTCTGGTACAAATATCTAAATGAAATGGGCTCAGAATTTGGGTTAACTGCAGGTGAAAGCATAAATAGCACGCAGCCTTTCCATTCAGTTGCTGACAGAATTAAAAGCAAAACACAGCGGAGAACATAGCGAGAAGGCAGTTGCAAGTGCATCCCGCATATGGAAATACTTAGATCAAATAAAGGTTTCAACCTACATAAAGAGATATCTTAATGATTTTCAGAGCACGATGTGACCTGCATATGTTAAGGTATTTGACCACCTTGGAAAGCTAAAAAGTACAACATATTCAATAATTTTTTTTTCATGTTCTGTATAATATATTAAAATAAATTTTTTTTTAAATTTTTATTTAGAGCTTATATAATACAAAAAAAAATTGATTTATTAAAATTTCTTTTTTTAACATATATCCAGGAGGCGCCAAAGTCGAGGCCTGAAGAAAATCATGTCTTGCGGCGGACAGTTAATCTTAGAAATGGTAATTCTAAAACAAAAGAGAGAAACAAAATTTTCAAAAGGAAGGTTCCTTGCGTGAGAATTTACCACAAACTGACAAAAAAAAAAAATAATAAAAAAATGGCGGATGTTTGAAAAAAAGTTAAGAAAACACCCCTGTTTTTCACAATGTTATGCTTAAAAGGCAATACTTTATTAACTTTTTTTTTGCAAAATGTGGTAAATTGGCATACAAAACATCTTAACAAATAAAACAAGACCAAAATCATTAAAATCGGCTAAGCAGTTTCGGAGATAAAGTGTCCGCCATTCGAAAAAAAGTAATTTCTGGAAAAACGCGTTTAAAGTTAAAACTTGCTATTTTCTTTCAGCTGAGTCAGCAAGTAATGAGTGCAGGATGCGCCTGCATATTTTCACTGATTTCACTTTGTTAGAATTCGAATTTAAAAAAACAGTTTCAGGTGATGATTTTTAAAAGTATAAGGATTGAAAAAATGTAAAAAAAAAAAATTTAAAATTTTGAAACTTATAAGGTGGTCAAGTACCTTAAATGCCTATAAATTGGGAAACGTGGCAAAAATGTGCAGCCTCTGCAATTTAAAGGAAGAAGAAAATCTGAATGAAAATGTTTTAGAAATATTTATTTAAAAGTAGCGGAATTAACAGAAAAAGAAATTATGAAAGCATTAAATGGAGCAAACGATGAAAATTGGAAAAACATGTTCGATTTTTTGTATTCAGCTTGACGCTATAGAAATTATTTGATAGCGAATTTTAGCTAATTGGTTATTTTATTTATATTTATGGTATATAAAGGAAACGACGACAAATTTTCATGTCTTATGCACATATATATTTATATTATAAACAAAATAAATTGTATATTTTTTTTAGGAATTTCAGAAATTAAATATATGCATATTATTACTGATGCATTCCATTTCAATTCAACCGTGCTATTCGGATCATGTTCTTCGATGTAACTCAATATATTTCGATGTAAACTCAAAATAATGAGACACGTATGTTTTTGTTTGCCCGAAAAAAAACTTTTTCAAGATTTATCGGCAATTTTGTATTTCGGCTTTAAATGACTTTTTTTAATTATATACATTTTTTTTTTGATTGCTCATAAATTAGTCTAAAATGAACCGATTTTAATGATTCTCGGCTCAAAATGATCGTTATTACTTGCAAGAGCGACTTCATGTACAAACAATACCAAAAAAATAGTCAAAAATTTTTTATTTTGCAAAAAAAAAAGAAGTGCCAAATTTTTTCGAAATTCAGTATTACTAAAAGTGTATTTGTTTTTACCTTTTTTCAAATCAAGAGGACACCTCAAACTTCAATTGAGCTGAATGCCCAGTAGCTAAAATCTGTTGTTTTTGAGTAAAGAATTTTTGAGTAAAAAACCTGTTTCGCACTTTTTGTTTTTTGCAAAATAATAAATTATCAACTACAGGGTGCTTTTTTAAGAGCTATAGGAAAATTTTTCGAAAAACCACACGTAGAATTCAGAAAAATGCATGAAATTTTTATTTAAATCGATAGACATAATATAATGTTTGAAGATTATTTCATGCAAATGTTGACCACGACTGCGCTTCAAATGGTCCATCCGCTTAGTCTAATTTTGGCATACTCTTTCCAATGTTTCGGCCGGTATCTCACATATAAATGCCTTAATGTTGTCTTCCAATGCGTTAATTGAAGCAGGCTTGTCTGAATAGACATGAGCTTTAACATAGCCCCACAAAAAATAATCTAAAGGCAATATATCGTACGATTTGGGTGGCCAATTGGCAGGTCCCGAACGTGAAATAAATTTTTTTTTTTTTTATTGAAATGTTATAAATTTTTATTTACATTCCATAAAGATTACACCTAGTATAAAACTAATAAGTAATTTTCATTTCACAATTTGAAGTAGCTTAAACAATATTGACAACTAAGTCTTGAGGTTTCTTTCTTTTCAATCTTCTTTTTACAGTTGCTTCATCGCTTAGTACGGAAGCTTCTGCGTTAATGTGTTTTTTTAATTTTTCAGCATGCTTAACTGCACAGAAATTGGCTGTGTCTGAGACGGTTTTTAAATTTAAATCCTTATGCAGATCTTCATTACGCACGTACCAGGGAGCTTTAACGATTCCCCTGATTACTCTATTTTGGAGGCGCTGTATAATGTCGATGTTGGTCTTTGCAGTACATCCCCATAATTGAAGACCATAGGTCCACACCGGCTTTAGCACTTGGTTGTATATGAGGAGTTTATTTTGAGTTGATAGCTCAGAGTTTCTGCCAATTAGCCATTGGAGTTTTTGCGTCTTTAGATTCAGCTCAGCAGCTTTGATTTTCACGTGCTCTTTCCACTTGAGCTTTACATCTAAAGTCATGCCTAGATACTTTGCACTATTAGCATTTGGCACTATTGCTGACAAAATATGAACTGGTTTGTAGATAATTTTTTTATTAGTAAAATCCACGTGAACTGATTTGGTTTTGTTTAGCTTTATGTTCCAATTTTCAGTCCATGTGACTACTTCGTCAATGGACTTCTGCAGTTTCTGGATGGATTCGTTTTCAGTTGATCCAACGGCTAAGATGCATGTATCGTCAGCGAATGTAGCTACTTTGCACATTTTCGGTACTGGTAGGTCTGCAGTATAGAGTAGGTACAGTACTGGGCCGAGTATGCTGCCTTGTGGTACTCCGGCCAATATTTGTTTTATTTCCGAATACGCCTGCTTTTGCTTTACTCTAAAGTACCTATTTGTTATATACGATTCCAAAATGTCAGTGAACTGCAACGGAAGAAGGGATTTTAATTTACAAAGTAGTCCTTCGTGCCATACTTTATCAAATGCCTGGGCAACGTCAAGGAATATTGCTGAGCATACTTTATTACTCTCTAGCGCGTCATCTATTGTATGTGTTATCCTGTGTATTTGTTCGACGGTAGAGTGTTTTTCCCGGAAGCCAAACTGATGTGAGGGTATGATGTTTCTACATGCAATTATAGATTTTAAGCGTTTGGAGAACAGCTTTTCGAAAAGTTTACCCATTACTGGAAGCAGAGCGATTGGCCGGTAAGATGACACTTCATTCGGATTTTTGCCTGGTTTAGGTATCATTACTATTTCGGATACTTTCCATTGGAATGGTATATATTTCCAATCTAGGCATGCATTCATTATAAAAGTCAATTTCATTAGCGCCTTAGTTGATATATTTCTCAAAACTTCGGCGGTTATTAAGTCGAACCCTGGACTCTTCCTTAATTTTAAATTGGGAATTTCGGTAGCAACTTCATCTATACTGAAATGCTTTATTTTAACGAACTCTTGTACAGTTGATGGCGGAGTGAAATTTATTGTTTTTCCGTGCGGTTGAAAGATTTTCTGCAGGTGGTTGGCAAATACGTCAGCTTTTTCTGCATCGCTTTTAGCCCAAATGTGAATACCATTTTGCTGTTTTATTGGCGGATTATGTTGAATTGGTCGTTTGACACACGTCATCGCTTTCCAAAGCGAGAAATCACCTGTTTTTTCTGCTGATAAGTTTTTCAGAGTGTTTTTTGTGATATTGTTTTTATCCTCATGTATTTTTTCTCTGAGCAATTTTGTTAATCTGTTTAGTTCAGTTTTCTTGGAGGGCACCCTTGTTGATTGCCACTTTTTTCTTACTTTTCTTTTTTCTCTTAATATTTTTAATATTTCTTGTGGATATCTTTGCGTGTTGTGTGACATGTGGCACCGTCTTGCTGAAACCACGTGTCATGCAAGTCAAGCTCTTGCCTTTTGGGCAAACAGAAATGTCTGGAAAAGCCGACAAAATATTGAACTAGCTGACCCAAGATTCTACAAATGTCAGAAAATAGACATACTTTTACTTTAACCCTCTTGGTTTATTAGCTCCGCTAGTTACCAAAGCTAAAATCTTATTACAAGAGCTTTGGATTCAAAAGCTAGACTGGGATGAGTCGATTCCATTGCGGCTTGACACTAGCTGGCAAAACTTTAACGCCAATTTGTTGCAGTTTCCATCAATTAGCATTTCTCGGTATGTAAATGCAGAGTCGAGTGCCAGCTGCCAAATTCATGGCTTTTCCGACGCTTCAATAAGAGCGTATGGCTGCTGCGTATATATACGTAGCCAATCCCCTAGTGGTACGAAATGCACGCTGCTTACTTTAAAGTCTAGAGTAGCTCCGCTGAAGACTAAATCTCTTCCGCGTTTAGAGCTCTCGGCAGCCCATCTTCTTGCCAAATTATGATCAAGAATTTCACCAATGTTGAGTCGATCAATGGAACAAACAATTCTCTGGGCAGACTCCGAAATACTTCTGCATTGGATTAACCCTAGAACACACACCCAGAAAATACCACGTAAACACACACCCGGGATACGTTTGTACCCGGGACCTTATTTTGCGGTTTTTTTAATGCTTATTCAACCGATTTCTGTGATTTTTTTTTTTGAAATGTATATTTTAATATATAACAAGTATTTTGTCTTTTGTTTCATTCGAATATTCGTACTGGTTCCAGCGATATGGGCAAATAAAGTCAGGACATGCAACAGTGGATTTTTGTTTTTGTTGTTGTCCTGATAAATGCAAAACAAAATAATATAATTTATAATAATATACTTGTAGAGTAACAACGAATACACATTTTGGTTTTTATTTCATTGAAATATTCTACCTGGTTCAAAAGATATGTGCAAAAAGGTCGCGCAAGGTATGGGTACGTAGGTAGCAAATACACTGGTATAACTGGTTTTTGTATTTTATATGCAGCTTCAAGGGTTGTTTTCACACGAGGTGTTGTTATAAATGCTGCCTATTGATATTTTCATTATTGTTTTGGTGCTCAAAAGTGTAAGAAGTGAAAATATTAGTGAAAATAAATATAATTGAAACTATAAATAACTGGATACGAAATGACTTCAAGAAGAAACGAATATTTATCAAGTGCAGCATATAGAAGGTAAAAAATGTAAAATAAGCAACAATGTAAACATATGTATACTAATTTTTTTTATTATGCAGGCTAACTGAGGAACAGCGAGAATCATATATACAATCTTTATTTGATGAAATTTGTGACGATGACGCTCCCTATGACTTTGACTCAGAAGATGAAGAATAAATTCAATTCAATGACATTGAAATTGCTGATGACGATGCTGTAGTTTCGCAAAGTGCCGCAGAAGTATTACCTGATTATGCGGACTATGAGGATGATGAAGAAGAAGAAGTAGAAGAAAATAATGAATTACCTGCTAGTGGCGAAAAATTTGTTGCACGTGATGGTACTGAGTGGATGAAAGAACCAAATGTAAGTCGTCAGGTACTCAGACAAAATATTATAAGAGAACGTTCTGGACCAGCTAGATGCACTGAAATGTTGTCAATAGAGCAAACATTCAAATGTTTCATGAACGTTGAAATGGCTGATATAATTATGCGCCACACAAATGAGTTAGCAAAAGAAACTTATAATGCTTACAACAATGCGCATCCAAACACAACTCCTAAGTCATGGGCGCCTGTGTCAATAACAGAGCTGTATGCATTTTTTGGCATACTTATTATGACTGGTGCGAACCATAGCAATGGAGAACATGTTCGAGATTTATGGAGCGTCAAAAACTATCCTTTATATCGCGCCACAATGGGAGTCAACCGTTTCTGTTCGATATTGCGGTTCCTAAGATTTGACGATAAAAACACTCGATCAACACGCTTACTAACTGATAAAGCAGCACCGATCAGTGAGTTGTGGACGATGATGAACAATAATCTTGCTGCACATTACAAGCCCAGCTCATGCTTGACGATTGATGAACAATTATTTCCTTACCGTGGACGCACACGCTTTACGCAGTACATACCGTCAAAACCTGCTAAATATGGTGTCAAGGTTTGGTGGATTTGCGATGCCACAAATGCATATCCACTGCATGGACAAATATATACTGGCCAAGCAGAAACTGGTAGGGAAACGAACCAAGGCGAACGAGTGGTGAAGGATTTGTCTGCCAAATACCAAGGAAGTGGCCGAAACATTACAATGGACAATTTTTTTACGACCTTGCCAGTTGCAGAACTGATTCTCACCTGGAAACTCACGACCGTTGGAACTTTGCGCAAAAACAAATCATATATTCCTCAAGAAATGAAGCAGAACAAAATCAGGACAATTGGTTCAACGACATTTGGCTTCAAAAATAATGTGACAATGTGCTCTTATGTTCCCAAAAAAAAAATAAAGCAGTAATTTTGCTTTCGACCATGCATAATGATGCTGAAATAGCTGACAGTGGGAAACCTGAAATAATTGAATATTATAATCGTACCAAAGGTGGTGTTGATCGAATGGACCAAATGTTTGCGGAATATCCAACACAAAGACAAACAAAACGATGGGCACTAGCGATGTTCTTCAACATGTGGGACATTACAGCTCTTGCAGCCTACATTGTCTACGATTTGAATAACCCTATGTTGCCTTGGAGAACAAACAACAAGCGTAAGCAGATCCTGCGCAGCTTGGCTGAAGCATTGTGTATGCCCATTATTGAAGCCAGAGCCATAAATCGTCAAGTGACGCGAAATTTTTCGACTAAAATTGCTATTGAAGCATATTTCAACCGACCGCTGGAATCAATGGTATCAACAGCAGCATCAACATCTGCCGCAGCGCGCACGCCAAAACCTGTGTCCGGATCTTGCTATTTATGTTACGCACAAGAGGAAAAACGCCGTAGAAAAACCAGAAAGCTGTGCGCCAAATGTAAGAAGCCAATGTGTCTTGAACATTCGGTCACATCAACAAATTGCTCTATTTGCCATGATTTTCCTTAGATATAAGATGCATTTTTATAATTTTTATAATAAAAGTCAATAATATAATGTGTGAAATGAATATTTTTAATTTTTCAAATAAAAAAATAATATAAAAAATGTTTTTTTTGGATTATTATGAGGATTTTTACTATTGGGGTACAAACGTATCCCGGGTGTGTGTTTACGTATATAATGTGTTTGGAAGGCTGTAGCTCCTGAACCAATGGTCCGATCTGGTTCAAATTTTGAATTTGAACTCAAAACTAAATAATCTACCTAGATCCGTTAGCGGTATAGAGGTATAGCGGTTCAAAAGTTACAACAATTCAAAGTTGAAGTGGATACATTTGTACCCGGGTGTGTGTTCTAGGGTTAAAACGTATCCATTGTCGTTGCAAGCTTTCGCCGCAAATAGAGTATCCGAAATCCAAGAGTGGAGCCAGAATGTGTCGTGGCGTCATGTGCTCACAAAACAAAATCCAGCGGATCAAGTGTCTCGGGGTGGTAACGTGGACGGATAAGGTAATTCAATATGGTTTAGTAGTCCACAGTTCCTCCCAGAAGACCCTGCTACATGGCCAAAAAATGTCAACTTCAGCCTCTCTCCATTACGTTAACCGCAATCAATGCCACAACAAATCCACTTCTCGAAATAATTGACAGGTTCTCATATCACGGAAAAGTGCTTCGGATTTTCGCTTATATACTCAGATGGCTTCGAAAAATACGAGAGCGAAAAGCAGAATCTGAAATAATACCCACGGCAAAGGAATTACAATTGAGTTTCCTTAAAATTGTCGAAATAATTCAACATTTTGAATCAAGCTATGAAATTAATAACTTATCGAAAAATAACGTACTTCCCTCAAGTTTGCAGAAATTAACTCCATTTCTGCATGAACACTCGAATCATCATTATCGTTTAAATTGATTCGAGTAGGTGGCCGGTTATTAAACGCGCCAATCTCCTATGATGCTGAGTTCCCTTTGCTATTACGCAAAGACTCACACCTTGTGAAGGCATACATACGGTTCCAACATTTTCGTAATCACCATGCCGGTCCAAGGGCATTGGTAGCGCTTCTGCGAGAAAAAATTTGGCTGGTAAATGCTCGAAAAGCCTGTAGTCGAACTGTAAGAGAATGCATTCACTGTTTTCGTTATAAGCCAAAATTACAAGGTCAGATCATGGGCAATCTACCCGCCGATCGATTACGCCCCAACCGCCCTTCACAATATGTGGGGTAGATTACTGCGGGCCCATTCACATAACCTTAAAAATTCGGGGTCGCCCTCTCGTGAAAATGCATATTGCCATTTTCGTGTGTTTCGCTTCAAAGGCAGTTCCTCGAGAACTTGTAACTGATTTAACTACTGATAAATTTATTTTCGCTCTCAAAAGGTTCATTGTGCGCCGAGGGATGCCAGCCAAAATGTACTGCGACAACGCGACGAACTTTGTGGGAGCAGAGAGGAAGCTGAGGGATCTCCGCGAAGCCTTCCTGGCACAGAAAGAGGAGATTCTCCAATACGCCGCCGACGAAGGATTCATCTTTGCCTTTATCCCTCCGAGGGCACCCCACTTCGGCGGCCTGTGGGAAGCAGCAGTGAAGTCGGCCAAACATCTGCTGGGGCGCGCCATAGGCAACGCGCTGTTAACCGCCGAAGAAATCCCAACGCTTCTCGTCGAAGTAGAAGCGGTACTGAAATCCCGACCGCTCGCACCACTCAGCAACAACCCCAAAGACGGCGAGGCGCTAGCGCCGGCGCATCCGCTAATCGGTTCCCCCTTGCGAGCTTTGCCACCGGAGAAGGTACCCGACAACCTCAGCCGCTTCTTAGAGAGATGACAGCTTGTTTGCTCTCTCATCCAACAATTTTGGCGCGCGTGGTCGAAGAGCTACCTTCTGGAGCTTCAGCAGCGCAACAAATGGGTGCACCCGGAGCCCAACGTCCAACCAGGACAACTCGTCGTCGTCCACGAAGACGACGTGCCACCGCAGCAGTGGGTGCTGGGTCGAGTAACCGCAACCATTCCCAGAGCGGAGCCTTAGCAGCCAACCTTGTCTCACCCCTAGATTTGCGTAAAAAGGAGGAGAACAGTTTTAATATTTCTATCATATGGGTCGAGAGGCCATAAGATGCTAGTTTATAAAAAATTATCTCGAGAAATAGAAATAGTAGTATAGAGAATAGGTAGATCGATGGTTACCAAAACTTATGTCGTGCTTTTAGTGCGAGTGATCTGATGTGTTTGCTCTGCAACTTCGCACAAACCTCATCCGTGGTCTTCACTACACGTGCTTGAGTGCTAACCTTCCACAAAACTCCCCAAAGTCACGTTTCCAAGAACTTTTTGAAGGATTTTCTGGGTGTATGCTTGGCCGCCATAGCCAAATGAGTTGGTACTATTCGGTGGTGCTCGGGTTTGAATACCGCTGTGAGAACGAAATACTAAAATTAAATAAAATATTTTTCCTAATAGCGGTCCCCCCTCGACAAATGGAAAACTTCTGGTTGTATTTCGGCCTTGAAAAAATTCCACATAAAAAATGTCTGCCGTAAAACTGTAAGCCCTCCCATTCGTGGAAAACATCAAAACCCACAACACAAATTGGGGGAGAGCTTGGTCGAACAACAAACACAGGTTATAAAGGCCAATTATATATACATATATATGCGTGTTTTGTTCTGTATGTCAGACAAAAACACACTTGGTCACAGTAGCCGCCATTCTAATACCAATGTATTGGGAACCCCATATTTGGAATGTGCGCTTTTAACAATTTATAAAATAAGATAGCGGCGGCTGGACCGCATCATGCCGTGATGATGATTTCACAGTCATAGACCACAATACATATGCATTTTCTTATTTTCCGCTTTGTCCTAAGCAATTTAGTCTCGTCACCAAGAAATATTGGCAAACCCGTCAGATATTTTGAATGCATGCTATGCGGCAACAATTTTAGAGTGCTGTGGTAAGTGCATATGAAATTTCTGACTCTTTCATTTATTTCGGAAAAGAGGATTACAATTTTTCATATTTTGCCAAATCAGGTATTTCTGAGTGATCAGAGGAGTTGGTTCCACGCCTCAGGATTTCGATATTATCAGTGGCAGCGACACTCTATTGAAAGACTTCTTTCACGATCTTTGATAGAAACTTCTCATTTTTAGGTTTTTGTGATTTGTTGTTAAAGTATGGCACACAAACATATAACTCAAGAGTAGATATTAACTGAATTTCTCTTAACTATGCTTCAGCTGCGGCCACCGGCGGCCGCCGTAGCCGAATGGGTTGGTGCGTGATTACCATTCGGAATTCACAGAGAAGTCGTTGGTTCGAATCTCGGTGAAAGCAAAATTTATAAAAACATTTTTTAATAGCGGTCGCCCCTCGGCAGGCAATGGCAAACCTCCGAGTGTATTTCTGCCATGAAAAAGCTCCTCATAAAAATATTTGCCGTTCGGAGTCGGCTTGAAACTGTAGGTCCCTCCATTTGTGGAACAACATCAAAACGCACACCACAAATAGGAGGAGGAGCTCGGCCAAACACCTAACAGAAGTGTACGCGCCAATTATTTATTTACTTTTTATGCTTCAGCTGCAAGCAATGATTACCTTCATTTAAATCGCTCAAATTTATTTTCCATTTTAATTTAATTGATTTTTTTGGTATCGTGGTGTAGCTGCTCGTAAAGTTTTCAGAGCTCGGTTATTTCTTTGTTCCACCAGCATACGGGTTTTCGGGCGTCTCGCCCGTGTACCGTGGGTACTTCTACGTGGCTTATTGTCCAAGCATATTTGAATACAGAAAAGGGTATTCCAACACATTTGTAACCTTTTCGCAAGAAAAAAATTTTAGATTTCATTGGTACGCTCTGTTACGATTATTATTTTTGTTCTATATGATTTACTCACTTGATGTACTGAAATACTAAATACGAGTATATGTATGAATGAACTTATGAAAAGTTAATTAAAATTTCCATTTTTCACAAAAGATGTTCACGAAATCTTTCCACCCTTCATGATTCATGGCTCCTAATGTGTTGTTGTTGTTGTCGGTCACAGGTGGTCGTGGTGGTGGTGGTGGCGTTTTCATTGTTAACAGGATGGTTGGTTGAACTGAAATATTGAGTGTATGTGTATGTAAAAGAAAACCAACGCCGCCATTAGAGTCGCAGTAGCAGTTAATTTTAGCAGTGTGTAATCAAAAATGGCGTACCTCATATACATGATGTATGGTAGCTAAGAGAGTCATGTAGATTAAATCATAAAAGCCCTTGTAACGTCACCGATTTGGAACAAATCTTTTTTATTTATATTTATAATTTAAGCACATTTTAGAATACATTACATACGTAATCGAATAAACTTAATTAAATCATTAAATTAAATTCATTTTAACACTTTGAAGACATTTTCATCATCATCACCTAAAACGAATTAAGCACACAGGTCCAAATTTTAAAAACAACACAAAACGTTTAAGGGTTAACCCTTTGCACCCGAGGCCATTCACGCGCAAACCAAGCAGAAACGCGAAGCTTAAAATGACGGCGGCCATCGTAGCCGAATGGTTAGGTGCGTGACTACTATTCGATAATGCCTAGGTTCGAATCTTTGTGAATGAAACACTGAAATGATACAAACAGTTCTTTCTAATAGCGGTCGCCCCTCAGCAGGCAATGGCAAACCTCCAAGTATATTTCTGCCATGAAAAAACTTCTCACAAAAAATATCTACTGTTCGATGTCGGCTTTAAACTGCAGGTCTCTCCATTTATGGAATAACATCAACATGCAAAATGAGCAAAATAGGAGGTGAAGCTCGGCCAACCACCCAAAAAGAGTGAAAGCGCCAATTATACATACATATGTATATTGGGTTTAAGAATAAGTTTCCGTCTTTTCTTAGCAAAGTTACGAATTATATAAACAATTAAATAATGCACACGATATTATGTGGAGTATGTGGCGTTGGAAGCTACAACTTTACTGCATCTTTCAGGCAACATGCGAACTCCTCTGTCGAAAAATTCGACTTCTTTTGACTTGATCTATTCATTGAGCCAGTTTGCGATGCTCTCATAAAAAGTGAACCGCTCACCAATAAAGGCTGACATTGATCGGAACAGACGGTAATCCGAAGGAGTATTGCCTGCGGAATACGGCGGGTGGGGCGAGATTTCCCAATTCAGTCCCTCTAAATATTTAGACCGATTTAGCAACGCGTGACCTGGCATTGTCATGCAGCGAAATCAGTTTGTCATGTCTACCCATTTTGGCCGCTTTTCTTCGAGAGCTCTATTCAAACGCATTAGTTGCAGTCGCTATCTCGATCTTATCACCTCTTCAAAATTGCCACTTTGGAAGCATCGAAACCACTATTTACAAATTGTAAATATTGATCAATATACGACACGTTTCAGCTACACTTTTCTTTAAAAAGTAATGATGAAGCATATTTTTTCACAAATGCTGTTTTTTCGGGACGAACGTAGACATTTCTGACGTCAGATAAAAAATAATCTTTACGTTTCAAACGAATGTCAACTACTGCGATCGAGTCCTCACATATACACTTTCAAATCACCAGTGTATTTCTAGAGCGAACACCTCCTTTACCAGGGCGGAAATTTATTCCCATGTCCATATAATTGCATCTTTACTTTAATATATAATGTATCTTTACATCTTTCGGAAGATAATTTCTTAAACATTAGTCTTTGTAATTTTTGTAGTATCCCCATGCAGTGGACAGCGGGTAACGGTATAACAAAACTAAAACACATTTTATAGCATGGAATTGCACCTCCGAGTAGCGGTATTAAATCATGTAGTGCGCGAGACTCACTGTTATAATGACACCTAATCTCAATAATATAATATAGTACCACCCTATTTTTCGTATAAATAAACGCCTCCCTAACTTTCCGTATACGAGCAAACATATTATATTAATTGGTAAACAGTCCTGTAGAATTGTGCATTTACCAGATTGCAAGTTCAATTTTTTACGTTTCCTGTTTACCAATAATTTTGAAAAAGTAGTAAACAATTCTAGTGAATAAAAAATAATTAATTCACAAAAATGCTAAGAGTGACATTTTTTCTCAATAAAAGACTTGAATTGATAACAATTCAATTTAGTCTTTGTAACTCAGTCTTAGTCCCAAACTTTTTACTGCATGTTTGTAATAATTGAATAAATAAATAAATAAATGTATTTTTTTTATAAAAAAATAAAATAAGAACTTTCTACTGGCGCAGTCGGTAGGATAACCGAAATTATCCTACAAGAATCTAAAAAACAAAAGGTTTAAAAATTCGGTAGAACCAACGAAAATGATCCAATAAGAACATTTACTCTTAACCTTAACTTAAAATTAATAAATAACCCAAAGCAACAAAGTATAAACCAATTAAAGAAAAAAAAGAATAATAAAAAAGTGACGAGTTTTAAGATATTATACTCGTATGACATTTACATACAGTTTTGTGAAAATAAATTTATTTCATGTTAAAAATATAAGTCGAATCATGGACTATAGTGATATTAAATATGAGCCGAATCGTAGGAAACTGTGATATTGATGAATTTGAAATATATAGGGATCTACGCTCAAAACCTTCAAACGACCTGGAAAGAATTACGGTTTGCAGCTATATATAAGGGTCTCCATTTATTTCAAATATTCAGTGGCAAAGCTCATCACTATCTTTAAGTGACGATTCCGCAATATTCAATTGAACAACAGTATCAAAAAGGTGAATTGTTCCACTAATGGACAGCCTCTGCCAGAAATTCTAACAACAACAGAAGATACAAACGCAAGACAAGACAGTGAAATAAGAGCAGATAAAAGAAATAAGTTCTATTAATACACAACATCACCATCCCTACAACATAAGAAGTGAAAGATAGACTTAAGAAAAAGATACATTGAAAAATTGTATTTAAAAGGAATGTAGTTTTGAAAAACAAAATGCAAAAAATAATAAGGTAATTTTATATAAAAAGTTGAAACAAAGATAATAGAAAAAAAAATTAAAATTTATATTATTAAGGAGGAAGCTAAGAAATTAAGCAGCAACAAGAAAATATTTATACAAATGTTTTTTATTACCTTTCATAATTTTGTTTAAAGAAAGAAAATTTTAAAATAAATTTAAAAAATATATCATAGAAAATGGTAGAACCACATGCACCACTATCAATTACCATTAACCCTCTACCTGAATAATCTCCCTGAATTTAATGGAGATTATCGGGAACTTCAAACTTTTATCAACCTGATAGATAGAGTTCATTCTATTCTTATGGCCGAATTCTATTCGCTATCCCAACAACTTTTCTTACACATAATTAAAAGTAGGCTTAGGGGTAAGGCTCGCGAAACAATCGAAATTAATTGCCAAGCCCAGTCTTGGACCGATATACCTGTAAAAACGATCCTATTAAATAATTTTGGCGACAGACACAGTAATGAGGAAGTTTTTGACAGATTAAAGGTGATAACCTTTAAAACTAACTGCGTAGAATTCTATGGGGTTTTTCAATAAGGGCGGTTGAAATGGAATAAAATGGCGTTTGCTGTGTGGCACGTAGCGCCGTCCTGCTGGTCGTCTAGGTCCATATGGTTCAATATGGGCCATAAGAAATTGGAAGGGCCACCACGTCTACCGAAAAATGGGCGCAATGCGCGCAATGAACACTCATTTTGATAATAAAGTTTTATCAATTGAACGTGCTGTTCAATCGTGTAACTTGCCATGATGATTTGGCATAAACAAAGGATTTGACAGATGTCACCAAAACAAAATGGCTGCCACAGGGCGCCAAAATCGACCCGCTCCAATTGAAAAACTCTATATAACGAACTTAAACAATCCTTAAGGAGTTTGAACAATAAGACAGTGACGGTTGTTGGGTCTGGTCCAGCAGCAAATGAGTGCGCCAGAAATAGTATGAGAACCGCACTGAACCTATTTAAGGAAAATGAACCAATGAAAACAATACTAATATGTAGAGACCCAGATACTATGGAGGAAGCGATGGAAATATTGTTTCGAACCGGATACGCCTACTCAAAGACCTTAAGCGGACAAAATCAAAACCAGGGAAGAAACCAAAAATTGCATCATATAACCTGCGAAATAACTCTTTACCAGTGATGCAGCCTCAATATAATTATTGAAGCAACAGGCGTGACAATTTCCAACAAAATGGGAGCAATTGCAGATTACAAAATGTGTCATTCCGACCTTTTAACCCTCAATATCAGCCACCTATAGAACCTATGGACGTGAACATGATCCAAACAAATAGTAATCAAAATATCATTAGTAGCCCTAACGTCCAGTCTCAGGCCTCCTATATAATAATTAAAGGAAAACTCAAATCTATCGTGGACACTGGCGCCATTGGGAGATACTAACGATTGCATTCAATTAATAGAATTTAAGTTTGATGAAACTTATGACGGACTATTAGGAAATGACGTATTAAAATATTACAAAGCTGTATAAGATTACGACAAAAATCAGTTGATTATGAACAATAAAATTATTCCACTTAACTTTCCAATACTATAAAATTCATTACCAGTCCCGAAAACGGGTTGGTTCATGTAAAGGACAATGCGGAACTTATACTTAAAGAAGGCATATATGATTTAATTCCAATTCTAAATTAACATTTGCAAACGTTATTAAACATCGAATAAACTAAGTCGATGATAAAACTTACAAAATCAAATCGCTACCCCTTTCGGTTTAAAAACAGCACCAGCCACATTCCACCGCTTGATGAACGTAGTGCTGGGTTACTTGTTAGGAAAAGTATGTTTGGTCTACCTAGATCACGTTATAATTTACTCTACGTCACTTGAAGAACATCTGAATTTAATCAGACTGGTATCAAGGAGGCCAACTTAAAAATTCAACCAGATAAATGTGAGTTCTTGAAAAGGGAAACAGAATTCCTCGGGCATATAGTAACCCGAGATGGGGTAAGACCAAATGACAAAAGGGTAGAATGCGTATCTAATTACCCATTACCAACAACTCCAAAAAAATTAAACAATTTCTCGGTCCCAGCGGGTATTATCGCACGTTTATAAAGGACTACGCAATGATAGCAAAACCAATGATTAAATACCTTAAAAGGACGTCAAATTGAATACAAACGACCCCGAATACTTGAAAGGTTTTAATACACTTAAATCTATGCTCACTAGTAATCCGATTTTGTTTTGTACAGAGTTCAACAAAAAATTCGTAGTAAATACTGATGCAAGTAATTTCACATTGGGAGCTGTCCTGTCACAAGATAACCACTCAATCTGCTATGCGAGCAGAAGGCTCAATGAGCATGAAATAAACTACAGTACTATCGAAAAGGAACTCCTAGCTGTAATATGGGCAGTAGGGTACTTTCACCCTTATTTGTTTGGTGGAAAATTCACTATTCAAACTGACCAACCCTTACAATTGTTGTTTTAAATTAAAGAACCAAACTCAAAACTGATTAGATGGAGGCTGAAATTGGAAGAATACGATTACGACGTCGTTTATAAACGCGACATCAATAACGGGAATGCCTATCAATTATCCTGAGTTACAAACAAGAATCCTCAAATTAATACAATAGAAACCACTAAAGAAATTAGAGAAGTTATAACACCAATAAATTTCTACAAAAATTAAATTATAATATTCAAAATTACATCCGGGTCTACAAGAATACGCATTAAGAAAGTATTCCGAAATACCAGAAGAACCTTTCACTTTAAAGAACTTGACAATGCAACAGTAATAACTTTAATTAAAACACATTTTAACCCAACCCAATTAAATGTAATAATTATAGACGAATCCCTTTTGGAGACATTCAGACACACATGCAGTGACACTGCGTACTGCAATACCCTAAGAATATTAAGGTGCAAGACATTGCTCGAAATTAACAGAAATTATTTCGACCGAAAACCTCCATAATAATCACAGTGGAATTCAGGCAGTCTATGAAGAGCTTAAACTAAAATTTTATAACCCCAACTTGAAATTGCAAATAACTAAGGACATTAACAATTGCGAAACATGTATCTTAGAAAAATATGACCGTAACCCACCAAAAATACCAAATAAGATTACCGAAACTCCTAATAAACCAAGATAATTGATTCATATTGACGTTTTTTATAATTTAGAGAAGAAGCAACTTCTAACAATGATAGATAAATTCTCTAAGTACGCTTTAGCTTTTCCGATAAACAGAAGTAGTTGTACAGAATTTAAAAGTAAAATATTACAAGTTATAAGTACCTATGTGCGGAAAAATCGATAAGATAATAGTAGACAGCGAACTTGGATTTAAAGCTACAGAAATGCAGACATACTTAGAAAGGGAAAATATTTATGTACACCTCCCCTCAAACGGGAATCATACATCTAACGCAGATATAGAAAGATTGCATAATACTATAAATGAACATATACGTCTCTTGAGACATGATGATGAACCAATAGAGAAAAAATGATAAGAATTATAGGGTTCTATAATAATACAATTCATAGTACCACTACTATTAGACCAATAGTTTTGGTAAATGGTAAAATAAATGAAGAAAAGAATGAGGAAATACATGATTTAATGTTGGCAAAGAAACAAAAATATATTAGTAAACTTAAAGATAGGACAGATATGGAATTAGAAGAAGGAACCAATCATGTTAAAGAAGTGAGAGGCGCGAAAACCCATAGAAAATACAGGAAAATTAACGCCAATAAGATACTACTGTGGTACTGTGTTTATAAGTGGCACAAAGACTTCAAAGAGGGTCGAGAACGTGTTGATGACTTGGAGCGCTCCGGGCGACCATTGACGTCAACAGATGACCAACACGTCAATAAAGTGAAGGAGTTAGTGCTCAAAAATCGTCGGTTGACTGTTAAAGACCTTACTGATATGATCGGAATATCAGAAGGATCTGTGAAAACCATTTGAAAGACCATTTGGGCCTACGAAAAGTCAAATCTCGTTTGGTACCGACAACTCTAAATTTCTTGGAAAAAAGTCGTCGCGTTGATGTGTGTGAAACAATGCTTTCAGACTATCAGGACAAGCTCAAATGCATCATTACGGGAGATGAGACTTAGATTTATGCTTACGACCCTGAAACAACCGACCAATCAAGCGAATATCGTGCTAAAGGCGAGGCCAGACCGAAAAGAGCACGTCAAAGTCGTTCAAAAATAAAGGTCATGATGACAGTTTTTTTCCATTTTCGTGGTGTGGTGCACTATGAAGTCCTTCCACCTGGCCAAACTGTTAATAAGGAATATTATTTGAGCGTTATGCGTGAAGCAATTCGTCTAAAAAAACCATAATTATGGGCCAACATCTCTTGGTTTTTGCATCACGATAATGCACCGTTTCACACTCCACTCATTCTTCGTGACCATTTCGCCAAAAATTCCACGCATATCGTTCCGCAACCACCGTATTCGCCTGATTTGGCTCCGTGTGACTTCTGGCTATTCCCAAAACTCACGAAGCCACTCCGGGGAACGCGTTTCGAGTCCATTGAGGAGATAAAAGCTGAATCGAAGAAGGTGCTGATGGCTATACCGGAAATTGACTATTTGGCATGTTTCGGGGATTGGAAAAATCGTTGGCATAAGTGTATTTCATCGAGAGGGTATTATTTTGAAGGGGATGAAATTGATTTACAAGAATAAATAAAGATTTTTCATTTTACAACCAAATTCACCTTACTTTTTGCCCACAGTAGTAGACGATGACCATTTACAGACTAAACACAAGTGCTACAAAAAACACATAAAACCCAATAGAAAATATCAAGACAGAGATAACTCTAACATCAATTGATAAGCTAACCAATTTTCTTTATGATGACAAACTTAGTACTTACTCTGACATTTCTCACAACCGTCACATCGCAATCAATAGACATTCAAGGTTTAACTAACAATAACGGATACTTACCAATAAAAACAGATTAAGTTAGAGTCATAGAACATTATAGCAAAATCCACATTGACAACACAATTTCCTATAAGAAGACCTTGAATGAAGCCAACACAGAAACAAACACTTTACTAGATACGACGAACAAAAACTTCCTTCTAGTTGCAGCTAAAACAGAAAGCCTTAGCCCACAGTTTAGAACAAAACGAGGACTTGTAAACGTTCTAGGAAAAAGTCTAAAGCTTATAGCAGGAACTATGGATAGTGACGATGATACCCAAATCCACGAATTCCTAAATGCAGTTTACAAAAGCCAGCAAACTCTAATTGAACAAACGGACAGTCAATATGTTAATATTTCAATCATATGATGACCACTCAAATACAAAATATTACAAAACATATAAACAAAAATCAATTTCCAATAGAAACCTATATAAATAACTTTAAAAACTCTTTACAGAATAGAATAGCGACTTTGGAAACAGAAGTCACATTTTTATCACATATTTACCAAATAAACAATGAGACCACATCGATAATATTGGACAAATTATATTTTCCAGTAAACTTGGAATTATTCCTTTAGATATAATGACAAAAACTGAACTAGACCTAATTAATGACTTCAGCAGCTACGTAAATATAAAAGTAGCCGTAGCTTTGCAAGATTCTAACATCCTAATTATTTTCCTTATACCAAGGAATGATTGGTTCCTTCTTCGAAAAATATTCTTTCAAAAGTCGTATTCGAACCAATTCCAAATATTGATAATAATTCAGTGGCATTAGAAAATTAAGAAGTGCTTGTGGACTCACAAAATACAATAATATTTTTAATATAAATGTAAAAGATAATATGAAGAAGAATTAAACTAAATTAAAAGATACTTGTCTAACAAAAATGATAAACTTTAAAGAAGCATTTTGCAATATTGAAAAACTGGAAGAAACAATTTTAACTGAAGTCACACCTGGTATTCAAAAACTTTTTCAATAAATTTACAACTAATTGTAATAAATATAATATGAGTATGATAGGAAATTTCTTGTTGAAATTTGATTTATATTACCTTAATTTATTTATAAATTTATATTACCTTACATAATAACAAAATTTAATAAGAAACCTAATATTAACGCCAATTTAAAATTAGAATCATTGTATATTAAACAAACAAAACATGAAGAAAAAATAATAAAAACAATATTATATGAGAACAAAAATTCAAACATAATCAACATAAGTATAGATGTAATAATAATTATTGTAATAATTACATTAAGTATAATATTTTTTGTAAAGAGCGATAAGTCAATCTTAAAAATTGCGTCGGATCCTCAAGCTAAGGGTGCGGGTGTTATAGTGACACCTAATCTCTACAATATAATACCTATAGTACCACCGTATTTTACTGTAGAATTGTGCAAGTGCATTAACACTTTCTTTGCGAGTCAGGTTTTTTCGTTTCCTGTTTACAAAATAATTTTGAAAAAGTAGTACACAATTCTAGTGAATAGAAAATAATTAATTCACAAAAATGCTAAAAGTAACATTTTTTCTCAATAAAATAATTGAATTGATAACAATTCAAGATAGTCTTTGTAACTCAGTCTTTGTCCGAAACTTTTTACTGCATGTTTGTAATAATTAAATAAATAAATAAATACAATTTTTTTTTATATAAAAATAAAATAAGAACTTTTTACTACTCACCTCTTGAATGCAAAGGGTTAATATCGTCTATTTGGCATTAGGCGCAAATCCACTGCTAAAATGATGACAGTTTTGAGGAGACGGCTCGAAAATGTCACTATCCCGCGACGTAAAGGTTTTTATCTCCATAAGTAGCGTAAACAAAAATAGTAAAGGTGCTGTGATTTTGATTAAATTTTGAATACGCCAACATTTCATACAGATACCAAAACTTTTCAAAATCAGTGCCACGACGTTCTCCCATTAAAAAAAGTATACTAGTAATTAATTGGAGAATGTTAAAACCAGAAAGTTTAAACTCAATATCAGGCGCTACCAAGATAAAAAACAACGGCCTTCCACGACCACTTTAAATGTTACAATTTGCTCTACAAATAATATTCACCGGATATTTACGCCTAGTAACCTTCTTTTAAAAATTTTAACGTGGCTTTGAAAATTCCTGGATTGCCACGCCTACCATAAAAATTATTGTTTTTTCACCAAATATTAGTCACCAGTTACTGAAGCTCGGTAGGCATCCCTCTTTTATAAATATGTACACGGATTGCAAAAATGGAGCATCTACCTCGCCTATGAGTCGAAATCAAATTATAGTTTTTTTATTCATACAACTAAATGTCTTTATGTGTTTCACTTTGCTGTGGGCTTCATTTGTTTTCAATACAAAAATGCGTTATATTTGTTTTATTATTAATTCTTTTAGAACAAAGGAACTTCCTTATTTCTTGACGAAATTGGGCAGATATTTTGATGATCAACACTTCGTCAAAAGGATATTAAAATGTCTCGTTATTCAAATATTTCCATACCTTTATATTAACTAATGGCTGCTAGCTGAAATCGGCGGAGGAAAAAATTTTAATAAAATTGTATTATTCGGCGTGGATGCATGACACTCAATTGCAAGGTGCTAAAGTCATTGCTTTAAAGCAGATTTTTCTGCCCAAAATGCTATGAACACTGAAAGTAGCTAAATATCTAACAGAATGGCAATATCATCCAAACCCGTTCGAAAACACCTTGTGTAGTATATGTATATAATTTTATTGGTGTATTATTTTACAACGATACAAGTAATTACTTTTGGAAATTTCCAAATTTCGTTCCAAAATTGCTGAATTTTGACCAAACGCAACGTCGCATTAGAATCGCTCAAGAATTGTTGAATGACGTCGAAACTAAAGCCCAATCATCCCAATGGCCATAACCGAAAGAGCAGAAAATCGTATTATTAAACCTCAAACATACTCCCACAACCAAACTAAACATGCTATATTGCTAAAAACGTGAACAATCTTCGAGACGAGTGCACCAATATAAAAAGAAAATTATAATCGAATGTACGCACTCCGCAAAAATTTAAAATTCACCTTATTTTTTTAACAGACCTCGTATACAGGGTCCGTTACTCGAAGTGTAACCAACTTCAGACTGCTAGCGCAGCTGATGCACGGGCTAAATGAGAGTCCAGAGTATTGTTTACAAGCCCGCGGAAACATTTTGCCGAGAGTAAATGCGGCAAATATATTAAAAATATTCCAGTAGTATATAATATTGTTGAAGTACTATTATAAGACCTTAGTCTTACTCTGTACTCTTGATATGAATAAATAAATAAATAAAATTGAATAAAAGTATTTTTCCAAACTAAATTTATGGCATTTTTAATTTGTAACACTCCGAGTGCTGGACCCTGTGTGTTGTACGGTTCTCTAAGAATATTTTGATATTCTTCTCCGAACCTTTTTCAGTTTTCTGCCGTTAACATTATCTCGAACAATGTATCATTTAATTTTGCTTTTTCAAGTGATTTTTTTAAACATTCATTGGATTCCACTTTCTAGCCCATATCTATTGCTATTAGTAATTAAACTGAATTTTGCTATTAGTTGGTAAGAAGCTTCAGTATATTCTATTTACTATAAATATATATACTAATGAAAATAATTTTATTATATACTCGTTCTTGCTGACAGAGAAAAGTTCTAACGGGTGATTTTTTAGCTATTATCTTTTTAAACAGTTGGTTTAAACAGCTGACGCACGTTTCGTGTTTTGTGTCACTGTCAGACATCTTCAGTTTGGTCTATAATTTAACCATGAATCGTCTTACAAACGAACAACGCTTGCAAATCATTGAATTTTATTATAAAAATGCGTGTTCTGTTCAAAAAGTTTATCGCGCGCTTCTTCCATTTCATGGTCAGTTTAATAGACCCACTGAAGCGGCTATTCGAGCTATTGTGACTAAATTTAGAACCAAATTTACATTATTGGACATCAAACCACCAATACGCTTACGTAGAGTGCGAACTGAAGAAAATATCGCAGCTGTATCGGCCAGTGTTAATGATGACCATCAATTATCGATTCGTCGTCGTTCGCAGCAACGGGCCTCTATTACTCAACAACGTGGAAAATTTTCCGAAAGGATTTAGGTGCAAAGTCTTTCAAAATACAGCTGGTGCAAGAATTGAGGCCAAGCGACCTACGGCAACGCGGAATTTTTGGTGAATGGGCTCTTGGAAAGTTGGCCGAAGATCCACTTTTTTATTGAAAAATTGTGTTCAGCGACGAAGCTCATTTTTGGATCAATGGGTACGTAAATAAGCAACATTGTCGATTTTGGAATGAAGATCAGCCAGAAGAATTACAAGAGCTACCAATGTATCCAGAAAAGGTAACAGTTTGGTGCGGTTTATGGGCTGGAGGTATCATTTGACCGTACTTCTTCAAAGATGCTGTGAATCGTAACGTAACTGTGAATGGTGAGCGCTACCGTGAAATGATATCCAACTTTTTTTTGCCCAAAATGCAAGAGCTTGACTTGCATGACATGTGGTTTCAGCAAAATGGTGCCACATGCCACAGCACGCGTAACAATGGACATGTTGCGAGACGAGTTTGGTGAACATTTTATTTCACGTTCGCGACCTGTCAATTGGCCACCCAGATCGTGCGATATAACGCCTTTAGATAATTTTTTGTGGGGCTATGTTAAAGCTCATGTCTATTCAGACAAGCCTGCTTCAATTAACGCATTGGAAGACAACATTAAAGCATTTATATGTGAGATACCGGCCGAAACATTGGAAAGAGTATGGCAAAATTGGACTGAGGCGATGGACCATTTGAAGCGCAGTCGCGGTCAACATTTGCATGAAATAATCTTCAAATATTAAATTATATGGACTGTACTATCGATTTAAATAAAAATTTCATGCATTTTTCTGAATTTTACGTATGTTTTTTTAAAAAGCTTTCGTATTGCTCTTAAATAATCACCCTTTAGTTGCATTTTGTTCAAAAGCAACTTAAAACTAAAACGTTAAAGCACGGCTTTAAAAAAATGTATACCTAGAAATGAAGACTTTAAAAAATTCCAAATAAATACCTATAGTACATAGAGTGGCATACACTATTTTACATAGCCCCTTGAATGCACAAATTTAAATTTTTTTATGTTTTAAGTATTTTAAGTAGTTAAGTATTAATTAACTTCCTCTAGCTTTCTTAAATGCATATTCTTATTGTTGCGCAGTTCCTAAAGAACTTGGATGGTCAACAACCACATATATTGTACTTTTAAGTAGTAACTATAACAAAAAACGTGTGTAGAAAAGACATGCTGTTCTTACAGAAGTAATTGCTAATTGTTTTTGAAACCGTTATTTGATCAAGTCTCGTTTTCTTATTATTTTTAGCTGACATTACATAACATAATCATTAATATTATTTATATGTGAATTCATTTTGTTTGTAATTGTGGTACTCTAAATAACGAAAATGGCAAAAGGTAAAGAATTAACTACCGCACAAACTAAAGGCAACACTTGACATCCAAGTATCCGAATAGACAGTATCTCAATAGTGCAATACACTAACTTTAAACTATCCGAAAAATTTTATTTTTTTTACAATATTTGCCGTGCAATTTGTGCAATTTACAAGCTTTTATTAAAACTAATCTGTCTTCTTCTGAACTAAAAAGCTATCTTATTCTATTTATTTAGCTCCTAAAAGAGGCAGCGCCAAAACCGAGCAACTCAAAGTTTTAAAATTTGCCGCTTCGCTTGGGTCATAGCAAACCTCTTCTTCTTCTTCTTAATTGGCGCTATAACCGCTTACGCGATTTTGGCCGAGTTTAACAAAGCGTGCCAGTCGTTTCTTTCTCGTGCTAACCGGCGCCAGTTGGACACACCAAGTGAAACCAAGTCCTTCTCCAGCTGATCTTTCCAACGCAGAGGAGGCCTTCCTCTTCCTCTACTACCACCAGCTGGTACCGCATCGAATACTTTCAAGGCCGGAGCGTTTGTATCTATTCGGACGACATGACCCAGCCAACGTAGCCGCTGAATCTTTATTATATATATATTCGCCATTGCCAACGTGCAAAGGTCCAAAAATCCAAGCGTTGCTTCATCGGATGTTGTCATCGTCCAAGCTTCTGCGCCATACGTTAGGACGGGCATGATGAGAGTCTTGAAGAGTGTTAGTTTTGTTCGTGGAGAGAGGACTTTACTGCTCAGTTGTCTACTTAGTCCAAAGTAGCACTTGTTGGCAAGAGAGATTCTACGTTGGATTTCAAGGCTGACATTGTTATCGGTGTTAATGCTGGTTCCTAAATAGACGAAGTCTTTTATAACCTCGAAATTATAACTGTCTATAGTGACGTGGGTGCCGATACGCGAGTGCGCCGACTGTTTGTTTGAAGACAGGAGGTACTTCGTTTTGTCCTCGTTCACCACCAGACCCATTCGCTTTGCCTCTTTATCCAGTTTGGAGAAGGCAGAACTAACAGCGCGGTTGTTAAGGCCGATGATGTCAATATCATCGGCATCCGCCAGCAATTGTACGCTCTTATAAAAAATTGTGCCTGAGCGATTAAGTTCTGCAGCTCTTACGACGCTCTCCAACATCAGGTTAAAGAAGTCACACGACAGCGAGTCACCCTGTCTGAAACCTCGTTTGGTTTCAAACGGCTCGGAGAGGTCCTTCCCAATTCTGACGGCGCTGCTGGTGTTGAGCAACGTCATCTTACATAGCCGTATGAGTTTCTGGGGATACCAAATTCAGACATCGCAGCATACAGGTAACTTCTTTCCGTACTGTCGAATGCAGCTTTGAAGTCGACGAAAAGATGGTGTGTGTCGATTCTCCTTTCATGGGTCTTTTCCAAGATTTGGCGTATTGAGAATATTTTGTCGATGGTAGACTTTCCAGGTCTGAAGCCACTCTGATAAGGTCCAATCAGTTGGTTGACGGTGGGCTTCAGCCTTTCACACAATACGCTCGCTAGAACCTTATAGGCGATATTTAGAAGACTAATCCCGCGGTAATTGGCACAAATTGCATGGTCGCCCTTCTTATGGATTGGGCAGAGCACACTTAAATTCCAATCGGCAGGCATGCTTTCATCCGACCATATTTTGCATAGGAGCTGATGCATGCACCTTACCAGCTCCTCGCCGCCATGTTTGAATAGCTCAGCCGGCAGTCCGTCGGCGCCTGCGGCTTTGTTGTTCTTTAGCCGCGTTATCGCTATTCTCACCTCGTCATGATCGGGTAGCGGAACGACAATTCCGTCGTCAACGATTGGGGTATCGGGATCTTCACTTTCTCGGTGACATGCGCAGCTGTCACTGTTTAATAGGTTCGAGAAGTGTTCCCTCCATAATTTGAGATTGCTCTGTACGTCAGTCACCAGTTCGCCGTCTTTGTTCTTACAGGAAAACGCCCCGGTCTTAAAACCTTCTGTAAGCCGCCGAACTTTCTGGTAGAATTTTCGGGCGTTGTTCCTATTGGCCAACATCTCAAGCTCTTCGCACTCTCGTATTTCGGCCTCGCGTTTGTTCTTTCGGATAATACGTCTCTCTTCCTTTTTCAGCTCGCTGTAGCGATCCCACATGGCTCGCGTTGCGCCCGATCGCAGCGTGGCTCTATAGGCGGCATCCTTTCTTTCTGCGGCAGCATGACATTCCTCGTCGTACCAATTGTTTTTTCGGGCTCGCCGGAATCGGATTTCTTCTTCGGCGGCGGGACGTAGAGAACGAGAAATGTTGCATAGCAAACCTCACCTTTGCGTAAAACATGGAACAGTTGATTGCATCTTTTACACGATTTATGCTACAACGAACGGACGACTGAATCATGGATATTCCCCATTGCTCATCTACGGGCCGTTGATAACATCCAGTTGCGAAATATCACAGAGCAGCTAGAACCTAGCAATACAAAAGGAGAATCTAGAATTGAATAATTATGAAGATTACAAGATTTACCTATTTTCCATTCAATCTGAGAAATTAGGTCTCATCCAAGTCTGGAGTTAGCACGAATAGTTTTTGGAACTCCTCTGCAGGATTGTCCACATCCTGGAGCAAAGTTCAATCCAGTGTTTGAGGGTTCATTAACTCCTCTCCACGCGATTAATCGAATATTTAATAACTCTTTGTAATTTCTTTTCTGTAATTTCAACGTTTTATTTAAAACCACTAATTCTAATTTTCTCGTTTGAGTTAACCGCACCAAAATTGTTATTATCTAGTTTGCGATAATCGGGTTGTTAACTTAAACAACTAAATTTGTTTTATCGATTTTTGTTCTCAAATGGTTAACCGAATATGTTAAAATTGTGGTTAAGGAAAGATAGCCATGCGAATATGGTTATAATATGTTAGTGAGTTCCACCACAATAGTAACAACCATGGTGAAAAGAATTGAGAAGAGCACAATACCAGATCGTTATTCGGCTCTGTGTGAATCTGACAGAATCAACTTATGCGCTGACATAACAGGGGATGTGTTTACAAGAAAACTAAGATTGTGTTGGTGATAGACGAAAAAAATCAAAACAACGGCACTTCGTTGCCGTCTGAACAACGACTGGTTGGACAAGTGTGTGAATATGTGTTTGGAAGAGGGTGGTGAAGTGTATTTTGTTCCTAGTGGTAGATGCAGAGCACACAGAGGTGTGTGGCAGTAATTGCCTAAAGCCTAAAGACCTACCATTGTAGTAATATTCAACGCCTGCCCGAGGTGGTCCTGCTTTTGACCGAAAATGGCGAATTTAGAGAATCAAACTCGAAAAAATCCGTAATCACAGGTTCTTTTCGTACCTTGCACTACGTTAGAGTGTCTTTTAAAGCCTACCTCCAGATACCCGGCTCCCTTTGGTTGAAATTATCCTTACCGCAGCATAAATTTGAAACAATAAAACACAAGCAAAGTAAAGCAAAGGCATTAGGGCCTACTACAAACCAGGTCCGCTATGACCTTTCGGCAACCTCTGTTGACCAACAACAGTTTCCACAGGCAACAAAAGGCAGCAAATACCCCACCTTTGCCAGCGCGCAAATCGAGATGGAAATTGACGAAATGGACCTAGGGCTAAATAGGAAAACCTTAATTTTACCTCCGGAAGAAGAGGAGAATTTTCTTATTTTTCTTATCTCTCACGAGGTACAGGTTCGGCAAAAGCGGAAGTGAAGAAGATACGGCTCAGTGGTGCCGCCAGAAAACGACTCAGGCACCATTTGAGGCAAGTCGGAGTCGTCAGCGCTCTAGCAGCACCACGCCTAAAAAAAGCTCTCCCAAACGAATTAGCTTGGTGGAAAAGACATCTGTCATAACTGAAGCCGAAGGGATAAAGGCAGCAGTGCCTAACTCAGAGGTAAAAGATGGGACGGCAAAAATGTCCTTGAAGCATGCTGCATGCAACACTAACTCAAGAAAAAATCTTGGATCAGCACATAAGGGAGAACAACTTATTTACATAGTTTCCCGCTGCAACAACTTCACTTAGCCCACCAACAAGGTAAATCAACTGAGACTTCAATACATACTATTTTGACTATTATTGAAAAAGCTACTGAATCAAAACAAATCCCACTTTGTGGTTTTATTGACATAACAGAAACTTTCGATAATACATCCTACGAGGCAATCAGCAATGCCCTACCTCAAAAAGATGTACCCATCATAAGATAAATTGTATTGACGCTGGAATCCAGATTGTATCGAAAAAGAATCCAAGGCCACAAGAGGTTGCTCGCAAGGGGGAGTACTCTCTCCTCTTCTGTGTACACTTGTTATAGGCGAACTTATCCACAAACTGAAAAATTTTGTTCGCCAATACCTCTAAAACACAAAATTTTCAGCTTCGGAAAGCTGTAATATTAGTGGCAAAAGCAATTATGACATGATTAGATCAGATGATCATCGACTTATGATGTTGGATATGTGAGTCCATATCGAAAAGAAGTGCGGGAGCTTCATGCAGCTTGCAAATAATAACCTTGTTCAAGGAATGGGGGGAAAAAGCTGCCGAATTTTGTGGAAAGTTGGAAGAATCTGTGTCAAGACGCTTGGAGTCAGTTTCCAAAATAATGTTTACGATAAAAAATATGAGATAGCTTTTGCATATATTTATACACCACTATTAGTCAAAGGCAAAATTCTTTTGAGAACAAAGCATTCCGTTTAGATGAAAACTAACAATTATTTTGTTTATTTTGTATAGTTGTAGTAGTAGCACAAGCCCCTAATTTTAATAACTTGTGAAATAATGTATAAGTACATTATGACAAATAAAAAAGAAATTTAAGAATTTCTTAATCGTCCTCACATGCAAAATACGTATGTTAGATGCCGTATGTACCATATATTATATTTGCTTCTCAAGCCGCGCATTAAGACAACTATTTTTGCCTTATGCTACTTCCGCTAGTTGAATATGTGATTTCGCTCGAAATGCTTAATTTTATGTTGCCTCGAGCACAATAATAATTATACATTTTCTTTTAGAATTTTATTTTCTCTTTTTGACTTTACCATTAACTAATAATTCCTACTATGTATATTGCGAAGGCTTCCTGAAAGCCTTTGCACACAATCTAAACATTATTTCATTAACTTTTTCAAAGTTCTTTTAATTAAAAATTATGTCAGTATTCTTCAATTTAACTCCTTTAAGGAGAACATTCTTTTGCGAATATCATATTATATTACACATACATAAATGTTTAGTACACGTGCATAGCTAGACATGGTTAATTATATTGAAGTAAGACCATAAAGAAAGTTGCTGGTGGTAGCTATTTTAAATGTACTCATAAATGTATAGAATATATATATTATATGTATAAGCAAATTCCATGTACAAAAAATAGTAATAAAAAAACTGAAAAACTTTTACATCGCCATAATCTACAATACTCTACCCTTAATTCTCATACGCCGCATTGGTATATACATATTTGTATTTAAGAATCTCATATATACATGTCTATACATACGTACATATGTATACGGTGGCATTGAGTTACGTTGCTGGTTGGGTGAGTGAAATTGTCTGGAATGCAGAGAATGTGGCGGCATAATTTTGCTGCCTGTCTTTATGGGCGGCATAAGCGAAGCGGTAAATGTAAAAATATTTGCGTTTTATCTCACACATTTTATCAAGTTTTTCTGTGAATCATAAACATTTTCATCTACTACCCTCTAAATCGACCCCCTCTCTAACTCCCTCATGCAAAGGCATTCGGAAATGCCATTGGCGCATACCGAAATTAGAAAAAAAGTACACGTACTTCAAGAAAGCAGAACACTAGGAAATATATGAACTCTGGCTGCCTGGCGGTTGGTTACCGCTACTTGCAACAACAATTTAACCACATTTTCATGGCAGTACAAAATAAAACCTCATGTAAACCAGCCCCTCCCAGTTACCTACAGAAAACGTCGTGCACTTTCTTGAGGCAAATTTTTTGTATGGCATGCACTTCTTCCAGAAAAATCTGGCTTGTACTAACGCATCTTCCCATAGCTCTGCCTCAAGAAATATAAAGCAAAAATCTTCGCTTAGAATAACACTGTGGAACAAATTCAGGTTAGCAAAAATTAGGTCCATTCTGAGAGTGGAGGGTGAAAATAGAGGCGAAATTAGAAGACCCGTATCGCGCCGTTTTTTTATGTTAGTTCGAATTTTTTTTTAATCGGCCTTCGAAGTTTGCAGTCAAATGCCGATTTTCAGTATATTGTTTCATAAGTACCACAAAAATTTTCGAAATCAATTTTTTCAAAAATTGTAATTGTTGCACAGGTCTCTAGCAATAATTTGGCTTTTACAGATTGAAAAAATATCAATTAGTCGACGAGTTATAGCCAAAAAACCATATAAACAATTTTGATCCGATTTCGAACTTCGAAGGCCGATTAAAAAAAAGTTCGAACTAACATAAAAAAACGGCGCAATACGGGTCTTCTAATTTCGCCTCTATTTTCACCCGCCACTCTCAGAATGGACCTAATTTTTGCTAACCTGAATTTGTTCCACAGTGTAATACTCCCATTTAATGGGGCTTTTTGACCGGATACTGCAGATTTAAAAAAGATCTCCAAAACATAGGATTTGTCTGAACATAGTGACCGCAATTATGTACGTGGTAATTGGCTCAAAATCAGGCAAAAGAGCTCAACTTCTCTATCTATGACGATATTACTTTCGGACTGAATATATTGTTTTAAAGCTTCAGCAGACGTCATTATGTTTCGGTTGAATATAACTCATTGGTAATATTCCTTATATGTATGTAGGACGCAACTAAAGATATATTATGAAGCTTTTTTGTGCATAATGTGTGAAAGAGTGATTACTCACATTCAACAAACTGATTTTACATTATTACTGTGATATTGGGCAGGTCAAATCCATCGAAAACTTAGCAATACTGTACAGCTGTAAATAATCTGCTCTGACCCATGCAAAGCTTATTTCAATTAAACGGCCGGTGGACGAATTTTAATGCTCAAGGTGGTTCCGGGTTTTGGTTTTTCAATCATATCTTTATAACTTATATAATAATGTTTTTGTTTCAAGTCTCGATGATTGACGTGTAGAACCCATAGGAATATTTCAGCACCAATAATTCAATTGAAATTTATCGAGCCTCGTAGTCACAATTTACTGGAAGGCAGTTATTGGAACAGTAAGAAGTATAAAGCAATGCGTTCAAATGTAAAAGTGATCGAAATATCAGGTCAGCCAAATTTATAGCTAAGATCAATTTCATACTCTAGGCAGTCATGCACACTCATAGAGATAAGGTCTTGATATGCTCAACTTCAGTAATGGCCGTAAAACTCCGGTAACGGCAGTAAGATTCCGTTATAACAGCTTCTCCAAAATAATTCTTTTGTGTAAGGAGATACTCACCACTGGAACTGCAGCTGTCATGTGGCGAAACGAGATGATGGGGCAGATGAATTCTAGCTCCAAAGCTTTTTTTGCTTGGTTAAAAAAAGTTTTAAACCCGAGTTTAACCTGCCAGGTGGGTTGGTATGGTTAATGAGTAGAAAGCCCGGATATGATAGTGTACTGTGACTAAATACAGACATATACACATACTTATGAACGTACATATGAAAGTAAATGTAAATTTGCATTTATGCTGAAAAAATTTGGATGGTGCAGTTGGCAGTGCATACGAATTTTTTTAGTATGTAGAAAGCCACAACAAAACTAAAGTCTATAAAAAACTAGGCAAGCGAAAGGATAGTAGAAAAAAATATAGAAAAACACGCACTGTGGTGCGATCGTATCAGGGCATAGACGTGCTAGTAACAAATTCATTGAATTGAAAAGTGACAAAAGTGAAAAAAGCCACGAAGGAGATGAGAGAAGTTGTGGATTTGCTTTACATGGCACACACACACACAAACACTGCTAGAGACATAGTGGCCACGACATAGTCCACGACGATGCTTCCAACTACACTACGACAATAATCAGAAAAAATATAAGGGCTGCTTAGTGGAACTAAGAAGAAGAAAAACTGGGCGGAGCTTAGCGAGTGTGGCATATACGTGAACCTCAGTGACTGCGCCTCGAAGAAGGTAGCAGCGGCAGCAGTAGGTAACAAAGATAGCATGAGTTCGCCAAATAAACCCACCTAACATGACGCGAAGCGCGCAAGAAAGCAACGGACGCGCATTGGTACATAGTGCACGTTGCCCCTGCAGGAAAACATCAGAACTTGTAAGACAAATTTCTAGTCACTCGGGATACTTTTTAAGTGTCTTGTTCTTAATGTTCTTAACAGGACAAAACTGGATTTTTTTATACGTTCTAACAAAGTGTAGCCACTATTTGCCATGAAAAACTAGATAATGTAAACAATCTCCAAAAGCGATCCTCCATCATAAAAACCATCTGTCGTTCGGATATAGCGGACCCTCGCTTTGAAGGTCATCATCAAACACGCCAAAAATTTGGAGAGAACTTCGGACAAACATCTATAAAACACAATGTATTTTAATAATGTATCCGACAACTGTATATATATTTACATATTTGTATGTACTTCAGCCATTAACAAGAGGATATCTCTGCAGGGTATCTGTAATTATACAAGCACAAGAATATCTTTAAGGTGTGCATACAAATGTATAAATATATATAAACGCATTCGAATACACATAAGTGACAATTTTCAGGTTTATATTGCATCATAGTACTTCTGTTTTTTTGTTAGAAAATATCATTGATTTCTGCAACAAATTAATTTCCGTTATCAAATAATCGTCTCAGAAAACGAAAATAATTATATTTAGTGTCAAATTCTGATTGTGAACAGATGAAAAAATATTCGAAGGCACGGTAATAAGCAGTACAAAGATTTCATGAAGCTGTACTAGCTCCAATTTTTTAATACAGGCTATGCCGAATAAAAATGACGCACATAACTAGTGCCGAAAAGAGATAACGAAAGCTGAAAAATCATATCACTTTCCTCCAAACAATTTTCGCCTAATACTTATGAATGCAAATAGTTGGCTGAACGACAATATGCCCTTATGCGGTATTATTTCCTTATTCGATCGTTTATAAAAGCAGGCATACTAATATTTAAATGAAAATAAACGATAATGCACTTCTTTAAGAATAAAGCAGCGAAACAAAAATTGTCAGCCCCTCAATTACAGTCGTGCAAAATTAAAAGCTTAATCTACAAACTTTAAGTATAGTGGCTCAATAAAGAACTCTGGCGCCCAAGTAATAAGGTTCTAAATAAGAAAATATATATTATTGTATAATGCAAATCTATTGCAAATCTGTAGGCCAGATTTATTTTCGTTCTTCAAGCGTATTTTTCCAAACTATTGTACAAAAACATAAACAAACTTCAACTCATTCGGGCATAGAATAAATAAAAACTTAGCAAAATGCATGACAAAAAACTACTCGGACATTTATATGAAGTAGAGTTATAGAAATAATATTTAAGAAAAAACAATATAATTAATATTTAGTCGGCAAGCCTTAACTTTTTCTCACAGCATTCAGTCATCTAGGCATGGATACGACCAGCTTCTTGCAGGTTAAAGGATCTATTTCCCCCCCTCTCTTCTTTAGTAGCATCTTCTATGTCTTTCTTCTTTCTCATAACATTCTTTTTCAGTTGGCTTTCAAAGTGAGCCCACAAATGTCCAATTACAGCCCACAGATGTCCAATCAAGTGCTTTGGGCAATTGTACATAAGCCTTAGATGGACATCATGTGCCTTATTCTTGGGATCGTTGTCTTGATAGTACTAGAAATTAATCCTTAACTCCCAACTTTTCAACACTTTGGATAAAATTTTCTTTCATAATTGTTAGGTATTGTTTGTGGTCCATATTGCCGTTAATGAAGCACACATTCCTCATTTCAGCAGCGGACATAGAACCCAATACTCTTACCCACCCCCATGTTTAACTGTTGGACGTAAGTTTTTTTCCAGCAACTCTTCATTAGGTTTTCTCCACACATATGAGAAATATAATAATAAATATGTTAAACTTATTCTCATCTGCAAATAAAACGTGCTTCTAGAACTCGAAATCCTTATCACCGATATATGATATATTTTTTATTACAAGGAGGTAATGGATTTGTAAATTATTATTACTATTTTAAGAAATACTATTTGAATACCCCATAGAAAAATATAAAAATAAAAATGTTTAACTTGCATTTCTTACAAAAATTTTGAATTTGAAGCTGCATGCTATGTATGGCCGAGTTCTTTATTGAGCCACTGTATGTATAAAAATTTTCTTCATCTCAAAGCTAGTTCAAACTTCAACTTGCAACGAGCGTGGAATCGAACTATATTTTTATACATACGGCCATTGGCGACTTCACCATGAAAGTTGGTGTTGTTAAATCTCACCGCATGAATTTTTATGCGACAGTGGCCTATCAGACCCGCCGGAAGGTCACCTCTTCTATCTTCAAGGGCAAGCAGCATAACAATATGTGGGAGTGCCTCCTGCTTAGTTGGTTCATCAGCGTGCATACAAGCCACTGAAATAACGGTCAAGCATTCCACAACTTTACCCGAGCTTTTTAGTTATCACAGAAAACGTTCATTGCTTAAAGTATGCTGCACTGGTACGCGATTATTCCTTCTCCGAACTAAGCTTAAAGCCAGTATTCGTTCCACTGTGGCTTGAAATTACACTCAGCGCCAAAGTGTGGGTATCCGGAAAGCGCCATTGAGTTGGTTCAACAAAAGCACTTCAGTGGACTTTAAGCAGAACCCTCATACCGTACAACCAATATTCTGACTCAGGATCTCTTAGCGTGAAAAACATGGTTATTTAAACATATCTCAATATGAAAACCGTTATCAAGTGGAACAAGGATAAATGCGCTAAAAAATTAACGAAAATTGATGGTTCAAGATGATGTTCCTCAGATGGTCATATGCTCGGTATTGTTCATCATTAAGTTCTTAAAACCATTGAAAGAATTAAGGGAAAAATTAATATATAATTTTTCTAACACTTGTGTTATCCCTTTCAATTCTCTATTCATTTTTAACTATGTACGTGAATTAAAGGTCCAAAGGCAATATTAAATCGCTTGATATTTACTTTTCCATTTAATTTTGCTCTGAGATAAAAATGCGTTTCCCACTATCGCTACTCATCATCGTATAATTGTTGTAGGCAAATATCCGAGAGAAGCTAGATTGAAAGGCACAAAAAGCAACTCATACCAACTGTGTCGAACTCTATCGTGTAATACGGGATGCGCTATAGCACGGTATCAGACGATGGGTTGTTGCTAGAAAGATATTTACCAGTGGGAATCCATGCCATGAAACTGTATCGCCTATATGTATGGAGTGAAACCGACGGCAGCAGAAAGTACGCGATCGATGGCCGAATGACAAAGAATATGAGATGAGTGAACCAAAAGCCGGTGGATATACATACAAACTCATACCAAATCTTAAAGGGATAAAAAGGGATAATAGTAGGAAGCATGGCGATATCGACTACTACATAGCTCAGATACTCACCGGGCACGGCTGCTTCCTGGAATACCTTCACCGTTTCCAGCTGGCTGACAGCCCTTTTTGCTCCAGTTGCTCGAATACAGATGAAAGCGCAGAACATTTGGTCTTCCACTGCAAACATTTCAATGAAGAACGAGCTGTACTGGAGAAGGCATTCGAACATCCGCCATCTCATATAAGATTTGTCCGGGATATGTGCTCTACCATTGCTAAATGGGGCGCCATAAAAATGATCGCTACAGTGCTGATGAGGCCCAACCACATTGACCGGGAGAGGGCCCGGAAACGACAGCAGCAGTTGCAACTACCGCAGCATCAGCAGTAGAAGCAGAAGGATAGATTAAGTACTTAATACTAATTTAATATTTAATTTAGTTTTTTAATTAATTAGGTGGCAATACCACCCAGATTATTTCTTTATTCGAATATGTCCATACTTCGCCTGATACGTTAGTACTTAATTCAGCTAAGTCATATTTCGACAGTTTTGCAAAAACAAACTTTAATGTTTTGGAAGCAGCTTGGCGGTGCAGATGAACAGTTTTCGAAAAACTGGCGACAGATACAGACGCTTGAGTTAAACACTCACTACAGTATCAGACAGAAGACATTGCATATTCTCACAGGGGAGCCTGTGGTGTAAATAGACAAAAGTAACTAATACCTGATTATGTTTACTCTTCTTTTTCTAAATTTTTCTGACTGCATTTTACTTTTCCGACTTCCGACAGTTACGATTACTGTTCGTGTAAAAAATTACTATGCAGGTAATTACCGTACAAACTTTTTTGTTTTTTTTTTTTGGTGGGTGAGATGGGGTTCAAAATGCCTTCGTACTTACAGCGACCGTCGTCTACTGCGTCGTGTGGTGTGGCCACTAAAACCATCCCTCCTCTCCTTCTGGGGAGACACCCTTCCCGCAACTGCTCTCCAATCTGCTCCCTCAGAGCATATCTTTCCGCGAGCCATCTAAAGGGTGATTTTTTAAGAGCTATCAGAAAATTTTTCCAAAAAACACACGTAAAATTCAGAAAAATGCGTGAAATTTTTATTTTAATCGATAGTACAGTCCATATAATTTAATGTTTCAAGATTATTTCATACAAATGTTGACCGCGACTGTGCTTCAAATAGTCCGCTTAGTCCAATTTTGGCTTACTATTTCCAATGTTTCGACCGGTATCTCACATATAAATGCTTTAATGTTGTCTTCCAATGCGTTAATTGAACCAGGCTTGTCTGAATAGACATGAGCTTTAACATAGCCCCACAAAAAATAATCTAAAGGCGTCATATGGCACGATCTAGGAGGCCAATTGACAGGTCCCGAACGTGAAATAAAATGTTCACCAAACTCGCCTCTCAACAGGTCCATTGTTACTCGTGCCGTGTAGCATGTGGCACCGTCTTGCTTAAACCACATGTCATGCAAGTCAAGCTCTTGCATTTTGGGCAAAAAAAAGTTGGATATCATTTCACGGTAGCGCTCACCATTCACAGTTACGTTACGATTCGCAGCATCTTTGAAGAAGTACGGTCAAATGATACCTCCAGCCCATAAACCGCATCAAACTGTGACCTTTTCTGGATACATTGGTAGCTCTTGTAATTCTTCTGGCTGATCTTCACCCCAAAATCGACTATTCTGCTTATTTACGTACCCATTGATCCAAAAATGAGCTTCGTCGCTGAACACAATTTTTCGATAATAAAGAGGATCTTCGGCCAACTTTCCAAGAGCCCATTCACCAAAAATTCTGCGTTGCGGTAGCTCGTTTGGCTTCAATTTTTGCACCAGCTGTATTTTGAAAGACTTCGCAGCTAAATCATTTCGCAAAATTTTCCACGTTGTTGAGTAACAGGGGCCCTGTTGCGATATTTTCTTCAGTTCGCACTCTACGTAAGCGTGGTGGTTTGATGTCCAATAATGTAAATTTGGTTCCAAATTTAGTCACAATAGCTCGAATAGCCGCTTCAGTGGGTCGATTAAACTGACCATGAAATGGAAGAAACGCGCGATAAACTTTCTTAACAGAACACGCATTTTTATAATAAAATTCAATGATTCGCAAGCGTTGTTCGTTTGTAAGACGATTCATGGTTAAATTATAGACCAAACTGAAGATAATTGACAGTGAAATAAAATACGAAACGTGCGTCAGCTGTGTAAACCAACTGTTTAAAAAGATAATAGCTTAAAAAGCACCCGTTATTACAACTATAAAATGTGTGTTCAGGGTCATCGCTCAGCGCTGCGCAGTATATGCACTTGGAATCGGTTACCTTGCCCGGTTACCGTATCTCCGAAAGTATCCGTGGCCCGAGAGGAACTGAGTTAAGAAGTAGTTCACTTCTCCGAAGTTCCTTTGGACTCATTTGTCAATTGATGGAATAAGTTTCGCCGTCCATCTGCCACTCGGTTCAGTGTCCCACCGATCTGAGAAGCTGTTTCTTCTTGGAGTCCCACCCATCCATTCGTTCCCGGACCATGAGGTCGACGGGTATCTGCCCGCTGATCACGAAAATTGCTGCGCCTAAGACAGTGCGGTAGGCTAAGGCAACTCTAATCGCAGCTGTTCGTTGCACAGGCTCTAGCGCTTTGCGTACAAATTATATAATTATATAAATTATAATATAATACTATATGTACTTATACAGCTATGAAACCATGTGAATCGCGTAAACGATGGTGCGTCATTTAGCATACTTAAAACAATGCTTTTTTACTCCACCATACCTCATTTTTTTATTAACCTTAGAAGAGGCGTTCAGTTAAAATACTACAATATTATATGTATTTTTGCGTTGTACTAGTTTACCAACATGACAGGATGGTAGACATTATACTTGTTAATTAAAAAAAAAATATTGATTCAGGAAATATGGCAGGTTAACGTTTAGGCGTATCCCTGCAGGGAACATTTTTGCCCCTTCATTATTCCACTTGGGAACATAGGGCTTCAACAATACATTTAAATCTTATTCTGTTAACCGCTGTTCTCTTTACAACATCCTACATTTGGTTAAATGTTTCTAGTTCACGAAGGTTAGAACTCCTCCAAGTATTTCGTGGGGGACCGGGTCGTCTGTGTCCTTGTGGGTTCAATTCCAGGGAAAAATACTAGTTATGAACTTAAATAACACTGTGGAACAAATTCAGGTTAGCAAAAATTAGGTCCATTCTGAGAGTGGCGGGTGAAAATAGAGGCGAAATTAGAAGACCCGTATCGCGCCGTTTTTTTATGTTAGTTCGAATTTTTTTTTAATCGGCCTTCGAAGTTTGCAGTCAAATGCCGATTTTCAGTATATTGTTTCATAAGTACCACAAAAATTTTCGAAATCAATTTTTTCAAAAATTGTAATTGTTGCACAGGTCTCCAGCAATAATTTGGCTTTTACAGATTGAAAAAATATCAATTAGTCGACGAGTTATAGCCAAAAAACCATATAAACAATTTTGATCCGATTTCGAACTTCGAAGGCCGATTAAAAAAAAATTCGAACTAACATAAAAAAACGGCGCAATACGGGTCTTCTAATTTCGCCTCTATTTTCACCCGCCACTCTCAGAATGGACTTAATTTTTGCTAACCTGAATTTGTTCCACAGTGTAATACCAGTTTACTTATTAGCTCAACCTGTTCGTGTTCTATCTTACTTTCCATCTAAGTAAAGGTATTTTTAACACGCCGATGTCCTACAAAATTTGTCCAGCCATACGCCAGCATAATATTAGTTAATATACCAATTCATACTAGTCAAAAACAAAAATATAGTTCAAGTGTAGTTCTAATATAATCAGTTTTAGACCAATTAAAATAAAAAAATAAAAACCTTCCATCCCACTCCAACGTTTTAAAATATGTTTTCAATTTCTTATTGAAAATTAACTTGTTTCAGGTACAGTAATTGGTTGAAAATTCAAAAATTCTAATTCCACTATTATATCGGGGATAAATACGTTTTTAAGGTTTTAGCTTATTACAGATAAGCTTAATATTTTACACGCTGTATTTTATTTTTGTGTGTTCGAAGTTAATACCATAGTGCTCTTTTCTGGTATCACGCTTTCATTCATATTACTTAAACTTCTACAGGGTCCAGAAGGAAACAAGATTTAATCGACCCTTCCGCAGAATCTTTCCGACCCAATATTTTTGTAATTATGTTCTGCTCTGCCGGCATCGACATTACCGAATTATATTGTAATAAATATTTCTTTTAACGTGTTTAAGCTTAAACTGAGCTATGGAAATAATACTATAATTGTATTCCTCTTATCCTAATGACTGGGATAGGAGGCTACATAAAAAGTCAATACATTGGGTGCGAATATTAATTAATTGCTGCCTTTATTTGATAAACTTGGATATAGTATTTTTAAAATAAATGAGTTATTCAGTATCTACTTTATGTTCCACTTGTAGAACAACATCAAGAAACACACCACAAATAAGAGGACGACCTCGCCCAAACATCCATAAGGGTGAGCGCTAATTATATGTATATATGTGCATATATATGTACTTATATAAGTGCATATTCCTCTAATCATCGCGAACCATTGATGTGCGTCCGTAAACGGGTCTGAAACTTTCTTATCTAAAAATAATGAACTAATTTACATACAAGTTGATAATCTTACTACTGGTATTATTCTAGTCAGTGACAAACATCATTCCCATCATCAACATTTATTTTATTAAATACCCTTCAGGTATGCTAAAAAAATGTACATAAGTGTGATCATAATTTTACAATAAAATGTATAGGACGCCCGTATATCCCGTAGCTACCTTTGAAGAGGTACCGTTGTTTTTAGGGAAAAAATCACAGCTGGAAAATAGGGATTCATTATAATTGGCTGTTCCGGCCTGGGGAAATTTTTAAACCAAAAAGTGACATCTTTTTGTGCTTCAAATTCAACCTGAAAGACGTTGCAAAGGCTTAAGTAATCCGAGTTTATGCTCTCTCAAGAGCACTGGTGTGTTCAATCTGGTTGCGTTACAAGTAGACTAGAATTTTCCAAAGAGGTCCACTGCAAAAATATGTAATATAAACTCATTCGCCAACAGGCGCCCTTAGCCTACACGTCGCCAACGTCACGCAACTCTTCAAAACACCCGAAATGAAGCTTTACGGTTCACCGAATCTCAGTATAATTCCTCTTCTCTCCCATCTCTCATCACTTCTTTCTCAGATCAATCCCACTGTGATGACATTTACCAGCAGCTCTTGGTCTGCCATATAGTCTAATCCGTATGTCAGACCTGAGCTGAAACCTGTCATCCGACAAGTACAGCACTGTTTATATGAGCCCGCAAGGATTATCGACATCTGCGATCTAAGTAACTAACTGCTCAGCTGTGAGCGCTATTATGTGGACCGTAAAGCCTAGCGTTCATAGTATACCCTACCATACAGTAGGCGCCCAACCAAGCGGGTAGGTTCTTGGAATTCAAACCAACATCTTTGGTTCATACTATTAGGTAGTTTTATCCTTGATTTCTTTAGGTTAGCATAGGTTACTCTTTGCCAAGTGAATCAAAAATTATCACTTGACAAGGTTCTAATTTACTATCGAAAGAGAATTTTTTGCAACCAACTTTCTTAGAACATAATTAAATTATTGGAAGAATCAAAAACAAAAGAAAACTATTTGTCATACATATATATATCACTTGACAAATAGTTTTCTGGCGCGTACACCCTTTTTGGGTGTTTCGCCGAGCTCCTCCTCTTATTTGTGATGTGCGTCTGATGTTGTTCAAGTGGGATGGAGTGTATTTAATAAGTGTTACATTATCGGTTGAATAGGGCAGCACATATCTGTATTTATACAAACTCAAACTATCACAGCGGAAAGAATTTTTGTCGAAATCATTGCCTAAACCAGTGGTCGCCAACCCGTCGATCGCGAGCTACCGGTAGCTCGCAAAGGCAATTCTGGTAGCTCGCGCTGCTCACGTTGCAAAAAATCCAAAAGTCTGAAAATCATACCAGTATTAGCAAATTTCAGAAATTTTCATAATAAATAGATAAGGAGCGGCAACACTGCGGTAAGCGATTTCGCGCCGACAAACACGACGCGAAGTCGCGTCTCCGTTCTAGGATCGGCTGAAACCGATTAGCGTGTTCGAGAATTTTTTGGCTTTATATATACGCAATGCACGTCGACATTGCGCTCAGTTTAATACTGAACGGCATTATCAACGTTCTGCGTGCAGCGGTTGGGTTAGAGTTCGAAACATTATGGCAAGCAGTAGTAAGAAGGCGAAGACATACCATTTCCATTCGGAATGGGAAGAACAATACTTCTTCACAGAAGTTAAAGGCAAAAGTGTTTGTTTGTTATGTAATACATCTGTGTCAGTTCCTAAAAAAGGAAATATTGAGAGGCATCATAAAACTGTACATTCGAATTTTGAGAAGGCATTCCCGTTAAACTCTGCCACCAGAAAAGAAAAACTGAAACATTTAAAAATCCAGTTAATTGGACAACAGTCAATATTTTTGAAAACAATCGACAAAAATAAGGCTGCAACTGAATCATCTTATCGTGTTTCCCAGATAATTGCACAAAAGCAAAAACCTTATGAAGACGGGGAAATCATAAAACAAGCATTTTTGGAAGCTGCAGATTTTTTATTCGCCAACTTTAGAAATAAAGACGAAATATTGTCTGCTATAAAATCTATGCAACTTTCTGCTAATACAGTGATGAGGCGAGTAGAAGTAATGAGCAATGATATTTGTTTACAGTTAAGAAGTGACTTAGATAACTGTATTTATTTTTCACTGCAACTGGATGAATCAACAGATATAGTTGACACCTCACAGATGGCCATATTTGTCAGGATGGCTTTTAGTGATTTTACAATTAAAGAAGATCTTTTGAAGTTTATTCCACTCAAACGAGATACTACTGGGCTAGAGCTGTTTTCTCATTTAAAAAATCTCATCTCTTCTGAGAAAATTCCAATATCAAAAATGGTAGGCCTGACAACTGACGGTGCTCCAGCTATGGTGGGTTGTGATAAGGCGCTCGTGGCGCTATGTCATAAGGATGAAAGTTTTCCACAATTTCTTAGTTACCACTGTATTATACATCAGCAAGCATTATGGGGAAATTTTCTAAACTTGAACAACGTTATGAAACTGGTGGTGAAAATTGTGAACAAGATTAGAGCTCAAGCGTTACAAAGAAGATTATTTAAAACCTTGGCTGATGAAATTGACTGTCAATACGGAGAGCTACTTCTAAACTCTGAAGCGCGATGGTTAAGCAGAGGATGAGTGCTCAAACGTTTCAATGATGTCCTGCCTGTTATACTCCAATTTTTCAAAGAACGCAATGAACCGATTCCTGAACTGGAAAATTCGACTTGGCTCAGAGATTTTGGTTTTCTTGTGGACATTACAGAGAAATTAAATGAGCTTAACTTGCAGCTTCAAGGCAGGGATAAAGAATTAGCGGAAATGATTTCTGATATATTGTAAATGCATTAATTACAAAATTTGAATATTGGGAACAAAACCTAAAAAACCGCAATACTAAGCATTTTCCTATTCTTTCCGAAAAGATATCCAAAAATCTATTAGAGATAGTAAATATCATATGGAAATAGTTTCTAACTTGAATGAAAACTTCAAAACTCGTTTCAAGGATTTCAGCAAAATTGCTTTAGTGACGCAATTTGTTGTTTCACCCTTCATGGACATTGATATACAACAGTTTGCAACTTGTGTTATGAACAACTTTGGCGAAGACATTGCTGTGACAGAAATGGAACTGATTGCTTTTCAAAGTGACTTGACTTTAAAATCTTTAGGTTCAAATACAAAATGTATATGGACTTTAGTAAGTCAAGATTAGTATTCAGTTTTATGTCGTGTTGCGTTGAAAGTGAAAGCGTTATTCAGTTCAACTTATTTGTGTGAATCTTCTTTTTCCAATATGAAATTTATTAAAAATAAATACCGCAATCGGCTTACAGATATACATTTGGATAACTGTATTCGAATGACTGCATCAAATTATACTGCAAATATTAAACAAATTATCGATGAGTCAGAATGTCAACCTTCTCATTAAATATGCTCTTTTTATTTATATAATAATGTACTATTACTGTTTTGTTGTTTTTTTAAGTCGCTTGTGATTTGCCATTATGACTGCAAAAAATTTTGTTACGATTGACAGGTGTGAACATGGATGTAGTTATGCATAAGTATAAGCACTATAAGTCATAAGTTTATTATATATAGAACGTATATTAGTAAAATAAATACATGTATTGTTTGTCGAATATAACTGTGTATTATTTAATTTATGTTGGCTTGTGCAAGTAGCTCGCTGTTTATTTCAAAATCTTGAAAGTAGCTCAACACATTGAAAAGGTTGGCGACCACTGGCCTAAACACTATGAGTCAAGTTCTTGAAGGCGTACTTACGGAACTCACAAAGTGGGCAGCTGAGGCGGGACTAAAAGTGAATCCTGAGAAGAAGGACTTAGTGCTGTTCACCAAGAAGTAGAAGATTGTGAACCGGACCCCACCTAGACTGGATAACATCACACTACAGATTAAGACACACACAAAGCGCCAAAAGTCTGCGTACGTCCTACAAATATTTTTAAATTCATTAAAAACTCAATGTAAATTTATTCTTTCATTACATTTTTAATTTACAAAATCAAAAAAAAAAAATATTCCTCACTTCATGGTTTACATAACGATAAGTAATTTCAGCAACTAGAAAGTCTACGTACAGTTTGTTTCTTTTAATAGTACCGTTACTTTATTACGATTTGTTTTCATTTTTGCGCACTTTTCATTATTTGTTATTGTAAATTATCGGTTAGTGAACGCAGTTGCACATTTTGTTTAAATGTGGTAATAATATGAAAACGTAGAAACCAAAGGAAAAGTAATTAGTGTATCAGAAAGAAAAAGTAATTATAAAATTGTGGAAAGATGGAAATAGTTTCCGAAATATTGGCGAATCTATTGGAGAACGAATCCGGGCGTCCAAGAACACTATCGGTCTGAGAAGAGCATAGCATAATCAATATTGCAAAGATTAAACCTCGAATTGAATTACACCATCAAAAATTGTTGAAAACGTACACAAATATTTTAAAAAGTATGCGTGTGGAAACTGCTGGATAAGTTTTATCTGGACAAGCGCGTTGAATTTGCTAATAATAATATAAATAAGACTACAGGGCTTTGAAAATAAGTAATTTTTTCGGACAAAAGAATATTTTGTATTTTAAGGATAAGAGGTCGTCAAATTGTTTGGCGCAAATCATGCACTACTCTTGAGAAGCAAAATACTGTAGGTACAAGCAAATACGGCTGTGGTTGTGGGAATGCATGACAGCAACTGGTGTGGGTCTGTTAGAATTTACTGAATCGAATGGGTATTCAAACATTTTAAGAAGGAACTTAACACAATGTGCCGAAAATTGCGGCTTATCAACAATGTTTTAGTTCAAACAAGATAATCACCCAAAACACCCGGCCGAGATCGTAAAGCTTTGGCTTTTGTAAAATGCTCCAAACCAGCTCGAAACACCTCATCAATCGCTCGATCTGAACCCTATTGGGCATCTGTGGGATCAATTAGGTTGAGGAGGATAAGTTCGTAGCGCTTTTACCAAAGACTTATTTAAACAAAAAGCAATAATTATATCAATAAGTCAATCCATTATATATTCGTCGTTCCTGTTTACAATCTCGTCCCACCTCTCGACCAATTTGTTGACGCCGTTCCGCCAAAAATCGCCTGGTCTGGTGTCAAAGAAGGTGTTGAGCCAGTTTTTAAGTACTTCTTTGTTATTGAAGGTAACGTATGACAAAGCAGAAGAATAAGTGGTTTGATATGGATCGCAAAATATGGGAATTGGTCGGCGCAAGGTCTGGAGAATACGGCGGATGCTGAAGGACCTCCCATTCGAGCTCTTTGACGACTTGTGCAACAAGGAGCCTGGCGTTGCCGTGAAGGTCCTTGTCGACCGTGACATTATTTTCGAGCATTTTCGAGTGCACTATGCACTCCCAGTCCCACCAAACGCATATCATGATCTTCTTTGGATGAATATACGGCTTGACTCTCGTCCTTGGCGTATCGCCTGGAGCCACTCTTTTCTTAGCTTCATATTGACATAACGGCAACATATCTTATCTCCCGTGACGATTCGATACAAAAAGAAAGTGATTGAGAATCGTTTTATGATCGCAGTTCAAAGTTTTTTGAGACTTTCTTCATGGAAGGCCTTCCCTCCGATACGAGGAGCAACGAAAAAACATAAAACAACTGGTTTGAAGTTCAATCAATAAAAAGCGATCTTTCTTTACTTCCTACTTTCTTAAGTACTATTATTTTTTGTTGTTGCTGCATTTTTATTGGAAATTTAGCTATACAAATTTAAATTGATTTAAGAAATCTGTTTGGTGCATTTTTTATAAATATAGGGTTTTTCGGTAAGAGCGCTTCAACTTTTGAACTTTTTTGAATAAAACACAAACGGTTTGACTTTTTTAACTAATTTTTTTTTATTATCGAGTTTGAACATATACAAGTATGAAATTCGATTTCTTTTGCATGACCACCGCGTGCACGTTTTACGAAGTCCAATCGTTGAAACCAATTTTCGACCACTCTTTTGCATAAATCGGCCGAAATTCCAGCAATTTCGCGTTCAATATTGGCTCTGAGCTCACAAATCGTCGCCGGCTTGTTACTGTATGACTACCAATGACTTCACATAACCCCAAAACGGGACGGCTTGTTAAATGGACCGTAAAATGGCCGTAATGCTCTTAAAGTAGCAGCAACAGAACGATTATTTTCATAAAAAATTTGCACGATTTGCAATCGTTGCTCAAGTGTGTAGCGTTCCATGATGAAATGTATACTAATAAAGTTTACAAATGACAAGCGAAAAATAAAAAATATTGCGTCGTTCGCCCTCCCTATCGGAAAAAAGTTGAAGCGCACCTATTGAATAACCCTATATATATTAAAATTCTTTGGAGTTAATGGTGCTGTTTGTTAATTGTTGCATTTTGGTTAGCGGAAATGCACCTGAACATATCTTAACAATTATTTGGAAAAATACAATTAATAAATATATGTATATTGGAAAAAAATATAATTAATAAAGTTATAAATATATGTGTATTAAAATTCTTTGGAATTAATATTCTTTGCAGCGGATAAAGTATTGAAAATAATTGATAAAATTCTTAATAAGTTAAAACAGCATGTGTGTATGTGTATGTACAAAATAATGTTTAGGGAACAGTGGGGGAATAGTGGAAGACACTGTAACAACAATGACGTCAAAGTCGACAATTTTGAACTTTGCAAACAATTTTCCGTGCGGTAGACTAGCTTATGACACCTTCTCCATACATATCGCAAATGTCCTGGGCTGGTCGATAGCTTTTTGACCTCGATGAAAAGCAAAGAAGAGCAGGTTTTTGTCTCCTGGGTATTCAATTTCTAGGCTTCACAACTAATAAGAAATTAAATTCAAAAATATAATTAACACAGTTTTGTAGAGCAGAAAGAGTTCTATCGAATGAATTCTTACCCTTTGCCAAACCGTAAACAACTGGTTGTAAAATAAAAGAATATATAAAAATGCTATGAACTTATTCCCCAACCCAATAATAAAAACATTAGTTCGGCATCATGTAATAACAAATAAGGTGGCTTTGCGAAATGTTATGCGGGCAGAACAGTTAGTAAACTCAATGTAAAATAGATTGAGTGAAGTCCTAAAACAATGTGGCTATCCAACAAATTGTTAATTCTCAATTTTGTATATTATTTACAAAGCTTTTCTCATATGTCTTAAACTGTACGTAGACTTTCTAGTTGCTATATTTACATGCTGCTGCAATCGTTATGTGAAGTGAAGTGAGGAATCCTGTTATTTTCTTTTGCTTTTGTAACTTAAGAATGTAACGACAGAATAAATAAATAAAGTATGTTTTCAATAATAAATTTATATTTTGTTTTTAATTAATGTAAAAATATTTTTAGGGCATACGCAGACTTTATATATATATATATAATTGGCGCGTACGCCCTTTTTGGGTGTTTGGCCAAGTTCCTCCTCCTATTTGTGGTGTGCGTCTTGATGTTGTTCCACAAATGGATGGACCTACGATTTCAAGCCGACTCATAACGGCAAATATTTTTATGAGGAACTTTTTCATAGCAGAAATACGCTCAGAGATTTGCCATTGCCTGCCGAAGGGCGAGCACTATTGGAAGAAACTTTTTCTTCATTTTGGTGTTTTCACCGAGGTTCGAACACACGTTCTCTGTGAATTCCGAATGGTAGTCACGCACCAATCCATTCGGCTACGGCGGCCGAGGGCTATGGTATATTAAGTACGAACGAACGCCTTATACGCCTGCACAAATATATATGGTGGACAAGTTAGAATTTGAAAACGTACCATAACAAATTGGAGAGAGTCCAAAGAGTTCCAGAGCTGTATATAACGGGTGCAATGCGCACCAATCCTACAGCGGCAGTGGACAAAATACTTGACCTTCTCCCAATAACTAAATAGTAAAAAGTTCTGCTGATGTACGGGCAAACTAACACCATCTACTAGGTTCCAGGACACAAAGGTATTGAAGGGAACGAGAAAGTGAATATACTACCCAATGGCGAAAATGTTCCTGTAACTAGCACGACCGATATACAACCACCTCTCTGAAAACAACGACTGAATATAGATGCAGCAATGATTCAAGAAGCGAATTCAAGATTAGAAAGAGCCAGCCCATGCAGGATAGCGAAAATCATGCTACGCAGGCACAATGTCAGGTCTTTTTTAGTTGGTTGCTTAGAGTGGTGATTCATCCAGAATCCAACTAGCGCTTCTGCGCCATTTTGTTGCGACATCCTCGTTACCGACTTATTTAACAGTTATTTACAGCAACACTATATCCAGTCTGTGCGGTTTAGGAACATTATTAGGTTGTTGACGTGTAAGCCAGACAGTTGCTTGAGACTCTCGAACAGCGGTTTGCCCAGGGTTAACATTCTGTCCTTCCATAGGGCAGGGCATTCACAGAGGAAATGGAAGATTGTTTCCTTTCTCTCCGGTTGTTTACAACTATGACAGTATGTGTTGTGATGGATGCCCATTTTGGCGGCTTGTTCTCCGATATACTAGAAACCAGTTATGACTGCCGTTAGTCTACAGGCGTCCCGTCGTTTCAAGTTTATCAATGTCGACGATTGCTTGAGGTTGTAGGTGGACCATAACGTCCTGCTAATTTTGCATTTCGTCTGGTCTCTCCATCTACAATCTGCGATTCGAAGGTATTTTAGGGAAATTGCATTCTTGACCGCACCTAATGGTGTGAATACCGGTACTGCAAGAACGCTACTCATGGCAGCTCCCCCTCTTGTCAGTTCATCGGCTTTTTCGTTACCTTCTATGTTCCGGTGTCCCGAGACCCAAATTAAGTTTACTTTATGGTCTTCACTCACGGTGGTGAGGCTATTCCTGCTTTGCTCCACCACTTTAGAGGTTGTTGTAGCTGGGTCCAGTGCCTGGATTGCAGCTTGGCTATCCGAAACAATAGTGATATTGTCCTTGAAAGAGAAATCTGCGATTAGTAGCCTACAAGCTTCTTCAATTGCCAGTACTTCCACCTGGAAGACTCTGCTGGTATTAGGGAGACGCACAGATCTTTCAATTCCAAGTCTATGAGAATATATACCAGCTCCAACACCACAATACATATTACTGCCATCTGTATAGACTGTGGTATCGAAGTTGTTTAGAGAGAATCCCTTATTCCAATCTACCTTAGATGGAAAAAGTGTGGCAAAATTCCTACTGAACGTTACCATCGGGACGATGTAGTCAGGCCTCACCCTGATTAACTGAGCTTATCGCAATGATAGACTAGCGTGACCATAAGTTTTTTCTTTTCAGCAACCCTCTTCATTTAACCTAAATGCACTCATGGTTGCCGACTTCTTTGTATTTAGGTCTATTGGAATAACGTGTGTCAGTGCATTGAGAGCCTCTCTAGGACATGATCTGATTGCACCGACCGTTATTGCACAGGCTGATCTTTGTATTCTGCCGAGTAGTTTGGAATTGGGCTCTCTCCCTTGAGCTTTCCACCAAACTACCGAACCATACTATAAAATAGGTCATATAGTCGCCTTATACAGCCATAATGTATGCTTAGGTTGAAGAGTCCATCTTCTTCCAAGCGTATGTTCGCAGGCATATAAAGCAATTTCTGCTTTCCTTACCCGTTCTTCGACGTTTAACTTCCAGCTAAGTTTGGAGTCCAGAATTACCCCTATGTACTTTGCACTGGGTGATAGTGAAAGAGTTTGTCCGTTGATATTTGGTAGGGTAAAAGTTGGTACCTTGTATCTGGTGGTGAAAAGCATGAGTTCTGTTTTACGCAGGTTTAAACTTAGACCACATCCTGTGGCCCAAGAGTTAAGCTCGCCTAACGCCCTTTGGATGATCCCTCTGACCGTATTGGGGCCCAGTCCTGACACCATTAGCACCACATCATCAGCGTACGCCACCACTTTTACCCCACCTCTTTTAAGTTTAATTAAGACTTTGCTAACCACACATAGCCATGATATTACCCATATTAGCTTTGATGATCGTGGTTTCTAACAAAGAGATGACCCAGTTACTAATGCAACTGTCCACCTCTAGGTTTATCAACGCCCGTTGGATTGCATCTGTACTAACATTGTTAAAGGCGCCTTCTATATCCAAGAATGCCGCCATGGTATAATGTTTGCTAGAGAGCCCTCTATTGTTCGGATTATCTCGTGAAGTACTGTCTCCGTAGATTTGCCTTTAAGGTATGCGTGTTGTGCAGTTCATATACCAGAGCCCTCCAAAAAGCTTCTGAGGTGTAGATCCAAAAGTCTTTCAAAAGTTTTTAACAGGAAAGACGAAAAACTTATTTGCCTGAAGTCCTTCGCTGATTCATGCCCCCTCCTACCTACTTTTGGTATGAAGAGGACCTTGACTAGTTTCCAACTAGCTGGAATATGGCCTAAGTTTAAACACGCTTTAAAAATTTCCTCTAGCTATGGTAGGATACAGTCCAAGATTTCCTGTAACATCTCTGGAATGATCCCATCTGGCCACGGAGATTTAAAAGGTGAGAAAGATTTGATTGCCCATGCAACTTTCTCCTTGGTGATTATTTCATTTGCAAGATGCTCTGGATTATATTGGCTCCGTCTAATATTTCCCCTACCACTTTCGTGAGCGCTGCATCCCGGAAAATGCGTGTTTAGCAGAAGTTTTAGCGATTCCTTTGCCGTAGCAGTCCAAGTTCCATCAGGTTTCTTAACCCAAGAAGCCATTGAATGGTCCTTGGAAAGAACACGGCTGAGCCTAGCAGAACCCCTGGTGGGTTCGATGGACGAGCAAAATTCCCTCCAGCTCTCTTTTTTGGCGGCGCTGATTGCCTTCTTGTACTGTCTCCGACTTTCTCCGTACAATTCCCAATTTCCCGTCGAGTAGCTGAGGTTAAACGTTGATCTAGATTTTTCCCTTAGTTTTAAGAGCTCACTGCTCCACCAAGGAGCCCGAGTTTTTTTACTAAATTGTATGAGGCAGGACGTTTTTGAGGCCCTACTAAATGCCTTTTCCAGTGTTATGACCCTACTCTCAAGGTTTTCCGTGAGAGTGATTTGAAGGATAGGAATCTTTCCTATCCTCTTGTTTACTGCATTTTTGAACCTCTTCCAGTTGGTTCTTAAAGGATTTCGATACGGTAGGGGTGGATCTACCTTAAGATCAAAATCGTAGAGGATCCAACCATGATCTGAAAAGGACCTTTTATTGGATACCCTCCAATTATCTACCCTTACTGAGCTATTTCAGACAGTAAAGTAACATCAATCACTTCCTCCCATCCTCTGAAGTACTCCGTACTAGGAAAGGTGAAAGTGGGAGTGTTACCCCTGTAACATATTAATAAGTTAGTGTTGATAATAAAATTATATAAAGACTCACCTCGTGCGTTTGTCTCAGAGCATTCCCACAACGCATGCCTCGCGTTGGCGCCGCATCCGAATAGCAGGATTTTATTTCTGGTTCCTTCAAGCACAAGCCTACAAGCCTCCTCGGGCGGTGCAGGCTGATCGTGTGCCATATAGATGGATGCACCACCTCAACGTAGTTCACATCCTGTGAAATATATATGATGGGATTAAAAATATGTTTAAGGGTTTTTTAGCTACAATACATGATCTAGGATGACCTTGAGTACGCTTATAGTACAGATTGTAGTTTCTTCCCGGGAACCCCTTCACACCGTTGCTCCGCACCCACGGTTCCTGGATTAAGGCTATGTCAACGTTCTCCTCCCCTAGGAGAACAGTTAGGTTTTCCGTTGCTGTCTGTGCATGCTGCAGGTTAATTTGGACAACCTTTAAAACCATTTTTTATTGGTTTGTTTCCCAGGCTCGGCGTCATTTAACTGCATGCCAGTCAGCAGTTTCCAGGTGCCGTCGACCTTATCCTGCTCCACCTCCGGATTCGCAGAACGGAATATCTTCAACTGGGCCTTCCGTATACCAACCCGAAGTTTATTTTCCACTTTTTGCAGTGGTTCAAGGCTCTCTTCTGTGATTTGAAGAAGGAACAAAACGCTGTGCTTCTGCGGAGCCTCCGCTTTGATGATCGACCAATCGGTCATAGGCACTGAGCGGTTGTGAGCCTGGAGATAGGGAGTTAATTGATTGGCTTCAAACTCCATGTTTGGTATCTAGATGCGATCCCTCGTCCTTCGTGGTATCTCGCTGGCTGGAATGAGCTTTAGCCTCAAGCCCTCCCAGGTGTTCTGAATGTCACCAATCGCCTTTGTCAGGAAATGCAATGATTACTGGTCATCACATTTGATTACTCGGCAACCGCGAACCACTTCCACCGAGTCGAAACCTGGCGATTGACCCTCCGGGCTCGCCATGATATGGTCGACGATTATGCGAGACAACCGTGCCTCAATCTCCGACCATTTGTCAAGCACTGGTTTGCCGCTGTTGGATGTTTCGTCCACCAGTGCTATTTGAAGATGGTCCCGTGCCACCTCACTGAATGGTTTGGTAGTTTTGGGGAAAACCGCACCCTGATCTGAGATCTTGTGCTTCTTTCTTGCCCTCTTGTTTTCGTCTTGCGAACGGTTACGTTTTTTGGCTTCTGTCTTTCGGGCGGTTTGGAATGCCAGGAATTCGTCCACCACCTTTTGACACCTTGCCTTGTCAGCCACATCTTTGGGATGAGCTTTACCTTCGGTCTCGTTCTTACGAATCCTGCCAAGGATAGCGAGAGACCTCTGGTAGAGCTTATACCTTGACGGACCTTTATTAACGCGCTTTTGCCCCATGGCTTTAGCGGATGTTGTCGGTTTATTTATAGTTGTTGGCATGCTGTGTCCCACAGCTTTACATTCATCTGTTTCCTGGGTAGAGGCCAGGAGCTCATCCTCCGAGGAAGATCCGATCCCCAGTTTGTCATGGGTAACCGATTTTTCATCCTGTCGCTTAGTATTTGTGTGTTTGTCTGTCCTGTACTGTGAATGCGCTCGTCTATCTTACCGTCGCTTTGTCCGTCTGTTTTTCGCCACTATCCGATTTTTGTTTTTTGTTTGTTTTCATCATCTGGTTCGTACGGTCACCTGCCCCGCCCAGGAAGCTGCGCATGTCGTCATGCGCGGTGACCAAAGAGAAATTAGGGGAAATAACCGGCCGACCATGGAAGCGCCCCATACCATGGCTCCGTTCGAAGACAGCCTTTTTTAGTCCCCCGGCTGCCAAACCCACCCAATAGGCACGGGTCGCATCACACCTTGGGTTGAGGGAGTTTTTTTAAACGAAGTTTACGTCTTCGGCCTGTGTGGTTCGCGGGAGACCTATTCTCCTACCTTCCAAATCTGGAAGGTGTTCCCCTATCCACCACCCAGGGACGCACCCCCTAGGGATAACAGGCTCCCCCAAGGGTGCAGATCTACACATTATATTTTATCTCTTGCCAGGAAAGAGTGTAAACGTGTAGTGCGGATACTCACAGGACACTGTCTCACTCCATCGAACGCGGCCAAACTGAAGCTAGTGCAGAACGCTACATATACAATATGTCACGAAGTCAGCACGAGAGGATCTCTGGAGTACCTAACCACTGCCTTACAATTAGCAAAACACGAATAAACTGCTTAGAAAGCGTGGCAGATCAAAAAATTAGCAGCCTGCTTAAATTATCTAAACTGTGTACTAAAGACAAAATATAAAGATCTTACACTCTCTAGACAAATCCTTGGCATCACTATGGATACATTTCCGGTCTGTGTGGGATCTACAGGATCAGACAAGTCCAACCTAATCTTGCGTAACCTAGGCTACCTATTGCTTACTTAAAGATTGATACAAGTTTTAAGTTTAGCAACATAAATAAATTATTGCAAACTAGTAACCCGCCCGGCTTTGCACGGGTATAAAATATATACCCTATGTCACTCACTGAAAAAATGATTAAAATCGATCCAGTAGTTTTGACGTATTCATTACTGCCCGTGGCCCGCACGCGTTAAATTTGGAGTAAAACAATTCCCCTTTCTTTATAGCATGAAGATTTCCTGCTAACTTTGGAATATCGAAATTCATACCCTACACTTTTACATATTTACTTATTGCATTTTTACATATGTATTTATTTTATTTTTACAACAATTAATATATTACAGAATGTCTTTATATAAAACGTTCATAGCTTTCTTGTCATTAGACAATGCAAATATGTTTACTCTAGAGGTTACTCTTGAAAGAGCGACATACAGTTGGCCATGTGAAAAACAGTCAAATCTAAGTCTGCAACGTTTAAGGTTTGACCCTGAGATTTATTAATGGTCATTGCAAAAGATGTCTTTACCGGAAATTGTAAGCGTTTAAATTGTAATGGTAGATCCGATGGTATCAGAGGGATTCGGGGAATCAATACATCTTCTCCGGTACCACATCCTGTGAGTATTGTGCACTCTATTATGAAAGTTTTCAGTCATTTTACCAGCAAACGCGTGCCATTGCAAAGTTTAGGTGGATTTAGGTTTCTTAATAAAATAACAGGACAACCTATTTTCAGCTCCATTTTGTGAGGAGGGAGTTCAGACGGGTTCAAAGAATTTAAAAATTCTGTAGGAAAATGAACAGCTTCTTTTAAATCGAGAACAGTATCGACCGAGTAGTATATTTTCGTCGGTGCCTCAATCTTTGAAATAATCAAGTTATTTACTTTATCTACTTGTTCGTTAGTTGGTGACAGAATAGCTCTTTCTTTAAACCAAGATATTGTCTTATAACTTATGTTATCAATGTCAGGATAGACATTGTTGACTAACTCTTGGATGTTGTCTATCAAAACACAAAGGTTTTCTAGGTTAATCCTTCCCTCACTTTGTGTTAATTCTCCATTGCCAACTTTTAGCAGGATCTCTGGAAATAGCCTGTTCTCACGTGAGGATGACGAAACCCTCATATTAGTTTTAAGCTCTAATTTATTGACATGCGACCAAAGGTGGGATCTTTTTAGCGAAGCATTTATTTCGTCAGCACGTGTTCCTCGAGTCACAACTGGTAGGATTTGACGGAAATCTCCTGAGAACAGAATTGTACATCCACCCATAGGTGAATTTTTGTTGCGCAAATCGCGCATTGTCCTATCCAGTGCTTCCACAGACGTCTTGTTTGACATGGTAGCTTCGTCCCAGACTATTAATGAGCAGTCACGCATCAATTTTCCTGTATTGCTCTGTTTAGAAACACTACAGACGCTGTTATCATCATCGGTGGCGATTTTCAGCGGGAGCTTGAATGTAGAGTGTGCGGTTCGGCCCCCTTTCAAAAGAGTAGCGGCAATGCCGGATGACGCAACAGCTAACGCAATTTTTTGGTAGATCTCACTTTTTTAAAAAGCAGATTGATTAAAAATGTTTTTCTTGTGCCTCCTGGGGCATCAAGGAAAAACAATTTCCCTTCATTGTTATCAATTGTTGATTGTAATGCAGTGAAAACTTTTTTCTGATCGAGGTTTAATCGTGGCTGATCTTGAGCTATATTTTGTAAAAGTCTCGTTTGATCGTATGATGTTTCTCTTGTGTATTCGGCACTGTTAGTTAAATCAGAGTTAGTAGTATTAGCTGGCATCGGCAGCCCAAAATCCTTGATCGTTTTACCCGAAATAATTGCACTATTTTGTTTAATTTAAATAATTCTTCGTCAAATATGTTTTGGTCATATTGTACATCAACAGAGTTTAACTCTTGCCGTCGCCGAATCAGAATATCACTGGCCATATTTTCTTGAAATTTATTCCATAGACTAACAGAATCAGTTACTTGACAAAACACTACTATGACGGCAAATAAATATCTTAATGATGTAGCTGAACTACAAACAGCTGCTTCTGATAATGTATTTTACCAGTGAGAATCGTCATCCCAGAGCCCCATAGCTTTGCATGCTGCTTGATAAGTATTGTAAACAACACCTTGTAAAGTTCTTAGATGAGCAAAGGATGTCGGACCTTTTACAATATGAAGTAACATTCTCAGATAAAAGCATTCGCTGTTGTTGGGATGAATCACAATCGAGCGATTCGTAAATACATACATACATACGTCACCATACGATCTAATTCAACATTAATGAGGTGTGGTGAGATTATCGCTTAACGCCTGTTGCTTCATTCGTTTGACAGCGAACAAACACACAAACAGCTTTTTTTGGAAAAGAGCTGCTTTTGTTTAAACAATTTTGGTTAAATAACAAATAAATCAATTATTTTTTTAATGCAGAACGAAAGTAAATATTTCAAAGTTAAACTTCAAGAAAGTTTCATTTTATTTGGTTGATTCGTTTATGATTTATGGCCGTGAAAACTAAAAATTTATGTTTTTTTGCCACATTTTGACCGATTGCCACGCCCCCTTTATATATTTCTTCACATTATACTGATATAAACCTTCCTCTTCAATCAATCTATCTTTAAACAAAAACCGCATCAAAATCCGCTCCGTAGTTTTAAAGATTTAAGCATTCAAGGGGGCATAGGGACAGAAAAAGCGACCTTGTTTTATAATATGTAGTGATAATAATTGGAGGATGGTTCCATGTGTAGAAGTCCACGCAAGTGGGGAAAGTTACTGATCGCCATTCACTTGGGAATGGCCAGGACGATTCTTCTGCATATGGTTCAAGCAGCTCACAACGGCCGGGATTAGCCCACGTATCCTCTGGGTAGCTTCCGAACATCCGTTCGGGAGTGAGCTAACGTGAGAAGGCGAAACATTCCAGGATAGCTGGTTGTGCGTTGGGTTTGGGACCCGCCACTTAAAAATCGCCCCCAATGAAAAGTTTTAAAACGCCTCGGATGAGACCTCCCTATACTGATGACGACCCCGGAAACGAACTAAGGATTATGATTTGAGGGCATGCACCTGGAATGTCCGGTCCCTTAATGGGGAAGGTGCCTCTGCCCGGCTGGTTGATGTCCTCGTGAGAGTAAAGGCTGACATCACTGCCATCCAAGAGATGCGATGGACGGGGCAAGGAAAGAAAACCATAGGACCTTGCGACGTCTACTACAGCTGCCATGTAAAGGAGCGCAAATTCGGTGTCAGATTTGTTGTGGGAGAGAGACTTCGTCGCCAAGTACTGTCGTTCACTCCGGTGGACGAGCGTCTCGCAACAATCCGCATCAAAGCCCGTTTTTTCAACATATCGCTAATTTGCGCCCACGCCCCGACGGAAGAGAAGGACGATGCGACCAAAGATTCCTTCTATGAGCGCCTGGAACGTTCGTATGAGCGCTGCCCCCGCCACGACATAAAAATCGTGCTTGGCGACTTCAACGCCAGGGTGGGCAAGGAGGGAATTTTTGGTCCCACAGTCGGAAAATTCAGCCTGCACAACGAAACATCCGTTAACGGACAGAGGCTGATCGACTTCGCCGGGGCCCGAAACATGGTAGTCTGCAGCACCAGATTCCAGCATAAGAAGATTCACCAAGCCACCTGGCTGTCTCCTGATCGAAAAACACGAAACCAGATCGATCATGTTGTTATAGATGGAAGACACGCTTCTAGTGTATTAGATGTACGTACGATCCGAGGACCCAACATAGACTCGGATCATTACCTTGTTGCAGCCAAACTGCGCACCCGCCTCTGTGCAGCAAAAAACGTACATCTGCCTACGCAAAGAATGTTCAACATCGAAAAGCTGCAATCACAACAGACAGCCAGAAGATTCGCCACTCGACTCTCACTCCTGCTCTCAGAGAGCACTGCCCAACAAACCGGCATGCGGGAGTAATGGAGCAACATTTCTCGTTCCGTACGTACCGCCGCCGAAGAAGAAATCGGATTCCGCCGAGCCCGAAAAAACAATTGGTACGACGAGGAATGTCATGCTGCCGCAGAAAGAAAGGATGCCGCCTATAGAGCCACGCTGCGATCGGGCGCAACGCGAGCCATGTGGGATCGCTACAGAGAGCTGAAAAAGGAAGAGAGACGTATTATCCGACAGAAGAAACGAGAGTCCGAAATACGTGAGTGCGAAGAGCTTGAGATGCTGGCCAACAGGAACAACGCCCGAAAATTCTACCAGAAAGTTCGGCGGCTTACAGAAGGTTTTAAGACCGGGGCGTTTTCCTGTAAGAACAAAGACGGCGAACTGGTGACCGACGTACAGAGCAATCTTAAATTATGGAGGGAACACTTCTCGAACCTATTAAACAGTGACAGCTGCGCATGTCACCGAGAAAGTGAAGATCCCGATACCCCAATCGTTGACGACGGAATTGTCGTTCCGCTACCCGATCATGACGAGGTGAGAATAGCGATAACGCGGCTAAAGAACAACAAAGCCGCAGGCGCCGACGGACTGCCGGCTGAGCTATTCAAACATGGCGGCGAGGAGCTGGTAAGGTGCATGCATCAGCTCCTATGCAAAATATGGTCGGATGAAAGCATGCCTGCCGATTGGAATTTAAGTGTGCTCTGCCCAATCCATAAGAAGGGCGATCCTGCAATTTGTGCCAATTACCGCGGGATTAGTCTTCTAAATATCGCCTATAAGGTTCTAGCGAGCGTATTGTGTGAAAGGCTGAAGCCCACCGTCAACCAACTGATTGGACCTTATCAGTGTGGCTTCAGACCTGGAAAGTCTACCATCGACCAAATATTCACAATACGCCAAATCTTGGAAAAGACCCATGAAAGGAGAATCGACACACACCATCTTTTCGTCGACTTCAAAGCTGCATTCGACAGTACGGAAAGGAGTTACCTGTATGCCGCGATGTCTGAATTTGGTATCCCCGCAAAACTAATACGGCTATGTAAGATGACGTTGCTCAACACCAGCAACGCCGTCAGAATTGGGAAGGACCTCTCCGAGCCGTTTGAAACCAAACGAGGTTTCAGACAGGGTGACTCGCTGTCGTGTGACTTCTTTAACCTGATGTTGGAGAGCATCGTACGAGCCGCAGAACTTAATCGCTCAGGCACAATTTTTTATAAGAGCGTACAATTGCTGGCGTATGCCGATGATATTGACATCATCGGCCTTAACAACCGCGCTGTTAGTTCTGCCTTCTCCAAACTGGATAAAGAGGCAAAGCGAAAGGGTCTGGTGGTGAACGAGGACAAAACGAAGTACCTCCTGTCTTCAAACAAACAGTCGGCGCACTCGCGTATCGGCACCCACGTCACTATAGACAGTTATAATTTCGAGGTTATAAAAGACTTCGTCTATTTAGGAACCAGCATTAACACCGATAACAATGTCAGCCGTGAAATCCAACGTAGAATCTCTCTTGCCAACAAGTGCTACTTTGGACTAAGTAGGCAACTGAGCAGTAAAGTCCTCTCTCGACGAACAAAACTAACACTCTACAAGACTCTCATCATGCCCGTCCTAACGTATGGCGCAGAAGCTTGGACGATGACAACATCCGATGAAGCGACGCTTGGAGTGTTCGAGAGAAAGATTCTGCGTAAGATTTTTAGACCTTTGCACGTTGGCAACGGCGAATATCGCAGACGATGGAACGATGAGCTGTATGAGCTTTACGACGACATAGACATAGCGCAGCGAATAAAGATCCAGCGGCTACGTTGGCTGGGTCATGTCGTCCGAATGGATACAAACGCTCCGGCTTTGAAAGTATTCGATGCGGTACCAGCTGGTGGTAGCAGAGGAAGAGGGCGGCCTCCTCTGCGTTGGAAAGATCAGGTGGAGAAGGACTTGGCTTCACTTGGTGTGTCCAACTGGCGCCGGTTAGCACGAGAAAGAAACGACTGGCGCGTTTTGTTAAACTCGGCCAAAATCGCGTAAGCGGTTATAGCGCCAATATTGAAGAAGAAGAAGAGTGATAATAGTTTGCGGTGTTGATGTATACTTATGCTTCTGCTTCCTGTGCTGTGGTGAAAAAGCCGTTGGCACTTGAGGCCTCCATTGCTTTGCTATTGTTCTTGTTTTCTCCAGTTGTAGGAAGTTGGAGTCCAGTGGGGTACATACTCGTACATTAATGGTCTCGCAGATGATGGACGTATAAAATGTACGAAGAATTCACATAGCCAAAAGCAAAATTTACTTAACCCTCCGTTGGGAATCCAGGTCTGACCAGCTCTTTTTCGATTTTCGACGTGAGTTTCATATATTTCTTTTATAGGTATCGATTTAAGGATATAACCTTTTAAAAAACATCCTCGAACAGGACGAAAAAAAGATTGAAAAAGTTACACCTCGGGTCTGGCTGGACCCCTATACAAATGTATGGAAACTGATGCATTTTGCCTATTCTACCTGTTTTTTTTTACTTTTTCATGGTAAATCTATATTTAGACTATCATTTACGGTCATTAAGGTTACCTGCACACATATCAACCGGTTTTTGTATCGTTTCCTTGTCCTTTTTTATGTACTGGCTGTATATACATATGCACTATGTTCTGCATCGTTTCTATTTCGCAGTCATTTAGCGAATAAACGTTGAGCACTTAACACGTTAGTGCTTAATAAAAAGTAATTTGCGCGCGAAATAAAACATCATAATGAGCAGGAAGAAATAATCAAGCCATAAGAAATACTTGAAAGCGATGAAAAAATTGATCATCCTCAATTATTGAATGAGTCGACTGCGGCGCCAGATGTGGACCATCTGCGGCTATGTTTATTTCACAACACCATAATATGAGACTTCGGTCCGGGCCAAGGTATCAAACAAATCGATATGCAAGTGAAGCCATTCAAAAATTGAATGAAGCACATCCAGATGCAAAACAAAGAGTTTGGATTGATCTGACTAGTACTGAGTTTGGTGCATGTATTGGTATACTTTTGGCCATGGGTGTAACACACAGTAATATGAAGTCAGAAAACGGAAGTCTTGTGGCGGTCAAATGCTCAGCCCATTCTTCGAGCAACCATGTCCCATCGTCGATTCAAATTTTTGACACGATATATTTTCGTTTTGATAACGTTGAAATAAATATGTGAATTTCGCCAAGGAACCGATAAAGCTACGCTTATTCGTGATTTTCTTGAAAGAAAACCTCAAGGATAATTATTATCCGAAAGAAAAGATTACTGTTGGCGTACAACTGTTTCCATATCGAGGCTGAACTAAAATAAATTCACACAACATATTTCATCAAAAAACGACGAAATACGGCATAAGAATCTGGTGGACATGTTACTTTCAAACAAAATATCTGTTGTAAGGAAAACTATATTGTAGCCGATCAGAAGGAGAAGAGCGTGAATTTCATTAAGAGGAAAATTGTGATAGTACAATAATTCAACCGATTTGCGAACAGTGGCCGTACAATTATAGCCGATAACTTTTTCGTCACCTATAATGGAGCTAAGCGCCTCGCTACTATAGGACTTGCATTAGTTGGCACCATACGATCCAACAACCGCTGCATTCCACCAGAAATAAAAAACAACAATTCTCGCCCACGGCTTTCGTCACTGTTTGGTTTTTATGAAAACCTTGTTAAAATCAATAACTATGTACCAAAAAAGAATAGAGTGGTTAATTTAAAGAGTGAAGCAAAAAAAACCATCGGTCATTATTTATTATAATGCACACAAAGCCGTCGTCGATTGCATGGATTAAATGGTCACACATTTCACATCAAAACGGCCAACAAGTTGATAGACCTTTGCTTTCTTTTACAACATGTGGTATGTCATTGCATTGGCAACGTTCTGTGTTTGCAATAAAGTGTTTGGGCACAGAAAAAGTGATGCAAGACGAACATTTTTGACGACTTTATCGAACACATTAGTCCTTGTAAACATCGAAAATCGTATGAATTATCCAGCCGTTATTTCTCAATTCACTACTCGTGTGGCTATGGAATAATTTTCAACAAACCAATTACTATCCCTGGGAATATTGTAGTCAACCAACCAACCGGAGCCGATACACTCACAGCGAAGAGAGATTGTCGCCTTTGTCAACAAGGAACCGAACAGTTTCGTCGAAAAACTCATTTCTGTTGTATTGTATGCAAGAATTCAGAACAGCCCTCAAAAATTTCTTATAATAAATATATGTATATCGTTTCATATTTTTATTTTGATTTCACTGCAATCAAAACTCCTTTCTATTGTATTGTATGCAAGAATCCAGTACTCCAGTACAGAACAGCACTCAAAAATCTCTTCATATTTTATATTTTCATTTTGATTTCATGGCAATCACCTCTTTTTCTTCATCCTTCTTCGAAATAAGTCAAACCAAAATTTTCAGCGATAATTTTTGCTTGCTTGCTTGTGCTCAATGCAAGGCAAAAGCAATGAAAATGTAAGAAACTAAAAATATATACCTGCGATACTTAAAATTAATTATAAATGTGGCGCATTCGCCACATATTCCCAAGCAAATGGATGCAAATACAGATCGAAGGTTTTAAAAAAGATGTTAAACAAAGGGTTAACCAAATTTATATAACTTAAAAATTTATTCGACCGCACGCAAAAGAAAAACATTTTATACATAAACTATAACAATTCGCGATCAAGAGCTATTATGATTAAAAACAAGAAATACGTACATACCTCTAACAGACTGAAACATTTTACATTCGCCGGTTTCTATTCTCCTATTTCCTGTTCCTGCGAAAAATTTGTATGTACTATAAAAGTGACAACACTATCGATGATCAAGCGGCTTTATCTACAGCTGCTTAGCTCACAAGCGATATGCTTAAGCCATACTTTCAAATGTAAGTAGAAATATTTTGCTTATTATATTTGGCATACTGGGGGCGCAGTACTTTGAAAAAACCAAGAGAATTACATAACAGTTTAAGCAACATGTGGTGAAAAGCACGACGCTTGTTTTTTGGCCGTCTTACAACAGGATGAAATCATTTTGTATATTTTTCTTCGATTCGACGGGCGACGAGATGGATATACCAGGGCTGCATATAAACAAAAAGAACAAACATATGTATGTTCTTGTAGTGAAAGCAAATATTTCATTTCGTTTTGTATTAACTGGTTTTTGTTAGTTGTGAAAAATATTATAAAATTAGTGCTTATTGAAGTAAAAGAAGGTTAAAGTGGAATTTGGGGTAGTCGTAGATGGTAGGTCCGACCATAACTTCGATATGGGGACGCACAATCATTTTTCAACATGATTAAGCCCAACTTTTCTCTATTCTTTCAAGATTTTATTGTAAAGATGAGGGAAGCTTGCATTTGAATTGACTCAACTAATTTGTATTCCATTTATTTTCTGCATTTAATGTGATATAATTAAAAACACCATCCCCAAATATGTGCGCACTTGCCGTACGGAAAAAATAGAATGTTGCCAGTATTTGTACATTCCGGCTGGCGTAACGCACGTATGTGGCGCCTTCGACTCAAATACACATAATCCAAAGCGAATTGTGATTACTTAAGGTGGTACCATTAAACAACAGTTACTTTAATCTGACTTCAGGTCCTTTCGCAATACAAAACAAACAAAAGTAAGAGAAATTGCATGCTTGTGAAAATTCAGTGAATGGCTTGGTTATTGTGATTTCTGAGATTAAAACTAACCAAACTAATGCAAACGAAAAGCCGCGTGTTAAAATGTTAAACCACAAATTAATATAAAGACGGAAGACGCCGTGGCTAGAAAGTATGTGTGTGTGCGTATAATTTCTTGTATTTGGCTGTTTCCATTGCTTTTGCCTACTCTTCTTCTTCACAACAAATAATTCCCCTTGGTTTTGTTTGTTTATTAATGGAGTTTTACGACACGGCGAGTCCGGAAGGCGTAATCTTCTTCTCTATCATTCTTGCACATAATCTATTTATTTATTTATATATAAACAGAATTAAATCGCTAAGCGAATCTCGGGTGATACTCGTTGCAATCAGTAAAACAGGAACGAAACGAATTACGCATCACGACTATTTGAAAATTTGAGATGTCAGAATGCGAATTAGATATTTCGAGTTTAACTGTCTAAATGTTTCAAACAAAAATAAAATACACTGCTGGTTGCGTCTGCTGCCCCGCTAATATCCCGCAACTGATTATTACATTTTATTTTTATAGTTTTTCGTTGAGCAGAGAAATGTGGCAAGCAACAAAAATTACAACGATCAGTCATGGTAACAAACCCGAATATACAGTACAAACTCGGTTATCGCAAATACTTTTTTTTCATTGCGTACTCAGTACTTGAGACATTAGAAAATTTTCAACTCGATTCTTGCATACTTGCATCATTTTTTATTTTGGTTTTCTCTTTTGCTCTTTTTACTTTGTATTTTTGAGAATAAAGCTAGTTAAGGAATGATTTCATTCACAAATAATAAATAAAAATAGTTCTAAGTATAATGTAGGGCTGAACAAATACAAACATATGTATTTTAAGAAAAACAAAAGATAATCATATGTATTTTAAGAATAACAAAAGATAAACATGTTTTTCCTAAACAGCAAACAAAGAAACTAATATATTTACAAGTCGTGTACCTAAAACAGTAAGATGAGGTATAAGAAGATATAAATACGACGGTCAAGTATGTTGGCCGTCAGTCCAGTATTAACATAGTGTTAAGAACTACCCTAAAATTAAATTCATGAAAATATATTTTTATATATTTTCCAAAGACAAGCAAGTCCTTAACTATCTTCCAAGTCTTTAACAATGTATCATATGCATTGATGCTCCAGGGAGCGGACCAAAAAATAGTCATCCTTATCGCAGCAAGGACATACATACATAACCCTTCATAATAAAGGACAAAATCTTATGTAAAAAAAAAAAGGCTGTAAGGAAAAGAAATGAATATACAGTGAACAAAGAAGTAAAAAATTGAGTGGTAGAAACACTATTCATGTTTCTTCCATTAAAAAATAAAAAAAAGTGATCTAATTCTCATAGAAAGCAGCAGAGGAGAAAATCTTTGGAGAAATATAATAAACTTAATACACGAAGAAATTTGGACACCATTGACGTTATGGAACAAATCGACGTGAACACCATGACTCAGCAGAAATACAACTATAACCAGCCGCCATCACAATTACCAAAACCATAACCCATGGACACAACGTCAGGAAATACAACATTCAGGCAACCAACTGAGCATCAAAACAACTACTACGACGTGAATAGAAACAATAAAAATTGGAAAAGACCACGAAGTAATAGTGGCCAGTGCACCAATCAATACCAACAAGCAAAGCTCATGCGGAACAACAGCTTAACATCCGAAGAAGACAACTCTAGCTCAATTGTAGAGACAGGAAGACAAAATCATTTAGTAATTAAGTATTTAAACTAATAAATGGGTTGCCCAGTATAGTAATTAATGAATTAATGAATGAATTAATTAATTAATTAATTAGTAGATACAGGTGCAACCCATAAATATGTATTTTAAAAAAACTTTAAAATTTAATATAACCAAAAAAGTAAAACCATTACAGTTGATATCAATGCAGGGTAATTCTATAATTAACACGAAACAAACTATTAAGTTTATGAATGAAGATTTAGATTTTTTTGAGGTAGATGAGATACATGGTAAAAATTCTTCACTGTTTTGTGAAGATATTTAAATTGTTTAAACAAACTTTATAAGGGGGGAAGCGCGAACTAAAATGAATATTGCCTGTAGCGTCGCCTAATTAAAAAGGAGCACTCGTCCGATTAACAATTCAAATAGATGACTTTATTCTCCATGTTCTGTCCTTATATTAGTCCTAAAACTAAGATAAAAGAAATAGCGGAAATGGAAGAAAAGTACGTGAAGAGTTAGAGAGAGTATGTAGTTAAGTAAATAGAAATAGAAAGAACGGAAAGTCTAGCTGTAGAAATAGAGTCAATGGTCGAAAGTAAATAGAAACAGGTAAAGAAGGTAGCGAAAGTGAAAATAGAAAATAACTTAATATTAAGCTTAAATATAATTTACATTTACATATTTATATATTTTATTTTATTCGTTAACATTTCCATATTTATATATTTTATTTTATTCATTTACATAATTATTAATTTATTATTATTTTGTTTATATTTATTTATTAAATTCAATTTTAGATTATTTTATTATATTAAAGTAATTTGCCAGAATCTGGCTTGACACATGGATTTGATTTGATACTAGGATGGAACGGAATAAAGAAATTGAATGCGGTTATAAATTTGAACAAGATGACATAGTAGGTGTTAACCCTTCGTTAGGCACGTGGATTTTTGTAACGTGGTTAGGCACGTGGTCTACAATCGTAGACCATTTTAATATTATGACTAAAAGTGTTATTCATTTGTGTTTCTTAATAATACTTCATAAGTATATTCTGTGATTTAATGTGAAGAATATAAACTAATATTTTGACTTAAATATTTGTGTATCTCCTGTAAATTCAATAAAAACATGAATGTATGTGTTTTTTAACATTTATTGCAATTCATAAACGTTTTTTCTTATAACTAATGGACGATTTACAAAAGAGTTTTTATTATTCGTAAAACTTAAAATAAAAATATGTAAAATTCACGTCTTTGAATAAAAAAATAAAAGTTTTGTACAAAACTTATATGTTGTGGTTTCTGAAAACTGCTTATATTTCCTCACTGAGACATTCCATTCAGCTTTCTCTCATATGATTTTTGCAAGCAAATCTGCCGCACTTAGTACACGACTTTCGGGATGATTTGTTCATATTGAGAGGGCAAATATGACAACGTCCGACATAGTTACTTGGTGATAGAGTGGGTTGTGGTGCAATGCCTGGGATGCCAAGAAGGTTGTGGGCTCGCTGCCTCATTTCCCTGGGTAGTCGAGGATTCTTTAATCTAACTTCAATTTGTGGTCTAATGAGCTCCCAAGCGCATTTTTCAAGAAAATCACTCCGTTTTATATTATTTTGGGGATTATTTGCTTTATATACACAAAGAGCGTTTATACCAGAGATATTTAGTAAATTGTAAAATATTACCGTTGGCCAACGACACGTATTCCTTGCAACATTATATTTCTGACATAATTGGTCCACAAAATCTACACCAATTTTTGTGTGATTATAATCGGTTATCATAATTGGTTTTTTTTCATCATTTTTTTGCTCATCTATTGCGTTATCATGGTGCATAGATGATATCAGGATCACTGACCGGTTTTTTTGGGGCAGTACGACACTAGTGTACAATTTTCTTGGAAACCAAAAATACTTGACTTTTCTTTACGATTCTTCCTGAGAAGGAATTCTTTGGGAACTTCACGTTTATTTTTTCTCACAGTTCCCAAATATGTAAGCTTTTTCTATCGCAAATTATTCACCAACGATAAGCTGCTGAACCAATTGTCACCAGTAATATTGCGATTAGTTCCTGCGACTGGCTCTACCAATCGAAGAGTTATCTCTTACGCACTATTGCTAAGTTTGTATGGTCCGTCCGGCTGAGTTCCCACATAAGTTTCCAAATTAAAAGTGTAAGACGTTTTTGCATCCACCATCGCGAAAGTTTTAATGCCAAACTTGGCCGGCTTACTAGGAATGTATTGCTTAAACGCGCAACGTCCTCTAAATGCTAATAGTTGTTCATACACAGTAAGAAACTCACTACCAATAAAATTATTTTGAAAGTTGACCAGGAAACTTCTTTTATAGGCGCCAATTTATCAATTGCTCTTCTCTGCTGCCTTGTATTGATGTCATCAAATCGCAGGCATCTTATCAGAAATCGAAACCGTTTCTCGCTCATCGCTAGGTAGCACGATTCAACCCCGTTTCCTTGTTTCGAGCTTCTAAGAGCGCCAATCAAAAACAAAATGCCAATGAAAGCGCGAATTTCGGTGTCATCGGTTTCTCTTGCATCTTGATTCATTCTGTCTTCTTGAAAGTTAACCCGTACTTTTCGAAAATACAAATTTGTGGAAACGGTTATTATTCTTATAACCGAATCATTCACAAATAAATTTAGGCACTCAATTTCCTTTTCGTAGCCGGCAAAAGTTTGATTAAATTGTGCGAACGAATACGAACTTGCAAATTGGGTCTGGTTTTCTTCCACTTAGTGGCATTGTCTTTTCCTAAATAGAAATTTTGGGGATGAGATGCACCAGAATCGTCTGAAAGAATTTTATCATCGCTTGATCCTTCTAGTTCCGATTCGGTCTCGTGGTCACTCTCTTCAGCAGCATTCACATTGATATCCGTATCTTCGTCAACCTCCGTCTCGTTTTCTTCATCCATAGCACTTTCTTGACTACTTGATAGTTCGGAGAGCCATCTTTCCCATACTTCAGGATTTTTGCTGCTTTCCAATCGTCTTTTTTTGGAATCAGACATAATATTATCTGAAACTAATTAAATTAGCCCTCTTTTGTAAAAAAAATATAAGCAAAACCTACCTGAACTTAATTCAAATATTTAATATATCAAGTAATATTGCCGCAAGAAAAAGTAACGTCGTTAGTCACGTGGTCTACATATGTAGACCAGCACTGTTCAGACCTTGATAAAATTTACAACTGCACGTCAAACCCGCACTGAATGCACTAATTGGATAAAGAGATTAATTATAAACAGCTATTAAAAAGCTTAGGTAATTTAAGAGACACATTTAAGGAGTTGCACGACTTTGAAAAGAAGTGGTCTACGATTATAGACCACGTGCCTAATGAAGGGTTAAGATAGTCGGAAATAAGGGAAAAAATTATGCAAATTACACCATAAGGATAGACACGTATAGAGCAGAAATCGATAGGCTAATGAAGGATAAGAATGTCATAGGATCGTTACCCTTCACTACCAGGATTGAAGCTAGCATGCGAACAGATGCAAAGGATCCTATATGGACAAAACAATATACAAGTAATATAAAGGACGTAGAATTCGTAAATAAGGAAATTGAAAAATTATTGAAAGAATGAATAATACAAAAAAGTTACAGCCTATACAATTCACCCATGTTAACCTTACTCCTCATCCTATGAAGAGCATATGAAACACATCCGAGCTATTTTTGACACATTAAATAATGCCTCCTTATTAGTGTCCAATGAAAAGTCAAAATTTTTCATAGAAGAGATAAAATACTTAGGATTTAAACTGATCCGAATAAAACAAAAACGATAGAAAATTACCCAATATCAGAAACCCTCAAGGACCTTAGGACTTATTGGATACTATAAAAAACTCGTAAAAAACTATGCAGCTCTAGCTAAACCCGTAACTTTACATCTCAAAGGAGATAATTCTCATATCGGAAAAAATAAAAGCTAGAACACAAAAATTAGTTTAGACCAAGCGGCCATAGAAGCCATAAATAAATTGAAAAATTGCCTAAAGGAGCAGGTGGAATTATACCAGCCAAATTATGAGAAAGCTTTTGTACTCACTACAGACGCTTCCAATATAGCGATCGGAGCTGTATTGAATCAATATAAAAACCCAATTTATTTTTTATCACGCACACTCAGCACCATAGAACAAAATTATAGTACCAACGAGAAAGAGTAAGAATCCGAATCATGAACTAAAGAGATGGAAAAATGTTATCGAAGACTATGGAACAAAAGTCATGTATAAACCAGGCGCACAGAATGTTGTAGCTGACGCCTTGTCACGACAAATAAATAACACATCTTCTATAGGTACTGTATACTCATCTGATAGTTTATACAACGACATAATCAAGGCAGTACGCCAACCGCTAAATACCTACGGTATCCAAATAGAACTGATACCAAACACACAAAAGAATGAGACAAGTTCACGTATTATATTTCAAAGTAAAACACGTAACACAATAATCTTTACTGACGAAAATTATCTGATATCCGAATTAAAAAGGTTTCTGCATTTAGAAACGGACAAATTATAAAAAACACGTTCACAGATATGAAATTCGTATATACACCAAATAAACTCCAATACATTACACAACCAGATAGACAGTTAGAATTAGTTAAACAAATACACGAGCGAGCACACAGGGGATACAAAAATAATGTAAAAGATCTATTAGAACAATACTATTGGCCGAACATAAAACAACAATGTAAAGCATACAACAAAAAGTGCACAGCTTGTCTTTACGGCAAATACGAACGGAATCCCACAAGAGAAATATTAAAAGAATCAGACGTACCAACACAACCAGGGAATACATACATTTAGATATTTATTTTATTGTAATAAACACAAACATATTTAGTAGCAGTAGATAAGTTCTCAAAATACATAAGTATCAGACATTTAGACTCAAAAACAGAAATGGACAGAAGAGTAGAAGAAAATCTTATCAACAATGTTCCGAACTGTAAACATGACAGATTTAGATATTTATTTTACAATAATAAACACAAACATATTTAGTAGCAGTAGATAAATTCTCAAAATACATAAGTATCAGACAATTAGACTCAAAAACAGAAATGGACAAAGGAGTAGAAGAAATTCTTATAAACAATATTCCGAACTGTAAACGACTCATGACAGATAACGAAAGTTGTTTGAATACACCAATGTTAAAACAAATGTGTATAAAATATAATATCAACAAAATACAGACACGATTCCATATCAGAATTGGCAAGAATATTAAAAATAAAAAATTCAACATCAGCAACCGAAGAGCTATTTGTAGCTATAAAGGAATTGGACAACACAACCCATACCGTCACAGAAAAAAACCAAAGGATATGCATTTTAACCTAATAGCATACAGCAAGGAAGACATAGTAAAAAAATTAAAACATGCTTCGGATAAAACATAACAACGTCTAACCAGGGAACTAGACACCGAACTTTCAAACATGGAGACCAAATATTGGTGTTAAGGACTAATATCAGAAGTAAAGGCGACAGTCGTTACAAAAAGTACGTAGTGCAGGAAGATCGTGAGGACAGGATTTTGACTAAGGAAGAAAAGTTATTCACAAAGACAACGTAAAAAATTACACAGTTACAGAAGACGACAATGAATTACCTGATATTACTAGCCATGCCCATCATAATCAAAGTTATTCACAAAGCAACGTAAAAATTTACACAGTTACAGGAGACGACAATGAATTACCTGATATTACTAGGCATGGTCATCATAATCGCAGTTCAACCAGAAGGAGACACCAAACTAACAACCATAACTAACAGGAAATATATTCTAACTAGAACCGACGATGCATATTTACTTGACGAATTCACATTTTTATTCTGCGTAACTAATTGACAAAAAATTACCACATCATAGGAACAAATATTTTATAAGAACTAAATATCCTATCATTGCTATTTACATATATCCTATCATAAATAAGTATTGTAAACTGTTTCAATTCACACCACTTAGAACTAAAAATTGTTCACCGATAGGGAAATTGCCTTTTGCAACAATATTTACACTAAAGTGAATAACTGAAAAAATTAATTCGGTATAAATCGGGAATTTATACATTAATTCGGTATAAATCGGGACGATTTAATTTAGGAAGGGGAATGTTAAGGAGTAATTTCATTCACAAATAATAAATAAAAATAGTTAAGTAAATTCTAAAGTATAATCATGCAGGGCTGAACAAATCCAAACATATTTTAAGAACACCAAAAGATAAACATATGTATTTTAAGAATAACAAAAGATATACATATTTTAAGAAAAACAAAAGATGGACATATGTATTTTAAGAATAACAAAATATAAACATATGTATTTTAACAATAACAAGAGATAAACCTGTTTTCCCTAAACAACAAACAAAGAAACTAATATACAAGTCTTGTACCTAAAACAGTAAGATGAGGTATAAGTATAAATATGACTGTCAAATATGTTGGCAGTCAGTCCAGTATTAAGATAGTGTTAAGAACTACTCTAAAATTAAATTCATATAAATAAATGTTTATATTAATCGCAATTCAAGTAAGTCCTCAACTATCTTCCAAGTCTTTAACTAGTTTCGAGGCTGTCGCAAGTACTGAGGTTTTTTTTCTATGCAAATTAACAAAAATAAACAATCCATGTTTATTTGTTTTCATTATATTAATTAAGTGCACTTTCAAGCGATAACTATCATTTGAAGCTAATGAAATTTTCGATTTTGATTTGTTTTGCACACACTCTTATATATGTAGATACTTTCCATTTCAATTCAACCGGGCTATTCGGGACATGTTCTTCGATTTCGATGTAACTCAAATATGTTGCTCTCTGATCAAAATAATTTTTTTTTTTTTTTTTTTTTTTTTTTATTACAAACATAGATACAATATAAAATACATAACAATGTTTGTTGGCACTGCAACTAGTTACAGATAAACTAACGAGCAGTACAATTTTGGTAACATAAATAAAATTTTGTGAAGAGATTTTCATAGTCCCTTCCTTAAGTTAACAGCCATCATGCCAGATCATGTGGTTTAATTCGATGCAGTCGTCGAGTTAGGCCTGAGGTGTTGAGCAGATTGCTAGCTTCCTCGTTCACGTGCCTTTGAAGCCTATGGGAGTGGGCTTCTGCTTGTTTTTTAATTTCTTCAGCGACCGTAGGGATATTAAGGTCACGATGAATATCCTTATTGCGAACGAACCAAGGTGCGTTGAGAATATCTCGAAGGATTTTATTCTGGAGTTGTTGAAGTATATTTATATTACTTTGACTGGCGCAACCCCATAATTGCGCGCCATAGGACCACACTGGTTTTATAATTTGTTTATATATCGCTATTTTGTTATATATGGATAGCTTTGATCTTCGTCCAATTAGCCATTTAATTTGAATTACCTTCAGATGGATTTCATGCCGTTTGAGTTTTATATGCTCCTTCCATCGAAGCTTAGCATCAAGCGTCATGCCAAGGTATTTTGCAGTGTTTGCATGTGGTATTGGCGAACTGGTGACCGACGTACAGAGCAATCTTAAATTATGGAGGGAACACTTCTCGAACCTATTAAACAGTGACAGCTGCGCATGTCACCGAGAAAGTGAAGATCCCGATACCCCAATCGTTGACGACGTTATTGTCGTTCCGCTACCCGATCATGACGAGGTGAGAATAGCGATAACGCGGCTAAAGAACAACAAAGCCGCAGGCGCCGACGGACTGCCGGCTGAGCTATTCAAACATGGCGGCGAGGAGCTGGTAAGGTGCATGCATCAGCTCCTATGCAAAATATGGTCGGATGAAAGCATGCCTGCCGATTGGAATTTAAGTGTGCTCTGCCCAATCCATAAGAAGGGCGATCCTGCAATTTGTGCCAATTACCGCGGGATTAGTCTTCTAAATATCGCCTATAAGGTTCTAGCGAGCGTATTGTGTGAAAGGCTGAAGCCCACCGTCAACCAACTGATTGGACCTTATCAGTGTGGCTTCAGACCTGGAAAGTCTACCATCGACCAAATATTCACAATACGCCAAATCTTGGAAAAGACCCATGAAAGGAGAATCGACACACACCATCTTTTCGTCGACTTCAAAGCTGCATTCGACAGTGCGGAAAGGAGTTACCTGTATGCCGCGATGTCTGAATTTGGTATCCCCGCAAAACTAATACGGCTATGTAAGATGACGTTGCTCAACACCAACAGCGCCGTCAGAATTGGAAAGGACCTCTCCGAGCCGTTTGATACCAAACGAGGTTTCAGACAGGGTGACTCGCTGTCGTGTGACTTCTTTAACCTGATGTTGGAGAGCATCGTGCGAGCCGCAGAACTTAATCGCTCAGGCACAATTTTTTATAAGAGCGTACAATTGATGGCGTATGCCGATGATATTGACATCATCGGCCTTAACAACCGCGCTGTTAGTTCTGCCTTCTCCAAACTGGATAAAGAGGCAAAGCGAAAGGGTCTGGTGGTGAACGAGGACAAAACGAAGTACCTCCTGTCTTCAAACAAACAGTCGGCGCACTCGCGTATCGGCACCCACGTCACTGTTGACAGTTATAATTTTGAGGTTGTAAAAGACTTCGTCTATTTAGGAACCAGCATTAACACCGATAACAATGTCAGCCTTGAAATCCAACGTAGAATCTCTCTTGCCAACAAGTGCTACTTTGGACTAAGTAGGCAACTGAACAGTAAAGTCCTCTGTCGACGAACAAAACTAACACTCTACAAGACTCTCATCATGCCCGTCCTAACGTATGGCGCAGAAGCTTGGACGATGACAACATCCGATGAAGCGACGCTTGGTGTGTTCGAGAGAAAGATTCTGCGTAAGATTTTTGGACCTTTGCACGTTGGCAATGGCGAATATCGCAGACGATGGAACGATGAGCTGTATGAGCTTTACGACGACATAGACATAGCGCAGCGAATAAAGATCCAGCGGCTACGTTGGCTGGGTCATGTCGTCCGAATGGATACAAACGCTCCGGCTTTGAAAGTATTCGATGCGGTACCAGCTGGTGGTAGCAGAGGAAGAGGGCGGCCTCCTCTGCGTTGGAAAGATCAGGTGGAGAAGGACTTGGCTTCACTTGGTGTGTCCAACTGGCGCCGGTTAGCACGAGAAAGAAACGACTGGCGCGCTTTGTTAAACTCGGCCAAAATCGCGTAAGCGGTTATAGCGCCAATTAAGAAGAAGAAGCATGTGGTATTGCGGCACCTAGCAGCATTATTGGATAATGATTCACTTTTTTGTTGGTGAAGTTTACATGTATTGACTTGGTATTGTTCAATTTTATGCGCCAAGTCTTCGTCCATTCTTCAATAGCGTTTGTTGCAATTTGAAGTTTGGTTGCAGCTTCTTCAGCACTTTTTCCAATTGCTAGGATGGCAGTGTCGTCGGCGAAAGTGGCGATCAAGCTATTCGAGGGTATCGGCAAGTCTCTGGTGTATAAAAGGTATAAGAGCGGACCAAGAATGCTTCCTTGCGGCACACCAGCATTTATTTCTTCAAGGTCAGAGTATTCATTTCCTTGTTTAACGCGAAAGTAGCGTTCACTCAGATACGACTTTAGGAGGGCGCAAAAACCGCTTGGAAGGCAGGTATTTAGTTTGTTATTTAAACCGTCATGCCAAACCTTGTCGAAAGCTTGTGCGACGTCCAAGAATACTGCTGAACACACATTATTCTGTTTAAAAGAGTTTTCAATTTCGGCTGTGATTCTATGCACCTGATCGATGGTTGAGTGCTTACACCGAAAGCCAAATTGATGCGAAGGTAACAAATCTTTAGAGTCGATAATTGGCGTCAACCGATTGAGGATGACTTACCAATTTGAGGCAGCAACGAGATTGGTCTGTACGAGGAAACAAGATGTAGATCTTTTCCCGGTTTCGGAATCATTATCATTTCCGCAACTTTCCACAGGGTTGGAACATAGTGAAGCCGAATTGAATGATTAAATAACTTTACTAATATAATTTAACCAAACTTATGTAGGGTAACTTTTTTAAAACCTTAGCTGTAATTAAATCGAATCCGGGCGCTTTTTTATCTTTTAGTTGTTTTATTTCCCTTTTGAGTTCTTTTATAGTAATGAATGAAATAGGAGTGTTTTCATCTACAGTATGAGTATACAAATTGTCAGATTGATTTTCGTTGGGTTGGAAAGTTTCTGTTAAGTGTTTTGCAAAAGCTACTGCCTTGTCTTTGTCACTTTTTGCCCATGTATTATTATCTCTTTTGATTGGAGGAACATGACAATTTGGTCTTTTCAAATATTTAGTACACTTCCAAAGTGAGTAGCCACCTTTTTTATCAGATCTCAAGCTTGAAAGGTATTGATTTATTGATTCATTTTTAATACAATTTATTTCATTATTTAATTCTTGTGATGCTTTGTTGAGCTTGGTTTTGTCACTAGGGGAACGAGTATGTTGCCATTTTCGCCGTAATTTTCTTTTGTTTGTGATGAGCTGCTTAATTTCTTTGGGGTAGTTAGCTCCATTTGTTACCCTTTTGAAATTGGGTGTACTCATCCAGGCAGCTTTCTGGATTTCTTGGACAAACCTTTGAACTTCTTCTTCTAGTTGATCTTTGGTGGTTACTAAGAAGTCATTTTGTTGAATGTTTTGAAGAATTTTTGCAAAGGATTTCCAGTCAGTATTTTTATTATTGAGCGTCGTATAATGAGACACGTATTTTTTTGTTCGCCCGAAAAAAAATTTTTTTAAGATTTATCGGCAATTTTGTTTTTCAGCTCAAAATCGATTTTTTTAATTATATAAGGAAATTTATTTTTTAAATTGCTCATAACTATGTCAAAAATGAAACGATTTTAATGATTCTGGGCTCAAAATGACCGTCATTACTTGCACGAACGACGTCATGTACAAACAATAGCAAAAAAGTAATTGCAAATTTATTATTTTGCAAAAAAACAAAAAGTGCGAAACAGGTTTTGTACTCAAAAATTTAATACTCAAAAACAATCGATTTTAGCTACTGAGCATTCAGCTCAATTGAAGTTTGAGGTGTCCTCTTGATTTGGAAAAAGTTAAAAAAAAAAAACAAATACACTTTCTGTATTATTGAATTTCGAAAAAATTTCGCACTTCTCGTTTTTTTGCAAAATAAAAAATGTTCAATTTTTAAATGGTGTCCAAATTTCTTCGTGTATTAAGTTTATTACGTTTCTCCAAAGATTTTCTCATCTGCTCCTTTCTATGAGAATTAGATCACTGTTTTTATTTTTTAATGGAAGAAACACGAATAGTGTTTCTATCATTAAATTTCTTATTCCTTTGTTCACTGCATATTCACTTATTTTCCTTACTGCCTTTAATTTTTTTATGTATGTATGTCCTTGCTGCGACCCGGATGACAATTTTTTGCTCCGCTCACAGGAGCATCAATATATATGATACTCCTGGCAGGATCGCCAGTTAATGACTTGGAATAGTTAAGGACTTGCTTGATTTTGGAAATATATAAAAATTTATTTTTCTTGTATTTAATTTTAGGGTAGTTCTTAACACTATGTTAATACTGGACTGACTGCTAACATATTTGCCAGTCGTATTTATACTTATACCTCATCTTACTGTTTTAAGTACACGACATGTATACGAGTATTAGTTTCTTTTTTTGCTATTTAGGAAAAACATGTTTATCTTTTGTTATTCTTAAAACATATATGTTTATGTTTTGTTTTTCTTAAAATATGTTTATCTTTTGTTTTTCTTAAAATATGTTTATCTTTTGGTATTCTTAAAATATATTTGGATTTGTTCAGCCCTGCATGATTAAACTTAGAACTTACTTAACTAATTTTATTTATTATTTGTGAATGAAATCATTCCCTAACTAACTTGCACCGAACCCGGTTTTCATTTCTTATGCCGCAGAATGTGAAGCAACTACAAAAATACTATAGGCATGCTTTAAACACAGGCATATATGTATGTATACACAGTGTACTCTTTATTAGGCGAACATCTTAGGGAGTGAACAGTTTTTCCACTAATGAGAAAAGTTTTAAAAAAGTGAATAATAATTTGTGACAGATCTTTAACCAAATTTATTTCCTAAACTAGAACATTTGTATTCATAAATATTTGAAAAAATAAAAAGGATTCTCATTGGTATTAAGGAAATACAAGAAATAAAAAGAAGAAATTTTGTTATGCAGATTGACAGCTGTCCACTTATGAGTGCACTAAAATGCCTTAGGTGGGGAAAAGTATCCGAGTCCTGTTACGGATCAAACCAACCAACCTGTTACGGGACGGTTATTCGCTCAAGAGAGAGAAATTAAAAAAACCCTAGGCATATTTGTGGTACTGAAACAGTGCCCTATTATGGTAGGCGCCCGTTAGAAGAGAGTTCACTGTACATGCATACATATGTACTCGTATACACAAGTACATAATCATTTGAAAGAACAACAGCCTTTTCAATCCATTTCGTGTTTTCCTTACACTTCCAATACGTTCTCATTTTGTGAAGTTTTTTATTTGTACGCCTTTTATTTTTTCTAAGCTTTCAGTGATTTCTTTAACCCAAGATTCCTGGTTCTTGAAAAGGTTGGTTCGGTGGTTGATGGTTGGTTGATGCGAGTTTTGTTGGGCTCACGTATATAGTGTATATCCCACCTTTGACATATTCACTCATACATATGTATGTACATACGTATGTATATGGTTAGCATTTATGTATGTATAAGCACTTTTCTTTGGCAAACGGATGTGTAAAAGTTTATGCATTTTACATGGCTTGGTGGATGTTCGTACTTAAGTATGCAAAATCCGTTTTGAGGACAAATGTGCAGAGGACAGATAATGTACACTTATTTTATTTTAATATGAGGTCTCAGAGCGAAATAAGAAGAATTTAGTGAAGGTAAGCAAACTCAAATACATACATATGTATGTATATAAGAGGATGTGTACACATATATAAAAATAAAACCAAGTTATATGATATACAGACGGGCAAATCAAGTACAGTCCGCACAAACTATATTTATTTTGAAAGTTTTGGTAGCATGAACAGTGCATAAAAGGAATATTCAATCAGCTAAACGGTACGTGTATTTAAAATGCTCCAATTCCAAGACATTCAATGCAAATTTCTCGAATGCCTTTTTTTGCTGAATTCCCTCGCAGTTTTCGATTTTTGCAAAATAACGGTCACTGCAGCCATAGGTTCATTCAACGAACTATTACTATTAATTGTAATCGCGTTTCCTTAAATTTTGAAGGCTAATAACCATTTGGTAATAATAGTCTTTATCACCCAGCTCTGGTCAGGCCGATAAATTATTACAATATTATAGCTCACTATCCCCTCAATATACACACATGCTTGTATACGTAGATAAATTTTAAGTAATACGTTCGATACGTTCCTTAGAAAAGCGTGCCAAAAAAAATCGTGTACAAAATACGTGCGACTTATGGTAAATTTGGGGATATGCTCCACCACTTTGAAAAATCGTGTAAGATGAAAATTCTCTAAATATTTTCCCGTGAAGTAATAATTTTACTTTCCAAAAAAAAAATAGCGGAAATAGCGAAAGAAAGCCATATACGGGCGGTGATTGATTGCAGTTCCCACGATGGTGCGATCTCTCAAGCAAATGGTTTCAATCCCGCGTCAAACTAATAAGGTGCGCTGATCAACGTTTCGTGGACATTTACACCCTGGCGATTAATCGCATAGGCGACTTTGGCCGGGGCCCCGCCTTGATGTGGTCCCCCAGGAAGATATCCCTAACTTGCCACGATCTAAAGCCTGGATACCAGACTTCCATTCTGATCCAGAGTAAGTCCTGGACCTGATAAAGCTAGGCAACCCCGAACTACCTACCAGCGACTGAAAGGTAGCAAAGATTGGCGGAGTGGACGGCCAGAAGAGACTGGCCGTGATAATCCTCAATGAGGACTCATTGGACCCACTCGCCAGCAGAAAATCGAAAATTAATTACGGCTTCCAAGCGCTGAGTCCCCATTTCTATAGACAGGATGTAGCTAGCAAGAGCATCTCCGCAGAAAATACGACTTCATCTGCGGAGGCGAACGAGGTTTTTACAGACTACAATGAGGTGGTATTCAACTTCAGCATGGTAGGCGAACTGTTTGAAAGGGTTACCTTAGAGGACATGGTAGGGGAATACTCCGATCTCTCTGCTAGGATGAGGAGTCTCTGCCCCCTACATCCGATGAAGAGACACAGACCAAACCGTGGTTTGTTTCCCCTTCAATGCCGAACACAAGCGTTGGTGAGGATTGTACGAATCAATCTTCACCACAGTAAGGCGGCCTCATCCGCACTCATCCTCCGTCTCGCAGAAAGAGAAGTATATCGTGCTCATCCAAGAACCATGGGTCGTAAAAGATCGGGTTTGCGGTTTGAACAATAAGGAATACAAATTGATCTATGTATCCGGCAAAGGTAAACTCAGGTCGTGCATATTAGCAAAGAAACGTATTAATATATGTATACTTATTGATACAATTTAGCGTTGCGTCATCATATCGGTGGAGAAATGCGGAAGTATTGGCCTTCCTTCTCTTTTATGGCACCCGATGCGGAGGAACCACATACATATCCACTTATAAGAAGTGCAGTTGAAGAAACATCGAGATGTGGTACCCCATTCCTACTGGGAGCAGATGCTAATGCACATCATGATGTCTGGGGCAGCTCAGGCACAAACACGCATGTAAGTACATTTTTCAATTCATTATGTGCAACAATCTTTCTATTTATTAGTAACGTAGGTGATACCCCTACTTTTGTAACAACTACGAGAAGTGAAGTTCTAGATATGACGTGTGTCAATGAACGAGGGGCGTAAGTTTTAAAAGACTGGAGAGTGTCTACAGACAACTCTTTCTCAGATCATAGGTACTTAATTTACAGTATTTCATTGCCAACTAAGCAGTGTAAGCCGGTTAAAAACTGCGGGCGCACGAACTGAGGGTTGTTTGAAACCAAATTATCTAGTAATCTCCCTGCCGCGACATATCAAATTAACTCCGAGCTACAGCTCGACTCAGCGGTTGATGAGCTAACCTTAGCAGTTCAAGAAGCTGCGAAAGCACCATGTCCTCAGAGAACAAGAAGAGCGAAACCGAAACGTCCATGGTGGTCCACTGATATAGCAAACCTTAGAAGAGAATGTAGAAATATGTATACCGAAGCGAGGAGATCTAACTCGTGGCATGGATGCAAAGAATGCCAACGTAGATTCAAGTATGTCATAAGGGCAGCAAAAACAGCATCTTAGAGAGACTTCTGTAAATAGATAGAAGGTATTTCGGAGACTTTCCGAAGTCTAAGTTGTATTATAAAAGAGATCATTTTTACAAATCACCGGGGCCAGATGCAATCAGCTCCGCTGATCTGCAACATATAAAAGATATGATTGCAACTATAATCGACTTAATTTTTGTTGTATTATTTATTTTATTTACTAGCGAAAACCCGCCCGTCCCGCTGGTCGTCTTTAAAAAAATCTAGATTAATTAAGAATTAATTAAATTAAGCCGAAAAATACTGTGTGTTTTTTATACAAATTCTCGCTCATGAATAGAAATGAAAGAAGTTTTAAATAGTAGTAGCAATTAAAAAACCTTTGATGTGATTTACTTTATTACTTTTTTTATTGTAGTGCTCTTTGGTATACAATATTCTTCGTTTTTCCATGCGTTGTTGAATAAATGAACAATACCGATGGCTTACCAACTCTTGAGCATGAAACATAAAGTTGGCCATGAGAAAAACATGGGTATTCTAAATCAATACCACAAATTGATAAAGTTTGGCCTTGTGACTTATTAAGAGTAATCGCGAATGCAAGGCGAACAGGAAGTTGACGACGTTTGAATTCAAACGGCATATCCGATGGTATCTTTGGTATTCGCGGTATTAAAACGTCTTCACCAGAGTATTTTCCATTCACAATTGTTGCTTCAGTGACGTTATTCATCAATTTCTTAACTGTTAATCGAGTGCCATTACATAGTCGTGGTTGATTTATGTTTCTCAACATAATAATCGGTGCTCCTATTTTCAAGTTTAGCATGTGTGGCGGTAATCCAGGTAAATCAAGGGAATTCAAAAATTCAGTGGGATAATTTACAATATCATCTTGATTTGTAACAGTGTCAACGGATCGATATGTTTGTTCTGGACTTGGTATGTTAGCCAAAATAGACGCATTCATTTCATTCGCATCTTTATTTTTGCCAGCCATGATGGCTCGTTAACTAAGCCAATCATGATTTTTGTAATTTTGAGGCAAATTTGGGAAAATACTTTGAATTAACTGTTCTTTCGTTTGGCTTATTTGACAAAAGTTTGGTTGTGAAGTTATTAAGCCAGTTAAATTATCGACAGGAACTTTTCCATTTCCAATATCCAATAATTGCTGTGAAAATTCAGCAGCTGATGGATAATTTTGCATTAGAACACGTACATTTGTAGTTAGTTTGAGTGTTTGAAAATGTCTCCACAAATATGATGATTTCAAACATGCAGCCAATTCATCTGCTACAGTTGCTCGAGGAATAACAGGCAGTGTTTGTCTTAAATGGCCTGCCAGCAGCACTAAGGCACGACTAAACATTTCATATTTACTACGTAAATCTCGTAATGCCCTATCAAGTGCTTCCAGTGACTTTTTATGTGTCATCGTGCACTCATCCCATACAATTACGTGTGCGAAAAAGCGGAAAAGGAGAAGAGAACTGTTCTATTCCTCCCCGCTTTAACCCAGCTATGTGTTCAGGTGCAAATGACTGTTTTGCGTGAAGTCTGATATAAAATAAGTTCTATTTACTCTTCTTAAATTTATGTAAACTTTTCCAGGCGAAGTAAAAAAACTGACATATATTTGCTTCAACCGTATATTTGTGAGTACACAGGTAATACGTAAATATATGAATGATATAGGTAATATCTCATATTAGCATAACCTTTCTGCAAAAAATTAAGGAAACGATCACCAATCACGCCAGCAATGATACAATGAATTTTTCACTATAACTGACTTCAGATTAACGTTTATATAATAAGCGTATATGAAACATTTTAAAATTTTTTTTAGAATTTTTTTTTTTAATTTTTATTAATAAGTGGTCCTCCTCTTCCTCTTCCTGTAGCTATTCCTTTTCCTCTTCCATCTCCAGCTCCATCTCCTTTCTTTATCCCTGGTCACTCAGAGATCTAAAAAATACTCTGTATTAAAGCACTCATCAGTAGCTTTGATTTGATACCCACAATGTAAAAACACATCCTAGGTTACCCGGGTCCTCGTTTTGGCCTTCGGCAGCGCCACCTGGTGGCGAGTGGAATCAATAAGCATATTATACTAACCTTATCCGTGGAAAAATAAATATATATGTATACCAAAATTCATAATAATCGGGCCAGACACACACGACCAAAATGTATTCAATTCTAATGCATGCTATGTGGGGTACAAAAAATACGTGCGGCAAATAGCAAAAACGCACTCACTTAACCGACGCACCGCACACACACGCGTTATCGGATTTCAACCAAACTTCACAGAAACCTTTGCCAAAGCAACACCAACAATGTGTGAAACTTTCATTGTTTTCCTTATACGCGTTGCTGAGATTACCCCGGATAAATGCACTTTTTTTTCGCCTTAATTTTTATATGTATAGATTTATTCCTAAAGGAGGGAAAACCACACATACGAAACCGAAGGATTTCAGGGCAATAAGCTTATCATCCATTTTGATTAAATGCTTAGAGCGGTTGCTAGATGTGCATATCAAAGGAAAGATTAGCGACAAGCTATATCTTCCTCCTAATAGGCGTGATAACCGCTTACGCGATTTTGGCCGAGTTTAACAAAGTGCGCACCCAATGAAGCCAAGTCCTTCTCCACCTGATCTTTCCAACGCAGAGGAGGTCTTCCTCTTCCTCTACTACCACCAGCTAGTACCGCATCGAATATTTTCAGAACCGGAGCGTTTGTATCCATTCGTACGACATGACCCAGCCAACGCAGCTGCTGGATCTTTATTCGCTGTAAAGCTCATACAGCTCATCGTTCCATCGTCTGCGATATTCGCCGTTGCCAACGTGCAAAGGTCCAAAAATCTTATGCAGAATCTTTCTCACCAACACTCCAAGCGTCGCTTCATCGGATGGTGTCATCGTCCACGCTTCTGCGCCGTACGTTAGGACGAGCATGATGAGAGTCTTATAGAGTGTTAGTTTTGTTCGTCGAGAGAGGACTTTACTACTCAATGGCCTACTTAGTCCAAAGTAGCACTTGTTGGCAAGAGAGATTCTACGTTGGATTTCAAGGCTGACATTGTTATCGGATTATGGTCACGGTAAAATCCGGGCTGGCACTTTGGGGCTTCCCGGACTGGTGGACTATGCAGTCCCAAACACACTTGCCATTACAGCCATTTAGGATGTCGAGCTAAGGTGCACGAGTATAAGCCGTGGTATAAGCAAAAAGGCAAATATGGTTAGTAAAAAAATTGGAATATATATGTATATAATTGGCGCGTACACCCTTTTTTGGGTGTTTGGCCGAGCTCCTCCTCCTATTTGTGGTGTGCGTCTTGATGTTGTTCCACAAATGGAGGGACCTACAGTTTCAAGCCGACTCCGAACGGCAAATATTTTTATGAGGAGCTTTTTCATGGCAGAAATACACTCGGAGGTTTACCATTGCCTGCCGAGGGGCGACCGCTATTAGAAAAATGTTTTTCTTAATTTTGGTGTTTCACCGAGATTCGAACCTACGTTCTCTCTGTGAATTCCGAATGGTAGTCACGCCCCAACCCATTCGGCTACGGCGGCCGCCGAATTGGAATACATGTATTTATGTATATCAGAAAACAATTTAAAAACCTATTTAGCACATAAAATAACAAAAAATATATAAGTAAATATAATACTTTTCCATGCACATATTTTTCTATGAATCTAAACGATCTACATACATATATAGTATTGCTATGAATTCTGGTGAAGATCCTGTTCGCCCTTTATTTTCACTCTCCGTGATTTTTTTTTTTTATCAGGAGACAGCCATGTAGCTTGGTGTATCTTCTTATGCTGGAATCTGGTTCTACAAGCTACCATGTTTCGGGCTCCGGCGATCACCCTCTGTCCCTCCTTGCCTACCCTGGCGTTGAAGTCGCCATGAACAATTTTTATGTCGTGACGGGGGCAGCACTCATAGGAACGTTCCAGGCGCTCGTAGAAAGAGTCTTTGGTCGTATCGTTCTTCTCCTCCATTGGGGCGTGGGAAAAAATTAGCGAGATGTTGAAAAAGCGCACTTTGATGCGGATTATTGCGTGACACTCGTCCACCGAATTGAACGACAGTACTTGGTGACGTAGTCTGTCTCCTATAACAAATTCAACACTGGTTTTGCGCTGCTTTACATGACAGCTGTAGTAGACGTCGGAAGGTATTATGTTTTTTCTTGCCTTGCCCCGTCCATTTCTGGAACGACAGTGATGTCAGCCTTTCATCTCACGAGGACATCAACCAGCCGGGCTGATGCACCTTCCCCATTAAAGAGCCCGACATTCCAGGTGTTTGCCCTCAAATCATTGTGCTTGGTTCGGTTGCAGGTGTCATCATCAGTATAGGAAGTTATCTTCCGAGGCTTTGTTCGTGTTTTCATTGGGATTGAGGAGAGGATTTTTACGTGGCGGATCCGAAACCGTGCTTTGCCTTCTCATAATGGCTTGCTCTCGAACGGATGTTCTGAAGCTACCCAGAGAATACATGCGCAAATCCCGGAATTTGTGAGCTGCTTAGACCATATGTAGAAGAATCGTCCTGTCCACTCCGAAATGAATAGTAATCAGTGACTTTCCCCACTTGCGTGGACTTCTACATATGGGACCATCCTCCGCATTATGAAATCAAATAAAGACATGTATGTACATTATGCTTTCCATTTCAATGAAAAAGTGTATTTTTTTTGTAACTATTTCCAAATCAAGAGGACACCTCAAACTTCAATTGAGCGGAATGCCCAGCAGCTAAAATGAGTTGTTTTTGAGTAAAAAGCCTGTTTCGCACTTTTTGCTTTTTGCAGAATAAAAAATTGTCAACAACTGTTTAGCAATTGTTTCTACATGAAGTCGCTCGTGTAAGTAATTACAATCATTTTGAACTCAGAATCATTAAAATCGGTTCATTTTTGACATAGTTATGAGCAATTAAAAAAAAGTTTTCTAATATAGATGCTTTCCATTTCAATTGAACCGGGCTATTCGGGTCATGTTCTTTTATTTCGATGTTACTCAAATATGTTGCCCTCTGGTCAAAATAATGAGACACGCATTTTTTTGTTCGCCCGAAAACAAATTTTTTGAAGATTTATCGGCAATTTTGTTTTTCAGCTCAAAAACGATTTTTTTTAATTATATAAGAATTTTTTTTTTTAAATGCTCATAACTTAGTCAAAAATTAACCGATTTTAATGATTCTGAGTTCAAAACGATAGTCATTACTTACACGAGCGACTTCATGTAGAAACAATTGCAAAGCAGTAGTTGCAAATTTTTTATTTTGCAAAACGAAAAAAATTGAAAATTTTTCGATATTCAATATTTCAAACAGTGTATTTTTTTTTTTTTATAACTTTTTCCAAATCAGGAGGACACCTCAAACTTCAAACTGAGTTGTTTTTGAGTAATGAATTTTTGAGTAAAAAACCTGTTTCGCACTTTTTGTGTTTTGGAAAATAAAAAATGTTCAACTACTTTTTTCCAATTGTTTCTACATGAAGTCATTCATGTAAGTAATGACGATCATTTTGAACCCAGAATCATTAGAATCGGTTCATTTTTGACTAAGTTATGAGCATTTAAAAAAAAAAATTCTTATATAATTAAAAAAAATCGATTTTTGACCCGAATAGCCCGGTTGAATTGAAATGGAAAGCATCACATGTAAGAAATGAAATGGTGAATAAATGGAATGGTTTCAAATGAAATATAAGTTATGAGACAGACCGCAACTTTACTTCCATATCATCCTGGTTAAAACCAAAAAGCCATACTTCTTTTAGGAAAACGCATAATCTTCTAATAAGTTGTACATATAAGTCTATCAAAAATTTTACAAGATATTATAATATAGAAGTCACGAAAAATGGTGGTGCAAGAACCTGGAACAGCAACATGTCAAAGAGAATCTTAAAGTGGTTTGATCAAACTTGAACATGGCGGCCAAAAAATACAATACAATAATGTTGATTTTTCTTCAAATGCCTTGTCACACACGAAAACATCCCCATACACTAGTCAAATGGCTTGATCAAACGGAAACTGTTAGTTTGACAAGCTATTTAACTGGTATATTTATCGCTTTAATTCTCTCACATATCTCATCTATGTATGTACAATTTTGTATTCTATCATTCTTGAGTATAAAGCTGAAAAAAGGATTTATACATGAAAATAAATATCAAAAATGGGTAATAATGCCGCGCAGCTGTTGCCATAGATTGCTGCATATGCATTTTATGTAAATAAGTACCCGACTGGACACGCGTGCGTACCACTCGGACACAGGGCTGCTGACCGACGGGCGGCCCGAATGCCAGTTTGCAATATGCATACGTGTACTTACGTATATGTATGTAGCCATGCATACATTTGTATGTGTATAGATAGGGACTGATTTCACTATTTTTAAGTAAATGAATTTGTCGAAAAAACAGAAAAAGGTAACCAATAAATATATATATGTACGTACATGTGTGAAACAGCTAGAAAGAAATACAGAATTTAACCCTAAAATCAAACAAACTATAATTCGCTACAAAATTTTAGCTTTATTGAATATACGTAAGTTCGCGCCGCTACAAAAACAACAGCTGCAAAATAAATAAAGTACAGTTGAGTTATAGAAATATGAGCGGCTCGGTGATTGGCAATTGGAGTGGTGGACAGTCGGCTAATGGACTAGGCTGGGTAGTTAAATCTAATTGAAATTTATACAAAAAGTTCCCTTTTAAAAATTTTCTTACCATATGTCAGAATTATTGTATCTTGCTGATGTGCTTAGGCATTGCTTTAGTAATGTTGTATACATTTGAAAGAACGATTGTCTCGCATCTTGAAATATGTACATATATTTCTGGCCAGAAGGATGCAATAAAATTATACCAACGTTCGTAAAAGCCGAGCAACACACATATTTGCATAATTCATGAATATATATTTATAATCAAAATATTTATCAAGCCACAAAGATTTTCTGAAAAAATATGTATTTACATATGTACACTCAAACTCAAATGTAAGCAACTTGAAGTTGTTTGTCTACGCAAGCAAATGCAAGAAAGTTGCGAATATTCCACTCAATGTGCATTCGTATGCGTATTCGAATTCATATCCGTTCTTTGGTTTACGCACGTAGTTAAGGAGTTTATCCAATAAGAAAATGTATGTTCAATTTCTAATTAACAATTACTAATAAAAAACGAATGGAGCACAATATCCAAAAAATTGTTACGCATTCTTGTGGAACCAATTATTATTACTATTTTCAATACCTTTAATATTAAAGAAAATTTAAGATAAAAAATTAATGAAAAATTATACATTTCTTAAAAATATTAAAAACATCCATCATTTAATTTTTGAAAGCACGCTCTTGCGCACAGACGATTATAGTGCAAACTTATAGTGCTATAGGAGCTCAATATTTTCCTTTGTCCTCGAACCCTGGCGGTGGGCTGTTTGCCCCCGAACTTGTTGCGCGGAACCTTAGCACTCATGAACGAATCAAATCTTCACTTGAGGCTTCACGTAAACGTCGAATATTGTAACGTAAATAAAATTTATGCTCCCTTTCTACCCAACGGCAGCACTGATTGGGAGCACTTTCGCCAGAAATTAGATGAGCATATTGAGTCTGAGGTAAATATATACACCACCGACGACGTAGAAATCGAATCGCTTAAGTTTACTAAGACTATACAGAAATCAGCATGGGAGAGCACACCTCAGAGTAGGAGAAAATTATTCGGCGTGATCAAGATTCCAATGTGCCTAGTAACGAAATATGGTCTCAAGTCACAGTGCAAGATATAAAACACATTATACAACGGGAACTTAAAAATAAAAAATCACCAGGCTTTAATAATATCACTGCAGAGGTTCTGAAAAAGCTGAATAACAAAGCTATAAGTAGAATAGACATAAATAATGCTTGCCTTGCACAAAAATATGTAACCACCTGCTGGAAAGTTGCGGTAGTCATAATGATACCTAAACCAGGCAAACCGCCGCACGAATCGACGTCGTACAGACCAATATCATTACTACCGACGATTTCAAAAGTTTTTGAGAAAGTACTACTGGAACGCTTACAGATCTCTATTGAAAGATCGAATCTTATCCCGCCACACCAATTTGGTTTTCGCGCCCAACATTCCACCACTGAGCAAATTCATCGAATAACTAGTAAAATTAAAAATCCTTTGAAAACCAACAAGTTTGTTCTACTATATTTATTGACGTAGCTAAGGCTTTTGATAAAGTTTGGCATGCAGGTCTAGTTTAAAAATTAAGAAGCATTCTTCCACCTGACTTCTGTGACTTTAGAGAGTCATACCTACAAGACAGATTTTTTCAAGTAAAATATGAAAATTAATTTTCTGAACTAAAGCCAATCAAAGCAGGGGTTCCACAAGGCAGCATACTTGGACCTGTTCTATACTTACTCTACACATACGACATGCCATCACCTAGAGATTCATTCATAGCCACATTTGCAGATGACACTGCAATCCTTACTGTTGACAACACAGAAACTTCAAAGCGCTGTCGATGAAATAGCGGCTTGGACGATTAAATGGAAAATTGCGTTGAATAACAAAAAATCTACACATATTAACTTTACAACCAAAAAAATTACATGTCCCGCAATAAGCATATGCGGCAATCAAGTACCGTACTCAAATGCAGCAAAATACCTCGGTATGACACTGGACGCGAAACTTAAATGGAAGGAGCACATCAAGATGAAAAAAGATGAAATAGAAATGAAATTGTGAAACCACCAATGGCTCCTGAGCAGAAACTCGCAACTGTCTGTTCACTGAAAGCTGACCATATACAATGAAATACTTTAGCCGGTCTGGATGTATGGTGCACAACTATGGAGTTATGCAAAGAAAAGCAATATATAAGTCATACTGCGCTTCCAAAATAAAATACTCCGAACTATAGTAAATGCCCCATGGTACATAAAAAACAGTGACCTTCATCGTGACTTAAAAGTCACGCAGAAACTAACAAATTGGCAGCGTGTCACCAAGAAAGACTTCGCCTACACCCAAATCAAGAAGCTCGTTAGTCAGTCATGACTAGTTGTTGTCTTAAAAATAAATAAAAAAAAAAAAAAAACAGTTAGAAACAAACTTTAAATTTAAAATCTAATTCTGCCAACGGGCACATTGTATTATATTTAAAAGAGAACACTTTATAATTATCTAGTGAGACCAGAGTTGGAGTACGCATTAGTGATTGGCCATGAACTCAGGCCAACTTATGGTGTATATAACCATCCTACATTTTTGACTTAATGGGTAATTCAATAAGTAAAATTGCTATATTTGGGCTGAAAAGCAACCCGAAGCCATTCGAAAACAGCCATTACATCCAATGAAAACAACCGTTTGGTGCGGCCTATGGGTTGTAGGAATCATTGGCATATACTTCTTGAAAGACTAGGCTGGCGCCAATATAGCAGTAAATGGCGAACGCTATCGTGCCATGATAAACGACTTTATGATGCCGGAAATTGAAGCCCGCGATTTTCATCACGTTGACTAATACGTAGCATGAGAACCAATTTTTGTTAATATTAAATAATATACCAAAATCAAAATACAGGGCCTTTAAGGCACATAGTGGAGAAAGGAAAAAGTATACCGGTGTCGAGGAAGTTTCCATAACTAAAGACCTCTAGGAATTTCAAGATAACCATTTTGGATCGAGCATTCTTCCTTTACATCGAATCTGATTCGGGAATCCCGTGCGTAGATGGGTAGAAGCTTTCTCATGCCAGGACTGGAGCTGTTTTCTTTTGGACGAACATAACCGATACCCATGGACGGTTATTCCGCAGCATTTCATGGACCACAACCCTTTGTTGGCTCTCCAATACGCACATAAAAGAAGTTATAAAATGCTGGAAAGACACGATATTGTATGGAGAGCCCATGAATAAGGCAGGCTAAAACGTTTATTCTTCCTTCCAGAAAAGTATTAAATAAGCTCCTAAACCTGGATAAAGAGGCCTTACGAACTCTCACTAGATACTATACGGTATATTGTAGTCTTCGTTAACATTCGTGGAAACTAGAATTAGTAGAAACCAGATTCTGCCGTTTTTGTGAACTAAATGATGAAACTCCAGGTACTCAATTTCATTAGAAGCCTCCGATTATAAACTTGGGGTCAAGTACAATAAACCACATAAGAAGCCGCAGTATAAGTACATTATTGCCCAATAATTAGATTATATTATAGTAATTTAATTGAATTTCTAAGTTAAATTTATTATAATTTGAACTTATGCGTGGCAAATATTATTCTTTAAAACATTTCCTCCTTCATTTTAATGTCAAACAAAGCTTGTGAGATATGTATGTACATGCATTAATATGCACATACATACTTATGTAAATGATTCCATGCCTCCTTTTTTGAATTAAGGCATTAAGTAAAAAACATTAGGGAAATGAAAGCTGCTTTTCTTTTACCACCGCTCTACAACTGAGGTCCTTCTTTCGGCACAACCCACTTAAAAGTTGTGGCGTAACATGTGCCACCAGCAGATACATGGTTTCAAGCTTAGCAGTGCCTAACGCAAGAGAGAGTGAAAAAAGGTCGAAAGCATTTTTTCTTTTCTTTTCATTTCGTGCACGCGGTTATAAAGACTGCGCCGTATCCCACCAAAGAATGGTGGACGCTAACAAAACTCCTGTTTAGCATATTCTCGCACTCGCACTCACATTGAAACGGCAACTTGAAAAGCATTTCGGGTTCCCAACGCTGTGCACCATATCCACCATTGTGCATCGCACAAACCCCAATAGCTAAAAAGAAAGCCAAACAAAATGAAAATTTCGGAAAAAAGTCTAAGAAAACCGAATGTGTATACATATGTTATGTATGTACATATGTATGATGAAGCATATGCGCATATATGCACTCTAGTGGAAAGAAATAGTATTAATTGCGCAAATACGAGTTGACTAGAACAAAGTTCGAATTCGGTGGCGTTAAATTTTTTTAACAGATTACATAGGACTTGTGCTTTTTCATGTTTTCAAGTATAATTTTAATTTGTTTATTCTTTAAGGCACACCGTTTTTGTATACGTTTTATATAGTTTATGACACCACTACGGTATGTATTTCGTTGGTTGTATGAACGTGAACTAGTCATGATCACGAGTTCAGCAGTAATGAACAGTTCGGAGACAACGGTTTCTTTGCACGGCGTATTTTTAAAGTTGTATGTATGGACATAAATACATACATATGTATGGATTTTACAGTTCTAAATGGCAAATTATCTAATGAGACTCATTTAGGGTTTCTGCGCGAAATATACTAGAAGGCAATGGTAAAACCGTTTTCTTTTTCGATGGGAAATAAACCCAGTATCTAGTGACGATATGCCATGCTCCTTAGGATAAGACGGTGACCTATCTTCGCATATAAATGTAGGTACATAATCAACATACATGTATATATAATACATATGTACTATATATGATACATAATAATTTTTAAGTAGAGTAGAATGGGGTAAGATAGGTATGGGGGCACAATAGGTAGGTGGGGTTTTCGTCGCACTGTTTTTGCAGAGGTCACTCGTCTTATGTGAATTGAATACGTGGTGGGGAACAACGTTTGCGACTGTCATTTCGGCCGCCACCATTGATTAGTTATCCTAGTTTTGGCGTCGTTTAGTGTTTTGTGAGCTTTTCTTCGACATAGCATTTTTTTTATTCTACGGTGCAGTGCATTTAATGTATGTAAATATTTGTCAGGTGAGTTTTATTTTACGTAGAAAATAATGCTGAACACGAATAATGTGTTAGTTTTTTGATATTTTTGTTTTTAAAAAAAATATCGACACTAACATAAAACATGTGTTTGGGGGCACTATAGGTCAGCCGTCTGGGGGCATTATAGGTCACTACTTTTAATTGAATAAAATAAATTTTAATTGTTTTTGCATCAAAATGGTGCGTAATTATGTGCGAAAAACGCCGAAACGAAATGAAGAGGACGTAAAAAACGCAATCGCGGCAGTCCGAGATGGCGCTAGTGTTCGATCAGCCTCTAAACAATTTAAAATTCCGTTCGAAACATTACGTGCTCGCGTGATGAATTAAAGAAAAATTCCTAACTTTTATTACATGTGCAGTGTTCATACTCTATAAATAAAAGTTAAAACGTTAATTTCCAAGCCATGTACATTGTTCTTTTCCCCTCACATATAGTGACCTATCGTGCCCCCCGATTTTGAAAATCTCGAAAAAAAGTACCTTTGTCTTATTGAATGCAGCTTCCAAAATATTTAGCCAAACATAAGTCAGTATAACCAAAATGTTAGCAGATAAATAACCTTTCAAAATCTTGCTTATTTTTCAAAATCAATGCAAAAACACCGTAGCAAGAGCTCTCCAAAAGAAAATGACCTATCTTACCCCATTCTACTCTACCCATAAAATATACATACATACTTATTTATTACACATACATAACAAAAACCGTTCAGAGGTAAAACAAAAGCGAGTAGAGAAGTTAAAACTAGATAATAAAGTCCTCATATATAAAGCAATTATTAAACCAATATGGGCGTACGGAGTTGAAATATGGGACTCTGCCTCAAAATCTAACCTGAAAGTGCCGCAGAGATTCCAGTCAAAGGTGTTACGCGTATGTCCCAATGCGCCACGGTTTGTACGAAACGAAATATTGCACCGATATCTAAATGTTGCGGTAATTTACGAAGAAATCAGCAAAATCAGTCAACGATACAGCAGTCGATTTGCCACTCATTCCGATCCTCGAGCAGCTAATCTTTTTAATAACAACTTCACCTCACGAAGATTAAAAAAATGTATGCCTAATGAATTAATGCAAAGATTTAAAATGTAATATGTAAAAATGTATAAAACAATATATGTCTCATATAATGTTATACTAATATAAAGGGTTTTCCAATAAGAGGTGTTATTTTGATATTTTGATTTATTCTTAAAAAATGCTATTTTTTAATATAAGTGATCGGATGTTTATTTCATTATAAAGAGGAAGGTATGCCGTTAATAGTGGGAAATAACATCAGGCAAATGACCACCACGACCACGCTTACAGGGCAATTTCCTTTTCATGAAATTTTCCATAACCGAATTGCAAAATGGCTGCCCTATGTCCTTGATAGTCTCACGAATTCCATATTCTTGAATCGACCCTGAGCTGTTGGCGTAGACCTTCTCTTTCACGTGGCCTCAAAGAAAAAAGTCACAATTTGTTAAATCAGAAGATTTCGGTGGCCAATTGTGATCACTTCTTGAGAGATAGCACGGTCCAAAAACTTGTCCCGTAGAGGATAAATGGTTTCGTGGGACGTAGCGCCGCCTTGTTGAAAATAAACGTGGATCAATACGATCCGATTAAGGCCATAAAAAATCGTTAATCATCTTTCGATAGCGATAGATAACACCTGTTATTGGAAAACCCTTTAGTGTGCAGAATTATGTAATGAACTAAGCTGGGTGTTCTTATGCATAGCTAAATTTCTTTAAAATGTAACTATAACTAATCCAAATATTATTTTTTATGACATATTGTATGTAATAAATGGAATCTAAACCATTTTATTGATTTTGTTTAGTTCGAAAAAATCGGTTGAACGAGGCAGAAGTTGCTACTTTGCAGCGCCACCTGGTGGTAAGTGGCAGCAAGAAGCATATTCTACAAACCTTCTCCGTGGAAAAATACATACATACCTATATATACCAATTTTTATAATAATCGGTCCAATAGTTTTTGAGTTCATCGAGGACATACAAACAAACATTCATTTTTATAAAGGGTGTTTTTTTAGAGGTTAGGTTTTCAAGATGATATAAAACGTATATAATTTAATGTTATGGCCAAGAATTTAGCTTTATTATAAAGATAAGGGTTTGCCATTATGTTTTAAAAATGATTTCGGGCAAGTGGCCGCCGCGGCTGGCTCGAATAAATTCCAGCCGAGAGGCCCAATTTTCGACCACTTTTTGCAGCAATTGGGGCCGTATATCAGCAATAACGCGCCGAATATTCTCTTCCAAGACGTCAATCGTCTCGGGCTTATCAGCGTAGACAAGCGACTTCACATAGCCCCACAAGAGATAGTCCAGCGGTGTTATATCGCACTATCTTGGAGGCCACGCCACAGGTCCACGGCACGAGATAATGCGCTCACCAAAAGTTTCCTTCAATAAATCGATTGTTGCGTTAGCTGTATGGCATGTAGCGCCGTCTTACTGGAACCAAAGGTCGTCCACATCAACATCGTCCAATTCAGGCACGAAAAAGTCATTCATCATGGCTCTATAGCGCTCTCCATTGACTGTAACATTATGGCCGGCTTCATTTTTAAAGAAATATGGACCAATGATTCCCTCTGCCCATAGAGCACACCAAACAGTGACTTTTTGAGGATGCAATGGCGTCTCAGCAATGGCTTGTGGATTATCTTCACTCCAAATGCGACAATTTTGCTTATTGACATACCCATTCAACCAAAAGTGAGCTTCATCGCTGAACAAAATTTTCTTGTGAAAATCGGGATCGGTGGCCATCTCGTTTTGGGCCCATTCACCGAACGTGCGACGCGCTTGATGGTCGTTCGGCTTCAATTCTTGCACGAGTTGGATTTTGTAAGCCCGCAAACCAAGATCCTTCCGCAAAATCTTCCATAAAGTGGATGGGCACATCTCCAATTGCTGCGCGCGATGGCGGATGGACTCATTCGGGTCTTCTTCGATACTCTGCTCCACAGCAGCAATAGCGTCTTCGGTGCGCACTGTACGACGTCTCTGAGGATGCGTATTATCCACTAGAGCAAACGTGGTGCGAAACCGATCCATGGTTAATCGAATGGATCTGATGGACGATTATGTCGACCGAATATTGGACGCGGCGCGCGATGCGTCGCGCGAACCGAACCATTATTTTCGTAATAAATTTGCACGATTTGCAAACGTTGTTCAGGTGTAAGTCTATTCATTATGAAATGGCAAACCAAACTGAGCATAAATCAAGTGACAGCTGTCAAAAAGACCATCTACGAAAAAAGTAGTGCCAACTTGAAAACCTAACCTCTAAAAAACGCACCCTTTATATAAAGATTAATTTTTTATATGGAGATTGGTGCGCCATTCAAGTGAACTAATAAATCAAGCACAATATTATAATTCCAGATGTTTTACAGCTGCGAAATACTGTGAGATGGATTATTATTTTGATGCATATTAAGTTTCGAGCAAAGTACAGTCTTCACGTGAATTGTGAGAAACCCATGGGTTACTAGATCAAATACGGTTGCTTTTATAACCATTTTATTCCATAAAAATTATTGCCTCTAATTAAGTGAACCGGACTGTATGTATATTCATTAGTTAACTTAGTCGCTTAGTCGAATCATTAATCAGACCTTACCAAAGGATGGTAGTATGCCCGTTACATACAATCCAGTATTGAGAGAGTGCGGTCCATTCCTATGGTTCGGGATGATTTTTTGATCGATGATCAAGTTCTGCGAAGCGGAGGAGCAAACCCCTTGGAACCTCCGTGGTTCAGCCTGGCTGGGGACCCAGATTTAAAAATTGGCCAGTCGCGAACGGAGTGATCCGGATACCTGGCGACCTCCGATTCATCTAGCCTTACTTGTACGCGGACCTCCTGTGTCCGACACTCGTGGGACCAAAAATGAGAAGAATTTCTAAAAAAGAAAAAATTTAGGTAGGAAAATAATAATAATAATAACTAAAAAAAATGTTATGAAAACAATCCTATTTGTAATTTCAGCAACTGGATTACACCAACCAACTATGCATCACAAGATACAAAAAGCAGTAACTAACTAACTAACTAATAAATAATATTATTAGCTTCTACCGTCCGCGCTATAGAAGCCTTAGAGATCCTCTTTTATTTATATTACATAGTCTGTTATTAATAGACAGCCTTCTACTCTTCTGTAACAAAATACGCCTTTAACATGCCTAACAACAGCTTCCCATCTTTTGGAGTTGGAGATATGTTAATTGGTCCGATGATGCGATTAAGTGTTGACTCTTTTGTGCGTGGGGTGCGCATTATCATCCACATTTTTACGGTCAAGTGAGGTGGAACCACTTACACCATATATAGAAAACAAATTTACTTATAGAATTGTGTCATACAAAAATCAACCTCGCCCTCGTCGTTCAAGCCATAGCCTTATTGAAGTATTAATTTCTATGCTACAAGAAATTACAAGGGAGACGTCAAATGGGACTTTGCAACAGAATTCTGCCCACTCGAAGTAACATGAGCAATTGTAGCGTTGATTTTTTTATATATCACCAGCACAATTTCAATTTTTGCCGACCTCTGTTGTAAACAAAGCACTTATTACATCGGTTAACGGTTTAATATTGGCCACACGTTTGCATTATGTACATCGTGTGCACTATTGCACTATTGGAGTGATAGTCCTTGGCCGATTATCCACCCGGGTTGCAGGATTATAGGACGTGGCTGGTTCCACGCTGCCTTTAGTTGAGTGCCCTTTTCTAATTCCATGTTATCTGGGCGATGAGTCTCTCCTGCGTAAAATAAGCTTCCTCTGGACAAGACCCTTGTTCTTTAAGAACTATTATACATATATGTTCAGTATCAGCATAGCGTAGCTTCATGTAGCTTGATTTCTTCTCCGGGTATTCCGTTAGGGCCTTGGACTTTACGTTGAGCTCTTCTAAATTGAAAAGTATCACGACGGCTTGCCTCGTGGCGATCCGCCTATCTTCCATAGCGGATGGGTAGGAAATAAGTCGTCTACTATACTCGGCTCCTTATCCTCTTCCATAGCCTGGGTTCGCGAACGGAGATTTTTTGTTACGATTTTATACCCCTGGCCACACGGGTCTTGAACTACTTTATCGAAGAGTAGCTTTCTGCAGCTTGCTTTGCTTTTCTGTATTTCAGTGCCGAAGGTTTTCTTGGCTTTCTTGTAAGAGAGTGCTTTAGCTAGCGTCGCAGGTCTCTCATACTCACGTCTTGTGACACTGCATATTTGGAGAATTCTTCCGCATACTTTTCTGCGGATGTAAACAACGTGTCCTCAACCATCTATGTACTGTGGTTGAAGCAGACTGTGGAGCAGATACGTGGGAAAAGTAAACTTATGCGGCCCGACGCCGAGAAAACAGGAAAGCACCATTTATCCAAAATGCATATTGTGTATTAACAAGAATGTGTATTAACTATGAATAAGTTCGTGCGGTTTTTTTTCGAAATTTGAAACTTTATTGACGTAAAATGGTTACAAATTTAATATTCAAAATATTGTCCATCGCTTACTACTACTTTTTCCCATCTTTCTGGCAATTCACGGATTCCCTTTGTGAAAAATTCGGTCGGTTTTGCCGCAATCCACGAATCGATCCATTTTTTGACTTCATCGTAATTACGGAAGTGCTGGTCAGCCAGGCCATGTTGCATCGATCGGAAGAGATAGTAATCGGATGGCGCAAGGTCTGGACTATACGGCGGGTGGGGTAGGACATCCCATTTGAGCGTTTCTAAGTATGTTTTGACCACTTGTGCAACATGTGGCCGAGCATTGTCATGTTGCAAAATAACTTTGTCGTGTCTATCGGCGTATTGCGGCCGTTTTTCTCGCAGTGCTCGGCTCAAACGCATCAATTGTCATCGGTAGACATCCCCCGTAATCGTTTCATTCGGTTTCAGTAGCTCATAATACACAACACCCAGCTGGTCCCACCAGATACACAGCATAACCTTCAGGCCATGAATATTCTGCGCCGACGTCGATGTTGAAGCATGGCCAGGGTATCCATACGTTGCCCGACGTTTTGGATTGTCGTAATGGACCCACTTTTCATCGCCAGTCACAATTCGATGCAAAAAACCCTTTCTTTTGTGCCGTTGAAGCAGTTGTTCGCATGCCATAAAACGGCGTTCAACGTCTCTTGGCTTCAATTCATACGGCACCCAATGGCCTACCTTTCGGATCATTCCCATGGCTTTTAAACGTTTGGAAATGGTTGATTGATCAACTCCCAAAGTTTTTGCAACCTCTTCTTGCGTTTGAGCCGGATCTTGATCGAGCAATTCCTCCAATTCGGTATCCATGAACTTTGGCGGCGCACCCTCGCGTTCTTCGTCTTCCAAGCCAAAATCACCACTTTTAAAGCGTGCAAACCACTTCTGGCACGTTCGCTCAGATAGAGCATGCTCACCATAAACTTCCACCAAGATACGATGACTTTCGGCTGCTTTTTTCTTCATATTAAAATAATGAAGAAGAATTCCCCGCAAAAACACATTATTTGGCACGAAATTCGACATTTTCAAGTGTGGTAAAAATATTGTTGTTTACGCTTCAAATAAAAAACTTATACTGACGTTTGTGGAATAATAATCAAGTTACGCCATCTGTTGTAAAACCGCACGAACTTATTCATAGTCCTATTATATTAGCAAAACTGGTCATTATACTGTAAGTAGCCCTATTTATCTCGAAACCCTGCATGAACTTAGGAAATATTGATATTTTCACAACTCAATTCAAACCATTGCGAAGCTGCCCTAGGAAGTCTTGGGCAAACCGTCAAAGAGGTTAATATTGACGTATCGATACTCAGCGGACCTTACAAACCTAAGCCATCACACTGGCTACAAGACGCCAGCGGAAATCAGCTACCTGGTGCTGTAGAAGCCAGACAAACACTATGACTTAGGAAATTAGGCAAACTTGCCCTGGATTGACACCTTCACGGATACTGTTCTTAAGATGGTCATTGACGCCAAGAGAATGAATAAATTCCTTATATCTGGCCTGGGCGCAGGAATGGGAGTGCCCTAGAACAAACCCTAGAGGTAAGGCCCTTTTCAAGAGTTTAGCAAGCCTAGACGTAACCCAACTCAATACTGGTTCGCAGCATACCTTTAGCCGCAATGGATTTGGCTCAGTCATCGATCTAACGTTTGTTAGTTCAGGTATCTCTAGGTTATGCGAATGGGGCATAAAAGATGTATAAGCCCACAGCGATCACACAGTAATAATTTTCTATATAAAACCAACAACAAAACAGGTAGTTTCTACTTGGCAGCCATTTAATTGGAAAATCAAGTCATTTGATACTGAAGGGTTTAAGATTATGTCCGTAAATGCGTAATGAAGAGTATAATAGCGGCCTTTTATGCCCCGATGTACTGTTTACTGGTGGAATGAGAGAATGTCTATGCTTTGCAAGGAATGGCTAAACGCAAGAAAAAAATTTCAAAGGGATAGTTTCTAGAAATTATGGTAAGTTTTAAAGCTGCAAGTAACGGAACAGCTTAGAGTTCTGCGATGACTCCGAACGAGATCCTCGGGCCTCCGCATGCAGGATAGTAACAAAAAAGCTCAAGAATAGCACAACCGCTGCATCTATTCGTGCATCTTTCATGTCTAAGAACGTGAATAAGCTATTTCTCAAACAGAAACATATTGCGTCCTCAATCAACCACATCATGTTACTAAAACTCGACTTCATTACGAGCTTAATTAACCGCCTCAAGCAGATTAGCAGATAAGCTCCTGGACCGGACGGAATGCCAAATGCTTGCCTCTCGGAGGGCACCTTTCCGATAAATTGGAAATGCCAAAATTTGATTTTCCTTTCAAAACCAGGCAAATCAGTAGAGGAGCCGTCTAGTTATAGACCAATTTGTCTAATAGACTCTGCGGGTAAGGTGTTCGAACGAGTTTTATTCGATAGACTAGACGAGGAAATCAGATCAAAGCGACGCTTGTCTAAAAATCATTTCGGACTTAGATGCAGTCTCTTCAGCAATTCAACTCACAACAAATGCAATCAGCGGTAAATGTTGCCTAATTGGGACCAACAAGTAGTCTCTGGCTATCACACTAGACATCATATATATATACATTTAACTCTGCAAACTAGGCGAAAATCTTGGACGTGCTGGAGCGAATTGGAGTCTTCATATACCTGAGGCGAATAATGCATAGTTACTTTGATGGCCGAATTACAGTACATCAAAAACTTAACCCCGACTACATCAAAGGGGAGAAAAAAGCTCAAAATAATGGGTGGTGTTCCACGGGGCTCGGTTCTTGGACCAGTGCTGTGGAATATAATGTACGACAATGCTCACAGTGAGGGCATTCCAGAGGGAACGAAGATAATTGGGTTTATTGACCACATCAAAGTTGTGAGGAGGGCTAAAAAAGCGGTCCTAACCGTGCATTCCTAGCTAGCACAAAACAACTAAGAATTAGCGCAACAAAAGACCAAATTCGCCCTTATCTTCTCTTCTTAATTGGCGCCATAGCCGCTTACGCGATTTTGGCCGAGTTTATCAAAGCGCGCCCGTCGTTTCTTTCTCGTGCTAACCGGCGCCAGTTGGACACACCAAGTGAAGCCAAGTCCTTCTCCACCTGATCTTTCCAACGCAGAGGAGGCCGCCCTCTTCCTCTGCTACCACCAGCTGGTACCGCATCGAATACTTTCAAAGCCGGAGCGTTTGTATCCATTCGGACGACATGACCCAGCCAACGTAGCCGCTGGATCTTTATTCGCTGCGCTATGTCTATGTCGTCGTAAAGCTCATACAGCTCATCGTTCCATCGTCTGCGATATTCGCCATTGCCAACGTGCAAAGGTCCAAAAATCTTACGCAGAATCTTTCTCTCGAACACTCCAAGCGTCGCTTCATCGGATGTTGTTATCGTCCAAGCTTCTGCGCCATACGTTAGGACGGGCATGATGAGAGTCTTGTAGAGTGTTAGTTTTGTTCGTCGAGAGAGGACTTTACTGCTCAGTTGCCTACTTAGTCCAAAGTAGCACTTGTTGGCAAGAGAGATTCTACGTTGGATTTCAAGGCTGACATTGTTATCGGTGTTAGTGCTGGTTCCTAAATAGACGAAGTCTTTTACAACCTCGAAATTATAACTGTCTACAGTGACGTGGGTGCCGATACGCGAGTGTGCCGACTGTTTGTTTGAAGACAGGAGGTACTTCGTTTTGTCCTCGTTCACCACCAGACCCTTATATCCAGGCAAAAAAAGCCAGAAGAGGTCACTTGTGGAATTGGCGACTTTAATATATCGACCGTTTCAACAATAAAATACCTAGGAATAATGATAGATAAAAGGCTATCTTTCAAAGCACACTTCGAGTACACCAACAAAAAAGCTTTCACCACTATGCCAGCCAAATTTTGAATTGTACACCTGTTTGGGCTAACAAAGCACATCATGTATCATACTTTTTAGGATAGTCTATGTACCGGTTGTGCGCACTGCGAATATATAGCGCTTTTTAAACGGTGCCTGACGATGCAGACTGGCATGTACCTGTTAGCTGCTGAAAGCTGCTTAAATAGCGAGAACACAGAGTCCTACACGCTCATCTACTCGTGTGCGTTACGAGAAAACTGCGTCGAGGAGTGGCAAATAAGGTGGGATAACCCTACAAAGGGGCGTTGGACGCACAAATGAATTTCCAACTTAAAGTTTTGGCTAACGAGGCCACATGGATAAATGGATTTTTACCTGACCCAGTTCTTGAGTGGACATAGCTGCTTCAAAGCAAGGCTGTGTAAATATACAGATTTAACCACGACGATAATTCCTATTGCGATTACTGCGACGAAAACATTATTCAAGTTGTTCACCACATATTCTTCACATGCTCGCGCTTTCGTTCTGAAGAAAACTCCTTAGAGCCCTTGGAGAACAGAGCCCTTTTGCCGGAAATATTCATGCTTCATACGCTGTGCTCGACTGTACGTGGCCGATACTATGAAAGAGATAAGGCGCTTGAAAAGTCTGAGATCTCGCAGCTACTGAGTCCCTATTGCAGCCACCTTCCAGTATATTTCGTTTATTTCAAGAATAAAATGTAATTACTGTTTTACAAACCACTTAGAGCTAATACCTATGAGCTTTAATTACTACGGATAATTATTAAGTAAAGTAAAAGAAGAATTTAGAAATTTTTAAAATTCATTCTTTGAAACCGAAAAGTACAAGCGGAGTAGAACTCGAGATCTGACCAAGGATAATATCATAGATAGAAATCTAAAATCAGTCCGGCAGTAGGTCGATGTCTTGCCGGTGTTGAAAATAGCCAAGCCGAGGCCGGCAACTATAATATCAAGAATTACATATGTATATCGAGGTAATGTCCGCCATATCTGAATGGGTTTCTGCTTGGATTTGAATCTGCATAAACACTAAATGATGGAAATATTTTTTCAAATAATGGGCAGCCCTCGACAGGCAATGGAGGAATGGTATTTTAAGGATATTTTTTTCCAGCGGATAAAATGAAACTAATTCGGAAGAAGCCCTAAAATGGTCGTATGGGTAACAGCTTATTTTAGATTTTTGACAGATAATGTTGAAATTAAAGTGCATATGTACCGTAACATTTTTTGCTTTCTCATTATATTTCTGCATTTTTAGTTTTTTGTTTTATATTGTTCTTATAATAAGATTGCTAAATCAGACAGAAATCAATCAACAATCCAAAACACATTTGGTTGTGCAGAGTTGTTGTTTACGTGTAAAACTGTTTTTTTTTTAGTTTTCTATTGCTGTGCAATAATTGTAAATCTATTCAGCCTCTTCACCTTTCCAGGCATTGGAATGCGTTATTTGCATGCATGGGGAAGATGCATGGAAATATATTATATTTAAACTAAAAGAAATTGTTTGAAGCTGTAAACACATGTGTTTAAAAACTCATTTAGTGCTTTTTAATGGAGTAGCACATACGGAAAACTTAAAACTTAAGCAAGAAACCTATGTAATATTTAAATTTTACAAAACTAAGTGTACTATCGGAAACCTTTTATGTATCTATGCATTATGGATTTGAGCCGTCTCGATATTTTCATTGGCCTAAAAGAAAGTAACCAATTTAATTAAAATACTTGAGAATATGAACATAACAACCCCTGGTATGAAAATGCAGCAACTATATGAAGTGGTGGTTAACTCTGCTAAGGTCATCTAACACAGAGAGTGCTTGTGCTATAAAATTATAACCATAAAATGTACAGAATATAAGCTTTCACCCTATTTGAGAAAACCCCATATAAAAGGAAATAACGTTTAAAATAATTGCTGAAAAAGTCTTTATAAATATAAAATACTTAGTCCTGCCAAAAGTTATTTTACAAGTTAAGACTGTTATAGATGTCAAATTATAATACTTTTTCGTAATGATGTTAGTTTAATTTAATAATGTAAATATTAAAACAAAACTTTAAATTTTCATTCGAAATGGACACCATTTCCTTTTACACAAGCCTTCAAACGATTAAGCGATTCTGACCACAAACTGTAATCCAATGGATTCGGATCTGGGTTTCCAGACGGCCAATCTTCTGCGTCTATGAATCCTGGAATATTGTTTTTTAACAACGGCTGGGTGGATTTTGCCTTATTGCCTGGAGTGGAATCTTCCTGGAAGACCCAAAGCTCTCCATTGAAAAGATTACTGCTCAACTGCTTCACTACGCCTTCTAATACATCCTCCTGCTACACTTCAGTCCCGTCTTAACCCCTTTATCGCAGAAATGAAGAGATGTATCGTCTTTACAAGACACTCTCCACTCATTAGATGGTGGAGGCTGGATGGTGGCCACGCTGAACCCTGGAATAGCATTTTTTACGTCCTTACAAGTTTTAGCATAGATTATAACTTTTTCAACAGTGGAAATTTTCTCATCTGTGAAAAGAATATTTCCATGGCCGTTGACCGCGTGCCACCGAAGAAGCTGCTGGCAGCTGTCGAGTCTAATTTTCTTCAAACGTGTTGTGAAAAGATGAGCACTTGAGCGATATAAGGCTCTCATGTGGAGATCATCTCTAATTAGTCTTGACATCGATCTGGTCGATATATTAATTTCCCTGAACATGATTTTCTGCGGACTCTTTCCCGAACGGCTTTTATGGCTGGACTGGTTCAAATCACACGAGGACGACAAACACTCGCGCCAAAATGGTCTATAATACTTCGTGTAGAATATTCGATTGCATTAGCAATTAATGCCACTATAAAGAGCTTAGCATTATTATTTAGAATTTCAACATTAAGAAAAAAGTGTCGTCAAATCATAACATTTTTGGGGATTGTAAATACAAACAATGGTGCGGACTACCATTTGGAATTCAGAGAGAAGGTAGGATCAAATCTCGGTGAAAGACAAAAATGAAGAAAAAGTTTCTTCTAACAGCGGTCGCCCCTTGGCAGGCAATGGCAAACGTCCGAGTGTATTTCTGCCATGAAAAAGCTACTCATAAAAAATATCTGCCGTTCGGAGTCGGCTTGAAACTGTAGGTCCCTCCATTTGTGGAACAACATTAAGATGCACGCCACAAATAGGAAGAGGAGCTCGGTCAAACACCCAGAAAGGGTGTACGCGCCAATTATATATATATACCTATACTAGCTGACCCGGCGAACTTTGTTCCGCCCTAGAGGCAATAAAAACATGCCACATATAATTGACCATGAGAGAAACATTGATTTTCAAGATTCAGACCACAAACTTTCAAGGATTGGCCTTCTGAGTTTTTAATGGTCATGGCAAATGCAAGACGGATCGGAAATTGAAGTCTTTTAAACTCAAACGGAAGATCGGTTGGGATCATCGGGATCCTCGGAATGAGAACTTCTTCACCTTCGAATTTTCTTTTGAGTATCGTTGCGTAAATCACATTGTTCATCAATTTATTTACCACCAAACGCATACCGTTGCAAAGTTTTGGTGGGCTTATGTTTCGAAGCATGACTACTACGGAACCAACTTTTAGGCGTAAATTGTGCGGTGGTAAGCCAGGCACGTCCAAGGAGTTTAAAAACTCAATTGGATAGTTGGTGGCTTCATCTTCATTTGTTACACAGTCAATGGATTTGAATGAATGCATTATTCCAATGATATCATTTTGAATTATGTAGTTTAGGTCATCTACACCTTTATTCTTAGCCGCTAAAATTGCTCCTCAACCATTCATTATTTTTGTAGTTGTTAATGTTTTGTTATACCACATTTTATAGTGACTTCACGGAAACGCGTGAACCCCAGAGAGTTTGGCGTAAGCCTCTCACAGCACTACAAAACAAAAATATTATCCCTACCGTAAAGTTTGGAAAACTGTCAGTAATGGTTTGGGCTTGTATATCAACAATAGGAGTGGGTGAAACAACATTTTGGACGAAGTAATGACCAAGGAAGTATATCTTGATATGTTAAAAAACGAATTGACTTCCAGTATTAGAAAATTCGGCTTTGTTGACCCGGAAAACTCGAACAAATTTAAATACAAATATTATCAAGATAATGATCCCAAACATAAATCTTATTTATGCAGGTCCTGGTTACTCTACAACTGCACCAAAGTTATTGACACTCCCGCTGAAAGTCCCGACATTAACCCAATCGAAAATTTGTCGGTTCATTTAAAAAGAAAAGTAGGAAAATGATCGCCAACGAATGAAACTGAATTAATAAGATTCATCTGAGAAGAGTGGGGAAAAATACAATTGGAATATGATATTCCTAAACTTATTAAATCAATGCGAAGTCGTCTTCAAACGGTAATTGATGCCCAAGGAGGACATACAAAATATTAACACCAAAATACTGCATTTTTTGTTGTCTTCATCAGTTATGCAAAGATTTTTTTGACACTTCTTAAAGAGAGTACACATCTTTTTTTGTTTTTGTTTTTGTACTGTGTGTGTTTATGTGTGGCGCCTAATAGTCGTAGACAAGTACAGTAATGGAATGTGTGTATACATTTTTGTTTGATTTTTTATTTGTTGTTGGAATTCTCGATCAAAGCTAAAATTTTAAATTTTTCTTCACTATGCAAAGATATTCTTGACAAACTGTATGTATTTACTATAGCCAGAGACCAGCGTTGGGTTTTTCGATACAATTGTACTTTTTCGATACAATCTGACCCAAGAAAGTACTGACGTACGACGCATTTTTGATACAAATTTGCTTATTGTTGCAATGTTTGTAGATAATCAATGTTTGTAATCGTCGAATTAGAATTTTCTTACTATGGCAACCTTCATTCGAACAAATTACAACACGGTCCCTGGGTCAACAAGAACTATATTTGTCCCTTTCTATCAAATAGTTTCAGTCGTGGTGCAACCATACAGGTGATGTCGAAATTTGGTATTTTTTTAATCTGCTTTGATAAATCAACTTCCAATGCAGTACGATTTTTGCATGTTGAAGTTTATATAATACTTATTTCTATGTTTATATGTTACCTGGCGCCACGTTGTGGTTTCGGTTTTATCTAATGGCAAAAAACATATGTTTTCCGTGAAATCAAATAAACGAAATTCGAAACTCATTGCGAATCTTCTACTCAACTGAAGCAAGCAACAAATGAGAAAGAAATGAGTTCAAAAGAAAGGTGAACAATTTTGTTAATTAAATTGCATTTTCCTTTATAAATGGAAAAATAATTTTTTCACCAAAAGAAGAAAATATGAAGTAGGATTTCGAGTCGAGTGGAAAACCAAATTCCCTTGGCTACTGCAGGAAAATAGCCAGAAGGGAAAGAAGTGTTTAATATGCAATGTTTCAATTGTTGGAGGTCTGTCTCATATACAGCGGCTTGCAAGTTGCAAAATCCATGTACGAAATATGAAGAGGGCAAAGGAAACTCCAAAATTACAGGAATTTATTGAGAACAAACAGCATTTTGACTCAACAGCTGCAACAGCTCACTTATTGGAGTTAAGGCTAAGTGTATTTATATCCGAACACAATTTGCCATTCACTGTACTGGATCACTTAAATTTGCTTTTAAAACAGTCAATGTCCGACTCGAAAATTGTAAAATAGATGAATATAGACCGGGAAAAAGCCCAAAAAATCATTAACACTGTAACTGCTCCAGAAAATGCGAAATCCATTTCCAACTTTTGCCAGAAAAATTACTACTCAATAATAATAGACGAGAGCACGGATGTGTCATTGTTGAAAAATCTTGCGGTAGTGGTAAGGACATACGAAACAAAATGTGTTGATCGATTTTCTGGGCTGTTTTCAATTACTGATTGCACGGCACAAGGAATTTTCGACAAAATAATATTAATTATTGACGTAAAATGGTTACAAATTTAATATTCAAAATATTGTCCATCGCTTACTACTACTTTTTCCCATCTTTCTGGCAATTCACGGATTCCCTTTGTGAAAAATTCGGTCGGTTTTGCCGCAATCCACGAATCGATCCATTTTTTGACTTCATCGTAATTACGGAAGTGCTGGTCAGCCAGGCCATGTTGCATCGATCGGAAGAGATAGTAATCGGATGGCGCAAGGTCTGGACTATACGGCGGGTGGGGTAGGACATCCCATTTGAGCGTTTCTAAGTATGTTTTGACCACTTGTGCAACATGTGGCCGAACATTGTCATGTTGCAAAATAACTTTGTCGTGTCTATCGGCGTATTGCGGCCGTTTTTCTCGCAGTGCTCGGCTCAAACGCATCAATTGTCGTCGGTAGACATCCCCCGTAATCGTTTCATTCGGTTTCAGTAGCTCATAATACACAACACCCAGCTGGTCCCACCAGATACACAGCATAACCTTCAGGCCATGAATATTCTGCGCCGACGTCGATGTTGAAGCATGGCCAGGGTATCCATACGTTGCCCGACGTTTTGGATTGTCGTAATGGACCCACTTTTCATCGCCAGTCACAATTCGATGCAAAAAACCCTTTCTTTTGTGCCGTTGAAGCAGTTGTTCGCATGCCATAAAACGGCGTTCAACGTCTCTTGGCTTCAATTCATACGGCACCCAATGGCCTACCTTTCGGATCATTCCCATGGCTTTTAAACGTTTGGAAATGGTTGATTGATCAACTCCCAAAGTTTTTGCAACCTCTTCTTGCGTTTGAGCCGGATCTTGATCGAGCAATTCCTCCAATTCGGTATCCATGAACTTTGGCGGCGCACCCTCGCGTTCTTCGTCTTCCAAGCCAAAATCACCACTTTTAAAGCGTGCAAACCACTTCTGGCACGTTCGCTCAGATAGAGCATGCTCACCATAAACTTCCACCAAGATACGATGACTTTCGGCTGCTTTTTTCTTCATATTAAAATAATGAAGAAGAATTCCCCGCAAAAACACATTATTTGGCACGAAATTCGACATTTTCAAGTGTGGTAAAAATATTGTTGTTTACGCTTCAAATAAAAAACTTATACTGACGTTTGTGCCTTACGACAGTAGCTCTCCAATGAATGTTTGGAAATGTGGATCGATGGAATAATAATCAAGTTACGCCATCTGTTGTAAAACCGCACGAACTTATTCATAGTCCTATTAGGAATTCTGGAAAATCATTCAATTCCTCTGAAAAATATGATTTCAATCACTGCAGATAATTGTAATGTGATGAAAAATTGTCAAGAAAACTTTAAAACGGTTATTCCACATCTGTTTACTCATGGTTGTGTTTGTCACAATATAAAACTACAGCTGCATTTGAAAAAATGCCACAGGAAATTGACCAATTCATAAGACTTCTCAACTTTCGTTTTTGTAACAGCTCGAACAGAAGAGAAGAATTCAAACAGTTTCAGGAATATTTTGGAACCGAGCTTCATGTAGCTTTAAAATTTTCTGCAACCCAGTGGCTATCCAGACAATCGTGCATTGAAAGAGTTTTAAAACAGTGGAGCGCCTTAAAGTATTATTTCACTCTTTCTGATTTTGAAAAAAAAATTTAAAAATTGTAAAACAGAAAAGCAAAAAGTTCAGTTCATAACTTCAGTGCTTCCAATCGGAAGAAGCTAGAATACAAATATTTTTGCCAAGAAGGAAATATTTGTTTCGGCAAATAGCACCCAATTTTTTACAGAAAGAATATTTAGATAGTAGTGATATTTCTAAAATAGATGTAGGAAGTAATCATATAGAAATTGAAAATGTATATTGCGGTGCTGAAGTAGATCCTTTTATCTGTAATAATTTAACGCCAAACAATTTTATATGGAACTAGCAAACCCGGCCCGCTTCGCTGGGCAAAGACACGGTGGGTCCACGTTTTGGCATATATTTCGAGACCCTAGTCATCAATAGGTATGAAAATTACCCCACATTAAAGCACTTATCGATATAACTTGATATTATGACTTTAGTACAGAGTATTTTTCATGCCGCTCCGTGACTGGGGTCTCGAGATATAGGTCAAAACGTGGACCCGGGTAACCTTCGGACGTGTATGTACAATATGGGTATCAAATGAAAGTTGTTGGTGAATGCTTTATGATATGTTATGTTATGTTATGTTATGTTATGTTATGTTATGTTATGTTATGTTATGTTATGTTATGTTATGTTATGTTATGTTATGTTATGTTATGTTATGTTATGTTATGTTATGTTATGTTATGTTATGTTATGTTATGTTATGTTATGTTATGTTATGTTATGTTATGTTATGTTATGTTGTGTTATGTTCTGTTATGTTATGTTATGTTATGTTATGTTATGTTATGTTATGTTATGTTATGTTATGTTATGTTATGTTATGTTATGTTATGTTATGTTATGTTGTGTTGTGTTGTGTTGTGTTGTGTTGTGTTGTGTTATGTTATGTTATGTTATGTTATGTTATGTTATGTTATGTTATGTTATGTTAAAGTATATTATGTTATGTTAATGTTAACTCATTCTCTATATCCATACAAAATATCTATCAAACAAATAGAATTAAAATTTTCTTTTGAAAATGCAACCATTCAATCAGTATTTTCTTATGACGTTATCACGTTAAACTATCGTCAGTAAACCGACTTTACAGACAACCTCTTTTTTATCGAAAATTGTGTTCAGCGACGAAACTCATTTTTGGATAAATGGGTACGTAAATAAGCAGAATTGTCGATTTTGGAGTGAAGATCACCCAGAAGAATTGCAAGAGCTACCAATGTATCCAGAAAAGGTCACAGTTTAGTGCAGTTTATGGGCTGGAGGTATCATTGGACCGTACTTCATCAAAGATGCTGCGATTCGTAACGTAACTCTGAGTGGTGAGCGCTACCGTGAAATGATATCCAACTTTTTTTTGCCCAACATGCAAGAGCTTGACTTGCATGACATGTGGTTTCAGCAAAACGGTGCCACATGCCACACAGCACGCGTAAAAATGCACTAAATAAAAAATGCATGCATTTTTCTGAATTTTACGTGTGTTTTTTTGAAAAACTTTCCTATAGCTCTTAAAAAATCACCCTTTAGTTAGTACCATGTTTTGTTGGCTCACAGTCTAGTCTATTTTGTGGTGGAACTTTTTCTTCGGTGTTTGTTATTGTGGTGGGACTCTTTTGTCTGCGACTGGGAAATTGCTGCATCTTTAATAAATCATTCAGCCTTTATAATTGGCTGTGTGGCTTTTACGCATAGGGCACATTTTTGTTCATTAATACCCTTTACTGGACATTCTATGGCTCTATGCTTCCAACACATTTGACACTGACAGGTGATTTAAGACCAATATTATTTGTGTGACCGTATTTTTGGCAGGATGCGATTTTGATATGGGGGCTCAAGTTTAATTTTGCAGTCTAGTAGATGTGTAATATTATTATATCCAATATTATTTGTGTGACCGTATTTTTTTCAGTATGCGATTTTAATATGGGGGTTCAAATTTAATTTTGCAGTCTAGTATATGTGTAATATGATAGCATATATGTACTTTTACATATATCGTTGTTGTTTGGTTTGGTATTTAGTTCAAGTCTAAATAGCGACAACGGTTATTTGGTAGTAGCGTGTAAGATGTTGTGAACACTGATAGCCTCATGTCCAAGTTCTCCTAACTCCTTTATAAGTTCTTCTTTATGTATAGAATTACGCAAGTTCCTCAAAATTACATTAAATCTCCTTTGTTCTTGGGCTTATATGTATAATGTGGAGTATGTTTTTCTTTTCATAATTTAGGGATTTGCGTATAGCGGTTTGGGTTGAGTTTTTCCGTCATTGTCTTGCAGGACCTTTAGTTAAAAAAACAAAAACGTCGGAAGTTTCATTTCAGTTAAATATTTAATGTATTCAACATTCTGCACAAAGATAGGTGGTGGTTTTGAGGTGTGATGTTTTTGCGGTTCCTTATTGTTGTTTGTCCCACTGTTTTATGTTTCTTTTTTGTATCATCATCAAGAGAGAGTATATCTAATCTGTTTGATGTCAGAGTATGCGGAATATATTTTTTAATTGATGGTTTACTTAACCGTAATTTTTCTTTTTTTTTGGATTTTCTATTGTAATATGTTGTGCTTTTGGTGTACTTTGTTGCTTCTGAATTTGTATCTGGGGAGTTCGTGCTCTCTTTTGAAGAGAAAGTTATTTGTTCTTCTCACCTGCGTTTGCTTACGTAGTCATGCTTGAGCATGTAGACATTATTGACGAGTAAGAGAAAATGGAAGAGATTGTAAAGGGTGATCAGTTTAGAGGTATTTGGGATTTTAAATTGAAATAAGACAACGAAAATTAAAATTTATTTGACAATCTTTATTTTTTTGTGTTGAACCATTCATGACATAAATTTTTTAATTTTGGCCGCAACTGCGCTGTAGTTCGATCATCCGTAACAACCAATTTTGAAGGATTCGGTTTGGAGGGCTTTGGTCGGTACCTCGTTTTTTTGTTTTTTGAATCCATTTATTGCAATTAGTTTCCTAACATTCATTACACTAGACATGTACGGAAAGCACCGAGATGCAACCATTTATAGATTTTTGCTTATTAGCATAATAATTCCGTTGTTGACTTCCTCTTCAGTCTGTTTAAGGAGATCGTGTTCCGATTTTTTTCTCCAATTAAAAGGTTTGGGTGCGATTGGAGTATTATACTGTGTGATGTGGCTAGCTTTTTTATTTTTTGAGCTGTTGTAGGAAATTTGAGATCACGATGGATTTGAGCATTCGTGATGTAACATGGTGCGCTTGTAATCATCCTCAGAGTTTTCGATTGGAATTTTTGGAGTATTTCGAAGTTGGAATTGGCTGCAGTGCTCCGGAGCTGTATGCCATAGGTCCATCTTGGTTTTAAGATGTCTAAGTAGAGTAAAAGCTTGACTTTGAGAGAAACATAAGAATTTCGATTGAGTTACCAGTATAGATTTCGGAGTTTGATTCCTAGTGTCTTACGTTTAGTCAAAATATGTGTTTTCCATGTCGGCTTGCTGTCAAGGTGCATACCAAGATATTTCGTAACATTATTTTGGGGTGATATTAAATTATTAAGTTCTATGGGAGGGCAAATGCTTCGATTGAGTGTAAAAGTTACATGAACAGATTTTGCCTCATTGGATTCGAATCTTCAATTTTTTAACCATTGAGTTAAAATATCAAGCCCATTTTGCAGCTTAAGTGAAGCCTTCCTCGGGTTAGGGTCAATTGTGAGAACAGCGGTGTCATTCGCAAAAGTTCCGACGATAGTTTTCCTTGTCTTCTTAATTGACGCGATAACCGCTAACGCGATTTTGGTCGAGTTAGACAAAGCCAAGTCATTCTCCACCTGATCTCTCCAACGCAGAGGAGGCCTTCCTCTTCCTGTACTACCACCAGCTGGTACCGCATCGAAAACTTGCAGAGCCGGAGCGTTTGTATCCATTCGGACGACATGACCCAACCATCATAGCCGCTGGATCTTTATTCGCTGCGCTAGGTCTATGCCGTCGTAAAGGTCATACAGCGCATCGTTCCATCGTGTGCAATATTCGCCGTTGCCGACGTGCAAAGGTCCAAAAATCTTACGCAGAATATTTCTCTCGAACACTCCAAGCGTCGCTTCATCGGATGTTGTCATCGTCCAAGCTTCTGCCCCATACGTTAGGACGGGCATGATGAGAGTCTTGTAGAGTGTTAGTTTTGTTCGTCGAGAGAGTACTTTACTGCTCAGTTGCCTACTTAATCCAAAGTAGTTCTTGTTGGCAAAAAAGATTCTACGTTGGATTTCCAGGCTGACATTGTTATTGGTGTTAATACTGGTTCCTAAATAAACGAAGTCTTTTACAACCTCGAAATCACAGCTGTCAACAGTGACGTGGGTATCGAAAAGCGAGTGTGCCGACTGTTTGTTTGAAGACAGAAGGTACTTCGTTTTGTCCTCGTTTACCACCAGGCCTATTCGCTTGACCACTTTATCCAGTTGGGGAAGGCAGAACTAACACTATGATTTGTACGCTCTTATAAACGATTGTGCCTGAGCGATTAAGTTCTGCGGCTCACACGAGCCTTTTTAACATCAAGTTAGAGAAGTCACATGACAACGAGTCACCCTGTGTGAACCCTCGTTTGGTATCAAACGCCTCGGAGAGGACCTTCCCAATTCTGACGGCGCTGCTGGTGTTGAGCAATGTCATCTTGCAAAGCCGTATAAGTTTTTTGGGGATACCAAATTCAGACATCGCGGCATACAGATAACTCATTTCCGTACTGTCGAATGCAGCTTTGAAATCGACGAAAAGAGGGTGTGTGTCGATTCTCCTTTCATGGGTATTTTCCAAGATTTGGCGTATTGTAAATATTTGGTCGATGGTAGACTTTCCAGGTCTAAAGCCACACTGATAGGGTCCAATCAGTTGGTTGACGGTGGGCTTCAGCCTTTCACACAATATGCTCGCTAGAACCTCATAGGCGATATTTGAAAGACTAATCCCGCGGTAATTGGCACAGATTGCAAGATCACCCCTCTTATGGATTGGACAGAGTACACTTAAATTCCAATTGGCACGCATGCTTTTATCCGCGTCTTTGTGGTTTTCTAGCTATTTGCTATTCTCACCTTGTCATGATATAACGATTGGGGTATCAGGATCTTCACATTCTCTACGACATGCGCAACTGCCACCATCTAACAAATTCGAGAAGTGTTCCCTCCATAATTTGAGTATGCTCTGGATGTCAGTCACCAGATCGCCGTTTCTTCTGTCGGATAATACGTCTCTCTTCGTTTTTTAGTTCCCGGTAGCGATCCCACATGGCCCGTGTTTCGCCCGATCGCAGCGTGACTCTATAGGCAGGATATTTTCTTTCTGCGGCAGCATGACATTCCGGACCGTACGAATTGTTTTTTCAGTCTCGCCGGAATCTGATTGCTCCTTCAGCGGCAGTACTTAGAGAGTCGTGCATGTCCGATTGTTGGGCAGTACTTTCCGAGAGCAGGAGTGAGAGTCGAGTGGCGAATCTTCTGGCTGTCTGTTGTGAGTGCAGCTTTTCGATGTTGAACATTCTTTGCATATGTAGATGTACGTTTTTTGCTGCACACAGGAGTGTGTGCAATTTGTCTGCAATGAGTTAATGATTCGAATGCTGGATCCTCAGTTCGTACGTATATCTAATACACTTGAAGCGTGTATTCCATCTATCACAGCATGATCGTTTTGGTTTCACTTTTTTCGATCAGAAGACACCCAGGTAGCTCGGTATATCTTCTTTTGCTGGAATCTGGTTCTGCAGACTACCATTTTTCGGGACCCGGTGAAGTCGATCAGTCTCTGTCTGTTTCCAGATGTTTCGTTGTGCAGGCTGAATTTTCCGACTGTGGGACCAAAAATTCCCTTCTTGCCGACCCTGGCGGTGAAGTCACCAAGCACGGTTTTTATGCCGTGGCGGGGGCAGCGGTCATAGGAATGTTCCAGGCGCTCATAGAAGGAATCTTTGGTCGCATCGTCCATCTCTTCCGTCCGGGCGTGGGCGCAAATTAGTGAGATGTAATTGCGCTTTAGTGCGGATTATTGCGAGACGAAGTCTCTCCCACAACAAATCAGACACCAAATTTGCGCTATTTTACATGGCAGCTGTAGTAGATGTCGCAAGGTCCTATGGTTTTCTTGCCTTGCCCCGTCCAGCGGGTCCCAAACCCAGCGCACAACCAGCTATCGTGGAATGCTTCGCCTTCTCACATTAATTTAGTTCCGAACGGGTGTTCGGAAGCTACCTAGAGGATACTTGGACTAATCCCAGGAGTTGTAAACTGATTGAACCATATGCAGAAGAGTCGTCCTGGCCACTCCCAAGTGAATGGCGATCAGTAACTTTCCTCAGTTGCGTGTACTTCTACACATGGAACCATCCTCCATGGTGGGGTTGTCTTTTAAAAAATGTAGAAATTTCAATTGAAGATTGCCATCTATCTTTTCTCGCAGTTTGTAGTTCAATACAGTCATACGCAGCAAAAGTGTGGGGTTTTGGGTGGTTCAGCTCCTCCTTCGACGCCGTCTTTATCTCGTCAATCGTAGTGTAGCGTCGTCTGTGCATGGACCTCTTCAGTTTCGGGAACAAGAAAAAGTCACAAGGGGCCAGATCGGGAGAATACGGTGGCTGTGGCATCATAAGTGTGCTGTATTTGGCCAAAAAGTCGTGTACAAGCAACGATGTGTGAGAAGGGGCGTTATCGTGATGCAAGAGCCAATTTTTGTTCTTCCACAAATCCGGGCGTTTCTGGCGGATTGCTTCGCGCAAATTGCGCATAACTTGCAGGTAATATTCCTTATTGACCGTTTTACCCTGTGGCAAGAACTCATGATGCACAACGCCCCTGCAATCGAAGAAAACGGTAAGCAAATCTCTTACATTCGACCGAACATGGCGGGCTTTTTTCGGTCGTGGTTCGTGCGGCATCTTCCATTTAGATGATTGAGCTTTGATTTAAAATTTAGATTAAAAATCGAAGACGAGCCGAAACACGTACAAGCAAAGCAGCTGTCAACAATTAACTGAACATTCAAAATGGCCAAACTCGTCGGCATGAGTGAGAGACATGAGTCATATCGCCACAAAAAAATCGAATTTCGAATATACGTAATCTGCGAAAATTCAAAATTCGCGATACTTTTTGAACACACCTCGCACAATCAGAATGCTGGATGGAAGAGTTAAAATTGCTTTTAACAAACCTTAATCAGGCCAGGATGGATGTGTACATACAAAGAGCCTTAAATACTAGTAAAATATATAAGAAATTAGGTTGGTCAAAAGGTCTGGTGGCTAAAGGTGATATGGTAATTTTAAATAACAACAGATTTGACACAGAAAATAAAACTTGCTCAATGTGTAATTTAGGTGAGCTTGAAAACATAGCATATTTCTTGGCGCGTTGGCCAATATTGAGAGAATATAGAAAAGTCCTTTACCTTAAATGAATAAACGTTTGCGTTTAATTAAATATGCCTTTAGATACTGATTTTACTTAATAGAAAAGTTTAACTGGTTTTAAAAACCGAAAACCAGATAATTGTTTTGCACGAAAAATAAATCCACAGACGGCTTATGCCATTGTCGTTAAATTATTGGAACATTTTTTTTTCTTAATACTAGAATAAGTAATTATCAAATTTTGGATATTTTACTTTTATATGCAATGCAACTAAATAAAAACCAAAAAAATCAATCGAACTAATTTCATTAAAATCAAAAAAAAAAATTTGTTTAATTAAAAAAAGAAACGGGAAATGCATTCCACGGGAAATATAACCTATTATTAACAATTAAATACTAATATTAACAATGTTAACAAAATATTAGATAGACTTACCTAGTATTTTTAAGTAATACTAATCTAACACTAACTAGTTAATTGTGAAAAATTTCCTCGAATAACATCACCTCCTGGATCTCCATGACTTTCTGATATCCCTTATCTTCGCGGACTCCACTCACCAGGAATAGTATTAGAAATTGAGGAGTAACTACTTTACTAAATTATATTGCTTCAATACTATATTAATAAAAGCAAACGCAACTATTAGTCCAGTCATTTGGTAAAAAAAGGGAGTTGCCTGGAAAGTTTTCCGGGAGTTTTCAAACTAGGTACTTTTTATAGATTTTGGCATGTTCTTTTCGAATTTCAACTTTGCCACCTCGTATCTGCGACAGTAGCGCCGCCATATTGAAAAAATGGCGCCTAGAAACAGTTTTTTTACAGGACTATGAATAAGTTCGTGCGGTTTTACAACAGATGGCGTAACTTGATTATTATTCCATCGATCCACATTTCCAAACATTCATTGGAGAGCTACTGTCGTAAGGCACAAACGTCAGTATAAGTTTTTTATTTGAAGCGTAAACAACAATATTTTTACCACACTTGAAAATGTCGAATTTCGTGCCAAATAATGTGTTTTTGCGGGGAATTCTTCTTCATTATTTTAATATGAAGAAAAAAGCAGCCGAAAGTCATCGTATCTTGGTGGAAGTTTATGGTGAGCATGCTCTATCTGAGCGAACGTGCCAGAAGTGGTTTGCACGCTTTAAAAGTGGTGATTTTGGCTTGGAAGACGAAGAACGCGAGGGTGCGCCGCCAAAGTTCATGGATACCGAATTGGAGGAATTGCTCGATCAAGATCCGGCTCAAACGCAAGAAGAGGTTGCAAAAACTTTGGGAGTTGATCAATCAACCATTTCCAAACGTTTAAAAGCCATGGGAATGATCCGAAAGGTAGGCCATTGGGTGCCGTATGAATTGAAGCCAAGAGACGTTGAACGCCGTTTTATGGCATGCGAACAACTGCTTCAACGGCACAAAAGAAAGGGTTTTTTGCATCGAATTGTGACTGGCGATGAAAAGTGGGTCCATTACGACAATCCAAAACGTCGGGCAACGTATGGATACCCTGGCCATGCTTCAACATCGACGTCGGCGCAGAATATTCATGGCCTGAAGGTTATGCTGTGTATCTGGTGGGACCAGCTGGGTGTTGTGTATTATGAGCTACTGAAACCGAATGAAACGATTACGGGGGATGTCTACCGACGACAATTGATGCATTTGAGCCGAGCACTGCGAGAAAAACGGCCGCAATACGCCGATAGACACGACAAAGTTATTTTGCAACATGACAATGCTCGGCCACATGTTGCACAAGTGGTCAAAACATACTTAGAAACGCTCAAATGGGATGTCCTACCCCACCCGCCGTATAGTCCAGACCTTGCGCCATCCGATTACTATCTCTTCCGATCGATGCAACATGGCCTGGCTGACCAGCACTTCCGTAATTACGATGAAGTCAAAAAATGGATCGATTCGTGGATTGCGGCAAAACCGACCGAATTTTTCACAAAGGGAATCCGTGAATTGCCAGAAAGATGGGAAAAAGTAGTAGTAAGCGATGGACAATATTTTGAATATTAAATTTGTAACCATTTTACGTCAATAAAGTTTCAAATTTCGAAAAAAAACCGCACGAACTTATTCATAGTCCTATATAAGATTTTGTAGATGCCTACAAACGAAAATAGATTTCAATAGTGAAATTTTGTATTGGATTACAAACTTTGTTCCTAAAAAGGTTTTATCAGGTAAAACCACGACTATTTGCGAGTTTTGGGCAAAGGTGCGATCTAAGGGGATTATGTCAATTTCCCATTCATCAACGAATGTCGAGAGAATATTTTCAATACAGAATATAATTAAAACCAGATGTCGAAATCGGTTACTGGTTGATTCAGTTTCATCATTGATTAAAACTAAAGATTTAATTAAAGCCAAGGGACAATGTTGTCATAATGTACAAATTGATAAGGGAATCCAGAGTGAAGATACCCTAGTCATAAACGAGGATGAAAACTTCTTTAATTAATGATGTAAATTCTATTTCAAAAATAAAAATATGTAATTTCCTAAAAAGGCCTCAATACATATAATTTGTCGGCAATAAACATATGTAAAAGTAGTATCTATGATATTGGTATTATTTATTTAAAATATTTATCGGATTTGAACAAAATTTTCGTTAATAAATAAATCCGAAATTAATTTCAAATGTATATACCTCATCATGTTGGTCTCCTTGCCGCGGGGATGAGGCTTAAGTGCTGGTTTAGCCCCCATATCAAGAGGGTTAACCCACCACGAACTAAGAGGGAAGCTCCACATGGATATTGGCTGGCCAACCATCCGGAAAACGGCGGAGGACAGTCAATCACCATGCGGAGAGTACCGCACCGACGATCTCCCCACTGCTATCCCTAACCTGGTATCCTTTCATCTCCTCTCCTGTACCCCCCCTAATCCAGGGTGTTACGCGTCACCGTGCCCAATGGTTTGCAGCCAGGGGTATCCGGCTGTATTTTAACGGCGCCCTTCTGTAACTGGGTCACCTCAGGAAGTAGAATGACCTTGCCATGGTAGAGGAGACTGCCATGGTCGACATTTCCCCTCTCCCCCCTAAAAAATCCTAGTTCGCCACGCTCGGCACGTCGAGCAGTGGGGACGATTATGTAATGAAATGAACTCTAAAAAAAACTTAGCCTCGGACAACCAAGGCACCCACAAATCAAGACCAAATCCCTCAGGAAGGTCAGGTCTTTCAATAAGGAAGACCACTAATGTAAGCGGAATGAAGCCTGTGGCCAAGCCAGGGCCTAACTCCCGCTCCGCCCCTTCAGGGACTGCCTCTACGGCAGCGAAACCTTTCACTGGCAACAATCCCAACCCTGTCCTAAGACAAGTTGAGGATGACACTCCATCAACGTCTGGTGCCAGCAATAGACCCCCCCTCGCAACAAAATCGTTGGGAAGCAAGAGCTGCCCTGTCAAAAGACAAGCAGACCTTGCTGTCCCTGTCACTCCAGGTGACACGGGAACTCCGAAAGGAGAAACACCCCCATCAACGTCGGCAACATCGGACCCCATGGCTAAGCCAATGGCTTCCGATGTCTGCCCTTCTGGCATTATCACTGCCCCGGGTAGTACCCACCCCCGGAAGCAAATAAGTGCGTCAGAAAGGTACTATCGTACCAGGCGATCGGCCTTCAGAATCCTGGAGAGACTGAAGGACACTAGAGAAGAGGATCTGACGGAGGAACAGTCAGACTCCAAGGCGAGGGCTGAAGCCTTCATTACCGAACACCGAGAGAAGGCCAAAATGGACTCCGCACAAGGCAAGCGGAAGAGATCGAGTGAAGGGACATCGGCTGAAGCCAAACGAACCAAGGTGTCCGCCACTCAAATGACCAAAGTCACGCCGAAGAGGTCTTTCGCGGAAGTAGCGAAAGGAAGCCATGTACGGGCAGTGATTGATCGCAGTTCCCATGATGGTGCGATCTCTCAAGCAAACTGGGACTTAATCAATAGGAGCCTCTGGAAGGTGTATAGGGACATCCTGAAAGAAAATCCAGGACCTCCACCCAGCTGCTCGGATGCGGGATGGTTTCAATCCCGCGTCAAATTAATAAGGTGCGCTGAACAACGTTCCGTGGACCTATACACCCTAGCGATTAATCGCATAGGGGAACCTTGGCCGGGGGCCCGCCTTGATGTGGTCCGCCGGGAAGACATTCCCAACCGGCCAAGATCTAGAGCCTGGATACCAGACTTCCATTCTGATCCAGAGGAAGTCCTGGATCTAATAAAGCTAGGCAACCCCGAACTACCTACCAGCGACTGGAAGGTAGCAAAGATTGGCGAAGTGGACGGCAAGAGGAGACTGGCCGTGATATCAATGAGGAATCTTTGGACCCACTTGCCAACAGGAAATGGAAGATCAATTACGGCTTCCAAACGCTGACTCTCCATGTCTACAGACAGGATGTAGCTGGCAAGAGCACCTCCGCAGAAAATATAACTTCATCTGCGGAAGCAAACGAGGTTTTTACAGACTACAATGAGGTGGTATTCAACTTCAGCATGGTAGGCGAACTGTTTGAAAGGGTTACCTTAGAGGACATGGTAGGGGAATACTCCGATCTCTCTGCTAGGATGAGGAGTCTCTGCCCCCTACATCCGATGAAGAGACACAGACCAAACCGTGGTTTGTTTCCCCTTCAATGCCGAACACAAGCGTTGGTGAGGATTGTACGAATCAATCTTCACCACAGTAAGGCGGCCTCATCCGCACTCATCCTCCGTCTCGCAGAAAGAGAAGTATATCGTGCTCATCCAAGAACCATGGGTCGTAAAAGATCGGGTTTGCGGTTTGAGCAGCCGAGAGTACAAATTGGTCTATGTCACTGACAAAGGTAAACCCAGGTCGTGCATACTAGCAAAGAAATGTATTAATGTATATTTACTAATACAATTTAGCGATGCGGATAACGTAATCACGGCAGTGGAGTCCTGCGGAAGGACGATATGCCTTGCCTCATCTTATATGGCACACGACGCGGAGCAACCACCTCCATCACAACTCATAAGAGACGCAGTTCATGAAGCATCGAGATGTGGCACCCCATTCATACTGGGAGCAGATGCTAATGCACATCATCATGTCTGGGGCAGTTCAGACACAAACGCACGTGGTGAGTACATCTTTGAATTCATTATGTGTAACAATCTTTATATTAGTTACATAGGTGATACCCCTACTTTTGTAACAACTACGAGAAGTGAAGTTCTACACATCGCGTGTGTCAATGAACGAGGGTCCCAAATTTTAAAGGATTGGAGAGTGTCTACAGACAACTCCTTCTCAGATCATAGGTACTTAACGTACACCATTTCATTGCAAAATAAGCAGTTCAAGCCGGTTATAAACCGCAGACGCACAAACTGGGGGATGTTTGAATCCACGTTATCCAGCAATCTCCCAGCAGCGACATACACAATTAACTCCGAGCCACAGCTCGACTCAGTGGTTGATGGGCTGACTTCAGCATTTCAACAAGCTGCGAAAGCAGCATGTCCTCAGAGAACAAGAAGAGGAAAACCGAAACCTCCATGGTGGTCCACTGATATAGCAAACCTCAGAAGGGAATGCAGAACTATGTATAACGAAGCGAGGAGAACCAACTCGTGGGACAGATACAAAGAATGCCAGCGTAGATTTAAGTATGCCATAAGGGCAGCAAAACTGCGTCTTGGAGAGACTTCTGTCAAAAGATAGAAAGCGTTTCGGAGACCAGCAGACTCCGGAAAGTAGTATCAACAAGTCCCAGTAACCCTAGCTACCTCATAAGAGAGAATGGCAACTGGACAACCAGCAGTGAAGAAACACTAGAATTACTAATGCAGACCCACTTTCCAGGTTGTCTCTGCAACGAAGACAGTAGAACCCACCCTATAGTTCACTACGAGAACCCCCCAACAGATTTCATAACGGAGGACAACATAAAACTTGCCATTGGCAGCTTCAAACCTTACAAATCACCGGGACCTGATGGAATCATTCTCGCTGATTTGCAACACACAAAAGATATGATTGCACCTACACTCGCCTTAATTTTTGAGGCAGCGATACGTCTTAACTATATCCAAAAGAAATGGGCAGAAGTAAAAGTGGTATTCATTCCCAAAGGTGGGAAAACCACACATGCGAAACCGAAGGGCTTCAGGCCAATCAGCCTATCATCCTTTTTGTTAAAATCTTTAGAGCGGTTGCTAGATGTGCATATCAAAGGAAGGATTAGCGACAAACTATCACCTTCCCAACATGCATACAGCAAAGGCAAATCAGTGGAAACAGCGCTCCATGAGCTAGTTCACACAGTTGAGAAATCACTTCACTACAAAGAATTTACCCTCGCTGCCTTTCTAGACATCGAGGGTGCCTTCAATAACATATATCCGGAAGCAATTACCACTTCGCTAACGGGAATGGGAGTAAGCAATGCAATAGTCTCGTTTATAGAACGAATGTTAACTGGGCGAACGATAAACGCAAATTTGGGTGACACATTTGTTAAAAAATTTCCGATCAGGGGTACACCCCAAAGTGGGGTAATTTCTCCACTTCTGTGGAACCTAACTGTCAACAATCTTCTACAAGAACTGGAAAAAATTGGAGGTAAAATAATATCATATGCCGATGATATTGTAATAGCAATCTCGGGGAAACACCTTCCAACATTATGTGACCTCCAACAAAGATCTCTCAACAGACTATCACTTTGGTGTAAAAGTCGAGGACTAGAGGTAAATCCGGAAAAAACGGATCTGATACTTTTTAGTAGGAAACACAAAACACCTACTCTTCAACAAATATTCCTAGGAGGGAAACCACTTAGAGTAATAGAAAGGGCAAAATATCTAGGATTTATACTAGATAGGAAGCTAAATTGGGGGCTCACAGTCGCAGACAGAGCAGGAAAAGCTATGACCGCAATGTACTCCTGCGGAAGGCTTATTGGGAAGAAATGGGGATTGGAACCCAGAATGATACATTGGCTCCACACAGCAGTGGTTAGGCCAATTCTCTACTACGGTATAGTAATATGGTGGGATGCCCTTCAGAAGGGTGTGAACATCAAGAAACTTAACAAGGTGCAAAGACTAGCATCTGTTCTGACAACCGGTGCCATGTCAACCACACCATCGAAAGCATTATATGCGACACTAAACCTCCTTCCGGTAGATCTGCAGGCAATATATAACGCACGCAGTGCGGCAATAAGGCTGAACACTCTAAACAAGTGGTCAAACACGGATTATGGCCACGGTAAAATCCTGGCTGGCACTCTGGGGCTTCCCGAACTGGTGGGCTATGCACTCCCGCCTATACTTGCCATTACATCGTTTACGACCCTCCTACCCTCAAGGGAAGAGTGGGAACGGGACGACGTGAGACAGGGCGAGTCCATCCATGTTTACACAGATGGCTCAAAGCTCGTGGGCAGGGTGGGCGGAGGTGTATATTCTGAACATCTGGGGATCTCCTTCAGTTTTCGGCTCCCCGACTACTGTAGTGTCTTTCAGGCTGAACTGATGGCAATAATAAAAGCCGCGACACTGATACAGTGTGATGCGATATCCGGAAATGATATCTACATTTTCACTGATAGCCCAGCGGCGATAAAATCCCTCACAAAACAGTCGACAACCTCCAAGGTAGCCATGAAATGCCGCACATCTCTTAACGAGATGGCTGAGTCATTTCACTTAAAGGTAACATGGGTTCCTGGCCATCGCGACATTGAGGGTAACTGTAGAGCCGATGAACTAGCAAGACTCGGCACTAAACTGTCTGACGAGCACATAGATAATGACATAGGGATACCCTTACAAACATGTAAGCTACACATCCTTGAAGAAATTGTAAAGAAAGCAAACGAAAGATGGCCAACTCTAAATGCTAAACGCACAGAATCTCTGCTAAGCCAAAATAAACACAGTCTTAGAACATTGATCTCAGTCATAACGGGGCACTGCCTAATAGGCAGACACGCCCAAAGGATGGGTGTGCAAACACATGACTTCTGTAGAAGTTGTCAAGATGAGGAGGAGGAAGAGACAATCTCGCACCTACTATGCCACTGCCCTGCTCTATCCAGGCGGAGGTTTACTATTCTGGGTAGACAATTTTTTAATGAGCTAGAAGACCTCAGTACTATAGAAATCAGAGATATTTTAAAATTTTTGAAAAACACACACTGGTTTTAGGAGAGATAGGGACAAGCTCCCCACGCGGCATCACAATGGGCTATGAGCCTGAGTGTGTCCCACAGGACAACCGCTTCAACCTAACCTACCACATCTGTACACGTAATTAAAAAAAATAATTAGTACCTTTTCAACAAAAAAAGTACAATTTCCAACTGAGCTTAGTACTATTTCTGATATCATATTTCCCAACCGTGCCAGAGACCGTAAATTCATAGAGAACGATGAGCAGGTTAAATGTCAAATGCTAACAAAACGCGGGTAAGAATTTTTTATTATTTCACCAAGGCCTTGGAAAAGTTAACAGAAGAGAGTTAACATAGCGGAGCGTAGTCAACAGAATTAAATATAGCGTTTGGATTGAAATGTAAAATGCCATGATTTGGTGTTAGGTAAAATAAAATAACAGCAGACTTGTACATTTTTCTTTCATGCTTATTTGCCGTTGGCATTTTGCATGCGCATTTCTTGTGAGATGAAAAAATTAATTCTAAGTATATGCATGCATGAATGTGAAATTTTAGGTATCTCATTAATTAAATTGTATTTATATTAAGTGTATTATCAAAATTATTTCAAAATATCCACATAAAAAATTAACTTTGTAAACCATTCATTTACATCAAGGGTTAATATTCAACAATATGTTTTACTCTTTAAATTATTATTAAATTATATGACATCTACCATCCATATTTATGTGGGCAGAAAAAAATCTTGACCTGCCTCATACACATCTCATATGCATATCTACATATAAAAAATGCAACAGCAAATAGACAAACATATTCCTAACATATGCAAAACAACTCATCTAAACCGTATGCGTTTACATATAAATATGTATGTATGCATATATGAATACATATGTTGCGACAACACACGGAGGTCCACGCTCCTTAGGGATTGGACTGCTAAGCTGGGCTCTAAGCTACCGTGGGGGTCGGCAGGTTGCGGATAGCCGGAAGGCCTGTAGTAGCAGGACAGTTGCGAAATAAGTTTAAACGTATAAGCAACCCCCGACAATTGAGCGATCAGGAGTGGAGGATGCGGTATAAAAGTCAGCATAAATCTGATGAAGTTCTTGTCACGGGGGCGAGAAGACACCGCTCTTAGATATAGGTGTCGCCCTCATCATGTGTAGGCATGATGAGTAATACAAAAAACCAGGCGCGACGGCTTCATAATGGACGGCTTCCTGGTCAGCGTCTGTTCACCATGTTAGGTGCAGCTGTCAAACCATCGACAACGACATTAAGACTGAGCCCAGTAAAATCTTAATTATGGCATACTGGAAAATGATTGGATATAATACCCCGAGCTGACGACTGCACTATTATGTTTCCTTAGTATGCGGAGTGGTACCCAGCAAAAACGGCATTCAGGCTAATGGTGCAGTCCATATTCCGTCGCCATTAAGTGTCGGCGTAGGTCTAGATGTCGTATTCCTAGTTAACACTGATTCGGCTCTGAACTTAAGTTCCCATAAGGAGCCTTTGTCAACCCTATTATGGCCTCCCTGCAGGCAAAGATAACCATGGAATCGTCAATGGTGACTTCGCATCGAAATATGGATAACGGCCTAGAAGTTGGGGCCCATACAACATGAATATGAATAACACAAACAACTCAAAACATTAAACTATGGAAGAGGCTGAAGTAACAGCAAACTCCCAACAGCTATTGCAGAGGGCAATAATGGCTGCAGTGAACTCCTTAAAAACCCTTTCCAGAGGAGCTCAAGGTTGGCGCACTTGCCACCAGACACGGGAAGAACCAGATCGGCGTCACCGTGTATGCAGCACTTCGGTTTCGCGAAAGCGATGAGTTGAAGTTAAGGAGTTAGCAGAAATGATGGAGCCTCCGAAGCGAAATGTCAATCAACATATGAGAGATTTGATCGCTAATATAAAGTACCTCCATCAAAAGCTAGGCAGATCTGTCCTTACCCCGAGGAACCAGGTTCCAAGAGGGACGAATGAAGCAACTTCTGCTATTCGAGACAAAGGTACCCAAACATCACCTCTAATCAAGCGTACCACGGATTGCACGCCAAAGAGGGCCATTGATAACGCTGCAGCAAGCTCAGCCAAAAGAAGTAAAATGAACCGCGTTCAAGTCTTGAGGAATACGCCGGTTAAAACGAACGAAAAAGCAAAAACAGAAAAGTGGGAGGTGGTTAAAGCTAAGAAGAATCAAAAAAACTCTACGCAGAATGCTCTCAAACGAGACGATAAGAAAGTAGAAAATAACGACGCCAAAAGCAATCGAAGACGGAGAAGACCACCACGTAAGGACGCTATCGTAGTCAAAAGCGCTGGTAGCATTTCATATGCCGAAATTTTGAAGCGCGTTAAAACAGAGCCAAGTCTAGGTCTTAGTAATAACATTCAAGGATTCAAAAAAAACTGCCAAAGGAGAGTTACTGCTTCTGCTGGAAAAGTCATCCGACCCAAATACCTCGAAAGGTCATGAAGCTGTTAGGGCGGCCCTAGGAGAAACTGTAGATGTCAGGGCCCTTACGGAGCTGAGGCAGGTGGAAATTCGTGACCTCGATGAAATCACGACAAAGGAAGAAGTTCATGAGGCGGTAGCAAGACAACTCCAAGAGCTTGAGAAACCTATCTCAGTCATTTTGGGGCTGCGAAAAGCTTACGGAGGAACGCAAACGACGCCGCTAAAAGCAACACCGGAAATCGCTACCAAGCTGGGGGAAGCTAATAAAATCCGCATAGGCCTCGTAATTTGTCGCATACGGGAGAAGATCGAGCCAAAAAGATGCTTTAAATGCATAGAATACGGGCATGTGGCAGTAAGCTGTAAAAGCTCAGCTGATCTTAGTAACACCTGCTTAAAATGTGGTAATAAGGATCACCAGGCCAAAAACTGCAGACAAACAGCAAGCTGTATAATGTGCAAGAAGAAAAACGAAAGCAATACGGCGTATGCGATGACCAGTAGCAATTGCCCTAAAAATCTGAGAGCTTTTAAAGAAATTCGGCAGAAATGAAGATCTTGCAACTAAATCTTAACCACTGTGAAAGCGGCCAGGACCTACTCGAGCAGACTATACGGGAACACAAAATAGATGTTGCTATACTTAAAGAGTCCTATAAACACAAAAAGGTAACGGTTGGAATTCTGACACAGCAGGCAAGTCAACGATTTGGAACTGTGGAGCAAATGGATCCCAACGGATGAGCGTGAATGCAGCCCACGGATTTGTAAGTGCGCACGTTGAAGGCACATACATTTACAGCTGCTATCTACCACCCAGCTTTACTCTGCTGGAAGCAACAGGCATCCTAGAGAACCTCGCCTAGGATGTAAAGGAGCATAGACCTGCCATCGTAGCCGGTGCTTTCAACGCTGGGGCTGTTAACTGGGGATGCCCACGGACAAACCCTAGAGGACAAGCCCTGCTGGAAGCGTTCGCCATGCTAGATATAGCCTTGATGAACACAGCAAATCAACAGACGTATCAAGAGGCGGGAACGGGATCAATAATCTACCTTACCTTCGTGAGTTCTAGTCTTGTTCGTGACAAGAAATGGTTCGTCAGCCAGCATTACACTCGGAGCGATCACCTCGCAATAATTTGTGAAATAAGGAAGCACGGCGAAGAAAGGTTCCCAAATAACTACGACACGCGGTACAAAGTTAAAACAATGGAGGATGAGATTATTGAAATCATTGTGGCAGATCCCCTAACTCTCGTAGGGGATGCATCTGAGAAAACAACACAAACCATTAGACACCTAACAGAAGCATGCGACGCTGCCATGTCCAAAACGAGGCCCAACAAGTGCAACAACGAACCTATCTACTGGTGGGCAGCAGACATTGCAGAACTGTATAGCGAATGTATAAGAGCAAGGCGAATCTACCAACGATCTAGGGGTACGGACAGTTTCCAAGAAAACCAGCTCCAATATAAGCAAAGAAGGAAGACCCTAAAAAAGGCAATTACAAAACAGTAAACGCCGAGGTTTCTTCCAGCTATGCGACGATGCCGATAATGATCCTTGGGGCCGCGGTTACAAGTTTGTTATGAAAAAACTCAAAGCCTTTAAGCCACTCCCAACAATATCTAACAAACAAAGAAGAGCTCCTGCTGATAATAAAACGGATCCAAAATAATAAAGCTCCAGGACCGGATGGATTCCCCCAACGAGGCCTTAAAAGTTGCTATTAAAAGTCGTAGCGACATTTTTGTAGATCTCTACAATACATGTCTAAAGGAAGGTACATTTCCAACCCAGTGGAAGTTGCAGAAACTGGTTTTAATACCAAAAGGATCCAAGCCTGCGGAAGATCCTACAGGCTACCGCCCCCTGGGCATGCCCGACACTGCAGGAAAAATCCTGGAGCGACTGATTGCAGTCCGTTTGGAGGCTGCTACAGAGGATGTAGGCGGTCTATCACCCCGACACTTTGGATTCCGGAAAGCCTGTTCAACAACAGATGCTGTGTCTGCAGTCAAGACCATTGCGCAGAAGGCAATTGAAGGTACTCGATGGCTATACGGCAGCAAGGAGTATTGCCTAATTGCGACACTGGACGCCAAGAACGCCTTCAATACGGCGAATTGGAGCAAAATTCTCATCGCGCTTGATAATTTCCACATTCCAGGTTACATTCGCAGGATTGTCTCCAGTTACCTTTCCGGCAGAACCCTGCGCTATAAAACCGATGCTGGGGTTAAAGAACACAAAATAACTGGCGCAGTTTCACAAGGCTCAGACCTGGGACCCTTTGGAACGTCATGTACGATGGAGTTTTGCTCCTCAATCTGCCTCTAGGGTCGCTGTTGTGGTCGTGGCTAAAACACTCCGTCGAGCTGAAGAAACATGCAACCAGGCTGTCGGCATGGTAAAGGAATGGTTATGCAACAGTGGTCTAACTCTTGCGGACCATAAAACTGAAGTAGTATTAATTAGCAGCAGGAAGATTGTGGAGTCAGCTAATATAAGGGTGGGCGACCATGGTATAGAATCGAAGCCATTCATTAAGTACTTGGGCGTAATAATTGACCGTAGGCTCAATTTCTAAGAGCACTTGGTGTACGCGAGCAGCAGAAGCAGTAACTGCGCTAACACGACTAATGATGAATATTAAAGGCCCTAGGCAAAGCAGTAGGAGACTTCTTAATACTGTGGTCTCATCGATCCCAATCAACCTAATGGAACAGAGTATGCTGAAATCTACAAAAAAAAAGCTACTTCAGAACGAGTGACAGTACCAAGATAGCAAGAGAGCGTAGTCTGCGTTCATGGCAAAAAACATCGCAAGGTTACTTTTGCGCCACCTTGTATAAGAGACCACCAACGCACAATGGGGTAAATGCCCCTGATTTCGCGAGTTAATTCAAAAATTTAAATTGAAATATTAGATGCGCAACAAAGTTTTCGCTATTTTTTTTATGAAAATACAACTTCATTCTGAAAAAATGGTTTCAAGTGAATCACTGAAAGTATTGCCCATCGTTGGCTACTACTTTTTCCCATCTTTCTGGCAAAGATATTGCGCCGTCCGATTATCACCTGCTCCGATCGATGACACATGGTCTAGCTGACCAGCAGTTCCATTCATATGACGACATCAAAAAATGGCTTGATCCGTGGATTGCCTCAAAAGATGAACAGTTTTACCGCGACGATATACCAGATCTACCAGAAAGATGTAAAAGAGTAGTAGCCAGCGATGGACAATATTTCCAATCATTCACTGTAACCATTTTTTCAGAATGAAGTTGTATTTTCATAAAAAAAAAAAACAGCGAGAACTTAGTTGCGCATCTAATATTAGTGGTGGTTTCTTCGGGTTATGGCAGTGATGATGATTAATTTTTAATAAATGATGATTGCAATTGTAAAAATATATTATTAATAATCAAAATGGTTTATAAGAATAAAAACCTAGGTTGTAGCATACGTATAATTTAGCATTAAGTATGTATTAAATACTTTTGTAGCAATGGCTGTAAATAGAGAGTAGCATTACATTCTACACCTGTACTGTCAAGGTGGATTTATTATAGGTGACAGCATTCACCCAGCTGAATTTTTCGCCGTAGATATGGCTTACGTCAGAATGATATGCTTTGTTTGTATTGGTATGTTTACATTCATACATATGTTTACATTGACCAGCAAATCACACTGAAAATGAACAGCTGATTTTGACGTGATGCTTGGACCAAACGCAACAACAAATACATGTGGGGTTTTACTTATATGTGGTTGCTGTCACCTATAATAAATTCGTCTTGTGTACTATTATATTACACTCTACACGATGTTATGTAATCCACAAAAGCTTGAATTCTGTAAGCAAAAGCTCTATGCCTGAAGGTATAAAACAGCGCTCTCGTGTGATCGTCGTTCACTTTTCGAAATACTTCCACTCGAGAGGTTTCATTTATTGTACTCACCATTTTTTGTACCCACGTACCCCTTATAATTGGCGCCGAACATCGTGGCAAGCTTCTCAAGTAGTTATAATTATTATCGCCGAAGCGAAATAAGATGGCTCAGTTTACTACTGAACAGTTTGAGCAGCTTATGCAAGCTGTCGGCCATTACAATGTAGGTAGTGGTTCGTTGAGCAACTATACTGCTCGTTATGCAGGTGAACGCGATTCCACAAAAGCTGAGGAGTTCATTGTTGCTGTAGGGACGTTTAAAGCTGTCGAGAAAATAAGTGACGCGGATGCTGTTACTGGCATGCCCATGATTTTAGAGGGTGACGCAGCAGAATGGTGGCGCGATGTACAGCCAAAGTCCAAAGTTTTTGAGGATGTTGTGCGTATGTTGCGTGAAGATTGTTGTCCCCCTAAGCCTGACTGGCGAATCTATGCTGAAATCATTGAAAGCAAACAAACCAAAAACGAGCCGACTGATTCTTTTGTTCGAAGAAAACGTGCTCTGTTTTCCCAATTCACTAATGCTCCTAGTGAAATCGGCCAAATCGATCTTTTGTTTGGTATGATCCATTTACAAATTAGGGATAGGGTTAGTCGTAAATGCAATACTACGCTCGATGATCTATTGAATGAAGCTAGAGAAGCAGAGATGACCTTGCGCGAACACAAAATGACTACCGCGAACGTCGATAAAGCCGTCGATAGTACAAGTGGTCCGGTATGTTGTGGTTTTTGCCGCAAAAAGGGGCATTACACAGAAGTGTGCTTCAGAAAGAAAAACGAAGAGGCCAAAACAGCGCAAACACAAGCGATTACAAATGCTTCAGTGGCAAAGCCGTCGTATTCGAGTTATGGATGCAATGCACCAGGTGTTACACGGGCAAATTGTCCGAAATGTTTGAATAAACCGTCCACTAGCCATGGTTCGGTAAGTTTTAATTCGTTAACCATTCCAATTGGAACAACGATTCCAATTGCTAATGTTCAATTGTTCGGTATGCCTGGAAAGATTTTTTTTGTCGGGACAACTAGCAAGTGCAGCACTCAGACATTAATCGCGTCCATTGTACTACACTTGGATTCCCTTTTAATTTCTTTAAATCTACCCGATCTCCGAAGAAATCTGAGTAGATCTTGTGGTGCCAAGGAGCCAAGATGGTCGCTTCTTAACACATCAGTGCCAAAGACCTCAAACCTGATTCGAGCGAAGGCGGGCAGACACACAGGAAGTGGTCCGCCGTCTCATCCTCCTCTTCACAAGCTGGGCAGAGTACACTGTCTGAGATGCCCAACCTTTCCATGTGCTTTGCCCACTGAAAGTGGCCCGTCATCAGTCCAACCAGCCGTCTGCACTCCCCTCTGCTTAATGACAGAAGAGTTTGCGACAGTCGATCGGACATGACAGGTAACATCAGTTTTGTCCATCTGCAGCCTCTCTCAGCCTGCCAAGCTCGCTTGTGGGTGGTAGTTACCCATTTGCTAACCGTGGCTGTGATGGCGGCAGAAAGGAGTGGCAAAACGGGCTCTGGGCCAAAGAAGTTGGCCTCAGAGCACATCTTAGCTAAGGAGTCTCGTTACCCGCGATACCCACGTGTCCCGGGACCCATGTTAGCATCAGGCTATTATGTCTGCCGACATAGTTCAGCCTGGATTTACAGGACTTCACTACCCCTGATGTGGTTTGAGGGCTGTCTAAGGCCATAAGCGCTGCTTGGCTGTCGCTGCAGACACATATAGATCTGCCTCTCCATCGTTTTTCCACAACAAAGTTCCTCGCTTCTTGAACTGCATACACCTCCGCTTGAAACACAGATGCATGCATTCCAAGAGCAAAGTGCAGTTTCGTCCCGCTGGATTCCACGTAGACCCCAGAGCCAGAGCCATGCTTGGTCCTGGAGCCATCCGTAAAAACGCGAAAACAGTGTTTCCCGGGCTCATTTTATGAGTCTCTCCACAACTGAGCATCTGGTAGCACTACACTGTATCTCTTTTCAAGTACGACTCTTGATGGCATGGAGTCAAGGGGCATGGAGAGAATCATTGGATCGATGTCCATGCCTTCTCTGTGTTCTTGATGGCCTTCAAGGCCTCTTCTTGGATGAAAGCCTCAAGTGGTGGTAAACCAATCAGTGCATCTAGTGCCGGACCTGAAGTAGTCGGAAAAGCTCCGGTGCAACAGATGGCCACAGTGCGTTGTAGTCTCGATAAGGTCCTCCTGACTCCAACTAGAGAGAATCTACTCATCCAGACCACTGATGCATAGGTGATAATGGGTCTTATCATAGCCGTGTAGATCCATAGGACCTTGCTGGGAGAGAGACCCCACGTTTTCCCAAAGACACCTTTGCACTGCCAGAAAGCTGTCAGTGCTTTGGATGCATTTGTTTCAACGTGTGATTACCATAGAAGTTTACTATCGAGGATTACTCCAAGATATTTAATTTCCTTGGATAGCTGGATTGTGACTCCTTTTAGCTTTGGCAGAGCGAGTCCATCCTCCTCCTTCTGGTAAAGAGGACAATACCAGTCTTGGTGGAATCTGCCGATAGCCCATTCGCACAGCACCAAGTGTCAATCCGATCCAGAGTTTTCTGCTCTTTCCTGCAGATGTTCATAAGCGAAGGGCCTGTTACTAAACAAGCAACATCGTCCGCATATGCTTGTGCGTAGACTCCCGAGTCTTTTAAGGTGGTGAGTAGAGGATCCATTACCATGCACCAGAGCAATGGAGACAGCACACCGCCTTGGGGGCAGCCTCTATAAACCCCAGATGACACCTCTGCTCGCACCGAAACGATTCTTTGGGCCAGCATCGAACGAATCCAATTTACTGGCACCCGGTCTACGCCGTGCCTACTAGCAGAGTTACTCATACTATCAAAAGTGGCATTATCAAACGCTCCCTCTATGTCTAAAAAGATGCCCATAGCGTAGTCCCTCCTGTCGATGGCCAGCTCTACCCTTGCAACAAGGTTTTGCAGTGCCGACTCGCAGGATTTTCCACTCTGATAGGCATGCTGAAATAGAGACAGAGGGTGAGCCTTCAGCGACTTCTGACGTATGCACAGTTCCACCAGTCGTTCGAGACTTTTCAGCATGAAAGAGGTCATGCTGATGGGTCTAAAGCTTTTTCGTCTTTTCCAACCTTTGGGATGAAAGCGACCCTCACCATCCTCCAAGAGCGTGGTATGTAAGCCAATGCCAGGCATGCCGAGAAGATTTTCTTCAGGGCTGCTGTCACGAACTCTGCACCCTCCTTCAGCATGGCAGGATATATGCCATCTGCACCGGGCGACTTGTAGCCGCCAAAAGATTTGATGGCAAATCGAATGGCGGCCTCATTCACCACAGATCTGGCAACGAACCAGTCATGCCGAGAAGGTGTAACAGCTCTGACAACTGCCTCTATCAATAAGGGCTGTTGCTGGCTGATGCTTATCTGATTACCAGGAAAGTGAGATTCCATCAGCAAGCTGAGTGTCTCACTTTTCCGCTCCGTGAAGGAGCCATCAGATTTCCTAAGTTCAGCTTTGTAGTTGAGTCCCTTTTCAGGATCCTAACCAATTTCGCCGTGTCACTCAGAGATTCAATACCGCTGCGGAATTCCCTAAATGAGGCTCTCTTCGATTCCCGAATAAGCCTCCTGTAGTTCTTCTGAACATCACGGTATCGCTCCCAGTCCTCTGCAAGGTTTATCTTGAGGGCCCGGTTTAGAAGTTTTCTCGACTCACGCCTCAACATCTGGAGCTCTCGATTCCAGCAAGGAACAGGACTCCGGCTAGGGAGAGGTCGAATTGGACAGGCTGACTCAAAACATTAGGTTAGGGCAGCGTTGAGTGTCTCAACAGCCACCTCAATGGCCTGTTCTTTTCGAAGTCTTGGTGGCGTAACGTCAAGGTCCAGCAACGCCTCCCTAAACTTCTGCCAGTCTGTGTTTTCTGGGGTTTCTAGAGGGCAATGGCATTTGCGCCTCCTCGCTACACTGAAACTCAATGTACCTGTGGTCCGAGCACGAATTTTCGCAAGGACTCTGCAGTTCTTGATTGACCACCCAAGTTTTGAGTTTGATAGGGTTAGATCAATCACCTCCTGCCTTCTTGCTGTTACAAACGTTGACTCTGAGCCCTAGTGGCCTTCCCGGGTGTTGGCCCTTCCAGAGAATCGTAAGGAAATAAGCAGATGCAATCACAAACTTCGACCATCCGCGTCTACCTCTGTAACACACCTCAGCCGCTACCAGGTCTTGGCAACAGAATTGCTCAAGACCCGTCACAGTGAGATGGGATGATACTATAAGACCGGTCCTAGGTCTACTAGAACTCCTGTCATATAATAACGTGGCCCCTTTCAGCGCACTTAAGCCACAGAGACGGCCCCTAAAGACCCAGGGCTCATGTAGTGCTGTTATGTGGGGTAATGTGTGCAGCTGGGAAAGCCTTGTACTTAGTAGTGCAGTAGCGGCTTTGGAATGCTGCAAGTTAATTTGCGTCACCGTCAAGGGACGGTAGCTACAGAAACCGTCCGAGCCAATCATTTGGGAAAGACATGGAAGCTGACCGTCCCAAAGAAGAGACGCAGACGGTTCCCATACCGTGAGCCCATGACATCAACACTGGCCTCGTCCACTCGCACCACAAGAGCAGCCCCTTCCTTCCCTTCCCGGTTTTTGCTCTTGGTGTACGAGACGACTCGCCAAAGCCTCGTGTTGATGCCCGGATTCTGGGCACGTAGACAGGATAGGACATCCGCCGCAGACAGATCTGGATCCGGAATCCAGCAGATGGCCTTCCGGAGGGGTACACTCTCCTCGCTGTAGACTGCGAAGCGAATGGTCCCCATGGGGGGCACGTTATTGACCACGGTCCTGATCCATTCGAAGTTGGCCAGAGACGCGGACGTCACCTTTATGTTATGGGACCGTCCTTTGTCTCATAGCCCTTCGCGTTGGCTTCAGGACCGGAGGCAATAACCTGACGCATCAGTTGACTTTTGCAGTATTTGATTTCTGCATTCGTCAGCTGATGGTCAGGCCCCAGTTTTCCAATCACAACCACAGGTCGTGGGCCAGAAGCCTTCTCGCTATAGGATGGCTTGGCCGCACCCTTGGATGTGCTTGAGCGAAGGTCCAGCTCCCGATCCTCCACTGACGAAGATTTCGCCGGGCAGACAGCTGTGCTGGACATTTTGTCGAGGCGCCGATAGGGACGTGGCTCAGCAGAACCTTTTCCCGCCACATTGACTGGCGCCAAGACCGCGTTCGTACCTTGGGGTGTCGTGGCTCGGCCATTGGCGGTAACCGCAGGGCAGGGAGGTGTGCTGCTTTCAGCCACCGTCTTTCTCCGCTTACCTCGAGAGCGAGACAACTTGGGAGTGCCCGTGCCCACCGAGGATTCAGTAGCTTCCGTGGGTGTCACTTCCGCTGACCGAGGTCTTTTGGAAGACACAGACGCAGAAGGGCCAGCAGAGCCACATGAGGATTTCTCCCGCATGAGCCTTGCCCACCGCTTTCTTCTCTTCCTCCTTGCCGCGCTCTTCGATTTCCCTGCTTCTTTGGGAGGTCGTGCAGCCACCGAAGAGACCTCACAACTCAGGCCCTCCGAAGCAGGGAAACGTTTTTCAGACTCTGAAGGAGAGGAGATTGCGATAACAACCCCCGTCTCCTCCAGGATGCGCTCTCGCTCGTAGAGCTGAGAGACTTGGGTAATGGCTGGGACCTCCAGAATCCATTCCCCTGTCGCCGAAGCGGGTGGATTGCCACTTGTGTGGATTCCACCTGGAGTAATATTACCATTGTTTTTCATTACCATTGGTTTTTTTTGGGGACTCCTCCCTAGCCAGTTTTGTTCGCGGATGGCACCCTGATTCTGTGCCTACTTTGAGTCATCACACGAGTGTTGAACCCACCCCATCAGGGAAGGCCACTTTTGTGATGCCAGGGCTTCCCTATCCACCACCTGGGACGCGCCCGATGGGAGATCAGGCAACTCCACACGGACAGATTTATTTCGATAGTGCCGTTGTACTAGTGTAGCTTGCGCAAACTTGAAGCGCATAATGGATTTTAAGGGGTGCACTTACCGCAAAGTTGAATGCGAAATCACACTTGGCAACGGAAGTACGAAACTCCAACGATGCCTTACAACTAAGTGCGATATAGTAATTGGTGGACGTAGCTTTAATATTCAGTTCATGGTATTGGCTGATGCAATTGGAAACAAAACATTACTTGGAAAAGATTTCTTAGAACAAGCGGAAATCGTATTAAATATGGGTCAAAGATATTGGTACTTTGAATATAACCCAACGCCACATTTTGATTTCGTTGATTCACTGCCACTCGAATTTAATGTTATATAACGTATAAAAGTATGTACGCTTGTGACAAAACGTAAACCGGAGGAGGCAGCAGTCAAAGAGATTGACGAGCCAAAAGTATATATGTCTGAGGTTGAGTACTATGGTCCTGATTTGCCAAACGATTATTCACCGCATACTATACAAAGTATCTTTAGAGATGCACTTCCGCCTAACATGATTACACCCGAAAGACATAAAGGACCGAAGTTGTTTACTGGTGTTGTTTACAATCAAAGCACTATTGATAATGTTGATTTGTTTTCGATTGATTTTAAAATTTTGAAAGAAAATGATGGTTTAGGACTAGAAGTGTCGGAGAAGATGGAGCTCGACAGAGTGCTCCAATCACATGTACACGTTTTTAGTAAATCCTGCGAACCGACGCTATATGCACAGCATTTATAGATACTGGCGAACACGAGCCGATTGCATCACCGGCGTATAGATTATCATTTTCTAAGTTAAAGGAACTTAAAGTCGAAATTCACAAAATGCTTGAAAAAGATGTGTTAGAAGAATGTGAGTCAGCGTGGCCAACCTGTTGTTTTGGTGTAGATTATCGTAAACTAAATGCGATAACAAAACTCGACCGATATCCATTGCCTCGAATAGACGACCTTTTACACGCTGCAAAAAGCACAAAATTTATGACTACTTTTGACCTTCAAAGTGGGTACTTTCAAATCGAGGTAGCAGAAAGAGACATAGATAAGACGTGCCTTTTAACGCCTTTTGGTACATTCCGGTTTAAGAGAATGCCATTTGGTCTACGTAACGCACCGTCGACATTCCAGAGATTGATTGACCATTTCAAAGCAACGTTACCAAACATACATATTTTAGCATATCTTGATTATATTATAATTTGCTCACCATCATTCAAAGAACACTTAACCGATTTAAAAGATGTATTCCTGAAGTTAGAGAAATTCAAGCTGCGCATTAATTCTGCCAAATGTCGTTTTTGTTGTGCCAGTGTTAAATACCTTGGCCATGTATTAACAACCGAAGGCATACAAGATGACCCAGGAAAGACTCTAGCGATTACGCATCGGAAAGATCCAAGAGATATCAAAGAATTGAAGAATTGAATTGATCGTACAAACGTTTTACTGAAATTGCTAAACCGCTTACGGAATTAATGAAAAAAAAATGCTGTATGGAGATGAGATACTCCGCAAATAGAAGCTTTTAACAAGCTTAAACAAACACTCGTTTGCCCTCCAGTTTTGAAGCAAACTGAGGATGATGTCCCTTTCATCATTAAAGCAGATGCAAGTGCATATGCATTGGGAGCTGTGTTAATACAGGGGGAGAAAGAATGCGAACACTCTATTGAATACGCAAGCCGACTTTTGGCAGCCGCAGAGAGAAACTACTCGACTACAGAGCGCGAAGCCCTCGCTATTGTATGCATGTTCCAAATTCAGAGGCTATATAGAAGGAGCCGAAGTTTTATTGGTGTCTGACCACCAACCGCTGAAATGGTTATTAACCGTGAAGTCACCTACTGGCCGCCTAGCATGGTGGGCATTGCAAATACAGCAATATAATTTCAAAATTGACTATTCTGTTACGCAAATGAAGGTGCTGCCGATGCACAGCTCGTCGTACTTGACCACGAGCGCCCAAGTATCCAAAAAATGTACCATGACGACAGCACTTCTGGCCATTACGGAGCAGAAAGAACCATAGCGCGTATTTTGAGTCGCTATTTCTGGCCAGGAATGCGAGCCGAAATTACAAAATATGTTAGAATGTGTATTTAATGCCAGCGATACAAGACAAGCAACTTGAAGCCGATGGGATTGCTTCAAACAACAAGTAGCAAACAACGTTTCGAAGTTGTTGCTGTAGACCTATTTGGTCCTCTACCAAAAACAGAAGATGGCTACCAGTGGATCCTGATAGTAGAAGATGTTGCAAGTAGATGGGTTGAGTTATTTCCTTTAAAAGAGGCAACAGCCGAAAATTGTGCGAAACTATTAGTCAATGAATTTTTTCTAAGATATGGAGTTCCAAGACGTCTGAAATCAGACAATGGAGTCCAATTTGTTTCATGGGAATTAACTACATTTTTACACCAGTTTATTATCCGGAAAGTAACCCAGTCGAACGAAAAAACAGAGACCTTAAGGCTCAACTAGCGATCATCGTTCAAAATCCGCACAACGTTTGGAATATAGGCTTACCCTCTATACGATTCGCAATGAACTCAGCTAAGTGTCAATCCACTAGCTGTATAGCAGCCTATCTCACTTTTGGAGGAGAGTTGCGCACTTTCGATGACGTAGAACATGATATACGTACTATAACAGAAAACGAAAATTTCATTCCGCAAATTACACCATATTTGAAGAATATTACAGAAAGTTTTAAAAACCCTCGAGAGGTAGAACAAAAGGCCCAAGATCGTAATAAAAAATATGTCGATAAGCATAGACAACCTCAATCTAAACTCGGTGTGGGATACGAGTATTGGTAACAACGTATTGTATGTACTAAGTCAAGCAGAGAAAGGTATCACCTCCAAATTTATACCAAAACGTGATGGGCCTTATCTCGTAATACGCAAAATCGGTGCAAGCACATATGAAATCGCATCAAAAACTGATCCAACAGTGCCACTTGGAACATACCACGCATCAGCCCCAACACTGTATTACGGTACAAACGCAAACCAAGATCCAACCTCAGTACAACCTAAAAAAGGAAAGGAAGTACAAAGGAAATAGATGTAAATGTATGATGACCGCTGCGGTTCCTTCACGTTCATCAAGGGGGAGACTGTAGCATACGTATAATTTAGCATTAAGTATGTATTACTTTTGTAGCAATGGCAACAATGTAAATAGAGATTAGCATTACATTCTACACCTGTGCTTTTATATTACATTCTACACAATCAAGGCGAATTTATTAAGGTGACAGCATTCACCCAGCTGAATTTTTCACCGTAGGTATGGCTTATGTCAAAATGATATGCTTTGTTTGTATGTATTGGTATGTTTACATTCGTATGTTTACATTTGCTTGCTGATTTTGACGTGATGGTTGCACCAAACGCAACAACAAATACATGTAGGGTTTTACTTATATGTGTTTGCTGTCACCTGTAATAAATTCGCCTTGTACACAATGTTATGTAATCCACAAAAGCTTGAATTCTGTAAGCAAAACCTCTATGCCTGAAGGTATAAAACAGCGCTCTCGTGTGATCGTTGTTCACTTTGCGAAATACGTCCACTCGAGAGGTTTCATTTATTGTACTCTCCATCACGTACCCCTTATAAGGTTTTAGTTTCCTCGCTCTTTGACAATACCATATAAACCTGAGTAAAAACAAAATTTCCCATTGAATTATTTTCGGATTGAGTCTCACTCGAAACAAGATAACCCCAAATTTATCACTATTTCTAATGCCGATGCAGTTAAAGCACTGCCTAAGTACTCATGTTTTGCTATACACAAAGCAATTGAGATAATAAGCATAGAAATAATTTCTATCACCGAATTGCGCGACGGAAATATACTGCTAGTGAAAACTCTCTCGATTCCAAACAAATTTATAGCTGTCAAGCGGTTGAATGAATGTGAAGGTTAACTTTCTGCAAAATCTAAACTTCTCTAAAAGCACAATTTGAACGATGTACCGGTCGAAGAAAACATGAAAATCATGTGGTAGCAGTGCTTAAATTTAAAAAGATCATAAATAAAGCACATGTACGTGTAAACCCTCATTTTTCATGAGGTGCAAATAGTCATACCACCAAAAGATGCAACAACAATCCTGTTTGTGTCACTTGCATTTCCCTCCTCACGGCGAAGAGAAGTGCTTGCGTACTTCATGTGCCAACTGTGCCGGAGAACTTTCATCGTCATCAAACACTTGCCCCAATACTTTTGTTTGAACAAAACAGGTTTTGAAAAAAAGACGAGTATTGCTCCAAGGCTCAATAGCCATATTCTTGATAGTTTATCAGGCAGTGACCATCAGTTGTCATTGAATTAGCCACACCCACTTCAAATAAACGTTATTCAAAACCAAAGTTTTTAACAGAGAAGGCAGGCTGCTAATATTGATAAGATAATACGCTCTACGGTACATATGTCTATACCTCGAACAACAACAGGTTACACAAAAAAGTATTGCCGTACTGGTCAAATGAACAACAGCCTGTGTCAGAAAAAAGGAACCGCGATTATTCATGAAATATAAAATATATATAATATATTTAAAAATTACATGAAAGTATGTACAAAGCTACGAGTCGCAATTACTCAATAAGCCGTGTAGTCTCCATCCTTGTCGAGTATAGCCTGGCATTTTCTCGGCATGCTTTGAACCAGCATTGCGTAACCCGTCGACAAAGAAGACCAGATTTTGCGAACTTGACGCACGAGTTGCTTTAAATCGTAGACTTGCTTTCTGGCAAGATACGTTTTCATAATTTTCACACATTTCCAATGGGTTGACGTCTGGGGACTGGGAAGGTCAGTCCATTACTGTGACGTAATTTTCTTGTTTTGTTGTTGTTCAATGGGTTTTTCTGAGAGCAGTGGTTTTGATGATGTGGAACGGTAGGATATGTTCGCCTCCTCAGTCGTTGTTTGATGGTGTTTATGCTCACATCTATTGCCTTCTATCGCAAAGGTGTTAATGGGACTCATTAACGCAAGACTTGCAAATTGGGTATAAAAGAACAGCAATCTCACAGAATTCCAAGCCAGCTTTAGAAGATATTATTCAACTGTAGATAACATTTTTAATCTTGCGTCTATTTTACATTTAAAGTTTCACGAAAATCAAAAAGCTCACGCATATTTCGTTGATTTCAAAGCGACGTTCGACAGGGTGCCGGGAGACCGTTGATTTAGTTGGGAATATCTAGTAAAATAACGAACCTCATAGAAAATATCTACGAGAATACTAAATCTGCGGTTTGGGCGGGAAAAGAAGTATCCGATTATTTTGAAACCTGCACTGGTGGGAAACAAGGCTGTCTGTTGTCGGCATTATTGTTCACTTTATACCTAAACGATTCGCACGACTATTTGGAAGGTGGACTATTGGTTGAGGACATGAACATACGCCTTCTCCTTTATGCCAATGATGTTGTACTCCTGGCGGATAACCCTAAAGTCATGCAATCCATGATTAATAACCTGGAGAAATACTGCGCAGAATGGAATATGGAAGTAAACGCAAATAAATCGGAGGTGATGGTCTTTAGAAGAGGGGGACGACTTTCCCTGACAGAAAAATAGTGGTACTAAGATGAAAAAATTAAATTGGAGGCCGCATATAAATAACTTGGTGTCATTCTCACACCGAAAATGGCATTCGGCAAGCACTTAGAAACCAGAAATACTTCAGCAAAATCTAGTATTAATTGCACATGGAACGATTTTTTTGCGAAACCATTGATTTCATTAAAATCAAAATGGAAGCTGTTCCAAGCGGTATGCAGAGCGATACAAACCTACGCAGCGGAAGTTTGCGGGTAAGCCTTATTCGATGAAGTAAATGAACTTCAACGTTACTTCATTAAAATAATCCTCAAACGACCCGAGCTCACTCCGAATTATGCAATAACACAAAAAACCAATTTAGGAGATAGCCACATTTATTCTTTAGAGCTACATATAAAGTATATCTGGAAAACCATTTATAAATACAATTGCAACAGACTCCTACACAAACTAACACAAGGCATCTTAAGTAAAGATGTGTTTTGGCTTAGGCATCTGAACGACATGGGAATGGAGTTCGGTCTGAAGTTTGAAAACATCACCGCTATAGAGTGGCAAGATTCTTGTGCGCAACTTCTTACTACGAGTAAAATGAAAACAAAAGATCTCAACATGGTAAGACAAAAAGCACAGTCAAGCGCGACGCGAATTTATAAACATTTAGACTACTCAAAAGGAGAATCATATATTAAAGGAGATATGCGGCTAGCTGACATTACGACAATTTTCAAAGCAAGATGAGGTTTATTGAAGCTAAATGCTATTTTTTGAGCTGTGACAGACAACATTGTTATTGCCACAAATTTATTATTTCTTTCTTTATTTATTTATATATAATATTTAAATGAATTATTGTATAAATGATTGAAATGTAAGATGCAATATTTATAAATAAATTAAGAATTAGTACTACTACTACTACTATTCACATCTATTCCCTTTTTAGCAAGAATTGTGCGTGCTTGGTGTAGTCGCAAAGAAGGGTCCAGCTTAAAAAGTTGGACGATCACCTTACCCTGCTTTTTTGTAGCCAGTCGCTTCAAACCGCGCTCAGAAAAGTTATCAACATTTTTGTACACCTTATACGCCGATTCCACATCACAACAAACTCTTTTGATTTTTTAATCACTTTTCCAGCCTCGGGGTAAGATAATTTCGGCCCTTTCGAATGTGTGCATAAAAATACCACTTCGAAACGCTTCCGGTACTTCTACGTTTACGGGAAAGTTTCAAACGACACTAATCTGAGTTAGCACAGGCGTCGTAGCCCTTGAGTGGGACAATTGCGCAGCAAAAAGCAAAACGAAATATATCTTGAAGTTACAAGAAAAAAACCAGTTGTTTTCTTCTGGCGCAGAGTGTAGTTACTTTAAGAAATATAAAATAGTGCAATTTTACAGAATATAAAAGAGCAAGGTCAGAAGCGAACCTTATTCTACACAAAGCAAATGCAGTTTTTTGTAAAAATCAAAGGAAGCAAAGCGAAAGCGCTTTAAAGCTCTAACTGCGGATATTACTCCCAGTTCTAATCCTAAAAAGATTTGGTGCCACATAAAACGGATTGCAGGCGCATTCGTCACAGCTGTGATAGAAACTTCTATTAATGTTATTATTCAATTTTTGACTCTGAGCTAATTGCTGAACATTTTGCCTTCAATTGCTGTAAATATTCTAAAAATTTTAATTTCAATAAAAACTTTACCACAATGAAAAACGACACTCTTAACCGGGTTCATAATGAGCCAAACTCGCAGGCCAATTTAGAATTTGAGTCTACACTTTCTAACCTAACCGGTCAGACCGCATCTCTTATCTGATGTTAAAAACTTACCTATTGAGCTAAAACAGAGATTAATTAACCTCTTTGACTGGAGTTTTCTCTCAAAACTGGAAGAACGCCGTAGTCATTCCAACAATCCATCAGCAGAGGCATCAGAATTTAAACCTACCTATTTCGCCTATATGCTGCATAACCAAGTTATCAGAAAAAATCATTTCAAAACGCATAATGTGGTACATTTCGAAAAATTATTTTATAAGTCCACATCAAGTGGCATACAAAGAAAGTCAAGGAACTTCGGATGCACTTTTATTTTTGGGAAACTTTGCCTCATGTGGTTTATTTAACCGTAATCTCCTGTCTAAGCTTGGATTTTGAGAAAGCGTTCGATCGAGTCGACGTGCAAATCGTTTTGCACCAACTAGAGAAATGGAGTTTTGGAAATAAGATATATTATTTCATCAAGACATTTCGAAAAGTAATTTTAAAACTAAAGTAAATAACGATTTTTTTAATTGCACGTTGTCCAGGATGGGACACCGCCAGGATCTCCACTTTCGGTAACTTTGACTAAAATTGCTTTTGATGAAATTACCCAAACCATTTCCAAATACAAAAAAATTTCGCACATTTTTTATGCCGACATCTCAAGATGGTCCATATCCCTCGGGGGCGAACCTCTCGCTTAATAAATGTAAATCTTTTCATGTATGTAGAAAGCATAAATGTAATAACTTAAATGTAGTCTATAATAATGCAAATATTGTAAATGCTCACAGCATACGATTTCTTGGAATTATCTTTAATAAGCGTCTTACCTTTAAGGACCACTTTTTAGATTTAAAAAAGAGCTTAGGTGGCAGGTTAAATATTATAAAGTATCTGTCATCAGAATATAATCTTATACATACCACGAATCTGATAAATATTACGAAAATGGACTATGGTTTGACATTGCGCCAGAAGTAACCTAAAGCTAATTTTTCCAACATACCACGCCGCCATACGCAGAAGTATTCGAGCCTTTCCAACATCTCCGATACAGTACATATTGGCGGAAGCAGGGCTACCCAACATTCCGGAGAGAAAAGAATACATTACAATGAGGCTCATCCCAAAGCTTCTCTGTTGCAACAATAGCATTCTACATGACGCCACCTCATCACTATTTTCTGCAAGTAAAGTGCAAATCGCAAGTCCACTATACTAAGAGCACTGGAATAGGCTAACAAACTGGAAATAACCTCACGGCCCCAATCAAGGCCCCCAATCAGCTCATCGCCTTGGCATTTTAGAAAGTCCTCAGTCCTTTTTGGTATAGCAGCATTTCCTAAATCCCACACCAGTTCATTAGAATACCAGAGTAGGTTTGAAGAATACGTCGCGCCATTTACACTGATGGTTCAAAAACGTTGGATCACACCACGTTTGCAGTAGTGCATTCTGATGGTGAAACAATAACGAGGGATCAACTATCTTACTACTGTTCTGTGTGCACAGCAGAAGCTGTAGCAATATATATTAATATAATAGTTGCATCAAAAACTAATGAAAAAACAATTATTCGGATAGCAAGTCAACAATACCATGAACCTAACAAACAAATCACTCCTTATACTTAAAAGGAGCATATTAATTGAGCATAAAAATACAGGCAAAAAAATGTGAATTCCTGACCACGTTGGTATTAAAGGGAACGAGCTTGCCGACCAAAAAGCTAAGGCTGCAGCAATGGAACCGTTGCAATCATTTGATTGTCTGGTGAAGAAAGAAATCGACTGACTAATTAATATATACTTTGAAGTGAAAATAACCGCGGCATGGAGAACAGTGCGACACCATTATGCAAGCTTAAATAAATCTGGAACTAAACCCAACTATCCAGCCATATGCCGTACCAAGGACTTCGCTGCCTTCATCCGACTTCGCATTCGACACACTATCGGTACACACTCGCACATTTTAAATGGTGCGAGGTCGCCTCCCAGCCCGTACGGCACCCTGTCAACATTAACTGTCAAACACCGTTTGGACGACTGCACGCATTTTATGAATCTCAGGAAAACAAATTTCGACAGCCACCTCCCATCGGAAATTCCAAAGACTTCTTCCCAGTAAAACATTGTTAAAATGACAAATTACTTAATTAGAGCGGATCTGAGAAAATTGATTTAAACCATAAATTTATCCAGAGGCAGTGTGATTGCCTTAGGGAGGACATTGGTACAAGGCACCGCAATATAGAGGAAGGTGCCTACTGTAAGTTCTTCATGAGAAAAGGCCACTATCTTTTACAATAGCATGGAAGGCAGGTCCCACCGATCTGCATTTTTATTAGGTATGTTGGGCGTTCGCACCTCAAAGAGGCCAGAGGCAGAGTTCCCGGAATTGCAGGACACTCCCTGTTCACTCGAAGCCATAGTTCCATCGAGAGGACCCATTTAGAAGAAACACCGCTCGCAGAAAAGACCACTCAGATCTTTGCGGGGAAAGTTTAGTCCTACAATAACGAAGCATTTCCTCCATCTCCCCGAAGTGAAAGGTGCGGAGGTGAGCCAGACAAAGGTACGCGGACGGAGAAGCAGATCTTTTAAAACTGTAGAGATGGCGGAAGCCACTTTCTTATATTCTTCATTGGGATTGGCGTCGTTCTTCCTGCCGTTGTCGCTTAATGATTCGCAAACGATTACTCATGCGGCTTCCTACCTAACCAAAGCGGACTCTCGCTCACACTTTCTGGGACAATGCTGGAAATCGACTCCGTCTTCCTTCAGAATCACTCCCGCATATATAAGTAGCTTTGAGCGTCGACTTCGATATACTTCCGCCCCTAGTCATATCGAACATTGAGGTTGTCCCCCGGATCGAACCAGTGGAAAGAGGCTAATGGCCGCTAAAAGTATTTGAGTTTTGCGTATTAGGTTTCGAATTCGTGGTAAAATGGGTTTAAGTTCACCCCAGCGTACTTCGGCGGCAGAATACCACAACCACTAACTTAGTGAAATAGGTGGCTTGTTGTTGTAGAGGTGGCTGAGTATTTGTACGAAATAATCTTAATTTGTGACCAGCGCCACTTTTGTTCTCTTTTTTTAAGTCAGCCATTTCGTGAGATCGAGATAAAACAGCAATTTTTTTATATCTATGTCTGCGATTTCATTAATTTGCTGTAGGAAAGGTTTACCGAATGAGCAAAGTCTTGTTCTGGCTAAACCTGGGCATTGGCACAAATAGTGCGAAAGACCTTCTATCATTACCCTCCATATTCCTGTGTCCGGGCGGGAACCCATATCAGAGTAATTTGAATTTGAATTCGGGCTTACCACAGTCTGTGGACCAATTGCTGAGTAATCCCAAAGCTCCTTCCATAATCTCGCTGATTATTGTGAGAAACATTCCTGAAACCATAATCACTATGTCATCCCCATACGTCACTGCTTTAATTCCCTTTCGGTCGAACTTGGTAGGTATTTTGTTGACAACTAGTAACCATAGCAGAGGGGATAAAATTCCCCCTCTGGAGTTTCTCCCCTTTTTTTGAAAATTATCTCTAGCAATGGAATCGTTGTTTTTCGAGTATTCCACAGCATGGCAGCGGATATCCGATCCGGGCCGGCTGCTTTGTATGCTTCGATTTAATTCTATCTGCAGATACAATGTGGTTGATTGTACTGGCAGACACGTTGGACGATTGGGCCTACATTGTTCTCAATATAGTTTGCGTTACCTAAAAAGTGCGTGTTCATGAGATAATCTAATGTATCGGACGAGTATTTTGTCCATTCCCCGTTGTCTTTGCTCAAGAGAGAAGGATAAAAGCACTCCTAATCTGGCCGTACCTTTGGTTCATTCAACCGAGCTACAGAAATCTTTTTAAGAATCTGTCTGACCTTCGCGCATTGCTTTCTTGTATTGTCTAAGACAATTTTGTAGGGTTCAAAGTACTTGTATTTGTAGTATAAATTGAAGATGTCTCTTGTCATTTTCCTAATTTGACTTAAATCTTCATTCCACCAGGTGGGATATGAGGTTTTACCATGCGTGACAGGACATGAAGGTTCGAATCCTTTTGTCAGCGCAACTTCTAAGGCATTAACTTTTTCATTTAAGTCTTTACTTATCTTTGCGGTTTTATTTGTGGGCTGCTCTGCTGAATATTTGCCAGTGTCTTGGGTTTCTAAAAGGGGTTGGTTTCTCTAGCTTGAAATTGATATCGAAGAGAATTCAACTATAATCTGAAAAGGATTTCTTGTCGGATACCCTCCAGCTTCTGACTATGTGGGAGTTGATGTTTGACCATATCTAGGACCTCTTCCCATCCTGCGAAGTTTTCAGAGCTCGGAAAAGTGAAGGTTGGAGTGGTATCCACGTTTCATATGTCTAGAATGGTGTTTAATATACGGTTTTCAAATAACAGGTGTTAGGTACGTACCGCCGCCGAAGAAGAAATCGGATTCCGGCGAGCCCGAAAAAATAGTCGGTACGACGAAAGATGTCATGCTGCCGCAGAAAGAAAGGATGCCGCCTATAGAGCCACGCTGCGATCGGGCGCAACACGAGCCATGTGGGATCGCTACCGGGAACTGAAAAACGAAGAGAGACGTATTATCCGACAGAAGAAACGAGAGGCCGAAATACGTGGGTGCGAGGAGCATGAGATGCTGACCCATAGGAACAACGCCCGAAAATTCTGCCACCAAGTTCGGCGGCTTACAGAAGGTTTTAAGACCGGGGCGTTTTCCTGTTAGACCAAAGACGGCGAATTGGTGACTGACATACAGAGCAATCTTTAGTTATGGGGGGAACACTTCTCGAACCTGTTAAACAATGATGGCTGCGCATGTCACATAGAATGTGAAGATCCCGATGCCCCAATCGATGCTCCAATTGTCGTCCCGCTACTCGACCATGACGAGGTGAAAATAGCGATAATGTGGCTAAAGAACAACAAAGACGAGGGCGCCGATGGATTGCCGAGCTGAGCTGAGCTATTCAAACATGGCGGCGAAGAGCTGGTAAGGTACATGCATCAGCTTCTATGCAAAATATGGTCGGCTGAAAGCATGCGTGTCGATTGGAACTTAACTTTTCTCTGCCCAATCCATAAGAACGGTGATCCTGCAATCTGTGCCAATTATCGCGGGATTAGTCTTCTAAATATCGCCTATAAGGTTCTAGAGAACGTATTGTGTGAAAGGCTGAAACCCGCCAACCAACTGATTGGACCTTATCAGTGTGGCTTTAGACCTGGAAAGTCTACCATCGACCAAATATTTACAATACGCCAAATCTTGGAAAAGACCCATGAAAGGGGCAACAGTACGAAAAGGAGTTACTTGTTTGCCACGATGTCTGAATTTGCTATCCCCACAAAACTAATACGGCTATGCAAGATGACGTTGCTCAACACCAGCAGCATCGTCAGAATTGGGAACAACCTTTCCGAGCCGAACCAAACAAGGTTCCAGACAGGATGATTCGCTGTCGTGTGACTTCTTTAACCAGGCACAATATTTTATTCGAGCGTACAATTGTTGGCGAATGCGAATGATATTGACATCATCGGCCTTAACAACCGCGCTGTTAGTTCTGCCTTCTCCAAACTGAATAAAAAGGCAAAACGAATGGGTCTGGTTGTGAACGACAAAACGGGGTACCTCCTGTCTTCAAACAAACAGTCGGCGCACTCGCGTATCGGCACCCACGTCACTGTTGACAGTTACAATTTTGAGATTGTAAAAGACTTCGTTTATTTAGGAACCAGCATTAACACCGATAACAATGTCACGTAGAATCTCTCATGCCAACAAGAGCTACTTTGGACTAAGTAGACAATTGAGCACTATTGTCCTCTATCGACGAACAAAACTAACACTCTACAATACTCTCATCATGCCCGTCCTAACGTGTGGCGCAGAAGCGTGGACGATGACAACATCCGATGAAGCGACGTTTGGAGTGTTCGAGAGAGAGATTCTGCGTAAGATTTTTGGACCTTTGCACGTTGGCAACGGCGAATATCGCAGGCGATGGAACGATAAGCTGCATGACCTTTACGACGACATAGACATAGCGCAGCGAATAAAGATCCAGCGGCTTCGTTGGCTGGGTGATGTCGTCCAAATGGATACAAACGCTACGGCTCTGCAAGTATTCGATGCGGTACCAGCTGGTGGAAGCAGAGGAAGACCTCCTCTGCGTTGGAAAGGTTAGGTGGAGAAGGACTTTCGTTCCCTTGGTGTGTCCAATTGGCGCCGGTTAGCACGAGAAAGAAACAACTGGCGCTCTTTGTTAAACTCGGCCAAAATCACGCGCCAATTCAGGAGAAGAAGATCTGGAAAACGTTTATTTTCAATATGGCGGCGCAACGTGCCACACAAACAAGGGAACCATTGATCGTTTACGGAAAAGTTTCCGATCCGTGTTATCTCTCAAAGAGGTTATCACAATGGGCCACTGAGATCTTGTGACTTGCTTCTTTGGGGCCACGTGAAAGAGAAGGTCTACGCCAACAACCCAGGGTCGATTCAGGACCTCAAAGAGGGAATTCGTGAGGCTATCGAGGACATAGGGCAGCCACTTTCCAATTCGGTTATGGAAAATTTCATGAAAAGGATATTGTCCTTAAGCGTGGTCGTGGTGGTCATTTGCTTGATGGTATTTTCCACCACGAACGGCATACCTTCCTCTTTATAATGAAATAAACATCCGATCACTTATATTAAAAAATAGCATTTTTCTTTGAATATCAAAATAACACCTCGTAGAAAAGCCGTTTATAAAATTTAACAGTGACTTACCTCTATCATTCGTCTCCTAAAATGAGCTTATGAAAAAGCTCATGTCTTGCGTTTACGGTGTAGCTCATCAACAATCTGTCTGAGTGTCTGAGTAATGATAGCAACCGAGCCCCTTCAGCTGGCGGCGCCGGTTTTTCATGTGGCACGCACACTGACCAAGGTATAATGCCGATTTCTGCAACTCCACCTTCAACCAATCAATTCAGGAGTAGTAAAATTGAAACGTCCAAAGGCTTTTAACTGCTTTTTAGTAACTATGGATGATTTAAGCTTACCGTTGTTTTAGTGTTAAATAGGTTAATGCTGTTATTGTTGTATTAAAACCCTTTATATCAGTGTCTCCCTCCCGGAGGAGAGCATCCAAGTTCACTGTAGTACGCAGATTAACCGGTGCGGCTTTAGTCATTGTCGTTGTTATTATCTGCAGCTAGGTCGAGCTTTTCTAGCTTTTTCAGCTCTATATTGCTGTCGACATCTTCTAGGTCGTTTTCGTTATTGTCGTTGTTGTTGTCTTTGAAAATTTTTAATTTGGCGCTTTCTTAGACCATCCTGTTGTCAGATTTTTGTACCACTGGGAAGCACTCTTCGTTAATCTGTAACACGAATGACATGCTGTTCTTCTGTGGCTTTTCAGATTTCACGATTGCCCAATCGTTCATCAGCAGCGCAGGGTTGTGTGACTTGTGGTACTTGAGCACGCCTGCACCATTAATGTCCATCACCGGTAACCAAATGCGAGCAGGAGGTGGGCAACGTAAGTCTTTAGCTGGAATAAGTTTAAGCTTTAAACTTTCCAGTGCTTCACTGATTGAAGTACTATCGAAGTATTCCTGAAGATTATCTTTATCCACCCCGCGGAATGGTCGTTGTTTTGCCGATGCTTCGATGTTGTCGGATACCTGAGGTCACTTCGGTGCCTGCTCAATCACGTCATGTGATCTGTTACGTTTCGTCCCATTTTTTTTTTTGAAGTTAACTTTTTTGGGATGTTTAGTTATAAAATCTTCATATTCCTTCACCACCTGTTCATATTTGATCCTGTCAGCCGCGTCGCGCTCATCAGCTGCTGCAGTGAATTCATTTTTAACTACAATATCTTGCTTAGAATAAACCGCGCCTTCGTATAGCGAGACTTCATAATGATACCCTCTAGCTTGCGTTTTTCGCGAGTTGACTCTCTTTCTGGGTGCCATCTGCTCACTTTTGTGTTATTTTTGGCTGAGTTAGTTGTTGTTGTTTGTTTAATAAGAGAGTGCTATGGGTGGCACTTCCCTCACTCTTTACTGACTTAGCTGTATCTTGGATGGAGGTCAGCAGGTTGTCCTCTTCTGAGGACAGTATTGCGTCACAGCGTGGCATGAATAAAAGGGGAATTAATGGAGTCGGCCGCCGTAGCCGAATGGGTTGGTCCGTGATTAGCATTCGGAATTCACAGAGAGGTCGTTGGTTCGAATCTCAGTGAAAGCAAAATTAATAAAAATATTTTTCTAATGGCGGTCGCCCCTCGGCAGGCAATGGCAAACCTCCGAGTGTATTTCTGCCATGAAAAAGCTCCTCATAAAAATATCTGCCGTTCGGAGTCGGCTTGAAGCTGTAGGTCCCTCCATTTGTGGAACAACATCAAGACGCACGCCACAAATAGGCAGCTCGGCCAAACACCTAACAGAAGTGTACGCGCCAATTATTTATTTTTTTATTAATGGAGTCCTCCGCGCCAACACGCTATACCGCGATAAGGCCACAGTTACCCTCGAAGGCGGCCAGATATTTGAGAGGGAAGCTCCATTAGCGATGCATATGTTTTAATTCCTTACACCATTCAGTCCTTGGCATGATTCCAAGCACTCCTTGACTTGGCAATTAGTTGCATTTTGGTTTTCGGTTTTGACACTACTTAAGCTCTTTCACCGCATCAAGATATACAGCAGTTGAATGGGACATAGTTGGCTTAAGAAACGTGGTAATCAAAAAGAAAGCAGAGGGCGTCACAGTTCAGGTTTAGAGAGAGACCGTTAAACCGCGGAGCATTTATGTTACCCAGGGAGCAATGTGAGTAGGCGATCTGCCCCTTCTCGTGTCGGCCTCCTTGCCCCGGGGATGTGGCTTAAGTGGTGATTTAACCCCATGTTATGATCTTACTAACCACTAACCAAGAGGGCAGCTCCGTATAAGAATTGGGTATCCACCCATCTGCGGAACGGCGTAATTGGTGGCCACCCAAGTACTATGCGGAGATTACCGTACCGACAACCTGGCAGGAGGGATGAAATACATTTTTCTTTAACGAAGGATATTTTTGTACGAGGTAACTCCCTTTTGGGAAATCCTCTCGTCGAGCACTCGACAGCTCGGGTATCGGATGTGCTATCCCTAGCCCCACATCCCCATATGACCGGAACTGATACCCAGGGTTCCGGTGGAAGCGCAGTACTAGTGGTGAAAAATGGCACATTGGCTATGTCAATGGAGAGCCGAGTGGTGTGAGCGATACACCGTCTTCAAAACGATCCGAAGCAACTGAACAAGTTGTGGAGGATGTGGAGATGGCGCATAATCTCTCAGTAGACTCAGATGGTTCTCTGGTGCCGAGTAAGTCTTAACAATGGTCAAACCTGGAGCGAATCAAGTAAGTACCGGTAAAAAGACTGAAGTTATTGGAGATTCGAACGCAGTTTTGGTCTATCCGCAAGGCAGATAAACGAAGAAAACAGAGGGCGAAGAAAGCCGAAGCATTAGCTAAGGCAAGTACTCAAGCTCCGTCAACTTCGACACCAGTAATGGAAACGGGAAAGGGTGGCAGAATAGAGGATTCCTTTGTAAGGTTACACTCTTCCGGAAACGAAACGGGGTCTGTGCCAACGACCAGGAAGGGGAGAAAGGCAAAGAAGAGGAAATTGAGAGACGGAAGTCGGAAATGCCTGCACCCCGACCCAATCCAAGGCAGACAACCTTTACCTGGCAAGGCAAAGGCTAATTGACCTCTAATGTCGAATGACACTCTTCCCTCAACGTCTGGCGAATTATTTGCGAGAATGGCATCAAATGCAATGACGGAAGAAATATATATATACAAAAAAACACAGCCGTTTGGAAAGCTATCGGTGAGTCTAAAGACGTGCCGACTTTCGAGGGTAAAAGCGTGGTAAAAGGCGTTGTAAAGGCGCACTGTTCCAATGCTTTTTGCCGAGAATGGCTGGAAAAAGATATAGCAAAAATTTCAGCCTGTGAAAACAGTCAGCTCATTTTTGTTCAGAGTAGCAAAGAAAGACTGGTAGAGCGAGTGTCAGGATTTCGAGCCCTTCCTGTAGTTCAGCAGAGCTCCTCGCACCCGTGTTCAGAACAAAGATCTTGACACGACTCTCTGAAAAGTATAGTCGTGCACCAGGCAGAAATCCGCTACCACTTTGGAGGCAGGTTCCCAAATGATACTGGGTATTGATCTGGGGTCTCTCAAGGTGCCGAAATCGAAGTACGGATGCCATCCTCCCCTACATCTGGGGCGAATCCATTTCCGTGTCCAGGATAAGGTGGAGGACAAAGCGTAAATATATTCAGTCTCATGAATTAAGTAATATTTACACAGATAAATCCGCAGCATAGCAAAGCGTCTACGGCTCTCCTGTGCCGTAGGCATGCAAAACTGCAAACAAACCCACACATAATACTAATAGAAGAACCAGGGATATGTCACAAGCGTATCTGTGGTCTAGGTGCTATGTCGTGGAAACAAATACTTCATTGTGAAGGGAATCTGAGACCGCGAGCATGTATTATCATGCCGAGGTTGATCAAACACACGATGTTAAAAGAGCTATGCTCCGGAGATATCGTTGTTGGAAAAATAAAGTACTGGAAGAGTGGGAACAGTGTCGAAGCTATCATAGTTTCGGCCTACCTACCCTGCGACTCTTTACAGCCACCTCCTTCAAGGTAGCTAAGAGAAGTAGTCAAGTATGCAGAATCCAATAATCTGGGACTAGTAGTGAGCTGTGATGCAAACTCACAGAACATTGTAAGCAGCAAATACAACCCCAGAGGTCTCAAGTTACTGGATTTTATCCTATCATCTGATTTGGTCATTCAAAACACTGGCAACAAACTAACTTATGTGACCAAAAGGAGACAAGAAGTGATTGATTTGACACTTACCAATTGGTCAGTTGGAAATCAAATCAACCGATGGCGAGTTTTGGAAGAAGACTCTCTTTCTGATCATCGCATTCCGACTGGGAATTAATACAATATCAATGCCTTTCGGTAGGGATCCTCGAAATGTGGACTGGGACAGGTATGTTGAGCTTGTAACAGAGCGATTACCAAACCTGAAAAAACTCAAATCAATAGAAATGATTGAAAATGCTGTTGAGAAATTAGAAGGTGCTTTAATCAATTGGTTTGAGGAATTTTGCCCACTCAGGCAAAGTAAACAGGGGAAAGCGGTTCCTTGGTGGAACCCTGAACTGTCGAAGCTTCGTGTACGGTCTAGAAAACTTCTCAATAAAGCTTTAAAGACTCAAACAGAATAGGACTAAACTAATCAATGACTTACACAGAGAGAACATAAGAAGAAATACGAAAAGCCAAACTTGAGTCCTATAGAAATTTCTGTAGTAACGTCGATGAAATGAGGGAAACAGCAAGACTTTGTAAGGTCCTTCATCTAGACCGCGCAGTAAGGCTAGATTCCATTCGAAAACCTGATGATTCATACACCATTTCCAAATCGTAAACGTTTAATGCTCTACTCGAAACCCATTTTCCGGGCAGTAGAACTCTCTCTGAAGAAGAGAGTGGCATGAACAATAACGGTAGTAACGGGGGAACCTCTAGGTATAGCTGGTATATTGCTAGTCGGCTAGTGACTCGATAAGATTTTCATTGTTTCATTTGAGAACTTTAAGTCACCTGGGCCTGACGGAATTTATCCAGCAATGCTTAACCCATTACTGCATAAAGTTTGTCCTTATACTTACAATGAATTTCTGTGAAAGAAAAGTTACATATTTGTCTGTAGTTTGTTGTAAACAAGCCGTCCGATTTATCGAACGTTATGCATACCGGCACCTCAAGCTATCTCATGAGAAATAAAAAAACCGAAAGCTTCTAGCAAAATTTATTTAAAATATTACTGAAAATCAAGAAATACAAGTTAATTTATTTATATATAAAATATATTTAGGTATTGGGCTCTACATGATACTCCATGAAACACTTAGAATGGAGGCCTACTTCACATTTTTGGCATTTGTATTTTGATTTCCCACCACACTTATTTGCACAACGGCGTTCGGAATTTATTGGTTTTCGTCCTTGATGGGGGGGGCGGGGGGGGGGGGGGGGGGGGGTGTTCCGTGTGTCACAAGCAGAGTTCGAGAAAAATACCTCCTAAATGCAAACAAGGACTCAGTGTCCTTATTACAGCCAAGTTTTTTCGCAAGTAACCATCCATGTACAATTGAAACATCAACGAATTAGGCAAAAATTGGCCACCACCATTTCCTTATCCGTATCCTTGTACGCCAATTTGCAATCGCCTGATCGCATTTATCCACTCTACCCATATACTTATTATAGTTAGAAATTAAAGATGGTTGCGGGAGTGCAATTTTTACTTTGTTCACGTGTGACCACCGCGTGACAGTTGTCATTGTCATGTTTTCGAAATTGGTTGCGACCGTAACTACATTGTTATCTGATCTTGATAAGATCCCCTATTTGTGTGAAAACGACGGAGTTCGCACTTAGTTCGCAATAACTTACGTCCTAAATGGTTCAAATTAGCATCGTGCTCTTCATCCGATTTATCACTGTCCTCATCTGTGGCTTGGCCTTCAAGTTCGATTGGTGGCTCTACGTAAATAATATTTTCATTGTTAATATTTCCATCATCGCTCTCCAAAAGGCTCAAAATTTCACCTACAGTCAATCTGGAAAACGCAAAAAACCAAACCACTTAGAGCCTGCTATGCATAAGGTTCGATATATCGGACGCCTCAACTAAATACTACAGTAAATGTTTGATAATGAAGCAAACTTCACAATTTTTTATGTTTTGCTTACTAACACACTTATGCACTAATAACCACTTGTCTCTAAAATTGTTTGCTAAAAATATACCAAAAAAATATAAAAAAATATTTTACCCTTTACGCGAAAAAGTCTGCTTGCAATCCGCCATACTGAAAAATTTAAAATAACGGGAGCTCTTTGCGAGGGGTCGACAAATGAAGGGTTGCTATTGTTGAAGAAATAGTTTTCTTTCGATTACAACCTTTAAGTCACCTCCACATCACAATTGCATGATACAAATTTAATTTAACTCATGTCCGATATATCGAACGTTATGCTGTAATGGGTTAAGAAAGGAGGAGACCGGCTGATAGAGGCCCTAAAAAGGATCTTCACAGCCTGTCTTGTTCTTGGTTATATACCATCCCAATGGCGACGCGTAAGATTAATATTTATTCCAAAACCAGGAAAAGACGACTATTCCCTAGCAAAAAGTTTTTGACCAATCAGTTTGACATCGTTGAAAAGTCTAGAACGAGTGGTGAAGAAACATATTCGAGGGGGGTATTGCCGAAAAGTCCACTTAGTAGATATCAACGCGCTTACCAGAGTGGAAAATCATATGAATCAGCCTTACACGATCTAGTCAGCTAAGTTGAAGCTGGGCTGGAGGCTGACAAATACACAATGGGCGTGTTCGTAGACATTCAGGGGGCTTTTGATAAAGCCACTATCGGTTAAATATGTTCTTCTGCCGAACGACACGGAGTTAATCAAACCATTGTGAAAGGTATATATTCCATGCTCTCTGAGAAGGTGTTAACCGCTGGTGAGAACAGTGACGTACTAATCATCGTCAGGGCCAGGCAAGGATGTCCCCAAGGGGGTGTGCTTTCCCCGCTTCTGTGGTGTTTGGTCGTAGACTCTCTATTAGTGGAGATGCAGGAACTCGGTTTTCACGTCCAAGCATATGCGGACGACGTCTGTGCGCTAACATCGGATAAATCCTTAAGGAGGCTTTGCACGAAAGTGCGGAGGATTCTTAACAAAATCGATGACTGGTGCATGAGACAAGGTCTTTCCGTTAATCCGAACAAAACAACCATAGTCTTGTTTACGAGAAAACGGAAATTGGATGGACTCAGTCTTCCAACACTGAAAGGTGTGACACTTGGTCTTTCCGATGAAGTTAAATATCTAGGGGTAATCTCGGATAAGAAGCTGACTTAGGAGACACACGTTTCACTGAAGGTGAATCGCGCATTGAGGATTTTTCAGCAATGCCGTAGAGCCTTTGGTAAAACCTGAGGTGTGAAACCTGCTGTGGTCCTATGGATATACACAGCACTTATCAGACCAATCATCACTTACGCTTCTGTGGTCTGTTGGCGACGGAACATGGTTAAGTCCATAGTCCTAAAACGATACGGGCTGCAAAGAAGTGTATGTTCATGCATTACGGGTACCATGAGTACAACTTCTGGTGATGCCCAAAATGCAAGACGGCCAAAGGCGAAATCCTGCTTCAATTGAAAAAAGAGCAGATGGCCAATACAGGAGTATACCAGAAGAAGATTGACCTGGTGCTAGGTGACCAGGCGCGAATCAAGGTCCTAACCCACGAGATGTTGGTGGAGATCCGTGATTTAGATGAAATCACAACCAAAGAGGACATAGGTGAGGCAATACGAACGCAAGTTAACAAGCTTAACCTATTTAATGAAAACGCAATAAAAAGCGTTAGAGCGGCGTATGCAGGCACGCAAACAGCGGTGATAAGCCTACCAGCACTGGACGCAAGGCGACTGCTTGAGAAGCAAAAACTCAAAATCGGCTGGGCGGTATGCCGCATAAGAGAAAAGCCTGACTTGAGGAGATGCTACAGATGCCTGGAGTATGGACACCTAGCGAGGCCATGTACAAACGAAGACGACAGAAGCCAGAACTGTCTCAAATGTGGAGAAAAGGGTCACCAAGCGAAAGTATGCGAGAAAAAGCCCTTCTGCGGAGCTTGTAAAAGAAATGGAAGAGAAGATACAAGCCATCAGATTGGAAGCAAAAAATGTCCCCTGTATCAAGCGGCGTATATTAAAACGAAAAAATGAGGATTGAGCAGATCAATCTGAACCAAGAGCTCCTTAAACAAAGGGTATACGAAAATAAGGTGGATGTTGTGCTAGTCAGCGGCCAGCATAAAAACCTAAACGTCGGAACGTGGGTCTCGGACAGGAAAAGTAAAGCTGCTATTTGGGCCTGTGGAGGGCAGGACAAACCGCACACCGACAGTGATTACTATACCCGAGCAAAAATATGTGGCATCTATTTCTACAGTTGCTACGCGCCACCGAAACTGACGCAAGCATAGTTCGAAAGCCTACTGGATGAACTTGTGCAAAACGCTCGTGGTACCACATCAAACGTGATTGCAGGTGATTTCAATGCGTGGGCCTTGGAATGGGGTAGCAGATACCCCAATAAAAGGGGAGATGCCTTGATTAAGGCATTCTCACTGTTTGATGCGGTTCTGCTAAACACTGGGGGAAAAAACACCATCGAAGTGAATGGTCGTGCATCAATAATCGACATCACTTACGCCAGCAGGGCTCTAGTACGATCAGCAAGCTGGCAAGTGAGTGATTCTTACACAGGCAGTGGCAACCTTGCCATTAAGGTGGACTTTTCGCATGGAAAAGAAGCCGTACAGAAAAAACAAAATAAGGGTTGGAGGGTGGATACGCTAGATGAAGAAATGTTCCAAACCATGCTAGAACCCACCTAGCACCAAAGATGTGGAACTACAGGCGGAGCTGCTAGTAAAACATGTTAGCAGAGTTTGCGATGCCGCTATGTGCAGGAAAAGACAGAGCGCTTCCAGAAAGCCTGTATACTGGTGGAACGAGGAGATCAGCACCCTAAGAAGCGAATGCAAAAAAGCAAGGCGCCTTTCCCAAAGGAGTTATGGGCTGGCAGAAAAAGAAGCGGAAACAATTAAAGAAAGCCATTAAAAGCAGCAAGGCAGCGAGCTTTAAAGAACTGTGCCAGAATGTGGACGAAAACCCGTGGGGTGATGGCTACAAACTCGTTATGCCCAAGGTCAAAGGAGGTAGAGGACAGGCGCCAACTTGCCAGATTCTTTTAGAAAAGATTGTACATACACTCTTTCCAAAGCAAGACATGCAACCAAGCCAGACCCAGTTTTACGCAGCAGAAAATAGTGTCACAATCAGTGAAGCAGAGGTGATTTTGGCAACGGAAAGTTTTGGCAATGCTAAGGCTCCAGTACCTGACGGCATTCCGAACAAGGCGCTGAAGATCGCTATCAGGCGCAACGCAAAGCCATTTGCAGAACACTTCACCAAGTGTAGGTATAAATGAAGGCATGTTTCCGAAAGTATGGAAGAAGCAAAAACTAGTCCTACTTCAGAAACCAAATAAGCCAGCGGGTGACCCAAGTTCTTATCGGCCACTCTGCATGATAGATACTATGGGTAAAATCTTGGAGAAACTAATCTGCACGCGCCTGGAACAGCACATGGAGAAAGTGCCGGCTGAACTATCCGAACATCAGTTTGGTTTCCGAAAAGGTCGTTTAAGCATCGACGCCGTCAGGAGGGTGACAAACATTGCAAGTAAGGCTATTGAGGGTGACAGGTGGATGCATGGTGATAAAGAATACTGTGCAGTTGTCACTCTGGATGTCAAGAACGCCTTCAACTCGGCATACTGGCCCCATATTATTGAAGAGGAAAAAACGCCAGCATACTTAGTACGGGATATAAACAGTTATCTGTTTGTAATGCAGTGACGGGCGGAGTACCGCAGGGTTCTGTACTGGGCCCTATGCTATGGAATGTATTATATGATGGGGTACAGCAACTCCCAATGCCGAGGGAAGTGCAAATAATAGGATACGCAGACGACATTGCGTTGACCAAAGTCACCAAAACAATCCCTCAGATTCAGAGTATCTGCAGCGAGGCAACAACAAAGGTCAAACAATGGCTAACGGCGGTTAAACTCCAGCTAGCAGGGCAAAAAACAGAAGCAGTTCTCATTACGAGTAGAAAAAAGTTAGAAACGACAACCAGACTAAACATTGATGGGTTTAACGTCACAACACAGGCGGCACTACGATATTTGGGTGTAATGATCGATGCTCGACTAAACTTCAGGGAGCACATTAAGAAAGCATGCGGAAAGGCAGCCATGGTGACGGCGGCACTGTCAAGAAGTATGGCCAACGTCGGTGGTCCTACTCAGAGTAGAAGAGCGCTCCTCGCTAAAGTTACCCCGTCTACACTCATGTATGCAGCACCCATATGGGGAAAACCCCTCATACAGAAAACATACGCGAAGAAGGCGGGAATAATTTTTAGACTTATTTCCCTTAGAGTTGCCTGTGCTTTGAGGACAGTGTCGTTTGAAGCAGTATGTGTCATATCGGGTATCATGCCACCAGATATAATGGCCTCTGAACTGGGTAGAGTGTACGACAAAGCCAAAAGCCTAAACAGGCGATTAACGGCAGAAGAGCGTAAAGAAGAAAGACGGGGAAGCATATTTGAGTGGCAAAATCGCTGGCACCTAGCGACAAAAGGGAGATGGACGCATCCACTTATCAGAAGCGTAGAGGCTTGGGTTGAGAGAGTTGTTTCCTGCCAGTTTAATTTTTAGTCGATTGTAACTCCCAGATATTATGCTTTGGGCGGAATTGCCCTACCTAATTGGTTCGGTAGAGGTGTTTCGGTTCGTGTATTTGTTCTTGTATTTTAAACCTGTGTTAATTTCTATGTTCCAGTTCTTGAACCAGTTGATTGTCACATTTAACTCGTTTTGTAGATTTTGTTTTGCGAGTTTTGTATGGTATTTATGAAAAACCATTAGGCGTGTGTAATCCGCAAATGCTGCAATTATGCTATTTTCTGACTTCGGCACCGGTAGATCCGCAGTATATAATAGATACACAGTTAGTCCTAAGGCACTTCCTTGAGAAATGTCTGCGTTCATAGGTTGGATGTCTTACCATGCGTCATTGTATTTAACATAGAATTGCCTGTCTTGGATATAGCTCTTAAGCATCTGCTAGAAGTCATTAGGTAGCCATGTTTTTAATTTATAGAGCAGCCTACAGTGTGATACTTTGTCAAAAGCTTTAGCTACGTCGAGGTATATAGACATGCACACTTTTTTTATTCAAGTCATAATTAATTTTATGAACCACTCTATGAACCTGTTCAATTGATGAATTGTTTCGTCTAAATCAAAACTGATGTTGGGGTATCAGTTTCATGCTTGTTACAATTGGGTTTATGTGCTCAAATAGTAGTTTTTCGAAAATTTTTGAGATTGTCGGTAGCAAGCTGGTCGATGTTATGTAGGTAGTGTAGTTTTTTTTTTGGTTTGGGATTGCTATAATTCCTGCTACCTTCCAGGTCCTGGGGAAATATTTAAGGCTTATAGCAACGTTGAAAATATTTCTTAGATAAATTATTGCCATATCAAACCGATTTATTGTTCTTTATAGCTTTTATTATTTGTTTTATCTCTGTAAGTGTGAATTTTTTAATTTGTTCCTGATCCTCGTTTGCCATTTCAGAGAAATTTATGTTGTTATTGAAGTGAAACTCCTTTACGCGCGTCAGAGAATAATTTCAAGACCGCGACACACAAATCAATTAGCCTACGGTATACGTACAAGCTATTCTCTTTTTCCGCTTTGTGCCTTGCTTCGTAATCTCCTCACTCTGTTGTCGACCGCTTGGCACTCGGCGGTGCTTCGTAGTCTCGCCACTACGTGTTACAAAGTACATACCGACAATATACACTAATACTATACCATATACTGCAGCCTAATGCCTATGTCATATGGCAGTGGTCGCCAACCCGTCGATCGAGAGCTACCGGTAGCTCGCAAAGGCAATCTAGTAGCTCGCGCTGCTCACGTTGCAAAAAATCCAAAAGTCTGAAAATCATACCAGTATTAGCAAATTTCAGAAATTTTCATAATAACAAACACGACGCGAAGTCGCGTCTCCGTTCTAGGATCGGCTGGAACCGATTAGCGTGTTCGAGAATTTTTTGGCTTTATATTATATATACGCAATGCACGTCGACATTGCGATCAGTTTAATACTGAACGGCATTATCAATGTTCTGCGTGCAGCGGTTGGGTAAGAGTTCGAAACATTATGGCAAGCAGTAGTAAGAAGGCGAAGACATACCATTTCCATTCGGAATGGGAAGAACAATACTTCTTCACAGAAGTTAAAGGCAAAAGTGTTTGTTTGTTATGTAATACATCTGTGTCAGTTCCTAAAAAAGGAAATATTGAGAGGCATCATAAAACTGTACATTCGAATTTTGAGAAGGCATTCCCGTTAAATTCTGCCACCAGAAAAGAAAAACTGAAACGTTTAAAAATCCAGTTAATTGGACAACAGTCAATATTTTTGAAAACAATCGACAAAAATAAGGCTGCAACTGAAGCATCTTATCGTGTTTCCCAGATAATTGCACAAAAGAAAAAACCTTATGAAGACGGGGAAATCATAAAACAAACATTTTTGGAAGCTGCAGACTCTTTATTCGCCAACTTTAGAAATAAAGACGAAATAGTGTCTGCTATAAAATCTATGCAACTTTCTGCTAATACAGTGATGAGGCGAGTAGAAGTAATGAGCAATGATATTTTTTTACAGTTAAGAAGTGACTTAGATAACTGTATTTATTTTTCACTGCAACTGGATGAATCAACAGATATAGTTGACACCTCACAGATGGCCATATTTGTCAGGATGGCTCTCAGTGATTTTACAATTAAAGAAGATCTTTGGAAGTTTATTCCACTCAAACGAGATACTACTAGGCTAGAGCTGTTTTCTCATTTAAAAAATCTCATCTCTTCTGAGAAAATTCCAATATCAAAAATGGTAGGCCTGACAACTGACGGTGCTCCAGCTATGGTGGGTTGTGATAAGGGGCTCGTGGCGCTATGTCATAAGGATGAAAGTTTTCCACAATTTCTTAGTTACCACTGTATTATACATCAGCAAGCATTATGGGGAAATTTTCTAAACTTGAACAATGTTATGAAACTGGTGGTGAAAATTGTGAACAAGATTAGAGCTCAAGCGTTACAAAGAAGATTATTTAAAACCTTGGCTGATGTAATTGACTGTCAATACGGAGATCTACTTCTAAACTCTGAAGTGCGATGGTTAAGCAGAGGACGAGTGCTCAAACGTTTCAACGATGTCCTGCCTGTTATACTCCAATTTTTCAAAGAACGCGATGAACCGATTCCTGAACTGGAAAATTCGACTTGGCTCAGAGATTTTGGTTTTCTTGTGGACATTACAGAGAAATTAAATGAGCTTAACTTGCAGCTTCAAGGCTGGGATAAAGAATTAGCGGAAATGATTTCTGATATAAATGCATTTATTACAAAACTTGAATTTTGAGAACAAAACCTAAAAAACCGCAATACTAAGCATTTTCCTATTCTTTCCGAAAAAATATCCAAAAATCTATTAGAGATAGTAAATATCATATGGAAATAGTTTCTAACTTGAAGAAAACTTCAAAAATCGTTTCAAGGATTTCAGCAAAATTGCTTTAGTGACGCAATTTGTTGTTTCACCCTTCATGGACATTGATATACAACAGTTTGCAACTTGTGTTATGAACAACTTTGGCGAAGACATTGCTGTGACAGAAATGGAACTGATTGCTTTTCAAAGTGACTTGACTTTAAAATCTTTAGGTTCAAATACAAAATGTATATGGACTTTAGTAAGTAAAGATAAGTGTTCAGTTTTATGTCGTGTTGCGTTGAAAGTGAAAGCGTTATTCAGTTCAACTTATTTGTGTGAATCTTCTTTTTCCAACATGAAATTTATTAAAAATAAATACCGCAATCGGCTTACAGATATCCATTTGGATAACTGTATTCGAATGACTGTATCAAATTATACTGCAAATATTAAAAAAATTATCAATGAGTCAGAATGTCAACCTTCTCATTAAATATGCTCTTTTTATCTGCCCATATTTTATTTATATATTTTATTTTATTATATAATAATGTACTATTACTGTTTTGTTGTTTTTTTAAGTTACGATTGATAGGTGTGAACATGGATGTAGTTATGCATAAGTATAAGCACTATAAGTCATAAGTTTATTATATATAGAACGTATATTAGTAAAATAAATACATGTATTGTATGTCGAATATAACTGTGTATTATTTAATTTATGTTGGCTTGTGCAAGTAGCTCGCTGTTTATTTCAAAATCTTGAAAATAGCTCAACACATTGAAAAGGTTGGCGACCACTGTCATATGGTGACATCCGTATACACGCGCATGCGCGTGATATTACAGGGACGAGAAGACGCAGACGCCTAGACACGTAGAAAACAACGCGGATTTGTGTAGTCCACGTGTTCATCAAAATTATTATTATTATTAAATAATATTTAATATTTAAATATAAGTTAACACACAATACATTTTGCTTACCGTACAATCACCTTTTTCCAATTAACTCACTCAGCAGTTGCGCAAACCCTCAAGCGGAAGCGTTTACTGTTTCACAATATCGTTTCTGTCAATTCTTTTTGCAATCACTTTTAAAATTCTTACTAATTCAAACTTGGGAAAATAAATAATGCTTACGTAGCGTCTGGCTTGAGCAACGCCTTCCTGTAGAATTAAGTTATTCGTACGTGTAGAATTAAGAAATTTTTGTAAAGAGTTTTGTTTGTTAAATTCGGACAGCGAATAAAAGCGGACGCACCGTACTAAGCAAATTGCCGTTTTTCTATTTTCGTTGAGGTTTTCCGCGCAAGGAAACCTAACTGGCGCCCGAGCGAAGTATTTGGCTAACTTGAAGTTAGAAGAACCGCGAGTGCGAGGAAAGAGGTCCCCGAGTAGTTTTTTTTTATTTTATTTCGGCAAGCCGCCTTGCCCGCGAACAAACATTTTTAATAAAGACTAAGAAAAAGAAAACGGTACTAGTGTGTTCAGTGCGTGCGAGAAAAGAGCTAAGAATTACACCAACAATCAAACTCAATATCAGCGACAAAAATTAACGCAGCATTATTATTAAAAAACAACCAACCGAGTGCAACAGATCAACGCATCGTTACCACCGAAAACAACCAACTGAATACAAAAATCAACCCAGCATTATTATCAAAAGCAACCAACGGAATATAAAAATCAACGTAGCGGCATTACCAGAAACAACCAACTGAGTGCATCATCTAATGCAGTGTTATTATCAAAAATAACCAACGGAATACAACAATCAAAACAGCGTTATTATCGAAAGCAACCAACTCCAGCAGCAGTAACATCATCATAACCAAACGCAGAATTATAATACAACAGAAGATGAAATTTATAGGTGAAATTCTAACGTAAGTCATAACGAATTAAATAAAGAAATATTGTGGAAAAATAAATCGTTGAATATTAAAAGAAAAATTTTATAAATCCTGAAACGAAAAACAGGATGAAATTAGGAGATAAGACACATTGATATTGTTTAGAATTTTTTTTAAATAATTAAAATAGAAACAAAAAGCCGAAACAAAGCTTCAAAGAAATTTATTATAAATACAGAAATTTGACCGAAAAATAAATTGGTGAATATTGAAAAGCAAATTTTGTAAATTTTAAAACGGAGTAAGGGCGAAAGTAAGAAACGCAGACTTTAATTTATTATTAAAAAGGAAAAAACATTTATTGTCGAAACTAAAGCTGAAATAAAGCTTCACGGGAATTTATTACTTGAAAAATGTCAAAATCAAACAATCTGTTACGACCAGCTATGCTAAGCACAAATAACACAGCCAATCCAAATCCTCAGGACCCATCCGACTCCAACCCAAAGGCAAATAAATTTTTCGGATCTAAGAGAACTAGTTTCACAGATAACCTTAGAAGTCCTTAGGAGTCAAGCACCAACAATTATGCAGGCTGCACTCAATCCCAACGCGAATTTTGTTAACATGGTAGACCAAACAATAGAAACACAACACCTAAATAGCCTAGGTGACCTCGGCAGAGTTCCCCACGTTGTTAAAGACTTAGGGGAATTTTCAGACAGACCAGGGGAGTTTAACTCCTGGAGAAAGAGCGTGGAAAGAATACTCAGAATTTATGAGCCCTTACGCGGAACAGCAAAGTACTATGGAATCCTAAACATAATTAGGAACAAAATCGTAGGAAACGCTGATATCGCTTTAGAGTCCTACAAATGCCTTACATTGCATTATGCAGATAAGAGAGTTGTGTCAACATTGGAATATCAGATGACAGGACTCGTTCAACTCTATAGTTCAACAATTCAATCAGGCAGTGTACTCTCATTTATCTCTTATTCTCAACAAATTAGGTAGTCTGGACACAGGAAAAGAAGCCTTAAGCTTACTTACCGAGACTTATCGAGGAAAGGCCTTTGATACGTTTATCAGAGGTCTCAACGGAGATTTACCGAGACTGCTAGATATGAGAGAGCCTGCGGACTTTCCGCAAGCTCTACATTTGTGTCTCAAACTAGAGAATCAGGAATTTCGAACTCATTGTGCTCACCACTAAGGAAGCAGTCTTACTATTCACCACGACCTTTGCCACAGAGAGGCCTCAATAATCAAAGACAAAAACAGACTTTTTACCCCCAATTAGCTCACGTACCTAGATTCCAAAATAACCCAAGATTTTTTAATTACGAGCAAGTACCAACAAATAGCAACCAGCCAAGACAACCCCCACCTAGACCCATAGCACCCAAACCACTACCACCGCCAGAGCCGATGGATATCGACCGAAGCATCCGCTCCCAACAAAAAAATTACGCGAACAGACCTCAGGCAAATCAATTCCTGGGAAAAAGACCACCCCAACCATCCTCTCAAAGGAATATCCAGCCTAACAAAACACAACGCGTATTTCACATTGACGCAGGCAGCGAAGACACTTACGAAGGATATGACGATTACGACCAGACATTGACAGAATACGTCGATTCCATGGAATCAGAAAACAGGGACGAAGAATTGGTATTAAGCGACGTACATTTTTTAGGATAACCAGCTCTTCGCTACCATACTTCGAATGTAGAACGAAGAGCGGAGAAGTGTTAAAATTTTTGGTGGGCACAGGCTCCAGTAAAAACTATGTCCAACCGAGGTTAGTAAAAAAAGAAATACCTAACGCCACCCCATTCTTCGCAAAACCAGTTGAAGGAGACATAAAAATTCAATCGCATACTTATGTTAACTTATTCAGTTTAGACGACAAGCTCAAATTTCACGTCATGCCTGCCCTAAAATCTTTACATGCAGTACTGGGAAACGACAGCTTGAGAGACCTGAATGCAGTAATTTTTACTGACAAAAACCTCATGGTTATCCGCGACAAAATCAAAATTCTGCTTAAGTAGCCAAAGTATAAACTCTATCGGACTACAAGACGAGCACTTGACTGATTACCAAATGGAAACTGTAGACACTTTAGTAAAGAAATTTCCGAATCTCTTTTCGGAACTCGACGAAAAACTAACTTACACGACAAAAGTCACTGGAGAAATACGAACTACTACGGACACTCCTGTTTACAGTAAATTTTACCCATATCCAGCTTCGCTTAAAAGTGAGGTAGAAAAACAAATCAGTAAACTTCTAAGTGATGGTATAATACGACCATCACGATCTCCATATAATTCCCCAATTTGGATCGTGAATAAGAAACCAGATTCACAGGGGAATAAACAGTATAGAATGGTGATCGACTACAGGAAGTTAAATTCACTGACAATACCAGACAGATATCCTATCCCAGAGATTGCAGACGTCCTGTATCAGCTAGGCAATAGCAAGGTATTTTCAGTGCTCGATCTCAAAAGTGGATTTGATCAAATTCCACTTAGAGCCTCGGACGTAGAGAAAACCGCATTTTCTATGAGCAACGGAAAATACGTGTTTACCCGTCTGCCATTTGGCTGGAAGAACGCACCCGCGGTATTCCAGCGTGCGTTAGACGACATCCTTCATGATTTTATTGGGAAGATATGTTACGTCTATATAGACGACATCATCATTTACAGTAAGTCAGGAGAAGAACATGTACGTCACATCGAAAGTATTTTCAAAACATTGGAAAATGCCAATATGAAGGTACAACTCGACAAGTGCCATTTCTTCAAACAAGAATTGGAATTTTTGGGGTTTGTAATATCACAAACCGGCATAAAAACTAATCCAAAGAAAGAATAGAATTAAATTATGTAATATAATTAAATTATGTAAGAAAAGTCAATTGACTGACATTTCCAATGAACTTTGCATACCCGCGCTCCTTAATGGTTTAGGCTCATCATGTTCAATTTCTGATGGGCACCATATTTCAACAATAGACAAAATTTCAACTGGCATAATACTTTTAAACGACTTTAACGGCACGGTCAATAATAACACGCTTAATCGCACATTCTTACTAAAATTATCGAATTCAACTGTAAAGATAAATAACAAATTGTACAGAAATTGGGAAGCACCCCCTATGGAGGTTGCTCCACCGATAGTCCAACCTACGCCTATAGAAAAAGAATTCGTGAAAATACTTTCATTGGAGATGCTAAGTCAATTACACGTTAATAACACGGAGAAAATTAAATTGCTTAAGTCGGACTCTACGTTTAATAAATACATAAATATTTCCTTATTTGCTATCATAACAATTTGCCTAATTTTTCTGAGGTTTTCCTTTAAAAAAAAAGAGGGAAGTTATTTTTCAAACAACTATTCCGAGTCTAGAACAACCGCGACTCCTGGTAAAGCCTCCATTAAGTCGAAACTCACAAGTCAAAATTAACGACCTTCCGTACTTTTAATATCGTTAACAATATCGTTTCTGTCAATTCTTTTTGCAATCACTTTTAAAATTCTTACTAATTCAAACTTGGGAAAATAAATAATGCTTACGTAGCGTCTGGCTTGAGCAACGCCTTCCTGTAGAATTAAGTTATTCGTTGGTGTAGAATTAAGTAATTTTTGTAAAGAGTTTTGTTTAATTCGGACAGCGGATAAAAGCGGACGCACCGTACTAAGTAAATTGCCGTGCTTCTATTTTCGTTGAGGTTTTCCGCGCGAGGAAACCTAACTTATATATTCAGTGAAAGTGAAGTTAAAATTTGCAAATTAATTTCCAGTTGAACAGGTATGTATTGATACATTTTTATAAATATATTATGTCAAATTTAGTATCTATATGAAGAAATTAAATATCAGTACATATATTGTGATTATGAAAGATCAATCTTACACAGTTCACAGGGAATGTTGAGGAAAAACTGCTGTGTCTTACAAAACCCGATTTGACATCCCTAATTTGAGAATTTGTAAGTATAATTTTATAATAGTTATATTATTGTATTGGATGACCATAAAAATATTGTTGATTTCCAATTTTCTATTTCTATTTGTTATAGACTTCGATATGCTAAAAACGCCTGCTGAACGTGCACGGGAATACAGAGCTCGGAAAAAATTGTCGAAACAAGAAAAACCGCCAGCGCAAACAGCAGCACAACGCAATCCAGAAATTGTTTTTATTGGTTTGAAATGCATCTTTGAAATGTTGAGCTAAAACGGTTGCTTTCTGAAGAGGTTCAAGCCCATGTTCAATTTGCTGTTTTAATTTGTGGTATAAGGAGTGTAGCTGCGACCATTTTTTTCGTCGCCTTCCAAAGTGTGTAGTTTTAGGATTTTGTTGACGTGATTGCTAAGTTTTTTATTTTCTCCTTTTGAAGTAGATCTCTTATCTCTTTTCTCAATTTGTTAAACTGTTTTTTTTTTGTCGTCTGGAAATCTTGTTGTCTGCCACTTATTTCTTAGCTTTCTTTTTTGGCTTAGTAGCTTTTTTATCGTGCTAGGGATGTAATCGTTCATTACCTTAATTGGTGAAGAGGGTGTGGACTTAATAATTGACTTAATAGTCTTGCCTTTAAAAAATGCTACAGCTGTCTCAATTTCATCGCTTGTTTTCATTGATACTTTTGTGTCTAAGTATAATTCCATAGACTCCGTAAACGCATTCCAGTCTATACGATGATTGTAAAGTGCTCAATTTAGCATTTGTTGTGGTGGATGTTGGGTTCTTAGTATAATTGGCGAGTGATCAGAAGACAAAATTCAATTGTCAGCATATTTGAGTTAATATTGAACCCCACATCACTTTCATGCGTTATAATCTCCTCCGGCAATAAATCTACATCCACGCGTTTTAAGGTAGTTAGTGCATTGTTTTATTTTGTTGTTATGCTTCTGAGGACAGTAAGCAGTTGATATGGTCAGAGTGCCTACACTGTCTTTATTTGAATCGTCGTTACTTGACGATGGTCCATTTCATATTTTTCCATTTAAATATATATAAAATAATTTCCGTTAAATATAATATTTTGTCTCAGAATAATAGCTGTTGTCAGGGTGATTGGAACTTATTATTTTGTAGACGGGAATACTAACGTAGCTTCTGTCACAAATATGAGTTTCTGATACCAATAGTACGTCAGAGTCTTATTGATCAATAAAGATATTTGTTTCAAGTATAAGTTGATTTAGTCCGTTCGCATTCCATAATTATATTGTCATTTACTTTCCTTGACCATCGATTTTAGTAATTAGTATTGTGATGACATTCATCGTGTTAGCCATTTCATTGAAAAGTCATTTTTTTAAGTTCATACACATCTTCGTTTTGAACATTAGACATAGTTGTATGTAGTATTACATGTAGCTTGTGTTGCTACTTGCGCATAAGCTGATACGTTGGTTCTAACGGATTCGACTGCACTATCCTTTTGTGGCGGGTTCAGTAACGGGGTCTGCACTTTCATTTTGCGTAGGGCTGGAAAACGTTGCAGTTTAACTATAGCAAAAGAAGTATCGTGATCTGAAATGGACATTGAGCCAAAATCAAGTATAGAATTACTATCAGATGACAAGTCAAAATGAGGAACATATTTATCACACACAAAATTAGATTTGAAAAAGTCTGCAAACAGAACGGCAGCAGCACTGGATGTGCTTGCAAATTTGTTATTGAAAAACACAGAAGAGGGAACAAATCAGCACGATTTTTTTGACTTCATGAACTTCCAAAACGTCTTAGGGAAGGACTTTATACTTGATTTAAAATTAGCGATGTGGTTTCTGTAAAGGAACCTGTCCAAACAGTTGAATTCCTTCATATAATGCTGGTATTTATCATAGGAGGGCTGGCTATTGGTATGCACAAATTTCTTGTAAAACTTGTTCGATAGATTTCTTTAACCCTAGAACACACACCCGGGTACAAATGTATCCACTTCAACTTTGAAGTGTTGTAACTTTTGAACCGCTATACCTCTATACCGCTAACTTCGGATCTAGGAAGATTATTTAGTTTTGAGTTCAAATTCAAAATTTGAACCAGATCGGACCATTGGTTCAGGAGCTACAGCCTTCCAAACACATTATATACGTAAACACACACCCGGGATACGTTTGTACCCCAATAGTAAAAATCCTCATAATAATCCAAAAAAAACATTTTTTATATTATTTTTTTATTTGAAAAATTAAAAATATTCATTTCACACATTATATTATTGACTTTTATAATAAAAATTATAAAAATGCATCTTATATCTAAGGAAAATCATGGCAAATAGAGCAATTTGTTGATGTGACCGAATGTTCAAGACACATTGGCTTCTTACATTTAGCGCACAGCTTTCTGGTTTTTCTACGGCGTTTTTCCTCTTGTGCGTAACATAAATAGCAAGATCCGGACACAGGTTTTGGCGTGCGCGCTGCGGCAGATGTTGATGCTGCTGTTGACACCATTGATTCCAGCGGTCGGTTGAAATATGCTTCAATAGCAATTTTAGTCGAAAAATTTCGCGTCACTTGACGATTTATGGCTCTGGCTTCAATAATGGGTATACACAATGCTTCAGCCAAGCTGCGCAGGATCTGCTTACGCTTGTTGTTTGTTCTCCAAGGCAACATAGGGTTATTCAAATCGTAGACAATGTAGGCTGCAAGAGCTGTAATGTCCAACATGTTGAAGAACATCGCTAGTGGCCATCGTTTTGTTTGTCTTTGTGTTGGATATTCTGCAAACATTTGGTCCATTCGATCAACACCACCTTTGGTACGATTATAATATTCAATTATTTCAGGTTTCCCACTGTCAGCTATTTCAGCATCATTATGCATGGTCGAAAGCAAAATTACTGCTTTATATTTTTTGGGAACATAAGAGCACATTGTCACATTATTTTTGAAGCCAAATGTCGTTGAACCAATTGTCCTGTTTTTGTTCTGCTTCATTTCTTGAGGAATATATGATTTGTTTTTGCGCAAAGTTCCAACGATCGTGAGTTTCCAGGTGAGAAGCAGTTCTGCAACTGGCAAGGTCGTAAAAAAATTGTCCATTGTAATGTTTTGGCCACTTCCTTGGTATTTGGCAGACAAATCCTTCACCACTCGTTCGCCTTGGTTCGTTTCCCTACCAGTTTCTGCTTGGCCAGTATATATTTGTCCATGCAGTGGATATGCATTTGTGGCATCGCAAATCCACCAAACCTTGACACCATATTTAGCAGGTTTTGACGATATGTACTGCGTAAAGCGTGTGCGTCCACGGTAAGGAAATAATTGTTCATCAATCGTCAAGCATGAGCTGGGCTTATAATGTGCAGCAAGATTATTGTTCATCATCGTCCACAACTCACTGATCGGTGCCGCTTTATCAGTTAGTAAGCGTGTTGCACGAGTGTTTTTATCGTCAAATCTTAGGAACCGCAATATCGAACAGAAACGGTTGACTCCCATTGTGGCGCGATATAAAGGATAGTTTTTGACGCTCCATAAATCTCGAACATGTTCTCCATTGCTATGGTTCGCACCAGTCATAATAAGTATGCCAAAAAATGCATACAGCTCTGTTATTGACACAGGCGCCCATGACTTAGGAGTTGTGTTTGGATGCGCATTGTTGTAAGCATTATAAGTTTCTTTTGCTAACTTATTTGTGTGGCGCATAATTATATCAGCCATTTCAACGTTCATGAAACATTTGAATGTTTGCTCTATTGACAACATTTCAGTGCATCTAGCTGGTCCAGAACGTTCTCTTATAATATTTTGTCCGAGTACCTGACGACTTACATTTGGTTCTTTCATCCACTCAGTACCATCACGTGCAACAAATTTTTCGCCACTAGCAGGTAATTCATTATTTTCTTCTACTTCTTCTTCTTCATCGCCTTCTTCATCATCCTCATAGTCCGCATAATCAGGTAATACTTCTGCGGCACTTTGAGAAACTTCAGCATCGTCATCAGCAATTTCAATGTCATTCAATTGAATTTCTTCTTCATCTTCTGAGTCAAAGTCATAGGGAGCGTCATCGTCACAAATTTCATCAAATGAAGATTGCATATATGATTCTCGCTGTTCCTCAGTTAGCCTGCATAATAAAAAAAATTAGTATACATATGTTTACATTGTTGCTTATTTTACATTTTTTACCTTCTATATGCTGCACTTGATAAATATTCGTTTCTTCTTGAAGTCATTTCGTATCCAGTTATTTATATTTTCACTTATATTTTCACTTCTTACACTTTTGAGCACCAAAACAATAATGAAAATATCAACAGACAGCATTTATAACAACACCTCGTATGAAAACAACCCTTGCAGCTGCATATAAAATACAAAAACCAGTTATACCAGTGTATTTGCTACCTACGTACCCATACCTTGCGCGACCGTTTTGCACATATCTTTTGAACCAGGTAGAATATTTCAGTGAAATAAAAACCAAAATGTGTATTCGTTGTTACTCTACAAGTATATTATTATAAATTATATTATTTTGTTTTGCATTTATCAGGACAACAACAAAAACAAAAATCCACTGTTGCATGTCCTGACTTTATTTGCCCATATCGCTGGAACTAGTAGGAATATTCGAATGAAACAAAAGACAAAATACTTGTTATATATTAAAATATACATTTCAAAAAAAAAATCATAGAAATCGGTTGAATAAGCATTAAAAAAATCGCAAAATAAGGTCCCGGGTACAAACGTATCCCGGGTGTGTGTTTACGTGGTATTTTCTGGGTGTGTGTTCTAGGGTTAATTTTTTAAAACCTTTGTGCACCATGAAAATTTGTATGGCTGCCTTTTTACTGTTGCTACTGGAACACCCTTCACGCACAAATCAAACAGTGTTGCTTTAAAAAATTCAAAACAGTTAGCAACATCTAAATTAGAAAGCAAGGCAGACCAGTTAATCTCACAAATAGTTTGATTAAGACTAGAGAGACTGCAACGAATTAAAAGTGCCTGTGTTGTCAGAAGGAGCAGCTCCAAATTCGTAAAATATTGAAGAACGGATAAAGAAAGCCAAAATCGTTTTATATGACTGTAAACGTATATTAGGAAGAAGATGGGGACTTTAACCATAGTATACATTATGGTTGCATCATATAAGGCGGTTTATGCCTCCCATTTTATCATATGTCTCGGTGGCTCGGTGCTAAGCTCTAGAGAGGGAATACAACATCAAACTACTTGGTAAAATACAAATGAGCCTATGCAATAATAGTCGGTGCAATCAGATCGTGTCCCAGGGATATTCTCAATGTACTGACACACGTTATTCCGGTAGATCTACATATCAAGAAGATGGCAACCGTGGGTGCAATTGGGTTAAATGAAGCAGTTCGCTGGAAGGAAAAAACTTATGAACATGCTAGTCTATTACTACGATAAATCCAGTATACCTCGGAGAAGACTGATTATATCATCCCGACGGTAACATTCAATGGAAACTTTGCCACTCTCTTTCCATCGCAGTTGAAATAGAATAAGGGATTATCACTTAACAACTTCGATACTACAGTCTATACAGATGGCTCCAAAATGAATTGTGGTGTTGGAGCAGGTATATATTCTCATAGATTTAATATTGAAATATATGTGTGTGCCCTTATGCCTGGAGTGTCTCCCAGGTGGAAGTACTTGCATTTGGGGAAGCTTGTTGTTACTAATTTAAGGGCAATATCGCTATTCTTTCGGATAGCCAAGCAGAAATCCGGGCACTGGATTCAGCTACAACAGCCTCAATTTGGTGAACACAGTAGGAACAGCCTTACCGTCTTAAGTGGAAACTATAAAGTTGTCTTCATCTGGATCCCGAGACATCGGAATATTTAAGGTAACGAAAAAGTAGATAAATTTACAAGGTGCCATGAAAAACATTCTTGCAGAATCGGCATTCCCACCTGTAGGTGCAGTCAAGAATATAAAAATACCTCCGGACTGCGGATTGTACTTGGAGAGACCAGACGACCCGCAAAAATGGTAGAACGTTATGGCCCATCTACAACCTCAAACAAACGTCAACATTGATAAACTTGGAACGACGGGACGGCATCCCTCTCAACACACACTGTCACAGATGTAAACAACCGGAGAAAAAGGAAACAATCTTTCCTTTCCTCTGTGTATGCTCGGCCCTATGGAAGGATAGAATGTCAGCCTTGGGCAAGCCGTTGCTCGAGAGTCTCGAACAACTGTCCGGCTTAGATGTCAAGAACCTAATAAAGTTCCTGAACGGCACAGACTAGATATAGTCATGCTGTAAATAACAATTAAACAAGTTGGTAACGAGAATGCGGCAACAAAATGGCGAAGAAGCGCTAGTTCATTCTGAAGGAATCACTACTTGAACCAACTAGATATCTTTTACACTAATAATACTTACTTCCTCCGAAAATATATCGAGAAAGTATCAGAATTTCTAGTTCAATCAGGAGTTAAAAAATTTATTTGATGTTTCCATTTCTTACGTAGTTATTTAGTGTTTTACCATAGTCGTAATTAATTAAGTTTGCTATTTTCACTTTTACATGTAAGACCTGTAAGCTAACAAATTTTTCCTTTCACATCACGTTTGTAAATAAATGCAAACAAGAATAAAAATGCTGTTAATCATAAAAAAAAGGTAAAAATCAAAATGTTTTAAACCTAATCAAAGACGGCGTCGCCCTAGTATTATATGGGACTACTAACACTATAAAATTTATCCTCCTCGTCTGATTCTTGCCCTGGGACAGCGGAAAGCATTTCATCAAGGTGAAGCCGCGTTTACGTCTGTTGACACAACCGCGTACCTACGTCTAGGCCCCTCTCTTCTGGACGTATGAAGATATAATGCCAGTGTCCAGAAACAGTTCATCTCCATGTTGTACTTGCAACTGTACCTGCTGCTGGGCCTCCCGACCAAGGACTGCCGCTTCAGTAAACTAACCCTGTCTAGTGCGCTGAACCTCACCCCTCGTCTATCGTCACTGGAGCAGTTTCATACAACAAGACTGCTTCCAATACTCAGGCCTGACATTGAGCCTAATCCTGCAACCGAAGTGTATTTCTGTTGCGTTCGCCAAAGACGATAGCACCTAAACTCAACACCGGTTAGATTCATCCAGTGCAACGAGTGGTGTCAACTTAAGATTTTCTCAGGCTTTAGGATCAAACGCTATGTGGCCACATGTTGCTCCCACCATCTGGCACCAACCATAGTCGGCCCAACCAACCAGCGCTGTAAATAGAACCTCCACGGTGCAGAGCTCACATGCGCAACAGCACTCGATCGCACCATGATCTCTGATATTGAATATTGCCAAACAATCAGCACAGGCACAGCTTCTGGCAGAGCAGAAAGACGATTCGATATTAAGCACGGTGAGCGACGACGCCCGCACCAGGATAGTAGGTAACTGCAGCAGTTCCCCTGACCTAACTATTGCTGGCACTATTCTGATAAATAGCATAACCTGGCGACATATGTTATAGCTGCCACGAGACCATTTACTCAGTATCGTCTCGATTGAGAGACTTGCTGACTTTGTTACCGTGAATCACCGAATCTGCATTAATATTAACATAGCTAATTGGATCGGCTTCGCGGAAGTCATTGAGGCCACGTTCGCCGCTTTTCCTTTTCCCATTGATGAGCGCGTAGGCAAATCATTGCTGCTGCTGCTCGCTTCATTCCAAAGATCCGAGACAGACGTCCTGATATCCCAAACGAAGCAGCCGTTCTATCTAATCCCGATCCCATGATTCTCCGAATAAGGCATCTCAATTTAGAGATTCTGCAACTGGTCATCCAGCATAAACGCAACTGTGAGCCGCTTATTTTTAGTTGTTCAAGGCCACACTCATAATTTCTGACAAGTTCAGAGGTGGCCCGCAAACTATCTAAGAGCACCGTCCAAAACAGAGAAGAATAAAGCAAAGTTGTACTGCAGTGTAATGTCCTTTTACCACTTGCTATTCAACTTCTAAATTTTGAAGCTCCCCAACCCCCAGGGAGAATGTCATTAGCCTCCTATGCTGACGGTTTCAATAGCGACGTCGAGAAATGACACGACTTGGGTTCCAAAGTGAACGTTTATCTCGCCAGCCTTTCTCGCTCTTTCACTGCGAGGAATCTCCAGCCTAGCCCCACTAATCCCATTGCAATCCTCTTTACCATCTGGATACAAGAGAACAAAACACAGCTAAAGGTGAAAATCGATGACACATCAATACCGACCGTAAACAACCCCAAAATCTTAGGCTCCCCGTTCGATAGTATGCTTTCCTTCAAAGCACATACAAGGAGCAAGCAATTCCTACTTTGGTGCTACCGTAGGATTGACCCTTGCAGACATTTTCTAGAAACCGAGGCCTGTCAGGAGGCATCTCTCCAAATACACTGGCGATATTCCGGGCAAAACACAACTACAACTACTAGACCGGACAGGATATAAACCGACATTAAACGTCATTTATCGGGAGATTATTACAACGTTGTTAAACTCCTGGCCCCCGAATACCGTTATCGGAGGGCAACCAGCACCTATTTCAGACGAAGACCACTGACTTCACATAACCCCAAAGAAAATAGTCTAGAGGCGTCAAATCACACGAGCGCGGCGGTCATTCGACCGGTCCATTTCTGGAAATAATGCGCTCATCGAACTTACTCTTCAACAAATCAATTGTAGCGTGTGCTGTGTGGCTTGTGGCCCCGTCCTGTTGAATCCACATGTCGTCTAAGTCCATGCCATTCAATTGCGGCCAAAAATAATCGTTTATCATGTCGCGGTATCGATTTCCATTCACAGTAACGTGGCGATTGTTCTCGTCAACGAAAAAATATGGGCCAATTACGCCGCCGGCATGTAAACTGCACCAAACAGTGATTTTTTCGGGATGCAACGGTGCCTCATGAATCACGTGTGGATAGCTTTCTGCAAACTTTCTAAGTATGTACGATGATTTGAAGGCATGCACCTGGAATGTCCGGTCCCTTAATGAGGAGGCTGCATCTGCCCAGCTGGTTGATGTCCTTATGCGAGCAAGAGCTGGCATCACTGCTATTCAAGAGATGCGATGGACAGGGTAGGCGAGAAGAGCATTGGACCTTGCGACGTCTACTACAGCTACCATGTAAAGGAGCGCAAATTCGGTGCTGGGTTTTATACAAGGAAAGATACTTTGTCGCCAAGTATTGCATTTACATCCTCATCATGTTGGTCTCCTTGTCGCGGGGATGAGGCTTAAGTGCTGGTTTGACCCCATATCATGGGGACCAACCCAACACGAACTAAGAGGGAAGCTCCATATGAGGATTGTCTAGCCGTTCACCCGCTTCATGGCAAAATTGGTGGCCATCCAATCACCATATGAAGATCACCGTACCGACGTACCTGTTAATCCTTAACCCTCATCATCCCATCATCTCCTCTCCTCGCCCAACCCAATCAAAAAACCTCAATGGACAAGCAGTCCCTAAATGCAAAGGAAGCTATAGTTTCCACCCTCAAATCTAGATCAAACCAGATTTCTTTTAGTACGACGGAATCTGGGATAACTAAACCTAGTGGAAGTGTCAGTACAGCGAAGCCCTTCACGGCTAGCCCATTTCGTACGACGGAAGCTGGTGCTGAGGACAAACCTGGCAACAGCAGAAGTGGCGGTACTCACAATAAACCTACGGCCAAGAAGTCAATTTCCTCTACCACCAATACCGGGACTAGCCCTGTTAAAGGTGGCAAAGCTGAGTCTGAAACGACTGATACCTCCGCAGTAGCAGAGCCTGCGCGGCATGGCTACAAGGAGAGACGTGCTGCCTTCAGGCTACTGGAGCGCCTGAAAACGATTCCAGAGGGGGAGTGGTCTGTTAAACAGAAGCTCTCATTTAGCTGGGCGACAAGGGTAACGGAGGAGTCCCCTCGGGGTTCTGAACCGAACCCAAAACGTCAGTTGTCGGACGACCCACCCAGCAACCCCAGCACGTTGAAGAAGCCCCGGAACAACAAGACTTCTCCAGCTACATACAGCGAAGCTGTCAAAGGCCAACAGCTATGGGCGGTGGTTGATAAAAGCAACCCTGGCGGCACTATTTCGCCTGACAATTGGAAGAAAGTGGAAGCCAGGCTCTCAAGCGTTTTCTTCCAAATTCTGAAGGAGAATCCTGGTCCAGCTCCTTTCTGTCGCGATAGTGGATGGCATCAGAGCCATGTGAAGCTTATTGCCTGTGCCGATCAGAGATCCACTGATCTTTACAAAATAGCCATCTCAAGGATTGGCGAAGTATGGCCTGGGTCTAAACTCGAGGTAATTTCAAGGGATGACATCCCCAGTTTACCAAGAGCTAGGGCCTGGTTACCAGCGGAGCCATCAGACCCTCAACGAATCCTTGAAATGCTTCGGGTATGCAATCCGGAGCTTCCTACATCGTCTTGGAAGGTCACAAAGCTGGACGATCCCAAGGGCGAGTACCGAAGCGCTACTTTCGTAGTCTGCAAGGACTCGGTGGACGCACTGGCGCGATCTGACGGTGTAGTAAGCTACAATAAGGACAAGGCGCCTAACTTAAAGGACCCGGTTGGAGCTGAGATAGGCCCCACGGCGGAATCTGGCTCCGGCCCTAACACTGCTACAGCGATACGGAAGGCATCTGCTGACGGCAGTATCTCTTCCTTGTTAGATAGAGTACCTGATACTACTCTCCCTGATGAGGAAGAGCTACTGGCGTCAGATTCAGATGAGCCCAACAAAACGGTGGTGGAGAGGAAGCCCAGTAACCATGATGTTACGGGTTCTTCAAATTAACCTTCACCACTCAAAGGTTGCGTCTCATAATCCACCTGGCCAAAGGTGGACATCATATTGTCCTGATTCAAGAACCATGGGTATCACATGGACTTGTGTGCGGACTAAGGACTCAAAAATATAAACTGATGTATGCTCGCAACAAAGGTAACCCTAGAGCGTGCGTACTAATAAGAAAAGGGATAAATGCTTTCATGCTCTCTAATTACAGCGACACCGATCAATTGACTATTAGCCTGGAGTCGGGAAATGAACGGATGTGGCTATCTTCCTGTTACCTCGCACATGACCACGAGGAGCTACCGAGATCAATATTCAAAGATCTGGTAGCGCAGGCGCAGAAGCTTGGCGCAAAGCTAATCATTGGTGCGGATGTAAATGCGCATCACGAGATATGGGGCAGCACTGATACTAACGCTAGATGTGAGTGTCTCTTTGACTATCTGATAGGTACTAAACTACAGATTTGCAATAAAGGTAATAAACCTACTTTTGTCATTAGTAATAGACAGGAAGTGTTAGACGCTACTTTTGCTTTTGACTCCATCATTAACAGAATTAGGAACTGGAAAGTTTTGGAAAACATTCCTTCTCTGATCATAGATATATCTCGTTTGAGGTTAGCAAAAATCTACCGAAACCTAAGCCTGGTAGAAATATCAGGAAAACAGACTGGGAAAGGTATATAGATTGTATCGGGGTTACCCTAGGAACATGTCCATCAGTGGTACCACAAAGCATAGAAGGACTAGAAAATTTGGTTGACAAGATTACCTACAACATGAATGCTGCCTTGGCGGAAGCCTGTCCCATAAGAAGACTGAGGGGTAAACCCAAGCCTAAGTGGTGGACGGTTGAGCTAAGCAAGCTTCAAAAAAACAAGCAGAAGCGCTTTTAATGAGGCAAAGAAAACACGTCTCGAGGAAGATTGGAAAGGTTATAAAGATGCTCTGAGAATCTACAAGAAGGAAATCAGAAATGCCCAAAGGCAATCTTGGAAATCATTTTGTGAAGAGGTTGAGGGGCAACTGAGGCCTCCTGACTTCGTAAGATTTTAGCGGGAAACCCTCAAAATTGGGAACTGCTACAGAAAAGTGATGGTACTTTCACTACAACCAGTAAAGAGTCTTTAGAACTTTTACTCGACACTCATTTTCCAGGCAGCTCAGACATTACTGGGCATGATATGGAAGATACAGTACACTGTCGTGAAGTCAGAATAGATGCTATATCTGAGGATCGGCTCTTATGGGCGATTGAAAGTTTCAAACCCTTTAAATCCCCGGGTCCAGATGGTATTTACCCAGTGGAACTGCAAAAGACCGCCGGATATCTAGCACACTGGCTGCTAGCAATCTTCAAAGGTTGCTTTCTCTACGGTCATATACCTCTTAAGTGAAGACAAGTCAAAATTGTTTTCATCCCAAAAGCGGTTAAAAACTCACATACCTATCCAAAAGACTTAAGACCGATATCTCTTTCTTCCTTCCTATTGAAAACTTTGGAGAGGTTGATAGAATTTTATTTAAGCCTAACTATACATAGAAATCTTATCTCTACGTCACAACATGCCTACACGAAAGGGAAATCGGTAGAGACGGCTCTACATAACCTTATTTAGACGGCAGAGAGTTCACTGCACAAACAAGAATTTACTTTAGCCGCTTTCCTTGATATTGAAGGGGCCTTTAACAATGTTGAAGGGGGGGCAATTACTGCAGCACTCACTGATCTTAGGGTAGAACCGGGCTTGATAGGCTTCATTGGCAAAATGCTAAATAGCAGAATCATTGAAGCGGAACTAGGAGAATCGGTGCTCAGGAGATTGGTAAGTAGAGGTACACCGCAAGGTGGAGTCCTCTCACCGTTTTTATGGAACGCAGTTGTAAATAAACTTCTGTTAATACTGGAATCGGTGGGCTGTAAGGTGATAGCTTACGCCGACGATGTTGTTATTGCTGTCTCTGGTAAATTTGTATCTACATTAAGATACCTAATACAAAATGCTCTAGATATAGTTTCTAGGTGGGCAGGAAAGTGTGGTCTAGGAGTCAACCCAGACAAAACACAACTCATATTGTTCACTTGGAAACACAGAATCCCTCAGCTAAGTCCAATTATGCTCAAAGGGGAAGCTCTTGTGATTTCGGAAGAAACCAAGTACTTGGGACTAAACATAGATAGGAAACTGACTTGGAAGTCAAACACCTTAGAAAGAGTCAGCAAAGCGAACCTAGCTTTTTATGCCTGTAAGAGAGCTTTAGGTAAGACCTGGGGAATTAAACCTAAGGTTGCTCATTGGCTCTACACTGCTGTCTTCAGACCCATTCTTCTATATGGAAATGTTGTCTGGTGGTGTGCTATGCAGAAAAAAACCTATTCTAATTTATTGAATAAGGTGCAGAGATCAGCGGAACTAGCAATATGTGGCGCCATGAAAACCACGCCACCCATGGCTTTAGACATCATGCTACATCTGCCACCCCTAGATCTCTTCTGCAAATACTCAGCGGCTTGCGCCGCTTTAAGGCTCAAAGCGAGCTCACAATGGAGAACTGTCACACATGGACATTCAACCATTTTAGACTCCTACGCGAATATACCCGGTGACTGTGATTATCACCCTCCCATTCTTTGCTTCGAAAGGAATTTCCTAATGAAAATCCCTTCTAGACTGGAATGGCTTGAAGAAGATCCAACACCCAACACCGGTGGACACCGGTGTAGGATCAGGGTTATTTTGCGAAGAGCCGTCTATTAGTGAATCCTTTAAATTACCGGATCACTGTAGCGTTTTTTAAGCGGAAATAAACGCTATTCATGAAGCCTTAAAATGGTTAAAGATAAACAGAATATCATCAACGGATATCTGCATTCTATCAGACAGCCAAGCTGCCCTACGAGCCCTGGATGCATTCCAAACAACATCAAGGAGTGTCTTACGTTGTCGCCAATCTCTAAATGAGATGGCCAAACAATATCGTATAATATTATGCTGGGTCCCAGGCCACAGAGATGTACCAGGGAACTGTAGGGCAGACCAACTTGCAAGAGAAGGTACCTGTATGCCAGACATAAGTAATTTTATGGAGATACCTCTCGCAACTTGTAAGCTTCTCATTAAGGACGCACTAATCAATTCTGCAAATCAGAGATGGATTAGTGCTAACACCTGCGAAATTGCTAGGCAAACATGGCCAAGGCTAAACTTACGTCTGTCCAAGAGTATTATGAGACTGAGTAGAATTCTAATCAGAACCTTAGTAGGGGCCCTCAGCCCTCAGGACATTGTCTCATAGGAAATCATGCAAGGAGATTAGGCGTACACACGCATGATTTCTGTCGTAGCTGCAGAAATGAGGAGGAATTGGAAACAATTCAACACCTTTTTTGCACATGCCCGGCTCTAGCCAGAAGCAGAAACCGATTTTTAAAATCCTACTTCTTAACGAATATAGATAATCTATACACTTAAGGTATCAACAACCTTTTACGCTTTATCAAAAGCTCAGGATGGTTCACTATAGAAAGGGAAATGTAGCCCAGCCTCCGCGGCTCACAACGGACCCATTCCGTGGTCTAAGTGGCATCGTTGTCTCTATGTGCGATGCGGCTGCCAAACCTACCTACCTACCTATTGCATTTACATCAAAATCCCGCTGATTTGAACCCACGTTCCGACCGAAGAGATGGTCGAAGCGACCAAAGATCTCTTCCATGAGCGCTGCCCCTGATACGACATAAAAATCTTGCCTGGCGACTCCAATGCCAGAGCGGGCAAGGAGGGAATGTTTCGTCCCACTGTTGGAAAATCAAGCCTGCACAACGAAACATCCAGCAACGGACAGAGGCTGATCAACTTCGCCTAGGCTCGAAGCATGGTAGTCTGTAGCACCAGATTCCAGTATAAAAAATACACCAAGCTACGTGGCTGTCTTCTGATCGGAAAATGCGAAACCAGATCGATCATGTTGTGATAGATGGAATACACACTTGTATTGTTTTAGATGTACGTACGATTCGGGGGCCCAACATCAACTCTTGTTGTAGCCAAGATACGCACACGCCTCTGTGCAGCAAAAAACGTAGACCTAACTACGCAAAGAACGTACGACATCGGAAAGCAGCAATCGCAACAGACATCCAGAAGATTCGCAACACGACCCTCACTACTGCCCTCATTTCACCAGACCAGCATATTTCATTCTTTACGTACCGCCGTCGAAGATGAAACTGGATTTCGGCGAACCCGAAAAAACAATTGGTTGACGAGCAATGTCATGCTACCGCGGAAAAAAAGGATGCTGCTTATAGGGCGACGCTGCAATCGGACACAACGGGAGCCATGTGGGATATCTAAAAAGGAAGAGAGATATATTATTGGACTGAATAACCGAGAGGCCAGAAAGTTCGGTGGCTTACAAAAGGTTCTAAGACTGAGACGGTTTTCTGTAAGAACAAACACGGCGATCCGGAGACCAATATCCAGAGCCTGCTGGAATTATTGAGGGAACACTCCCCAAATCTGCTAAATAGTGACAACCGTGCATGTCACAGAGAAAGTAAATATCACGGTACCCCACTCGGTGACGACCATAACGAGGTGAAAAGCTTTTCAAACATTGCGGAGAGGAGCTGGTCCGGTTAACGCATCAACTGCTATGCAAAATCTGGTCGGATGAAAGCATGCCTGCCGATTGGAATTTAAGCTTGCTCTGCCCAGTCCAGAAGATGGGTGGTATTGCAATCTGTGCCAATAACTGCATATGAGTTTTCTAAATATCACGTATATGTCCTAGCGGGTGTATTGCGTGAAAGACTGAAATCTTCCATCAACCCACTGATTGGTCTTTATCAGGGTGGCTTTAGACTTGGAAAATCCACAATCGAGCAGTTATTCACAATACGTAAAGTTTTGGAAAATATACATGAAAGGAGAGTCGATGCATCCCATAGTTCGAAAAGAAAAACTAGTACGAATATACAAAACGACGTTCCTCAATACCAGTAGGGGCCATCAAACAAACAGAAGGGCGCACTTGCGTATCAGCACCCACGTAACTGTTAACAGTTATGACTTCGAGGTTATAAGAGACTGGTTCATTTAGTAATAACATCGATAATAATTTCATTGAAATCTAACGGAGAATATCTCTTGCCAACAAGGGCTACTTTGGACTAAGTAGACTAAAATAAAAAAAAATAAATATTTGGCGCGTACACTTCTGTTAGGTGTTTGGCCGAGCTCCTCCTCCCATTTGTGGTGTGCGTGTTGATGTTGTTCCACAAATGGAGGGACCTACAGTTTCAAGCCGACTCCGAACGGCAGATATTTTTATGAGGAGCTTTTTCATGGCAGAAACACACTCGGAGGTTTGCCATTGCCTGCCGAGGGGCGACCGCTATTAGAAAAATGTTTTTATTACTTTTGCTTTCACCGAGATTCGAACCAACGATCTCTCTTTGAATTCCGAATGGTAATCACGCACCAACCCATTCGCCTACGGCGGCCTAAGTAGACTACTGAGTAATAAAATTCTCTATCGACGAACAAAACTAACACTGAATAAGGCTCCCATCGTTACCGTCCTATGGTACGGCGCAGAAGCTTGGGCGATGACAATATCTAATCAGGTGTCATTTGGAGTGTTTGAGTGAAAGATTCTGCGGAAGATGTTTGGATGTTTGCCCTTTGGCAACGGCGAATATCGCACGCGGTGGAACGATGAGCTGTATAAGCTTTACGACGGCGTAAACATAGCGCAGCGAAGAAAGCTACAGAGGCTTCGGCTCTGAACGTATTCAATGCGGTACCAGCTGGCGGTAGCAGAGGAAGAAAAAGACTTCCTCAGCATTGGAAATATCAGTTGGAGAAGGACTTGTCTTCACTTGGTGCTTTCAACTGACGCCAGTTAGCATGAAAAAATCGAATGATACGCAATGCCAACCACGCCAAAATCGCATAAGCGGTTATCGCGCTAATTAAGAAGAAGAAAAATAGACCCCGACATACTCAATATGTATCAATGATATGAAGACACACTGCGCGATACTAACCACCTATTCACGATGACATGTGAACACACCCACTCACCATACACCCCTATCCCTCTGAACAGAACCTTGCGAAACAGAATGCTTACTAGGACGACCGTTAGATGAGATAAACAATGACGATCAGTGACTACACTGCACTGGCTGGGCCTAGAAAACTGCAACAACAACAAATTGTTGGCGATTAACTAATAAACTAAATATAAGTACACATGTACCTAAGTACGAATTTTTAACTTGTCAAATCTAACTTTTCTCAAACGAAAAAAATATAGAAGTTCGTTTAAATAAAGACATACAAAAAACTTGTTTTCTAATTCTTTTATCAGCATTGTTTGCCCTCGTTTTGCCCGATTATTATACATATTTGCTTCGAACTCTTTTCCTTTGCGTTCTTTTCTATCCTTTATAAATATAGCATGCACAATTCATTTATTTATTTACTTTGCCTAGGAAATTGCCACGACTAGCACAAAGTAACGTGTGACTAATTGCATGTAATATATTCAAAAGCTAAATAACAAAATTTAAATGATTCTGCCCTTAAAAGACACGAAAGTAAGTATAATTTAACTATAAAACAGTTAATAGAATTTAAGTAGGATAGCCATGCCCGCGAACCACACAGGTCGAAGATGTAGACTTCGTTAAAAAAACTCCCTCAACCCAAGGTGTGATGGGACCCGTGCCTATTGGGTGGGTTTGGCAGCCGGAGGATGAAGTTAGGCTGCCTTCTAATGGAGCCCTCCTGATACAAGTCCGCCTCAGGTTGTAACGGTGGCCTTACCATGATATGGGGCGCTACCATGGTCGACCGGTTATTTCCCCAATATCCTCTTTGGGAGCTTCGTCAGAGGACGAACTCTCGGTCTCCACTTAAGAGGTAGTCAATGGCAAAGCTGTGGGCAACAGCATGCCACCAACTTTAAGTCAACCATCCACATCCGCCAAACGCACCTTTAATTAGGTGGCACGGGATCACCTGCAAACTGCGCTGGTAGATTATAATCCTGCATTGGAGAACTAGTCCGGATTCGAGGAACAGCTGTTTCGTGATGTCGTTGATTACGTCATGGCAAATGAGGCTCAAGTGACTTTCTTGACTGCCTGCAAACAATTGCGGCTAAGACCCAGAACGACTGGGAAAGCTTGGCCAGAATTATCCTACGACGACCGAGGGCTCGCATCTGACAAACATTGAGTTGGAAGCCAAACAGCTGGTGTCATGCCTGTAAGCTGTTAACCGCAATGTCCCGAATGACGACTGGAGCATCATAAAAGCGGAGGAGAGCATCGAGACCCTGTTAGAAAAGGACAACTAGCTTCGGCTCGGCGTTACGAAGGCACAACTGAAGTTATTCCGCTATGCAAATCTGGAAGATGAACTGGACTAGATTAACGACGCCACCGAGCTGCTCACGGGCATGCAACTTGACGAAGCCGATTCTACCAAACGCGAGAGTTCAGCTTGAGGGGAACTTAGGAGTTCAGCTTAAAGACGCCAGCAAATTGTAAAATGCTGAGTAAGCATGGATCTCAAAGATGTCCAAATAAATCTGCAGTACTCCAGGACTGTAACGGACAGCTTAACCGTTCTCTTGGCGGAGGTGGACGTCAACATCGCATTAATCCAGAAATCCTGTGTGCTGAGCATCAAGGGGAATGAGTTTACCAAAAATAATCATAGCCTATTCTACAAACGGATTCAAGGTAATCCCAGAATTTGTACTGTAGCTAAAAAAAATTTGAATACATTTTTAATTCTATCATATAGTTCACAGGATGTGCCGGCTATTGAGGTGGAAGCCGCTGACGGTGTCGGCATAATACTTGCCTCCATCTTTACGGCACATGATCGGCCAGCACCGCCCGTCTCCAACAAATATTCCTTCTCGTATCATAGGTTAGGTTAGGTTATGGTGGTAGTCGGCCTGCACGACAAACTCACTTAGACCTTACAGGTCCATTGTGATACCGCTGTGCTGCACGGGAACCCCATTTACCTTCTCTCGTGGAATCATTTTAGTCCCTTATGAAACGTAGAGTTTATCCCAACCCCACGTCAGTCAGCTCTGGAGGAGATTTAAAAAAGTATTAGATATGTAGCCACTTCTTTTATAGCTGACAGACGCTGCAGTAGTCTGGTAGTTGAACGGATAGTTATCGCCCTAATTGCTTTGAGAAAACTCCATAGCCAACCCTATTGTCTAGCTTCGAACCACCTGTATAAAAATTTAATTCCCCCCTTCTAACTGTCCTTGGTGTCTGCCACTCCCTTCTTGACGGTATACTCGTCTTGAAGAGCCTTTCGAAGGTGAGTCTAGGAATAGAGTAGTCTATTTCTTGTTTGTGACTATTCAGAGAGTGCAAAATAGAAGCGTGGCCAAACCACCGGTCCTTCCATAGCGCCATACTTTTGAGTCTGAGCACCGAGGAGGCGGCGACGTGTTTCCCGACCATATTTAGTGGAGGTAAATTGATAAGCACTTCTAGCGGTTTATTTAGCGTAGTCCCTAAAGCACCAGAGATGCATAAAAAGCTGTTCTTTGGACCTTATTCATGATTTTAGCGTAACTCACCTTTTGAGCAGATGGGCGCCACACAATTATTCCATATATTAAGATTGGCCTAACTAGAGAAGTATAGAGCCAGTGCGTAATACGAGATATTAGTCACCATTTAGTACCGACCGCTTTTTTGGAAGTATATAATGCAACGTTGGACTTCTTTACTCTTTCCTATTGGCTTGATCGGATCATAGCTTGATCCTATACGAGCTGGATCTGAGGGTGGATCCACTCTCAACGTATCGAAACCCATTAAGAACTAATTGGAAAAGGTTTAAAAATGTAGTAAATAATAGGGTAGAAAGAACTCTGATCAATCAAATCACTCTCACGGAAAACCTTGGGAATAGGGTTACAGCATTACTTTACATTACCAATTAAGTATAGTAAAAAATTCGATCGTTCTTGTAGGAGTAATGAGCTCTCAAAACTAAGGGAAGAAGGCAGATCAAATACACAACAGGTAATTGGCAACTGTACAGAGAAACCGGGAGACAAAAAAAGAGAGAGAACTGTAGAGATTTTTGTTATTCAATCGAACCTACCAGAGATTCTGCGAGGCTCAGCCGCATTTTGCCCAAAGGTTAGGTTAGGTTAGGTTAGTATGGTTGCCCAGGGAGTGGGCACACTTGGACGAAGAGAGATTCGTCCTTTGTGATACCATTGTCAAGGAAGTGAGGAGAGGGGAAGGACCGATGAGGTGCAGGGAGAGGGCGGGGAGAGGTGGTGATGGGAAGGTTAGGAGCGTGCGGATTATGAACGATGACTATGTTTGCGTCAACCGCTTAATGCTGCTGATGAAACTCATCAGATTTTTAATGTCAGCGCCAGCTATCTCAGCAGGCGTGGCAAAGAAGTAAGAGCCAAGATGCCTGAATCTTAGCCCCGCCAGGGCAGGGCAGCTAAGGAGAAGGTGCTGAGATGATTCCACCTCATCCTCCATACATCCAGCACAGAAAGGACTCGAGATGATTCCAAGTCTCACAGCATGCATTCCTCGCGCATTGTGTCCTGTGAGAGAACCCACTAGATTGGAGAGCTGATATTTTGTCAGCCTCAGAAGCTCACCCGAGCGCCTTCGGTCCACACGTGGCCAGAAGGATTTCGCGACTTTGCACGTTTGTGCATTTTCCCAGCGCTCGCTGAGTTTGCGCGATGCCCATCTTTCCAGGAGCAGACCGCAGGTAGTCAGGGCGATTCCAATTTTCTCCCTCCGCGGGGAAATCACCTCACATGTCCCTTGTCTAGCCAGCTCATCCGCCTCACAGTTTCCCGCAATGTCGCTGTGACCGGGAACCCAGATGAGGCTGATGTCAAAGAATTCGGACGCAGTCGAAAGTGAGGTCAAGCATTCCTTGACCAATTCCGAATGCACCGTCATAGACCCGAGGGCCCTTATTGCCGCTTGGCTATCGGAGTAAATATTTACCTTCTTGACTGTTAGTACACATTTGAGCAGCCAATCAGCTGCCTCCTTGATTGCGGCTACCTCTGCCTGGAACACACTGCAGTGGTCCGGTAACCTGAATTTTAGTCTGACGGGGAGCCCTTCGCAAAAGATTCCTCCGCCAACCTTTCCTTCCAACTTCGATCCATCCGTGAACAAGTTCACCAGGCCCTGTCCCCAAGTGTAGCCCCCCGTCCACTCTTCCCTTGACGGGATGTGAGTGGTGAATGTTCCGGTTGGACTAAATGAGGGTATACACTGGTCTGTTGACAGAGGGATGAACTCAAAGTTTCTAAGGATGCTTGAGTGCCCATAAGGGAGATTGAGCTTATAGCTCCAGCCCCTCAGTCTGATTGCGGTACGTGTAGCGGCAGTTCTGCCTGCGATATCTACGGGTACCACATTTAACATTGCGTTGAGCGCCAGAGTAGGAGTCGTTCGAAGCGCCCCACTGATTCCAATGAGTGCCGACCTCTGAACTCTTTCCAGCTTCTTCACCAATGTCGTCTTCTCTAGTGAGTTCCACCAGACTATGACTCCATATAACAAGATAGGCTTTACAATGGTATTATACAGCCAGAAAACAATTCGAGGCGAGAGGCCCCATCTTTTGCCAATTGCGCCCTTGCACCCATACAAGGCGATTGTTGCCTTCATCACCCTTTCCTCAATATTGGGCTTCCATGTAAGCTTACTGTCAAGAATAATACCAAGGTACTTCACCTTGTCAGAAAGCATCAGAGGAGCGCCCCCTAGTGAGGGAAGTTGAGCTCTGGGTATTTTATATTTCCTCGTAAATAGGACGAGATCCGTCTTAAGAGGATTCACCGATATCCCTGCATCAAGTTGTACAGAGTATCCAAAAATTTTCCTCTAACAATTAGTGCCACGTCATCCGCGTAGGCAATTACCCTGCAGCCTCCCTTCACCAGCTCCTCCAACAGATCATTTAGAACAACAACCCAGAGGAATGGTGAGAGAACCCCACCTTGCGGAGTGCCTCTACTCACCTGCCGGTGGATGGAGATACCGCCCCACTCTGCCGTGACAGTTCTGTCGCTAAGCATTTTGTGGATAAGTCTTATAAGGTCGGTTTCGACCCCTAGTTTACCTAGAGACCTGGTAATTGCCTGCGGAAGGACGTTGTTAAAAGCCCCCTCAATGTCGAGGAAGGCGCCTACCGCAAACTCCTTCTGAAGAAGAGACTCTTCGATTTCTTCCACGATTGTATGTAGGGCAGATTCCACCGATCTACCCTTGCAATAAGCATGTTGAGTATGCGACAGTCGACCCCGAGGAATTTCGCTTCTTATGTGCAGGTCAATCAGTCTCTCAAGGGTTTTCAGTAAGAAGAGAGACTAATTGGTCTGAAGTCCTTAGGGGAGACGTGCGAGCTCTTACCTGCCTTGGGTATAAAGACAACCCTCACGGCCCTCCATGATCTTGGTATGTAGCCCCTGGCTACGCAGCTCGCATAGATGGGGCTCAACCAACGGCATGATACCTCCACAGATTTCTGTAGTTGGGCAGGAATGATGCCGTCAGGACCAGGAGACTTGAAGGGCCTAAAGGAGTCAATGGCCCAAGCCAGGCGACGCTTATCCAGCAACCAGCCCCGGTCCGGAATGCAAGTTAAAATGCTATCCAGGCCGGTGCTGCTAGGTGCTGGGCTCGTCGGAAAATGGGCGTCGAGAAGTAACTTCAGTGACTCCTCGCCGCTCATCGCCCAACGCCCCGATTCGTCTCTTAGGTACCCCAAGGGAGCGGAACTCTTCGTGAGTACTCGTCTAAACCTGGAGGACTCATGGCAGCCCTCTACGCTTTCGCAGAAGCTTCTCCAGGAGTCCTTCTTAGCCTTCCTAATTTCGGACTTGTATATTCCTAGCCCTGCTTTATACAGTTCCCATCCCGAGGGAGACCTAATTCTTTTAGCCCTGTTAAAAAGGCGTCTGCATGAGGCCCTAAGCTCAGATAGCTCCGTTGTCCACCAGGGCGGTTTTTCCTTCCTGGGAAAAACTGTTATTGGACAAGAAGTTTCCAAGGCCGTGTTGCAAGCTGAGGTGAAAGTTTCCACCAGTTCGTCGATCGTTTCTTCCGATAGATCTAGATTTCCTCCCGGTGCCTTGGGGAGTAAGCTCAGCAAATTTCTATAATATGCATCCCAGTCCGTCCTCCTCAGGTTCTTGTAGGGGGATCTTATTGGACGAGTTTGAGTGAGAGAGAACTGAATGTACCTATGGTCCGAGAAGGAATGAGTGTTTAGCACCCTCCAATCGGAGATTCGGTTTATCAGTGAGGAAGAAGCCAGAGTAAGGTCAAGCACCTCTTCTCTGGCTGCGGTAATAAAAGTGGGGTCCTTACCCCTGTTACATATAAACAAGTCCTCGTTTAAAATATAATCAAAAAGTGACTCACCTCGTGCATTGATGTTAGAACTTCCCCAGCAGGTGTGATGGGAGTTCGCGTCAGTGCCTATGATAACGCCGATTTTCCTGCGTTTTGCTTCAGCCAGGGTTCCCCTTAGCAGCGCCGGAGGTGGTTCCACCTCGTCATCATGTGCCATGTAGACTGACATCAGCCATAGTTTCCCAGAAGGGCCCTCCAGGCTCACCGTTACAATGTCTTCATTGCTGAAATTAGGCAAAATAAATGCGTTAAGTTCCCTCCTGATGAGTATACAGGATCTTGGTTTACCTGTCCTGCTATACGCCACCAGTTTGTAGCTTTTCGTCCTGAGCCCAGAAATGCCGTTGCTGCTCAGCCACGGCTCCTGAATCAGGACTATATCAGCTCCACCTTGCTCAAGGTGGATAAGTAGGTTGGCGGACGCCGTCTTACAGTGCTGAAGATTTATCTGAAGAATATTCATCCTCCAGGATCCTCTCCATCACCTCCAGGACGGCGTCCTCGCTTTCCGAGGCCAGAAGCCTCTCCTCCTCCGCCCTGTCGAAGAACGACCCGATGCTTATGACGGACCCCGGTAAAGAGCGGACGTCATCAGCATTGTCACCGCCCAAAGATCATTCAATGGCGTCTTGAATCAAGGGGCCAAATGGCACTTCGACTTCTATGGCAAAAAAGTCTCTAGAACTTCCTTTAAACACTCGTTCTCCGGGATGTAGCGCTCACGTTAGCGACGTTTGGAGAATCCGGCAGAACAGCCATGACCCACAGCATCTTGCCGATGTAAGAGTCCCAAAAGAGAAGGTTGGCAATCAAATCATTTTCACCTTTCAAATCTCTAGGTCCTGACGGGATCTTTCCTAAGATGTTACGCAAAGGTCTTGATAGTATTCTTCCATGGCTAATGGAAATTTTCAAAGCGTGTCTAAGCCTAAGTTATATTCCAAACAGCTGGAAACTTGTTAGAGTCTTCTTCATACCAAAGGGAGGTAGAAGGGGACATGAATCAGCGAAGGACTTCAGGCCAATTAGTCTTTCGTCCTTACTTTTACAAAATTCTGAACGGCTTTTAAACATACACATTAGAAGCTTGCTGGAGAGCTCTAGTATATCAATTGCCACAAGAGGTTGCCCTCAAGGTGGCGTACTCTCTCCTCTTCTGTGGACTCTAGTCATAGATGAACTTCTCCACAAACTGAATAACCTAGGATTTCACACTCAGCGTTACGCTGATGACCTAGTAGTTTATGTATTAGACTGGCATGAGGAAACCATTTCGGATCGCATGCAGCAAGCCCTTACACTAATAAACAAATGGTGCACGGAAAAAGGGCTCTCCATCAACCCATCCAAAACAACACTTGTACCATTTACTAGGAGAAGGAACATAAATCTCAAATGTCCGACCCTTAACAGAACAACACTTGAACTCTCGACAGAAGCGAACTATCTTGGCGTTAGTCTTGACAAAACGCTTACGTGGAACTCCCATATTGAGAGAGTTACTTCAAAAGCCACAAGGGCATTCTTTGCCTGTACAAGGCTTTTTGGTAAGACATGGGGACTAAGCCCTAGAATGACCTTCTGGACATTCACCACAGTTGTAAAACCCATAGTCACTTATGCATTCTTAGCATGGTGGCCCAAGGTCAAGCAAAGAAAGGCGGCAAACGAATTAAGCAAACTGCATCGCCTGGTATGTGTTGGTATTACAGGGGCTATGAAAACGTGTCCCACGGATGCATTGGGTGTGCTCCTGAACATACCACCGCTTCCAATTCTAATTGAAAGGGAAGCTCGCTCGAGTGCCTTAAGACTAAAAGGTATATCTGAACTTAAAAGTGGGGATATGAAAGGACATTTAAAGATCTTAGAAGACTTCCTACATAGTCCCATTCTTCATAGGGATGATATACTATCACCCAAACCAATACTCTTCAGGAACTTCCAAGTTATAATCAATGAACGAACAGACTGGAGAACTAACTCTATCACTTTCAAACCTGGCTCCCAGCTATGGTTTACTGATGGGTCCAAATTGGAAAATGGTAGAACAGGGGCAGGAATCAATGGGCCCAAATTCAAAAAATCGATTCCGATGGGATCCTACCCAACAATATTCCAGGCAGAAATACATGCCATTGAAATATGTGTGAGAGAATGCCTTAGAAGGAAAATGAGAGGTACTCACATCTACATACTTTCAGATAGCCAAGCGGCTTTAAAAACCCTTCTATCAACAACCATCACCTCTAAATTGGTAAACGATTGCCTAAACCTCCTAAACACGTTAGGAAACCTCAACACAGTAACACTATGTTGGATTCCGGGACATGAAGGACATGAGGGAAATGAAATGGCTGACGACCTTGCAAAACAAGGAGCAAATATGCAACTTACTGGTCCTGAGCCTTTCTGTGGACTGACAAAAGGCCACATTAATGAATTCCTTAGGAAATGGGAGGAAAGAAAACTTGCCGCACACTGGCTAAACTGTGCCGGTCAGCGTCAAGCCAAACTATTCCTAAGTCCCAACAAAGGAATATCTGACAAATTTCTCTCACTAAACAGAGTAGATCTGCGTCTTTTAACCGGATACCTTACAGGTCACTGCAGCCTGAGGTAGCATCTAACCAATATTGGTCTATCCGAGACCAATGTCTGCCGCTTTTGCGAAATGGACATAGAAAGTTCAGAACATGTGCTTTGTGAATGTCCTGCGTTGGGCAGACAAAGACTTCACCACCTTGGTGGTATCGTAGTATCTCCATGCAATCTTTGGAACAACAAACCCAAAACTGTGCTAAAATTTCTAAAAAGCCTAAAACTCTAGGGTTACAAAATAGGCCTTTCACAATAGATCAGCTCTGGTCGCAGTGCGTAATGGCCTTCTAATAATAATAATAATATCAATTGCACAGCACGCTTATCTCAAAGGCAAATCTAAAGAGACAGCACTTCATGAGGTTATCCGAACAATAGGGTTTTCTCTAGTAAACAAACAGTATACCATGGCAGCTTTTATAGACATAGGTGGCGCATTTAATAACGTTATCACTGATGCTATCGGGATAACGGGCGTTAATAGACTTAGGGGTGGAAGATTCTATCAGCAATTGGATCATCTCTATGCTAGAAACCAGGATCATCAAAGCTAGCATGGGTAATATCAACATAACTAAGAGAGTCCATAGAGTACTCCACAGAGGGGAGTATTATCTCCACTTCTTTGGTTATGTGTGATTAGCAAAATCGTAATAAAACTTAGTAGAGGTGGAGTAAAACCGGCGGCGTACGCTGATGATGTGATGCTAATGGCGTCAAAACTGTGTCCTAATACGATCAGTGGGATCATTCACAGGGCATTAGGCGAGCTTAATTCTTCGGCAAAGGCTGTGGCTTAATTTTAAACCTGCGTAAAACAGGACTTATGCTTTTTACCACGAGATATAAGGTACCAATCTTTACCCTACCAAATATTAACGGAAACTCTCTCACTTTCAACCAGTGCAAAGTACTTAGACGTAATTCTGGGCTTCAAACTTAGCTGTAGATTAAACTTTTTTTTTTTAAATCCCAATTTTTTATTACTGTCCATGGAAGTCGTTGAATAATTTGTACAATTTGATTTGCAAGCTGTCCCACATAGTTCTATGTCGTATCTCCAGATGGGTATTATCATGGTCTTATATATTAGTAGTTTGTTGTATATTGATAGTTTTGAGTTGAGTAGCCAATACAGCTATCTGTTTTTCACTTCGTTCTTTTTTTTTGATTATATGGTCCTTCCAGGTCAGTTTTGCGTCAATGATCAAACCCAGGTATTTAGCTTTTGCATTTTGAGTGATGACTGTATTATTAATTGTTAGCGTACGATGGTCATAATTGGGGTTGGAGCGTTTACTTGGTTTAGGTTGTCTGCGTTTACTTGGATTCCCCATTTTGCCAACCAAGTCAAGATTGTGTCAATTATTTTGTAACTTCGCTTTGTAACATACGCTGTCAAAAGCTTTCGCTACGTCTAGAAAAGTTGCGACACAGTGGTTTTTCTTGTCAATTTCATTTATGATTTTGTTACGAGTAGTTACTCGTTGCACTTGTTGAATGGTCGAATGTTTATGTTGGAATCCAAACCGGTGGGAGGGAGTTATATTCTTCGCTTCGGGTCAATACGATCATGGATCAAGTTTTCAAATAGTTTTGAAAGAGTTAATAAGAGGCTTATAGGTCTTTAAGATGACGGTTTACTGGCATCTTTATTTGGTTTCGGCAATGCTATTATTTCGACAACTTTCCATGGAAGGGGGAAATATTATAGTCTAATGGATGAGTTAAAGATGTTTGTTAAGTATATTATTCCATCGTCATTAAGTTCTTTTAATATTTGTCCATTGATTTTGTCATATCCAGGGGATTTTTTGTCAATGTCAATTTTGTTGTTTATGGCTTTGATTTTGCGTCGAATTTCGACCGGAGTTGCTCTCTTGATTGGTTTGTTGGCTGTGTCAGATATAACAGGCAGGTTATAATTTTGAGTGTCCTTTTGATTTGTGAATGTCTTTTTGAAGTGTCAGGCGAGCACCTTACCCTGTTCTAGTGGCGTTTTGGCCCATGTGTTGTTTTCGTTCAAAATTGCATATTGGTGAGGTGTTGTTTTTTTCATCTTCGATGTTGTCCGCCAGAGTGAGTAATTACTGCTCTTTGTTGAATATAGGTTGGAAAAAAGCATTTCTTTATTGCCCAATGTCATCTTGTTAAGTTGAGCTTTATCTGCGGGATGTCTTCTTATTTGCCACTCTTTCCTTAGTCCACTTTTCGATTTTATTGCCATTGAAGAATGGATAAAGAAAGCAAAGATCGCTTTATATGACTGTAAACGCATATTAGGAAGAAGATGGAGTCTTCAACCATAGTATACCTACATTTTGGTTGTATAAGGCGGTTATACGACCAGTTTTATCGTATGGCACGGTGGTTTGGTGGAAAGCTCTAGAGTGAGAATACAACATTAAATTACTTGGTAAAGTACAAAGATCAGCCTATGCAATAACAGTCGGTGCAATCAGATCGTGTCCCAGGGATATTCTCAATGTACTGACACACGTTATTCCGGTAGATCTACATATCAAGAAGATGGCAACCGTGGGTGCAATTGGGTTAAATGAAGCAGTTCGCTGGAAGGAAAAAACTTATGAACATGCTAGTCTATTACTACGATAAATCCAGTATACCTCGGAGAAGACTGATTATATCATCCCGACGGTAACATTCAATGGAAACTTTGCCACTCTCTTTCCATCGCAGTTGAAATAGAATAAGGGATTATCACTTAACAACTTCGATACTACAGTCTATACAGATGGCTCCAAAATGAATTGTGGTGTTGGAGCAGATATACATATATTCTCATAGATTTAAAATTGAATAATTTGTACATCGTTCTAATACCTGCAGTGTCTTTCAGGCGAAAGTGCCGGGAGGCTTGTAGGTTACTTACAGTTTTCTCTTTTAAGGGCAATATCGCTATTCTTTCGGATAGCCAAACTGCAATCCAGGGACTGGATTCAGCTACAACAACCTCTAAATTGGTGGATCGATGTAGGAATAGCGGTACCACTTTGAATGAAAACCATAAAGTTACCTTAATCTGGGTCCCGGGATATCGGATCAATTCAGGTAATGAAAAATCAGAAGAACTCGCAAAAGGGGGATCTGCCATGAATAACGGTCTGGCCGAATCGGTATTCACACCTTAAAGTGCATTCAAGAATACAATTTCCCTAAAATACCTTCGAATCGCAGATTGGAGATGGCGAAACCAGGCAAAATGCAAAATTATAGAACGTTATAGCCCACCTACAACCTTAACAAATCATCAACATTGATAAATATGACACGACGAGACGCCGGGAAACTAACCGCAGTCATAACTGGCTTTTGGTGTGTCGGAGAACAATCACTCAAAATGGACATCTCTCACAACACATACTGTCACAGTTGTAAACAACTGGAGAAAAAGGAAACATTCTCTCGAGCAACTGTCTGGCTTAGACTTCAAGAACCTAATACGGTTCCTGAACCGCACAGACTAGATATAGTCATGCTGTAAATAACCGTTAAACAAGCTGGTAACTAAGATGTGGCAACAAAATGGTGCGGAAGCGCTAGTTGGATTCTGGGCGAATCACCACTTTAACCAACCAACCAACCAATGTTAAGAACTTCTTTCCAGACACTTGATGTTTTCGATGCTGAGAAAATAAACTTTAGAGTGATGCTCTTTTTCCAAACGAGTACATTACGGCTAATTATAAAATCAAAAGGAGACTAACCTCATTCGTTAATCTCAACCCAAATGGTGGGTCTGGCATTCGCGTCGCAGCCGATCAGGATGTTTTCTTTCTTGGACAAGAGAGTATCCACCAGATGATGCATTTCCTCATGAGATGCTCAACTGTCATGAGCCATATATATTAGTCAAACACCAAACAAAAGCAACTGCGGCTGAATGCTTCCATCCTGACCACAGTCCCATCTGGCAAACTGAAAATAGCAAGAAGGCATTAATTTTATTCTTGATTAGGATACAAGCCCTAGGCTTGCCATCAGTTTCGATATAAAAAAATCTTAGGATCAGTTCATTAGCTCGATAATTTTGCGCTGCCAAATCCAAGGCTGCTGAAACAAGCAGATATCGATGTCTTTCTCACGAGCGATTACAAGTAGGTTATTGGTGCCCAATTTAGAATGACGGAGGTTCATTTCAATTGCTCTTAACATACTGGTTAAAGCGTTACCTACCTTCCGCTATCATCTATCAGCCTTCTTGTGTTATTCCCCATGTTCCCAAATTTGTCGTCCGGGGCAACAGAGGCGGGGAAAGCTTTCACTTTGGCTCAACTGATGCCGAATAGGATTTTAACCTGCTACTTTAGATGGCCTCGAGATACCCGTCACTAATCAGCAGCAGGGTGACAGAGCTGGGTTGCTGAGGTTCCTTTACCTTGATTGCAGACTGCAGCCATCCATCGGAATATCAGGGTTTTCCAATTTAAGACACTGGATAGTTTTCGAACGGTCAGGCTTAATTTTCGGCAACCAAATTCGTGCTCGTGGTCGCCTTGAAATCTCTTAACCAGGGATGAACTTTAGCGAAAGCCCCTCTCAGGCGTTGCTAACCATTACAAGACCCTTCGAAAACATGTCGGCACATTTTATGCCCGACAACCTCGACATATTTTCGCCTAGTCGAAAGAGGTGCTGTTCCTTTATTGGCTATGAGGACTCTGACGACCATGCCTCATAGCCGTCCCTCAAAAGCTGCCGCACTGGTCGCAGGGTCCTCAACACCCTGGGTTGAAGAGTTTTCGCTCTTTTTGGCTTCACGTCGAAGGCTGTGCCGAACATTTAGGCTGTCGTTGTAGCTGATTCAGCTAAGATGCGGTCGCGGCCTCGTACTCCTTGATCGTACAGGGTTTGATTGAAAAGTAATGAGCCTTATTTTTTTTAAGCAATTTTATTAAACCTTTTGGCTTATACAACTAATATTCTTCAAAATAGGACATTTGAGCGTCAATACACCGCTGGTAGCGGGCCACTGCAGGAAACATTTTTTTAACTCATCCGCCGGAAACGCGTTCAATTCGGCTGTCAAAGTTTTTTTGATCCCCTCGATGGAGTCGAAACGCCTTCCCTTCAGCTTTATTTTCAGGCGCGGGAACAAGAAGAAGTCTGGAGGGGATAGGTCTGGGCTGTAGGGAGGGTGGAGAAGCACCGGAACCCCCATCTTGGCCACTGCAGAGGTGCAGAGGAAGGTGGTGTACGGCGGCGCATTGTCGTGATGAAGGGTCCAATTGTTGACGAGGTCGGGCCGAACCCAGGCGCAACGGGTTTTCAGCCAAAGGAGCACTTCTTTGTAAAATGCCGCGTTTACAGTGCTTCCTGGAGGTACAAACTCCTTGTTGACGGTGCCTCGAGAGTCGAAAAAGATGATCAGCATGGTTTTGACCTTGGAGTTCGACATGCGCCTCCCGGCCTTCCTTGAACGACTTGTGCCACCGTTTTACCTGGGCACTGGACAAAGATTAGTCCCCGAAAGCCTCCTTGAGTAGCCCAATGGTTTCGGTGTTTTGTTTAGCTTTACGCAAAATTTGATCGAGTAACGTTGCTCCAACGATCGCTGCATTTTCGCCACTGCGAAATCCTAACACCGCTGTTGCCAGCGAACTGGGACCGGTTTCTAGTGGAAAGGGAAGGTCTAACCATCATTTTCCCTTACCAGCCGATTCGGTTAATCGCTTGACAGACGCTCCGCGCGGGAAGGCTCATTACTTTTCAATCAAACCCTGTAGTCCCGCACTGAGCACAGTCCTCGATGTCTGCTCATGCATTTTTACGGCCGAAAAGACAATCTTTGCCAGAATGAACTTGACTCTCAAGTAACGCGCCTTGAACGAACCATTTTTATTTCGCAGTTTGGCAACCTTACTGTGGTCCCTGGAGCATCCGTGACAAAGGATAGAAATACAGCCAAATGCGAAAAATTCAGACTAATCAATGAAAGTTGTCAAAGAACAACATCAACAATGTATTGAAAAAAAAACCTATCTCGAAATTCTAATCTGGATTTATACGAAACTGCAGTAGGCTACTTAATACACGAGTGGTTGTATTTTTATACTTGAAAAAAGCTTTCGAAACAATAGGAAGATATATAATGTCAGAGAAGCTATGTAATGTAGAATGTATGGAATAAGATATACCTAATGAATTAAAATGGTTCAATTCCTATAAATGAATGCGTATCTTGTTTTGGAAAATTAGAAATGGGAGTGCCTCAAGGGCTCATCCTACTTGCCCTACTACAGGGTGGGCAATATAGCGTTTGCTTTTTGAACCACCTATTTTTTTGAGAATGGTAACTCAAATGACATATCAAATGTGTTCATAATTTACTTAAAGATTTGACATTTACGAAATGGGGCGCTATACGCTTGAACAAAATTGGGAAATATTGAAAACCTATTTACAAAGTGGTCAGTCTTCTTCTTCTTTTCTGATTTTCACATCGGTGGCTACGTCAAAAGCAAAATTGTCGGATTTGGGACTCAGAAAATCCACACGTTACTGTAGAGAAGCAAATTCATCCACAACGAGTCACTGTTTGGTGCGGTTTTTGGTCTGCCGGCCTCATCGGGCCATTTTTTTCGAAAATGAGCGAGGAGCCGCGGTTACAGTAAATGGCGAGCGTTGCAGTGACATTTGGTTTCAACAGGACGGTGCAGCTTGTCACCCTGCCAAAGTTACACTCGAACTGTTAGCTACCGTTTTTGAAAACCGAATAATCAGCCGAAATTCCGATATCAATTGGCCGCCTCGGAGCTGTGATTTAAGCCAGTCAAATTGAATTAAAAGCTAATGATGTTGTTATTTTGAATGTGAAGGTATTATATTACATTTTGGTTTCATAATAGAGAAAAATGTGAAACTTATTGAGTACGTGGAATATCTGTGCTAAAACACTATTGGTTTCGTTATAAGGATACGCAGTATAATCGACACAAAACTGTATCAAACGTTTATAATATTCTTATTAAACTCTAACTCTAACTTAAAACTTAAACTCTAACCTTCTAAATGTTTCAATGCTTTTAAAATATTTCTTTTCGAATTTTGTGTAAATAGTTTTCCAGTTTTTAAATCTCTCCTTTTGGTTTTCAATCAAAATCAAGATCTGCTTTCAACTTTGGTTCACTTTATTTGTCATCTGAATCCGATGATGTGGCTAATGGGATTTCTAAACTGAAACAGTCAGACAAAGATGTTGATGGATTTTTTGTGGTTTTATTCAAAAATTGCCCTAAGTTAATATATATATATATATATATAATTGGCGCGTACACCCTTTTTGTGTATTTGGCCGAAGCTCCTCCTCCTATTTTTGGTGTGCGTCTTGATGTTGTTCCACAAATGGAGGGACCTACAGTTTCAAGCCGACTCCGAACGGCAGATATTTTTATGAGGAGCTTTTTCCGGGCGACCGCTATTAGAAAAAACTTTTCCGGTATTTTGGTGTTTCACCGAGATTCGAACCAACGTTCTCTCTCTGAAATCCGAATGGTAGCCACGCAGCAACCCATTCGGCTACGGTGGCCGCCCTGAATTAATACTTCCATTAAAAAATTGTTTGCGGTTTTATTCAAAATTTATCCCGAATTAATTCTTCCGCTAAAACATCTTTTAAAACTTATGTGTTTAAGAGAGAATATAAATAACATTATTAATAACCTTGAAATGTATCGAAACTTCTCGATAGTATAGCTAAAGATATAACAGTACGCACAACAAAAAGTTTAATATCGGCATAACATATGGCATTTCTAATCGATCAACAGTTTCTAACCTTGCTGTTTTTTATGAATGCTGTATTGCATTTTTCTCTGATGTTTTGAAGTCGACGACATGTACGTTCAACGTGGCCGGACATTTTTCTTCTCAGAAAATATCAACAATGCCATTTAAAAGAATTTAACTGTTTGAACAAGTTCTTATATAGAAATTACATCTTGAATTTCAAAAACAATATTATTTCGTATTCGAAGGCCTTTTGGCAATTCATCAAATCAAAAAAGTCTTGCTCAATGGTGCCAAACAATGTTTTTTATAATGGTAAATATGCAAATTCTGCCAGAGGAATCTGCCAATTTATTTGCTGACTTTTTTTGCTGTAATTTTGAACACGGCTTAGACCTCGAATCTAGTTTGCCCTCTAATAGTTTTTCACCTCTTAATTTTGAGACATTGTGCCTATCTGTTACTGATGTCGTCAGGGGTATTATGAAGCTCAAGCCAAGAACTGCTTGTGTCTCGCTGAGTCTCTTACAATTATATTTAATAAATCGTTGTCTTCGGGTATCTTTGTTGGCGACTGGAAATTTTCTTCCGTTACGCCTATATTTAAGAGTGGAAATAAAAACGATGTTAGCAATTAGAGACCGATTTCGGAGCTTTCGTCTGTCTCAAAACTTTTTGAGATAACAGTGAATGATAAGTTATATTTTGCTGTCAAAGGCCTAATATCTACCAACCAGCATGGTTTCGTTGCAAGTCGCTCCACTGTCACTAATTTGTCTATTTTCAATGATTACTGCATTTCAGCCTTCCAGAACAGATCTCAAGTTGATGCAATTTATACAGACTTCTCTAAAGCGTTTGACAAAGTATCGCTCCGAATACTCTTGTCGAAGCTTGCATCATTGGGTATACACTCCACGTTTTTGTCGTGGATCAAATCATATTTGTCCAACAGGCAGATAATACGACATTCCGTGCATTTAGTGCGTCCTCTGGTGTCCCACAGGGAAGTATTCAAGGACCCCTTCTCTTTATACTCTTTATTGGTTCTTGCTTCTCTTTTGCTGAACACTTGTTGTATGCTGATGAACTTAAAATAATTGCGATGATTAACAATGTTAGTGACTCTGAAAAGTTGCAAGCCGACTTGCACAATGTCCGGAACTGGTGTCACTAAATATAAGCAAATGCTTTCACGTAAAATATGCTAAATCAAACAATACTTTGCATACTTTGTATAGTATTGCTGGCTTACCTTTGCAATCCGTTGAGGAAATTAAAGACTTAGGCGTTATAGCTGAATTTCACTAGCCATGTAAACCACGTCATAAGACGATCATATGCGATGCTAGCATTCGTACGCCGAAATTGTTCTGCATTTACCAACCCACACACTCTCAAAACATTGTATTGTGCTTTTGTTAGATCAAGATTAGAGTATGCCGCTGTTATTTGGAGACCGTACCAAATAGGTCTGTCTAATCGGATTGAGAGAGTTCAGAAAGTCTTTCTTCGTTTTGCGCTCCGATCTTTAAACTTTTCTGAACCTGTACCATCGTACCGCTCTCGATGCTTATTGATTGACTTAAAACCACTTGATAGCAGACGATCCATTCTATCGTGCTCATTTATTATTCGTATCATTTCTGGATCTATTGATTGTCCTTCCCTTTTAAGTAAAATTCAATTTATTATACCCAATATCAGGCTCCAACAGTACGAAACCTTTAAAATTCGCTTCTCGAGAACCAACTACGGGGTGAATGCTCCGATTCCTAAGGCATGTGCAGATTTAAATATGTTTTTCAATTCCTCTCGTGCTGTTTTTACATGGCCGTATAGCACTTAGTCAACCATCTTAAATCGTTCTTTTCTTAGTTACTTCTAAACTGTTGTACATTAGCTTAATAAAGTCTGTAAGAATGTATCCATTCAAAGACAATAAATTAATAAATAAATAAAATAATACGCTACAATCGAAACATGAAACAGAAACCGGAAATACAACAGTAATATTGGAGCAAAGGACTTAATGGAAGGCTGGATGGCGTTACCATTTTCAAGATACAACTCGAAGCCCAATAATGATGCTATTGTTTTTATCATCATTTACAATATCATTTATTTTAAATACCTGCGCCAAATGCATTTCGTATCTGCGACTGCATTCGAAAAAACTAACTAAAAAACTAATGACGCAAATAAATCGGGGCAAAAAGAGAAATTATTGAAGTTGCCTGAGTTCTGGGAAAATATTGATTCTGGTTTTGGGGCTTCTGCTAACAATCGTTCTGCTGGTAGTCCAAGCTCAGCACATATGAAAAAGAACCTAAATGTGGAAAAAAGAAGTGAATCACCAGTTGCTGATATACTTACTGTGTAATTTGTACGATAATTTTCCTGTCTAGTTTTCCAAAAGTAACGACAATAAAGGGCAAGCTATGCTTAACAGGCCAAATTTATGCTGTTTCACAAAAAATGTTTTTTTTTTATTACTACCTTAGAACAAAACAAAAATTTGTTTTAAATGACTATACATTCGTTTTCAATTTTAAAGGTAGCATACATGTGGCTAGGTTTCGGTTTGTTTTAATTGACCTAAATTGGCAAGACTGCTCTGTGGTGGATTTCAAATTATTTTGAATTTTAGGCATGCAAGGACCAAAAAGCATTAGATAATAACTTTTTTGACCTTTTTCTGCCCTTCTTACACTAAAAAAAACTTTGCATGTTAAAGGGTTAATCCCCTCTTCTTAAGCACCGCGGTTACGCGTGACGTATACGTGTGTAATATTGCCCACACTTTCCGACGTAAACGTACGTTCCGTGTCAGCTGACACGATTAAGCTTATGAGTATGTATGCAATTTCCCTTTGGGGAACTTGTAACCCCTACAAGGCGCGTCCCCAGGTGTCGGATAGGGGATCCATCTCTGGTATAGCTAGGTGGGTAGAGGGATATGAAATACCTCTTGCGGACCAACAAGTCGACCCGATAAGGTCGTTAAAAAATTAAAACAGCGCACAGGCTGAAAGTAGACCTTCTACGATTTCTGGTCAGTCGTTAGGCCCCTTATCAGTACGGTCATGTTTCTGCTGGTTTTGGGTTGCCGATAGCCGGGCGAGGGAGAAGGAACTCCCTAGGGTGGATTTTGCTTCCGTCTCTCATTTTCAAGGCACGGTCTTGAGAGCGAGGGGCGAAGTCAAAATCACTACTTTAAAAAAAGAACCCTTAAACTCGCCGTGGAACAGCTATGCCGGTGAGCTTGCTTGACGGAGTAGAGTCAAGCTTGATAGCGAACTCGTGACAATATCTTGCGGTATCCTACGGTTTCATTTCGCCATCCCATGGGGGCATCCAAACCGGACTGCACACCATCAAATGTGCATATTTTAACCACTACTAGCGAACAAAAATCACTGGCTGAGGAGGCGGTTGCTCTCATCTTCAGTGAGATATTAGACCTCGACTTGCGGGGAGGGGCACTCGGTCCCTCTACGGACGAGCCGGAGGAGATAAACACTCTGCTTAGCCAGGAGTGGGCCGGAATGTCTATCTCCTCGGAACAGGAGAGAACTCTCTTGGAAACTGGTCCAGAGAAAAATGAGGATAACAACAAAAAGACTCATGAAAACAGGGTGAAGCTGTCCGGTGCTGGAGGCAAGCGACTAAAAACTTTAGTCGCTGAGGTCATACCGCTGGAAACAGCCCGGTCCATGGCGATGAGGCAGTCAAATGCGCCTGGCCCCGAACAGACAACCTCAAAGAGATCCCGTTCTGGTGGTTCAACACCCACATCGAGATCCAGGCCGACGAAGCGATTTGCACCAGCTGGCAACGCAAATATTGAAGACTCGTCCGCTGTGCCCATAACCTCTCCGTCGGTTCTCAACTTGATGGAAGGAGTGCAGACCTCAGCCAAGGACAATCCTGGTCCTGGTAAAGAGGTACCGATGGTCTTTGTACTTCCGTGCCTATTCTGGCAGAGGCAGTCGCAACCAAAAAGATCGAGATTGTTCCGTATGATTTCTTGGAGGGCATTTGGTCCACGGAGAAATAACAAAAGTTCAGAAATGTATCCTCGATGGTATGTGTGAAAGTTGGAGGGGTCCGATAAAGCCTCACTTTGAAGGCTACAGTTTCAAGCCTGGATCGCTGATTCTTATCTGTCTGGACGATGAAATGGTAGCCTGGACTAAGCAGGTTATACCGGGTCTAAAGTTGAAAGTTGTGGACGAGGCAGAAGTGCCAAAAGCTACAATCTTCGTTGGCTACTTTCCAAGTTCAGCTTCCTGGCCCAACGACAAATAGAATCACCAAATTCGGAACTTCGGGTCAGAAGTGGGATTTGGTGGAATAAGCAATTGCTCTGGTCAATATTTCGGCTGAAAAGGTCCAACAGCGGGGCAACAAGGTCTTCTACGGCTTTGGCAGTGCCCTACTCAGACCTAGGCTGAAGGGCGCCAGATAAAAAATTGATGATGCGGCAAAGATGTTGGATGATCAGCCATCAACAGCAGCGGCTTTGCTGACGATTAAGTCATCATGGGTAGAGGCAAATTTGACTTTGCTATAACTGATCGCATGCAACTAGCTCTCGACCTTACGCAAAACTGGTGCCGGGAAAAGGCACTTTTGTTAAATCCGAACAAAACTTGTGTAGTACCCTTCACCCGAAGAAGGAAATTAAGTCTAGGGACCTTTAAACTAGGGGACGCCGACTTAACTCTATTTGGGGACATGAACATATCTGGGAGTAATCCTTGATAAAACCTTGACCTGGAAAAATGACTTATCGTACGTCACAAACATAGCCTTGAGAGCAATCTCACAGGACATGTTAGGATTCTGGGATTCCAGAACTCTCCGTGCCTGACAGTTCACGACAAGATGGAAAGGAAACTATATTTCTCCAAGAAATTAAAAGTGGTCATTAGTGACCGCTCAGCGTGGAGAAACAATGAAATATTCCTAAAGCAGGGCGCACTGGTGTGGTTTACTGATGGGTCCAAAATGGAAGACGGTTGTGCCGGGGCTGGAATTGTCGGACCACATTTCAAAAAAGCAGTCGCAATGGGAAAAACCACTTCCACTTTTCAGGAGGAGGTGCACGCCTTAGAGCTGTGTGCCAGAGAATGTCTACGAAGAGGCACGCGCGGTGCCAATATTAACATTCTCTCTGACAGTCAATCAGCTCTAAAATCGCTGGATAGTTTCTCATTCCAATCAAGGTTGGTCTGGGAATGTTTTAAAATCTTAACACTCTAGCATCAAGAAACTTTGTTACCCTGATGTGGGTTCCGGGATATGAGGGGCACGAAGGGAATGAAATTGCGAACACCTTAGCGAAAAAGGGGGCAAACACTCCCTTCATAGGTCCTGAACTTTTCTGTGAGGTAAATAACAGCTTCAAACGTGCCTTTCTACGTGAGCAGGAACAACGAGGCCTAATCGATTACTGGAGAGCCCAATCGGGCATGCGGCAATCGAAAAGACATCCTATCCAGAACGGATAAAGGCAGAAGCAATCCTTAATCTAAGCAGAAAGGACATAAAACTTTACACTGAACTACTAACAGGACACTGTAAATATAATTACCACATGAAGAAGATAGGTTTGATAGAAAATGATTCTACTAGACTCTGCAAAGAGGCACAAGAAACAGCAGAACATGGCTTATGCGATTGCCCAGCAGTGGCACGACGCAGACTAAATTACCTGGGAAATAGGGCTATAAATCCAAACCTCCTGGTAAAAATTAAGCCTACAGCAATTTTAAGATTTATTTATAGCCTCAAACTGTTCGAGTAGGGTACATGGCTGCACAATAGATCCATTCAGGTCGCAGTGCAAAAACAGCCAATCAGTAATAATAATAATAATGTATGCACGCATATGAATGGCAACATTGTGTCAATACAAGCAAACACAAACCGATGTATTTTGTAGTCATGTAAGCAAACGAAAGCAGTTCAGGATTTGGGGAGGCGCACCACGGACAAGTCCAGCTCAGGAAGTTCGAATTATGTTGTCAACTTTTTCCAAATCAGAAAGATAAGGACCATTAGAAAAATAAGTCTCAGGTCTTCAAAAGTAGCGAACCAGTTAGTTTTGTCTCTCAGGTAACCCAAAAGTCGAACGTTTCCAAATGTCATTTGAATGACAAGATCCGGACCAAACGGATAGGAACATCTGCACACCTGAGCTGATTGTACTCCAGTAGGTTTGTTTGTTGACCGTTATCGCCTCGTTCTTCAGTTGTAGAATATAGGAACCAGAAAAGTGCTAAGATGTTTTACCTGACCATAAGCTATCGTTGAATATATCCAGGAATATAGTGTGTACCTGAAGTGGTTCAACCGTTGTTTCCGTGCGGGTTAAGTTCGACTTCCCATTAGTAGACGTGGTAGTCATTGCTTTTCAGGCATTAAGTCTAATGATTCCCGTTTGTTCATTTGGGTTGCTTTGTACCTCAGCGGGTCAGGGGTTACAATTTGCCTGAGAAAAGGTATGTAAAATCTAGGTAGAGCAAAGTCTACACAAATCCCCAATCCAAGGTGAAACAGCATATGCCGATGGATGAGTGGCCAGGGGTATCTAGTCGCTAATATGCGAACTTGGAGCGCCCAGGCAAGGCTTTATTTCAATAAGTGCTCTACTGCGCTACCGGGGCACTGGCGCCGCGGACCAACTTTTCCCTTTTACTCATGGGATCAAAATGGATGCAATAAATAAATGAAAACAAAAACAAAAATGGCGGGATCTGCCATAATATCTCACAACCAGAGGACCCAGTACCTCAGTCATGAAAGGAGGAGCAGCCCGCAGATAGAGCGAGCCAAAGGGCCGTCACTGAAGACCACAAAGGAGGGACCTCAGAGGCAGAAATGCCTCAGGCAAACAGCTTAGGTGTGACCTCCACAGCTGAAACACGTAAACAGCACACCACACAGCGCATAGCCGAACAACCCGTAAACTTGAGTGGGGCAGGCAAGACGAGGCTCACTTGCCTCTTTAAAAAGGGCTCAGCAGAGAGGAGGCATATGTCAAAGTTCTGCTCCCCATACCCGCAGGGAAGACAGATGGCATTAAGCCAGGTTTAAAGTGGCAGAGGTCGTCGGAACAGACACCACCAGAGGCCTCCTCGAAGATGCGGGCTAAAGACGATAACCCGTCTACATCTAAGACAGCAGAAATAACAGCAGCTGCAAAAGACTATTCAAACATGGCGGCGAGGAGCTGGTAAGGTGCATGCATCAGCTCTTATGCAAAATATGGTCGGATGAAAGCAGGCCTGCCGATTGGAATTTAAGTGTGCTCTGCCCAATCCATAAGAAGGGCGACCATGCAATTTGTGCCAATTACCGCGGGATTAGTCTTCTAAATATCGCCTATAAGGTTCTAGCGAGCGTATTGTGTGAAAGGCTGAAGCCCACCGTCAACCAACTGATTGGACCTTATCAGTGTGGCTTCAGACCTGAAAAGTCTACCATCGACCAATTATTCACCATACGCCAAATCTTGGAAAAGACCCATGAAAGGAGAATCGACACACACCATCTTTTCGTCGACTTCAAAGCTGCATTCGACAGTATGGAAAGAAGTTACCTGTATGCCGCTATGTCTGAATTTGGTATCCCCGCAAAATTAATACGGCTATGTAAGATGACGTTGCTCAACACCAGCAGCGCCGTCAGAATTGGGAAGGACCTCTCCGAGCCGTTTGATACCAAACGAGGTTTCAGACAGGGTGACTCGCTGTCGTGTGACTTCTTTAACCTGATGTTGGAGAGCGTCGTACGAGCCGCAGAACTTAATCGCGCAGGCACAATATTTTATAAGTGCGTACAATTGTTGGCGTATTCCGATGATATCGATATCATCGGCCTTAACAACAGTGCTGTTAGTTCTGCCTTCTCCAAACTGGATAAAGAGGCAAAGCGAATGGGTTTGGTGGTGAACGAGGACAAAACGAAGTACCTCCTGTCTTCAAACAAACAGTCGGCGCACTCGCGTATCGGCACCCACGTCACTATAGACAGTTATAATTTCGAGGTTGTAAAAGGCTTCGTTTATTTAGGAATCAGCATTAACACCGATAGCAATGTCAGCCTGGAAATCCAACTAAGAATCTCTCTTGCCAACAAGTGCTACTTTGGATTAAGTAGGCAACTGAGCAGTAAAGTCCTCTCTCGACGAACAAAACTAACACTCTACAAGACTCTCATCATGCCCGTCCTAACGTATGGCGCAGAAGCTTGGACGATGACAACATCCGATGAAGCGACGCTTGGAGTGTTCGAGAGAAAGATTCTGCGCAAGATTTTTGGACCTTTGCATGTTGGCAACGGCGAATATCGCAGACGATGGAACGATAAGCTGTATGAGCTTTTCGACGACATAGACTTAGCGCAGCGAATAAAGATCCAGCGGCTTCGTTGGCTGGGTCATGTCGTCCGAATGGATACAAACGCTCCGGCTTTGAAAGTATTCGATGCGGTACCAGCTGGTGGTAGCAGAGGAAGAGGAAGGCCCCCTCTGCGTTGGAAAGATCAGGTGGAGAAGGACTTGGCTTCACTTGGTGTGTCCAATTGGCGCCGGTTAGCACGAGAAAGAAACGACGGGCGCGCTTTGTTAATCTCGGCCAAAATCGCGTAAGCGGTTATCGCGCCAATTAAGAAAGAAAGAAAGTCAGAAGCACACATCTCTAAACGAAAAAGCCATTAACGTTATAGCTACTGTCGCAAAAAAAAGGAAATATTTACAAATAATATGTAGTCAGAAAAATACCTTTAATACTAAACCTCGCCTCTCAGGCAACAGTAATTGATATATCTCCGTAACAAAAAAACTTTTTGCAATGAACGTTCGCCCACAAACTCGCACAAGATACTACTGGTTTGAAAGCTCGAGCTGCCACCTGCATTCAAACATAATGAAATACGTAAAAATGACAATCTTTGCGCCTCAGAGGCGGGGTTTAGTTTTCTAGGGTTAAAACAAATCAAGCTACTGCTATATTAAAACTGTGTAAACTACAAAGGCTGGCTTGGCTAAGCATAACAGGGGCCTTGAGAACTACCCAAACTGCTGGCATGGAAGCGCATTTAAATTTACCACCGCTACATTTTGCAATACAAGAGAAAGCTACTATGCAAGCCCTCCCTTTTCATATGAAAGAAAAACTTTAACCAGGAAATCTTACTGGACACTTCAATATTTTAAACAGGGTTCAACATGCAGTATGCATAACCCAGGCGAATGACACGAAACCCGTACTCAATTTTATAAAGAGATTTCGGGTTATCTTCTTGTCTAGCGAAGAGGGGAACAGTAACCCAACCTGGCTAAATGATGACTCACAAAATTGGTACTCAGATGGTTCCAAAACGGTCCACGGAGTGGAGTAGGAATAGTGGGACCTAGAGCACACAAATCCCTAACACTAACTACAGATACCACAATTTTGCATGCGGAGCTCTCCGCCTTAATGAAAACAGTGGCAATCATATCACAAATTGGGTTCGAGAAAGTAAAAATTAAAATATTTTCGGATAGCTAGTCGGTTCTCAAAGCCTTGAATAGCTTCACATTCAAGTCAAAAGTGCTAATATATAGTAACAGTGCACAAACTGGCCACTCATAATCAGGTCCCACTTATTTGGGTACCAGGACATGAGGGAAACGAATGAAACGAAAAGGCAGACTTTTATGCCAAAAAAGGGGCATAAGCGCTTTTTATTGGACCAACCCCATTTTTCGGCTTTAACAAAAATAATATAAAACGGGAAACCAAAAAATCGATCCAAACAAAAATCAGGGAACACTGGAACGGCGCAAGCGGCCTTAATCACTCCAAAAAGTTTTTGAACTTCAATGCCAACAGAGCAAAAGCTGCTCTAACTTTAGATAAAAAGGAGCTCATATTACTCTGTGGAGCACTTACATACATGTCACTTTGGCTGTAATAAACACTTTAACACGATAGGATTATCTAGTACAAGATCATGCAGGTTCTGCTGTGATGAAGAGGAGTCTATGAAGCACTTAATCACCAATTGTGAAGCATTTGGCCACAGGAGACACAGAATCCTGCTATAGGGGGAACACCTACAACTGTAACCTCCCAAGGAGCTGGTTCAATTCCTCGGTATACTAAATAATTATAATTAAGTAATTAGGGTTGCACAATAGATAATTCTGGTCGCAGTGCATAAAGGCCTTAGCCGAACCCGGACAACCATTACCATTTGTACTTCAAATTCTCCTGATGACCATCATTAAAATTTTACCGTTGTTGTAGCAGTACCTTTGCCCTGTCAGTGCAGCGTAGTCACCGGTCGTCTTCATCTAGCTCATCTAACGGTAGGTCCAGGAAACTAGCTGTTTCGACGGGTTGGGTCCAGAGGGAGAGGGGTGTAGGATGAGTGGGTTTAATGGGGCAGGTGAAAAGGTGGTTAGTGTCGTGCGGGAAGCCTTCACATGCAAGACATATGTTTAGTACGTCGGGGTCGATTCTGGATAAGTAGGAGTTTTACCTGGAGTTTAATTGACCGTGTTATTAGGTGGTTGAAACTGGTTTGTTTCACCTTTCATCCGAGTCTAAAGCATCGGGTGAGGCAACAATCCACTTCCAAGCTGACCCAATCCACTTGATTGAACGCCTAGGGGTTGTATTTTAGGTTTACGGCCATTCACTTCATTGAGTGGAGTTAGAGTTTTTTCCAACTGATAGGTGATGGCGTCGGTCTGGCTTATCCTAGCGGTGATTTTTTTAGGCGATTTAAAATTTTCTCATAGCGCGTCAAGTCGATCATATGGACTAATTTGGGATTTACGTTGACTATCCAACCATACCCATCCCGGACGGTTCGAACAGGAGGTTGAATACGACATATGCTTGTGCGGCTGCACAGAGGCAAATTCTACGGATAAGAGCAGCAATTGTTAACACTTAATCCTAAATTTGTTTCCTGGGTATCTTAAGATGAATTTTTTTTTTGGTTAAGTTAAATTTTTAAGTAAGTATCTACTTGTTAAATATGAATACAGTGGATTTTTGAATTGATTATAGTTATTTGGAATTTTTTTCCATTGAAGCGCCTAGGCGAAATTTTTTACAATAATCTGGTGTGTCTTATTCTATTAATAGGACTATGAATAAGTTCGTGCGGTTTTTTTGAAATTTGAAACTTTATTGACGTAAAATGGTTACAAATTTAATATTCAAAATATTGTCCATCGCTTACTACTACTTTTTCCCATCTTTCTGGCAATTCACGGATTCCCTTTGTGAAAAATTCGGTCGGTTTTGCCGCAATCCACGAATCGATCCATTTTTTGACTTCATCGTAATTACGGAAGTGCTGGTCAGCCAGGCCATGTTGCATCGATCGGAAGAGATAGTAATCGGATGGCGCAAGGTCTGGACTATACGGCGGGTGGGGTAGGACATCCCATTTGAGCGTTTCTAAGTATGTTTTGACCACTTGTGCAACATGTGGCCGAGCATTGTCATGTTGCAAAATAACTTTGTCGTGTCTATCGGCGTATTGCGGCCGTTTTTCTCGCAGTGCTCGGCTCAAACGCATCAATTGTCGTCGGTAGACATCCCCCGTAATCGTTTCATTCGGTTTCAGTAGCTCATAATACACAACACCCAGCTGGTCCCACCAGATACACAGCATAACCTTCAGGCCATGAATATTCTGCGCCGACGTCGATGTTGAAGCATGGCCAGGGTATCCATACGTTGCCCGACGTTTTGGATTGTCGTAATGGACCCACTTTTCATCGCCAGTCACAATTCGATGCAAAAAACCCTTTCTTTTGTGCCGTTGAAGCAGTTGTTCGCATGCCATAAAACGGCGTTCAACGTCTCTTGGCTTCAATTCATACGGCACCCAATGGCCTACCTTTCGGATCATTCCCATGGCTTTTAAACGTTTGGAAATGGTTGATTGATCAACTCCCAAAGTTTTTGCAACCTCTTCTTGCGTTTGAGCCGGATCTTGATCGAGCAATTCCTCCAATTCGGTATCCATGAACTTTGGCGGCGCACCCTCGCGTTCTTCGTCTTCCAAGCCAAAATCACCACTTTTAAAGCGTGCAAACCACTTCTGGCACGTTCGCTCAGATAGAGCATGCTCACCATAAACTTCCACCAAGATACGATGACTTTCGGCTGCTTTTTTCTTCATATTAAAATAATGAAGAAGAATTCCCCGCAAAAACACATTATTTGGCACGAAATTCGACATTTTCAAGTGTGGTAAAAATATTGTTGTTTACGCTTCAAATAAAAAACTTATACTGACGTTTGTGCCTTACGACAGTAGCTCTCCAATGAATGTTTGGAAATGTGGATCGATGGAATAATAATCAAGTTACGCCATCTGTTGTAAAACCGCACGAACTTATAAATAGACCTATTAAAATAATGAAGAAGAATTCCCCGCAAAAACACATTATTTGGCACGAAATTCGACATTTTCAAGTGTGGTAAAAATATTGTTGTTTACGCTTCAAATAAAAAACTTATACTGACGTTTGTGCCTTACGACAGTAGCTCTCCAATGAATGTTTGGAAATGTGGATCGATGGAATAATAATCAAGTTACGCCATCTGTTGTAAAACCGCACGAACTTATTCATAGTCCTGTAAAAAAACTGTTTCTAGGCGCCATTTTTTCAATATGGCGGCGCTACTGTCGCAGATACGAGGTGGCAAAGTTGAAATTCGAAAAGAACATGCCAAAATCTATAAAAAGTACCTAGTTTGAAAACTCCCGGAAAACTTTCCAGGCAACTCCCTTTTTTTACCAAATGACTGGACTAATAGTTGCGTTTGCTTTTATTAATATAGTATTGAAGCAATATAATTTAGTAAAGTAGTTACTCCTCAATTTCTAATACTATTCCTGGTGAGTGGAGTCCGCGAAGATAAGGGATATCAGAAAGTCATGGAGATCCAGGAGGTGATGTTATTCGAGGAAATTTTTCACAATTAACTAGTTAGTGTTAGATTAGTATTACTTAAAAATACTAGGTAAGTCTATCTAATATTTTGTTAACATTGTTAATATTAGTATTTAATTGTTAATAATAGGTTATATTTCCCGTGGAATGCATTTCCCGTTTCTTTTTTTAATTAAACAAATTTTTTTTTTTGATTTTAATGAAATTAGTTCGATTGATTTTTTTGGTTTTTATTTAGTTGCATTGCATATAAAAGTAAAATATCCAAAATTTGATAATTACTTATTCTAGTATTAAGAAAAAAAAATGTTCCAATAATTTAACGACAATGGCATAAGCCGTCTGTGGATTTATTTTTCGTGCAAAACAATTATCTGGTTTTCGGTTTTTAAAACCAGTTAAACTTTTCTATTAAGTAAAATCAGTATCTAAAGGCATATTTAATTAAACGCAAACGTTTATTCATTTAAGGTAAAGGACTTTTCTATATTCTCTCAATATTGGCCAACGCGCCAAGAAATATGCTATGTTTTCAAGCTCACCTAAATTACACATTGAGCAAGTTTTATTTTCTGTGTCAAATCTGTTGTTATTTAAAATTACCATATCACCTTTAGCCACCAGACCTTTTGACCAACCTAATTTCTTATATATTTTACTAGTATTTAAGGCTCTTTGTATGTACACATCCATCCTGGCCTGATTAAGGTTTGTTAAAAGCAATTTTAACTCTTCCATCCAGCATTCTGATTGTGCGAGGTGTGTTCAAAAAGTATCGCGAATTTTGAATTTTCGCAGATTACGTATATTCGAAATTCGATTTTTTTGTGGCGATATGACTCATGTCTCTCACTCATGCCGACGAGTTTGGCCATTTTGAATGTTCAGTTAATTGTTGACAGCTGCTTTGCTTGTACGTGTTTCGGCTCGTCTTCGATTTTTAATCTAAATTTTAAATCAAAGCTCAATCATCTAAATGGAAGATGCCGCACGAACCACGACCGAAAAAAGCCCGCCATGTTCGGTCGAATGTAAGAGATTTGCTTACCGTTTTCTTCGATTGCAGGGGCGTTGTGCATCATGAGTTCTTGCCACAGGGTAAAACGGTCAATAAGGAATATTACCTGCAAGTTATGCGCAATTTGCGCGAAGCAATCCGCCAGAAACGCCCGGATTTGTGGAAGAACAAAAATTGGCTCTTGCATCACGATAACGCCCCTTCTCACACATCGTTGCTTGTACACGACTTTTTGGCCAAATACAGCACACTTATGATGCCACAGCCACCGTATTCTCCCGATCTGGCCCCTTGTGACTTTTTCTTGTTCCCGAAACTGAAGAGGTCCATGCACAGACGACGCTACACTACGATTGACGAGATAAAGACGGCGTCGAAGGAGGAGCTGAACCACCCAAAACCCCACACTTTTGCTGCGTATGACTGTATTGAACTACAAACTGCGAGAAAAGATAGATGGCAATCTTCAATTGAAATTTCTACATTTTTTAAAAGACAACCCCACCATGGAGGATGGTTCCATGTGTAGAAGTACACGCAACTGAGGAAAGTTACTGATCGCCATTCACTTGGGAGTGGCCAGGACGACTCTTCTGCATATGGTTCAATCAGTTTACAACTCCTGGGATTAGTCCAAGTATCCTCTAGGTAGCTTCCGAACACCCGTTCGGAACTAAATTAATGTGAGAAGGCGAAGCATTCCACGATAGCTGGTTGTGCGCTGGGTTTGGGACCCGCTGGACGGGGCAAGGCAAGAAAACCATAGGACCTTGCGACATCTACTACAGCTGCCATGTAAAATAGCGCAAATTTGGTGTCTGATTTGTTGTGGGAGAGACTACGTCTCGCAATAATCCGCACTAAAGCGCAATTACATCTCACTAATTTGCGCCCACGCCCGGACGGAAGAGATGGACGATGCGACCAAAGATTCCTTCTATGAGCGCCTGGAACATTCCTATGACCGCTGCCCCCGCCACGGCATAAAAACCGTGCTTGGTGACTTCACCGCCAGGGTCGGCAAGAAGGGAATTTTTGGTCCCACAGTCGGAAAATTCAGCCTGCACAACGAAACATCTGGAAACAGACAGAGACTGATCGACTTCACCGGGTCCCGAAAAATGGTAGTCTGCAGAACCAGATTCCAGCAAAAGAAGATATACCGAGCTACCTGGGTGTCTTCTGATCGAAAAAAGTGAAACCAAAACGATCATGCTGTGATAGATGGAATACACGCTTCAAGTGTATTAGATATACGTACGAACTGAGGATCCAGCATTCGAATCATTAACTCATTGCAGACAAATTGCACACACTCCTGTGTGCAGCAAAAAACGTACATCTACATATGCAAAGAATGTTCAACATCGAAAAGCTGCACTCACAACAGACAGCCAGAAGATTCGCCACTCGACTCTCACTCCTGCTCTCGGAAAGTACTGCCCAACAATCGGACATGCACGACTCTCTAAGTACTGCCGCTGAAGGAGCAATCAGATTCCGGCGAGACTGAAAAAACAATTCGTACGGTCCGGAATGTCATGCTGCCGCAGAAAGAAAATATCCTGCCTATAGAGTCACGCTGCGATCGGGCGAAACACGGGCCATGTGGGATCGCTACCGGGAACTAAAAAACGAAGAGAGACGTATTATCCGACAGAAGAAACGGCGATCTGGTGACTGACATCCAGAGCATACTCAAATTATGGAGGGAACACTTCTCGAATTTGTTAGATGGTGGCAGTTGCGCATGTCGTAGAGAATGTGAAGATCCTGATACCCCAATCGTTATATCATGACAAGGTGAGAATAGCAAATAGCTAGAAAACCACAAAGACGCGGATAAAAGCATGCGTGCCAATTGGAATTTAAGTGTACTCTGTCCAATCCATAAGAGGGGTGATCTTGCAATCTGTGCCAATTACCGCGGGATTAGTCTTTCAAATATCGCCTATGAGGTTCTAGCGAGCATATTGTGTGAAAGGCTGAAGCCCACCGTCAACCAACTGATTGGACCCTATCAGTGTGGCTTTAGACCTGGAAAGTCTACCATCGACCAAATATTTACAATACGCCAAATCTTGGAAAATACCCATGAAAGGAGAATCGACACACACCCTCTTTTCGTCGATTTCAAAGCTGCATTCGACAGTACGGAAATGAGTTATCTGTATGCCGCGATGTCTGAATTTGGTATCCCCAAAAAACTTATACGGCTTTGCAAGATGACATTGCTCAACACCAGCAGCGCCGTCAGAATTGGGAAGGTCCTCTCCGAGGCGTTTGATACCAAACGAGGGTTCACACAGGGTGACTCGTTGTCATGTGACTTCTCTAACTTGATGTTAAAAAGGCTCGTGTGAGCCGCAGAACTTAATCGCTCAGGCACAATCGTTTATAAGAGCGTACAAATCATAGTGTTAGTTCTGCCTTCCCCAACTGGATAAAGTGGTCAAGCGAATAGGCCTGGTGGTAAACGAGGACAAAACGAAGTACCTTCTGTCTTCAAACAAACAGTCGGCACACTCGCTTTTCGATACCCACGTCACTGTTGACAGCTGTGATTTCGAGGTTGTAAAAGACTTCGTTTATTTAGGAACCAGTATTAACACCAATAACAATGTCAGCCTGGAAATCCAACGTAGAATCTTTTTTGCCAACAAGAACTACTTTGGATTAAGTAGGCAACTGAGCAGTAAAGTACTCTCTCGACGAACAAAACTAACACTCTACAAGACTCTCATCATGCCCGTCCTAACGTATGGGGCAGAAGCTTGGACGATGACAACATCCGATGAAGCGACGCTTGGAGTGTTCGAGAGAAATATTCTGCGTAAGATTTTTGGACCTTTGCACGTCGGCAACGGCGAATATTGCACACGATGGAACGATGCGCTGTATGACCTTTACGACGGCATAGACCTAGCGCAGCGAATAAAGATCCAGCGGCTATGATGGTTGGGTCATGTCGTCCGAATGGATACAAACGCTCCGGCTCTGCAAGTTTTCGATGCGGTACCAGCTGGTGGTAGTACAGGAAGAGGAAGGCCTCCTCTGCGTTGGAGAGATCAGGTGGAGAATGACTTGGCTTTGTCTAACTCGACCAAAATCGCGTTAGCGGTTATCGCGTCAATTAAGAAGACAAGGAAAACTATCGTCGGAACTTTTGCGAATGACACCGCTGTTCTCACAATTGACCCTAACCCGAGGAAGGCTTCACTTAAGCTGCAAAATGGGCTTGATATTTTAACTCAATGGTTAAAAAATTGAAGATTCGAATCCAATGAGGCAAAATCTGTTCATGTAACTTTTACACTCAATCGAAGCATTTGCCCTCCCATAGAACTTAATAATTTAATATCACCCCAAAATAATGTTACGAAATATCTTGGTATGCACCTTGACAGCAAGCCGACATGGAAAACACATATTTTGACTAAACGTAAGACACTAGGAATCAAACTCCGAAATCTATACTGGTAACTCAATCGAAATTCTTATGTTTCTCTCAAAGTCAAGCTTTTACTCTACTTAGACATCTTAAAACCAAGATGGACCTATGGCATACAGCTCCGGAGCACTGCAGCCAATTCCAACTTCGAAATACTCCAAAAATTCCAATCGAAAACTCTGAGGATGATTACAAGCGCACCATGTTACATCACGAATGCTCAAATCCATCGTGATCTCAAATTTCCTACAACAGCTCAAAAAATAAAAAAGCTAGCCACATCACACAGTATAATACTCCAATCGCACCCAAACCTTTTTAGTTAGGAGTCAAATGTGTTGGAAGCATAGAGCCATAGAATGTCCAGTAAAGGGTATTAATGAACAAAAATGTGCCCTATGCGTAAAAGCCACACAGCCAATTATAAAGGCTGAGTGATTTATTAAAGATGCAGCAATTTCCCAGTCGCAGACAAAAGAGTCCCACCACAATAACAAACACCGAAGAAAAAGTTCCACCACAAAATAGACTAGACTGTGAGCCAACAAAACATGGTACTAACTAAAGGGTGATTTTTTAAGAGCTATAGGAAAGTTTTTCAAAAAAACACACGTAAAATTCAGAAAAATGCATGCATTTTTTATTTAGTGCATTTTTACGCGTGCTGTGTGGCATGTGGCACCGTTTTGCTGAAACCACATGTCATGCAAGTCAAGCTCTTGCATGTTGGGCAAAAAAAAGTTGGATATCATTTCACGGTAGCGCTCACCACTCAGAGTTACGTTACGAATCGCAGCATCTTTGATGAAGTACGGTCCAATGATACCTCCAGCCCATAAACTGCACTAAACTGTGACCTTTTCTGGATACATTGGTAGCTCTTGCAATTCTTCTGGGTGATCTTCACTCCAAAATCGACAATTCTGCTTATTTACGTACCCATTTATCCAAAAATGAGTTTCGTCGCTGAACACAATTTTCGATAAAAAAGAGGTTGTCTGTAAAGTCGGTTTACTGACGATAGTTTAACGTGATAACGTCATAAGAAAATACTGATTGAATGGTTGCATTTTCAAAAGAAAATTTTAATTTTATTTGTTTGATAGATATTTTGTATGGATATAGAGAATGAGTTAACATTAACATAACATAATATACTTTAACATAACATAACATAACATAACATAACACAACACAACACAACACAACACAACACAACATAACATAACATAACATAACATAACATAACATAACATAACATAACATAACATAACATAACATAACATAACATAACATAACAGAACATAACACAACACAACATAACATAACATAACATAACATAACATAACATAACATAACATAACATAACATAACATAACATAACATAACATAACATAACATAACATAACATAACATAACATAACATAACATAACATAACATAACATAACATAACATAACATAACATAACATAACATAACATAACATAACATAACATAACATAACATAACATAACATAACATAACATAACATAACATAACATAACATAACATAACATAACATAACATAACATAACATAACATAACATAACATAACATAACATAACATAACATAACATAACATAACATAACATAACATAACATAACATAACATAACATAACATAACATAACATAACATAACATAACATAACATAACATAACATAACATAACATAACATAACATAACATAACATAACATAACATAACATAACATAACATAACATAACATAACATAACATAACATAACATAACATAACATAACATAACATAACGTAACATAACATAACAAATTACCCCGTATTAAAGCACTTATCAACAGCTTTCATTTGATACCCATATTGTACATACACAACCAAAGGTTACCCGGGTCCACGTTTTGACCTATATCTCGAGACCCCAGTCACGGAGCGGCATGAAAAATACTCTGTACTAAAGCATTCACCAACAGCTTCAATTTGATATCCATATTGTACAAACACATTCTAGGGTCCACGTTTTGGTCTCTATCTCGAGACCCTAGTCACGGAGCAGCATGAAAAATACTCTGGACTAAAGCATTTACCAACAGCTTCCATTTGATACCCATATTGTACATATACATCCTAAGGTTACCCGGGTCCACGTTTTGACCTATATCTCGAGGCCTATTTCCAAAATAAAATATAATCCATGTTACTCGCGGATGATGTAGCTTTCGAATGGTGAAAGAATTTTTAAAATCGGTCCAGTAGTTTTGAGCCTATTCATTACAAACAAACAAAGTTTTCCTCTTTATAATATTAGTATAGACAACATATCTTATAAGGTATATGGTAAACATTACCATACATTTTTTCCTTCATATATAATAAAAAAATTAATGATAATAACATTAAAACAAGAGGTATTATTAACAAACTTGGTTTTATTTTAAATTCTTCAAGTGAATCAAATTAATAATAATCAATAAGAAGGCATATGCAAATACAAATACGTGAATTTATATATGTACATTTGCGCATATACATACATGCATATATACGCTCACTTAAGTAGGAGAGAGCAAGATGTCGAACGTTGCCGTTCGTTTGCTTTGTTTGCTTTGTCGTTCGTTCCGCCCTTTCGCTTGCAGTTCATTCAATGCAATGCGCAAGGTAACGGCAATGAGCAAGGTAACACTAATATGAGCAAGGTAACACTAATGAGCAAGGTAACACTAATATGAGCAAGGTAACTACATATGAGCAAGGTAACACTAATGAGCAAGGTAACTACATATGAGCAAGGTAACGACACATTTTTTCGTGCGTGCAGCCTGTTAAATCGAATTATAAGACGTTATCACGTCAAAAGTGGATCTTCGGCCAACTTTCCAAAGCCCATTCACCAAAAATTCTGCATTGCGGTAGGTCATTCGGCTTCAATTCTTGCACCAGCTGTATTTTGAAAGGCTTCACTCCTAAATCCTTTCGCAAATTTTCCACGTTGTTGAGTAACAGAGGCCCAATTGCTGCGAACGGCGATGAATCGATAATTGATGGTCATCATTAACACTGGCCGATACAGCTGCGATATTTTCTTCAGTTCGCACTTTACGTAACCGTGTTGGTGGTTTGTTGTCCAATAATGTAAATTTGGTTCTAAATTTAGCCACAATAGCTCGAATAGCCGCTTCAGTGGGTCGATTAAACTGACCATAAAATGGAAGAAGCGCGCGATAAACTTTCTTAACAGAACACGCATTTTTATAATAAAATTCAATGAGTTGCAAGCGTTGTTCGTTTGAAAGACGATTCATGGTTAAATTATAGACCAAACTGAAGATGTTTGACAGTGAAACAAAACACGAAACGTGCGTCAGCTGTTTAAACAAACAGTTTAAAAAGATAATAGCTAAAAAAATCAGCCTTTATAACACTAAATTAGTCATAGCATATGTAACAGCTATTAACGCTATAAAGGATGTTCATCCTATTGGAACCAACGAAATATCAGGGTTGAAAATATTAAAAATATGATGAAACAACTAGTCTTACAAATGTCTGCAATGACAAGTATGGTCCCTTTACCTTTTGGTCTAAGCCAATATGCACTGGAACTAAAAACATGACTGAAGAACAACAAAATAGACACAACTCAAATATATATCTTAAACACAAAACAAACAAAATTACTAAACATTCGTAACCATCCTCTATATCACACCAATCACCTTGATAACGAGGTACATGGCTGAACGACTACAGGAGGGACTACTTGCAAGCGATATCTGTAAAAATTGAGGATCTTAATGGATATATAACAGTTTCTGCTATATACAACCGATCCTGAATTACAAAACACATAAATTATACAATAATTATACGAGTTGAGACTATTTTACCCTAAAGAGTGAAAAACAAATGGACTCCGCAATCGTATAATCGCAATACATAAAAGGAATAGCTGTGTTGCTGTGTATCTTGATGTAGCGAAAGCACTATATGTGTTGTACACAGCATGGTATCAACTTCCGCAGATAACACCGTTCTACGGGCATTTCATAAAATCTTAAAAGCAGCTACAAACAAGTTCGAACAGAATTTGGATAAAACGTTAAAAGGCCTAATGCTTTGGCTATACAAATCAATAATTGCAAAACAATTCATGTATATAGTTTGCTCTAACAAGAAAACTGGAAATAAACTATTCACAAATCCCGATAGACACCAAAGGAAGACACCTTGGAATTGGCTCCAAACTTCTCTAGAAAGAACATATCATGTTGCAAAGAAATGAGGTAAAAAAAGATTCCGACCACTACATTGGCAGGCACTCGAAACTGTCATTGCTGAATAAAATACTGACATACAAAACTAAGATCGTGCCAATCCGAGCGCACGGTATAGAACTCTGGGGAAATACAAGTAAAACTAGCATCAGCATTATTCAGCGACTACAATCGAAAATACTCAGAACAATAACCAATGCTCTTTGGTACGCCCCAAATGAAAATATCCATCGTGACCTCGATACAGTAGCCGAAATCATTCGCTTCACACATCATATTCTCCGTTTAACGAATTATACGAATACTTTCATGCGACAACTCCCATCAACAGAAAGCGGAACGACAAACAACAACTCAGCTGATAACTAGAAAAACGTGAAGTTATGTACATACATTGCAAACTTATTGCTAATAATAATGTAATGAAATCTAAGCTGTAAAAAGAATTACTTTGCGCTATAATACAGGTGTCATTAATAAAGGAAGCAAACACAAAAACAGTTACTCTTGGGTGGTTGGTTGGCTTAAGTCTGATTCGTCCAGAATCTAATTAGCGCTTCCGCATCATTTTGTTACCACACCCTTGTTACCAGCTTGTTTAACGGTTATTTACGGAAGGCCTATATCTAGTCTGTGCGGTTCAGGAACCTTATTATGTTGTTGACATCTAAACCAGACAGATGACAACGGTTTACCCATTTTTAACATTCTGTCCTTCCATAGGGCACGGCATTCACAAAGGAAATGGAAGATTGTTCTTTCTTTCTACGGTTGTTTACAACTCTGACAGTATGTGTTGTGAGGGATGCCCATTTTGGCTGCTTGTTCTCCGACCAACCAAAAGCCAGTTATGACTGCGGTTATACTCAAGGCATCCCGTTGTTTCTTGTTTATCGATGCTGACGATTGCTTGAGGTTGTAGGTGGGCCATAACGTTCTGCTAATTTTGTATTTCGTCTTGTCTCTAAATCTACAATCCGCGATTCGGGGGTATTTTAGGGAAATTGTATTCTTGAATGCACCTAATCCGCCTTTTGCCAGTTCATCTGCTTTTTCATTACCTTCAATTCTTTGATGTCCCGGGATCCAGATTAAGGTAACTTTACGGTTTTCACTCAGAGTGGTTAGGCTATTCCTACTTTGTTCCACCAATTTAGAGCTTGTTGTCGTCGAATCCAGTCCCTAAATTGCATCTTGACTATCCGAAAGAATAGCGATATTGCCCTAAACGAGAAATTTGCGATTAATAATTACAAGCTTCCATAATTTCAAGTACTTCCACCTGGAAGACACTGCAGACTTTAGGGAGACACACAGATTTTTTAATTTTAAATCTATGGAAATATATACCTACTCCGCCGTGTCGAAGTTGTTTAGTGAAAATCCCTGATTCCATTCCTCCTTAGGTGGAAAGAGAGTGGCAAAATTACTTTTAAATGTTACCGTCGGGACGATATAATCAGTCCCCTCTGAGGTTACCTGAATTTTTCGAATAATACACTGGCATGACCATAAGTTCTTTCCTTCCAGCGAACCGCTTCATTTGACCTAAATGGGCGCTGTCTTCTTAATATGAAACATCTCTGAGACATAATCTGATTGCACCGACCGTTATTGCACAGGCTGATCTTTGTATTCTGCCGAGTAATTTGGCATTGGAATCACTTCCTAGAGCTTTTCGGAAGCCTATCGAACCATACGACAAAATTGGTCGTAAAACCGCCTTATACAAGACCTCGCTGAAGACTCCCTAACATACGTTTAGAGGCATATAAAGCGATATCTGCTTTCGTTACCCGTTCTACAATGTTAAACTTCCAGTTAATCTTGGAGTCCAGAATTACCTTTAAGTACTTTGCACTGGTTGAAAGTGAGAGTGTTTGTCCGTTAATGTTTGGCGGGGTTTTACGCGTGCTTAACTCAGGCCACAAATGCTTGCCCAAGAATTGTGTGGGACATTTCTCAAAAGTATGTGTACAGTCCAGATGGCATTAGCATCACATCATCATTTTAACAAACCATTAAATTTTATTCAGATTTTGCTAATCACAAATAACGAAAGAAGTGGAGGTACCAGTGGAGTACTTCTATAGTTATGCTGATATTACCCATATTAGCACTAATGATCCTGGTTTCTAGCATAGAGATGATCTGATGGCGAATACAAGACAATTTTCCACCCCTACGTCTATTAGCGCCCGTTATCCCGATAGCATCAGTGATAACGTTATTAAATGCGCCTTCTATGTCTATAAAAGTTGTCACGGCTTTGTATTTGCTTTCTAGGGACCCCTCTATTTTTCGGATTACCTCGTGAAGTGCTGTCTCTTTAGATTTGCCTTTGAAATAAGCGTGCTGTGCAATTGATATACTAGAGCTCTCCAGCAAGCTTCTAATGTGTATGTTTAAAAGCCGTTCAAAAGTTTGTAAAAGTAAGGACGAAGGACTAATTGGTCTAAAGTCCTTCGCTGATTCATGTCCCCTTCTACCTCCCTTTGGTATGAAGAAGACTGTAACAAGCTTCCAGCTGTTTGGAATATAACTTAGGCTTAGACACGCTTTGAAAATTTCCATTAGCCATGGAAGAATACTATCAAGACCTTTGCGTAACGTCTTAGGAAAGATCCCGTCAGGACCTAGAGATTTGAAAAGTGAAAATGATTTGATTGCCCATGCCTTCTCTTTTGGGACTATTACATCGGCAAGATGCTGTGGGTCATGGCTGTTCCACCGGATTTTCCAAACGTCGCTAACGTGAGCGCTACATCCCGGAAAACGAGTGTTTAAAGGAAGTTCTAGAGACTCTTTTGCCGTAGAAGTCAAAGTGACATCTGGCCCCTTGATTCAAGACGCCATTGAATGATCTTTGGGCAAAATGCGGCTGAGCCTCGCAGAGTCTCTGGTAGGTTCGATTGAATAACAAAAATCTTTTCCAATTAGTTCTTAATGGATTTGGATACGTTAAGGGTGGATCCACCCTCAGATCCAGCTCGTACAGGATCAAGCTATGATCCGATCAAGCTATCAGGAAAGAGTAAAGAAGCCCAACGTTGCATTATATACTTGCAAAAAAGCGGTCGGTATTAAATGGGGACTAACACCACGAGGCGGCCGCCGTAGCCGAACGGGTGGGTGTGTAACTATCATTCGGAATTCCCAGAGAGAAAGAAGGTTCGAATCTCGGTGAAACACCAAAATTAAGAAAAAGTTTTTTCTAATAGCGGTCGCCCCTCGGCAGGCAATGGCAAGCCTTCGAGAGTATTTCTGCCATGAAAAAGCTCCTCATAAAAACATCTGCCGTTCGGAGTCGGCTTAAAACTGTAGGTCCCTCCATTTATGGAACAACATCAAGACGCACACCACAAATAGGAGGAGGAGCTCGGGCAAACACCCAAAAAGGGTGTACGCGCCAATTATATAACACCCCGTGTTACACATTGGCTCTACACTTCTCTAGTTAGGCCAATCTTAATATAATATATGGAATAATTGTGTAGCGGCCATCTGCTCAAAAGGTAAGTTATGCTAAAATCATGAATAAGGTCCAAAGAACAGCTTTTTTATGCATCTCTGGCGCTTTAGGGACTACCCCAAATGAAGCGTTGGAAGTGCTTATCAATTTATATATATATATATGTAAAAATGAAGAATAAGTAATTGTAATCCGTTTATTTCATTTAATGGTAATAATTGGAAAATTTGTAGTTTATAGTAAGTAATAATAGACTTCTTCGGTTTACGGCTGCTTCACAACTACTAACTACTCGCTTGTTCACTCATGTGACTTCTGCTCCTTGTCGCAGGGCTGCCATTTGTCACATTCGGTAATCCTGTTCGTCATCTGTCCCAGATGACACCTCGTTCTCATCTGTATAATGCGCCCAAAGCTTCATATTGTCGACGCTGGTAGAAGTAAGGTGCGGCCCAACGAAATCGGCTGCTTTTTCAACCTCGTACCGCCCATTACCTTTATCTTTGACCACGCTATAAGGCCCGATGAACTTGTTCCCCAACTTTTTATCTGAAAACTGTGTTACTTTTATCGCCACCAAATCCACCTTCTGATAACCCTGACTACTTTTACGCATCCTATCGAAATTTCGTTTATACACTTCTTGGGCGGCTTGGATATTGCGCCTCCTCTCTTAGTTTGTTGCGATCCTCTCGGAATGCGACCAACATTTCATCTTGGAGCAACTTATTTATATCGGCAGACATTTCGTTTCTCATTTTTACACCAAACATAATTTCGTAAGGTGTAAATTTTGTTGTTGTATGAACATGTGCGTTAATCGGGTTTTGCACCATCGCTGTATAATTATACCATTTGGCTGAATTATTAGCAGACAATTTTGCCAACATAGAAAGTATAACCCTATTGACGCGTTCAATTTGTCCGTTGCCCCTCGGGACACCCGTTGTTATTGCAATATGCTCGATTTTATTTTCCTTCCAGAAATCTTTAAATAAATTTGATAAAAAAGCTGATCCTCTGTCGCTCACAATTCGTTGCGGATTCCTAAATGTTGTAGTCCATGTTTTTAAATTACTTTAAATTAGTTTACTGCTTCCTCTGCGTCCGTTGACTTGGTCGGAAATATCCAAACAAATTTCGAAAATCCATCAACAATCGCAAAAATATACTTATAATTCTTCGCCGTAGGATCTAAAATTCCCAAATGGTCTATATGGATTTTAGACAGTGGAGAGTCACCCTTGTCAATACAATGCAGAAAGTCCTCTTGCTTTCCCAACTTTCGATTATGTACTATGCACTCAATACAATTCGAAATATGCTGCGTTACCTTTTTTTCGGGATGCGGTATAAAATAATCTTGTTGAATTACGTGAATCGTGTTTTGTGTGCTGAAATGGCCCAAGTTATGAACATTTCTTATAATTTCCTTTTCCATACCTCGTGGTACAACGAGCAGCTCTAGGCCTTTTAATTGTTTAAATAAAACTCCGTTTTTCAAAACATAGTCAGCGTAAGGTTTCTGTTCGAGAACTGCAGTTACTGCCTTTAGATGTTCATCATTTTGCTGTGCTTTACGAATTTTTGCTTTTATGTGTGACTCGATTACCATAACCGGATAGCGGCTTAAGGTATCTACGTGTTTCATTCTATCTGCTGAACGATGCTCAATATTAAAGTCAAAATCTTGTAAGTACATGAGCCACTGAACTACTTCACGTGGCACATCTTTTTTGGCAGCTGTCTGCTTAAACGCGTGCCGGATGCCAATTGCTCGCATGGCTTTGGGGCAACATTGGTGCAGCAAATGTTGCCCCAAAGCCATGCTTTGATGCATCGACATGAAGTTGAGTTTTTTCGTTTTGTTTGAAAATCTTTAAAACGGGGTCTTGAGTAAGTGCTGCCTTCAACTTCTATACTGCTTGCTGTTCTGTGACACCCATTACAAATGCAGCATCTTTTTTCAATAACTGCGTTAGTGGCCTAGCTTTAGTTGCATAATTTTGGATAAACTTTCTAAAATATCCAGTTAATCCTAAAAACGCTTGAACTCCTCTAATATTTTTCGGCATAGGAACATTTTTAACAGCTTTTATTTCATCTTTACCTGGCCATATGTTGCCATTCTGAATTTCGTGCCCCAAGAAGCTAATTTTATCTCTTAACAACTTACACCATTTAATTTGCAAGCCGTAAGGTTCTGCTGTTTGCAACACTTTTCGCACATTTGTAAGGCATTCATCGCTTGTTTGACCAAAAACTCCTATGTCGTCTACATACATTTCCATTATTCCCTCGTTTATAAGCTGCTGGAAAATATACATAACGTACCGAACGAACACCGCAGGTGAGTTTCAGAAACCAAATGGTGCCCTAGTAAATTCATATAAACCCTCTTTCGTAACGAATGCCGTGTACTTTTGGCTACTTTCTTCGATAGGGACGTGGAAAAAACCATTTTTCAGGTCCATCACTGAAAGAAATCGAGCTGACTGCATTTTCTCTAAAACCTCGTCAATAATCGGTACAGGGAATTGGTCTTTTAACACAGTGGCATTCAGTTTCCTATAGTCTATGCAAAAACGATAACTGCCATCTTTCTTTTTTGCTAGGACGACTTTGCCAGCTATATTTGCAGTGGATTCACGCACTATACCCTTTTCGAACCATTCCTCAATTTGCTTTTTAACAACGGCACGCTCTGCTCCAGACATTCGAGTTGGACTCTCATTAAAGTTTAGTAGATTTCCCTTTGTTACTATTTTTAATTGAATAGGGTGTACAGCAGGGTTAGCAACCGGTTTATAATTATTGATTAATTTCATTACAACTTCTCTGTACTGTGCTACAATATTGTATACACACTGAAATGTCCCATCGTGCTTCTGACCAATTTTTTCAGAAAAAAAAATACCCATCGGAATTAAATTCCAATTGGAATTGCTGAATGAAATCGTAGCCCACAATCACCTCGCAACTTATTTTGCTGTCAGCTATAACAAGGAATGCATGATCGGATTTTATCTTATCCGCCAAAACTTCTGCTTTCAGTGCACCTTTAACCGTAGTTGTTACATTTCCCAAACCATACAATTTCGCAGAACTTTTACTCAATTCCAAATTGCTAAAATGTTTCTCATACACAGTTTGCTGCATCAGCGATACATCTGCGCCAGCATCAATCAGACATGAAAAATATTTGTTGTTGATCTGCATTCTCTTGTTTCTCGTGACATTCGTTATTATGCTTACTGTCCTCTTCCCGTTCGATTTGTCACAATTTTTAGCAATCCATTGCACTTGAAACATTTTGTCTCTGCTTCGCATTGTGACCGTACGTGTGAAGTTGACCCGCAGTTGAAACAATGTTGTTTCGAAACTCCACGCAGTTCGCTGCCGCCGTCTCTGCCCTTCTGCGCTGGCTTCGCGTAGTTTTGCTTTTGCTCTACCAGGTTGTTGATTTGATTGCTGCTCATCTGCTGTATAACTTCGAAACGCTATATAAAGGGTATTTCAAGTCGTCACGTACCTTTAGACCATGCACGATATATCGAATGACTGATTCATCTTCCACCGTTCCCAGCGCTGCTAGCTTCCTCATTTGAAGTACGTACTCGTGAAAATTCTCTTCATTTCTCTTTTTCCGTTGTATCAACTTCTGATGAACGTCGGCACTGCTAAGTATCACGTCAAACTCTTCGACTAGTGCTTTACATAAAGCTTGATAGTTCGAGACGCTGACCGTTTCGAGGAACAATTTGGCTGTTCCTCTCATCTTATTTCTCACATTCACATACTTTTGTTTTTCTGTTTAATCGTACGCTGAAGCATTTTCGTTGAAATTTTCCAGCCACGTTCTTATTGGAACTGTTATACCGTCATAATCTGGTATAATTTTTGCAAATTGTTCGACTGTTACGCCTCTATTTGGCCTCTAGAATTCTTAACATTTCGAGAAATTCAACTGAATTTGCCGAACTACTGCATACACTTGATGTTGACTGCATATTGTTCACGTCAAAATCTTCAGACTCTATCAACTTTAAACTAATTTTCTCAACTTCCACTGAAATTTTTGCTGCTGACTTTAGCTTCGAATCGTCTTCTTCCCCTTTTTCTGGACTCTTTTTTGTTGCTTGCGGCTTCCCACTTTTTTCAACTTCCAACTGAACTTCTCCTACCGGTTTCGGTTCTACTTTTTTCTCTTCGACTTCTAACCGAACCTCTGTTGCTGCTTTACACTTCTTTTTGCTTGATCTACATACAGGCATTCTCGAACATTCTCATGCTTCGACCTTTTCCTAGTATTTTGTTCAGAGGTTGAGCCCCATGTAAAAATGCAGAATAAGTAATGGTAATCCTTTTATTTCATTTAATGGTAATAATTGTAAAATTTGTAGTTTATAGTAAGTAATAATAGACTTCTTCGCTTTGCCGCTGCTTCAAAAGTACTAACTACTCGCTTGTTCACTCATGTGACTTCTGCTCCTTGTCGCAGGGTTGCCATTTGTCACATATATATATATATATATAATTGGCGCGTACACCATTTTTTGGTGTTTGGCGGAGCTCCTCCTCCTTTTTGTAGTGTGCGTCTTGATGTTGTTCCACAAATGGAGGGACTTACGGTTTCAAGCCGACTCCGAACGGCAGATATTTTTTTTATGAGGAGCTTTTCATGGCAGAAATACACTCGGAGGCTTGCCATTGCCTCCCGAGGGGCGACCGCTATTAGAAAAAACTTTTTCTTAAATTTGGTGTATTGCGGTTAACAACTTGCTTGGAGCTAGCTGTTTGGCCTCGAACTCCATGTTCGGTGTCCAGATGCGAACCCTCGGCCGTCGTGGATCTCGCTAGCTGGGATTAGTTTGAGCTTCAAACTTTCCCAGTCGTTCTGGATATTGCCAACAACTCTTTGCAGGAAGTCGAGGAAGCACTTAAGCCTCAATTTCGTTTAGGAAAACTTGTCTCTCCGTTGATCAGGAGTTATTTTTGTATTCCCCTTCGGAACCTCTGGACATTCAAGTTGAACACTTAAGGAGGCCTTATTAGACTGTCTTTAAAGTGGTCTGCCCAATATCCTTTAGGAAGAAAGACTTCGCTCCATGGTGGAGCAAGACGCTGACTGACTTGAAGCGGAAGGTTAGGTGAGTTTTCAATGACTACCTCAAAATCGGAAACTTTCAAGATTACCGGATTGGTTTGAGAAAATATAAAAAGGCTATTAGAGATGCGAAACGCAACTCCTGGGAAAAGTACTGCGAATATGTAGAATTCGTGAAAGACTTTGCCAAACTTAGCAGGATTCTCTCCAAAGAACATTCATTTAAAGCTGGGCTGTATCTGGCGAAGAGTCTTTAAAAATTCTTTTTAATGTCCATTTTCCATAAAAGTGTTTTTGTCCAGCTTGTAATTATGACACAAGTCGGCGAGAAGGGTGTCTTGAGGTTTCCTAGACATCTATGCTGGCTTTCAACAAAAACAGCCAGGCAATCGAAAGTTTTACCCCTGTTAAAATCTGCGGGTATTGATGGTATCATGCCAGTGATGCTTCAGGGGACTAAGACCTTGCGTTCATCGCGTTAAACCACGTTCCTGATAGCTGGCAGAAAACCAGGGTCGTCTTCATTTCCAAGGCAGTAGGTTAGGTTAGGTTGATATGGTTGCCCAGGGGAATGGGCACACTTGGACGAAGAGGGATTCGCCTTTGTGATGACATTATGGAGGGAAAAGGCGGGAGAGAAAGACCGATGGGATACAGGGATAGGGCTGGGAGAGATGGTGCTGGGATGGTTAGGAGCGTGTGGATTACGAACGATGACTATATTTGCGTCGACCGCTTAATGCTGCTGATGAAATTCATCAGATTTTTAATGTCAGCACCAGCTATATCAGCAGGCGTGGCAAAAAAGTAGGAGCCAAGATGCCTAGATCTTAGCCCCGCCAGAGAAGGGCAGCTAAGGAGGAGGTGCTGAGATGATTCCGCCTCATCCTCCATACATCCAGCGCAGAAAGGACTCGAGGCGATTCCAAGTCTCACAGCATGCATTCCTCGCGCATTGTGTCCTGTGAGAGAGCCCACGAGATTAGAGAGCTGATATTTTGCCAGCTTTAGAAGTTCGCCCGAGCGCCTCCGGTTCACACGTGGCCTGAAGGATTTCGCGACCTTACACTTTTGTGTACTTGCCCAGCTCTCGCTGAGTTGGTGCGATGCCCATCTTTCCAGAAGCAGACCGCAGGTAGTCAGGGGGATTCCGATTCTCTCCCTTCGCGGGGAAATCACCTCGCATGCCCCTTGTGTGGCCAGCTCATCTGCCTCACAGTTTCCCGCAATGCCGCTGTGACCAGGAACCCAGCTGAGGCTGATGTTAAAGAATTCGGACGCAGTCGAAAGCGAGGTCAAGCCTCTGCCTGGAACACACTGCAGTGGTCCGGTAGCCTGAATTTGAGTCTGATGGGGAGCTCCTCGCAAAAGACTCCTCCGCCAACCTTTCCTTCCAACTTCGATCCATCCGTGAACAAGTTCACCAGGCCCTGCCCCTAAGTGTAGCCCTCCGTCCACTATTCCCTTGACGGAATATAAGTGGAGAAGGTTCCGGTTGGGCTAAACGAGGGTATACACTGATCCGTTGACAGAGGGATGAACTCGAAGTTTCTGAGGATGCTTGAGTGCCCATAAGTGAGATTAAGCTTATAGCTCCAGTCCCTCATTCTGATTGCGGTACGCGAAGCGGCAATTCTGCCTGCGATGTCTACGGGTACCACATTAAACATTGCGTTGAGCGCCAGAGTAGGAGTCGTTCGAAGCGCCCCACTGATTCCAATGAGTGCCGACCTCTGAACTCTCTCTAGCTTCTTCACCAATGTCGTCTTCTCTAGTGAGTTCCACCAGACTATGACTCCATATAACAAGATAGGCTTTACAATGGTATTATATAGCCAGAAAACAACCCTGGGCGAGAGGCCCCATTTTTTACCAATTGCGCCCTTGCATCCATACAAGGCGATTGTTGCCTTCCTCACTCTTTTCTCAATATTGGGCTTCCATGTAAGCTTGCTGTCAAGGATAATACCTAGGTACTTTACCTTGTCAGAAAGCATCAGAGGAGCGCCCCCTAGTGAGGGAAGTTGAGCTCTGGATATTTTATGCTTCCTCGTAAATAAGACGAGCTCCGTCTTAAGAGGATTCACCGACAGGCTGCAATCCGTTGCCCATCTAACAACTACGTTAAGATATCCCTGCATCAAGTTGTACAGAGTATCCAAAAATTTTCCTCAGACGATTAATGCGACGTCATCCGCGTAGGCAACCACCCTGCAGCCCCCTTTCGCCAGCTCCTCCAGCAAGTCATTTGCGACAACGACCCAGAGGAAAGGCGAGAGAACACCACCTTGCGGAGTGCCCCTACTCACCTGCCGGTGAATGGAGATGCCGCCCCATTCTGCCGCGACAGCTCTGTCGCTAAGCATTTTATAGATAAATCTGATCAGGTCAGTTTCGACCCCCAGTTTACCCAAAGACCTGGTGATTGCCTCCGGGAGGACGTTGTTGAAAGCCCCCTCGATGTCGAGGAAGGCGCCCACCGCAAGCTGCTTCTGAGAAAGAGACTCCTCAATCTCTTTCACAATTGTATGTAGGGCAGATTCCACCGATCTTCCCTTGCAATAAGCATGTTGGGTATGCGACAACCGACCCCGAGGAATTTCGCTTCTTATGTGCAGGTCAATCAGTCTCTCAAGGGTTTTTAGCAAAAACGATGAGAGACTGATTGGCCTGAAGTCCTTAGTGGAGACATGCGAGCACTTGCCTGCCTTGGGTATAAAGACAACCCTCACGGCCCTCCATGACCTCGGTATATAGCCCCTGGCTACGCAGCTCGCATAGATGGGGCTCAACCAACGGCATGATACCTCCACTGATTTTTGCAGTTATGCAGGAATGATGCCGTCAGGACCAGGAGACTTGAAGGGTCTGAAGGAGTCAATGGCCCAAAACAGGCGGCGCTTATCCCGCAACCAGCCCCGGTCTCGAGTGCAAGTTGAACTGCTTTCCAGGCCGGTGCTACTAGGTGCTGGGCTCGTCGGAAAATGGGCGTCGAAAAGTAACTTTAGTGACTCCTCGCTGCTCATCGCCCAACGACCAAATTCGTCTCTTAAGTACCCCAAGGGAGCTGAACTCTTCGTGAGTACTCGTCTAAATCTGGAAGACTCATGGCAGCCCTCTACGCTCTCGCAGAAGCTTCTACAGGAAGTCCCTCTTAGCTTTCCTAATTTCGGACTTATATATTCCTAGCCCTGCCTTATAAAGCTCCCATCCCGAGGGAGATCTTATTCTTTTAGCCCTATTAAAAAGGCGTCTACATGAGGCCCTAAGCTCAGAGAGCTCCGCTGTCCACCAAGGCGGTTTTTCCTTCCTGGGAAAAGCTTTTGTTGGACAAGAGGTTTCCAGGGCATTGTTGCAAGCTGAGGTGAAAGTCTCCACCAGTTCATCGATCGCTTCTTCCGATAGATCTTGATTTCCTCCCGGTGCTTTGGGGAGTAGGTTCAGTAAATTTCTGTTGTATGCATCCCAGTCCGTCCTCCTCAGGTTGCTGTAGGAGGATCTTATTGGACGGGTTTCAGCGAGAGAGAACTGAATGTACCTATGGTCCGAGAAGGAGTGAGCATTTAGCACCTTCCAATCGAAGATTGGGTTTATCAGTAAAGAAGAAGCCAGAGTGAGGTCAAGCACCTCCTCTCTGGCTGCGGTAATGAAAGTGGGGTCTTTACCCCTGTTACAAATAAACAAGTCATCGTTTAGAATATAATCAAAAAGTGACTCACATCTTGCATTGATGTTTGAACTTCCCCAGCAGGTGTAATGGGAGTTCGCGTCAGTGCCTATAATAACGCCGATTTTCCTGCGTTTTGCTTTGGACAGGGTTTTCCTTAGCAGCACCGGAGGTGGTTCCACCTCGTCATCATGTGCCATGTAGACTGACATCAGCCATAGTTTCCCAGAAGGGCCCTCCAGGCTCACCGTTACAATGTCTTCATTGCTGAAATTAGGCAAACTAGATGCGTTAAGTTCCTTTCTGATGAGTATACAGGATCTTGGTTTACCTGTCCCGCTATACGCCACCAGATTGTAGCTTTTCGTCCTGAGCCCAGAAATGCCGCTGCTGCTCAGCCACGGTTCCTGGATCAGGACTATGTCAGCTCCACCTTGCTCAAGGTGGATTAGTAGGTTGGCGGACGCCGCCTTAGATTTATCTGAAGAATAATCATCCTCCAGGATCCTCTCCATCACCCCAAGGACGGCGTCCTCGCTTTCAGAGGCCAGAAGCCTCTCCTCCTCCGCCCTGTCGAAGAACGACCCGATGCTTATGACGGACCCCGGTAAAGAGCGAACGTCATCAGCATTGTCACCCCCCGACATGACGGATTCCACTTCCATGCCCCCAGGAGCTTCCCCCACTGTGGGCATTACGTTTCCCAGCACGTCTGGATGTGCAGGGGCATCCCCTCTGGCATCGGTTTGGTAGACCTTAAGGACTACCTTCTCGAAGCCATAGCTAATGACCCGTTTTGCTGAGAGGACTGAGAGACTCTGCATTCAGCAGAATCAGCGCTTGCCGATAGGATCCCTCAGTCTTCTCCACCTTGTGCGTGGGAAGTGAAGGATTGCAGTAGCAGAGGATTACCTCCATCTTCTTCGAAGCAGAGGGTTCGGAGGGGAGCCAGACACGTGCTCGCGGACGTAGAGGTAGATCCTTTCGGTCCACTACCTTCAGCTTGGCTCCCTCCCATACCTCTCCCACCAAGACCACTGCCGCCCTTTTACACGAGCCGTAGTGCCATCCGGCACTTTCACAGCTTGGTTGTGGTCCAGGGTTTTCCCTCACCACCTTCATGAATACGGCGGAGATGGCGGACGCTTCCCTCTTCCACTCCTCCTTAGAGATGGCGCCGTCTTCTCTACCGCTGTCCATCACCCTGAGAATGATGGAGCCCGCCTGTTTAGCGACTTCGCTAAACGATTTTCGTGGGCCACCACCAAGCTTGGGTCTCTTCTCTTGGGAGACATTCTCCTCCTGGGAGCGTTGCCGTTTTACTCCCGAGCCCAGGTGTGGCGCACTCGCTTCCACTCCCTTTCCGCTGCCCTCCTCTGCTCCTCTGACCACCTTCCTGGCCCACTCGAGCGTTTGAGAACGCCTCTCAGATAACTGAGGGTCATTCTGGCCTCCGTAGCGCTCCAGGATCCTGGTAGCCATACGAAGGTCAGAGAAGGACCGCTTACTCTGGCCTGGCTGCCGTTTAGGCCTAACGAAGAGTCCTCGAAGAGATACCCCCGAAGTCCCCGGAAAGCTAGTGGAAAGTCCTTTGCTGGTGCTGGCTACCCCATCCAGCGCCACTGCTCTAGGAGTCGCAGATGGTTCCGTCTGTGATCCGCTACCTATCAAAGGTGGGTTCCCACCTTTAACCCCCGGATTTATGGAGAAAGTCGGTTCCGACTTCCCCCCGGTGTCCCCCTTGGTCACTGCCCTACACGTCGATTCCGGCGCCCCGGGGCGTAGATGTTTTAGGAGAAGATTTCACTCCTCCAGTCCTGAGAGAGGTGGTTTTGGGATTCGGTTCCGAGCTCCCGCTACCCCCTGAAGCTTTCTGCAGGGTTATTGTTTTGTTTGTTGTGTTGTTGTTTCTTGTTGTTGTGTTTTTGTTATTGTTCATTGTTGTTGGGTCCCCACTCGAAGCCGCTATCCAAACCCGTAGTGTGTAGTTGTCCTTAAATGGTTCCATGGTTGTCTGTGCCGTAGCAGGGAGGCCATGCGAGGGTTGACGCATGTCCTTATGGGGCATGCGTTCAGAGCCAGACCGGACACAAAGACGGGAGTCATCTCAACCGCACCTACACCGCCAACCCAATGGCTACGGGTTTGGAACGTACTCCGAGGCCTGCCAGGGTTTTAACGGGACGGGGGCAGTCACGTCATTAGCCCATCAGACATTTCTGCTGAGTTTCACCTCAGCATACTCAGGTGACAGAATGCCGCGACTACCAGCACAGGGGTCAGAAAAAGTCGAAAGAGTAGTATGAAAAAGAATTTGCCCAAATCCGAAAAAGCGAGGAGGGTCGTCATCGTTCAGGAGGCCGTTGAAGCCGCAGATCATTTTGCGCTACCCAGGGTGCACCACGCGGAGGCGATCCGCCCTACACCCCGCCAAGGCAGTAGGAACGGGCCACGCCTTGGCCCAGGACTTCAGGCCTTTAAGTCTTACCCCATTTTTTCTAAAGGTGTTCGAGAGAGTGATCGATTATCACAGTCGGGAGCATTCTAAAACCAAATTATCTCCAGCTCAGCATACCTACCTGAAAGGGGAATTTACCGAAACAACCTTACATGAGCTACTAAGGACTATGGAGAAATCTCTAGAAGTGAAACAGTATTAGGGCTTAGTCTATTATTCCTGCACTTAATAGACTAAAGGTAGAGATACTTATCTGTCTCTGGATCTCGTCCTTGCTTGGCTGTAAGGAATTTAATGCGGTGGCGGGAAGGGTCAAGATCATAGATTCGTGCATAGAGATACATCGCAGGGTGGTGTCCTCTCGCTTCTACTTTGGCTAGTAACTATAGACGAAGTTCTTACTCGTTTAAATGGGGGTGGTGTAAAGGTATTAGCATAGCAGACCCAAATGAAATAACAACGTTCATCCGCTTTCACCGGAAATATATTGGAGTAATACTTGATTCCAAGCCCCATTGGAAGTTACTCATTGAAAATCGGGTAAAGAAGGCCAGTATAGCCTTTCACTCCTGCAAATCTATGTTTGGCGAAAAACTGGGGATTTAAACTACAGGTCAGTGTTTGAAAGTAGAACGTAGTTTTTTTTTAGTTGGGGAAGTAAATTTCAAAATGCCTTCTCTTTTGAAGAGACCAACGTCGACTGAGAAGACTCCCTTCCTGGACCTACTTTCTGCATTACTTCGGGAGGGCCCAGAATGGCGTCCATGAAGTGAACCAGTTCCTCCACGTCTGGGTCCACAATATTTGTGGCCAGCTTTCTACTATGGGCGCCTCTTCTTATATCTCGATTTGTGCCGCGTTTATGCCTATTAACCACAATTGGTTCATGCGGCCAGGGTCTTCTCCTTTTGATATATGGACGATAGTCTCCATCAATTCGTTTTTTGGAGCAAAAGGAACTTCGGAAGAATGCGATATTTTATATATTTTATTTGTCTGTATCGACTTGTTCCCGCCAGATATCGTCGTGAGCGTTACCTCAGGCATTCGTGAGTGCCGTCCGTCAGTCAAACAATTAGTCCTTACTCAAGAGTTCCTACTCTTCAGCCGCCCACTCAGCATATCGGTGTGCACCCTCGATATTTAGCAGAAAGCAACCTTTGAAAGCAGACCTGTCAACAGTGGCGTGGGTGCTGATATCCGAGTGCGCCGACTGTTTGTTTTATGACAGAAGGCACTTCCTTTTGTCCTCGTTCACCATCAGATTATTCACTTTGCTTCTTTATCCAGTTTAAAAAAAGCAGAATAAACAGCGCAGTTTTTTAGACCGACTATGTCAATATCATCGGCATACGCCGATGGGTTCCTTAACAACTCGTCATTTCTGGATTTGTTGAAATTGGGTCACGTTAGTGATTTTGCAGGTATCCGTGTTAGTCCATCTGTCAACGAACCGCCTCTGGAATAGCGAGAAAATCTGTTTTTTGCGCACTCCTTGGGGGTAGCAAATTTCTACTGCTTCGGATTCATTATAAGATGCCCCCTGTCAGTTCTTCAACTTCCTCATTCCCTTCTATGTTCCTGTGGCCAGGTACCCAGATGAGAGTTATGTCTGTCGTGTGCGCTTATGCATTAAGTTCGTCTTTGCTTTATTTTACTATTTTTCAATTGGTGATAGATGACTTTAAAGCTAAGATGGCTGCTTGACTTTCTGACAAAAAAATATTTCTTATAGTTACTGTGGATGATGTGAATTACACTTGCAAGCTTGCTTTATCCCAAGAACTTCTGCTTGAAAGATACTATTCCAGCTCCCCTGCCGAAAAGCCTTGGAAGTTTCGAGGTCTTTCGAAATGTTTTCTCCTTGACTACTGAATTCAAATTTTCTTTCGCGTAGGAACTTTACCTTAAACTATAGTTAAAGTCTAGTTTAGCGGTAGTAAAATCAGATGAGTTGCTAGTAAGCCATTGGCTGTCTAAAATAACACTATTTTTTTTTTTTTTTTTTTTTTTTTTTTTATTGAAACGTTATAAAATTTGTATACATTTCATGGTATTACGCCTAGCATAAGCTAACAAGTAACATTATTCTATCCTTAACATTGAAATTTAAAAACAATTATAAATATTTTACAAACAATTATACAGCGTTGGCGACTAAATCTCGTGGCTTAGTTCTTCGAAGTCTTCTTGTGCAGACTGTTTTGGTAAGCTCTGCGGCCTCCGGGTTTATGTGCTCTTTCAGCCTGGTTTCATGGTTACTTGCAAGAATTTGGATTATATCAGCGACTTTTTTCACCGACAGATCCTTGTGCAGGTCGTGATTTCGCACATACCAAGGTGCGTTGACCATGTCTCTGAGAATCTTATTCTGCAGGCGTTGTACAGCTTCAATGTTTGATTTAGTGGTACATCCCCATAATTGAATGCCGTATGTCCATATCGGCTTAACTACTTGGTTGTATATTAATAATTTATTCTGTATTGACAATGTAGACTTTCTGCCAATTAACCATTTCATTTTTTTAATTTTTAAGTTGATTTCAGTTGCTTTAATTTTGACATGTTCTTTCCATTTGAGCTTTGCATCCAAAGTCATACCCAAGTATTTTGCTGTATTACTATATGGAACAGTAGCAGATGATATTTTCACTGGGTTATAGGCTATTTTCTTGTTTGTAAAGTCTACGTGAACAGACTTGCTTTCATTTAGTTTGATTCTCCAGTTTTCAGTCCATGCGACAACTTCGTCTATCGATGCCTGTAACTTTCTAGTTGATTCATTTGCGTTATTTCCATAGGCTAAGATACACGTGTCATCAGCAAAAGTGGCTATCTTACTTGTATTTGAAACAGGTAGATCTGCAGTATAGAGCAAATACAGTACTGGCCCAAGAATGCTGCCTTGTGGTACACCAGCTTCAATTTTTTTAATGTTTGAGTATGCTTGTCTTTGTTTCACTCTAAAATATCTGTCTGTGAGATATGATTTCAATAGCAAAGTATATTGATATGGGAGCATCGCTCTGAGCTTACGGATTAGACCTTCGTGCCACACTTTATCAAACGCCTGTGCGATATCAAGGAATATTGCTGAACACACTTGATTGTTTTCTATGGCCTCTTCTATGATGTGTACTATACGATGTATCTGATCTATCGTTGAATGTTTTTCTCGAAATCCAAATTGGTGAGATGGTATTAATTGTTTATTAGAAATTATATCCTTTAATCGTTTGGAAAATAGTTTTTCAAATAGCTTTCCGATGGCTGGGAGTAATGCTATTGGGCGGTAAGATGTGAATTCGTTGGGATTTTTCCCTGGCTTTGGGATCATTTTAATTTCAGAAATTTTCCAATGCATTGGTATGTATTTAAATTCAATGCATGCATTCATTATTAAAGTGAGTTTGATTAGCGCTTTGTAAGATAAGTTCTTTAGCACTTCGGCTGTGATTAAGTCAAATCCTGGACTTTTCTTTTGTTTTAGTTTGGAGATTTCATTTGCTACCTCATCAGTGGTAAAACTTGTAATTTCAACAGATTCTTGCACAGTATGGGGAAACAAAGTGTAATTTATCGTTTCAAATGGCTTAAAAATTTTTTGGAGGTGTTGTGCAAATAACTCAGCTTTTTCCGAATCGGTTTTTGCCCAAGGTTGGTTGCTATTTGGCTGTTTAATTGGGGGATTATGTTGAATTGGTCTTTTCATATGTGCCGTAGTCCGCCATAGAGAGTAATCAGAGGTTTTATCTGCAGATAGGTTTTGTAGCTTTATATTTAAAGTTCTGTTTTTATTTTCTTGAATAGCATATTTCACTGTTTTGGTGAGGTTGTTTAATTGTGTTTTAAGTGATGGAGACCTAATCGACTGCCACTTTTTTCTGATTTTTCTTTTTTCCTTTATGAGTTCAATTATATTCGAAGGATATCTTTGGCGATTAATTTTTTGGACTCTTACAGGTGTACTTAACCAAGCAGCTTTTTGTATCTGTGCTGACAGCTTTATTGTTTCCTTCTCAATTTCGTCAACATTATCGATTTCATTTGTCGTGTTTACATATGTGTTTAGTTTAGTCTTGAAGTATTGCCAATCTGTATATTTATTTGAAAGGAGCAGGTTACTTTCATTGATTTTTGGTTCACCATCAAGAATCATGAATATCGGTGAATGATCTGAATTAAGATCTAAACCATCCTCCAGAGTTATGATGTTGTATGGTAGTTGTTTGACTACGAAAAAATCAATCAAATCTGGAGTCTTATTAATGTCTGTTGGCCAGTATGTTGGATTGCCAGTTGAGAATATTTCACAACCACATTGTTGTGCCGCTTTCCACAGTTCGCGACCTTTAGTTGTCGTTAGGCGAGATCCCCAGTTAATGTGCTTTGCATTGAAATCGCCTCCCATAACGAATCTTCCTTTATGTTTATTTAAAAGTTGTGTGTATTCTGTAGACTTTATGTTATGTCTCGGCGGACTATATACTGCTGTTACCGACAGTTGGTAATTGCAAAACTTGATTCCTAACACTATGACCAAACATCTTAGCATTCCAAAAACCACCTTCTTTTATTCTGAAGGCGGTATTTGTTGCTGTTAGTCGTATTTGGAAATCTATTGGTAACAGGTAGAGCACGACATTAAGTGCCTCTGCTGGACACGATTTCATAGCTCCAGTTACTCCTGTGCAGGCTGCTCATTGTACGCTTTTTAGTCGCCTAACGTGATACTGTTTGTATAATGCAGGTGACCATACTAATGCTCCGTATGACATAATAGGTCTTACTATGGCGGTATACATCCGAAATGCGAGTTTAGGCTTTAAACCCCAGGTTCCACTGATAACCTCTGTGCAAGTGTAATAAGCTACATAAGCTTTTTCTACCCACTTCTCTACTTCGTGCTTCCAGTTAAGCATAGGATCTAGTACTACTCCTAAATACGTCGCTCTGTCTGTAAACGGAATTTCAATTCCTTTGATTGAAGGTCATCTAAATGAGAAATGTTGATTTTCTTTGTAAACAGCATTAATTGGGTTTTGCTTGGGCTAACATTCAGGGTACTGTTCGCAGCCCATCTACTTAGTTTCCTCAGAGCTCCTTTTACTTCCGTTGAGTTGCAGTAGAATACTGTTCAAAGTTAGGACCCATAAACATGGAGACAGGACCCCACCCTATCGAGTACCTCTGCTTACAAATTGGGTAACCGATGCATCCGATCGAAAATCCTACGCTACTTCGTGTTTCGTGTTACCCGCCTTCGGTATGACGACTACCTTAACTCTTCTCCATCTTTCTGGTATATAAGTTAAGCGAAGACATGCTTTAGGATGCGTAAGACCAGGTTATACCTATGTGCTCCGAAAGCTTTTGAAGCATAATTGGCATAATGCCATCTGGGCCAGCTGATTTATAAGGCTCAAAACTGTTAAGTGAAAATGCAACCTTGTCTGTGTCTACTATTAGGTCTATCTCGTCTTCTAGAGGTTTTTAGACATTCCAGATTCTTGGCATGCCATAGGAATATATCCAGGATTATATCCATTTAACTAACGCTTCTAAGGATTCTTTTGCAGAGCTTGTCCATTCTCCAAACTCACTTTTAATGAAGGTGGGATTGGAGCGTTCCTTATACAGTACCTTACTCAGCCTTACTCCCTAGTTTTTATTGATGTGCAATTCCCTAATTCGTTCTTTTTGGATTTCTAAAGATGCCTTGGAGATTAAAAAATAAAAAAAATAAATAATTGGCGCGTACACTTCTGTTAGGTGCTTGGCCGAGCTCCTCCTCCTATTTGTGGTGTGCGTGTTGATGTTGTTCCACAAATGGAGGGACCTACAGTTTCAAGCCGACTCCGAACGGCAGATATTTTTATGAGGAGCTTTTTTATGGCAGAAATACACTCGGAGGTTTGCCATTGCCTGCCGAGGGGCGACCGCTATTAGAAAAATGTTTTTATTAATTTTGCTTTCACCGAGATTCGAACCACCGACCTCTCTGTGAATTCCGAATGGTAATCACGCACCAACCCATTCGGCTACGGCGGCCGCCAAGATTGGAGATTGGAGATTGAATAATATAAAACAGTGATCAGCCATTGATACCCTACCTGATACCATCCAATACTCTACAGACACACTATTGCTCTCTGTCAATAATGTAAGATCCAGAACTTCCTCCCATCCTTGAACTCTATTTGAACTCGGAAAAATGAAAGTCGGTTTGTTACCTCTATTACATTTGCTAAGCTTAGTATTTAGAATAAAGTTAAGCACTGACGAAAATCCAACATTGAACCCTTGCCGGGCGTGCCGGCTGGAAATAAGTATCACAGTTGTCCTATTTTAAGGAGGTACCTAACTTAGTTAAGAGTAATATGGTTAGTGTTCCATACTCCTCAATAGTACAGCATTACTCAAAGTATCCTTGTCCGGCTTGAGGCCTTTTTCGTAAATAACCAAGTCTTGACCGGAGCTTACGGATACCTGCCGCCCTCCGTAAAAACAAGCCTGTAGTTCGGAGCTCTACACGGGCGGGCATCTTTTCTCCGACACTCATGGGTTCAAAAATGGTAAGTCTTAATAAAACAAACAAAAAAGGAGATCGGTCCTCCTCCCAACAGACCGACAGGAAAGATCAATTCCGTGAACCAAAGAACGGTCGCACCGAGCTCAAAGAAAACTCCACATATCGGCTTATAAGTCGTACAAAACACATAGTGACAGCCGGAGCGGAGGCCAGGCCAGTAACTACACCAAAAACAGTACTGGATACAAGTCCAAGCACAAGTCAACTGCCATTCCACCCGCAAAAACGGAACGGACCGGAAGCAAAGCTATCGCCAGCTGTGGTACTGAAGGATGGCATTGAGGTTGGTAGATCCATCGAAAGCAAGCTACCAAAATCGCAGGAACACTGCATAGCTCCTAAGGAGGGTGAATGAGACGCAGCCAAGAGAACACGAACTCACACACGATCTGAAGGAAGCGATTGAAAGAGCGAAACCAACCATTCCTGACTTCAACCCCGATTTCAAGCCTGTGTGATCTGCTTCAAAACAACGGTCCATGGAGGAAACTAGGCCAAACGCAAAAAGGCACAAAACCATTGTCATGACACCCAAAAAATCCTCTGCGGAGGTTGCAAAATAATACGAGTTCCGGATGAAAACCCTCCCGAAGGTATGATTCCCAAGGCCCAATGGAAATGGGTTGAGACCAAGCTAACGAAAAAGGCACTGAAGATTATACCGGAGAGCCCCGGCCCCCACCTGCATGCGAAGATTAAGGCTGGCATTTAGGCCATATAGAATTAATAGCGTGTGATGATGAGAGATCGGTTCAACTGTATAAAGAGGCCACATCAAAAGTCGGCGAAGTGTACCTGAATGGCAAGCTGGTGATCGTGGGCAGGAAGGATATTCCTTCCAGGCCACAAGCAAGGGTTTGTTACCTTCAACAGTTGAAGACCCGGAAGAGGTATTAAGATACTAAGCAGTAATAACAGCGCAGAAGAATAGAAAGACCAGAAGTTCGCTGTAATGCAAGCTCCTACTGCTCACCAAAAATTCAATTGAACCGTTAGCGAAATGCGATGGACAATTCAGATAGGGTTTTGTAAAAATAAAACTTACTATTAACAAAACTGATACGGAGGCAGTAGATGAATAGAGGCAGGTCCACTGGCGTCGCCGCATATAAGAAAACTTGTGGAAGACTGTAAAGCACAAAAAAGTAAAATAGTCATTGGAGGTGATGCCAATGCAACGAACGTGGGGAATCTCTCTTTAATTATATTACAGGAAGTAAACTTTTCGTGTGTACAGAGGCAATGAGTCCACATTTATTACAGGTAATAGACAAGAAGTTATTGATTTTACGCTAGCCTATCACACCCTTTTCGAAAAGATGACCCAATGGGGGGTTTTGAATCAACATTCATACTCCGACCATCGCTATATTTAAATAAGATTTGAGGGAAGCAGTATATAAACGGGAACTTAAGGAAAGACTTTCTAATTCCCATAATATCACTATTGAAAATAGATAATCATTGAATGAACACGTACAAATCCTTACGGATGTTTGTGGAAAAGCGCTAAATAAAGCCTGTCCTATAATTGAGTATAAGGGAAGAAGAATCCGCCCTGGTGGCCAGAAGACCTGACAACCCTAAGAACTGACTGCAGAAGATAGTTTAATACAGCGAACGCGACACGAGAGTGCAAAACACGGGACTGATATTATATGTGGTACGAGTAAGCTAAAAAAATGAATAAGTTAGGAAAGGGTAAAGATCTGGTTGGAGAACGTTGTGTGGAGAAATCGAAGGAGCTACAGAAGCATATAGACCGCGTAAAATCCTTACAAAAATCACTTTTCATCCGCATGCCTCCAAAACCCGGATAAGAGTTGGACTATATGGAGTGAATAAACATCAAAGTTGCTAGTGGACACACACTTTCCCAGTAACGAATCACCTAAGACATTAGTTAAAAATCGAACAGAAAAACCTAATTGTGGCGTTGAAAATATAATCACTGAAACTAGGATAACCTGGGCAGTGAACGCTTTTAAACCCCTTAACTCACGGGGGATTGATGGATAGATGGATTATTCTAGCTCAAATACAGCGAACACTCAACTTAAGGGTGATTTTTTAGCTATTATCTTTTTAAGCAGTTGGTTTAAACAGCTGACGCACGTTTCGTGTTTTGTCTGTCACTGTCAAACATCTTCAGTTTGGTCTATAATTTAACCATGAATCGTCTTACAAACAAACAACGCTTCCAAATCATTGAATTTTATTATAAAAATGCGTGTTCTGTTAAGAAAGTATAAGATCCACTTTTTTATCGAAAAATTGTGTTCAGCGACGAAGCTCATTTTTGGATCTATGGGTACGTAAATAAGCACAATTGTCGTTTTTGGAGTGAAGATCACCCAGAAGAATTGCAGAAAAGGTCACAGTTTGGTGTGGTTTATGGGCTGGAGGTATCATTAGACCGTACTTCTTCAAAGATGCTGCGAATCGTAACGTAACTGTAAATGGTGAGCGCTACCGTGAAATGATATCCAACTTTTTTTTATGCAAAAAATTTAAGAGCTTGACTTGCACGACATGTGGTTTCAGCAAGACGGTGCCACATGCCACACAGCACGCGTAACAATGGACTTGTTGAGAGGCGAGTTTGGTGAACATTTTATTTCACGTTCGGGACCAGTCAATCTGTCAGTTGGCCACCCAGATCGTGCGATATAACGCCTTTAGATTATTTTTTGTGGGGATATGTTAAAGCTCATGTCTATTCAGACAAGCCTGCTTCAATTAACGCATTGGAAGACAACATTAAAGCATTTATATGTGAGATACCGGCGGAAACATTGGAAAGAGTGTGCCAAAATTGGACTAAGCGGACCATTTATGGACCATTTAAGGCGCAGTCGCGGTCAACATTTGCATGAAATAATCTTCAAAACATTAAATTATATGGACTGTACTATCGATTTAAATAAAAATTTCATGCATTTTTCTGAATTTTACGTGTGTTTTTTTGGAAAACTTTCCTATCGCTTTTAAAAATTCACCCTTTATATTATGGAGTGATTAAGAGTTATATTCAAAGCTGCTCTGAAGCTCAGATACGCTCCATCCTTGTGGAAAGAAGTATAAGTTGTTTTTATTCTTAAGGCAGGAAAAAGCTCACACATAACACCCAAGGGTTTTTGGAAAATTAGCCTGTCTTAATTTTTACTAAAAACAATAGAAAGAATCCTAAAATAGTATTTTAAAGCTAATATCAAGTCCAACAAGCTTAGTATCTCACAATATGCGTTGTTGTTGTTGAGGGGATTAAGTATTTATAGAAAATAATCCTAATTAGCGACTAGAGCCGGTTTATTACGACTGTTCTCGTGTGATATCCTTCTTTTTTTTTGCTTTGTTTTTAAGTCAGACCCATTTCGTGAGATCGATCTGCGATCTCATCACTTGGCTGTAGGAAAGGTTTACTGAATGAGCAAAGTCTTGTTCTGGCTAAACCTGGACATTCGCATAAATAGACAATAGGAAAGACTTTCTTTCACCCCCTCCGCCTGACATTTTCTGCAGATGGGATTGAAAAGAAGGTTGAGGGTTGCATGAGCCTCTACCTTCCAGCGACCTGTAAGGGTTGCAGTAATACGTGAAATGTTTGAACGGGAGCGTCCTAACAGGTAATTCGTCCTCAGGATATTGTACGACGGCCTTGTTCTTCTTGATGTAGTGCATGTAGTTAATTGCTTCCACCTTCTTTCGGCTAAAGCTTAGTAGTGTGACGCAATGGATGTTTTTATTGTCTTGAAAGCGGTAGCGACCGCAATATCTGTTATATCGTGTGTCGAGCCTTTTCTTGCTAGCTCGACTGCTTTGTCATTACCCTCTATATTCCTGTGTCCGGGAACCCATATCAGAGTAATTTAAAGTCAGTGACCAAGCAGCTCTTGTTCCTCTATACATTGTGAAACTAGTTTGGAAGAAAAAGAGTTGGAGTCTAAGGCCTTGATAGCTCCTTGACTGTCTGAAAAAATAGCTACTCTTGCACCAATTTCTTTGTAGATCAAAGTCTTGTATCTTAGTTTTCTTAGTGAATAGCATCAGTTCTATTTGCTCGGGCTTACCACAGTCTGTGGTCCAATTGCTGTGTGATCCCTTCAATAATCTCGCTGATTATTGTGGGAAACATTCCTGAAAACACAATCACTATGTCATCCGCATACGTCACTGCTTTAATGCCGTTTTGGTCGAACTTTCTAAGTATTTTGTTGACAACTATTAACCAGAACAGAGGGAATAAAATTCCCCCTCTGGAGTTCTACTGTCGACAGAGCGTTTGTCTGTGCTACTGCCCATCTCTCCCATTATTATTCTAATTTTAAGCATGTTGTCTATCCAATCGCTGGGACGTATGTTGTCCCTAACGTGTTAAGAGCCTCAGTAATGGTGCTTATTTATGTTAACGTTGCTAAAGAGAAAGGCGACAAGTGAGTATTCTTTGTACTCTATGCCTCTCTTTATCATACTTATAACTTCGTGAAGAGCTGTGCCTGTAGATTCTCCTTAGAGATAGGCATGTTGGGATATTGAAATTGTTGTGTTTTTCATCTTCTCTCTAAGATATGCATCGAGCAATCGTTCAAGATTCTTGAGGATAAAAGAGGATGGGCTGATGGGTCTGAAGTCTTTCGTTGTGTCATGACCGCGTCTACCAGCTTTGGGATAAAAATCACCTTAACCCTTCTCCAACTTTTTGGAATATGCCCTGGCATACAACTTTTTTTGAAAAAGCTCTCTAGCAATGGAATCGCCGTTTCTCGAGTATTCCACAGCATGGTAGGGAATATCCCATCCGGGCCGGCTGCTTTGTATGCTTCGAAGTTTTTCAGCGTCCATTGAATTCTGTCTGCAAATACAGTGTTGCTGATTATATTAGCGGCCAAGTTGGACGATTAGGCTTATATTGATCTCAATATAGTTTGTGTTACCTGGAGAGTGCGTGTTCATGAGATAATCTAATGTATCGGCCGAGGATTTTGTCCATTCCCCGTTGTCATTCCTCAAAAGAGAAGGATAAAAGCATTCCTAATCTAGCCGTATCTTTGGTTGATTCAATGGAGTTACAGAAATCTTTCCAAGCATCTGTCTGATCTTCCCGGATTGCTTTCTTGAATTCCCTAAGACAATTTTGTAGGGTTTAAAGTACTTGTATTTGAAGCGGATGTTGAAGATGTCTCTTGTCATTTTCCTAAGTTGACTTAAATCGTCATTCCACCAGCGATACTCAGTTTTACCATACGTGACATCAGATGAAACTTCGAAAGCACTAACTTTTTCATCTTAGCCTTTACTTGCCGTTATAGTTTTATCGATATTTTGAAGTTTAGACTGGGCTACTCTACTGAATATGTGCCAGTTTCTTCATCTTGGGTTTCTAAAAGGGGGAGGTTCCTCGAGCTTGAAATTGAAAGGACTATGGTCTGGAAAGGATTTCATGTCGGATAGCCTCCAGCTTCTGACTACTTTGGAGTTGTTGTTTGTACATAAGGTAACATCTAAGACCTCTGCCCAGCCCAGCTTTTCGAGCTCAGAAAAGTGAAGGTTGGAGTGGTCCTCACGTTACATATGTCTAGATTGGTGTTTAATATAAAAATTAACAGTGGCTCACCTCTATCATTTGTCTCCGAACTGCCCCAAAGCTCATGAACTGCGTTTGCGTCGCAGCTCATCAACAATCTGTCCGTGTTGCATGTGGCATGTACCCTCACGCAAGGTATAATGTCGATTTCTGCAACTCCACCTTCACATCTGTCAAATCAGGAGTACTAAAATTGGAACATTGAAAGGCTTTTATATGCCTTTTAACAACTGTGGATGATCTAGGCTTACCGTTTTTTAGTGCAAAATAGGTTAATGTTGCTGTTGTGTTGGAACCCTTTTATATCAGTGTCTCTGTCCCAGGGTTCCTGTATGAATCGATATCGGATTCCTTCCCTCCTGGAGGAGAACATCCAATTTCTCTGAAGCAGACTTCGAGTGCTGCAAATTAACCTTTACGGTTGTAGTCATGGTCTTTGTCATTATCTGCAACTAGGTCGAGCTTTTCTAGCTTCGCTGATTGAAGTATTACTGCAGAATCGAAGGAAGGGAGAGCACCGCCTTGTGCTCAAACTACATGCGTGTCTAGCACGATCCTGGACAGTTTGGCCTCCGCATACTCACACTTCTGTAGGACTACGCTGCCATTTTTGGTGTTTTCATCAATTAGTGCGAAGAGTAGGTTATCCCCAACCACCTCGGTAAATGGTCGTTTTTTCTTCATGCTTCGATGCTGTCGGACACTTTGGTGCCTGCTCGATCATGACATGTGATATGTTGCGTTTCGTTGCAACAGTCTTTTTGAGATTGTCTTTTTTGAGGTGTTTAGCTATGAAGTCTTCATAATCTTTCACTACCTGTTGGTACTTCATCTTGTCAGCTTTTTGCTGTCTTGCTTAGAATGAACCGCGCCTTCGTATATCGATACTTCATAATGAGACCCTCTGACATGGGTTTTTTCACGACCTGGCTCTCTTCTGGCCTTTTGGCTTTTGTATTGTTATTTATTGGTTTTGTTGTTGTTGTTTGCTTAGTAAGCAAGTACTATTACTGGTACTTCCCTTACTCTTTACTGACTCAGCTGTATCTTGCTGGAAGCCAACAGGTTGTCCTCTTCTGAAGACGGTATTGGGTCACAGCGTGGCATGAATTTACATTTATCTGTTTATGATTTCTGTTTTTGTAGACATCATCTGTTTCTTACGGTTGCTTCGCCTGACTTACGTCAAGCTAGACAACCTACGATTAAAAAAAGGAAATAATGAGATCCTCCTCGGCAACACGCCATAATGCGAAAAGGCCACAGTTACTCTTGAAGTCGGCCAGGTATTCGAGAGGGAAGCTCCGTTAGTCATGCACATGTTTTAATTCAGTCCTCGGCACGATTCCGAGCACGCCGTGTCTTGGGAATTGGTTGTATTTTTGTTTTTGGAATCTCTCCAAGAACTTCTCCAACATGGTTGAACCTGAGATTGCCCTTTCCTCGCAGCAGGGTATATAACCGTGGAAAGGGAACACAACATGCGTACTTGTAAAGGAAAATCCACAGAAACAGGGTAAGGAATACACACTGGTAGCCTTCCTTGATACCGAGGGTGCATTCAGCAACATCCTACCGGATACTAAATATAATAAAGGCACTGATTGATTTCGGGATCTCCGACGCTCTGGTTGAATTCATCTCTTCAAAAACATGCTCATGACCAGATTTGGGATCGCAGATGAACTTGCTCGAATCGGTACAACTCTTGATATCCAAGTAAACTACTTATAGATAGGAAAACCATCAACAAGGTAAAAACAGTTTGACAAAACATCACTGCATGCGAACTAAACAAACAGACATGACCAAAATGGTACAGCGGCCGATCAAAGAGCTTGTTAAGATTAAACAGGGAAGCTATAAGGGACATCATAGGGTATTAACTGGTCATTGTTTCATAGGCAACCACGGCAGAACGTTAACACCGAAGAAGAGGAACAGTCCTTTTATGTGAGTGTGAAGGAGGCTTCGCACAGACTGATGCAGCGGATATAGCGCATCTAAAATTAACGAAGCTTTGCTCGTTTATCAAAGCTACCGAATAGTTTAAAAAGGAAGCCATATTGAAAAGATAAGCTCCAGTGATATCACAATAGCGCTGATTCCCATATATTTATTGTTTCCGTACTGTTCCACATGGTATTCCTTGCATTCTCATCAAACCCTATGAGACAGATGTCCTGCTGGTACTACTTGAAAGCCGTTATCAGTTTTTTCCGGTGGCGCTACTTAGTCTTTAGGCATGTATACCGAAACTTAAATTAGGTCCTGGAGCCCAGCTTCCTCTATTTTCACTACTGTCCAATCTGATGTGCTGAATTGGAGCATAGGAAAGCATTTATACTTTCTTGATAAGAATGCATGCTTTAGGACTAACTGCCTCCCCCCCATGGGTTAGGGGGTTAGAATTTGACCGAGGTAATGGATGGCTGCCGCACCTGGGTGGATGCCTCAGCCTGTTAGTTACGAGTTAACTCAACTAAATATAATAGGCTGAGCAAAAAAGAAACGGCTTGGTGTCGATGGGAACACTGTCGTCATTGGAGCGTCCAACTACCTGACAGTGCAACAGACTATGCTCAAGAGTTTTAGATCTGATGATTTTACATTTGGTTGTCGTGCTTGTGTGTCATTTCACATTCGGAGTTTGGTCCCACGTGCAAGTGATTGTAATAAAGCAGAGACTTAATCTCCTCTTATGCATCGGCTGCGAAGCTAATGTGAGACATACCCTTTGGGGAAGCAGCGAGATAAATTATCGAGGTGAGTTTCTTTTTGATTCGGCGCCTCCTGGGGAGTTGCAGCATCTAGTGGATACTCTCCAGCCCAAGAAGGAGAACATCCTGATCGGATGCGATGCGAATGCCAGACACACCATTTGGGGCAGCAGCGAGATCAATGAGCGGGGTGAGTCTCTGTTTGATTTTATACTAAGCCGTAATTTACTTATCTGGAACAAGGGCAACACCCCAACTTTTGTCTTCCCGGCATCGGGAACATCAAATCGTTGGGAGGAAGTTCTTGATATCTCTCTTTTTACAAACTCATCTGCTGTTAGGGTTGAAAATTGGACGGTCTCCCAGAGGAACTCGTTTTCGGAGCACAGGATGATCCTCTACGAAATCGATTTCATTCGGGAGACCTTGCTACCCCGCAGGAACCCTAAACGAACAGACTGGTCTCTTTTCCACAGGGTTTTCTGCAAGAAGCTGAATAGGAGTAAGTTCTTGACTACCACTAAGGAACAACTGGACACGCAAGTTAGACACTTAGAAGGGTCCTATCAGACTGCCTTCAAAGTGGCCTGCCCAGTATCCTTTAGCAAGAAAGACTTTCCTCTCTGGTGGAGCAAGATGCTGACCGACTTGAAAGAGAAGGTTAGGAGAGTCTTCAACAAATGTTACCAAATAAGGAACTTTCAAGATTACCGGGAAATTTTGAAAGTTTATAAGAAAGCCATTAGAGATGCGAAGCGCAACTCTTGGAAAGAGTACTGCGAATCCATCGAATCCGTAAAAGACTCGGCCAGACTCAGCAGGATCCTATCCAAGGACCACTCCTGTAAAACTCTTGTCAAAAGAGAGAACGGGGAGTGGGCTGAATCTGCAGGCGGGCTGAATCTGTAGCATATGCCGATGACTTGGTCCTGATGGTCTCAGGTCCCTTCCCATCAGTAATGGCTGAAATTTTGGAAGGTGCACTGGCTACACTCAGCAGATGGGCCGCCAGTAGCGGTCTCAGAGTCAACTCTGACAAAACGGAGTTGATGCTATTCACCAGAAAATACAAGCCTCCGCCTTTTAAGCTTCCTAGACTTAACAACCAGTGTCTTACACTCTCATCGGAAGTCAAGTATCTTGGTGTAATACTTGACCCCAAGCTCCACTGGAAGCTGCACATAGAAAATCGAGTTAAGAAGGCTAATATAGCCTTCTACGCCTGTAAATCTATGTTCGGCAAAAAATGGGGCCTCAAGCCACGTGTCGTACTCTGGATGTACAACTTAGTGATTCTGCCAATTTTGACATACGGTTGCCTAGTTTGGTGGTTAGCTCTTCAGAAGGGCTACAACTTCACTAAGTTAGAGAGAGTGCAGAGAACTGCATGTGTGGGCATCACTGGTGCCTGCAGAACATGTCCCACTGCTGCGCTCAACGTTATACTCCACTTAATTCCTGTGGATCTGCAGGTTAAATCCATTGCTGCTCAGAGTGATATCAGACTGAAGGAGTTTGGCCTTTGGAGACAACTCCCTGTTGGGCATAGCAGCATCTTCAAGCAGATCTCCCCTTCCTTCTCTGATATTCGCACCGACCTCTCCATCCGCAAACTGTGCTTTGAGGGTTGTGCTAGGGCTATCTTTCCGAGCAGGCAAGATTGGAAAGAGGGGAGAGTTGTTGCGGATATAGAGGCCTCTGTTTTCACTGACGGATCCAAAATGGAGTCTGGAGTGGGAGCGGGGGTCTACTCCAAATCAGCCAACATTTCGGTCTCCTATAAACTGCCGGAGACAAGCAGCGTCTTTCAAGCAGAGGTCTTCGCGATCCTGCAGGCATGCAAAATGCTTCGGGATCGCTGTTGAGAGGGAGACATAAATATTTTTTCCGATAGCCAAGCTGCAATCAAGGCACTGTCGTCGCCGCATTGCAGCTCTCTTCTCGTGAACTCCTGTAAGGAGGAACTTAAACGCCTCGAACGTGCAGGAAACATCTCCCTCATCTGGCTTCCTGGGCACAGCAATATAGAGGGAAATGAAATTGCCGATGAGCTTGCCAGGAAGGGGGCGGCAGAACCGAGTCCAGCTGTCCTTTTCTCAGACATCGGTATCCCCTTGGCCGTCGTTAAAGGGAAACTACACAACTTCTTTCTAAGAAAAGCGCAAGACAGATGGAGGTTTGTCTCATCGTGTGCCATTTCAAAAGCACTATGGCCTCAATACGATGTAAACAGAACGCTTAAGGTGATGGGAACCCCCCGCCATTCAATTTCCAAACTCATCGCGGTGATCACTGGCCACTGGGTGATCGGCACTCACGCGGAGAAGCTTGGAATTCCGTACAACCCCCATTGCAGAAGCTGTGGGGATCCTACAGAGAAAGAGACTGTGGAACACTTTCTCTGCAGATGTCCGGCTTTGGCGGCTAGGCGCTTGAGATTCCTCAGCGTCCCCTTTGGGGATGACTTGATGAAATTCTCCAGCCTAGATCGCTTTTCTCTCCTCCGCTACATCAACAGCACTGGATGGCTGTAGACGATCTTATCTCCTCCCTTAATCCTTTCACAGGTAGTGGTCCACTTTATGGTATCAAAACGGCACGTAAGTGCTACTTGTAGCGTACCTGGGGTACTCTTGCCATCTTACCCCGTAGTCTCCTTATTTGGAACAACGGCAACACCTCCACGTCTGTATTTCCAGCATCGGAAACATCAAGTGGTTAGAAGGCGGTTCTTGATATCACTCTATCGACTAATTGGGGTTGATAATTGGAAGGTTTCTCACACAAATTCCTCTTCAGATCACAGATTGATCCTTTTCGAAATAAATTTCACACGGGAGTCTAAATCTCCCCACAAGACCTCTAAAAGAACCGACTGGGCTCTGAACAGGCGAACTTTTCCCTACTCATCCATTGATCAAATGGACAAGCAGGTGGAACACTTGCGAGAAAGACTTTCCTTCCTGGTGGAGCAAGACGCTGACCGACTCGAAAAAGAAGGTTATGAGGGTTTTTAACGAATGATATCAAACGAAAAACTTTCCAACTTACCATGTAATTTTGAATGAATACAAAAAATCCATTGAATATTGAAAACGCATCTCCTGGAAGGAGTACTGTGAGTCCATGGAATCGGAGGAGGATTATGCCAGGCTAAGCATGTCGACAGTAGGGCTACTCGAAGTTTCTTTGAAATCAATCCTGTCAGTTGACCGAATCATTGGGATATTAATAGTTTTCCTCCTTTAAATCTCCTGGTTCTGACGATATTTTGCCTGTGCTACTTCAGAAAACAAATACCTTGGTGGTTCCTGTCCTGCAATAAATCTACTTGGCGTGTATCGCCTCTTAATCACGTCTCCGCCAACTGGACGAAAACGAGTGTTGTTTTCATACCTAAGGCAAGGAGGAGAGGGCACGACTCGGCCAAGGACTTTAGGCCTATAAGTCTTACCTCCTTTGTCCTAAAGGGGTTTGCAAGATTGATTGATTATCATACCCGAGAGCACCAAATTGTCTCCAGCACAACATGCTTATCTGAACGGGAAATCCACGGAATCAGCCTTACCCGAGGTTGTAAGGACTGTGGAAAAATCTCTGGGGGGCAAACAATTCACTTTGGAGGCCTTCATATATATAGAGAATGCTTTTAATAACATTAAGACGGAGTCAATTATCACTGCGTTAGATAGACTAGAGGTGGAAAGACCTATCTGAATCTGGACCTCTATCCCTACCCTTATTCTTATCCCTATCTGTCTCTGCTTTGCTGCAGGAAAATTAATGCGAAGTTCTGATAATGTTAGATAAGGGTGGGGTTAAGGTAGTACCATACGCCAATGACTTGGTGCTATTGTTACCAGGACCGTTTCCCTCAGTCATGGCTGAGATATTGGAAAGGTTACTGGCTGTACTCTGTCGCTGGGCTGAATCTTGCGGCCTCCGAGTCAATCCTGACAAAACGAAGCTGGTGCTATTTACCAGAAAATATAAGCCTCTACACCTTCGACTTCCCAAATTAAACAACAACGTTCTCCCTCTTTCATCGGAAGTTAGGTATCTTGGAAAGATACTTGACTCCAAACTTCATTCAAAGTCACGCATTGAAAATCGGGTAAAGAAGGCCAGTATAGCCTTTTTCTCCTGCAAATATATGTTTGGCGAAAAATGGGGACTCAAGCTATAAGTCGTACCTTGGATGTACAACATAGCGGTTCTGCCTATTTTAACGTATGGATGCCTGGTTTGATGGAAAGCTTTTCGGAAGGGCTATAATATCATTAAACTGGGAAGGACTGCATATATTGGTATCGCCGGAGCATGTAAAACTTGCCCCAGTGCTGACCTGAATGTCGTTTTTCACTTTTTTTTTTTTTTTTTTTTGTCGGGACAACTAGCAAGTGCAGCACTCAGACATTAATTGAGTCCATTGTACTACACTTGGATTCCCTTTTAATTTTCTTTAAATCTACCCGATCTCCGAAGAAATCTGAGTAGATCTTGTGGTGCCAAGGAGCCAAGATGGTCGCTTCTTAACACATCAGTGCCAAAGACTTCAAACCTGATTCGAGCGAAGGCGGGGCAGACACACAGGAAGTGGTCCGCCGTCTCATCCTCCTCTTCACAAGCTGGGCAGAGTACACTGTCTGAGATGCCCAACCTTTCCATGTGCTTTGCCCACAGAAAGTGGCCCGTCATCAGTCCTACCAGCCGTCTGCACTCCCCTCTGCTTAATGACAGAAGGGTTTGCGACAGTCGATCGGACATGACAGGTAACGTCAGTTTTGTCCATCTGCAGCCTCTCTCAGCCTGCCAAGCTCGCTTGTGGATAGCAGTTACCCATTTGCTAACCGTGGCCGTGATGGCCGCAGAGGGGAGTGGCAAAGCGGGCTCTGGGCCAAAGAAGTTGGCCTCAGAGCCCATCTTAGCTAAGGAGTCAGAGGTCTCGTTACCCGCGATACCCACGTGTCCCGGGACCCATGTTAGCATCAGGCTATTATGTCTGCCGACATAGTTCAGCCTGGATTTACAGGACTTCACTACCCCTGATGTGGTTTGAGGGCTGTCTAAGGCCATAAGCGCTGCTTGGCTGTCGCTGCAGACACATATAGATCTGCCTCTCCATCGTTTTTCCACAACAAAGTTCCTCGCTTCTTGAACTGCATACACCTCCGCTTGAAACACAGATGCATGCATTCCAAGAGCAAAGTGCAGTTCTGTCCTGCTGGATTCCACGTAGACCCCAGAGCCGGAGCCATGCTCGGTCCTGGAGCCATCCGTAAAAATGCGAAAACAGTGTTTGCCGGGCTCATTTTCTGAGTCTCCCCACAACTGAGCCTCTGGTAGCACTACACTGTATCTCTTTCCAAGTACGACCCTTGATGGCATGGAGTCAAGGGGCATGGAGAGAATCGTTGGATCGATGTCCATGCCTTCTCTGTGTTCCAATGCCGGACAAGGGCCGTACCAGTTCCCACTGTGTTTCAGTCTGCAGATGGCCTTCAAGGCCTCTCCTCGGATGAAAGCATCAAGTGGTGGTAAACCAATCAGAGCATCTAGAGCCGGGCCTGAAGTAGTCGGAAAAGCTCCGGTGCAACAGATGGCCACAGTGCGTTGTAGTCTCGATAAGGTCCTCCTGACTCCAACTAGAGAGAGTCTGCTCATCCAGACCACTGATGCATAGGTGATAATGGGTCTTATCATAGCCGTGTAGATCTATACGATCTTGCTAGGAGAGAGACCCCACGTTTTCCCAAAGACACCTTTGCACTGCCAGAAAGCTGTCAGCGCTTTGGATGCCTTTATCTCAACGTGTGATTTCCATAGGAGTTTACTATCGAGGGTTACTCCAAGATATTTAATTTCCTTGGATAGCTGGATTGTGACTCCTTTTAGCTTTGGCAGAACGAGTCCGTCAAGCTTCCTCCTTCTGGAAAAGATACAATACCAGTCTTGGCGGGATTTGCCGACAGCCCGTTCGCACAGCACCAAGTGTCAATCCGATCCAGAGTTTTCTGCACTTTCCTGCAGATGTTCATAAGCGAAGAGCCTATTACCAAACAAGCAACATCGTCCGCATATGCTTGTGCGTAGACTCCCGAATCGTTTAAGGTGGTGAGTAGAGGATCGATTACCATGCACCAGAGTAATGGGGACAGCAAACGGCCTTGGAAGCAGCCTCTGTTAACCCCAGATGACACCAGCAGATCTTCCTCTGCTCGCACCGAAACGATTCTTTGGGCCAGCATCGAACGAATCCAATTTACTAGCACCCGGTCTACGCCGTGCCTACATACTATCAAAAGTGGCATTATCAAACGCCCCCTCTATGTCTAAAAAGATACCCATAGCGTAGTCCCTCCTGTCGATGGCCAGCTCTACCCTAGCAACAAGGTTTTGCAGTGCCGACTCGCAGGATTTTCCACTCTGATAGGCATGCTGAAATAGTGACAGAGGGTGAGCCTTCAGCGACTTCTGACGTATGCGCAGTTCCACCAGTCGTTCGAGACTTTTCAGCATGAAGGAGGTCATGCTGATGGGTCTAAAGCTTTTGGGGCTGGTGTAGTCGTCTTTTCCAACCTTTGGGATGAAAGCGACCCTCACCATCCTCCAAGAGCGTGGTATGTAAGCAAGTGCCAGGCATGCCGAGAAGATTTTCTTCAGGGCTGCTGTCACGAACTCTGCACACTCCTTTAGCATGGCAGGAAATATGCCATCTGGTCCGGGCGACTTGTAGTCGCCAAAAGATTTGATGGCAAATCGAATGGCTGCCTCATTCACCACAGACCTGGCAACGAACCAGTCATGCCGAGAAGGTGTAGCAGCTCTGACAACTGCCTCTATCAATAAGGGCTGTTGCCGGCTGATGCTTATCTGATTACCAGGAAAGTGAGACTCCATCAGCAAGCTGAGTGTCTCACTTTTCCGCTCCGTGAAGGAGCCATCAGATTTCCTAAGTGACCCCAGCTTTGCCGTTGGGTCCCTTTTCAGGATCCTAACCAGTTTCGCCGTGTCACTCAGAGATTCAATACCGCTGCAGAATTCCCTAAATGAGGCTCTTTTCGATTCCCGAATAAGCCTCTTGTAGTTCTTCTGAACATCACGGTATCGCTCCCAGTCCTCTGCAAGGTTAGTCTTGAGGGCCCGGTTTAGAAATTTTCTCGACTCGCGCCTCAGCATCTGGAGCTCTCGATTCCACCAAGGAACGGGAGTCCGGCTGGGGAGAGGTCGAATTGGACAGGCTGACTCAAAACTTTCGGTTAGGGCAGCGTTGAGTTTCTCAACAGCCGCCTCAATGGCCTGTTCTTTTCGAAGTCTTGGTAGCGCAACGTCAAGGTTCCGCAACGCCTCCCTAAACTTCTGCCAGTCTGTTTTTCTTGGGTTTCTAGAGGGCAATGGCATTTGTGCCTCCTCGCCACACTGAAACTCAATGTACCTGTGGTCCGAGCACGAATCTTCGGCAAGGACCCTCCAGTTCTTGATTGACCACCCAAGTTTTGAGTTTGATAGGGTTAGATCAATCACCTCCTGTCTTCTAGCCGTTACAACCGTTGGCTGTGAGCCCTTGTTTTGTATGTCTAGGCAGGAGGACGCGATAAATTTGAATAGTCGAGAGCCCCGTCCATTGCACTTGCTGCTGCCCCAGATTGTATGCTGGGCATTAGCATCGCAACATAGGATGAGGCCTAGACTGCGCCGCTCACAGAACCTCACGAGACTAGTGGCCTTCCCGGGTGGTGGCCCTTCCAGAGCATCTTAAGGAAAGTAAGCAGATGCAATCACAAACTTCGACCATCCGCGTCTACCTCTATAACACACCTCAGCCGCTACCAGGTCTTGGCAACAGAATTGCTCAAGACCCGTCACAGTGAGATGGGATGATACTATAAGACCGGTCCTAGGTCTGCTAGAACTCCTGTCATATAGTAACGTGGCCCCACAGAGACGGCCCCTAAAGACCCAGGGCTCTTGCACTGCTGTTATGTGGGGTAATGTGTGCAGCTGGGAAAGCCTTCTAGTTAGTAGTACAGTAGCGGCTTTGGAATGCTGCAAGTTAATTTGCGTCACCGTCAAGGGACGATAGCTACAGGAATCGTCCGAGTCAATCATTTGGGAAAGACATGGAAGCTGGCCGTCCCAAAGAAGAGACTCAGACGGTTCCCGTACCGTGAGCCCATGACATCAACACTGGCCTCGTCCACTCGCACCACAAGAGTAGCCCCTTCCTTCCCGTCCCGGTTTTTACTCTTGGTGTACGAGACGACTCGCCAAAGCCTCGTGTTGATGCCCGGATTCTGGGCACGTAGACAGGTTAGGACATCCGCCGTAGACAGGTCTGGATCCGGAATCTAGCAGATGGCCTTCCTGAGGGGTACACTCTCCTCGCTGTAGACTGCGAAGCGAGTGGTCCCCATGGGGGGCACGTTATTGACCACGGTCCTGATCCACTCGAAGTTGGCCAGAGACGCGCACGTCACCTTTATGGTGCCGTCCTTTGTCTCATAGCCCTTCGCGTTGGCTTCCGGACCGGAGGCAATAACCCGACGCATCAGCTGGCTTTTGCAGTATTTGATTTCTGCATCCGTCAGCTGATGGTCAGGCCCCAGTTTTACAATCACAGCCATAGGTCGTGGGCCAGCAGCCTTCTCGCTAAAGGATGGCTTGACCGCACCCTTGGATGTGCTTGGGCGAAGGTCCAGCTCCCGATCCTCCACTGACGAAGATTTCGCCGGGCAGACAGCTGTGCTGGACATTATGTCGAGGCGCCGATAGAGACGTGGCTCAGCAGAACCTTTTCCCGCCACATTGACTGGCGCCAAGACCGCGCCCGTACCTTGGGGGGTCGTGGCTCGGTCATTGGCGGCAACCGCAGGGCAGGGAGGTGTGCTGCTTTCAGCCACCGTCTTTCTCCGCTTGCCTCGAGAGCGAGACAACTTGGGAGTGCCTGTGCCCACCGAAGACTCGGTAGCTTCCGTGGGTGTCACTTCCGCTGGCCGAGGTCGTTTGGAAGACACAGACGCAGAAGGGCCGGCAGAGCCACATGAGGATTGCTCCCGCATGAGCTCTGCCCACCGCTGTCTTCTCTTCCTCCTTGCCGCGCTCTTCGATTTCCCTGCTTCTTTGGGAGGTCGTGCAGCCACCGAAGAGACCTCACAACTCAGGCCCTCAGAAGCAGGGAAACGTTTTTCAGACTCTGAAGGAGAGGAGATTGCGATAGCAACCCCCGTCTCCTCCAGGATGCGCTCTCGCTCGTAGAGCTGAGAGACTTGGGTAATGGTTGGGGCCTCCAGAATCCATGCCCCTGCCGCCGAAGCGGGTGGATTGCCACTTGTGTGGATTCCACCTGGAGTAATAGATCCTTTGTTTTCCATTACCTTTTTTGGTTTTTTTTTCGGGACTCCTCCCTAGCCAGTTTGGTTCGCGGATGGCACCCTGATTCTATGCCAACTTTGAGTCATCACACGAGTGTTGAAGCCACCCCATCAGGGAAGGCCACTCTTGTGATGCCAGGGCTCCCTATCCACCACCTGGGACGCGCCCGATGGGAGATCAGGCAACTCCACACGGGGAGCACTTACTTAACATCGACTTTCACGTTATTTCCATCGCAGCTCAAGGTTCAATCAGGTTAAAGGAGGTTGGCCTCTGGAGGCAATCTCTCAAGGGATATGGTAGCATTTTTGGGCAATTAACACCATATTTCTCCGAACTTCGAACATATATCTCTATTCACGAACTGGAGTTTGAGGGTCGTGCTAGGGCAATCTTTCCAAATGGATTGGATCGAGGAGAAAATCTGCACCGACGCTTGCGCCTCTGTCTTCACCAACGGCTCCAAAATGGACTCGGGAGTCGGAGCAGGGGTTTTCTCTAAATCAGCAAATTTATATATCTCCTTTAACCGGCTGTTTACTGTTAGTATTTTTGAGACAGAAAATTTTGCGATCCTGCAGGCACGCAGGCCGATAGTCAAGCTCTGATGACGCCATAGTGCAAAACGAAACTACTAAAGGAGATCAAATTGTTTGGGTGCGCAGGTAATATTTCTCTGATCTGTGTTCCAGGACATACAAGGAAATAGAATTGCTGATGAGCTTGCCAGAAAGGTGACTGAATTGGCCTAAGAGACCTCTTACCTGGTCGTCGGCATTCCCCCGACAGTTGTTAAAGGGGAGTTCCAATATTTCTCAGGAAAGCGTAAAAAATATGGAGCTCCATTCTTTGATGTGCTATTTGAAAACCTTTTGTCTTCAGTACAGTGTAAGTAGGGCTCAGAAAACCCTGGGGACTCTACGCCATTCAATTTCCAGAGTCGTAGCTGTGTTTGCCATGTTACGGTTACCATTTAGCCCCAATTGAAAAAGCTGTGGCGACTTTTCAGAGAAGGAGACTGTTGAGCACCTTCTCTGTAAATGTGCGGGCTTGGAAGCTAGACGACTAAGGCCACTGGGTGCTCCTTTCTTCGACACCCTGGGGCAGTACGCCAACCTAAATTCCCTTGATCTTCTCCATTATATCAACAGCTCTGGCTGGTTGTAGATATCTTTCTGTTGGAGGTCTTATAATGGTATCAAAACGGCGCTTAAATGCTTCTTGAGGAGGGCCAGACTGGCACTTCAACCATTTCACCTACCTACCTGCCTCTTTTCGGTAGAAGATTGTATGTACTGTGGCTTAGACCCATAACTTTACCATATATAATCCTAAGCCCCTGGCTGAGGCCAAGGGGAATATCCTCCTCGCTGAGAAGGATATCTAAATTGTTGATGGCTGCTCTCGAAAGTTTAAGAATTATAAGCCCGAACCTCAACAAGCAGCTGACTCACGAACCTGACTTCTTCTGTGGCGTATTCCTCAGGGGTTGCTTCGCCTCTGAAGATTTTCATTTTGGTCTTTCGAATGTTAAACCGAATTTTGTGGTCCGCTTTGAACAATTCTCCTGTGATGCTTCACTGATAGCCAAAATATGCGAGGAAATCCAGAGATAATTGATCTGCGCATTTGATTGCCTTAAAACCCTTAGGTGTTTCAGATGAATCAAACTCCGGGTGACGACCTTCCGGACTGTCAAGTATGTAGTTCATTACGATTAGAGACATTCCAACATAGATCTCTACCCAATTCTGCTAAGCTGACTGCGGTGTTTTGGCATCTTGGTCTGTGATCGCTACCTGTCGATGGTCTCTTGCTCAGTCCGGCGACTCGTACCTTTGGTTCTCGATTCGTTCTCGCCCATGGCTATTCGGTCAAGCATGAACATTGTCTTCTGGTACCGCTGCTTTATAATCATAATCGTGCCCATTCGCATGAGACTCACCAACGCTACTTTAGAAGTGGAAGCTACAATTGCTTTAGTTGTAGCCCAGTTTGACCTTGGAACCGCTTGGGATTAAGGCGCAAATAATCGAATTCTTTTACAACCTCTAAATCATAAGTTTCAACAGTGACGTGGATGCCGATACGCGAGTGCGCCGGATGTTTGTTTTTTATCTAGCTTGGAAAAGGCATAAAAATCTGCGCGGTTGTTGAGACCGATGATGTCAATGACATCGGTATACGCCAAAAATTGTACGCTCTTGTAAATGTAAAAATATGGCACGATTGTTATTACATAGTCAATCAAAGTTTTGTAGTTGGCGGATATTCTCGAATAATCTGACTATTTTTTTTAAAACTATGCCATTTAATATATATTTTCGCTTTTCTTCCAGTCTATATACGTAGAAGTGCACGCAAGTGGGAAAAGTTACTGTTCGCCATTCACTTGGGAGTGGTCAGGACGATTTTTCTATCCAAGTATGCTCCGGGTAGCTGAAGAGCACCCGTTCGGGAGAAAGCGAAGCATCCCAGGATGGCTGGTAAAAATCCTCGAACAACGCCTCGGATGAGAACTTCCGATACTTATGACGACCCCTGCAAATGAACCAAACACTACAATTTGAGGGCATACACCTGGAATGTGAGGTCCCTTAGTGGGGAAGGTGCCTCTGTCCAGTTGGTCGATGTCCTCGTAAGAGAAGAGGCTGACATCAATGCCATTCACGAGATGCGATGGACGGGAAAAGACCTAGCGATGTCTATTACAGCTGCCATGTAAAGGAGCGCAAATTCAGTGTTGGATTTGTTGTGGGAGAGAGACTTCGACACTTAGTACGGTGGACCAGAGTTTCGCAATAATCCGCATTAAAGCGGGATTTTCAACATCACGCTCACTTGCGCTCACGCCCCTGGGCCCCTATAAGCGCCTCGATTTCAACGCCAGTCGAAAAATTTAGCCTACACAACGAGACCTCCGGCAACGTACGAAGGCTGATCGACTTCGCCGGCGCCCGAAACATGGTTTTTTGCAGCACCAGATTCCAGCCTGAGAAGATACACCAGCTACGTGGCTGTCTCCTGGCCGAAAAACGTGAAACCAGAACGATCATGTTGTGATAGATGGAATACATGCTCTAATGTTTTAGATGTACGTACGATCAAAGGACCCAACATCGATTCATCCAAACTACTCACACGCCTCTGTGCAGCAATGAACGTACATCTAACGCCGCAAAGAGTGTGGGACATCGGAAAGCTGCAATCACAACAAACAGCCAAGTCACTGAGTAGTAAAGTCCTCTCCTTTCGAACAAAATTAACACTCTACAAGGGTCTCATCTTGCCCGTCCTAACGTATGGCGGAGAAGCGTGGACGATGAAAACATCAGATGAACAGTCTCTTGGAGTGTTTGAGAGAAAGATTCCATTGAAGATTTTTGGACTTTTGCACTTTGGCAACGCAGGCGATTGAACGTTGAGCTATAAGAGTATGAGCTTTACGACGACATAGACAGCGAATAAAGATCAACCGGCTACGTTCGTTCGGCCGTGTCGTCCAAATGGAAACAAACGCTCCGGCTCTCAAAGTATTCGATGCGGTACCAGCTGGTGGTAGCAAAGGGGGAAGAACGCCTCCTCGGCTTTCAGTTTGAGAAAGGCTTGGCTAGCAGAAGGGATTGGGTTCACTTGGAACGCATTGTTAAACTCGGCCAAAATAGGGTATTTTATTCGTAGTTTTAACTTTTGATGTAAAATTCGTTTGCTGTAACATCTGTTAAAACAGAATCTATTTGTTAAGCATTTGTAAAAAATTTTTAGCCCTAATGAAGGCACTGATGAAATATTTATAACATATTAGAGACTGCCTTTAATACGATGAATATATTACTTTAATTAGACCTGAAGATGTTGGTAAGGAAATAAACCAACTGAATCTTAAAAGTCTCCTGGATTTGATTTAATCACGGCTAGAGTCCTTCGTAATCTGCCAAAATATTGCATTGTCTATTTGACCAGTTTATTTAGCAAGCTTTAGGTTCGTACCGAGATTATTGAAATTTGCTTAAGTTACCATGATGCCTAGGCCGGGTAAATAACCCAACGAATTGTCCTCTTACTGCGCAAATTCAATGCCGATGCTCTTGGCAAAAATACTTTTACAATGTCTGCAGTGAGTCATTGAAAATAAACGTCTTAGCATCTGCAGTAATATGCGTTTTCAGGAAGCATCCTCTGAGTAGCTTCCGTGCATCCATTCGAGAGCAAGCTAATATGAGAAAGCAACTGACATTAGGTAAACTTTAAAATGCTTATTTCCAAACTTGGATATTTCTGCACAAGTAACCCATGTTAGGGAAGTCCTCCGGTCGAGAAATCGGTGGCTAGGGCATCGGATGCGCAGGCCCGAACCCCAAATACCCTTATGACCGGAACCGACACCCAGAGATTCGGAGGTAGAGAAGACAGAAGGCGAAGGAAGCTGAAGCATTAGCTAAGGCAAGTACTCAAGCTCCGTCACCTTCGACACTTGTAATGGCAAAGGTCTGCATCGTCCATCCAATAGGAGACAAATAAACCTTTACCTGAAAATGCTAAGGGTCTTCAAATGACGAGTGACACTTTTCCGTCGACGTCTGGTGAATCATTTGCGAAAGTGGCAGCTAAGGCCATGACAGTAGAGTTACATACCGACAAACAAGATGGTCTACTGTCCAAAGGGCAACAGGACTATTTTGACAGCTGTTTTGGAGGGCCATTGATGAGCCAAAAACGCACCGATTTTCGAGGGCAAAATCATGGAGAACGGCATTATAAAAGTGCACTGTTCCACTGGAAAAAATAATAGTAAAAATTCCAGCTTGCGAATACAGCAAATTCATTCATGTTGAGAGTAGCAAAAAAAGGCTGGGACGAAGGATTGTGTGATTTCCGGGCCCTTCCAAGAGTTCAGCAGAAATGCATCCGTGCTCAGAACAAGGATCACTCCCGACATGACTCTCTGGAGAGTATATTCGGGTGCTAGGCAAAAATCCGCCTTCACTTTGGGAGTAGGTTGAAGCCTGTTTTCTCTAATAGGGCTCATCCCTCGGCAGACAATGGCAAACCTACGAGTGTATTTCTGCCATGGAAAAACTTATCATAAAAAATATCTTCCGTTCGGAGTCAGCTTAAAACTGTAAAACTGTTGTATTTACTTTATGGGTTTTCTTAGCAATTACAGTGTTCCTTCCTTCGGAACTGGATTGCTCATTCGTTGATACCGGCGTTGCTCTCAGAGTTTCATCGCGTTCGTTTCTTAGTGTTTTTCGAAGGGATTTTGTGTGCAGTGACGATGTCTATAGTCCTCATAGGTGTGCTGTCCGTAAAACCCTTTATAAGAGGCGATATGTACATACATTCGGTTTTTTCTACAAGTACAACACTTTGTGTCCCTTTTAGCATCCTAATTCTAGAAGTCAGAATGAATCTTTCTAATTTCTTGTTCAAAAATGCTCAAAACTAGATTTCGCATTAGCTGGTTAATTTTCCGCTTTGGGAGGCCCACCATATCCGTCAATTCTTTAATCTTAGCGCTGATGCTGCGATTGAGCTCTTCTGTTGTGACACGACTGTACTGCATATACGGTAATGCAGATTTGGTTCTTCCGGTCAACGAAGGCGAACGATCCAATCTGAAGCTCATTTGAAAAGGAGTTTTAGTAACTCCTCGCTGCTGTTACTGCCGTCTGCAATCTTTGTTGATAGAGCCAAAGATGAAGTGGTTGCTGTAATTACACTTTCTTCTATTGTATTTAGTTTTGTGCTGTTCAAATTCATGGTTATTGGAGCCCAACTCGTAAACCGTTGTCCATATCCCGATGCGTAGTCACTTATTCAAGATTCTTTGCCAGCAGGGAGGACATGCGAAGGTTGACAAAGGCTTCTTATGGGAGCCTAAGTTCAGAGGCGAATCAATGCAGACTAGGAATGATGCATCTAGACCTACGTCGTTAAGTGTCGACGGAATATGGAGCGTTCTTTGAGATTTGCCATAGTTTTAACAGGGTGGGAATAGCTGCACCATTAACCTGAATGCCATTTCAGCTAGATTTCACTCTGCTTACTGAAAAAAACGAATAGTGCAGTAATCAGCTCATGGCAGTATATTCCAAACATTTTCAAGTATATCATAAGAAAGACCTTACTGGGCTCGGTCTTAATGTCCACTATCAAACTGTCGCCCTTAGCATGGAGAACAGACGTTGACCTGGTAGCCGCAAACTGTCGTCGTTCCTAATGCTGTATTGCTCACCATGCATGGTGTGTCTCCTTCATATTTAATAAGATAGTGTCGATTCGCTTTTGACACAGAAACGTTTTCGGAATTGCTAGCTTTTACACCTCATCCTTCGTTTCCGCAGCTCATTGTCGGGGATTGCTTATTTGTTTAAAATTTATTCGCAACTAACCTGCTACTACAGACCTTTCAGCTATCCGCAACCTGGCGACCCTCACGGTAGCTTAGAGTCCAGGAAGGAACGTGAACTCCGCCAATTATATATGTATGACTGAAGTTATATTCACGCAGCCAAACCTGCAGCATATCAAAGCGGATGCGGGTCTCCTTTGCCGTAAGTTTGCAAAATAACAAGGTGTAAGCTAAACATAATACTAATACAAGAACCATGGGTATCCCGAGGTCTACAGGTCCACTTTGCCACCGTGGGCAAAGCTGAGATCCAAGCTGATGGAGGGCTCGGCAGTTGCGAATAAGTCTTCGCAAATAAGCAATCTCCGACAAGACGGCAGAGGAGAAGAACGTAGATTCTACTATACAGGGCGACTGAACATCTTAAATAGATGCCTTTCTCGTGAGCGCTATGATTAGATAAACCCATTAGCGTTAGACTCAAAATGAGCAGTTATCCTGGTCACTGTCTGGTTTCCATGGTAGGAATGGCTGATTACAACATGCTAGAGCACCCTACGGGTTATGAGGGTTGATACCAGTAAGATCCTGAATATGGCATAGTGGCTTGGAAGCAGAATGCGATCGGGCTGGAGCAGCGAATCTCTGTAATCTAAGTAAGCGGAGTGAAATTTAGTTGAAATTACTTACAGAAGGGCTTGCTGCTCTTCCGCCCTATTAAAACTAGGCCTCACAGAGCGCTCTAAGCGCGTAGTGTTTAATGACAATGTAGGTTAAATTGTGATGACTCCCCATTAGTACCGGTTTGAAGTCTGGCTCTGAATAATGAGGGTCAGTGTGAGTTCTAGTATGCCCTGTTTCATAGATAACCATAGGACTTAGGGAAACTACAAACACGCGTGGAGATAGCCGCTGTGAGTTTGGGCCCATATAGACAGAACAAAAATGAACAAAGAAAACAAAAACACGAAATAAAAAGCAACGAAGATGTGACAACCGAAGCCGAAAAAGCCTTTAAGGGGAGCACCGTTACAAGAAGGACCCCTCTACAGGCAAAAGAAACAACTGATTAAGAAACGCAGGGCAACGCGCCGACTCTTTCAACAACGTCATATAAACAGATTGACAACGCAAGCAAGCAATGTGCCAAGCGGCATTATTGGGAAACCAACAACCGACCTTGGCAGCAATGTGGCCAGACAGCTACAGCAGAAAGCAACACCAAAAACACTCAGCCCCCTCCAGCAACCCATTCGCGAAACGCCGCATGTGCTGCTCGTCCAATCATCTATATGAAGAGTACCGTACCAACACATTCACAAGCCAAAGTGTTCTTGGAGTCGTGCCGGGGGCTGAATGGTGCCGGGAATTGAAACATGTGCATCGCGAACGGAGTTTTCCTCTCAAATACCTTGCCGCCTTCGAGAGTAACTGTGGCCTTACCACGGTAAGGGGCGCTGCTGCGGGGGACCTCATTACTTCCCCTCGAAACTCGTACGTTGTGGAGCTTGACGCAGTCAGGTGAAGGAACCGTAAGAAAGAGAATGAATACAAACACAAAAGATAAAAACAAAAAATTCGTGGCGTGCTGCGACACAATACCCTCCTCCGAGGAGGATAACCTGCTGGCTGCCAAGATACGACGGAGTCAGCAAGGAGTAAGGGAAGGGCCAGCCACACTACTCCCTCACCAAGCAAGCAACAACATCGCAAAAGGCGGCAGACGGCACTCAGGGAGGGTGCCGTCATGAAGTCTCGCTATACGAAGGCCAGACATGACAAGATTGCTAAGAATGAACTCGTTGGAGCGACTGACGAGCGCGACGCGGCCGATAAAATTAAATACCAACAGGTGGCCAAGGAGTATGGGGACTTCTTATCCAAGAAACCTAAAATATACAACAACAGAAAAGGCGATGCGACGAAGAGGTCACAGGACGTGATCGATCAGGCACCGAAGAGAACTAAGGTGCCCAACAGCATCGAAGATACGACAAAAAAAAATCATTCAGTTAGGTGGTTAAGGATAACCTTCTCTATATAATGATAGACGAAACCACTAACAGCGGCAGAGTAGTCCTGCAGAAGTGGGCGCAGGTGGAGGCCAAACTGTCCAAGCTCGTGCTAAACGAGCATGTAGTTGGAGCCCAGGTCGGAGCTCTGCCTTCCTTCGATTCTGCAGGCGTACTGAGAGGCTGTAGGGTAATCAAGTGCGACGAAGACTGGTCAAGGGTTGTCCTAGAAAGGTGCGGGGCTGAGATCAGCAGCTCACTGGAAGGTTTAAGGCTTAAGCGTATTCCGGCCAGAGACATACCTTGCCCTCCTCGCGCTCGCATGTGGCTGCCAGGGATGGATTTAAGCGGAGCAGATGTACTGAAATACCTTAAAGTCACACAACCCTGTGGTGCCGATGGACGACTGGGCAATCGTGAAGGCAGAAAAACCGCAAAAGAACAGCAGGTCATTCGTCAACGATGAGCCTGCCAGTACTCAAAAAATCTGACAATAAAAAGCGGTTTGGTCTAAGAAAGACCACGCAGATGAGGTCGACAGCAGCATACAGCTAGAAAAGCTCTACCAAGCTGAAGACGACAACAAACCCGATGCCTAGAGCCATACAGATGAATCTGCAGCACTCGAAATGTGCTTCAGAGAACTTGGATGTCTTCCTCAGGGAAGGGAACATCGACTCCGGATTTATAGAGGAACCCTGGGTCAGAGACAATAAGGTAAAAGGGTTCCAAGACAACAGCAACATCAACATATTCTACAATTAAGCAGACGGTAAGCCCAGATCATGCATAGTTACTAAAAAACACTTAAAAGCTTTTCTGTGTTCTAATTTTAGTACTCCCGACTTAACTGTGGTGAAAGCAGAGCTGCAGAAATCGGCAATATGCCTGTCATCGGTGTATATGTCACATGATAAACCGACGCCGCCAGACATAGTGGCTCGATTCCTATCACCATTAAACAACACAGATAAACTGTTGATGGGCTGCGACGCAAACGCCAGAAACGTGTTCTGGGGCAGTTCGGAGACGAATGAAAGAGGTGAGTCACTCTTTGAATTCCTACTAAATACCAACCTTGACATATGCAACGTAGGGACCACCCAACCTTTACTTTTCCGAGTTCGGAAAATTTTCCAGGCTGAGAAGAGGTCTTAGACGTTACCCTATGCACAAACAATAATTCCCAAATAGTCGCAAATTGGAGAATATCCAACAAGAAATCTTTTTCGGACCATAGTTGGATTCTTCTAGGACGAGAAACCGACCCCATATAGAAACCCTAGAAGAACCAACTGGCACATATTCCGTAGAGTAACGCAGTCTAAACTTCAACATATAAATAAAATCATAACGTCAAGTGAAAACTTAGATGAGAAAGTAAGAGCTTTCGCAGCTTCGTTGACGAAACGGCTTGAAGTTTCATGCCCTGCCACATATGTCAGAACATCTTATCCCCCCTGGTGGAATGAAGATTTCTGTCAACTCAATAAACTGACAAGAGAAATCTTCAATATCTGCTACAAACACAAGTACTTCAAACCCTACAAAGATTGCCTTAGGGTATACAAGAAAGCAATCAAAGAGACTCGGACAGAGGCTTGGAGAGATTTTTGTAGTTCCATCGAATCAACCAAAGATGCGGCCAGAGTAGGTAAGCTTTTATCCGAAGAACTCTCCTCTCCTTCCCTCTTGAAGAAAGATGACGGAAAATGGACAAAATCCTCGGCCGACATACTAGAATATCTTATAAATACACATTTCCCAGGTAACAGAGAATATATTGAGTACAATAGTAACAGTGTTCAAACATCCAACCTGTCATCCAATACAATCAATCATATCGTATCCCAAGATACAACCATACAAAGCAGCCGGCCCAGATGGGATGGCTAAAGGTCTTTTTCAAAAAAAAACCTTTTGCTAGGGCATATTCCAAAAAGCTGGAGGAGTGCTTAGGTGATTTTTATTCCCAAAGCTGGTTGACGCGGTCATGATACAGCGAAAGACTTCTGACTCAACAGCTTATCCTCCTTCATTCTCAAAACTCTCGAGCGATTGATGGATGTATATCTCAGAGAGAAAACTCCAACCACAACGATTTCATTATCTCAACATGCCTACTTCAGAGGAAAATCCACAGATACAGCTTTTCATGAGGTTGTAAGTACGATTGAGAGAAGCATAGAATACAAACAATACTCACTAGTCGCTTTTTTCGACCTAGAGGGAGCGTTCAACAATGTTTGCACAAACTCCATAATTGAGGCTCTTAAGATGTTGAGCACAGGCATAGGTCTAAACGAATGGATAGAAAACATGCTTAAAACTAGAATAATCATCAGTAAGATAGGCAGCATCACGGTAAAACGCTCTGTCAACAGGGGAACCCCTCAGGGAGGAGTCTTATCCCCTCTTTTGTGGTTACTAGTTGTCAACAATATCCTTACCACATTCAACCGAAGGAGAACTAAAGTAGTGGCGTACGCGGACGACATAGTGCTTATGGTTTCAGGAATGTTTCCAACCACAATCAATGAGATTGTGGAAGGAGCTCTTTTATTACTGAGAAATCGGGTCACGGACTGTGGTTTAAGTGTAAACCCGAGAGAAACTGAACTGATGCTATTCACGAAGAAAACCAAGGTACCAAACTTTAATCTCCCAAAACTAAACGGCGATAGTTTCTCGCTAACCCAACAGGCAAAATACCTAGGTGTTATCCTAGACCCCAAACTCAGCTGGAAATCCAACGTAGAGCAAGGGGTAAATAAAGCGAGTGTAGCACTTCACACGTGTAAGAGAATGTTAGGTAAAAAATGGGGTCTCCAACCAGAACTAACCAATTGTTCCTACACAGCTATTGTAAGGCCAATACTAACATATACGGCACTAGTCTGGTGGCCTGCAACAGAAAAGTCTGGTGGCCTGCAACAAAACTAAGCTGAACAAGATACAAAGAACAGCGTGTATCTTAACTACAGGAGCGCTTAGCACCAGTCATACTGAAGCGCTCAATGTACTAACTCATCTGCTACCATTAGATTTACACATTAAAACAATCGCTACTTGCAGCGCGGCGAGACTCAGAGACATAGGAGGCCGGACAACAAGAAAGACTTTACGGTACGTTTTCCACCGAGAGCCGAATGGAGCAAAGGGAAGGTGATTGGAAGATACGCTATCGAAATCTATGCCGATGGTTCTAAGACGAAGTGTGATGTGGGAGCTGGCTTCTATTCGGAGCCAGTCAATTCGCCTTCTTGACTATGCCAGCGTGTTCCAGGCAGAACTTTTAGCGATCAGAGAAGAACGCAAATCACTAAAACTCTACAAGGAAGTTGGTGCCAGAGTAGCTATCTTCTCAGACAGTCAAGCAGATTTAAAGGCCTTAGACTTCAACTCCATTTAATCCAAACTACTATTACAGTATAGAGAGACGAGCTGGAAATGCTTAGTCATTGGCTTGAAATCACTCTGATTTGAGTTCCGGGTCACAGGAGCATACGGGGTAATGAGATAACGGATGAGCTAGCAAGAAAAGGTTCGACACTAAACATATCAGAGGTGGTGGGAATCTCCACCCCACTCAACACATTAAAAGCATCTATTGCTTCACACTATCATGCATTAGCCGAAAGAAGATTGAAGTAACTAACTACAAAAAAGGACAAATGGTCTGTTAGGATGTTCTCGGCCAAAAATTTCACTCATCACTGCAACCCTTACAGGCCATTGGAAAGTAGAAGGCATGCAGCTAGACTCAACCTTCCCTTTAATCCCAACTGCAGAAGCTGTCAAGCATAAGGGGTGAAGCAAAATCTTTTCCACTACCTTTGTGAATGTCCAGGGCTAGCTAGGGCACGACCCCGCTTCTTCGGCAAGCCTTTCTTGCAGGAAATTAATGAGGTCTCAGACATCGAAATAAGTTTTTTGCTGCTATACTTGGACCTCACTAAATGGATCTGACTTTGAACAAAAAAAATCACATCATCATACGAGGACGGTGGTAGTAAAACGGTGCTGGTCACTAAATAGGGTTATTTGAGTGGAAATACTCAACCACTTCAACAACAACAACAACATAGCATAATAAAACTCACACACACTGACGTAATCACACAGCTCGAAACCGAAGAGCGAAGGGCCAGGCTAATGTGGACGCCGGTGCGGATGACTCAAGCAACACCGCAAAAAAGTGTGAAACTATCCGCTAAAAGAGCTAGAGATGGAGTTGGCCCTAAAACTGTCGCAGTTCTGACAGCAGAAAAGTCTCTATCTGTCAAGAAAAGGAAAGACAACAGCTACCCGCATGCACTGATGCCTTCCGGGGCCAAGGAAAAATGGACGAAAATCAAAAAGAAAAGAAACCTATGAGAGATGAAAAAGGTGGCAGATCTATTAGACCCAGGTCTGATGCAATTATCATCGAAAAAAGGCAGATAGTATGATATACGCGGACAAGCTGTGTTTGGTGAAAAACGGCATAGAGCTCAAAGATCTAAGCGAGAAGGTAAAAACCGTGCGGCCTACACAGAAAGGTGGAATTGTGATCCAACTAAAGAGGAGCAAGGATTTAGAAGCACCAAGCTGATGTGGCAACGGTCAACCTCAAGACGAACAACCTTGCAATCCAGTGCAGAGGACTAATTCCGGATCTGAGTACAGACGGTGAAATTCTCAGCGCCATAGTAGAGCAGGCGCAAGTGAACATCGTTGATAAAAGCTGAATAAAAAGCAAACGTAATGCACACAGAGGCCCAGAGTTCGTGTATATTTCGCTCAACGACAACAAGGTCCTGAAGCCTGGACACATTAAGGTTGGATGGATTCGATGCCGCGTGTCGGAAGTAATCTCCCCTAAAAGGTGCTACAAATGCTGAACAGCCACGTCCCGAATGCGTGCAAAGGAAAATACCTTACGAAGCTTTGCATATGGTGTGGAATGGAAGGACACCATGCAACAGCGTGCAAAACCGCTGAAAAATGCGTGCTCTGCGACGGCGCCCATGCTGGAAGCAGCGAATGCCCCCTATATCAGGAAGCGGTACGCAAACTTAAAGCTTGAAGATATTGGAACTCGACACCAACCAATATCGAGAAGCCCAAGACCTACTATGCCAAACGCTCGCTGAAAATAATGTGGATGCTCGTCTTCCCGAGCCCTAAGAAAGCATCAACTCTCACAGTTGGATGTCGGAATCTGAAAAGTTAGCTGCGATATGGGTGGTGACCGACAAATTTTCCCAATGCAACAAGCCGATACCAGACTCCGGCTATACGTGGTCAAAATAAGATGATGTTTATTGTGTAAGCTGCTTTGCGTCGCTTAGATGGTCTTTAGAAATCTTCGAGCTGGAGCTAAGAGAGCTGAAGGAAGAGTCCACTCTTCGTTACTGCGGACTTAAACACTTGATTGAGAACCTGGGCCGGCACGCACACAAGTATGCGCGGCAATGGGCCTTGTATTACTTAATACTCCCGGAACATTCACTTTCGATTGCAGCAGAGGGCGGTCCATGATTCATCTAACATTTTCAGACTCTTCTTCTTAATTGGCGCGAAAACGGCTTACGCGATTTTGGCCGAGATTAACAAAGCGCGCCAGTCGTTTCTTTCTCGTGCTAACCGGCGCCAATTGGACACACCAAGTGAAGCCAAGTCCTTCTCCACCTGATCTTTCCAACGCAGAGGAGGCCTTCCTCTTCCTCTGCTACCACCAGCTGGTACCGCATCGAATACTTTCAAAGCCGGAGCGTTTGTATCCATTCGGACGACATGACCCAGCCAACGAAGCCGCTGGATCTTTATTCGCTGCGCTATGTCTATGCCGTCGTAAAGCTCATACAGCTCATCGTTCCATCGTCTACGATATTCGCCGTTGCCAACGTGCAAAGGTCCAAAAATCTTACGCAGAATATTTCTCTCGAACACTCCAAGCGTCGCTTCATCGGATGTTGTCATCGTCCAAGCTTCTGCGCCATACGTTAGGACGGGCATGATGAGAGTCTTGTAGAGTGTTAGTTTTGTTCGACGAGAGAGGACTTTACTGCTCAATTGCCTACTTAGTCCAAAGTAGCACTTGTTGGCAAGAGAGATTCTACGTTGGATTTCAAGGCGGACATTGTTATCGGTGTTAATGGTGGTTCCTAAATACACGAAGTCTTTTACAACCTCAAAATTATAACTGTCAACAGTGACGTGGGTGCCGATACGCGAGTGCGCCGACTGTTTGTTTGAAGACAGGAGGTACTCCGTTTTGTCCTCGTTCACAACCAGACCCATTTGCTTTGCCTCTTTATCCAGTTTTGAGAAGGCAGAAATAACAGCGCGGTTGTTAAGGCCGATGATGTCAATATCATCGGCATACGCCAGCAATTGTACGCTCTTATAAAAAATTGTGCCTGAGCGATTAAGTTCTGCGGCTCGTACGATGCTCTCCAACATCAGGTTAAAGAAGTCACACGACAGCGAGTCACCCTGTCTGAAACCTCGTTTGGTATCAAACGGCTCGGAGAGGTCCTTCCCAATTCTGACGGCGCTGCTGGTGTTGAGCAACGTCATCTTACATAGCCGTATTAGTTTTGCGGGGATACCAAATTCAGACATAGCGGCATACAGGTAACTCCTTTCCGTACTGTCGAATGCAGCTTTGAAGTCGACGAAAAGATGGTGTGTGTCGATTCTCCTTTCATGGGTCTTTTCCAAGATTTGGCGTATTGTGAATATTTGGTCGATGGTAGACTTTCCAGGTCTGAAGCCACACTGATAAGGTCCAATCAGTTGGTTGACGGTGGGCTTCAGTCTTTCACACAATACGCTCGCTAGAACCTTATAGGCGATATTTAGAAGACTAATCCCGCGGAAATTGGCACAAATTGCACGATCGCCCTTCTTATGGATTGGGCAGAGCACACTTAAATTCCAATCGGCAGGCATGCTTTCATCCGACCATATTCTGCATAGGAGCTGATGCATGCACCTTACCAGCTCCTCGCCGCCCTGTTTGAATAGCTCAGCCGGCAGTCCGTCGGCGCCCGCGGCTTTGTTGTTCTTTAGCCGTGATATTGCTATTCTCACCTCGTCATGGTCGGGTAACGGACCGACAATTTCGTCGTCAACGATTGGGGTATCGGGATCTTCACATTCTCTATGACATGCGCAGCTGTCACTGTTTAACAGGTGCGAGAAGTGTTCCCTCCATAATTTAAGATTGCTCTGTACGTCAGTCACCAGATCGCCGTCTTTGTTCTTACAGGAAAACGCCCCGGTCTTAAAACCTTCTGTAAGCCGCCGAACTTTCTGGTAAAATTTTCGGGCGTTGTTCCTATTGGCCAGCATCTCAAGCTCCTCGCACTCACGTATTTCGGCCTCTCGTTTCTTCTGTCGGATAATACGTCTCTCTTCCTTTTTCAGTCCTCTGTAGCGATCCCACGTGGCTCGCGTTGCGCCCGATCGCAGCGTGGCTCTATAGGCGGCATCTTTTCTTTCTGCGGCAGCATGACATTCCTCGTCGTACCAACTGTTTTTTCGGGCTCGCCGGAATCCGATTTCTTCTTCGGCGGCGGTACGTAGGGAACGAGAAATGTTGCTCCATTGCTCGCGCATGGCGGTTTGTTGGGCAGTGCTCTCCGAGAGCAGGAGTGAGAGTCGAGTGGCGAATCTTCTGGCTGTCTGTTGTGATTGCAGCTTTTCGATGTCGAACATTCTTTGCGTAGGTAGATGTACGTTTTTTGCTGCACAGAGGCGTGTGCGCAGTTTGGCTGCAACAAGGTAATGATCCGAGTCGATGTTGGGTCCTCGGATCGTACGTACATCTAATACACTAGAAGCGTGTCTTCCATCTATCACAACATGATCGATCTGGTTTCGTGTTTTTCGATCAGGAGACAGCCAGGTAGCTTGGTGTATCTTTTTATGCTGGAATCTGGTGCCTCTGCCCGGCTGCAGACTACCATGTTTCGGGCCCCGGCGAAGTCGATCAGCCTCTGTCCGTTACCGGATGTTTCGTTGTGCAGGCTGAATTTTCCAACTGTGGGACCAAAAATTCCCTCCTTGCCCACCCTGGCGTTGAAGTCGCCAAGCACGATTTTTATGTCGTGGCGGGGGCAGCGCTCATACGAACGTTCCAAGCGCTCATAGAAGGAATCTTTGGTCGCATCGTCCTTCTCTTCCTTCGGGGCGTGGGCGCAAATTAGCGAGAGGTTAATAAATCGCGCTTTGATGCGGATTATTGCGAGACGCTCGTCCACCGGAGTGAACGACAGTACTTGGCGACGAAGTCTCTCTCCCACAACAAATCCGACACCGAATTTGCGCTCCTTTACATGGCAGCTGTAGTAGACGTCGCAAGGTCCTATGGTTTTCTTACCTTGCCCCGTCCATCGCATCTCTTGGATGGCAGTGATGTCGGCCTTTACTCTCACGAGGACATCAACCAGCCGGGCAGAGGCACCTTCCCCATTAAGGGACCGGACATTCCAGGTGCATGCCCTCAAATCATATTCCTTATTTCGTTTGCAGGGGTCGTCATCAGTAAAGGCAGTCTTCATCCGAGGCTTGTTAATTCTTTTCATTGGGGGGGATTTTTAAGTGGCGGGTCCCAAACCCAGCGCACAACCAGCTATCCTGGAATGCTTCGCCTTCTCACGTTAGCTCACTCCCGAACGGGTGTTCGGAAGCTACCCAGAGGATACGTGGGCTAATCCCGGCCGTTGTGAGCTGCTTGAACCATATGTAGAAGAATCGTCCTGGCCACTCCCAAGTGAATGGCGGCCAGTAACTTTCCCCACTTGCGTGGACTTCTACACATGGAACCATCCTCCGTTCCATTTTCAGACTACGTAACGGCAAATCGAGTGAAAGGGAGGATCGAGAAGTCCATCCATACGCATAGTGACCATCTGGCCATAATAATACAAATACAGGAGGATGATGGTTACTTTCCCGTCACGAGGGCGGATGGTATGGCGGAACACACGGCCGCCCAGATAGAAGCCACTTGAGATAAACGCATAAAACGGTCATGGAAAAGGTGAAAGGGACTAGAGCACCGCAGTCTCCGTGTCCCTCAATTATTGCAACAAATAATAGTGGCGATCTTCCCCCACAGAGGTAAATAAGCGATGAGGAATATGACCTAGATGCAATTGCAAGCCTGCCACCGGTGACACCGAAAGAAGTGCTAAACAACGTAAGACGTGCCACTACTGCATGGCGCCTGGCCCAGGTGGGCGATACGGCTGAAACCCCACACATTCGCCATACTATACAGTATTGGTCTGGCAGAAGGAACCTTCCCGAGACGATAGAAATTGCAACACTTGGTGCTGCTACTTAAACAAGGCAACCCACCTGACCAACCATACGCATACAGACCCCTTTGTATGTTGGATACAGTAAGGAAGATTTTTTGAACGCATCATATGTGAGAATTAAGAAAGCCCCAGCGGACTCTCAAATAAACAGATTGGCTTCTGACGAGCAAGGTCAACCGTGGACGCTATCCGAATAGTCCCAAACATGGCTCGGTAAGCTATCAACGGGGAAAGCACCTCTGTATCGCCTCTATGGTGTAAAAGGAGAACACGGTAGAAAGAACGCGATATATTGCCGAATAGCAGAGAGCCGGTAGACCTTCAAGTATTTAATACTATTAAAATGTTTAATTAATTAGGTAGCAAGGCCAGAAGATTATTTTTTACATTATGTACTAACTCCGGCTTAGTCATAATTCGACAGATTTGAGGCAAAAAGGAAGAAGGAAAGAGGAAGAAAAACCTTTTCAACTATATTATATTTCGTTTATTATTAAGTTTTGTAACCCCGTTTGGTAGCAGCTATGCAGTGGAGATCAACTATTTTAAACAAACCGACGACATATACAGACGGTTGAGTCAAACACTCACAACAGTACGAAACTGAAGATGGGACAATAGTTTTTGAGTATAGGACTATTGCCCATTCTCTGATGTTTCTTTTCCCCCTCAATCGCATTAAAAGGCAGTGGGAGGAGTGAATGCTATCGATGGGGTATATTCTCCATACGCCCACAGGAGCGGAACCTGGACGCAGGAACCTGTTGTGTCAATATACCTAAACGCGACTCCACCTTGAAGAAATGCTAACGCGGTTCCAGGATGGAAATCAGCCCAAGAGGAGTAATGTCAATGTCAACAATGTCACTAGGAGTATGCTCCACATACCATTGATAAGATGGCACAAGCGTATCTGTGGTCTAGGTGCTATGTCGTTTGGACAAATCCTTCATTGCGGAGGGAGTGTGAGACCGCGAGCATATATTATTATGTCAATATAGATCAAACACACGGTCTTAAAAGAGATACTCTCTAGAGGTATCATTTTTGCAGCGGTCAAGTACCGGAAGAGTGGGAATAGTGTCGAAGCTATCGTTGTCTCGGCCTACCTACCTATGACTCTTTACTGCCGCTCCTTCGAGGGAGCTAAGATAAATAGTCCAATATGCAGAATCCAGTAATCTGGGGCTAATAGTGGTATGTGATGCAAACTCGCAGAGCATTGCATGGGGAGGCAGCAAATGCAACCACAGACAACTCAAATTATTGGTCTCTTGGTGGAAGGGCATCAAAGCATCGTGAACGGTCCAGAAAACTTCTTAATAAGGCCTGAGAAACCCAAACAGAAGCGCACTGGACCAATCGTCGACTTACACAGAAAGAATACAAGAAAAGAGTGAGATAACGAAAACTTCAATCCAATAGAAATTGCTGTAGTACCGTCGAAGAAACGAGAGAAACAACTAGACTATGTAAGGTCTTTCACGTAGACCGCTCAGTAAGGCTGGATTTCCCATTTTCAAATAGGACTCGTTTAAGGCTCTACTTGACCCCCATTTTCCAGGTATTAGAACGCTTTCAGAAGAAGAAGCAGCATTGACATTAACTTAACGAGCCTCGAGGCACAGCTGGTATATTGCTAGTCTGATAACACTGTGGAACAAATTCAGGTTAGCAAAAGTTAGGTCCATTCTGAGAGTGGCGGGTGAAAATAGAGTCGAAATTAGAAGACCCGTATCACGCCGTTTTTTTATGTTAGTTCGAATTTTTTTTTAATCGGCCTTCGAAGTTTGCAGTCAAATGCCGATTTTCAGTATATTTTTTCATAAGTACCACAAAAATTTTCGAAATCAATTTTTTCAAAAATTGTAATTGTTGCACAGGTCTCTAGCAATAATTTGGCTTTTACAGATTGAAAAAATATCAATTAGTCGACGAGTTATAGCCAAAAAACCATATAAACAATTTTGCTCCGATTTCGAACTTCGAAGGCCGATTAAAAAAAAATTCGAACTAACATAAAAAAACGGCGCGATACGGGTCTTCTAATTTCGGCTCTATTTTCACCCGCCACTCTCAGAATGGACCTAATTTTTGCTAACCTGAATTTGTTCCACAGTGTAATGCCAGAGGAATCGATAAGATTTTCCTTATCTTCCCTTGAAAACTTCAAGTCCCATAGGTCTGATGGAATACATACAGTAAGAGAGGAGCTTCGGGACACAGAAAAATCTGAGCAGCATTTCATTGGTTTTGGCACTTAAGGACGATGTTATGCCCATAGTTTCATTTGGAAGGAAATTTGATCTCAACTGGAGTAATCCAGAGTGCATTCGAAGAAATTTTACGGATATTTTTTTTACCGATGAGTCCAAGAACAAAATAGGTTCTCGAGCCGGATGGTACTCAATAAGAAATAAAATAGTAATAAGTAATGTTACGCTAAGGGAGGAATGGCAATTGTTTTCCAAACGAAAATGTTTGCCATACTGAGAGTAGCAGAATGGATAATTGAGAGGAGATGGGGCGAAAAATTGATTGGCGGCTTTAGTGACAGTCAGGCTGAACTGAAGGCCTTAAAGATTGTTCATGAATGGAAGAAGAAGCTTAGTTCGTTTGCAGGCCGAATAAGCTTGTACTGTATGGATTCCAGGACACCATGTTGTGCAAGGAATTAAAAGCGGTTTTCTCTCAGGGACCATACCCGATAATCGGAATCAGCCAGTCTGAAACGCTGCAGAACTACACATTATTTTGTGACAAACCCAAACAGAAAACATTCCAACTTTCTTCTAAAACTCGATAGAAAAGCCATTCTGTTAATTGTCGGTATAACTACTGGACACAACCCATGGAGTCAGCATATGAGGACCCGATTTGCCTGTCTTGCTTAGGGGAAGCGGATAGGACTGAGCATTTTCTCTGTGAATGTCATACATTTGCTATAGCAAGGCTGCGAATTTTGGTTTCCGATGTCATGAGAATGAGTAAAACTTAAACTGAAGGATATTTACAGATTTGCCAGAAATCTGGAAAATTCTTGGAGGACTAGCTATCTCTGTCTCTATTCTATCCTTCCTCTTTCTTTCTGTCACTTCTCTTCTTTTCTCCTTGACTTTTGTTTTCCAGAGCTTCAAACACAATGGACTTTTTATCCTGAGTGTTTTAGGAGTTACCATTCTGTCGGTGCCCCTTGGCTCACCTTTTTTCAAATCATTATGCGTTTCAAAAAAAACCATAAACTTGTTTATGCATCTGCTATAATTTCTTATTATGCAACAACCCTTGAGTGTTAGTGAATAATCCTGTTAGAAAATTTTCGTTACTAATAGTCAATCCCTTGAGTGTTAGTGAATAATCCTGTTAGAAAATTTTGGTTACTAATAGCCAATCTTTAGCTCAATTAATTTAGAGTGATTTTCATAAAAATAATGAAAGATGGTTCTTCAAAAAATTATAAGGATTGCCCAATCAATTTGAACTTTCGTTTATTATTTCAATTTAAAATCCGTTGCCTCTAAATTGATCACCCTTTATAAATTGAAGCCCATAAGACAACAGCATTGCTTAATCGAAAAAAAACTTTTTCAAACGCATGTACATAAACTAAAGGGTTTTCCAATAACAGGTGCTACAGGTGAATGGATTGCGCTATCGAGAGATGATTAACGATTTTTTATGGCCGGAATCGGAGATGATCACAATTGGCCATCGAGATCTTGTAATTTAACACCTTGTGACTTTTTTCTTTGGAGCCACGTGAAAGAGAAGATCTACGCCAATAGTCCAGGGTCGATTCAAGACCTCAAAGATGGAATTCGTGAGGTAATCGAGGCCAATTCGGTTATAGAAAATTTCATGAAAAAGATATTGTCCTGTAAGCGTGGTCGGGGTGGTCATTTGCCTGATGTTATTTTCCACTATTAATGGCATACCTTCCTCTTTATATTGAAATAAATCCGATTAAGGATGGAGGGATAAGTGGATGTAGGGATCGATATTTCGTAAAGCATTGATCACACAATTTAAAGTTGATTCTCGTTGTCAAGGTGACATTTCACACTAAAAAAATTCTTTTGCTGTTTTCGTTTGTTCCATTCAGTTGTGAGTTATATTTATTACAATAAAAGTGAACAAAGAGAAAATTCGGTACATTTTACAGTTTACAAACCTCTGAAATTGTGAATGGCGTTTTTGGTGCCGATACTGTAACAGCTAATTACGTGCAATTTGGTTTCATCGATACCGTTCAGACATTTTTGATGTTCAAGAAAATGTCGATAATATCGAAAATTTGATAAAATCCCATATGGCCGGCGTAGTAAATGGTAGTCGTAGTATCGACCAGGAGATAAAGATCGACCGTAAAAGAGCCTTAAACCATTTGCGCAAAAATTCTACGTAAAAATAGTGGATTTCTTTTTCCCAAAACTAATATATAAAAATAGAAAGAACGGCCTCATAAGCTATGGCATATCTGCCAGTATTTTTCAATATTAGGAGTAGTATATCTACAGTAAGATTCACGAGGAGTGCCGCTTGCTGCATGCCTAGTGTTAGTCGTCTCAATTATATACTTAAAAATTCAAGTGTTTGCTAAATTCATAAACAAAGAAGTAATAAAATTCCATCAGCTTAGAATCTCATACAGAAAATTAAACGCGATTTTTTTTTGTTGATTTTAAATTTAATATAACTTTTTATTTAAAACTCTCTTTATTACACTAAAAAATCATTTGCCCTTTTTTGTTGTAACATTTTAGCGAAACGTGGTGGGACAACAAAGAGAAAAGTAATAAAATACCTCAAAAGGGTAACTAATCTCCAAATTATCAGTGCGTTATTAAATTAAAAGTAATTATTTTTTTTGAACTTATCGACAAAACTATAATATATCATATTAAATTTAAAAAAATTAACTATGTATCATAGTTGTAATGAAGAGTTTTTAGGTCGTGCAAAAACGCGTATGTTACGAACAGCCTGTCAGAACAGTCAAAGTAAATCCCACTATTGCTCAATTCCAATCCTGCAATACGTATCGATCGCTGATTGGTTCATAAAAAAGCTAAGAAAAATGGGAGAGCACGGGAGCCGTGTGCACAAATAAATAATCACACACGGGCAGAGCGATCAGAACTATTTTTTTTTATTTATTTTGTTTAAAGTTAAATCTAATAAATAAATTCTTTACGGATTACATACAATTTTCGTTTCAACACAAAACACAATGTAGTTTTGCCCATATCGTCCGTTTTATCTTAACTTAAGCTGCGCCAGTTAATCTCGCCATTGTGCCTAATTTAAGTACAGCCGTTTCTCACAGCGCAGTGACGAGCTATCCCGTTGCATCTAATCTGATCGCTCCTGGCAACAATAAGACAGAATACAGTCACACGAACAGCAGGTACACAGGTATGCGACACTCAGTCGGGGATGTTTTCCGCCACAAGCACAACCGGTGCAAATTACTTTGCCAACAACTGGGCACGTTAATAGTTAATCTTTTGGTGTCTCCCCTGATCGACGACTGACTAAAGAAAAGATTGCTTCTCGCAACAGCCTTTTCTAAAGAATTTCCCAAATATGATGGCAGACCAACTGAGTGGCCGTTGTTTTATGGCGCATATAATTAATCAACGCAGTTTTGTGGATTTTCTAACGATGAGAATGAGACCAGCGCGGAATGCCGTTATAAATGTATTGTTACATTCCTCTTGCGTGCCCCATACTATTTCTACCCTTCAAATGCCATTTTGGCAAACAGAATTAATAATCAGTGTTCTACATCGACAAATTTGTGAGCTTCTGATCACCATCAGAGAGCCAGCTTGAATCGATTGCCGACTTTGCCGAAGAGTGCAAAACATCTGTGCAACGATGTCTGCGTTAGGCCTTTTCCAGTCATTTGAACGATCCCGATCTCGAACAGGAGCTGGTTTCTATATTGCCTAGGCTGCTACATACTAGCTTATTGGGGAATGCATAAGCAAAGTATAGCAATCTGTAATCTACGACATTTCAGTGATTGGCTTTTCCTGCTAGCACAAGGCTAGCAATACAATTGGCATTCTTATGCCAATGGAGCCAAGAAACATGCGCGAACACCGCGGAATTAATCATCTTTTAATGCGGAAAGCTGTATCGTTTGCGAACAAAAGTGCAGAGGAATCTTTAAATCTGGTTGTAAATCGGTTCTGGCTATACACATCGATATGGGAACGAGTCCGTCATTGTTACGGCGTTAAGAAATTCGTTCTTAAGGGCGTTCGCACAGTACAAATAGTTGACTTCCCTCTTCAATCGATTAACGCTGCTAAACTGCACTTCAAATTTAAATTTTTGAAAATATTGCCCATGGATTCCTATTCAAATTCAGTACGACAACTATCTAATCAAATATTTATATGGCCGCGGAAAACAGCCAATAACAGGAAAGTCCGAAGTCGGATGGAAATTGAAAGCATCAAGTTCTAGCCATGATGTGGCACACCCTGTCTTTCCAATTTGCGACTGCTTTGCACAAGCTGAACTCTTTCAAACTACTTAATCGCACAATTGCCTCAATAATTTAGGCGAGTCAGCCAATTTTTCTGCTTTACTGTCTAAAGATTACGAACTTGCCCTGGTGCAGCTATAACACATGTGACATACCATGAAGCGTTCTACCATGAAGCTACCCGATAGCCTAGGTGAGGTAAGCCAGGTTGCTTGTCCACGACAAGACTCTCGGTGATCTTAAGGCCCATTGTGATACCTGCGTTGGATTTCCTTCCCCTATGTTAGTTGCTTTAACAATTCAGATTTGGCTTCTATGAAGTACGGGGCATTCAAAAATCAGAGGTTGTACCGGCTCAGTTTCTTTCTTATCCAAATCGTCATTTCACAGCTCCTGCAGAAGTCATTGTGAGGAACTCCCATTCTACTAGCCAATAGTGCAGTGACCCGTTATTACACCTGTGAGGACTCTGATCTGTTGAATCCAAGTAGACATTTTGTATTTTTAATATTTAGTTTTGGCTAGAGCGCTTTGGAGACCCTGCGGTTAGTAATCAGAGACCACCTTCTATTCATTTCTGCGATTAGGCTCGGGTCGATCGCAGTGTACAGTTCGTTTAGAGGAAAGCAAATATCTTCTACCACTCGCTGAATTTCAAGTAGTTCAGAGGCAATACTCTAGAGGCACACTCATACGCTCTTTCATTTCCATCCACTCCAGTATGGAGTGTGGTGTTGTGTTGTTGGATAAGCAAGAAAAATAATCTTAGCACATCATTCTTTAACACATCTTGAATTGATTGGCACAGGCCTCAGCCTTGATCTCTTCGTTATCGCTTTTGGCAATAGCGTAGATATCATCTTGGAATACGCTTTACCAGTCTGGCAGTCTAAAACTGCAATTTAATGATAATTGTTCGGAGTATACTCGCCATCTAGTTCCATTGTTCATCTTTGAGCCGGCAGTATAAATATTGTGACCACTATCATCTGATTTTACTGTGGTCTAACAATACTTTCTGTCGGGTATTTGTTCTTTGTGATATTTTTTCAGATCTGTTTTAGGAACTAGATAGTCTGTTTTCGATGCGTCTTTCAAGTATTCCACAGCTAGTAGAACTGGTGCATGACCGTGCTGTTTTCTTTTAGCACGCCTGCTGTTTTAATCCTGGAAGCAGATTTGGCTGCTATCCCTTTAACATATATATCAATGGGTAGAATATGTAAGATCACTTCCGATCTGCCGTTGGGCATCGAACGGAGCAAATCGTTGGACTTTTATAAGATTCTTTACGTAGGATTAGGTCTGCACCACCTTCCACCATACGAAAGCTCCAGTTAAAATGGGTGAAATGATCGTATCGTGCGTCCAGGGTTCATATACGGTTTCAAACCCCATTTTTTGCCAAATGTCCTTTTACAGATAAAGAAGGCATTACAAGCTATCCTTCATACTTTTCTCGGAGTCCCTTTTCCAAGCTTTTATTGAACCCAGAATTACGCCAAGATACTTGGTTCGGTTCGATAAGGTTAGATTTAGGTTACTCCATCCATGGACGGTATCGTATATCTTCTACTGAACAGATCTAGTTCGGTCTTGGCTGGGTTAACCATTAGACCGTTTGAGGTCGCCCACCTGGAGGGTTCCCTTAACGCTGATTGCATGAGCCGGCTGATAGTCGAGAGAAACTTCCCTGTCATCAGGATGACTACATCTTCCGCACAAGCAACTGTCTCGATCCTTTTCGTGCTCATGTTAATAAGCAATTCATTTCAGACTAGGTTCCACCGTAACGGTAACTAGGTTTCTCCTCTTCAGGGGGATCTAACTTTGCCATACGGTTAAAGAACTTTGTCCAATTTGCTTTTCTAGGTTACCTGTAGGGGAATCGTTTAGATTGTTCTATGTTGACTGAGAACATGATTCTATAGAGCCTCCCTAATCCTATTATAATATGTGGGAGATTACCCCGTTACAAATATTGAGATTAGTAGGGAGAAAGTATTCAAAAAGAGACTCATCTCGTTCCTAAATGTCGCTGCTGCCCCATGCTGAGTGGTGCGCATTCGCATCAGAACATGCCACCAGATCCGGTCATCTTCCGTTGGTCCGTTGACTTAGGTTTCTATATAGCTGCGCTGGCGGGTCTTCTTTTCAAATGGCAGGTATGCTGATGTAATCCGGCGGTAAGGGCCTCCGCTCTGCTCACATACTGCCGTCGTCAGATAATCGTTGCAATACTGCGAGAAGAGAAATATATTAATGAATTTGCCATTAAAGTTTCTCCTAATCAAGATTAAACTTCTTACCTTACCTTGAGTGGTAAGAACCAGTAGCGCGTACTTAGGCTTGTCAAGGCCAGCGACTTCCCCCTGCACGAGCCATGGCTCTTGTATTAGGGCCCACATGGGTGTATTTCCCTCAGCCTCCTTACACCTGACTTCGTCTTCGGTTGGCTCAGTGGCTCGGCCTTCAGGCTGTCATTAACTTCAACACCTAGTCGAATGCGTTTGGAAGGTTTCGCAGATTCATTTTCTTCCCCAGTGGCGCGTCCACTAACTCAATTGCGCTGCTACTATATGTATGATCATCATCAACTGTATAAGCATCCACTTCCCAAGTGCTGCCCCTACCGTTGGTTTCATCGACGGCATTCGAAAGACTTTATATTGCTTCATCATCCTTTTTTAGAATAGTATATTTGTCGCAAGCATGTGGGATTGTAAATCAGATTTGGCGGCTTCAGACTCATTTTTACCATTTTCAATGCAGTTGTTATTTTGCTACTATCTTCAGACTAATTTGGTTTCATTTCGTCGGTGGTGCCTTCCATTTTCTTACCTTCTGTGACGACTGCTTTCTCAATTTTATCTCTCTTTGCGTTATTCCTCTCAGTTTTCTTCTCCTCAGGTGAAGCCGTGTCTGTTTCAAGCTTTTCTCCATCAATTTCATAAGATTCTTCTTCCTTTGCTGTTTCATTATATTACAGTACTTCTTAGTGTCTCATTTGTTCTCTTCGTTTCCAATTGTAACGTGTTGCGAGTCTTCTCCGCTTCTACAATGTAGTCCTCATACACAACTACATCTCATCGCCACCTGGGTTTACAGTAATAACGCCTTGGGCTGACCCTTCCAACACCTCTTTAATAGCGTCTAATTGATCTTCAGAAGTTTCCGCAGTTTCTTTTTCCTTCGTCTGATGGACTTCGTCTTCGTCATTACTCAATACGGTTTCTCTCCAGCAGCGCATCCATCGTCGAGGACAACTCGATGAACATTTGTGGCATCTGTGGCAACTGCGACGACAATTGTGATAATGCAGCCGTAAACACATTCCAGTCTATTTCTGGTGGCAGTTTTGTATTCCCTACTATGGTCTATGCCTGCTCAGCTTCTAGCTGGAACACATATGCATGTACATGGACGCCCTCTACCTCCATAGCTTCGCGGAGCCGTGCTTGTAACTCTGTCTTACTCCCAGTAGTTAACAATCATTGCTGTTCCAATTCTTTCTTAAGATATTGGATCTGGAGTTCGCTTAGCTTTGTCATTTTCGCGATCCTGTTCTTGTGAATTTATTCGACAGTCCCACTTCTGACACAAATGATTACATATTTACTTATGTGAAAATTAAAATAAATCTTCTAGGATAACTTTCAGAGTTCGATCACTGGATTGTCGAATAAAACGCACAAATTACTGGCAACACACTCGCTTTGCTTTATTTTCACCACTTTACTTCTAAATGTACACATTCACTTTAAGACTGAATCACTCTATAACTTTTCATTTATTCGCTTTCACGTTTAACTTACCACTGAATACCCCACGCGCATGCAACTCGGCTTATATACATGTGCTTAACAATTATCGTAATTTCTAGATCTAGCAGTTCCTATCTTCTGGCGAGTTATGTTGTTGCAGGCGCTTACTAGTCACTTGTGGCCTTCGACTAACTCATCTAACGGTAGACCAAGAAAGCTAGCACTGTCTTGCTATCTGCTGTCGCCATCAAGGCTAATTCATGTTCTTGTTTTGGTCTTTCGTTCGCTATTTTTGCCAGTCGGTTCGCGAAACTTCGCGTTTGCAACACTATTTATTCTTTTCTTCGGGTAAAACCAGTTGTTGCCCTATCCCGTGCAATTTTTTGAAAATTTGCCCTGGTCCGTGACTGATTTTCAGCCAGTGATCTTTGCCGTTTTTCTTATCTTTTGCACGGCCTCTCACTATGGTCCAATCGTCGGGATGCAATTCTTCGTTTTGACCTTTTAACAGGGAGAAAGTGGTTTCGACCTTCATTAGAGGAGGTAGAATCCAAACCCTCGCGGTCGCTCGAAAGTTTACATGATTTCATGGTGACACATCTAACTTGCCTCCTGGCCATAGTTCCCCAAGGCTGCGAATGAAAAATGTAAGAAGCTCCAAGGATTCATTGCTGCTGCATCCCACTACCTTGACTCCCTTGTACAATTAGACTCCAACAAACATGACGCTATTTTCAATCGAGCCTTGTTTAATCTCTGCGAGCATAAATTGCATGAATTTCTCTTCTACCAGTAGTCACCACGGTCGATAATGGCTACTTGTAGCTCCGCCGTTGAGTGTAAACTTGGAGATAGTTTGATCCGCTTGTTCTCAGACGCCTGATGGCGTCATTAGACGTGTCTTTTCGGCAATGAGGCTGCCGTTTACCTTGCCAAAGTTGCAGCTTTTGAAGTTGAAGGTCTCAAGTCGACGGCCGTCTTCGTTTCCGAGGACTTTGTTCGAAATGAGACATTCAACTTCAAAGGCTGTTCCGGCTTCCAAAGGAGAGGTGCAGACTGGCTCGTCTTTTTCGGACTGACTTATTTCTAAACCTCGCGTTCAACTACGATCATGCTCATAGCATGCTGCTTCTCGTATTTTCGGACGTTGTATACATGCTTCTTTTTCAGCGCCTTATCCCGTGTGGGAAGAGAGTTTGGGTCACGTTTGCTTAATTTTTTAATACCTTAGGACAGTTTTACCTCAGTAGCTTGCCGATTTTCTAGACCTGCGGTAACTATCTAAACAACCGCGGAATTAGTATTATAACCATCGCTCGTGCCTGTCCCGGCATACAAACGACTGGGCCTCCGAGGATTTTAGAATCGTCTTTAGCCGGATACTGAGGGCCGGGCCTATTAGAAATTAGGCAGGGGGGGAAGATAAGTTGCATTCTATACCTACTGCTAGGTGTAGATAATACTGCTGCTCCACTGGGATCAGGCACAACCCGAGGAGCCGCTCATTATGAGACGCTTCTGGATTTAGCGACGTGATGACCTACCGAGAAGTTGCTCAGCGAGTGAAGCAAAGCTAAGGGTTTAAAATCACGGACGGAATTGTACCTGTATTTGTCTGGCATCTCCAACATGGGTGACCCTCCTGGAGTACCTAAGCACTCGGTTGGTACAGCCCAGTCATTCACAGATGCACGCAGGCCCAACAACCACCGTCAAGGTTTAGGTACGTAGAAGGGACCCGATAGGCTAGCAAAGGCCTTATTTCAAGCAAAATGTCAGCTGAAGAAAATACAAAATTACCCTAACTTGGCTGAGGTACTTCAGCAAAAAATTGATGATTACATTCAAAATCGGTACGCTAGACATGTGATACAACTCGACGGTGCCGTTGTAGGATACTGATATTTACCGGTTTTTGCAATAACTAACCCCATAACTACCATTTGGGATTCACCGAGAGAACGTAGGTTCGAATCTCGGTGAAACACCAAAATTAAGAAAAAAAATTTTCTAATAGGGATCACCCCTCTGCAGGCAATAGCAAACCTCCGAGTGTATTTCTGCCATAAAAAAGCTCCTCATAAAAAATATCTGCCGTTCGGAATCGGCTTAAAACTGTAGGTCCCTCAATTTTTGGAATAACATCAAGGGGCATACCCCAAGTAGGAGGAAGAGCTCGGCCAAACACCCAAAACGGGTGTACGCGCCAATTATATATATATATATATATATATATATTAGAAATGTTGTTACATAAACGACTAATTGTTAGACTTTAAAAAGAAATATGGCTTAATAACTCCTTACAAGCCATATTATCATTTATGATATTATAGACAAAGATTATTGAGAAGTATTCTTCTCACATAATGAAAATGTTTAGTGAATGAAAGTTTAGTATCAAAAACAAACAAATACCAAGATCCTTCATTGGAGGATGGTTCCATGTGTAGAAGTCCACGCAAGTGAGGAAAGTTACTGATCGCCATTCACTTGGGAATGGCCAGGACGATTTTTCTTCATATGGTTTTTTTAACATATCGCTAATTTGCGCCCACGCTCCTGCGGAAGAGAAGGACGATGTGCGACCAAAGATTCCTTCTATGAGCGCTTGGAACGTTCCTATGAGCGCTGCCCCCGCCACGACATAAAAATCATGCTTGGCGACTTCAACGCCAGGGTGGGCAAGGAGGGAATTTTTGGTCCCACAGTCGGAAAATTCAGCCTGCACAACGAAACATCCGGTAACGGACAGCGGCTGATCGACTTCGCCGGGGCCCGAAACATGGTAGTCTGCAGCACCAGATTCCAGCATAAAAAGATACACCAAGCTACCTGGCTGTCTCCTGATCGAAAAACACGAAACCAGATCGATCATGTTGTGATAGATGGAAGACACGCTTCTAGTGTATTAGATGTACGTACGATCCGAGGACCCAACATCGACTCGGATCACTAACTTGTTGCAGCCAAACTGCGCACACGCCTCTGTGCAGCAAAAAACGTGCATCTACCATCGCAAAGAATGTTCGACATCGAAAAGCTGCAATCACAACAGACAGCCAGAAGATTCGCCACTCGACTCTCACTCCTGCTCTCGGAGAGCACTGCCCAACAAACCGTCATGCGTGAGCAATGGAGCTACATTTCTTGTTCTCTACGTACCGCCGCCGAAGAAATCGGATTCCGGCGAGCCCGAAAAAACAATTGGTACGACGAGGAATTTCATGCTGCTGCAGAAAGAAAGGATGCCGCCTATAGAGCCACGCTGCGATCGGGCGCAACGCGAGCCATGTGGGATCGCTACAGAGGGCTGAAAAAGGAAGAGAGATGTATTATCCGACGGAAGAAACGAGAGGCCGAAATACGTGAGTGCGAAGAGCTTGAGATGCTGGCCAACAGGAACAACGCCCGAAAATTCTACCAGAAAGTTCGGCGGCTTACAGAAGGTTTTAAGACCGGGGCGTTTTCCTGTAAGAACAAAGACGGCGATCTGGAGACTGACAGCCAGAGCAATCTTATATTATGGAGGGAACACTTCTCGAACCCATTAAACAGTGACAGCTGCGCATGTCATAGAGAATGTGAAGATCCCGATACCCCAATCGTTGACAACGGAATTGTCGTTCCGCTAGCCAACCATGACGAGAATAGCGATAACGCGGCTAATGAACAACAAAGCCGCGAGCGCCGACGGACTGCCGGCTGAGCTATTCAAACAGGGCGGCGAGGAGCTGGTAAGGTGCATGCATCAACTCCTATGCAAAATATAGTCAGATGAAAGCATGCCTCCCGATTGAAATTTGTGCTCTGCCCAATCCATAAGAAGGGCGATCATGCAATTTGTGCCAATTACTGCGGGACTAGTCTTCTAAATATCGCCTATAAGGTTCTAGCGAGCGTATTGTGTGAAAGACTGAAGCCCACCGTCAACCAACTGATTGGACCTTATCAGTGTGGCTTTAGACCTGGAAAGACTACCATCGACCAAATATTTAGAATACGCCAAATCTTGGAAAATACCTATGAAAGGAGAGTCGACACACACCATCTTTTCGTCGATTTCAAAGCTGTATTCGACAGTACGGAAATGAGTTATCTGTATGCCGCGATGTCTGAATTTGGTATCCCCAAAAAACTTATACGGCTTTGCAAGATGACATTGCTCAACACCAGCAGCGCCGTCAGAATTGGGAAGGTCCTCTCCGAGCCGTTTGATACCAAACGAGGTTTCAGACAGGGTGACTCGCTGTCGTCTGACTTCTTTAACCTGATGTTGGAGAGCGCCGTACGAGCCGCAGAACTTAATCGCTCAGGCACAATTTTTTATAAGAGCGTACAATTGCTGGCGTATGCCGATGATATTGACATCATCGGCCTTAACAACCGCGCTGTTACTTCTGCCTTCTCAAAACTGGATAAAGAGGCAAAGCAAATGGGTCTGGTTGTGAACGAGGAAAAAACGAAGTACCTCGTGTCTTCAAACAAACAGTCGGTGCACTCGCGTATCGGCACCCACGTCACTGTAGACAGTTATAATTTCGAGGTTGTAAAAGACTTCGTCTATTTAGGAACTAGCATTAACACCGATAACAATGTCAGCCTTGAAATCCAACGTAGAATCTCTCTTACCAACAAGTGCTACTTTGGACTAAGTAGGCAACTGAGCAGTAAAGTCCTCTCTCGACAGACAAAACTAACACTCTACAAGACTCTCATCATGCCCGTCTTAACGTATGGCGCAGAAGCTTGGGCGATGACAACATCCGATGAAGCGACGCTTGGAGAGTTCGAGAGAAAGATTCTGCGTAAGATTTTTGAACCTTTGCACGCTGGCAACGGCGGATATCGCAGACGATGGAACGATGAGTTGTATGAGCGTTATGGCGACATAGACATAGTGCAGCGAATAAAGATCCAGCGGCTACGTTGGCTGGGTCATGTCGTCCGAATGGATACAAACGCTCCGGCTTTGAAAGTATTCTATGCGGTACCAGCTGGTGGTAGCAGAGGAAGAGGAAGGGCCCTTCTGCGTTGGACAGATCAGGTGGAGAAGGACTTGGCTTCACTTGGTGTGTCCAACTGGCGCCGGTTAACCCGAGGAAGAAACGACTGGCGCGCTTTGTTAAACTCGGCCAAAACCACGTAAGCGGTTATAGCGCCAATTAAGAGGAAGAAGATCCCTCATTTCTCATTTCCTGCTTAGGATACAGTTGTTTAATTTGTAGTTAACACAAAAGTAATTTGGCTAATTTGACTATCTATTAAGTTATGTACCTCTTGGAGAAGTTTTATATCGTCACAAACATTTAACAGTTTCCAAACTTGAAATGTTTAGGTAAGTCGGTATACCACACCTGACATTGACTATGAATTCGGACACAGTGGATCCAATTTTCACTAGTAGTCTCCTACCTTTTAAGAAACTGGCGAAGAGCTTCGAGAGATTTCCTCTAATCCCATGAAATTGAAATTTGAAAAGGTCGGGCCAACGAGCACCAGGAGATTAGGTGGCTCCTTAAACACTCAGGCTAAAAAGCCCATTATATTTAAAACTCTGGAAAGGGGTAGATAGTCAAGGAGGGAAGTAGAAAAGTATTCAGGGAAAGAGATAGGAAAGAATATAGACACAGATGGAGACAATTAGTCCAGTGAGAATTTTGACGATTCTTTGACAAATCAGGAAATATCCTTCAGTGTTAGAGAAGGAATATTACTCATTCTCATGACATCGGAACCCAAAACTCGTAGCCATGCTCTAGCAAAGGCAGGACACTCACAGAGAAAGTGCTCAGTGCTATCCGCCTCCTCCAAGCACGACAGGCACACTGGGTCCTCAATGATTCCAATGGTGGTCATATGTTGTGTCCTGTAATGATACCGACCATCAACCGAACGTCTTTCCTTCTAAGTTTTAGTAGAAAGTTTGACAGTTTTCTGTTCGGACTTGTCACAAAACACTTTGCAGCTCTGCAGCGTTCTACACCAGACCATCGCTCTTTATGTAGATTGCCTACATGCCAGCCTGCGAAAGAAATAAACTTCCTCTTACATTATTGAACAATGTTTGAGGTTTGCTTCGCGTTCTCCAGGGCCTTCAGTGTAGCCTGACTGTCACTGAAAACTCCAATCTGTTTCCCGCTCCATCTCCTCTCGATTATCCATTCGACTACTTTCAGGATTTCAAAAATTTCCGTTTGGGATACAGTTGCCATTTCCCCCATAACATAGTGATACTTATTACTCCGGCTACATACCCTATTACGTGATTGGACCCATTGGTAAAGAAAATATCCGTCAAACCTCCCTGGATGCTTTCTGGATTATTGACATCAAATTTTCTTCCAAATGAAACTGTGGGTATCAGGTCGTCTTTAGGTGCCAAAAACAGTGGACACTGCTCAGGTACCAACTTAAAGATTTCTCTGTGTCCCGAAATTTCGTCTGAGTGCCAGCAACCCTACTTATGGAGTCCATACATTGCTTTTATTGCTTCCAGTTGTATCATAAGATCCAAGGGGAGCAAATCAAGCATAGCCTTTAGTGCATCGCCAGAGATTGGACTGATGCATAACATACGCTCTTTTGCACCCTGTATAGTTGCGTCGTGTGTATATCTATAGGACCACAGCAAGTTTCAGACCCCACGTTTTACCAAAATATCTGCGGCATTGCTGAAAAATCCTTAATACGTCACTCACCTTCAGTGAAACGTGTGTCTCCCAAGTCAGCTTCTTGTCCAAGATCACTCCTATATATTTATCTTCATCGGAAGGAAAAAGTGTCCCTCCTTTGAATGCTGGAAGGCTAAGTCCATCCAATTCCCGTTTTCTCGTAAACAAGACTATTGTGGTTTTGGTTGGATTAACGGAAAGATCTTGTCTCAAGCACCAGTCATCGATTTTGTCCAGAATCCTCTGCACTATCGTGCAAAGCCTCCTCAGGGATTTATCCAATGTTAGTGCACAGACATCGTTCTCATATCCTTGGACATGAAAACCGAGTTCCTGCATCTCCGTTAGTATAGAGTCTACGACCAAGCACCACAGAAGGGGAGAAAGAACACCCCCTTGGGTACATACTTCCTTTTCCTTGACGATGATGAGTTCGTCAATGTTCTCACAAGCGGTTAACAGCCTCTCAGAGAGCGTGAAATATATCCACTTTACAATGGTTTGCTTAACTCCATGTCGCATTATCAATAGCCTCCTCAATCTCGTCAGCTCCCAGCCCGGCTTCAATCTTGCTAACAAGATTGTGTAAGGCTGATTCACATGATTTTCCACTCTGGTAAGCGCGTTGATTTCTACTAAGTGGACTTCTCGACAATACCCCCACTCGAATATGTTTCTCCACCACTCGTTCTACACGAACGATGTTAAACTGATAGGTCTAAGACTTTTTGCCAGGGAAAAATCATCTTTTCCTGGTTTCGGAATAAATACTACTCTTCAGCGTAGCCATTGGGATTGTATATAAACAAATGCAAGACAGGTTGTGAAGATCCTTTTCAAGGCCTCAATCAGCCTGTCTCCTCCTTTTTTAAGCATTGCTTGATATATTCCGTCAGGACCAGGGGACTTAAAGTCCTCAAAGGAAGACAAGGAAACCCTTATTGGTTCTTTTGTCATTATCCGACTAGCAATATATAAGCTGTACCTAGAGGTTCCACCGTCACTACCGTTATTGTTCATGCCACTCTCTATTTCAGAGAGAGTTCTACTACCCGAAAAATGGGTTTAAACGGCATAAAACGTTTGCGATTTCGAAACGAAGTATGAACTATCAGGTTTTCGAATAGAATTCAGCCTAACTGAGCGGTCTAGATGGAGGACCTTACAAATTCTCGCTGTTTCTCTCATTTCTTCGACGTTACTGCAGAAATTGCTATAGGACTCAAGTTTGGCTTTTCGTATTTTTTCTTATGTTCTCTCTGTGTAAGTCGATGATTAGCCCAGTCCTATTCTGTTTGGATTTTCAATCTTACTAAGAAGTTCTCTAGACCGCACACGAAACTTCGACAGTTCAGGGTTCCACCAAGGAACCGCTTTCCCCTGTCTACTTTGTCTGAGTGGGCAAAATTCGTCAAAGCAATTGATTAACGTACATTCTAATTTCTCAGTAGCATCTTCAATAATTTCTATTGATTTGAGTTTTTTCAGGTTTGGTAATCGCTCTGTTACAAGCTCCCCATACCTGCCCCAGTCCACATTTCGAAGATTCCTACCGGAATGTATTGATATTGTATCAATTCCCTGTCGGAATTCGATAAGATGATGATCAGAAAGAGAGTCCTCTTCCAAAACGCGCCATCGGTTGCTTTGATTTCCAACTGACCAATTGGTAAGTGTTAAATCAATCACCTCTTGTCTCCTTTTGGCCACATAAGTTAGTTTGTTACCAGTGTTTTGAATGACCAAATCAGATGACAGGATACAATCTAGTAACTTGAGACCTCTGGGGTTGCATTTGCTGCTTCCCCACACAATGTTCTGTGAATTTGCATCACAGCCCACTTTTAGCCCCAGATTATTGGATCCTGCATACTTGACTACTTCTCTTAGCTACCTTGAAGGAGGTGGCTGTAAAGAGTCGTAGGGTAGATAGGCCGAAACTATGATAGCTTCGACACTGTTCCCACTATTCAAGTACTTTATTTTTGCAACAACGATATCTTCGGAGCATAGCTCTTTTAACGTGAATCCAAGCCAAGTCCTTCTCCACCTGATCTTTCCAACGGAGAGGAGGCCTTCCTCTTCCTCTACTACCACCAGTTGGTACCGCATCGAATACTTTCAGTGCCGGAGCGTTTGTATCCATTCGGACGACATGACCAAGCCAACGTAGCCGCTGGATCTTTATTCCCAGCGCTATATCTATGTCTTCTATATTAGTATTATGTGTGGGTTTTTTTGCAGTTTTGCATGCCTACGTCACAGGAGAGCCGTAAACGCTTGCTATGCTGCAGAATTATCTGCGTAAATATTACTTCAGTCATGAGACTGAGTATATTTACGCTTTGTCCTCCACCTTATTCTAGACACGCAAATGGATTCGGCCCAGATGTAGGTGAGGACGGCACCCGTACTTCGACTTCAGCACCAGGGACTCAAGATCAATACCCAGTACCAGGTGGGAACCCACCTGCGAAGTGGTTGCGGATTTCTGCCTGGTGCACGAGTATACTCTCCAGAGAGTCGTGTCAAGATATTTGTTCTGAACACGGATGCGTGTGAGGAGTTCTGCGGAACTACAGGAAGGACCCGGAATCCAGACACTCGCTCGTACCAGCCTTTCTTTGCTACCCTCAACATCAACTTGCTGTTCGCAGGCTGGGAAAAAGCATTGGAACAGTGCACCTTTACGATGCCGTCCACCACGCTTTTACCCTCGAAAGTCGGCGCATATTTCGACTCACCGATAGCTTACCAGACATAGCTATCAAGATAGTCTTGTTGTCCTTTGGACAGTAGACCGTCTTGTTTGTCGATATGTATCTCCACCGTCATTGCCTTTGCTGCCATTCTCGCGAATGATTCGCCAGACGTTTAAGGAAGAGTGTCATTCGACATTAGAGGTACCTTAGCCTTTGCCTTGTCATGTTAAGGTTGTCTGCCTTTAATTGGGTCAAGGATGCAGGCATCTCCGAATTCCGTCTCTCGACTTTCCTCTTCTTTGCCTTTCTCCTCTTCCCGGTCGTTGGCACAGACCCCGTTTCGTTTCCGGAAGAGTGTAACGTTACAGAGGAATCCTCTGTTCTGCCATCTCCACATCCTCTACAACTTGTTCAGTTGCTTCGGATCGTTTCGGCGACGGTGTATCGCTCACACTCACTCGGCTCTACATTGGCATAGCCAATGTGCCATGTTTCACCACCAGTAGTTCGCTTCCTCCGGAACCCTTGGTGTCAGTTCCGGTCATAGGGGAGTGTAGGGTTTGGGCCTGCACATCCGATGCCCGAGCCGCCGATTGCTCGACGGGAGGATTTCCTGAAAGTGGGTTACCTCGTGCATAACATCCATCGTTAACCTCCACATTGTAAAAAAATGCATTTTATACCTCCTGCCAGGTTGTCGGTACGGTACTCTCCACATAGTACTTGGGTGGCCACCAATTCCGCCGTTCCGCGGATGGGTGAATACCCAATTCCTATATGGGGCTGCCCTCTTAGTTCGTGGTAAGTTAATCTCCATAACATGGGGTTAAACCACTTAAGCCTCATCCCCGTGGCAAGGAGACCGACATGACAAGGTGTTCCAACTTAAACAAAAGTATTGAGTGGTCCACCTTGTCAAAGGCTTTCAAAAAGTCTGTATAGATTGGAAACAGTTTTTAAAGCACTTGTTACTTGAGCAGTTAGACCTGCCGGGCAAAAATCCATGCTAGCAATTTGATATAACCTGATTTATATGATCAAATCACTTCGTTTATATTATGTGATCGAATAAGTTAGCAATAGTGCTCTTCTCTTCTCGGATCACGAAAGCGTTGCAAGCATCAACACCGCCGACAATGAGTCTCTTCTGCGTTCTCTTGGCGAAGCTACCAAAGCCCGCTCCATTATAGAGAAGAGGCCTAGAGCTAAGTCAAACAAAGAGGTACTCAAGGCTACAGCGCAATACAAGGTGCTGATCAAACCCTGCGCTCGTCTGGAAAACTGGACCGATCTTTCGAAGGATCTTAATTTTTGTTATAATTCTGTTCTGAGGTAGTTGACTATGACTGATCGTTCGATTTGCTATTACTTCATTATAGGTCTCTTTGTCATTAAAATTTATTTTCTACTTTTTAGTTCGATTGGCAATAAAAGCGTGTTTTTTAGTTTTTTTAAACAATTTTTTTTGTTATTATATGTAAGTGTATGCGGGTGATTGTTGGATGGTTCCATGTGTAGAAGTCCACGCAAGTGGGGAAAGTTACTGATCGCCATTCACTTGGGAATGGCCAGGACGATTCTTCTGCATATGGTTCAAGCAGCTCACAACGGCCGGGATTAGCCCACGTATCCTCTGGGTAGCTTCCGAACATCCGTTCGGGAGTGAGCTAACGTGAGAAGGCGAAACATTCCAGGATAGCTGGTTGTGCGTTGGGTTTGGGACCCGCCACTTAAAAATCGCCCCCAATGAAAAGTGTAAAAAAGCCTCGGATGAGGAAGCCCTGCAAACGAAATAAGGATTATGATTTTAGGGCATGCACCTGGAATGTCCGGTCCTTTACTCGTGAGAGTAAAGGCTGAAATCACTGCCATCCAAAAGATGCGATGGACGGGGCAAGGAAAGAAAACCATAGGACCTTGCGACGTCTACTACAGCTGCCATGTAAAGGAGCGCAAATCCGGTGTCGGATTTGTTGCGGGAGAGAGACTTCGTCGCCAAGTACTGTCGTTCACTCCGGTGGACGAGCGTCTCGCAACAATCCGCATCAAAGCCCGTTTTTTCAACATATCGCTAATTTGCGCCCACCCCCGACGGAAGAGAAGGACGATGCGACCAAAGATTCCTTTTGTGAGCGCCTGGAACGTTCCTATGAGCGCTGCCCCCGCCACGACATAAAAATCGTGCTTGGCGACTTCAACGCCAGGGTGGGCAAGGAGGGGATTTTTGGTCCCACAGTCGGAAAATTCAGCCTGCACAACGAAACATCCGGTAACGGACAGCGGCTGATCGACTTCGCCGGGGCCCGAAACATGGTAGTCTGCAGCACCAGATTCCAGCATAAAAAGATACACCAAGCTACCTGGCTGTCTCCTGATCGAAAAACACGAAACCAGATCGATCATGTTGTGATAGATGGAAGACACGCTTCTAGTGTATTAGATGTACGTACGATCCGAGGACCCAACATCGACTCGGATCACTAACTTGTTGCAGCCAAACTGCGCACACGCCTCTCTGCAGCAAAAAACGTGCATCTACCATCGCAAAGAATGTTCGACATCGAAAAGCTGCAATCACAACAGACAGCCAGAAGATTCGCCACTCGACTCTCACTCCTGCTCTCGGAGAGCACTGCCCAACAAACCGTCATGCGTGAGCAATGGAGCAACATTTTTTGTTCTCTACGTACCGCCGCCGAAGAAATCGGATTACGGCGAGCCCGAAAAAACAATTGGTACGACGAGGAATTTCATGCTGCTGCAGAAAGAAAGGATGCCGCCTATAGAGCCACGCTGCGATCGGGCGCAACGCGAGCCATGTGGGATCGCTACAGAGAGCTGAAAAAGGAAGAGAGATGTATTATCCGACGGAAGGAACGAGAGGCCGAAATACGTGAGTGCGAAGAGCTTGAGATGCTGGCCAACAGGAACAACGCCCGAAAATTCTACCAGAAAGTTCGGCGGCTTACAGAAGGTTTTAAGACCGGGGCGTTTTCCTGTAAGAACAAAGACGGCGAACTGGTGACCGACGTACAGAGCAATCTTAAATTATGGAGGGAACACTTCTCGAATCTGTTAAACAGTGACAGCTGCGCATGTCATAGAGAATGTGAAGATCCCGATACCCCAATCGTTGACAACGGAATTGTCGTTCCGCTAGCCGACCATGACGAGAATAGCGATAACGCGGCTAATGAACAACAAAGCCGCGAGCGCCGACGGACTGCCGGCTGAGCTATTCAAACAGGGCGGCGAGGAGCTGGTAAGGTGCATGCATCAACTCCTATGCAAAATATAGTCAGATGAAAGCATGCCTCCCGATTGAAATTTGTGCTCTGCCCAATCCATAAGAAGGGCGATCATGCAATTTGTGCCAATTACTGCGGGACTAGTCTTCTAAATATCGCCTATAAGGTTCTAGCGAGCGTATTGTGTGAAAGACTGAAGCCCACCGTCAACCAACTGATTGGACCTTATCAGTGTGGCTTTAGACCTGGAAAGACTACCATCGACCAAATATTTAGAATACGCCAAATCTTGGAAAATACCCATGAAAGGAGAATCGACACACACCATCTTTTCGTCGATTTCAAAGCTGTATTCGACAGTACGGAAATGAGTTATCTGTATGCCGCGATGTCTGAATTTGGTATCCCCAAAAAACTTATACGGCTTTGCAAGATGACATTGCTCAACACCAGCAGCGCCGTCAGAATTGGGAAGGTCCTCTCCGAGCCGTTTGATACCAAACGAGGTTTCAGACAGGGTGACTCGCTGTCGTCTGACTTCTTTAACCTGATGTTGGAGAGCGCCGTACGAGCCGCAGAACTTAATCGCTCAGGCACAATTTTTTATAAGAGCGTACAATTGCTGGCGTATGCCGATGATATTGACATCATCGGCCTTAACAACCGCGCTGTTACTTCTGCCTTCTCAAAACTGGATAAAGAGGCAAAGCAAATGGGTCTGGTTGTGAACGAGGAAAAAACGAAGTACCTCGTGTCTTCAAACAAACAGTCGGTGCACTCGCGTATCGGCACCCACGTCACTGTAGACAGTTATAATTTCGAGGTTGTAAAAGACTTCGTCTATTTAGGAACTAGCATTAACACCGATAACAATGTCAGCCTTGAAATCCAACGTAGAATCTCTCTTACCAACAAGTGCTACTTTGGACTAAGTAGGCAACTGAGCAGTAAAGTCCTCTCTCGACAGACAAAACTAACACTCTACAAGACTCTCATCATGCCCGTCTTAACGTATGGCGCAGAAGCTTGGGCGATGACAACATCCGATGAAGCGACGCTTGGAGAGTTCGAGAGAAAGATTCTGCGTAAGATTTTTGAACCTTTGCACGCTGGCAACGGCGGATATCGCAGACGATGGAACGATGAGTTGTATGAGCGTTATGGCGACATAGACATAGTGCAGCGAATAAAGATCCAGCGGCTACGTTGGCTGGGTCATGTCGTCCGAATGGATACAAACGCTCCGGCTTTGAAAGTATTCTATGCGGTACCAGCTGGTGGTAGCAGAGGAAGAGGAAGGGCCCTTCTGCGTTGGACAGATCAGGTGGAGAAGGACTTGGCTTCACTTGGTGTGTCCAACTGGCGCCGGTTAACCCGAGGAAGAAACGACTGGCGCGCTTTGTTAAACTCGGCCAAAACCACGTAAGCGGTTATAGCGCCAATTAAGAGGAAGAAGATCCCTCATTTCTCATTTCCTGCTTAGGATACAGTTGTTTAATTTGTAGTTAACACAAAAGTAATTTGGCTAATTTGACTATCTATTAAGTTATGTACCTCTTGGAGAAGTTTTATATCGTCACAAACATTTAACAGTTTCCAAACTTGAAATGTTTAGGTAAGTCGGTATACCACACCTGACATTGACTATGAATTCGGACACAGTGGATCCAATTTTCACTAGTAGTCTCCTACCTTTTAAGAAACTGGCGAAGAGCTTCGAGAAATTTCCTCTAATCCCATGAAATTGAAATTTGAAAAGGTCGGGCCAACGAGCACCAGGAGATTAGGTGGCTCCTTAAACACTCAGGCTAAAAAGCCCATTATATTTAAAACTCTGGAAAGGGGTAGATAGTCAAGGAGGGAAGTAGAAAAGTATTCAGGGAAAGAGATAGGAAAGAATATAGACACAGATGGAGACAATTAGTCCAGTGAGAATTTTGACGATTCTTTGACAAATCAGGAAATATCCTTCAGTGTTAGAGAAGGAATATTACTCATTCTCATGACATCGGAACCCAAAACTCGTAGCCATGCTCTAGCAAAGGCAGGACACTCACAGAGAAAGTGCTCAGTGCTATCCGCCTCCTCCAAGCACGACAGGCACACTGGGTCCTCAATGATTCCAATGGTGGTCATATGTTGTGTCCTGTAATGATACCGACCATCAACCGAACGTCTTTCCTTCTAAGTTTTAGTAGAAAGTTTGACAGTTTTCTGTTCGGACTTGTCACAAAACACTTTGCAGCTCTGCAGCGTTCTACACCAGACCATCGCTCTTTATGTAGATTGCCTACATGCCAGCCTGCGAAAGAAATAAACTTCCTCTTACATTATTGAACAATGTTTGAGGTTTGCTTCGCGTTCTCCAGGGCCTTCAGTGTAGCCTGACTGTCACTGAAAACTCCAATCTGTTTCCCGCTCCATCTCCTCTCGATTATCCATTCGACTACTTTCAGGATTTCAAAAATTTCCGTTTGGGATACAGTTGCCATTTCCCCCATAACATAGTGATACTTATTACTCCGGCTACATACCCTATTACGTGATTGGACCCATTGGTAAAGAAAATATCCGTCAAACCTCCCTGGATGCATTCTGGATTATTGACATCAAATTTTCTTCCAAATGAAACTGTGGGTATCAGGTCGTCTTTAGGTGCCAAAAACAGTGGACACTGCTCAGGTACCAACTTAAAGATTTCTCTGTGTCCCGAAATTTCGTCTGAGTGCCAGCAACCCTACTTATGGAGTCCATACATTGCTTTTATTGCTTCCAGTTGTATCATAAGATCCAAGGGGAGCAAATCAAGCATAGCCTTTAGTGCATCGCCAGAGATTGGACTGATGCATAACATACGCTCTTTTGCACCCTGTATAGTTGCGTCGTGTGTATATCTATAGGACCACAGCAAGTTTCAGACCCCACGTTTTACCAAAATATCTGCGGCATTGCTGAAAAATCCTTAATACGTCACTCACCTTCAGTGAAACGTGTGTCTCCCAAGTCAGCTTCTTGTCCAAGATCACTCCTATATATTTATCTTCATCGGAAGGAAAAAGTGTCCCTCCTTTGAATGCTGGAAGGCTAAGTCCATCCAATTCCCGTTTTCTCGTAAACAAGACTATTGTGGTTTTGGTTGGATTAACGGAAAGATCTTGTCTCAAGCACCAGTCATCGATTTTGTCCAGAATCCTCTGCACTATCGTGCAAAGCCTCCTCAGGGATTTATCCAATGTTAGTGCACAGACATCGTTCTCATATCCTTGGACATGAAAACCGAGTTCCTGCATCTCCGTTAGTATAGAGTCTACGACCAAGCACCACAGAAGGGGAGAAAGAACACCCCCTTGGGTACATACTTCCTTTTCCTTGACGATGATGAGTTCGTCAATGTTCTCACAAGCGGTTAACAGCCTCTCAGAGAGCGTGAAATATATCCACTTTACAATGGTTTGCTTAACTCCATGTCGCATTATCAATAGCCTCCTCAATCTCGTCAGCTCCCAGCCCGGCTTCAATCTTGCTAACAAGATTGTGTAAGGCTGATTCACATGATTTTCCACTCTGGTAAGCGCGTTGATTTCTACTAAGTGGACTTCTCGACAATACCCCCACTCGAATATGTTTCTCCACCACTCGTTCTACACGAACGATGTCAAACTGATAGGTCTAAGACTTTTTGCCAGGGAAAAGTCATCTTTTCCTGGTTTCGGAATAAATACTACTCTTCAGCGTAGCCATTGGGATTGTATATAAACAAATGCAAGACAGGTTGTGAAGATCCTTTTCAAGGCCTCAATCAGCCTGTCTCCTCCTTTTTTAAGCATTGCTTGATATATTCCGTTAGGACCAGGGGACTTAAAGTCCTCAAAGGAAGACAAGGAAACCCTTATTGGTTCTTTTGTCATTATCCGACTAGCAATATATAAGCTGTACCTAGAGGTTCCACCGTCACTACCGTTATTGTTCATGCCACTCTCTATTTCAGAGAGAGTTCTACTACCCGAAAAATGGGTTTAAACGGCATAAAACGTTTGCGATTTCGAAACGAAGTATGAACTATCAGGTTTTCGAATAGAATTCAGCCTAACTGAGCGGTCTAGATGGAGGACCTTACAAATTCTCGCTGTTTCTCTCATTTCTTCGACGTTACTGCAGAAATTGCTATAGGACTCAAGTTTGGCTTTTCGTATTTTTTCTTATGTTCTCTCTGTGTAAGTCGATGATTAGCCCAGTCCTATTCTGTTTGGATTTTCAATCTTACTAAGAAGTTCTCTAGACCGCACACGAAACTTCGACAGTTCAGGGTTCCACCAAGGAACCGCTTTCCCCTGTCTACTTTGTCTGAGTGGGCAAAATTCGTCAAAGCAATTGATTAACGTACATTCTAATTTCTCAGTAGCATCTTCAATAATTTCTATTGATTTGAGTTTTTTCAGGTTTGGTAATCGCTCTGTTACAAGCTCCCCATACCTGCCCCAGTCCACATTTCGAAGATTCCTACCGGAATGTATTGATATTGTATCAATTCCCTGTCGGAATTCGATAAGATGATGATCAGAAAGAGAGTCCTCTTCCAAAACGCGCCATCGGTTGCTTTGATTTCCAACTGACCAATTGGTAAGTGTTAAATCAATCACCTCTTGTCTCCTTTTGGCCACATAAGTTAGTTTGTTACCAGTGTTTTGAATGACCAAATCAGATGACAGGATACAATCTAGTAACTTGAGACCTCTGGGGTTGCATTTGCTGCTTCCCCACACAATGTTCTGTGAATTTGCATCACAGCCCACTTTTAGCCCCAGATTATTGGATCCTGCATACTTGACTACTTCTCTTAGCTACCTTGAAGGAGGTGGCTGTAAAGAGTCGTAGGGTAGATAGGCCGAAACTATGATAGCTTCGACACTGTTCCCACTATTCAAGTACTTTATTTTTGCAACAACGATATCTTCGGAGCATAGCTCTTTTAACGTGAATCCAAGCCAAGTCCTTCTCCACCTGATCTTTCCAACGGAGAGGAGGCCTTCCTCTTCCTCTACTACCACCAGTTGGTACCGCATCGAATACTTTCAGTGCCGGAGCGTTTGTATCCATTCGGACGACATGACCAAGCCAACGTAGCCGCTGGATCTTTATTCCCAGCGCTATATCTATGTCTTCTATATTAGTATTATGTGTGGGTTTTTTTGCAGTTTTGCATGCCTACGTCACAGGAGAGCCGTAAACGCTTGCTATGCTGCAGAATTATCTGCGTAAATATTACTTCAGTCATGAGACTGAGTATATTTACGCTTTGTCCTCCACCTTATTCTAGACACGCAAATGGATTCGGCCCAGATGTAGGTGAGGACGGCACCCGTACTTCGACTTCAGCACCAGGGACTCAAGATCAATACCCAGTACCAGGTGGGAACCCACCTGCGAAGTGGTTGCGGATTTCTGCCTGGTGCACGAGTATACTCTCCAGAGAGTCGTGTCAAGATATTTGTTCTGAACACGGATGCGTGTGAGGAGTTCTGCGGAACTACAGGAAGGACCCGGAATCCAGACACTCGCTCGTACCAGCCTTTCTTTGCTACCCTCAACATCAACTTGCTGTTCGCAGGCTGGGAAAAAGCATTGGAACAGTGCACCTTTACGATGCCGTCCACCACGCTTTTACCCTCGAAAGTCGGCGCATATTTCGACTCACCGATAGCTTACCAGACATAGCTATCAAGATAGTCTTGTTGTCCTTTGGACAGTAGACCGTCTTGTTTGTCGATATGTATCTCCACCGTCATTGCCTTTGCTGCCATTCTCGCGAATGATTCGCCAGACGTTTAAGGAAGAGTGTCATTCGACATTAGAGGTACCTTAGCCTTTGCCTTGTCATGTTAAGGTTGTCTGCCTTTAATTGGGTCAAGGATGCAGGCATCTCCGAATTCCGTCTCTCGACTTTCCTCTTCTTTGCCTTTCTCCTCTTCCCGGTCGTTGGCACAGACCCCGTTTCGTTTCCGGAAGAGTGTAACGTTACAGAGGAATCCTCTGTTCTGCCATCTCCACATCCTCTACAACTTGTTCAGTTGCTTCGGATCGTTTCGGCGACGGTGTATCGCTCACACTCACTCGGCTCTACATTGGCATAGCCAATGTGCCATGTTTCACCACCAGTAGTTCGCTTCCTCCGGAACCCTTGGTGTCAGTTCCGGTCATAGGGGAGTGTAGGGTTTGGGCCTGCACATCCGATGCCCGAGCCGCCGATTGCTCGACGGGAGGATTTCCTGAAAGTGGGTTACCTCGTGCATAACATCCATCGTTAACCTCCACATTGTAAAAAAATGCATTTTATACCTCCTGCCAGGTTGTCGGTACGGTACTCTCCACATAGTACTTGGGTGGCCACCAATTCCGCCGTTCCGCGGATGGGTGAATACCCAATTCCTATATGGGGCTGCCCTCTTAGTTCGTGGTAAGTTAATCTCCATAACATGGGGTTAAACCACTTAAGCCTCATCCCCGTGGCAAGGAGACCGACATGACAAGGTGTTCCAACTTAAACAAAAGTATTGAGTGGTCCACCTTGTCAAAGGCTTTCAAAAAGTCTGTATAGATTGGAAACAGTTTTTAAAGCACTTGTTACTTGAGCAGTTAGACCTGCCGGGCAAAAATCCATGCTAGCAATTTGATATAACCTGATTTATATGATCAAATCACTTCGTTTATATTATGTGATCGAATAAGTTAGCAATAGTGCTCTTCTCTTCTCGGATCACGAAAGCGTTGCAAGCATCAACACCGCCGACAATGAGTCTCTTCTGCGTTCTCTTGGCGAAGCTACCAAAGCCCGCTCCATTATAGAGAAGAGGCCTAGAGCTAAGTCAAACAAAGAGGTACTCAAGGCTACAGCGCAATACAAGGTGCTGATCAAACCCTGCGCTCGTCTGGAAAACTGGACCGATCTTTCGAAGGATCTTAATTTTTGTTATAATTCTGTTCTGAGGTAGTTGACTATGACTGATCGTTCGATTTGCTATTACTTCATTATAGGTCTCTTTGTCATTAAAATTTATTTTCTACTTTTTAGTTCGATTGGCAATAAAAGCGTGTTTTTTAGTTTTTTTAAACAATTTTTTTTGTTATTATATGTAAGTGTATGCGGGTGATTGTTGGATGGTTCCATGTGTAGAAGTCCACGCAAGTGGGGAAAGTTACTGATCGCCATTCACTTGGGAATGGCCAGGACGATTCTTCTGCATATGGTTCAAGCAGCTCACAACGGCCGGGATTAGCCCACGTATCCTCTGGGTAGCTTCCGAACATCCGTTCGGGAGTGAGCTAACGTGAGAAGGCGAAACATTCCAGGATAGCTGGTTGTGCGTTGGGTTTGGGACCCGCCACTTAAAAATCGCCCCCAATGAAAAGTGTAAAAAAGCCTCGGATGAGACCTCCCTATACTGATGACGACCCCTGCAAACGAAATAAGGATTATGATTTTAGGGCATGCACCTGGAATGTCCGGTCCTTTACTCGTGAGAGTAAAGGCTGAAATCACTGCCATCCAAAAGATGCGATGGACGGGGCAAGGAAAGAAAACCATAGGACCTTGCGACGTCTACTACAGCTGCCATGTAAAGGAGCGCAAATCCGGTGTCGGATTTGTTGCGGGAGAGAGACTTCGTCGCCAAGTACTGTCGTTCACTCCGGTGGACGAGCGTCTCGCAACAATCCGCATCAAAGCCCGTTTTTTCAACATATCGCTAATTTGCGCCCACCCCCGACGGAAGAGAAGGACGATGCGACCAAAGATTCCTTTTGTGAGCGCCTGGAACGTTCCTATGAGCGCTGCCCCCGCCACGACATAAAAATCGTGCTTGGCGACTTCAACGCCAGGGTGGGCAAGGAGGGGATTTTTGGTCCCACAGTCGGAAAATTCAGCCTGCACAACGAAACATCCGGTAACGGACAGCGGCTGATCGACTTCGCCGGGGCCCGAAACATGGTAGTCTGCAGCACCAGATTCCAGCATAAAAAGATACACCAAGCTACCTGGCTGTCTCCTGATCGAAAAACACGAAACCAGATCGATCATGTTGTGATAGATGGAAGACACGCTTCTAGTGTATTAGATGTACGTACGATCCGAGGACCCAACATCGACTCGGATCACTAACTTGTTGCAGCCAAACTGCGCACACGCCTCTGTGCAGCAAAAAACGTGCATCTACCATCGCAAAGAATGTTCGACATCGAAAAGCTGCAATCACAACAGACAGCCAGAAGATTCGCCACTCGACTCTCACTCCTGCTCTCGGAGAGCACTGCCCAACAAACCGTCATGCGTGAGCAATGGAGCAACATTTTTTGTTCTCTACGTACCGCCGCCGAAGAAATCGGATTTCGGCGAGCCCGAAAAAACAATTGGTACGACGAGGAATTTCATGCTGCTGCAGAAAGAAAGGATGCCGCCTATAGAGCCACGCTGCGATCGGGCGCAACGCGAGCCATGTGGGATCGCTACAGAGAGCTGAAAAAGGAAGAGAGATGTATTATCCGACGGAAGGAACGAGAGGCCGAAATACGTGAGTGCGAAGAGCTTGAGATGCTGGCCAACAGGAACAACGCCCGAAAATTCTACCAGAAAGTTCGGCGGCTTACAGAAGGTTTTAAGACCGGGGCGTTTTCCTGTAAGAACAAAGACGGCGAACTGGTGACCGACGTACAGAGCAATCTTATATTATGGAGGGAACACTTCTCGAACCCATTAAACAGTGACAGCTGCGCATGTCATAGAGAATGTGAAGATCCCGATACCCCAATCGTTGACAACGGAATTGTCGTTCCGCTAGCCGACCATGACGAGAATAGCGATAACGCGGCTAATGAACAACAAAGCCGCGAGCGCCGACGGACTGCCGGCTGAGCTATTCAAACAGGGCGGCGAGGAGCTGGTAAGGTGCATGCATCAACTCCTATGCAAAATATAGTCAGATGAAAGCATGCCTCCCGATTGAAATTTGTGCTCTGCCCAATCCATAAGAAGGGCGATCATGCAATTTGTGCCAATTACTGCGGGACTAGTCTTCTAAATATCGCCTATAAGGTTCTAGCGAGCGTATTGTGTGAAAGACTGAAGCCCACCGTCAACCAACTGATTGGACCTTATCAGTGTGGCTTTAGACCTGGAAAGACTACCATCGACCAAATATTTAGAATACGCCAAATCTTGGAAAATACCCATGAAAGGAGAATCGACACACACCATCTTTTCGTCGATTTCAAAGCTGTATTCGACAGTACGGAAATGAGTTATCTGTATGCCGCGATGTCTGAATTTGGTATCCCCAAAAAACTTATACGGCTTTGCAAGATGACATTGCTCAACACCAGCAGCGCCGTCAGAATTGGGAAGGTCCTCTCCGAGCCGTTTGATACCAAACGAGGTTTCAGACAGGGTGACTCGCTGTCGTCTGACTTCTTTAACCTGATGTTGGAGAGCGCCGTACGAGCCGCAGAACTTAATCGCTCAGGCACAATTTTTTATAAGAGCGTACAATTGCTGGCGTATGCCGATGATATTGACATCATCGGCCTTAACAACCGCGCTGTTACTTCTGCCTTCTCAAAACTGGATAAAGAGGCAAAGCAAATGGGTCTGGTTGTGAACGAGGAAAAAACGAAGTACCTCGTGTCTTCAAACAAACAGTCGGTGCACTCGCGTATCGGCACCCACGTCACTGTAGACAGTTATAATTTCGAGGTTGTAAAAGACTTCGTCTATTTAGGAACTAGCATTAACACCGATAACAATGTCAGCCTTGAAATTCAACGTAGAATCTCTCTTACCAACAAGTGCTACTTTGGACTAAGTAGGCAACTGAGCAGTAAAGTCCTCTCTCGACAGACAAAACTAACACTCTACAAGACTCTCATCATGCCCGTCTTAACGTATGGCGCAGAAGCTTGGGCGATGACAACATCCGATGAAGCGACGCTTGGAGAGTTCGAGAGAAAGATTCTGCGTAAGATTTTTGAACCTTTGCACGCTGGCAACGGCGGATATCGCAGACGATGGAACGATGAGTTGTATGAGCGTTATGGCGACATAGACATAGTGCAGCGAATAAAGATCCAGCGGCTACGTTGGCTGGGTCATGTCGTCCGAATGGATACAAACGCTCCGGCTTTGAAAGTATTCTATGCGGTACCAGCTGGTGGTAGCAGAGGAAGAGGAAGGGCCCTTCTGCGTTGGACAGATCAGGTGGAGAAGGACTTGGCTTCACTTGGTGTGTCCAACTGGCGCCGGTTAACCCGAGGAAGAAACGACTGGCGCGCTTTGTTAAACTCGGCCAAAACCACGTAAGCGGTTATAGCGCCAATTAAGAGGAAGAAGATCCCTCATTTCTCATTTCCTGCTTAGGATACAGTTGTTTAATTTGTAGTTAACACAAAAGTAATTTGGCTAATTTGACTATCTATTAAGTTATGTACCTCTTGGAGAAGTTTTATATCGTCACAAACATTTAACAGTTTCCAAACTTGAAATGTTTAGGTAAGTCGGTATACCACACCTGACATTGACTATGAATTCGGACACAGTGGATCCAATTTTCACTAGTAGTCTCCTACCTTTTAAGAAACTGGCAAAGAGCTTCGAGAGATTTCCTCTAATCCCATGAAATTGAAATTTGAAAAGGTCGGGCCAACGAGCACCAGGAGATTAGGTGGCTCCTTAAACACTCAGGCTAAAAAGCCCATTATATTTAAAACTCTGGAAAGGGGTAGATAGTCAAGGAGGGAAGTAGAAAAGTATTCAGGGAAAGAGATAGGAAAGAATATAGACACAGATGGAGACAATTAGTCCAGTGAGAATTTTGACGATTCTTTGACAAATCAGGAAATATCCTTCAGTGTTAGAGAAGGAATATTACTCATTCTCATGACATCGGAACCCAAAACTCGTAGCCATGCTCTAGCAAAGGCAGGACACTCACAGAGAAAGTGCTCAGTGCTATCCGCCTCCTCCAAGCACGACAGGCACACTGGGTCCTCAATGATTCCAATGGTGGTCATATGTTGTGTCCTGTAATGATACCGACCATCAACCGAACGTCTTTCCTTCTAAGTTTTAGTAGAAAGTTTGACAGTTTTCTGTTCGGACTTGTCACAAAACACTTTGCAGCTCTGCAGCGTTCTACACCAGACCATCGCTCTTTATGTAGATTGCCTACATGCCAGCCTGCGAAAGAAATAAACTTCCTCTTACATTATTGAACAATGTTTGAGGTTTGCTTCGCGTTCTCCAGGGCCTTCAGTGTAGCCTGACTGTCACTGAAAACTCCAATCTGTTTCCCGCTCCATCTCCTCTCGATTATCCATTCGACTACTTTCAGGATTTCAAAAATTTCCGTTTGGGATACAGTTGCCATTTCCCCCATAACATAGTGATACTTATTACTCCGGCTACATACCCTATTACGTGATTGGACCCATTGGTAAAGAAAATATCCGTCAAACCTCCCTGGATGCTTTCTGGATTATTGACATCAAATTTTCTTCCAAATGAAACTGTGGGTATCAGGTCGTCTTTAGGTGCCAAAAACAGTGGACACTGCTCAGGTACCAACTTAAAGATTGCTCTGTGTCCCGAAATTTCGTCTGAGTGCCAGCAACCCTACTTATGGAGTCCATACATTGCTTTTATTGCTTCCAGTTGTATCATAAGATCCAAGGGGAGCAAATCAAGCATAGCCTTTAGTGCATCGCCAGAGATTGGACTGATGCATAACATACGCTCTTTTGCACCCTGTATAGTTGCGTCGTGTGTATATCTATAGGACCACAGCAAGTTTCAGACCCCACGTTTTACCAAAATATCTGCGGCATTGCTGAAAAATCCTTAATACGTCACTCACCTTCAGTGAAACGTGTGTCTCCCAAGTCAGCTTCTTGTCCAAGATCACTCCTATATATTTATCTTCATCGGAAGGAAAAAGTGTCCCTCCTTTGAATGCTGGAAGGCTAAGTCCATCCAATTCCCGTTTTCTCGTAAACAAGACTATTGTGGTTTTGGTTGGATTAACGGAAAGATCTTGTCTCAAGCACCAGTCATCGATTTTGTCCAGAATCCTCTGCACTATCGTGCAAAGCCTCCTCAGGGATTTATCCAATGTTAGTGCACAGACATCGTTCTCATATCCTTGGACATGAAAACCGAGTTCCTGCATCTCCGTTAGTATAGAGTCTACGACCAAGCACCACAGAAGGGGAGAAAGAACACCCCCTTGGGTACATACTTCCTTTTCCTTGACGATGATGAGTTCGTCAATGTTCTCACAAGCGGTTAACAGCCTCTCAGAGAGCGTGAAATATATCCACTTTACAATGGTTTGCTTAACTCCATGTCGCATTATCAATAGCCTCCTCAATCTCGTCAGCTCCCAGCCCGGCTTCAATCTTGCTAACAAGATTGTGTAAGGCTGATTCACATGATTTTCCACTCTGGTAAGCGCGTTGATTTCTACTAAGTGGACTTCTCGACAATACCCCCACTCGAATATGTTTCTCCACCACTCGTTCTACACGAACGATGTCAAACTGATAGGTCTAAGACTTTTTGCCAGGGAAAAGTCATCTTTTCCTGGTTTCGGAATAAATACTACTCTTCAGCGTAGCCATTGGGATTGTATATAAACAAATGCAAGACAGGTTGTGAAGATCCTTTTCAAGGCCTCAATCAGCCTGTCTCCTCCTTTTTTAAGCATTGCTTGATATATTCCGTTAGGACCAGGGGACTTAAAGTCCTCAAAGGAAGACAAGGAAACCCTTATTGGTTCTTTTGTCATTATCCGACTAGCAATATATAAGCTGTACCTAGAGGTTCCACCGTCACTACCGTTATTGTTCATGCCACTCTCTATTTCAGAGAGAGTTCTACTACCCGAAAAATGGGTTTAAACGGCATAAAACGTTTGCGATTTCGAAACGAAGTATGAACTATCAGGTTTTCGAATAGAATTCAGCCTAACTGAGCGGTCTAGATGGAGGACCTTACAAATTCTCGCTGTTTCTCTCATTTCTTCGACGTTACTGCAGAAATTGCTATAGGACTCAAGTTTGGCTTTTCGTATTTTTTCTTATGTTCTCTCTGTGTAAGTCGATGATTAGCCCAGTCCTATTCTGTTTGGATTTTCAATCTTACTAAGAAGTTCTCTAGACCGCACACGAAACTTCGACAGTTCAGGGTTCCACCAAGGAACCGCTTTCCCCTGTCTACTTTGTCTGAGTGGGCAAAATTCGTCAAAGCAATTGATTAACGTACATTCTAATTTCTCAGTAGCATCTTCAATAATTTCTATTGATTTGAGTTTTTTCAGGTTTGGTAATCGCTCTGTTACAAGCTCCCCATACCTGCCCCAGTCCACATTTCGAAGATTCCTACCGGAATGTATTGATATTGTATCAATTCCCTGTCGGAATTCGATAAGATGATGATCAGAAAGAGAGTCCTCTTCCAAAACGCGCCATCGGTTGCTTTGATTTCCAACTGACCAATTGGTAAGTGTTAAATCAATCACCTCTTGTCTCCTTTTGGCCACATAAGTTAGTTTGTTACCAGTGTTTTGAATGACCAAATCAGATGACAGGATACAATCTAGTAACTTGAGACCTCTGGGGTTGCATTTGCTGCTTCCCCACACAATGTTCTGTGAATTTGCATCACAGCCCACTTTTAGCCCCAGATTATTGGATCCTGCATACTTGACTACTTCTCTTAGCTACCTTGAAGGAGGTGGCTGTAAAGAGTCGTAGGGTAGATAGGCCGAAACTATGATAGCTTCGACACTGTTCCCACTATTCAAGTACTTTATTTTTGCAACAACGATATCTTCGGAGCATAGCTCTTTTAACGTGAATCCAAGCCAAGTCCTTCTCCACCTGATCTTTCCAACGGAGAGGAGGCCTTCCTCTTCCTCTACTACCACCAGTTGGTACCGCATCGAATACTTTCAGTGCCGGAGCGTTTGTATCCATTCGGACGACATGACCAAGCCAACGTAGCCGCTGGATCTTTATTCCCAGCGCTATATCTATGTCTTCTATATTAGTATTATGTGTGGGTTTTTTTGCAGTTTTGCATGCCTACGTCACAGGAGAGCCGTAAACGCTTGCTATGCTGCAGAATTATCTGCGTAAATATTACTTCAGTCATGAGACTGAGTATATTTACGCTTTGTCCTCCACCTTATTCTAGACACGCAAATGGATTCGGCCCAGATGTAGGTGAGGACGGCACCCGTACTTCGACTTCAGCACCAGGGACTCAAGATCAATACCCAGTACCAGGTGGGAACCCACCTGCGAAGTGGTTGCGGATTTCTGCCTGGTGCACGAGTATACTCTCCAGAGAGTCGTGTCAAGATATTTGTTCTGAACACGGATGCGTGTGAGGAGTTCTGCGGAACTACAGGAAGGACCCGGAATCCAGACACTCGCTCGTACCAGCCTTTCTTTGCTACCCTCAACATCAACTTGCTGTTCGCAGGCTGGGAAAAAGCATTGGAACAGTGCACCTTTACGATGCCGTCCACCATGCTTTTTTCCTGTAAGAACAAAGACGGCGATCTGGTGACTGACGTACAGAGCAATCTTAACTTATGGAGGGAACACTTCTCGAACCTGTTAAACGGTGACAGCTGCGCATGTCATAGAGAATGTGAAGATCCCGATACCCCAATCGTTGACGACGGAATTGTCGTTCCGTTACCCGACCATGACGAGGTGAGAATAGCAATATCACGGCTAAAAAACAACAAAGCCGCGGGCGCCGACGGACTGCCGGCTGAGCTATTCAAACATGGCGGCGAGGAGCTGGTAAGGTGCATGCATCAGCTCCTATGGAAAATATGGTCGGATGAAAGCATGCCTGCCGATTGGAATTTAAGTGTGCTCTGCCCAATCCATAAGAAGGGCGATCCTGCAATTTGTGCCAATTACCGCGGGATTAGTCTTCTAAATATCGCCTATAAGGTTCTAGCGAGCGTATTGTGTGAAAGGCTGAAGCCCACCGTCAACCAACTGATTGGACCTTATCAGTGTGGCTTCAGACCTGGAAAGTCCACCATTGACCAAATATTCTCAATACGCCAAATCTTGGAAAAGACCCATGAAAGGAGAATCGACACACACCACCTTTTCGTCGACTTCAAAGCTGCATTCGACAGTACGGAAAGGAGTTACTTGTATGCCGCGATGTCTGAATTTGGTATCCCCGCAAAACTAATACGGCTATGTAAGATGACGTTGCTCAACACCAGCAGCGCCGTCAGAATTGGGAAGGACCTCTCCGAGCCGTTTGATACCAAACGAGGCTTCAGACAGGGTGACTCGCTGTCGTGTGACTTCTTTAACCTGATGTTGGAGAGCATCGTACGAGCCGCAGAACTTAATCGCTCAGGCACAATTTTTTATAAGAGCGTACAATTGCTGGCGTATGCCGATGATATTGACATCATCGGCCTTAACAACCGCGCTGTTAGTTCTGCCTTCTCCAAACTGGATAAAGAGGCAAAGCGAATGGGTTTGGTGGTGAACGAGGACAAAACGAAGTACCTCCTGTCTTCAAACAAACAGTCGGCGCACTCGCGTATCGGCACCCACGTCACTGTTGACAGTTATAATTTTGAGGTTGTAAAAGACTTCGTGTATTTAGGAACCAGCATTAACACCGATAACAATGTCAGCCTTGAAATTCAACGTAGAATCTCTCTTGCCAACAAGTGCTACTTTGGACTAAGTAGGCAATTGAGCAGTAAAGTCCTCTCTCGACGAACAAAACTAACACTCTACAAGACTCTCATCATGCCCGTCCTAACGTATGGCGCAGAAGCTTGGACGATGACAACATCCGATGAAGCGACGCTTGGAGTGTTCGAGAGAAAGATTCTGCGTAAGATTTTTGGACCTTTGCACGTTGGCAATGGCGAATATCGTAGACGATGGAACGATGAGCTGTATGAGCTTTACGACGACATAGACATAGCGCAGCGAATAAAGATCCAGCGGCTTCGTTGGCTGGGTCATGTCGTCCGAATGGATACAAACGCTCCGGCTTTGAAAGTATTCGATGCGGTACCAGCTGGTGGTAGCAGAGGAAGAGGAAGGCCTCCTCTGCGTTGGAAAGATCAGGTGGAGAAGGACTTGGCTTCACTTGGTGTGTCCAATTGGCGCCGGTTAGCATGAGAGAGAAACGACTGGCGCGCTTTGTTAATCTCGGCCAAAATCGCGTAAGCGGTTATCGCGCCAATTAAGAAGAAGAAGATGGCTTACCAGACATAGCTATCAAGATAGTCTTGTTGTCCTTTGGACAGTAGACCGTCTTGTTTGTCGATATGTATCTCCACCGTCATTGCCTTTGCTGCCATTCTCGCGAATGATTCGCCAGACGTTTAAGGAAGAGTGTCATTCGACATTAGAGGTACCTTAGCCTTTGCCTTGTCATGTTAAGGTTGTCTGCCTTTAATTGGGTCAAGGATGCAGGCATCTCCGAATTCCGTCTCTCGACTTTCCTCTTCTTTGCCTTTCTCCTCTTCCCGGTCGTTGGCACAGACCCCGTTTCGTTTCCGGAAGAGTGTAACGTTACAGAGGAATCCTCTGTTCTGCCATCTCCACATCCTCTACAACTTGTTCAGTTGCTTCGGATCGTTTCGGCGACGGTGTATCGCTCACACTCACTCGGCTCTACATTGGCATAGCCAATGTGCCATGTTTCACCACCAGTAGTTCGCTTCCTCCGGAACCCTTGGTGTTAGTTCCGGTCATAGGGGAGTGTAGGGTTTGGGCCTGCACATCCGATGCCCGAGCCGCCGATTGCTCGACGGGAGGATTTCCTGAAAGTGGGTTACCTCGTGCATAACATCCATCGTTAACCTCCACATTGTAAAAAAATGCATTTTATACCTCCTGCCAGGTTGTCGGTACGGTACTCTCCACATAGTACTTGGGTGGCCACCAATTCCGCCGTTCCGCGGATGGGTGAATACCCAATTCCTATATGGGGCTGCCCTCTTAGTTCGTGGTAAGTTAATCTCCATAACATGGGGTTAAACCACTTAAGCCTCATCCCCGTGGCAAGGAGACCGACATGACAAGGTGTTCCAACTTAAACAAAAGTATTGAGTGGTCCACCTTGTCAAAGGCTTTCAAAAAGTCTGTATAGATTGGAAACAGTTTTTAAAGCACTTGTTACTTGAGCAGTTAGACCTGCCGGGCAAAAATCCATGCTAGCAATTTGATATAACCTGATTTATATGATCAAATCACTTCGTTTATATTATGTGATCGAATAAGTTAGCAATAGTGCTCTTCTCTTCTCGGATCACGAAAGCGTTGCAAGCATCAACACCGCCGACAATGAGTCTCTTCTGCGTTCTCTTGGCGAAGCTACCAAAGCCCGCTCCATTATAGAGAAGAGGCCTAGAGCTAAGTCAAACAAAGAGGTACTCAAGGCTACAGCGCAATACAAGGTGCTGATCAAACCCTGCGCTCGTCTGGAAAACTGGACCGATCTTTCGAAGGATCTTAATTTTTGTTATAATTCTGTTCTGAGGTAGTTGACTATGACTGATCGTTCGATTTGCTATTACTTCATTATAGGTCTCTTTGTCATTAAAATTTATTTTCTACTTTTTAGTTCGATTGGCAATAAAAGCGTGTTTTTTAGTTTTTTTAAACAATTTTTTTTGTTATTATATGTAAGTGTATGCGGGTGATTGTTGGATGGTTCCATGTGTAGAAGTCCACGCAAGTGGGGAAAGTTACTGATCGCCATTCACTTGGGAATGGCCAGGACGATTCTTCTGCATATGGTTCAAGCAGCTCACAACGGCCGGGATTAGCCCACGTATCCTCTGGGTAGCTTCCGAACATCCGTTCGGGAGTGAGCTAACGTGAGAAGGCGAAACATTCCAGGATAGCTGGTTGTGCGTTGGGTTTGGGACCCGCCACTTAAAAATCGCCCCCAATGAAAAGTGTAAAAAAGCCTCGGATGAGACCTCCCTATACTGATGACGACCCCTGCAAACGAAATAAGGATTATGATTTTAGGGCATGCACCTGGAATGTCCGGTCCTTTACTCGTGAGAGTAAAGGCTGAAATCACTGCCATCCAAAAGATGCGATGGACGGGGCAAGGAAAGAAAACCATAGGACCTTGCGACGTCTACTACAGCTGCCATGTAAAGGAGCGCAAATCCGGTGTCGGATTTGTTGCGGGAGAGAGACTTCGTCGCCAAGTACTGTCGTTCACTCCGGTGGACGAGCGTCTCGCAACAATCCGCATCAAAGCCCGTTTTTTCAACATATCGCTAATTTGCGCCCACCCCCGACGGAAGAGAAGGACGATGCGACCAAAGATTCCTTTTGTGAGCGCCTGGAACGTTCCTATGAGCGCTGCCCCCGCCACGACATAAAAATCGTGCTTGGCGACTTCAACGCCAGGGTGGGCAAGGAGGGGATTTTTGGTCCCACAGTCGGAAAATTCAGCCTGCACAACGAAACATCCGGTAACGGACAGCGGCTGATCGACTTCGCCGGGGCCCGAAACATGGTAGTCTGCAGCACCAGATTCCAGCATAAAAAGATACACCAAGCTACCTGGCTGTCTCCTGATCGAAAAACACGAAACCAGATCGATCATGTTGTGATAGATGGAAGACACGCTTCTAGTGTATTAGATGTACGTACGATCCGAGGACCCAACATCGACTCGGATCACTAACTTGTTGCAGCCAAACTGCGCACACGCCTCTGTGCAGCAAAAAACGTGCATCTACCATCGCAAAGAATGTTCGACATCGAAAAGCTGCAATCACAACAGACAGCCAGAAGATTCGCCACTCGACTCTCACTCCTGCTCTCGGAGAGCACTGCCCAACAAACCGTCATGCGTGAGCAATGGAGCAACATTTTTTGTTCTCTACGTACCGCCGCCGAAGAAATCGGATTTCGGCGAGCCCGAAAAAACAATTGGTACGACGAGGAATTTCATGCTGCTGCAGAAAGAAAGGATGCCGCCTATAGAGCCACGCTGCGATCGGGCGCAACGCGAGCCATGTGGGATCGCTACAGAGAGCTGAAAAAGGAAGAGAGATGTATTATCCGACGGAAGGAACGAGAGGCCGAAATACGTGAGTGCGAAGAGCTTGAGATGCTGGCCAACAGGAACAACGCCCGAAAATTCTACCAGAAAGTTCGGCGGCTTACAGAAGGTTTTAAGACCGGGGCGTTTTCCTGTAAGAACAAAGACGGCGAACTGGTGACCGACGTACAGAGCAATCTTAAATTATGGAGGGAACACTTCTCGAATCTGTTAAACAGTGACAGCTGCGCATGTCACAGATAATGTGAAGATCCCGATACCCCAATCGACGACGACGGAATTGACGTTCCGCTACCCGACCATGACGAGGTGAGAATAGCGATAACGCGGCTAATGAACAACAAAGCCGCAGGCGCCGACGGACTGCCGGCTGAGCTATTCAAACATGGCGGCGATTCATATGGTCGGATGAAAGCATGCCTTCCGATTGGAATTTAAGTGTGCTCTGCCCAATCCATAAAAAGGGCGATCGTGCAATTTGTGCCAATTTCCGCGGGATTAGTCTTCTAAAATCGCCTATAAGTTTCTAGCGAGCGTATTCTGTGAAAGGCTGAAGCCCACCGTCAACCAACTGATTGGCCCTTATCAGTGTGGCTTTAGACCTGGAAAGTCTACCATCGATCAAATATTTACAACACGCCAAATCTTGGAAAGACCCATGAAAGGAGAATCGACACACACCATCTTTTCTTCGATTTCAAAGCTGCATTCAACAGTACGAAGAGGAGTTATCTGTATGCCACGATGTCTGAATTTGGTATCCCCAAAAAACTAATACGGCTTTGCAAGATGACGTTGCTCAACACCAGCAGCGCCGTCAGAATTGGGAAGGACTTCTCCGAGCCGTTTGATACCAAACGAGGTTTCAGACAGGGTGACTCGCTGTCGTCTGACTTCTTTAACCTGATGTTGGAGAGCGCCGTACGAGCCGCAGAACTTAATCGCTCAGGCACAATTTTTTATAAGAGCGTACAATTGCTGGCGTATGCCGATGATATTGACATCATCGGCCTTAACAACCGCGCTGTTATTTCTGCCTTCTCAAAACTGGATAAAGAGGCAAAGCAAATGGGTCTGGTTGTGAACGAGGACAAAACGGAGTACCTCGTGTCTTCAAACAAACAGTCGGCGCACTCGCGTATCGGCACCCAAGTCTCTGTTGACAGCTATACTTTCGAGGTTGTAAAAGATTTCGTGTATTTAGGAACCACCATTAACACCGACAACAATGTCAGCCTTGAAATTAAACGTAGAATGTCTCTTGCTAACAAGTGCTACTTTGGACTAAGTAGGCAGTTGAGCAGTAAAGTCCTCTCTCGATGAGCTAAACTAACACTCTACTAGGCGTTCATCATGCCCATCCCAACGTATGGCGCAGAAACGTGGACGATGACAACATCCGATGAAGCGACGCTTGGAGTGTTTGAGAGAAAGAATCTGCGTAAGATTTTTGAACCTTTGCACGTCGGCAACGGCGAATATCGCGGGCGATGGAACGATGAGCTGTATGAGCTTTACGACGACATAGACATAGCGCAGCGAATAAAGATCCAGCGGCTACGTTGGCTGGGTCATGTCGTCCGAATGGATACAAACGCTCCGACTCTGAAAGTATTTGATGCTGGTGGTAGCAGAGGAAAAGGAAGGCCTCCTCTGCGTTGGAAAGATCAGGTGGAGAAGGACTTGGCTTCACTTGGTGTGTCCAACTGGCGCCGGTTAGCACGAGAAAGAAACGACTGGCGCGCTTTGCTAAACTCGGCCAAAATCGCGTAAGCGGTTATAGCGCCAATTAAGAAGAAGAAGAGTATGCGGGTGATATAAAGCTATTAGGAACCGCGCGTAAATACTAACCCCAGTGATGGTTTGGAAAGTAAACATTCCCAATTTTTGTTTGAAAAATAGCCATACAATATTTCTGGCGGTGTGGCAATACTGACGAGTGTCAGCACATTTTTTAGCGCTCTCACTAGAAAAAGAGTTGCGCATCTAGTCATCGATGTTAATAACTATCGTAATTTCTTGATTTGGCAGTTCTAGAGTTCTGCTTTAGCAGCAGCTTACTAGTCACATGTCGTCTTAGTCTAACTCATTTAGCGGTAGACCCAGAAAACGTGCACTATCTCACTATCTGTTGTCGCTATCAAGGCTAATTCAAGTTTCTTTTTGGCCTCAGTCGGTTCGCGAAACTTCGCAATTGCAACAATATACAATATGTATATTGACTATATATACAGTGGCCGATAGAAGTCTACATGCACCCCTCCCTTTCGTTGTTTACAAAGTACCATCACTTTGCCTAAAAATGTGTTTATGCAATTTCATTTGAAATCTTTTTCTAATCGACTTGACTAAAACAAATCCTTTCTTTAACATAAAACAACACACAGTTATGCTAGAAAAACGCAAAAACAGCGTTGACAAAAGTGTACATACAGAACCGGTTTCCTAGCTTGTACTCTGATATCCTATGTTGTGATAACGGTAAAATACCGTTTGCCTATTTCTTTCCTTTTCTTATGTTTGTTGGTTTGCTAATATTGATTTTAGTTGCAATCTGAATACTTAAGCATCTACAATGGCTCCTCGAAAAGAAATATCAGTTGACGTTAGAAATTTAGTTATTCAGCACAGGAAAGAAAAAAATCATATGATGAAATTTCAAAAATCTTAAACTTAAGCCGTTCAACAGCCCAGACCATTGTAAAAAATTTTAAAAATAGTGGTTCCACCGAAAATAAGCCGCGCAGTGGACGCCCGAGCAAACTATCTCGCAGAGACGTCAGCTTGATTCTAAAAGAAGTGGACAAACATCCAAAAGTTTCTGCTCCGAAATTAGCCGAGGATATAGCAAGCTCATCCAACAAGTGTGTTCATCCAAGAACAAGCAGCAGTTTCCCTCTACGCCACTGTGCCCGGGAACCCAAATGAGCCTGATGGCGAAGTATTCCGATGCAATCGAGAGAGATGCCAGACATTCCCCGACCAATCTCGAACGCACAAACAGCGAGCCCAAGGCCCTAATTGCCGATTGGCTATCGGAGTAAATATTTACTTCTTTAACGGTAATTACCGAATTAAGCAACCAGTCCACCGCTTCCTTAATTGCGGATACCTCCGGTTGGAAAACACTACAGTGGTCCGGGAGCCTAAATTTAAGTTTGATGGGAGGTACCTTACAGAATACTCCCCCACCAACCATTCCGTCCAATTTGGAGCCATCCGTGAACATGTTTGCCATGTTTCCCTTGAGGGAATGTGAGTAGAAAAAGGTCCGCTCGGACCTAGCGTGGGTGTACAGTGGTCCAGCCCCATGGGGGTGAACTCAAAGTTTTTAGGAATGCTAGGGTGTCCGTAACTTAAGTCTAGCCTATGGCCCGAACACCTTAATCTGATTGCGGCGCGTGCAGCGGTAGTTTTTCCTACAATGTCCACGGGCGCCACATTCAGCATAGCGTTATGCACTAGAGTAGGAGTGGCACGGAGCACCCCACTGATTCCAATGAGGGCAGACCTTTGTACCCTCTCCAGCTTCTTAACTGATACCATCCTTTCTATCGAGCTCCACCAGACAAGGACTCCGTATAGCAAGATTGGTTTTATAATCGTATTATAAAGCCAAAAAGTGACTTTAGGCGAGAGGCTCCATCTTTTGCCGATAGCGCCCCTGCAACCATACAAGGCGACTGTTGCCTTCCTGATTCTCTCCTCAATGGCTTCCGTTAAGACCTCTGTCAAGGATGAGTCCCAGGTACTTCACCTTGTCAGAAAGCACCAACGGAGCTCCCGCTATTGAGGGGAGAAACAGTCTTCGTATTTTGTATTTCCTCGTAAATAAAACGAGCTCCATCTTCAGAGAATTTGTCGAATTTATAACTAGATTCAGATAACTCTGCATCAGTTCCATCAGAGTATCAAGAAACTTGCCTCTGACAATAAGTGCCACGTCATCCGCGTAGGCAATCACCTTACAGCCCCTCCCCTCCAGCTCCCCCAGCAGACTGTTAAGTTCGGGAATCTAGAGTAGTGGCGAGAGAACACCGCCTTGCGGAGTGCCTCTGTTCACTTGTCGGCGGAGAGAGGTGTCACCCCATTCTGCCACGACCGTTCTATCGCTAAACATCGTGTGGATAAGCCTTATGAGTGCGGTTCCGACTCTTAGTTTACCTAGCGACCTGGTGATTGCCTCCGGGAGGACATTACAGCCCCTCATATTAAAATCCCCTCAATGTCGAGGAAGACACCTACAGTGAGCTCCTTCTGGTGGAGGGACACCTCGATGCCCTTAACAATTGTATGCAAAGGAGACTCTACCGATCTGCCTTTACAGTAAGCATGTTGAGGGTACGGTAAGCGCCCCCGAGGAATTTCACTCCTTATGTGCAGATCAATCAGCCTCTCCAGGGTTTTTAGCAGGAACGAGGTGAGACTGATTGGTCTGAAATCCTTAGGGGATACATGTGAAATCTTACCTGCTTTGGGTATGAAAGTAACTCTCACAGCCCTCCAAGATCTGGGTATGTAGCCCCTATCTATGCAGCTCGCGTAGATAGGAAGAAGCCAATGACATGCTACCTCAGCAGATTTCTGCAGTTGAGCCGGGCTTGAAAGAGTCAATCGCCCAAGCCAGGCGTCGCTTGTTCAGCCAGCGGTGGAGGGTATTAACCGAGTCCGAATTTGTCGGAAAATGGGCGTCAAGAAGTAACCTGAGTGACTCCTTGCTGCTCATGGTCCAGCAATACATGTCTCCACCAATGCATCTATAGATTCTTCCGAGAGATCCGCGTTTCCAACAACCTGAGGTCAGCCTCTTCCCTATCCAAGGCCAGAAGCCCCTCCTCCTCCGCCCTGTCGAACAGTTGCCCGATACTGAAGACTGACCCCGTTAGAGAGCGGGCGTCGTCAGCACTTCCCCCATCCGACATGACAGATTCCATATCCATCTCCACGGGAGCTTATTCTACCGGGGGCCTATCCCCTCCCAGCACTACCGGAGTTGCGGAGATATCACCCCTGGCATCGGTCTGGTAAACCTTCAGGACTAGCAGAATCAGCGCTTGCCGAAAATGTCCTTCGGACTTCTTCACCTTGACTACCTTCCAGTTGTGCCTGGGAAGTTTGGGGTTGCAGTAACGGAGGATTTCCTCCATATCCTCTGGAGCAGAGGGCTCTGAGGGGAGCCAGACCCGGTCACGCGGACGAAGAGGTAGGTCCTTTTTGTCCACAGCTTCCAGCTTGGCTCCCTTCCAGACCTCCCCCACTAGAGCTACTGCCGCCCTGTACATTGTGGCCGACCGCTCTTCGCCGCACACAATTCGCTTTAAGGTACCGTAGTGCCACACGGCCCTCTCACTGCACGGTGGAGGTCCAGGGTTTTCCCTTACCACCTTCATAAACACCGCAGAGATGGCGAATGCCGCCATCTTCACTGCTGTTGTCGACCACCCCCGAGTGATGGATCCCGCCTGCTAAGCGACTTCACTAAAAGATTTCGGGGGACCACCCCCACTCCTCGGTTTCTTCTCCCGGAGAATTTCCTCCTCTTGAGAGCGTTGCCGCTTCATTCCCGATTCTACTGGCGGTACTACCACACCCTCCCTTTCTGCTCGGCATTTCTCTGCCCCACTAAGCCGCGCAGCATTTTGGCCGCCGTAGCGTTCCAGGATTTTAGCGACTATGCGTTGGTCAGAGAAGGCTTTCCTGCTCTGTCCTGGCTGCCATGTAGGCCTATCAAGGAACCCCTGAAAAGAAGTCCGAGAAACCCCCGGAAAGCTTGGGGAAACCCCCTTACTGGTGCTGGCCATCCCCTCCATCCAACCTCACCACGGGTCGCAAGCAGTTCCGCAAGCGACCGTGTACCTACGTACAGCGGGTTCCCGCTCACCCCCCCCTGGGATGGTGCTCGAAGTCGATTCAGACTTCCCCCCAGAGCCCCACCCAGATAACGCTTTGAGCATCGACTCCGACACCCTTCCGCCCCTACTTGTTTTGTCCCCTGGGGCTGCCTCTCGGTTAGGGCTCGTTAGAGAAGGCGGTTCCGCCCCTCTTTCCTTAAGTGAGGAGACCTTGGGGCTCGGCTCCGAGTCCCCACTGCCGCCTAATTTTTGGGGTTTTATTTGTGGTTATATTTGGAAAAAGGCGATGGATTTTTGGCAAAAACTTTTGTTTACAGATGAGTCGAAGATTAATATATTCGGTAGCGGTGGAAGAGCAAAAGTGTGGAAGAAAAAAAATACTGCACTGAGTCCGAAGAATTTGGTATCAACAGTGAAGCATGATGACGGCAATGTAATGGTTTGGGGAGCTGTTGCTGCATCTGGAGTTGGAAGATTAGTATTTATTGAAGGTAATATGGATCGTTATAAATACAAATCTCTATTGGAAGTCAATCTGAAATTTTCGGTGGATGATTTCGAACTTGGTCCAGGTTGGGTCTGTCAACAGGATAACGATCCAAATCACACAGCACACTACTAAAAGCATGGAACAATATGTATAACTTCTGCAAAGTTAATAAATTTTGTCACCTCGATGCCACGGCGGCTTCAAGTTGTAATTGATGCTAATGGTGGACCAACTAAATACTAGGAAGCAATATTACTTAGAGTTAAGGGGTAACACCACTGTACACGCGTAAAATAAACACGATTTTTAAAGAATTTTTTTGTATAGAAGAAAAAGGAAAACAATCACTCTGTTTGGGGAAGTTATTACTTATATACTAAAATACAAAACTACAGAGTTTGATCGAAAAATTTTACAAAATGGCGGCATTGGAGACATTTTTGTAATACGGTTTCTCTTGAAAAAGCTCCGCGGCACGCAGCACAGAGGGTGCAAATTTTAATCTGGAACAAAGAAACATTTTTTTCTTAATCTAGATAAGAATAACTAGAGAAACACGTAGGGGATTTAAAAAATATTTATTTTTGTGGAATTAGCAAGCATTTGAAGGAAAAAACTCTATTTTGGACTAAAAAAACGGCACTTAAATAATTATAACAATCGTTTAAATTAATCTATCGAAAATCCCCTACGCTCTTCTCTTAAGAAGGTTATTATACAGACGTAGTGAAAACCCTGATTAAAAATATTTAAAATTGTTTGAGTTATGCTGCGTGCCAATTTCAGAAAACGTGTTTTGAGAAAAACGCGCTTAAAGTTTGGAAATTTGGCGAAGTTGTTAGGTAGCAGTCACTAACGCTTGGTTGAAAGCTTAAAATATTTATGAAATAAACTTCGGTAACGTATAAAACTTTTTGTTCTGTATTTTAAAAGGTTCAAAGAATTTTTTAAGCTTATAAAAAAAAAATCAATTTTTTGAAATTTCTACAGTGGTGTTACCCCTTAAGTGAAGTTTTTCACACTGGAGTAAGATATTTGTCTACAGTATGTAGACTTTTGTCAAGGTTGGTTTTAGGTTTTTTTGCCATAGCTTTGCTATTTTATGTTAATGTATGGATTTTTTTAAGTTTATAATGATTAGAAAAGGCTTTCAAATAAAACTGTGTAAACACATTTTTCAGTAAAGTTTTTGAACTTTCAATCCAGTGGAAATGGGGGGTGAATTTAGACTTTGGTCGGTCGCTGTATATATGTATTTATATATATGCTTAATATGTGTTAATCTACAATTTAAAAATACATAATTGAGGCTTTAGATATACGAGTGCATAAGTTTGTTTTAAAAATTTTGAAACCTTTGACGGCAATGACCCGGATCAATTGCCGGAATTTATAGGTCAAATTGAAAATATTCGTACATCAATTTCTGGATTAGATAATTAGATAGTAGTAACAGACAGATAGATAACAGTTTTTGGTTACATAAAAAATAATGTGTAGATAAAACTCGAGTAGCTATCCATACATAGATACGCTAATGTGAATACGTGGTAGACTTTGAAAGAAATACTCATTAATGACTTTGGTGAATAGATGGTAGTAATTATTTAATGGACAATTTTAAAACGTGCGGATAACAAGGAACAATTTAAAGTTATTATTATTATTTCTCTCAAGACTTTTATCATCATCAAGATCATCTTCCTGAACTAACGCGAACTGAATGAAAAAATACAATCTAGGGAGATTGGGAATTATAGTGCCCTACATAATTCTAAATACATTATTCCGTAAGGAAATTAAAATTTGTTATTGATAGTGAGGCGGAGTTCAGCTTAATTAATCCTGATATTTGCCACCCCAAATGGAAGTAATATCTTAAAAGATCTTTGTTGTGTTATTGATTTTCCAAATAGACATTAAATTAATAAAAATGATACGATAACTTTAGTTTCATCTACAGAAGAAGAAATGTATAATCAAACGATATATAAGGTTAGCGACATACATTTTTCGATTTTGAAATGAAAACATACAACTGAACAAATTATACAAAAAATTCTAAATAGAAGATGTAAATGATAGATCCAATCATTAAAAAAAAGACATTGTAAAGACAATCACAAAGGTACTACAGAAGTTTTTTGTCAGAACTGAAAACAGATTATTTCTATCTAAAGCTTAGGAAAGAATTTAAAATATGTATATAAATAATTGTGATATATGGAAATTTGCAAAATACGATAGAGTCCCAATAAAATATAATTTGAATATCACACTTACTCCGGAAAAATATAATGATATTCACTTGGACATATGATTCCCTCAAGGCGGTGTGATGTATCTGACTAGTATTAATAAGTTTACGAAACACGCAACCGCGCATGTCCTAGAGGACAGAACGTGGATTTCTCTAATTAAAAAGAGAATACACAATTTAGGAAAACCGAGCCAGATCATAGAAAATAATGAAGTACTAAAATTGCCATAAGAGAGTGTCTAAATCTGGCAATACCATAGCAACTTGCACCTTCTTCCTATTGACATTCTGTCATATTCTGTCATTCTTGAATTTTTATATTACTAATAAATCAAAGTATATTAGGTTATGGACCCAGAAGTTTCCGTGCAAAAAGTTTAGAACTTTATTATTTTAAAAAGTTATCATGAAAATGGCGTCATCATCACTTTACGCAATAGAGGAATTGGATGTGTCCAACTACGAGACTTGGACAGTGCAAATGCGGAGCGTGTTGTTCCATGGTAATTTGTGGAAGGCGGTGACTGAGGCGAAGCCTTCAAATGCAGCGGAATTGGAGTTATGGATCTCAAAAGACGAAAAGGCGTTGGCGACTATTCTCCATAGTTTGAAATCAAACCAACTTAATTATATTTTAAATTGAAAGAAGTACATAAACCTCAAGGGCCAGTCCAAAAAGTTTCTTTGTACAAGCAACTTTTAGGCAAGCAAATGCGTGAGGAAGATAATATGCTCGAGTTTCTGAATTTATTTACAGAAGTAGCAGATAAGTGGCGGAAACTAGAATCTCTATACAAGACGAACGCTAAGTATTATTTTATTATCAAGCTTACCCAAAACGTATCCAAATTTTATCATAGAACGTTAATGTATAGAGAAATCTCACAAGCTACGAATAGTGCAAATTGTCAAAAATGAAGTCTAACCACCGCCGGGGTGTGGTGAAACTTTTAACAGAGCTGTTTACAGCGATTTCTTTCTTTAGTATATTGGCTCTGCACAGTTTTTGGCTTCTGTAGAAAATCAAATTGACGATGAGCCGACGGCATTTTGCAAAGTATTTGTTTGTGCATTTTTATGTACATAAGCTAGGGCATCAAGTGTGCATACGCACATGCAAATACGTAGATGCATATGCAGAAGAGAATTGTTTCAGATGCTTTCCATTTCAATTCAACCGGGCTATTCGGGTCATGTTCTTCGATTTCGTTGTAATTCAAATATGTTGCTCCCTAGTCAAAATAATAAGACACGTATTTTTTTGTTCGCCCGACAAAAAAATTTTTTCAAGAGTTATCGGCAATTTTGTTTTTCGGCTCAAAAGTGCGAAACATGTTTTTTACTCAAAAACAACTCATTTTAGCTACTGGGCATTTAGCTCAATTGAAGTTTGAGGTGTCCTCTTGATTTGGAAAAAGTTATAAAAAAAAAATACACTTTTTGAAATATTGAATTTCGAAAAAATTTCAATTTTTTTTCTTTTCTGCTAAATAAAAAATTGTCAACTACTTTTTTGCAAATGTTTCTACATGAAGTCGCTCGTGTAAGTAATGACGATCATTTTGAACCCAGAATTATTAAAATCGGTTCGTTTTTGACTAAGTTGTGGGCATTTAAAAAAAACTTTTTCTTATATAATTAAAAAAATCGATTTTGAGCCGAAAAACAAAATTGCCGATAACTCTTGAAAAAGATTTTTTGTCGGGCGAACAAAAAAATACGTGTCTCACAGAGAGCAACATATTTGAGTTACATCGAAATCGAAGAACATGACCCGAATAGCCCGGTTGAATTGAAATGGAAAGCACCTTCAGCATTTGTTAGGCAGGAATTTGATCATTAGGATATTTACTCTCTAATTTTTGCATGAAATATAAGGCGATGCGCATGAGGTAGGTTATGGTTGCTTCAGTACATACATACATATGCGTGCAACACTATATTTAATAAAGATACAATTGAATTTAGTTGTCCCATATATGCAAATACGTTTCTTTAAAGTTTTCCTTTATTTATTTCAAAGTTTTATATTATCTAGAAAATGCATGCATACATACATTTTTTTTTTTTTTTTTTTTTTTTTTTTTTTTGGAGGTGGCAAAAAGCATTGAAAGCCGAAAAGTGTGAGACTTGTCTTTCGACTCACCCACTAAAAACCCCACCCCTGCTCCGTTTCCCCCCCGCGGGACGACCGTTAGGTAATACTTCACGGGAGGGGGAGCGGCCTATTGCCTCTTCATGAAAATCTGCGCTGATGTTCAGCACATCGCAGTTTGGTATTTACTTATCGTTAAGTATTAGTTCTGGGAGGGGAGCGGCCTATTGCCTCTACTTGAAAATCTGCGCTGCTGTTCAGCGTGACGCAGTTGGTGATTCCTAATACCGTTAAATATTATTAGGTACTACTTCACGGGAGGGGGTGTGGCCTATTGCCTCTACGTAAGAATCTGCGCTGTTGTTCATTGTGACGCAGCTTGGTAATTACTATCCTTGCCATGTTACTGACAGCGGACCAATGTTCTTCTGAGTCAAGCATGATATCTACTAGGTTGCTAACCATTATTGGCTTCCCCACCCTATCACTCAATTCTACTCTTTCCAGCTCGAAACGAGGGCAGACAAAGAAAACATGTTCTGCATCTTCAACTAGACTGTTGCAAAAGGTGCAGTACGGGTCATCTTCGTGCTTAAATCTATGCAGATAAGCCTTAAAGCATCCATGCCCACTAAGTACTTGGGTCAGGTAGAAATCTATCTGGCCATGCTTTCGATTTATCCATCTTGTGATATTCGGGATCAATCGATATGTCCATCGTCCGTTCATGGAGTTCTTCCATTCCTCCTGCCAAGTACGGATGCTTCGCTCCCGTTCAGTCCTTCGGTTAGTCAGCTGTGCCGGATCCGCTCGATGCTTTTTTATTTCGGCGAATTCTAGTGCAGTCAGCTTAACTGGTAGCATACCCGCGAGGACTAATACAGCATCTTCCGATACTGTGCGGAATGCACAGCACACCCTGAGGGCACATAACCGGTATACCGATTTAATGCCTTTCATGTATGTGCTGCAGTTAGTTGCTTCGACCCAGGCTGGTACCGCATATAGCAGGATAGACGATACCACACTGCTAAGCAACTTCCTAGAAGCCTGCTTAGGTCCTCTCGTATTCATCATAATACGTGTCAATGCAGTTACAGCCTTCGCTGCTTTATCGCTGGCGTATGTTAGATGCTGTTTAAAGCTTAACCTGTGGTCAATCATTACCCCAAGATATTTTATGTACAGCTTAGATTCTAGTGCGTGGTCACCTACTCTGAGATTTGCTGTTTCAACTATTTTCCTGCTACTGATGAGGACTGCCTCTGTTTTATGGTTTGCAAGGCTTAAACCACTAATGCGCAGCCAATCCTTGGTAATTTCGACCGCTTGGTTGCAAATCGATTCGGCCTGGTTTAGGAATTTAGCAACGACTACGATTGCAATGTCATCAGCAAACCCTATGATTTGGGATCCTGGAGGTAGTTGGAGACGCAAAACTCCATCGTACATTATATTCCAGAGGAGTGGGCCCAACACTGACCCCTGTGGTACTCCTCCGGTTACTCTGTACCTTTTCATTCCTTCGTCGGTTTTGTATTGCAGCACTCTGTTAGTGAAGTAGCTTGCAACAATTTTCCGAATGTAGGCTGGGACTCGGAAATTCTCCAGTGCATTTAGGATTTTGCCCCAGTTCGCTGTATTAAATGCATTTTTAACATCTAACGTTGTGACTAGGCAATACTCTTTATCTCCGTAGAGCCAGCGAGAACCTTCAATCGCTTTGCGAGCAATGCGCTTAACCGCTATAACAGCATCTGTGGTAGAGCGTGTTTTACGGAAGCCATATTGGTGCGGCGATAACCCTCCGGCACTATCGATGGAAGATTCCAGGCGATTTACGATTAGCCTCTCTAGTATTTTCCCTGCCGTGTCCAGTAAGCATAGTGGGCGGTATCCTGAGGGATCTTCCGCCGGCTTAGACCCTTTTGGTATTAGCACTAGCTTTTGCAGTTTCCACTCTTTCGGGAATGTGCATTCTTCTAAGCAGGAGTTGTAAACATTCACAAAGATTTCTGAGTGCTTTTGGATTGCCAACTTAAGAGCTTCATTCGGGATCGCATCGGGCCCGGGTGCCTTATTGCCTTTGATCTGTTTGCAAATGTGCAAAATTTCGTCAGCGTTGGCCAGGCATCGGTTTCCATCGTCCTCCATACAGCTGGCAGCGTTGGCTGCGATGCCTTGCTGTTGGGGGAATAATGTTTTGACCACATTGCGCAGAATAACCGGGCACGTCGTGGGAAGCGCTTTGAAGGCTTTTGTTTTTTTCATCACCAGCTGGTATGCAAATCCCCATGGATTGCTGTCAGCATCCTCGCATAGTTTTTGGAAGCATTGGCGTTTGCTGCTCTTAATTGCATTTTTTAGCGTTTTCCTTCTTTGTTTAAATAGGAGTCTGTTCCTTTCAAAGCTGGTCGTACCTCTCGACCGCTGATATGCTCTTCTTGCTCTATTGCATTCTTCGCGTGCTGCAGAGATTTCTTCCGTCCACCAGTAAACGGGCTCTCTGTGGTTTTTATTAGGCCTTGTTTTACTCATAGCTGCATCACATGCTTTAGTGAGTTGCCTCATGACTTGGTTAGCTTTTTCAGCCGCATTTCCAGTAGGTGTAAAATTTGCCATCATTATTTCGAACACTTCCGGGTCCAGTGTTCCAACCCGGTATCTGACCTCGTGCGAGTTACATGACTTCGGCCTATCATGTTTGCCTATAACGCAAAGTATTGCAAAGTGATCACTACCAGTGTAGTACTGGCTAAGGGACCATCTCGTACTACTCACAAGGCTAGAGCTAACAAATGTCAGGTCGATTATTGACCCTTTCCCTGCTCTTTGGAATGTTTGCTGGTTCCCGGTATTCATAAGCGCTATGTCAAGCATAGCGAACGCTTCTAAAAGGGCTTTACCTCTAGGGGTGGTTCGAGGGCATCCCCAGTTCAGTGCCCAAGCGTTAAAGTCGCCAGCTACAATGACCGGACTATGATGTTTAATGTCATGTGCAAGTTCTTCCAGTGCGTGTATGGCTTCCGCTAGGGTTAAGCTAGGTGGAAGATAGCAGCTGTAAACAAACAGCTTACCAACTCGGGCTCGTACATAGCCACGTGTTTCGTTTATGTTTGTCATTCGTGACCTAATCATTCCACAATTCCATATAGCCGATTTGCCTGTTGTGTCGGACACCCAATCATTCCCATTTCCGTATTTATAGGGTTCGCTGAGTATTGCAATATCTATTTTGTGCTCTCGTACAGACTGTTCGAGCAGGCTTTGGGCCTTCTCGCAGTGATTTAAATTCAGTTGGAGAAACCTCATTTATGTCGCATTTCTTTGAGTGCTCTTTGATATAAAGGGCACTTGTTGCTAGTCATCGCGTGTGCGGTGTCGCTTATTTGCTTCTTTTTGCAAATTAAGCAGCTTGCTGTTTGGGTACAACTCTTCGCCTGGTGGTCTTTACTGCCGCATTTAAAGCAGGACTTGGTGAAGTCGTCCGTACTTTTGCATCTCGCTGCGACATGCCCGTACTCCATGCACTTGAAGCACCTTTTCGGGTCAAGTTTTTCTCTAATACGGCAGATAACTAGGCCAATCCGTATTTTGCCTGCTGCTGTAAGCTTAGTGGCGATCTCTGGTGTAACTTTAAGGGTCGCCGTTTGCGTCCCACCATAAGCTTTTCGCAAGTTAGCAACTGCAGACAAAGGCACATTTAGTTCCCTGAATTGGCTAGTTATAGCTTCATGGACTTCGGCTTTCGTCGTGATTTCGTCGAGATCACGAATTTCGATTTGGCGTAGTTCAGTTAGTGCCCTTACTTCCACTACATCTCCTAAGGCAGCTTTAACTGCTTCGTTGATCTTCTGGGTGTTTGGATCAGAAGATCGCTCAAGCACCAGTAGCAAGTCCCCATTTGCAGTTTTCTTAACACCGTATACTTTCGAGTTAAGCTCCTGTAAACATGGCTCTGTTTTCACACGTTTCAGGATGTCAGCGTATGAGACATTGCCAACGCTTTTCACAACGATCGCGTCTTTACGGGGCGGTCTCTGTCGCCTGCGATTTCCCCTCGTGTTTGCTTCGTCTTTTTGCTTCCCGTCTATTTTTGGACTTTTATTGTTTCCTTTACGGTTTTTCTTATTTATTACCGTGTTCCATCCTTCGGAGCTGGTTTGCTCTTTTGTTGATACCGGCGTTGCCTTCAGTGTTCCATCGCGGTCACTTTTGCTCTTTTTTGCCGGGCTTTTCCGTGCAGCGACTGTGTCTATACATCTCTTTGGCGTACCATCCGTGACGCGCTTTATAAGAGGCGATGTTTGTGTGCATTTATTTTTTGCTTCGAGAACCACACTTTTTGACCCTTTTAGCATCCTTATTCTAGAAGTCAGAATCGACCTTTCTAGCTTCTTATGGAGCTCAGAAATGCTCGAAACCAGATCACGCATTGGCTGGTTAATGTTACGCTTTGGGAGTTCCATCATCTCCGTTAGCTCTTTAATTTTGGCACTGATGCTGCGGTTGAGCTCTTCTGTTGTGGCCTCCTTTGCGACACTGCTGTACTGCATGCATGGTGACGCAGATCGGGTTCTTCCAATCAACGGAGGCGAATGAGCCAATCTCGAGCTCCTTTGAAAGGGGTTTTTTACCAGCTCCCCACTGCTGTTACTGTCGTGTGCAGTCTCCTTTGGCAAATCCAATGATGGATTGATTGTTGCTCTTTTAGCTTCTTCTAGGATATTTATATTTATATTTTGGTTGCTAGAATTCATGGTTGTTGGACCCCAACTCGTAAGCCGTTATCCCTATCCCGGTGCGTAGTCACTTATTCATGTTTCCATGGTTATCTTTGCAAGCAGGGAGGCCATGCGAGGGTTGACGAAGGCTCCTTATGAGAGCCCAAGTTCAGAGCCGAATCAGTGCTAACTAGGAATGTTACATCTAGACCTACGCCGACACTTAATGGCGACGGGATATGGAGCGTTCTTAGAGATTTGCCATAGTTTTAACGGGGTGGAGGCGGCTGCACCATTAACCTGAATGCCATTTCAGCTAGATTTCACTCTGCTTACTAAAGAAACAGAATAGTGCAGCCGTCAGCTCGTGGCAGTATGTTCCAAACATTTTCCAGTATATCGTAATTAAGACCTTACTGGGCTCGGTCTTAATGTAGATCATATTAAATTAGCAGCCGCCCCTAACATGGGGGACAGACGCTGACCAGGGAGCCGCCCAATATGAGTCAGTCGCTTCTGGATTTTTGTAATTTCACCATGCCTTTGCATGCCTTTGCATGGTGAGGGGGACACTTATTTTATTAAAGGCGGTGTCGTTTCGCCTTTGTCACAGAAACCTCTTCGGATTAGCTAGCTTTTAGACCGCTTCCTCCGTTTCTGCCGCTCATTGTCGGGGGCTGCTTATTTGTTAGAACTTATTCGCAACTAACCTGCTACTACAGGCCGTCCGGCTATCCGCAACCTGCCGACCCCCACGGTAGCTTAGAGCCCAGCTTAGTCGCCCGATCCCCGGGGAGCGCGACCTCCATACATATGTATCTACGTGATGTATATTATTCCCTGTAATAAAATGTAAATTGAAAAAAAAATTCGTTTGCCAAAGGCACAAATAAATGTTGAATATGCATGTAGTATATATGATAAGTAGTATACATATATGATAAGACGATGCGTCGTGAGATAGGTCATGATTCCTGCAGTGCGCATGCACATATGTACATATGTACCACTGTAAGATTTGAAGGTCCAATTGAACTTTTGCAGAAACATAACTAACATAATATATGTACATATGTATATATTGGTATACATATATGTACATACATACATATAACATTATACCAAAACACTTGTATGCTCTATGAATTAATTTCGACTCAAAAAATTAGTAAAAATTTTCATCAAATTTGTATAATTTTAAATTTACTAAAACGCACACCCCAAAATATGAGAGGTCGTTTTATAATGTATTTTTTTAAATTAAATCAAAACATTAAAGTTACTTTGTTGGCGCATATAATAAATTAATGATTTGATTTCATTCATCAATCATTTAAGTTTGTTTGAAAATACAAATTGAATAAATTTTCGTTTATCAAGGGAACATAAAAATGCACAAACAAATACTTTGCGAAATGCCGTCGGTTATTCGTCAATTTGATTTCCTACAGAAGCCAAAAACTGTGCAGAGCCAATATACTAAGCAGAGAACGTTAAATATAGAGAATTCTCACGAGCTACGAATAGTGTGAATTGTCAAAAATGAAGTCTAACCGCCGCCGGGGTGTGGTGAAACTTTTAACAGAGATGTTTTACAGCGATTTCTCCTTTAGCATATTGGCCCTGCAGTTTTTGGCTTCTGTAGGAAATCAAATTGAAGAATAGCCGACGGCATTTTGCAAAGTATTTGCTTGTGCATTTTTATGTTCCCTTGATAAACGAAAATTTATACAATTTGTATTTTCAGACAAAGGTGATGAAGAAAAAATGATTGAATATTTATTATATGCGCCAACATTTCAAATCAAAGTAACTTTAATATTTTGATTTAATTTAAAAAAATACATTATAAAAGGACCTCTCACATTTTGGTATGTGCGTTTTAGTAAATTTAAAACTAATCAAATTTGATGAAAATTTTTACTAATTTTTTGAGTCGAAGTTAATTCATAGCAGACAGTGTTTTGGTATATCGTCATATGTATTTACATTTGAATATGCATTTACATATGTATTTGTTCCTTTAGCAAACCAAATTTTTTTCAATTTACGTTTTATTACAGGGAATAATAATATACATACATTTGTATGTATGCATTTTCTAGATAGTATAGAACTTTAAAATAAATAAAGGAAAACTTCAAAGAAACGTATTTGCATATATGGGACAACTAAGTTCAATTGCATCTTTATTAAATATGTATATGTTGCAGGCATATGTGTGCACTGAAGCAACATGACCTACCTCACGAGCATCGCCTTATATTTCATGTAAATAACCTAATGATCAAATTCCTGCCTCACAAATGCTAAAAGAAATTTCTTTTGAATACTCATGTACATATTTGTATGTGCGTATGCACACTTGGGCCCATATCCCTTCAAACAAATCAAACAATTCTGTATACAAAACGCTTCATTACCAGGCACACAGGAAGATGGCATATGCAAATATAAATATGTGAATTGAATTCAAGCAAAACAATGCTTATTAATATACACATATGCATGTACATACAACCGCACACACAGGGCACTCACTTTATTCCTCAAAATGCGTATGTCGTTCAAAGCTAAAATTCTATGCCTAGCGACTACAAGAACAAAATGCAGTCATAGACGCAGGCGTAGCGGCCATCATTCTAGTTGCCATAGCGCTGAACAGTCGCGGCGGCGCCGAACTGTTTCAACTATTGTTCTGTGCAACAAAAACTCATCATAAAAAAATTCATTGATAAATTCGAGCTCATAGTTCTAAGAGCAAGTACTTTCATTCATAAAACCAGCCGCCCATATGCCAATTTTCTCGACCATTCGAAAATAGTCAATATTGGAATATTTCGCGTAGAATTATTTGCCAATATTTGATAAATCTTCAATTTTTGTCAAGTCGAGTGCCCATGGCATCGTACATATGTACAGGTATCCCTCGTATAACGCGATAGTTACGTTCCAGAAGAATTGCGCGTTATGTAATTCCGCGTTATCTAAAACATAGTTTTCATATAAATTTGGGAGTTATGTTCCAATAGATTTTTTTTAAATAAAATACATACAAAATAACAGATGCACATATATTTCAACACAATACTAAAGTTCATACTTTCTTATACAATTAAAAACACAAGATATGAATAATAATACATATGTACATACATATTTCAAAATTCAAAAAACAAAATTTAAATAATTATGTGCACATTAAAAAATTTAAAAACAAACTAAAACAAATTAAAGGTTTATTAAAAACTTTATTGTTATTCTTCAAACTTCTTATGGTAATTAATCTGTTTCACTGTCTTCAAAGATCTTTGCACGTGGGCGTTTTGGGGGAGCAATAGCTTCATCAGAAGATATTTCTTCAACATAGTTTTCGCTATTGGATAAGAAACTAGTTGTGGGACCTTGTGGTTCTTCTACTGGTTTTATAATTGCAAAATCTGTTATCAGTTTTTGGTGGGTGGTTTTTTTAAGCTCCTTTTCTGGTAAACTCACACATGCTGTGAAGGCAAAAAAGGGTAATTCCCGGTTTACATTAAAAATACATTACATATTATATATATGTGGTACGCAAATTAGTGTTACCAGATTTTATAATTATGTATTTTCCCCTTAGCGTTATAAAAGGCTAAATTTCGCGTTGTACTGAAACCTAATTTTTCCAAATCGCGTTATATCGAAACCGCGTTGTATAAGACCGCGTTATACAAGGGATACCTGTATATAAATATGTCTTTCTAAATGCTCGACAGCCGCAGCTGCTGTGCGTCAAGTGCGCGTATGAGCATACAGTAAGTTGCAGAATGAAACAAGTAGCGTAAAAAAAGGTCTGATTCGAAAATTTTAATACTAAGAGAAAATTTAGAAACAATTGTTTTATGTTAACTTATAGTAGGCAAATAGTTAATTAGTAGATTACTTTACGTATGTAGTGCTTGAATTGACAAAAAGTGCATAAAACCTATGCATATATCTGCAAAGTTAGAAACTTACTCTGAAATCAGAGCATTTGAAGGTGCCTGTAAACATGTCAAGGTTACTGTACATACAATGCTGTGCCTATGAATGTGCGCTGCGCCTTTGAACGCGCGCTGGATTTCTTGAGAAGTTTTACCGTTTTATTTTGAGCTGTCGCTAGTGAGCATACATACACACAGCATATACATATGCGCAAATGTATATAAATTCACAAATTTACATTTGCATATGCCATCTTCCTGTGCGCCTGGTAATGAAGCGTTTTCTATAGAGGATTTTGATTCAGTTGAAGGGATTCAACAAAGTTTTACAGACACCAGACAGATAGACAGACATAACATATATATATAATTTTGGATGATTTGGAAAATTCAAATATATAGGTCATATCAAAATGCTACCTAACATTCTTTGCTTCTAATCACCAACAAATTCTTATCGACTGCTGCTAAATTTACATAATTCAGCCCCTTACTGTTAACTTTTGGTGAAAAATGTGGCTGTGGTGTACCACGCGCGCAAAACGAGTACCCCTGAAAAGTGCTGCCTTTTCAGTCATTGAGACTTCTCTATACATTAACGTTCTCTGTACTAAGGAGAGAAATCGCTGTAAACAGCTCTGTTAAAAGTTTCACCACAACCCGGCGGTGTTTAGACTTCATTTTTGACAATTCACACTATTCGTAGCTCGTGAGACTTCTCTATACATTAACGTTTTCTGGATATTGTTTTGCCTAAAGCTGATACCGAAGAGGTAGATGGCGATAATTCAATGTACGGCAGTGCGGGCGGGCTAAGCTTAAGCGAATCCGATGTTGAAGTGGAAAATAGTAATCAGGAGGAGATTAGCAAAAATGTTGCTAAAATTGGTAAGGGTAGACCCAAGTTGGTACGCACAGGCGTGCGTGGTCGACCAAAAAAGCAATATAATATTATAAATAGTATGGTAAATGAAAGTATTCCACTTACTTCCAATGAAGCGTTATTAAGTAAGGAAAGTAATTGCTTTGAGAAAGCAATGCAAGATGAATTTGCTGCGTTAAACAAGAACAAAACTTGGGTATATGCCGATTCACCACCAAATAAGAAAGCAATTAAGGACAAATGGGTGTTCACAGTAAAACGAACCAAAGTGGTCTGATTGAGCGCTACAAAGCACGGCTTGTAGCTAAAGGGTGTGAACATCGTTATGGCATTGATTATTGTGAAACTTTTTCACCTGTCGTTCGCTACGCTACAATACGTATGATGTTAGCAATATGATGTTTCAATTTCAACAAATGATACGAGTGGCTTATGATAGCTAAAATATGATACAAATGCTTTGGTTTCGATGTTGTCAACATATCTTTGAAATACCGCGTCGATTCAGTGCGATTGTTACACATTTTTGTTCATTTGGAGCATTGCCTTGCACGTGTGATACATCCACTTGGAAATCGTCTGAAAAGACAATGACAAATAAGGTTATACACATGGTGCATGTAGGTTATGCAATTAATCTATGAGCATAAACACAAAAATTTGTTGATTAGAAAATATTAAACTACTTACGATGATCGTTTTCACTATTTTGCACAGTGGATGCATTGTTATGCTCAATAGAAACACTAGAATTTGATAAAAATTTTCCATTATCCTTATTAGGATTGCCAGGATTAATATTTTCTTTTTTTACCTGTGGGCAAAAAGTAAGGTGAATTTGGTTGTAAAATGAAAAATCTTTATTTATTCTTGTAAATCAATTTCATCCCCTTCAAAATAATCCCCTCTCGATGAAATACACTTATGCCTACGATTTTTCCAATCCCCGAAACATGCCAAATATACCATTTCCGGTATAGCCATCAGCACCTTCTTCGATTCAGCTTTTATCTCCTCAATCGACTCGAAACGCGTTCCCCGGAGTGGTCTCTTGAGTTTTGGGAATAGCCAGAAGTCACACGGACCCAAATCAGGCGAATATGGTGGTTGTGGAACGATATGCGTGGAATTTTTGGCGAAATGGTCACGAAGAACGAGTGCAGTGTGAGACGGTGCATTATCGTAATGCAAAAACCAAGAGATGTTGGCCCATAATTCTGGTCTTTTTAGACGAATTGCTTCACGTAAACGAAGCATAACGCGCAAATAATATTCCTTATTAACAGTTTGGCCAGGTGGAAGGACTTCATAGTGCACCACTCCACGAAAATCGAGAAAAACTGTCATCATGACCTTTATTTTTAAACGACTTTGACGTGCTCTTTTCGGTCTGGCCTCGCCTTTAGCACGATATTCGCTTGATTGGTCGGTTGTTTCAGGGTCGTAAGCATAAATCCAAGTCTCATCCCCGTAACGATGCATTTGAGCTTCTCCTGATAGTCTGAAAGCATTGTTTCACACACATCAACGCGACGATTTTTTTCCAAGAAATTGAGAGTTTTCGGTACCAAACGAGATTGACTTTTCGTAGGCCCAAATGGTCTTTCAAAATGGTTTTCACAGATCCTTCTGATATTCCGATCATATCAGTAAGGTCTTTAACAGTCAACCGACGATTTTTGAGCACTAACTCCTTCACTTTATTGACGTGTTGGTCATCTGTTGACGTCGATGGTCGTCCGGAGCGCTCCAAGTCATCAACACGTTCTCGACCCTCTTTGAAGTCTTTGTACCACTTATAAACATTTTTCTGCGACATGGTCGAATCACCAAATGCCTTCAGCAACATTCTAAACGTCTCCGCAGCCGAAATTTCATTCCGCAAACAAAATTTGATGGCACTTCTCTGCTCAATCAAATCAGACATTGTAAAAATCGAAAAATGCACTCTTGGTCGTTTGGTAAACACAAGCGTAAATATATTACTGATAATGACATTCACATGAAGGTTGGCCCAGATGTTATTAACAGTGCTGCCAACTAATGAAAAAAATACCTAGAGCGAAATTTTAATCCCGCGAACTTTGACAAATAAATTCACCTTACTTTTTGCCCACAGTAGCAGATATACTGTAGAAGAGTAAGAAAGACAGAGCTAACGCGCGGTCTGCGCATGCCTGCACTCTCCGAGTTACTCTTACTGATTTCGGGAGTCTACGACTTACTCTTTCGAATTCGAACTTGCTCGGGCACGCGGCACTGCAGTACGAATAGAAGGCTAAAACGTTTTCAGGGTAGTTGCATTCTCACTTTGTATAGTCTTTACACATGCGTAGATACTACAAGTCTCATACACGCAAATTTACTCTATTCAATGTTCATATAAAATGAAATAATTTTCATATAAGATGTAATTTTGTTAATTACAATAAAATAATCAAAACATAAATTTTGAAATTATTTTACGGAACAAAATGTTGGCAAGTAAAGAAGGAATTTATCATGATCATAATTTTATTTATAAAATTGTATCGATTAAAGTATAATTCACAACAAAAATGAACTAAACAAACCAAACTGGAACTTTACATCTCGTTTTGATTGTGTCAATATACACGGTCTCCTTTTTCTGTGCTGAGAGTATCCAATGCTGGCCTTTCTTTGGACAAATAGTCGGTAAAGAAGAAATTAAATATAACACAATTAAATCGGACTATAAATCACTGACTAAATGAAAACAATAATTTTCATTCAGAGAAACAAGGCTCGACCTTCAATCAATGATCTATATGGGAAAAAGTATGTAACATATTGATTATGTCAGTATATTTTGTTGTTACCGCTCCGTTTCAGGAGTGGGGTAGCCGTTTCTCAGGCTCCCTCCACGAAACAAGTTCTTCATCCCGATTACTTCTTTATCACGGCCGATAAGAATGGAATTAAATACAACACGAATATATCGAATCATTAATTCATTGACTGCAATGATAACGATAACTTTCATTCATAATAAAAAACAACTAAAAAACATCCTTTTTTGCTAGTCGAACTAAAAAGTAGAAAATAAAAAATAGTTTAAAAAACTAAAAAACACGCTTTTATTGACAACGAACTAAAAAGTAGAAAATAAATTTTAATGACAAAGAGCCCTATAATGAAGTAATAGCAAATCGAACGATCAGTCATAGTCAACTACCTCAGAACAGAATTATAACAAAAATTAAGATACAAATAGAATAATTCAAATTAGAGTTAAAAGCGTGGGATGCATTTTGCTTCACTTTCATAACCTTCTGTACATAGGTAGTTGCCAATAGAATGATTGTAATATTTACTATATCAAGCATCCCACGCTTTTAACTCTAATTTGAATTATTCTATTTGTATCTTAATTTTTGTTATAATTCTGTTCTGAGGTAGTTGACTATGACTGATCGTTCGATTTGCTATTACTTCATTATAGGTCCCTTTGTCATTAAAATTTATTTTCTGCTTTTTAGTTCGTTGTCAATAAAAGCGTGTTTTTTAGTTTTTATAAACTATTTTTTTTTTAGTTTTATTTTCTTTTTGTTTTTTTTTTTCTGTCGATATTTACGACACTTATTTATTTTTCGGCATAATTGCGGTAAATATTTAAAAATGAAAATATTTACGAATATAAAAATACGGGCGCAATACAGCACACGCGGTTGCTATTATGAGCGTCGTAACGCGTATATTACACAGACGTACTAACATACACACAAACATTCGTAGGACGCTTGGTCTAAGCAAGTATTAGGTAGTGTAGTATAGGTATACATATTGCCTTCTCGCTCACCGTGGCTCCGTAATACGCAGGTACATACGTACTAGCATACATACAAACATACATACGTATGACGCTTGAACTAAACCCCAAAGCAAGTAATAGGCAGTGTAGTATACATACTACAATACTCACTATACTAGCGTGGCTCAGCAGTACGCAGCCACACACATATACGTATATCAACATATAACGCTTCGTTGCCAAGAGTGTCGCTTTTTCGTTTCATCGAGTCTCAAATCACTCCCAACGATTCTAAAGAAGTTTTCACTTTAAAAATGCATCTACACCAGTTGGACGTGATCACTGCATATTTAAATGGAAACTTGCAGGATGAAATATATATGCAACAACCTGAACATTTTGTTGATAAGAAGCACCCAGAAAAAGTGTTGAAGTTACGAAAATCTATTTATGGTCTAAAGCAATCTGGTAGGCAGTGGAATGTTAAACTCGATGAAGCGTTAAGAGAGATTGGTTTCACTGCTTGCGATAATGAACCTTGTTTATATAAATCGCATTTTGAGAATGAACTGGTATTTACAGCGGTATACGTAGATGACATAATCATTGCGTGCAAGAGTAAACCCAAATTGCTTACAATAACCTCCTCGTTCCTCACGTGCAGCCTACTGGACAAATTTTAAATGCTCGTAGAAACGTTTTTAAAACAGTTATTGAGCTAGTGACCATTTGTATAGCCAGCTGCACATATTGTTTGTACTTAAATGTAAACACTTTTTCTCAAAGCTGGTAATACTGTAAAATAAAGCACATTCAGTCTCATCACCTGAACGCAAAACAGTTTTAGTAAAGTCGTAAGCCAAAATATTTCAAATTTTCCAAATTTTGAAGCAGAAAAAATCGAAATAATATTTAATATTATTGTTTAAACTACAGTTAACAAGGTAATGTATAAATTCTTTCAATTGCTTTCTTCTAATACCGTTATTTTTGGCAATTTTTCTCATGACCAGCCAGCTGCACATTTGTAACGTATTAGTATAAATATGACAAGTAAACTTTCAGAGCAGCAAATTTTCGATATACTCTTGGAAAGTGATGTTGAGGGAATGTCAGATGATGAAGACGATATGGAGGAGCAAATTGGGATAGATTTGGAGGAGGAAACATACAGGAAGTTCTGCAGCAAACACAAAACAGAAAATTTAAATGGTTTTCAAAAAACTTTACCAATTCTTCTGATTGTCCTGACGAACTTGAATGGGATGTTGAAAATAGACAGATGTGGCAACCTTATAATTATTTTTGTGAATATTTCAACGACGATTTCTGGAGTTTGGTTTCAGAAAAAAGTAATATGTACGCTCATCAAAACAACAACCGTTTAAACGCAACTCCTTCTGAGTACAAAAAGCTTGTAGGCGATAATATTATAGCGGGGTGCATGAAACTTCCAAGGATACGTGTGTATTATCGACCTAAAATAAAAGTTCCAGCTATCACCCAAATCCCTAGAGATCGATTTTTCAAGTTGAGAAATGCCATGCATTTTGTTGACAATATGTCAGTTACCGAAGAGGATAAAAAAGATAAACTTTGGAGAATTCGACCAGTACTAGACGTTTTGTTGGGAAAGTGTAGATCGATACCTAATAAATGTAGCATCGACGAGCAAATGATTCCATTTTCAGGAAAAACGAGTCTTGAACAATACGTAAAAGGTAAACCAAAACCAGTGGGATTGAAAAACTTTGTTTTAGCATCGACTGATGGTTTGATACCGGACTTTTTTATATACCAAGGGGAAAATACATGGCCCGACGGAAAGCCTGATAAATATTTGGGAATTGGTGGTACGGTGGTAAAAAAACTTTCTACACACCTCAATAAAGGTTGTGAGATATACATTGACCGCTATTTTACCTCTATAGCTATTCTCGAGTATTTGTTGGATAAAGATATATTTGCAACAGGTACTATTCAACTTAACAGAGTGCCTAAGGAACTTCGGGCAAAGTTATCGAACGGCAAAGCGTTGTTAAAAAAGGGAAGATGTAGCTTCGAAGAATTCATAAGAGAAGATGATAAAATGTGCATTGTTAAGTGGATGGATAGTCACTCTGTATTAATAGCTTCAACATCGAGTGGATCACATCCTCTTCAATCCGCTCGACGATGGGATAAAGTAGGCAGAAAATACATCAACATCGATTGTCCAAATGCGATTTTACGTTATAACCAATGCATGGGAGGAGTAGATTTAGCGGATTGGTACGTCTCCTATTACAGGATTGCTATTCGCACCCAAAAGTGGCCTTTAAAGATATTTTGGCACTTTGTCGATGTCGCTGCATGCAACTCTTGGATTTTGTATAAAAGATATAAATATGCATGTGGTGAAAACAAAAAAATATCATGGATCTGCCTGACTTCAAGTTCTATATCGCAGAATGTTTAATTGCTGATGCTACCACAGATAAGGAGGGAGAGTCCTCATCAGATATAGAGTATGAACCTCCGACAAAAAAAACTAAGAGAAAAGTAAAACCGTTGCCGCCGAAAGATGTACGCACAACGCAGAATAAACATTTACCAATTTGTGCCGTCTCTGACAAAAACAAGTTAATGCGTTGCTGTAAAGAAGGATGCAATCAAAAGACTCGTTTTAAATGCATTTCTTGTGACATATTTCTGTGCATCAATAACGATCGGCATTGCTTCATGGAGTTTCACTCTTAAGTGCTCATTATTGTTCTATTAATACTAGAATAATTTTATAATACCATTTTAATTAACTTGGTATTGAAAGTTTACACTTATTTATGAATTTAAAAGTAATATGAATTAAATGAAATGAATGCTTTACGTTTTTGGTATTATAACGTTTTTTACTCAACTTAGTTACAAATGTCCAGCGGGCTGCACCTGCAATATGTCATAATCCTTTCGTCCTTCATATACTTGAAACCAATTTTTCTCTTAATTTTGACGCTGTTGTTATAAAAAACACATTTTTAAAGAAAGTGAATGTTCTTTTTTCTCTCGGGACCGAGGATGATAAAGTCCCTTATATCAAAAAGGTTTGAAATAGTAGACAAAGGAGAAATCCAACATTTTTTTGGAATAGAAATCCACAGACAAGGCGAGTTGGTTGACATTACATTAAGTCACAAACAATACCTATTGAACTTATATGGCGGTTTTGAAGTTATCTCAGAGGAACAATAATCCACATGTGGAAAGCTACCATGAATTTTAAACTCTCATACAAAGCAGGTAGCAAAGGTGTAGACGGTTTCGTATACGCTGATTGGGGAAGTGATCCTCACGACCGAAAGTCATATACGGGCTTCGTATTCTTTTATGGGAATAGTGCCATATCCTGGGAGTTCAAAAAGCAGACTACTATTGCTCTAAGCAGCACAGAGGCCGAATATATGGCTGCATCTAATGCCGCCAAAGAAGCAGTTTATTTGCAACGTATATTGATTGAGATAGGTTTCTGGAAAGATCAACCAATTATTTTACATATCGATAACCAAGGTGCACAGGAGCTGGAAATGAATCCTGTGTACCACAACCGAACTAAGCATATCGATGTCAGATATCATCTCATACGCGAACTTGTAAATGCCGGTAAAATCGTTTTATCATATTGCCCGACGGATCAGACGACAGCTGACATGTTCACTAAAAGCCTACAAAAACTCAAGTCTTCCTATTGACATTCTATCATGTTCTGTCATTCTTGAATTTTTATATTACTAATAAAGTCCAAAAATGTTCGACGGAGCAGGGAGGCCATAGAAAGGCTAGCCGCAAACAGTAGGCTGCATATCTACTGGGTACCTGGTCACAAAGGCATTATGGGGAAGGAAATAGTAGATGAGATAGCAAAAAGTGCTGTTAGACTACCTTTTGAGCAAGAGAATGATATACCAAAACCGCTAAACACAATATACAACAAAATGGACAACCATATGAAAAGGCAAGTGGAAGCTAGGTGGACTAACCTGACCACATGCAAAACAGCAAAAGTCCTGTGTAGAACTAACGACAAAAAACTGACTCAATTCGTACTTACGCTCTCGCGAAAGGACTTCACTACTATCATAGGTATGCTAACAGGTCATAATCTATTGGCTGCACGTGCGTACAAGATAGGGATTGCTAACATGGACAAATGCAGAAAATGCAGAGAGGATGTTGAGGAAACTTTAGAACACCTTCTGTGCGTTTGTCCGGCATTATTAAAAATGCCTGGGAGCCCCACTGTTTGAGGGTCTGGAAGACGTCTCAGAAGCGGAGCTCCCAGCCCTACTTAGATTCGTCAGTCTATGCGTGGCTTATTGCCAACCAGGCTAACCTAACCTAACCTAATAAATCAAAGTATATTAGAGAGTTTTTTAGAGAGCAAGAAACAAATGTTCACTCAGGTAATCAGGTAAAATCAGGTAATGCAGATATTGAAAGGCATAACATCCTTAATGAACAAATAATAATGTTTAACGCATACCCAGAAAACAAAGACAATCTCCACGATAAAGTGTTTAACGCATTAATGTCATATAATAATACAATTCATTCAATAACAAAAAATCGACCAATTTATCTTATAAATAACTTAATTTTCCAAGAGGAATTTGGAAACTTTCAAGAATAACACATATAATACTAATGAGTAAAAACAAAAAGGTTTTTAAATCTGAAAGGGTTTCCACAGATACTTTTGCAAATGAAATAATTAATTAAATTAATAATAAAAGAATAAGCAAATCGAAGCTTAAATACAAAAAACATTACAAGCTTTAGGCAAGAAGGAAATAATATCGAATGATAACAAGTTTAAAAAAGTATACTATATAAAGCACAAGTTAAAAGAAAAAACCTATTTGAAAATAATTGTATCAGCAGGGACTGCTTATTTTGGTAGTGGAGGAGTGATGTATGTACTCTAGGGTTGCCAGATGATCTGGACTTGGCTGGATTGTCCAGATATTTCCCTTCATGTCCAGATTCCAGATTTTTAAAATCATGTCCAGACGAAATCAATATACAGAAAAAACCAAAAATGTGGATTTTGGATTTTAAAATACTAGAAACACATCTTTTTTTGTCAAAAAATTTAAGTTTAACATTTTTGGAATTGGTTTTTGACATGAAAAATCATACAAATTTTGCACCTTTTTCTAAGGAAAAAAATTAGAAAATATAAAGTCGACATTTTTGTTTTTTCTGTGTAGGCACATTGAGGCAAAAAACTTTATAAAAACTGCCAGTGAATTAACAAGACTCTCAAAATACACCACTGGATATCAGCTAACGTCTGTTTATATTGAAAGAAAAGAAAAGCGAAAAATTAGCACGTACATGTTAGCAGTTAGTTTTGCATTTAATTTATTTTTTAAATTACCTAATTGACCCGTTTAGTTTTTGAAACGTTAAATGTCGGGCGTTAATCAATGTGCTGTTCCTTCGAAAAAAAGGAGAGATAGCCAATATTCAGAGAGGTGGGAAAATATAAGCGAATATTCATATTCAGCTTGGATCAAAAAAGAGATGAATACACTGCACTGTGCAAATACTGTCAAGTGGACATTTCAGTAAGGTATGAAGATGCTCGCCCCAGAAAATTCAGATGTCTCAAAAGAAGGCTGGCTGCCTGGATTAATTTATTGTGAAGGACAAAGAAAGTACAGACGCAGTATCAACATCACAAGCTGAACTCATATCGGTATTTCACAACGTTATTCATGGTTTAAGTTATAATAGCATGAATTGTCACATTAAGCTTTGCCGAAATATTTTTTTTATAATAAAATAGCTGCGAATATTTCATGTGGTCGCACAAAAGCTGCGGCAATTGCACGAAACGTTTTAGCCCCATAAGCTCAAGAAAAAATAGTGGCCGATATCCAAAACAGTTATTACTTTTCGATCGGTAATGATGCAGCCAGCATTGGAAACCAAAAGTTTTATGTATACACAGTTCAGTCCTTTAATGCTAACGTTGGGATTCGTAAAAGACTACTAGATTTCTATGAAGGTTTTAACGGTCCATCTAAAGATATTTTTGGAAATATTAAACGCATCACAGAATACAATAATCTGCATCTGAGACAGGTTTCGTCGTTTAGCGTAGATAAAGCGGCAGTCAATTACGGTGTGCACAATTCCGTTTTTCAAAAGCTGTTAGAGCTCAATAATAATGTTTTAAAAGCAAACTGCAACTGTCATGTAATTAATAATTGCTTAAAGCACGCTCTTAATTCTTTATCTGTCGATATTGAAAACATACGCCATGTGCCCACTCGTTGGCTTTCATTGTGACCGGCTTTAGAACGGTTAATTTATAACTGGCCGGCTGTAAAAAGGTATTTTTTATTAAAAGGAGAACAAAACACTCGAAAGGAATTATGGGATTTTGTTACCAGCGAACAAGTGATGGATGACATAAGCCAAGAAAATTAAGAATGTTTTGAAGAAAGCATTTCAGAGGCTTATTTATTTTTTGTTCACAATGTAATCCAAGCGTTTCAGACAGCAGTATTAATGTTGATGAATGCACTATAGTTGACGTTGACCGTGTAATGCGAAAATTATTAGACACTTTGAAAGCAGAATCAAAGATAAATTTTATAGAAACAGAGCTAGATCTATTTTAAAAAATCTTCAAGAACAAGATGGCAAAGATTTTAAAGCCGAAGTTGAAAATTTTTTCAAAATGTTATTGTCATCTTTTTGCCTTAAATACAAGTTATTGTCATGGGAGGAACTATGAATAGCTGTAAAACGATTCGATTTAGAAGGAAATATCAACATGGATGATATCAATTCAGAATATTGTTGCTTGCGTTCAGTGTATGATCAATTACCAAAAACCCTGTCAAATGATAAAATATGGTCAATTTTTTTCAAAAAATCAAACGACGAGATGAAAAATTTAAAAAAAGTAGTGTCTTTTGTCTTTTCGATTCCAATAAGTAATGCTTATTGCGAGAAGGTATGTATTTAGCTTATGTCTTTAGATCTCATAAAAGCAGAACTTGTTATAAGGCTTAATTTTGATAACGATTGTAGCTCGTTTATTGATTTATTAAATACCCCAAGTGGTAAAAACATGGTGCAAGCTGTCAGTAACAATAAAAAATACATGCGGAATTAAAGTAAGCTTTGTACTCTCTTCTCCTCTTGGTATGAATTTGAATTTGAATTTGAAGAGGTCGAGCCAAGGAGCACCAGGAGATTTGGTGGCTGCTAAAACACTCAGGCTAAAAAGCCCATTGTATTTAAAGCTCTGGAAAGGGGGTAGATAGTCAAGGAGGGAGGGAGAAAAGTATCAGAGAAAGAGATAGGAAATAATAGAGACAGAGATAGAGATAGTTAGTCCTGTGGGAATTTTCCAGATTCTTTGGCGAATCTGTAAATATCCTCTAGTTTTAGAGAACGAATATTACTCATTCCCATGACATCGGAACCCAATACCCGTAGTCGCGCTCTAGCAAAGGCAGGACACTCACAGGGAAAGTGCTCAGTGCTATCCGCCTCCTCCAAGCAGGACAGGCATACCGGGTCCTCGATGATTCCAATGGTGGTCATATGCTGACCCCATGGGTTGTGTCCTGTAATGATGCCGACCATCAACCGAATGTCTTTCCTTCTAAGTTTCAGTAGAAAGTTTGACAGTTTTCTGTTCGGACTTGTCACAAAACACTTTGCAGTTCTGCAGCGTTCTAGACCGGACCATCGCTCTTTATGTAGATTGCCTACATAATCGTTGATCCAATTCTTGATTCCTGCGGGACTGATTCCGATTATTGGCTCTGGCCCCTGTGGGGGCACCGCTGATCCACGGTTGGCCAATTCGTCGGCAAGTTCGTTTCCTTGAACACCGGAGTGTCCCGGAACCCATATAAGTACAAGCCTGTTTTGTCTTGCGACAGAATTAAGCTTCTTCTTACATTCTTGAACAATCTTCGAGGTGTGCTTCGCGTTCTCCAGGGCCTTCAATGCAGCCTGACTGTCACTGAAGACTCCAATCTGTTTCCCGCTCCATCTCCTCTCGATTATCCATTCGGCTACTTTTAGGATGGCAAAAACTTCTGTTTGAAAAGCAGTTGCCATTCCCCCCATAGCATAGTGATACTTATTACTATCGTTTAAATACCATCCGGCTCCAGACCCTATTTCAGTCTTGGACCCATCGGTAAAGAAAATATCCGTCAAACCTCCCTGCAGGCATTCTGGATTGCTCCATTGCTCACGCAATGGAAATCTGACATCAAATTTCCTTCCGAACGAAACTGTGGGTATCAGGTCATCTTTAGGTGCCAAAAACAGTGGATACTGCTCCGACAGCAACTTAAAGATTTCTCTGTGTCCCGAAGTTCCATCTTCGTGCCAGAAACCATATTTATGGAGTCTACACATTGCTTTTATTGCTTCCTGTTGTATCTTAAGATCCAGGAGCAAATCAAGCATAGCATTTAGGGCATCACCAGAGGTTGTACTCATGGCACCCGTGATGCATAAACATACACTTCTTTGCAGCCTGTATAGTTCCCGGATTGTGGACTTAACCATGCTCCGTCGCCACCAGACCACAGAAGCGTAAGTGATGATTGGTCTGATAAGTGCCGTGTATATCCATAGGACCACAGCAGGTTTCAGACCCTAAGTTTTGCCAAAGGCTCTACGGCATTGCTGAAAAATCTTCAATGCACGATTCACCTTCAGTGAAACGTGTGTCTCCCAGGTCAGCTTCTTATCCAAGATTACTCCTAGATATTTAACTTCGTTGGAAAGACCAAGTGTCACACCTTTCAGTGTTGGAAGACTAAGTCCATCCAATTTCCGTTTTTTCGTAAACAAGACTATGGTTGTTTTGTTCTGATTAACGGAAAGACCTTGTCTCATGCACCAATCATCGATTTTGTCAAGAATCCTCTGCACTTTCGTGCAAAGCCTCCTTAAGGATTTATCCGATGTTAGCGCACAGACGTCGTCCGCATATGCTTGGACGTGAAAACCGAGTTCCTGCATCTCCGCTAATAGGGAGTCTACGACGAAGCACCACAGCAGCGGAGAGAGAACACCCCCTTGGGGACATCCTTGCTTTGCCCTGACTGTGATTTGCTCGTCGTCGCTCCCAGCAGCGGTTAACAGCCTCTCAGAGAGCATGGAGTATATCCATTTTATAAAGCCTTGATTAACTCCGTGTCGTTCGGCAGAAGAACATATCGAGCCGAAAGTGGCATTATCAAAAGCCCCCTCAATGTCCACGAACACGCCCATTGTGTATTCGTCAGCTTCCAGCCCAGCTTCAATCTTGCTAACAAGATCGTGTAAGGCTGATTCACATGATTTTCCACTCTGGTAAGCGTGTTGATTTCTACTAAGTGGACTTCTCGGCAATACCCCCACTGGAATATGTTTCTCCACCACTCGTTCAAGACTTTTCAATATGAACGATGTCAAACTGATTGGTCCAAAACTTTTTGCTAGGGAATAGTCATCTTTTCCTGGTTTTGGAATAAATACTACTCTTACGCGTAGCCATTGGGATGGTATATAACCAAATGCAAGACAGGCTGTGAAGAACCTTTTCAGGGCCTCAATCAGCCTGTCTCCTCCTTTTTTAAGCATTACTGGATATATTCCGTCAGGTCCAGGGGACTTAAAGTTCTCAAAGGAAGATAAGGAAAACCGTATCGATTCCCTTGTCACTATCCGACTAGCAATATACCAGCTGTACCTAGAGGTTCCACCGTTGCCACCGTCATTGTTCATGCCACTCTCAGCTTCAGAGAGAGTTCTACTACCCGGAAAATGGGTTTCGAGTAGAGCATTAAACGTTTCCGATTTGGAAATGGTGTATGAACCATCAGGTTTTCGAATGGAATCCAGCCTTACTGAGCGGTCTAAATGAAGGACCTTACAAAGTCTCGCTGTTTCCCTCATTTCTTCGACGTTACTGCAGAAATTTCTATAGGATTCAAGTTTGGCTTGCCGTACTTTTTTCTTATATTCTCTCTGTGTAAGTCGATGATTGGCCCAGTCCTCTTCTGTTTTGGTCTTCAAGGCCTTCTTAAGAAGTTTCCTGGACCGTACACGAAGCTTCGACAGTTCAGGGTTCCACCAAGGAACCGCTTTCCCCTGTCTGCTTTGACTGAGTGGACACAGTTCCTCAAAGCAATTGATTAAAGTACCTTCTAATTTCTTAGTAGCATCTTCAATCATTTCTGCTGATTTGAGTTTTTTCAGGTTTGGTAATCGCTCTGTTACAAGCTCACCATACCTGTCCCAGTCCACATTTCGAGGATTCCTACCGGAAGGTATTGATATTGTGTCAATTCCCAGTCGGAATTCGATAAGACGATGATCAGAAAGAGAGTCCTCTTCCAAAACTCGCCATCGGTTGATTTGATTTCCAACTGACCTATTGGTAAGTGTTAAATCAATCATCTCTTGTCTCCTTCTGGTGACAAAAGTTGGTTTGTTACCAGTGTTTTGGATGACCAAATCGGATGACAGGAAAAAATCCAGTAACTTAAGACCTCTGGGGTTGCATTTGCTGCTTTCCCACACAATGTTCTGTGAATTTGCGTACAGCCCACTATTAGCCCCAGATTATTGGATTCCGCGTACTTGACCACTTCTCTTAGCTCCCTCGAAGGAGGTGGCTGTAAAGAGTCGTAGGGTAGGTAGGCCGAAACTATGATAGCTTCGACACTGTTCCCACTTTTCCAGTACTTTATTTTTGCAGCAACGATATCTCCAGAGCATAGCTCTTTTAACATCGTGTATTCGATCAACCTCGGCATGATAAGACATGCTCGCGGTCTCACATTCCCTTCACAATGAAGTATTTGTCCCCACGACATAGCACTTAGACCACAGATACGCTTGTGACATACCCATGGTTCTTGTATAAGTATTATGTGTGGGTTTGTTTGCAGTTTTGCATGCCTACGGCACAAGAGAGCCGTAGACGCTTTGCTATGCTGCAGATTAATTTGTGTAAATATTACTTCAGTCATGAGACTGAGTATATTTACGCTTTGTCCTCCACCTTATCCTGGACGCGGAACTGGATCCGCCCCAGATGTAGGTGAGGATGGCACCCGTACTTCGACTTAAGCACCTTGAGGGACCCAAGATCGATACCCAGTACCAGGTGGGAACCCGCCTCCGAAGTGGTAGCGGATTTCTGCCTGGTGCACGAGTATCCTCTCCAGAGAGTCGTGTCAAGATCCTTATTCTGAACACGGATGCGTTTGAGGAGTTCTGCTGAATTACAGGAAGGACCCGGAATCCAGTCACTCGCTCGTACCAGCCTTTCTTTGCTACTCTCAACAAGAATAAACTTGCTGTTTTCGCAGGCTGGAATCTTTGCTATAGCTTTTTATAGCCATTCTCGGGAAAAAGCATTGGAACAGTGCACCTTTACGATGCCGTCCACCACGCTTTTCCCCTCGAACGTCAGCGCGTCTTTCGACTCACCGATAGCTTTCCAAAGATAGCTGTCAAGATAGCTGCCCCTTGGACAGTAGACCATCTTGTTTGTCGGTATGTATCTCCACCGTCATTGCCTTTGCTGCCATTCTCGCGAATGATTCGCTAGACGTTGACGGAAGAGTGTCATTCGACATTTGAGGTCCCTTAGCCTCTGTCTTGTCAGGCAAAGGTTTGTCTGCCTTGGATTGGGTCGAGGATGCAGGCAGTTCCGAATGCCGTCTCTCGGCTTTCCTCTTCTTTGCCTTTCTCCTCTTCCCGGTCGTTGGCACAGACCCCGTTTCGTTTCCGGAAGAGCGCAGCGCTACAGAGGAATCCTCTGTTCTGCCACGCTTTCCCGTTTCCGTTACAGGTGTCGCAGTTGACGGAGCTTGAGTCCTTGCCTTAGCTAGTGCTTCGGCTTGCCTCGCCTTCTGTCTCCTTCGTTTGATCTGCCTTGCGGTGAGACCAACACCTGCGTTCGAATCTCCAATAACTTACCTGATTCGCACCAGGTTTAACCGTTGTCAAAGACTAACTCGGTACCAGAGATCCGTCTGAGTCTACTGAGAGATTGTCCGCCATCTCCACATCCTCCACAACTTGATCAGTTGCTTCGGATCGTTTCGATGGCGGTGTATCTCTCACACTCACTCGGCTCTCCATTGGCATAGCCAACGTGCCATGTTTCACCACTAGTAGTGCGCTTCCTCCGGAACCCTGGGTGTCAGTTCCGGTCATAGGGGAGTGTAGGGTTTGGGCCTGCACATCCGATGCCCGAGCCGTGGATTGCTCGACGGGAGGATTTCCTGAAAGTGGGTTACCTCGTGCATAACATCCATCGTTAACCTCCACATTGTAAAAAAATGCATTTTATACCTCCTGCCAGGTTGTCGGTACGGTACTCTCCACATAGTACTTGGGTGGCCACCAATTCCGCCGTTCCGCGGATGGGTGAATACCCAATTCCTATATGGGGCTGCCCTCTTAGTTCGTGATAAGTTAATCTCCATAGCATGGGGTTAACTCGCCACTTAAGCCTCATCCCCGTGGCAAGGAGACCGACATGACAAGGTACTCTTGGTATAAATAATATTTAATTCTTCAAATGTCTTATCCTCTAAGAAGGTCGAAAAAACTTTATCCGTTTCTTAGACGGGCTTATTTGAAATTATTTATACTTTTGTTAATGTTTAATTTGTGAGAGAAGCTGAAAGCAGAAACCCAAGGAACTTTTGAAAATCCTGTATAGTTAAAATAAATATAAGAACAACTAATTTTAAAAAATCCAGAACTGGAGAAATATTTTAAAAAATAGTTTACTAAAGCTTTGAAATGGTTGTATGTTTTTATTTATTCTTTATTTGTTTATATTTACATGTATATTATTTTTTGCTTTATATGTTACAGAAAAAAATGTTATCAAAAAAGAAACTAACATTTGTGCAACATATTTAAAGCAGAATAAATTAAAATTTTTGTACAGATAAATCAAGCGATTTCAATTAACTTTATCCAGATGTATTGTTCATATGTCCAGGCTCAGGTCAATTTATATCTGGCAACCTAATGTAGTCAGATCCTCTGCGGGATATTTTGTTCATATGTTTATTATGTTAAGAAATAAAGTTAGTTCTTGAAGTGACATCAAAGACGAAAGAACATAAAAGAACAAGGCATGTCGTCATGGAATTTACTTCGTGTCGATTTCTTCTGTGTATACGAGTCAATTTTTTAACACACTTTTATTAGCTCGGGTTGTATGTATGTATGTATGAATGTAACGGAATCTTTGAGCTTAATTTTCACTGGCTTCTAAAAATCTGATCGACTTGGAATTTTGCGCACCTACCAAGGACCGATGACAATGCATTAATTTGATAAACGTTTTCCATTATCCTTATTAGGATTGCCAGGATTAATATTTTCTTTTTTTACCTGTGGGCAAAAAGTAAGGTGAATTTGGTTGTAAAATGAAAAATCTTTATTAATTCTTGTAAATCAATTTCATCCCCTTCAAAATAATCCCCTCTCGATGAAATACACTTATGCCTACGATTTTTCCAATCCCCGAAACATGCCAAATATACCATTTCCGGTATAGCCATCAGCACCTTCTTCGATTCAGCTTTTATCTCCTCAATCGACTCGAAACGCGTTCCCCGGAGTGGTCTCTTGAGTTTTGGGAATAGCCAGAAGTCACACGGACCCAAATCAGGCGAATATGGTGGTTGTGGGACAATATGCGTGGAATTTTTGGCGAAATGGTCACGAAGAACGAGTGCAGTGTGAGACGGTGCATTATCGTAATGCAAAAACCAAGAGATGTTGGCCCATAATTCTGGTCTTTTTAGACGAATTGCTTCACGTAAACGAAGCATAACGCTCAAACAATATTCCTTATTAACAGTTTGGCCAGGTGGAAGGACTTCATAGTGCACCACACCACGAAAATCGAGAAAAACTGTCATCATGACCTTTATTTTTAAACGACTTTGACGTGCTCTTTTCGGTCTGGCCTCGCCTTTAGCACGATATTCGCTTGATTGGTCGGTTGTTTCAGGGTCGTAAGCATAAATCCAAGTCTCATCACCGTAATGATGCATTTGAGCTTCTCCTGATAGTCTGAAAGCATTGTTTCACACACATCAACGCGACGATTTTTTTCCAAGAAATTGAGAGTTTTCGGTACCAAACGAGATTGACTTTTCGTAGGCCCAAATGGTCTTTCAAAATGGTTTTCACAGATCCTTCTGATATTCCGATCATATCAGTAACGTCTTTAACAGTCAACCGACGATTTTTGAGCACTAACTCCTTCACTTTATTGACGTGTTGGTCATCTGTTGACGTCGATGGTCGTCCGGAGCGCTCCAAGTCATCAACACGTTCTCGACCCTCTTTGAAGTCTTTGTACCACTTATAAACATTTTTCTGCGACATGGTCGAATCACCAAATGCCTTCAGCAACATTCTAAACGTCTCCGCAGCCGAAATTTCATTCCGCAAACAAAATTTGATGGCACTTCTCTGCTCAATCAAATCAGACATTGTAAAAATCGAAAAATGCACTCTTGGTCGTTTGGTAAACACAAGCGTAAATATATTACTGATAATGACATTCACATGAAAGTTGGCCCAGATGTTATTAACAGTGCTGCCAACTCATGAAAAAAATAACTAGAGCGAAATTTTAATCCCGCGAACTTTGACAGAAGAAAGACAGAGCTAACGCGCGGTCTGCGCATGCCTGCACTCTCCGAGTTACTCTTACTGATTTCGGGAGTCTACGACTTACTCTTTCGAATTCGAACTTGCTCGGGCACGCGGCACTGCAGTACGAATAGAATGCTAAAACGTTTTCAGGGTAGTTGCATTCTCACTTTGTATAGTCTTTACACATGCGTAGATACTACAAGTCTCATACACGCAAATTTACTCTATTCAATGTTCATATAAAATGAAATAATTTTCATATAAGATGTAATTTTGTTAATTACAATAAAATAACACAGGCCGACAAAATTTAACCAACATTCAGACCCAGAAACCAGACTATATATTTCCGAAGGTTTATGATGCGCTGAATCCAAATCTGGCCTCAGAATTGCTCTATTAGTTTGAGTTTTCGAGATATCCTAACCTAAAGGTGCAAAAAACCCCATTTTTGCCCATATTTGAGGTTATGTAGCCTTGCAGATGTTTTCTTTCACCAAAATTAAAGGATGGCATCTTTAAATACAATCCTTCTTTTTTCAAATGGCGTTTTGCTTGCTCAAATATCATTTTTTTTTCGCAGAGATATCGCATTTTGAAATTTTCATGTTTCGAAATTTTCCTACACCTGAAAATCGATTAAGATAACATAGACATGATATAGTCGCTTACTAATTTTCTTGGGTTTGAGGGCCTGAAATATATGGATTAATAGTATGTAAATTTGGAGTTTGTGGGAAAGCCTGCTTGCGGTTATGTGGGTTAGCCTGCTCGCGGTATGATAGGGGTGGTTTCTAGGGGTTAGGGCTGTGTGTGACTCGGTACCCAAAGGTTAGATAGTGTAGGGATGTGGTGAGTCAGCACACTTATGGTGTGAGACAAAATTTTAAGAAAAATAAGACTCAATTCAAGAAAATTAGTAATCGAATATATCATGTCTATGTTCGAATATATCATGTCGATTTTCAGGTGTAGGAAAATTTCGAAACATGAAAATTTCAAAATGCGATATCTCTGCGAAAAAAAATGATATTTGAGCAAACAAAACGCCATTTGAAAAAAGAAGGATTGTATTTAAAGATGCCATCCTTTAATTTTGGTGAAAGAAAACATCTGCAAGGCTACATAACCTCAAATATGGGCAAAAATGGGGTTTTTTGCACTTTTAGGTTAGGATATCTCGAAAACTCAAACTAATAAATTAATTTTAGTTATCAATCCGAATTTTGCATGGACAGAGAAGCAGATATTAGTTTAAATTATTTCGGATACTTTTCCTTGTAGACTAGTGTAATCAAAACATAAATTTTGAAATTATTTTACGGAACAAAATGTTGGCAAGTAAAGAAGGAATTTATCATGACCATAATTTTATTTATAAAATTGTATCGACTAAAGTATAATTCACAACAAAAATGAACTAAACAAACCAAACTGGAACTTTACATCTCGTTTTGATTGTGTCAATATACACGGCCTCCTTTTTCTGTGCTGAGAGTATCTATTCTGTGTCAAGGCCAATGCTGGCCTTTCTTTGGACAAATAGTCGGTAAAGAAGAAATTAAATATAACACAATTAAATCGGACTATAAATCACTGACTAAATGAAAACAATAATTTTCATTCAGAGAAACAAGGCTCGACCTTCAATCAATGATCTATATGGGAAAAAGTATGTAACATATTGATTATGTCAGTATATTTTGTTGTTACCGCTCCGTTTCAGGAGTGGGGTAGCCGTTTCTCAGGCTCCCTCCACGAAACAAGTTCTTCATCCCGGTTACTTCTTTATCACGGCCGATAACTGCATAGCTTTAGACTCACAGTCGATAAGAAAGGAATTAAATACAACACGAATATATCGAATCATTAATTCACTGACTGCAATGATAACGATAATTTTCATTCATAATAAAAAATAGTTAAAAAAAACTAAAAAACACCCTTTTTTAGCTAGTCGAACTAAAAAGTAGAAAATAAAAAAAATACCAGTCTAACGGTTAGACGCGATAGAAGTGAAACCTTCCGTAAAACAAACTGAGAGAGAATGAGACGAAAGCAGCATTAGGAGCGGGATAATTATAGGTTCATTATAATATTGCTATAAAGTTCATATTTTATTTCCTTCATTTTATTTCAACAAATGATACGAGTGTCTTATTATAGCTAAAATATGATTTTTACGTTAAAATCGCTACTTAAAATCATTGGAACTTTATCGTAATCTTTTCTAAGTATCCGCGATACTTCTGGTGTATACTTTATTAAATTTTCGTGAATGAATTCCATGATGCTATTTATTGATTGATTCGGTGAAATATAAATTGCCACAATTAAAACTGTTTTTCCATTGCTCAATCTGGTTTCGCATGCACATACATATTTCTCCCACTTTAGAGAGCTGAACAGACAGTGATTCTAGTTGCTGTGCATTCAGATCTATCTGTGGAGTTACAATACGAGCGCCGTCATTTTGATTGTGGTATATTGTAACACCGCCTGCAATTGTGGTAAATATTTAAAAATGAAAATATTTACGAATATAAAAATACGGACGCAATACAGCACACGCGGTTGCTATTATGAGCGTCGTAACGCGTATAATACACAGACGTACTAACATACACGCAAACATTCGTAGGACGATTGGTTTGAATTTTTTTATACATATGTATGTATGCTATACTATGGCCTAGCCTATGTACGTACATACATATTTGTGTTCTGAACTTCCAGCAAAACAATGCTTATTAATATACACATATGCATCTACATACAACCGCACACACAGGCCACTCACTTTATTCCTGTAAATGCGTATGTCGTCCAAAGCTAAAATTCTATGCCTAGCGACTACAAGAACAAAATGCATTAATAGGCGCAGGCGTAGCGGCCATCATCCTAGTTGCCATAGCGCTGAACAGTCGCGGCGGCGCCGAACAGTTTCAACTATTGTACTGTGCAACAAAAACTCATCATCAAAAAATTGATTTATAAATTCGAGCTCATAGTTCTAAGAGCAAGTACTTTCATTCATAAAACGAGCCGCCCATATGCTAATTTTCTCGACAATTCGAAAATAGTCAATATTGGAATATTTCGCGTAGAATTATTTGCCAATATTCAATTTTTGTCAAGTCGAGTGCCCGCGGCTCCGTAAATATGTTTGCACCCATATATGTATGTAAATATATGTTTCTAAATGCTCGACAACCGCAGCTGCCTGTTCAAGGTTACTGTACATTAGGCCGGGTCGATTTGTGGGAAGGCAAAAATATCGCCCATTGCTCTGTGAAAATCATATTCTAGGGATCAGAATAAGAAATTTTGCCGAAGGAACCATACCTCTAAAACGATTTCTGATGTCCCCCAATATGGGTCCAACTTTTTAGTTTCTTTTCTATAACTCACATTCATTCATTTACATATGTTCTGACTAAATAAATTTCTTAAGAGAAAAAATAGATAATATTATAAATAAATAAAAATAAAGAAAAAACATAGCCATTTAGCTGATTTTTTCATGTAAAGGCCAAAAATGGTGATATTTTGAAATTGAGGGACATCAGAATTCGTTTTAGAGGTATGGTTCCTTCGGCAAAGTTTCTTATTTTGATCCCTAGAATACGATTTTCATAGAGCAATGAGCGCTTTTTAAATCGACCCGCCCTACTGTACATGCAATGCTGTGCCTATGAATGCGCGCTGGATTTCTTGAGAAATTTTACCGTATGTTTTGCTGTGGCGAGGCACATATGTACATACACACAACATATATATACATATATCCGCATAATACATACATATATAAATTCACAAATTTAAATTTGCTTATGCCATCCTTCTGTGTGCCTGGTAATGAAGCATTTTCTATACATACATATATATACGTATATCTTTTTTCTTCTTCTTTTTGGTGTCGCTTTTTCGTTTCATCGAGTCTCAAATCACTCCCAACGATTCTAAAGAAGTTTTCACTTCAAAAATAGTTTAAAAAAACTAAAAAACACGCTTTTATTGACAACGAACTAAAAAGTAGAAAATAAATTTTAATGACAAAGAGACCTATAATGAAGTAATAGCAAATTGAACGATCAGTCATAGTCAACTACCTCAGAACAGAATTATAACAAAAATTAAGATACAAATAGAATGATTCAAACTAGAGTTAAAAGCGTGGGATGCATTTTGCTTCACTTTCATAACCTTCTGTACATAGGTAGTTGCCAATAGAATGATTGTAATATTTACTATATCAAGTAATATACTGGTGATTTGAAGATGTATATCTGAGGTATCGATCGTAGTAGTTGAAATTCGTTTGAAGCGTAAACATCCTTTTTTATCTGCCGTTAAAAATGTATACGTTCGTCCCGAATTTACGGGAGGTCATGCTTCATTAATACTTTTTAAAGGAAAGTGCAGCTAAAACGTGTAAAATTTAAGGTAATCACGCTCCATCAAATTCAACTTGTAAAGAGTGGTTTCGACGCTTCCAAATCGGCAATTTCGACGTGAGTGATAAAAATCGCAAGGGGCACCGAAAAAATTTGAAGGTACTCAACAACAACAATTATTGGATGAAGACGAATGTCGAACCCTTGATGATATGTCTAAAGAGTTAGATTTTGATAGATCAACCGTCGGTAAACGTTTGCTCGCGATGGGAATGGTCCAGAATTCAAATATTTATAGGGACTGAATTCGGAAATCTTGACTCGCCGTATTCCCAGACTTTGCACCTTCGGATTACCATCTGTTCCTATCAATGCAGTCAGTCCTAATTGGAAAGCGGGTTACTTCGTACGAGAGCATCGCAGCAAAGTGGCTAAATGATTGGAGCAATCGTCAGAGGAATCCATATGCTGGCTGAAAGATGGAGTAAAGTTGTAGCTACCTAAAGCACATACTTTTTATAATATCATGTATTATTTAATTGTTTAAATAATTCGTAACTTGGGTAAGAAAGGACGGAAACTTATTCCCATACTCAATACATACATGCGTACAACTAACACTGAACTTTGAATATGTGCTTCTGCGCGCACTTGGTACATAGCAGCTAAACATAATTATATAAAAAACAGATATGTATGTACATGTATATGCATTTACATAGACACCGGCACGCACTTGCCACAGAAGAATAATCACGATTCACTAAATTCACCACAATTTAATATTGCGAAGTTAGGATTTCTACAACATTTAATTTGCATTCATTCCTCCCACATTCGTAAATTACAAGTGTCACAGCTAAAGTTATTTCTCTCTCATTATTTTTCTGGTTATTCAAGAGCGCTTAGGCGCCGCAAGTAAAACAAAGTGTAATTTCCTTATAATAATCTTTTGTACATATTGAATATTTAAAACTTGTATTAATTGAATTCAAAAAAGATTTCAGCTCATTGAAAAGGAGAGTAAAGTATTGATTCAATTGCGGGCCGCTACTTGCCGGAACAACATTCTGAAATATTTTGCTTTTTTCGGAATCAGAAATACTTCGTTTCCTCTTTGGTTCTGGAACTTTCTTATTACTTGGCTTCATCTGCAATTTTTCCCTATAGCCATCGAAGTTTGGGAACGAAAGACTCCGAACATATTAGCGTACTTGTCGAAGGTAGTGAAATACCACCGGTGGCGACCATTGGTGAGGTTGACAGACCTGGCAACGATACAACAATGGGCATTGGATCAACTTTTACTGCTGGTAGTGCGCCGTACTGCCACGCATCAACGCCCACTACTCCCCTTCGACATTTACAATACCGGGCATGAACAAGGCATCCACGGTAACATCAGTTCATGAAACTCAACCGCAATATATACCCCTTTTGCACCGCTGTTTCAAACCGCGCCAGCGAATGCATTTACGAGCACGTGTACAGTATGTCCGGCTTTGCTGGCAGTGCCTTGTAGCGCGCTAACCTATCCAACGTTTGGCAATACGTTTCGGCCATTTTGTTCACAGGCGACTACGCATAAGCGCATGGCGCCGCCACCGAATCCTTTTTTTTTTGTCCAGCCGAACATCATGCAGTCGTATACCCAAACCCAATATAGCACATCCGACATCAATTTAAAACCAACGCAGACTTCCAGCAAGCAAGTGATAACGAAGGATTTACCAACTTTTTCCGGCAGGCCTGAGGACTGGCCCCTATTCATTACGAATTATGAGCAGTCCATCGAGCGAAACCTGATCATACTACAAAAGTGTTTAAAGTGACCAGCTCTCGAAGCAGTGCGCAGCAGGTTAATGATGACAGCAACAGTCGGGCGGGCAATCAACACGTTGAGAATGCTTTACGGTAAGCCTGACATTATTCATCAAACAATGCAGATGAAATTGAGACAAGAACCAATAGTTAAGGCCGATAAATTGGAAACGCTCATACCATTTTCACTTGCAGTGTAAAACTATCGCGCTACAATCTAGGCGATTGGCTTGGCCGATTGTTTAAACGATCCTGTGTTGCTTAATGACCTGGTTGCTAAATTACCCAACCGATCAAAGGCTGAATTAGGACAGTTATCGTATATCGCTCAATCGCGTCGACATTGCTGTGTTTGACGACTGACTTTTTGGACTTGCTACATGCGCGAGTTACATACATATGTATATAGGTACCGAGAAAAACAAAACTACAAATAAAGTCGACGAACTTCACAACATAATAAAAGCAAACGCAACTATTAGTCCAGTCATTTGGTAAAAAAAGGGAGTTGCCTGGAAAGTTTTCCGGGAGTTTTCAAACTAGGTACTTTTTATAGATTTTGGCATGTTCTTTTCGAATTTCGACTTTGCCACCTCGTATCTGCGATACTAGCGCCGCCATATTGAAAAAATGGCGCCTAAAAACAGTTTTTTTACAATATCTCCATTCCGACGCTTTTCATGAGAAAAACATTTGAATACAAAATTAAACTAGAGATAATTTCCTACATTTTATGTTATTACGATTTTTTTATAAAATCGATACTTTTTGGCAGACGAGCGCCACAAAGTAATATTCACCGCCACGTTTTTTCGTATATTTCTCTACAATAATCTTCTACTATAGCCGGTTTTAGAAAAACAGGTATAAGGGTAATGTGTCGCCTTTGTTGAAGGGCCCCTTCTCTCTCAACCTTCAACGAAACATCTGTCGATAGAACTGAAGAGAAGTATCTAGTTTAGACTGAGTCATCAGTATACGTCTATCGTTTTACAGTGTAGTGTGTGTTTTTAGAGTCATGGCTTCTGATGAAAGAAATTGTTTTATTTGTGATAATCCATTATTAGAAAATGAAACAATTGAAGTGAAGGAAAAAGGATTGGAGTAAATCAAGTGTTAAAAGAAATGACAATAAAGTTAAACTTTTGACAAAAACCGCAACACGTTAGCGGCAGAGGAGATTGAGAAGGACCTCGGATTAGAGGAAATCCTTATTTCTTTTCTAAACCTTCGTAAAAGTGAAGTTGCGGGTGCAACGGCTATGGAAACAACCAAGAGCAAATGCTGAAGGTTGTACAAATGGAAATACAAGTGGAAATGGAAACACGACCTTGTTATTGGTTCAGACGCCAATGCCCATTATTCGATGTGAGTCAGCACCGACATCCACGAAAGAGGTAAGTCACTTTTTAATTATATAATTCAAAGTAGGCTAAGTCTTGCAAATCGGGGGGAAGAACCGACATTCGTGGGCTCTACCTCGAAAAACTGTCTCGATATAACTCTCTTTACTATTGGTAAGACTGGGGCTGATATAGTCCTGATCCAGGAGCCGTGGCTGAGCAGCGACGGCATTTCTGGGCTCAGGACGAAAAGCTACAACCTGTGGCGTATAGCAGGTCAGGTAATCCAAGAGCCTGTATACTCTTCAAGAAGGAACTTAACGCATTTATTTTGCCAAATTTCAGCAATGAAGACATTGTGACGGCGAGCCTGGAGGGCCCTGCTGGAAAGCTATGAGTGATGTCCGTTTATATGGCATATGACGACGAGGTGGAACCTCCTCCGGTCCTGCTAAAGGAAATCCTGGCTGAAGCGAAACGCAGGAAAATCGGCGTTATTATATGCACTGACGCGAACTCTCATCACACCTGCTGGGGAAGTTCATACATCAATGGACGATGTGAGTCAAGTTTTGATTATATTTTAAACGAGGACTTTTTTATCTGTAACAGGGGTAAGGACATCACTTTTATTACCCCAGCTAGAGAAGAGGTGCTTGACCTCACTCTGGCTTCTTCTTCACTGATAAACCGAATCTCCTATTGGAGGGTGCTAAACGCTCACTCCTTCCAGGACCTTAGGTATATTCAATTCTCTCTCACTGGAACACGTCCGATTAGATCCCCCTACAGGAACCTGAGGAGGGTGGACTGGGATGCATCATACAGAAATCTGCTGAACCTACTTTCCAAAGCAATGGGAGAAAATCTAGATCTATCGGAAGAAGCGATCGTCGAACTGGTGGAGACTTTCACCACAGCTTGCAACAAAGCCATGGAAACTTCTTGTCGAATATAAGCTTTTTCCAGGAAGGAAAAACGGCCTTGGTGGACAACGGAGCTATCTGAGCTTAAGGCCTTATGCAGACGCTTTTTAAAAGGGCTACAATAATTAGGTCTCCCTCGGGATGGGAGCTGTATAAAGTAGGGCTAGGAATATATAAGTCCGAAATTAGGAAGGCTAAGAAAGACTCTTGGAGGATCTCCTGCGAGAGCGTAGAAGGCTACCATGAGTCCTCCAGGCTAAGACAAGTACTCACGAAGAGTTCCGCTCTCTTGGGTACTTAAAATACGAATTGTTACGTTGGGCGATGAGCGGCGAGGAGCCACTGAAGTAACTTCTCGATGCCCATTTTCCGATGGGCCCAGCACCAGCCTGCAAAGCATTTCAACTTGCATTCGGGACCGGGGCTGGTTGCTGGATAAGCGTCGCTGGCTTGCGCCATTGAATTCCTTAGACCCCTCAAGTTGCCTGATCTTGACGGCATCATTCCTGCCCAACTGCAGAAATCTGTGGAGAAATCTGCCTTTGGTTCAGCCCTATCTATGCGAGCTGCGTAGCCAGGGACTATATACGAGGACCATGGAGGGCCGTGAGGGTTATCTTTATCCCCAAGGCAGGCAAGAGCTCGCATGTCTCCCCTAAGGACTTCAGGCCAATCAGTCTCTCACATTTCTTACTAAAAACCCTTGAGAGACTGATTGACATGCACATAAGAAGCGAAATTCCTCGGGGTCGGTTGTCGCATACCCAACATGCTTATTGCAAAGGTAGATCGGTGGAATCTGCTCGGCAAACAATTGTGAAAGAGATTGAGCAGTCTCCTTTTCAGAAGGAGTTTGCGGTGGGTGCCTTCCTCGACATTGAGGGGGCTTTTAACAGCGTCCTCTCTGAGGCAATTACCAGGTCTCTAGGTAAACTGGGGGTCTGAACCGACCTTATAAGATTTATCTACAAAATGCTAAACGACAGAACTGTCGCGGCAGAGTGGGGCGACATCTTTGTCCACCGGCAGGTGATTAGATGTTCTCCTCAAGGTTGTGTGCTCTCACCATTCTTCTGGGTTGTTGTTATAAATGATTTGCTGGAGGAGGTGGTGAAACGTGGTACTAATTGTTAGAGGAAAATTTGTGGATACTCTGTACAACTTTATGCAGGGATATCTCAACGCAGTTGTTAGATGGGCAACGGATTGCGGCCAGTCGGTGAATCTTCTTAAGACGGAGCTCCCCCTATTTACGAGGAAATATAAAATAGCCAGAGTTCAGCTTCCCTCACTTGGGGGCGCTTCTATGATGCTTTCTGACAAGGTGAAGTACCTAGGTATTATCCTTGACAGCAAGCTTACATGGAAGCCCAATATTGAGGAAAGAGTGAGGAAGGCAACAATCGCCTTATATGGGTGAAAGCGCGCAATTGGCAAAAGATTGGGCCTTTCGACTAGAGTTGTTTTCTGGCTATGTAATACTCTTGTAAAGTCTGTCTTGTTATATGGAGTCATAATCTGGGGGAGCTCACTAGAGACGACGACATTGGTTAAAAAGCTGGGGAGAGTTCAGAGATCGGCACTTATTGAAATCATTGGGGCGCTTCGAACGACTCCTACTCTGGTGCTCAACGCATTGTTCAATGTGGTACCCGTACACAGCGCAGGCAGAATTGCCGCTACACGTAACGCAATCAGACTGAGGAGCTCACCCTATAAGCTCAACCTCACATATGGGCACTCAAGCATCCTCAGAAACTTCGAGTGTATCCCTCTGTCAACAAATCAGTGTATACCCTCGTTTAGTCCCACCGGAACCTTCTCCGATCATATTCCATCAAGGGAAGAGTGGACGAGGGGGCACTCTTGGGGACAGGGTCTGGTGAACTTGGTCACGGATGGATCGAAGTAGGAAGGAAAGGTCGGCGGAGGTAGAGTTAGCCGCTATCAAGTAGGCGGCTGATTGGCTGCTCCCATGAATACTAACAGTCAAGAAAGTATATATTTACTCCGACAGCCAACCGGCAATAAGGGCCCTCGGGTCAGTGAAGGTGCATTTGGTCAGGGAATTCCTGACCTCACTTTCGACTGCGTCCGAATTTTTTGACATAAGCCTCATCTGGATTCCAGGTCACAGCGACATTGCGGGAAACTGTGAGGTGGATGAGCTGGCCAGACAAGGGACATGTGAAGAGGTTTCCCCGCTGAAGAAGAGATTTGGGATCCCCCTTACTACCTGCGGTATGCTCCTGGAAAGATGGACATCGCGACAACTCAGCGAGCGTTGGACAAGTACACAAACTTGTAAGGTCGCGAAATCCTTCTGAGGTTGACAAAATATCAGCTCTCGAATCTCGTGGGTTTTCTCACAGGCCACTATGCGCGAGGAATGCATGCTGTGAGACTTGGAATTACCTCAAGTCCTTTTAGCTATGGATGCATGGAGGATGGGGTGGAATAATCTCAGTACTTTCTCCTTAGCTGCCCTACTCTGGCGGGGCTAAGATCCAGGTATCTTGGCTCTTACTTCTTTGCTACGCCTGCTGATATAGCTGGCGTTGACATTAAAAATCTGATGAATTTCATTAGCAGCACCTAGCGGCTGACGCAAATTCAGCACAGTCAGCATTCGTAATCCACACAGTCTAAGCCCACCCTCCTAACCATCCCAGCATTACCTCTCCCCGCCCTCTCCCTGCACCAAATGGGTCTTCCTTTTTCACCTCACCTCCTTCATAATGGTATCACAAAGGTCGAATCTTCGTACAAGTGTGCTCATTCCTTGGGCAACTATGCCAACCTAACTCAACCTAACCATTAAATTGCCTGGACCAGATGGTATCATTCTAGCCATGATATAAAAAGCTTCACGCTTAGTAAGACCGTGGTTATAGAATATTTACGAGGGGTGCTTGAGCTCAAACTATGTACCGGCAAATTGAAGAGTTGCGAAGGTCGTCTTTATACCAAAAGCAGGTAAAAGTGGCCATCTGCACTCGAAAGATTATGGGCCGATTAGTTCAACGTCATTAATTCTTAAAATGTTTGAAAAACTCTTGGCAAACCATATAGGTTAGGTCCTGAAGGGCTGTCAAAATCGCTACATGCCTACATTAAGGGTAGATACCCGGAGGCTGCACTACATACTCTGGTCTTCATTCTTGAATAAGCTTTGGAATATAAGGAATATGCTTTGGGAGTATTTCTGGACATTGCTGGGGCATTCAACAATGTATTGTATCAACTAGCGCTATTTTAGAAAACCTTAATAGTGTAGAAATGGATCCTGCCATATATCACTAGATTTCAAGTCTCCTGAACTTCAGAATGATTGTGGCGGAATGAAATGAGACTATTTTAACGAGGCAAGCACGCAGAGGGAATCCTTAAGGGGGTGTCTTATCGCCACTTCTCTGATTGCTAGTCGTAAACCAAATACTCACTCGATTTGAAAGTAGAGCTCCGAAACTGATTGCATAAGCAGATGGCACTGCTATAGTTATTACAGAAAGGTTCATATCTACGCTAAGCGCTCTAATGGGCGACGCTGTCAAAACAATCTACAACTGGGTCAGCAATGCTGGCATGAGCATCAATGCTGAAAAAACGGACTTACTACTCTCTACACAGAAGTACAAAGTTTCAGCATGCACATTACCCTAACTCGACGGCGCACTATGGAAAATCGAGGAGTTTTACGAACCGAAAATCGATAATTGTTGATTCTTTCCATTTCAATTCAACCGGGCTATTCGGGTCATGTTCTTCGGTTTCGATGTAACTCAAATATGTTGCTCTCTGGTCAAAATAATGAGACACGTATTTTTTTGTTCGCCCGAAAAAAATCTTTTTCAAGAGTTATCGGCAATTTTGTTTTTCGGCTCAAAATCGATTTTTTTTAATTATATAAGAAAATTTTTTTTTAAATGCCCATAACTTAGTCAAAAACGAGCCGATTTTAATAATTCTGGATTCAAAATGATCGTCATTACTTACACGAGTGACTTCATGTAGAAACAATTGCAAAAAAATAGTTGAACATTTTTTATTTAGCAAAAAAGAAAAAAAATTCAAATTTTTTCGAAATTCAATATTTCAAAAAGTGTATTTTTGTTTTTTTATAACTTTTTCCAAATCAAGAGGACACCTCAACCTTCAATTGAGCTGAATGCTCAGTAGCTAAAATGGGTTTTTTTTGAGTAATGAATTTTTGAGTAAAAAACCTGTTTCGCACTTTTTGTTTTTTGGAAAATAAAAAATGTTCAACTACTTTTTTGCAATTGTTTCTACATGAAGTCATTCGTGTAAGTAATGACGATCATTTTGAACCCAGAATCATTAAAATCGGTTCATTTTCGACTAAGTTATGGGCATTTAAAAAAAAACTGTAATATAAATGCTTTCCATTTCATTTTTTCAAACGTTATTAAAAAATAAATGATATTAAAATATATATTGTATTATTTAAATCTTTGCACATTTGTTCGTATTTTTGCAAATTTTCGCAACTTAATCTTTAGAAATGTAACAGATGCTTTCCATTTCAATTCAACCGGGCTATTCGGGACATGTTCTTCGATTTCGATGTAACTCAAATATGTTGCTTTCTAGTCAAAATAATGAGACACGTATTTTTTTGTTCGCCCGAAAACATTTTTTTTTTAAGATTTATCGGCAATTTTGTTCTTCGGCTTAAAATCGATTTTTTTTTCATAATATAAGAATTTTTTTTTAAATGCTCATAAATTAATCAAAAAAGTACCGATTTTAATGACTCTGGGTTCCAAATGCTCGTAATTACTTACGCGAACGACATCATGTAGAAACAATTGCAAAAACGTAGTTGAAAATTTTTTATTTTCCAAAAAATTATTGTCAAGCAATTAAGTTAAGCAAGTATAAAAATCAGTAAGAAGAAATAGTACATTACAATACGTATTAAAGGATTAGAAATAATAAACACTATAAAAGTTATTTTTTGTAACACTTTCTATTTTCAAAAATTTATTTTAATTACTTATATACTTACGGAAAATAAGGATTAAAAATAAATTAATTAATGTTTAGTAAATCCAAGGTTTTCTCTTCAAGTTCCTTTACAATTCTTTTATAGGATTTTCTTAAACATGTTATAAATGGATCAGATGTATAAAGAAGAGTGTGGAATACGTCCCAATTTGTAGCTGATCGAGAGCATTCCCGAGCATGGTGTAAACGAAATTTTTTATAAGCCTTATTACGGGACTCTTGTGCGTCTTCAGAAAGTTGACCAATAGGAAGCACTGCAGATACTTGTATAATACTTTCTGCATGTGTTAAAATTTTGTGAACCGAAGATGTGATGTAATACCATTTATAATTAGTCATATAGATCTGAGCAGTTTCCATAGCATAACCACCAAATTTCTCCGAATTTATCATCATTACCGATGAAAGAGTCTGTAGAACTATATGAAGGCGCTTAATCAAATGAATGTCGACTCCAGTAATTTCAGCTAAACAGCTAGCATTTTAACAAAATTCTTTGGCAGTATTACTGTCATTGGTATTGCCACTTTCTTGTCGGGGTTTACCGATTACCAATCCTAGTTCATCGCAAAATCATTTTTGTACCAGGATTTTTTTCTCTTGCTTTATCCGTTTATTTTCTTCACTGTGAGCTGACCATGTTTTGAAGGAAAGATTGTAGGAAATATGTAGTATCATGTCCATGCAACGAACCCAGGCATGTAATGTAGATAGTCCATATTGATAAGAATCTTCATTTTCAGGCCTAGCAATCACTTTAGTTAGATCGTTCATTTCACATGGAGTAACCCCACATATTATACATGTGCAAGCTGATGAAGTGTCCGTCATTACTTGAGCTACTTTGTCATCTATCATTGTTAGAAAGAGTTCATGCTTTACTTCCACTTTCTTATCTTCTTTAATAATAAATGTTGGTTTTAAAGAATTTCTTTGACACTTTATCCCATCCTCAACAGCTTTATTTTTTTCCGGAGTTTCTTTGCGAAATTCAATAGATATTGGACGACAAAATCAAACAGATGAAGGTACTGGATTTTCCCACACAATTTTATAGGCACCATAGAAATGATAAGCAAATTCGCGTCAGTAATTCTTTCAGATTATTTTGGAAGTTTTTGTTTATACTGGCTTTGTCCAGATAAACCATCACATCCCCATTTACTGTACAGAACTAGATGTTTCAACTCATCTTTGTAGACGGAATCTACTCTCAAAATTCTAGCCACAGCGTGATCCAATAAATGTTGAAGCCTCACTATTTTTGCACTTGTGTTTGTTACTTCTAATGATGACACTGGCGGAAAGTAGGTTTGTTTAATTGCTTGCAATTTGTAATATGGTGGAAATATAAAATAGGGCCGTTCGTTAGTTAAATTTCTTAGGTATTGATATTGGGTTTTTGTTAAATTTAAATCAATTAAAATACTTAATGCTTCTTCATCCGTTAGAATGGGTTTCTGTTCTGATTTTTCTATTAGATCCGAGTATAATGATTTTTTATTTTTACGGTCTGCTGCTCCGATTGTTTCCACAAGATTTGCTTCTGTTCCTTCTCCTATCGAACGTAGTCCCTAAAGATAAGCATTGTAAATGTGTTCAAATCCGTACTCATGGAGTAACATTGTGTTTTTTTCTTTTCTTGCTGGATTTCCATGCTTTGACTTTTTACATTTTTATCCATAACTTTGAAAATCGCAAAAATCAGCAGCTAATTTTTATAAATGTTTCTTATTAATAATAAAGTTACAAATCCCACTTAAATTTTAAACGTTGGGAGGCGTGGATAACTGTTGAAAGTTTCGATAAGCTTAAAAAAACCTTCTTTTTAACTTATGTTACGGTTTTTTGTACTAATTTAAAAAAATTTTTTGAAGACATATTATTGTTTTTATAATCCGAAAAAAAAGCTTTACGAAAATATATAACACTTTATATTCACTCCTACAAAGTATGATCTTAAAACAACTTTAAATGTAGTAAGGTGAAGTGGCTTCACCTGGACGTTTCCAAAAATAACAAAGATTGCCGAATGATAGAAAATTAGTTTCATATAATCATTTAATAATTTTTTTACGATAGTTTAATTCGATCCTTAAACTATGGAGAAAAAAAAAGATGCGTTTGCGACATTTGTAAAAATCATTTTTGATATGCCGTCGTTCTACTATGTTCCATAGTGCGGCGTCTCTCTATGGCTGAAATAGTGGACCAAGTACCTAGGAGTAATAGTGGACAATAAATCGACGGTGAAATCCAATGTTGAGGAGATGGTGAAGAAGGCCACGAACGCTCTATACCCATGTAAAAGGATGCTTGGGAATGCCTCAGGCAATGCAGACTACGAGTATATGGTTCCAGTTATGAGTTTTGGAAAACCACTAAAGGCCGTTATTAAAGAGCGTGTATGGTGCAAAGGCTTCGTTCCGGGGAGTAATACCATCAATGTATCCACTGATGGATCAAAAATGGAAAAGGGGGTTGGCGCTGGCATATATTGCCCGGAATTAAGCATCAATAAGGCATTTAAACTCCCTAACTATTGTACTTTGCTTCAAGCTGAGATATGTGCAAAGTGAAAAAGTCTGAAATTTACACACAGTTCAACTTTAACTTCGATTAACTTTTAAAGGAGTCAATTTATCGAAAAATTATAGAAGATCTTTTTTGTAGAGAGTTAAAATTGCCATCAGAATATGTGTTTTTCATAGCTGTAAATTAGCATACTAGAGAAAAAAAAGTTTATTCCAAAAAGTAGCAAAATCCCATGTTATGTAAATGGGAAATATATCGTGTTTGGGGAAAGGTTTATTCTGAATATTAAGAGCTGATTTTGATCTGATAATTTTTCTTAGACGGAAAACTAAAAGTATAGGGGGCGTCGCAAGAAAAATAATCAAATTGTTAAATAACGGACACCCTACTGCGAAATAAACTTTTACATGGATAGCCAAGCGGCTATAAAAGCGATAAAATCATACTGTATATCATCTGTATACCAAGCAATCAACATGCTCGCTTGTAACCGCAGGCTTTGGTTCCTGCGCATAAAGGCATAGAGGGAAACGGGACAGTGGATGGAATAGCTAAAGAAGATGCGAAACTTGCAGGGGATCAAATAAGTCAGATACTTAAGCCCGTGCACACAATTCAAAAAGGACTAGAGGAACGCATGTTAAGAAAGCAAGAGACAGATGTCTTAGCCTAGCCTAACCTACTTATTTCTATAGAGGAACAAATTTTGAAACTGCATTTGAAAGTTTCCGACATGAAATCTCATAGGAATAAGCAAGATCACTTATATATATATAATTGGCACGTACACCCTTTTTGGGTGTTTCGCCGAGTTCCTCCTCCTATTTGTAGTGTGCGTCTTGATGTTGTTCCACAAATGGAAGGACCTACAGTTTCAAACCGACTCCGAATGGCAAATATTTTTTATGAGGAGCTTTTTCATGGCAGAAATACATTCGGAGGTTTGTTATTTCCTGCCCAGGGGCGACCGCTATTAGAAAAAACGTTTTCTTACATTTGGTGTTTCACCGAGATTCGAACCTACGTTCTCTCTTTGAATTCCTAATGGCGGTCACGCACCAACCCATTCGGCTACGGCAGGATCACTTACTGAATTCAAAAAGCCCTTATAATCAAAAACATAATTGTGTTCTGCCACATCAACAGCTGTTTGTGTAAAATTGAAACTTAATACATAAAGCTTTGCGATGCAAAGTAGTCTTTGAAATTGGAGTGGCACACTCTGAACAAGTAATCTTCAAGTCGTTAGAAGCAAACACAAGGTTGTTTAAAATAGAGTTACATTGCATTAGACTTTGGGAAAGTAACTAAAATATCGACATCCGATTTCAAGTTACTAAATTAAGCATTTATTTACCCGAGTTATTATAATGATAATATTCGTGACTTTCTTACGTTGCCAAAAATGTGAGTCAGGCTTTTTCATCAGTGACAGCACTTGCAGATGGTGCTTTCCATTTCAATTCAACCGGGCTATTCGGGTCATGTTCTTCGATTTCGATGTAACTCAAATATGTTGCTCTCTGGTCAAAATAATGAGACACGTATTTTTTTGTTCGCCCGAAAAAAATCTTTTTCAAGAGTTATCGGCAATTTTGTTTTTCGGCTCAAAATCGATTTTTTTTAATTATATAAGAAAATTTTTTTTTAAATGCCCATAACTTAGTCAAAAATGAACCGATTTTAATAATTCTGCGTTCAAAATGATTATCATTACTTACACGAGCGATTTCATGCACAAACAATTGCAAAAAAGTAGTTGAAAATTTTTTATTTAGCAGAAAAGAAAAAAAACTGAAATTTTTTCGAAATTCAATATTTCAAAAAGTGTATTTTTTTTTTATAACTTTTTCCAAATCAAGAGGACACCTCGAACTTCAATTGAGCTGAATGCCCAGTAGCTAAAATGAGTTGTTTTTGAGTAATTAATTTTTGAGTAAAAAGCCTGTCTCGCACTTTTTGTTTTGCAGAATAAAAAATTGTCAACAACTGTTTTGCAATTGTTTCAACATGAAGTCGCTCGTGTAAGTAATTACAATCATTTTGAACTCAGAATCATTAAAATCGGTTCATTTTTGACTAAGTTATGAGCAATTAAAAAAAAATTTTCTAATATAGATGCTTTCCATTTCAATTCAACTGGGCTATTCGGGTCATGTTCTTTTATTTCGATGTAACTCAAATATGTTGTCCTCTGGTCAAAATAATGAGACACGTATTTTTTTGTTCGCCCGAAAGAAAAATTTTTGAAGATTTATCGGCAATTTTGGTTTTCGGTTCAAAAACGATTTTTTTCATAATATAAGATTTTTTTTTTGTTATATGCTCATAACTTAGTCAAAAATGAACCGATTTTAATGATTCTGGGTTCAAAATGATCATCATTACTTACACGAACGACTTCATGTATTAGAAACAATTGCAAAAAAGGAGTTGAACATTTTTTAGGTACTATTACACTCACAATGGCAGCTCCTATCGGAAGCTGAGAGGCGATGTCGTTAGTTGGTGACACCATGGAAGCCGAAAAGTAGGCCTATTCTATTCGCCATTTCCCCGCTCCCTATCGAAAAATTTGCATGCGAAAGCAAGAACTAAGTTATCGGAAAAGATTCGCCGCTAGCGAGTATGGATATAGCTCATTAGACGAACTGGTTTACCAACACATGTAATTTAAGGCTTACCGCATTGCCGACATATGTTCGTTAGTACCAGTTCATCTCTTCGCCACTTGCTAAGCCTTGGCGAAAAGAAGAGGCCCAGTGTGTACAAAAATGTATGATATCATTCTTTAATAATTCAATGTTTAGAATATGAGGATTAGTCAGTACCCCAAACTGAAACGTCGACGGAAAAAATAATCACTTGTAATATTAGGAGCTGTAAACCATCTGATAATAATTCCCAACAAGAACCTGTTGTAGTTTCTCTTTCTTCAGTAAGTGATTCTCTTCACTTTATCCACCCAGGAACAACGACACTTTTGAAATAAATTTCAACATGACAATCGAAATCTTTGAAACTCCACGGACTACGCTACGATGTCCGATAAAAATTAATAAATATGCAAAGATTCACATAAAAAGTCTCGACCAATATTCAAAAAAACTTAAGTAATATTAAACCTTATTATCTTTCCATATTCAATGACTTCCCTAAAGCTATGGATGCTTTCCATTTCAATTCAACCGGGCTATTCGGGTCATGTTCTTCGATTTCGATGTAACTTAAATATGTTGCTCTCTGGTCAAAATAATGAGACACGTATTTTTTTGTTCGCCCGAAAAAATTTTTTCAAGAGTTATCGGCAATTTTGTTTTTCACCTCAAACTCGATTTTTTTTAATTATATAAGAAAATTTTTTTTTTAAATTCCCATAACATAGTCAAAAATGAACCGATTTTAATAATTCTGGGTTCAAAATGATCGTAATTACTTACACAAGCGACTTCATGTAGAAACAATTGCAAAGAAGTAGTTGAAAATTTTTTATTTAGCAAAAAAGAAAAAAATTTCAAATTTTTTCAAAATTCAATATTTCAAAAAGTGTTTTTTTTTTTTTTTATAACTTTTTCCAAATCAAAAAAACATCTCAAACTTTAATTGAGCTGCATGCCTAGTAGCTAAAATGAGTTGTTTTTGAGTAATGAATTTTTGAGTAAACACCCTGTTTCGCACTTTTTGTTTTTTGCAAAATAAAAAATTTTCAACTACTTTTTTGCAACTATTTCTAAATGAAGTCGCTCGTGTAAGTAATTACGATCATTTTGAACCCAGAATCATTAAAATCGGTTCGTTTTCGACTAAGTTATGAGCAATTAAAAAAAATTTTCTTATATAGATTCTTTCCATTTCAATTCAAAAGGGCTATTCGGGACATGTTCTTCGATTTCGATGTAACTCAAATATGTTGCTCTCTGGTCAAAATAATGAGACACGTATTTTTTTCTTCGCCCGAAAAAAATTTTTTTCAAGCTTTATCGGCAATTTTGTTTTTCGGCTCAAAATCGATTTTTTTTTAATAATATAAGATTTTTTTTTTTAAATGCTCATAACTTAGTCAAAAATGAACCGATTTTAATATTTTTGGGTTCAAAATGATCGTCATTACTTACACGAGCGATTTCATGTAGAAATAGTTGCAAAAAGGTAGTTGAAAATTTTTTATTTTGCAAAAAACAAAAAGTGCGAAACAGGGTGTTTACTCAAAAATTCATTACTCAAAAACAACTCATTTTAGCTACTAGGCATGCAGCTCAATTAAAGTTTGAGATGTTTTTTTGATTTGGAAAAAGTTATAAAAAAAAAAAAATACACTTTTTGAAATATTGAATTTTGAAAAAATTTCAAAGTTTTTTCTTTTTTGCTAAATAAGAAATTTTCAACTACTTTTTTGCAATTGTTTCTACATGAAGTCGCTTGTGTAAGTAATTACGATCATTTTGAACCCAGAGTTATTAAAATCGGTTCATTTTTGACTATGTTATGGGAATTTAAAAAAAAAATTTTCTTATATAATTAAAAAAAATCGAGTTTGAGCCGAAAAACAAAATTGCCGATAACTCTTGAAAAAAATTTTTTTCGGGCGAACAAAAAAATACGTGTCTCATTATTTTGACCAGAGAGCAACATATTTAAGTTACATCGAAATCGAAGAACATGACCCGAATAGCCCGGTTGAATTGAAATGGAAAGCATCTATGGAAAATACAAGGTTAGGTTGCCCATTTGAGGGCCCACTTGAACGAAAATAGAAAGTTTCGTCCCATAGCATAGGGAATAGCGAGGTATGCTTGGGGGTTATGGAGAAGAAAGAACGCTGACTGCTTACCGTTGCGCTAACCGCTTCGTGTTACTGAGAAAATTCATCAAGCGTGTGATTATGCTACAGGTCCAGCAAAAAAGTGAGAGCCGTTATGTCTGCATCTCAACACGGCGAGGGCAGCACAGCGGAATAGAACATGCTAAGAAAGGACATCCAAAAAATTATTAGGAATAATTCTTAGCTTAATTAGGCAGCTGCAGTTTATCATTTCAAAGCCATGCTGACCACATAGTCATAATATGGAGAGGGGAATCCAAAGTTAAATCTGACTAAAAGGCAGTGTTTTAGGCAAAAACCACCATTGTAACATTCACAAGAGAATAAAAACTCAAACATCTTAAACCAATTTAGTTATATAGAATTCACTTAAAAGTACAAAAGGAAGCAAAACTATTGGGTATAACATTTGAGCCAAAAACTTCTATTAAATGCACACATAAAAGATGTGGCGAGAAAAGCCATTACCAGTACTCATGGCGTGTAAATCTATTGCAGGAAAGTTGGGGATATACTTGAAAAATACTGCGATGGATCTGGATGGATATAGCCAGACCTATGATTTCCTACGGAGCAGTATTCTGGGAGTCTTTCATAACGAAGCAATCAGTAATAAACATACTAACAAGGTTACAAAAACTTGCATAACAAGAGCCATGCGTACATGTTCCATAGCATCAATGGAGGTCCTTCTACACCTCTTCACATTTATTTGCAGTTCCTCGGGAGGAGGGCTGTTTAAAGGAGGTCCAATGTTATTATTTCCTCAGGAGTTTATCAAAATCTCTAGTTTGATATTCTTGCTAAACTAACGCCTAAGATCTCATTGCCGTGATAGAGTGCCTTGCTGCCTTGGTAGTAATAGCTCTTGAGAAGGGCTATCTAAAAACTGCAAGCACTTGATAACATGGTACACGGTCGCCACTTAAAAGGCAGGGGCAGGTGCCTATGGAGCGGGGAAAAGACACTCGAAAGCGCTAGAAAAGATACAAGTTTATTTCAAACGGAAGTCTACGCGATAGGAAGTGCGCTCACTATAACCGTGAACGCAACTATAATAACACAAGCATAGCAATCTTTACATATAGCCACGTAGCAATCAAGGCTCTCAATGCTCTCAACGCTCTCAATTCTTTCCAGGCTACATGAAAACAGGTGCTAGAATGCCTTGTTAAGCTGAATATCATACGCTAAAATATTTAGGTATGAACCCCACGGGCTCCGGGGCATATAGAAATTACTGGAAACGAAATTGCACATAAATAAGCCAGGAGAGGGGTGGCCTCAGCATATATAACTCCAGAGCCATTTTACGGCCTAGAGAAAGGTTACATATCCTCTCTTATTCTGGAAGTAAAGGAGAGACAAAAAAGATCAGTCTAGGGCAATCTACTAGGGACAGACCAAGGTAAGCACATTTTAGCAGAGAAGGATAAAACTCAGTAAAATAAAACAAATACTAAAATTTATTGAAGTTGGGTGTTAGAGAAATACTCCGAATCCATGAGTTTTGTTTTTCATTTCTCATGGATGTTTTTCACTTTATTGATTTTAACTTTATTTTGGATTTTGAATTTTTATTTGTAATATTTATTTTTGTTGTAAATATTAAGGCCAGGGTTCAGCAGCCGCTAGCTATAGAAATTGGTCACATTCTGACTTTACGTGCAAAGGGGTGTTCGACGTAAGGCTACAGACCTCACAGTTTTTCCCAATTGATTGAAAACAATTTCACGCTTCATTAGAATTTTTAACAAATCCAAACTATTTGTTGCAATGGTTTTCCAGTTTCAATATTTGAAAACGATATATTGAGATTTTAGGCCTTCGAGAACTTAAACTACATCTGCGGCGGCGAGGTTTTCGTCACATATCGTACCTTAAGTGGTAATAACACGGAGGAATACCGAGACTGGGCATAAGCCACCAAGATATTCGTCCATTAAGAATTTATCAACCACCTATTTTTTTTTTTTTTTTTTTTTTTTTTTTTATGTTTTTGGTGGGTGAGTTAGGGTTCAAAATGCCTTCGCACTTATAGCGACCGTCATCTACTGCGTGATGTGGTGCGGCCACTAAAACGAACCCTCCTCTCTTTCTGGGGTGACACCCTTCCCGGAACTGCTTTCTATATTACTTCGGGAGGGCCCAGAACGACATCCATAAAGGACCAATTTTGTTCACCCACGTCTGTGACCACCATATTTGTAGCCAGCTTTCATGCTATAGGCTTCTTGTGTCTCTATCTGTGCGGCTTCGCTTTGTTGCACTGTGTCGAGGTCAATCTCCTTTTTTCGTAGTACGTTCTCGATGTATTTCTTTACCGCGTTCCAGCTGCTCCCGCGTTCGAGCACTTTGCTGATTATGTTGCTCGGTGCGATGTCGCCAATTTGCTCCCTCAGAGCATTTATTTCCGCGAGTCATCTGTCAGAACTAAAAAACGTGTGTTCAGCGTCATCGCTCGGTGCTTCGCAGTATATGCACTTGGAATCGGTTACCTTGCCCATACGGTATAGGTAACTTCGGAAATATCCGTGGCCCGAGAGGAACTGAGTTAAGAAGTAGTTCACTTTCCCGAAGCTCCTTTGGACCTATTTGTCAATTGATGGAATAAGTTGCACCGTCCATCTGCCACTCGTTTCAGTGTCCCATCGGCTTTGCCACCGCAGCATGGTTTGACGTCTCCGTTCTGGGAAGCTAGTGATGACATGTTTCTTCTTGAAGTCCCACGCTTTCATTCGTACCCGGTCCATGAGGTCGATGGGTATCTGACTGCTGATCACGAAAGTTGCTGCGCCTGAGGCAGTGCGGTAGGCTGAGACAACTCTGAGTGCCGCTGTTCGTTGCACAGCCTCCAGTGCTTTGCGCTTGGCTGTGCAGTTTAGCAAAATTCCCAATACTTCGCTGCCGTACAGAAGAATTGAGCTTGTGGCCGCCATAATAGGCAGCGAATGTGTGCCATTAATCTACTTACATACCCGTGACCTTTGCTGCTTTGCTAGCCGCATGCCGTATCTGGGCCCAGAAAGTAAGCCTGGAATCAAATTGAAAACCTCAGTATTTTAGTACTTTTTGGGTCACTAAGGACGTGTCACCTATTTGCATGCTGCCCTGGAGTGGCATGTAACCTCGTGTCATATGTCATCATATAAATATATATTTGCGTCCTTATCATGACTTGGATCAGCTTCCTTCTAGCGTCATCAGTGTCCCGAACTGGTATAACCGCCACTATATCGTCCGCGTATCCCACTAAATATGTATCTTCTGGCATTTCTATGCTCAATATCTCATCGTAGCTCAGATTCCTGAGGTCGGGGCCGAGAATAGATCCTTGAGCTGCGTCACACGTTATTGCTTTTGTTTTCTGACCATCTGGTGTGTCGTACGGCAGTTTGCGCTCGCTCAGGTAGCTCTGGAGAATCATTAGCAAGTACGCAGGTATTCGAAACCTTTCTCGTAGTGCCTTTACAATGTCTGTCCATCGCAGGCTGTTAAAGGCGTTTTGTACATCAAGTGTTGCCAGGACGGTAATGCGATTCGGGTAGTAGTGTCTGCGTTGAGCGCTACTAACTACCTCTTTCCGCGTCGGAAACCGTATTGCGATGTCGACAATCCTCCTGCTCTCTCAACAGAATCTGCAAGTCTACGCTGTATTAGTTTCTCAAACAATTTCCCGGCGCTGTAGAGCTTCTGCTTCAGCTTCTGTATTTTCAACAGCTTAGGGAAGATGTTTTGAGCGATGCATGCATTGTAAACATCGAGCATCACATCTGGTCGGCTTTCAGCCACAAGTTTGAGTGCTTCACCTGGGATGCCATCTGGGCCTAGAGCTTTGTTTCTTTTAAGGCTTCTTAACGCGGTTTTAAGTTCTTCTTTGGTGAAGAATGGGAGCATCTTGTCACCTTGGGGGTCTCGGTCCCTGCACAATATAGGGTGCGTCTATCCACTCCCTCTCAGTCTATCCACTATTTTGCTGATAGTTTCCCGCATCTGATGCACGTATCCCCTCCATCAGGGCCACTGCAGTTTGCTTGTGTGTGCCCTATCCCAAGGCAGCGATAGCATCTCTTAATTTGTTCGCATAGTCGCATCTTTGCTCGGATCCCCCCGATTTTTATATCGCCGATCTCGATTAACTTCGTGGCCCCTTCTGCAGATAGCGTGAGGGAAGCACGTACTTGCTCCCGCGCATTCGGCGCCATTATCCTCGTCTGTATATGTCGCTCTTGATTGCTAAATGGTTTCCGGACAGCTGTTTCTACCTCCGCCTTGGCCGTCAAGGAGTCGAGATCTCGTATCTCAATCATGGCGCTAGGATTTAACTCCGCCATGAAAGCCGTATCTTGCACAGTGCTTTTCAGCTGATTCACGAGCTCTAATTGGTAAATAGTTTCCGGACTGCTGTTTCTACCTCCGCCTGGGCCATCAAGGAGTCGAAATCTCGTATCTGAATCGTGGCGCTCGGTTTTAACTCTGCGATGGAAGCCGTATCCTGCACAGGGCTTTTCAGCTGATTCACGAGCTCTGGCGTGACTTTCTCTCCCCTACCAAACTCCAAAAGTATGGCTCCAGCTTTCGGACCTTACTATGACTGACTCATCAGTCGTAATCTTCGCGCCCAAGTCCTTGAGCACATCTGGATAGCTATTGCCTTCTGCGGGTTTTATCACAACAGCTTCTGGCTTTGCGTGTTGTGTTCGCGGATTGCTCCTTTTGCTTGGATCGGCTATCTTATCCTTCGACTTCTTTTGGTTGCCCTTCTTGGTAACTGTCTACCAAAAAATATGACTTATAAAAAGTTTAAAAGAACAATGTCTCCAAATGATAAGATCATAAGGGCTGGGCTAAGAACTGCGGCCCTCGAAACTAGCGTGCATTGACGTCAAAATTGTGAACGTCGGACTATATTGTGATGGCAACCACCACCACTCTTTAGTGCAGGAATCCTCAAGAATTTCATCAACATGGAATTGGTGAAGTTGTCTTGCATCTGAGCGCACCCTGCATCACGATTCTGGAATCTGTCCAAAAAATCTACGGCTTACCTGAACAGAAAATTGCTTGCCTATAAAAATCGCAGACCCAAAACTGCTGGCAGTAACTCCAATCTCGGTATTGAAATGAACTTCAATGGCGTTACCCTTGTATTCGAAGACATTGATGAACAGTTCACAGCGTTACCAACTTCAGCACGCAAATACGCCACAGCAGCGAAAGCGTTAATACTTGCGTCCTAGAAAATTTGCAACTACAGCTACCCTGGCTAAAGCTGGAAAGTAAGTAGCAGCGAAAATTGTGAAGTTGTTTATAAAAGAAATTCTTTTCAACCAGTTTTACCAATTTCTGCGATCGTACTTTCTGATAGGTTCGTCCAAATGGACAGCTGTGTGCCAAATGTTCTGTAGGATGATTTTTGCTTGCATGATGACATACCCGAGCAATCCAAGGGTATCGAATATTTTCATGATTGTACGCAAAACTTGTCGCTTCGACAGAAATGTGTGCTCATCAAAAACTTCTGCTGGAAACTTCTCCACAAATGTAAGCTCATCCGACCTTGGTAGCCAGCACATTCCAACCACCTTTTCGATAGTAGCTTCAGGCTCCTCAAAACATATGGATAGTAGCGTGCTGTCAGCAGAGAGTGCAGCCAAAGTTTGCTTGGATTTGGGGGCCCAGCTTTGCATGTCAAATCCCCCTTCGTTATGGATCCAGTGAACAGCAGTGGCCAAAGGCGATAACTCTCCCTCACTGCCTACACTCCGAAGACAATCATCGATAAAAGTGTTATTTATAATGGTTTGTACGGCTTCGGGATAAGTTTCGGAAAAACGTTGAGCATTTCGGTTTTTTACGTAGTTCGCTAGCGAAGGAGAACACAAAGCGCATCACACACAAGGCATAGATATCTGGCTGTTGATTAGACGCTCCGTCACGCCATAAAAACGTCTGCGCTACTTGGACCTCTTTGGTTATCTTGATTTAGTAAAACATCTCACGTAATTCTCCGCTTATCGCAAAAAGATTTTCGCGGAAGCGAAGGAGAATGTCGCTCATCGAGTTTAGCTGATGAGGCCCTTTTAACAGCATGTTGTTAAGTGCAGTATCTCCAACTTTGGCTGCGGCGTCCCACACCAATCTAGGTTTGTTCTTGTTGACGTTAAGCACCGTGAATATGGGAAGGTACCACGATCAGCCACCTATTGATATTTCGGGTGACTCCAATTTGCGTATGTAATCTTTCTTCTTGTAGCGTTCAATTTTGTCGACGGAAAAACGGTGGAGTTGAGGACCCCGCTTCATCTTGGCTTCCAGACACATTAGTCTGCGGCGAGCCATAGGAACTGAATCGGGTAAATCGACGACGTCTTGCTTCCATGACAAACTTGTTTCCCATCTCTTCTCTGTTGGCGGAAACTTGGTAAATTTTTCCGTCAATTGTAAAGCATGTTCATCAGCCTTTGAGCGAGGCGGTTTAGCAGGCTCATAGATATCGATAGCATCAATAGCAAAATATATCTTCATCTGTTCGTCCATTCGGTCGCTGTTCGAAGGATCACAGCGAGGCGTCACTGCGTGTTCAAATATGTCTCGACCATAAACGATCCATCCCAGTCGACATCCAGCAGCAATTAGAGGTAGATCAGATTAGATTAGCTTTGGGGGGCAGGGGTTGGACAATTCCAAGCACAGAGTCAGGAAGACCATTGTCCTACACCCGGATACGTTACTGTGGAAGAAATAGAGAGAGAGGATAGATACAGGATGGATGGTAAGACGGAGAAATTGGTTGGTAATCACTCTTCCGAGAATCTTTTGGATTCATTGATGATTCTTAAGAGAACCGGAAGTGGAAGGGTATGAACTTTATTCATGCTCACAACATCGCACCCCAACAGCCTAAGTCTGATTCTAGGAAACGCCGGACAGCTACAGAGAAAGTACTCGGCAGGGCCCCTATTTTCACGACAAGACAGGCATATTGGGTCGTCAATGATTCCCATGGTAGCCCTATGCTAACCGCAGGCCTTATGCCCTGTGATTACACCTACCAGTACTCTCAGGTCCTTTCTGCTAAGCTATAGGAGACAGGTCGCTAAATTCCTGTTTGGCTCTTTCACAACGCACTTAGCTATTCTGCTTGAGCCCAACTCAGGCCAACGCCTTCTGTGGGTTGACCTCATGCTTGCAGAGCCTTCATTAGCCAGTTTGTCAGCCCACACGATCCCTGAACAAACACCACTTTCCCAAAACTCCACGATTGTGGAACACAAGCGTGCGCAAGACATGCCGTAAAAATTCTTTTCAGAACCTTTATTAGTTGTTCTCCGCTACGCTTTCTCATGATTGGGAAAATTCCATCGGGTTTTGAGGACTTAAGGTTGTCGAGTGACGAGAAGGTGAACCTTGTCGTATTATCGTTAACTATCATAGATGCAATGAACCATTTAGGTCGGATGTTGGTTACACTGGCCTGATCAGATTAAAGGATGAAGGCTTGGCCAACAACTTTCCTGCAGCCAGGGAAATGTTTTAAAAGGAGAACATCGTTGTTTCTCACTTTGCGTCAGTATAGGTACCATCAGGTTTGAGCAGTGAGTCCTGCTTAGCCACCTAGTTCCATTGGAGGGCTTTGCACAGCTTCGCTGAACTCCTAAAATCCTCCAGTCCACTGCAGAAGGTTCTGTAGGAGTCCAATTTAGTTGATCTAATTTTCTTCTAATATTCCTTCATATAGTTCCTTGTCATGTCGGTCTCCTTGCCGCGGGGATGAGGATTAAGTGGTGACTTAATCCCATGTTATGGAGATTAACTTACCACGAACTAAGAGGGCAGCCCCATATAGGAATTGGGTATTCACCCATCCGCGGAACGGCGGAATTGGTGGCCACCCAAGTACTATGTGGAGAGTACCGTACCGACAACCTGGCAGGAGGTATAAAATGCATTTTTTTACAATGTGGAGGTTAACGATGGATGTTATGCACGAGGTAACCCACTTTCAGGAAATCCTCCCGTCGAGCAATCGGCGGCTCGGGCATCGGATGTGCAGGCCCAAACCCCACACTCCCCTATGACCGGAACTGACACCAAGGGTTCCGGAGGAAGCGAACTACTAGTGGTGAAACATGGCACATTGCCTATGCCAATGTAGAGCCGAGTGAGTGTGAGCGATTATTATTATTATTAGAAGGCCATTACGCACTGCGACCAGAGCTGATCTATTGTGAAAGGCCTATTTTGTAACCCTAGAGTTTTAGGCTTTTTAGAAATTTTAGCACAGTTTTGGGTTTGTTGTTCCAAAGATTGCATGGAGATACTACGATACCACCAAGGTGGTGAAGTCTTTGTCTGCCCAACGCAGGACATTCACAAAGCAAATGTTCTGAGCTTTCTATGTCCATTTCGCAAAAGCGGCAGACATTGGTCTCGGATAGACCAATATTGTTTAGATGGTACCTCAGGCTGCAGTGACCTGTAAGGTATCCGGTTAAAAGACGCAGATCTACTCTGTTTAGTGAGAGAAATTTGTCAGATATTCCTTTGTTGGGACTTAGGAATAGTTTGGCTTGACGATGACCGGCACAGTTTAGCCAATGTGCGGCAAGTTTTCTTTCCTCCCATTTCCTAAGGAATTCATTAATGTGGCCTTTTGTCAGTCCACAGAAAGGCTCAGGACCAGTAAGTTGCATATTTGCTCCTTGTTTTGCAAGGTCGTCAGCCATTTCATTTCCCTCATGTCCTTCATGTCCCGGAATCCAACATAGTGTTACTGTGTTGAGGTTTCCTAACGTGTTTAGGAGGTTTAGGCAATCGTTTACCAATTTAGAGGTGATGGTTGTTGATAGAAGGGCTTTTAAAGCCGCTTGGCTATCTGAAAGTATGTAGATGTGAGTACCTCTCATTTTCCTTCTAAGGCATTCTCTCACACATATTTCAATGGCATGTATTTCTGCCTGGAATATTGTTGGGTAGGATCCCATCGGAATCGATTTTTTGAATTTGGGCCCATTGATTCCTGCCCCTGTTCTACCATTTTCCAATTTGGACCCATCAATAAACCATAGCTGGGAGCCAGGTTTGAAGGTGATAGAGTTAGTTCTCCAGTCTGTTCGTTCATTGATTATAACTTGGAAGTTCCTGAAGAGTATTGGTTTGGGTGATAGTATATCATCCCTATGAAGAATGGGACTATGTAGGAAGTCTTCTAAGATCTTTAAATGTCCTTTCATATCCCCACTTTTAAGTTCAGATATACCTTTTAGTCTTAAGGCACTCGAGCGAGCTTCCCTTTCAATTAGAATTGGAAGCGGTGGTATGTTCAGGAGCACACCCAATGCATCCGTGGGACATGTTTTCATAGCCCCTGTAATACCAACACATACCAGGCGATGCAGTTTGCTTAATTCGTTTGCCGCCTTTCTTTGCTTGACCTTGGGCCACCATGCTAAGGATGCATAAGTGACTATGGGTTTTACAACTGTGGTGAATGTCCAGAAGGTCATTCTAGGGCTTAGTCCCCATGTCTTACCAAAAAGCCTTGTACAGGCAAAGAATGCCCTTGTGGCTTTTGAAGTAACTCTCTCAATATGGGAGTTCCACGTAAGCGTTTTGTCAAGACTAACGCCAAGATAGTTCGCTTCTGTCGAGAGTTCAAGTGTTGTTCTGTTAAGGGTCGGACATTTGAGATTTATGTTCCTTCTCCTAGTAAATGGTACAAGTGTTGTTTTGGATGGGTTGATGGAGAGCCCTTTTTCCGTGCACCATTTGTTTATTAGTGTAAGGGCTTGCTGCATGCGATCCGAAATGGTTTCCTCATGCCAGCCTAATACATAAACTACTAGGTCATCAGCGTAACCCTGAGTGTGAAATCCTAGGTTATTCAGTTTGTGGAGAAGTTCATCTATGACTAGAGTCCACAGAAGAGGAGAGAGTACGCCACCTTGAGGGTGAGTGTGAGCGATACACCGTCGCCGAAACGATCCGAAGCAACTGAACAAGTTGTAGAGGACGTGGAGATGGCGCACAATCTCTCAGTAGACTCAGATGGATCTTTGGTACCGAGTAAGTCTTTGACAATGGTCAAACCTGGAGCGGATCAGGTAGGTACCGGTAAACAGACTGAAGTTATTGGAGATTCGAACGAAGGTGCTGGTGTATTCGCAAGGCAGATAAACGAAGAAAACAGAGGGCGAAGAAAGCCGAAGCATCAGCTAAGGTAAGTACTCAAGCTCCGTCAACTTCGACACCTGTAATGGAGACGGAAAGGCGTGGCAGAACAGAGGATTCCTCTGTAACGTTACACTCTTCCGGAAACGAAACGGGGTCTGTGCCAACGACCGGAAAGAGGAGAAAGGCAAAGAAGAGGAAAGTCGAGAGACGGAATTCGGAGATGCCTGCATCCTTGACCCAATCCAAGGCAGACAACCTTAACATGACAAGGCAAGGGCTAAGGTACCTCTAATGTCGAATGGCACTCTTCCTTCAACGTCTGGCGAATCATTCGCGAGAATGGCAGCAAAGGCAATGACGGTGGAGATACATATCGACAAACAAGACGGTATACTCTCCAAAGGGTAACAAGACTATCTTGATAGCTATCTCTGGAAAGCTATCGGTGAGTCGAAATATGCGCCGACTTTCGAGGGCAAGAGCGTGGTGGACGGCAACGTAAAGGTGCACTGTTCCAATGCTTTTTCCCAGCCTGCGAAAACAGCAAGTTAATGTTGAAAGTAGCAAAGAAAGGCTGGCACGAGCGAGTGTCTGGATTCCGGGTCCTTCCTGTAGTTCAGCAGATCTCCTCACACGCATCCGCGTTCAGAACAAATATTTTGACACGACTCTCTGGAGAGTATACTCGTGCACCAGGCAGAAACCCGCTACCACTTCGGTGGCGGGTTCCCACCTGGTACTGGGTATCGATCTTGGGTCCCTCAAGGTTCTTAAGTCGAAGTAGGCATCCGTACCGTCCTCACCTACATCTGGGGCGAATCCATTTCCGTGTCCAAGATAAGGTGGAGGACAAAGCGTAAATATACTCAGTCTTATGACTGAAGTAATATTTACACAGATAAATATGCAGCATAGCAAAGCGTCTACGGCTCTCTTGTGCCTTAGGCATGCAAAACTGCAAACAAACCCACACATAATACTAATACAAGAACCATGGGAATGTCACAAGCGTATCTGTGGTCTGTGTACTGTGTCGTGGGGACAAATACTTCATTGTGAAGTGAATGTGAGACTGCGAACATGTATTATCATGCCGAGGCTGATCGATCACACGATGTTAAAAGAGCTATGCTCCGAAGATATCGTTGTTGCAAAGATAAAGTACATACTTGAATAGTGAGAACAGTGTCGCAGCTACCTATCCTACGGCTCTTTACAGCCACCTCCCTCGAGGGAGCTAAGAGAAGTGGTCAAGTATGCAGAATCCAATAATCTGAGGCTAATAGTGGGCTGTGACGGAAATTCACAGAACATTGTATGGGGAAGCAGCAAATGCAACCCCAGAGGTCTCAAGTTACTAGATTTTATCCTGTCATCCGATTTGGTCATTCAAAACACTGGTAACAAACCAACTTTTGTGACCAGGAGGAGACAAGAGGTGATTGATTTTCCACTTCCCAATAGGTCAGTTGGAAATCAAATCAACCGATGGCGCGTTTTGGAAGAGGACTCTCTTTCTGATCATCGAATTCCGACAGGGAATTGATACAATATCAATACATTCCGGTAGGAATCTTCGAAATGTGGACTGGGGCAGGTATGGGGAGCTTGTAACAGAGCGATTACCAAACCTGAAAAAACTCAAATCAATAGAAATAATTGAGGACACTACTGAGAAATTAGAAGGTACTTTAATCAAATGCTTTGAGGAACTGTGCCCACTCAGGCAAAGTAGACAGGGGAAAGCGGTTCCTTGGTGGAACATTCAAATGTCGAAGCTTCGTGTACGGTCCAGAGAACTTCTTAATAAGGTCCTAAAGACCCAAACAGAAGAAGACTGGGCTAATCTACGACTTATACAGAGAAAATATAAGAAAAATGTACGGAAAGCCAAATTTGAATCCTATAGAAATTTCTGCAGTAACGTCGATGAAATGAGGGGAACAGCGAGACTTTGTAAGGTCCTTCATCTGGGCCGCGCAGTAAGGCTGGATTCCATTCGAAAACCGGATGGTTCATACACCATTTCTTAATCGGAAACGTTTAATGCTCTACGCGAAACCTATTTTCCGAGCAGTAGAACTCTCTCTGAAGAAGAGAGTGGCATAAACAATAACGGTTGCGACGGTGGAACCTCTAGGTACAGCTGGTATACTGCTAGTCGGATAGTGACAAAAGAATCGATAAGGTTTCCCTTGTCTTCTTTTGAGAACTTAAGGTTCCCTGGACCTGATGGAATGTATCCAGCAATGCTTAAAAAAAGAGGAGACAGGCTGATTGAGGCCCTGAAAAGGGTCTTCACAGCCAGTCTTGCATTTGGTTATATACCATCCCAATGGCGACGCGGAAGAGTAGTATTTATTCTGAAACCTGGAAAAGATGACTATTCCCTAGCAAAGAAGTGTTATACCAATAAGGTTGACATCGTTCGTGTTGAAGAGTCTAGAACGAGTGGTGGAGAAACATATTCGAGTGGGGGTATTGTCGCGAAGTCCACTAAGTAGAACCCAACACGCTTACCAGAGTGGAAAATCATATGAATCTGCCTTACACAATCTTGTTAGCAAAATTGAAGCCGGGCTGGAAGCTGACGAATACACAATGGGCGTGTTCAGGGGGATTTTGATAATGCCACTTTCGGCTCAATATGTTCTTCTGCCGAACGACTCGGAGTTAATAAAACCATTGTAAAATGGATATATTCCATGCTCTCTGAGAGGCTGTTAACCGTTGGTGGGATCGATGACGAACAAATCACAGTGAGGGCCAGGCAAGGATGTTCTTTCTCCGCTGCTGTGGTGCTTCGTCGTAGACTCTCTACTAGCGGAGCTGCAGGAACTCGGTTTTCATGTCCAAGCATATGCGGACGATGTCGATGCGCTAACATCGGATAAGTCCCTAAGAAGGCTTTGCACGTAAGTACAGAGGGTTCTTGAGAAAATCGATGACTGGTGCATGAGACAAGGTCTTTCCGTTAATCAGAACAAAACAACCATAGTCTTGTTTACGAAAAAACGGAAATTGGATGGACTTAGTCTTCCAACACTGAAAGGTGTGACACTTGGTCTTTCCGATGAAGTTAAATATCTAGGGGTAATCTTGGATAAGAAGCTGACTTGGGGGACACACGTTTCACTGAAGGTGAATCGCGCATTGAGGATTTTTCAGCAATGCCATAGATCCTTTGGTAAAACCTGGGGTCTGAAACCAGCTGTGGATATACACAGCACTTAGCAGACCAAACATCACTTACACTTCTGGGGTCTGGTGGCGACGGAGCATGGTTAATTCCACAATCCGGGAACTATACAGGCTGCACCCTTATGCATCACGGGTGCCATGAGTACAATCTCTGTTGATACCCTAAATGCTATGCTTGATTTGCTCCCCCTGGATCTTAAGATACAACAGGAAGCAATAAAAGTGCTATGTAGACTCAATAATATGGGTTCTGGCACGAAGACAAAACTTCGGGACACTGAGAAATCTTTAAGTTGCTATCTGAGCAGTATCCACTGTTTTTGGCACCTAAAGACGACCTGATACCCATAGTTTCATTTGGAAGGAAATTTGATGTCAGATTTGCATTGCGTGATCAATGGAACAATCCAGAATGCATGCAGGGAGGTTTGACTGATATTTTCTTTACCGATGGGTCCAAGAATGAAATAGGGTGAATAAGGTGGAGCCGGATGGAACTTAAACGATAGTAATAAGTATAACTATGCTATGGGGAAATGGCAACTGTTTTTGCATTCCTGAAAGTAACCGAATGAATACTCGAGAGGAGATGGAGCGGGAAACAGATTGGAGTTTTCAGTGACAGTAGGGGTGCACTGAAGGCCCTGGAGAACTCGAAGCCAACCTCAAATATTGTTCAATAATGTAAGAAGAAGCTCAATTCTGTCGCAAGACAAAGCAGACTTGTACTTATTTGGGTTCCGGGATACTCCGGTGTTCAAGGAATCGAAATCGCCGACGAATTGGCCAACCGTAGATCAGCGGTGCCCCCACAGGGGCCAGAGCCAATAATCGGAATCAGTTCCGGAGGAATTATGAATTGGATCAGCGATTATGTAGGCAATCTGCACAAAGAACGATGGTCCGGTGTAGAGCCCTGCAGAGCTGCAAAGTGTTTTGTGACAAGTCCGAACAGAAAGCTGTCAAACTTTCTACTAAAACTTTGTTTTTGTTTTTTGTTTGTCGGGACAACTAGCAACTGCAGCAGTCACAGACATTAATTAAGTCCATTGTACTACACTTGGATTCCCTTTTAATTTTACTAAAATCTACCCGATCTCCGAAGAAATCTGAGTAGATCATGAGATGCCAAGGAGCCAAGATGGTCGCTTCTTAACACATCAGTGCCAAAGACCTCAAACCTGATGTATAGGTGATAATAGATCTTATCGTAGCCGTGTAGATCCATGAGATCTTGCTAGGAGAAAGACACTACGTTTTCCCAAATACACATTTGCTCTGCCACAAAGCTGTCAGTGCTTTGGATGTCTTTGTTTCAACGTGTGATTTCCATCCGAGCTTACTATCGAGGATTACTCCAAGATATTTAATTTCCTTGGATAGCTGGATTGTGACTCCTTTTAGCTTAGACAGAACGAGCCCATCAATCTTCCTCCTTCTGGTGAAGAGGACAATACCAGTCTTGGCGGAATCTGCCGATAGCCCATTCGCACAGCACCAAGTGTCAATCCGATCCAGAGTTTTCTGCACTTTCTTGCAGATGTTCATAAGCGAAGGGCCAGTTACCAAACAAGCAACATCGTCCGCATATGCTTGTGCGTAGACTCCCGAGTCTTTTAAGGTGGTGAGTAGAGGATCGATTACCATGCACCAGAGCAATGGAGACAGCACACCGCCTTGGGGGAAGCCTCTATTAACCCCAGATAACACCAGCAGATCTTACTCTACTCGCACCGAAACGATATTTTGGGCCAGCATTGAACGAATCCAATTTACTAGCACCCGGTCTACGCCGTGCCTACTAGCAGAGTTACACATACTGTCAAAAGTGGCATTATCAAACGCCCCCTCGATGTCTAAAAAGATGCCCATAGCATAGTCCCTCCTGTCGATGACCAGCTCTACCCTAGCCGCAAGGTTTTGCAGTGCCGACTCGCAGGATTTTCCACTTTGATAGGCATGCTGAAATGGAGACAGAGGGTGAGCTTTCAGCGACTTCTGACGTATGCGCAATTCCACCAGTCGTTCGAGACTTTTCAGCATGAAAGAGGTCACGCTGATGGGTCTAAAGCTTTTGGGGCTGGTGTAGTCGTCGCGTCCAACTTTTGGGATGAAAGGGACCCTCCACCATCCTCCAAGAGCGTGGTATGTAGGCCAGTGCCAGGCACGCCGAGAATATTTTCTTCAAAGATGCTGTCACGGACTCTGCACCTTCCTTCTGCATGGCAGGATATATGCCATCTGGTCCGGGCGACTTGTAGCCGCCAAAAGATTTGATGACAAATCGAATGGCGGCCTCATTCACCACAGATCTGACAACGAACCAGTCATGCCGAGATGGTGTAACAGCTTTGACAACTGCCTCTATCAATAAGGGCTGTTGCCGGTTGACGCTTATCTGATAACCAGGAAAGTGAGATTCTATCAGCAATTTGAGTATCTCACTTTGCCACTTCGTAAAGGAGTCATCAGATTTCCTAAGTGACCCAGCTTTGCAGTTGGGTCCCTTTTCAGGATCCTAACCAATTTCACCGTGCCACTCAGAGATTCAATACCGCTGCAGAATTCCCTATATGAGGCTCTTTTCGATTCCCCAATAAGCCTCTTGTAGCTCTTCTGAGCATCACGGTATCGCTCCCAGTCCTCTGCAAGGTTATTCTTGAGGGCCCGGTTTAGAAGTTTTCTCGACTCACGCCTCAACATCTGGAGCTCTCGATTCCACCAAGGAACTGGAGTCTGGTTAGGGAGAGGTCGAATTGGACAGGCTGACTCAAAACATTCAGTTAGGGCAGCGCCCCAAAAGCTTGTTTTTTCGAAGTCTTGGTGGCGTAACGTGAAGGGCCCGCAACGCCTCCCTAAACTTCTGCCAGTCTGTTTTTCTGGGATTTCTAGAAGGCAATGGCATTTGTGCCTCCTCGCCATACTGAAACTCGATGTACCTGTGGTCCGAGCACGAATTTTCGCAAGGTCTCTCCAGTTCTTGATTGACCACCCAAGTTTTGAGTTTGATAGGGTGAGATCAACCACCTCCTGCCTTCTAGCTGTTACAAACGTTGCCTGTGAGGCCTTCTTATGTATGTCTAGGCAAGAGCATGCGATAAATTCGAATAGTCGAGAGCCCCGTCCATTGCATTTGCTACTGCCCAGATTGTATGCAGTAGAGTTAAAGAGAAAATAGGCCGAGACAATGATTCTCTCTACCTCTTTATTCTCCAGTCGATACTTTATCTGAGCTGAAACTAAGTCTTGCCAACAGAATTGCCTTAACAAAATGCAATCGACCGTTTTCGACATAATGATGCACGTAGTGCGGACGGACCTCTCTCTCTTTCGAAAGGACAGATCCCCACTTTATATCTCCCAAGCCCTGTATCTGTCCTTTGGACACCCACGGTTTTTGTATTAATATTATGTGAGGATTTGTGCGCAGTTTCGCATGGCTTCGGCATGAGAGACCTGTAGCCATTATGCTGTGCTGCAAGTTAATCTGTGTAAATGAAATATTTCATGTTATATGGACAGTCAAAACTTAATTTTCACACCGTGTCCATGTCTGAATCAAGAACATTAACGAGTACCCTTGCAAGATTCAGATATAGGCGCATTCCATACCTAGACCGTATGACCTTTAACGATTCTGGATCCACACCAAAAACCAGGTGCAAGCGTTTCCATATCTAGGATCCGTCCCCGCCTTGGTATATTTATAAGATCTTCAGTGTGTCATATCCAGTCCTTCCTTCAAGGTATGGAGCCTAGGTATGATCGTATGTGACACCCTTAGATACCCAGGAATCAGCATGCTCACCCTCACCAGTTTTTGAATTTTGTTCGTTTGCCGGATGACAAACTTACAACCTTTAAGAACTGGCATCGTAGCCACAGTTTTAGTTAGCCATTCGAGCGATTGAGGGTTTGAGCGTTGTACCTTCGAGGAAACGAGGAACATCTTCCAACTTCCCTATAGCTTCCCAAACTTGATTGTCGAGATAAAGGTTTTTGAGAAAATTGGACCTGTCCACCGCCACAGATCTCCCCCATCATACCTCTAGCCACTGCTGCAGCATATTTCCCTCCGCCTTGTGATAGTGAATCACTAGGCAGACTCGGGTTTGCGCTCGCTCCTACATTCTTAGCCTCTGCAGCACACGTTTCTCTGGGTTTGTTGGTACTACTGCCAGGTACTTGATTACTGCAAGAGAGAGTTTGTGTCGTAGTCGGCATAGCTTTGTTTGCTGTTGTCAGAGCTCCCGCTCCTCTCGCTGCCTTCGGTCTTCGTGCTCCTCTGCTTTTTGGACAGATTTACTCCTGGATCTGGCACCTGTTAAGAGTCCTTTGGTACACTGGTACCTTCTGAGCCCAAGCTTGGGTTGACCATAGCCCCAAGAGTCCCCGAACCTAGTGCCAGGACAGGAACCAGTTTGGTATTCTCGGATGCGGTGAAATGACGGGCAGGGGCTACCTTCGTCATAACCACATCTAATTCCACCAAATTGCCTCCCGAAACAGTCGCTTTCTTCACAGCCATTAGAGAAATGGTACTTTTTAGATTTGCATCCGAATTAACCTATTGCTTCCGTGCAAAAAAGAAAGCGTCAGCGCCCGGAACTGTTTTAACTCAATAATCCCTTTCTTCGGCATGATCTTAAGGTTTTTTCCTCCCAACGACCCGCTTCATTTAATCTAAAGGCATTCATGGTAGCCATCTTCTTGATATGGACGTCTACCGGAATTACATGCATCAGAGCAATAAGGCTTCCCTAGGACATGATTTAGATATACCGACCGTAATTGCACAGCCTGATCTTTGTACTCTGCTAAGTAGTTTGTTTTGTAATCTACCGATCCGTATGATAACATTGGTAGTACAACCGCCTTATAGAGCCATAAAGTATATTTAGGCAAGCATAGATTTGCAGACAATATTCAGTTTCCAGCTAAGTCTTCGCGATGGATGAAATGGGGAGGGTTTGTCCATTAATTACTGGTAGGGAAAAATTGGTACCTTGTATCTAGTGGTAAAGAGCATGCGTTTTTTTTTACGTGGCTCAAACGTAATTAAGGTTTTACTTATCACATTTAACCAGAGAAGTGGCGATAATCTCTTGACCATCTTGATTATGTCGGTATTCCCCCTATTAGCTTTGATTATCGTGGTTTCTGGCATAAATGCAGCTCTGTCTCCGTAGATTTGCCTCGAAGGTACGCATGTTATGCAGTCGATAAACCAGAACCCTCCAATCAGCTTCTATATCCAAAAGCCTTTCAAAAGTTTTTGAAAAGAAGGATGAAAGACTTATTGATCTAAAATCCTTCGATGATTCATGTCCTCTTCTGCATACTTTTGGTTTGAAGAAAATTTTAACCCCAATTATCTGGAATATGGCCTAAAATTAGAAACGCATTGAAAACTTCCACTAGCCATGGAAGAATACAGTCCAGAGTTTCCTGTAACTTCTTTGCACTGATCCCATCGAAGCCTGGAGATTTAAAAGGTGAAAAATATCTGATTATCGATTCAACATTTCCTTCGTAATTATCTCATCTGCGAGATGCTGAGTTTCATATTGGCTCCGTCTAATACTTCCATTCCCTCTTTCGTGAGCGCTGCATCCCTGAGAGTGGGGGCTCAAGAGAAGTTCTAAAGGTTCTTGTATTGTAGCAGTCCAAGAACCATCTATTTAGTTTCTTGGCCCAAGATTCCATTGAATGATCCTTGGGAGTATACGGCAAAGAGTCCCTGGTAGATTCAATAGACGAGCAAAACTCCCTACAGCTATATTTCTTGGGAAAATCACCTCCGGTTACAATGCGATATTGATATAATTCGTTTCGTTGTATTCGCGATTATCTCTCTAGAACACAATTAATTAACAACCAAATACATCTTACATTCTTTACTTTTACTAAATTTGCCACGAAAACTCCAAAGTGAAATTAATATTCAGCAAAACAGTTAAGAGAAACTAATAGCCCCCTATAAAAGATAAACAAAGTTTGTATAGTAAATCAAGGACTGTCAAAATATTGTATGATTTGGCAGATCAAGTAACAGTATGAAAACCACTGCGCTGCTGTGTCTCTATAATAGTAACGAGATAAGTTATAAATATACCTACATACGTTAGCGAAACATTTAGCGAAATTAAATAAAACACAAATAAATTTCAGTGAATATTTTTACCACGAACGAGATAGTAAAGCACAAACCTTTTTGGTCAAAAGTTGCACACAGCTGAGCTTGTCAACCTAAAGTGCGAGCAGATTTAGGCAAATAACTGCTAGCCAAGACCGCAACCATAAGTGCTGTTTAGTGCAGTATAGTGCAGGCAATGAAGTACGATGAGTGGATAAGGGAGATACCAAGGCTCATTGACAAACAAATTAATGAGTGGCCCAAGCCCCCATCAGCGACAGCACTCAACTGCAATGCCAACAGTTAAACAAAATAATATTGCTTCTCGGCGCGTGAATTACTATGAGTCAAATTCAAAGCAATATCACTCTTCCCACCAACGTTAGTACACCAACAGTAACTTTTTTGAGCTCATCAAACTGTGCTACGCCGACATCGACAGCATTGTCAACTATCGCAACAACAAGTTGTGATTCTTCCGCAACTGCACCCAGTGTAGCCAGCACAAGTACCGGTGCAATGCCAAAGCAAGAACAAATTGCTGAAAAGCAAATCGTTCGGTCGTGCAAACAGGCATGGACCGCTACATCACAATAAACCCCAATAAAAGAAACCGAAGTCCGCAAATTAATGAGCAGGGCAATCAACCAAAAATAAACAAAAGAAATATTGAGACAGTAAGTGAATTGAAAAGCCACAGGTATGTAATTTTAGGTGAAAGTGTTGAGAACCCAAACAAGGAAAAATGCGATTCGAAAACAAAAAGCTCTAAGCCGCCACCAATCTATATACGAGATAAGAGCTCGATCGTTCACCAGCTCATTGGGGAAAATTATATTATAATTGGCGCATACACCCTTTCTGGGTGTTTGGCCAAGCTCCTACTCCTATTTGTGGCGTGCGTCTTGATGTTCTTCCACAAATGGAGGGACCTACAGTTTCAAGCCTACTCCGAACTTTATGAGGAGCTTTTTTCATGGCAGAAATACACTCGGAGGTTTGCTATTGCCTGCCGAGGGGCGACCGCTATGAGAAAAATGTTTTTCTTAATTCATTAGGGAAAATACCTTCACATAATTCCAATAACTAAAGGAAACATTCACGAGACTAAGCTACAGATATATACATAAAAAAACTACAGAGTGGTGCAAACTTTCCTAACCAAGGAAAAGAAAAAATGGTATACCTATCAGCTTAAAAGTAGCAAAGGCCTAGTGGTGGTATTAAAAGGAATTGGGGGTCTAACCCGAAGAAATTAAAGAAGCACTTCAGAAGAAGGGCTTTGAGGCCAAGATTGTGATTAATATAATAAACAGAAATAAGAGTCCACAACCCATGTTTAAGGTGAAATTGGCCGAAGCAACTAAGCCTCTGAGTAAAAACGAGTGGCATCCAATATATGGGCTCCAATATTTGCTCCACCGAAGAATAACTATTGAGGAGCCCAAAAACCCCACAACTCGGAGCAGTGCACAAATTGTCAAGAGTTCAGCACCTTGACACCAGTATGTGTAGCTTGCGGCGATCTGCACAAGTCATCAGATTGTCCAGCAAACAAAAATTATACTACTGTACAAAAATGTAGTAATTGTGGTGGAAATCACACCGCTAACTACAGGGCTTGTCCAGTTTTTAAGGAACTAAATTCACGATTTGTGCAGAGACCGGTAGTTAACGCCCGGTCTGGCACATATATGCAAACAAGCTCACTGGATTATAGTGCTTCAGCAATCATCCCTAACGTGTCATACGCTGCTGCAGTCCAGGGTGTTCCATAATAAAAAAATCCAAGCACGTAGCTTAAAACACATAACACGATACCACCCTCAGCTGACTCACTAAAGTCTCAAGACGACAATGCTCAAAATGCCCCAATTGTACAAAGCTCAATTGAAGCCACACTAAACGCATTTTTGCAGCAAATGTCACAGCAAATAGGTCAAATGCAAAACGTATTCACTAAGATGTGCAACATGTTTTCAGAGGCCATGAAAACTCAAAACATATTAATTAAAAAACTAATTAATTAACTGCCGCCTCTAAAGGTAGTATCATGGAATGCGAACGGCATATTCCGACATAATCTGGAGTTCCATAACTACTTATATGAGAAAGAGATATATGTTATGCTCTTAAGTGAAACTCATCTCAAGAATAAATACAACGTTAATATTCGTGGGTTGAAATTCTAAGTTACAAATCATCCTGACGGCTGAGCACATGGCGGGTCCGGCATACTTATAAGGAATCGAATCAAGCACTTCCGTCTTGAATCATACTCAACGGCGCATCTTCAAGCTACATCCATTCGCATACAAGGGCTTCAAGGCAATTTGACAATTACAGCAGTTCATTGTCCTCCTCGATTCGTGGTAACCGAAGAGATTTTCAAGAAGTTCTTAAATCCTCTTGGAGATCGATTTCTGGCATCTGGAGACTACAAAGCTAAACATCCTTACTGGGACTTCCAACTAGCTAACAGCAAAGGCAGACAACTATACAAAGCCATCATAAACTCAAGCAACACACTTGATCCGGCTTCTCCTACATACTGGCCAACAGATCAAAGAAAAGTTCCTGACCTAATTGATTTCGGTATCACTAGAAGACTTCCCAGATATATAGTTACAACTGATACTCACACAGACTTATCATCGGATCATTCTCTTGTGAGTTTCATAGTTATGCATTAACCGTAGTTTACTAATACTCCATACAAACTTACTTCGCCCAACACCAATTGGTTAAAATTTAAAAGATACATAAGCGCACATATTGCATCTAGCCCTCAAACAAATACTGCTGAAGTAAGTGCACCAGAGTGGGCAAAGATGGAATTTTTGGTCCCACAGTCGGAAAATTCAGCCTGCACAACGGAACATCCGGTAACGGACAGAGGCTGATCGACTTCGCTGGGGCCCGAAACATGGTAGTGCTGCAGACTACCAGATTCCAGCATAAAAAGATACACCAAGCTACCTGGCTGTCTCCTAATCGAAAAACGCGAAACATGATCGATCATGTTGTGATAGATAGAAGATACGCTTCTAGTGTATTACATGTACGTACGATCCTAGGACCCAAGATCAACTCGGATCATGCTCTGCCCAATCCATAAGAAGGGTGATCCTGCAATCTGTGCCAATTACTGCCGGATTAATCTTCTAAATATCGCCTACAAGGTTCTAGCGAGCATATTGTGTGAAAGGCTAAAGCCCACCGTTAACCAACTGATTAGACCTTATCAGTGTGGCTTTAGACCTGGAAAGTCTTCCATCAACCAAATATTCACAAGACGCCAAATCTTGGAAAAGACCTATCGGCACCCACGTCTCTGCCGACAGTTATAATTTCGAGGTTGTAAAAGACTTTGTTTATTTAGGAACCAGCATTAACACCGATAACAATGTCAGGCTTGAAATCCAACGTAGAATCTCTTGCCAACAAATGCTACTTTGGAATAAGTAGGCAACTGAGCAGTAAAATCCTCTCTTGACGAACAAAACTAACAGTCTACAAGGCTCTCATCATGCCTGTCTTAACGTATGGCGCAGAAGCGTGAACGATGACAACAGCCGATAAGCGACGTTTGGAGTGTTTGAGAGAAAGATTCTGCGTAAGATATTTGGACCTTTGCACGTTGGCAACGGCGAATATCGCAGGCGATGGAACGATGAGCTGTATGAGCTCTACGACGACATAGATATAGCGCAGCGAATATAGACCCAGCGGCTTATCGCGCCAATTAAGAAGAGAAGAAGAAGTAAGTGCATTAGCCTTCCATCCCAGAGGTTGTGGGTTCGAATCCCACGTAAAGCATGGTCTCACACTTATCCAAATTTACCTACTTTCCCTGTTTCTAAAAATCAAGTCTCATTCCTAAAACCCAAAAACTTATCCTTTCCATCCTTTAAATCCTTACTCTCTCCCAATTCAGCGCATTAGTTGCATTGTGGCTGGTAAAACAAGCAACAAATAAAGAAAGGCACACAGTTGCACATCACATCAAGTGGCACCAGCAAGAGGAAGCGGGTAGCCGCGGTAATAGCGTAGACACATCACTTCAGCGAAGTCCTCAACCGTCCGTGCTTAGGCATTGTGCCTAAGCAACGACAGGAGGGCATTCCCACTGCTTAAGGCTGATAGTGGCAGACTAATCACCTACCCTGTCAGAAATCAAACAGATTAACGAAGCCAACGCAATACTTGTCTTCTCGAGGCCCTATGCTTCTGAGGGAGGAAATTGGTTTCTTTCCTTCTCAATGGAAAAAATCGACCATTATAATGATCCCCATGCCAGGAAAAAATAAAGCCAAGGCAGCTTAATACAGATATACGTCTGCTACCATCTCCCTCCAAACTATTTGAAAAGTTGCTAAATCGAAAACTGATGGCGCATCTGCAGCAAAACAACATTGTTCCAGTTCATCAGTTCGGTTTTTGTGAGAAACATGCCACAATTGAGTAAGTCAATCACATCAGCTCCGAAATAAAGAATGCTTTTTAACGATGTGAATATTGCTCAGCCTTATTTCTTGATGTAACTCAACGTTCGACAGAGTATAGCACGAGGGACTTGTCCACAAAATCCAGCGCATACTGCCACAAAGCTCACCCAAAATATTAGAATGTTATCATAGAAATCGGGTGTTTATGGTAAGATATAAAAACTACCTAACTAATGAAGTTGATATTAAAGCCGGCGTACGACAAGGCAGTGTACTGGGTCCACTTTTATGTGTAATATACACGGCTGACCTTCCAACAAACTCGCAAATATTTTGATTCACGTTTGCTGACAACGCTGTAATCCTTTGTCCCTCCGAGTGTCCAATAAGAGCGTCAGGTGAACTCAACAGTCATCTGAAACACAACGTGTAAGCATATGACTTGTGCGCTAAATGGAAATGACAGCTCGAATGTATATCTAAACTCCACACTCATATCTCATTCTAAAGAAGTAACATACCTTGGAAGAATGGTTACTGGAGCGCCGTGGTACATAATCAATGAAAATATCCATCGAGACCTAAATTTTCGATTAGTGGCAGCAGAAATAGCAGTAATCCAACAAAACTACTACCAAAGGCTCAGACAGCACTCAAATCCAATAACTCGGTCGCTGTTACCGGCATACCGTCAATTCGTGACATCTCAGAAGAATTGATCTTCCAACTCTATGAGGCATATTTGAGGCCCGCCCACTTAACAACCCTAATCTTCTTCAAGAAGCTGTAGGTACTATAACTTAGATTAAATGTCGTAAGTAGTAATTGGTAGATTCAATAAATATTAATACAATACAATAGTATTATAAAAAATAAGAGAGAACATAGGTTCAAATCTCGGTGAAAGGCCAAAATGAAGAAAACGTTTTTTTTAATAGCGCTCGCCACTCGGCAGGCCGACCTGCGAGTGTATCTCACCCATGAAAAACCTTATTATAAAAAAGTATTCCCGTTTGGAGTCGGCTTGAAACTGTAGGTTCTTCAATTTGTGGAACAAAAGCAAGACGCATACAAAAAATACGAGGAGGAGCTGGGCCAAACACCCAAAGAGGGTGTACGTGCCAATCACTACATATTATAAAACAAAGTCGCTTTTTCTGTCCCTATGTCCCCTTATACGCTTAAATCTTTACAACTACGCAACGGATTTTGATGCGGTTTTTTTTTAAAGATAGATTGATTGAAGAGGAAGGTTTATATCTATATAATGTGAAGAAATATATAAAGGGGGCGTGGCAATCGGTCAAAATGTGGCAAAAAAACATAACTTTTTTGTTTTCACGGCCATAAATCATAAACGAATGAACCAATTAAAATGAAACTTTCTTGAAGTTTAACTTTGAAATATTTACTTTCGTTCTGCATCAAAAAAAAAATTGATTTATTTGTTATTTAACCAAAATTGTTTAAACAAAAGCAGCTCTTTTTCCAAAAAACGCTGTTTGTGTGTGTGTTCGCTGTCAACCGAATGAAGCAACAGGCGTTAAGCGATAATCTCACCACACCTCATTAATGTTGAATTACATCGTATGGTGACGTATGTATGTATGTATTTACGAATCGCTCGCATTATTTCATTTCGGACATATGTACATACATATGTATCTATGTATGTACTGAATTCCATGTAATTATATGTAGATACAATTTTACAGCGAAATAAAACGCTATTTTCAGGTTCTATATTAGTAAATCGCACAAAATTAAAATACAGTTTTTGAATAGTTTTTATTGATTCGGAGCGCGTTTAGTTTGCTATCAATTCCATACAATAACATTTTTTGTCATTTACTTTTTACGACAACTAATAGATTATTTTCGAAGCGATTTCAACAAATGGGTACAACATTAATCCTTATCCAATTAAATACCTTAAATACATTGTTGTTTTCATATAGATCTATGTATATGGCTCTTTACAGCATATAATTAAAAACAATATTTTTCAAGATATTACAACAGTAATTAGTAATTGAGATCTACCGGAAAAATTGCGTTAGCTGTTGCGTCATCCGGCATTGCCGCTACTCTTTTGGAAAGAGGCCGAACCACACACTCTACAATGAAGCACCCGCTGAAAATCGCCACCGATGATGATAACAGCGTCTGTAGTGTTTCTAGACAGAGCAATACAGGAAGATTGATGCGTGACTGCTCATTAATAGTCTGGGACGAAGCTACCATGTCAAACAAGACGTCTGTGGAAGCACTGGATAGGACAACGCGCGATTTGCGCAACAAAAATGCACCTATGGGTGGATGTACAATTCTGTTCTCAGGAGATTTCCGTCAAATCCTACCAGTTGTGACTCGAGGAACACGTGCTGACGAAATAAATGTTTCGCTAAAAAGATCCCACCTTTAGTCGTATGTCAATAAATTAGAGCTTAAAACTAATATGAGGATTTCGTCATCTTCACGTGAGAACAGGCTATTTCCAGAGATGCTGCTAAAAGTTGGCAATGGAGAATTAACACAAAGTGAGGGAAGGATTAACCTAGAAAACCTTTGTGTTTTGATAGACAACATCCAAGAGTTAGTCAACAATGTCTATCCAGACATTGATAACATAAGTTATAAGACAATATCTTGGTTTAAAAAAAGAGCTATTCTGTCACCAACTAACGAACAAGTAGATAAAGTAAATAACTTGATTATTTCAAAGATTAATGCGCCGACGAAAATATACTACTCGGTCGATACTGTTCTCGATTTGGAAGAAGCTGTTCAATTTCCTACAGAATTTCTAAATTCTTTGAAACCGTCTGGACTCCCTCCTCACCAAATGGAGCTGAAAATAGGTTGTCCTGTTATTTTATTAAGAAACCTAAGTCCACCTAAACTTTGCAATGGCACGCGTTTGATGGTAAAATCACTGAAAACTTTCATAATAGAGTGCACAATACTCACAGGATGTGGTACCGGAGAAGATGTATTGATTCCCCGAATCCCTCTGATACCATCGGATCTACCATTCCAATTTAAACGCTTACAATTTCCGGTAAAGACATCTTTTGCAATGACCATTAATAAATCTCAGGGTCAAACCTTCAACGTTGCAGGCTTAGATTTGAGTGTTGACTGTTTTTCACAAGGTCAACTGTATGTCGCTCTTTCAAGAGTAACCTCTAGAGAAAACATGTTTGTATTGTCTAATGACAAGAAGGCTATGAACGTTGTATATAAAGACATTCTGTAATATAGTAATTGTTGTAAAAATAAAATAAATACATATGTAAAAATGCAAAAAGTTAATATGCAAAAATGTAGGGTATGAATTTAGATATCCCAAAGATAGCAGGAAATCTTCATGCTATAAAGAAAGGAGAATTGTTTTACTCCAAATTTAACGCGTGCGGGCCACGGGCAATAATGAATAAGCCAAAACTACTGGATCGATTTTAATCATTTTTTCAGTGAGTGACATAGGGTATATATTTTATATCCGTGCGAAGCTGGGCGGGTTGCTAGTATACATATATAAACAAGGGTGATTCCATGCTGAGTGACTTAAAAATTTGGTTGAACAAATTTTGAAAATATAAAACAATGTGCCTTGAAATTGGACAAAACAAGTACATAAACTGAATAAATTTATGTGCGGTAAATTAGCAAAAGTGCATAAATAAAGTGTTGTGTGTGTGTGGCAACTGATTGGCGTATGTGACTTTAAAGCAGAAGGTCATAAGAATACTCTAGGTACGAGATAAGTACGAATCGTGCTCTTGAAGTTGTACACATAAAAATAACAGTAGTTGCGGCACGAAACGCGTGAAATATAATATACTAGCAACCCGCCCAGCTTCGCACGGGTATAAAATATATACCCTATATCACTCACTGAGAAAATGATTAAAATCGATCCAGTAGTTTTGACGTATTCATTACTGCCCGTGGCCCGCACGCGTTAAATTTGGAGTAAAACAATTCCCCTTTCTTTATAGCATGAAGATTTCCTGCTAACTTTGGAATATCGAAATTCATACCCTACACTTTTACATATTTACTTATTGCATTTTTACATATGTATTTATTTTATTTTTACAACAATTAATATATTACAGAATGTCTTTATATAAAACGTTCATAGCTTTCTTGTCATTAGACAATGCAAATATGTTTACTCTAGAGGTTACTCTTGAAAGAGCGACATACAGTTGACCTTGTGAAAAACAGTCAACACTCAAATCTAAGCCTGCAACGTTGAAGGTTTGACCCTGAGATTTATTAATGGTCATTGCAAAAGATGTCTTTACCGGAAATTGTAAGCGTTTAAATTGGAATGGTAGATCCGATGGTATCAGAGGGATTCGGGGAATCAATACATCTTCTCCGGTACCACATCCTGTGAGTATTGTGCACTCTATTATGAAAGTTTTCAGTGATTTTACCATCAAACGCGTGCCATTGCAAAGTTTAGGTGGACTTAGGTTTCTTAATAAAATAACAGGACAACCTATTTTCAGCTCCATTTGGTGAGGAGGGAGTCCAGACGGTTTCAAAGAATTTAGAAATTCTGTAGGAAATTGAACAGCTTCTTCCAAATCGAGAACAGTATCGACCGAGTAGTATATTTTCGTCGGCGCATCAATCTTTGAAATAATCAAGTTATTTACTTTATCTACTTGTTCGTTAGTTGGTGACAGAATAGCTCTTTCTTTAAACCAAGATATTGTCTTATAACTTATGTTATCAATGTCAGGATAGACATTGTTGACTAACTCTTGGATGTTGTCTATCAAAACACAAAGGTTTTCTAGGTTAATCCTTCCATCACTTTGTGTTAATTCTCCATTGCCAACTTTTAGCAGGATCTCTGGAAATAGCCTGTTCTCACGTGAAGATGACGAAACCCTCATATTAGTTTTAAGATCTAATTTATTGACATGCGACCAAAGGTGGGATCTTTTTAGCGAAGCATTTATTTTGTCAGCACGTGTTCCTCGAGTCACAACTGGTAGGATTTGACGGAAATCTCCTGAGAACAGAATTGTACATCCACCCATAGGTGCATTTTTGTTGCGCAAATCGCGCGTTGTCCTATCCAGTGCTTCCACAGACGTCTTGTTTGACATGGTAGCTTCGTCCCAGACTATTAATGAGCAGTCACGCATCAATCTTCCTGTATTGCTCTGTCTAGAAACACTACAGACGCTGTTATCATCATCGGTGGCGATTTTCAGCGGGTGCTTCATTGTAGAGTGTGTGGTTCGGCCTCTTTCCAGAAGAGTAGCGGCAATGCCGGATGACGCAACAGCTAACGCAATTTTTCCGGTAGATCTCAATTACTAATTACTGTTGTAATATCTTGAAAAATATTGTTTTTAATTATATGCTGTAAAGAGCCATATACATAGATCTATATGAAAACAACAATGTATTTAAGGTATTTAATTGGATAAGGATTAATGTTGTACCCATTTGTTGAAATCGCTTCGAAAATAATCTATTAGTTGTCGTAAAAAGTAAATGACAAAAAATGTTATTGTATGGAATTGATAGCAAACTAAACGCGCTCCGAATCAATAAAAACTATTCAAAAACTGTATTTTAATTTTGTGCGATTTACTAATATAGAACCTGAAAATAGCGTTTTATTTCGCTGTAAAATTGTATCTACATATAATTACATGGAATTCAGTACATACATAGATACATATGTACATACATATGTCCGAAATGAAATAATGCGAGCGATTCGTAAATACATACATACATACGTCACCATACGATGTAATTCAACATTAATGAGGTGTGGTGAGATTATCGCTTAACGCCTGTTGCTTCATTCGGTTGACAGCGAACACACACACAAACAGCGTTTTTTGGAAAAAGAGCTGCTTTTGTTTAAACAATTTTGGTTAAATAACAAATAAATCAATTTTTTTTTTATGCAGAACGAAAGTAAATATTTCAAAGTTAAACTTCAAGAAAGTTTCATTTTAATTGGTTGATTCGTTTATGATTTATGGCCGTGAAAACAAAAAAATTATGTTTTTTTGCCACATTTTGACCGATTGCCACGCCCCCTTTATATATTTCTTTACATTATATAGATATAAACCTTCCTCTTCAATCAATCTATCTTTAAAAAAAACCGCATCAAAATCCGTTGCGTAATTTTAAAGATTTAAGCGTATAAGGGGGCATAGGGACAGAAAAAGCGACTTTGTTTTATAATATGTAGTGATGTATAACACGCCAAATAGCGGTAGTTGCGGCGCGAAACGCGTAAAGTATATAACAAACCAAATAGCAGTAGTTGCGGCGCGAAATGATGGCAAGTAGCGGCAGCACATACAACACATATTCTAAAGGCACATCAAAACAAATAACGAAAAATGTAAGCGACACCAAAGGCAGCAGTAATAAGGAGGGAAAGCAGGACATGAAAGAGGTACACAACGAAACAGTAAAGGGAGAACAACAAAAAATGCCGAATGAAGAGAATTTACAAATAACGGAGCTAGTGCGGCTACTGGCTAAAATTGAAATAGAAAAGTAGCACAATAGAACAACAAAAATAAGGGCAGAAAGCTTCGGGAAAATTATCCCCGAGTGTGATGGAAGCAGCAATAAAAAAGTGGTTCGAAAATTTTGACATTAAGGCGATACGAGCTTAATCCAAAACAAAAATATGTGCAAGCGCGCGCAAAAATGACGTCGGTCGCAAATAACCGAATACGACGAGTTAAAATAGACGTTAATAGAAGAGTTCGCGAATGAATACAATAATGCGGAAGTGCATAGAAAACTGTCGGAACGCGTCAAAAAGAACACAGAGTCGTTTCAGGAGTATTTTTTACACATGCGTCTAATCCCCTCACCAAGTGATATTGAGGAAACGTCTATCGTTCGCTACGTTGTCGATGGCTTGCGTATAAAAAGTGAAAACAAACATCTCTTTAACCGATGTAAAACATATAAATCGTTACAAGAAGAATACGAAATTTTTCAACACCTTAACACAGACGAAAGATCGTACAACGGGAAACGCGTACACAAGATCGACAAACCTCACCTCGCGGCCAAAAAGTCACCTATAGGAAAAGAAAGAAAGCTGTTTCAATTGCGGATCACCAAATCATAAACGAAAGGACTGTCGTTCTGAGATAAAGTGCTTTAAGTGTAACAAATTCGGGCATACGTCCAAAGAGTGCGAAAACAAGTCAAAAGTGGTTAATGTCGTGGTTGAAAAAGAACGCGTAAAAGACGTTTTGGTGAACGGTGTTCACATTAATGCGCTCATAGATGCGGGACCAGATGTTACGATAGTGTCAAAAACAACTTTCGAAAAATTGAATAGCGTCGATCTGCAAAAAAGCGATGCTACGTTGTTCGGTCTCGGTAATGTAAAAACTAAACCAGTTGGCCGTTTTGTAGGCGAAATATGCGTCGATGATTTATGCACAACCCAAACGACGATGGGTGTGCCAAATGGCACAATTCAATACGACATGTTGTTAGGCTGGGATTTCGTTAAAAAGTTTCGTTTTGAGTCCGGTACTGACGGATATTCGTTTATATTCTTGCGGTCACAACAAACCATAAAAGTGCCTTCGAACGCGAAGATTTACAACATAGTTGAGTCGTCTAAGGAAATTATGGTTCCGTCGCGATTCGAAAAGCAAGGGCGAGAAATGATTGCGGATTATAAGCCCTCAGCTGTAACGAAGGAAAGCGTCATATCCCTAAGTATTGTTCCGGATACTACAATGAAACCATTCCATCACTCACCGAGCCGGTTGCCTCATCATGAACAAAAAGGTGTAAGTACAAAACTTGATGAATGGTTATAGAATGACTATAGAAACCTGAATTCGATGGTGCTGAAAGATCGGTTCCCGGTGCCAGTTCTTGACGATGTACTTGAAAAGTTGCAGAAAGCAAATTTTTTTACAGTTATGGATCTGGAAAATGGTTTTTTTCATGTCAAGATTGACGAAGAGAGTAAAAAATGCACGGCGTTCATCACCAAAGAATGTTTATTTGAATTCAATAGAGCGCCTTTTCGGTTCTGCAACTCGCCTGCAGTTTTCAGCCGTTACGTAAATCACATCTTCCAAGACTTGATTAACAAAGATATCATGGATTTGTATATCGATGACATAATTATCTACGCTTCTACGAATGAAGAATGTTTAAACATAATGAAAATCATTTTAGAAACAGCAGCGAGCTGGAGTTTAAATATCAAGTGGAAGAAGTGCAGTTTCTTACTGTCAAGGATGGACTCTCTGGGGAACACAGTCGAGAAAGGAAGAATCTCACCAGGAGAAGAAAAGACTAGAGCCGTAAAAAAGTTTCCGATGCGCAAAACATCAAAGCAGTCCAGTCATTTCTTGGATTGACGGGGGTCTTCCGAAAGTTTATTCCGAACTACGCTCTAAAGGCTCGACCTTTTGACAAATATTTTAAAGAAGAATAATCAGTTTGGTTTTGTAGTCGAAGAACGGAAAGCTGTAGAAGAACTAAAGGAAACGCTTATAGAAGAACCAGTGCTACACATTTTTCGTCGAAACGCGGACACAGAACTGAATACTGACGCATCAAAAGATGGTTTTGGAGCCACGTTGCTGGAGCAGGTCGAAAATAAACTCCACCCGGTATTTTTCTGGAGTAAAAAGACGTCGCCGAGGGAATCCGCTCAACATAGCTACATTCTTGAAGTTAAAGCAGCGTATCTAGCATTAAAAAAGCTTCGACACTATTTAGTGGGAACGACATTCAAGCTTTTCACGGACTGTGCAGCGTTTAAGCAGACCCTTAAGAAAAAATATGTCCGTCGTGAAGTTGCACAGTGGGTGCTCTATTTCCAAGAATTTCACTATGAAGCTGAACATCGAAGCGCAGACAAGATGAAACATGTTGATTGTTTAAGCCGATACAGCAAGTTCTTATAGTTGCTTCAGAAGTCACAGCTCGCATTCGCGCTGCTCAACAACGGGATAGGCATCTCAAAGCTGTTCCCGAGATCTTGAAAGTCAAACCATATGAAAATTTCAAAATTAAAGGCGATATATGTAATATACAAAGTATTAGACGGTCTGGAGTCGTTAGCAGTACCGAAATCGATGGAGTCCGAAGTTATCAGAAGACGATGCACGCGATCAAACAGTTTTACTGGATACCACATCTGGAGAGTAAGGCTGTACAGTGCATCCAGTACAACAAGAAGTTGGGAAAAAGAGGTGTTGAGCTTCTAATATTTTTTGGTAGCTGTGTTCAATATCGCGAAAGAAAAAACTAGTTTAACACTTTATATTTTATATTTTATATTTAATTTTCGAATGCGTGGCCGTGTTTACAAAAGTTGAACTGCTAATGTGTCAATTCGCGAATAAGTGCACATATATATATATGTGCATATGTAACTGCATTAGACTAGCGAAAAGAGAAGCAATGCTACATATGTAAGCGTCGAGAGAATATAGCGTTAAGCGAAAGAGAATATAGTAAGTAATGTACAAAAATAATAAATAATATAACATAACATTTTAAGGTGACCAGCTTATGGCAGAAATTATAAATATTGGCTATTAATTAAGAAATTAGTTTATAGATTGTGGAACGAGATTAGCTGCTGCTCCGAACAAGAGGGTTTCCTTAATTGCATTGATAAATATGACCTGCCATGCATACGATCCATATGCGACATCAAAAAGTTACCGATATATTTTTGCTGTAGTCGACGTGTTCACTAAGTTTGTGTGGCTATACCCCACAAAGTCAACAAGCTGCGAGGAGGTTATCCGGAAGCTGAGCGAGTGGTCAATGATCTTCGGCAATCCGACACGTATCATAAGTGACAAAGGTGCTGCATTCACATATAACGATTTTAACGAGTTTGTTACAAAGAACAAAATAAACCTCGTTTTGACCACCACTGGGGTCCCAAGAGGCAATGGACAAGTAGAACGCGTCAACAGGGGGATCTTATCTATTCTTTCGAAGCTCTCGGCAGCTGATCCTGCAAAATGGTTCAAGTTTGTATCTGAAGTACAAAAAACAATAAACACTTCTTTTCACAGCTGGACATAGGCGTCGCCATTCGAAATTATGTATGTTTGGCATCAAAATGAATGTTGATGCTGAGAACCAGATTCTAAATGCTTTACGAGATGAATTGGTTGACAACTTGGAAATCGACAGACAGCGAGTTCGTGATGAGGCGAGGGCACAAATTCTGAAGACTCAAGCTAATTACAAGCGAAATTTCGACAAGGGCAGAAAGGCTACACGGTTGGCGATCAAGCGCACGTAAAAAATTGGCCACCGAATATCTGGGTCCTTATGAAATCGTCAAGGTCACGATACGACGTACGCAAAGCAGCCAACGTAGAGGATCCCAACAACACGTCTACCAGCTGTGACAACATGACGCTCTGGAAGTACGCCGAATGCAATGAAGAGCTCCTGTCATCAGAGGCGGGTAACGACGATCAGGACGGCCGAGTGTAACAGTGGTTGGCTGAGCCGGCGATGCGTGTACTAGCACAGTTCATTCGTTAAGCAGCCGTGCAGTGAAGAAGTCGCGTGTAAAAAATAATGAAATAAATTAACTTTAAACCGTTTTTATAGTACATATATATCTACTTTATTATCCTTTCCAAATAAAATTTATTCTCTTCTTAATTGGCGCGATAACCGCTTACGCGATGTTGGCCGAGCTTAACAAAGCGCGCCAGTCGTTTCTTTCTCGTGCTAACCGGCGCCAATTGGACACACCAAGTGAAGCCAAGTCCTTCTCCACCTGATCTTTCCAACGCAGAGGAGGCCGCCCTCTTCCTCTACTACCACCAGCTGGTACCGCATCGAATACTTTCAAAGCCGGAGCGTTTGTATCCATTCGGACGACATGACCCAGTCAACGTAGCCGCTGGATCTTTATTCGCTGCACTATGTCTATGTCGTCGTAAAGCTCATACAACTCATCGTTCCATCGTCTGCGATATTCGCCGTTGCCAACGTGCAAAGGTACAAAAATCTTACACAGAATCTTTCTCTCGAACACTCCAAGCGTCGCTTCATCGTCCAAGTTTCTGCGCCATACGTTAGGACGGGCATGATGAGAGTCTTGTACAGTGTTAGTTTTGTTCGTCGAGAGAGGACTTTACTGCTCAATTGCCTACTTAGTCCAAAGTAGCATTTGTTGGCAAGAGAGATTCTACGTTGGATTTCAAGGCTGACATTGTTATCGGTGTTAATGCTGGTTCCTAAATAAACGAAGTCTTTTACAACCTCGAAATTATAACTGTCTACAGTGACGTGGGTGCCGATACGCGAGTGCGCCGACTGTTTGTTTCATGACAGGAGGTACTTCGTTTTGTCCTCGTTCACCACCAGATCCATTCGCTTTGCCGTTAGTTTGCAGAACTAACAGCGCGGTTGTTAAGGCCGATGATGTCAATATCATCGGCATACGCCAGCAATTGTACGCTCTTATAAAAAATTGTGCCTGAGCGATTAAGTTCTGCGGCTCGTACGATGCTCTCCAACATCAGGTTAAAGAAGTCACACGACAGCGAGTCACCCTGTCTGAAACCTCGTTTGGTATCAAACGGCCCGGAGAGGTCCTTCCCAATTCTGACGGCGCTGCTGGTGTTGAGCAATGTCATCTTGCAAAGCCATATTAGTTTTTTGGGGATACCAAATTCAGACATCGCGGCATACAGATAACTCCTTTCCGAAATGTCGAATGCAGCTTTGAAATCGACGAAAAGATGGTGTGTGTCGATTCTCCTTTCATGGGTATTTTCAAAGATTTGGCGTATTGTAAATATTTGGTCGATGGTAGACTTTCCAGGTCTAAAGCCACACTGATAAGGTCCAATCAGTTGGTTGACGGTGGGCTTCAGTCTTTCACACAATACTTTATTTATTTATCTATTTATTTATTTATTGTCTTTGAATGGATACATTCTTACAGACTATATTAAGCTAATGTACAATAGTTTAGTAGTATACTAAGAAAAGAACGATTTAAGATGATTGACTAAGATGTCATACGGCCATGTAAAATCAGCACCAGAAGAATTGAAAAACATATTTAAATCTGCACATGCCCTAGGAATCGGAGCATTCACCCCATAGTTGGTTCTCGAGAAGCCAATTTTAAAGGTTTCATACTGTCGGAGCCTCATATTGAGTATATTAAATTGAATTTTACTTAAAAGGAGAGGACAATCAATAGATCCAGAAATGATACGAATAATAAATGAGCACGATAGAATAGATCGTCTGCTATCAAGTGGTTTTAAGTCAATCAATAAACATCGAGAGCGGTACGATGGTACAGGTTCAGAAAAGTTTAAAGATCAGAGCGCAAAACGAAGAAAAACTTTCTGAACTCTCTCAATCCGATTAGACAGACCTATTTGATACGGTCTCCATATAACAGCGGCATACTCTAATCTTGATTTAACAAAAGCACAATACAATGTTTTGAGAGTGTGTGGGTTGGTAAATGCAGAAAAAATTCGGCGTACAAATGCTAGCATCGCATATGGTCGTCTTATGACGTGGTTAACATGGCTGGTGAAATTCAGCTTAGAGTCGAAAATAACGCCTAAGTCTTTAATTTCCTCAACGGATTGCAAAGGTAAGCCAGCAATACTATACGAAGTGTGCAAAGTATTGTTTGATTTAGCATATTTTACGTGAAAGCATTTGCTAATATTTAGTGACAAATGGTTTAAATAGCACCAGTTCCGGACATTGTGCAAGTCGGTTTGCAACTTTTCAGAGTCCCTAACACTGTTAATCACCGCAAATATTTTAAGATCATCAGCATACAACAAGTGGTCTGCAAACGAAAATCAAGAACCAATATCGTTAATAAAAAGTATAAAGAGGAGGGGTCCTAGAATACTTCCCTGTGGGACACAAGAGGATGCAATAAATGCACGGGATGTCGTATTATCAACGGCTACAACGCAGTGCCTGTTGGACAAATATGATTTGATCCACGACAAAAACGTGGAGTGTATACCCAATGATGCAAACTTCGACAAGAGTATTCGGTGCGATACTTTGTCAAACGCTTTAGAGAAGTCTGTATAAATTGCATCAACTTGAGATCTGTTCTGGAAGGCTGAAATGCAGTAATCATTGAAAATAGACAAATTAGTGACAGTGGAGCGACTTGCAACGAAACTGGTTGGTAGATATTAGGCCTTTGACAGCAAAATATAACTCTTCATTCACTGTTATCTCAAAAAGTTTTGAGACAGACGAAAGCTTCGAAATCGGTCTGTAGTTGCTAACATCGTTTTTATTTCCACTCTTAAATATAGGCGTAACGGAAGTAAATTTCCAGTCGTCAACAAAGATACCAGAGGACAACGATTTATTGAATATAATTGTGAGAGGCTCAGCGAGACACAAGCAATTCTTCAGCAAAATGCCCGAAAGGCCATCCGAGTCAGTTTTCTTTGTAGACTTAAGCTTCATAATACCCTTGACGACATCAGTAACAGATAGGCACAAAGTCCCAAAATTGAGAGGTGAAAAACTATAAGAGGGTAAACTAGAATCGGAGTCTAAGTCGGGTTCAAAATTAGAGCAGAAAAAGTCAGCAAATAAATTGGCAGATTCTATGGCAGAATTTGCATATTTACCATTATAAAAAACATTGTTTGGCACCATTGAGCAAGACTTTTTTGATTTGATGAATTGCCAAAAGGCCTTCGAATCCGAAATAATAGTGTTTTCGAAATTCAAGATGTAATTTCTATATAAGAACTTGTTCAAACAGTTAAACTCTTTTAAATGGCATTGAAATTTTGAGAAGTGCATTGGGTCTCCAGACCTTTTATACAGTTTAGAAAATTTGTTTTTTAGATTCTTTAGATGCCTAAGCCGTTTGGTATGCCAAGGTGACTTATATACTTTCTTATGATAAACAGGAATGTGCTTCAATCACAGAACTCGCTAGAACCTTATAGGCGATATTTAGAAGACTAATCCCGCGGTAATTGGCACAGATTGCAGGATCACCTTTCTTATCGATTGGACAGAGCACACTTAAATTCCAATCGGCAGGCATGCTTTCATCCGACCATATTTTGCATAGGAGCTGATGCATGCACCTTACCAGCTCCTCGCCGCCATGTTTGAATAGCTCAGCCGGCAGTCCGTCGGCGCCTGCGGCTTTGTTGTTCTTTAGCCGCGTTATCGCTATTCTCACCTCGCCATGGTCGGGTAGCGGAACGTCAATTCCGTCGTCGTCGATTGGGGTATCGGGATCTTCACATTCTCTGTGACATGCGCAGCTGTCACTGTTTAACAGATTCGAGAAGTGTTCCCTCCATAATTTAAGATTGCTCTGGCTGTCAGTCACCAGTTCGCCGTCTTTGTTCTTACAGGAAAACGCCCCGGTCTTAAAACCTTCTCTAAGCCGCCGAACTTTCTGGTAAAATTTTCGGGCGTTGTTCCTGTTGGCCAGCATCTCAAGCTCCTCGCACTCACGTATTTCGGCCTCTCGTTTCTTCTGTCGGATAATATGTCTCTCTTCCTTTTTCAGCTCCCTGTAGCGATCCCACATGGCTCGCGTTGCGCCCGATCGCAGCGTAGCTCTATAGGCGGCATCTTTTCTTTCTGCGGCAGCATGACATTCCTCGTCGTACCAATTGTTTTTTCGGGCTCGCCGGAATCCGATTTCTTCTTCGGCGGCGGTACGTACGGAACGAGAGATGTTGCTCCATTGCTCGTGCATGCCGGTTTGTTGGGCAGTGCTCTCTGAGAGCAGGAGTGAGAGTCGAGTGGCGAATCTTCTGGCTGTCTGTTGTGATTGCAGCTTTTCGATGTCGAACATTCTTTGCGTAGGTAGATGTACGTTTTTTGCTGCACAGAGGCGTGTGCGCAGTTTGGCTGCAACAAGGTAATGATCCGAGTCGATGTTGGGTCCTCGGATCGTACGTACATCTAATACACTAGAAGCGTGTCTTCCATCTATCACAACATGATCGATCTGGTTTCGCGTTTTTCGATCAGGGGACAGCCAGGTAGCTTGGTGGATTTTTTATGCTGGAATCTGGTGCTGCAGACTACCATGTTTCGGGCCCCGGCGAAGTCGATCAGCCTCTGTCCGTTACCGGATGTTTCTTTGTGTAGGCTGAATTTTCCGACTGTGGGACCAAAACTTCCTTCCTTGCCCACCCTGGCGTTGAAGTCGCCAAGCACGATTTTTATGTCGTGGCGGGGGCAGCGCTCATAGGAACGTTCGGAGCGCTCATAGAAGGAATCTTTGGTCGCATCGGTCTTCTCTTCCGTCGGGGCGTGGGCGCAAATTAGCGATATGTTAAAAAAACGGGCTTTGATGCGGATTATTGAGAGACGCTCGTTCACCGGAGTGAACGACAGTACTTGGCGACGAAGTCTCTCTCCCACAACAAATCCGACACCGAATTTGCGCTCCTTGACATGGCAGCTGTAGGAGACGTCGCAAGGTCCTATGGTTTTCTTGTCTTGCCCCGTCCATCGCATCTCTTGGATGGCAGTGATGTCAGCCTTTACTCTCACGAGGACATCAACCAGCCGGGCAGAGGCACCTTCCCCATTAAGGGACCGGACATTCCAGGTGCATGCCCTCAAATCGTATTCCTTATTTCGTTTGCAGGGGTCGTCATCGGTGTTGGAAGTTCTCATCCGAGGCTTTGTTGCTGTTTTCATTGGGGGGGCTTTTTAAGTGGCGGGTCCCAAACCCAACGCACAACCAGCTATGCTGGGATGCTTCGCCTTCTCACGTTAGCTCACTCCCGAACGGGTGTTCGGAAGCTACCCAGAGGATACGTAGGCTAATTCCGGACGTTGTGAGCTGCTTGAACCATATGTAGAAGAATCGTCCTGGCCACTCCCAAGTGAATGGCGATCAGTAAGTTTCCCCACTCCTCCAATAAAATAAAAAATAATAAAACTTATTATATTACATAAATATCAAGCCACCGTTCAGGGATAGATTCTAGGCTTTACAAGCTGATATCACCCACATCGCATAGTCTAGTTTTCGAGAGAGTCGGACAGTAGCATGGAAGATGCTACAGGAATTCTCTTGTATCCGGCTCATTACATTTCCTGCAGGCATCATTAAAAGTTAGATTTAACTTGTAAGCCTACGCTGCAACTAGGCAGTGCCCTGTTAGTACACCAACCCAAGTTCTACAGTTCCTTCTATCAAACGATATATCCGATTTAGTATACCTTTAATCACATGCGTGTTTACACATGATCCGGGAAACTTTGCAATTGGTTAAACTAAGACATCTGCCTTTCGTCTTTCTTAACATTTCCCTATTTCTTTTTGAATTGTGCGCAGAGGTTTAAGTGCCCTGCAAGTAACGTGCCTTCTTTAGCTATTCCACCCACTACTCATTTCCCTCTATACCTTTATGCCCAGAAACAATATACACAAAGCCTGCGGTTACGAGCGAGCTTGTCAATTGCTTCCTTGCAGTCATGGATATTTTTGGATAATATATAGTATGATTTTATTTATTTTATAGCCGCTTGGGTATCGACGTAGAAGTTTCTTCCGCATTTAATTGTTGCGCCTGTGCATACAAACTCGGTGCTTTCTTTACAGCGAATGTCTCAGCTTGAAACACAATGCAATAGTTAGAGAATTTAAATGACTTTTTGATGCTTAGTTCCGCACAATATATGCCAGCGCTCACCCCCTCTTCCATTTTTGAAGAGCAAGTTCTTCTTCTCTTCTGGGGAGCCTGAACAATGTTCGTGGCTCCGCGCTATTTCATTATGACCAAAGTTGCCCTTAACTTGGGCAGATGTATGCAGAAGGTCGTTGTGTGCCATCTGGCTGCCGCTAACCCCACACTTACTCTTCAAATTGCATCGGCGCACATAGTGAAAACTGAAACAGCTTAGGCAAAGTCTTTTTTCTCGCTTAAACAGCCATCGATCATTTCACGAGAGCGCACAAAATTCTGCACAGTCCGGCATCGACAACTTCACGAGCTAAAATTCTTACCTTGTGGTGGTGTCATTTATATTAAATATCAAAATAACACCTCTTATTGGAAAACAATTTATTTTATTTTTCAACCGTTGTATGATAGTCATTTGTTCTAGATGTAAATTTCTCTTATTTTCTATTTCTAATATTTTACTTATTGAATTTATTTCTTTTTCAATTGATTTCCTATGATTACTTATAACTGATTTTGAATGATTTAAGGTCTCACTAAAATAATCATTAATTAGTATTTGCTGATTATTATTTGTCATTAATTCATTAATGTTTGAGAGGTGATTTTGTATGTTCTGTCTGTTCTCCTCGTCTATTGTTCCAAATAACCACTTACGCATACTTCCTATGCCATTTCTAAGTCCACGTCTTTATCTGTACTGTTTTGGCATCTATGTCATCAATTTATTTCTAATGTCCATTAGTTCTAAATGAAGTAGATTTTGGTTTCCCAATTCCCTCAAAATAATATTTTCAGTAATGTTGTCTAAAATCTCTTCTACTTCGTGTAGGTTAACTATATGTACTAAAGGGTTTTCCAATAAGAGATGTTATTTTGATATTTAAAATGCAATTTTTTAATATAAATGTTCGGATATTTATTTCATTATAAAGAGGAAGGTATGCCGTTAATAGTGGAAAATAACATCAGTCAAATGACCACCACGACCACGCTAACAATCAATATCCTTTTTATGAACATTTCCGTAACTGAATTGGACAGTGGCTTCTCTATGTCCTCGATAGCCTCACGAATTCCATCTTTGAGGTCTTGATTCGACCCTCGGCTGTTGGCGTAGATCTTCTCTTTCACGTGGCCCCAAAGAAAAAAGTCACAAGGTGTTAAGTCACAAGATCGCGGTGGCCAATTGTGATCATCCTGTCGACAGATAACACGGTCCGGAAACTTTTCCCGTAAAAGATCAATGGTTTCGTTGCTTGTGTGGCACGTAGCACCGTCTTGTTGAAAATAAACGTTGTCCATATCAATACCATCCAATTCCGGCCATAAAAAATCGTTGATCATCTATCATCTTATCATCGTTAACACCTGTCATTTGAAAACCCTCTATTATGTCCGATGCATTGACAATTTCCTGATTTTTTATGTATTATATGTGTATAAATCCTGTTTGATCTGTTAAAATTTCTGTAGTCATCATTCCTCTAGTCATTGGTATCCATATTATATATATAAATTTGGCACGTACACCCTTTTTGGGTGTTTGGCTGAGCTCCTCCTCCTATTTGTGGTGTGCGTCTTGATGTTGTTCCACAAATGGAGGGACCTACAGTTTCAAACCGACTCCGAACGGCAGATATTTTTATGAGGAGCTTTTTCATGGTAGAAATACACTCGGAGGTTTGCCGTTGCCTGCCGAGGGGCGACCGCTATTAGAAAAATGTTTTTCTTAACTTGGTGTTTCACTGAGATTCGAACCGACGTTCTTTCTGTGAATTCCGAATGGTAGTCAACGCACCAACCCATTCGGCTAGGGCAGCCGCCCGTATCCATATTAGTATCGCCATTAACGTTGTCCATACCTGCAAGTTTCAAAGGTCGTTTAATATTACACGGATGTGTTTTGTCTAATTTTGCTTTCTTATATTTCGGCTGTTCCTTGGGTCTGACTGCCTTATAATCCTTTATAAATCCTTCTACTCTTTCTTCCCTATAGTGTTCCCATGACTTATTTAGTTTATCTATTATTTTTCTTTTATTGTCTTCCAAAACTTTCTTCATTTTTTCCTAATTTATTTTTCCTTGTTGAACTTCGTTGGGTGTGCGTTTATTAGCTGAATGATATCGCTCATTATAGTTCCTGACTGTTCTCTGTATTAATTGTTTTATTGGTATTTCCTTGTTCATTTTATACATTAATCTAAATTTCTCCGCAATTGTATTGTGTAATCGCTTTATATCTGCAATACATGTGTTACTGGTAGGCTAAGTCAAGTGCAATTCAATATTCTCATGGTCTAGAAATTCTTTTATCCTCAAAGCCCTAAATTCATTATATGGTATTATTTTCTCTGGCTTTCCTATTTTGGCAAAATGATTTTCAAGTTGTTCCATTATAGTTAAATAATTTCTATCATTAAGTGGGTAAACGCCCCAAATTTAGAAAATTTGTCAATTACTGTCAAGAAACTGAATCTTTTCATTACATATGTATCTATGTGTATTACTTCATTATTTGTGGTTGGTGTTTATGTATATGAAAGCTTTAATTTAAATGGATTTCATATTTGATCTCTTGACATATTTCGCATTGGTTGATGACCAGCTGAATTAATTCTAACAACTTCGGATAGTATATTCTATGTTTAATTTGATTATATGTTTCTGTGATGCCTGAGTGTACACTTTCTCTGACATGATACGAAGAGATTTATTTAACTGCTTCTATGATACTTCCGTCTCAATATCCGGAGCTCTTATTGCACACTTTGTAAATTTGCTCTGCCTGTCATTAGAAAACATCTCTATTAACTTTTCCTGGACTATATTATAACCATGTTCCGATAATTCAGAAAGATTTATACCTTTCCTTTTACAATATATATGGTTATTCAATAGGTGCGCTTCAACTTTTTTCCGATAGGGAGGGCAAACGACGCAATATTTTTTATTTTTCGCTTGTCATTTGTAAACTTCATTAGTATACATTTCATCATGGAACGCTACACACTTGAGCAACGATTGCAAATCCGGCCAATTTTTTATGAAAATAATCGTTCTGTTGCTGCTACTTTAAGAGCATTACGGCCATTTTACGGTCCATTTAACAAGCCGTCCCGTTTTGGGGTTATGTGAAGTCATTGGTCTACAGTAACAAGCCGGCGACGATTTGTGAGCTCAGAGCCAATATTGAACGCGAAATTGCTGGAATTTCGGCCGATTTATGCAAAAGAGTGGTCGAAAATTGGGTTCAACAATTGGACTTCGTAAAACGTGCACGCAGTGGTCATACAAAAGAAATCGAATTTCATACTTAAATGTATATGTTCAAACTCGATAATACTTTTTCCCCCGGGCCCGGAGTTTTCAGAGGGGCCCGGACTCGAGGGTAATTCCAAGAAATTTCCTGCTTAAAAAATATAGTAAATAATACTTCTACCAGAGTTCCGTCACAGACTTTTTTTGGTGTCACCATATCGAATGTTATAATCACAATTACGAAGAATAAATATAATATGGTGATACAAAAGTGTATATTATTGAGCCCGTATTAAAATGGAGCATTTTACGTATGCTACTGATTTATAAGGTAATTAATAATTATAGTGATGATTAGATTAAATTTAGATAGTTGTGTTTTAAATGAAGACCAATTTTGAAACGTAGTTATTCTTTAAAGCAATTTGTCCTTACGTTGATAAGGAATTAAATGTAGAGATAGCAATAATACTTTTTATAGACTAGAAATTTTTGATTTTTCACTGGGTATGTTATTATATAAATAATTTTTTAAATTCGTTTCCCCAGTCAATTTCACACTTTTATTTTATTTTTTCATGTTTCGGCAACTAATGCGTGGCCCCTTTCAAGAAAAGTTTGCTGTGTGAAATAACGTTACATTCTGGTAATCCTGTCCATTATTTTGAGTTTAAAACATATACGTTCTGAACAAGTGAACACTTTTCGCATTTTAGATACTTCATAAAACAAGTTATTTTGAATATTTATGACAATCCAGTGTACTAATCTGCTGAAGAGTTTTCTAAAATTCATTTTAACCAATATTTCATAATTAATTCTATCAAAAATTTTATCAATGAGTTTTTCAATGTTTAAATATTATATCACAATAACATAATACGCATTTTGATAAATAAAAAAAATTTGAAGGGGCCCGCATCTCAAGTTTCCCCCGGGGACCGAATACTCTCTCCACGACCCTGATTAAATCGATATGCACTCTAATCTTAAAAATAATATGAATTAAATGTACGGCAAGTTCAGTAACTAAAGATAATTATGTTAGTTAACGAAAAGAATAGGTTTTTAAATTTTTAAGGTAAAAAAATAAGTGATAATCATAAATACAGGAACATAAATTGAATTGCTGTCATCATCAGTTACTCGCATTCGCTTGCTTCGAACGCGTATACAATAACTATCATCGCTGGAATAATTTTGAATTGGGCATTCTCTTGCTCGTTCAGCATCTACATTTTTAACAATGAACTCTGTTAAGAGCCGTTGAGGACAATTCTTGCTACCTCTTTGAATTTATAATTTTTTGTAACGAGCCATACAAGAATTCAGCTCACGTTGGAATTTTGCAGCTCCTTCTACATTGGGATCATTTGTGATGAAATGGTGTCCTAATTTATTTGCAATTTGAAGTCCTTTTTGAATTAAATTTGAAGTTAATATTACAGGGTCTTCACTATCCCTGCGTTCTATAGAATCAGCATTCTGTGAGGCAAAATGTAATATTTCCTCTTCGCTAAGAACTTTATCAATCATCAGTTCAACAATGTCATCGAATAGCAATCCATATGATAATGCTAAAGCAGCATGTTTAACGCAATCTTTAATAGAAAACTTTTTCCAAGCATCAATTACTGTAGGAAGATTATCCTTATCCAAAGCGTCCAAAATGTACTGGAACGTTCTTTTGATGTAGTAAGTTATAAATGTTGCGATAATTCCTTGGTCCAGTGGTTGGATTAGGGATGTGGTATTCGGTAGCAGGAACATAACTTGAACATTTTCGTGTTCCAACTGACGATGCCCGGGTGCATTGCTTACCAACAGAAGAACTTTAAATTCTAAGCCTTTTTCATTCATATATTTTCTAGTTTCTGGTACAAAATATTTAACGAACCATTCTGTGAAAACTGTAGTTTTCACGCATGCCTTTTTATTGGCCATCCAATCAACCGGCAATGTACTAAAATCGACACCTTTCATTGCTCGAGGCTTAAGTGCACGATTGATAAGCAGGGGCTTTAACATCCGATCTCAAGAAGCGTGCGATCTGCGAAATAAAAATGTGACTCGATCTTTTTTAACTTTAAAACCACCAGCCTTTTTTTGCGATTTGGCCACATATGTTCTTCTCTGAATTTTTTTCCAAAAAAGACCAGTTTCGTCGGCACTAAAAACCTGATCTGGACTGTATGCACCATCGGCTATTATTTTTTTAAGTTTAAGTGGAAATTCTTTGGCGGCTTTCTGATCTCCAGAAGCAATCTCGCCCTTGATTTTTGAGTTATGAAGCGCATGCCTTTGGAGAAATCCTGTCAACCATCCTTTGCCTGCAGAAAATACGTAGCTTTTCTCATGAGTTGATTGTATGGATGTAGACGGTTGTTCGTCTTTTATCATTTTATAAAACCTTAATGCTTGCTGTTTGATATTGTTTCCGTCTACGGGAATTTGTTTCTGTGCATTGTCCTCAAGCCATATTATGAGTGATTTTTCCATCTTTTAGGGATACATAAAATTTTTAACAAAATTAAAAAATATAAATAACTGAATAAATGTAAAATATTTTTTGCCTTACATTTAATCTTAACCCATTAATGTAACGTTGGAAAAACTAATTTGCCAATAAAAAATTCCTTTACCAAACACGTCTGATTGCATTAATAATTCACAAAATGTTAACACGTTTAAATTGCTCTGACCAGTAAATTTGCTTGTATGCACAAAAAGGGAATTCCCCTAAATTTGTGATATGAACATATTTCGCAAAAATTAAATTTGACAAAAAAAATTTAAGCACAAAAAATTTTAAATCGTATTAAATGGAATAAAAATGTGTAAAAAAAATTAAAAGTATTTTATTTTCAAATCGTGTTATATCAACTCCGTGTAAAAAAAGACCGTGCAAAAACAGAATTAGGTGTATATGTATTTTTCCACGGGGAACGTTTGTAGAGTATGCTCATTGATGCCACTCGCCACCAGGTGGCGCTGCAGAGTAGCAATTTCTGCCCCGTTCAACCGATTGTCATAAAAATTAGTATGACCATATATTTTTACACAGAGGAAACGAATATGAAATGTTCATAGATCCAACTAAATTCTTGAATTCGCTTGATGCGCCAGGCATGCCGCCGCATGTTCTTACATTGGAAATTGGCGTACCCATCATTCTTTTTCGAAACATAAATCCACCACGACTTTGCAACGGAACCAGACTGTCAGTCAAGAAAATGATAAACAGTGTTATCGAGGCAACAACTTTGACTGGAAAATTCAAAGTTGAAAACGTACTGTTGCCACGTATTCCCATGATCCCGACATATATACCATTCGAATTCACACGTTTATAGTTCCCGGTGCGATTCGCTTTCGCAATGACTATTAACAAAGCACAAGGACAATCCATGCTTCTCACATGGGCAGCTCTATGTGGCTTGCTCACGTGTCGGAAAACCTTCTGATTTACTCGTCTACGCACCAGATGGAAAAACAAGAAATATTGTGTATCCCACAGCACTTCAATAAACATCGAATTGAAACTAAACTTTGTAATGTCACAATTTTTCCGAAATAAACAAAATCAATAAAATGGGTTAGAATGACTTATTATAGTGTGCGCCGGGTACAGCTAGTATTATATAAAAATGAGCATGTAGATTCTCGTCGGCTGAATGGATTGTTGCTATTGATACGTCTTCATCTTCTACATTGTTTATTGTATTTAAATCTTCAGTTTCGTCTTTTTTCTGGTGAATGTGTACTTCATTTTCTATTCTGCTGAGAAAATCAAGTTTCCTTTTATGTAATCTATATCGTAGTCATACTCACCTAATTTTAGTAGCCATATTAGCTTTGGTGACATATCTTTTGCTTTATATTTTGTGTGCAAAAATTTAATAGGTTTGGTGGTCAGTAAAAGCTTTAAATCTTCTATCATAGAGGTATGGTGTTAAGTAGTTCACACTTCATGGTATGGCATAAAACTCTTTATCTTTTGTAGCATAATTTCGCTCGTGATTATTCAATGTTCTTATTACAAAACATACCGGGTGTCTTTCCTGCGATAGGACCGCTCCTATTGCGTAATTCGACGCATCTGTAGTAAGTGTAAATGTTTTCTCGAAATTTGGATATCTTAGAATTGGATGGGAGCTATTGTAATTAATGCTTTTAGTTTTTCAAACGCCTCTATACTCGTATACATATGTTAGATGTTTCGTATTTATCTTTACATCTTTCTTTAGGTATTTTGTTAACGGCTGTGCTACCTTAACGTAGTATTTTACAAATTTTCTATAGTAACCTGTTCAACCTAAGAATTTTATTTGTTTCTCCAGTTTAGGGATTTCTAATGATTGAATAACTTTTATCTTGCCAGGGTTCGGCTTGAGTCCTTCTTTTGTCAAAATGTGTCCCAAAACTTCTGTCTCTTTTTCATGAAGCTGCGTTTGTCAATCTAGATTTTTAAGTTTGAAAGTTTTGAATTTTTGAAGATGTCAGTTATAGCCTTTACATGTTCTTTAAGTGAAGTGCTAAATATTAGTACAGGGTGGGCCATATAGCGTTTGCTTTTTGAACTACCTATTTTTTTGAGAATGGTAACACAAATGACATGTCAAATGTGTTCATAATTTAATTAACGGTTTGACATTTACGAAATGCGACGCTATACGCTTGAACAAAATTGGGAAATATGGAAAACCTATTTCCAAAGTGGTGAGTCTTCTTCTTCTTTTCTGATTTTCACACCGGTGGCTACGTCAATATGCAAAATTGTCGGATTTGGGGCTCAGAAAATCCACACGATACTGTAGAGAAGCAAATGCATCCACAACGAGTCACTGTTTGGCGCGGTTTTTGGTCTGGCGGCAGCATCGGGCCATTTTTTTTCGAAAATGAGCGAAGAGCCGCGGTTACAGTAAATGGCGAGCGTTACCGTGACATGCTCAACGAGTTGTTTCCAAAAATTGGAGAGGGTGACATGGAAGACATTTGGTTCCAACAGGACGGTGCAACTTGTCACACTGCCAAAGTTACACTCGAACTTTTGGCTACCGTTTTTGAAAACCAACTAATCAGCCGAAATTCCGATTTCAATTGGCCGCCTCGAAGCTGTGATTCAAGCCCGTTGGACTATTTTTTGTGGGGAGCCGTTAAGGACAAATGCTATGCGAACCATTCAGAGACGATCGGTGCTTTAAAACACGAAGTCGAAGTTGCCATTCATGAAATTGGAGCCGAAACAATCGAAAATGTGCTTAAAAATTGGGTTGATCGAATGGCCTACTGTAAAGCCAATCGTGGCAGTCATTTGAACGATATTATTTTTCATTCATAAAAGACAATGTTCTATCTTCAAAATAAAAGAAAAAGTTTGAAAATGTATTGAATAGTGTTTTTTTATAGCCAATTCAAAAAGCAAATTTTACATGGCCCACCCTATATTTCATTTAAGTATACTTAGCATGTTTTGTTCTAATGATTTCGTATAGTCCGTGTGGTGCTACGAAATCGGTATTTTCTCTATCCTGTTCCCTTATCGGTATCTGATGGTATCCCTTAGCTAAGTCTATTGTCGTAAAATATTGTGATCTTCCTAATTTGTCCAAAACTGAATCTATGTTAGCTAACGGTAATTTATCGTCGATTATTACTTCATTTAGTTTTCTATAGTCGAGTACAATTCTGTATTTTCTTTGCCCAGAATTATCTACATTCTCAGTCATCGACTAGCACTCTTGGCGTTCGGTTGTGTTTCCTCTTCTCGCAGTCTAGTGATTACAATCTGAGTTTATCGCAGTGTTTTTAATTCACTCTATTCTCTAATTATTCATCTCTTTTCGTGCACCGGTTTGTTTATTTGTTTACGACCTTATATTGCTTCTCACCTTGCGGACTTCGGTAAGAAATAATGCCTCCCCCTCTCGGGGATAACCGGATTGCCTTGCTTTCGGCAAGCCCTCAACGCAAAAGAAAGAAAGCACAAACAATTACTAAGGAGTTGTTCCCAGCACTGTCGGCAGTGATAAAAGAAAACCCCAAATACTTAATTGCCAGTGCACTTGATACATCCAAACCCCTTAGCAAATATTCTTGCTTTGCTGTTCACAAGGCACTTAAAAATGTAAGTACCGACATTTTAAACATTTCAGAGCTAAGAGACGGAAATTTACTTCTGTTTGTAAAAAATATGAATATAGCAAACAAATTTCTGCAAACTAAAGCCCTTCTTGGCATCTGCCCAGTTAAGTTTGAACTTCATAACAACCTTAACTCTACTAAAGGCACTATATTTGCACCGTGTTTAAATAACGTCTCTGAAAGTGAAATAGTTGACAATTTAAAGGATCAAGGAGTTACTTCTGTATACAAGTTTCTTAAATTCGTTGACGGCGAATCCGCACCTTCTGGAGTCATTCTATTAACCTTTGATCTCTACCACTTGCCTGAGAAAATTGAAGTGTCATGGTATACAACAAAAGTAAGACAGTTCTATCCAAATCCCATGCGGTGCAAGAGTTGTCAACTACTTGGCCACACACTCAAACGATGCAAAAAAAACGCCTGTATGTGCAAATTGCTCACTTCCAACTCACGAAGATTTGTCATGCTCCCGCACCTTTTGTGCTAACTCAAGCAGAGATTGCCCAAAATTCATCCAAATGAAGCAAATCATCTCAATTAAAACTGATAAAAAATGCACCATGCGCGAAGCCATAGCTATACACAAACAACAAATTCCACCGCAATTAAATGATAACTCGACTCCTTTCTCCAATATAATAAAGCAATCCGCAACCAACCAACAACAAAACATTATTTCAAACCAAACTAATTTCTCAAAACCAAATCAAATTAACAATAACAATAACGAAAATCCAACAAATAATTCAAATACTCCCACAACAAACAACAAAATATCAACAAATAGCCCAAGCACTATCGCTTCAGGCAACAACTCACTTGAAATGAACTCAGATGATAATCAAACACAACAAAGAATGCTAATCGATAACTTTCTCGCCCAAATGATTTCTATTCCACACGAATTCACCTCTTCTCTTTCTTCTCTTCCAACAAACTCTTCAAACCTCTCTCTTAATCCTGACTCTTCAAATTTCGCTCTTAATCCTGACTCTCAAGCTACTACCTCAGAAACAAACACTCTTAAGGAGGTTTAAATCATGAAGATAGTACAATGGAATATTAATGGTCTTCTCAACAACTATGTTGACCTTGATTTAATTTTACATGAGTACCCGCCTGAAATAGTTTGCCTACAAGAAACTCACATTCCACATAGTAAAACAGCTCACGCTCCAAACAAATACCTTAGTTACTTTAGCAATAACCCCAACAACAAAACATACAAACAAGGTGTGGCTATGTTTGTAAAAAAATCCCTCAGCCATAAATTTATCCCAATAGCTTCTCATATTCAGTCTGTTGCTGTAGAAGTAGATATAGGTTTTAAAATTACAATTATTACATGTTACATTCCACCTGAGCAACCATTTAGTAGTACAGAAATCCTAAATTTAATAAATCCCTTTTTGGATCCTATCATCCTTTTGGGTGACTTTAATGGGTGGAGTCCTCTTTGGGGGTCACCTACAACAAATAACAGAGGCAAAATAATCGAGGATGTCATCCTTGCAAAAAATTTAGTTATTCTTAACGATGGTTTCCCTACACATTTTTCGACACATAGGAGCTTTTCGCATCCAGATATTTCTATTTCCTCTTCCTCTATAGCCCCAAAACTAGAATCCAAAACATTGAGTGATCTTCACAATATTGATCACTACCCTATTGTTACATATCTCTCCATACCACAATTTTACAGAGTTAAACCTAAACCTAAATTTATAACAGAAAGAGCTGATTGGGAAACTTTCTGTTCTAACATAATACACCTATCAAGTAAAAAACCTGAATCACATAATGTAAACAAAGAAGCTTTACTATCAAGTCCCTCATACGCTCAGCGGCGAATATTTCTATCCCACAGACTTGCACCAAAAAGTTCTCTGCGAAACTTCCATATTGGTCTAACTTGCTCTCCATTCTGAGAAAAACTAAACAATCTTCTTGGGCGGAGTACAAGCGAACTAGGTCTAACGAGAATCTTGTAAAATACAAAAAAGCCAACGCATGCTTCAGGCGCGAATTAAAAGCGTCGAAAAGGCAAGCTCTAGAAACTCTTACTGCCAGCATAACACCCCTCCTCTAGCCCAAAAAAGATCTGGTCAGATATAAAATATCTTACTTCTTCCTGTCAGCGTAACCACATCCCTTTTATACACTCGCCAGAAGGCCCAATATATTCCCCCACGGAAATCGGCGACAAATAACTTGGTTAAACTATCCACATAGTTCAAACTTTCATCCAGATTTTAGCTGTAAAAAGTCAAATATAGTACCAAAATGTTATCACAATTCCTCACCCTCTTACGAAGCTCTCTGTTTAGATTCTCGCATAACTTTAGAAGAATTTAACTTAACTCTTTCTTCGTTGTCAGGCAAAACACCAGGTTCTGATAGAATAACGTACAATATCTTAAAAAAATTGCCATTTGCCTTAAAATCGCGCGTTGTTAATTTGTACAATTCGATATTAGAACAAGGAACATTTCCACAATCATGGAAAATTGCTGCAATAATCCCGATTCCCAAACCAAACAAACCAAACTCCCTCATTTCCAATTTCAGGCCTATATCCCTGTTGCCTTGCATCTCGAAAGTTTTGGAGAAGATCATTGCTCGACGTCTTGTATGGTTTGCCCAGCAAAATAACCTCCTAAGTCCAAATCAGTTTGCATTCCAGAAAAACTTAGGCGTTATAGATCCACTGCTTATCTTTGAAAACTTTGCCACAACAGCCTTAGCAAACAGAAACCATGTTTCAGTACTTTGAAAAGGCGTATGATAGAATTGGCTCGCACGTTGTCTTGGAAGAGCTTAGTCGCTGGAAAGTCGGAGAAAAAATATACAAAGTCATAAGATCATACTTATGTAATCGCAAATTCTTCGTGCATGTAAACAACAATGAGTCTAACATTCTCCCACTTTTCAACGGAATACCCCAAGGGTCTCCTCTTTCTGTAATTTTGTTCTTAATAGCGTTCAAAGAAGTCAGCTCTATCATATCCGTAAATGCAAATATCGAAAACTTTGCTTATGCAGACGACGTGCTGATTTTCTCCAAAACTTCCGATTTAACAACGGTAAAAAACTCAACGGTAAAAAAACAAAAACACTAAACTCGAACTTTGGTCGAAATCATCAGGAGCAAGTATGTCTATTAGCAAAAGCTCCACTTTTCACATTTGTGGTAAACATAAGTGTACTTTCCCCTCAATATCCTTTTCTAACGTCACTCTTCCTCACACTAACACCCTAAAAGTACTCGGAATTATATTTGATAAAAAATTAACTTATAAGCATCATTGTGAACATATTAGAATAAGCTTATTATCAAGACTAAATATAATTAAGTACTTGTCTTCAAAACACTGTCTAGTTCATACACAAACGTTGGTAAATATAACTAGAGCTTTGATGTTATCTAAGATAGACTTCGGATTAGCGGACATTGCGCATACACCCATCTGAAACGCCTAGAAGCGCCTTATCACGCAGCAGCTAGAAGGAGCATTAGAGCCTTTCCTACTTCTCCCATTTATGCCATCTTAGCGGAAGCCGGTCTACCGACCCTTGTGAAAAGGGTATCAAATAACACGCTGATGTGTACCCCTAGAGTTCTACAATATTTTGCAGAAACAAGCTTTTGTTTGAATGCGTTTCTTCATGTCAACACAATACAAGTAAAAATGGCCGAAAATCAACGATTTCAGAAATTTTAAATCAAGCCAAAGAACTGAACATACTCATATCACCAATTCTCGTAGAAAAACCGTCTCATCCAGAATGGATCGTACCAAGCTACAATATTTTGCCATAAATAATTTAATGCATCATCAAAAAAATATTACTGGCCCCGATGAATTCAAACAATTATATCGTGAAACTGTTTCTCCTTTGAAATCAGACTGGGACCTGTTATTTACTGACGGATCTAAGACCGATACCTGTACTTCATTTGCCGTAACAAACGAAATAGGTACCACTATAACCGTTGGAGTTTTACCAAGTTACTGCTCAATTTTCACAGCCGAAGCTGCTGCGTTACTTGAGGCGGTACACTTTGCGTCCCAAAAAAACCATCAATATATAATATGCAGTGACAGCAAATCAACAATCGAGGCTATTCTGAACCCAGCTAATAACTCTCCAGTAATAACAAAAATGCGCAACATGCTCACACAAAAAAAAGGTTCAATCAAACTTATGTGGGTCCCGGGTCACAGTGGCATCAAAGGTAACGAACAGGTCGATAGTAGAGCTAAGGAGGCAACCAAAGAGCCATTGAACATGTTCGAATACACTCATCCAGAAGATATAAAAAAGTTGGTAAGGCGTACCAATTATGAAAATTCCCTGAACAAATGGAACCAGTACCAACATCACTACAAATCCTTCAATCTCTCGAGAACCAATACCCGACAAATTCTTCATGCCGGAATATTAAGACCGTTGTTCGTCTGAGAATCGGCCATACAATTTCAACCCACTCGTATTTGCTAAATGGTTTGCCGAAACCCCCGTGCCCGTTTTGTGGATTTAGCGAATTCACCGTATCGCACTTCATGGATATATGTTCAGGAATCCAAAATATTAGATCATCGGTGTTTAGAAATATCAAACCATCTGAACTTCTGAAGCAGACAACGGAATATAATATTAGTATCATAAACCAATTCGTTTCTTGCTGTAAATTAAAAATTTAACTTCATAGGCTTCTAAGTTATCTGGTGTGTATAGTAGTGGTTAACTCCACATACCTTCGATTGTACTATCTTCATCTTCTCCAGTGTAGATATAATATATTTTTATCTCGAAGCTAGCTTATTATAAACCTAGTATAATATAATTATTTCCTTTTCTCGTATTGATATATAGTATTAACCATTTAAAATAATAGCCGAAGGCCCTAGCAGCCAGTGCTTGTTCCTTTTTTTTCTTACCTTTAAGTGGAATAATTATTTATAATTATTACTCTTTTCAATAAATAAATAAATAAAACATCTACATTCTTGGGTACTACTATCAAAGGACTAGAATATCTGGAACTATATATATATTATATATAATTGGCGCGAACACCCTTTTTGGGTGTTTGGCCTAGCTCCTCCTCGTATTTGTGATGTGCGCCTTGATGTTGCTCCACAAATGGAGGTACCTACAGTTTGAAGCCGACTCCGAACGGCAGATATTTTTATAAGGAGCTTTTTCATGGCAGAAATACTCTCGGAGGTTTGCCATTGTCTGCCGAGGGGCGACCGCTGTTAGAAAAATGTTTTTCTTAATTTTGGTGTTTTCACCGGGATTCGAACCAACGTTCTTTCAGTGAATTCCGAATGGTAGTCAACGCACCAACCCATTCGGTTACAGCGGCCGCCTTCCTGAAGGCCCGAATATCTTGAACTGCTTTTTTGATATATTCCCCGTTCTTCCATTTCTGTTAATTGTTTTCGTACCTCATTCTCATGTTGTGGCGGGTATCTGTATAATTTGGAATTTATTTGTTCATCTGTTATCGTCCTGATCTCATATTGAATATTAATAACATTCCTATATTCTTCTTCATTTAAATGATCTAGCTGAATTCTATCCGATTCAAATTCGCTACTCTCCAAGGTACAAATTTTAAGATTACTATATGGATTAAAAATAAATTTCGTTATCCTCTGATTAAATGTTATATATCCATCTATCAAATTTCTCATCGTATTAAAACCGTTTAGCAAATCAACTACAATAATAAAATTATACTTTATTTCTTTTAATTCTGACATCTTCCATTTAATTTTCGCATTTCCTGATAGATTACATTCATCAGGTGAGAATCAGTTACTACTTCAAATCTAATTACATCTTTTCTTGTTATTGTACTAAATTCAATAGGTTGTTCTAATAAAGTTCTTTCGAAATCTTTTATATTATTATCAATTAAGCTTAAATTTGCTCCTGTATCTATTAGAGCTCTATATTTCTTTTCATTAATTGTAATTATTGTGACGGGTATAAATTCGGAGGCTGTTTTTGAAAAAAATTATGCTGTGCGTTTTGGCCATTTCCATGTTGACTTACATTACATTGACATAAATTTAACTCCGCATGTCTTGACAGCAATTGTTGATTTATTCCTGATTCCCTCATTTCGCTTTGGTCTTGCCTAGGTTGACTCAAGCAATTCTGGCTGTTGGTAATTACCCATCATACATTGACTTATTTTCATATTGACCATTTCCATCGGCTCGTTTTGGTCTTGCCTAGGTTGATTCCAACGATTTTGGCTGAAATTTGATCTAGGGTTTTCTACCTGAGTGACCCTCTGGAAATTGCCCAAATTATTATTATTATCTCTATTATATTGGTTTAAGTTATTGATTGATTAAAGTTATTATAATTTCGAACTCTATTATTTGAACTATATTATATCATATCGCTTTTCTATATTCCGGTCGAATACAACTTTATTCAAATCTTCTCCTAGTTAAAATTTTCAACACATCATTTATATTTCGTTCCTCATAAATTTTGTCTAATAACGTTCCTTGCGTCATTTTCTTAATTGTGTTAGTTAATAAACTGTCCGTGTTCGACAGGTCAATACAATGGTCACCTATATAATAAACACTTCATTCGTCTACCTTATATTTTATATTTTGTATTTCAACAATTAGTTCACTTCCCGAATTAACCTTATGGTTAGCTATCATTTTGTAAATTTTATGAGGTTCCAACGCTGGTCTGTATCTTAGTTTCAAAGTTTCTTTGATCACTGCCAGTTGTCCGGGGTGGGCAGACTAATTATAACATCTTTAGCTTGTCCTCGAATCGTCCGATGGAATATTATCTTCACGGCTTCTTTACGTAGTGTCTCATTATTTATTGTGGAACGCAGATAGTCCGTGCTGCTAAAAATACTATTAACCGTAACTTCTCCCGTTCTTGTAAAGGTTGGCAAGTAGTTGATTGTTTTTGTCAATTTCTGCATCGTATTGGCTTTGTTGTAGTTCAATCGTTTGTTGTTTTTTTCTCCGAATTTTTATTTGTGGTGTTCGCCTTCTTAGCTTTCACCGCACTTATAACTAACTATGGTGTTAACTTTATAGTTTTCACTGCACAATTTTTTTTGTTTTTTTAATAGTAATCCTGGAGGGTCCCATAGGATTCGCAAAATTTTTTACTTATTAATTTATGCGGTTAGATTCCTTTCACTAGATCTTTTTACTTTTTTTAGGATCCTACCGACTGCACCATTTAAATAAATAATTCCAATATTCAAGATTTTTTAAAAAAGCGAGAGGAATTTATTTTAGTAAACTTGTTACTTTTAAGCCAATTACCAGACTAAATTTATATTTTTGATTTTCTTACTTGCTTAACTTAACTATTGTATTACATCAGCATTAAATAATTTGGTTTATTTCACAATTCATTGAAAATTGATATTTGTATTTTCAGCATTAATATTTTATTAATTTAAAAGTTAATTTCACAAATTGTCGGTATTAATGTTTTATTACATTAATTTCGAAGTTTCCAATGCAAGCATTTATTTTGTTTGCCCTATTTTATTTAAGAAGTCGTCGAACTTGCCTATATAGTCCAGTCATCTGGTAGTTTGACCTGGAAAGTTTTGCGGGAGTTTTGAAACTAGGTAATTTGTATAGATTTTGGCGTGTTCTTTTCGAATTTCAACTTTGCCACCTCGTATCTGCGACGCTAGCGCCGCCATATTGAAAAAATGGCGCCTAAAAACAGTTTTTTTACATTTTATAAGAAAAACATACATATACAAAATTAAACTAGAGATAATTTATAACATTTTATGTTATTACGATTTTTTTGTAAAATGAATAGTTTTGAGCGTATGAGCGCCACAAAGTACATTCTAATATGCGTTTTCGAAAAAAACTCATTTCCACACCACCTGGAGGTAGAGTAAGCGGCGTGTTTTTAACACACTTTTATTAGCTCGGGTTGTATGTATGTATGTATGTATGTATGTAACGGAATCTTTGAGCTTAATTTTTACTGGCTTCTAAAAATCTGATCGACTTGGAATTTTGCACACCTATCAAGGACCGATGACAATGCAATAATTTGATAAAAATTTTCTGTTATCCTTATTGGGATTGCCAGGATTAATATTTTCTTTTTTTATAGATCTTCTGTAGAAGAGTAAGAAAGACAGAGCTAACGCGCGGTCTGCGCATGCCTGCACTCTCCGAGTTACTCTTACTGATTTCGGGAGTCTACGACTTACTCTTTCGAATTCGAACTTGCTCGGGCACGCGGCACTGCAGTACGAATAGAAGGCTAAAACGTTTTCAGGGTAGTTGCATTCTCTCTTTGTATAGTCTTTACACATGCGTAGATACTACAAGTCTCATACACGCAAATTTACTCTATTCAATGTTCATATAAAATGAAATAATTTTCATATAAGATGTAATTTTGTTAATTAACATAAAATAATCAAAACATAAATTTTGAAATTATTTTACGGAACAAAATTTTGGCAAGTAAAGAAGGAATTTATCATGACCATAATTTTATTTATAAAATTGTATCGATTAAAGTATAATTCACAACAAAAATGAACTAAACAAACAAAACTGGGACTTTACATCTCGTTTTGATTGTGTCAATATAATCCACGGTCTCCTTTTTCTGTGCTGAGAGTATCTATTCTGTGTCAAGGACAATGCTGGCCTTTCTTTGGACATATAGTCGGTAAAGAAGAAATTAAATATAACACAATACATCGGACTATAAATCACTGACTAAATGAAAACAATAATTTTCATTCAGAAAAACAAGGCTCGACCTTCAATCAATGATCTATATGGGAAAAAGTATGTAACATATTGATTATGTCAGTATATTTTGTTGTTACTTCTCCGTTTCAGGAGTGGGGTAGCCGTTTCTCAGGCTCCCTCCACGAAATAACTCTAATTTGAATTATTCTATTTGTATCTTAATTTTTGTTATAATTCTGTTCTGAGGTAGTTGACTATGACTGATCGTTCGATTTGCTATTACTTCATTATAGGTCTCTTTGTCATTAAAATTTATTTTCAACTTTTTAGTTCGTTGGCAATAAAAGCGTGTGTTTTAGTTTTTTTAAACTATTTTTTTTTTTATCGTGGTGTCCCCTGTAGGCCTAATCCACATGTGATGCACACTTTCGAAAATTTAACGCAATCTCCTACGTTTTACCATTCCTGATGGACCAGGCGTCTTGGGCACCGATCAAGGCGTTGCAGACTGAAATCTCGTCCGCATCATCTGCGATACGATTATCAGACTCATCACAATCCTCTTCGTTGTCCGTTTCATCAAACGTTTGCTCTAAAATAGTCGCAGTTTCTTATTCTTCATCGTAATCCAATTGCACTTGCGAATTTTTACAAGCACCACTACAATTTGTGCATATAACGCAGCATTTTAACCCAGCTTTTCTGCATCCACAGGCCTTCTGACATCCCTTTTTACATTTACAAGAAATAAGTTTTAACAAGGATTCTGCAGCTGGGAGCTCGAGTGCCGTAAAAGGAACTAACCCATTTTTGTTTCTGTTCCATCCCCATTGTTATGCTTTTTGTTCATTCCCGTAAGACTGCTGAACCTGGTGATAGGTTTGGAATGAATGCTGTCGTGCTGCTGCCTCTGTTGGTGGTAAGGACGCAATATTAAATTTATTTTTATATGCTGATTTTGTAAAGCATTCATATCTGTACTCATTTAAAGACATGATTTTCTTACTTTTCACATCACTGTAACCGTATAATTCAAGAAGAAAACGTTCTCCTGCTTTAGCAATAATCTCTGGATCGACGTTTGGATTTTTAAATACCTGAATAACCTGGTTTAAATTAGGATTTTTTCGGAGTACATTAATGAATTTCATTTTTCCTTGATAAAGGAGTGCACATGTTGTATCACAGCCACTGAATGCATGCAGAAATAGAATATGATCTGCAGCTGTTTGATCTATAATACTTTCAGTGGAATATATTTTTTGGGTAATTTTACCTTTTCCTGGTTTGAGAAAGTACACGTTTGATGTCAAAAGAATAAGAAGATCTATGTCTTCGCCGACCACTATAACGATGTCAAACGCTGGTGAAACAGGTATTGCGGTATTGATGATTAGCGCATCCGCATCTTCCGTGGCTTGTGAGACCATGAAATTCTCAGCTTCAAATTTTGTTTTCAACATTTTAATGAGGCGGTTCTTGTTCGCATCATTTCCCAGAAATTTATCTTGTGACACAGTTGGAATCATTGTCTCATCAAGAAGTATGATTACTGAAGCAGTTATTCGTGATCGTCGGGATCGCTCCGCAAATTTAGTACTACAGTTTGCTACATTTTCAGGATATCCGTTGAATACGATTATGGCATTGGACTTATATTTAGATTGAACGTACGTAATGTAGTTACTGCAAATAGATGAAAATGGTTCACCACGAAATACTATTTTTCATTGATAATTTTCGCACACTGTACACAACGCCACGCTTGCACAACCGCTTCTGTTTTTGTTTTGCTATAAACTCTGCTTTTATTTCATCAGCACATTAAAAAACAATGGTCTTTGAAAGAAAATGTTGGGTGCGAGGATCGCAGTGGTAGCTGAGGTGTCGTGACATCACTTCCTCTACGCAATAATGCAGCGATTAACTTTTCATTGTTTTATCGTTTTCGACATACATCATGAAGCACTATCGATTTTATTCCCGCCAAAAGTTTAACTTTATTGTCATTTCTTTTAACACTTGATTTACTCCAATCCTATTTCCTTCACTTCAATTGTTTCATTTTCTAATAATGGATTATCACAAATAAAACAATTTCTTTCATCAGAAGTCATGACTCTAAAAACACACACTACACTGTAAAACGATAGACGTATACTGATGACTCAGTCTAAACTAGATACTTCTCTTCAGTTCTATCGACAGATGTTTCGTTGAAGGTTGAGAGAGAAGGGGCCCTTCAACAAAGGCGACACATTACCCTTATACCTGTTTTTCTAAAACCGGCTATAGTAGAAGATTATTGTAGAGAAATATACGAAAAAACGTGGCGGTGAATATTACTTTGTGGCGCTCGTCTGCCAAAAAGTATCGATTTTATAAAAAAATCGTAATAACATAAAATGTAGGAAATTATCTCTAGTTTAATTTTGTATTCAAATGTTTTTCTCATGAAAAGCGTCGGAATGGAGATATTGTAAAAAAACTGTTTTTAGGCGCCATTTTTTCAATATGGCGGCGCTAGTATCGCAGATACGAGGTGGCAAAGTCGAAATTCGAAAAGAACATGCCAAAATCTATAAAAAGTAATAGGACTATGAATAAGTTCGTGCGGTTTTACAACAGATAGCGTAACTTGATTATTATTCCATCGATCCACATTTCCAAACATTCATTGGAGAGCTACTATCGTAGGGCACAAACGTCAGTATAAGTTTTTTATTTGAAGCGTAAACAACAATATTTTTACCACACTTGAAAATGTCGAATTTCGTGCCAAATAATGTGTTTTTGCGGGGAATTCTTCTTCATTATTTTAATATGAAGAAAAAAGCAGCCGAAAGTCATCGTATCTTGGTGGAAGTTTATGGTGAGCATGCTCTATCTGAGCGAACGTGCCAGAAGTGGTTTGCACGCTTTAAAAGTGGTGATTTTGGCTTGGAAGACGAAGAACGCGAGGGTGCGCCGCCAAAGTTCATGGATACCGAATTGGAGGAATTGCTCGATCAAGATCCGGCTCAAACGCAAGAAGAGGTTGCAAAAACTTTGGGAGTTGATCAATCAACCATTTCCAAACGTTTAAAAGCCATGGGAATGATCCGAAAGGTAGGCCATTGGGTGCCGTATGAATTGAAGCCAAGAGACGTTGAACGCCGTTTTATGGCATGCGAACAACTGCTTCAACGGCACAAAAGAAAGGGTTTTTTGCATCGAATTGTGACTGGCGATGAAAAGTGGGTCCATTACGACAATCCAAAACGTCGGGCAACGTATGGATACCCTGGCCATGCTTCAACATCGACGTCGGCGCAGAATATTCATGGCCTGAAGGTTATGCTGTGTATCTGGTGGGACCAGCTGGGTGTTGTGTATTATGAGCTACTGAAACCGAATGAAACGATTACGGGGGATGTCTACCGACGACAATTGATGCGTTTGAGCCGAGCACTGCGAGAAAAACGGCCGCAATACGCCGATAGACACGACAAAGTTATTTTGCAACATGACAATGCTCGGCCACATGTTGCACAAGTGGTCAAAACATACTTAGAAACGCTCAAATGGGATGTCCTACCCCTCCCGCCGTATAGTCCAGACCTTGCGCCATCCGATTACTATCTCTTCCGATCGATGCAACATGGCCTGGCTGACCAGCACTTCCGTAATTACGATGAAGTCAAAAAATGGATCGATTCGTGGATTGCGGCAAAACCGACCGAATTTTTCACAAAGGGAATCCGTGAATTGTCAGAAAGATGGGAAAAAGTAGTAGTAAGCGATGGACAATATTTTGAATATTAAATTTGTAACCATTTTACGTCAATAAAGTTTCAAATTTCGAAAAAAAACCGCACGAACTTATTCATAGTCCTATTACCTAGTTTGAAAACTCCCGGAAAACTTTCCAGGCAACTCCCTTTTTTTACCAAATGACTGGACTATCTTGGAGTATTGCTAGATCCGAAGCATAACTGGTGACACAATGTAGAAAAAGCTTATGTAGCTTATTACACTTGCAAAAGGGTTATCAGTAGAAGCTGGGGTTTAAAGCCTAAACACGTACTTTGGATGTACACCGCCACAGTAAGACCGATTATGTCATACGTAGCAATAGCAAACAGTAAAACGTAAAGGGATTAGGAAGCATACAATGAGCGGCCACCGCAGGAATATCGTCTCGATCAGAGGCACTTAATGTGCTCATGCTCTACCTGTTACCAATAGACTTGCAATTTTAACTGTTGTTGTCGTAGCAGCAATACTAAATCACCGGTCGTAAATCACTTGCTGTTTCGACAGGTTGGGTCTAGAGGGAGAGTGGTATTAGATGAGTGGGTTTGGTGGGGCATGTGAAAGGTGGTTAGTGTCGTGCGGGGTGCCTTCACATGCAGGACATATGTTTGGTATATCGGGGTCAATTCTGGATAGGCGTTTAACTTGCTATTATATCCAGAACTTAATTGTGCCAATGTTACGCGAGTCTCACGGGGAAGCTGGAGCTATTCATCTGATGTAGGTGGTGGTTGGACACCGATTGCGGCATTCTATGGTCGGGAGCTTAAGAAAGTGGTAACGGTCTCCCGATGAATGCCTTTTATTATCTGTCTAAACACTGCCTGGTTCTGTAGTTGTCTGTTCGTTTTGTCCTGGATCTCGTCGAGTAATTCAGGAGGTGCCTAACAGGTGGCTTAAGTAGGTGTCCACATGGGTGCTACAGCACAAACTGGCCGGCCAATTGGCTTACATGTTGATAGCAACTTTTCCTTGCCTTTACCCCAAGTGCTGCCGGCAAGCGGTTTGAGGTCCTTGTTGCAATTTTGGACTTTAGTTGGAATTTTGGGATTGCTAATAGTCGGAATTGGTGTAGCATCGACTCTTACCTTGAGTTGCAGTTCGACCTCCAGTCAGGAGGCCTTTTTATTTCGATGTTAACAAAAGTATATAAGCGTTTATTAAATACTAGCAACCCGCCCGGCTTTGCACGGGTATAAAATATATTCCCTATGTCACTCACTGAAAAAATGATTAAAATCGATCCAGTAGTTTTGGCTTATTCATTACTGCCCGTGGCCCGCACGCGTTAAATTTGGAGTAAAACAATTCCCCTTTCTTTTTAGCATGAAGATTTCCTGCTAACTTTGGAATATCTAAATTCATACCCTACACTTTTACATATTTACTTATTGCATTTTTACATATGTATTTATTTTATTTTTACAACAATTAATATATTACAGAATGTCTTTATATAAAACGTTCCTAGCTTTCTTGTCATTAGACAATGCAAACATGTTTTCTCTAGAGGCTACTCTTGAAAGAGCGACATACAGTTGGCCATGTGAAAAACAGTCAAATCTAAGTCTGCAACGTTGAAGGTTTGACCCTGAGATTTATTAATGGTCATTGCAAAAGATGTCTTTACCGGAAATTGTAAGCGTTTAAATTGGAATGGTAGATCCGATGGTATCAGAGGGATTCGGGGATTCAATACATCTTCTCCGGAACCACATCCTGTGAGTATTGTGCACTCTATTATGAAAGTTTTCAGTGATTTTTTTCAGCAAACGCGTGTCATTGCAAAGTTTAGGTGGATTTAGGTTTCTTAATAAAATAACAGGGCAACCTATTTTCAGCCCCATTTTGTGAGGAGGGAGTCCCGACGGGTTCAAAGAATTTAAAAATTCTGTAGGAAAATGAACAGCTTCTTCCAAATCGAGAACAGTATCGACCGAGTAGTGTATTTTCGTCGGTGCATCAATCTTTGAAATAATCAAGTTATTTACTTTATCTACTTGTGCGTTAGTTGGTGACAGAATAGCTCATTCTTTAAACCAAGATATTGTCTTATAACTTATGTTATCAATGTCAGGATAGACATTGTTGACTAACTCTTGGATGTTGTCTATCAAAACACAAAGGTTTTCTAGGTTAATCCTTCCCTCACTTTGTGTTAATTCTCCATTGCCAACTTTTAGCAGCATATGTGGAAATAGCCTGTTCTCACGTGAAGATGACGAAACCCTCATATTAGTTTTAAGCTCTAATTTATTGACATGCGACCAAAGGTGGGATCTTTTTAGCGAAGCATTTATTTCGTCAGCACGTGTTTCTCGAGTCACAACTGGTAGGATTTGACGGAAATCTCCTGAGAACAGAATTGTACATCCACCCATAGGTGAATTTTTGTTGCGCAAATCGCGCATTGTCCTATCCAGTGCTTCCACAGACGTCTTGTTTGACATGGTAGCTTCGTCCCAGACTATTAATGAGCAGTCACGCATAAATTTTCCTGTATTGCTCTGTTTAGAAACACTACAGACGCTGTTATCATCATCGGTGGCGATTTTCAGCGGGAGCTTGAATGTAGAGTGTGCGGTTCGGCCCCCTTCCAAAAGAGTAGCGGCAATGCCGGATGACGCAACAGCTAACGCAATTTTTTCGGTAGATCTCACTTTTTTAAAAAGCAGATTGATTAAAAATGTTTTTCTTGTGCCTCCTGGGGCATCAAGGAAAAACAATTTCCCTTCATTGTTATCAATTGTTGATTGTAATGCAGTGAAAACTTTTTTCTGATCGAGGTTTAATCGTGGCTCATCTTGAGCTATATTTTGTAAAAGTCTCGTTTGATCGTATGATGTTTCTCTTGTGTATTCGGCACTGTTAGTTAAATCAGAGTTAGTAGTATTAGCTGGCATCGGCAGCCCAAAATCCTTGATCGTTTTACCCGAAATAATTGCACTATTTTGTTTAATTTAAATAATTCTTCGTCAAATATGTTTTGGTCATATTGTACATCAACAGAGTTTAACTCTTGCCGTCGCCGAATCAGAATATCACTGGCCATATTTTCTTGAAATTTATTCCATAGACTAACAGAATCAGTTACTTGACAAAACACTACTATGACGGCAAATAAATATCTTAATGATGTAGCTGAACTACAAACAGCTGCTTCTGATAATGTATTTTACCAGTGAGAATCGTCATCCCAGAGCCCCATAGCTTTGCATGCTGCTTGATAAGTATTGTAAACAACACCTTGTAAAGTTCTTAGATGAGCAAAGGATGTCGGACCTTTTACAATATGAAGTAACATTCTCAGATAAAAGCATTCGCTGTTGTTGGGATGAATCACAATCGAGCGATTCGTAAATACATACATACATACGTCACCATACGATCTAATTCAACATTAATGAGGTGTGGTGAGATTATCGCTTAACGCCTGTTGCTTCATTCGTTTGACAGCGAACAAACACACAAACAGCTTTTTTTGGAAAAGAGCTGCTTTTGTTTAAACAATTTTGGTTAAATAACAAATAAATCAATTATTTTTTTAATGCAGAACGAAAGTAAATATTTCAAAGTTAAACTTCAAGAAAGTTTCATTTTATTTGGTTGATTCGTTTATGATTTATGGCCGTGAAAACAAAAAATTTATGTTTTTTGCCACATTTTGACCGATTGCCACGCCCCCTTTATATATTTCTTCACATTATACTGATATAAACCTTCCTCTTCAATCAATCTATCGTTAAACAAAAACCGCATCAAAATCCGTTGCGTAGTTTTAAAGATTTAAGCATTCAAGGGGACATAGGGACAGAAAAAGCGACTTTGTTTTATAATATGTAGTGATGAGTTGTTACAAAGTTTTTATATTTTTTCGCCAGCTACCCTGCACGTGACTCGAAACTCGTTACTCGACTGATTCGGCTATTTGCGCTCGTGTCATAGTTGCGCTTGCCGGTTTGGTTAAGCCCGCGGCTTATCTGGGTATTTATGACGGTGAGTGCTGTGGTGGTACTGTGCACACGTCGGAAGCCAAGCTGCTGTGGAGCTGGGCCAGGTGTTTCATGTAGAGTGAGAGTATGAGGGTTTCAAGTGTCTTCACTACTGGGGAAAGGAGAGTTATCGGCAGCAAAAATTGACGGGTTTCCCAGGTTTCAGTAGTGAGACCATTCTCCCTGCTTTCCACTTGTCAGAAATAATGAGAGTGGCCAAGGCCAGACTGAAAACTTTTGTGAGGTACCCTACTCCCAATGGACCCAGCTTTTTCAGCAGCAGCCTGTTAAGTCCGTCAGAGCCAATGGCTTTTGATGATTTGGTTTGGTTGATGGCCTTCTGAGCCTCATCACAAGGGAAAGTAAGTGGCGCACTGTTGTTCGTTAGTTTGTGTGACCGTCTTGTAACACGACGTTTGGATCTGTCGGCTGGAGAATACAATAAAAATTGCCGGCTAAAATAGCTCGTGCATTTCCTTGGGTTCGGCGAAATGTAACCGTTAAAGGTAATAGCCACCTTATTGTTGTGCTGCGTCGGGTTCGACAAGGACTTTGCGGTGGACCAGAGCATACTCGCACCAGTGGTGAAGTTGCAGGTCTTCAGATGCTCAACTCATTTGGGCCGCTTGTGTTGGATGACCAGTTTTCGAATTGGGATCCGTCATGTAGGGATCCCTGGGATCGTCAACTAGTCGTCGGGTTATGCTATTTATTAGACCAGCGTTACCAATTGTAATGTCTGGCGAGCTGCTGCAATCGCCTTTTTTTCGGAACAACTAGCAAGTGCAGCACTCAGACATTAATTAAGTCCATTGTGCTACACATGGATTCCCTTTTAATTTTTTTTTACATCTACCCGATGTCCGAAGAAATCTGAGTAGATCTTGTGATACCAAGGAGCCAAGATGGCCGCTTCTTAACACATAAGCGCCAAAGTCCTCAATCCTGATTCGAGCGAAGGCGGGGCAGACGCAAAGGAAGTGGTCCGCCGTCTCATACTCCTCTTCACAACCTGGGCAGAGTACACTGTCTGAGATGCCCAACCTTTCCATGTGCTTCGCCCACAGAAAGTGGCCCGTCATCAGTCCAACCAGCCGTCTGCACTCCCTCTGCTTACCGAGAGAAGAGTTTGCGACAGTCGACCGGACATGACAGGTAACATCAGTTTAGTCCATCAGCAGCCTCTCTCAGCCTGTCAAGCTCGCTTGTGTGTGGTAGTTAACCATTTGCTAACCGTGGCTGTGACGGCCGCCGAAGGGAGTGGCAAAACGAGCTCTGGGCCAAAGAAGGCCTCAGAGCCCATCTTAGCTAAGGAGTCAGAGATTTGACTCCACTCACGGGTGGTGCACAGGACACAGCATTTCTGAAAGTGGCACCACCCATTGCCTAATTTGCATTTCATAGATACCAGGTGCCGATGTATTCTGGTCTGACACACGGGAAAGATTGTGCGGTTGGTAATGCCGGCCTATCAGGGGATGTGGTAGCCGTTGAGGCGTGAGACGCCTGGCGGCGTTAGGAACACGTGACCACATACCATGTGATCCACTCCCTATGTGACTTAAGGACTGAACAGGTCTTAACATGGCTCCACCGGTTACACTTGTTGCACTTAATCGAGGGGGAGTTCGGGTGAAGCCATTTATGGGAAATGCAGCAATAGAATATCTCTGATTCAGGGTTAGATTCAATACCAGCTCTGAGGAGACGTCTTTGGAGCAAGATTGCTGCATGGAATTGCTTCTGTGACGATAGAGGGGAGTGATATATGGTTCACTAGACGGGGCTAGTTTACTGGGGCGGCAACCCTTGGTCGGGAAAAACACGAGTGATTCCGGTAACGTTGAACCGGCTGCCTTGGGAATGGCAACAATGCCTAAAGAAGGTGGTTTTTTGGAATGCTAGAATGTTTGGTCATAGTGTGATTTTAGACAGCCTAAGGCTTACTAGCAACCGTTACCCTAGGCTTTAGATTAGAGTTTAAGGAAGATTTCTCCTCGTGAAAGAAATGGGATTTGAATTCAGTAGTAAAAGTGAAAAGAACTAATACACTGAGGGATCCAAGATGGATTGCGGCGTTGGTGCAGGTGTGTATTCGAAAGGCCTCCAAACGTCCCAAACGGGACAAAGGATGCTTGCAGGTGACACAACAACTATCAGGAATATTTTTTCAGATAGTCAAGCAACCATATTAGCTTTAGAATCACGTATAACCAAATCAAAAATTCTCAAACAATGCAAAAACGAACTTAATGCTTTAGCGCGCACATGAAAGGAAATTAGAAGAATGTTTACTGCTTATGAACTGGCACGACAGGTGCCATCTATAACGAATCCAAAGCAATAGAAATAAGCTGTCCCGCAGTAATGCGCAAAAGAGAGATCTATTCCAGAAGCAGGTCGTTGATGGACTAACACGGATACCTGCAAAAAAACTAAACTTGACCCAATTTCAACAAATCCAGAAAGGACGAGCTGTTAAGAAAGCCACAAGCAGACATCTTGGGAATTACGTCAACAATAACGGGAAACTAGCCCTTGGCAGACCATGCCAGAAAGATGTCGTGGCCGTATAACGATAGATGTAGAAGCTGCCATCAAGAAGTATCTAAGAAAACAGTCTTTGACTATTTGTGTGAGTGACCAAGACTGGGTACTCTACGATATCCAATTCTGGGGGAATTCTCGATGGTTAACTTGAAAGGATTCATCATTCAAATCAAGATGGTTCGACTAATAAAAAGCAGTGGTTGTATTAAAATAGCATATTTTGAACTAATTGGGTCTGGGCTGTGTCACTTAGCCACCTTCTCCAACAACACCACCACCACCATCAGAACGGTTGGAAGCACGAACATTGATTTCTTTAATACTGAACCAAATATGATGAATCTACAACCTAAATAATGGTTTCCTTTTATTTCCTATCAGAAAATTTAATAGAAAACGTTTGCTGGTATCCGTAAGCCAATATTGAAACCTATAATAGCTTCAGCTATTAGATGTGTATTTTTTATGTAAAACCGCCTTAGTGTAGACGATTTTCACTAGGTACGTGCTCATTTAAACACGCGTTACGGTCAGTTTTGTTTTTTTACTTTTGCATCGCTTTCAATTGATATTGTTCACTAATTAATAGGATTTTTAGCGATTTTATTATTTCAGGGTCAAAGAGCAAAGCCTGACAGGGTTAATGAAAAAAGTTAGTTGGGAGGAACTCTTATATTTTTGGATACTGTTTGAAATTAGCTGGGATAAGAAATTATAGCGAAGTGTTGGACAAATATTTTAAACTTTGCCAACCACTAATATGACGGCGAAGAAAACGTTCCGCTTAGTGTTTTGATAAATCAAATGGAAGCAGAAGCTAAAAGTTCGGAAAAAGAAGTTGCTAATATTCAGCAAGGCTAAAGTATGGCAGTTAAGAAAAGTTAGCCCAAGGAAAATGAATGTGCTATAATCACTGTACGAAAAGGTTACATTGAATGCGAGTGGAAGTAAGAAGCGTAAGAAGAGAAGTCTTAACAATTAAAACTGACATTCGAATAAATACATCGATGCACCGACCATCGATAGCTTTTTTAAGGGGTACATCGCTCAATTTCATGCATCTAAAAATATTCAAACGCAAATTCACAGTTTAAAAGATTTGTGCAAAATCGGTCAATAACGCAAATGTCCTAATAAACGGCAATTTTCAAAAAATAAAAATAAATTATATATCTGTTATAAAGCAAACAAAATTATTTGGATTTGGTACAAGTATTGAATTCAAAAAAAGAAAACGACGAAAGCAGAATATTAGAAAAAAGGCGGAAAATAAGCTTGTTTCTTAATAACGACTTAAGAAAATTCGTCGAAACTTTGTATAGTACACGTATTGCTCCTCTCACATTATTTAGATCTAAAACTAATATTACAGGATATACACCACACCCACGTTTTTATATGTTAAGATTAAATCTCCATCGATCTGATGTCTCGAGAAAAAGATATTTTTGCGAAATTCATCAAGATACGGTTCTGTTGAAATATAACGGAATTGGTAAAAAATCACACTATTACCAAAAACTTGCTTCCTTCCGCATATACTTATGGGTGATTCTCCGCGTAGCGCAGAATTCGGTTCATATTATTATTGTTTTTTTTTTTTGCAACTAAATAAAAATCAGTACGTAATCTTCAAGGTTACCGGTCAAGAATGAAATATGCATAGAATTAAATAAGACTTACCCTTTTGTGTTTTTAAATTATTAATTGTTTAACAGTAATTGTTTAAACAAATTATAAAAAAATTACACTTTTTTCAAAACTATGAATGTCAATCGGTTCCACAAGAAAAGTTAGAAGGATTTTGTAATGGGAATATTTTTTTAAGTCATACTCTGTTTATAAATCATTATAAATATCAAATAGCGCTTCAAGTGGCTTCACAAATTCACTAAACTTGCACGTGTAACTATTTGAATAAAGCACACGGTTTAATACAAAAAGGCTTCACCATACGCAGAGGCTTCACCGTGAAGCACATTTAATACTGATTTTTTAAACAAATTATCGGCGATTTAAAAATTTTTTCATGTTGAGGCCATTCATATTCACTAGATTAATAGTACTCCATATTATTTAAGATTAATTATAAATATTTATTAATTTTATTGGAAAATATATGGAGGCTTCACCGTGACGATTCTGTTATTCCCAATAGAAGTTTGTTACTTCCAAGGTATAAAAACCAAAAAATTCAATCAAGAGATTAATTTCTGCCTTAGGGGATCAAGTTAGCTAAGTTAAATGTTGCTTTTACTAGAGTAAAACTAATTTGGCATTTTATTTTTATGTAAATAATCCAATGTTATTGATAGGCGTGACGTAAAAAACTGGGGACAAGGAATATCATCCAAAGAAGCATTCTTTTTTAATAAGTGTTTTATAATTCTCAATTCTACTACCTTGCACAATACCAAAATGTCAGTAACAATTATAAAAAAATCCTACCCTTGCCGAAGGTTTTAATAGGTGGGCAGTACTTATTAATTTTAAAGAGCAATAGCAAGATATAGCAACAAAGTTAAATGCTCTAGGGCCACCATTAAGAGATGGCGACGGTTGGCAAAAGGTATAAAGCTCATTGGTTTTAGGAAACTTTTTTCAACTTATTTAATTTCAAGGTATGGAGAGTGCAAGGTTAAGCGAAGAATGGTTCACAACAAGGCAGAGTCCATAGCAACTGGAGGGGGGAGTTTTAAACAACTCACACTAATCCCATTAGAAGAACAGGTTGCTAACGTTCTTCAATTTGGAAAACAGTTATATCCCAAAGGAATGCCGCAGGGTGTATCAAATAGCCAAGTTGAGCAAGTTGAATTTCAACAAGTTGCAGTCGCGCAAGTTGTAGTGCTGCAAGATGAAAATCAAAATGTATTAGATACAAATTTTGAAGAAGTTCAAGATAAAGTTTGTCAAACTCTTTTTATAAATAATTGAAATGTTTTGTGTTTTATGTTATCTGCAAAATACTTTTATATTTTTTTAATAAAACTACAGCTTTATGTACATATATGAAGTAATGGACATAAGTTTGAAAATCTTTACAAAAAACTTTCTTTTATTTGTTGACGAATCTGCGAAGCGTCAATGTTTTTTGAGTTGTCGGATATATCACCATCAAACATATCATGGAAATTCTCAGTGGGCGAAGGTGCATCATTTGATACTACGATGTTATATTTTATACAAACGTTATGCAAGGCAGCAAACACGTTTGCGATTTGAGTTGCTTTTTCAGGCTTATAATGAAGCTGACGAGCACCAAGTAAACAACGGAATCGGGTTTTCAGCACTCCAATTGTTCTTTCAATAAGGTTCCTTGTTTTAGCATGTTTAGTGTTGAAAATTGCCACAGCACTTCCTTCCGAAACGGACCTATAAAGTGTCATTAAATATGGTCCCAAAGGTTAGCCGGCCTCACTTGTAAATACTTGATACTTTTCACTTCCGGATGCCAATTGTCCTTATATTTGCCTCAGGTGCTCCCTTATGTTCTACTCTGAACGAAATATATAGGTGCTCGCTGCCTGTGAAGTTTTCGAGGACCTTCCATGTCTTTACTAGTGCAGAAATGCGGTCAGATACGAGCGTGATATCTCGTGTTGTTTCTTAACAACCGGGCCTTCTAAATGTGGTTACTCCTCCAGTATCTATGATCGTCAATCTGAGAATGGCCGCATATCCAGAACCCTCCTGTCTCTTGAATTCATTCTTGGCATACCCCACTCGATGGCTTTGGAGCTGAAATCCCCGGCAATGATTACCGATCCCCCGATTTCGCGAAACGTATCCTCAATGTCATCTAGTTTGTTTCGGAATTCTTCGATGTTATCGCTGGGCGGTAGATAGCAGCTTATAATTGTGGTTTGATGAATGCGCGTCCACACAAAGCCATTACCGCTCCCGCATCCTGGCGGGAGCCACAGCGTCGCAGTACCGATGTGGTCTTCCAACCAGTTGCCGGTGTGTTTTTGTCTGTATTGCTCACTGATTGTAACAACGTCTGTGTTCTTTTCTAATATCTGTTGTGATAGGAGCGCGTTTGCGGTCTTGCTTCTGTTCATCTTTCCTTGCAGTATGTTCTTTTTACGTTTTGACTTTTATAATATTGTATATACCGCGCATCTTCCCAATCCCGGTAAATTATTAGTCGAGCTGTGATTAACTTCAGAGCACAAACAGCATTTTTGGTTTTGGTACATTCTTTGAGCTTATGACCTGATTCGCCGCATCTAATGTAGAAACCCTGGCCCCTTCTGTCGGGCTTTTACAAATCCATGTTAGGTGCCCTGGCCGGAGCACTTGAAGCAACGCTTGATACTTATCTGGGTCGCATTCTGCAGTTCACCCAGCCAATTTTTATTCGTGACATATTGGGAGAATGTCAGGGTTCTCCTATGTTAAAATCACGTAAGCGCGAACCTGATCTCTGCTGTTTGGTTCTGACAAGTTTACGCATATCTCTTCCGTGGCTATAGTGAGGGTCGTCTTTAGAGCCCTACTACTTCCGCTTTTGTAGTAAGAGAAACTGAGTCTCGTATCTCTACCGTAGTTTTCAATTTAAGGTCTGTAATACCTTCCGATCTCTGTAGAGTGGCTTTTAGTACCTCGCAGAAGGTGGGCTTGATCTGCTCACTTTTTTCTAGCCAATCGGTATTGCTCCCGCTCTTGCTTTACGAACGGCTTTTATTTTGGCTTCAGCGTCGGCAGGCTTTCTTTTGCTACGGAGGTTTCATATAAGTAACTCCCTCATAGGACATTCAGTCTTTAATTAAGCGTATCAATATAAGTTATGTTGCTATTATTTTGTGACTTTTATTATAACGGAAGGAGATCTGTGGTTTCATTAAGAATTGTTTGAATGCAAGCCATAAAGAAAAACTGAAGTGTAGAAAAGCCAAATTAAAAAATATACCTGGATTAAAATTAAGCGTACTCTAAAATTTTAAAACCCTTAAAACAATAATCCATCTAAACAAGCACATATGAATAAATACACATTAAATAATACATATGTAAAAAACTGTTTCTAGGCGCCATTTTTTCAATATGGCGGCGCTACTGTCGCAGATACGAGGTGGCAAAGTTGAAATTCGAAAAGAACATGCCAAAATCTATAAAAAGTACCTAGTTTGAAAACTCCCGGAAAACTTTCCAGGCAACTCCCTTTTTTTACCAAATGACTGGACTAATAGTTGCGTTTGCTTTTATTAATATATGTTGTGAAGTTCGTCGACTTTATTTGTAGTTTTGTTTTTCTCGGTACCTATATACATATGTATGTAACTCGCGCATGTAGCAAGTCCAAAAAGTCAGTCGTCAAACACAGCAATGTCGACGTAATTGAGCGACATACGATAACTGTCCTAATTCAGCCTTTGATCGGTTGGATAATTTAGCAACCAGGTCATTAAACAACACAGGATCGTTTAAACAATCGGCCAAGCCAACCGCCTAGATTGTAGCGCGATAGTTTTACACTGCAAGTGAAAACGGTATGAGCGTTTCCAATTTATCGGCCTTAACTATTGGTTCTTGTCTCAATTTCATCTGCATTGTTTGATGAATAATGTCAGGCTTACCGTAAAGCATTCTCAACGTGTTGATTGCCCGCCCGACTGTTGCTGTCATCATTAACCTGCTGCGCACTGCTTCGAGAGCTGGTCACTTTAAACACTTTTGTAGTATGATCAGGTTTCGCTCGATGGACTGCTCATAATTCGTAATGAATAGGGGCCAGTCCTCAGGCCTGCCGGAAAAAGTTGGTAAATCCTTCGTTATCACTTGCTTGCTGGAAGTCTGCGTTGGTTTTAAATTGATGTCGGATGTGCTATATTGGCTGAAAACGTTATAAGAGGGGTGCGTTTGGGTATACGACTGCATGATGTTCGGCTGGACGAAAAAAAAAGGATTCGGTGGCGGCGCCATGCGGTTATGCGTAGTCGCCTGTGAACAAAATGGCCGAAACGTATTGCCAAACTTTGGATAGGTTAGCGCGCTAAAAGGCACTGCGAGCAAAGCCGGACATACTGTACACGTGCTCGTAAATGCATTCGCTGGCGCGGTTTGAAACAGCGGGGCACAAGGGGTATATATTGCGGTTGAGTTTCATGAACTGATGTTACCGTGGATGCCTTGTTCATGCCCGGTATTGTAAATGTCGAAGGGGAGTAGTGGGCGTTGATGCGTGGCAGTACGGCGCACTACCAGCAGTAAAAGTTGATCCAATGCCCATTGTTGTATCGTTGCCAGGTCTGTCAACCTCACCAATGGTCGCCACCGGTGGTATTTCACTACCTTCGACAAGTACGCTAATATGTTCGGAGTCTTTCGTTCTCAAACTTCGATGGCTATAGGGAAAAATTGCAGATGAAGCCAAGTAATAAGAAAGTTCCAGAACCAAAGAGGAAACGAAGTATTTCTGATTCCGAAAAAAGCAAAATATTTCAGAATGTTGTTCCGGCAAGTAGCGGCCCGCAATTGAATCAATACTTTACTCTCCTTTTCAATGAGCTGAAATCTTTTTTGAATTCAATTAATACAAGTTTTAAATATTCAATATGTACAAAAGATTATTATAAGGAAATTACACTTTGTTTTACTTGCGGCGCCTAAGCGCTCTTGAATAACCAGAAAAATAATGAGAGAGAAATAACTTTAGCTGTGACACTTGTAATTTACGAATGTGGGAGGAATGAATGCAAATTAAATGTTGTAGAAATCCTAACTTCGCAATATTAAATTGTGGTGAATTTAGTGAATCGTGATTATTCTTCTGTGGCAAGTGCGTGCCGGTGTCTATGTAAATGCATATACATGTACATACATATCTGTTTTTTATATAATTATGTTTAGCTGCTATGTACCAAGTGCGCGCAGAAGCACATATTCAAAGTTCAGTGTTAGTTGTACGCATGTATGTATTGAGTATGGGAATAAGTTTCCGTCCTTTCTTACCCAAGTTACGAATTATTTAAACAATTAAATAATACATGATATTATAAGACGTATGTGCTGCTGGTAGCTACAACTTTACTCCATCTTTCAGCCAGCATACGGATTCCTCTGACGATTGCTCCAATCATTTAGCCACTTTGCGATGCTCTCGTACGAAGTAAACCGCTTTCCAATAAGGACTGACTGCATTGATAGGAACAGATGGTAATCCGAAGGCGCAAAGTCTGGGAATACGGCGAGTCAAGATTTCCGAAATTCAGACCCTATAAATATTTGGACCGATTTAGACACTTGTGGCTTGGCGTTGTCATGCAGAAAAATCAGTTTTTCATGTTTACCGCCCCATTCCGGCCGCTTTTCTTTGAGAGTTCGATTCAAACGTGTTAGCTGCACTCGGTAAGGTCGCCAGTGATGGCTTCAGATGGTTTAAGGAGTTCATAATAGATGACACCCTTCTGATCAAACCAGATGCTAAACTTACCCTTTGAAGCATGAATATTCTTTTCGCTGTCGATGGACCTGGTTCACCTGGCAGGCACCAACTTTTTCGACGCTTCATTTTTCATCTCCAGTGACGATGCGATGCAGAGACCCGTTTCTTTTTTGCCGTTCAAAAAGGATCTCACAAGTCACCAAACGTCTCTCGATATCCCTCTCCTTCAATTGTTGTAACACCTAGTTACCTGCTTTCTGGACCATTCCCATCGCGAGCAAACGTTTACCGACGGTTGATCTGTCAAAATCTAACTCTTTAGACATATCATCAAGGGTTCGACATTCGTCTTCATCCAATAATTGTTGTAGTTGAGTACCTTGAAATTTTTTCGGTGCCCCTTGCGATCTTTATCACTCACGTCGAAATTGCCGATTTGGAAGCGTCGAAACCACTCTTTACAAGTTGAATTTGATGGAGCGTGATTACCGTAAATTTTACACGTTTCAGCTGCACTTTCCTTTAAAAAGTATTAATGAAGCATGACCTCCCGTAAATTCGGGACGAACGTATACATTTTTAACGGCAGATAAAAAAGGATGTTTACGCTTCAAACGAATATCAACTACTACGATCGATACCTCAGATATACATCTTCAAATCACCAGTATATTACTAGAGCGAACCCAAAAATAATATCAGCACCTTTTTACGAGGGCGGAAATTTATTCCCATACCCAATACATTAATTCATGTGTAGGCTTTTACTTATTTATTTTTGTTTCTATAAGAATGATCTTGGGATGTTATTTCGAATATTTCATAGACTGTTTGTTTAAAAAAATTTATTGTTGACTAGTGATGAATTGAAATATAATTTGTTTTGCAATTTAGTGAACAAATAATAAATTACTTCGAATAAATACAACTATATGCGCATGTATACGAACGGTAATTATACAAAATAAAAAATAGTTTAAAAAAACTAAAAAACACGCTTTTATTGCCTAACGAACTAAAAAGTAGAAAATAAAAAATAGTTTAAAAAAACTAAAAAACACGCTTTTATTGCCAACGAACTAAAAAGTTGAAAATAAATTTTAATGACAAAGAGACCTATAATGAAGTAATAGCAAATCGAACGATCAGTCATAGTCAACTACCTCAGAACAGAATTATAACAAAAATTAAGATACAAATGGAATAATTCAAATTAGAGTTAAAAGCGTGGGATGCATTTTGCTTCACTTTCATAACCTTCTGTACATAGGTAGTTGCCAATAGAATGATTGTAATATTTACTATATCAAGCATCCCACGCTTTTAACTCTAATTTGAATTATTATATTTGTATCTTAATTTTTGTTATAATTCTGTTCTGAGGTAGTTGACTATGACTGATCGTTCGATTTGCTATTACTTCATTATAGGTCTCTTTGTCCTTAAAATTTATTTTCAACTTTTTAGTTCGTTGGCAATAAAAGCGAGTTTTTTAGTTTTTTTAAGCTATTTTTTATTTTCTACTTTTTAGTTCGACTAGCAAAAAAGCGTGCTTTTTAATTTTTTTTTTTTTAACTATTTTTTATTATGAATGAAAATTATTGTTATCATGTAGTCAGTGAATTAATGGTTCGATATATTCGTGTTGTATTTAATTCCTTTCTTATCGACTGTAAGTCTAAAGCTATGCAGTTATCGGCCGTGATAAAGAAGTAATCGGGATGAAGAACTTATTTCGTGGAGGGAGCCTGAGAAACGGCTACCCCACTTCTGAAACGGAGAAGTAACAACAAAATATACTGACATAATCAATATGTTACATACTTTTTCCCATATAGATCATTGATTGAAGGTCGAGCCTTGTTTTTCTGAATGAAAATTATTGTTTTCATTTAGTCAGTGATTTATAGTCCGATGTAATTGTGTTATATGTATTTAATTTCTTCTTTACCGACTATATGTCCAAAGAAAGGCCAGCATTGTCCTTGACACAGAATAGATACTCTCAGCACAGAAAAAGGAGACCGTGGATTATATTGACACAATCAAAACGAGATGTAAAGTTCCAGTTTGGTTTGTTTAGTTCATTTTTGTTGTGAATTATACTTTAATCGATACAATTTTATAAATAAAATTATGGTCATGATAAATTCCTTCTTTACTTGCCAAAATTTTGTTCCGTAAAATAATTTCAAAATTTATGTTTTGATTATTTTATGTTAATTAACAAAATTACATCTTATATGAAAATTATTTCATTTTATATGAACATTGAATGGAGTAAATTTGCGTGTATGAGACTTGTAGTATCTATGCATGTGTAGAGACTATACAAAGAGAGAATGCAACTACCCTGAAAACGTTTTAGCCTTCTATTCGTACTGCAGTGCCGCGTGCCCGAGCAAGTTCGAATTCGAAAGAGTAAGTCGTAGACTCCCGAAATCAGTAAGAGTAACTCGGAGAGTGCAGGCATGCGCAGACCGCGCGTTAGCTCTGTCTTTCTTACTCTTCTACAGAAGATCTATAAAAAAAGAAAATATTAATCCTGGCAATCCCAATAAGGATAACAGAAAATTTTTATCAAATTATTGCATTGTCATCGGTCCTTGATAGGTGTGCAAAATTCCAAGTCGATCAGATTTTTAGAAGCCAGTAAAAATTAAGCTCAAAGATTCCGTTACATACATACATATACACATACATACATACAACCCGAGCTAATAAAAGTGTGTTAATAAGCACAATCCTTATGAAATACGAGTATGTACATAAATAAGCAACAAATTGAAAAATATATGTAAGCAAAATGTAAACAAAAAAATACGTGTCTCATTATTTTTACCAGAGAGCAACATATTTGAGTTACATCGAAGTCGAAGAACATGTTCTGAATAGCGCGGTTGAATTGAAATGGAAAGCATCATGAGCATTGACGGTATTGATTTTTACCTTTTGTCATCACACAAAGCTGAATTTTGTGAAACACAAACCGAATTACGTAGAATCCAAACAAATGAAAACACTTTTTTTTGTTCAAAATTAGCAAATCACCAACAACAACGCCGCTCTACCATTTCAATACCACTTTTGTAGAACGATTTATCTTTTGCCTCTGTTTCAGCGATAATCTCTTCATTTGAGCGAAATTTCTTACCGGCCAGCATTTTCTTAGGTCTGTCAACAGCTAGTAGTCGCTGGGAGCCAAACCTGGTGAATACGGTGGATATGTGAGCATTTCGATGTTGAATTTTTGTGATTTTGCCATTGTTTTGATTGACTTGTGACGCGGTGTGTTGTCTTGATGAAAAAACAAACAGTTAGCAAACGCTGCGCCCACTCTGAATAGAGCTTTCTCATGGTCAATTACTCACATCAACATCATTTTTGTGGCTTTTTTTAATGTTTTCTGGTCCACTGCGTTGTGAATTATCAGTGTATCTATGGCCACGTTTGAAGTCAGGAAACAATCGTTTAATTGTTGTTTCTGATGGAGCTGAGTCTCCATAAAAATTTTCAAGCCATTGTTTCGCTTGAACGGTATTTTTCCCCAAGAAGGGGTAAACTAATTGAATAAATAAAATTAAAACATGAAATTCTTTTTGATTTTTTTTGAAAATAACAAAAGTAGCGTCACTCTTAGCACAATAACTCACGAACTGATGAAATTGTAAAGATAGTACTGACTGAAAAAAAGGTGAATGCAATAAAACTAGTGAAATCTATATGTTAGGTCCACAACTTGTTGGTCGATGTTAAGACACAATAATTGTTATGTCCGTTTTCAGAAGTTAAAACATTCGTCGTTGATATTAATAAAAATGAGGGACCAATTGATTATTAAAACTTCTGTAAATGTGTCCATATTAATACTTAAGTTGATGCGTTTATATGAATATGTTCGTATTTTTAACACTTAATAACACAAACACTTAATAACAAAACAGTGACCGACGTACGTAGTCCCTTACCGCAGCCTCTAACGAGCACAAAACTGAGCAAAACTCATCCCGTAGGGAACAGTTGCCTTATTTTTCCATTTCTACATATTTACACAAAACATCGGTTCAATGTTACCATTGATATTTTTGCTTATACACTTTTTCACACATCCGCGTTATCAGTTACAATTTTTCATTGTTTAATAAACCAAAGCCAAAAACCACCAAATGCAAATAGTTCATTTATCTATAATTAACATTATTCAACAGTGTTTTTAAGTTATTTTAATAAAAATTATGATTTTTCCAAGTTTATTTTGTAAATGCTTTCGAAGGATACTGTTTAGCAAGACTCTGTGTGAGAGAGCGATCAGCTGACACGGTTCTACGGGAATTTTCAAAAATCCTGAAATAAAATCTACGATACTACGATACGGAAGGAAGCAATTTTTCATTTACATGGGGCTGTCATCGTAACGTCGTTTTATCGTAACAGCTGACAGAGGACTGCGTTTACGTAGGTGACTGTTTGCAGCATAATGCAAGCACATACTAACACACACCCCAAGTATTGTGTAAATATGCAAATAAAAGAACGCAGTTGTTCTCTACGGGGTGAGTTTTGCTCAATTTTGTGCTCTCTAGGAGCTGCGGTAAGGGACTACGTACGTCGGTCACTGTTTTTAGCATAAAATTATGAGTGCGTTTATACGAATATGTGGTAGGTAGTGCATAAGTATATATATTCGAACATGAATGTACAAATGTAGCATGATGCTTTTAACATATTTTCATTTGCCTATTTTTTTTTATTGTAGTACTTTTATATAAAACATTTTATAGTTATTCTATTTTAATATTTATGCCAAATAAAAATTTATAATTCTATTCTTACCATACATGTATGTACCTACATATTTGAATTTATCCATAAAAATTAATAGAAACTAAGGGTTTTCCAATAACAGGTATTTTTTTTTTGTTTTTTTTTGTCGGGACAACTAGCAAGTGCAGCACTCAGACATTAATTAAGTCCATTGTACTACACTTGGATTCCCTTTTAATTTTATTTCAATCTATTCGACCTCCGAAGAATTCTGAGTAGATCTTGTGGTGCCAAGGAGCCAAGGTGGTCGCTTCTTAACACATCAGTGCCAAAGACCTCAAAACCTGATTCGAGCGAGGGCGGGGCAGACGCACAATAAGTGATCCGCCGTCTCATCCTCCTCTTCACAAGCTGGACAGAGTACACTGTCTGAGATGCCCAACCTTTCCATGTGCTTCGCCCATAGAAAGTGGCCCGTCATCAGTCCAATCAGCTGTCTGCACTCCCTTCTGCTTAATGACAGAAGGGTTTGCGACAGTCGATTGGACGTGACAGGTAACAACAGTTTAGTCCATTTGCAGCCTCTCTCAGCCTGCCAAGCTCGCTTGTGGGTGGTAGTTAGCCATTCGCTCACCGTGGCCGTGATGGCCGCAGAAGGGAGTGGCAAAACGGGCTCTGGGCCCCTCAGGTATTACAAATGAATGGATTGCGCTGTCAAGAGATGATTAACAATTTTTTATGGCCGGAATTGGATGGTATTGATCAGGAAAACGTTTATTTTCAACAAGACGGTGCTACGTGCCACACAAGCAACGAAACCATTGATCTTTTACGGGAAAAGTTTCCGGACCGTGTTATCTCTCGAAGAGGTGATCACAATTGGCCACCGAGATATTATGATTTAACACCTTGTGCCTTTTTTTTGTGATCACGTGAAAGAGAAGGTCTACGCCAACAGTCCAGGGTCGGTTCAAGATCTCAAAGAAAGAGTTCGTGAGGCTATCGAAGGCATAGGGCAGCCACTTTGCAATTCGGTAATGGAAAATTTCTGAAAAGGATATTGATTGTAAGCGAGCTCCTGAGGGTCATTTGCCTGATGTTCTTTTCCACTATTAACGGCATTCCTTCCTCTTTATAATGAAATAAACATCCTATGATTAATATTTAAAAATACCATTTTTCTTTGAATATCAAAATAACACCTCTTATTAAAAAACGCTATATATGTGGCAACCCCCTGCAATGTGAAAGCAACCGTATGAACATTCTTCTTAGACGATACATCGAAGAGCTCACACGCGTTCGCTACATATATGCCTTTTATTTATTCATTGAAATGTGTAGTCCCCCAGTCGAAATTTCAAATATTGCGCAGCGCGCTGACCGCAAAAACTATTTCAGCGTAGAAGAAGCGTTTCGTTATTTGTATTTACACGTTGCCAATCAGGTCCCGTTCTTGATGTCGGCCCAAGATTGCTCAGCTCAATGAGGGTCGCTCACAGGTTTTTTTTTTCTTTTCTTTGTCTCTCTCAAATACGGATTTTTTCCACTAAGTCGACAAAGCGGTCTATCTCTCTCTTTTTCCATACTTCTCTAGACTAATTTTTAAAATAAACTAAGTCTAGTTGTGGATCGTGTGAAATGCAAAAACTTAACAAACACAACTGAAATGAAAAGTTGAGTTTGGTTGTGAACCAAATACGGATTTAACAACTACAACTCAACTCATACTAAGTTGTGAATGGTATTAGGGGCATAAATAAAGAATCTTATTGAATTTAAGGCTGGCAACTAAACATTTATTAAATCAATATGTTAAATGTTGAGTTAATGCACTTTAATTCTTTCGTCAACTAAAGTAAAAATCCCAATAGACTACTATTACTAAAGCTTAATATAATATGTGGTAAACGATACGGTGAGATCCATTAGCCACAATTCAAAAAGTGTGTCTCCAGATTAAGTTACGACTTGAAAGTTTCTCGTAAGTTAGAGAAAATATCTAATTTTTTACAAAATCGGTTAGACTGTCTTATACAACGTGTAAGTGGTTCATTACGACTTGATCTTGTAATTAGGTAAATTGAACATATTTCTGAGTCTAACTTTATCCAGGTTATCCAGCAAGAAGTGGCATTTGATGTGGTTCGTGGCTATGTCCCTTATAAAAATTACCGATGAAATTTTTCTAATGTTGGCAATGCTTACAAAATACTTTTATACGTAGGCAATGTAAATGCGGCCGCCGTAGCTGAATGGATTGGTGCGTGACTTCCATTCGGAATTCGGAGAACGTAGGTTCAAATCTCCGTGAAACGCCAAAATTAATAAAAAGTTTTTTTCTAACAGCGTCCGCCTTCGGCAGACAATGGAAAACCACCGAGTATATTTCTGAAATGAAAAAGATCCTAATAAAAAACTATCTGGGGTCTATAGTCGGCTTAAAACTGTAGGTCCTTCCATTTGTGGAACAACATCAAGACGCACGTCACAAATAGGAGGAGGCGGTCGGACAAATACCCAAAACGGGTGCAAGCGTCAAATATATATATACTATATATAAAGGGTACTATTTCAAGGGCCGATGTTGAATGTGAACCACTCCTAAACGTCAAGTTTTTTTGTGCATTTCATTTGACATTTTTCAAATTCAGACTAACTGCATTTGAACCATGGAAAGATACACAATCGAAAAACACGTTAAAGTTATTCAGGCTTATTATGAAAACGGGCGTTAAAATCAAAATGCATATCGCGCACATCGTGAAGAAAATCATCTTCAGTGATGAGGCACATTTTCACCTCAGTGGACTTTTTTTTTTTTTTTTGTCGGGACAACTAGCAAGTGCAGCACTCAGACATTAATTGAGTCCATTGTACTACACTTGGATTCCCTTTTAATTTTCTTTAAATCTACCCGATCTCCGAAGAAGTCTGAGTACATCTTGTGGTACCAAGGAGCCATGATGGTCGCTTCTTAACACATCAGTGCCAAAAACCTCAACCCTGATTCGAGCGAAGGCGGGGCAGACTCACAGCAAGTGGTCCGCCGCCTCATCCTCCTCTTCACAAGCTGGGAAGAGTACACTGTCTGAGATGCCCAACCTTTCCATGTGCTTTGCCCACTGAAAGTGGCCCGTCATCAGTCCAACCAGCCGTCTGCACTCCCCTCTGCTTAATGACAGAAGAGTTTGCGACAGTCGATCGGACATGACAGGTAACATGAGTTTTGTCCATCTGTAGCCTCCCTCAGCCTGCCAAGCTCGCTTGTGGGTGGTAGTTACCCATTTGTTAACCGTGGCTGTGATGGCCGCAGAAGGGAGTGGCAAAACGGGCTCTGGGCCAAATAAGTTGGCCTCAGATCCCATCTTAGCTAAGGAGTCCGAGGTCTCGTTCCCGCGATACCCACGTGTCCCGGGTCCTAAGTTAGCATCAGGCTATTATGTCTACCGACATAGTTCAGCCTGGATTTACAGGATTTGAATACCCCTGATCTGGGTGGAAGGCTGTCTAAGGCCATAAGCACAGCTTGACTGTCGCTGCTGATACATATAGATCTGCCTCTCCATCGTTTTTCCACAACAAAGTTCATCGCTTCTTGAACTGCATACACCTCCGCTTGAAACACAGATGCATGCATTCCAAGAGCAAAGTGCAGTTTTGTCCCGCTGCATTCCACGTAGACCCCAGAGCCGGAGCCATGCTCGGACCTGGAGCCATCCGTAAAAATGCGAAAACAGTGTTTCCCGGGCTCATTTTATGAGTTTCTCCATAACTGAGCCTCTGTAGTGCTACACACTGTATCTCTTTTCAAGTACGACTCTTGATGGCATGGAGTCAAGGGGCATGGAGAGAATCGTTGGATCGATGTCCATGCCTTCTCTGTGTTCCAATGCCGGACAAGGGCCGTACCAGTTCCCACTGTGTTTCATTCTGCAGATGGCCTTCAAGGCCTCTCCTTGGATGAAAGCATCAAGTGTTGGTAAACCAATCAGAGCATCTAGTGCCGGGCCTGAAGTAGTCGGAAAAGCTCCAGTGCAACAGATGGCCACAGTGCGTTGTAGTCTCGATAAGGTCCTCCTGACTCCCACTAGAGAGAGTCTACTCATCCAGACCACTGATGCGTAGGTGATAATGGGTCTTATCATACCCGTGTAGATCCATAGGATCTTGCTAGGAGAGAGACCCCACGTTTTCCCAAAGACACCTTTGCACTGCCAGAAAGCTGTCAGTGCTTTGGATGCCTTTGTTTCAACATGTGATTTCCTTAGGAGCTTACTATCGAGGATTACTCCAAGATATTTAATTCCCTTGGATAGCTGGATTGTGACTCCTTTTAGCTTTGGCAGAACGAGTCCATCCTCCTCCTTCTGGTAAAGGGGACAATACCAGTCTTGGCGGAATCTGCCGATAGCCCATTCGCACAGCACCAAGTGTCAATCCGATCCAGAGTTTTCTGCACTTCCCTGCAGATATTCATAAGCGAAGGGCCTGTTGCCAAACAGGCAACATCGTCCGCATATGCTTGTGCGTAGACTCCCGAATCGTTTAAGGTGGTGAGTAGAGGATCGATTACCATGCACCAGAGCAACGGAGACAGCACACCGCCTTGGGGGCAGCTTCTATTAACCCCAGATGACACCAGCAGATCTTCCTCTGCTCGCACCGAAACGATTCTTTGGCCAGCATTGAACGAATCCAATTTACTAGCACCCGGTCTACGCCGTGCCTACTAGCAGAGTTACACATACTATCACAAGTGGCATTATCAAACGCCCCCTCTATGTCTAAAAAGATGCCCCTAGCTTAGTCCCTCCTGTCGATGGCCAGCTCTACCCTAGCAACAAGGTTTTGCAGTGCCGACTCGCAGGATTTTCCACTCTGATAGGCATGCTGAAATAGTGACAGAGGGTGAGCCTTCAGCGGCTTCTGACGTATGCGCAGTTCCACCAGTCGTTCGAGACTTTTCAGCATGAAAGAGGTCATGCTGATGGGTCTAAAGCTTTTGGGGCTGGTGTAGTCGTCTTTTCCAACCTTTGGGATGAAAGCGACCCTCACCATCCTCCAAGAGCGTGGTATGTAAGCCAGTGCCAGGCATGCCGAGAAGATTTTCTTCAGGGCTGCTGTCACGAACTCTGCACCCTCCTTCAGCATGGCAGGATATATGCCATCTGGTCTGGGCGATTTGAAGTCGCCAAAAGATTTGATGGCAAATCGAATGGCGGCCTCATTCACCACAGACCTGGCAACGAACCAGTCATGCCGAGAAGGTGTAGCAGCTCTGATAACTGCCTCTATCAATAAGGGCTGTTGCTGGCTGATGCTTATCTGATTACCAGGAAAGTGAGATTCCATCAGCAAGCTGAGTGTCTCACTTTTCCGCTCCGTGAAGGAGCCATCAGATTTCCTAAGTGACCCCAGCTTTGAAGTTGGGCCCCTTTTCAGGATCCTAACCAATTTCGCCGTGTCACTCAGAGACTCAATACCGCTGCAGAATTCCCTAAATGAGGCTCTTTTCGATTCCCGAATAAGCCTCTTGTAGTTCTTCTGAACATCACGGTACCGCTCCCAGTCCTCTGCAAGGTTTATCTTGAGGGCCCGGTTTAGAAGTTTTCTCGACTCACGCCTCAACATCTGGAGCTCTCGATTCCAGCAAGGAACGGGAGTCCGGCTAGGGAGAGGTCGAATTGCACAGGCAGACTCAAAACAGTCGGATGGGCAGCGTTGAGTGTCTCAATGGCTCAAGGTCCAGCAACGCCTCCCTAAACTTCTGCCAGTCTGTTTTTCTGGGGTTTCTAGAGAGCAATGGCAATTATGGCTCCTCGCCACACTGAAACTCAATGTACCTGTGGTCCGAGCACGAATTTTCGCAAGGACTCTCCAGTTCTTGATTGACCACCCAAGTTTTGAGTTTGATAGTGTTAGATCAATCACCTCCTGCCTTCTAGCTGTTACAAACGTTGGCTGTGAGCCCTTGTTATGTATGTCCAGGCAGGAGGAATAGTCGAGAGCCCCTTCCATTGCACTTGCTGCTGCCCCAGATTGTATGCTGGGCATTAGCATCGCAACATAGGATGAGGCCCAGACTGCGCCGCTCACAGAATCTCACGAGACTAGTGGCCTTCCCGGGTGGTGGCCCTTCCAGAGCATCGTAAGGAAAATAAACAGATGCAATCACAAACTTCGACCATCCGCGTCTACCTCTGTAACACACCTCAGCCGCTACCAGGTCTTGGCAACAGAATTGCTCAATACCCGTCACAGTGAGATGGGATGATACTATAAGACCGGTCCTAGGTCTACTAGAACTCCTGTCATATAATAACGTGGCCCCTTTCAGCGCACTTAAGCCACAGAGACGGCCCCTAAAGACCCAGGGCTCTTGCACTGCTGTTATGTGGGGTAATTTGTACAGCTGGGAAAGCCTTCTACTTAGTAGTGCAGTAGCGGCTTTTGAATGCTGCAAGTTAATTTGCTTCACGGTCAAGGGACAGTAGCTACAGGAATCGTCCGAGCCAATCATTTGGGAAAGACATGGAAGCTGACCGTCCCAGAGAAGAGACTCAGAAGGTTCCCGTACCGTGAGCCCATGACATCAACACTGGCCTCGTCCATTCGCACCACAAGAGCAGCCCCTTCCTTCCCTTCCCGGTTTTTGCTCTTGGTGCACGAGACGACTCGCCAAAGTCTCGTGTTGATGCCCGGATTCTGGGCACGTATACAGGATAGGACATCGGCCATAGACAGGTCTGGATCCGGAATCCAGCAGATGGCCTTCCGGAGGGGTACACTCTCCTCGCTGTAGACTTCGAAGCGAGTGGTCCCCATGGGGGGGCACGTTATTGACCTCGGTCCTGATCCACTCGAAGTTGGCCAGAGACGCGCTCGTCACCTTTATGGTGCCGTCCTTTTTCTCATAGCCCTTCGAGTTGGCTTCAGGACCGGAGGCAATAACCCGACGCATCAGTTGACTTTTGCAGTATTTGATTTCTGCATCCGTCAGCTGATGGTCAGGCCCCAGTTTTCCAATCACAACCATAGGTCGTGGGCCAGCAGCCTTCTCGCTATAGGATGGCTTGGCCGCACCTTCTCTTCCTCCTTGCCACGCTCTTCGATTTCCCGGCTTCTTTGGGAGGTCGTGCAGCCACCGAAGAGACCTCACAACTCAGGGCCTCCGAAGCAGGGAAACGTTTCTCAGACTCTGAAGGAGAGGAGATTGCGATAGCAACCCCCGTCTAATCCAGGATGCACTCTCGCTCGTAGAGCTGAGAGACTTGGTTAATGGTTGGGGCTTCCAGAATCCGTGCCCCTGTTGCCGAAGCGGGTGGATTGCCACTTGTGTGGATTCCACCTGGAGTAATAGAACCACTGTTTTCCATTACCTTTTGGTTTATTTCGGGACTCCTCCCTAGCCAGTTTGGTTCGCGGATGGCAACCTGATTTTATGCCAACTTTGTGTCATCACACGAGTGTTGAACCCTGTGATGCCAGGGCTTCCCTATCCACCAGCTGGGACGCGCCCGATGGGAGATCAGGCAAATCCACACGGGTCGAATGATAATCAAGGAGTGATCGCCGAAGAACCAATGCACCCGGAAAGAGTGACTGTTTGGTGCGGTTTATGGGCCGGCGGCATCATTGGGCCGTACTTTCTCCAAAATGAGGCCGGTCAGGCAGTTACTATGAATAGTGTTCGCTATCGTGAAGTGATAACGAACTTTTTATGGCCCGATTTGAAAGATATGGATGTGGAGGATAAGTGGTTTCAACAAAATGGTGCCAATTGTCACACAGCTATCGAAACAATGGCTATTTTGCGCGAAAAATTTGATGGCCGAATAATCTCACGTCGCGGCGATGTCAATTGGCCGCCAAGATCATGTGAGTTGACACCGTTGGACTTCTTTCTTTGGGGTGTAAGGTGTAAATCGATAAGCCAGCAACAATTCAAGAGCTAAAGGATGAGATAATTCGGCACATCAACGGCATAGAACCTCAATTATGCCTCAACGTCATCGAAAATTTGGACCATTGGATGGAGATGTGCCGTCGAGACCGCGACGGCCATTTGGCCGATATTTTGTTCAATACGTATTTAAGCCATACCAGTATTATCACAATAAAGAGATATTACAATAATTTCTTAAAAAAAATTTGTTTTATTCAAAATCAACACCTGCCCTTGAAACTTAGCCCCCCTTTATAAACTACAAGGCCACAGTAGGGCATAAATGGCAAATATAGTGAAACGTTTCTGAACCTTTTCAATTCTTAAAGATGAACCCATATAGAATGGATCCCAGATAAAGCTGAAATATTCAGTGTTTGCTCTAACAAAAGAAAAATACAAATTCTTCATTGTAGAAAGATCCTGAAACTCCTTTGAAATTCTTACTACAAAGCCGAGCAAAGATCTAGACTTGGCAATCGTAACTTATATACATATATTGTTAAGAAAACGACATTTTCGATGTAAATGGTTTTTTTTCCACAAATTTTTGTGAGGTTGGTAGCGCCCAACTGGTAATCGTTGGCATTTACCTCGATTAAGAGGTCACGAGTTATCACCACACTAAGCTTCCAATGTCCTTATCATGTTGGTCTCTTTGCGGCGGGATGAGACTTAATTGCCCATATCATGGGCACTAACTCAACACAAACTAAGAGGGAAGCTCCATATGGGGATTGGCTAGCCATCCATTCGCTTTACGGCGAAATTCGTGGTCATCCAATCACCATACGTAGATCACCGTACCGACGAAGATCCATTGTTATTCCTAAAGCCCCGTCATATTATTATTTCCTCTCCTCGTCAGTTGTCGAATGACCCACCCAGCAACCCCAGCACGTTGAAGAAGCCCGGACACACCAAGACTCCTCCAGTTTCGTACAGCGAAGCTATCAGCGGCCAAGAGCTATAGGCTGTGGTTGATAAAAGCAACCCTGACGGCACTATTTCGCCTGACAATTGGAAGAAAGTGGAAGCCAGGCTCTCAAGCGTTTTCTTCCACATTCTGAAGAAGAATCCCGGTCCACTTCCTTTCTGTCGCGATAGTGGATGGAATCAGGGTCGGGTGAAGCTTATCGCTTGTGCCGATCAGAGATCCACTGATCTTTATAAAATAGCCATTTCAAGGATCGGCAAAGTATGACCTGGGTCTATACTCGAGGTAGTTTCAAGGGATGGCATCCCGATTTAACCAAGAGCTAGGGGCTAGTTACCAGCGAAGCCGCCAGACTTTCAAATGATCTTTGAAATGCTTTGGGTATGTAATCCGGAGCTTCCTACATCGTCTTGGAAGGTCACAAAGCTAGACGAACCCAAGGGTGAGTACCGGAGCGCTACTTTCGTAGTCTGCAAGGACTCGGTGGACGCACTGGCGCGATCTGACGATGTGGTAAGCTGTGGATTTTCGTCCATTACACTGATGGTTTATAATAGGGGCAGGACGTCTAATTTAAAGGACTCGGTTGGGGATGAGATAGGCCTCACGGCGGAATCTGGCTCTGGTTTTAACACTGCGACAGCGCTACGAAAGGCATCTGTTGACGGCAGTATTTCTTCCTTGATAAGGACTTGTGTGCGGACCAAGGGCTCAAAAATATAAGCTGATGTATGCTCGCAACAAAGGTAATCTTAGAGCGTACGTGCTAATAAGAAAAGGGCTACGCGCTTTCATGCTCTCTAAATACAGCAACACCGATGAATTGACCATTAGCCTAGAGTCAGGAAATGAACGGATGTGGCTATGATCCTGTTACCTCGCTCCTCATGGTGCTACCGAGATTAATATTCAGAGATGTGGTAGCGCAGTTGCAGAAGCTTGGCGCAAAGCTAATTATTGGTGCGGATGTAAGTGCGCATCACGTAATATGGGGCCGCACTGATACTAACGCTAGAGGTGAGTGTCTTTTTGATTATCTTGATAGGAACTAAACTGTAATAAAGGAAATAAACCTAATTTTGTTATAAGTAATAGACAAGAAGTGTTAGACGCTACTTTTGCTTTTAAGTCCGCTATTAACAGAATTAAGAGCTGGAAAGTTTTGGAAGAACATTCCTTCTCTGATCATAGATATATCTCGTTTGAGGTTAGTAAAAATCTACCGAAACCTAAGCCTGTTAGAAATATCAGGAAAGCAGACTGGGAAAAGTATGTAGATTGCATCGGGGTCTTTCTTGAAACATGTTCTTATGTACCACAAAGCATAGAAGGACTAGAAAATTTGGTTGACAAGATTACTTCCAACATGAATGTTACCTTAGCTGAAGCCTGTTCCATAAGAAGACTGAGGGGTAAAACCAAGACTAAGTGGTGGACGGTTCAACTAAGCAAGCTTTAAAAACAAGCAGAAGCGCTTTTAATGAGGCAAAGAAAGCACGTCTCGCAGAAGATTGGAAAGGCTATAAAGATGCTCTGAGAATTTATAAGAAAGAAACCAGAAATGCCCAAAGGCAATCTTGGAAATCCTTTGCGAAGGGGTTGAAGGGGCAACTGAGATCTAGCAGGGAGTCCTCAAAATTGGGAACTGATACAGAAAAGAGATAATACATTCACTAAAACTAGTAAAGAGTCTTTAGAACTTTTACTTAACACTCATTTTCCAGGCTGCTTAGGTATTACTGGGCATGACATGGAAGATACAGTACACTGGTGTGAAGTCAGAATAGACGCTATATCTGAGGACCGACTCTTATGGGCGATTAAAAGTTTCAAACCTTTTAAATCACCGGGTCCAGATGGTATTTATCCAGTGGAACTGCAGAAAGACGCTGGATATCTAACACACTGGCTACTAGGAATCCTCAGAGGTTGGTTTCTTTACGTTCATATACCTCTTAAATGGAGACAAGTCAAAATTGTTTTCATTTCAAAAGCTGGTAGAAACTCACATACGATATCTCTTTCTTCTATCACTTAAGCCAAACTATAGATAAAAATCGTATCTCTACGTCACAACATGCCTACACAAAAGGAAAATCGGTAGAGACAGCTCTTAATTTACCTTATTTAGAAAGTGTTTGTAACTTGCGTCAAAGAGAAACAAAAACACCTCTTCCCTTGTTTTACGTAGGTCTCAAAGCGGACTGCCCAAAAGTTGTGAAAACTTACTCCACACAAAAATTATACTTGAAGCGCTAATAAAATGGTGGAAAGTCCCACAATATACCAGATGTCAGTCAACGTTATGGACATACCAAGAACTTTTGCAATCGCAGCCCACGATGTGTAAAACGCGTTGGCAATCACTTAACTTGTGACTGCCCTCGAAAAAGAACTTGGAAGGAAGTCAAATACGTCCTATGTGAAGACAATTACAAGGGTTCTTTACCAGGACTTGGAACGAGAGGCGAATCCCACTTTGCGATAAAAGGACTTGGACAAACTGTCTCACAACATGCAATGTTTAAGAATACAATGTCTTACGCGGGAGCCCTAAAAACAGCTTACTGGCACAGGAACAACCACAACAAATGATAAAAATATAATAGTGAAATTAAAGAACTTAAAAGAATGGTGAATGGCCAATGGGCTCATCCAGCACAGCTACGAAGTGGAAGTATTTCTAGCATAATATATAATGTATATAGCACCGATATAATGTTAATATCTGAAACTCATCTGACAGATAAATGTTACATTAAATACCAAATTATAAAATATACCACACAAATCATCCTGCAGGTACAGCAAGGCAAGGCACAGCAATCATAATAAAAAATAATAGTGCACGATATACCTAATTAATGGAAACAGCAATGAATATAATTTATCAGGCCAGTCCATAAGTTCGCGCGTTTTTTAAAAGTGGTTTTAAAATTAATAAAAAAACATGTTTAAAGTATTTATTAATCAATAATATGTTTTCTTTCATTATTTACAATGTCTTCCCAACGTTTAGGCAAATTTTTAATTCCCTGCCCAAAAAATTTGTTGTCCTTGGAGCCAAAATACGCTTCGATATCCCTTTTTATAGCTTCTTTTGAGGAGTAGTTCTTGTTACTCATATGGGATTGAAGTCACGGAAAGGGTGATAATCACAAGGTGCACTATCCGGAGAGTATGGTAGATGCGGTATTAGCTCCCATCCGAGCTCATTCAGCTTGCCTAATGTTTGCCTTGCAGTATGAGGTCTTGCGTTGTCGTGGTGAAACAAAACTTTGCGTCTATTCACTAAAGACGGTCGATTTTTTTAAGTAACTCATTCAGGTTTGATAGCTGATGGGAATAGTAATCTGCAGTTATCGTCTAGTTTGATTCCAGAAGTTTTACCGGCCATATCCCACCAAATAGAAAGGAGAACCTTCTTGAGGTGAAAGCCATCTCTAGGGGTCGGTTCTGGTGTTTCATCCTTATCTAACCATTAGCGTTTGCGAACAGGATTATTGGAAAGGACCCATTTTTCTTCACCAGTAACGACTCGGTTCAAAAAACTTTCATTTTCAAGCCGTTGCAGCAGCTGAGAACACACATTCACTCTCTGCTGAAGGTTGGTGACGGAAAGTATATGCGGAACCTATTTTCCCAGCTTTGAAACCTTTCCCAACTGAACCACGTGCCTGTGAACTATTCCATGCGATGCATTTAACCTCTGAGCTATCATATCGATTGTCAAATTTGGCTCAGCTTCCACGAGTTCGAGCAAGGCGTCGGAGTTAAAGACATCAGGACGATCAGCGCGCGGGGCATCCTCCACGTCGCAGTTACCACTTCGGAATTTTGAAAACCACTTTTGCGCAATCCTTACACTCACGGTGTCCTCTCCTTGGACAGTGTTTATTTCTGCAGCAGCAGTTGTACCATTCTTAGCACTTTTATAAAAAAATACAAAATATGCCTCTTTCTTATACTCGTTCGAAGATTCCATTTTAGTTTTTAACAACACGTGCTTCTATCCACGATTAAAATCACTTGTTGAGTGAACAATATATCAAAAAAAATATAAAAAGTTCCGTTATATTCCGCGAATAATTTTAGTTTGCAGAAATCGTACAAAAGTGAAATTATGGGTAAAATACGCACGAACTTGTGGACTGATCTGATTTAAGCCACTGTTATAACAGCTACAGATGGAATGGGTTCTCTTGTCATTGCATCCGTGTATTGCCCTCCAACTCATTCAATTAAAAGCGAAGAATATCAAACTTATTTAAAACGCCGGGACCTTGATTTATGGTAGGCGGCGATTATAATGCGGAACATGTGGGAACAATAGGGCTCACGACTAATAACTCCAAGAGGTCGCGAACTTTTCAGAGTCGTGCAGGCGAATAACTTTCATCATTTCTGTTCAGGGCACCCTACCTACTGGCCTAGCGACGCAAGTAAAATACCTGACGTCGTCGATTTCTGCATAAGCAAAGGTGTATCCAAAATAGCATCACCAGAGATACATGTCCCGATCTCTCATCAGACCACTCACAGTTGATTTTAACTATAAATTCTTATTTTACGAAAACTCAAGCAAGGTTGTACAACAAACAGGGTATCTTTAAATAAATGCTTGAGGGCTCGCTGCTACTAAATGTTCCGCTTAAAACCAACAACGGTTTGGATATTGCCGTCGAGCTTTTTAGCAAATGTATTCAAAGTGCTGCATGGAATGTAAAGTCGGAAATAGAGTACAACTACGCTGCCACACACATTGACGAACGCACTAAAAGATGTGCGTTTGCAAAGATTGCAGAATTTTAAGAGCACTTATCCGTACTTATCTACGCAAGCTTCGGACTATTCACTCTGGAAGACAATGAAAATAATGTTCCTGCCAACATCTAACATAGCACCGACAAAAACGTCCAACGGAATCTGAATAAAACCTATTAAGGGAAAAGCTATCGAGCTTGCGAAATACCTTTCAAAGGTTTTTATACCATTTCTGAGTTAAAGTGCGAATCTTTTCACAGTGCCGTTTTAAATGGATTTCCCGATTCCACGATTTACTAGGAAGAAGGTAAAACACACAGTAAGCAAATATTTCAAAGCGAAAAGACGCTGGGATACGACCTCGTAACGCGTAAGGTCTTAAAGGTGTCGAAATATGGGGCTCGGTCTCAAAATCTAACATAAAAATGCTACAGAGATTCCAGTTAAAGGTGTTACGCATGTGTGCCAATGTGCCATTGTTTGTATGAAACGAAACATTGCACCGAGATCTAAATGTTGCGGCAATTTGCGCAGAATTTAGCAGAATCAGTCAACGATATAGCAGTCGGCTTGCCACTCATTCAAATCCTCGAACAGCTAACATTTTTAATAACAACTTCACTACACGAAGATTAAAAAAATGTATACCTGAGCTCCGGACATCAAACGCCAACTGATAAAAACGTTGTTCTCAAATAGCGATCGAACCTCGACAGGCAATGGCAAACCTTAAAGTGTATTTTTGCCACGAAAAAAATCCTCATAAAAAATCATATATCTTTCGGAAGCGGTGTAAAACTGCAGGTCCCGCCATTTGCGGAAAAACTTCAAACAATAGGTGTAAGTGTCATTATTACATATGTATATATTATGGATTTATTTTCGTAAATTCAACTAAAATTTCAAGTAAAATTTGCTTAGTTTTCAGATCACTATTATTTTTTTTGCTTACTGGAATGTTTACCATATCATGATATCATTGTCTTTAAATAATAATTTAACAATTTTTACTAGTTGTTAAACCACCCTTTTGGGTGTTTGGCCGAGCTCCTCCTCCTATTTGTGGTGTGCGTCTTGCTGTTGCTCCACAAATGGAGGGACCTACAGTTTCAAGACAACTCCGAACGGCAGATATTTTTTAAGAGGAGGTTTTTCACTGTATTACTGTGGGAAATAAAGTTACCATACAATTTTTATGGCTGGATTACAGTGAAAGCAGTATAAGTATACAGCCTCTGTTTTTTGTATTGGTATTTCTCTTACAGTTGTTTTACTACATTTGCGGTTAATGGGAGATTTAAAAGAAATGTTACTTTAGTTTTCCCATTTTTGAGGGCTAATATATAAGGTTTTTGAAGGAGCAATGTTAAACTACATTTGCGATTGGATTTACTGAATCAAATCAAAGTCACAATTTTTTAGTTAAATATACTATAATATTTTTGACTGCGTTTGCGGTAAAATTGTGTGACTATTAAGGAATGGTATAATATATTTAACCAAATTTCTCATTTGGAGCCATTTTAAACCACGTTATGGCTTAGATTTTTTCACAAATTTTATTGAGTGCAGTAGGTTTGGCTACACGGTCTGAGCGATGACTTGATTTTGGTATCTCGTATCTAATCCACATGCATATAAATGATTTGTTTTTCGGCATTGCTTTGCTAGCGATTGCGCTTAATCAAACTGCCACACACCTTATTGCTGCTGATTCAGAAGCTATGCGCATGTCTCACATATGGAATAAAGAGAAAGCCTCCAGAAACATTATGGTCAAGATTTCAATTAGAGGGAGCGGGAGGCGAAATCAAAGAAAACAACCTCTTGAACAACCTCGAAAATACCTATTCAACTTTAGAGCTGTGCTTGAATGTCGATGTGACGCGGAAACCCAAAATCCAGAAATAATTAAAGCGAATATCGGATATTGCTCAAATCAGTCGCAAGATGGAGCTACAATTGCCAACAGGTTCTATGAAAAAAGTAAGTCAGCAGAGCCACATGAATAAAACGTGTTAGTGGGAATATTTGCTATTTTTATTAAAGCCATAATATACTGAAAACAATTTACTTTTGTTTATTTTATTTTTGTAAAGAATCCTGTGTTTGAACTACAAGTACACAAATAGAAAAATTATAAGGAGAAACGATTGATTTTAGGATTAATTCTTAATACAATTTATATTTTTTAACATCCAAGGAGTTTTTCGCTATGTTTAAGCAAGCCCAAGGTGTTACCCTCCTCAGCGTACTGAAAGTTCTACTATTTATCACAGTCACCTACGGAAACGCAGGAACGTTTCAGCTGGTTTACATTAACTACCAATAAGATCACGTGGTTCTTTTCGCTGGAGTTATCGGGTTAGGCCTGTGGTGTTGAGAAGTTTACTGGGTTCTTCGTTAACGTGTCTGTGGGGCCTTATAGCGTTGACTTCTGCTTGTATTTTAATAACTTCAGCAACCAAACGAATGTGGAGTTCACGATGAATATCTATATTATGAATGTACCAAGGCGCGTTCACAATATTTTTGAGAATTTCATTTTGAAATCGTTGGATTATGTTAATATCATTTTGACTGGCACATCCCCAAATTTTTGCGCTATAAGACCACACTGGTTTGATAATTTGATTGTATATCATTACTTTATTATATATGGAGAGTTTTGAATTCCGTCTAATAAACCAGTTCATTTTTAATACTTTGAAATTAAGTTCCCTTCGTGTTATTTTTATATGATCCTTCCAACGTAGCTCAGCATCGAGGGTTATACCAAGATATTTGGTAGTATTAACGTATGGAATTAGAGCGCCGAGTAATATTATTGATCGATAGTTTGCTTTTTTATTGGCGGTTTGGTTATTAATTGATTTGTTACTGCTTAATTTTATTCGCCAAATTTTCGTCCATTTTTCTGTATACGAGTAGCGGTTTGAAGTTTAGCTGCCGCTACTTTGGCGGTTTTTCTGTTGCGAGGATTGCTGTGTCGTAAGCAAAGATGGCGATCATAGTGCTTGAAGGAAATGGTGTATCTTTCGTATACAGAAGGTAAAGAAGGGGTCCAAGGATGCTCCTCTGCGGCACGCCAGCGTTTATTTTCTGCAATTTGGAATACCCATCCCTTTGTTTTACGGGAAAATAGCGTTCAGTTATATACGATTGCATAAATGCACTGTATTGAAGTGGAATCCAAACTTGTGTGAAGGTATCAGATTGCGAGATTCAGTGATTGGTTTTAAGCGATTTAGAATGAGCTTTTCTAGTAGTTTTGAAATTTGTGGCAACAAAGATATTGACCGGTATGAAGAAGCAATGTGTGGTTTGGTAATCATAATAATCTCCGCAGGCCTGGAACATACTCGAGTCGGATCGAAGAATTGAATAGATTGGCTAATTTCACTAGGCTTTTGTTGTAGCTTTAATACTTCCGCTATGATTAAATCAAATCCAGGTGCCTTTTTATCATTTAGAGTGGTCTTTTGGTATTTTGTGCATTTCCAAAGAGAGTAGTCATTTTTTTATCAGTTGTTAACTCAGATGAATATCGACTTATTTTTTTAAGTATTTTTTTCTCGTCTTAGTCCCTAAGAGACTTTGTTAAGAATTGTTTTATCTCCAGGGAATTGTGTGTGTTGCCATTTTCGGCGAAGTTGTATTTTCTTTGCTATGAGTTGCTTCATTTATTTGGGATAGTTAGATCTGATTACTTTCTTTTTTAAAAAAGGTGTGCTATTCCACGCTGCTTCTGTGATTTGTTGTGTAAACTTGAAAACTTCTACTTTTAGTTGTTCCTCTGTTGTGATCGAGGAGTTATTGCGTGTAGTGCCTTGGAGAACTTTTTTAAAGAATTTCCAATTTGTGTGAAAGGGTTGGTGTATGGTCTTTTGCGGCAATTGCTTCGGTGATTCTTAGATATATTTGGGAAGGATCTAAGTTAAGATCAGATCCCTCACTGATTTGAACATAGTTGTGTGAAAATTTTTTTTCTATGAAAAGTCGATCAAGTCTGGGGTTTTGTTGACATCTGTTGGACAGTAAGTTGGTTTAGCTGTTGAAAGAAACTCACAACCCGATTCTTGTGCTGTTTTATATAGTTCTCGTCATTATGTCCTGGTTAAGTGCGATCCCCAGATGGTTTTTTTCGCGTTGAAGTCTCCGCCCATTATAAACTTGAATTTATGCATATTTATAAGTTCTTTATATTTGTCTCGGGAGTTGAAGTACCTCGGTGGGCAGTATTTAGCCGTGATTAAGAGAGGCTGGTTTTTTGTTTTGATTGGATAGTGGTATTTTCAAAACATCAGCTCTTATATTGGGTTCTTCGTATTTATCAATATTTTTCTTTAGAATTATGGTGCTACCACCTCTTGTGCAATTACTCGGGTGGGCGGTATGATAAACATTGTAATGTTTAAATTCTATATTATATGCAATTGTCTAGAAAAGTGCGTTTCAGATATTAGCCAAATGTCAAATGTTTCCAAATCTAATAGTACTTGTAGCTGATTTCGGTGTTTTTTTAACCGTTCGCATTCCATGCCATAATTCTTAACATGTGAACCATTATTTAATACTGAGATTTAATTTGTTGTTCAAGTTCACTCAGCCGTTTTTGAAGGTTTTCATTTAAATTTCCTGCCTATTTAATTTACTAAGTATCTGAGCCAGAATTTCATCATTACTTGCTTTGATATTTGATTTTTGGCTTTTTTAGTTTCTTTTGTTACTTCAGCGAGTGATAGTTTCTTGGCCTCTATAGCATTAGCTCCATTGCTTTGGGTAACAACATTTGTAGTGTCAGTATTTTCAGGACGGTTATTTTGTATTATTGGTTTAAAGCTCTTCTTATCGCGAATTATTTGCAGTTATTTAGCAACAACACATCCACGATAATTTGCGGGGTGGTCTTGACATTTTAGTTTTTGGTCTGACGGTTTTTTGCAGTCTAAATTACAATGCTTTCTACTACATTTTACACATCTTGGCTCTTTACCGCAATAGTTTTTCGTACGCCCAAATGTTTGACAAATTTTACAGTGTAGAGCCTTCAAACGGTCCAAAAATGTGTTGCATGCTGCACGAATGTGATCTTGAGGTATTTTGGCCCATTCTCGTATAATCGATTTTTCAGCGCATCTATATTGGCATACTTTTTAGTCCTCACCTTGCTCCATTTTGGAATAGTCCATCGGATTTGCGTCTGGCGAATTCGAAAGCCATTGTGTGGACGAAATAAAGTGTGGAACATGATTTTTTAACCATTCTTGGTTCACACGAGCTTTATGAGACGGTGCCTGTTGGAACGTCCATGGTCTACGACCAAAATGTTTGCGTGCTCGCGGCTCTAAAGCAGCTTCTAAAACATTTTCCCGATAATAAGACTCATTCACTTTGACACCAGGCTCGATAAAAACGATTGGAGAGCGTCCATCAGCGGTTACTGCGGCCGAAACTATTACTTGCGATGGGAAATTGCTTCCAGTGGTCATACTTCTTCTTCTTAATTGGCGCTATAACCGCTTACCCGATTTTGGCCGTTTCTTTCTCGTGCTAACCGGCGCCAATTGGACACACCAAGTGAAGCCAAGTCCTTTTCCACCTCATCTTTCCAACGCAGAGGAGGCCGCCCTCTTCCTCTGCTACCACCAGCTGGTACCGCATCGAATACTTTCAAAACCGGAGCGTTTGTATCTATTCAGACGACATTACCCAGCCAACGTAGCCGCTGGATCTTTATTCGCTATGTCTATGTCGTCGAAAAGCTCATACAGCTCATCGTTCCATCGCCTGCGATATTCGCCGTTGCCAACGTGCAAAGGTCCAAAAATCTTACGCAGAATCTTTCTCTCGAACACTCCAAGCGTCGTTTCATCGGATGTTGTCATCGTCCAAGCTTCTGCGCCATACGTTAGGACGGTCATGATGAGAGCCTTGTAGAATGTTAGTTTTGTTCGTCGAGAGAGGACTTTACTGCTCAGGTGCCTACTTAGTCCAAGGTAGCACTTGTTGGCAAGAGAGATTCTACGTTGGATTTCAAGGCTGACATTGTTATCGGTGTTAATGCTGGTTCCTAAATAAACAAAGTCTTTTACAACCTCAAAATTATAACTGTTGAAGTGTTACCAACTTCACACTGCTTGTATCTGTAAAACAGTTCATGACATCAACGTCAAAATTGTTCTAATGACAGTTCAATATATTGTTTATGACCCATCAAAAGCATTTACGTCTCAGTTTTGTTGAATTTTTTTTTTCTGTGATGGAATTCCAACGTAATAGTGTGATTACGTTATATTTGGCTGGAAAATCACAACCAGCCATTGTTCGTGAGCTCAGTTACCTCAAATTGAATAAAATGTTTATGTACCGCCCTATAAAACGTTACAATGATACTGATAGCATTGGATGCTTTCCATTTCAATTCAACCGGGCTATTCGGGGCATGTTCTTTGATTTCGATGTAACTCAAATATGTTGCTCTCTGGTCAAAATAATGAGACACGTATTTTTTTTGTTTGCCCGAAAAATTTCAAGATTTATCGGCAATTTTGTATATCGGCTCAAAACCGATTTTTTTAGTTATATAAGAAAAATTTTTTTTAATTGCCAATAACTTAGTCAAAAATGAACCGATTTTAATAATTCTGGGTTCAAAATTATCGTCATTACTTGCACGAGCGATTTCATGCACAAACAATAGCAAAAAGTAGTTAAAAATTTATTATTCATGCTTGTGTGATGTGGCATATTTTTGTATTTCTTCAATTATTGTGGGTACTTTTATGAACTTGTGGATTTGTGATGTCATAAGAGGCATTTGAGATCATTCTGAGGTTTTTGACTCGAATCTTTGAAGTATTTCGATGTTGCAGTTAGCTGCAGTGTCCCAAAGTTGAGTGCCGTATGCCCATATCGGTTTCAAGATAGCTGGGTAAAGTGAGAGCTTACTTGCGAGAGAAACATGAGAATTTCGATGTAGTAACCAATTTATTTTTCTGAGCTTTATTCCTAGAGCCTTCCGTTTGGTGAAAATATGGGTTTTCCATGTAAGTTTGCTATCAAAATGCATGCCGAGGTATTTTGTGTCGTTGGTTTGGGGTATGATTATATTATTGAGCTTAAATGGTGGGCAAAGTTTTCGATTTAGTGTAAAAGTGACTTGGGAAGATTTTATCTCGCTTGGCTTAATGCGCCACTCTTTCAACCAGTGAGTTATTTTATCAAGTCCTTTCTGTAGTTTTTGGGAGGCCACGTGGCGGTGGGAGTCAATTGTGAGTACAGCAGTGTCATCCGCAAACGTTCCGGCTATTGTTTCTTCAGAAGCTCGTAGATCGTATGTGTATAGTAAGTATAACATGGATCCCATAATATTGCCTTGGGGTACACCAGCGGACCATTCACATAGTTCAGATGGTTCCTCGTGTTCCTAGTTCAGACAAAGAAATATCTAGAAAATTGAGAATGTCGAGAAAAGCCGCTGTGCAATATTTTTTTTCAAATGCTTTGTGTATGCTGTTTATGAGTCTACGTTCTTGTTCGATGATACTGTGTTTTTTTCCTGAAACCGAATTGGTGATTTGGGATTATATTCCGATCTTAAATAATAGGCATCCTTCTTTTGAAGAAGAGGGAGTCCGGTACTTTAGAGGGAATAGGCAATAGGCTGATGGGCCGATATGATACGATTTGTTCAGCGATTTTTCCTGGTTTGAGGATCCTTTTACTTGAGTTAATTTCCATTGAGCGGAAACAAAACCAGATAATTTTATATGCATGCATATAAGTACGAGGGTAAGTGAGTTTCTGGGAGTTGTTTCAGTACTTCTCCTGTTTTGAGGCCATATCCAGGGGCATTCTTTTTTTTAGTTACTTTATCCCTTCTTTAATTTCATTTTTCGAGAATTTTTTATTGGTTGGTCCATCTGAGGGGTGTGTTCTAGGGTATCTTTTACTTTTTGAGTAGTCTGGGCGAGCAAATGTGTTTGCCTTCTCGAGATCTATTTTAGCCCATTTGTTAATTTCTATTCCATGATTGTGTTAGAGTTGGCCTCTTTGTTGCTTTCCATAGAGGGTAGTCAGTTGCAGGGGTTGCATCAAGTTTGCTGAGATAGTTAGGGAGATAAGAGTTGTGTTCTCTTTTAAGGAGATCTTTGAGTTCTTGAGTAAGTGAGTTAAGTTTTTTTTTTGGTAATCAAGGTGTCTGCTTTTTTTGTCATGTTTTTCTTGTTCTTCGTTTTTCTTTAAATTTTTCTTTTATTTCAAGGGATATCTGTGTGATGTGTCTTCCTTGCTCTTGAGTGGGTGTTTTAAGTTAATGGTAGAAGTAATTAGGGTTCGGAAAAACGTCCAGTCGGTTTTACTGTTGTGACAAATACGAGAGAGTGATCGGAGGATAGTTCATAACATGAGCTGCAGGTTATTTCACTAGCTGGAACACCAAAAGTCCATGGTATTCTATAACTGTCAGTGGCCCAATATGCTGGAGAACCTGGGGAGGCTGTGGCGATGTTCAATTTCGTGATGGCTGCCAATAGTTTGCGACCTTTTGAGGTAGAGATACGGGATCCCCAATGGGGGTGTTTGGCATTGTAGTCTCCTCCAGCTAGAAACCTCCTCTGATTTGCAATCAAGTTTGGGTATGCTATAAATTGGTGATATTGTGATAGAGCCATTCGAACTCTCCACAACTATTCTTCTGGCTTTATTTTATAACATACAAGTGGGGAAAGTCACTGATTGCCAAATATCCTCTGGGTACCTTCCGAACACCCGTTCGAGAGCGAGCTAATGTGAGAAGTTGAAGCAACCCAAGATAGCTGGTTGTGCGCTGGGTTTCGGACCCGCCGCGTAAAAATCCTCCCCTCAACCCCACCGAGTCACGAACAAAGCCTCGGATGAGAGTTTCCTGTACTGATGACGACCACTGCAAACGAACTATGAATTGAGGTTATGCTCATGGAATATCCGGTATCTTAATGGGGAAGATGCCTCTGCCCGCCTGGTTGATGTTCTCATGAGATTAAAGGCTAACATCATTGCCATTCAAGAGATGCGATGGACGGGCAAGGCAAGGAAAACATAGGACCTTGCGACGTCTACTACAGCTGCTATGTAAAGGAGCGCAAATTCGGTGTTGGATTTGTTGTGCAACGGAGACTTCGTCGCCAAGTTCACTCTGGGAATCGAGCGTCCCTTGAAAGCGGGATTTTGCAACATCTCGCTTATTTGCGCCCACCCTCCGATGTAATAGAACGACGATGCAATGAAAGATTCCGTCTAAGACCACCTGGGATTTTCTTATAAACGCTGCCCCCTCTACGACATAAAAATCGTACTTGGCGACTTCAATGCTTAGGTGGGTTAAGAGCGAATTTTTGGCCCCATATTTGGAAAATTCACCCTGCACAATGAAACATCCGGTAACGGACAGAGGTTGATCGAATTCGCCGCGCCCAAAAATTGGCAGCATGCAGCACCAGATTCCAGCGTAAGAAGATACAGGTGGCCGACTCCTGATCAAAAAACGCGAAACCAGATCGGTCATGTTTTGATAGATGACACGCTTCTAGTGTTTCAGATCTAACTACGCAAAGTATGTTCGACATCGGAAAGCTGCAAGGGCGCGTCGCGAGCCATGTGGGATCGCTACCGGTAGCTAAAAAAGGTAAGAAGAAACAAGAGGCAAAAACACGTGTAAGAGAGAAGCTTCAGATGCTGGCCAATAGGAACAAAGCTCGAAAATTCTACCAGAAAGTTCGGCGGCTTACAGAAGGTTTCAAGACAGGGGCGTTTTCCCGTAAGAACAAAGACGGCGATCCATCTTTCATCCAGAGCCTACTTAAATTACAGAGGTAACACTGCTTGAGAATGTGAAGATCACGATTTCTTAACCGTTGAAGATGGAACTGTCGTTCCGCTACAAAAAATCAATAATTGTTACATTTCTAAAGATTAAGTTGCGAAAATTTCCACAAATACCAAAAAATGTGTAAAGATTTAAATAAAATATATTTTAGTATCGTTTATTTTTAAATACCGTGTGACAAAAAAGTTAAACTTAAAAATTATCAAATTTAAAATTATTTTATTCCGTTTTAAACAGCTAAACGGCTTAAAATATGCAAAAACAACAAACTCATAACTTTTAACAAAACAAAATATTTAAATTATTGTCAAAAAATTAAGTAAAGCAAGTATAAAAATTAGTAAGAAGAAGTAGTACATTACAATACGTTTGAAAGGAATAGAAATAATAAGCATTATTATTTTAGTTATTGTATTTTTTGTAACACTTTCTATTTACAAAAATTTATTTTAATTACTTATATACTTACGGAAAATAAGGATTAAAAATAAATTAATTAATGTTTAGTAAATCCAGGGCCTCCTCTTCAAGTTCCTTTACAATTCTTTTATAGGGTTTTCTTAAACATGTTATAAATGGATCAGATGTATAAAGAAGAGTGTGGAATACGTCCCAATTTGTAGCTGATCGAGAGCATTTCCGAGCCTGATGTAAACGAAATTTTTTATAAACCTTATTACGCGACTGTTGTGCGCCTTCAGAAAGTTGACCAATAGGAAGCACTGCAAAATGTTTTATAATACTTTCTCCATGTATTAAAATTTGAGGACCGAAGATGGCATGTAATACCATTTATAATTAGTCATATAGATCTGAGCACTTTCCATAGCATAACTACCAAATTTCTCTGAATTCATCATCATTACCGATGAAAGAGTCTGTAGAACTATATGAAGGCGCTTAATCAAATGAATGTCGACTCCAGTAATTTCAGCTAAACAGCTAGCATTGTAAAAAATCGTCTGCCAGTCCTTGGTATTGCCACTTCCTTGTCGGGGTTTGTTGATTATTAATCCTAGTTCATCGCGAAATCGTTTTTGTCCCAGAATTTTTTTCTCTTGCTTTATACGTTTATTTTCTTCACTGTGAGCTGACCACGTTTTGAAGGAAAGATTGTAGGAAATACGTAGTATAATTTCCATGCAACGAATCCAGGCATGTAATGTAGATAGTCCATATTGATTAGAATCTTCATTTTCAGGCCTAGCAATCTCTTTAATTAGATCGTTCATATCACGTGGAGTAGCCCCACATATTGTACCTATAGTGTGGGCCATGTTAAAATTTGCTTTTTGAATCGGCTATACAAAAAAAAACAAATCAATATTTTTTCAAACTTTTTTTTTTATTTTGAAGATAGAACATTGTTATTTATGAATGAAAAATAATATTGTTCAAATGACTGCCACGATTGGCTTTACAGTAGACCATTCGATCAACCCAATTTTTAAGCACATTTTCGATTGTTTGCGCTCCAATTTCATGAACGGCAACTTTAATTTCGTGTTTTAAAGCACCGATCGTCTCTAAATGGTTCGCATAGCATTTGTGTTTTAACGCCTCCCCACAAAAAATAGTCCAACGGGCGTAAATCACAGCTCAGAGGCAGCCAATTGATATCGGAATTTCGGCTGATTATTCGGTTTTCAAACACGGTAGCCAAAATTTCGAGTGTAACTTTGACAGTATGACAAGTTGCACCACTCTGTTGAAACCAAATGTCTTCCATGTCATCCTCTTCAATTTTTGGAAACAACTCGTTGAGCATGTCACTGTAACTCTCGCCATTTACTGTAACCACGGCGCCTCGCCAAAATGGCCCGATGATGCCGATGCAATTGCTTCTCTACAGTAACTTATGGATTTTCTGAGCCCCAAATCCGACAATTTTGCTTATTGACGTAGCCACCGATGTGAAAATCAGAAAATAAGAAGAAGATTCACCACTTTGGAAATAGGTTTTCCATATTTCCCAATTTTGTTCAAGCGTATAGCGTCCCATTTCGTAAATGTCAAACCTTTAAGTAAATTATGAACACATTTGACATGTCATTTGTGTAACCATTCTCAAAAAAATAGGTGGTTCAAAAAGCAAACGCTATATGGCCCACCATGTACATATACTTGAGCTACTTTGCCATCTATCATTGTTAGAAAGAGTTCATGCTTTACTTCCACTTTCTTACCTTCTTTAATAATAAATGTTGGTTTTAAAGAATTTATTTGATACTTTATCTCATCCACAACAGCTTTAGTTTATTCCAGAGTTTATTTGCTAGACTTAATATATATTGGACGACCAAATGGAACAGATGAAGGTACTGGATTTTCCCACACCACATCCTCTGTTAGGTTGTTAATCAATTTAATAGGAACCATAGGAGTGATAAACAAATTTGCCTGAGTATTATGATACTTTCAGACTCTTCTGGAAGTTTTTGTTTATACTGGCTTTGTCCAGATGAACCATCACATCCCCATTTACTGTACAGAACTAGATGTTTCAACTCATCTTTGAACACGGAATCTACTCTTAATACAGGATTTGATTGAAAAGTAATGAGCCTTATTTTTTTAAGCAGTTTTATTAAACCTTTTGGCTTATACAATTAATATTCTTCAAAATAGAACCCTTGAGCGTCAATACACCGCTGGTAGCGGTCCTTCCACTGCAGGAAACATTTTTTAAACTCATCCGCCGGAATCGCGTTCAATTCGGCTGTCACAGTTTTGTGGATCGCCTCGATGGAGTCGAAACGCCTCCCCTTCAGCTTTCTTTCTTTCTTTCTTCACGATTTCCCGCACATTGTAATAAGTTAAATTTAACTCTTTACTGATCTCACGTATACTAGCACGACGGTCAAGGTTCAAAAATTCACGAATCCGGTTCACATCTTCGTCTGTTTGCGTCGTCGAAGGCCTTCAAAATCGCTTTTCGTCTTCGACGTCCTCCCGCCCTTCCTTAAATGGGCGCTGGACAGAGATTGGTCCCTGTAAGCCTCCTTGAGTAGCCCAATGGTTTCGGTACTCGTTTCGTTTAGCTTTACGCAAAATTTGATCGAGTAACGTTGCTCCAACGATCGCTGCATTTTCGCCACTGCAAAATCCTAACACACTTTTAAAACAGCTTTCACGAGCGGAGCGATGTTGACTGCACCGCTGTTGCCAGCGAACTGGGACCGGTTTCTAGTGGAAGGTCCAACGATCATTTTCCCCTACCAGCCGATTCGGTTGATCGCTTGGTAATATGGTTGAAATATGTCGTTTTTTAGTTAAATTTCTTAGGGATTGATATTGAGCTTTTGGTAAATTTGAATCAATTAAAACACTTAATGCTTTTTCATCCGTTAGAATGAGTTTCTGTTCTGATTTTTCTATTAGATCCGAGTATTAGGTCTTATTTTTCCGGTTTGCTGCTCTTATTATTTCCACAAGATTTGATTCTGTTCCTTTTCTTGTCGAACGTAGGCCCTGAAGATAAGCATTGTAAATATGTTCAAAGCGGTATTCATGGAGCAACATTGTGTTTTTTTTCTTTTCTTGCTGTATTCTGGTGAGTCTGTATAGGGTAAGCACGGTCTTCCATGTTTACCAAAACGGGTGTATTGTCTTTCGGTAAAATAACTGAATAATCGTAATCCAGCCAATTACTGTTTTTTTTTTAAATATGTCTTTTTTACGGGGTACTTCCATTCATATTTTATTAAAAGCTGGAATTATATGTCTTTGAATATCACTGATTATAAGACATATGTTGTCTTCAGAGACTTTGTAATTATTTTTCAAAACACTTGATAAACCATTAAAAGATTTCCTCCTTCAATATAATTTATTATTATTTCACGCTTAGAACACTTGAAACAAGTAATTTATTAAATTTGATGCATTTAACGTTCCCCGAATGTACAAATAATTTTATGATTACATGACACAAGAAGCGCGCATATAAAGTTTTCGGTTTCAGGAAGTCACAGATTCCAAAGAATTTCACTAAGATCGCCTCACGCAGTAAGACAACTCAAAAGATGAAACGGTAAATAGATTGCATCTGCAATCGCAATTGATTTCCATGTTTTGACTTTTTACATTTTTATCATTAACTTTAAAAATCGGAAAAATCCACATCCAATTTTTATAAATGTTTCTTATTAATAATAATGTTACAAATCCCACTTAAATTTTAAACATGGGGAGGCGTTGGTAACTGTTGTAAGTTTCGATAAACTTAAAAACCCATTTTTTGAACTTATGTTATTTGAAACTGTTTTTTGTACTTATTTCTAAATTTCTTATTTCTAAATTTGAAGACATATTATTTTTTTAATAATCTGCAAAAATAAGCTTTCCGAAAATATATACCACTTTATATTTAATCCTACAAAGTATGACCTGAAAACCACTTTAAATGTAGTAAGGTGAAATGGCTTCACCTGGACGTTTCCAAAAATAACAAAGATTGCCGAATGATAAAAAATTAGTTTCATATAACTTATTAATAATTTTTTTACGATAGTTTAATTTGATCCTTAAACTATGGGAAAAAAATAAAAAAATGACAATAGCGACATTTGTAAAAATCATTTTTGATATGCCATTGTTCTACTATTTTCTATAGTGCGACGGACTGCCGGCTGAGATATTCAATTTGGCGGCGAATTGCTGGTTAGGTGCATGTATTAGCTTCTATGCAAATATGCTCGGATGAAAGTATTCCTGCAGATTGGAATTTAAGTGTGCTATATCGACCCCCTAAAGAAGGGTGATTCTGCAATTTGTGCCAATTATCGAAGGATTAGTCTTCTAAATATCGCCTACAAGGTTCTAGCTAGCGTATTGTGTGAAAGGTTAAGAAGAAACATTTTTCTTAATTTTGGTGTTTCACCGAGATTCGAACCTACGTTCTCTCTGTGGAACCTACGTTCCGAATGGTAGTCACGTACCCACCCATTCGGCTACGGCGGCTCAAAGCTAATACGTCTATGGAAAATGACGTTGCTGAATACCATCAACGCCGTCAGAATTGGAAATGATCTCTCCGAGCCGTTTGATACCAAACGAGTTTTCAGACAGGGTGACTAGCTGTCGTGTGACTTCTTTAACTTGATGCTGGAAAAGATCATGCGAGCCGCAGAACTTAATCCCTCAGGCAAAATTTTTTATAAGAGCGTACAATTGTTGGCGTATGCCGATGATATTGATATAATCGGCCTTAACAACCGCGCTAATAGATCTGCCACGCGAGCAGACGGAATGAGCTATTCAAACATGGCGGCGAGGAGCTGTTTGGTCGCATGCGTCAGCTTTAGATTTCTTTAGATTCTTTCAGGTTTCACTATTTTTATTCGAAATATGTATCTTAACAATTATATGTGAAAAATGACGTCATATAATTGGCCACCATAAGCACGTCTATAGGTAAAATAGGCCAAACAGTCGATGCCTGAACGCCCACTTGTTGAGGACGTCGAGGTATATACGTTGAAGGTTGTTCAGAAGCACTTTGCGCTAAAACAGCAATATTCTTAACACAACGTCCCATTTTTGGTCTGCCAGTCCTTTTTTATCGCCGCCAGAACCAGTTTCCTGAAATTTTTTCACCAACCTTTTAATCGTTCGTCGTCGTTCGGGCGATTATTCCACTAAAGGAATCAGGGATTTTGCGACCGTTTTCATAATAAGCTTCAAAAATTTCAACTCGGTATTTCATCGTGTAAATTCGTCTGTGTGTCAACTAGACAATTGCAAAATATGACATAAAAAAGTTTTTGTCTAGGAATTACTCACTACTGACATTTTAGGACCACTTTTGAAAGAAAGCACATATACATGTGTATTATATGCATTTTTAATTAAAAAATTTTACATGAAAGTGCAATAGTAGATAATAGGTAGATAATACCCTCCCTCATTTAAGCTACTCAAGAAATATTGAACACTGCATTTGTGACAACAACGACCAGATGCCCTGTGCATATACTTATACGAATGTATTGTATTTCGCTGAACAAATTTTTAGATTTCTTCAAACAAATAAATAACACCAACATTTAGCGGACGGCAAATGACCAACGGCGAATTGTGTCAGGGAACCGAACTTTCCAACGGTGATTCTCTCTGAAACGTATACTTTGAAAATAAACCCTGTAATTCTAAACAATGGTCTCTAGGGAGCTGGAAGCCATGACTTGCTTCTGTTGCCAATTTCACCACACATGCAGATTATGAAATTTTCAACCTCCATTAAAAATATAAATATAATAAATTCTCGCATTTTATTTCGATGCACAATTTTGCACGCCTTCCCGTGTTCTCGAACGAGCTAGCTGAGTGGCTTCAATCGATTCCTGACACTTGCCTTTCATTGCCTACCGTAGTTTCAGGAATATGCAATAGTTGCGGGATACAAAATCGGGAGAATATAGTGGACAATTCCCTCACAATTCTTGACCGAAGGGATTGTTCATAATCGTTTATTAGAGCATTACAGTTAACTTACAAAATGTGATATACATTAACTTTTTCGATATTTTCTGTTATAATCTACTCTGTGGGAGATCTGGTCTTTCCAGGTCACTAAGCGCTTCCATAGCGGAAACATATTACTTCTGTCATACCTAAATTAAATGTTTTTTTTTTTTTGTTTTTTTGCAAAAGTCGTTCTACTTGATGCCTTTGTAATAGTTATGTAAGTATAAGCGATCATTGAAGTTAACGTGTTTTATTTGGTGCTTATTAGAATATAAATGGCATTTATTTCTTTTGAAATTTTTATTAAAATGTTTGAACTCATGAAAGAAAATCTAGTACCTCTCAAATAAAACTAATAGTTATTTTCACGTTCTTCGTATAGAGTATGTTTCACTCAATTTCAATGCATAAGTAATTGTTGAGGTTAAAGAGTGCTTACAAACGTTGGGCGTCTATCAAAATCAACCATATTTTTCGCTGACATTGCTGTTGCCATGCCGCCACCATGACTCTTCACCCCCACCCTTAGGCACGGTGTTAAGGCCGCCAGCCATCTTCACAAAAAGTTGCTAAAGTCTTTAAGTCTGAAAAGGCGTTGCCAGTCTTGTGGCTTTCCTTTCAATATTTCCTCAGTCTTCTTTGTGGGACTAATCCAAGTTACATACCGTTTTCTATTTTCCATCTTTAGTATTCCCGCTGCAGAAAAACAATCGGAAAACTGAAGAAAATGGTAGCATCGAGAAAACAATACCAATTACGCTTAACTATGGCCCACCTAACGGTATAGCTAGCTGCAACTAGCGAAATATGCAAATAGCGTCCGCGTAGGGCGTGGTCTAGCTCTCGCGGGTTTACGCGACATAATAATTAGCGACATCAAACTGTGGAAGAAAATCGTGAAATTCATGAAGCAAGAAAGAAACGCAAAATTTTATCGCGTGGGATATGCGCACCTTTTTTGACTTGGCTGCTTGCTTATTCTCAACTCTCCCCTAATAAACCTACATACGTATGTTCATACATATATAGCATGTAACAACACATATGTTCACTGAAAAGAGACATGTTTGCTTTAGCATTGAATATTCCAGCAGATTTCTCGACGTGAGGAAATAATTTTTTTACGCATATTCGTCTGCGCAATAGGTGCTCAATTTTATATATAAATGCACTTATGGAGTAGTTGAAGATAAAATCAAATATTTCATCGGTTATAGGTGATTGCCAATAATCGTAACAAACATTCGTAAGCGGGTGAAGTACCATTTCACACAGCGATTTACGTTGAGTCTCCTCAATCTATTTGAAACGGTGTCCCGGAGTGGCCTAATGGGCACGAAGAAGGAATAAAGCATAGGGTGGGAGATTATCGTGGTGCAACAACCAAGAGTTGTCTATCCACAAATCTCACAAATCACAGATGATATAAAAAAATATGTTTAGCAAATCCATATGACTGCGAAGCATACATTGATTCGTAGTTTACTCTAATTATTGCCGAGTACTTATTTATTTGATCGCATGTGTAAATATAAATCAGTTCATACATAGGTGTGAGCATCACAGAACATTAGTCAAGGGATTGCGCTAGCAGCACCACCACTTTGATTGGGAAGACGATAATTTCGAAGTGCGTATTTTTTGAGGGTTAATGAGTGATAAGTACTGGGTGAGAAAATAATACACAAGTTAGCACAGCACACGCAACGCGGGAGTTGGAAGGAATTGTTGGTCCTCATTATACAAAAGACCGCAATCCACGGACGCTCCCATCCAAGCTCTCTGTGTGTGTGCTCTTGTGTCTATGATAATAGTGGTGGGTTTTCGTAAGACAGCGTACACTAACAACAATAACAATATCAAATTGATGGCACGAACATTAAGGCTCACACAAAATGTTGTGGTTGGTGCTGAGCGCAGCGACTTGCAGCGACATCGAAATTGTAATGGCGTCTACTGACAGCCAACCAATAACGGGATTTTTCCAGGCAAAAGTAATAGGAAACTGTGCAGGGAGATGGTTCTGAAGTCGGTATGCTAGTTTTTTTCTTCTACTGTTTCTTGAGGTTTTATTGCAATAACCAATAAAGAGTTTCACAAGACAAAGTCGTATGTATGCATGCAGACATGTTTTTTATGTGTATATTTGATTTCAATATTTTAAAAATTACAATTACTCTATTCCAGTATACATATATACCTACATACATATGCACTTGTACATGAATGCGTGTGCATACGATACTGAAATTTTGCTTTGATATTGCTCATAGCAATAGGGATTTGAAAACAAAAATGCTCATGTTGTAAATGTTTTTTCCTTTCAAGTTTTTTGGCTGGTCTTCTGTATATGTATACTGAATATTATACCACTTAAAATTATGTATTTCTATTTTGATCTTTGTCAGTCTCACTGAAAGTATAACTCTAGCATTTAAAACCCTCCTCCTCTATTTTACAATAGATTCTAATTAATTGGAACCGTTTTAGATTCTCCGACTTTCTGAGTTTCCGTTAATGTACAAATTGGTTGAACGGCACGACCGACTGATATTGACGTGAGTCGAAACATATTGATTAATTATTTAATTACATATTAAATTAAAATATTCGTATAATCTTCTTTTTCTTTATTAGTGCAGTAACTAGCCATCGGTCGCCTGTTGCAAAATGTGTTTTTGGCGTCCGTTGTAGCCGTAATTTGAGCATGACAACCATTCTATAGATCCCGGCTTCGAGATTCAATCGCTGCAAGTATGTGGGCTAGATTAGGAGAATCCGTGCTTCTCTTATGGACTATACCTGGCCAGTTCATGCTTCAGAAAGTCTTCTGACTCATACGCTCTAGGAGGAAAATCAAAATGTTTCGGAAATAATTTAATAAAATCATAACGATGTTTGAAATATTTTCCAAAATATTTTTTAAATAAAAATTACAGAACGCACATATGTGAAACTTCCCATTACGAATTTCTTACTTCTTAGATTCCAGCAACGCGTCACTTAATTAAGTAATTTCTCTTTTATACAAGTGGAAAAGCGCAAGGTATCCAGTTTTCTTCTTTAAATCTAATGAACGGCTGAGCATCGATTTTTAAGGACATCGGTCAGATTCAGCCGAAGCCGAGGTCCAAGTAATAACAAATAATGATTTTTTTTAATATAATTATTAATTTATTAATAAAAAAACAAAAAAGGTGCATAAATCTCAATCTCATTAATTTCAGTACATAACATAATTACATATGTTCATAAAAATAACAAATATAAACTCATCGGTACGTGTAGTAATTTTTTATACTGTTAGTTGAATAATTTTATATTCTTATGAGCTGACTTGGAGCACGAGAAGCAGAGAATTTTTCAAACTGATTAAAAAAACGTGTTTTGAGACGAGTATTCAAAAAATCTTACAAACACTAAAAGTATTAAAATTTTTGAACAAACACATTTACAGAAATGTTCGGCCAAACTTCGGCTGTTTTTTCCGAAGCCGAACACAAACCGAACTGAAATTTTGTAACCGAATATGACAGAACTCAAATAGTTTTAACCATGTGCGAGGGCAGGAATTGTAGGTCTGAAGTGTAACCTCTGCAGGCCAAGGCAAACCTCCGAGTGTATTTCTGCGATGAAAAAGCTTCTCATAAAAAATATCTGCCGTTCGGAGTCGGATTGAAACTGTAGGTCCCTTCATTTGAATGTTGTTCAAGACGCATGCCGCAAATAGGAGGAGCAGCTCGGCCAAACACTCAAAAAGGGTGTACGTGCCATTTATATAAGTTAATATTTTACATTCCGATTTTAATTTTTTTTTTAAAGAACAATCGGACTATTGTCCGATTCATTTGTCTTTATTCGTTTAAGCTCAACTTAATATTAATTACATTATGTTTCTTACTTCTACATTACACCTATTTCGACCATCAATATGCTGACTGTTGTTGACTCATTATTGTTGCTGATCGATACATTTACTAATTTGATGTAAATGTTCGTGGAATGCAGATGCAGCGTCAGCGGTTATAACGAATTCACCGGATGTATTATCGGTGTCACTAACCCATGGGGTTATTGTCCAATTCGAGGTTTTGTAAGTGGTGTTAACTCCTCCCCTCTTAAGTATGATTGTCCTCGAAGGGCAAGTCGTTGAATTTTACGAATGTTGGAATGTCATTACTTTCTTGTGGCGGGCTTCCCGCTTTAGGCTTTGATACTTCTTTCTCGATGTATTGTATCTTTATTGATTTTTTCTTTAGCAAAATGAACAGCGCAATGGTTATCACGGATGTTATGGATATTAAGCCTCCGATGGATAGTGTTGCCTTTTTGAGAGAATTTATTCTATGTGTGTTGTTTATATGTAAGTCCTTTAGGGACTTGAGCGAAAGTATCTCGATATGGTCCTTCTCTAATGGAGTTGGCTATAATATTGCTGGGATAGATGTAATTGACATTACTTCTATATTACTAAATTCTTTGTTGTTGATTCTAATGGTGGCGTTGTAAAATATTACAACATGGGTCCCGTTTATCTCCTATGCCATTTTATCGGCTTCTATTTTACCGCTGAATTTATTGAGTGGAATTACGCCTTTGTTCATTTTTTCTATTGTTGGTATGTGGTTGTCATTGGTGGTATTACACGTAGAATTTAAGCTATTTATTATTCTAGATATACATAAATCCTTACTAATATCTATGACATCTGCTTCTTTGCAAATCATTAAATCATTGTAAGTTTCACATTTATTTTTGATACCATATAATTTATCTTTTCCTTTTAGAATTTCTTTGTATTTTGTTTCAATTATAATATTATTCATTTTCTTAACATGTCTTACAATTATGCCTTTGAATGTTGCACTTAATATTAGGGGTATTTTAATAATATAAATGATTTTCATATCTTTACTCAAAACGTTTTTTTGCTAATCTTAGTGCATCTTCGGCACTCGTATATGGAACATTTTCCCTTTTTAGTTTGCTAATTGAAAATTCGATTTCTTCTTTACTTAGTAATACAGAGTTAATTATATCGCTCTTTGCCCATTGAATGGCGTATCCTATATTAATTAATTCTTCTTTTATTAATCTAATTTTGTTTTGCAAATTTACTACAGTTTCCATTACAATAAGGATTTCGTTATAAGGATTTCGAAAGTTTGGATTGTTTCATGTTTTAGGACGGGATATAGGAGGTTGTCTTTGGGGATTTGGCCAGTTATTTCGTCGTAGGTTTCCGTCAGAAATTGTTCTTATTTTTCCAGGTCGATGAGATGAATAAGTCCGGATGTTGCGTCCTGTATTTTCGCTTGTCCATTGTCTATTGTTACTAATTGAGATTTACTATAGTCAAGAATTTGTATGTTCGATGAAGAAGTAGAGATCGTCATAAGAAGAATAATTAAGTTTTTATTAAGGATTTGTGAACTATTCGTCCTGATACTGTCTTAACTGTTGTCCTGCGGTTTTCCGAAACTTTCTCTTTCTTATGCTTCGGGGTCAATTTGGAGCCTTGTCTTATGTTTATTTTAACATAAATAATTTCTCCTGGAGAGAAATCCTTATTTTGGGGTATATTTTTGTTGTGGTAGGAGAGGTCAAGTTCTTGTTTTTTCTTAAGTAGGGCTATGTTTTCTTGCCTTTGTTGTTCTAACTGTTGGGGGTCACTATGGATTCTACTACCGAAAAATGCGTCTATTGGTTTATTTTTCGTCGTTGAGTGTATTGAGGAATTGTATTCTTGTACAGATTTGAATAAAAGTTCTTCAAATGTTATTGTCGTTTGATTTGCCTTGAGGCATCTCATAATTTCCGAAAGTGTGCTGTGAAACCTTTCTATTTGTCCATTGCTTGTGCTACTGTAGGGTGGTGTGGTATAAATGTTAATTGACATTTGATCTCTGAGTAGGGACTAGATTGAAGAGGAATTGAGAGATTTTTCATTGTCGATTATAACAAGTTTGGGGATTCCGAACGCTATCATTAATTCTCTATTTGGGTCTCTAATATGTTCTATTGCCCTGGAAGGTATCACCTGGACATACTTAGAGAATTTATCTATGGCGGTAAGGATTAGTTTTTTTTCGGTGGAATATATGTCGACATGGACGATTTCACCTGGGGATTATGGAATGGGGGTCGGTTGAATTTGTGGTTTGGTTGGATGCGTATCGTATTTATGTGCACGATAAGATGAGCACTGTTTAACAACTTTTTCGATTGTTGCGCGCATGCTTGGGAAATAGAATTTTCGTAGAATTTGCGTTTTGTTTTTGCGGCTGTTTCTATGAGCTCGCCGATGCTCTTGTATTATAATTTGTTCTTGTTCGGTTTCTGATGTGATATCCTGGAGAAGAGTTTGTGTGTAGCGAATTTTTATGTTGCTAAGATAGAGTGGGAATATTTCTTGGATTTTACCCATCAGTCTTTCTGTGGTGTATAGTCCGTTGACGAGTGAAGGGTCGAGGTAGCGTTTAAATATGTCTATGATGTCCTGGTTAGAATAATTTGATTTTGTAACAGTATGCCTGTAGAAACTAGGAAATGGTAATTGGAATGAGTAGCTATCGGTGTTGCTACTCATTAAGAACAGTTGGTTTTTAAAAGCGTTTATGGGGGCTTCAGTGGCCGGAATAAGGAGGTGTGAGGAACTTTCGTCGCTATGGTCTGAAGTTGTAAGAGTATTAATGTCCGTTTGTGGGGGTCTCGAAAGTGCGTCTGCTACGACTTTGGTTTTTCCGGGTTTATACTTCATCTCGTAGTTATATTCTTTGAGGATGCACTTCCACCTTTTCATTTTTCCATTATTGTTTTTGTTGCTTAATGCAAAGCGGAGCGGTTGGTGATCTGTGAAAATTACAACTTTAGCGGATCCGCATAAATAGTTCCTCAGTGAAGTGAGGGCCCAAATTATTGACAACATTTCTTTTTCATTCGCGACATAACTTTCCTCTGTCTTATTGAGTGATCGGGATATGAAGGTAATTGGCTTTTCTGATTGTTCGAGGACAACACTTAGAGCGTAGTTTGATGCATCTGTCGTAAGGTGAAATTCCTCTTTGAAATTGGGGTATGATAAAATAACTTTTTCTGAAGTTAATGCTGTTTTAATATTTCTGAAGGCAGTTAGGGTGCGACTATTGAACGCAACTAGCTTTTTGCTGGAGGCATTTTTGGACACTCGTCCATCTTCCCCTCTCAAAAGCGAGGTCAGAGGTTTTGCTAGCTTGGCATAATCTCTGATAAAGCGCCGATAATAGCCTGATAGTCCTAGGAAAGATCTAAGGTCTTTCAATGTTTTTGGACATGAAAAATTTTGAATTGCACTTACTTTGACGGGATTGGTTTTTATACCTTGCGGGGATGTGATGAATCCTAAAAATTCCACTTCCTTTCGAAAAAACTCACACTTGTCCAATTGGACTTTCATATTCGCTTTTTCTAGCGTGTGGAAAATTGTTTCGACATTTTGGAGGTTGCTCTCTTCGTCTTTGCCAAACACTATTATGTCGTCTATATAGACATAACATGTTTTACCGATATGTTCCTTCAAAATGACGTCTAAAGCTTGCTGAAAAATAGCGGGTGCATTCTTTAGACCGAATAGGAGTCTAGTAAACTCATATTTTCCGTTATTAATTGAAAAGGCTGTCTTCTCAATGTCGGATTCCTTTAATGGAATCTGATGGAAGCCACTTTTCAGGTCAAGAACGGAAAAGTATTTGTTATTTCCTAGTTGTGAGATGACTTCGTTAATTTATAGTCAATGTATTTAATTTCCTGTAATCTATTACTAACCTGTATTTCTTTTTGCCTGATGCATCTAGTTTTTTGAGTACAACCCAAACGGGTGAGTTATACGGTGAGCGGGACGGTCTAATAGTTCCGTCCTTTAACAAATTTTTTATTTCTTGCGTAACGAAGTCTCTCATCGCGAGGGGGTATGGATAGTACTTTGTGTAAATTGGGGTATCTGAAGAAATCCTGATTTCTCCAACTACCGTAGTGGTGTAAGTAAGTTTTTCGTCCGGTTCGGTAAAAAGATGTGGGTGCTTTTTTGTTAAGTTATTTATATGTTATTTTTGTGTAGTTGTCATATGGACAGTTCTAACATCTATTTTATTAACTGTAGGGGAAAGGCTCCGTTTAATTTTAATTCTAATGCCATTACCTAATGTCAGGGTGTCGTCATGTATGTTAATTGTAGCACGAAGTTCTTTTAGACCAGTGTTTCCCAACCTTTTTTAGGCCATGCCCCACCTTAATATTTCTAAAATTTTTATACCCCCATACATAATTTGTAACCTTTAAAAATTGTTTTGTTCCCTTAAGAAATATATTTAAATGATAAGTTTTAGGAAGGAATCACTATGAAATTGTTATTAAAACATCGTAAGTAAAATTTCAAAACATGTAATGAAAAACTGAAATTCAAAATAATTTTAATATTGATTTTTTTATATTCATTTAGTGCGATCCTTGCGCTTGATACTTGCTGCACAGAGATTTTATATTAGGTTCCAATTTACTTAGCTTTAATCTCAAGTCTCCACGTTGTGTTATATCAAGTCGATTTCTTTTTTTTATCAGTAAATCATTTACAGCACTAAATCCACATTCAGCTAAATATGAAGATGGAAACGGTAGTAAAAGTTTTCTTGCACATTTGGTTGCATTTGGGTATTTAGTTTCAGTTTCTTCACAAAGCCATGCCATCGCTCCTTTCATATTAAATAAAGTTTTTACGGATTCATCATTTTGCAATTCTGCGAGTTCTTCTTGATACTGCATATTTGATATATCAGACAAATCCACTAATATTGGCTGCATCATCCATGTTGGGAAATCAATTTGTTTTAAATCACAAAATCTTTCTTTTAAATCAGCGGATAGAATATTCAAGTGATTGACAATAACAAGTAAAGCGGTATCAGTTACTTCACATTTTTGGAGCCAATGAAATTGTTCAAAGTTTTTGTTGTTAATGTGTTTCTGATATAACTCTATATTGGTAATGAAACCAAAATCTTTGTTTTTGCATCGACAAGTGTTTATTTGGTCCTTGAAGTTGCTTATTTAATATACTTAGTTTTTCAAAGATATCGGCTAAATAACCTACAAATGCTTTACCATCGATTGTTAACAGATACTTCATTTCAGGTTTGTCGCTTAAAAAATCACTAAGAGTGTCAAACAGTTGCATAAATCTTTTCAAGCACTTGCTTTTGGATAGCCATCTTACTTCGGTATGAAGTAAAAGTCTCACATGGTCTTCATTTTGTTGTTCACAAAATAACTTGAAAAGACGTTCACATTTGGCACTAGCTTTAATAGCATTAACACACTTTATTACTGTATGTAGTACTTCATTTAGAACAGGCGAGATATTTTTAGCTACCAAGTTTTCCTTATGAATAACACAATGTACAATAATCATTTCTGGATTCGCATCTTTCATCAATTTTAAGCAGCCATTTTTCTTGCCCATCATATTAGGGGCGCCATCTGCAGCACAAGATGTTATATTTTTCATTGGTATATCATTGACATCTAAGTAGTTTTTTAACTTATTATATATATCTTTGGAGGTAGTGGTGCTTTCTAATCTTTTACAGAACAACATTTCTTCAGTAAAATGCCCTTCATCAATATATCTTACATAGGTTATCAATACTGCCTCACTGTCTCTCAAAGTTGATTCATCCATTTGTACTGAGAAATTTCTTGTTTTCAGCTGTTCAACAAGTTGTTTTTCAATATCTTCACTCATTTCGTCTATTCTTCTGCTAACAGTATTGTTACTGAGTGGCATAGCTTTTACATCTTTGTCATCTTTTTCCAGAACCGTTTTAAGAAATGCTGATATTGACGGGTTTACCAAATTCTCTCCTATAGTGTGATTTTTTCCAGTTTTAGCGATTAATAAAGAAATTTGATAACTAGCCTCAGAAAGACGATTATTTGTTAAAGAACGAGCAGTAAATAGAGACTGTAATGTTGTTCTTTTTTCAAACTTTTCTTTTAAAGTTTTAAAGTAACTCAAATCTGAATTTATATGAGCACTATGTTTCGCCTTCAAATGCGCCTCAAGACGACCTCGTTTCATTGATTCGTTGGTCAAGCATTGCTGGCATAAAAGACAAAACGGCATCCGCTCATCGTGAACAGCGGGTATGAACCCAAATTTTAAATATTCCTCCGAATATTGACGAGTTTTTTTCTTGTTTGTTCCACTCATTTTATTATGGGCTAAAAAAAATCAATTAAAAAACAATATAATAAAATATGTGTTAAAATTAATTCAATATGACAGAGTAAACGTATGACGCAAAGAAACATATTTATTTAAATGTAATATATATAATACGATTACCGATATTTTTTTCACTTGACAAAAATTTCTGGAAAGTTAAATGCTTCTAAAATTAAAATAAATATAAATAAAATCAAATAATATACTTACCAATTATATCTATACAATACTAGCGTACCCTCGCCCACTTCGCTAGGCGATAAATTCAATGATTTGCTGAAAGAGAATAAAATTAATACGAAACAAAGCAAATTCTTTGATACAATTTCATTCGAACTTTATTGTAACACTTTTTGGTAAACAACGTTTTTGGTTTTTCCATCTTTCGCGTAAATGAATAATGACGATGGTTTGCCTACTCGTGAGCAAGCTGCATACAATTGTCCATGAGAAAAAATTGGGTTACCTAAATTAATGCCGCACATTTGCAAACTGCAAACGTTTGAAATCGAATGGTAAATCCGTTGGAATCAGTGGAATTCTGGGTATCAAAACGTCTTCTCCTTCTTTGTACTTCCCTTTCAAAGTCTGGTACCGTTGCAAAGTCGTGGCACATTAATGTTGCGCAGCATAATAATCGGTGCTCCAATTTTTAATCGTAAATTATGAGGTGGTAGGCCTGGCAAATCGAGTGAGTTTAAGAATTCAGTTGCATAATTTACGACATCATCTTGATCAGTAAATAGTGGCCATTGACTTACTTATATGCAACTATGTCACCAGGTATTTGATCCAAAATAGCTACATTTATATCATTTACGTCCTTATTTTTCCCAGCTAAAATTGCTCTTTCGCTGAGCCAATCATTGTTTTTGTAGTGTTGAACTATGTTTGGAAATACACTCTGTATCAATGCCTCTTTAGACTGTGCAAAAGTGCAGAAATTGTTAGGCAATGTAATCATTCCTGTTGGATCGACAGACATTGGGTCATTTCCCATTTTCAGTAATTGGTGTGAAAATTCAGCTGCTGACGGATCGTTCTGTAGTTGAACACGTACGTTTGTGGTAAGTGTAAGCGTGTTTACATGTCTCGATAAATACGATGATTTTAAACATGCATTGATTTCATCTGCAGCCGTAGATTTTGGGATCACAGGTAATGTTTGCCTGAAATCTCCAGCCAATAAAATCATGGCACCTCCAAAGACTGTTTGGCTTCCTCGTAGATCTTTCAAAGTTCTATCAAGTGCTTCTAATGATTTCTTGTGTGCCATAGTACACTCGTCCCATACGATGAGCTTACATACTTTAAGAACTTTTGCCATTCCAGAAGTTTTCGAAATATTGCATGTTGGTGTTTCATTTACCTGCATATTCAAAGGCAACTTTAATGCAGAATGTGCTGTGCGACCGCCTTCTAGTAATGTAGCCGCAATTCCGGAAGAAGCGAGTGCCAATGCAATGTTGCTAATATCAATTTCTTATTTCTTCTCAGTTAATTGCTGAAAATTAAATATTTTGAAAAAACAATTTTTTTTTTTAATTTAACGTTTTTGAGAAAATTTTGTTCTTGAAAAAATTTCATACTTTTGTAAAAGTTTAAATTGATTTGTTAAAAAAGATTTTTGTCCGCTTTGAAAAACACCCCCTCGAAAAAATGTATTCTCAATTAATAGTGGAATATGAAATGCTTTGAAAACACCATTTTTTTCTTAAATTTTGTTTGGTTTTCAGAAAATTTTGTTTTGACAAAATTTCATACCCTTGAAAAAGTTTTATTTTATTTTATTTGTTTAAAATTTTTGAAATTTTTTTTTTTTGTTATTTTAGAAAAACACCTCTTCGAAGAAATTTCTTTTATCTTTTTGAGGAAAATTTGGTTTTGAAAAAATTTCATGCTTTCGAAATTTTTTTATTTTACTTTATTTCTTCAAAATTTTTTAAAACAATTTTTTTTATAATTTTCGAAAAACACCCCTTTGAAAAAATGTTTTCTATGTGTCATAGTGGTATTCCATTAACTTTTAGGATTATAGTCAAATACTTACAAATATCTACGCTTTCACAAATAGCAACAATAAACAAATTTCCTCAAAACCAAAAAATTTACTTTTTTTCTAAAAAAATTCTAAACAAACAACGTAATAAATTTAGAATTTTGTGTTCACGAAAAAACAGTATTGTTTTTATTGTATTAACTAAAAACCAAAATGTTGCAAAAAATCAAAACAAAACTAAATTATTTTTTTGTGTTCATTTGGTCCATATGTTCCATAAAAAGTTGATATGGTAAATAATATGCAGGGTCTGATACACGCAAATTTCCATTGACCATTATAGTGACAAAATTATCGATCACCAATTCCAACAGGATTTCAAAATCAGAGTTGGAATGAGTTGTTGTGTGGTGTACTTCTGAAAAAAATGAGAAATAAACAAAATAAATCTAAAAATTCGAATTCTAACTTTATCTTGTGTATGTTCTTATTACCTTTGAATTTTTCCAATGAAGCACCATTCATTTTAAATTTTCCAAGAATTTTTTTTATCATTTCGCGTTTCTTTCCTTTTTCATTCGATTCCAACATTTGTTCATAGCCGAAAACATCGTTTGCAAACGCATTCATTTCCATATAGAATTGGTCAAAGAAAGCATTGCTCAATTGAATTGAAACATTATTTTCATAAATACTTAGGACCTTAACTAATGCACCTTGGTACATACCTAACGCAGATATTCATCGCGACCTTGACATCGATACTATTGATGAAACAATATAAAGCGCTAGCAGAAGACACATAAATAGACTATTAACGCATACAAATCCTATGATGAGAAGACTACCAAATAAAGAAAAATCTACCCAAAGTCGGCTTAACCGTCAAACACCAACAGATCTTGCAAAATCCTTGTAATCAATTGTCAACTAATCGTATATATCATTGTTTGTTAACCACTTGTTTTTAAATAATATGTATATATTTCTTCTAAATGAGCTTGGGGGCATTGGCCCTTCAATATCACTCTCATTCCATCTTTTTGTAAATCAAATTACTTATTGTCTAACGACAGGTGTAATATTTTATGGAAGAAATAAAAAAAAAAAAAAAAAAAATTTCATTCGAATCATTTGAAATTTCTGTATACAATACATTTCTGTATCACAATACAAATACAAAAAATTCAAAAAAAGTTGTACACATAAAATGAATGTCGATTCGAAACTTACTTTAATCTAACAATCGAGCAAGTTCTGTTTTGGACAATATTTTGATTTTTTCTTTTTTTTATATGAAGAAAATATTTAAAAGAAATTTTTTTTTGTTAAAAACCTTCCCCTAGTGGATCCCTATAATATGAAAAAAGAACGAATAAAATTGGCCTCGTATCGGCCCAAAAAAATGCGGACAAACGAACATCATTTCATTTTTATATATATAGATTGTTGTTGGTGGGTGTTAAAATAACAATAACTAAATAATAATTATATAAATTTATTTAGAATATAACAACTTAAATACTTTTATATATTGAAAACTGGTTGTGTATCTTGAGCGAACGATGTCGACTATATTACTGATCGTGTTATGATGCGCATTGCGCAGTCATGAGTTATGTATGCATGTGAGTAATATGACATAAGCGTAACTGCTACAATATATCTAAATATATTTGTTAAATCAACGATTACTTGACGGATACTTATTTCAAATTAATACCAACTGAATGATGTGAAACACTACAGAAGTTGAGTTGGGCCAATTAGGTGCGAACAACGCCGTTGTTTATCGAGTTTTAAAACGTCCGGGGTTCCCCGCGACAGGTGGCGCACTCCACGGTGAATCCCCGACGAAGTTTACTTGACGACTCTAATTACCCAGTTGATATTTTGGTAACGTCAAACGAAATTATACCTAATAATTATTTACAGCATTTTTTTAAGAATTTGCCTTTTTTGTTAAATTTGTCACCGATATTTAGCATTGCATTTAAAAAACCCAAAGCGAAAGGGTAAAGTCGTGTCGAGTCCATTTTAAAATTGCCCCCCCTAACTATCAAATTGCCCCCCTGTGGGGCGTGGGCCCCACGTTGGGAAACACTGTTTTAGACTGTCGTTTCCTATAATACCGTCAAAGGATTTTAATGTGGGAAGTATGAAAAATTTTAAGCTTGTGGCATTTTTGCCGAAAAGATTGACAATTATATGATGAGTGATTTGGATTTGTCCTAAAATGGAGTCTGCAAAAAAAGGTTCGTCATTCGGTATATGTGTTGGGACATGGCAGGGTTGGATAAAATTTTTGCTTGACCCTGTATCGATAAGCATTCTGAGGATTTTTCCGTTCTTCGTTTTGCATTCTACGTATGGCAACGAAGAACTGTTCATTCTAAAAAATGAATGTCGATGTGGTCCTGGGTGTTTCAGGGAGTGAATTTCCTTCAGCGTATGTCTGAGCTGATTGTCCGTTTTTTTCAGCTGTTACTGCGGCTTCATACTCCTGAGGAGTTGGAGTCCAGTCTTGTTGGTAGTACTGATCTGTATCGTATTGTCTGTCTTGTATGTGGAAGTTTCGCTGTTGTTCATTGCAAGAAGTCTTGGCAAGTCACCTTTTAGTCCTCGTATGAAGGTGTCGAGGGCTTTGTCCCGTTATGTCCGTGTTACTAGATGCATGGATTCTGACCCATTTCCATGCAATCCAGCTTATTTAGAATGAGGAGCAGGTTGGAATAAACACGCTGGTAGAATTCCTGGATAGTGAGGTTGCCCTGCATTAACGAAGTCATTTGGTACTCAAGGGTACCTATATCTCGCTAATCAGCGTAATGAAGGGTAAGGCACCTTGAAATGGCCTTCCAGTCTAACGGAGTGTTATAGGCTTCGAGGGCAATGTCGGCGTTGCCCACAACTATATTCCTTATAAAGTTCAGGATGCCGTTGTATTTCTTCGTTCCATTAAGAGGTTCGTAGATCTGAAGGATGCGATCTACACTTTTCTTCCAAGAGTTATACACTCCTGGATTACCGGAAAATTCGCGGAGGCATCTGATATTATTTAAGTGACTTGCGTCAATAGTTACGTCCGTTATATTTGCAAAATTTGGATTGGAATAAGGGCTGCCTGGACTAAATTCCGTCCTTCTTGTCTTAGAATATTGTTCGCTAGTCCTGTCACTAAGTTAGTCAGTTGGTCCATGTTAAATGAATTGAAGTTGGAATTGGAAATACCTGGTTGTAGGGGTGCGTTAAGAACAGGGGGTCGGACAAGATTATTGGGGTTTGCCATTGTGAAAAATTTACTTAATTTTGACTTTTAAAAATTAAACTGAAAATTTATTTAATTTTTGTTTTAAAAAGTTGAATAGGAAATTTCAATTTCTTTATTTTAAATGTTTCACTAAATTTGGTGTATTTTTTTCCTTTCTTAAAGTATTTTTTATTATGTTTTCCTCTATACTTCTCTGGAGGGTCCCTTGGGTGGTGAATCGCAGAGTTTATTTTTTATTATAAGCTGGAGGGTCCCCGTTAGGTGGTGAATCGCAGCTTTAAATTATATTGTATTATTGGCTGTACAAGCCCGATATTATATTATATTTGTGAATATTATTAGTTGATGAGAGAAGAAAAAAAATCTCGTTAAATAAGCGTTTTTTTTTTCCTTTTTTTCCTTTTAGATATTTAACCAATATTTTTGGTTGCACAATTTCCGATGATTCTATATTTCTAAATAAGTTTTTACTTTTACTTTTTATTACACAAAATTTTAATTTCAAATGTGCAGTTAATGTTATCCTTGTTTAAAATTTAATGTTACAATTTGTTCACTATTTTGGTGAGCTTAATAACCTTCTTGGTTAAAATTTTCCTTTATTAGTTGGTTCAAATAAACTTTTTACACTTTTTCACTATTTGCTAAATATTTTCTTAATTTATATACTTAAAATAACTTACTTAAGTCCTCCTGGTGTTGCTATAATTTCTTTTTTGCTGCAGCTACCCGTGGTACCACCAAACACACTTTGAAGAGGAGTGCGTTTCTGTCCTTCAGGAATTTAACGATGCTGTCTTCTGGACCGGCTCTTTTATTCACGTTCCTTGGGGGTATTCCTACTTCGCATGCGTGGTATGGAAGTCCTTTTGGAATTATTCCACTTCTTTTGCACACAGACCAATGTCCTTGTTGCAACCTATTCCATTTTATATGCGTGATGTGAATTTCCTTTTGTGAGTGTCCGCGCGTTGATTTTCGGCTGTTTTTTTTTATTTTTTCTCACAGGCGTTTTATCGTCACTTATTAATTTTAAGAATTTCGCGCGTTGATACTTCGCCTGTTTTTTTTTTTTACATCCGTTATTATTTTTTTTTCCACTCGCTACCGATACGCGAACTTTAACCGGTCCCTGCGCCAGTTAATATTTTACATTTCGATTTTAATTTTTTTTAAAAAGGACAACCGGACTATTGTCCGATTCATTTGTCTTTATTCGTTTAAGCTCAACTTAAGATTAATTACATTATGTTTCTTACTTCTACATTACACCTATTTCGACCATCAATATGCTGACTGTTGTTGCCTCATTATTGTTGCTGATCGATACATTTACTAATTTGATGTAAATGTTCGTGGAATGTTGATGCAGCGTCAGGGTATATAACGAATTCACCGGATGTATTATCGTTACCACTAACCCATGGGGTTATTGTCCAATTCGAGGTTTTGTAAGATGTGTTGTTAACTTATATACAAGTATATATACATACTAACAAATAACGCTGTAAATAAATTGCAATATTCAGAAAAATGTGGTTCCCGTCTTTGGGACTAACTGGTTATGCCTTTGGTCCCAACCACCCAAGAATACCGGGCGTCACATTTTGGATATGCATCAATGGTCATGTTTCTTTTCAATTACAATTAACCTCAAATTAAAAACTTTGGAAAAAACCTTTCAATTCCAACACTTTGATCACATAGACTTACTTTAAAGGTGTTTAGATTAAAAAGTCGATTGAGGTATATTAATATTTAGTTAATTGGCGCGTACATCGTTTGTTAGGTGTTGTCGGAGCTCCTTCTCTAACTTGTGTTGTGCGTCTTGATTTTGTTCCTCAAATAGAGGTACCTACAGTTTTACGCTGCCTCCGAACGGAAGATAGTTTTTTATGAGGGGCTTTTTCATGACAGAAATAGACTCGTTTGTTTGCTATTGCCAAAAAGGTTGTAAGCGCCATTTATACTCATATATATTTAGTTAACATAATACTCCCAAATATTTCGCATGTATTGTTATAATAATAATAATAATAGTACGTAACATAGCTTCTTCTCTATTCTAAGTCGATCTTGCTTGGAGGATGAGGATAGTACATATCATGTTTTGCCTCTGTCCAGCTTTCATAGTCATAGGGTGTACATATTTAGGTCGAGTTTAGCTAATTAGTCCTCTCTCTCTTGGCTTTAAGCATAGTGGATAATATTGTTTAAGTGGTTGGAAAAGTTTCCGGCAATGCAAAATTTCATTCCATTTCCATTAATGAGGAAAAAAGGATTGGGCCGTATTATAGAGGCTGTGGGGAAAAAAGACTTACAATAACTTAGTAAAAATATTGCTTATTTATTGTATTTTTTATGTATAAATACTTAAATTTATATAAATAGTTAAATTTTTGGTAACTTTTCTTTGAGTATGTGAGATTACCTAAATCTTAACTTTCTGACAATTTTCGCTATAATTAGATATTAAGTGTATTCTTAATTTTGTGATTTGAATTTTGACCTGTTTTAGTTTTTGAAATCAGTTTTTATATTTGATTCTCAAAACTTGGTTTCTTTGTTCCGTATTTATTTATGAAGCTCTTATCTGTTGATAAAACGGGAAAGTTTTGTAAAACTTGTAAACTAAATTAATGTGCAGTACGAAGAAATCCATAACTTTTCCAATAGACGGTATAGTAATCTGTAACTCGCTTTTTATAATATAAGTGCGATAGGGGTTTCGCTAAATGGTAACGTTAGAAAGATAAGATTTTGTAGTAAAAAACATCTAAGAAAGATTTGTAATTGCTTCACTAAGTATTATTAAGGCACTCGTAAAATACTATTAAAACAATTATGGAAAATAACTGAAGTTATTCGATAGAAATATACATATTTATGTACATACATAATATTATATTTGCCGTTTTTAATTCAAAACTTCTCTAACGTCAAGCGAAAAATTTGTACATATGTACATATGTGAAAGCAAAAACTGGTAAGATCAAGCGATCTTTTAAGTGGTTGGTAGTACTGGATCCATGTAGTATATGTATGTATATCGTTTCTATATAGTTTTTGAGAGAATTGCAATTGAGAGTAGATTTTGTAAATTTTACTGAAATCGTATAAAGTCAAGAGAAAAAAATGAAGAGTATTTTAAACATTGAATGGCACATTATATTTACAAGAAAATGATGTAGTATCCAAACACGTACACGAACATTAGTGGCAATGAGAGAGATATGTATTGTTCGCATGTACGAAAGTTTGTGTGTCGTACCATGAACATTTAGTAGGTATATTTATTATTTAATATGTGCAGGATTGATGGTTGCATAATATTGACTTTGGGGTTGTAACGAAACAATTTTTCTTTGACAAATTCGTGAGCTATGTGGAATATATCCTATTTGTTCGTATATGGGTGTAAATGAAGAGGTTCGATTGTGGCTAATATGGCCCTGACATCTGATTCTTCGTTTCCAGGCAAACCGACGTGACCTGGTGTCTTCGTAATTTTAATTTGATTACTTATAGCGTTTTCTTTTCTACATGAAAATGTTGCCCTGTGCTGCCACTTTCGAATTTTGTGATCTTTTGTAAAATGAATGCAATCTTCCCAAGGGGCAGCTCTATCGTTTCTCCAAGGGCAAACCTAAAAAAATGTGAAAGTGCAACATTTCTTGCCCTCTCTGGTATCCACGGCGAAGATAATTGCCCTATTAATCAGCTGATCAGTAACAAAAGTAGCCCCTTATTTGACTCTTTCTTGCTCACATTAATCGGCTGTGTCCGAGCAGCACAGATAAAGTCTACACATTTTTGACATTTCATTTTAGCAGTCGTGAATTGAAAAAGCGAAAATTGAGATTATACATAGAACTATTAAAATATTGTAGCTGCCCGTGATATTTGCAAATTGAAATTACCAAAATCAGTAAGAGAAATTGTATTTTGTCTGGTAAATGTGTTTGCGCGAAAATATTGAGTCTTACATACATAGTTACCTCCATACAAATAATTGGTGTCATAGGTGGAAGAACATTGTTAGCCGGGAAATGGAAAAACGATACTTGATTTTAGCAAACAATTTAATAAATGACCTCCTGGAGTCGTCGTCCTCTTCTTCAGATGACGAGGAGCTCGGCGTACTTTTAAATCCAAAAACTAACTGCTTACGCGTAAATAACTTTGTAAATGAAGTAGTCAACTTGTACACAGACCGCGAGGTAATTTTTTCATAGGGGCACGGTTTAGTTTTCGCCCACCAAGTTTCAGGAAAGATGCATACTATGAAGAATGCTGTTAACGCTTTTTCTTTTTTCTGGTTGGAGTTTCTTGAAGATATCTCGCCCATTTCCGCTTACCGCTCTCAAACTAGTGGGCAAAATACTAGACACCATTTCAATAATTCTGTTCAGTGCTTGTTTATATACTGTATGTTTTTATAATTTATTAACATTTACAGTTTAAACCAAATTTTCGCATTGAGCGTGAAAGTGCGAATGATTTAATCGCAAAATACACAAACAGCTCGTACTATATAAGGAGGAACTATAAAGGAGGGAGACTACAAGCAACGCCAAACACACACGTGTTATTGTTTTTATGGTAACAATGGAATGACTTCAATGTGTATGCATTTAATTCAAATAATTTTCTTATGTAGGTTTTGCTGCAATAAAACTACCATACGTGAGGTTAGCAACCTGTTTAATGTGTCATATCCTTGTGCCCATAACGTGATAAACAATGTTGTGTCGTTACTGATTGGACTTTCACCAGACATCATAAAATTCCCTCAAAGTGCTACTGAAAAAGAGATTATATCAAATGAGTTTGCGGCAATATCTGGTTTTCCTAACGTATTAGGCTGCATTGACGGAACCTACATTTCGATAAGGGCGCCGAAAAAAAAAATTCGTTCAACATATATAAATAGGCATGACACAATTTCCGTGACTATGCAGGGTATATGTGATGCAAATTTAAAATTTTTAGATGTTTTCACTGGCGTGGCGAGTAAAGTGCACGACTCGCGTGTGTTGAAGTTATCTTTCATTGGTAAAGAACTTCCAATGCTATGTTTACCAAAATATCATGTGTTAGGGGATTCTGCATACTACTGAGCAAGAAAAGAGATACAATTATGAATTTAGTCAAACACGGGTCCGAATTGAAAACGCCTTTGGATTGTTAAAATGTCGTTTCCGGCAACTTATGCGATTAGATTTTCATAAAGTTGAGACTACAGCGAAATTTATACTAGCATGCTGCGTACTTCATAATATTTGCATAGACAAACAAGATTTTATAGAGAAAAAAGAATACTGCGTTGATCCTGCTTCCGTTCAGGAACAACATTTTCTTTTCGAAGTAAGCGACACTGTGCTTACTGAGCTGGGCGAAATAAAAAGAAGCCAAATAAAGTCACTTTTTTGACATGTTTTTTTAAAGTACCTAAATTTGTTTATGAAACTCGGAAATTTTCTACTTAGCAACATTGAATAGGTTAGTTCAAAAACAGTAAAAGTTCAAAATTAACGTTCCGAGGAAATCAAAAAATTATTTTTAACTTCGTTCGGCATTTCCCCTTATTTGTACAATATTAACAGCTAAGTAACGTTTTAAGGCCAGTCAATGAAGAGACCAAATATGTAAAATTTTGGACTAGCACAGTTTTCGAACGCACTAATTGCATTAACGAGATGTACCTTGAAAGAAACTTCAATAAATATTAAAAAACTACTTTTTCTTTTGTTTTATAAATTGTATTTATTGAAAATAAGGGAGATCATATTTATTTGCTTTAAGCAGGTACAAAGTAAAAAATAAATAGGCGAAACGTTGGACCAGGAACGAAAGGCACTTCCTCCCATTTTATACTAAATTACAGAAGCCTGCAAAACCAAAATATTTCAATTAATATATAATGGATCATAAGCAGCATACACAATTCAAACCGGCTTTAATAACTTACCTCACACGCCCACAGCTTCAAGCTGGTTTGTTTTCACTGATGCACTTTTCCAAAAGGCTTTCGATTCTTGCAGCTTTCTCCATTCATTCCTTGTGTCGCTTCTCCCTGGCTTCCTCCTTCCTAGCAGCAATTTCTAACATAGTTTCTTGGAGCGTTTTCCTCTTTCTTTGCTTTTATTTTGCTGCGACCTCGTTTTTTATCATACATTGGCTACTTATTTTTACTGCCGGCTCAATGGAATCATCTATTTTGCATATTTTTTCGAGCTCTTCTTCAAACTGTAGCTTTTGGCGTTTTGCACCTGAGGTCCTGTTATTTTCCACCGCCACTTTTTTACGTTTCATGATGGTCTTATACCTTTCTTCACACTGCTTCCAACTTTTCCCATCGAACTCTGCGCCAATTTTCATCTCCCTTTCACTTTTCCCATGCACGGAAGCTAAGAAATGGGTCTGTAGCTTGAAAATAAAGAACTAGTTAGTTTAAGGCTTACTAGGCTTAAGAGCCACCGGAAGATATTTTAACATGCCATAGAAAATCCGATCAAAGCAAAGTGTTTTACATTGAGTTCTCAAAATTAGGGGAAGAAGGCAGATCAAATTTTAATCTCAGTTACTCTACAGGTCATTGGGAAATGTACAGAGAAATTCGGAGACAGTACAAAAAGGCAACTAGGGCCGCCAAAACGGAGAGCAAGAAAGATGTTTGTTCTTCGATCGAATCTACCAGAGATTCTCCAAAGATAATTCAATGGCTTCTTGGGTCAAGAGGCCAGATGGCACTCGGACTTCTATGGCAAAAGAGTCTGTAGAACTTCTCTTAATCACTCATTTTCCAGGATAGCGATGTTGAGAGAATCCTGCGGAGCCGCTATGACTCACATCTTGCCAATGTAATAGTCACCAAAGAGAAGGTTGCATGGGCAATCAAATCATTTTCACCTTTCAAATCTCCAGGCCCTGACGGGATCTTTCCCAAGATGTTACAGGAAACTCTTGATACTATTCTACCATGGCTAATGGAAATTTTCAAAGGTGGTCTAAGCCTAGGTTATATTTCAAATAGTTGGAAACTTGTTAGAGTCGTCTTCATACCACAGGTAGGTAGAAGGGGACATGAATCAGTAAAGGACTTTATGTCAATTAGCCTGTTGTCCTTCCTTTTAAAAACATTTGAACAGCTTTTAGACATACACATCAGAAGCTCGCTGGAGAGCTCTAGTATATCAATTGCACAACATGCTTACCTCAAAGACAAATCGACGGAGACAGCACTTCACGAGGTAATCCGAACAATAGAATGGTATCTAACAGGCAAACAGTATACCATGGCAGCGTTTTTTGACATAGAAGGTTCATTTAATAACGTTAGCTCTGATGCTATCGGGACAACGGGCGTTAATAGATTTAGGGGTGGAAAATTGTATTGCATCAGCTATTAGATCATCTCTACGCTAGAAACCAGGATCATTAGAGCTAATATGGGTAATATCAACATAACTAAGAGAGTCCACAGGAGCACTCTACAGTGGGGGAGTATTCTATCCACATCTTTGGTTTTGTATGATTTGCAAAATTTTAATAAAACTTAATAGAGATGGGGTAAAAGCGGTAGCGTAAGCTGATGATTTGGTGCTAATGGCGTCAGGAAAGCTCTAGAGAGAGAATACAACATCAAATTACTTAGCAGAATACAAAGCCTAGCCTGTACAATAACAGTCGGTGTGTCAGATTATGTGGTAGGGATGTTCTCAATGCACTGACACACGTTATTCCGGTAGATCTACATATCAAGAAGACCGACGGTAACAGTCATTAGAACTTTTGCGACTCTCTTTCCTTCTAGGAAAGAATAGAATCAGGGACTCTCACTACATAACTTCGACATTACAGTGTATACAGATGGCAGTAAAATGGATTTTGGTGTTGGAGCTGTCATATATTCTCATAGACTTAAAATTGAAAATCTATGCCTCCCCCTAATGCTTGCAGTGTCTTTCAGGCGGAAGTACTGGCAATTGGGAAAGTTTGTAGCTTCTAATCGCAGATCTCAGTTTTAAGGGCAAGACAGCCAAGGTGCAATCCAGGCACTGGATTCGACGACAACAACCTCTAAACTGGTTGAACAAAGCAGGAATAGCCTTACCATCTTGAGGGAAAGCCGTAAAGTTACCTTAATCTGGGTCCCAGGACGGAAGAAGGAATATTGAACATTGAAAGTAACGAAAAAGTAGATGAAACTGGGAAGAGGGGAGTTTGACGCTATGAATGACGCTCTTACAGAATCGGTATTCACACCAATAGGTGCATTCAAAAATACAATTTCCTAAAATACCTCGGAATCGAAGATTGCAGATGGAGAGACCAAACTACATACAACATCAGCATAAAGGTATGGCCCACCTACAACCTTAAGCAATCGTCAACATTGATAAACGACGGGACGCCTGGGGACTCATAGCATTCATAACTGGCTTTTGGTTTGTGGGAGAACAAGCAGTCAAAATGGGCATCCCTCACAACACACAATGTCACAGTTGCAAACTACCGGAGAAAAAGGAAACAAGCTTTCATTTCCTCTGTGAATGCCCTGCCCTATAGAAGGACAGAATGTTAACCCTGGGCAAACCGCTGTTCGAGAGTCTCAAACAACTGTCTGGCTTAGATATTAACAACCTGATAAGGTTCCTGAATCGCATAGACTTTATATAGTCATATTGTAAATAACTGGTAAGCAAGTTGGTAACGAGGATGTGGCAACAAAATGTTGCAGAAGCGCTAGTTGGATTCTGAACGAATCACCACTTACGCCAACCATCACATCAAGGACACTACCAGCATTTTGATACTAAACCAAACTCGTTTTCGGTTAGTAGATGGGCTTATATTGCTAGTTAGTATCTCAATGCCTGAGCGTTTAGCTTCTTCCAATTTTCCCCTGAACGCTGCGTTGGCCTTTTTGTAACTAGTGAAATTAGCTAAAGTGTGATTTCTCTTGAACAATTTCCAAGCAGTTTGTTTGAGGTTTCTCAGGTTTTTGTTTAAGGTTTCTCAGAACTTGAAGGTTAGGATTCCACCATAGGACAATTTTCTTAATAGGGCGCCTAATGGTTTGAACTATAGGGAAATGGGCTACTACAATGTATGTATGCTACTGAATAGACGATGCCTCCCTGTTTATATTGGTATCAACTGAGTGTTGTTGATTGAGCTACAAAGATTTTTGGTATTCAAGCCAGTTTGCTCTTTCCAGAATGAGTTTCGGCTTCCTACAAGTTTAAATGGTTGAACGTTGTGAAGAGTAAGTAGTACAAATCGGAAAATGGTCGCTACTATCAAGATCGGGAATAGTTTTGCTGCAAAGCTTGGGTGCTAATGATTCAGAACTGGCGATTACATCAAAGTGTGTAGGAGTTTGGTGTGTGGTTAGATGTGTTGTATGCCGTCATTTAATAGCTTTGCTTCTACTGTTAACAGTAGGTGAACCCCACATTGGGCTCCTGGCATTCATATCACCCAACAGCATGATTGGAGTACGTTCAACACTTTTTTAATATACCTAGATCCCGAGATCTGTTGGTAAATTTGGCATTATATTATCGTTAATAGGAGCGTAATCATGATAACTGTTATTCAACTAATTATTTGTTAAATTATTTTCTGAGATCAACTGAGAGTGGTTTGAGTTTGAAGGGAAAGAGAGGTCAGTAGGGACAGAGGATTGTAATTGGATGACACGTCCCGCAGCGGAAGGCCTTCTAACTTCGATAAAGAACGTCTCAAATCCTTTTTGTATCAGAACGGGTGCCAAACCAGTCGTGAATTCGCGGAAAACAGGTTCTCAATAACTTTCATTCAATGGGATTTACCGAAAAATTGGTACAAATTGGTCCTTCACGTCAACGCCAGGCTCCAGGCACAAGTCGTCAAAGCCATACTCCAAGTGCTCGAATGGGAGGTGTTTCAGCATCCGTCGTAGTCTCCAGACCTTGCGCCGACCAACTCCCATCTTTTGCGCTCCCTATCAAACCATATGAAGGGCGTTACCTTCAATAACAAAGAGGACCTTAAAAACTGGCTCAACAACTTCTTTGACACCAGACTAGGCTATTTTTGACGGAACGTAAAAAAGTAAATAGCATACAATTACAATACATAGTGCTAAAGAGTTCAAAGTGTGCGGTGCATACGAGGTTTGTACAAAATATAAGACGAATTTTAAAATTTCGCGGGCTACGTCCATTCGATATGCGATTATTTTTTTTTCTATGTTGGTTCACTTGTCTCAAAGATATATACAATATGTTCACGGTTTTAGCAATATAGCATGTTAAGTTTGTTTGTGAGAGGCATCGCTCAAGAATTGTTGCTTAAAAGGGTCATAACTGGTGACAAATCATGGGTATATGGTTGTGTCATCGAAGCCAAAGCCCAATCGTCCCAATGAAAGAGTCCAGGAGAGCAAAGAATCGAGAGCAGAAAATAGCTGAACACGCAAAACACTAACTAACATGCCATATTCGAATGTACGTAGCCCGCTAAATTTAAAAATTCACGTTATTTTTTTAACAAACCCCGTGTAAGAATGACCACAATGAGACTATGTAGAAGGCTTAGAGCAATTATAAGGCAAAGTTATGAAAAAATCGTGAGCCGTCAAATACATAACACACGTACCTAGTGCCGTAATACAACCAAAATTTATTTTCCGCTAAAGAATGGAGTTTCTAAACAGAAAAACAAATGCAGCATAAGAAAAAGGGGCAGTTCACCACTGCTTATCTTCGGTCAGTGCTCTCACCGCTATCACTATCCGTCGTCGCTGTTTGCCGTCGTCCTTGCTGCTATCCTCACTAATAGTTCACCTCACTGCCGCTGTTCTCATCGCTGTCACCGTCGCTGCTTCTATTACACTGTGGAACAAATTCAGGTTAGCAAAAATTAGGTCCATTCTGAGAGTTGCGGGTGAAAATAGAGGCGAAATTAGAAGACCCGTATCGCGCCGTTTTTTTATGTTAGTTCGAATTTTTTTTTAATCGGCCTTCGAAGTTCGAAATCGGAGGAAAATTGTTTATATGGTTTTTTGGCTATAACTCGTCGACTAATTGATATTTTTTCAATCTGTAAAAGCCAAATTATTGCTAGAGACCTGTGCAACAATTACAATTTTTGAAAAAATTTATTTCGAAAATTTTTGTGGTACTTATGAAACAATATACTGAAATCGCCAAGGCATGCAAAAAACCTATGCCGTATATTCAGGTAACGATATATACACATTATACTCCGCGGGCCGCTGTGAGAAAATGTACCGGATTTTTGAATTAAGGATTTAAGATTAAGCGGGAAATTGTTAAAAACACTTAAAATGAAATATTAAATAAATAATTAATTTTTTTTCAGCCAATAAATACAATCAAATTAAAGCTAAAATAAGAATTTAGATATACCTTAATGTTAAAACGTGTCAAGTTAGATTATACTGGCTTGCCGAAGACACGCAGAGACCATTTTGGTCCAAAGTGATACCCGATCAGAAGATTTTTTTTTTTTAGGAGTCGCTCAAGCTCCAGCTCACGGATATATTCTAGCCTTTCCAAACTGAGAGCTCCCACATCGTATAGTTTAGGTTTTGGCAGAGTCGGACAGTAGCAGGGTTTCCCTTGTATCTGGCTCATTACATTTCCTGCAAGTATCGTTAAGAATTAGAAGTTTGTAAGCACACGGTGCAACTAGGCAACAACAACAACTATAGATTCACAGTTCCTTCTATCGAACGATATATCCGATTTACTATACCTTTCATCATATGCTTACACATGATCCTGATAACGTTGCAATTGGTTAAACTAAGACATCTGCCTTTCGCTTTTCTTAACATGTGCTCCCTATTTCTTTTTGAATTATGCTCAGAGGTTTAAGTACCTGACTTATTTGATTCCCTTCGCGCGCCTTCCTTAGCTATTCTACCCACTAGTCATTTCCCTCTATGCCTTTATGCGCAGGAACCAGGGCCGTAGAGAGCATATCCGGGCCCGGGGGAAAATCCGGGCCCCGGGGGAAAATTGCAAATGCGGGCCCTTTCAAATGATGTCTAATTCATATAAACACGTATAATCTCGAGTCCGGGCCCCTCTGAAAACTCCGGGCCCGGGGGAAAAAGTACCCGATCCCCCCCCTTCTCGACGGGCCTGCCAGGAACCCAATATACACAAAACCTGCGGTTACGAGTGAGCTTGTTAATTGCTTCCTTACAGTCATGGATATTTTTGGATAATTCACAGTATGATTTTATTTATTTTATAGCCGCTTGGCTATCCACGTAGAAGTTTATTGCACATTTAATTGTTGCGACTGTACATAAAAGCTCTGTGCTTTCTTTACAGCAAATATCTCAGCTTGAACCACAGTGCAATAGTTAGAGAGTTTAAATGGCTTCTTGATGCTTAGTTCCGCACACTATATTCCAGAGCCCATTGAATGTGCCACTTCTCGGAACTAAGCCTTGCGCCACCCATCGTCTTCGATAACGGTCTTAAGTGGTTTTCTGAAACTCGCAACTGGAACCATATTGTCTGAATTGACCAACACATATATATATATATATATATATGGTTTTCTGAAACTCGCAACTGGAACCATATAGTTTGAATTGACCAACACATATTTATATATATATATATGATTGGTCCGTACACCCTTTTTGGGTATTTGGCCGAGCTCCTCTTTCTATTTGTGGTGTGCGTCTTAATGTTGCCCACAAATGGATGGGGGCCTAGGGGTTCAAGCTGACTCCGAACGGCAGATGTTTTTTATGAGAAGCTTTTTCATGGTAAAAATACCACCGGTGCATAGGAGCCGATTAGTGATCCCATGTGATTCCAAGCATCCTTTTGCATGCGTATAAAGCATTCGTTGCCTTCTTCACCCTCTCCTCGATAATGGATTTCCACGTCAACTTCTTGTCCACTATTTCCCATATGTATTTGGTGCAGCATTTCAGCGATAGATGGACGCCGTCGAGCGAGGATAATGCCCATGCTGGAAATTTGTATTTCTTTGTAGAGAGTAAAAAGTCCGTTTTCTCAGCATTGACATTCAGACAAGTAGTGCTAGTCCAGTTTGGTATGATTTTAAGAGGGTCGCTCATTAGAGCAGTTAACGTAGAAAGGTACTTTCCTGTAATGACTAGAGCAATGTCACCTACATATGCAATCAGAATAGGAGCTCTACCTTCATATTGAGTGAGTATTTGATTTCCAACTAGCAACCAGAGAGGCGAAGAGACACTCCCTTGAGGAGTCGCTCTACGTTCTTTCTTATCTTTTCTTACTTTTACCCGCTTTGAGTAATAAAGACGACCCTCTTTCAACTCTTCAATTTGCCGGTACATAGTTAAGGTTTTTTGTGGGTAATTTCGTCCCACACAGCCTCGAAAGTGGGTACTAATGACATCATCTAAAGATTCCCTTTCTGTCCATGTACCATCTTCCTTCCTGACAAGGTTAGGTACATAAGGATGCTTTGACGATTGCTTTCTCAGCCTTGCTACTTCAACCGTTTTTCTAACATATAACTGTACAGAAGTCCTTCCCAGCTTCTGATCCTACCAAGGAGGCTGAGGTTTGCGTTTTAGTAATGTGGGGGGACAAGAGATTTGGCTTTTGTAAGCCTGCTAAGTTAAACTTCGACGTCTTCATGAGAATTTATTGGTGTATTTTGTCCTTTTTCCTTGGATCTTTCCATATATATTAGATCCCCGTTAGTGTTTCTGGGATTCCTCAGAATTTTGCTAATTTTTGTGAAAGGGATATCAATATTAAAACTAGAGTTATTATGATCTGAGAATAAAGTTTTTTTTTTCTAGAACCTTCCAGTCCCTAATCATAGTTTTATCATCAGTAATATCGAGAATGTTTTTCCTGGTAGGGCCTGCGAAAGCCGGGTTTTCCCCTTGAATTGCAAGACTTAGCCTACTTTGAATTATATAATTAAGAAGTAAATCACCTCCGTCGTTGATGTTGGTACTACCCCATACTTCTCTGGATAGTGTTTCATCTTCGTTTGACATGTAGGAGATCACCAGGAATAGGTTACGGCCGCTTTCCTCTGTTTCCAGCACTGGTATAACACTAGTACCGGTATAACAGTTCTTGCCCTAGCCACTCCATTCGGTGGGTAAGTGATGAGGTTTGCTGCCCTTAGCCCGGATAGCACGTTGCCCGAAGCTAACCATGGCAAGATTAATTTGTAGGGCCTTCAGCAATTGCCTCTGGTTCTACCGCGGGGTTGGTTTCCACAGCCGTTTCACCCGCATCTTCTCATTCGCGTAGATTTAGAAAATAAATAAGGATTTCCTCCAATCCGAGGTCTTTCTCAATCTCTTTTGTCACTATCGTGTTGTGGTTTTCGTCAGTCAGGTGTCCTTTTTTGAGGCAGAGGTACACGCTCCCCACCACCCCAACATATATTTCCGAAGCGCAAGCAGTGAATATACTCGGTCAACTTGTTGGTTTTGAGAATGTAAATTTGTCCCGCGCCTTAGGCGGCATTAGGAATTTCAACTCTCTCCAATCACCCGTTGGCACATCAGGATTTTGTCGCTGCAGTAGGTGGAGCGCTCTGTTCAGAGCCGGTATGCTTCTAACGATGCACCTTCCCGTAGACCTTGGAGCGATTTATCAATCTCCCTTAACCACTTCTAGGTCGGGACATAAATGCATTCAAGAACTTTAGCACCTCTAAGCATTGGAGAATCTGGTTCAGCATTCCTTTTTGCGACCATGGCGTCCAGTAGTTTCATCTCTACTACTTTCCAATTGTCTTGCGTCATTTCAATTTCCATTTATTTGATTTGTTTTGTACATAGTAAAGCAGAGTCTTGTGGTAGTGCATCTTCTTATAATTCTAGAATACGAGGATGGTATAAATAGAAATGCTACTTAGACTTAAAACTATTTGAACTATGATATTAAACTTATAGACTAAAACTTAGAATAGTAAGTGAGAAGAAGAGAAAGATGGTGGGAATGGGAGAAGGAAAGGGGGATTAAGGGTTAAAAGTAGTTAGAAACTGCAGTTTTAAAACACCTTGCTTGTTTTATAAGCTTTATTGTAGTTGGTATGGAATTCCATAGTTTTATGGCACTAACAAAGAACATGCGTTCTGATTCCAAGTACGTGTAAGTCGGAACAGTTAGATTCAATGTTCGGGTGCACTGGCATTGTTTAATGTTTTTATACAGGTACAATGGTTTTTGTGTGTATATTAATTTATGCAGGAACAAAAGAGAGCGTATTTTGAGATACGAGTCGAGGTTATGATCGAGAATCTGTTTTGAGTAGATATATGGTCATATTTCCTTTTTTCAAACACGAAACGCACTGCATTATTTAAAGCGATTTGCAATTTATGTTTCGAATTATTATCAAGCCTGCAATATACTAATTCCGCGTATGATACATGAGGAACAATGAGTGATCTAACAGGTTTTAATTTAGTTTGCCGTGGCTGTAAGTAGGCAGAACAATATAGCTTTCTAGGAATATTATATACCTTGTTTACAACAAAGTTTACATGGTCAACGCATGCTAATCTTGAATTTATTCTGAAACCCAGGTTAGTTACTATGTCATCAAAGTTATTGTAATATTTACTTCATTAAGTAATATTGGCGGCAAAGAGCTAAGGTCATACATTGAATGAGAAATAGCAATCGTCTTCGTCTTTGACTCATTTAATTTCAAGTTGTTAGATTTGGATCAGTTAGAAATACGAGTAAGGTCTCCATTAAGCCTTGCTATCAAATCTTCAATAAGACCTATTGGCCTTGACAGGTAGATCTGGGTGTCATCAGCATTGAGATGAATCGACGAATTTTGGCAACACTCAACAATAGCATTAATGAAAATGCAAAATAAAATTGGACCTAAAATAGAGCCCTGCGGCACACCTGACGTAATTGGTTTTAGACTTGAGTAGTTATCACCACACTTAACTTGTTGTAGCCGATTCGAAAGGTTACTTTTTATTAGTTGCAGAGAAAATGCTCCAAACTTATAGTGATAGCACAATTTTTGCAAATGTGATCAATAGTATCAAATGCTTTTGAAAAATCGAGTAATACTTGCACTGTTCGGAAGTTTTTAACACAAGCAGAGCGAACATCTTTAAAAATTTCAAGCATAGCTGTGGAGCAACTATACAGACTTCTGAAACCCGACTGGAAATTACTCAGCAGATTATTCTTGTCCAAGTAGCAGGTAATTTGTCGCGCCAAAAATTTTTCAAATACTTTCGATAGGGCAGGTAAAATGCTTAATGGTCTGAAGTGCTGAGGAGCGGTAGAGCATTTTATTTTTGGCAGAGGTATTATATTTGCTATCTTCCAAAGATATGGAAATGTAGATGAGGTGATTGGAAAGTTAATTATGTGCGTAAGTGATGGTATTACAAATGGTAGAATAATTTTAAGAAATTTAAGGCAAATGCCGTCGGTCCCTATAGCATTAGATTTGACAGTATGTACACACTGCATCAAATCCATCTCTGTTGCAGACACAAATTCAAACTGACCGTCATCAACATGCTCTCGTAGAGGAACTTTTACAGGTATGTCGAGTGGAGCCCTGTTAGATGCTAGAAAGTGAGTATTTAAGATTTCTGGGTCCAAACTGCACACGGGCTTATTCTCTCCTGAGACACCTAAAGTTTTAAGGTTTTTCCATAGGACTTTCGGAGGTAAACTATCATTGAGCTTCCATTGTAGATATGCCCTTTTGGCATCTCTAGTGATTGCAGTTACTTTATTTCTTGCTACACGATATTTTTGCCACGAGTGAGTGTTTCTATCATTTTTCCATTTCTTATATGCTTTACTACGCTCTCTAATTAAAGACAATATCTCACGCGTAAACCATGGTTTCCTATTTCCATGGACTTTAACTTTACGCAACGGAAGAAACCTATCAAATAGATGGCTGACTAAAGCATTGAAAGGTTGCAGGTTTTCATCCATTGTTGTGAATAACCGACACATATTCCAATTAAGCTCGGCAGCCTCCTTATTTAAGAGATCATGCTGAATAAGCTAAAAGTCTCTAAAAAATGTCTTCTTTACTTCATTGTGTCTGTTGAACTGGATGTTGTAAGATAAGAATATCAACTCGTGGTCGGAAACTCCAGCCATAGGAAGCTGATCAATATGACTGACGTAATCTCTGTCACTGACGCAAAATACATCCAAAAGATTTGGGTTGCAGTGGGTGCAAAGCGAGTAGCATATTCATTGATTAAGGAAATTCCTAATGATTGGAAACTATCTATCAAACTCCTGGAAGAAAAATTATCACAAAGAAGGTCTACATTTAAATCACCACACACAATAATATGCTCATAGGAGATGTGGAATTCCGCTAATTTATCAAATATCACTGAGAAGTCATTTCTATTGCTAGGGTTTTAAATGCATGCAACAAGACATTTGGTATTGTTATCATAAAATTCAACAAAAATGTATTCGACTTCTTGAAAATGATCTGATCTACAGATCTGTTTCCATTTAAAATTATTTTTAAAATATAAAGCAATGCCACCTCCTCGAGTCTTCGTAGTCCTTTCACATCTAATAATAGTGTAGTCGCACAGGGAATGTACATTATTATCAATATAGTCTTTAAACCATGTCTCTGTAATACATATTAAGTCAATGCTCAAATTATCAAAAACAAAATTTAGAGTCAATTTTAGTCAATTTTTTCAGCATTCAAGCTTCGCGCATTCAACTGACAGACATTAAACCCATTGTAGCGATTAGAAATGAGTTTAAGCAATCCTCTTGCATATTCTCTTGCATTTGTCCAAGAGCATTGCTGTGCTCGACAAGTGTCACGATCAAGTGTCGTTTGGCCACCATCTCTGCCATAGCTACTTTAGACGTGTACGCTTCCGGCTCTTTAGTAAACCCAGCCGTCATCCTTAGTTTTGTGTTGTCAGTAGCATCACCTTTTTACTTCAGTCTCTTACTAGAAGTATCTTCGAATTCCGTTGACCGTTGCCGTTTGCGTGCTTGCTCTTTCACGATATGATTTGCACACTTCGTATCCCAGGCCTCCCACCATTTCGTGTCGTTGAAGTACGCACAACCTTTCCTGACCTTGTCTTTTGTCTTTCCTTCTCCTCCTTCGAAAGATCGGTCTGGTTTGCTAGACAAACGCAAAGTTTGAACGCCGCTTTGTATTGAGCTTTGGCAGCTTCAGAAGGGCGGGGTTGATGCTCGCAACGCTTTCATGATCCGAGTCTGCTGGGACTATGGCATCACTACTTTGCAACATGCAACATGCTTGTTGTTGGAGCGCGACCCAGGTGCACCGGGACTCGCGCAATCCAGTTCTTTATAGCGGCAGTAATAGCACAACTGCTGGAACCTTCTCCGATTCCAGCAGAGGTGCAGTCACTGGCGATGCGGCTTATAAGTTCACCGCACCCGTCGGTGCTTCTACCACCGATATCCCAGCCCGGCCTTTATTCTTATTGCTCCCGAGTATTGGTTTTTGTTCTGGTAAGCAAACCGTTACATTTTATGCCTACTGCCTAGGCACCCCAAAGCTATGACTTGAGAAAGGACTCATATAGTATGTGCGTGTGTATACAACTCGTGAATTTATTTGCACGATCATTCCAACGCCTGGGCTGAAAAGTCCCGGGCCTAACACATAGATAGCACTAATTTTATTGCATTCACCTCATATATATGTTCATATATTTATAATTGGCGCTTACACCCTTTTTGGGTGTTAGACCGAGCTCCTCCTCATATCTGTGGCGTGCGTCTTGAGGTTGTTCTACAAATAGAGGAACCTACAGTTTTAAGCCGGCTCCGAACGGCAAATATTTTCCATGAAGAGCGTCTTGATGGCAGAAATACACTCAGAGGCTTACCATTGCAGCTGAAGGGCGACCGCTCATAGGAAACACTTTTTCTTCATTTTGGGGTTTCACGGAGTTTCGAACCTACGTTCAAAACGAGATATTGATACATAGAATTGAGCCAGAGTAGCTAGTCTGCTTAGTTGCTTTCAATTTGTATGTATGTGTATTTTTCGACGCTATTGGTGCACTAGAATAAAACACTTCCAATCAACTTTGAGGAGTGTTTTGCTTATTCAAAAGTCTTGAACACATACAGGGTTTGATTGAAAAGTAATGAGCCTTCCCGCGCGGAGCGTCAGCCAAGCGAGCAACCGAATCGGCTGGTCGGGGAAAATGATCGTTGGACCTTCCCCTTCCACTAGAAACCGGTCCCAGTTCGCTGGCAACAGCGGTGCAGTCAACATCGCTCCGCGCGTGAAAGCTGTTTTAAAAGTGTGTTAGGATTTTGCAGTGGCGCAAATGCAGCGATCGTTAGAGCAACATTACTGGATCAAATTTTGCGTAAAGCTAAACAAAACGTGTACCGAAACCATTGGGCTACTCAAGGAGGCTTACGGGGACCAATCTCTGTCCAGTGTCCAGGTAAAACGGTGGCACAAGTCGTTCAAGGAAGGCTGGGAGAACGTCGAAGACGAATAGCGATTTTGAAGGCCTTCGACGACGCAAACAGACACCGCCTTCCTCTGCACCTCTGCATTGGCCAAGATGGGGTTTCCGGTGCTTCCCCACCCTCCCTACAGCACAGACCTGTCCCCTCCGGACTTCTTCTTGTTCCCGCGCCTGAAAAGAAAGCTGAAGGGGAGGCGTTTCGACTCCATCGAGGCGATCCAAAAAACTGTGACAGCCGAATTGAACGCGATTCCGGCGGATGAGTTTAAAAAATGTTTCCTGCAGTGAAAGGACCGCTACCAGCGGTGTATTGACGCTCAAGGGTTCTATTTTGAAGAATATTAATTGTATAAGCCAAAAGGTTTAATAAAACTGCTTAAAAAAAATAAGGCTCATTACTTTTCAATCAAGCCCTGTATATTTGATATTTTAATGCAAATATATACTTATAAAGCTAGTTGCTAGCTAGTAGTATACTTATAAAGCTAAAAATTTAGATTTTACCTTTATTAAAACGCAGACTTTTTCTATCGCATGCGACTATACCTAGGTTTGATCGGCACTAATGTGAATGGAATAAAATATTTAAAATTTTTCGGACGGTATCCTGAACACAAGAGATTTTATCCTTTTTCTCATCGCAAAATATTTTATCAGTAATGCTTGATGAATCGGTGTGTTTCGAGTGGTATTTAAGCAGAAAATATTGTTAAAAATTGGTAACGTATACTTAGACGATTTCAAACTGAAAACCAATACATCGGCTACTAAACTAAAAAGGAAGAAAATCACAGGAATATGTTCACACGCGTTTGTACGCAATGCTTTTTGCTTTGAAAAAAATTAAATAATATAGCATAAAAGTTTCGTACAATTTACAAGAAAAATTCCGGTTTTCTTTTAAGCGCAAATAAGAAAGTTAACCCTACTTACAAACAAGCAACAAATGCAACTGAAAATACGCTCAAAACAGACAAGATCTAAGAATGGGCACATTCAAACGCCGCAAGTGAAGTACAAAATCATACAAAAAAATATGTAAATGCGCGACAATATCAGTACGCAAGTTGTTTATCCAATATTTGGGTGACTGGTCAAGCTCGATCATCAAAGGGGTTGAAACTGCATGCCAAGTCCATCTACATAATTATATTCTAGGCCGCTAAGATTTTTCAGTAAAAAAATAATATAATAGGGTAGGACGAACAGAAAAATTCCATCGTTTTGTGAGAAAAATCCTTCAAAGAACTAGTTTCATTGTTTTATCAATTGTTTTATCCTTTTACTTAACCCATCTCAAGAGACTATAAAATAACTTTTAAAACCTGATTATTTTCCCACATTAAAACATTTGCATTATTCGAAGAAAGTAGACATAGATAATTTATTTGCAATTCCAATTGTCTAAGTACATGAAACGCACTAATTCTTCTACACATATACATACATATGTAACAAACATACCACATTTCTTACATATGTATAGACATGTTTAGGTAAGCAATTTAACATTTTACGCATTTTTGGAGATAATTGTTAGTAATTTATTACCTTATTTTAAAGTTATATACATGTGTGCCCTATAAACTACTTATTTTGAGTAGTACACCTTTTTTTGACAGCTATTACGTGTGCACGATAATGTTTAGTCAGTGTGAAAATCCACTGCTGAGGTTATGATAGTTTTACAGAAAACATTTTTTTAATAATCCAAGAACAACTCTTCTACTTTAAAATATATCTAATCGACACGTCATTGATCAAATTGAGTCGGCATTATGCTGAGATGTTATTGGTAATTACGTTAAAACGAAAAACTTTTCCACAGAGAGGCACTTTGCCCCACCCGTAAAATTACAGCAAAACTAAATTTGTACTGATTACTGAAATTAATTTCAATAACCAGCAAAATGTTATTGATTACTGAAAAATTTGTTGCATTGCATTTTCAGTACAGGATAATTTTACTGCTACTGCAAATTAAGTAGTCATTAAAAAAATTACTAGGCCACCTTTTATCGGATATTAATTATCCCACGCAAACTCTACTCTCTCTATCGTTTCTGCGTGTATTTGGCATCTGCGGCATTTATCTTCTGAGATGTTGGGATCTTTCAAAATGTATTTTTGGTAATTTTTGATGAGGATAACATGATCCTGAATGGCGATCGGAAATCCTTCAGTTTCAGGATAATTATTATTATTATTACTATTATTATTTTTTAGGCAGTTTCGGGTTGCAATTCTTGTCGGCACTATTGTTTTTTTTGTGTTAATATTATGTTTTGTATTGTTTTATTGATATTTATTTCCTATATATATTTATAATTGTTTTTTTTGTGTTAATATTATGTTTTGTATTGTTTTATTGATATTTATTTCCTATATATATTTATAATTGGCGCATATAAACTGTTTGGTTATTTGGCCGAGCTCCTCCTCCTATTTGTGGTGTGCGTCTTGATGTTGTTCCACAAATGGAGGGACCTACAGTTTCAAGCCGACTCCGAACGGCAATATTTTTATGATTACCTTTTTCATGGCGGAAATACACTCGAAGGTTTGCCATTACTTGCCGAAGGGCGACTACTATTACTCGTAGAAAAAACTTTTTCTTCATTTTAGACTTTTACCGAGATTAGAACCTACGTTTTTTCCAAATTCCAAATGATAGTCACGCACAAACCCATTCGGCTATGGCAGCCGATTTTTTTAATTACTTCTTTGTATATTGTGATGTAGAGTTGTTTCGATGTTGACTTGTTTTATATTTTTAGTAAATGTTTTGGGGAGTTGCTGAAATCATAAATGGGATTGGTTTGGTTCTTTAGTTATAGCTAAAGTTATAGCTAACTAACTATTTTTTAAATTTTTTTCTGGATATTTTCTGTGTATGTTGAATTTGTGAATTTGAAAAGGTCGTGCCAAGGAGCACCAGGAGATTTGGTGGCTCCTAAAACGCTCAGGCTAAAGAGCCTATTCTATTTAAAGCTCTGGAAAGGGGGTAGATAGTCAAGGAGGGAGAGAGAAAAGTATCAGAGAAAGAGATAGGAAAGAATAGAGACAGAGATAGAGATAGTTAGTCCTGTGAGAATTTTCCAGATTCTTTGGCGAATCTGTAAATATCCTCCAGTTTTAGAGAACGAATATTACTCATTCCCATGACATCGGAACCCAATACCCGTAGTCGCGCTCTAGCAAAGGCAGGACACTCACAGAGAAAGTGCTCAGTGCTATCCGGCTCCTCCAAGCAGGACAGGCATACCGGGTCCTCGATGATTCCAATGGTGGTCATATGCTGACCCCATGGGTTGTGTCCTGTAATGATGCCGACCTTGATGTCTTTCCTTCTAAGTTTTAGTAGAAAGTTTGACAGTTTTCTGTTCGGACTTGTCACAAAACACTTTGCAGTTCTGCAGCGTTCTAGACCGGACCATCGCTCTTTATGTAGATTGCCTACATAATCGTTGATCCAGTTCTTGATTCCTGCGGGACTGATTCCGATTATTGGCTCTGGCCCCTGTGGGGGCACCGCTGATCCACGGTTGGCCAATTCGTCGGCAATTTCGTTTCCTTGAACACCGGAGTGTCCCGGAACCCATATAAGTACAAGCCTGTTTTGTCTTGCGACAGAATTAAGCTTCTTCTTACATTCTTCAACAATCTTTGAGGTTTGCTTCGCGTTCTCCAGGGCCTTCAATGCAGCCTGACTGTCACTGAAGACTCCAATCTGTTTCCCGCTCCATCTCCTCTCGATTATCCATTCGGCTACTTTTAGGATGGCAAAAACTTCTGTTTGGAAAACAGTTGCCATTCTCCCCATAGCATAGTGATACTTATTACTATCGTTTAAGTACCATCCGGCTCCAGACCCTATTTCAGTCTTGGACCCATCGGTAAAGAAAATATCCGTCAAACCTCCCTGCATGCATTCTGGATTGCTCCATTGCTCACGCAATGGAAATCTGACATCACATTTCCTTCCAAATGAAACTGTGGGTATCAGGTCATCTTTAGGTGCCAAAAACAGTGGATACTGCTCCGACAGCAACTTAAAGATTTCTCCAAGTTTTGCCAAAGGCTCTACGGCATTGCTGAAAAATCTTCAATGCACGATTCACCTTCAGTGAAACGTGTGTCTCCCAAGTCAGCTTCTTATCCAAGATTACTCCTAGATATTTACCTTCGTTGGAAAGACCAAGTGTCACACCTTTCAGTGTTGGAAGACTGAGTCCATCCAATTTCCGTTTTCCCGTAAACAAGACTATGGTTGTTTTGTTCGGGTTAACGGAAATACCTTGTCTCATACACCAGTCATCGATTTTGTCAAGAATCCTCTGCACTTTCGTGCAAAGCCTCCTTAAGGATTTATCCGATGTTAGCGCACAGACGTCGTCCGCATATTCTTGGACGTGAAAACCGAGTTAATGCATCTACACTAATAAAGAGTCTACGACGAAGCACCGCAGCAGCGGAGAAAGAACACCCCCTTGGGGACATCCTTGCTTGGCCCTGACTGTGATTTGTTCGTCACTGCTCCCAAAAGCGGTTAACAGCCTCTCAGAGAGCATGGAATATATCCATTTTATAATGGTTTGATTAACTCCGTGACGTTCCGCAGAAGAACATATCGAGCCGAAAGTGGCATTATCAAAAGCCCCCTCAATGTCCACGAACCCGCCCATTGTGTATTCGTCAGCTTCCAGCCCGGCTTCAATCTTGCTAACAAGATCGTGTAAGGCTGATTCACATGATTTTCCACTCTGGTAAGCGTGTTGATTTCTACTAAGTGGACTTCTCGGCAATACCCCCACTCGAATATGTTTCTCCACCACTCGCTCCAGACTTTTCAACATGAACGATGTCAAACTGATTGGTCTAAAACTTTTTGCTAGGGAATAGTCATCTTTTCCTGGTTTCGGAATAAATACTACTCTTACGCGTCGCCATTGGGATGGTATATAACCAAATGCAAGACAGGCTGTGAAGATCCTTTTCAGGGCCTCAATCAGCCTCTCTCCTCCTTTTTTAAGCATTGCTGGATATATTCCGTCAGGTCCAGGGGACTTAAAGTTCTCAAAGGAAAAAAGAGATAAGGAAAACCTTATCGTTTCCCTTGTCACTATCCGACTAGCAATATACCAGCTGTACCTAGAGGTTCCACCGTTGCTACCGTTATTGTGCATGCCACTCTCAACTTCAGAGAGAGTTCTACTACCCGGAAAATGGGTTTCGAGTACAGCATTAAACGTTTCCGATTTGGAAATGGTGTATGAACCATCAGGTTTTCGAATGGAATCCAGCCTTACTGAGCGGTCTAAATGAAGGACCTTACAAAGTCTCGCTGTTTCCCTCATTTCTTCGACGTTACTGCAGAAATTTCTATAGGATTCAAGTTTGGCTTTCCGTACTTTTTTCTTATATTCTCTCTGTGTAAGTCGATGATTAGCCCAGTCCTCTTCTGTTTTGGTCTTCATGGCCTTATTAAGAAGTTTCCTGGACCGTACACGAAGCTTCAACAGTTCAGGGTTCCACCAAGGAACCACTTTCCCCTGTCTGCTTTGCCTGAGTGGGCACAGTTCCTCAAAGCATTTGATTAAAGTACCTTCTAATTTCTTAGTAGCATCTTCAATCATTTCCTCTTGTCTCCTTCTGGTCACAAAAGTTGGTTTGTTGCCAGTATTTTGAATGACCAAATCGGATGACAGGATAAAATCCAGTAACTTGAGACCTCTGGGGTTGCATTTGCTGCTTCCCCACACAATGTTTTGTGAATTTGCATCACAGCCCACTATTAGCCCCAGATTATTGGATTCTGCGTACTTGACCACTTCTCTTAGCTCCCTCGAAGGAGGTGGCTGTACAGAGTCGTAGGGTAGGTAGGCCGAAACTACGATAGCTTCGACACTGTTCCCACTTTTCGAGTACTTTATTTTTGCAGCAACGATATCTCCGGAGCTTAGCTCTTTTAACATCGTGTGTTCGATCAACCTCGGCATGATAATACATGCTCGCAGTCTCACATTCCCTTCACAATGAAGTATTTGTCCCCACGACATAGCACTTAGACCACAGATACGCTCGTGACATACCCACGGTTCTTGTATAAGTATTGTGTGTGGGTTTGTTTGCAGTTTTGCATGCCTACGGCACAAGAGTGTATGTTGGTATCATTTGGCTACTTCATGATGTATTATTTTTACAACTATATTATGTCTATGTGTATACTCTGTGCCTGCTAGAATCTGTTTCTATTGTTTCTGGGTGTATTTGGCATTTTTAGCATTTGTCGTTAGTTATAATCGGGTCTTTTATTATGTATTTTTGATAGTTTTTAGTGAGCATTACTTGATTTTGAACGGCGATTATAAATCCTTCCGAATTCAGGTATAGCTGTTCAGTTTTTCTATATTTGGGTCTTCCATAATGTGTAGGTGTTTGCCAGGAGTAGCCGTTTTTGTACCCAAGCGGTCTTCTTTTTTTCAACTGATTTTTGAGTGAGTGTTACTTCAATGCTTTGTAAGTCTAGTGGGGAATAGTGCTTATTGCTTTGTGTATATCGGATGTGTGTTAGAGATTCTTGGAATTTAGTTGCGTTGTAAGTATCTGGTTACAGCGTTGTTTGTATTGCAGTGAAAGTTGTTTTTTAATAGAGGTGCGGTCTATTTTTGTACTTTGTTGTGCCAGTTCATTTTGTTTTCTCCATGTGTTGTGCTTTACATTTATTGATGTGAAAGATCACTTTTTATATCGTTTGTTATTTGTTCTGTGATTTTTAAAAGTGTGTTTGTGTGGATGCGTATAGTTTGATGTCGTCCATGAATAGAAGATGATTTAATTTGTGCTGTGTAATTTTTTCATGTCTTATATTGTATCCATATATTGTATTGTTGAGGGTGTTCGAAAGAACGTTAAGACAGAGGCAAAACCAGAGAGCACTTAATGAGGTGACTCTATATATATCGTGAAATATACCTTTTTTGTGTCAATTTGTTATGTTGCTATTGCTTCCGTAGATCTTATTAAATTTATTTGTATTTTGATGTACACTACCGGTCAAAAGTTTGGGTTCACTTGAAAAATTGTAAAAAATTTTCAAATAATCATGATTTTCTTCGTCAAATATTTTTTAATATTGTTATTTTACAGAAAGTAATTGTGTTTAATACAAAATATGTTAACTTTTAAAGAAACCCGCAAGTATTTGTTCATATTTTCGATTCCTCGAAATATCCGCCTTTTGCTCGTATTACAGCATCGCATATTCTGGGCATCCTATCAATTAATTTACGCAAAGATTCTGGATTCCAGCAATTTTGCAGAAATGTCCAAAGTTGTTTTGTACTAGTAGGTTGCAATTTTCGTACTTCTCTGTCCAACTCGTCCCACAGCAACTCGATCGGGTTACAATCCGGCGACTGAGGAGGCCATTCCATATATTTGAGTTGTTTTTGATTTTCTTTGGCTGCAATGTAATCCTGGCAAAATTATGAAGTGTGCTTAGGATGGTTATCCTGCTGGAAAACGAATCCGCTGCCCACAAGTCTTTTTCCACACGGAAAAGCGTGCCGTTGAAGTATGTTGCGGTAGACGTTTTTGTCCATGATACCCTCAATTTGCACAATGTCTCCAACTTTGTCTACAGCAAAGCATCCCCAGACTAACACTAACCCTCCACCATGCTTAAATGTGGGAATAACCCATTGGTTCATCATGCGTTCACCGACAAAACGACGAACATATTGGCGGCGTCGTTTGTTGAAAATTTCAAATTTGGACTCGTCCGTGAACAATACTTTAGACCATCGTTCAGTTGTCCACTCTTTATGTTTTTTAGCCCAATTAAGTCTCTTTACTTTATTTTGCTTTCGAAGTAAAAGTTTTTTGGCGGCGACGCACCCTTTTAGGCCGTAGTTTCTTAGTCGTCGCTGTATCGTCGAAACAGATACTGGAGCCTCGCGCGAGGAATTGAGTTGTTCGCGAATTTCAGGGGCTGTTAGAAAACGATTTTTTTTGCTTACAACACATATGAACTTATCCTCTCCTTTTGACGTAGTTTTAGGCCTCCCAGAACGATGACGACTCTGATTGCACCCAGTACCGCTCTTTCTTTGTAACGTTCTCATGACAGCATTTTGAGAGACATCACATTTCGAAGCAAATTTTCTCTTTGAATAGCCTTATCCATGTAGTGCTACAATGACTGCTCGTGTTTCTACACTAAACTCTGCTTTCCGACCCATTTTACATAATAAAACAGGAAATATGTAGTTTTATTTAAATTTTAATAATTAGAAGATAATTTTTGTATAACGTCGACTTGTATGTAAGTTTTTGTAAAACAATTATTTTTTGGAACACAAAAAATTGTTTTACTTACCTTTTTGATAACAAAGATTACACCAACAATTAGAAATATAACTCTTGAAGCGAGTTTTGCAGCAATAATATGTTACGCGTAATAGGCACTAGACGCATTGACAGAATGCAGCAAGTCATAACACGTTTATGCTTGATCTACGCGACTCCCACAGTCACTTTGTAAACAATAACAATCTCCTAAACTCAAACTAGTAGCAGAACGCACGTTTAAAAAACAAAACCCCTAATAAGCCGACTTGATTGTGTAAAATTCCAAAATAATGTAAGTGAACCCAAACTTTTGACCGGTAGTGTATGTTTTGCCTATTGTAAGAAATTCTGCTAGGGTTTGTAATTGATCTATTAATTTGTTAATTGCTAGTGCTAGAAGATGATGTATTGAGGTACATTTTTTTTCCAGAAATTTTGAATGTTGTCTATTACTGGGCATCTCCAATTGTGGATTTTATTGATCATGTTAGTTAGATCCTCTGTTGGTAGTGCGATATTGTGTTGAGATTGTAAATCCTTTTGTCGGTGTTCCTCTTGGCGAGTCCATGTAGCTGAGTCGTTGTGTTAAGCAGGTATTGACAATATGTTTTTCCAGTAGTTCGTTATTTGTTCTTTCGTTGGGGAGATTATTTGAAAGTCTTCTGTAGATGCTAATTTTTTATAAAAGGTTTTGTATGAAAATCTTGTTATCAGTCCTCTTTTGGTTGGATTTTTTATACCGTCCTAGTCTGGCCGCACTTAAAAATTTTTGTTTATGGGTGCCCATTAATTCATCTATGGTTTATTATATTTTGTTGTAAAACGTTTATATGCTTAATTAGAGACGGTTCCTAAAACTCGAACATTTTTGGGTCATCGTGAAGCACCTTGTCGGACCGCAATACAGAAATTGATGAAAAAATCGAGCTGTTGGGACAAGTAAGTGATGTGAAGAATAAAATATGATTCACACATGGTGCTGTGCGAATGGACTATCATCAAACTCTATCCATACTGCTCTGGTCCTCTTTACCAAAAAAAGAGGGTTTATGGACTCGTTCTGCCTAAGCTAAAAGGAGTCACAATCCAGCTATCCAAAGAAATTAAATATCTTGGAGTAATCCTCGATGGTATACTCCTCTGGAAATCGCACGTTGAAACAAAGAAATCCACAGCACTGACAGCATTCTGTTTTTGGGAAAATGTGTAGGCTTTCTCTTAGAAAGGTCCAATGGATCTACACGGCTATGATAAGACTTATTATCACCTATGCTTCAGTGGTCTGGATGAGTGCACTCCTTCTCGTAGGAGTCAGGAAGACCTTATCGAGACTATAACGCACTGTGGCCATCTGTTGTGTAAGAGCTTTTCAGGCATGGAATTCGATTCAACGATCCTTGCCATGCCCCTTAACTCCCTGTCATCCAGAGTCGTGCTTGACAAGAAATACAGTGTGGTGCTGCCAGGGGATCAGCTCTGGTCAAACTCAAAAAATGAGCCCGGGAAACACTGTTTTCGCCTTTTCATGGATGACTCCAGGACCGAGCAGGGATCCACCTCTCGGGTCTACCTGGAATCACACGGACAATAACATCACGGGACATAACATAACGAGATCTCTAACTCTTTAGCTAATATAGAATGGGCTCTGAGGCCAACTTCCTTGGCCCGGAGCCCGTTCTGCCACTCCCTTCTGCAGCCATCAAATCCACAGTTAGCAAACGGGTTACTCTAACCCACAAGCGAGCTTGGCAAGCTGAGAGAGGCTGCAGATGGACAAAACTGAGGTTACCTGTCATGTCCGACCGACTTTCGTAGTTCCTCCTGTCATTAAGCAGAGGGGACTGTAGGAGGCTGGTTGGACTGATGACGGGCCACTTTCGATGGGCGTGCCCAGCATGTGGAGAGGATGATGAGACGGCGGACCACCTCCTGTGCATCTGTCCCGCCTTCGCTCGAATCAGGCTTGAGGCCTTTGGCACTCATGTGTTAAGAAGCGACCACCTTGGCACCACAAGATCTACTCAGATTTCTTCGGAGGGTGAGTAGATTTAAAGAAAATTAAAACGGGAATTCGAGTGCAATACAATGGACTAAATTGTGCCTAAGTGCTGTTCTGGCTAGTCTGCCCCGACAAAAAAACATGCAATTGCGTGGCTTAGTGAATCGTTCATTAGTTTCTGTCTTAAGGTTTTTCTTGCATTAGATCCATATGTTGTCTTGTTAAGTGTGTTAGACAAGGGATTTAAGGTAAGACAAAACCATAAGATGGTTAAAGAGTTTGCATGAAAGATGCCTCTTGGTATAGGTATTTCTTCTATTATTATTGTATTTCATGGTGTGGTTAAAACTATGCTTTCCGTTTACAATTTAAGCATAGTAGTTGTTATAAAGTTATAAGTTCTGGGTGTGTTTGATATATGTGTACCACCTTCAGAAGCCAGCTATGGGGCACTGAATCACTTTTTGATATTCTATGCAGCAGGTGGTGCGTATTTGGGTGGAGGTTTGTTTCACTACAACTGTATCTATTATAATATTTAATTGCTCTTTACATCCTCTACTGTCCTTTTTGAAGCCCTTCTTTTCATTCGTTAAAATGTTATAGCGTGAAAGATATTATATTTATATATTTTGTTACTAAGTTATTATTTTTTATAGGCTAGGTAGGCATGTTATAGGTCTGTAGCTCGACACACTGGTTGTTTCTGTGTTTTTTGGTTTTATGTATTCGGTATGGGAATAAGTTTAAACAATTAAATAATACATGATATTATGTAAAGCATGTGTCATTGGAAGCTACAACTTTACTCCATCTATCAGGAAGCATACAAATTACTCAGACGGAAAATTCGAGTTCTTTTGACTTGATCCATTCATTGAGCCAGTTTGCGATGCTCTCATGAGAACTGAACCGTTCGCCAATAAGGGCTGACTGCAATGATCGGAATAGATGGTAATCCGAAGGTGGAATGTCTGGGGAATACGGCATGTAGGGCAAAATTTCCCAATTCCCTAAATATTTCTGGACCGATTTAGCAACGTGTGGCCAGGCGTTGTCTTTCAGCAAAATCAGTTCGTCATGTCTACCGTCCCACTCCGGCCGCTTTTCTTTGAGAGTTCGATTCAAACACATTAGCTGCAGTCGGTAACGGTCACCAGTGATGGTTTCAGATGGTTTAAAGAGTTCATGACATAACCTTTGAAGCATGAATATTTTTTTTTGCTGTCGATGGAAATGGTTCATCTGGTAGACTCCAATATTTTCAACGCTTAAGGTTATCATAATAGATCCATTTTCCATCGCCAGTGACGATGCGTTGAAGAAAAAGTTTTATTTTCTGCCATTCAAGAAGGATCTCACATGTCACCAAACATCTCTCGATATCCTTCTCCTTCAATTGATGTGGCACCCAGTTGCCTGCTTTCAGCATCATGCCCATGCGTGCAAACGTTTACCGACGGTTGATCCGTCAATATCCAATACCTTAGTCATGTAATCAAGGGTTCGACAATAGTGGTTGTAGTTGAGTATCTTCGAATTTTTTCAGTGCCCTTCCGCGATCTATATCACTCACGTCGAAATTGCCACTTTACAAGTTGTATTTGATGGAGCGTGTTTACCGGAAATATTGATCAATATACGACACGTTTCAGCTGCACGTTTCTTTAAAAGGTAATAATGAAACATGACAAATTCTGTTTTTTCGGTACGAACATAGACGTTTTTGACGTCTGATAAACAAGGATCTTTACGCTTCAAACGAATATCAACTACTGCGAGCGAGACCTCACATATACACCTTCAAATCACCAGTATATTACTAGGGCGAACACAAGAAGATCAGCAGCGACTCCTCTTTTGCCAAGGCGGAAACTTGTTCCCATACCTAATACGTTTTGCCTGTAGAAAGGAAAGAAGGTAGTTTTTGAGCTTGGTTAATTATTTCGTTTATTACTCTGGCTATGTGCAGTGGTTAACAATTTATACCAAAAATTTAGAATATTGTCTACTCCGGGAAGTCCGAAATTAGGAAGGCCATGAAGGCCTCTTGGAGAAACTTCTGTAGAAGCGTGGATGGCTTCACAACGCCTAGACAAATACCCAGGAGAAGCTCCGCTCGCTTGGGATACGAGAGGGACAAATCGGGACGTTGGGCGATGAGCGACGAGGAATCACTAAAATTGTTCCTCAGCGCCCATTTCCGACAAATCCAGTATCTAGCAGTACCAGCTTGGGAAGTACTTGGAACCGAGGCCCTAAGGATTTCAGGCCAATCAGACTTTCATCTTTTTGGCTGAAAAGACTTGAGAGGCTTATTGAGCTACACATATGAAACGAAATTCTTCGGGTGCGTTTGTCGCATACCCAACATGCTTACTGCAAAGGCAGATCAGTGGAATCTGCCCTGCATACAACTGTTAAAGATATTGTGGAGTCTCCGTATCGTAGTTGGCGCCTTCCTCGATATTGAAGGGGCTTTTAAAAACGTCCTTCCGGGGGCAATCACTAAATCTCTGGGTAGGTTGGGGGTTGGGAAATAGAATGCTTAGCGACAGAATGGTCGCGGCGGAGTGGAGCGACGTCTCTCTCTGTCCGAAGGTGAGGGGACGCCGCAAGGCGGTGTTCTATTACCATTTTTCTGGATTTTTGTTATGAATGACTTGCTGGAGGAGCTGGTGAGGAGGGGTTGTAGGGTGATTGCTTACACGGATGACGTGGCATTAATTGTTAGAGGAAAGCTTGTAGATACCCTATGCGATATGATGTAGGGATATCTGAACGTAGTTGTTCGATAGGCAGCAGACTGGGGCTTGTTGGGGAGTCCTCTTAAGATGAAGCTCGTCATTTTAAATATAAAATTCCCAGAGCTCAACTCCCCTCAATAGGGGGCGCTCCGTTTGTGCTTTCTGACAAGGTAAAGTACCTAGGCCTAGTCCTTGACAGTAAGCTAACGTGGAAGCCCAACATTGAGGAGAAAGTAAGGAAGGCATGGCTGAAAGGGCACTATTGGCACAAGATGGGACCTTTCGCCTAGAGTTATTTTTTTTTGGTTATATTTACTATTGTAAAGTCTATCTTGTTATATGGACTCATAGCCTGGTGGAACTGGTGGAGAAGACGATATTGGTGAAGAAGCTGGAGAGAGTTCAGAGGTTGGCACTTATTGGAACCAGTTGGGTGCTTCGTTCGACTCCTACTCTGGCGCTCAACGCAATGTTTAATGTGGTACCCGTAGACACCGCAGGCTGAATTGCCGCTACACGTACCGCATTCAGACTGAGGGCTTCGGGTTATAGGCTCAATCTCACATATGGGCACTCAAGCGTCCTTAGAATTTTTGAGTTCATCCCCCCATCGACGGATCAGTGTGTACCCTCGCTTAGTTCAATTGGAACTTTCTCCACTCATATTCCATCAAGGGAGGAGCGGACCGGGGACAACACCTGGGGACAGGGTCTGGTTAACCTGTTCACGGATGGCTCGAAGTTGGATGGTAGGATTGGAGGAGGAGTATTCTGCAAAGAGCTCCCCATTAAACTCAAATTCAGGTTACCGGGTCACTGCAGTGTGTTTTAAGCAGAGGTGACCGCAATCAAAGAAGCAGCTGACAGGCGTAATAGCTGTTAAGAAGGTAAATATTACTCCGACAGCCAAACAGCAATTAGGGCCCTAGGCTCTATTATAGACCACTCGAAACTGGTCAGGGAATGCCTGGTCTCACTTTCGATTGCTCTAGTCCTGGAAGGATGGGCTTTACACGAACTCAGCGAGCGCTGGGAAAGTAGACGAACGTGTTAGATCGCGAAATCCTTCTGGCCACGTTCGGATCGGAGGCGTTCGAGAGATATTCTGAGGATGGCAAAATCTCAGACTCGGAATTACTTCGAGTTCTGTTTGCGTCAGGTGAAATCCACAAAGTCTACAAATACTCAAACCCCCCAACCCCCCACCCGTCTCCTTTTCGTCTTCTCGTTTTCCTTCACCTCTTGGTAAATTGTCATAGTATGATTTATAAATACCGCGCACTTCCTGCCTAATTTATCTGTCATTTCTTTTCAAGTGGTTTCTATATGTTTGGAGCATACAGAATCCATACCTGAATGTTTTGGTCTAGGATGTTAACTTATCAAGATATTCCACAACCTCTTTTGATGCAGCTTGGAAAGAGTTCTGTTCCGTAGACACCTCCCTCTGCCCGTTAAGCGTTGAGGGATCCGTCCGTATACCATGTTATCATGCTGTGATATACCTTGCTGTTTTTAGATAGCCTATCTCAAGTGCTATTACTCCCAAGATCAGTTTAACAGAACTGAACTTTGGTAGCCTGCCACGGTAGCACGGCAAAGAGATCTTTGGCGTTAGTTCAGCAAGCATATCAAACTAAAGATTTTGATAAGCTCCTGAGCAAATGGTAACTTTGGTTCTCCTTAGGTTAGCCCTTCTCGCTTTGAATTGGATATGAATGTGAAGAGATGCCAGTCTTAGTAGGTCCTCCATTGATGCTAGGGGACATGTACGCATGGCTCTTGTTATGCAAGTTTTCGTAACCTTGTTAGTATGTTTATAACTGATTGCTTCATCGAGCAACGCTCCGTAGGAAATCATAAGTCTGACTATATCCATGTAGATCCATAGCAGTATGTTTCATGTACATCCCCAACTCGTGCCTGCAATCGATTTATACGTCATGAGTACTGTAATGGCTTTTCTCGTCATTTCTTCTATATGTGCATTCATCAGTTTTAGCGCAAACGTTGCACCCAATAGTTTTGTTTACTTTTATATTTTTATCTCAATTCCATATAACTAAATTGGTTTAAGATGTTTGAATTTGTATTCTTTTGTGAATGTTACAATGGTGGTTTTTGCTAGATTAGTGTCCAGCCGCGCCGCCCTAAAACACTGCCTTTTAGTTAGCGCTAACTTTAATTTGACACGATGAGCCTTCTGAGTCCTCTTCTAAGAGTCTTTTCGGATTTCTTTCTAAATATAAGGACTACGTTGTCTAGTTTATCATTAGCTCATCAATACGCTCCACATTAGTAATGGTAGTACACCACTTTGCAGTTTTAATGCGAATAATAAGGAAAAATAATGTTCTGAACGAAATATGTGAGTTTTAGTATCGAAATATGCGGAAATGCCTCTTTATATAGGGGAAATACCGCGTTATGCAAGAGGCATAAAATCGCATTATAAAACTACCGCGTTTATTTATTTGAAGCGACAGATTCTTAAAGACAATATTTAACTACTATACAATAGTATAATAATTACTAAGAAAAAATAGTTGGCTATGTAAGACGGGATACGGCTTTCAACACTAAAAGAATTGAAAAAGAAATTTCAATCCGCGCATACCCTGGAAATAGGAGCATTCACGTCATAATTGGTTCTCGAGAAGCCTATTTTTAAGGTTTCAAACTGTCGAAGATCCTTTTTAGAAGAATTTAACTGAATTTTAATCAGAAAGGAAGGAAAATCAATAGTCCCGGTAATGATACTAATAATAAATGATCACAATATAAAAGATAATTTTTTTTATTAATCAATAAACATCGAGAGTGGTAATATGGTAAATGTTCAGATCACAAATCGTAGAAAACTCGAATAGAGCGACCTATTTGGTACTTTCTCCAGATAACAGCGTCATACTCCAACTTTTACGAAATAAATGGACAGAAATTAAGCTTTTAACAGCTAAATATAACTTTTCATTATCATTACATCACTTTTCACAGTTATCACAGTCTCGAAACAGACAAGAGCTTCGAAATCAGCCTATATTTGCGAACATTGTTCTTATTTCCACCCTTAAATATACGGATAAAGGATGTCTCATTCAAGTCATCAACAAAAATATCGGAGGTCAACAATTTATTAAAAATAATTGGAGGAGGCTCTGCATGACACAAACAGTTCTTCAGCAAAATAGCCGAAAAGCAACCCGAGTCAGTTTTAGTTATGAGCTTGAGCTTCCTAACACCATACATGACAACAGTAACATATAAGAACAATGGCCCAAAATTAAGCGAGGAATAACTCTTACAAAGCATACCAAGACATAAGGAGTAGGTATATTATATTACATATTTTAAATACATATTTATTAGAATAATTGTGTAATTAGATATGTGATTATTGCTATAAAAATTTAGAGCTATAAGAAAGCACGTCCACACGGTGCATCCTACCCTTCAGTATTCTACCAGTTTTCGAAGTAAATCAGATTGAGCCTGAGTTTTATTCCCAAGTAAATATCCTTATGCTAACGGCGGCTGCCGTAGCCGAATGAGTTAGTGCGTAACTACCATTCGGAATTCGGAGAGAATGTGGGTTTGTAACTCCGTGAAAAACTAAAATGAAGAAAAAGGTTTTTCTAATAATAATCAATGGAAATGTATTTCTGCCATGGAAAATCTCGCTTTTATCATACTACTTCTTTGCCACTTCACTTTCATCTATTTTCATGACCCCATCGATGTCTGACAGTGATACTCCGTCGGAGTCTCCTATGCCACCTTGCCTTAACGTCACGAACTCGCTGCCAATGTCCCTGGTTCCCTCATTTTCATGAGGTAGCAGGGAGACGTCAACAGATACCTCGCTTTCGGCCACTTCTTCAGCTACATATTTTGACGTCGGCCTTTAGCTGAGCAGCTGAAATCTTTCTCTATTCCACAATCGACTAGTATTAAGCCTGGACGAAAGTGTATTCCTTCGAATTTGCATCCCTCATAAGTCTCCACTACAAGGAATTCCTCGTAGTTTTTGGTCTGCCATTCCTTTTTTATCGTCGTCAGAGCCGGTTTCTTGAAATTTTTTCCCTAATCTTTGAATTGTCGACTAATTCAGGCGATATGTTGTTCTATCGAAGTATCCATGATTAAATTTTAAATATGTTAAAGATGAAATTATTCATCTTCAAAAATTATTCATCTGGGAATTACTCACAACTGCCATCTAGGTGTCCCTTTTGAAGGCCCTTAATAAATCATATACAGCCAACCTAGATGGAAGCATTCCATTAGTCTTTATGCATTTAAAAGTTCGGTAGAATTTAGCGGTAAGCGAAATGAAAATCCATCATGGAATCACTTTATTGCTTAAATGAATAAAATTTTCAATCGAACCACGCTTTGTACTCAGGCAGTAGGTATTTCTAATAAGAACCTAATAAATAGAACAGGCTGACCAAATTTCATCGTAACATTATACGGGTGTCTTCCCGTGATGTCTACTGTTTCAACAGATGAGGAAATAGCGTCCAAGTTTTCAGCGGTATAACTGAATTTTCACCTAATGTTTGAAGAAAATGTTGACATTAACTCAGTGCTTGGCTTGGTAGGTTCGGATACCAATACGCAGCTACGCAATCACTATTAAAGTTAGCAGACCTACCACCGATCTAGTTAAGTATTGACCGTACTAAAAGAATATCGGAAAAGAAACAACACTACGTTATTCGAATAACGGTTCGACGGCAGTGGAAACAATCCGCAACATAATAAGGACTCGATTAACTAACGAATTTTGCCCGACTCGATGCGAAGCACAGGAAAATTTCAGTCATACAGTGTTATGTGCCCACTGGAGATAGTTTATTAAGAGAAAAGGAAGGAGAACTTCTCTAGTCTCTTGGAACGCACATTAATTAATGTACCGCAGAGTGACGTCGTGATGCTAATGGGCGATTTTAATGTGCAAATGGGTCCCGACAACACAAACTACGAACCTATCCTGGGTAAACACATAATCGAACGAGCTTAACTCAATTTGTTTGCGACATACATACTAACGTACATACTAAAATAAATAGACGTAAAAAATGCAACGTCTCTAAAATAGCAAGCGAAAGCGTGTTAACATTTGCAATAAATTGATTAGAGTACAAGCTCCCGATAACAATAACAATACAAACACCATCTGGAGCAGTAATAAACCTGGCGTAAAGTGCAGCTGATGGCAAAATATAATTCATTGAGTAAGCTTATAAAGAAATAAATTAAAAAAGACAAGATCACATTCTGCCACCGGAATCGATGGAGCTCCAGGCGAACTTCTTAGAGTGCAACCCCAGCGTATGACCAGCGTATACTACTTCTACTATTTCAACGAATTTGGGGTGAGCAAAACCTACCAGTAGAGTGGAGGGAATCAATAATTGTAAATATCCCTAAAACAGGTAACAAACAGAAATGTTGGAACTGGCGTGGAATATCGATCCTACCAGCTGAAAATAAAATTCTTAATCTTATCATACTTCCTCGACACACTTGATGCCACTATTTCAAAAAATCAAACCGGCTTAAAAACATTGGTTTTCGCCGGCAATCTTTTTTTTAGATAAAGTTCATTATTCTTTTTATTTTGCTTTTTCAAAATATTATATAATTTTAACATTTTTTTTGGATTTTTGACAATCTTTTTAATTCTTTTCACAGCAATAAAACAAAAATTCAGCGCGTTTGCTCCACACCATCAAAAACTCAACTGATTTTGTGAACGAGTAACGACAAAAAGCTTCTATATATTTAGAACTGGAACTGAACGTAAGACAACAATGAAAATTAAGTTATTTTATAAATTAACACATGGGCTGAAAATGTCCCTCATACAATATAAACCAAACACGCTCTTTTAATATCTTTACGATGCCAGGCAACTCCATTTTTATGGATTTTTTTGAGGTTTTCTGGTGTTACCGCCTCATTTGGGCACCCACTGCGTTGTGAAATATCAGTGTCTCTACGACAACGTTTTAAGTCAGCATACCATAGTTTAATTGTTGTTTCTGATGGAGCGGAGTCCCCATAAAACTTTTAAAGCCATCGACTCGCTTGAACGGTATTTTTTCGCCATCACGAAGCGGTACATTAATTGAATAAATAAATAAAATTAAAACACGAAATTCTTTTTGATCCATTGTTTTCAAATTAACAAAAGTAGCGTCACTCTTAGCACAATCACTCACGAACTGATGAAATTGTAAAGTAAAACTAGTGACATCTCTGTGTTAGGCCCAGGATTTTTCAGCCCATGTGTTGTATATTACTAAATATAATATATATAATATATTTATATATATATACATATACATACATATATATATGTATATATGTGATACATAACACCCTTTTTGGGTGTTTGGCCGAGCTCCTCCTCCTATTTGTGGCGTGCGTCTTGATGTCGTTCCACAAATGGAGGGAACTACAGTTTCAAGCCGACTCCGAACGGTAGGTTTTTTTTATGAGGGGCTTTTTCATGGCAGAAATACACTTGGAGGCTTACCATTGCCTGCCAAGGGGCGACGGTTATTAGAAAAAACTTCTTCTTCATTATACTATTGTAAATATACATATAATTAATTATTAATAAATATATACATACTATAAGTAATTTTATGACCAAATATAAATACAAGTTACATTAATTTCCCCTAAAGTAATGATAGAAAATGATTACTCTATCTTGGTGCATGCATTTTTTTAAACATATATGCTACATAGTATGTGGTTCCGATGCTATGTGCACATTTATTTCTAGTCTTCAACTAGCAAACTATATGTAAGAGTTTAATAATCGTTACTCTGGAAATCCGCATTCTAAAATTATTGACCAAAGTAAAAAGGTGCAGAAATCTTGCAACCCCGACCCACTGCATGACCTTAAATAATTTTAGGAAACCAGTGCAACCTCACCAGATGTTTATATCTCAAAATAATTTCTATTGCGTAATATTCAAAGACAACGCCATGCCGGCCAAAAACACTCATCGGGGCGATTCTTTTTCTTATCTTAATTGGCGCTATAGCCGCTAACTCGATTTTGGCCGAGTTTAACAAAGCGCGCCAGTCGTGTCTTTCTCGTGCTAACCGGCGCCAATTGGACACACCAAGTGAAGCCAAGTCCTTTTCCACCTCATCTTTCCAACGCAGAGGAGGCCGCCCTCTTCCTCTGCTACCACCAGCATCAAATACTTTCAGAGTCGGAGCGTTTGTATCCATTCGGACGACATGACCCAGCCAACGTAGCCGCTGGATCTTTATTCGCTGCGCTATGTCTATGTCGTCGTAAAGCTCATACAGCTCATCGTTCCATCGCCCGCGATATTCGCCGTTGCCGATGTGCAAAGGTCCAAAAATTTTACGCAGATTCTTTCTCTCAAACACTCCAAGCGTCGCTTCATCGGATGTTGTCATCGTCCACGTTTCTGCGCCATACGTTGGGATAGGCATGATGAACGCCTAGTAGAGTGTTAGTTTAGCTCATCGAGAGAGGACTTTACTGCTCAATTGCCTACTTAGTCCAAAGTAGCACTTGTTAGCAAGAGACATTCTACGTTTGATTTCAAGACTGACATTGTTGTCGGTGTTAATGCTGGTTCCTAAATACACGAAATCTTTTACAACCTCGAAAGTATAGCTGTCAACAGAGACGTGGGTGCCGATACGCGAGTGCGCCTACTGTTTGTTTGAAGACAGGAGGTACTCCGTTTTGTCCTCGTTCACCACCAGACTCATCCGCTTTGCCTCTTTAACCAGTTTGGAGAAGGCAGAACTAACAGCGCCATTGTTAAGGCCGATGATGTCAATATCATTCGCATACGCCAACAATTGTACGCTCTTATAAAATATTGTGCCTAAGCGATTAAGTTCTGCGGCTCATACGAAGCTCTCCAACATCAGGTTAAAGAAGTTACACGACAGCGGGTCACCATGTCTGAAACCTCGGTTGGTATCAAACGGCTCGGAGAGGTCCTTCCCACTTCAGATGGCGCTGCTGGTGTTGAGCAGCGTCATCTTGGATAGCCGTATTAGCATTGCGGGGATACCAAATTCAGACATCGCGGCACACAAGTAACTCCTTTCCGTACTTTCGAGAGCAGCATTGAAATCGGTGAAAAGATGGTGTGTGTCCATTCTCCTTTCATGGGTCTTTTCCAAGATTTGGCGTATTGTCAATAGTTGGTCAATGGTACATTGTCCAGGTAGACTGTCCACACTGATAAGGTCTAATCAGTTGGTTGACGGTGGGCTTCAGCCTTTCACACAATACGCTCATTAGAACCTTATAGGCGATATTTAGAAGACTAATCCTGCCGTAATTGGCACAGATTGCAGGATCACCCTTCTTATGGATTAGGTAGAGCACGGTACAATCGGCAAGTATGCTTTTATCCGACCATATTTTGCCTAGAAGCTGATGCATGCATCTTACCACCTCCTCGCCGCCATGTGTGAATAACTCAGCTAGCAGTACGTCGGCGTTGTTGTTCTTTAGCCGCGTTATCGCTAATCTCACCTCGTCATTTTCTGGCTGTCTTTTGTGATTGCAGCTTTTCGATGTTGAATGTTGAACATTCTTTGCGTATGTAGATGTACGCTTTTTGCTGCACAGAGGCGTGGGCGCAGTTTGGCCGCAACAAGGTAGTAAACAGAGTCGATGTTGGGTCCTCGGATCGTACGTAAATCTAATACCCGGCGAAGTCGATCAGCCTCTGTCTGTTACCGGATGTTTCGTTGTGCAGGCTGAATTTTCCGACTGTGGGAATAAAAATTCCCTCCTAGCCCACCCTGGCGTTGCAGTCGCCAAGCACTATTTTTATGTCGTGGCGGGGGCAGCGCTCATAGGAACGTTCCAAGTGCTCATAGAAGGAATCTTTGATCGCATCGTCCTTCTCTTCCGTTGGGGCGTGGGCGCAAATTAGCGAGATGTTAAAAAATCGCGCTTTGATGAGGATTATTGCGAGACGCTCGTCCACCGGAGTGAACGACAGTACTTGGCGACGAAGTCTCTCTCCCACAACAAATCCAACACCGAATTTGCGCTCCTTTATATGGCAGCTGTAGTAGACGTCACAAGGTCCTACGCTTTTCTTGCCTTGTCCGGTCCATCGCATTGTCATTTACGAATAAAAAATTGTATCGTTCAAATGACTGCCACGACTGGCTTTACAGTAGGCCATTCGATCAACCCAATTTTTAAGCACATTTTCGATTGTTTGGGCTCCAATTTCATGAATGGCAACTTCGATTTCGTGTTTTAAAGCATCAACCGTCTCTGGATGGTTTGCATAGCATTTGTCCTTAACGGCTCCCCACAAAAAATAGTCCAACGGGCTTAAATCACAGCTCCGAGGCGGCCAATCGATATCGGAATTCAAAAACGGTAGCCAAAAGTTCGAGTGTAACTTTGGCAGTGTGACAAGTTGCACCGTCCTGTTGAAACCAAATGTCGTCCATGTCATCCTCTTCAATTTTTGGAAACAACTCGTTATCATGTCACGGTACCGCTCGCCATTTATATTACTGTAACCGCGGCTCCTCGCTCATTTTCGAAAAAAAATGGCCCGATGATGCCGCCAGACCAAAAACCGCACCAAACAGTTACTCGTTGTGGATGCATTTGCTTCTCTACAGTAACGTGTGGATTTTCTGAGCCCCAAATCCGACAATTTTGCTTATCGACGTAGCCACCGATGTAAAAATCAGAAAAAAAGAAGAAGATTCACCACTTTGGAAATAGGTTTTCCATATTTCCCAATTTTGTTCAAGCGTATAGCGTCCCATTTCGTAAATGTCAAACCTTTAAGTAAATTATGAACACATTTGACATGTCATTTGTGTTACCATTCTCAAAAAAATTGGTGGATCAAAAAGCAAACGCTATATGGTCCACCCTGTGTTTTCTTCCCAAAGGCATGCTCAGGACAAGTATAAAATATTGTCGACGAAAATACATGGAAATGTGGTTAAACAGTTAATTTTTTGATACAGATATCTTATACAGGTAATTTAGGGACTGGTAAATTCTTCTCAACTCTAAACCTTGAAAGCGGCTCTCTTAGGAAAAAAAACAAGGATCACTCCAAATTTTAGAACATGATATTAGCGCAATGAAAAAAACGTCTATCAATAATACAAAATCTTGCGGAAGCCCTTACAAATGGAAGCATGCAGGTCAATCTTAATCAGAACTCACCAAATTAAATACTTTGCTGACATAATCAATCAATTTATCCAGTAGAGTAATAAAATAATTCTAACAAATACATGAATAATTTAATCTAAATGGCCAAAAGTAATGATGTTACAACAAGCAAAAACTACTATATGTCAATCTGCGGGGGAGTTACTGATGCTCTATGGACATATATTATATATTGATGATCAACAATTCAACAACTTTCAGCACCATAACGACAACCAAGGTTAGTGAAATTTAAGGTATCAATAATCAAATACGCGGGTACATTTCGCGGCAGAATCGTGCCGGGCGCAGTGATTTTGCAGGCAAATTTAGTTCTTCAATTAAATCTCAATAAATCGAGAATTATATAATTTCTTAACCTAAGCTTATTATATTTTATATTGAAATATAATAACGGGTGGTTTTTTAGGTATTATCATTTTAAACAGTTGGTTAAAGCAGCTGACGCATGTTTCGTGTTTTGTTTCACTGTCAAACCTCTTCAGTTTGGTCTATAATTTAACCATGAATCCTCCTACAAACGAACAACGCTGGCAAATCATTGAATTTTATTATAAAAATGCGTGTTTTGTTAAGAAAGTTTATCGCGCGCTTCTTCCATTTTATGTTCAGTTTAATCGACCCACTGAAGCGGCTATTCGAGCTATTGTGACTAAATTTAGAACCAAATTTACATTATTAGACATCAAAGCACCAACACGCTTACATAGAGTGCGAACTGAAGAAAATATCGCAGCTGTATCGGCCAGTGATAATGATGACCATCAATTATCGATTCATCACCGTTCGCAGCAATTGGACCTCTGTTACTCAGCAACGTGGAAAATTTTGCGAAAGGATTTAGGTGTGAAGCCTTTCAAAGTACAGCTGGTGCAAGAATTGAAGCCGAACGGCCTACCGCAACGCAGAATTTTGGTGAATGAGCTCTTGGAAAGTTAGCCGAAGAACCACTTTTTTATCGAAAAATTGTGTTCAAGCGACGAAGCTCATTTTTGGATCAATGGGTGCGTAGATACCCAGAATTGTCGATTTTGGAGTGAAGATCAGCCAGAAGAATTGCAAGAGCTACCAATGTATCCAGAAAAGGTCACAGTTTGGTGCGGTTTATGGGCTGGAGGTATCATTGGACCGTACTTCTTCAAAGATGCTGCGAATCGTAACGTAACTGTGAATGGTGAGCGCTACTGAGAAATGAAATCCAACTTTTTTTTGCCCAAAATGCAAGAGCTTGACTTGCATGATATGTGGTTTCAGCAAGATGGTGCCACATGCCACACAGCACGCGTAACAATGGACTTGTGGAGAGGCGAGTTCGGTAAACATTTTATTTCACGTTCGGGACCTGTCAATCTGTCAATTGGCCACCCAGATCCTGCGATATAACGCCTTTAGATTGTTTTTTGTGGGGCCATGTTAAAGCTCATGTCTATTCAGGCAAGCCTGCTTCAATTAACGCATTGGAAGACAATATTAAAGCATTTATATGTGAGATACCGGTCGAAACATTGGAAAGAGTATGCCAAAATTGGACAAAGCGGATCGACCATTTGAAGCGTAGTCGCGGTCAACATTTGCATGAAATAATCTTCAAACAGTATATTAATATATATGGACTGTTTTATCGGTTTATATAAAAATTTCATGCATTTTTCTGAACTTTACGCGTGTTTCTTTGAAAAACTTTCCTATAGCTCTTAAAAAATCACCCTGTATTATGCCGTTACACTAACCCGTCTCTCTAACGTGGCTCGCGTTGAAGTACCAATCGTCAGAAAACGTATTAGTACAGGGTGGGCCATATAGCGTTTGCTTTTTGAACCACCTATTTTTTTGAGAATGGTAACACAAATGACATGTCAAATGTGTTCATAATTTACTTAAAGGTTTGACATTTACGAAATGGGACGCTATACGCTTGAACATTGGGAAATGGGGAAAACCTATTTCCAAAGTGTTGAGTCTTCTTCTTCTTTTCTGATTTTCACATCGGTGGCTACGTCAATAAGCAAAATTGTCGGATTTGGAGCTCAGAAAATCCACACGTTACTGTTGAAAAGCAAATGCATCCAACACGAGTCACTGTTTGGTGCGATTTTTGGTCTGGCGGCATCATCAGGCAATTTTTTTTTTCGAAAATGAGCGAGGAGCCGCGGTTACAGTAAATGGCGAGCGTTACCGTGACATGCTCAACGAGTTGTTTCCAAAAATTGAAGAGGATGACATGGACGACATTTGGTTTCAACAGGACGGTGCAACTTGTCACACTTCCAAAGTTACACTCGAACTTTTGGCTACCGTTTTTGAATTCCGATATCAATTGGCCGCCTCGGAGCTGTGATTTAAGCCCGTTGTGAGGATCCGTTAAGGCACGAAATCGAAGTTGCCATTCATGAAATTGGAGCCCAAACATCGAAAATGTGCTTACAAATTGGGTTGATCGAATGGCCTACTGTAAAGCCAGTCGTGGCAGTCATTTGAACGATATTATTTTTCATTCATAAAAGACAATGTTTAGTCTTCAAAATAAAAAAATAAGTTTGAAAAAATATTGATTCGTTTTTTTTTATAGCCGACTCAAAAAGCAAATTTTACATAGGCCACCCTATACGTGGCCCGTACACAATGTGCTAAGTCAAATTCACAGAATGCCACTCCACATCGGGCCAAAGTCCAGAACAGAGAACAGCGATGCTTAGTGAATATTTCTTTCGCACTCTTCCACTCAACCCGGAGCGATAAAATGACAACAGTAGCAGTGACGACGCCTCATAAAATAAGTTCTTAAGTTTTAGTTATAAACTCAGTCTGAAATAAAGAATACACATATTTTTTTACAGAGTGTCCCATTTTGTTTATTGTTATAATGGATGATGTTAAATCAAGATCAGCAATTGGCTATACCATTGGAGTCAGAGAAAGAAAAAGTTTGTGTTTTATTGTACATATTATATGACGCTGACGGATACGGAAGATAGTGCGCAAAGGCTTTTGTACATATGCATTCGAACAATCTGCAACAATATTCCATATGCAGATCTCTAATACAAAATCGAAATTCATGACCATATATGCACAAATATCCTCGTACGTGCAAACTTGACTCTTATGGACGAAGCGTGGAGGAAGACATGAGTTTTCAATATTTACCATAGCATTACAAAGTGATCTTATCAATGATGGTAAAACACAAAGATTTAAAGCAACATGCACTTTTGGCTCTTTAAGGCGCTTAGTATGGAAAGCGTGAAAAACAAAACGCTAATTTACAATATAAAAAATGTCTCCGACCAATCATGACTTACGCTATCGAGGCATGTGTAGACACTACAGTTACACAGCAGGCTTTTACTAGTACTGAAATGCAGATGCACAGATCAATATGTGGACACACAAGACTTGACCACATAAGCAACGAAGAAATAAGATAAGATATGTGAAGTACAGGTCATTTGTAAATGGAGCCAGAGAAGACGCAAAGAATGACCCAAACATGTTATAAGTATACGAGATGACCAACTAGCTAGAGCTGCAATTAGATGGAAGGTTGCAAGCAAACAGAGCGTCTGGACGTTGTTGTTGGAGAATGCTGCTGAAGTGACAGTCCTTATATGTATATATATATATATATATATAATTGGCGCGTACACCCTTTTTGGGTGTTTGGCCGAGCTCCTCCTAATATTTGTGGTGTACGTCTTAATGTTGTTCCACAAATGGAGGGACCTACAGTTTTAAGCCGACTCCGAACGGCAGATATTTTTATGAGGAGTTTTTTTTCATGGCAGAAATACACTCGGAGGTTTGCCGTTGTCTGCCGAGGGGCGACCGCTATTAGAAAAATATTTTTCTTAATTTTGGTGTTTCACCGAGATTCGAACCAACGTTCACTCTTTTAATTCCGAACGGTAATCACGCACCAACCCATTCGGCTATGGCGGCCGCCAGTCCTTAGTCGGATATGAATCCGGGTCGTTCCGGTAACATAGAAACGACTACCGTGGGAACGATCTGGACGTCGTCCTAAGCGATGGTATGAATGTTGGATATCGGAATCGCAGAATGACTAGAACCCTTATATTTCAATATACTTATATACTTTTTTTCCTTGTTCACTCCCCCCGGGAGCATAGGGCCTCGACAAGACTCAGTCTTGCGTTGGTATCGTTAATTCATTTGCTTTCTGACAGGGTAGGTGACTAGCCTGCCGCTACCAGTCTTAAGTAGTGGGAATGCCTCCTGTCGTTGCTTGGGAACAACGCCTTCTTACTGCTTGAAGCGCCATCTGTATGTCACATTTTTCTAGCAGAAGGATCACACAGATGGCTGAGGACTTCGCTAAATTTGGTGTGTCGGCGCTATTACCGTGATTGCCCGCTTCCTCTTGCTGGCGCCACTGATGCAATGTGTAGCTATGCTTTTTGCATTGTTTTTTAGCAGCCACAATGCAAGTAATGCGCTGACTTTTGCGCGGGAGTAAGAATTGGAAGGATAAGGTTGTTGGGGCTGAGGAACGATTTTTTTTTTTATATAGAAACTAGGAAAGTGTAAATTTGGAAAAGTGCGAGGACCGTACTGAACGTGCGATTCGAACCCACAAGCTCTGGGATGACAGGCTAGTGCACTTACGTTAGACTACCGCGGCCGCATTATATATATATATATATATATGTGTATTATAAATTATTATATATATATGTATTATAAATTATTCAATATTATCTTTAATGTCATGTTATTTTTAATAGTTGTAAAGAAAAACAAGATAAAGTAGAGGAATAAGCAGAATTACACAAAAACATTAAATTCATATATTGTTTGTCTTACGCTTTCTTCTTCTTGATTGGTGCGATAACCGCTTACGCAATTTTGGCTGATGTAAAAGTTAGAGGTCTTTCAAGTAAAGGTGAGACTAGAAAACTTAATTAATTAAGACTATGGTAAAAATATTGTAATTATGTTAGAGGAGCAAACATCAAATCAATTTTTTCAATCCTGATTTTACTAGAAATTCTGACATTTTTGATATATTTTCTGAGAAAGTAGTTCTTAACAGTGTAGAAGGTATTTGGTTTCCTGATTTGTTCAAAATGTGGGCAGTCGTCTAGTAGATGGCTGACCGTTAATGATGATGAGTGACAATGTTGGCAGCATGGGGGGCTGGAACCATTGAAAACGTATGAATGTGTGGCGACTGTGTGTCCTAGTCGAAGGCGGACAAATGATTTGATATCGTTGCAACGGCAATTTAATAAGTAGTTTTGTTTTATCCTGTTCGGATTATTTACGATATAATGGTAGGAAGAGGATCCCCAAGCGACCATTTTTGCATTATAGTGCCTGTGATACATAAATTTGTGGACTAGAGGTGGAGAACTATCGATAGTGGGCGCCATCGATATTCGACGATAGTTAATTTTGAACCATCGATAGTGTCGATAGTGCCATCGATAGTATAGCCCAACAAAGAAATTTATTTTAAATGAATACAAGAAAATTATAGTTTAACCAATTAACCAAAAGTTACGGTTCAAAAATAAAAGAATGTTAACATTTTTTTCTTTGAGTCGGGTTCGCCTCTCTGAAATAATTTGGCCCGCCTTGCTGAAAGTTCTTTCGGATTCTACGTACGTAGCGGGAATGCAAAGATATTTGCAAAACAGCCTTTCAATAGAGGGAAATTTAGTTTGATTCACCTGGAAAAAAAGTAATATATTTAATTATATAGAACTTATAATTCGTTTTTTAGGCATACCTTCATCCATAACAGAGGGTCCATATCTTGAGCGGCAATTGCCCTCTCCAGATATTGCCTTTTAGTCAGGATTGCATCCACTCGTGAGTTTCCAACTTTGTTCACCGATCGCCCACCCAAAAAATCAAACAAAGAGTCCTGGGAACTTGTATCTTGGTATTTTGCTAGTTCATTTTCAAAAAATGTTGCTGCTAGTTCAGCGTTTGAGCTGTGTTGAAATCCATTTTTTTAAAGCGTGGATCCAATAGCGTAGCCATCATGCAGACTGTCCTTTGCTCATATATGGAAAGGCGTTTCTTTATTGACTCCATTAATATTTTTGTCATAGTTTTTCCTTGCAAAGTTTGTAGCAGAGGTGAAACACTATCGATTTTGCGGAAAAGTCCATATGCCATGGGTATAATTAGCGATATGGTTACATACTTTCCACCAGAAATTTTCTCACTTGCTTGCTGAAAGAAAGCCAATACCTTTTCAATATCTTTTAGCGCAAGTATTTCCTCAGCAGTAAATGGCTGCGGTGCATTTGTCGTTGATAATAAGACTTTGGCAATGGCATCGTTCGTTTCTAAAATACGCTCAATCATGAAATAGAAACTATTCCATCTAGTGGGTATTTCTTGCAACAAAGTATACGCCGAGACTTCTTGAGCTAATTTAAATTTTTCATTCGTTATAGTGCTTTTTTTAAAGAATCGAACAATTGATTTACACTTAGTAAATAAATCTTGAAGTACTACGTCATCAACTTTTAAAGCATCTTGCACCACCAGATTAATAGTGTGCACAAAGCATGGCAAATTGCTAATTTGCAATATTTCACATGCTTTAAGCATGGAGCTGGCATTATCTGTTACAATGCATACCGTTTTATTGAGGATGTTCCAATCAATAAATATTTCTCGCAATGTATCTGCAATGTTTTGCGAACAGTGATTAGTTGTGCTTAACAGTTTTTTCGTAGCCAATGATGCTGTTTTTAAGTCGTGATTATAAACAAAATGACCCGTCAAAGTCAAAAAACTAGCATTGGCACTTGATGTCCACAAGTCACATGTAATAGTTATATCCGAAACATTTTGAAGTATTACTGATAACTTGGCAGAGGTTTCCTTGAAATAATTTAACATAAGCACATCTCGTAAGTGTGTCTTGCTCGGTAGTTTGTATCTAGGATCCAATACCTGAGTGTATTGTACAAACCCTTCATTTTCTACAATATTGTAGGGCTGCACATCTTTGGCAACCATCTCAGTTAAGGCTTTGTCAATGTCCGTCTTTCGCTTAGAATTCGAATCGTACAAGACGGCTCTTTTGAAGTAGGACTCTACAAAGTTCATACTCGATCTGCAACTGCTGCTTGTAGACGCAGTGTCGTTCCTTTCAGCACCTACAGCTCGTGTGCTAGAGTCTGGTTTTTTAATTTCCAAGCCAGAATGAAACCTTTTCAAGTGGTCGTGCAGGTTTGACGTATTGCCGCTTGTCTTGTATTCTTTGCCGCAGTCAAGACATTTTGCTAATTTTTTGTCGTTGGACCTCTTGAAATACTTCCAGACATAGGAAATTTAACTTTTTTTGTAATACTCTGTCTATCTGGTTCAGAGTCAGTGCTATTGCACTCGCAGTCCTGCTTGTCGATAGTTGGGGGGACACTCGACGTTTACCTTAAATTCCACACATTGTCGATCAAAATACTTATGTATAATATATTAAACATACCTATTTTTAAAAAGCGCTCCATATCTATCTATTTTTTCTTCTTGGAAATTGCTGATACAGAACAAGCGCGAACAATTTTTTTTGGCGATGCGAGACGCCTGCTATCGATGGCACCATCGATAGTGCCATCGATAGTTTTCCACCTCTATTGTGTACGTCTTTTTTCGAAATATAGTCGAAAGTTATAAGTGGTTCTTTCCCAGCGAGTTTAGCCCATTTGTCCACAAGATTGCTCCCTTTTATGCCTGTATGGCTTCATGAGCTTTATGCGGTCGCGATTTTTTAATAATTTGCTCCGGATACAGGAGATGATGCTTCTGCTTACAGCTGCGTAAGCTGAGTAAATTTGGTTTATGTTGCTTTTCGCACAGTTACCATAAATGAGAAGGCCATAGTCTATCTTCGATAATACGAGTGCCCTAGTTACATTTATTAACGCTGAAGAGTTAATCAAACAGAGCTTATCTATTTGGTAATATTAAGCCTAACAGCCAGTTGTTTTCTTTAATATGTACAATGTTCTTTGAAAGTTAAGTTTTTGTCAAAAATTACACTCCAAACCTTTAAGTTAACACTATTTACAATTTGATTGTTATTATAACTTAAACTCCTCATCATGTTGGTCTCCTTGACGCGGGGATGAGGTTTAAGTGGTGGTCTGACCCCCATATCATGGGGGCCAACCCGAAACGAACTAAGAGGGAAGCTCCATATGGGGATTGGCTAGCCATCCATTCGCTTTACGGCGTACTTGGTGGCCACCCAATTACCATGCGAAGATCACCGTACCGACGAAGATCCCTTTGTCTTCCCCAAACCCCTTCTCTTCTTCTTAATTGGCGCGATAACCGCTTACGCGATTTTGGCCGAGATTAACAAAGCGCGCCAGTCGTTTCTCTCTCGTGCTAACCGGCGCCAATTGGACACACCAAGTGAAGCCAAGTCCTTCTCCACCTGATCTTTCCAACGCAGAGGAGGCCTTCCTCTTCCTCTGCTACCACCAGCTGGTACCGCATCGAATACTTTCAAAGCCGGAGCGTTTGTATCCATTCGGACGACATGACCCAGCCAACGAAGCCGCTGGATCTTTATTCCCCCCCAAACCCCTTACATCCCGTTATTTCCTCTCCTAGCCCACCCCCTAATCCAGGGTGTTATGCGACACCGTGCCCATTGGATGGTTTGCAGCCAGGGGGTTCACCAGACCAGCTGTATTTCAACGGCGCCTTCCTAACACCGGGCCGCCTTAGGAAGTAACTGTGGCCTTGCCACGGCATGGGGCGCTGCCGTGGTGGACCGTTTTGAATTCCCTATTATATAAATAGACCACTGCGCTCGCCTCGTCGAGCAGGTGGTCGTACGAAAAAGATGAATACCAGCAAAAAATTAAGCAACAAAACTTCCATTGTAGCGGGAGCAGGCTACAGTGGTCGTAATTCTACTGCCAAACACACACATAACGCTCTTCAGCGCGGAGCACTAACACTGCTGAGGAAGAGGCTCTTCTGCGTTCTCCGGCTGGGTCCAATGGTGCTGCTTCGGATAGCAAGAACAGACCAAGGATCAAGCCTGATAAAGAGAAGCTGAATGCCAAAGCCCGATACAAGGCCGGGGTCAAAGTTTGGTACCGATTTGGCAGCAAGTCCAACTTGACGAAGCAAGAGGAGGAACGGTTGGCTTAGGCCAGAGAGGAGATCAAAAATGGCCGGGCCTTCTACGCAGCCTCCAATCCGAAATATGCGAACAAAATCGAAGAAGAGCTAGCCATCAAGAGGCAGCCTCAGGGCCATCAAAAAAGCACAAGCACAGGCACGAGAAGGCTAAACCGAAAAACGGAGACGAAAGACCTACGACGTCGGAAGCAGCGGCAGCGGCCAGTGAAATTGCCAAGAGACACCTCATAGTGGCACTCACTGACCGTAGCGACCAGCTGGGGCGAATGTCGCAGGAACGGTGGAAGGTAGTGGAAATGAAGCTACTGGAAACCCTCTTTACTAAAGTGGACGCAGAGCCGAACGCACCCATGCCAGCATTCGACGGAGCAGGGTGGTTCAGCGGCGTCAAAATCATAAAATGTAAGGATGACCCCCGCTCACATGGGTAAAAGAAGCGGTAAAAACGCTTCACGGCCTGTGGGAGGGAGCATAACTGTAAATCGTTGATCGCAGCTGCATTCCCTCAATACCGAAGGCAAAGGTTTTCATTCCGCGAGTGGTAAAACCGGAATATGCGCTGCTACTACTACAAAGACAAAGCACAAACGTCCCGACAGACGATTGGAAAGTGTTGAGCGTGGCAAAACCAGCAACTGCTGATGGTGGCCAGGACTACATTATCCAAATCAACAAGCCGGCAGAGGACCTGCTTTACGCGCGATTCGGGAGGATGGCTTGGGGAGTGGGTAGCGTGCACCTTCGCCTCAAAAGGCGCAACCCGACAGATGACAACCGCAACACGCTCGCTGCGGGGGAGGCGGAAAAGGATCTCGGTATAGAAGAGATCCTGGAAGCCTCCCTCAATATACAGGAAGTGGAGAAGGGTGACTTGGAGGTAGTATCCAACCCCGAGAAGGTACTGAGGCCAGATGCTGAAAGTCCTTCAGATAAACCTCCACAAAAGTAAGAACGCCTCAGCCGAGCTCCTGCTCAACATAGAGGGAGTCGGCTACGATGTGGCTCTAGTCCAGGAACCATGAATAGCATCGGGCAACATAGTATCCGGTCTAAAATCACACAACTAGAACACATGCATCCTGATTGTAAAAAATAAGGTAAGAACAGCGATAATGGTAAAAAAAAGTATATGTTCTTATATTGATCATAATCTCTATTCAGACGGTCTGACAGTGGTGGCGCTGGAGGGCTGCAAGAATGAGACGCTACTCTTTGGGTCCTGCTATATGTCGCATGATGAAGAAACACCAAAGACGGAACTTCGGAAGCTGGTAGAAACAGCTGCCAGAAAGAAGCATGCTCTGGTGGTAGGAACGGACGCAAACGCACATCACACGGTCTGGGGAAGTGCAGACATAAACGACCGAGGTGAGTCACTATTTACCTATATTCTTCAAAGTAGCCTAGAAATAGCTAATAGAGGTGAAGAACCAACATATGTGGGACCAACCTCGTAGAATGTACTCGATTTAACACTCTACACAAGCAGGCATGTTATGGTTCAGGAATGGGAAGTGTTGAGTAGGCCCTCATTCTCTGATCACAGATACATAAGCTTTCACGTTATATTCCGCTCAAAAAACAAGCTTACATCCTTTAGAAATCCTACGAATACGAACTGGGACTTGTATAGGGATATACTATCAACAACACCAATGATACCCCGGAAATACAAGTCACACGTCGCGCTTGAGAAAGGAGTTGAATTGTTTGCAACTACTCTTGTCGAAGCCTTTAAAAGATCCTGCCCTCCAACACGTAATATACGCAAGGTGAAGCCTCCTTGGTGGAACAGGGAATTAGGAGCACAAAGGCGTAGAGTACATGAATTCTATAGGTTTTCCAAAGTTGCTGACAATGAGATCTGTTGGAAAGAGTATAAGGATCTACTAAAAGTATACAAGAAAGAGATACGTAAAGCCAAGAGAGAATCTTGGAAAACTTCTGTAGCAGTATGGAAGACACTAACGATGTGGCTAGACTTAGGAAACAGCTGTGAGGACTCCCCAGAAGACCTAGTCAGTACACATTTTCCAGGGTGTGCGGACACTGTAGATCTCGAACCTAGAGGAGATATTGTGCACGAAATCCCGACGAACGTAATTACAACCAACAAAATAGAATGGGCTGTACAGGGGATGCCTGAGGTTCAGCTACGTCCCTGTATTGTGGAGAGAAGCGAGAGTTGTGTTTATTCCAAAAGCAGGAAAAAGCAACCCTCTATTCTCAAAGCAATACAGGCCCATTAGTCTGACCTCATTTCTCCTGAAAACGTTAGAGAAGACTCTAGATACGTACATTAGAGACCCAATTGCGCCGGACAAATTATCCAAGGCGCAGCATGCTTACACTAAAGGCAGATCTACTGAAACTGCACTTCACTCTCTTGTACTAAACATAGAAAAGGCGTTAGAATATATGGAGTATGCTCTAGGAGTTTTTCTAGATACATCAGGGGCCTTTAACAACGTGACAAAAGAAGCTAATTTAAATAGCATAGAGTCACTTAATGTGCAACCCGCGGTTTATCTATGGATAAGGCAGCTATTAGCTAGCAGAAAGATAAGAGCGGAGTGGAACGATGGCAGCGTCAACAAATTTGCATGCAGAGGTACTCCGCAAGGTGGGGTACTATCGCCGCTATTATGGTTACTTGTAGCAAATGAAATTCTTAAGAAACCTGACAGAGGGGCACCAAAACTAGTGGCATATGCCGATGACATAGGTATAGTAGTTACGGGAAAGTACCTGGACACCATCAGTAATGTGATGAACAACACTCTCAAAACGATGCACCAATGGGCATCTCGCGCAGGGCTAGGGATAAACGCGGGAAAAACGGACATGGTACTTTTTACCAGGAAGTACAAAGTTTCGGCGTGGAACCTCCCGAAGTTAGGCAACAACGAACTACTTCTCAAAGATTATGCAAGGTACCTCGGAGAGGGTGAAAAAGGCCAGTAATGCGCTGTACGCATGTAAAAGAATGCTGGGCGTTACTTGAGGTATATCACCCTCTCTGATGCATTGGTGCTAAACAGCAGTAGTTAGACCGATATTGCTGTATAGGGCCTTAGTATGGTGGACTGCGACAAGAAAACTGACATACTTAAAGCCACTGGAAAGGATTCAACGACTCGCTGCCCTGTGCATAACAGGAGCGATGAAGACCACTCCAACGGCGGCGCCGAAATGATACTCAGCATGCCACCTATTGACCTCATGGCGGAAAACCTGGCAGCGAAATCCGCTGGGAGGCTAATGGCTGCGGCGGTATTCACCTGCAGAACCTTCGGCCACAGCTCAATAGGAAAGTGGAGCTCAGGTGGCACGGACTACATGACTCCGTTCTTTAATTGGGAGAGAAGATTTCGCACAACAATTGAAGAGGAGGGATGGCACAAAGGCATGAAGCCTGGCCATAGAACTTTTCACATCTATACAGACGGCTCGAAAACTCCAGACGGAGTGGGAGCGGGTATTTACTGCTCAAAACTAGGAATAAGGCAGCCTATCAAGCTGCTACACCACAGCAGTGTTTTCCAAGCGGAAATTTTTGCTGTGAGGAAGGCCGCGGAGCTAGCCTACACTAGAACAAGAAAGAACTCAACAATTAATATATACGTGGATAGCCAAGCAGCAATAAGAGCAATAAGCTCATATTGTATTAAGTCCAAAAATGTTCGACGGAGCTGGGAGGCCATAGAAAGGCTAGCCGCAAACAGTAGGCTGCATATCTACTGGGTACCTGGTCACAAAGGCATTATGGGGAACGAAATAGTAGATGACATAGCAAAAAGTGCTGTAAGACTACCATTTGAACAAGAGAACGACATACCAAAACCGCTAAAAACAATATACAACGAAATGGACGACCATATGAAAAGGCAAGTGGAAGCTAGGTGGACTAACCTGACCACATGCAAAACAGCAAAAGTCCTGTGTAGAACTAACGACAAAAAACTGACTCAATTCGTACTTACGCTCTCGCGAAAGGACTGCAGAACTATCATAGGTATGCTAACAGGGCACAATCTATTGGCTGCACATGCGTACAAGATAGGGATTACTAACACGGACAAATGCAGAGAAGATGTTGAGGAGACTTTAGAACACCTTCTGTGAGTTTGTCCGGCATTATTAAAAACGCGACTAAGATGCCTGGGAGCCCCACTGTTTGAGGGTCTGACGTCTCAAAAGCGGAGCTCCCGCCCTACTTAGATTCGCCAAAAGCGCTGACATCCTACATGATGTCTACTTTAGGTATTCATAGAGGTCGGTCTCCATCTGGTATCGCTAGGGACCAAAAGGTCTATGCGTGGCCTATTGCCAACCAGCTAACCTAACCTAATCTATAACTTAAACTAAAGTAATTACATTTATGTTTCCGACAAGTATGGAAGTTTTTGCATTTATTAATAGATACGCTGGCACCCGATGATGGATGGGGAAGCCAGCACCAGCAAAGGACTTTCCGTAGTTTTCCGGGGACTTCGGGCGTATCTCTTCGACTTCCACTAGGCCAAAACGGCAGGCAGGGCAGAGTAAATGGTCCTTCTCTGATCTTTGTATGGCTACTAAGAACTTGGAGCGCTACGGTAGCCAGAATGACTCTCAGTTATCAGAGAAGCATTCTCAGACGCTCGAGTGGGCCAGGAAGGTCATCAGAGGAGCAGAGGAGGGCAGCGGAAAGGGAGTGGAAGCGAGTGCGCAACAACTGGATTCGGGAGTAAAAAGGCAATGCTCCCAGGGGGAGGATGTCTCCCAAGAAAAGAGACCCACGATTGGTGGTGGCCCACCAAAATCGTTTAGCGAAGTCGCTAAACAGGCGAGCTCCATCATCCTTGGGGTGATAGACAGTGGTAGAGAAGATGGCGCCATCTCTAGGAGGAGTGGAAGGGGGTGGTGTCCGCTATCTCCGCAGTTTTCATGCGAGTAGCGAGGGAAAACCCTGGACGCCCCCCAAGCTGTGAAAGTGCCGGATGGCACTCCGGTTCCTACAAGAGAATCGTCTGCGCTGACGAACGGTCATCCTCAATGTATATATGTATATAGCGGCAGTGACCTTGGTGGGAGAGGCATGGGAGGGAGGTAAGCTGAAGGCAGTGGACACATGTGCGTCCGTCTGGCTCCCCTCCGAACCCTCTGCTTCGAAAGAGATGGCGGAAATCCTCCGCTATTGCAATCCCAAACTTTCCACGCACAACTGGAGGGTGGCTAAGATGGAGAAGGGATCCTATTGGCAAGCGCTGGTTCTGCTGAATGCTAAGTTTCTCAGTCCTCTTGCTGATGCAAAGGGGGTCATCAGCTATGGCTCCGAGAAGGTAGTTCTTAAATTCTACCAAACCGATGCCATAGGAGATGCCCCCGCACATCCGGAAGTGCTGAGAGAAGTAAGGCTCACAGTGGAGGAAGCTCCTGTGGACATGGAAGTGGAATCCGTCACGTCGGATGGTGACAATTCGGATGAGGTCCGCTCTTTGGGGTCCGTCATAAGCATCGGGTCGTTCTTCGACAGGGCGAAGGAGGAGAGGCTTCTGACCTCGGAGAGCGACGACGCCGTCCTTGGGGTGCTGGAGAGGATCTTGGAGGATGAATATTCTTCAGATAAATCTTCAGCACTGTAAGACGGCGTCCGTCAACCTACTTTTCCACCTTGAGCTAGGTGGAGCTGATAGTCCTGATCCATGAGCCGTGGCTGAGCAGTGACGGCATTTCTGGGCTCAGGACCAAAAGCTACAAACTGGTGGCGTATAGAAGGACAGGCAGGAAGATCTTGTATACTCATCAGGAAGGAACTTAACGCATTTATTTTGCCGAATTTCAGCAATGAAGACATTGTGACGGTGCGCCTGCTGGAAAGCTATTGCTAATGTCCGTCTATATGGCACATGAAGACGAGGTGGAACCACCTTCGGCGCTGCTAAGGGAAAACCTTGGCTGAAGCTAAACGCAGGAAAATCGGCATTATTATAGGCACTGACGCGAACTACCATCACACCTGCTGGGGAAGTTCAAACATCAATGCTCGAGGTGAGTCACTTTTTGATTATATTTTAAACGAGGACTTGTTTATGTGTAACAGAGGTAAAGACCCCACTTTTATTACCGCAACCAGAGAAGAGGTGCTTGACCTCACTCTGCCTTCTTCTTCACTGATCAACCGAATCTCTGATTGGAGGGTGCTAAACGCTCACTCCTTCTCGGACCATTCCAACTTGAATTCGGGGCCGGAGCTGGTTGCTGGAGAAGTGTCGCCTGGCTTGATCCATTGACTCCTTTAGACCCTTCAAGTCACCTGGTCCTGACGGTATCATTCCTGTCCAGCTGCAGAAATCTGTGGAGGTATCATGGCGTGGGTTGAGCCCTATCTATGTGAGCTGCGTAGCCAGGAGCTATATACCGGGATCATGGAGGGCCGTGAGGGTTGTTTTTATACCCAAGGCAGGCAAGAGCTCGCATGTCTCCCCTAAGGACTTCAGGCCAATCAGTCTCTCATCTTTCTTACTGAAAACCCTTGAGAGACTGCACATAAGAAGCGAAATTCCTTGGGGTCGGTGGAATCTGCCCAGCATACAATTTTCAAAGAGGTTGAAGAGTCTCTTTTTCAGAAGCAGTCTGCGATGAGCGCCTTCCTCGACATTGAGGGGGTTTTAGCAACGTCCTCCTGGCCATTATCAGGTATCTGGGTAAACTGGGGGTCGAAACCGACCTTATTAGATTTTTTTATAAAATGAAGATAGTTTCAAGGTATTCAGAGAAGGTATTAGCTTTCTCTAAATTGGTTTATGCCCATGTGGTATCTGTTTTTCTTATTGGTAGATATTGTATAGGAGGATGGTTCCATGTGTAGAAGTCCACGCAATAAGGAAAGTTACTGATCGCCATTCACTTGGGAATGGCCAGGACGATTCTTCTGCATATGGTCCAAGCAGCTCACAACGTCCGGGATTAGCCCACGTATCCTCTGGTTAGCTTCCGAACACCCGTTCGGGAGTGAGCTAACGTGAGAAGGCGAAGCATTCCAGGATAGCTGGTTGTGCGCTGGGTTTGGGACCCGCCACTTAAAAATCCCCCCCAATGAAAAGATTAAAAAAGCCTCGGATGAGAACTGCCTTTACTGATGACGACCCCTGCAAACGAAAAAAGGAATATGATTTGAGGGCATGCACCTGGAATGTCCAGTCCCTTAATGGGGAAGGTGCCTCTGCCCGGCTGGTTGATGTCCTCGTGAGAGTAAAGGCTGACATCACTGCCATCCAAGAGATGCGATGGACGGGGCAAGGTAAGAAAACCATAGGACCTTCCGACGTCTACTACAGCTGCCATGTCAAGGAGCGCAAATTCGGTGTCGGATTTGTTGTGGGAGAGAGACTTCGTCGCCAAGTACTGTCGTTCACTCCGGTGGACGAGCGTCTCGCAATAATCCGCATCAAAATGCGATTTTTTACCACCTCGCTGATTTGCGCCCACGCCCCGATGGAAGAGAAGGACGATGCGACCAAAGATTCCTTCTATGAGCGCTTGGAACGTTCGTATGAGCGCTGCCCCCGCCACGACATAAAAATCGTGCTTGGCGACTTCAACGCCAGGGTGGGCTAGGAGGGAATTTTTGGTCCCACAGTCGGAAAATTCAGCCTACACAACGAAACATCCGGTAACGGACAGATTCTGATCGACTTCGCCGGGGCCCGAAACATGGTAGTCTGCAGCACCAGATTCCAGCATAGAAAGATACACCAAGCTACCTGGCTGTCTCCTGATCGAAAAACGCGAAACCAGATCGATCATGTTGTGATAGATGGAAGACACGCTTCTAGTACGTACGATCCGAGGACCCAACATCGACTCGGATCATTACCTTGTTGCAGCCAAACTGCGCACCCGCCTCTGTGCAGCAAAAAACGTACATCTACCTACGCAAAGAATGTTCGACATCGAAAAGCTGCAATCACAAAAGACAGCCAGAAGATTCGCCACTCGACTCTCACTCCTGCTCTCCGAAAGCACTGCCCAACAAATCGGCATGCGCGAGCAATGGAGCAACATTTCTCGTTCCCTACGTACCGCCGCCGAAGAAGAAATCGGATTCCGGCGAGCCCGAAAAAACAATTGGTACGACGAGGAATGTCATGCTGCCGCAGAAAGAAAAGATGCCGCCTATAGAGCCCCGCTGCGATCGGGCGCAACGCGAGCCATGTGGGATCGCTACAGAGAGCTGAAAAAGGAAGAGAGACGTATTATCCGAAAAAGAAACGAGAGGCCGAAATACGTGAGTGCGAGGAGCTTGAGATGCTGGCCAATAGGAACAACGCCCGAAAATTCTACCAGAAAGTTCGGCGGCTTACAGAAGGTTTTAAGACCGGGGCGTTTTCCTGTAAGAACAAAGACGGCGATCTGGTGACTGACGTACAGAGCAATCTTAAATTATGGAGGGAACACTTCTCGAACCTGTTAAACAGTGACAGCTGCTGTTGGTCCATTAGTTATTGATGCAGTTTTTTGAAGAGTGGGATTACGTGCAGATATTTTTGGATTGTTTTCTGTGGCTTTTATAGCTGGTTTTTTTGCATTAATATCTTTATTATTGATATCGCTTTTTTTGTTACCGGATCTTTGATCGCGTATCTTTTGCAACTCCTTAGCAACAACACAGCCTCTATAACTAGCTGGGTGAGCTTGACCACAATTCCCGCATTTTGGTTGTACTTCTTTGTTTGTGTTTTCCAGTGCATTTGACGCACCTTGGCTGTTTGTCGCAATAATTTTGCGTATGACCATAAGACTGGCATGATTTACATTGAGGAATTAGTTTCGATTGCTTCACAGCCTCAATCTTAACTACGGAGTGCAGAATAGCTTTTGTTTCATAAATTTTTTTAATGCTTTCACTTTTATCAAAGGTGAGAAGAAACATATCTAAAGATTCTTTTGATTTCCACCTTAATTTATTGACGGCGTTTGTGGCCTTTAATCCTTGGTTTTGCAGATCAGCGACTATTGCTTTTGCTTCGTTTGAGTGATGTAAATTTTTCACCATCACTTTAATAGGTCGAGATTGCTTATTTTCGTATGAGTACCATGAAAGATTCATGGTAGATAACGTTTTTGTTAATTTTCTATAATCATCGGAGTGTGTTGCAGGCAAAAGCAACAATGGCTCAAAATACGAGGCTTCCGAAATTATAATAAACAACACTTTAAGTTCACTGTATTTTATTTCTTGTTCATGAAATATTTTATAAATATATGAATTTAAAGTTTATGAAATTAATAATGTTTAACAAGTTGTTTAAATTGCGTTAACTTAGAAGTGAAGTTTTTATATATTGTCGCGCCTCGTACGCGTCTGAATTTCCGTAAGCAACTGGACTTTTAAAGCACGCTTCGGTCAATTCAACGGCGTTTACAGTTCAGGCATGGTTGCATTTTTTGGTAAAATATTACAAAGGAATTTTTTAGTATGAAATGATAATTCAGGTTTAGTACATAAATATTTGAATACAGTTTTCGTCTAATTAGTACAAAAAACAATTTTAATATGGGATTGTATTATTAATCGGTAACATCCTCCCCCCCGTGATTCGCATCACTGGTGAGAGAATCACTACCAACGTCGAGCACTGCAATTTTAGACGCTGGTCTCCGTAAAATTCCTGTTGACGTCTTGACTAAAACAGATCTAACTTGACCATCTGGGGCTGGCTTTGCTTCTGTTACGATACCCCGTTTCCAATGGCCTCGGCTCTCGTTGTCGTCGCAAACTATAACGATGTCACCTACAGCTATCGGCTTCAAGGTCAAGGTAGGAAGATACTCCAATATCCACCTCTTCCAGAAAGTCTGCTTCAGCTGCTGCGCTATGTGCCACTGCTTGCGTAAACATATCTTCTCTGACAGCGGTGGAGTTTGTACATCATTCGCGCAGCCTAGCAAGAAATGATTGGGTGACAGAGGCTCGGCGTCGGTACTCTCTACCGGCACATGTGTTAATGGACGCGAATTTATTAAATTTTCTGCTTCAATCAGAAGACTTTGCAGGGTCTCCAACTGTGGCGCTCGTTCCTTCAGCGTGAACATCAAAACTCGTTTTACGCTTCTTACCATTCTTTCCCATATGCCCCCGGCAGATGGATTGGCAGGTGCATTGAAAACCCACTCTACACCTCGAAGATCACACTCCGATTGCATACCGCTTTGAACGTTCACCCAATCTTCTTTGCTTGCGCCGACAAAATTTGTCCCCATGTCGCTTCGGAGCCGTACCGGTACACCTCTTCTGTTTATAAAGTTACGGCAGACAATTATGGCAGCATCTGTTGATAGGTCCCTAGCTAGTTCCAGGTGAATGGTTCTAATAGTTAGACACGTGAAAAGTGCAACCCAACGTTTTTCTTGACGACGGCCTATGGCTACTAAGACAGGCCCAAAGTAGTCAACGCCTGAATATGTGAACGGACGAACGAACGGCGTAACTCGATCGCTCGGTACTTGGCCCATAAGTGGTGATTCGGGAATAGCGGATAAATTTTTACATTTCTGGCATTTAGCTTTAATTGACCTCAATAATCGGCGCGCACTAGGAATCCAAAACTTTCGACGTATGGCGCACAACGCTGACTCAAAGTTGTGGTGATGAAAAAGTTCGTGATAATGCTTAGCTACAAGACGTGATATAGGATGACTCCTTGGCAATATTATTGGTCGCTTTGTTGACATTGGTACGCATTCGGTATAGTCTATCCGACCCCCTAGTCGTATAAGGCCCTCATTGTCCAACATCGGGCTTAGCTTAAATATAGAGCTGCATTTCGTAATTGGCGCACCTTTACGCAAAGATTCAACTTCGTCAGCAAAAACATCTTGTTGTACTAATAGGCATATCAGTAATTCAGTTTGTTTGATCTCATTCGCAATAATTAACTTTGATGCATATACGTTTCTACGTTCATCAACCTTACGGAATTTCATTATGGCATATCGTACCCATGTCATCACCCTTAAAAGTTTATAGTAATTTGAATACTTATTAAATGGAATTACTCTATCCGCTGACGATATCGTATATATTTGCTTGGAGCGTCTCTCCTCTTGGCATTCGCTATTATCAAATTCGGTTGGCATGCCTGGCCAACTATGCTCAGGCAATTTCAAAAAAGGCGGACCATTTAACCACTTACCATTTTGAGAAAAGGTTTTTATGCGTGTAGCATCATCAGCTGGGTTTTCTTTACCTGGTACCCACCTCCACTGACTGGCTTCGGATGTTTGCAGGATCTCAGCTATACGGTGTGCCACGAACTGCTTGTAGCACCTGGCGTCAGACCTTATCCACTGAAGAACTATTTTTGAATCTGACCAAAATGTTGACTCACGCGGCTGTACGTCGTGGCTGTTGATGACGGCTTCCCTCAACTTTATTCCCAAGACGGCTGCTTGTAACTCAAGTCTCGGAATGGACAATGGCTTCAGCGGGCTGCACCGGGATCGGCCAGCAACGAATACGATGTCTGTATTATTTGCGTGATGAATTCGCCAAAAGGCGATGGCAGCAAATGCGATCTCACTCGCATCAACAAAAATATGTAGCTGTATATCGGCATTCGGATTCAAAAATTGTATGCCATAACATCTTGGCATTTTTAAATTTTCGATGGTATTCAACGTTTTGTACCACTGCAACCACTTCTTATAAATGTCTTCGGGGATTGGCTCATGCCAATCTATACTCCTGGTCCACAGGCTCTGCATCAAAACTTTTGCCCGCAGCACCAACCCACACGCGAAACCTAGCGGATCAAATATAGACATAGTAACGCTCAGCATCTCACCTTTCGTTGGCCGTCTACTACAGTCTAAAACTGCTTTGGGCACTCTAGAAAACAGCAATTTGAAGAAAAAGTAATCTTTGTTTGGGTTCCAGTGCATTCCAAGCACCTTCTCGGTAGCACTCTCCCCTTGGCATATATAATTTCTTTGTTGCTTACACGGCTGCTCGTTGTGTAATACAGCTTGCAGAATGTCGTACGAATTTGACGTCAACCCTCTTAACTGGAACCCGGCGTGGCTATGGATATCGATGACATCCTTGGTAACCTTAATGCATTCTTCGACAGTATCGAAACTGTCCATATAGTCGTCGACATAGTGCCGATCCACAATGGCATTGACGGCTCTTGCATTTACATCACGATATTTTTCTGCGTGCACGTTTTTTACAAATTGTGCAGAACATGGTGAGCTAATTGATCCAAATATCATGGCGCGCATAACGTAAACGTCTGGCGGTTTTGATCGATCGCCCCCTCTCCAAAGAAAGCGCTGCGCATTTTGATCTTCGTGGCGAATCAGAATCCGGTGAAACATCTCACATATGTCACCACATACTGCAAATTTGCCTTGTCTAAACCTACACAATATTGCCAACAGCGATTTTGGTTGATACTCCTCCGGTCCTTTCATAAGGGCACAATTCAACGACATATTATTTATTTTTGCTGCGGCATCGAAAACGAGTCTACGTTTGTTTCCTTTGTTTACATTACATGTGGCGAAATGTGGTAAATACCATGTGCGATCAGCATTTACATTAGCTTCATCGGGTGAAAGTCGCTTTGCGTATTCCTTTTCGATGTACTCGTTGATTTTTGCTTTATACCATTCCCCGTAGTCTTTTTCCCGTTCCATTTTCATTTCAATTTGCTCTAAGCGCTTCATGGCCATACTGAAACTTTCGGGAAATTTCACATTATCTTTATGCCAAAGCAAGCCGGTTTCATATCTATTATTATTTACAAACCTTGTCGTCTCGTTTAATAACTTTTCCGCCCTAATATCGGCTTCTGAACGAACGCTTGGCAATTGCTTTATTTCAAATTTTTCTGCTGCAAAATATTCTGTTATTTGTTTACTAATTTCATTCAATTGTGCGGTGCTTTCAATATTGACGTGACCAATAGTACCCTCACTCGAACGATATTCGTTCGATCCCAATAATGTCCACCCTAACATTGTCTTGTGGATTGCAAAGCCATCGTCCAAATTCACAGTTTTTATTGTTCGTATTAGCTCTGTATGCGACAATCCAATAAGTATTTGCGGCACTGCATTATTGTAATCGGCGATTGGTATATTTGCCAATTGTTCGTGACGTTGTATGAAGTCGTTCAAATTCAACGTCTGCTGCGGCAAATACAACTTTTTTGTTGTACGCACTCCCCTCATTTCATAACTCGTTGCTGCTTCATTTGCGCCGGCAATTTCAAGTGACACTTGCCGCGACTGTTCGCTCATGCTTTGATTGCCTATCCACTTCAGGCGAAGTAAATTGGATTTGCCTTTGAGGCCGAGAACGTTCGCTATATTTTCCTCCAATAGGGATATTTTTGCGCCTTCGTCAATGAAAGCGAAAATGTTGATTTCGCCTTTGGGACCTTTCAGCTTGACAGGCAAATATTTGAGGAGTGTTTTGTTACGTTGTGGTGAATTTGATCGAGCGAGTGGATGTTGTGGATTTTGATATACAGTTTGAACAGTTGCCACAGCTTTATCAGCAGATGAAATATTGTTTTTGTTATTATCACTGGAACTATGAAGCAACCGATTGTGGAATTTATTACACGAGGATATACCACACACTCGTCGCTTGCGGCAATTCTGTACACTGTGACCAGGTTGCAAACAACAAAAACACAGATGCTTATTTTTCACTATACTCCAGCGATTCGAACAATCGGCATCTTTAAATTTTGAGCACGTATTTAAAATATGGCTTTGGTCACACACTAAACACTTCTTTTCTTCTTTTGTTACAGTCATTACGGGCTTGGACGACATTTTAGGTTTGTGGCACACAAAATCGTTGGGCATATACTTTGTTGGCATAACATCTATTGCCATGGACACATACATGGCTGTGTGCTGCAACCAATTGCTAAATTCACGCACAGTGGGATATGGCTTTTGCATTTCGAAGATGTGGCGAGTCCACTCTTCCCTCTTGTTCAGCGGCAGTTTGCTGATTAATTCGTCGAGCAACATTGGATTATTTAGATGTGGTACCGCACCGGATTTTTCTAGAAAGGCAGCTAAGTTTGATACCATTGTGCTAAAATTGAGTATATCGGCGATTCGTCCTCCGGTAACGGGTGGAAACGCTCGAACTTTCGCTATTTGGCTTCTAATAAGTAGCTCTGGGCGACCGTAATGAAATTCTAATGTTTTCATAGCCGCATCTACACTGGATGGGTGGATCAACAACGATTCCACCTGTTGTCTGGCTTTCCCCTTTAGGGCTTTCTGGAGACGTAACAGATTCTCCAATCGCGAATATGAATTCATTTCCGTGGTTTCCTTAAAGGCCACAGAAAACATAGGCCACTCTTCGGGAGAGCCATGAAAATCTGGCAAATCTAAAATTTTACGTACCTGGCTTGCGCTGGGTGCTATTTGAACTTTTTGATTGATGAGCTGCGGTGTGATTTGTGGGTTGGACGCTGCAGGCATGTAGCTTGCTGGCAGAAGATTTAAGGAATAAGGGCTGGTGTGGCAGTACGCCTGCATTATTGCTGGCGGGCACGTGGCAGACCGGATATAGGGGCCGAAGGCAGCGTCGGGCTTGACGTTGGCAGAAGTAACGCTGGCAGAGGTAGCGTTGGCGTAATTGGTGCTGGCAGTTGTAGCACCGGCAAAGTTGGCGTTGGCAGAAGTAACGCTGGCGGAGGTGGCGTTGGCATAATTGGTGCTGGCAATTGTAGCACCGGCAAAATTGGCGTTGGCAGAGGTAGCGCTGGCGTAGGTGGCGTTGGCATAATTGGTGCTGGCAGTTGTAGCACCGGCAAAATTGGCGTTGGCAGAGGTAGCGCTGGCGTAGGTGTCGTTGGCATAATTGGTGCTGGCAGTTGTAGCACCGGCAAAGTTGGCGTTGGCGTTGGCATAATTGTTATTAAAAGAATAAGTCTCGGCAGGAATAGCGCTGGCAGAAGTAGCGCTGACTGTTGTGAAGTTGGCAGAGGTAACTTCGGTTGGCTTGAAGCTAACAGGAATAGCTTCGATGCTAGGTACGTCGGCACTGATGACGTTGTTAGCGGTTTGTTGATTTAGGGTTTCTATGTATTGGACTTTTTCCTTTTCCGATGACGCTAGCGACTTTTGCAAGGCTTTTATTTGCTCGCGTAGTTCTTCGATCACTTTGTCTTGCTGAACTATCGCGCAATCATTTTCGTCGTCACTCGAACTTCTTTCACCATTTTTGTCGGCCATTTTGGCTTCGCGAACTTTCTCGACGCGTTTCTTATGACGGAGGTTATAACGCGGTACTTCTTCGCCGGATTTTTCGTAGGCGCGATCACCCGAAGATTTCATGAACAATTATTACGGTTATCGAAAATTTATATAAACGCGATTTTTTTCAGCATTGATATGCAAAATTAAGGACAATATATAAAAAGATGTTGCAGGCAAAAGCAACAATGGCTCAAAAAACGAGGCTTCCGAAATTATAATAAACAACACTTTAAGTTCACTGTATTTTATTTCTTGTTCATGAAATATTTTATAAGTATATGAATTTAAAGTTTATGAAATTAATAATGTTTAACAAGTTGTTTAAATTGCGTTAACTTAGAAGTGAAGTTTTTATATATTGTCGCGCCTCGTACGCGTCTGAATTTCCGTAAGCAACTGGACTTTTAAAGCACGCTTCGGTCAATTCAACGGCGTTTACAGTTCAGGCATGGTTGCATTTTTTGGTAAAATATTACAAAGGAATTTTTTAGTATGAAATGATAATTCAGGTTTAGTACATAAATATTTGAATACAGTTTTCGTCTAATTAGTACAAAAAACAATTTTAATATGGGATTGTATTATTAATCGGTAACAGAGTCTGATGCATTAATTTTGTATACCTTGTTGTTGAGAATTTGTATTGAGTATTTTTTTTTTGTCTCTTTTTGGCGATACTATATATTTTTTGGTATTCGCATTCTTCCGATATCATTATTGGTGGGGGCAGATGAGGTCGACAGCAGCATACAGCTTGAAAAGTTCTACCTAGCTGAGGACGACAACCAACCCGATGCCTAAAGCCATACAGGTGAATCTGCAGCACTCGAAACGTGCCACAGAGAACTTGGATGTTTCCAGTATGGAGGGGGACATCGACATCGGATTCATATAGAAACCCTGGATCAGGGACAATGGGATCAAAGGGTTTCAAGACAACAACAACATCAACATATTCTACAATAAATCAGACGGTAAGATCATGCATAGTCACTAAAAGCACTTAAAAGCTTTTCTGTGTTCTAATTATAGTACTCCTGATTTTACTGCGGTGAAGGTGGAGTTGCAGAAATCGGCAATATACCAAGCTTCAGTATACATGCCACATGATAAACCGGCGCCTCCAGACGAAGTGGCTCGGCTCCTATCAACACGGACAAACTGTTGATGGGCTGCGACGCAAACGCGAGAAACGAGCTCTGGGGCAGTTCGGAAACGAATGAAAGAGGTGAGTCACTTTTTGAATTCTTATTAAATACCACCCTGGACATATGCAATGTAGGGACCACCCCAACCTTTACTTTCCCGAGCTCAGGAAATTTTCCAGGGTGGGAAGAGGTCTTAGACATTACTTTATGCACAAACGATAGCTCCCAAATAGTCACAAATTGGAGGGTATCCACCTTTTTCGGACCATAGTTGGATTCTCTTTGACAACAATCTCAAACTTGAGAAAGCGATCCCATATAGAAACTCCAAAAGAACAAACTGGCACACTTTCCGTAGAGTAACCCCGTCTAAACTTCAACATATAAATAAGACCATAACGTCAAGTAAATATTTGGATGAGAAAGTAAGAGCTTTCGAAGCTTCGTTGACGAAAGGGCTTGAAGTTTCATGTGCTGCCACATATGGCAAAACAACTTATCCCACCTGGTGGAATGAAGATTTAAGTAAGCTCCGGAGCATGACAAGATAAATCTTCAACATCTGCTAGAAACACAAGCATTTCAAACCCTACAAAGATTGCATTAGGGAATACAAGAAAGCGATCAAAGAGGCTCGGACAGAGTCTTGGAGAGATTTTTGTAGCTCTATTGAATCAAGCAAAGACACGGCCAAAGTAGGTAAGCTCTTATCCAAAGAACACTCCTGTCCTTCCTTCTAGAGGAAAGAAGACGGAGAATGGACAAAATCCTCGGTCGACATACTAGAGTATCTTATAAACACACATTTCCCAGGTAACACAGAATATATTGAGAACAATAGTAAACGTGTTCAAACAACGTCATCCAATACAATCAACTACATCATATCCCAAGATAGAATTCTATGGGCGATGAAAACTTTGAGCCATACAAAGCAGCCGGCCTAGATGGGATATTTTCTGCCCTGCTGTGGAAGTAGGGCATATTCCAAAACGCTAGAGAAGGGTTAAGGTGATTTTTATCCCCAAAGCTGGTAGATGGTCATGATACAGCGAAATACCTCAGACCCATCAGCTTATCCTCCTTTATTCTCAAAACTCTCGAGCGATTGTTGGATATATATCTCAGAGAGAAGATTGCAAGCGCAACGATTTCAACATCCCAACATGCCTACCTAAAAGGAAAATCCACAGAGGCAGCTCTTCATGAGGTTGTAAATATGATTTAGAATACAAACAATACTCACTAGTCCCCTTCCTCGACATAGGGGGTAGTTTAACAATGTTAGCACAAGATCCATAATTGAGGCCCTTAATATGTTAGGCACAGACATAGGTCTCAACGAATGGATAGAAAACATGCTTAAAACTAGAATAATCATCGGTGAGGTAGGCAGCAACAGGATAAAACGCTCTGTCCATAAGGGAACCCTCAGGGAGGGTCTTATCCCCCTGCTGTGGTTACTAGTTGTCAACAATATCCTTACCAAATTCAGCCGAAAGGAAATTAAAGTAGTGACGCACGCGGATGACATAGTGCTCTTGGTGTCAGGAATGTTTCCAATCATAATCAGTGAGATTATGGAAGGAGCTCTGTTATTACTCAGTAACTGCTCCACAGGCTGTGGTTTAAGTGTAAACCCGAGCAAAACAGAAGTGATGCTATTCACTAAGAAAACCAAGATACCAAACTTTAATCTCCCAAAACTAAACGGCGTCAGTCTTACGTTAACCCAACAGGCAAAATACCTAGGTGTTATTTTAGATCCCAAACTCAGCTGGAGGTCCAACGTAGATTATAGCACTTTACACATGTAAGAGAATCTTGGGTAAAAAATGGGGTCTCCAATCAAAACTATCCAATTGGTCCTACACAGCCATTGTACGGCCAATACTAACATATGCGGCACTAGTCTGGTGGCCTGCAACTTAAAATAAATACAACCAAATCAAGCTGAACAAGAAACAAAGCATAGCGTGTATCTTAACTACAGGAGCGCTTAGCACCAGTCCTACTGAAGCGCTCAATGTACTAACTCATCTGCTACCATTCGATTTACATATAAAACAATCGTCGCCTGCAGCGCTGTGAGACTCAGAGACATAGGAAGCTGGACAACAATGTCGTACGATCACAGCAAGATCCTCCTACAGGGACCCTCGCTGCTCAAAAACAGTAAAACGGTGCTGGTCACTAATTAGGATTATTTCAGTGGAAATACTCAACCACTTCAACAACAACAAAAGCAACAACATACTAGAACACGAACAAGATTCAATTTACTTGAATATGGATTTATTACGAGTATATCGAAATCAACACCATTGAAAGGTAGAAAATTTATTTATTTATTGTCTGTGAATGGATACATTCTTACAGACTATGTTAAGCTAATGTACAATAGTTTAGTAGTTACTAAGAAAAGAACGATTTAAGATGGTTGACTAAGATGCCATACGGCCATGTAAAATCCGCACCAGAGGAATTGAAGAACATATTTAAATCTGCACATGCCTTAGGAATCGGAACGTTCACCCCGTAGTTGGTTCTCGAGAAGCCAATTTTAAAGGTTTCGTACTGTCGGAGCCTGATATTGGGTATATTAAATTGAATTTTACTTAAAAGGGAATGACAATCAATATATCCAGAAATGATACGAATAATAAATGAGCACGATAGAATAGATCGTCTGCTATCAAGTGGTTTTAAGTCAATCAATAAACATCGAGAGCGGTACGATGGTACAGGTTCAGAAAAGTTTAAAGATCAGAGCGCAAAACGAAGAAAAACTTTCTGAACTCTCTCAATCCGATTAGACAGACCTATTTGATACGGTCTCCAAATAACAGCGGCATACTCTAATCTTGATCTAACAAAAGCAAAATACAATGTTTTGAGAGTGTGTGGGTTGGTAAATGCAGAAAAAATTCGGCATACAAATGCTAGCATCGCATATGATCGTCCTATGACGTGGTTAACATGGCTAGTGAAATTCAGCTTAGAGTCGAAAATAACGCCTAGTCTTTAATTTCCTCAACGGATTGCAAAGGTAAGCCAGCAATACTATACGAAGTGTGCAAAGTATTGTTTGATTTAGCATATTTTACGTGAAAGCATTTGCTTATATTTAGTGACAAACGGTTTAGATAGCACGAGTTCCGGACATTGCGCAAGTCGATTTGGAACTTTTCAGAGTCTCTAACACTGTTAATCACCGCAAATATTTTAAGATCATCACCATACAACAAGTGTTCAGCAAAAGAAAAGCATGAGCCAATATCCTTAATAAAGAGAATGAAGAGAAGGGGTCCTAGAATACTTTCCTGGGGGACACGAGAGGACGCAATAAATGCACGGGATGTCGTATTATTAACGGCTACAACGCAGTGCCTGTTGGACAAATATGATTTGATCCACGACAAAAACGTGGAGTGTATACCCAATGATGCAAGCTTCGGCAAGAGTATTCGGTACGATACTTTGTCAAACGCTTTAGAGAAGTCTGTATAAATTGTGTCATCGTGAGATCTGTTCTGGAAGGCTGAAATACAGTAATCATTGAAAATAGACAAATTAGTGACAGTGGAGCGACTTGCAATGAAACCATGCTGGTTGGTAGATATTAGGCCTTTGACAGCAAAATATAACTTATCATTCACAGTTATCTCAAAGGGTTTTGAGACAGACGAAAGCTTCAAAATCGGTCTGTAATTGCTAACGTCGTTTTTATTTCCACTCTTAAATATAGGCGTAGCGGAAGTAAATTTCCAGTCATCAACAAAGATACCGGAGGACAACGATTTATTAAATATAATCGTAAGAGGCTCAGCGAGACACAAGCAGTTCTTCAACAAGATGCCCGAAAGGCCATCCGAGTCAGTTTTCGATGTAGGCTTGAGCTTCATAATACCCTTGACGACATCAGTAACAGATAGGCACAATGTCCCAAAATTAAGAGGTGAAAAACTATTAGAGGGCAAACTAGAATCGAAGTCTAAGTCGGGTTCGAAATTAGTTACTTCGCAAAAAAGTCGGCTTATTAGGCAGATTCTATGGCAGAATTTGCATATTTACTATTATAATATAATACAGGTAGGTATTGATTTATTAAATCACTTAAAGGTAGATAGGTAGGTAGAGTGGCTTTCGCAATAACACACTTAGACCTGTCGTAGATCCATTGTGAAACCAATGAAACTTATCGTTACACTATGGGTTTCTTTTTTAACCATCCTGTCGCTTTAATACAAGAGCAAAGCTTCGTTAGCTTTAGATGAGCTATATCCGCTACATTCTTTTCCTTACACTATGGGTTCCGTTTTATCCTGTATCCTGTATCTTTAGAAGCACTATATCTGCTACATCTGTTAAAAATGCAGAGTGCTATGCCTCCTTTTGGCTAAGCCTTCCCACTCACATAGGATGTGTCTGACTGTTTCCTTTTATTCTGTATTAAGCCAGCTTCTACACAAATCGGTTGTACCACGAGCGCAGGAGAATTTTTCTAAAATTGAAGAGGACCTTCTACGGTTCGTTCTGAGTAGATCGATTTCTCTTGATCTGAGAGCTGGCTTGAGCAAAATGTTTAGTGCGTCTGTAAGTGTAGTCCTAAGAGCCCCGCAGATGTCTTGTCTTTCTATGGTCTTTTTGATATATTTATTATCTAAAGCCGGTCACCATACTAGTATACCATATGTTAGGATTGGTCTTACTATCACTGTGTAAATCGAATATACGATAGAAGGGGAAATACCCCAACTTAGTCCTACTAACTTTTTACAAGGATAGAGTGTTATTGTCGCTCTTTTTATTCTATATCCTACATTTGACTTCCATCTAAGTTTCTTGTCTAATATTAGACCTAAGTAGCACGCTTCATCACTAAATGACAGTGCCGCACCACCTATGTTTCCTAGTAAATAAGAAGAATGCAGTCTTATTAGGGTTGAGACTCATTTGCTTTTGACCAATTTCAACCATTTTTAGTAAATCCTGCGTGATTTCACAAAGTGTATTGGGAAATTTCCCTCTTACTACCATTGCACAATCATCCGCATAGGCTATGATGTGTTGTCCTCTCTCCTCTAGGCTCTTTAGCAAGAAGTTTATTGTCAGCACCCAGAGGACATGGGCCAGCACTCCGCATTGAGGTGTTCCTCTACTGACCCTTCTCCTGTTCTTCGAGGCCCCTAAGGTTGCGATCACAAATCTGATCATAAGCATATTTTGGATGAGTTCAACCAGAGCCTCGGAAACCATGAAATCGGCCAATGCCTTTATTATGATATTTGGTAGGATGTTGTGGAACGCGCCTTCGATATCAAGGAAGGATACCAGTTTGTATTCCTTATTATAGATTGACTTTTTAATTTCTGTAACAAGAGAGTGAAGTAGACCCGGTGGTCTAGAAATTTCAAAAAACTCGATCTTTGGTTTTTTCGATATTTCGAAAGTATAGTATCTTAATAATATACTGTGAAATTTTCATGAGGTAATTCCAAATATTATAGCTGCTACAGAACATTAACTAGGTAGAGAGTGGTCCGCGCGCTCCTCTACTTCAAACTTTAAACACATTTATCTCGAAACGAATTTTTTCGGCCTAGTGTTGGCAAAAAAACAACTATTCAACCGAATCGCCTGAAATTTTAACATGTTGTTCACAACATCAATGGCTATCGCCAGTACTAAAATCATACTATTGTTTGAATTATTTCGTATTTTTTGAGTTTTCTTCTTAATTGGCGCGATAGCCGCTTACGCGATTTTGGCCGAGTTTAACAAAGCGCGCCAGTCGTTTCTCTCTCGTGCTAACCGGCGCCAGTTGGACACACCAAGTGAAGCCAAATCCTTCTCCACCTGATCTTTCCAACGCAGAGGAGACCTTCCTCTGCTACCACCAGCTGGCACCGCATCGAATAGTTTGAGAGCCGGAGCGTTTGTATCCATTCGGACAACATGACCCAGCCAGCATAGCCGCTGGATCTTTATTCGCGCTATGTCTATGTCGTCGTAAAGCTCATACAGCTCATCGATCCATAGCCTGCGATAACTGCCATTGCTATCGTGCAAAGGTCCAAAAATTTTGCGAGAGAGGACTTTACTACTCAGTTGCCTACTTAATCCAAAGTAGCACTTGTTGCCAAGAGAAATTCTTCGCTGGGTTTCTAGGTTGACATTGTTATCGGTGTTAATGCTGGTTCCTAAATAAACGAAGTCGTTTACAACCTCGAAATCATAACTGTCAACAGTGACGTGAGTGCCGATACGCGAGTGCGCCGACTGTTTGTTTGATGACAGGAGTTACTTCGTTTTGTCCTTATTCACAACCAGACCCATTCGCTTTGCCTCATTGTCCAGTTTGGAGAAGGCAGAACTAACAGCGCCGTTGTTAAGGTCGATGATGTCGATGTCGTCGGCATACTCCAACAATTGTACGCTCTTATAAAAAATTGTGCCTGAGCGATTATGTTCTGCGGCTCGTACGATCCTCTCCAACATCAGGTTAAAGAAGTCAATCGACAGCGAGTCAGCCTGTCTGAAACCTCGGTTGGTATCAAACGGCTCGAAGAGATCCTTCCCAATTCTGATGGCACTGCTGGTGTTGAGCAACGACATCTTGCATAGCCGTATTAGCATTGCGGGGATACCAAATTCAGACATCGCGGCATATAGGCAACTCCTTTTCGTACTGTCAAACGCAACTTTGAAGTCGACGAAAAGATGGTGTGTGTCGATTCTCCTTTCATAGTGTTTTTCAAAGATTTGGCTTGTTTTAAATATCTGGTCGATTGTAGACTTTCCATGTCTAAAGATTCAATCAGTTGGTTGATGGTAGGCTTGAGCCTTTCACATAATACGCCCGCTAGAACCTTATACGCGATATTTAGAAGACTTTATTATGGATTGGGCAGAGCACACTCAAATTCCAATCGGCAGGCAAGTTTTCATCTGACCATATTTTGCGTAGAAGCTGATGCATGCATGTTCAATAGCCATCGTCATCGTCTCTTTTCCCTTTTTAGCTCCCGGTAGCGATCGCCCCATCGCAGCGTGACTCTATAAGCAGCATCTTTTCTTTCTGCGGCAGCATGACATTCCTCGTCACACCAATTACTTTTTTGGGTTCGCCGGAATCTTTTTCGGCGGCGGTACGTAGAGACCGAGAAATGTTGCTCCATTGCTCGTGCATGTCGGATTGTTGGGTAGTACTCTCTGATAGCAGGAGTGAGAGTCGAGTGGCGTATCTTCTGGCTGTCGGTTGTGATTGCAACCGTTCGATGTCTAACATTCTTTGCGTAGTTATATGTACGTTTTCTGCTGCACAGAGGCATGTAAGCAGTTTGGCTGCAACGAGGTTATTATCGGAGGCGATGTTGGGTCCTCGGATCGTACGTACATCGATCAGGAGACGGCCAGGTAGTTTGCTATATCTTCTTATGCTAGGATCTGGTGATGCCGACTACTATGTTTCGGACCCCGGCGAAGGAACGCTTGTAGGAAAGTTCGAGGAGCTCATAGAAGGGATCTTTGGTCGTATCGTCCTATTCCGTCGGGGCGTGGTCCACCGGAGTGGTCGACAGTACTTGGCAACGAAGTCTCTCTCCCACAACAAATCCAACACTGAATTTGCGCTCCTTTACATCGCTGCTGTAGTACACGTTGCAAGGTCCTAAGTTTTTCCTGTCTTGCCGCTTTTGGATTAGAAATCTGAGAACCACGGCGGTCAATTTCAGCGGCATTTTTTAAATTATTAAAATTAAAAAAAATATATGCCTATATTTTTTTCATTTTTGTATATTAAAAAAGTTAAATAAAGAGCCTAAGAAATTTAAATATTTTTTTCATGTTTTTTACTATAAAAAAATCCCGAAAATACCTTAAATTTTCGAGCTGCAGAATGCCGGGACCCCTTAAGTGCTGTTTCTACGTATTTTCTTTTACAGTCCGCATGTTGTGAGATACTAAGCTTGTTATGGCTTAATATACTCTTCAATGATTCTTTCTAATGTATAAAAATGAGGATAGGCTAATAACTTAAAAGCACTTAAACATAATGAGAAATCTGGTTGATGGAAAAATAACGGCAAATGAAAAATAAAACAAGTATTTAAATAACCCTTTTAATTTTCACGCTAGAAACCACGAAGGTACAAAGAAGTCACAAAACTATTGAGAATACCTTATCATCAGAAAGTACCAGGAATGTTTAAATAACACAAAACAAAGTTCAATTTCAGGCAAATTTATTTTATCTCCATCAAAATATGTATGACCCGTCTGAAACAAGACACATGTGCCAACGTTTAACCCAGTCCTCCATGCAGCCCTGGTAGGCCGACGAAGGGATGGCCTTCAGCTCCTTCGTCTCATTACCTTTGATCTCCTCTGTCGACTAAAATCTCCCTCCACGAAGTGGTAACTTCAACTTGGGAAACAAAAAGAAGTCGCACGGGGCCATACCAGGTGAACGAACTAATCATCGGCGATAAATATACCTTAGCCAAGATTTAAGATGCTACTCTGTTTTTCCCATTTTCTAAAAATATTATGAAATGTATCATAGATCAATTAAAAAAATTCGTATCTGTATCAAATAAGGTAAGGGTGACTGTATATATTGGGAATTTGCCGAATCTGGTACATCACCTTACGAAATGTCCTTTTAAAGGCCAAAATCTTTTTACCAGTAATGTCGGAGCTTTTTAAAACAAAAACTTCTAAAACGTTTACAGCCAGTCATTGTAAATAAATGTCTGATTCTCATTCACCTATTTGATTTCAAACCAAATCACTCAACGCTCGATCAAATACACATAGTCGTAAGCACCATAGAAGCACAGAAAGCGCGGGGAAAAATAAAAAAGTCTGTTCTTGATGTACTATATTGCAAGCTTTTGGCAAAGTATGGCACGAAGGGCTCCTCCAAAAGATCAAGTCTATGCTGCCAACACATTGCTGCGGTACTTTTGTGTAAAACATGAAAATGCATATTCATCTTTAAAAAATAAAAACACTGTCATACTTGCAGTCGATAACAATATCGAAAACCCAACCAATAAGCAGTTAACCTTATTGCAAAATGGGCTAAGAAATTGAGAATAAAGCTAAACAAAAGCAATTCAGCACATACATATAGTGTTTTCCTTGAAAAAACTTCTTACAAGCCAATCTTCATCGATGCGTCGATAATCCATATGTCAACGATATCTGGGCATAACACTTGGGACCAAACTGCGCTGGAAAGCTCATGCCAAGAAAAAACGAGAACAGCTTGATTTGAAATGAAATAAGCTGCTTATACAGGGTGGGCCATATAGCGTTTGCTTTTTGAACCACCTATTTTTTTGAGAATGGTAACACAAATGACATGTCTAATGTGTTCATAATTTACTTAAAGGTTGACATTCACGACATTTGGTTTCAACAGAACGGTGCAACTTGTCACACTGCCAAAGTTACACTCGAACTTTTGGCTACCGTTTTTGAAAACCGAATAATCAGCCGAAACTCCGATATCAATTGGCCGCCTCGGAGCTGTGATTTAAGCCCGTTGTGGGGAGCCGTTAAGGACAAATGCTATGCGAACCATCCAGAGACGGTAGATGCTTTAAAACACGAAATCGAAGTTACAATTCATGAAATTGGAGCCCAAACAATCGAAAATGTGCTTAAAAATTAGGTTGATCGAATGGCCTACTGTAAAGCCAGTCGTGGCAGTCATTTGAACGATATTATTTTTCATTCATAAATGGCAATGTTCAGTCTTCAAAATAAATAAAAAATTTCAAAAAATATTGATTAGTTTTTTTTTTATAGCCGATTCAAAAAGCAAATTTTACATGGCCCACCCTATATATTACCTCATTCGTAGGTGCTCAAGCTTAGCAATACGCAACAAATTACTTATTTACTAACAAACACTTAGACCGGTTTGGATTTACCGTCTACAAAACAAAATTCTGAGGGGCATAGTAAAGCCATACTAAATATGGAATAGCGACCTTCACGTGATCATTGCATATCAGCTGTGATTGAAGTAACGAAGCAATAGGAGTAGTAACAGCGACTAAAAGTCATGCATTCAAGATACTTCCGCTTACCTTATGGAGAGCGAATAGCGATTATAGTGTGAAATTCTTTCTTAAAACAAGTTGAACTATCAAAAGGAAATTGCTTATTACAACGCTATATACATATATATTTAGCGAATACACCCTTTTTGAGTGTTTGGCCGAGCTCCTCCCCTTATTTGTGGTGTGCGGCTTGATGCTGTTCCACAAATGGAGGGACCTACAGTTTCAAGCCGACTCCGAAGGGCAAAGTTTTTTTATGAGGAGCTTTTTTCATGAAAGAAATACACTCGGAGGTTTGCCATTGTCTGCCGAGGGACGACCGCTATTAGAAAAATGTTTTTCTTAATTTTGGTGTTTCACCGCGATTCGAACCTACGTTCCCTCCGTGAATTCCGAATGGTAGCCACGCACCAACCCATTCGGCTACGGCGGCGCAATCAAACATCAATAAGGATCGTTAATAAAGAATGATGTTTTCCACAAATGGAGAGACCATCAGTTTTATGCAGCCTCCGAATGGCAGATGGTTTTTCTGAGGAGCTTTTTAATGGCTGCTATCAGAAAAAATGCTTTCTATCATTTGGTGCTGCATCCCCGCACTGGGTTTCGAACATGGGCACTACCAAATGGTAGTCACACACCAACCCGAGCCAACCTATTATACAATACATAAGATAGAAATAAAAAAAAACTTAGAGATAAAAAGGACACCGATTTCGCTTATCATAACGACAATAGATCAGCAATAAAACAATATACTATATAAAGCGTTTTTCAGGAAGAGCGCTTCAACTTTTTTTTTGAATAAAACACAAACGGTTTGACTTTTTTAACTAATTTTTTTTTTATTATCGAGTTTGAACATATACATTTAAGTATGAGATTCAACTTCTTTTGCATGACCACCGCGTGCACGTTTTACGAAGTCCAATCGTTGAACCCAATTTTCGACCACTCTTTTGCATAAATCGGCCGAAATTCCAGCAATTTCGCGTTCAATATTGGCTCTGAGCTCACAAATCGTCGCCGGCTTATTACTGTAGACCAATGACTTCACATAACCCCAAAGAAAATAGTCTAGAGGCGTCAAATCACACGAGCGTGGCGGCCATTCGACCGGTCCATTTCTGGAAATAATGCGCTCATCGAACTTACTCTTCAACAAATCAATTGTAGCGTGTGCTGTGTGGCTTGTGGCCCCGTCCTGTTGAAACCACATGTCGTCTAAGTCCATACCATTCAATTGCGGCCAAAAATAATCGTTTATCATCTCGCGGTATCGATTTCCACTCACAGTAACGTGGCGATCGTTCTCGTCAACGAAAAAATATGGGCCAATTACGCCGCCGGCATGTAAACCGCACCAAACAGTGATTTTTTCGGGATGCAACGGTGCCTCATGAATCACGTGTGGATTGCTTTCTGCCCAGTAACGCATATTTTGCTTGTTGACAAAGCCATTGAGCCAAAAGTGAGCCTCATCACAGAAGATGATTTTTAGGATTTTTTGCTCTTAAAGTAGCAGCAACAGAACGATTATTTTCATAAAAAATTTGCACGATTTGCAATCGTTGCTCAAGTGTGTAGCATTCCATGATGAAATGTATACTAATGAAGTTTACAAATGACAAGCGAAAAATAAAAAATATTGCGTCGTTCGCCCTCCCTATCGGAAAAAAGTTGAAGCGCACCTATTGAAAAACGCCTTACAAGGAGGCGAAATTTCTGTAAAAATAAATAAGAAACTTCGAAATAAGTTGACATTGAGAATAAGAAAGAAATATCTGTGCAGACGCATTCAAAACGAATAGTCCTTAAAAACAATATTTAAACGACAAACAAAATTTTAACGACGCAATTGGAGTTCATAAGATACACAAACCCGATAAATAACGATATATCCCTTTTAACAGTAACAAAGCATACGAACCGCAGTTATTTGTCAAAATATACCTTTATAACCCTCGAAGGGATCACGTCTTAAATAGTAACTGTAGCCTCTGTGAAACACGCTATAACCATATATAAGACATTTGCACATGTAATACAAATCAACTAATGATTTATAAATTGATTGAATCAACAATTTTTTTTTTGAATTTAATTAATTATTTCCCTTATTATTCGCTTCGCTTGTTTGCAGTTGCAATTCGTCGAAGACTCTCGTCTTTGTGGAGTGGGGTTTGATAAACCACCTTTTGTGAGGAGCTTTACCCATCAAAATTACTCTTTCGCACACGCGTTTTACTACGTAATCTTGGGAATCTGAGATTACAACTTATGTCTGATGAACATATCTTGCCAGGTTCTCCAAACCGTCGTGCTCCGAGTATTGCAATTGATGTACTCCAACTAGCTTGCAGCCGTCGACTTTCCAATACTACCTAATGTTTGCAATTGTGTCAACAATAATCGCCAACGCATATCGATTCAGCACTGACTTACTGGAATTTTCGGAATTGTATCACGCCACCAGCTTACAGTTGTAGTGCTCGCTTAAATTTTGTGAATGAAACCAAAACAATTTTAATTGTACTTATGCACACACCTTGATTTTTATGTGCAAATAAGTCCGGACTTGCTGTTTATCGGACAGCACAGGAAATGAAAAGATTTCGATTAACTTAGGTATGTAAAAACAATGTATGAATTCTATATGTACAAAGTGTAAACATGCATACGTACCTCGGAATATAAATGTACATACAAATGTATGCTGTTACATAATCTATGTGTACATAATTTAATAATACAGTCATATTTGGGTTTCCGTTTTTTGATTCACTTTCAAGTACATAAATAAGAAGTAAGAAAATGTTTTGCAGCAACCATCGGCAACCCGTATTCCACATTAATTCAACTGCGCACCGTGTCGGTGACGTCTGACGTCGTGCTCGCCATCCTTTCTTCTTGCTTTCATCCCCGAATCGTTTTAGTCAATAGGCAGGTCTAAAATGCTAATGCTAGTTTAACTTATATATGTATATATTATATAATAAATGTATATGTGCATACGTGTGTACGAATCATGCAAATACACCGACAAACAATTTTCTAATTAAAATACATGATATGAAAATATTTTTGAAGGGACCTTAATGTGTCTTGTTTTTGTTTCGGCTACTTCAGCTACGGTTGTGAATGTGCCTGGCTCTGTGGCTGTCGTTGTAGGTATTTCTACTGATATGTGCTACCTTCTCCTTTCTTCACCCATAAGTAATTCAGCTTTTGCTTGCCATTTTATATTAATTAAAAGGTAAAAATTCGAAGACCTTAAGCTCGGTAATTCTTTTAAATGATTCGTAATACTACAGAATTTAACCAACAGAAATTTTGACACAACTTTATGTGAAAGGTTTCGACAGATTAATTCATCAACGTCACTCCATTTATTGTTCATATTTCCATCTCCTTCCGCAGTTGATACCAAGCCATTGGTAATCAATTAAAGCGATCTGAAGGTTCGCAACCTAAATCATTTGTGAATCAGAATAATTGAAAATTATAAATTACACTGCCCTGCAAATTTCAATTTTTCTGATGCAAATAAGATGTAACCTGGTGTTCCCGAAGGGAATTTTCGCGCTGAGCACGAATCCGAGTTCAAAAATTTTCCATCACGTCAGGTTTTCAAAAAAAAGGTGGTTGAAACCTCTAAAAATAGCGTATTTGGCTATTTTTCAAAAATTGTGGAGCAGAACCCTGACGTGCTACGATCTTCGTTATTATCACTAATTGAAGGTTGAACTTTGCTCTTTGAAATAAGCCCAAACCCAAATTGTTCGCATGCACCCTTAGAGTAGGGGGTGTACTTATGTCTACAGGGGTAGAGAAAAAAATGAACATAGGAACTTATCTACTTATTTTTATTTTTTTATTCCTTTTTAAATGGAATGTTTGACTTCAGATTTGTAATCAGCGACACTAAATACCTTAGGAACACTGCACTTTTCATTATATCTTATCTTGGGTGTAGATAAGTTCCTATGTTCATTTTTTTCTCTACCCCCGTAGACATAAGTACACCCCCTACTCTAAGGGTGCATGCGAACAATTTGGGTTTGGACTTATTTCAAAGAGCAAAGTTCAACCTTCAATTACTGACAATAACGAAGATCGTAGCACGTCAGGGTTCTGCTCCACAATTTTTGAAAAATGGCCAAATACGCTATTTTTAGGGGTTTCAACCCCCTTTTTCTCGAAAACCTGACGTGATGGAAAATTTTTGAACTCGGATTCGTGCTTAGCGCGAAAATTCCCTTCGGGATCACTAGGTCCCATCTTATTCGCAAAACCGATGCAGGGCAGTGTTATAAATTAAAAAAAAAAAAATATTCCGAGTATTGATATGTATGTATATATTGATATATGGCGGCCGCCGTAGCCGAATGGGTTGGTGCGTGATTACCATTCGGAATTCACAGAGAGAACGTTGGTTCGAATCTCGGTGAAACACCAAACTTAAGAAAAACATTTTTCTAATAGCGGTCGCCCCTCGGCAGACAATGGCAAGCCTCCGAGTGTATTTCTGCCATGGAAAAGCTCCTCATAAAAATATCTCCCGTTCGGAGTCGGCTTGAAACTGTAGGTCCCTCCATTTGTGGAACAACATCAACACGCACACAACAAATAGGAGGAGCTCGGTCAAACACCCAAAAAAGGGTGTACGCGCCAATTATATATATATATATATACATATATTTATATTGATATATATGTATATGTACATATTCCAATACAGTTAAAGGAGATGAGTCTCCACTTTTATTTCGGGTGCAATGCAAACTTGCCCCACAATGGCTTTGGGAATGGTCATTGGACTCGTTTCACTTCACTTGTAGCCATAGCCGGTAGTTAGTGCAGTCCTAAGGCTTCCTAATCTACATATTTCATCTTAAAAAAGGCAATCTTATAGGGAGAATTCTGGGTTGCATCCTGAACTCTCCGTGCCTGACGGTCTGTGACAAGATGGAAAACTAGAATCAGTGATCGCTCATTGAAGGAGAAACAATGAAATATCTTTAAGATAGGGTGCCAGGTATGATTTACTGATGCGTCCAAAATGAAAGACGGCAGTATCAGGGCTGGAATTGTAGGACCAAACGTCAAAAATACAATTCCAATGGGAAAACGACTTGCATTTCCAGGTGGAAGTCCACGCCTTAGAGATATAGGCCAGAATGTCTTCATAGAGGCACGCGTGGTGTCAATATCAACATTCTCTCTGACAGCTCTAAAATCGCTAAATAGCTTCTCATTTCAATTAAGGTTGGTCAGGGAATGTTTGAAAGCTCTCGAAACTCTAATCTGAATCTTTCTACGGGTTTGACAACAGCTTCAAAAGAGAGCACGAACAATGAGGCTTAATCGAGTACTGGAGAGTCTAAACGGGCATGCGGCAATCGAAAAGACTCATTGATCCAGCACAAACAATATAAATGCAAAGGCAATCCTTAACCTCAGTAAAAAATACATAAAACTCTACACTGAATTGCTAATAGGACATAGTAAACTTAATTACCACATGAAACAAATTAGTGAAGCAGAAAATTATTCTTGTAAAGAGGCACAAAAAACAGCAGCACATATTCTATGCAACTGCCCAGCAGTGGTACGACGCAGACTAAATTAACTGGGAAACGGGGTTATAGATTCAAACCTCCTGGTAGAAATTTTGCCTACAGTAGTATTAGGATTTATTTACAGCCTACAAGTAGGTCACATGCCTTTGAGTAGGTCACATGTCTGCATAATACATCGTTTTAGGTCGTATTGTGCGTATCGTTTAAATAGCCACTAATATATATTCATATTCCAATAGAGTTAAAAGAGATGAGTCTCCACTTTTATTTAGTTTCGCGTAAAACTCTTTTCGACTCGAGAATTGAATCTGACTATACAATACATATACCTCATTATATCATGAGCGCCAACCCGAACTAAGAGGGAAGCTTTACGGTGAAATTAATGGCCATCCAATTACCATGCGAATGTCACCGTACCTACCAAGATCCTTTGTTATTCCTAAGCCCCCGGAATTCCATTATTTCCTCTCCTTGCTCATCCCCTAATCCAAGGTGTTATGCGACACCGTGTCCATTGGAGGGTTTGAAGCCAGGGGGCTTACAAGACCAGCTGTATCTTAACGGCGCCTTCCTACACCAGGCCACCTTAGGGAGTAACTGTGGCTTTGCCACGGCATGGGGCGCTGCCGTGGTGGACCATTTGAATTCTTCTTTATGCTACTTGGACCACTGCTCCTGCGTTGTCAAGCAGGTGGTCGTACGAAAAAGATGAATACAAATACTGACTCAAACAACCAAACTTCTATTGTAACGGGAGCAGGTTACGTTGGTCGTAGAGCTACTGCCAAACATACGAAAAACGCTATGCAACGCCCGGGTGCCATAGTCCGCGAAGACTCGGACCTGGAAAGTGTTGCAAGCGTGAATAGTATCTCGGAACAAGCTTTACTTCGCTCTCCGGTGAAACTTGATGGTACCAGTTCTGTGAGTCCGAAAGGGCCTAGAGCTAAGCCAACCAAGTAGGGGATGAAAGCGAAAGCACGCTACAAGACCGCGGTCAAAATCTGCCACCGGCTTAGTGGCATGACCAATCTGACTCAAGCTGAAGCGGAACGATTGCCATAGGCTAAAAAGGAATTTTAAAAGGGCCGTGCTCACTTTGCAAATCGCGCTGGGTGTGCTGCATCAAACCCGGAGTTCACCAATAAGGTTGAGGAGCGACTGGCAAAAAAAGGCAGCGATCACCGAAAGCGAAGGTAGGATGATGAATGTTAATATAATCCTCCAAGAATACGTCAAAAGATTTTTAGAACGTAAATTTAAGTATCATATTTCTTATATTATAGGTCGTCAACCGTGACGACTCTATTCTTTGCGTTCGAGCGCTGGGAGAGGTATAGTTACGTTGTATTCAAAGCTTAGACGCGTTTTTCTCAAAACTATATTTTTCGCACACGATAACTCGAAAAGTTCTTGACCCATCTCCCAGAAATTTTGCACACATCTTTTTCATGATATTACTTTCTATGTGTTTGAAGTTCTCGAAAAAACAATTTTTTCGAAGCAAAAATAGTAGGAAAATTCGCCCCAAAATTCATTTTTTTTACGCATTTTATTCCGCGAATTCTTTTTTCCCATATATTGTTAATTCATATAGAAATTATGACATTAATAAACAAAAAAAATTTTTGGTTTTTTGTATTCAGGTCACTGACGCCGATGCTACAATGCCCGCCGATTGAGAAGGCCCGCTGCGACCTTCCTGGAAGAATTGAGTGTACATCCGCCATTTTAAATGATTAAAATAAAAAAAATTATATTATTTTAATGTATAAATAAACTGCATGCACCTTTTGAAAACAATACATTGACTTCTTGATTTTAAGTAATTTTAATGAAAATCAGGGAAAATATGGCCGTTTACAGGCATTTGTCCCCTTAATATCTTGGAGGAGAAAGTGGGTGAGCTGGAGCAGGTATCCAAATCCGTGAAGAAACCAAAGCCTGATGCTGAAGGTCTTTCAAATTAACTTTCACAAAAGCAAAGAGGCCTCAGTTGAGCTCCTCCAAAATTTAGAGGCGACGTGGCTCAAGTCCAGGAACCATGGATCGGTTCGGGAAACGTGGTATCTGGACTCGACTCATAATACCTGTTAAGAAAAGTGTGTGTTCCTACTTTAATACCAGTTTTTCCACAGACAGTGGTGACTATTCAGAGCTACAGGAAGGAAATACTACATCCTGGGTCCTACTATATGTCACACGGGAGGGAAGCACCGCCGGATGAGCTTCACAGGCTGGTTAAGGAAGCCGAGCGAAAGAAGCTAGCTCAATTTGTAGGCTCCGATGCTAACTCTCATCACACTCTATGAGGGAGCTCCAACATAAACGATAGAGGTGAGTACCTACTTAACTGTATTCTACAACCTAGCCTAGAAACCCGCTACCATTTCGGAGGTGGGTTCACACCTGGTGCTGGATATCGATCTTGGGTCCCTCAAGGTGCTGAACTCGAATTACGGGTGTCGTCGTCACCTACATCTGGGGCGAATCCATTTCCGTGTCCACGATAAATTGTAGGACAAAGCGTAAATATATTCAGTCTCATGACTGAAATAATATTTACACAGATAAATCTGCAGCATAGCTTCAAAGCGTCTACGGCTCTCCTGTGCCGTAGGCATGCAAAACGGCAAACAAACCCACACATAATACAACACAAGAACCATGGGTATGTCACAAGCGTATCTGTGGTCTAGGTGCTATGTCGTGGGGACAAATACTTCATTGTGAAGTGAATGTGAGACTGCGAGCATGTATTATCATGCCGAAGCTGCTCGAACACGCGATGTTAAAAGAGCTATGCTCCGGAGATATCGTTGTTGGAAAAATAAAGTACTGGAAGAGTGGGGACAGTATCGAAGCTATCATAGTTTCGGCCTACCTACCCTACGACTCTTTCCAGCTACTTCCTTCGAGGGAGCTAAGAGAAGTAGTCAAGTATGCAGAATCCAATAATCTGGGGCTAATAGTGGGCTGAGATGCAAATTCACAAAACATTGTATGGGGAATTAGCAAATGCAACCCCAGAGGTCTCAGGGTACTGGCATTTATCCTGTCATCCGATTTGGTCATTCAAAATACCGGTAACAAACAAACTTTTGCGACCAGAAGGAGACCAGAGGTGATTGATTTAACACTTACCAATAGGTTAGTTAGAAATCAAATAAGCCGATGGCGAGTTTTGGAAGAATACTCTCTTTCTGATCATCGTCTTATCGAATTCCGACTGGGAATTGATACAATATCAATACCTTCCGGTAGGAATCCTCGAACTGTGGATTGGGACAGGTATGGTGAGCTAGTAACAGAGCGATTACTAAACGTGAAAAAACTCAAATCATTAGAAATTATTGAGGATGCTACTAAGAAATTAGAATTTACTTTAATCAAATGCTTTGAGGAATTGTGCCCACTCAGTCAAAGTAGACAGGAGAAAGTGGTTCCTTGGTAGAACCCTGAACAGTCGAAGCTTCGTGTACGGTCCAGAAAACTTCTTAGTAAGGCTAAAAATCCAAACAGAACAGGACTGGGCTAATCATCGACTTACACAGAGAGAATATGAGAAAATATACGAAAAGCCAAACTTGAATTCTACAAAAATTTCTGCAGTAACGTCGATAAAAGTAAGGAAACAGCGAGACTTTGTACGGTCCTTCATCTAGACCGCGCAGTAAGGCTGGATACCATTCGAAAACCTGATGATTCATACACCATTTCCAAATCGGAAACGTTTAATGTCTACCCGAAACCCATTTTCCGGGCGGTAGAACTCTCTCTGAAGAAGAGAGTGGCATGAACAATAACGGTAGTGACGGTGGAACCTCTAGGTATAGCTGGTATATTGCTAGTCGGATAGTGACAAAAGAATCGATAAGATTTTCCTTGACTTTCTTTGAGAGCTTTAAGTCCCCTGGGCCTGACGGAATGTATCCAGGTAATGCTTAAAAAGGAGGAGACCGGCTGATAGAGGCCCTGAAAAGGATCTTCACAACCTTTCTTGCGCTTGGTTATATACCATCGCAATGGCTACGCGTAAGAGTAGTATTTATTCCGAAACCAAGAAAAGACGACTATTCCCTAGCAAAAACCTTTAGACCAATCAGTTTGACATCGTTCGTGCTGAAAAGTCTAGAACGAGTGGCGGAGAAACATATTCGAGTGGGGGTTTGCCGAGAAGTCCCCTTAGTAGAAATCAACACGCTTGCCAGAGTGGAAAATCATGTGAATCAGCCTTACACGATCTTGTTAGCAAGATTGAAGCCGGGCTGGAAGCTGACGAATTCACAATGGGCGTGTTCGTGGACATTGAGGGGGCTTTTGATAATCCCGAACGACACGGAGTTAATCAAACCATTGTAAAATGGATATATTCCATGCTTTCTGAGAGGCTGTTAACCGCTTTTGGGAGCGGTAACGAACAAATCACAGTCAGGGCCAGGCAAGGATGTCCCCAAGGGGGTGTTCTCTCTCCGCTTCTTTGGTGCTTCGTCGTAGACTCCCTACTAGCGAAGAATCAGGAACTCGGTTTTCATGTCCAAGCTTATGCGGACGATGTCTGTGCGCTAACATCGGATAAATCCTTAAGAAGGCTTTGCACGAAAGTGCAGAGGATTCTGGACAAAACCGATGACTGGTGCATGAGACAAGGTCTTTCCGTTAATCCGAACAAAACAATCATAGTCTTGTTTACGAGAAAACGGAAATTGGATGGACTCAGTCTTCCAACACTGAAAGGTGTGACACTTGGTCTTTCCGATGAAGTTAAATATCTAGGAGTAATCTTGGATAAGAGCCGACTTGGGAGACACACGTTTCACTGAAGGTGAATCGCGCATTCAGGATTTTTCAGCAATGCCGCAGAGGCTTTGGTAAAACCTGGGGTCTGAAACCTGCTGTTGTTCTATGGATATACACAGCACTTATCAGACCAATCATCACTTACGCTTCTGTGGTCTGAGGGCGACAGAGCATGCTAATTCCACAATCCGGGAACTATACGGGCTGCAAAGAAGTGTATGTTTATGCATCACGGGTGCCATGAGTACAACCACTGGTGATGCCCTAAATGCTATGCTTGATTTGCTCCCCCTGGATCTTAAGATATATACAACAGGATGCAATACAAGTACTGTGTAGACTGTATCAATATGGGTTCTGGCACGAAGACGGAACTTCGGGACACTGAGAAATCTTTTAGTTGCTATCTGAGCAGTATCCACTGTTTTTGGCACCTAAAGACGACCTGATACCCATTGTTTCATTTGGAAGGAAATGTGATGTCAAATTTCCATTGCGTGAGCAATGGAGCAATCCAGAATGCATGCAGGGAGGTTTGACTGATATTTTCTTTACCGATGGGTCCAAGAATGAAATAGGGCCTGGAGCCGAATGGAACTTAAACGATAGTAATAAGTATCACTATGCTATGGAGGAAATGGCAACTGTTTTCCAAATGGAAGTTTTTGCCATCCTGAAAGTAACTGAATGGATTGGAGCGGGAGATGGAGCGGAAAACAGATTGGAGATTTCAGTGACAGTCAGGCTGCACTGAAGGCCCTGGAGAACGCGAAGCAAACCTCAAAGATTGTTCAAGAATGTAAGAAGAAGCTTAATTCTGTCGCAAGACAAAACAGGCTTGTACTAATTGGGTTCCGGGACACTCCGGTGCTCAAGGAAACGAAATTGCCGACGAATTGGCCAACCGTGGATCAGCGGTGCCCCCACAGGGGCCAGAACCAATAATCGGAATCAGTCCCGCAGGAATCAAGAATTGGATCAGCGATTATGTTGGCAATCTACATAAAGAGCGATGGTCCGGTCTAGAACGCTGCAGAACTGCAAAGTGTTTTGTGACAAGTCCGAACAGAAAACTGTCAAACTTTCTACTAAAACTTGGAAGGAAAGACATTCGGTTGATGGTCGGTATCATTACAGGACTCAACATATGAATCATTGAGAACCCAATGTGCCTGTTAAGCTTAGAGGAGGCGGATAGCGTTGAACACTTTCTCTGTGAGTGTTCTGCCTTTGCTAGAGCCCGGCTACGAGTTTTGGGTTCCGATACCATGAGAATGAGTAATATTCGTTCTCTTAAACTGGAGGATATTTACAGAGTTGTCAAAGAATCTGGAAAATTCTCACAGGACTAGCTATCTCCATCTCTGTCTCTATTCTTTCCTATCTCTTTCTCTGATATTTTTCTCCCTGCCTTGTTGACTATCTACCCCCTTTGCATAGTTTTAAATACAATGGGCTTTTAAGCCTGAGTGTTTTAGGAGCCACCAAATCTCCTGGTGCTCCTTGTCTCGACCTTTTCAAGTTCCAATTTAAAGTTTAGAAATAGCAAACCGGGGTGATGAACCAACATTTATTGAACCGTAACTATCTTTACGAATAACTCTAAGATTGTTGAAGATTGGAGAGTATTCAAAACGCCGTCTTTCTACAACCACAAATACATACAATTCAAGCAAGCAAAACCTTCAGAAATCCTAGAAGCACAAACTGGGATCTGTGTAGGAAAGTGCTATTGCAAAAACCATTGAGACCTCGCAGGTTCAGCTCCTGTGTTGAACTGGAAGAGAGTGTTAGAACGGTCAAAACGGTACTTAATAAAGCATATCACGCAGCAAGTACTCAGCAGATCAAAGACACCTTGGTGGAACAAAGAGTTGGGCAATAAGCACTTTCGACCCATTTAAATCACCGGGTTTAGTCGGAATTTTTCCAGCCATGCTCCAACGGATGGGCAATCTGTGAGTGCTATGGCTCAAAGCGATTTACACAGGATACCTGAGGCTTAACTATGTACCAGTACTGTGGAGAGAAGCAAAGGGTGTGTTTATACCGAAAGCAGGTTAAATCAACCCCATAATCTCAAAGGAATATAGGCCAATTAATTTGACCTCATTTCTTCTGAAAACGCTTGAGAAAATACTCGACGCCCACTTTACAGACAATAGGATGTCAGACTTTATGTCTAAGGCACAACACGCATATACTAAAGGCAGATCCATAGAGACTGCGTTACGCTCACTAGTGTTAGGTTGCAAACACAGTGCACGCTGAGACGAAGATGAAGATGAAGACGAAGCTGAAGACGAAAAACAGTGCAGAACAAATCGTATGAATTCGCTCGCTCGTACGCATAGTGCGGGCTGTGACGAAGACGAGGATAAAGACGAAACGCAAGCAATCAGCTTCAAACGCTGCTGTACTGAATTTGAAGACGATTCGCTTGCTAGTTACCGTGGTTTTTGTTTGTTTGTTTTGTCTATGCTTTGGCACATTAATTAAGTTAAGACAGTCGATAAGCAAGTAGTTAAATGAGAAGTAATAATCAATAAGAGGCATAAAACTAAATATATTTTAAATTTTTTTTACCTTAACGTCACAATTAGCCTTTCAGCACATATAATTGGCGTTTTATTAAAATTAGTCCAATTTTTAATAATAATTGGCTCAATTTTAATTAGAATATAATCAAATGTGCTAATTGTCATTCTGGTATATTCCACAAATTTCTTTTCATCGTGGCGCAGCTCATCATACAAATGATGAAATTCACCAAATGCTTCTCTTCCCAAATTTATAGGGTGTACTTTTTGAAGTGAAAACTTCTTTAGAATCGTTGGGAGTGATTTGAGAAAAAGTGAAACGAAAAAAGCGACACTCTTGGCTACGAATATTACATATACACGTAGCGACGAACTAAATAACTTTTAGGCCAGCGCCGACAGCATGGCGCGATAGCCGAGCGGCTAGCAATGTGAGCTTCCGATCCAAAATCCTTCGTTCGAATCACAAGAAAACAATTTTTTTTATACAGTTACTTTATTTTTTTATTTTATGATATGTTTATGAGGAGCTTTTTTTCATGGCAGAAATACACTCGGTGTTTTGCCATTGCCTGCTGAGGGGTGAGCGCTATTAGAAAAATAGTTTTCCTTAATTTTGGTGTTTTCACCGAGATTCGAACTGACGTTCTCTCTGTGAATTCTGAATAGTAGTCACGCACCAACCCATTCGGCTACGGCGTTTGTTTAATTTTACTGATGCAAAAATGAGGAAAAATATATGAATAAAGTTTGCTTACCGTTTACACATTTTCCAAAGGTGACGGAGAACCAAAAAAAAAAGTCGATTTTCAAACATATACGAGTGCATATGTGTAATTGTGTTAGAGTTTCGGTCACGCCCCAGCAAAACCTGCGTGCATATGTGTTTGTAACATTCAAAAAAATGTAATTGTGTTAGAGTTTCGGTCACGCAGGTTTTACTGGGGACGCTCATAATAGCAACCGCGTGTGTATTTTTATATTCGTAAATATTTTCATTTTTAAATATTTACCGCAATTATGCCGAAAAATAATGCAGAAAAGTGTCGTGAATATCGACAGAAAAAAAAATCAATAAATAGCATCACGGAATTCATTCACGAAAATTTAATAAAGTATACACCAGAAGTATCGTGGATACTTAGAAAAGATTACAATAATGTTCCAATGATTTTAAGTGGCGATTTTAACGTAAATTTTGCATTGGACACAGCGGTTCCTTTAATTGACGTTCTCAATACAACATTCAATTTAAAAATGTGTAACAATCGCACTGAATCGACAACACGATCAAAAACAACCATTGACGCGGTATTTCAAATACATGTTGACAACATCGAAACCAAAGCATTTGTATCATATTTTAGCTATCATAAGCCACTCGTATCCTTTGTTGAAATTGAAAACATTGAGGATGAATAATAATAAAATGAAGAAAATAAAATATGAACTTTATAGCAATATTATAATGAACCTATAATTATCTTGCTCCAAATGCTGCTTTCGTCTTATTCTCTCTCAGTTTGTTTTACGGAAGGTTTCACTTCTATCGCGTCTAACCGTTAGACTGGTGTTTTTTTTATTTACTTTTATACGTTTTAATTTAAAATATAAGCTTTGCTCAATCAACAGGTCATCATCTGATGAGGAATCCATTGCGACTAACGTAACAAAAGCGCAACCAATTCGTCTTGCACTGTGCAACCTATTCGCTTACTCGCAACGCAAGCAATTTCTCTTCAGCTTCGTTTTCATCTTCGTCTTCATCTCAGCGTGCACTGTGTTTGCAGCCTTACTTATAGAGAAAGCTCTAGAGTACAAGGAATACGCTTTAGAAGTATTTCTAGACATTTGTGGTGCATTCAGGGGGTATTCTAGTCTAGAAATTTGAAAAAATCGAAAACATTTTTTTTTCAAAATTTGATAGTTTAACTATTCAAAAATATCTCCCTAAAAGGATTTTTCAAAATTCGAATTATTTTCGAAGCTACAACTATTTTAGTGACGCGACAGCTTGACTGGTTTGAGCGGACGCCGAACTTCAAAAGTGTTTTTCTCGAAACTACTTCGTTCGATACGGTCGGCACGATATCTCAAGTTCTAATCAACCGATTTGCTTGAAATTTGTCATGAATATTCCTCAAATATATCTCTATCGTATGAAGCTCGAAAAACTGGAAATTTCAATTTTTTAATATGTGTAAACAATTCGAGAAAGCTTAAAAATAAGAGAAAAATCGACCTCAATTTTTTGAGTAGCCGCCATTTTATGGAAACATTTTTTTTTTTCGTTTTTTCTGGTTCATATGATAATGACATTCATATTAATTAAGAATTTGTATTTTTTTTTTTCAGATGACCACAAGGGTAGAAATCGTGATGACGGGGACACTGCCTTTTTTTTCCCCCCTTCCACTTCAAGGACGCATAACTCCATGAAAATTAATTTTTTTTTTTTCAAATTTATTTTGTGTGCTGTGTATCGTAAAAATATCAATAGCTTTTTTTTTATTCATCGTCAAAAAATGCTCGAAATTCGGGCCTCTAGACTAGAATACCCCCTTCAACAATGTGTCGAGGGAACCCATTCTAAGAGGCTTGGATATAACAAATACAGAACTGGCTGTTTATTAACGGATATAGAACCTAAAATATAGCTACTTCTCTGGTTGCTCGCAGCTAATGAGCTATCAACGAAATTTGAAGGCATGGTATATAAACTAATAGCATATGCAGATGACATAGCCATAGTAGTTACAGACAAAAACCTAGGTACCGTGAGCGATATAATCAATAATACACTCGCAACAGTGCATCAACTCAGACAGGCTTGGGGATAAACGCCGATAAAACGCATATGAATGAACAAGATCCCGAATTGGCACCCCCGAAGCTAAACGGCGCAGAACTGACTCTTAAAGACCTCGCAAAGTACCTTAGAGTAATTTTGGATAGTAAATTATCATGGAATCACAATATATTGGAGAGGAAGAAAAATGCCAGTATCGCACTATATGCATGTAAAAGAATGTTGGGAGTTACATGGGGTCTATCTCCTTCTATAATGTATTGGTGCTACTCAGCTGTAGTAAAGCGAATATTACTCTATGGTACTCTAGTGTGGTGTACTGCATTGAGAAAAATTACACCCAAAACACCTGTGGAAAGTATTCTTGCTGCACTCTGCACTACAGCGGCATATAAAACAACTCCTACGGCGGCACTTGAAAGAATACTCAACGTATCACCAATTGGCATTGCGGCAGAAGGTCTAGCAACTTCGAAATGTGTGCCGCAGGACTTAACGCAACGGGTGAATTTACCTGTAAGATATTCGGACATAACTCAATAGGTATGAGTTATAGGACCAATACGGATTATATGACTCCGAAATACAATCGGGTGAAGAGATTACGAACAACAATAGAAGAAGAGCGCGTAATTTCCAACTTTACACTGCATGTATTTGTAAAACAGCTCATGACATCAACGTCAAAATTGACAGTTCAATATATTGTTTATAAGCCATAAAGCATTTGCGTCTCAGTTTTGTTAATTTTTTTTTTCTGTGATGGAACTCAAACGTAATAGTATGATTGCGCTATATTTGGCTGGAAAATCACAACCAGCCATTGTTCGTAGGCTCAGTCACCTCAAAGTGAATAAAATGCTTGTGTATCGCACTATAAAACGTTACAATGATACTGGTAGTATTGCAAAACGCTATGGAGGTGGACCGAAAAAACCGCAACCACGCCAGAAATGGTTCGGAAAGGGAAGTCTCGACTTGAACGAAATCCACGTCGAAGTGGAAGAAAAATAGCCAAAGACTTAAAATATCGCAAGATAGCATTCGACGCATATTGAAAAATCAGCTCAAGGTCAAGGCTTACAAGTTCCAAAACCGATCTTTCACCCCATCAAAAAATAGTTCTATGCGAAAGAGCAAAGGAGTTGTTGCGCTTGCACGAACGTGGCGAATTTCCTAACATTGTGTTTTCTGATGAAAAAAATTTCCCAATTGAGCAGTTCATAAACTCTCAAAACGATCGTGTTTACTTGACCGAATGCTCAAAAGAGAATTTGGGCTTACGTATGGCCACTCGAAGCAATTTCCCATCGCAAGTAATGGTTTGGGCCGCAGTGACCTCTGATGGACGCTCTCCAATCGTTTTTATCGAGACTGGTGTCAAAGTGAATTCGACTTATTATCGGGAAAATGTTTTAGCAGCTGCTTTAGAGCTGTGGACACGGTCGTAGACCATGGACGTTCCAACAGGACTCGGCACCGTCTCATAAAGATCGTGTGAACCAAGAATGGTTAAAAAATCATGTTCCACACTTCATTTCGTCCACACAATGGCTTTCGAATTCGCCAGACGCAAATCCGATGGACTATTTCATTTGGTCCATTTTGGAGAGCAAGGTGAGGACTAAAAAATATGCCAGCATGGATGCGCTGAAAAAAGCGATTATACGAGAATGGGCCAAAATACCTCAAGATCACATTCGTGCAGCATGCAACTCATTTTTTGACCGTTTGAAGGCTATAGTCAAGGCGAAAGGTGGTCATATCGAGCTAAAGATAATATACGTATATAGGTATGTTAAAATTGTAATAATTTTTCAACAATTTTGCCTTTGAAATCAATAAAAACTAATTTCACGCAAAAAATGTATGGTGTTTTGAATAGGTAACACTTCATATCGTTCACCCTGTATTTACTGACGGCTCGAAAATGATGAACGGAGTAGGTACAGGGACTAATTGCGCAGAGCTGTACATCAGGCGGCCAAATAAACGCCCTGACCATTGCAGTAATTTTCAAGCAGAAACCTTTGCGGTTGGAAAGGCTGCAGAAATAGCATTAGCAAGGACTTCGAGCAACTCCAAACATAAATATATACGTTGACAGTTAAGCGGCAACAAAGGCAATAAGTTCATATGAAATTTCATCTAAAAACGTTCTTAGGACCATAGAAAGATTAGCCGCAGACAGACGGTTACACATCTATTGGATACCGGGACATTAGGGCATTGCATGAAACGATATTGTAGATGAGATTGCCAACTTCACACTGTTTGTTTACATACAATTCGAACAAGAAAACGACATACTGAAACTTTTAAATACGGTATAGAATTACATCGCTGCGGACATGAAAACACGGATAGACAAGAGGTAGAATAATCTAGCCTCTTGCAAAACCGTGAAAGTCATGTGTACACAGAATGCAGATAAATACGTCAGATTCGTATTAGCCCTGTCTCGAAAGGAAAGCAGAACTATAGTACATACCTATATATACTGACACGCCAGAATATGGTAGCGGCGCACGCATACAAGATGGGAATTACAAACAATGATAGTTGCAGATTTTGCAATGAACTAGAGGAGGGGGAAACCCTTGAACACCTTCCACATATGTTCTTGCCCTGCGTTAGCTACCCGAATGAAATGTTTAGGAGCTCTACACTTTGAGAAATTAGAATGTCTCTCGGTTAGAGCTTCAGAGCTTAAAAATATCATTAAAAAAATCTACTGTCTTTGCGAAACCGTAAACGAGGTTATCATTGAAAACGATTTTTCATGCCGTTAGTCCATAAAATTTGGAAAATAAAACAATTTAAGTTGTTTTATTTTATTTTTATTGTAAAATTGAATTTTTTGAAGTGAAAACTTTTTTAGAATCGTTGGGAGTGATTTGAGACTCGATGAAACGAAAAAGCGATACTAAAAAGAGACATACATATAGATCTTATAGTATATAGCCTGCGAGAGAATGAGATAGAACACAGTTATACAGCGTTCCCTATTCTCCGTCTCCTCTTTGTGCGGTGCTTCGAAGCCTCCCCACTCTTGGCTACGAAGCGTTATATGTTGATATACGAATATGTGTGTGGCTGCGTACTGCTGAGCCACGCTAGTATAGTGAGTATTGTAGTATGTATACTACACTGCCTATTACTTGCTTTGGTGTTTAGTTCAAGCATCATACGTATGTATGTTTGTATGTACTGCTGAGCCACGCTAGTATAGTGAGTATTGTAGTATGTATACTACACTGCCTATTACTTGCTTTGGTGTTTAGTTCAAGCGTCATACGAATGTATGTTTGTATGTATGCCAGTACGTATGACTGCGCGCCTGCATATTACGGAGCCACGGTGAGCGAGAAGGCATTATGTATACCTATACTACACTACCTAATACTTGCTTAGACCAAGCGTCCTACGAATGTTTGAGTGTATATTATGTTAGTACGCCTGTGTAATATACGCGTTACGACGCTCATAATAGCAACCGCGTGTGCTGTATTGTGCCCGTATTTTTATATTCGTAAATATATTCATTTTTAAATATTTACCGCAATTATGCCGAAAAATTATGCAGAAAAGTGTCGTGAATATCGACAGTTGAAAAGATTTTAA